>NC_083105.1:44313228-49113228 GCF_949774975.1 Lagenorhynchus albirostris
CCTCAAATCCAGGTTGAGCCAAGGATTGTGAAATTTGCCAAAATATAATTTTGAATTTTTTTGTCAAGTAAACTTAGAATTGTTGAAATACGCATAGTAAAATCTTATACACACATGGTTCCGATACTTCCTTGTGTACATTTAAGTGGCATAAAGAAAAGTGTAGAAAAAAATAGGAATTACATTACCATTTGAAAATTCGTAAGTAGAGTGGAAAAGGAATTTAGCTGCAAAGATCTGCTTCAGCTCTGCAGGGGGATGGTAGATATTTTTCTAGATGACTCAGAAGATTTTCTACATAGTCTTAAGGAATTCCTCTTATTAACCCTTGGCACATGGACACTGAGTGCCCAAATAATAACAAGAGTAGAAGCAACAAAATGATTATAAAAATGGCTAACATTTACTGAACCCTAAATATGTGCCAAAGAGTCTTCGAAGTCCTGTATGCCTATGTATGCGTTACTCATAAGGAAACTGAGACACAGAAGGATTCATTATCTTGCTGAAGGTCACACAGCTATTAAGTGACAAAGCTAAGATTAGAACCCAGACAGTACAAATTATAACCATTATGCTACTCTAAATGCAGTTATATTACAACAGATATTTCAATAGTATAAAAATTATAACAAAAAAGTTTTCATAGTAAGGCATAAAATTTAACAGTGTCCTGAACCCGTTATCTCTTTCCTCTCACTGACTCCATACAAAAATGTGAAAGGAATAATACAAACATTTGGAGTTACTTTGGAAGAAAGGAAATTAGGTTTGCTTGAGAGAATGTTAACTTGTCAGCATATTGTAGACATAGAATCTCCAGAGGACTGGGAAGTGCAAAAATATTCCACCTTTGGCTTTAAAGGATGAGATTTTCAAACAGATGTTCAAACACATAGTAAATGCATGTTTCTCAGATTTGATGTTATTCATTAATGGTAAAACAAAGATACTGGTAGGAAAGACGTTCTTGTATGAATTATCAGAGGTAAGAAGCCTGAGATCACAAATCTGACTGGATTCAAATTGTGATAGGAATTGGAAACATTTCTTGAGGTGAAGAAAAGAGTTTTATTAAAATTAATGAGTCTTATGCCAATGTTGAAAGAATTGAGGTTGTGTCTGTTAGAGCTGTAGCTGAGTTGATCTGTTCTTTCCCAACTCTTGAAATAATATCAGTTACCATGGCTAAATCAGTGGTGCAGTTAATAATGTGGAAATATATCCCCCAACACATCCCTACTGACATTTGTGGACCAGCTGTGCCACAACCAATTCATTTACTAGACTCTGACTTGGTCTAAATGGCAAACCTATAATTAAAGGGAAACAAATTATAAAAATAAAATATTGACAATGTTACCAGTGCTCCCACCCTAAACTTTTCCCTTAAAGAGAAAAAATGTATGCTGTAAAACTCTTCTTTTTCATCTTCAAAGGACAGACATACTGAAATAGAACTTACATTGAGGCAAAGATAAGAGACCAAAGCAAGAGAAGAAATGAAAGGATGGCACAGAGAGTGCCGTGTTCAGTAAACAAAACTGTCAATCAATATGGACTTGTTGCTTTAATGAATTGTCAAGTGTCATTATTAAAAGAAATGAGTGTCTGTATTTCAGAATGTAAAATGAATTATTTTCCTACCAATCCAAGAGACCTCTGACAACTCTCACTTTTAGCTCTATCATTATTATGTGCATCAATGTAAGCATAAGGTGTATTTTCACTTTGGATAACATTCAAATGCAAACACATGTAGTAAACCTTTCTTAGGCTGGCAAGGTACAGTCCATGTTTACTATAATTTTTTCTTGATTTCTGACCCATGCATTACATACCCCTTGGTGAGCAAGCTCACTTAACCCAACCAAAAATAAATCCAAGAGTCTTGGGTGAAATCAGCCAACTTCAGAGCAGGAAAGACAGAGGCACAGTGTAACAGCAAGGCTATAGGTTTTGCTGTCAGGGAAACTAGGATTTCTCTGTGATATTGACCTACTTATTTAATCATGGGTTTACATTTACTCAGCCAAAAAATGGAGATAATATTATCTATCTCATGGATAGATATTGTGAAGACATTCATACATCACAGCTGTATATGTTCAACATTGCTTTTTAGCATATTCACAGTTTACTTTCACCTTAAAAAGACTTAGGAATGACGATACAGATGATGATCCAATAATCAAATGAAGATATAGAGCTTTGTATTGTCTCTATTTTATAATATTTTAGCTCATCATTCTAACATTTTTTGAATGTTTGGAAATTCAGTACTACTTTTTCACCAACCTAAGAGGTCAATATACCCAGCAGGGCTCCTAATTCTACAACAAAGGCTTTTACAATAGCACATTTTCAAATGAATGAATGAATGAATGAATAAGAAACTGGAAAGGGGTCTTAAGGATTGTTATAAACTTCTCACTTCATTCTAAGTGGAAAGAATTCTTTATGAAGAATCATATCAATTTAAGAATCCCCATTTCAGTAGTCAAGATTTGACAAGTGAATAGAATGAGAAGAAATAGATGTTTTAACTTGCCCCAACATAAACAGAGCCATATTTTAACATTCCCTACAACTTGGTAACATGACTTTCAAAATTAAAAAAGAAGTTTCAATTCAGGAAAAAGAAACAAGCAATCTGATCTAATGAAATATAACTCCACCTAAAACAAAAAACACTAAAAGAATATCTTTGTTTGCATATTCAGTTTACGTGGAAAGTAGTATGGCTAATCATGTGTTACTCTTCATAGAAAGACATAGTGCACTTTCAAGTTCATGACAGTGCTTAGAAATCATTTTTTAATAAATTCTTATTTTTATCAATGTAATTCATAAACATAATATAAAAATAGCAGTATACATTTTATAAGTAAATTCTACAGAGACAAAAATATACCTGTGATTCTCATGTCTTAGCATTATTACTAAGCTGCTGTCTCACATTTAGTAAGTGTCCAGAATTCCTGAGAGCAATTTTCTACAGTTTTCCTACCTTGTTCCCTCACTCTATTTTCAGCATATTATCCCCAAGAATTCAGTGAAGCCCTGAGTGTAAGAAATGGCAGTTAATGTAATTTTTCTCTATGGCTACAGGTCCTTGGAATTTCAAAACATGAACAAGGTCACACTTATTCAATAAATTCTAAATTTTTGGCTGTTTTTTTCCCTATCCCATTCTGTGGTAAATTTTTCCCCTTCCTGCTGCTTCATCAAGAATGCAAGCAAGTCATGATTTCTCCCTCCTAAAAGGAGTTTCCACATTCTGCACTTTAATTCACATGGATTTCTTATTGTCCTCAGCTTTCTCACATATTCAAGACAACTATGATGCTGTAGCTTATATCATCTGTGTTAGAGTGAGATCAATAGTTTCTTGCAACTCTGTATGTCCTAGTCAGAATCAGAAAGTTTATCTTCACTTTTGATGATTATTTTCACTGAAAGTAGAATTCAAGTGTAACAGGTATTTTCTTTCAAACTTTAATAGTGTAATCCCACTGCTTTTAGCTTTCATCATTTATTTGGCAAATTATCTGTCAGTGTTATTTTTTTACTCTTTTGAAAGTAATGTCTCTTTCTTCCTCTGGCTGCTTACAAGATTTTATTTCTTTCTGTTTTATTATGATGTGACTCCCTGTGATTTTCCTTTCTCTTCCCCTCCCCCTTCCCCCTTTCTCCCCCTCTCCCTCCCTCCCCTCCCCTCCCTCTTCCCCTTCCCCTTCCTCTTCTTCTCTTCTTCTTCTTCTTCTTCTTCTTCTTCTCCTCCTCCTCCTCCTCCTCCTCCTCCTCCTCCCCCTCCCCTCCCCTCCCCTCCCCCCTCCCCCTCCCCTCCCCTCCCCCCTCCCCCTCCCCTCCCCTCCCCTCCCCTCCCCCTCCCCTCCCCCCTCCCCCTCCCCTCCCCTCCCCCTCCCCCTCCCCTCCCCTCCCCCCTCCCCTCCCCTCCCCTCCCCCTCCCCTCCCCTCCCCTCCCCCTCCTCCCCCTCCCCCTCCCCTCCCCCTCCTCCCCCTCCCCTCCCCCTCCTCCCCCTCCCCTCCCCCTCCCCTCCCCTCCTCCCCCTCCCCTCCCCCTCCTCCCCCTCCCCCTCCCCTCCCCCTCCTCCCCCTCCCCTCCCCCTCCTCCCCCTCCCCTCCCCCTCCCCCTCCCCCTCCCCCTCCCCCTCCTCCTCCTCCTCCTCCTTCTCCTCCTCCTCCTTCTTCTTCTTCCTTCTTTCATGCTGCACATCATTTATAGGTCTTCTTGAATCTAAAGGTTCATGTCTTTTACCAGTTTTGGACAATTTTTAGACATTCAACTCTTCAAATATTACTTCTGCTTCATATTTCCTGTTCTTCCAGGATTCTTTTCACTATGAGATAAAGAGTATATTTTCACTGTTTCTCACATGACTCAAATTATTTAGTGTATTTATATTTTCCCCAGATTTTTGGATTTAGCATATGTTTTGCTATCTTTCATTGCACCAATTCAGTCTTGTATATATTTTGCTTTTAGTAATTTTAGTTACTATATTGTTAAGATCTAGAATTTCAATTGATTTTTTTAGATTCAAGTTTTCTAGTGTTATCTTCTATTTTCACCTTTCTATATTTCTCTAGCTTATTAAATATATTAATCATAGTTGTTTTAAAGAACTTCTCTTTTAACTTCTTACTACGAATAACTTAGGGTCAGTTTTTATTGTCATATGTTAGTATACTCCTGTTTCTATGCAGCAGAAGTCACCAGTATTAAAGTGAAAAATGTAAAGTCTCCTTAAAATATTATCTTTACCCAGAATGTGTTCTCTCTCTGTTCTAGCCCATAGTGGGGGCTCATTTCCTTAATTCAGTCTAGAACTAAAATAGATTAAACTTTGGTAGGAATTTTGAAAAAACTTCATCTGCCTCAGATTTACCTCCTACTTTTCTCTAGGGCTTCCCCAGCTATTTTTTTATCCTCCTATTTGAAAATCACAAAACTATTCTTGGATTAGTTTGGTTTCTTATGCTGCATATCACAAAGCCCAATTCTAACTAACTTAATAAAAATTTGGATTAAAGGACAGATGAAGGACCAGGTTTGCAACAAAAGATAAGCAATACCCCATAAATTAGGTTAGTAATGAGTGGATGAATATTAGCAACTATTTAACTATCTGATTAAAGTGTCTTGACATGAATCAACTAAAATACCATTCCTCATTTTAAAAATTTTGTTTCACTTTATATAAGATACCAATTTCTGATACTGAGAAGAAAAAAAAGAAAAGCCCAGTTTTATGAGTTGGGATCAGTTAATAAAAAGTTTGGCAGGAGAATATAGAACCTCTGAGAATATATGTAGGAGGCATGTAAATTTGTTTTCTGATTGACTAGGAAGTTCTTTATAAATAAGTAGAAGATAAAAGCACAAATATTAATATTTCCTTTTATTATCTCATTATACAAATGTTATTGTGCATAGTGAACCATTGTGCATTCAGGGCTTTAAAACAGAAAATAAAATACCTATTATGTGAAGCCAATATAAAGCTCAGCCTTATTTCCAGGATGGCTAGTTACATTTAATACTTCTGGATGACTTGATAGGATCCAGAATTTTATGGCTTTGATGTATGTGAGAAGTTTTATCTGTAACAACAGAGATATTTTACTCAAAAACTGTTTAGTTCTTTATATGATAGTTTTAATAGAAAAATAATAATGTGAATATATCACACTAATATTTAAAAGTATAAAGAAACTTTCACTTTTTGCAGTATGAATCATGGAATGTTATTGCTAGAAGGGACATTAGAGACCAAATAACCTTAGCATATCATTTTACATTAATTGTTCTGTGTAAAAGTGCCGAGTTAGCATGAACTGTGTATAGAATTGGTTCACTTTTGGTTTTACAAATTCTGACTTGTTGGGCCTTAGGTCACCGTAGACGACCTATTTGTTTAATCAGATGGTTTCTCATTTAGTAAATAAATAGTAAATTTATTTTTAACAGATAAATGTGAATTTTTTTATGACTCTAGAGTTTCATAGCGAAAGCAGTTGAGCATTATCATTAGCAGCTCGTACACTGACAGTAGCACACATTGATACTTGTACCAATGTTGCCTGATATCATGAAAAACAAAACACATGTAAATTAATTATAAACAATATGAGCTTTTACATAGAAAAATGATACTATTAAGCATGGTAAATGATAAAACTGAATAACCAGTATGCCATAGTCACCAAACTTAGTCATAAAGAACTCTGCTGTCAAAGCTGTTAGAGTTCATCATTAGCATAACAACAATAACAGCACAGAATATCAGGTTACTTGTCCAAGATCACACAGCTGGTTACATAGCAGAAATAGTAAAGGCATTCTCATTCTCAAACACTGTGATTTTCTCCCAAAAATTCCTGTCATAGGAGGGACGCTTTTCCAGCAAGGAACATTTACCTCACTTCTTCATATTATTGGTGTTTTCAAAAGAAGCGCTTTATCCTTGTCCTTGAAGTGTTTACAGTCTAGCTGGAAGATGGCATATAAATGTGAAATGAGTTAAAATTATTAAAGTAACATCTTCATAAGTGGAAATAAACATAGTAAAAAGTGATGATGTGAGAAATTATGCAGAATAATCAGGTACTTTATGGAGAAGACAAATTTCAAATCAGGTTTTGAAGATGATGAAGATGAATGAGTGGAGGTATTAGAAAAAAATTCCATGATTAAAAACACAAAGGGAGGGATGAGTGTTCTTAAGAACTTAGTAAAACTATTCCAGAAGTGAGGACAGACAAGTGGTAAAGCAAGCATTGGGAGCTAGAAAGCTATTCAGAAGGGCTTGTATTTGATAGACTAGGAAATACTAAAACCAAACTGTAGTTTCTTTTGGCATTGAGTGCAAATTGTCTTCTTGCATTTATTTCCCCCTTTACTCCCTTCAACGATGGGGCTCCCAAGTTTTAGTTACCACATAATAACCCAGAAAGATATATTACTTAGCCTCTTTTAGCATAGGTACACCCATATACTCTCTTTGGGCCACTGGTATATGTGATGAAATCAGGTGAGCAACTTTTGGATCGTCACCTTAACTATAAAGCCACCAACAGTGGATTTCCTCATTCACTTTCTTCTGGTCTGGGCAGAGATATGAATGCTAGCCAACAGTGATGATATGACCAAGTACAGAGCACTTGAAGATGATAGAGCAAGATGAAAGAAATCTGCATCCCTAAATGTTTTCTTGCAACAGGTCATTTCCACCAGTTCTGGAAAATTCATTTTTGTACTGTTTTGTGTGAGGTAAATTCCTACATCATTCAAACCACTAAATGTGGGGTTTCTTGTTCTAGCAGTATAGTCTGAATTCTACTTCCAAAATTGGTACCTGGAAGAGGGGCTGTGCCCGAAAAAAAATTTTAAAAATTGTCTTGGTACGTGACAGCTGGTAGAAGAAAGGATATAGTATATGCTGATATGCTTGTGACGTTTGTCCTGAGGAAAAACATTTGGTGAACTATAACCTGTAATAATTGGGAGTCACACCAAATGCCTTTGAACTTGTAGCTGTAGGGGAAGAGGATGGAAAAACACAGAATTCTGATGGAAAAATGCAAAATTCTATAGAAAAGAGATAAGCCCAGGCAAGAATCTGTCAGTTTGCAGGCAGAGATGGAAGCAAGGGTCTTTCTGCCTGTGGCCTGTAATCAAAATTACCGAGAATCAGCAGACTCAGAGAGATGGAAAAGCCAACTTCTCTGTTTTCTAAACAGCAGGAGATAAGATTGTCATTCAGAGCCTTTCCTGGTCAGACACAGTCAACCTAGATTCAAAAATAAGATTTAGGGTGCATCCTCCCAATCAAACCTATTGTTTCATTGGTAACCTCTCCTGAATTGAGAGAGACAGGGATGGGAAAATTAAAGGTGCCAATAATGGTTGCCCAATGTAATGCAATTAATTTTCTCACTGAAAACAGAATGAAGTAAATAAATGGGGAGTGGAAGGAGATAGCTTATGAGCATTGATGATCTGCAAAGAAAATGGGGGACTCCTAGCTGAATTTTTATTAAAAGCCTATTCACAGAGAGAGATATCAGAAAATACAAATACATTTTTTTTGTTTCCTTTTTGGTCCTAAAAATCATGTTCTATTGTTTGAACTTTATTTTATCACGTGTGGTATAGAAACTATCTTCATCAGAACCATGTGAATTGCTTGGTAAAATGTACATCTTTGGTCTAACCAACATCTAATAAATCAGATCTCTGCTGGTGGGCTACTAAAACTTTTTTTAAAGATATGCCTAGTTACAAATGAATCTTTTAAAATACCTTAACCTCTTTTTCCTTAAGTTTTAATAATGGTATGAAAGTTAACCACGTCAGTAAATGTTGACATATGAGCCTTTTTGTTAAATATAGAGTTATCTTTGAATTCAAATAATATTTTATACCAAAAAAGAATTAAGTTAAAAAAGAACTTGGTTATGAAACATGTCTTTGAAGAATCAATATTAAGCATAGTAAACACAGAAGTAATCTTTGCTGGTAGCACATTATACATTTTTCATGACAAGTTTTGCCTAAGCTAATTTTTAATTGCATTAGTATGCCCTTGTGCAATATGTATTCAACCTGCCCAGTTAACTAACTTATGAAATCAAATATTACTTGAGATAAAAATATAACTTTTTATAAACAAGACTATCATACTACAATTAAATATTAAAATGTCAATCAGGTCATTTTCTTGGTAAAATACATATCATAGCTATCTTATATGCTTAATGTATTTACCAAGAGAATGACCATGTATCTTAGATCAGTTCTGCATCCTCAGCTTTGGTGTGATTGCCATGCTCATTCCAAAGGCCATTTAAAACAAATTATTACACTGTTAACACATGTTCCATTTTAACCAAATTAAATAAAGCATTTAACATATTTTTAGCATTATAAAGAATTAGCTGGAATTTATGTGCAGATGACTACATACTTTGAATATGGATTTACATTAGTCTCAGAGCAACTCTACTGATAAGTAAGAATGGCAGCACCCAACTCTTTTGAAGGCTTTTTTTGAGCTATTTCATATCATTACAAGATTTGAACAAGCACAGGTACTGAGTACCCTAAGTACTCAAAGGGTTCCCTTACAGAGTGGCAAATATTCTAAACCGACCTTAAAAGTAAATAGAAAAGTTACCTGATAAGCAAATGCGTGATTGACTATCACCAGTGGGCAATGCTCCTTTATATGGAAACAACAGTATGACAATATGTTAATGACTTCCCTTACTTCTTGGAAAACATGGTAGGAGGGACAATAGTGTTACATCAATTACCAAGAAACAGGGCAGGGGGAGACAGAGCTATATTTAAGTAAAATAAACGAAGAGATAAATGAATAAGCGGTAAATAAAAATAAATATGTAACATTTGAAAAAATATAGCTTTGTTCTTGAAGAAAAGAATCAGGCTGGGCTGGGCAGACCCTTAAATTGAGCAGTGAAGTGACCTAAAGGGCAAATGTTCTGGAGACTGGCAGAAATGAATGATATCACACTCAACAGTAAGTGGACTGCCGGCTTTGAGTCATTTTTTGGGATGGGCAGAGGGGGCAAAATTTGATTTTACATCCAAGAACTATTTTTATTTAAATCTGTAATTATTCCTATATATTTTCATAAGATTAATATTTAATGTGGGAGTTAAATTTAAAATAATTTAAAAGAACTTTGAAAGCTTGAAATGGACTTAAAAGACTTTCCAATAGCACATATAGTTGATAGAGTGGAAAATAGTTTCTGACATCTTTTTTTTTTCACTCTCCAAATTCAGGTTTTAGATTTCTAAAAAAATCACACCATGGAAATGCAATGTATATTTTCCTACCATACTTTCAAAAACAGCATCTCCTAATTTTTGGTATGTTTCCAAATGTGGGGTCATCCTAAAGTTTTTACATAGTTGTAAAATTAAAAATTTAATGGCATTCTGTAGAAAAATCCTATACCATTTAAGGCATATAGCTTTTCAACTTTGAAGTGGTATTAACTTCAGAGCCTTTGCACATTTTTTTAAATCTATTGAAGTGATTTTCTATGGGTCTCAACATTCAAAGTAATATATCATGTAGTTTTATCAAACATGAATACATACCTCTTTAAATTTAACTCAGTGTTTTCAATTTAACAGTTACTTAAACTCACAAGGACTTTTTTTTGTTCCTGCATTATGATATAAAACTCGCAAATTACAAAGACCTTGCATAATTGTATTGCTCTGAGATCTTCAGAAGAAGTTATCTAAATGATAATTAGAAAATCTTTTTATTACGGAAAACATTTCAAAACCATACACTCATAAGACTTCAAAAAGTTGTTATTCTAAATATGTTTTTCAAAACAATACAAAATAGTGTTCCCACCATATGATTTTTTTGTATTGAAATATTACAGTCTCATGTGAAATTGTCAATGCATTTCAAATGTAGGCATTGCTATATCAAGACAGTAAGATGGTCACACAAGAAATCTGACTGATCTCACTGACTCATCCCCACAGTCTTGGTTAATAGGAATTTCTCTGCTCACTCAGTCATACTTTCATTAATGGAGTTTGCATGGCCCTTGTTGTGGAATTACTAACAGTGGTGATATTCCTTGCCTGACTTAGGGGCAAAATAGCTCCCATACTGGTTCCATGACTGATTTTTTGGACTACCTAGGGGCATTTGTTCTAGTCCAATGTGGTTGATCAGCCTCTTCATAGATCTGAAGACTGGACAAAGAAAGCAGAGAGACATTAAGAACAATCTACTGCCTAGTTATGTACAAATATATGTACTGTGTTGCCTGAATTCTGTTTCACTTGTTCAAAAATCCCTCAAATTCTCAACACTCAGTCATAATCTTAGTAAACGGTCCTTAGTTTCCCAGTCTTGTAAGCCAACAAGATATCTGAGGTCACGTAGTAACACTCATAGTCATTCTATTATGTACAACATTAAAATCTTTAAGCAGTATTTAAGATGTAACAATATATATTTCAAATTTAACATGTACCTGTGGCTCTGAGGTTATTTACCTAAAATGAGGACCCATTTTAACCCCATATTATTTTCTTTAACATTTATTTCACCTTGTTGAGGGATTTTCTTTTCCCAAAACATTGTACTTCTACACCAACTTTTGTTTTTCAATGAACACTATGTTGTGAAATGAAAGCAATAGGAAAAGATGGTAATGTTAAATGTAAAACATTTGTTTCTAAAACTCTGCCATTGTATGGGAACACAATATCTGGAAGTAGACACAAAGTGTGTGAACCAAGACAATCATTAACCAACAAAATTGGAGGCATATTTTGATTCTAAACATCAGAACAAAACAAACACTGTTCTTTTTGTACCCATAAGAAATTTGGTTCTAGAAAGGTTCCGAGGCGATTTAATACTATTTCTCGACAGCAAACATAACATAGTTTAAATTTTATTCTTCTGAGACATAGTTTGACAGAATTTTCTGTATGAATTTTAGGAAAACTACCTTCAAAAGACAATGAAATATAAAATTCACTAAGTTATTTTTAATTAACTTGCCTGGATAATTTCCTGGTTTTATTTTTCTGAAGGCATAACCATTCCAAACTGAAGCACACATATCACAGATTGACTGTCTAAATTTTTACTTGCTATTTGTGTAATTTCAGAAATTCAAGAACTGGTAATTCTAGATAGTAGAAGTTACATACATTTATGATACTAGATTGTAGTTGTTGAGGCAGCGGGGACATGTCCATGTGCTATATTTCCATCAACTGTATTGCCAAACAGATTCCAGTGATATGGAGAGCTGCACAGGAAATGAACTCTAAGTAGACAGGTTGTATGAGAGAGTCAGAAAAGAATTTTGCAACTTATTGAACAAGTAGATTCAAAACAATCATACCTTCCTCACTTCTTCCCATAGGCCTGTATGTAAGGAAAACTGGAGGAGACAAAATGTTCTTAACAATATTCATGGCAAGCACATCCCTAACATCTGTGCATCCCAGAACAAAAGTGAAAATGGAGGCTCACAAATTGTAAGTCTAAATGTCAAAAAGTTATATATCAAGCTGAAAAATTGTTAGTAAAATTTATTCTATCTTCTTACTTTGATACAAATACCTTCATATGTTCTGGAAGACCAGGTTTGAAAATCTCCTTGGAATTCTGTACCAGAATCTGGCCTTCCAGACAGTGCAACTCTGGGCTTCTACCCACATTATGTTCCACCTTCATCACCTATGTATTTCTTTTTCCCTTCACTAACAGCCTCCCTTTTTCTCCACCATGAATGGTCTCACCATCATGCATTGGTACTCCAGGTCTCAGGTGCAATCTTCATCTACACCCTCTGCAAATATCTACAGGCCAACCCATGGATTTAGGGGTGTGCACACCATTAAATGGTCCACACTTGCAAGTTAAGATGCAAGACTGAGACTGTGTGGGACCTAAATCTGGTTCATGGCTGTTAGGGCAGGGGATTCTGTGGTTCTAGTACCTAAAGTGAAGTCTAGGAGTAAGAATGCACTTTCTGGGCTTCCCTGGTGGCGCAGTGGTTGAGAGTCCACCTGCGGATGCAGGGGACGTGGGTTTGTGCCCTGGTCCGGGAAGATCCCACATGCCGCGGAGCGGTGGGGCCCGTGGGCCATAGCCACTGGGCCTGCGCATCCGGAGCCTGTGCTCCGAAACGGGAGAGACCTGCGTACCGAAAAAAAAAAAAAGAATCCACTTTCTAAATGGACATGAGCTCTTGTCTCTGAAAATTTCTTACCCTGTGGAGAGACTCAGACAGAGAGCCAGGACAAGATCAAGATCATCTAAAATTAAGGTACAAAGTGAGACCACGTTGCCCTGGTTTAAGGAGAGAAATATTAATTTTATCTCCTTAAAAATTTTCTTAAAGATATTTGGATCTGTGATATTACAAGATATTACTGAATAGAGATCAGTTTTTATCAATTTTTTTTTATATTAAGACTTCTTTAGAGCACTTTTAGGTTCACAGCAAAATTGAGGTAAGGAACAGAGATCTCCTGCATACTCCCAGCCCCAACACATGCATAACCTTCCCCCATTATCAGCATCCCACACCAGAGTAGAACATTTGTTACAACTGATAAACCTACGTTGGCATATCGTAATAAACCAAAGTCCATAGTTTGCATTATGGCTCCCCCTTGGCATTATACATTCTATGTATAATATGCAATGTCATGTGTCTGTCATTACAGTATCACACATAGTACTTTCACTGCCCTGAAAATTCTCCGTATTCTGCCTATTTATCTCTCCCACCATCTTTCCATATGCTTATTTGCCATATGTATATCTTCTTTGGTGAGCTGTCTGTTAAAGTCTTTGGCCTAATTAGCAAATGGGCCAAAGACTTTGTTTTTTTATTGTTGACTTCTAAGAGGTCTTCGTTATTTTAAATAACAGTCCTTTGCTAGATATGTCTTTTGCAAATATTTTCTCTCACTCCATGACTTACCTTCTCATTGTCTTGACAGTGTCTTTCAGAGAGCAGATGCTTTTAAGTTTAAGAAAGTGCAACTTACCAATTACTTCTTTCATGGATTGTACCTTTAGTGTTGTATCTAAAAAGGCACTGCCATACCCATCTAGGTTTTCTCTTTTGTTATTTTCTAGCAGTTTGTAGTGTAAGTGCCTGAGAGTTTTGTTGTCTTTAATTGTAATGTGTCTGACTTTAAGCTTTTGATTGCCAAGGCATTCACTTCAAAGACAGCTATCTCAGATAAACACATTGCCAGCTACAGGACTAGATGAAGAGCAGGCTGCCCCACCCAGAAGTTTTCTTTGTTTTAGTGATCTCTAGATGGCTTAGATAACAAACTGGCCATTTGCTTTTCCCTTCTCATGCTTTAATTCCTGCTCTTGTGTTTCAAATTCACCAGTAAAGAGTGAACCCGCAAAACTCTGGCCCTCTACCCTTAACCCCAGTAGAAATAGAACCCCAGGCCTGCACTAGTGCATTCTCTCTCTCTCTCTCTCTCTCTCTCTCTCTCTCTCTCTCTCTATCTATCTCTATCTCTATCTCTCTCTGTGTCTCTCAATCTCTCTGTCTCCCGCTGTGATCTTGCTGTGTTCCCATACTGTGTGCTGTGTATTCTCCAGGACCTATGAGTAAGTTTCAGAGTTCCCTTATGGTTATTGCTGAGGGTCTCTTGCAATCATAATAAGAACCACAAGGGCCAGTCCAGCCACAACATTGGTTTCGAAATAGGAAATGTCTGTGAGGCTCACCAAAGGCCCCAGGCAAGGGTACATAGGCATTTCTAGCCAATAGCATCACTAATGATAGGCTGAGACTGGCACAAAGCAGAGTTTTATAGTTTTATGTTTTACAATTAAGTCTATGATCCATTTTGAGTTAAACTTTGTGAAAGGTGTAAGGACTGTGTCTAGATTCATTTTTTGCATGTGAATGTCCAGCTGTTCTAGTACTGTTTGCTGAGAAGACTATCTCTACCCCTTTTGTATGCATTGACTATAGTTACATAGTCTGTATCTAGGCTGTCTATTCTGTTCCATGGATCTATTTGCCTATTCTTTTGCCAATGCCATGCTCTCCTGATTACTGTAGCTTTATAGTAAGTCTTGAATTTAGGTCATGTCACACCTCCAACTTTGTTCTTTTTCTTCAGTATTGTATTGGTTATTCTGGATCTTTAGCTCCCCATGAAAACTTCAGAATCTGTTTGCCAATATCCACAAAATAACTTAATGGGATTTCGATTGAGATCGCATTAAATCTATAGATATGTTAAAAAGAACTGACATCTTGACAGTGTTGAGTCTTCCTGTTCATGAACATGGAATATCTTTCCATTTGTTTAGTTCTTCGATTTTGATATATACTTTTGAATGTAGGAAAAAAAACTGTGCCACATACTTAAAATGCATAATTTTAGCTCTTTATTTTCAAAAATATACCTCAGTTGAACTCAGCATTTTCCTATGTTATGCTGCATCTGAGATCTAATGAGTACCCTATCCATTTAGCTCCACCTAAGCCATGATTCTAGCTATTCTAAAAAGTGTCAGATCAGAGTTTTTTCTTACCATTTGATAAAAGCTTCTTATTTGGGTATTTAATTATGAATATCTTATAAACCAATTACTTAAGTTCAGCATGATGGCTATAAGAAAGCCTTACAACAAGGTGATGTTTTATCTAAATAATTTTTGATGGAAGAGGGCATAACTGTATGTATTATAAGATGCCCCTAACTTTCCATAATGCACCTAAAAAAATATCTTCCCCACTGACAATGACTCATTATATGCAGAAGCAAGACATGGGCATTATTAGTAAAGCATCCAAAATATATGGGAATGTTGAAAATATACGCAGGGTATTATTATAAATATCTATTTGACCAAAAGAATCATAGATTTTTTTGCTGTCATAAAAGACCTTATATATAATTTATTTCAAATTTTCTTATTTTACAAATGAGTTTTGAAATTAAATCCCAGAGGTATGATATCTGGGCCATGTACCATTGATTTTACCAAGATTTTATGTTCTCAATCAAATATTTAATAAAAAGTATTTTCACTTTGTTATTGATTTCTAATTTTATTTCTGCATAATATAAAGAAGAAAAATATGAAGATATTTAGACTAAAAAATCCGTGAGAACAGAAACCCCTTTTCCATCCAGTAGTCCAGCACCTTTAAAACTTATTCTCCACTAGTATAAGCAGTAAAAGTGTAGTATAAATGACTATTTTTTAATAAAGAATCTTCCATTTTAATCTTAACTTCACCATTTATTAGTTCTCAGATAGTCACTGTTTTATAAATAGATTATTAAGGCTTCCATTTTGTGCATGAAAAAAAAGGGAAGTAAAGCAATTTTAGAATTTTGTTAATAGTAAGGATCATAGAATATAGACTAACCCACCGATGTGCTGGTAAATGTTTAAAATGTTATGGATTGGGGTGGAGTGGAGTGGGCTCTACTTTGTGCCAATTTCCATGGTGTAAATACCCCCAACATGGCCCATTTTTGGCTACCAACATCTGCCAACTAGCCAGTAAAATTCTTGAAAATCTAATAATTTGGTCTAGTGATCCAGTATGAGTAACTTCCACTACACTACACAATGGGCCCAACCCTTTCATGATGTGGGTGATTTCACCTGCAATGCCAAAATGTATACTCTAATAAAATATTCCTCATTTTTGGATTGCTCTAATATATGTATGAGAAAATTTTTCCTAATGTGTGAAATATTATACAAATCTTAGCTGTCAATGACTTTTATTTAATAATTATATAAATTAGCTATATGGTTCCTTATACTAGCTTGTTCCAAAAAAGAAATTTTGAAAACAATATATGAATTTATATTTATCCTATAAATTTTAAGCTTCACAATTTAATCTGAAAATTTAAGGAAAAAAGAGAATAAAGTGCTTAGTCTATGGTTAAGAAATAGTCGTCAATTCTTTAATAGTTTGTGATAAATTTTATTGACCCTTTTAAATAGAGTTGTGAAAATTGCTGTCTTTTTTATAACATGGGAGAAAAGTGACTTCAAGTACATTCTTAAACATAGCAAGTGACTTGAAATATTTATGTTTATAGATAAATATACACAATCTTTAATTACTGGGATGGAATTTAGAGTGGCACCTTGTTTTAAAAAACTCATCTGATTTTGTATTTCCAGATTGAAAGTGAAAGTGATTTAGCTTCTCTGTTAGGATTAGCAAATGTGGCATTACTTTTCCATTAGGATTAGCTGTCAACCATCAGCTGTAATACTAGAAAAATCACAGCTCTACTCTGAGCAAGCCCAGAAGATGATGCCAGGAAGTTACTATCAGGTTCTATCCAGGTATGCAGAGCCAGAAAACTTTACAAAGAGGCAGAAATCTCTGTTGGGTGTTTGGCATGAACAAGTTTGTATCACACTTCCAGTGAAATTATTTTGATCTAACTTATTTCATTTAATGAAACACTCTAAGGTTTTTTACTTCTCTTTATCTAAATATGGCTCCATTGCAGATAGAAACATCTAAGGGGGCATTGGTTGTCTTTGCAAATACAGAAAGAATCTCTTAAAAATGTCATTTCTGTTTAGGCTTCTGAGATTTACAACTCAATATCTGCTTAAAATATTCACTATGTGACTTAGAAAAGAATTATTATTCTAGTATTATATGAAATTATATAAAAATATTTATACAAATATATAAATTTTATATCAATTTATATGTCTACATGTATATAAGTATATATTCTGGTGTATGTATATGCACTAGGACATATTTTCCATGGCTGATTTTTATTCAGCAAGAATTTGCTGAATATTTAGAATTTTCCAAACATTGTGCTATGAGCTGAAGGAAAATAAAAATGAATAAAACACTCAAAAAGAAAGGGATATTATTTTCTAGTAGAGAAGACTGTCACATACATGGGAAATGAGATTGATATGAAGCAGTGAGGAGGAAAAGAGGAGGACAGAGTATCAATGACCATGCTAGAACCCAATTTATTCAACATCACAACTCAGCAGATTGTGGGTAGACAATTCTATTAGGCATGGCAAGGGTAAAATGGAAAGTTTATGCTTAAATCCTTTTCTGGAGAGACCCTTCACCAGACATGGGATAGCTAGACAAGGGATGAAAGTTTTTGAAGGGAAATTATATAATACCTATCAAACCTTAAATGTACATTTACTATAGCAAATTTACATCTAGGAACCCCCCTCCCCCTCCCCCCCAAAAACAGGAAAAGAATGGCATGTTTTTCCTCTTGAGAATACTCAAAATGGCATTGTTACAATATGATAAAATTAGAAGCCACCTACGTAACTTTTCAAAAGAGGAAAATTGTTAAATGCCATATGTTACAACCATACAATAGAATTAGCTGAAAAAAAAGATTTTGTTTAAAAATGTACCCAATAATATGAAAAAAAAATGTTTCAATAGATTATCAGTGTAGAACAGTGCCTGGCAGAGTCAGCATTCTATACAAGAATATTTTGCTCTTCTATGAGTGCCTTAGAGACAGATGCATTTGGAACGAGTTTGTTTAAATTTCAGCGAAAGTACTGCCTACTTATTTTTTTAAACTTTTGATGGATATTAACTACCACATACACGCATTGGTAATTAATATCTCAAACATAATATTTCACAATGTATATCTATTTTTGTAGTCAGCTGGATCCCATAGTGATATGGGTTATAGATGATTTCAAAATCAAACTATAACTACACATAGGAAATATTTGCCAAATCATAGTTGTTATCCTGTACCTCCAACAGGACTGTCTGTGAGGGAAATGAAAATGCTCTCTAAATTCAGGTCAGATTTTCACTATAGTGAGTTGATTATTTAGAGTTAAGCACTGTAGGAAGAAAGGAGCCTTAGGTAAGTAGTATGTCACATCTCCTGCTTAGGTTGTTAGAATTTCCAAGTATTGAATAAACTGTCATGGAAGCTGTGATTAACCTCTTTTATTCTCCTAAAACAAACAAACAAAAATCTCTCTTGAAAGTGTTTCCTTCAGTTTTGGACCTTTTTATGCTCACCAAGGCTTTTCTTTTCTCTTCATTGTTTCTATTAGCACCTTAAGACTTGCTTCAGTGGAGGGAGAATATAAAGCAGAAACACTTAGCAACATAATAGATCAGTGCACTATTATTTGTTGCCTCAGACGATATTTGCAAGATATGCAAAGTGTTTTCTTTCTTTGTTTGTTGATGCATATTTCTATCACCCTAGAGCCTCCCTTTATACAAGTAGCCCTCTGGCTTTCCTAGTACTATAGATCAGACTTTCCCTAAATGTCATAAATTTCTAACTACATGCCAAACAAACATGTTTATCTGGCACAGACACAAAACAGTGTCAAAAAGAAAATATTTGGTGATCTTGATAAGTTAATTTGTCACTCTATAAATACTTATGCCCCTTTCCAAAGCCTATCCAAACACAAATTTAATTTAAAGACATAGTTGACCCAAGTTCCTTTAGCAGAAAAGCCCAAAATGCAGATCCAATGTAAATTAGTCATTGGAATTTACCTACATTTGTATTTAGTGTCCTTTAATATTTTGAGTTTTATCTAGATACTCTCTGACTTTGACCACTAAAGTTGGGTATCTCTGATCTAACATCAAAGCAAGGCTTTTGCTATTGCTATTGAAAATATTCTTCTGAAGCTTTCTAAAATATTACATTAAGAAAAAAATGATTTCAATGGCTCCTGGGCATGGCTAGAAGTTTTTCTATCCTTTCATATATTTTTATCAACCTAACTATCTTCATTTTATATAAGATAGAAAGGATAAAATTCAGGGGTGACCCACCTCGCACTGCTAGCAGGGGGATGTGGGATGGGGCCAGAGACAGCCAGGAGTTAGTTAGCAGGTTCCTTCCAAAGCAATAGCACTTGAACTACCTTCTTACATTTAATCCAACTCCCTTTGTGTACCACTTCCCCTCTAGATAGGTATCTCTAATAATACATTTAAAACAGGACAATAAGTTTACAAATAATTGCCTCTAATTAGAAGGTTCTTGGTATACATAGTTTTTCCAATTCTTCTCTTCAATAGCTTCTGTACTTCTAGCTGGTCTTCTAGGCGACCCTATTAAGCAGCATAGCTGAGAATTCACAGTTAGGAGTCCTATTCAGTCAAATTAATTAAGTGCCATTTTCTTCTGGGAGGAAATTAGCTGCTTAGATAAATATATTAATTGTTTTTTTCTGTTTATTGTAATCATACACAGAATCCCTTGGCACAGTTATACCTTGTTCCAAAGCCCTCTTTGAAATATTTCTTTTAGCTTCATCAGTCAGCTTTTGAATACACCTATAATTTTCTCAGCCACGAAAAATAATTTATGATATACATCTTCTCCAAATTTATTACAGGCTTACCAGCTTTATATTACTTTTTGACTTTGAAGTAATTTCAGGAGACTGTTGATCTCAGGGTGATTGTGTACGCAGTCATTTATACAAGGCAGGACTCGGCTCAGTTTCCTTAGCTCCTTGAAATTTGGTGACCAGTGTTACTGGGATGAGTCCACTATGATCCCTCAGGGGAAGCCACATCACAGGTACTGCACTGAAAGAAATAGCATGTACAGAGATGGATATGACATGATCCTCACCCTCAATAGAAATAAACCACAAATAACATGAAATAGATGTGAAAGGTGCATTAAGAAGGGAAGAAAAAATATTTCACAGAAGCACTACTAAATATTATAAATTTGGACAGGTGTGTGAGAAGGAGAATAAGGTAACTGCATTTAAAATAGAGTGAAGGATGAGCTACTTAATGGCATCATGAAGAAATGGCCAAAATCTAGTTCAGCTAAAATGCCTTCCCTGGGCACTTAAGTGTATACAATAACCAGTTGAGGTGAACAGTGTATTTGAACCCAGATTCTGGAAAACTTTTAATTTCTATCTGGGAAGTTTGCATTTTAGTATGCAATGGGAGTCTTAGAGGTATTCAAGCTGGAAAGATACATGTCCAGAACCGTGATGCAGGATATAATCCATTGACATCCTAATTTGTCTTTGGAAACATCAAGGGATAGTTCCCTGAATAATGGCCATATTTGCTTCACTCACCCATCCTTCATTCATTGCATCATTCAAACATTCAAAAAACATTTATTAGGCACTTAAAGCTGTTTTAGTAACATAGTGTCAGTTTCCTAATCTGACAGATATACTGTATGCATCACCATTGTATATACAAAGATGAATCAGATATAATACTATCATTCATAGTTCAGAAGACAGGATAAGAAAGTACATAAATAACTACAGGGTTACTTTCAACAGAGGTAGAGGATCAGGGAAAGATTCATGAAAAGGTAGCCTAAACACTGGACTCAAATAAGTTATGGCTTTTTAAGATTTATTTTACAGGTCATCTTAAGGAGAACTAGCCATATATAGAAAAGAACTTTTTTTAAAATTGAAACATAATACTAATACAGAAAAGTACACAAATTATAAATGTATAAGTCAATAACTGTTCACAAAGTGAGCACATTTATGTAGTCAGCACTAGATCAAGAAACAGACCATTACCACAGAAGCCCTCATGTCCCCCTTCTAATCAAGGGTAACCAATATCCTGACTTCTTACAACACCATAGGTGAGTTCTATGTATCTTTGAAATTTAATAAATGGAATAATTTAGTAAATACTTTTTGTGTTTCTGGCTTGAAAAGAACTTTTGATTTGAAGGATTCTAGGTTAATTTACCACCCCAAAAGTACCTGCTAAAAAGCTACGAAATTTCCTGTTTTGCTTGTAGAGATGAAACCTATTGAATTATCTCAAAGTACTTCAGCAGCATTTGGGCTATTTGAGTGTAGTTTGTAATGGATCAGGAAAAAATGTGGCTCACCAATGCACTTTTATAATATCATAGTGTAAATTAGTTTATCAGATCACATTTTTCCATAAAAGTAATTTAAGAGGAGAAGGAATTGAAATTTTGATAGCCTAAAGATGCCAAAATATAATGTAGCTCTCAGAGTCAAGATCAGGAAGGAGGATGATGCACTGAGTGAACATAAAAGGCTAGTTGGAAATTTGAAGGTGATAGAATTACTAGTCAGGCACCAGGTATTCAAAACTTAGGTGAAAAGGTCATTTGAAGGGGGAAAAAAGTAAGTCCTGGAAAATTAAGCCAAACTCATGGTTTTGCTTATCACTGGTCCTCCTCAGGACTAATAACTCCAGGCATTAAAATTCTGGTTCTACTTCAAACTCACAAAATACCTGTGGTTTATGTAGTACCTCCTGATAAATATTCTGGTTCTATTCCAAATTCATATTTAAACTAAATTTTTCATGCAAAAAAACCCAAAACTTTTTAAAGAACCACCATCTCTCTGATGAAGTCACAATAGTTTGTTTGTTTGTTGTTTTCTCCTTGAAATTTTCACTTGGTTTGAAGAAATTACAGAGTAAAGCTGACTACAGTAACTGGTTTTAGAGTTTCTTAGTCCATCCAGTTGTTTTTCTGGAGATTGGCTCATTTCCCTGTTTCACAGATCACTGACGCCCTTTGTGGTCACTGAGTCCCATCCATCTTACTTTGGGTTGACTTTGTGAATCTCGAACATTTAGAATAGACAATAGGGATAAGTAGAATCTGGGAACAAAGGCCTCACGCTGGATAGGCATGTGACACCTAAAAGCAGATTTGACAAAAATGAAAGGAGACAGCTTTTGGAAGTGATAGATAGGACCTTGCAAAGAAAATACTCAGTTTCTGTTGCAATACAAATAACATTGAGGCATATTTTCAGAAAGTCATATCTTAATGAATTAATATATATCAACATTATTTTAAACATATTTGGTTTCATGTATGTGTGTTTAGAGTTAATTCTATCCAAACTCTTCACTCCTGCTGTCCTTCCATATCATTCCAAACTTTAACTTCCATCTCTTTTCTAAGCCTGTTTTTCTCCTTTCATCTCTCTGACTTGAGTATTTTTTGATTGTGCCTCTTTGGTTTCATATTGTATACTTAGCACTTACTTGATGCTTTTAATCTTCAAAGCTCCTGAGGACGTTACCTAATTAATCCTCCCCACAATCCTTAGAGTCTTGTAAGAAAATTCATTATTAGATTTTCTACTTTTACACATGAAGAAAAATAAGGCAAGTTAAATAGCTTACAAAAAAAAATCACAAAAATTGTGTTGTACCCTGTACTGAGACTCCTCTGATCAATCACATTGCTCTTGCATATTCCATCTGGTATCTTCTTTCTGGTGGTCTCTGCTATAATGTATTTATTTGATATTGTACATCTTATTTATTCATATTTTAATCTCTCACAATGATGGGTGAATTTCTTTCTTTTAATAATAAGTTTTCTGTTAATTTTACACTTTCCATTTCTCAGTACTTGTTTTTGGCTTATTCTATTTTTGTGTTTATTTGTAATTTTATAAGCCTTTTACAGCCTCTTCCATATTCTTTTCAACCTATTTGCAATTTTTACTTTCATACAAGCCTTAATTAGCTAGTCCATGATTGTAATCGAAAAAGCAATAGCTTTAAAAGTCATGAGTTTAGATTGAATACTGACTTCTCCATTTGCTCTAATAGGTTGGTCAAATAAATTAATGTTTCTGATATCTTTATCTATATGTAGAAAATAGAAAATATATTTCACTGGATTGCTGTAAGGATAAAATATATAACATACACAAAGTGCCTAGCATAGCGACTGCACACAGTTATTTCAATTATTTTCTTCTCTTTTTTAAAAAAAAATATTTATTTTTTTCTTTTCTTCTCTTTTTAATCTCCATTACTTTTTAAAAATTTTAGTATATTTTACATACACGGAAAAGTTAAGATCTTCAGTGTACCTTTTTATGATTTTTAACAAACGTATACACTTGCGTAACCATCATGTGGCTCAAGACAGAGGACTTTTCCATCATCCTTGAAGGTTTCCTAATAACTGTGTCCAGTCAGTACCTCCTCCAAGGTAACAAGTGTTCTGATTATCACCATCCATTAGCCTTGATTATTCTAGAACTTCATGTAAATGTAATCATTCAGTACATACACTTTACCATCTGTCTTCTTTCGCTGATCTTGTGTTTTGAGATCCATAAATGTTGTTGAATGTTGTATCAATAGTTTTGATCTTTGTTTGTGCTTCTAATTCTGATGAACATCTAAGTTGTTTCTAGTTTGGAGCTATTATGAGTAAGACTTCTTTCTATGTACATTCTTGTAAAAGACTTTTGTGAACAAATATTTTTATTTATCTTGTGCAAATACCTAGGAATGGAATTGCTGAGTCATAAGGTTTGACTTTGTAAGACTTTGCCAGTTTTTCACAGTGGTTGTACCATTTTACACTGGCCCCAGCAATGTATGAAAGCATGGCTGTTCCACATGCTTGTCAACACTTGATACTAAGAGCATTTAAAATTTTAGTCCTTCCATTGGGTGTGTGGTAGTATTTCATTATGAATTTCTTTGGCATTTCTTTGATGATTCATGATGTCCAACAATAATTGGCCTAGTTCTTTTTTTGGAAGAGTACTGTTATGTCTTTTCTTAGCAATTAGAATTTTTCATTTAATTTTCTAATTTTAACTTTATAGAAGTTATCACAATAGACATTGTTCTTCTATTAACAGCAAGAAAAAGTATATGGCCAACCCTACTACTTTAATTATTAGTATTCCTAATATAAAACTGGCAAGAACTATCAGTTGTCCCCTTCTGATAGTACAAGCATTGGATTTTCTTCTGAAACAGAATAATCTTTGAATTTTCTAGGATTTGATGAAAAGTTTTTGGTGAAAATGCAAAATAATACTGGAAAATTTACAACAGAGCAGTGATTTTCTTTAAAGTAATGAAGTAGTTTGGAGGGCAAGCTGTATCAGAAATGGAGGAAAGATTTTTATGTTTATTAAAAGCAGACATGAATTAAATAGCTTGAGGAACAGTGACAGAGAATGACAATCCAAATTTGTGTCCTTATTGGAATGTGATGTATCTGAAAATAGATGTCAGAGAGGAAGAGAAAAGAAGATCAGGAACCACTCAACTAGAGTTCAGGTTTCTCCTGAGAAGAAAGCATCAACATTTCTGTTATATCTTCTCCCAGTTTCTGTTACCTAGCACATTTTTCCTCTGGACAGCAAAACTCAAAATAAATAACTGTTATTTTACTAGCCGTCTCTACAAAATAGAGTGCCTTCAGATGTTTTTCTTTAACACAGTTACTTCAACCTATTTTTCCACTTGTCACTTATCAACCACTCACTTTAGAAAGTACTGAAATATAAGAATTTTTAAAAAATAGATTAAAAGTATATAGACAGAGCTCATTGCATTTAGGCCTTTTAATCTGGTAACAATATGGTTGACCAAGTTGCTGACTTCGGCTAGCTGAACTACTGAACCAAGTCAACCACTGGTGATATTACTGATTTCTCAATTAACAACCTAAAAGAATGAGAAAAAATAAAATGTCCATAGGCCAATTAGTCCTTTCGTTCTATAACTTGAGAGACATATATCACACAACCTATCTACCTATCTGCAATAGATAATGATAAATGATAGATAGATAGAGATAGAAAAATGAAAATGAATAGAAAATCTCCCAGTAGGAGCCTCCCTCCCTTAGTAACTATATTTGTATTCTCACAATTAATAATATGTAAAACTATATTCATTGATTCCTAACATTTTTTGAGTACTCATAATATTCCAATACACTGGGTTCAAAGTTGAATTGACAATAGGAAACTAACCAGAGATAATACATACTCACAAGTCCAGATTTTTCATTCTGGCCTCAGAATAGTTGCTTTGTATGTGTGCATGTATGTATATGTGTATGTGTGTGTGTGTGTGTGTGTGTGTGTATTGTCTATAACAACAAAGAAGCACATGAAATTTCAGGAAAAAATTTTGAAAAATTGCAGCCATGAAAAGAAACACTAAATTCTGAATTTGGTTAAGGATAGAATGCTAGTAAATTTTCAGTAATACCACTTTCTTAATTCAAGTTCCCTAAAAAGAGACTATGAGATGGGAACTAATGTGCAATGATTTACTAAGGAAGTGTTCCCAGGGGAAACCAGTAAGAGAGAAGGGCATGTAAAACATAGAAGGGGAAGTCAAGCATGGATGTGATTCCTGATCATACCAGTTCTAGTTCTCAGGTTAATACAGCTGAGGAGACCTGAAGTACAAATTACATCTCACTTCCCCCCAACCCCTTAAGGCAATGGAATTTAGCATTCATACTCCTGCACCAGTCAATCAGTGACTATTGGCTGCCTCAAGGGATATAAAAAAACCTCTCAGCCACTTCCATCTTTCTTGAATCTCTAAGGGTAGCCTCCTGATCTATCAATGGCCCCAAAGTAAGAGCACCATAAAATAGAAAAAAGGAAAAATTCAGTAGGTTAAATTTCTCCTACCCATTAGCATAAATTTTATAAGTTTCAGGTACTTAGGTTGGTCACAAGACGAAGAAACATGGAAACAAGAACGTGTGTGGGACAAGGCAAATGTTCCACTATCCATTCTCAGAAACAGATAGGCTAAGAGTGAGGAAATCTGGAAAAGTACATTCCCTGGTTTTGGGTTTAACAAGGGAAAAAAAAAAAAAAAGAGTGCTTTAGTCTAGGAGTTGAAACTCTTGGTTTTTCCAAAGAGATAGCTATTGATTCTGTCAGTTTTGCAGAAAAGTCCTAACTCTTTATAAAACCATAAAAAACAAAGCACAAAGAAGCTGAGGATAGATGCACAGAACTTATAAAAAGGATCCAAGGGGATCTAGGCAGGGCACTAGCCGTGCTCAATATAATTCTCAAATTTGGAGAAAAGCAGATAAGCAGTTCTGTAAGCACCCTGAGGTGTTGGATAAGTGCTGGCAAAATCTGCTAAAGTGGCGTGCTTCTGTTCCACCAAACTATCTCAGGGAACAGAGAAATCATTTTAGTTGTTTACCATTTATTTCTGTGCATATTAGGAGGAAAACAAAATGAAAAGTAAAATAATCATAATGATACAGTGATGTTGCCCCAATAGTAGAAATTTTGTGGAACTTATGACAAAAGAAAAAATACTGAAATAAAGGAGCCATAAGAACTTAGTTGAAGCTGACCCTCCCATCTGGCCTGGCACATGGACTGTGAGTGTTCTGGTGAAAAACTTCATGGTTACAGATATGTGATGAGGCGAGAAGCAACTACTACGAGGAGATAGGCACAATGAAGGAATACAACACTACCAACTGATCAAGAATGCGATTTTGTCACATCTATTAATATTATAGACAATTTAGGACTAGGATGGTTTCTCACAAAATATAAATAGCCATATATATACATAAACATTTAAAATAAAAGATGAGATACTTAAAAATTATTTGCAAGACCTAGAGGTAAATTTACTGGGAAGGTAATGAAGCTTGAACTTCAGGATCCTCACTTGTATGGGATAATTTCAGGGTCCTAGGAGGAAACTCAACAATGTGATCACATAGTTACATATATTTTTAGAATTTGTAAAAATAAGATATTTTTATTCAATGATTGAAGATAGTATCTCAACGATTAATCCTACTTCCCCTCCTCCATCTCTCTACCCCTTCAACTAGAACCATTGGAATGGGCATACGCATTTTAGGAACTGGCTAAGGGACCGTTAGGATTGGGGGCACATTTTGTTTGGGTTTATTAGGATCTATTCATATGAATTGCAGCCATATCCCTGTATAGTTAAGTTATTGCTAGCCATTCTGGTGTAAGAAAGGCTTCCAGAAAAACTCCTACACAATGGCACTCAATCTTGGACATATGTGGTTTAGTGGAGGAGAAGCATGATTTGAAATGTTTGGGGCAATGGAAGTTTCTTCTAATCATTAAATTTGTGAAATTGTTACTGAAGAATTTGGTTCACATTTACTTTTTGTCACAAATATTAACAGCAAAAAATTAATTCAAATCAACCATGCTAAAGAAATACAAATTGATACTTTCTTCTCGCTAAAAAAAATTTGCAAAATTATCATTATATGAAGAGGTGATCAAAGAATACTTATCCAAAAAATGCTGGGGAAATGTATTACAGGAGTACATTCGGCAGTTAATAAAAACCAAAAAGAGTTAAATTGTGCTTCCAGATTTTGTGATGCATGTGGTGTTTTTCAGCCTTTAGAGTATGAGATTTGTTCTGATTTCTTGTGTAGACTTTAAACATATGTCCACTTTAATATCTAATTATATATTTTCAGTATATAATTAGATAATTGGTTCTAATCCTGGCAGGACCTTTACAGGAAGAAATTACCCTAATGAAACAATATAGCAAATAGGAACAATACAAGGAAATTTAAATGCTGCATTTCTGAAAAGAAGTCAATATTACAAAAATGTCAATACGATTTGAATTTAGCTATAAATTGATGTGATCTCTATTAAAATACAAAAATATTTTAAAATTCAAAACAGATATTAAATTATATTTGAAAATTAAGCATATGAAATCAACCAGAGACATCATAATTATCACTCCTTTAGGCATGGCTAGATCCAAGACCCCAGTGGACCTTATATGGACTCTTTACTTTTCTCCATCTCTCATATATGCTTTTATATACATTTCTTTAACTTTTTTTTCATTATATGTCTCCATATCTTCAAGGAAGATTGTTTTAATCAGTTCCAGCAAAAGTCATTCAAACTGATTCTGATTCCAGCAGAATAAACTCTTTTAAGACCAATATATCATATCTCAGGAAAGACTGATTGACCCCAATTCAGAAATATGTCATAACCAGGGGTTTAAATATTCTAAGTGGCTGACTTGTATCACTGCTCATCTTTTTTTGATGAGGATGGGTGTACCATGAGTGACATCCCCAGTGATGAAGGGGTGGTAATATTCTGACTGGCTTCCTTGGGGCACCGTTCACCCTTGTGATAAATATAGGGTACTGCTAGTGACCTTCCAACATGGTGTTGTGGTGATAGGTCTCTAGAGGCAAGAATACTAGATATAAAAAAGGCATACACTATTTCATTCAAGCTAGGATGTCATCAGTGATAAGAAACACTATTATTTATGTAAAGCTAAGAAAGAAGATGCTGCTAGTGAAACTATGTTACAATAGTTTTTTTTGTTTTGTTTTTTTGTTTTTTTTTTCCGGTTGCATTGGGTCTTCGTTGCAGCAGGCAGGCTTTTCTCTAGTTGCAGCGAGCGGGGGCTACTCTTCGTTGCTATGCGCAGGCTCCTCATTGTGGTAGCTTCTCTTGTTGCGGAGCACGAGCTCTAGGCCCGCAGGCTTCAGTAGTTGTGGCTTGTGGGCTCTAGAGTGCAGCCTCAGTAGTTGTGGCGCACAGGCTTAGTTGCTCCACGGCATGTGGGATCTTCCCGGGCTAGGACTCGAACCCGTGTCTCCTGCATTGGCAGGTGGATTCTTAACCACTGTGCCACCAGGGAAGCCCTACAATAGTTTCTTATCACATGCTTTTATATTTATTGAGATTCTTTAGACATAATAATGTTATGCTTTTATTGACTTTAAAAAGAAAATATAAGTGAAATATATTGGTTAAAGTGCCATTAAAACATTTTCACATTCAGTGTTCAACTCTTCTGAAACTCTTCAACTTAGAATGTGTATGTGTATGTGTGTGAGAGAGAGTGTATGTGTCTGTCTGCGACTGTGTGTGTTTTCACACATTATCTTCTCTGCCAGAGAGAGTTTTGTTATTGTAGCATTTCTTAAAAGAGTGCTCCCTCTTTGTGTCTGGAATTTTCTTCCAAGCTAGTTACATTCATTCTGCAAGTTTTGATGCAATATACATGCAAAAGAAGTGCTTTATAACTCCCACTAGAACAATAGCAGTTGAAAGATTAATCTCAAATTCAGAAAAGTTAATATAACAAAATTTGAATCTTAGTATCCATAAACATATTATGCCAGTAAAATAGAATATAAATGATTGTTCTTTGGTTGATGTATTTTGTTTCAGTTAATGTTAATATATATATTTATATATGGAAGTCCTTCTATTAATTTTCTCCACTAAATTTATTTTCCTATAGTTTTTCTCTCATCTTCCAGGCTTTAAGGAATCTAATTGTAGTAACAGGGTAGAGATTTCCTAAGTGGTAAATATTTTTTAACTGACACAATCTGTAAGAATATAAAATAATAAAATATCAAACTCCAACATTGTATTCCAAAATATTTAGTTGCCATAGTAGATATAGTTACATCCTTTTCAACATAAATTTTGAAAAATCAGTTTATATACTGAGGTAGGCAAAATAATGTCCTCTTAAATATGTCCATATCCTAATCCCTGGAGCCTGTGAATATGTTATGGTAGATGGTAAAGGGGAATTAATGTTGCAGATGAATATAAGGTTTTTAATCAGCTGAAATTGAGATGTAGAGGTGGTCCTTGATTACCTGGGTATGCCCAATATAATTACAAAAATTCTTATAAGTGAAAGAGGAGACAGAGGAGTCAGTGTCAGAGTTATACAATGTAAAAAAAAAACCCAAAAATCTCAAGTGGCTATTGTTGGCTTTGAAGTTGAAAAAAGATCACTAGCCAAGGAATGCAGCAGCCTCTAGAATATGGAAAAGGCAAGAAAATAGATTATCCCCTAGAACCTCTAGAAGGCACACAACCCTGCTGACACCCTGATTTTATCCCAGACAGACCAGTTCAGATTTCTGCCCTCCAGAACTGTAAGATAATACATTTATGTTTTTGATACCACAGCCAGTGTCTGTGGTAATTTGTTACAGTAGCAATAGAAAACTAATATAATCTCTTAACTAGCCCTTCCTATTTTCAGAAAGAATGATGCTAATAATTAGTAAACATCTGTTGAGTTTCATAAAATCAATATTTTTTCACAATTTCATGTTCCTAGAGAACTATCTCAGTGTAATAACTAATGAGCAGGGCTTGATTCTTTTTCTAAGAGTTCATAGGGAAAAAATGCCTATCTTGATCTTGGGCTAGCTAGCCTCATTATTATGATTGAAAGGGAGGGAAACACTCAAATCTTCCTGAGAGTGTCCTTGATTGGATAAATCACAGGTTGGTTAATCTGTCAGGCTACCTTTCCAGAGAATCAAGGATCTTATTACCAAGAATCTGTTCAGCAGGAACCATTGCCAGTAATCAAATACCAATACACTTTCTGACAGTGGTAATTAATAATAGGGATTTGTTTATTGGCCTGTAACACTGTCAGAGTATGTGTTTCCCATTGCAGAGGCATCTTTTAAATGAACAAACACAAAAATACAACCCATCACAAAGAGGATAATCAAACATCATACAATTTGTAATAATTTGTTGGGGTGGATTTCCACTATTCTTAAAAATAAATTTAGCGTGTGTCCTCCAGGTTACCAAAAAAGGTGACATGGGGCTAAGAGTAAATAAATTTGGCATTCTTTATCCAAAAAGTTGAATATCATGTCTCGTCAGAGGTGCTGGGAATGTGCTAAGCAATAGGAATAGTTAATTCAACACAAGAAAGCAATCTTCTCAGTAGACATTAACATCTATTTCTTCTCTCATTAGCAGTTCTGTGTCATCACAATGATATATGCTATTTTTCAGATTCAAAGATAGTGTAAGAGCGACCATTATTAGCCCATCTACTCTAAAATATTCACTGACCAATTGTGGTGATAAATGGCAATATAAATCCTAGCAATGGGGCAAGGGTTAGGGGCTGAGGAAGTGGGTCCAGGGAAAGAATTTGCAGACATGTGCTTCCTAGCAACCGTTTCCATAGTTATCCAAATCACAGCACTGCCTCTCTACCTTTCTCCCCTGCCTTGTTTCCCCTCTCATTAAGCATGATTTTTCTCAACAGAAAAGACTAATAAAGCAGAACCTTTTGATGAACTCTGGATTTCTGTGAATGTCTTGGCATTTTCTCAGTAGCCAATTACTATAACAATTGTCGAGTCATAGTGAGCAATCTCAGACTGGCTAAGAAAGCTAATTATTTCTTTTTCATTATTATTATAGTGGGTCAATTAAGGGAAATATAGACCTATAACTTACACAGATTTACTATAGAATCTTGTGGAAGGTCACTTTGTTTTATCTTATCCAGAAATTTATTGGATATATCATAGTCTATTATATCACAGGTAATAAGAGTTGTCTGGAAGGAAATTGTTTCATTAACAGGCTTTAAAATGTTGGTTTAAAAAAAAAGCAAGCTAATGCACAGAAATCTCTGGCATTCCTATATACTAATGATGAAAAATCTGAAAGTGAAATCAAGAAAACACTCCCATTTACCATTGCAACAAAAAGAATAAAATATCTAGGAATAAACCTACCTAAGGAGACAAAAGACCTGTATGCAGAAAATTATAAGACACTGATGAAAGAAATTAAAGATGATATAAATAGATGGAGAGATATACCATGTTCTTGGATTGGAAGAATCAACATTGTGAAAATGACTCTACTACCCAAAGCAATCTATAGATTCAATGCAATCCCTATCAAACTACCACTGGCATTTTTCACAGAACTAGAACAAAAAATTTCACAATTTGTATGGAAACACAAAAGACCCCGAATAGCCAAAGCAATCTTGAGAACGAAAGAAGGAACTGGAGGAATCAGGCTCCCAGACTTCAGACTATACTACAAAGCTACAGTCATCAAGATGGTATGGTACTGGCACAAAAACAGAAAGATAGATCAATGGAACAGAATAGAAAGCCCAGAGATAAACCCATGCACATATGGACACCTTATCTTTGATAAAGGTGGCAGTAATGTACAATGGAGAAAGGACAGCCTCTTCAATAAGTGGTGCTGGGAAAACTGGACAGGTACATGTAAAAGTATGAGATTAGATCACTCCCTAACACCATACACAAAAATAAGCTCCAAATGGATTAAAGACCTAAATGTAAGGCCAGAAACTATCAAACTCTTAGAGGAAAACATAGGCAGAACACTCTATGACATAAATCAAAGCAAGATCCTTTCTGACCCACCTCCTAGAGTAATGGGAATAAAAACAAAAATAAACAAATGGGACCTAATGAAACTTCAAAGCTTTTGCACAGCAAAGGAAACCATAAACAAGACCAAAAGACAACCCTCAGAATGGGAGAAAATATTTGCAAATGAAGCAACTGACAAAGGATTAATCTCCAAAATTTACAAGCAGCTCATGCAGCTCAATAACAAGAAAACAAACAACCCAATCCAAAAATGGGCAGAAGACCTAAATAGACATTTCTCCAAAGAAGATATACAGACTGCCAACAAACACATGAAAGAATGCTCAACATCACTAATCATTAGAGAAATGCAAATCAAAACTACAATGAGATATCATCTCACACCAGTCAGAATGGCCATCATCAAAAAATCTAGAAACAATAAATGCTGGAGAGGGTGTGGAGAAAAGGGAACCCTCTTACACTGTTGGTGGGAATGTAAATTGATACAGCCACTGTGGAGAACAGTATGGAGGTTCCTTAAAAAGCTACAAATAGAACTACCATATGACCCAGCAATCCCACTACTGGGCATATACCCTGAGAAAACCATAATTCAAAAAGAGACATGTACCAAAATGTTCATTGCAGCTCTATTTACAATAGCCCGGAGATGGAAACAACCTAAATGCCCGTCATCGGATGAATGGATAAAGAAGATGTGGCACATATATACAATGGAATATTACTCAGCCATAAAAAGAAACGAAATTGAGCTATTTGTAATGAGGTGGATAGACCTAGAGTCTGTCATACAGAGTGAAGTAAGTCAGAAAGAGAGAGACAAATACCGTATGCTAACACATATATATGGAATTTAAGAAAAAAAAATGTCATGAAAAACCTAGGGGTAAAGCAGGAATAAAGACGCAGACCTCTTAGAGAACGGACTTGAGGTTATGGGGAGGGGGAAGGGTGAGCTGTGACAGGGCGAGAGAGAGTCATGGGCATATACACACTAACAAACGCAGTAAAGTAGATAGCTAGTGGGAAGCAGCTGCATGGCACAGGGATATTGGCTCGGTGCTTTGTTACAGCCTGGAGGGGTGGGATGGGGAGGGTGGGAGGGAGGGAGACACAACAGGGAAGACATATGGGAACATATGTTTATGTATGACTGATTCACTTTGTTATAAAGCAGAAACTAACACACCATTGTAAAGCAATTATACCCCAATAAAGATGTAAAAAAGTAAAAAAAAAAAAAAAAAAAAAAAAAAGCAAGCTGTTGTATGGTGAAATAATCTGTGTAATCCTGCAAAAAATAAGCACAAATGTAACATATAAATACTGTATCAGTGCTTCCCGGGTGGTGCAGTGGTTGAGAATCCTCCTACCAATGCAGGGGACACGGGTTTGATCCCTGGTCTGGGAAGTTTTCCACATGCCGTGGATCAACTAAGCCCATGCGCCACAACTACTGAGCCTGCGCTCTAGAGCCTGCAAACCACAACTACTGAGCCCATGTGCCACAACTCCTGAAGCCTGTATGCTTAGAGCCCATGCTTCACAGAAAGAGAAGCCACCCCAATGAGTAGCCCCCACTCACCGCAACTAGAGAAAGCCCATGCGCAGCTACCAAGACCCAATGCAGCCAAAAATAAATTAATTAATTAATTAATTTAAAAAATACTATATCATAACTCAGATTGATGTATGTGTGTGTATATATATAAATATACACATTGATATATATATATATATCAATTATATGTGTTTGCACATTTTAAAATTGCTCTGGAAGTTAAATTGAGATGGCTGTCTTTAATAGACACATTAAAGGTCTAAGCAACAATGTTATTTAGGAGCAGCATGACTTTGTTACGCCTCCTAACATGGTCCCTGGCACATGCCTGTTAATAAACGTCCATTTAAATTATCAAAGTTTTCCTCCTGCATAATTTCAGTTTTGCTCCCTAAATTCTTCACACTGTATTTAAGAAAACATTGCATTCTTCTTCTGATGCATGCTGTTACTGACAGTCCAATGTCATCATGCAGTAATGAGGTACTTAATTCCCAGGACCCATTTGAGCCTTCCTGAGGCAACAGTTCTTATATGCACTGAAGTTTTCCCTCTGTCTCCTCCTACTACCACTATGCTTTCTTAAAACCAACCTGACGTGTTCATTTCCTCAAAACATGTTTCCATGTTAGGTGGAAGTTTATCTAAGTTCATAGCCTATTTCAGGTTTTATTAATGGCTGATGACAGCTTAACAGTCTACCTCTTCCTGGGCAATATCTTTGGAAATGTTATCAGAGCTCAGCTAGACACACAATGATAATAGTAGAAATCATCATCATCATAATTATAGCTAAAAATTATGTAGCCCTCATTCCCAAGTACTCTAAGGACTTTATTGTTATGTTCACCTATATTTCTCACATCTACCTATGAAAGATTCACTTTTATTCCCTCCATCAGCCTCACCGGAAAAGCAAAAGAGGTTCGGATAGTTTGGCAACTTGTCGAAATTCACACAGTTTGACCGCATAGGACTCAATGAAAACCTGAAACTTCTGATTCCAGAGCTTTAGAATTTAGCCACCATGTTATAATTCTTCCCTGTTTTAACCCCAAGAATAGTCATAATTGGACATCTCCATTGCCTTGGCAATCTGGTGATGGAGATTCTAAGACAGTCAGATCTTTCACACAAAATTATGCCATACATTACATTGGGTGTTGCCCAGGAAATTCAGCTGGTGCTCAATTTTTAATAACTTTTAACTTTTGTTGTTAATTGTAAATGAGCCAAGATATTTGTTTGGGGGTCAGTGATACATGGAAATAGTCTCTGTTATTTTAAAAATTAGTTCAACCAAAACACACTGCATGCGATAGATAATCCACAGTTAATTATCAATGCTGTTACCCGGTTGCTTGCAGATTCTGATTTCCTAACATTTGTCCAGCTTTCTGATTTTAAAAAGAATTTACCTTTCTATTTAGTGAATCAACATGTGGAAAACCATTTTGTAATTCAATTTCTCAGCTCCTTCCTCCTGCTGGAATTACAGCTTTTAGGGGCATATGTGAAATTTTGGACTTGATTCTCATTATCACCTGCTAATTTCCTACTGTGAAGAATGTGTTACCTGATAATGACATATTGTAAAACATTGATCAAAGCTTTCCCTGGAACACAGAGGTAACAGTGTGAACTTCTTTGTTTTCAGTGACTAGGTTGTCACCAAAGGGGGAAAATTTTAGGGACTGCTAATTTCATAAGCTCACCATGGCCTCCCTATACCAAAAAATAAAGAGAGAGATAAATAGATATATAAATTCTTTTCATCACTTTTTTTGTATCTATAAGAGCATGAGGGAAAAAGTCACTTTCAAATGGAATCACTTACAAGAGGAAGTAATTAAATAGCCATAGCCTGGGAAAATGCTGTGTAGCCTAATTTTATTACCCAAAGATCAACAGACACCTCTCTGCATGGTATCCGTACATATTGCATGTTGCATATATTTATCCCTAAGTTAATATACATAGTAAGATGCCACATTTATATGTAAATATTATATATAGTACAATAGGTAGTTAAAGATATAGATATATTTTATACATAGTAATATAATACATATAGTAAGTGCTAAAGACTGTTTAACTAGAGCACACATCTATATCCTATGGGTACTTTACTCCAAAGATGGTAGCAGCTATAGGAAATTCCACATTTTTTTTTTTTTTTTTTTTGGCCATGGCTTGTATGAATCTTAGTTCCCGGACCAGGGATTGAACCTGGGTCCATGGCAGTGCAAGCACTGTCTTAACCACTGGACCACCAGGGAATTCCCCATTCTGCTTTTAAAATTTAAAAAAAGAGAGAGTCCAGTAAATTCAGATGAAAATGTAAAAATGTAGATGATCTTAATTGCAAGTGTGACAATCAGCTCATAACTAAAACTGGGTTAACAGAGGTTAGAATGGTAAAAAGACTATAATACCATATTGGGAAACAAATGAAAAAAAAAGTTTTATTTGTGTTTCTAAAGTTTATCACTGAAGTTTATTATATTTTAGTCGTATGAATTGTTTAGTTACTAAAGATATAGCTACTGCTGAAACAACTATTTTGGAGAAACAAAAATAAATGTAAAAGGAAATTGCTAATTTTTCTCAACTTGGAAATTGCTGAAATGTTGGAATAAGCAGCAATTCTCAAGCCAGAATAAACACCAGAGTTATCTGAATTGAAAAAAGTAAATTAATAAATTAATTAAATTTCTTCCTCCCACCCAGTCCCAGGCTGGGAATCATTGGATACTGGTACACTGCTGCTATCACGTCAATAAGCATGTTTATTGCAGGATTAGTCACACTAAAACTATGTTTCTCAACCTGGGGAGTTTTTACAAAATGGAAATCTGGCTCTTATAAACTCTGGAGGGGAGAATGCTGGTAAAGTCTAGACATTTGTATTTTTAAACACTCCCAGGTGTTTGTAGACCTAGGTACTGTAGAAAAATCTATGAATTCTGTTTCCTTTTTTTGCTTTTGCATTTCTTTCTAGGTTTGACCCTTTTCTGGATAATATTTTTATTTTCACCTCGTTAAATACTAATGCAAGGAAACGTTTTATCTTTCTTATAAATTTCCTTATTTTTCCCAGCCAGGAGTCAGTTTCTTTCAGTTAGTCTCTCTCTCCCTCCTCCAAGGTCTGTGACCACTCACGCCAGTTTTCTATATCTAAGTATCAATACATAAACCTCTCTCCAGTCTGAAATGGTCTAGATCAGTAGTGATTCTCAGTAGTTCTCATACTTCAACATGCATCAATATAGGAGGCTTGTTGGAATTCAGCTTGATTGGCCCCTTTCCCAGAATTTCTGATTCAGCAGTTTTGAGATGGTAACTGAGAGTTTGCATTTCTAACAAGCTTACAAGTAATGCTAATGCTACTAGTCCCAGGCTCACACATCAAGAGCCACTGCTTTAGAATATTAGAGCATTTCCCTAGGAGAGAAGCACAACTTTAAACAACCTTCTTGTTAATTTAATTTTCAGATTCCTCTAGGCATTGTTTTAAGGTGAAAATTTTATGGATGCTTAAATTTGTAATGTAAAGCAATTACAACAAATCAAACAGAAATTATTGAATTAAATTTAGGCTTGTTTCATCAATGTAACCATAAGCCAAAATACATCCTTTTCATATATTCAATGAGTAGAATCAGTCATATCTAGTAATAGTAATCTTTTTGTCCTCTATTTTTTACATCTATGAAATAATGTCAGTAACATCATTTAAAATATTTTCAGTAATAATTCCTTAAAAACTGTAAACTTCCTAAACAGGAACTTAAGATCACAACACTTCAGAATAAATCAGTTCATGTAAACATGTATGTAAGCCTTCTTTGAACATCTCCCTTTTTTAAGACCCGACTGATTGATGTTATATCAGGAACGCATTTTTTAAGTAAAATATACAGATTCTTGTTGTGGCATGGCATATTTCAGTGCATTGAGAGACTTGGAATTTTGAAAGTGAAATCACCTTAGACATCAATTAGTCCAAGAAAACTGAATTAGAAATTATAAGATTATAAATTATAAGATTTTAGTTTTGACCGTTTTGCTCATTTACTGCTTATCCTAGGATAATGTTTAACCTCTCTGAACCTTATTTTATTTGTTTGTAAAAATAGTATTTTTGTCAATGGATGAACAAATAGATGAATAAAATGTGTATACACATACAATGGAATAGTATTCAGCCTTAAAAAAGGAAGAAAATCTTATTAAATGCTACAATAGGATGAATATTGAAGACAGTGCATTAAGTAAAATAAGCTAGTCACAAAAAGACTGTATGATTCCACTTATATGATTTACTTAAAGTAGTCAAATTTATAGAAAGAGAAAGTAGATGGTAGTTATCAGGGTCTGGGTCAAGGGGGAAAAGGGGAATTGTTATTTAATGAGTGTAGAGTTTCAGATTTGCAAGATGAAAAAGTTCTGGAGGCATGTCTCACACCAATGTGAAAATACTTAACGCTACTTAACAGTACACTTAGAGATAGTTAAAAAATGATAAGTTTTATGTAATGTGTTTTTTTATCACATTAAAAAATGGTATTAGTGGGAAGCACAAGAGAAGAAAAGGACCTACAAAAATAAACCCAAAACAATTAAGAAAATATTAATAGGAACATACATATCGATAATTACCTTAAATGTGAATGGATTAAATGCTCCAACCAAAAGACACAGACTTGCTGAATGAATACAAAAACAAAGCCCATATATATGCTGTCTACAAGAGACCCACTTCAGACCTAGGGACACATGCAGACTGAAAGTGAGGGGATGGAAAAAGATATTCCATGCAAATGGAAATGAAAAAAAGCTGGAGTAGCAATGCTCACATCAGATAAAATAGACTTTAAAATAAAGTATGTTACAAGAGACAAGGAAGGACACTACATAATGATCAAGGGATCAATCCAAGAAGAAGATATAACAATTATAAATATATATGTAGCCAACATAGGAGCACATCTATACATAAGGCAAATGCTAACAGCTATAAAAGAGGAAATTGACAGTAACACAGTAATAGTGGGGGACTTTAACACCTCACTTACGCCAATGGACAGATCATCCAGACAGAAAATTAGTAAGGAAACAAAAAATGGTATTTTTATAAGAATCAAAGAGGATGTGTTATGTATGTATATCACCATAATTATCACACAGTATACATTGGAGGATGCAATGGAGTACTGAATAGAATAGAATAAATTAATAGAATAAAAGTTTTTCCCAACCAGTGTGTGGAAGAACTAGGGCTAGAGCTCTCTTGCTCCTCGGTCAGATCAATGACCTCTCTGTTAAATCTTGGGAAAGTCAGAGATCTAACAAGTTTGGCATCTGAAACAAGAAGACAGGTATACTGAGCACAGTGATATGTACCCATTTCCCCTATCAAAGGACTTGTTACACCAACTGTCAGTCCCTCCATGGATGTCTCAGATGCAAAGAGCTCCTTCCCACAAGGTCACAGCTCTCCTGAGGATGCCTACATCCAAAGAGTGAAAAAGACAGAAGAATAAAGGTGTGACCATGTAAGCCCAAAGGAGAAAATTGTAAAGAATCATTTTAGCTTTGCAGCTACTTGTGGGGTCAGCTAAGGCTGTCATTAGCCTTCTTACAATTCTACTCCCTTTGCCCAGCCCTGCTTCCTTCACTTTCCTTCCGCAGGCATTGATTCCAAAGACACTCCCTCCAGTCATTCTGCTGACTATACTCCATTGCAATCATCTTTTCAAAGAACTCATCCTCCAAGACCAAGATAGCAACAGTAGCAAGAGCCTCAGCAGGAGCAGCAAGAGCTTCATAAATTCTATATGTTGATTTTCAACCAGTCTCTAGATCCATCCACCTCACTACAAATAACTCAATTTCATTTCTTTTTATGGTTGAGTAATATTCCATTATATATATATATATATATATATATATATGCCACATCTTCTTTATCCATTCATCTTTCGATGGACATCTAGGTTGTTTCCATGTCCTGGCTATTGTAAATAGAGCTGCAATGAACATTGGGGTACATGACTCTTTTTGAATTATGGTTTTCTCAGGTTATATGCCCAGTAGTGGGATTGCTGAGTCGTATGGTCATTCTATTCGTAGTTTTTTAAGGAACCTCCATACTGTTCTCTATAGTGGCTGTATCAATTTACATTCCCACCAACAGCTCATGCAGCTCAATATCAAAAAACCAAACAACCCAATCCAAAAATGGGCAGAAGACCTGAATAGACATTTCTCCAAAGAAGATATACAGATTGCCAACAAACACATGAAAGAATGCTCAACATCACTAATCATTTGAGAAATGCAAATCAAAACTACAATGAGGTATGTAGTTTGGCCATCAGAATGGCCATCATCAAAAAAATCTACAAACAATAAATGCTGGAGAGGGTGTGGAGAAAAGGGAACCCTCTAACACTGTGGGTGGGAATATCTCTTCTTTTTAATCAAATCTGACTGCTTTCAATCTCTTGTGCTGAGTATGCTCTTCCTGTCACAGGAGGAAGAGAACACGCTGTTCCCCTTGCCTGATATGGACTCTTTTCCAGATTGCAGGTCAATCAATACCACCACAGGAAGGTTTTGCTACCTTAACGATCATGTTAAATTCCTCTATTATAGAAAACTTTGGTTGTCATAGCATTGGTCATGACCATCAGTTACCTTTGTTTCAATGTTTCGTTGTTGCATATTTCCTTGAGTGGACTGCAGGCTATAAGAGTGAAGTATTAGTAACCTTGTCTTTTTGCTTACTTTCATATTCTTAACACCTAAAAGGGTGCCTGAAACATAATAGCAACTCAATCAATTATGTTAGGTATGTGCCCACTGCTCAGGATACAAAATAATAAACCAACAAATAATTAAAACTGAGTCCCACACCTCAATGAGCTCACAGTACAGTGTGAATGATCAACGGCCAACAATTTCAGCATAAATTAGATGCTCTGTTAGAGTTGTTGCTTTAATATTTCATCTATTTTTGTGTGTAATAATTCTGAATAATGAAGTTTTTTGCAAAATCTTTACAGACACACCACATACTCTATTCTATGCATTATTACATAGTATAGTTACTCAAAACACTAGTTTTTAAAATATTTATATGACTATGATACCAGTTGAATAATACAATTGTACTATAAACTTTGTGTTTACTTCTCCTTAGCTCAATAGTTATTTATTCCATTGGGGAAAGTATATTAATTAGCAGTGATTCACACAATTAGAGGCATAAACTTATCGCTAAAATGTTAGGTGTTTTTCTTATTGACTGAAAATACAAAAAAGTTATCCCTTGTTCTCCTCAAGTAGACATGAAAAGGCATCATGTCTTCTGGTTGCAAAACAAAAACTAAAAAATTCTGGAATTACTAGTTTTATGTGTGTTTATGTAGAAGCATAAAATGTGAAGGCTACCAAATACAGATATAGCAAACCAATCCTACTGCAATTCATACTGCTTCCTTTCAATTATGTAGCAACCATATCTTCCAAAGATCATCTTAAGGATGATATATTTAAATTATTCTAGATGCTACTTTTCTAGCTAAGATCAAAGTTTAATTCATTCTGCACTATAAACACACACAGATAGCAGGAAATAAATACTTCTTATGTTATTTCTTAGGATTTTTATTTTTCAATGCAGCCATCAGAATTTATCTCCAGATCATTATGACAATAAATTGTCTTTCTTCAAGCGTCCAACCAAACAATCAAGGAAGCTTACAAAAGATATAATTTACTGGCACATGGGCATAAAACTAACCTAGAAAGCTTATGTGCTTTCCTTATAAAAATAAAACTCAGACAGAGATAACATCTCATGGAGTTATACAATATTAGAGCACTAATTTTCCTTCAAAGAAATCTGGTCAAAGTATTGGTTAGTTGGCTTAACCAAGTGGATCAGCTATTCAATGGCAGCACTATACCTGAAACTCACATCTTCAAACATGTAGCCCTCTGCAATTTTACTAATATGATGGCACTTCTACAAATGTTTATTTCATTCTACCCAAATCCCTAAGATATTTGGAAGAATTTGTCTCCTATACTTTAATGCAAAATGAGTAATTTTGAGATAGGTTAACAGTTCTTCAGAAGCAGTAAAAAATACTATATTGAACATTTTTTCTAAAGGGTCATTTATATTCTGTTCCATCTTCTCTAAGCTAGCATCAAGCACATTGAGATTTTACACTTCATCCTCTAAGAACAAACTTCTAAAATTATGTGATAATCTGATTTTTGCAATCAGGAAGCAAGACCATTCACAATTTTCAGGATAGTTTTATGTATAAATCCTGAAATCACAAAACAATGCAATCAGTATATTTATCCATATTAATTTATTTTCTTTCTTTTTACCCAAAAGTGTATTCTCCATAGTATTCTCCATACATTACATTAATGTAATGTACATTACATTAATGTAATGCTTACATTAATAATAATATTAGAGGCTTTATATTCTTTTAGATTTTAAAATTTAGTTCACATGTTTGGAACTAATACTTTTAGAAACTTCTGATTAGTTTCTTGCAACTTATGGGGATTGATATCTTGAGGCAAACAAAGTAGCATGGTGTCTTAAACATTTCTCCATTGAGAAGTGATATTTTAAAAACCCGTTATCCTCTCCACTGACCTGAGAAAACTGTTTACAGCACTGCATTCAAGAGTGAGGGTGGATTAATAGATTCGATATTTTTTCTTTTTGGAATACAGTTTAACTCCTATTTTCCAGACATTGGATCTGTTTAAGATCATTGGTGACTTTAGATTTTCACTTGACAATCTAATTTTTGAAAATGTACCTTAATTCATAGTAAATATCTAATTTAAGGTACATTCAAAACACAATATGGGGAAAAGTAGACCCATTAATAATTGTATTAAATCACTCTGTTACAAGAATGTAGAGACAGTTTTAAAATTTTTGTAAATTTTCTGAGTTTATCCTTTTTCTTTAAATGATACGTGTAATTGGATTAATTACTTATAATAGAAATCTAGGAGCAAATGCTAGCATATCTTTAGAAGACTATAAAATGCCCTTATACATAAAATATATTAAGTACAGATCACTAAAATATCACCTTCATTACTAATGTTTTGGGATAACCAACATTAATATTTTCTTTCATAGATCAAAAATGTTTCTAAATAATCATATTTTTAATGAGCAAGGGATAGTATGCTTTATTCTGTTTTGTAACATGTTTTTCCCTTTAAAAATAATTGACATAGAATGTACAATACCAAGAATAATCCCTAATGTAAACTATGAACTTGGGGTGATAATGATGTGTCATTGTAGGTTCACCTATTATAGCAAATGCACCACTCAGGATGTAGATAGTGGCAGAGGCCATGCATGTGTGGGGACAGAGAGTATATGGTAACTGTATACTTTTAACTCAATTTTTCTGTGAACATAAAACTGCTCTCAAAAGTAAAGTCTATTTATATAAACATATACATATATATACACACACATATATAGAGGAAATGAAAGATCATCCTGTGTTCAATAAACACGTTGAATAATTATTATAATATTTAACAACAGTTTAGTTTAGTTAAACAAATGCATTTTATTTGTGTACATATGTGCGTCACTGCAATGAACATACCTATATCTAAGATAAATTCGCTGTTGAGTCAGGGAACTGCACATTACAAATACTTTGAATTATATGGCTTCCTTCCTTCTACAGTGTTTAGTCTTAGTTAATTTTTGTCTTAATTTAAGACTTATGATATATCATGCTTATTTTAATTTGCACTGTTATGATTATTTGTGAGATTGAACACATTTTTATGCAACTCATCCATTCATTTATCCATTCTTTCCACTAAAATTTCTAGGTCCTATATACCCAGCCACAAACAAAAGCAGCATAAACTCCTGTCTTTATGGAACTTAACACTATACAAAGGGAGAAACAGTGTTTAAAAAAAAGAATAAGCGAAATATATTATGCTAGTTATTGATAAGTACAAAAGAGAAAAATGCAGCATGGAAGGGAAATACTCAGATGTGTAGGGTTGTTGAAATTTAACATAGATGGTTAGAGAAGACTCACAGATGTTATGACATTCGAACAGAGATTTAAGGGGTCTGGTGGCTTGATCCAGTACAATAATAACAGAAGTGGTGAGAAGTGTTCATATTTTGGTGTGTTTAAAGGTAGGCTGGTGAGATTTGTTGACAAGTGGATAAGGATATGAGGAATGAAAGAAAGAGAGAATCAAGGATAACTACATTCTTTGGTCTAAGCAACTGAAAGGTTAGAATCACCATTTTTAATAAGGAAGAAAGTGGTAAAAGCAAGTATGGGAAGAAAATTTTGGATTTAGGCATATTACATGCTAATGCCTATTAGACATGAAATGGAAATATCATCAAGTCATTTAGATATGTGAGTCTGAAAATCAGTGGGAGGTAGTCTAGACTGAAGATACACAGTTGGAGATCTTTAGTATATCAATGACAATGAAAACCATCAGCCTGTATAAAAACAGAGAGAGAAGGAAAATTATAAAGGAGAGAGGTGGGGCAAGGACTGAATCCTAGGATGCCACCACCATTTAGTGGTTGGAGAGATATTGAAGGTGACTGAGAATAAAGTGAAATAAAGCAAAGTGAAATTGCACAGACAAGAAAGTCTGACATGGAAGAAAAATGAAGATGCTGTTTTATAAATGAGGGAATGATCAACTGGATCAAATTCCACCAGTAGGTCAAGTAAAATAAAATTTGACATAAAGTAAAACACTAGGCATAGTGCTATAGTGGCTGATAGGCAGTTTCATTGGAGCGATGAGACTAGACTAGGTCAAAGAAATCAAGATAGAAGAGAATCTAGAAAATAGTGAGTATAGGTAACTCTTTCCAAAAGATTTTCCATAGAAGAAACCAGAATAATGGAGCAGTATCTGAACTGAAAGATTATGAGGTTTAAAAAAAAAAGATAGTTTTAAGATGGGAGAGAATATAGTATATTTGTATGGTGATGGGCGTAATCTGTTGGAGGTGGAGATTTGATGATGTAGGAGATTGAGAGAAGAATTAATGGAGCTATTGGGCAATAGAAAGGTGGTAAATTGCACTATCTAGAGAGTATATATTCTTCCTTTCACCCAGTAATTTCAAGTGTGTGTGTGTGTATGTGTGTGTGTGTGTGTGAATAACAGCAACAACAAAAAGAAACCTAGAAACAACCTGAATTTCCATTCAACAAACGAATGGATGAATAAATTGTGGTGCATTCATAAAATGGAACACATAAAGAAATGAAAAATGGCAAATTGCAGCTACATACATCATTATGGGTGAATTTCAAACTCACAGGTTTGAGTGAAAATATATGTCATTGAAATATACACAAAATACAATTTTATTTATATCATTGTAAAAACAAACAAGCAAAAGTAAATCATAGATGGTTTATTGATACATATATAGGTGCTAAAGCAGTAAAAACAAAAAAAAGTGGGAGTTAAAAATTCAGAATGATGTCTGGCAGGAAGGCAGATATAACCAGAGAAGGACCCATGAGCAGCCCTGAAGACTGATTATTTTGTGTTTATCTTGGTTGAGACATAGAAATGTCAATTTTATTATTTTTCTTCATATTGGACCTATGCCACTTACAATCTTTTCTATTTCTTAAATTTTTTGATATAAATATATTTCTAGTACATTAAGAACTTTTTTCTCCTTTACATCAAGACTCCCGTGAACTACGTGATTTTGATATATTTTGACATCTGGCAAGTTGGTCATAGTTTTTTCCACCTTTAACTTTAACTCAGGAAATTCCCTTTCCCTTTATTCCATTATCTCATCCTTTTTTATCCTACTTTATTGTTGCATCTCTAATTTCTTTGAAAGCATAATGTGGATGATATCCACTTTTTTCCAAAGTAATTTTTTAAACATACACTCTTTCCAAAACTCTTTGTATACTAAGTTTTACCCGTTTACTTTGCAGGTTATTTTTGATATTCCATGTTTTGTGTTGATTTGTTATTTTGTTATCTTCATTTATCCTGGAATGTTGTTATTGTCTTTATTTAACCTGGTCTAGAGTCACACTAAATTATTGTTAATGAATTTCTATTATTTCCATTATTCACTGATTAGAATTTCCCTCTATTCTCCTCTTAAAGTTCTGAAGAAAATTATAAATTTACAATTAAATTCTTATTGTGAAAAAGAATATAAACCATACACATAAGGCAAAATTCTTCCTGAGCCATCTATTTCTCCAATAGTTGCCCTCCCCCCAGGTCCTATGAATATTTTCTCTTAAAATTAATCTATTAATTTACAGAACATTTAATCAGTTTAAGCAAGAAGTTTTTCAAAATTGATGACTAAATTCTAAAAACTGGTATAAAAATATGGATTTTTTATATTTATATATGGCTACTTTATCGAAGTATCTCGCTCTTTTTGATTCTCTATTTCTAGGTATATAATCTTATTCTCTATTAATAATGATAATTTTTCTCAGTGTATTAACACTTTTATATTTGTTTCATGCCTCAAGTCTTTGTTAATGAGAACGCAGGTAGACCCCATCCTTGTTCAATCTCCTGTTTTAGTAATTTGTCATTAAATAATGTTGTTGGTAATTGGCTTAAGATGATTTAGTCATTTTTATAATACAATGATGATGATGATGACAATGATGACAACAGATAACATTTATAGAGAAGTCCTAACAATATGTCATATGCCAATATAAGTATTTTACATGCATTATCTCACTTCATTTTTCTAACCTGCCAATGGCATAATGCAGAAACTAAGAATTTTGAGGATTGACCAGGATTACTTAGTGGTGAGGTGGAACTTAAACTTGGTCTGTATGAATACAAATAGTTCACATTCTTACTTAAATATTTACTATGCTATTTATCTAATAATATTTTTAAAAGGTCCAAAACTGGGCTTCCCTGGTGGTGCAGTGGTTGAGAGTCCGCCTGCCGATGCAGGGGACACGGGTTCGTGCCCCGGTCTGGGAGGATCCCACATGCCGCGGAGCGGCTGGGCCCGTGAGCCATGGCCGCTGAGCCTGCGCATCCGGAGCCTGTGCTCCGCAACGGAAGAGGCCGCAACAGTGAGAGGCCTGCGTACCGCAAAAAAAAAAAAAAAAGGTCCAAAACTTATTATTAGGGTAGTGAATCAAATATCAAAGCAGGTAGATTTAAGTACACTAAAATGTTAACAATTCAAATAGCATGTAATAAAGGGTAAATAGATTATTTTTAAAAACAAGAGCAAGATTAGTTGAACTTTCTTTCCCTTCTTCACTATTTCTTTTCTTTTTTCCCTGTGTTTCTCTGTCTCACTTAAATTACACTTCCACAAAACAGGGTTATAAACCTTTGAGGTAGATGAAGTCCGTAACCTTTGAGCTGAATTCATTGCCTTGCCTGTGGGCCGTTGTACATTTGACCACCACCTGTATTTTGATTACACTACAAGGTCACTTAAAGTCCTGCCCTTGTTTTATTTTGTATGAGAGTTGTTTTAGGGTTCTACTTTTGCATATATTCAAGCCTTAATCTTCCCCTTCCTCCTACTAATTTAACACTTTTTTTCCCATGGGACCCAAACTGCATTTATTTATATCCCACAATATTTCCTGGCTAGAAAGCAAGGCAAAGAGTAAAACCCAACCACCTTTCCCAGAATCTAGCATGTGATTAAAAGTTGGGCTTTGTATAATTTCTCTAATACACATTCCTGTTCGTGTCTGGTTTGCTTACGTTTTAAAACAGTTTTTCCTGAAAATTTTCAGGTGGGAGACAACATAGTATCATCTATAATAGACAGAGCAGTAGACCCAAGCAAGGTGGCCTAAAACCCCAGGAAACCCAAGCATTTCCTTGGGTTTTAGGACAAAAAGACCGGAAAAGCCAGTTTACTTCCAAAAACAAAAATTAAACGAAACCAGGAAATAGAGCTAGTGGTGGAGGAGGTGAGATGAGGGACCATGAATTTAGGAGTCTGACAGAACTGAAGTGCAAGCACAGCTACACTCATAACAGTTATGTGACTTTTCTTTGCAAATTACTAGATTCTGAGTCAAGCATCCTCATGTTCAAAATGAGGACAATTCAACCTTGGGAATAGTATTTAGATTAGATATAAATATAAAAAGCTATCACATATCTGGCACATAGTACATAGCAAGCCATGATTAAGTGCTATCTTTTATAACTGACAAGTCTATGTACTTGAAACAAATCATGAGACCATATAAGAGTATAAGAAAGGCTGAGTTTCAGTGGCAGCAATGCCAGAGGCAATGGCCAAGGTCCAGCTGGCTCACAGCTCCATGGGATGCACATTCTCCCTGTGGTACTAGATTGTCTGTGCCTCACCTGCCTTGGCTATTGCTGAAGATCGGTTCTCTAGCTTTCCTACTTATTCTATCTATGGTTCACCTGAAACCCTTCCAAAAAAATCTGTTTCTGCTTAATTTGTTTCTGTTATTTGTAGCTGCAAACCATGACTAGTACTGTATAGAAGTTGGAGTGGTTTCTAAGAACAGACCTTCAGGGACATAGAGAAACCTGGACTTTGTCTCTGGCATATTTGGGGCTAAAGATAATCAAGATTCAACTTAGCATTAAAAGGTAGAGATTTGTGATTCCACAGCATACAGCAGAGAACAAGCTATCTAATCTATTTCTATGGTCACCTGAAATAAAGTACCCACTGAAAACAGTCACTGGGGTCTGAGTGGCAACTGCCATAACCAATATGAAGGGCATGAGGAAAATAAAATGATCATTTCCTTCACACTTAATAAGAAAGAGTATGGCAAGATCCGATTTCTAAGTTCTCAGCTCAAGGTAAAGATTGAAATTCAAGCCCCTCCTAGACCCAAGGAGTCTCCATAAAAGAAGCTAACATTTTCTCCACGAGGTTGTCAGATTACAAAAGGAAATACTTTCCCAGCCTCATTCGGTCTCTTACGTGAAATTTCAGACATTTGTGGAGAAGGAGTTGAACACTGATAATTGGAAAGGGGATACAGAGGAGATTAAGGAGACTCAGAGTATTCTGAAACCCAAATCAGTTTATCTCCCCTGTCTGAAAGATTGTTCTGCTGGCTTGAAGATTCTGTGGCAACCTTGGCTGATGAAGTTTCTTTGAAAAGAGCATCTGTGTCTCCTAATGCCTCCCACTTTTCATCTTTTTTGTCTCTAGCTGATAACTCCACATTTTACCAGGAGACACATTAAAACAAACAAACAAACAAAAACATAGAAGAAGTCCTGTAACCCTAAAATAACTATGGTATTTTAGTAACTTGATGAAATTCCATGAGATATAATTGAGGCTGAATTCTGAGGGTGCTTGGTCAATGTAAGACAAACACTTTTTTCAATGTTTTGTTTTGTTTTCCATTTCAACTGGATTAGAACTAAAACTCCAGTGGTATGGTAATAAAAGACCATAGTTATCAGGGCCATGGCAGCAACACCAACACCAGCAACAACAATCATTGCTATTCTAAATCCTGTGCTCCTGTAGTACTCTCTTCTCTCTGCCTTGTTCTTGTGGCTCCTTCCTGAACCCAGCCTTCCTGTTAATTCTGTGATGCACCTAATTAGACTTCTGAGATGTTTCTTTTGGTGTAAGTTAACCAGTGTTTGTATCTGACTAGTACAGTAGATATCAATAATATTAAGCTCTATTAATAATTCTCAGAATGTTGTCCCATAAATGTATTGTGGTATTATGAATAATAATGAGTAAAAATTTTAATATGGCAATCAAGATGCATTTTGAATTTGCTACTATGTAATTGAACTCTAGTAAATAGATTATAGAGTAGATCTCACATAAACATTCAACAAAGAAAAAATAAATTATTCTATTGCCATTATTAATCTCTCATCTCACTTCAGTTATTATGGGATTAAATCCAGGATTTTTTTGCACAGTTAAAATTTTGATTATAATTTTTTCATAATAATAGACAAGGTTGTTCAGAATCAGTGCTCTATAATATCAATAAAAGACATTAACACTAGAGAAAATATTTTAAGTTCCATATGGTACCCTAAGAAATATGGTTAGTAATTTGCTCAATACTTAATTTCCTAGTTATCTATTAAAGCATCCTCCAAATACCTAAAGTTATCAGAATCATAATTTCAATCTGAAATCACAAATGTCAATATAAGGACCTTTAGGTGTTCTGAGACCATTTTCCAACATGTGGGTGTGTGTGAGAAGGGGTTTTGCCCACAACAATGCAAGGCTCCAGATATCAGCTGAGTGTCCTACAATTCAACTCAATTCTGACACTGTCTAACCGGAGATACCATTAGATCCAACAGGTCAAGGATTTAGCCTCACAAGACTGCCCCTGATCCCCTTTAAGCACCAATCACAATCCCAGGTCATCACAGGTGCTTCTGACCAACAGGCTGTATAGAATGGAGGTTGCAACAACTGCTTCCCATTCAGGATGCCAGGTTGTTACCTGTACTTATGAACTCAGGAAACCCATTTACTCACTAAATTACTGGTTTATTTTGAAAAGATATAACTCAGGATCAACCAGATGGAAGAAATGTATAGGACAAGATATGGGGAAAAGTCAGTTTCCATGCTCTCTCCAGGCACCATTTTCTCTGCATCTCCAACCCAGAAGCTCTTCAAACCCTGTCCTTTTGGGGTTTTATGGAGTCTTTTTTACATAGGCATGATTGATTAAATTTTTGGCCACTGGATTGATTCAACCTCCATGTCCTCTCCCCTTTTCCCTTCCCAGAGGTTGAGGTGGGACTGAAAGTTCCAGCCAATCAATCACATGGTTATTTCTCCTGGCAGTCAGCCCCTATCCGGAGATGGGGTACAAAAGTCACCTCATTAACATAAAAACGATACCTTCATATCTCTCATCACTTAGGAAATTTGAAGGGTTTTAAGAGCTCTGTGCCAGAAACAGGGATGAAGACCAAATATATAATTTTTTGTTATAAAATACAATATTACAAGGAAATAAAGCGTCCAACTTTGACACAAATTAAGTGTTTATTTGATTACACTATATTAATAAGTTTGACGTCACTTGTTTTATACTTGTTAACTGGTAGAGTAACACATATTAAAATACATTTAAGTAGTAAATTTTTGTAAATGTTATTAATAACCCTAATAATAATTTCAAAACAAAAATTCCTATACCATAAATACTATTTTTAACATTTTGTTTCAAATTCTTAAAATCTATCTTATGTAATATTACCTATCTTACTTATTATATTGCACTGTAATTTTTTCCTTACATTTATCACTATCTAAAATTATAATATTTCTTTAACTTGTTTAATTTCTGGTTTTAGTCTAGAAACAATTTCCATCAAGTAAAGACTTTGCTGGTCATTCTTACTATCAACCCATCACCTAGAGAAATACTCAGAACAAAATAAGATAAACTCTTGCTGAATTTTTAGTTCCTTTGGTACAAAAGAAAGATATACTACAATTCTGAACTTACTAACTCTATGACTTTTGATAAATACTTTCATTTCTGAGCCTCCATTTGCTCACAGGCAAACTAAAGATAATGATATTTCCTCTGAAGATATCACAAGTATAAAATTAGATAAAGTATAAAAAAAGACTGACTTATAGAAGGTGTTCAACATTTGCTAATTATCTTCTTTTTTTAAACTATTGCATATATTAACTTCATCATATTAGTTATTGCACCTGTTAGCACTAATCATTATTATATAATCATGACTATAATTATCTATTATAGATAATAGAATTAACACTTTAAAATGAATTAGGCTAATGGGCTAATTTTTTCATATTGTTGTATTCTATATATTTCAATTAATTGACCTCTAGTTAACTGATTCACTGGATTAACTGACACATCATCCCTCCCTATACCTATATAAAAGTATAGCAATTGATAACCGTGGTAAACTAAAAGCTCATGGTTAACACTTTCATATAATTTTGCATTTTTTTCTTCTGACAATTAAATTTGCATGCTTACCAAGAGTCATTAGTTTTTCTTTATATATCTATATGCAAATTGCCTTGTTATTACATTACGTAATAATTAAATACTAAATAAACCGTAGAAATTAAATTAGTGAAATATAGCTTTAAAAAAAGATTGTTCCAGTTAAATTTAAATGAATAACTTTGAAAGTTCTAATAAATGTAGTTGCTAAAAAATTATGCTGCCAAATTTGGTGTGGGTAAGACAACTGAAAAGTATTAGGGAAGAAAAATCACAAGATTTGTAAAGGATTATATCTTTAATTTGCTTATCAAATTTTCTTAATTCTCTCCATTTTGAAGAAATAAATATTTGGAATTTTACACAATGTATTATGCTTGTGGTTTATGCAAAAAAGGAGATCATAAAGCTTTTTTGATCTGCACTCAAAAGAGGCTCTAGACTTACAAAAATTGTCATTTATATGTTTTTATTTTAAACTAAACATTTAATTTATGCATATATTGCATTTTTATGAGTCCCCATGCAACCAACTTTTTCAAATACACAACAAACTTTCAGTCTCGACTATGTGTGATAAGAGAGTTTCTCCCAAACTCTCAATGTAGTAATTGGGCAATAATACGTAAGACCTCCCAGCCTCAATTAGAGGACATGTTGATCCATGTTATTGCATAGATTAAATTTTGACCAAATTTTGATATAATGTGATGAAAAGAACATAAACTTTAAACCACTATAGACTTGACTCTGACCCTTAAAGCTTTTAAGTAGACATGATTCTGAACTTTCTGAGCTTCACGTTTCTTCAGCTATTAAGATGCTGGTTACTACAATCTTAAAAAGTTCTTAGGAAACTTAAAAGACATAGTTTGTGAAATTAACAGTGGCACCCATATTATAACAAGTCCTGAGTAAATTCTGTTTCATTCATATTGGCCTGTATGTTTAGTTTTTGAAGTTATTCAACTGAATATGTCTTTTATAGTTTTCTCCATTGCCATATTCTTAAGTGATAATATACAGCTTCATGTTTCTTTTTAATGTAAAATATAGAGTTTCAAGGCAAAAATGGAATAATGTACATGACCAGAAAGGTTGTTTTCCTTTTTCCTCTTTTAGAGAATATATACAATTACATATGCTACATTAAATGTCAAATGACAATGTTCCATATTTGTTTACAGGAAATATTTTTAAACTATCACTCTGAACAAACCTCTCAAAAAGTGCTTACATATTTTGAAGTAAAATAGAAACTTACTTTCACTTCATTTATGGCATCTTGACAATTCATTAGTTCAGATTCCAGCAAACATATTTTTTGTCTATCTAATACTGAGGTGTTCTTTAGCAACACTGTTAGAAAGAAAGAATCTGTGATTTTTCTCTATTTTGCTGGTGATTATAAGCAGGAGGTAGTCACAGCTCAACTACTTGTTGTTGGTGTGTGCTTGGTTTGGGGACGTGGTTTATTTGGAAGAGAAAAACAGAACTATTATCTATAGAGTAAGAAAATGCCACTGAGTGCAAATCTAAACGTTTTTTTATTTAAGCCAAGTAAATAGATTTGGGGATGTATCCAGTGAACTTCTATTAAACAATCTAACCCACAAAACTCAATGGCACTCCCAAAATGATGCATAAAAGTAGTAAAAATAAAATATAGAAAATAAGAATAGAAAATGTCAAGTGAATGCACCTCTGACAAATGTGCTCAAAGATATAGACACAGGTTTTCCAAAGTTTTCACAGCATAATATCCTCTAATCAAGTTTACAATGGAATTATACTTATGAAAGCAATAAAGTTGAGTAGTTTTATGCTTTCATAAACAAACCATGCCTCTCTCAAATGGAATGTCCTTTATCCACTATGACATTTTATACCACTGCCTGGTGGAACACACATTCTCACAAAATTATGCTATCATCTTTTCTAGTAATATTTTTGCAATTATAATAATAAAATCAGTCCTAGTTTCTTGTTATTAGATTAGGTGACAAGAAAATATTGGAAAATTTATAAATGAGAAACAGTGCTTTTTTTCTAGAGGTTAAAGAAAAATCTTTGACAGACATTTTGGATAGTCCGATTTAACCCTCATACCATCTCTAAGAAGTAAAATAGTAAACACCTCAGTATTTACATCATGAATTAAAATGAGAGGTATCATTTAAAATATTCTTCTTCTGAACTTAATTCAACATTGGAAATATCTCATACTATGTTCATCTTCATATTTTTACTTGCACTGTTTTGTATCTTATCACTTTTACTTTTTTTTTCAAGAAGGGAATATAATAGTCAAAAGATTGTATGTCTATTTAACTACGCTCCCTCTTCCAAATATCTAATATTGCACAGTTATATACTGTCAAAGAGACTCAATATTGGCAATGATAAAAACTGTTCAACAAAATAAAACCATATTTATTGTTACAGCCCAGTAGTCACTGTCATGATGGAATATAAGTGCCACCCATGTATATAAGAGGACGTAGGAGAGCACTCAAATGAAAATACCTCCTAATCAAGAAAGGTAGCTCTTCAAACACCCCATGCTTATGGACAATGCTCTGTTAGGGATTACAGACAATCTCTGAATGTTTTTCCCCCAGACATATAATGGTCCCTGAAGACGCCCTGTTATTTTCCTGTGTATCTCTCAGAAACAGGAAAGATGTGTCAGAGCCAGCAATACATAGAGTGCCAGTGTAAAATGGTACCTTATACTTTCACAGAGGTTTAGCAAAGAAATGAGGATTTAGAGGAATGGGGATGATATTTATCATTTTATAGCGCTATGGAATGTGTTTTTACACTCTGAAGTGCCAAAAGGAAAAAAAAAATTCAGGTAGAATAAGAAACAAAAGAAAGTATAAAAGCATCACACGTGGCTATTGCAAATGTTACTTAGCAAAATATTTTATTTTTCTTGATAAAAAGACAATGAGAATCTGTGTGAGAACATGCCACAGAACTGCAAAACAAAGATAATTTTCGACCATGTATATATGCAAGATTGACTTCTGAGAGTTTTATATAAGCTAAATAAATAGAGAAAAATGGTCATGACCCCCTAGCAGGTCACTCTGCCTATTGTTTCTGTCTGATCTCCAACTGAGACAGTTGGTTATAAGATTGTGAAGCTTCTCTCTAGAAATCTTTCTCAACTGGACACCCTCTACCTTAACAGTAGCTGAGTGTTTCAGTGTCTCATCACTGGAACTGAACCTTATGGCCCCTGCATGTTCATTGACTTGTCATTACTGAGAACCAAGGTATCAACAGTGAAAAACAGGACTTAGTCTCCCATAATAATACTGAAACCTATGGCCTTTGTCATTCATGACCTACAAGGTCTGGAGGCCAAGAAGTTCAAGGGCAAGTTCTTAGTCAAGACCATTGACTTCATTCATCAGTAAGACAAGCTTTTCTCCAGGACTCCCTCTTTTGTTCATCAAGAATGGATGGGCTGGACTCCCTGGTGGCACAGTGGTTAAGAATCCGCCTGCCAATGCAGAGGACATGGGTTCGAGCCCTGGTCCAGGAAGATCCCACATGCCATGGAGCAACAAAGCCCATGCACCGCAACTACTGAGCCTGTGCTCTAGAGCCCATGAGCCACAATTACTGAGCCTGTGTGCCACAACTACTGAGCCCACGTGCCACAACTACTGAAGCCCACGCGCCACAACTACTGAAGCCCACGCACCTAGAGCCCGTGCTCCGCAACAAGAGAAGCCAACGCAATGAGAAGCCTGCACACCGCAATGAAGAGTAGCCCCTGTTTGCCACAATTGGAGAAATCCTGCATGCAGCAACAAAGACCCAACGCAGCCAAAAAATAAATAAATTTAAAGAAAAAAAGAAAACAGAATGGATGGGCTGATTGGAGGAATTCATATTCAACAGCTCAATTTGTTCTGATACTGTTTGAATCTATTTTTCTACAAAAAACACACCATTTGGTGTTAAAATACCTGTGTTTACTTATTAAGTCTAGGACTTACTGCTTGTGTAACCTTGGGATCTCAAGGGCAATTAATGCTCCTAAAAGGAGGAGGTTGTTTTAGTGATATCTAATTCAGACCCTGGATTCTTGGTGAGAATTTATACTGGGCACTGAGGTCAAGGGAATATGGGGAAAACACTCCCCTGTTGGTTATGATCCCCATTTTGTCTCAAGACTATGGTTTTTTTCAAACTTCTAACCCTAAAGCTGTCGGAGGTTGGGGGAGAGGGGAGGTAGTTACTATGTCCCTGAAGTATCTCTGCCACTATTCTATATTTGCCTTACATTTTTCAGTCTATGTCTTGGGAAAACTTCCCTGGTAAAGAAGACCAACAATCTGAAGAAGTAGTACATAGGTATGTTGGTGGAAACTTGACAGGGGAGAGGTGACTATACCCTTATCTCGGCATGGCCATTATTAATAATGCCCTTGTGTTTATTTGGACACACGTTTGCTTCAAGTCATGGATTTGAAAGAAACCTCAGTCAAATGCATCGGCATCAGTTTCCATGTGGATTCCCAAGGACTTGTCCATATCCAAAGGAGCAGAAAGGAGCAGTTACCGAGTAATCACCTTAACAAGAAAGGTGTGATGCATATATGAAAAGAAATAGTTTTATTGGTGCATAATTTACGTATCATAAAATTCACCTGTTTCAAGTGAACGATTCAATGATTTTTAAAGTAAATTTACCAAGCTGTGCATCACCATAAATCAGTTCTAGAACATTTTTATCACCCAATATGGTCCCTCATAGACATTTAGTGTTAACCCTCATCCTGCCTCCCTCCCAAGGCCACCACTAATCTATTTAGTATCTCTATGGATTTTAGAGGTTAGATTTGATACCATGCTTAAATATTTGAAAATTAGAGATCGTTAAAAGAGAGTAAAGGGGGAGAATAATGTATTTGAGATGCTTGTTTCAGAAGGTTCTGGTAGCCTGGGATGAGAGATTAAAAGATGAGAGACTGGACATTAGGAGACTGGTTATGAGAGTGTTGTAATAATCCAGGTGTGGATGATGAGGCAAAGAACTCATGGTCAGGGCTTGGCAGGGCTCGGTTCATGCACATTCAGAACAAGCAGCTTTCTCTGTGATGTGAATTGTCTCCAACAGCCTGAACTTGGAGAGGGGTTCCCAGTGAAGAGCAAGATCATCAGGAAACCTTTATCCCATTTGACTCGTGGTCTATGGAACAGGTTGTAGGTGGAAAAAGAGAGATTTTGTTTATGTGTATTTTTTAGGAACTCTATGCATAAGAGCATAAGAGAAGAAAGTGAAAGAGAAGTTATGCAGTTGTGATTTATAAATGGTTGCACGCAGCAGATAAAAGTCTAGTGCTGGTGAAGAGTGCACCTAAGTGTGGGACTACCTGGAGGAGGAGAGAATTCAGATAAAGTCGATCATCCTAAATATCTCAGGGAGCAAAGTAAGTTGACCCAGTGTGAATATTACCTTTTCTTCTGAATTGAGGCTGCTAAAAATCATACCCATACACAACTATTTCTGCCACAGACCTGTCCAGGAATTGAGATTTACTCATTTCCTTGTATTAGAGCCTACTTCCTCAAATATCTCTGTTAAAGTGTTAATATGTTACTGAGACAAGGCATAGTGTTAATCCATTATCACCTATTGGCCAGTAGCAAATTAGTCAGATGTCAACAAGAAAAGAAGACACCTATGAGAAAATGAGAAACAGGCCAAACAAGTTTGGATGAGATGATCCTGAGCATCAACACTACCAAGAATCCTGAACTGAGCCCAGCGGGGACTCCAAAAAGAGACTTTCTCAGTCATGACATGTACAAGTGTGCTACATGTTGGCATTCCTATTGTGTGTGCCATTTCTTTCAAAGATAAGCTTATACTTCTATATACTCTAAATGAACTCCAGAAGTGAAACTATTGTGGACAAAAAAATGCAGCCTGCCATATCTGTAAACAACAAACGTTGCCTGCAATCAAGCCATCAGCCACTGTAGCCACCTCCTGACAGCATGCCTTGAGAAGAATTCAGGATGGAGAGAAACAGGATTTTCACTCTAGATAGTTAAGATGCATATCAAAGGAATAATTTCAGTGAGCCCAGACTCTTGCATCTTCCCAAGCATAGAAAAGCACATCTTCTGATGCTTGACTACCTGGTTTTTTTCAGCAAAAACTGCTATGTATCCTGGATTCTCCCTTACCTCTTTGGAACAGTTCCTCAGAGGTATCCCAGGCTATAGTCCTCTGTATTGTCCTTGAATAAAACATAATTCTCAACTTTTAGGTTGTACATTTTTTTCAGGCAACACTATCCTTCTACATTTATTTTTTTTTTATTTGTCCTGGTGATTTCTTATTGTTTTCCCATGATTTTCCTCTCCAAAACAGTCTATTGATTTACAGACATTTATTCAAATTTATTGTGTGGAAAGGCCCTGTGAAGGCCACAAAGAAATGTTAAATGATAATGTGCAGGAAACATAGAAGGAAAGCAACAGTCATTCTCATCCTTACTAAAAAAGCCTGATTTTATTCATGGTGCAAATGGATCCAACTAAAAATGTGTTATTTCCCAGCTCTCCCCCTAGTGTCCACATAACATAAATTTTGTCCCAATGTATATTATTAGGAGTAACTTATTATTTAAGAAAAAAATTCTAGGACTTCCCTGGTGGTTCAGTGGTTAAGAATCCGTCTGCCAATGCAGGGGACACAGGTACGGCCCTGGTCCGGGAAGATCCCACATGCCATGGATCAAATAAGCCCATGTGCCACAACTACTGAGCCTGCTCTCTAGAGCCCGCGAGCCACAGCTACTGAAGCCCGTGCACCTAAAGCCTGTGCTCCGCAATGAGAGAAGCCACCACAATGAGAAGCCCAGGCTCACCGCAACTAGAGAAAGCCCGCATGCAGCAACAAAGACCCAAAGACCCAATGCAGCCAAAAATAAATAAATGAATCAATAAATTCATTAAGAAATAATCTTATTAAATAAATAAATAAATAAATAATTCTCAACAGAACTAACCCAGCCAGCACATGCCCTTTTACCTTCTGCCATTCTGATTCTTCTTGCCTAGAATATGGCTGTGATGCTGTAAGTGGAGCAGCTATCTTGTAACCTTGAGGTATTATGTATAAGCTAACAAAGGTTAATTGAAAAAATAGGAATAAGGTCACTAATGGCATTGTGGTTAACTTTTCTAGTCTCATTATGTGAGGCAAATAAAACTTCATAGTAGAAAGAAATTACTAATTGATACAGGATACTCATGCCAATATCTATGTAAGAAGTAATGAGAACAAGATATTCTAAGGTTGAAGCTAGACATTCACATCCTTAAGAACTGCCAGCCTTATTGGGTGTGTAAGAGATAAATAATTAAACTTTTACGAGTTAAATTCTGTAATAGTTACGCAGCCATTGTGTTACAGGTCACTGACTTGATTTCAGTGCATGTTTCTCAAAGGAGGTAATACTTGAACAATGACTTGAAGATTGAGAAGAAATTTTCCAAGCAGTCTTAGAGAGGTATGAAAGGGATCACTGGGAAAGGGAAACCAGGCAGAGAGATCAGTCTGTGCAAAGGTACAAAGGCTGATAAAAAGGATGGAGAGAGGTAGATACAAGTATTTCAGGGCACCTGGAATCTTGTGTGCATATCACAGAATGGCAGGAGGATAGGCTGAGTTTAAGGGCAAGGGCCAGATGTTGAAGGATAGCATAGGGCATGCTAAGGAGTTTGTGCTCCATCCCATGGACAGGGTTTACAGCCTGGCATCCAACAGTAAATTCTGTTTTGAGTTTGAATGTGTTTAAGTAGAATGTACTCTATATCTTTGCCACAGGCTCCACAACTCCCTTTTAGTGATAGTTTCCACCTCACATATTTACATTAGATATCTGGCCCCTGAAAATATTTGTTTGTGTCCTCTTAGAGGAAAATTAAGCCAAGTGCTAAAGTGTCTGAAGAAGATAGGAAAGCTTGAATGTGCTGAGCAGATTACAGTGAAGTGTACAGGTGTGCAGGAATAAGTGGAAGGCAGAGTCTTCAAATGAGCAAGGCTTGATTTCACAGACAGGGGAAAAAATACATAAGTGCCAGGAGAAGATGAAAGAAGTTAAAAATATCTAATAACCTCCAGCAAAGACAACAGAGGAAAAGAAATGGTCCCATTCAATAGTGTGGAAAGGAGAGTAGCCATGGGAAAGAGTTATTTTCAATAAGTACTTAATAAATTGAATTTCACAGATAAGACTTTCATATTTAAGAGCTACAACTCTCTAATTTCTTAAAAATCTTTAAAATATTGGTCTGCCCATCAAAATGCCAAATTCTTGATTTGTAATTCAATCAACAATAAACATTTAGTAAGTATTTACCAAGTACAGACATAAATTTCTAAACTTTTTGGGAGATATAATATTATATTTTTGCCTAATAGACTTTATAGCATCATAAATACCAAGGTGTGAAAACAACTCTGTAATTATTCATTATTATTGAGAGAAATAAGGTGGATAGAAAGAGGAAAATTAAGTATGAAAGAATAACAGAAAAATGGTCAGTTTACAAGGTAAAATTAATAAATTATCAAGTTATGCTAACATGTATTATTTAACCCAAATAGTTTTAGCATTTTCAATAATGAATATAATGTATAAAATGCACAAATAGAAAGACGTAATATACCCTGTGAGCACTTTTACCAGGGTGCTAATGACCTGCTTGAGTTAGCACCTTGGGCTTTGCCTCCAGCCTTAAAATACAGTCAACTATTACCTGCTCAAATCTATACCAGCATGTTTTAACTAGACTAACTATACTCTAAGGAGAGGAAAATATCATACTGTTTCATTTTCATTCACAGCTTCTAAAATCACAGCTATTATTCATAATGCAGTTGTAGTTTTGAGTATGCTATAATGTACCTGTATGTGAAAATCATGTACTTGTGACAGTATTTAACTTTCTTGACTTATAAAATTAAAAATATCTGAGTCTGAAGTAGATTTAAAATATCTTCTTATATATACTTAAATAGCATATTATCAAGTTCTTCCATTTTCTCTATATATAGTTATATTTTAGATTATAGCTTTTTGAAATGATATTAAACACCAGTGGCATATAGGCCAAACATAACTGAAATTTTAAAGCCACTGCCAAACTAAAATGGAGACATACAACATATAGAGCAAATTTCATTCATTCAAGTAACAATTGTCAACTTTTTCATTATTTGGACTAACTCTTCCTCCTACCTCTTGGTCCATAGCGAAAAAGCAACGTGCATTTTGTTAATTATTCATAAATTTCTTGTGGGGGAGGAGATGATATTTAAAGATGTAAATGGTCAGTGCTGTCTCTGTATTCCTTTTTCATCCAAACTAACAGTAGATAATGTTTGTATAAGCAACATCTTGTTGAATAGCTGAGAGATTACCATGATTTAAGATTTAGAATTGCTTGAAGTGTTAATAAGATTAGGGTCAATATCATCCACTATCTTGTCAGGAATTTGAATGGTACAATTCATATTAGTGATAATAATAATACTATAATAATAATAATAGCCACATCTATTAACTTAAGCACATAAAATGTGCCAAGTACTGCATTAAATATTTTTCACAAATTATCTCATTTACTCTTCAATGAGTAAACAGATAATCTTAACATAACATTATTATCTCTGTTTTACAGCTAATAATAGCCAGTATTTACTGGCTTCTAATTATATGTTCAATTGGCAACATTCCAATGAAATTGTTACCGTTTTCTAGAGGAGAAAACCTAAATTTAGAGTGAGACAGTGATTTGCCTAAATTCCCATATATCGTGAGGTTGGATCCATGACTCATTTGTAATTTAAGAACTCATGCTCTTCACCACAGTGTTATAGTTATCAAATATATTAGTCACTATAAGTAAGTCTAGAGGCTTTAACTCTAGAATCTCATCAGATTAGCAAAATTAAATGTTGCATTGTTTATTCATGTTATGATCTGGAATACAGTGCAGTTGAAGTGTTGTTTATCAGTAATGCAATCTGAGAAATGGAGTTTAGTTGTGTGCCCAAGAGGAAAATAAAGTAGATTTGGAATAAATAGGACATTTTCTCTGTCATACTTTAAAATCTTGACTTTTATGTGAAAGAGAGAACTATTGAATTATTTAAAGTATGGAATGATATTAGTAAATTTCTATTTTACAATCATGACTGCAGTGATATTTCAGAATAAAGTCTATTCTGTGGTCTACACAGGGTGAGACCAGAGAAGGGGAAGCTATTTAGGGGGAACCATTTACATGAGAAATGATTAGAGCAGAAGCTAATACAGTGGCTGTAGGAATTAAGAGAAAATGTAGGTAAATCCTCCAAGAGATATTTGGGGCATAGAATCAAAAGGACTTCCTGAATATTGGGTATGAACAGTTAAGGAGAAAAAGGGTCAAGGATATTTCTGAGGTTTTAAGCTTAGCGCACAATGTGTGTGGTAGCTGGTAAGGATTATAATGTAGAAGTGACTTCTCCACATGTATGGAACAGCTTTACATAGGAGTCCTTTGTCAACTAGGCAGATATATTGATTATGCTGCATATGGGCTTGCTTGCATTGCTATAAAACCAAGAAAAATTAAATGAGTTGCAAATTAATCTAGTTTATTTCTTTTAACCATTTACTCAACAAATACATTTGGATTACAAACTTGTATGCTATGCACTGTGCTGGAAATTCGAGGAAACAATGTAAAAGACACAATCTCTGGGTTAAGTCTAGTGGAAGACAATTGTGATTCAACTTAATCAATGCTAAATAAAAGCAAACATGGGATGTTATGGCAATTCTTAGAACGTGCATGAAAACCCAGAAGTGTAGCAGGAAGGGTAAAAAAAAATCTTCATAATAGTTTGAAGGAAGGATAAGAATTAGCTAAGCAGAAAAAGAAGATATATTCAGACTATATATACAGAACATGTACATAGGCTCAGAAAGAAAACAGAGAATGCCATGATTAAAGATAGCTGGAAGGTGAGTATGGCCTGAGAACAGAAGAAAGTCTGGCAGGTGATAGGACTTGTGAGGTCAAAGTTGCTAGGATATGAAAGATTCTTACATGCCAAAGCCTTTTGAAGATTTCAGCTTGAAAGTTAAAAAGCCACTTAATGATTCTTAGCAGAGAAATGGCATGGTCACATTTACACATTATGAAAGTCATTCTTACAACAGCATAAGAGTGGATTGGATAAAAACAAGATCAAAGGCATGGGAACCCATCATGGGGCTTTTGGAGAACTCTAGCAGAGAGGTGATAGTGGTCTGAAATAAAGCCACTGCAGTGAGGATGGAGAGGAGGGGGAATTCAAGAATGTTAAAGTGAAAAAATGGATAGATTTGATGCCCAGTGAGATTAAAGGCTAAATAAGATGGAAGAATGAGGATAATTCTCAGCTTTCTGATTTAAGTAATTAGGTATCTGATGGTGCTATTCAAAAAGATAGGGGAAAATGAAAAGATGAGCACAGGTCTGGTGAAGCAGGAAGAAAGTAAACTTACTTTTGAACATACAAGTATCTCTGAAGCATTCAAGCAAAGATATCCAGGAAGAAGCTGGATATATATTTTTTTAACATCTTTATTGGAGTATAACTGCTTTACATTGTTGTGTTAGTTTCTGCTGTATAACAAAGTGAATCAGCTATACGTATACTTTTATCCCCATATCCCCTCCCACTTGCATCTCCCTCCCACCCTCTCTGTCCCACCCCTCTAGGTGATCACAAAGCACGGAGCTGATCTCCTCCTGCGATACAGCTGCTTCCCACTAGTCATCTGTTTTACATATAGTAGTGTATATATGTCCAGGCCACTCTCGCACTTCGTCCCAGCTTACCCTTCCCCCTCCCCGTGTCCTCAAGGTGATTCTTTGTATCTGCATCTTTTTCCCTCCTACCCCTAGGTTCCTCAGAACCATTTTTTTTTTATTTTTAGTTTCCATATATATGTGTTAGCATACAGTATTTTTCTCTTTCTGACTTACTTCACTCTGTATGACAGACTCTAGGTCCATCCACCTCATTACAAGTAACTCAATTTCATTTCTTTTTATGGCTGAGTAATATTCTATTGCATATATGTGCCACATCTTCTTTATCCATTCATCTGTCAATGGACACTTAGGTTGCTTCCATGTCCTGGCTATTGTAAATAGTGCTGCAATGAACATTTTGGTACATGACTCTTTTTGAATTATGGTTTTCTCAGGGTATATGCCCAGCAGTGGGATTGCTGGGTCATATGGTAGTTCTATTTTTAGTGTTTTAAGGTACTTCCATACTGTTCTCCATAGTGGCTGTATCAATTTACATTCCCACCAACAGAGCAAGAGGGTTACCATTTCTCCACACCCTCTCCAGGATTTATTGTTTGTAGATTTTTTTTTTTTTTGCGTTATGCGGGCCTCTCACTGTTGTGGCCTCTCCCGTTGCGTAGCACAGGCTCCGGACGCACAGGCTCAGCAGCCATGGCTCACGGGCCCAGCCGCTCTGCGGCATGTGGGATCTTCCCGGACCAGGACACGAACCCATGTCCCCTGCATCGGCAGGCGTACTATCAACCACTGCACCACTAGGGAAGCCCTTGTAGATTTTTTTTTGATGATGGCCATTCTGATTGGTGTGAGGTGATACCTCACTGTGGTTTTGATTTGCATTTCTCTAATGATTAGTGATGTTGAGCATCCTTTCATGTGTCTGTTGGCAATCTGTATATCTTCTTGGAGAAATGTCTATTTAGGTTTTGTGCCCATTTTTGGATTGGGTTGTTTGTTTTTCTGATATCGAGCTGCATGAGCTGCTTCTATATTTTGGAGATTAATCCTTTGTCAGTTGCTTTGTTTGCAAATACTTTCTCCAATTCTGAGGGTTGTCTTTTCATCTTCTTTATAGTTTCCTTTGCTCTGCAAAAGCTTTTAAGTTTCATTAGGTCCCATTTGTTTATATTTTATTTTATTTCCATTTCTCTATGAGGTGGGTCAAAAAGGATCTTGCTGTGATTTATGTAATAGAGTGTTCTGCCTATGTTTTCCTCTAAGAGTTTTATAGTGTCTGGCCTTACATTTCAGTCTTTAATCCATTTTGAGTTTATTTTTGTGTGTGGTATTAGGAAGTGTCCTAATTTCATTTTTTACATGTAGCTGTCCTGTTTTCCCAGCACCACTTATTGAAGAGGTGTCTTTTCTCCACTGTGTATTCTTGCATCCTTTATCAAAGATAAGGTGACTCTATGTGCAGGGATTTATCTCTGGATTTTCTTTCCTGTTCCATTGATCTATATTTCTGTTTTTGTGCCAGTACCATACTCTCTTGATTACTGTAGCTTTGTAATATAGTCTACATTCAGGGAAAATGATTCCTCCAGCTCCGTTTTTCTTTCTCAAATTTGCTTTGGCTATTCGGGATCTTTTATGTTTCCATACAAATTGTGAACTTTTTTGTTCTAGTTCTGTGAAAAATGCCATTGGTAGTTTGATAGAGATTGCATTGAATCTGTACATTGCTTTGGGTAGTACAGTCATTTTCACAATATTGATTCTTCTAATCCAAGACCATGGTATATCTCTCCATCTGTATCATTTTTAATTGCTTTCATCAGTGTCTTATAGTTTTCAGCATACAGGTCTTTTGTCTCCTTAGGTAGGTTTATTCCTAGGTCTTTTATTCTTTATGTTGCAATGGTAAATGGGAGTGTTTCCTTATTTTCATTTTCAGACTTTTCATCATTAATGTGTAGGACTGCAAGAGATTTCTGTGCATTAATTTTGTATCCTACGACTTCACCCAATCCATTGATTAGCTCTAGTAGTTTTCTGGTGGCATCTTTAGGACTATCCCTATACTATATCATGTCATCTGCAAACAGTGACTGTTTTACTTCCTCTCTTTCTGATTTTGTTTCCTTTTATTTCTTTTCCTTCTCTGATTGCTGTGACTAAAACTTCCAAAATTATGTTGAATAATAATGGTGAGAGTTGGCAACCTTGTCTTGTTCCTGATCTTAGTGGAAACGGTTTCAGTTTTTCACCATTGAGAATGATATTGGCTGTGGGTTTGTCATATATGGCCTTTATTATGTTGAGGTAAGTTCCCTTTATGCCTACTTTCTGGAGGGTTTTTATCATAAATGGGTGTTAAATTTTGTCAAAAGATTTTTTGCATTATTGAGATTATCATGTGGTTTTTATCCTTCACTTTGTTAATATGGTGTTTCACATTGACTAATTTGCGTATTTTGAAGAATCCTTGCATTCCTAGGTAGACCTCACTTGATCATGGTGTATGATCCGTTTAATGTGCTGTTTGATTCTGTTTGCTAGTATTTTGGTGAGGATTTTTGCATCTATGTTTATAAGAGGTATTGACCTGTTATTTTCCTTTTTTTGTGTGTGACATCTTTGTCTGGTTTTGGTATTGGGGTGATCGTGGCCTTGTAGAATGAGTTTGGGAGTGTTCCTCCCTCTGCTATATTTTGGAAGAGTTTGAGAAGGATAGGTGTTAGCTCTCTTCTAAATGTTTGATAGAATTTGCCTATGAAGCCATCTGGTCCTGGGCTTTTGTTTGTTGGAAGATTTTTAATCACAGTTTCGATTTCAGTGCTTGTGATTTGTCTGTTCACATTTACTATTTCTTCCTGGTCCAGGAAGGTTGTGTTTTACTAAGAATGTGTCCATTTCTTCCAGATTGTCCATTTTATTGGCATATAGTTGCTTGTAATAATCTCTGATGATCCTTTGTATTTCTGCAGTGTCACTTGTTACTTCTTTTCATTTCTAATTCTGTTGATTTGAGTCTTTTCCTTTTTTTTCTTGAAGAGTCTGGCTAATGGTTTATCAGCTTTGTTTATCTTCTCAAAGAACCAGCTTTTAGTTTTATTGATCTTTGCTATTGTTTCCTTCATTTCTGATCTGATTTTCTTGATTACTTTCCTTCTTCTAACTTTGGGATTTTCTTGTTCTTCTTTCTCTAACTGTTTTAGGTTTATGGTCAGGTTGTTTATTTGATATTTTTCTTGTTTCTTGAGGTAGGAGTTTATTTCTATAAACTACCTTCTTAGAACTGCTTTTGCTGCATCGCATACATTTTGAGTTACCGTGTGTTCATTGTCATTTGTTTCTAAGTATTTTTGATTTCCTCTTTGATTTCTTTAGTGATATCTTAGTTATTTAGTAGTGTACTGTTTAGCCTCCATGTGTTTGTATTTTTTACACTTTTTTCCTGTAATTCATATCTAGTCTCATAGCATTGTGGTTGGAAGATATACTTGATACGATTTCAATTTTCTTAAATTTACCAAGGCTTGGTTTGTGACCCAAGATATGATCTATCCTGGACAGTGTTCCATGAGCACTTGAGAGGAAAGTGTATTCTGTTGTGTTTGGATGAAATGTCCTATAAATATGAATTAAGTCCATCTTGTGTAATGTATCATTTAAAGCTTGTGTTTCGTTATTTATTTTCTTTTTGGATGACCTGTCCCTTGGTGTGAGTGGTGTGTTAAAGTCCCCTACTATTAATGTGTTACTGTCGATTTCCCCTTTTATTGCTGTTAGCATTTGCCTTATGCTGATGTGCTCCTATGTTGGATGCATAAATATTTACAGTTGTTATATCTTCCTCTTGTGTTGATCCCTTGGTCATTATGTAGTGTCCTTCTTTATCTCTTGTAATAGTCTTTATTTTAAAGTCTACTTTGTCTGATATGAGAATCGCTACTCCATCTTTCTTTTGATTTCCATTTGCATGGAATATCTTTTTCCGTCACCTCACTTTCAGTCTGTATGTGTCCCTAGGTCTGTAGTGGGTCTCTTGTTGAGAGCATATATATGGATTTTGTTTTTGTATCCATTCAGTCATTCTATGGGTTTTGGTTGGAACATTTAATCCATTTACATTCAAGGTTGTTATCGATATGTATGTTCCTATTATGATTTAATAATTGTTTTGGGTTTGTTTTTGTAGGTCTTTTCCTTCTCTTGTGTTTCCTGCCTAGAGAAGTCCCTTTAGAATTTGTTGTAAAGCTGGTTTGGTGGTGCTGAATTCTCTTAGCTTTTGCTTGTCTGTAAAGCTTTTAATTTCTCTGTCGAATCTGAATGAGATCCTTGCTGGGTAGAGGAATCTTGAATGTAGGTTTTTCCCTTTCATCACTTTAAATATGTCCTGCCACTCCCTTCTGGCTTGCAGAGTTTCTGCTGAATGATCAGCTGTTAATCTTATGGGGATTCCCTTGTATGGTATATGTTGCTTTTCCTTTGCTGCTTTTAATATATTTTCTTTGTATTTAATTTTTGATAGTTTGATTAATATGTGTCTTGGCATGTTTCTCCTTGGATTTATCCTGTATGGGACTCTCTGCATTTCCTGGACTTGATTGACTGTTTCTTTTCCCATATTAGGGAAGTTTTCAACTATAATCTCTTCAAATATTTTCTCAGTCCCTTTCTTTTCCTCTTCCTCTGGGACCCCTATAATTTGAATGTTGGTGCATTTAATGTTGTCCCAGAGGTCTCTGAGAGTGTCCTCCATTCTTTTCATTCTTTTTTTCTTTATTCTGCTCTGCAGTAGTTATTTCCACTATTTTATCTTCCAGGTCACTTATCCATTCATCTGGCTCAGTTATTCTGCTATTGATTCCTTCTAGAGAATTTTTAATTTCATTTATTGTGTTGTTCATCATTGTTTGTTTGTTCATTAGTTCTTCTAGGTCTTTGTTTAACGTTTCTTCTATTTTCTCCATTCTATTTCTAAGATTTTGTATCATCTTTACTATCGTTACTCTGAATTCTTTTTCAGGTAGACTGCCTATTTCCTCTGCATTTGTTTGGTCTGGTGGGTTTTTGCTTTTCTCCTTCATCTGCTGCATATTTCTCTCTCTTCTCATTTTCCTTAACTTACTGTGCTTGGGAGTCTCCTTTTCACAAACTGCAGATTCGTAGTTCCCATTGTTTTTGGTGTCTGCCCCGAGTGGATGAGGTTGGTTCAGTGGGTTGTGTAGGCTTCCTGGTGGCGGGGACTGGTGCCTGTTCTCTGGTGGATGGAACTGGATCTTCCCTTTCTGGTGGGCAGGATCACGTCCAGTGGTGTGTTTTGGGGTGTTTGTGAAGTTGTTATGATTTTAGGCAGCCTCTCTGCTAAATGGGTGGGGTTGTGTTCCTGTCTTGCTAGTTTCTTGGCATGAGGCATCCAGCACTAGTGCTTGCTGGTCATTGAGTGGAGCTGGGTCTTAGCGTTGAGATGCAGATCTCTGGGAGAACTCTCGCCCAATGATATTAATTGGGGCTTTGATGTCTCTGGTGGTCCAGTGTCCTGAACTCGGCTCTCCCACCTCAGAGGCTCAGGGCAGTCACCTGGCTGGAGCACCAAGACTCTGTCAGCCACACGACTCAGGAAAAAAGGGAGAAAATAAATAAATAGGATAAAGTTATTAAAATAAAAATTTTAAAAATATTATTAAAATAAAAACAATAAAAAAGAAAGGAAGAGAGCAACCAAGTCAATAAAGAAATCTACCAATGATAATAAACTCTAAATACTAAACTACGACAAACATAAAACCAGAAACAAATTAGATGTAGAAAGCAAACCCCAAGTCTACAGTTGCTCCCAAAGTCCACCGCCTCAATTTTGGGTTGATTTGTTGTCTATTCAGGTATTCCAGAGATTCAGGGTACATCAAGTTGATTGTGGAGATTTAATCCACTGCTCCTGAGGCTGCTAGGGGAGATTTCCCTTTCTCTTCTTTGTTCGCACAGCTGCTGGGGCTCAGCTTTGGATTTGGCCCCACCTCTGCATGTAAGTCACCTGAGGGCGTCTGTTCTTTGCTCAGACAGGACGGGGTTAAAGTAGCAGCTGATTAGGGGGCTCTGACTCACTTAGGCTGAGGGAAGATAGGGGTACAGAATGTGGGGCGAGCCTGCGACGGCAGAGGCGAGCATGACATTGCAGCAGCCTGGGGCACACCCTGTGTTTCCCCCGGGGAAGTTGTCCCTGGATCACGGAACCCTGGCAGTGGCAGGCTGCACAGGCTCCCGGGAGGGGAGGTGTGGAGAGTGACCTGTGCTCGCACACAGGCTTCTTGGTGGCGGCAGCAGCAGCCTTAGCATCTCATGCCCGTCTCTGGGGTCCGTGCTGATAGCCACAGATCTCGCCCATCTCTGAAGCTCATTTAGTCAGTGTTCTGAATTGTCTCCTCATGCAACCCAAAACAATGGTCCCTTGACTCTTAGGCAGTTCCAGACTTTTTCCCGGACTCCCTCCCATTTAGCTGTGGTGCACTAGGCTCCTTAAGACTGTGTTTATGCAGCCAACTCCAGTCCTCTCCGTGGAATCTGAACTCTGAAACCCAAGCCTCAGCTCCCAGCCCCCACCAGCCCTGGTGGGTAAGCAGACAAGCCTCTCGGGCTGGTGAGTGCTGGTCGGCACTGATCCTCTGTGCGGGAATGTCTCAGCTTTGCCCTCTGCACCCCTGTTGCTGCGCTCTCCTCCATGCCTCCAAACCTTCCACCCACCCACCCCACGTCTCCACCAGTGAAGGGGCTTTCTAGTCTGTGGAAACTTTTCCTCCTTCACAGCTCCATCCCAGAGGTGCAGGTCCCATCCCTATTCTTTTGTCTGTGTTTTTTCTTTTTTCTTTTGCCCTACCCACGTATGTGGGGAGTTTCTTGCCTTTTAGAAAGTCTGACGTCTTCTGCCAGCGTTCAGCAGGTGTTCTGTAGGAGTTGTTCCACGTGTAGATGTATTTTTGATGTATTTGTGGGAAGGAAGGTGATCTCCACGTGTTACTCCTCTGCCATCTTGAAGGTCCTCTCTGGATATAATTTTTAAGTGTAGTATAATATGGTTTCAAGTCTAATGTATTATCTATTCCTATGACTACTTAGCTCAGTGCTTTAATGAAGTCGTTAAGTGTCTCAGTTTAATTTCTTCTTCTTGACTTAACCGGTAAAATTCTGCCAGTGACAAGAATAGTAAGAGAGACCAAAAGATTAAGGGCAAATACATTGCCATAACTAATTGTTGGTCAGTAGTATCATCTTTTTTAGAACCTAATTATGAATTGGAGAAAGTGACAATTTAGCTTTTTATATCTTATGCCTGTGTTGAAAGAAAGGTAACTTGAGTAGAAGAATGTAAGGCACAAATAAAATGACACCTAACAAAACCTCACAGGGTACTAGTAAATAGTTTCTGCTGTTGACCATATATTATATTTACCATTACAAACTTCTGTAAATTGAGTTCAACCTTTTTCCCTTTTCCTGAAAGAAAAATCAAATAATGAATATAAAAAATGAATGGATATCAAGGCACAAGGAACGTTATATAATACAAATTACAAAACTGCAGTGTAGTTATACAAAATTATGATCTTCATGAGATAAGATGAGTTTGTATTCAGCCAAAGAATCAACATAATTGCAAAGCAGAGTCTGAATCAGCTGGATTAAATAATGGTCTTTCTTAAAAAAGGCAATCTTTTTATAAAACAGCTTTCCTAAAAGTTTTGCAGAAGTTATCAGTAGTCTACATAACTTTACACATTTATTTAAAAATCTAAGTTAAACAAGGTTGACTAAGGAAGTTAGAAATGGAGCTCTCCAAAATAGAATCTAGAGGAAAGACTGTCAGTAGGCTCCAGACATATGGATTGGTAAGATTTCCAGACATATGAAGCAGTTTAAATATTTCCAAGTATTTGATATCACTGATTCAAAGTCTCAGAGTCAGTGCTGACCAGACTGGGTGTGTGTTCCAAGATTCCCAACCTAATGCCAATCTCTTGGGAAAAAATCTCTCATAAGAGCCCTCCCTACAGTGCTCTGAAAACTTCACCTGGCCACCATAAAGCTTTAAAATATCATTAGGAGAATTTTTTTTCAAAAGAACCAGAAATTTTCAGTGACATGCCTTAGAACATTGCTTTCTTTGCTCTTTGGTGCATATAGATGTGGTATCAGTAGTTTCAATCTGTTTCTTTGCTCCTTTATGAAAATAGCTTGTCTGAGAAGTCCTTTTCTTTAGAAATTATGACTATTTCAGTTCGCAATTTGAGATCCTATAATCTCTAAGCAAACCTTTACGTTAGTTCTTTAATCAGAAAATGTCTCTGCTGCACAAAGTTTTGTTATTAATATGCAAATGAATGCTGTAATGCAGATGACACTTTTCCCCAAACCACATTCAATTAACATACCAATAACTTTAGGTTCTCCTAGTGTAATCAGAATTAGTGTTTTACATGACAGATTTTTTAACACTTCTTAGGTTGTGGGAAGAAAGAATCTGAAGCCATCGTTTATTATCATGATGCAAATGCAAAACATATAGATTGAGAGAATGGAAGAAAATGGCCAAAGATGACGTAAATATAACAATGTTATAAATGCTCTTATTCAGGTTTCTTAATTGATTGCTGAACCAGGGAACCATATAACTACCTTAAAGAAGGCACTTCATATTAAAATTAGCAATTGTACCGATCTGTTATAATAGACTTATATAATCAAGTTCCTTTCTACCCTACACATGAAATGGAAACAGCAACAAAAATAAAGAAAATCACAACAGATTATATGTAAACTGCTGCAATTCTGTGTCCCTTAAAACAAGTTTATATGGTTGAAGCATTTTAATAGATTAAAGTTCAAAATTAAAAATTAGCCTGAAAACATTGTCTTCAGACTCTCTATAAGTGGAACAGAAGTTCTTCAGCTTCTAAGCATGTTACTGATCAATGTTTGTGACTAAAGAATTGTCTACCTGCCATGAGGCAGGTTTAAATGAACATGGAATGAAACACTGAAGTCTCTTGTTGTATTTTCTCTGTGTTGGGAAATAATTTTGTGAAATTTATTCAGCAACAACTTACTTGTCACTTATTTTATTATAGTCAGTAATATAGATTCTGGGGCAGTAGTGTGAAAAAAATGTCTTTTAGTACTCAAACGTACCTCTTTTTTATTGTGATATCTTTTTTATTTAACTTTCATTTTTATTTTTACTTATTTTTTATATCTTTATTAGAGTATGACTGTTTTATGATGTTGTGTTAGATTCTACTGTACAACAAAGTGAATGAGCTATATGTATACATATGTCCCCATATAAACTCTCTCTTGAGCCTCCCTCCCACCCTCCCTATCCCACCCCTCTAGGTCATCACAAAGCACCGAGCTGATCTCCCTGTGCTACACAGCAGCTTCCCACTAGCTATCTATTTTACATTTGGTAGTGTATATATGTCAGTGCTACTCTCTCACTTCGTCTCAGCTTTCCTTTCCCCCACTGTGTCCTCAAGTCCATTCCCTACATCTGTGTCCTTATTGCTGCCTGCCACTAGGTTCATCAGTACCGTTTTTTTAGATTCCATATATTGCATTAACATACAGTATTTGCTTTTCTCTTTCTGACACACTTCGGTCTGTATGGCAGACTCTAGATTCATCCACCTCATGGCAAATAACTCAATTTCATTCCTTTTTATGGCTGAGTAATATTCCATTGTATACATCTGCCACACCTTCTTTATCCATTCATCTGTTGATGGACACTTAGGCTCCTTCCATGTCCTGGCTACTGTAAATACTGCTGCAGTGAACATTCTGGTACATGACTCTTTCTGAACTATGGTTTTCTCAGGGTATATGCCCAGTAGTGGGATTGCTGGGTCATATGATAGTTCTATTTTTAGCTTTTTAAGGAACTTCCATACTGTTCTCCATAGTGGCTGTATCAATTTACATTCCCACCAACAGTGCAGGAAGGTTCCCTTTGCTCCACACCCTATCCAGCATTTATTGTTTGTAGATTTTTTGATTAAGGGCTTTCTGACTGGTGTGAGGTGATACCTCATTGTGGTTTTGACTTGCATTTCTCTAGTGATTAGTGACGTTGAGCAACCTTTCATGTATTTGTTGGCAATCTGTATATCTTCTTTGGAGAAATGTCTGTTTAAGTCTTCTGCCCATTTTTAATTGGGTTGTTTGTTTTTATGATATTGAGCTACATGAGCTGTTTTTATATTTTGGAGATTAATCCTTTGTCAGTTGATTCGTTTGCAAATAGTTTCGCCCATTCTGAGGGTTGTCTTTTCATCTTGTTCATAGTTTCCTTTGCTGTGCAAAAGCTTTTAAGTTTCATTAGGTCCTATTTGTTTATATTTTATTTTATTTCCATTTCTCTAGGAGGTGGGTCAAAAAGGATCTTGCTGTGATATATGTCATAAAGTGTTCTGGCTATGTTTTCCTCTAAGAGTTTTACAGTGTATGGTCTTATATTTAGGTCTTTAATCCATTTTGAGTTTATTTTTGTGTATGGTGTTAGGAAGTGTTCTAATTTCATGTTTTACATGTAGCTGTCCAGTTTTCCCAGCACCACATATTGAAGAAGCTGTCTTTTCTCCGTTGTATATTCTTACCTCCTTTGTCAAACATAAGGCGACGCTATGTGTGGGAATTTATCTCTCGATTTTCTATCCTGTTCCATTGATCTATATTTCTGTTTTTGTGCCAGTACCATACTCTCTTGATTACTGTAGCTTTGTAATATAGTCTGAAGTCAGGGAGCTTGATTCCTCCAGCTCCTTTTTTCTTTCTCATTGTTGCTTTGGCTATTCAGGGTCTTTTCTGTTTCCATACAAATTGTGAATTTTTTTGTTCTAGCTTTGTGAAAAATGCCATTGGTTGTTTGATAGGGATTGCATTGAGTCTGTAGATTGCTTTGGGTAGTGTAGTCATTTTCACAATGTTGATTCTTCCAATCCAAGAACATGGGATATCTTTCCATCTCTTTGTATCATGTTTGATTTCTTTCATCTGTGTCTTACAGTTTTCTGCATTTAGGTCTTTTGACTCCTTAAGTAGGTTTATTCCTAGGTATTTTATTCTTTTTGTTGCAATAGAAAATGGGAGTGTTTCCTTAATTTCTCTTTCTGGGTTTTCATCATCATTGTATAGGAATGCAAGAGATTTCTGTGCATTAACTTTGTATCCTGCAACTTTACGAAATTCATTGATTAGCTATAGTACTTTTCTCTTGGCATCTTTAGGATTTTCTATGCATAGTACCATGTCTTCTGCAAACAGCAACAGTTTTACTTCTTATTTTCCAATTTGGATTCATTTTATTTCTTTTTCTTCTCTGATTGCCATGGCTAAAACTTCCAAAACTATGTTGAATAATATCTTAGAGGAAATGATTTCAGTTTTTCACCATTGAGAATGATGTAGGCCATGGGTTTGTCATATATGGCTTTTATTATGTTGAGATAGATTCCCTCTCTGTGCACTTTCTGTAGAGTTTTTTTTTATCATAAATCAGTATTGAGGGCTTCCCTGGTGGCGCAGTGGTTGAGAGTTCGCCTGCCGATGCAGGGGACACGGGTTCGTGCCCTGGTCCGGGAAGATCCCACATGCCACGGAGCGGCTGGGCCCGTGAGCCATGGCCGCTGAGCCTGTGCGTCCGGAGCCTGTGTTCCGCAACGGGAGAGGCCACAACAGTGAGAGGCCCGCGGACCGAAAAAAAAAAAAAGAAAAATTCCACTCATTAACTGAAAAATCAATCAAGATGAAGCATGAACATATAATTCATTCATTTTTGTTTAACATGACTCCTTGCTAGAAATTTGTAGATCTGAGAATTAAAGTGAAACCATTATGTGGGAGGAAGGAATATAAATGGAAACGAATAAGAAAGTATAGACAGCAATGACAGTCTAAGGCATGGTACTAATGATTCCAATTTCGGTATGTGGGCCTCTCACTGTTCTGGCCTCTCCCGTTGCAGAGCACAGGCTCCAGACACGCAGGCTCAACGGCCATGGCTCACAGGCCCAGCCGCTCCACGGCATGTGGGATCTTCCCGGACCGGGGCACGAACCTGTGTCCCCTGCTTCGGCAGGCGGACTCTCAACCCCTGCGCCACCAGGGAAGCCCATGATTCCAATTTTAATTTTTATTTCTTTAGAGATAGTCTTCATCATACATCTAAATAGCTTCAAGCCAAAGCCACAAAGATTATTTAAGTATCAGAAAGTATCCGATATAGTATTTAAAATCATGTGATTATATTCTGATCTACTGATTTAGCCCTGGGGTACCCAGTCTGTCACTCCATTAGTGATTACTGGTATTGTTAATTAGCAATTCTCCCTTGAAGTGATCCTTAGAGATTACAAGAATCAGCAATGCAGCCCAAGTTATTTCTGCTAACTTATTCTATAGGTGTTACTTCTTTTATTTTATACAAAGTTTTCCATAGCCACATGCCTTGGAAAAGACTAATTAAAATCATTGAAGGAAATATGATCAGCCAGACGAGGTAGAAAATAAATCTAGGGAAAAATCATTTAATACTTGCTGCATTTTTGTAATCAAATGCTTTTCTTAGATGCTGCAAATATATTTAACTAGAAATTATTAAGCAGAGGTAGGGTGATTTTCTCCATTTTACTTTCATGTATAATATGTTTAAATGTTCAATAAATAAAGTAAAAATCACATATATTAAGTAGGAAAAAACTAACAAGGCTTTATTGTAGATAGTAGGATGTACATAAAGAAGTAAGATGTATATTTAGTAGGCTGAGTATCTTGCTCTAAATCAAGGTGATTACCAGAATTATTTCCAGGCAACAGAGATCCACAGGAGGGAAGAGTGTGGCCAGGTTAGGCCTTGATATCTGTCTAATAAGCCTAAGATCAAAAAACATATATTCCATTTATAAAGACAACGTGACTACTACTTCCAAATAGTGAATCATAGCTCAGCAAGCTTCCTCAAAATGTATCTCTTTATGGAAAGCATAATCCCAAAACTAAAAATCTGGAAATCAAAATAGGTGATTCTCTTTAATAATTATATCCACACTTAATTTTAGTCAGCGTTTATGTCTTGTATAGTTTCTGGAACCTGAAATTACATTTTTCCTCACTTTAGAAGGGAGATGGAAATTAATGATTTTTAAAGTGATTACCCTTATTTAACTAAACTATGCTACTAAAGGTATAATTTTCAATCACACACACACACACACACACACACACACATACAATTACATATTCAGAATCCTGGAGCTTTTGTACCAGTTACTAGTGGAGAGAAGCCTCAAAAGTATCATCATGATGCAACTATTTTTCATTTTATATAATTTTCTTTTAAATTCTATTCAGTTTCTAAAATCTGTTTTGTTGGGTTTTTTTAAAGCAACAATTTTCAAAGTGCTCTCTTCTTACGTTATGGATTTAGTTCTTCATTTTTATCTTTGAATATTTCAAACATTTATTTTAAAGTTTCTTTCAGATTGCTTTGTTAGCACCAGCTTATCACTTGTGAATGTTCCAGTGACTTATTCTCAAGACAGTAATACCATCTTGTGATCTGGAATTTTTGCCAGTTCATCCTCAGAAGAACAGCCTCTTAAGCATTTCTACATACATTAGCCCTGGAAGGCCAAGGTGATCTTATGATGTTATCTTGCAGTTACTAAAGGCTGTACAGAGCATAAGTATATATTTTTAGGTATATAAAAGGGAGAATATTTCTAAATTGAATGTAAGAAACAGAAACACTGAAGTTATGGAGACTCACCTGGAGGCATGTAGCTAGTCTGTAGAATTTCTGAAATGAGTTTGTGATTAAATTTCCTACATTCAACAGGAGCATTTCTTTGCATGTGTGGGGATCAGGTAGGAGTTCACAGTAGGACTAACTTTAATGATCTTAGTGGTTTGGCCAAATATCTGAAATATTTTTCAAGGCACTACATCTTCTCAATTTCTACATTCTTGGAAGCGTATGTTTGTGTTCTGAAAGATGCAGTTACCGTTTTTTTCTCAATATACTAAAAGGATAACAGGGAAATATCCTCTCTCAAGTCACATGAAGAAACAGAGAACAATTTGAATTAAGATATTACTGAATATCACAATACTTAAAATAATGGCCTATGGAGTCAGAGACTTGGTTTTGTCACTGGCAAGCTATGTGATGGGCAAGTTACTAAATTTATCAGTAGAATTATATGTAAAATGAGAGCAATTATAACTTCCTTATTAGGCTATTACATAATTTCTTTGTATTACTCTGGGTTCTCCAGAGAAACAGAACCAATAGGACCTCTCTCATATAGATATATGGATATAGATATAGATAGATATAGATATAGATTGCTATCTATCTAGAATCTATCTATCTATCTGTCTATCTATCGAAGAGATAATACTTATTTTGAGGAATTCACTCACACAATTCTAAAGGCTGGCCATTCAAAATATGTAGGGCTGGCTGGCAGGCTGGAGACTGTGGTAAGAGTTGATGTGGCAGTCTTGACTCTGAATTTTGCAGGGCAGCAAGCTGGAAACGAGGCAGGATTTCTGTTATAGTCATAAAGACAATCCCTCTAAGGGTGCTGAGGGAGAATCTGTTCAGTTCCTCTCCCCTAGATTCTGCTGGTTTTCTGGCAATTTTTAGTATTCCTTGGCTTGTACTTCTCTGCTTTGGTCTTCACATGGCATTCTCTCTGTATCCTATTTTATTTTTATAAGAACACATTTGTATTGGAATTAGGGCCCATCTTAATGACCCTTTCTAAACTAATTACATCTGCAACAGCCCTATTTCCAAATAAGGTCACTTTCTCAGGTTCTAGCAGTTAGGGCTGTAAGATATGAATTTGGGGTGTCCACAATTTAACTCATAGTATCCCTGTAACAGAAACCACTCAGTAAATGATAGGTACTGTTTTTGAACATGATCAAATATTTAAGGAAGACTGAAGTTAGAGTTCTTTAAGAAAATAATATATAGATTAAGAACTTGAGCCAATTCAAGGAAAGAATGCTTATTGGCCTCTTATTTCAAGATGTCAGTAAATAAAATGATAAGATATGGTTCTTGCTAAAGGAGTACAGATTTAAAAATAAGAAGTTGTATTGGATCTAGAAAAAGCTACTGATAAATTGGAAAAAACAGAAATTATAGGAAAAGAAAATATATAGATTTTGAGAATATTTTAGCTCTTCCTCAATCTATGAGTTCACAGATTTATAGTTTCCTTCAAGAGGATAATATAATTTTGAAAGTCTTCAGAAGCATATCCTAAAGAATATTGCTTGAAAAGCTCACGAAGAAAAGGTATAAATTTCCCCATGCAGAGAAAAAGCACGAAAGGGAAGGAAATGGGAGTAAATGTAAGGTGTAGGATGGCTGTACTCCTTGTAAAAGAATTCTAGTGTTATGTTACTAACAGATTATGCTGATTTCTTGCAGGAATTCCACTTTTTCCCCACATCAAAGGGAAAAAAAATGCTGCATGATCAAATCCACTCTCACAACATTCTGTTCAAAACTGTATTCTTTCTTTTTGACTTTCATGTTTGGAAATACTACCCAATCCCAAGGTCCAAGAGCTCAGAAGTGATTTTATTTTCTCTTCTTATGTGTGTCTGAAGGTCAATAATACCTAATATGTGGGATGCCTTCTCCATCTCAGTAACATCTGTTGAAATTACATCTTTCAAGGCCAACTGTCAGAAATGCTGTTGGGTTACCACTGTCCAACCACTCGATTTCCTATTAGATCCCAATTCATACTGAATGTTGGTTTTCACTGTCTTGCAATTTTCTGATATTATTTATAATCTAATGTATTTTTACTTTGAACCCTTGTCGTCTGAGGTAATCTGAAAGACTCGTTTCAAAGAAGCTAACATAATGATTTTGTAAACTAGGTGAATAGCACAAATCCTAAAAGATTGTAGACACTCATGTTAGATGTCTAGGGAATAGATATAGGTAATAGAAAGAATCCTTCTAAATACATTCCTCTAGATATACCTAAAAAAATAAAAATAATAAAAGACATTGTGGTGGAATTTCCAAGAGGATAAGGATTGTACCATAGTCATGGGTGATTTCCAGGAAAAAGATCTAGTAAAATAAAAAGTTTACTAATGGAGAAGTCTTTCTTCCAGTATGACTTATATTCACACATGTGAACCCAATACAATACAGTGTGTCAATTATTTGTCTATATGTAATTATATTTCTAATGTTTGGATTTTGCCTTTATAAACTGTTGATTTAGGGTAGTATTAATTCTAAAATAATTTGATCTTCAACAATTTATTTAGAATAAAGATGCATTTTGCAACACAATTTTATAAATCTGAAAAAAATAAACGGATATCGAAAAGAAATGACAGCTGGAAATGAAATCAATAATAAGGATTGGAAATATTTAAGGTAAAATAGAACTTTTTAAATAGAGTAGTTATATCGCATTTTTAAGGAGCTTTTGATGCTGTCACTGAATTTATACTTTCAGAGGAGGTGTTAATTTTTGATGAACTGAAAATAATCCTTATATTCATAAGGATTACATCTTCATTGTAAGATGGTAAGAAATATAATGCCCACTAGTATATTTCTGAGAATCAGGAAGAGTGGATATTATTGGAACTTATGCAGTGTAGATACACAGGTGTGAATCTTTTGAATGCTTTTATGTGTTTATGAGATACTTTATTAACATTTTATTCTTTAAGCTAGATTGATATAAACTGTATAGCAGTTATTATTACTTCTTTTTTTCTATAAAGCATTTTTTTTTTTAAACATTTGAGGTCAGTGACCTTACAGCCAGACACCACCACCAGTAGCACTAAGGCCACACATTTTGTAAGGCAATTCCTTCTAAGGCATAGCAGGGGTCTACTTAGGCTCAAGTTTGTACACCCTCAGAAACCCACAATTACTGACAACACAGAGGGGTATTAGATATTACGATCAAATAATTCCAAACTGCCAAATCCAGTCATTCATGGAACCCTTGCTTACTTGAATTTTCCCTGACAGTAAAGCTGAGGAGCACTTCCCTCTGGAGTTTCTACCCTTCTGACTGCAGAATAGCTCTCAGTCTACATTTTCATTTTCTTTGACAGCATTCAAACCTCTTCACTTATTATTTTCCTATATCTCTTGCATATCTATATGAAAATCATCCTTTAATCTAGATTTTTCAAAATTTCTGTATATACTTGCATATAGTATTTAAGTTTAAAAATTACTACTGGACTTCCCTAGTGGCGCAGTGGTTGAGAGTCCGCCTGCCGATGCAGGGACCCGGGTTCGTGCCCCAGTGTGGGAATATCCCATATGCCACGGAGCCTGCGCGTCCAGAGCCTGTGCTCCGCAGCGGGAGAGGCCACAACAGTGAAAGGCCCACGTACCGCAAAAAAAAAAAAAAAAAAAAAAATTACTACTATTTCTTTAGTGAGACTCACTTCTCATTCCTAATATTTATTTGTGACTCTCCTCTTTGTGAATTGCCAATTGTTTGACTATTTTATGAGATTTCAATGAACCAGATTGTGTTTTTGTTGATCAAATCTATACTTTTCCTTTTACATTATTTGTTGCTGCGGCTGTATTCTAGAATACTGATTTTGATTTCTATTCTGATTAAGGTGTCCCTTACTTATTTCTGGATTGTTTTGTTCTTCCCTTTTTTCCTTTTTCACTTACTTACTTTAATTCATTTATTTTATTTTTATTTTACATTGGAGTATAGTTGATTAACAATGTTGTATTGGTTTTAGGTGTACAGCAGAGTGATTCAGTTATACATATACTATCTATTCTTTTTCAAATTCTTTTCCCATTTAGGTTATTACAGAGTACTGAGCAGAGTTCCCTGTGCTAAAACCTTTCTGGTTATCCATTTTAAATATAACAGTGTGTATATGTCAAAAATAAACTAAAACTTCCTTAAAGACCTAAAGGTAAGACCAGATGCTATAAAACTCTCAGAGGAAAATATAGGCAGAACACTCTGACATAAATTGCAGCAATATCTTTTTCCATCCGTCTCCTAGAATTATGGAAATAAAACCAAAAATAAACAGATGGGACGTAATTAAACTCAAAAGCTTTTAAACAGCAAAGGAAACCATAAACAAAATGAAAAGACAACACATAGAATGGGCGAAAATCTTTGCAAACGATTGCAACCAACAAGGGATTAATCTCCAACATTTACAAAGAGCTCAAGCAGCTCAATGTCAAAAAAAAAAAAAAAAAAAACCCAATCGAAAAATGGGCAGAAGACCTAAATAGACATTTCTCCAAGGAAGATATACAGATGGCCAAGAGGCATATGAAAAGATGCTCAACATTGCTAATTATTAGAGAATGCATATCAAAACTACAATGAGATACAACCTCATACCAGTCAGAATGGCTATCAGCAAAAAATCCACAAACAATAAATGCTGGAGGGGGTGTGGAGAAAAGGAAACCCTTCTACACTGTTGGTGGGAATGTAAACTGGTACAGCCACTATGGAGAACAGTATGGAGGTTCCTTAAAAAACTAAAAATAGGGCTTCCCTGGTGGCGCAGTGGTTGAGAGTCTGCCTCTGACTCTCAACCACTGACTCTGATGCAGGGGACACGGGTTCGTGCCCCAGTCTGGGAAGATCCCACATGCCGCGGAGCGGCTGGGCCCATGAGCCATGGCTGCTGAGCCTGCACGTCCGGAGCCTGTGCTCCGCAACGGGAGGGGCCACAACAGTGAGAGGCCTGCGTATCGAAAAAAAAAAAAAAAAACCTAAAAATAGAACTACCATATAACCCCGCAATCCCGCTCCTGGGCATATACCTGGAGAAAAACATAATTCCAAAAGATACTTGCACCCCAATGTTCATTGCAATGCTGTTTACAATAGCCAAGACATGGAAACAACCTAAATGTCCATCAACAGATGAATGGATAAAGAAGATGTGGTACATATATACAATGGAATATTACTCGGCCATTAAAAAGAGTGAAACAATGCCATCTGCAGCAACATGGATGGACCTGGAGACTATCATACTAAGTGAAGTTAAGTCAGCCAGAGAAGGACGAATATCATATGATATCACTTGTATGCAGAATCTGAAAAAATTATACAAAAGAACTTATTTACAAAACAGAAACACTCACAGACTTAGAGAACAAATTTATGGTTTTGGAGTGGAGGGAGGGTGGGGAGGATCAATTGGGAGTTTGAGACTGACATGTACACACTGCTATATTATTAGTTTGTGAACTTCATTTCTCCTTGTAGAATTTTTACACTGATTTTTTTGGCTTGTATTGTATACTAATGTGACGTGTGATATATTTATTCATTTATACAACAAATGATCATTGAGGATAAAACATTAGATACTGCACTACACCCTAGTATTTCAGTCCTCATAGAGCTTATATTCTAGTAGGGACAAGACAAACAATATAAAAGTAAACAAAAAATATATATATATATATTCTGTAAACTGGTGATAAATGGATAAAGAAATGGTGAGGAACAATTTAAAGGGGAGAAGGAGTGCTACTGATCATGAAAGTGCTAGAATGAGCCTGCAGATATGTAAGGGAAAGATGTTCCAGGAAAAGCAGATTTGGTGTATATAAGAAATGAAAAGAAGGCTTGTATAAAAAGGAAAATGGTAGAAGATGACATCAGAGAAGTGAGGATGGTGCCAGATATTATAGGACGTTTAGACCATTGTATGGAACTTGGCTTTTATTTTAAGTGACATAGAAAACCATTTATTTGATTGTTTGATTAAAAGAGATATATAACCTTTTTTGTAACCAGTCTCAGTGCTGTGGGTACACGCCTAAAAGAATGGATATCGGTTAGGGGCTATTGCAATAATGCAGTCAAGAGCTAATTGCAGCTTGGATCTGTGATATAGTAGTAGCTGTGGTGGCAAATGATTGATTCTGGATATATTGAATATAGAAGCAACAAGTTTTGATAATGAATTAGATGTGGTGGTAAACTAGAGTGGAGTTAAAAATAACTCCATAGTATTTTTCCAGAACTAATGGAAGGATAGAATTTGCATTTATAGGTTAGGGAGGATGATAGAATTTTGCTGTTTCAAAACGTTAAGTTTGAGTAACCTGAGATTAAACCCAACAGGTCTGAATACTTACTTGATGGATAGTAGTCAAGGCAAAATGCTATTCTGAAATTGCCTGCACTTTCTTTTCCTGTGGCTTTGAAGGTAGAAGCTAGCCTTTTTTTTTTTTTTTAAGGCATCTTCTCCCTTCTTCTTTACATTAACCATACTATCAAGCCTTTTTATTCATGCAAATATAAAGGAAGTTCTGAATATGGGATGGTGTCCAAAGACTGCTGCTTCTGACTGAGATATTAAGCATTTTGTTTAATAATGAACTACATCTTCATTCAAGACACAGGGGCATCTCTGATAAGGTTATTAGCTATATATGTTTTTTCTTTTCTTTTCCTTCATTCTTTTTCATTTGTCTGGAGACAGGGCACCTTGTTGGAAGTTGAGTTCTTCTAATCTATGAATCTATAGAGACAGATTTTAAGCAGGAGAATATTGTTCAGGCTAAATCCAAGGAAAAGGGACCTCTAGGTGGGTTCTAGCCAGTGGACTAGAGGAAAAATGAGACCTGATTATCTGCTTTTTAGATTTCATTCTATGAATTGTAATTCCTTTATGTTGTCTTCAAACATCTGATAATTTTTTTAAACAAGATAGGTTTGTTTTAGGTGTAATTTGGGGAATTAAGAGAATATTTTGAAGCATAATAGAGTAGGAAGAGCTGCAGCAACTTGGATAACTACTTACAGAAACAAAAGAGTTAAGTGGAGACACTTCAGAAGGATAGTTTTGTGGGATGTAAAGACACCCATCCTGGGGAATTCTCAGGAATACTGGGGTGGTGGAGTTGACTCCCTTCAACATGAATGATGGTTTCTCATGGCATATTATTTGGATATTAAAGTGAAGGCTTTGTCCACACACACCCACTACTACTTTCCACAGACACCTATTACCAATTCAGATGATTAGAGATATTATGACAAGTATATTAATCATATAACTAGCTGTTAATAAACTTTCTTATTAAATCTAATAGTTCTCAGTTGATTCTCTAGGGCTTCTAGATATATAACTGTGCCATTTGAAACTTTTTGTACTTTCCTTTTTAAGAGTTTTATCTCTTATTTCTGTTTCATTTATTCATGCATTGGCCAGAAATATCCAGAATCATATTAATGAATAACAGCAATTGCAGACATCTTTGCTTTCCTCTTGGTTTTAATGAGTATGATTTTTTTGTGCATCATCATTAAGTTTCATGTTGGCTCTTGATTTAAAGTACATATTTTACACAATTTTAAGGAAATTCACCTGCATTTATGTTTTTTTTATTTGTTAATATTAGTAAAGATTACTAAATGGCATTCAGGTTCTCTTGAGGTAATATTTTCTTATTGATATGATAAATGATTAATAATGATTCATTAATAAACTATCATTAAATTCCTAGATAAATCTTATTTTTTTATGGTGGATTTTAATTGTTTTATATATTTTTAGCTTTGGTTTCATGTAACAGAAACTCACATGTAAGAGATTATTAAAAAGGGAGGAAATTTATTGACATGTAATGAAAATGTGTAACTGGGAAGAATAAAATAGACTGATAAGCCAGATTTCTTCATTTTTTCACTCTTGTGACAAAAGAGTAGGGAGTTCTGGTCTACAGCTTCAAAAAAGTACACATGACAATGTAAAAGATTTTTTTATAAAACAAAAACAGAGTACTGTTAACAGAGGTAGTGGTAAGGGATACAAGGCAGGCAAAACTTTTTTTAAAATGTAGGACAAAATTACATGTATATTAAATATAATGCAGACTTTGGCTTGCTGATAGTTTATTTAGAATGTCCACATTTACATTGAGTGACATTAGTCACTGATATTTTTGATTCTATCTTTTCAAACTTTGTATAAAGATTAATATAGCTAAATAGAGGGCTCTCTGTCTGTCTTTCCTTATTTTCTTCATTCCCTGAAACATGTTATAGGCTGATAATCATGTTTGAAAGTGTGAAAAAACTCACCTGAAGAATCCTCTGCGTCCATGGCCCGTTGTAGAAGTAATTTTCTTCAAGATTATAGGTCCCTTTAGGTTGAATACAGAGTGTATTTTATTTATGTTTTCCAGAGGACTCATTGAATTTAATTTGCAAATGAATAAACAATGAATATAATGAGAAGTTTAGATTGATAAATTGAATTTATTCAAAATCAATTAGAAAGATAATAAATGCAAAATTTTAAAAATAATTATTTAAATAGATTCAATATTTGTTCACAATTTTACTTTTTATCTGTTTCTTTTCTTTTAAAGCATATTTCCAGGTATTAGTCCATTTTACTTTATGTCTGCTTTCTGGTTAATTATTTGTATTACGTATTTTTGCAGTTACATTTATTATTTACTTCTTGAGCTTAATGCTTAGATTGTGTCTTTTTTATTGGTGAATAATAAAGTACTGCAATTTTAAGATATGAGTTCATTTGTGAATTCATAGGTCATATGTTTTTACCCTTAAACCTACTTGCCTTCAACCTATTTTTTAAAAATGTACTGATGGCAGTTTTTAAACTTTAAACTTTTGTAAACTTCTTGCTCTATGTAACATTATTGTGAATAGAACAGAATTATTACTTGAACAGAGCCTAGAACATACTAGCATCGTATACATATTATTATTTTACCAAATATATGATCTATGTTTTTGAAATATTCGGTAGATCCTAAAAATAAAATAAGTTTATTTCATTTGTTAGTGAAGTAATTTGTTATATATCTACTACTTAATTTTATTTTTATATTATCTAAGTGCATTTCTCTATTTATTTTGATTGCCTGACTTGTCATAGACTGAAAGATATTTGCTAAATATCTCCCAATTAATTTATATTTCTTTGCATTTTTCTTGTATGCTAAAATATTTTGTTTTATTTATGTTGCAGCTATATTATTTGACACATAATTATCACTGATTCATTATGGATTATGAATACAAATTTATTTTCTCATAATATTATATCTTTCTTGAATTCTACTTTGTAGGATGTTAAAGGTTGAATTGTTTCCTACTCAAAATTCATATGCTGAAGTCCTAATCACCAGTACCTCAAATGTGACCTTATTTAGAAATAGGGTCATTACAGATGTAATTAATTAAGAAGAGGTTGTACTGGAGTAGGGTTGAAACTACTCTAATATGACTGATGTCCTTTTATGACTGATAAGAAAGTTGGACACAGACATGCATGCACAGAGAGAATGCCATGTGAGGAGATACAAAAGACAGCCAAATTTACAAGGGAGGAATGACAAAGGCTACCAGAAGCTAGAAGAGAGGCCTAATATAGATACTTCCTTAGAATCTTCTAAGGGAGTATGACCCTGCTGACACCTTGATTTTAGTCTTCTGGCCTTCAAAACTGTGAGATAGTAACTTTCTATTTTTTAAACCACCTAATTTTTGGCACTTTGTTATGCAGCCTAGAAAACTAATACATAGAATAATATTTTGGGCATTATTGATTTTTTTCCTTTGGTTATATTTTTGACTTCTCTGATACGTCACATTCTAGATTCTTATTTGCAACCTTACAGTAAGGTACATTTTGGTCTGAATAACTGAAAGATGAAGTGGCATTTGTCAAGATGGGGAAAATCAGAAAGAATAATTGGAGGGGGAATTATTAGTATGGTTTTTGATATGTGAAATTTTTAGATACTTATTAGGCAGTCCAGTAGATTTGTGGATTATATTTGGATATTTGATTCTGAGGTTCAGAGGAGATAAAATTTGACATTGTCAGGGGCATGAATATAAATTCAGAACTGAAGAAATCTGAGAACTGAGGTTTCTTTACATATTTCTCTAAATATGTAAGTAGGAGAGATGAGGAGAGTCAGCAAAGAGGCTGGGTATAAGTGACAAGTCAAGAAGAAAAATACCGGGCTTCCCTGGTGGCGCAGTGGTTGAGAGTCTGCCTGCCAATGCAGGGGACACGGGTTTGTGCCCCCGTCCGGGAGGATCCCACATGGCACGGAGCGGCTGGGCCCGTGAGCCATGGCCCCTGGGCCTGCACGTCCGGAGCCTGTGCTCTGCAACAGGAGATGCCACAACAGTGAGAGGCCCGCATACTGCAAAAAAAAAAAAAAAAGAAAAGAAAGAAAATAAAAATACCAAAAGGGAGTCCTGAAATACAAATGAAGAAAATGATTGAAGGAGTTGCAAGTGACCAACCATCAAATGTTGTTTCTAAGTCAAGTAAGATGGTATAGAGAATCAACATCAAATTTAGCAAAGAGGAGGTCACTGTTGACCGTGACAGTGGCATTTTTGTGGAGAAGTAAGAAAAAATGATTTATTGCAGGGGGTTCACATGAAAATAAAAGGAGAGGAATTGGAGGTAGTGAATATAAGCAAGTTCTACAAGTTCTAGTCTTTGCTCTAAGAATTAACAAGGAAATAGAACAGTAAGTAGACAGGAATATGGACTCAAGACAGATTGACTTCATTTTGTTTCATTTGACTTTATTAGAAGATCAACACTGTGAGTATATGTTGATGAGAGTGAGGTATTAGAGGAAATAATTGATGATGCTAGACATAGAGAGGAGAACTGCTGCAGCAATGTCCTTGAATGGTGAGCAGATGTGAAAATAAGGGTCCAAGCAAGCAGACCGCCATTATGAAGGAGCACAGACGCTTCATGTGAAGGAAAGGGGGAGAAGGAAGAGTATATGGGAAAAAGTGCAGGTAAATTTCAATAAAATAGGCATAAAGATCTTTAGATGAGGGTGAAGACAGAAGCTAGTATTGTCTAGAAGAGTGTGAGCATATGGACTAGTGTAACAGTCCATAAAAATGAGATTCAATAACCCCAGTGGGAACAGTCCCAAGACTTTTTCAGGGTTTCAGAGATCCTCCCTTTTCTAACTGCATAATAATGTGTGGTGGAGTTTTCTTCATATAACTGAAACAAACAATGACACAGAAGATGATATGAGAACCTGACTGTCTTTTACTAAGGCATACATTAGAAGATATTTGCAAAAATGGAAATAATGTCATTCATTACTAAGTTTTTGCTTTCAAAAATACACTTATTTCTCATAAAAGTGCTATTTCACAAGCTTTGTATTAATTACTGAATCATAGTAGAATACTAGTCTTATTCTAATTAAAAATGTGTACATTTACAACAAATACTACTAATAATAGTAATTTGTGGGCATCAACAATATACTGAATATTGTAATAAACAACATGTAGTTATTTACTCCTCAAACAGGGATTCAAATGTTTTCACAATAAGTTTACATTATTAAATTTTGACAAGATATATGTCAAAACAAGAAGAAAAAACACATCAAAACTCCTTAATATTGTCAAGCAATATTGTGACTGACTTGCAAATGGGCAAGAATGATCACTAGGTGTCTTGTCCACAGTGCTCTTCTAGTTCTCCACTTTCCATTGTCTTTTAAGCTATTTGCAGTTTTATAAATTATAAAAATATGTTTGTAATGCAAATTATTATTGTCCATAGAAACATAAATAAATGTTATTGTGTCTGGTGAAGATGCAACTGATCATTGCCTTGTGGATATTGACCACTTTTGTGTCTACTTATAAATTCATTTCAGCATTCTGGATTGCCTAACATGTGTGTTCTTTGAATTCTCCTTTGCATTGGTTTTAACATCATATTGGTTTCCTCACTAATTAATGAGCTAAATGAATTGTTGACAAGTGTTTATTTTATATTTTTATGAGACCCATGCTATTATGTTTTAAAAATTATTTTCTAGTAATATTGTGCCAAAATATATATTTTCTTCTGATCAGTCAAAAATACAATATTTTAGAAAATGATAACAGAAAAGACAAGTGGTTCTCAGATATTCACAGAACACTGTATTTTCCCTGTATTTCACAGTCTGAAGCTCAACATACAAATGCACTTTGGGTGAAGGGGGGATGTTGGTGGAAAGGGGAGGCTGAAAGTTAAAGACATTCAAAATCGAACAAAAGTTGTTTCTGATCTTATCATTTCATGAGAGGGTATTTTAGCCGCAAAATTTAAGAAGAGTATAAATTTAAAATAAAAATACCTTTTTAATAAAAATAGTTTATATTTGAGAGTGTTTTTTCCATCAATTGTATTTTTTTCACCTCACTGCACACAGGTGAAAACATTGTCAGAGGTTCCCATTAGGCCAAGGACCAAATTTAGAGAAACTGAGATTTAACAAAATACTTAGATGATTAAGGCTTTCTCTGACTTGCTTAAATTAACTATATGCATATAATTGTATCCGCTGTTTCACACTGCATTGTAATTATCGTTCTCCTCCAGCAGACAGTGAGCTTCAGAAGGTTATTTGTTAGAGACTGCTAGCTGTCAAACAAAATCCCTTTTTCCCATCTTCCTTGCAATAGCTAGAAACTTGGCTGCCTATCTATATTACATTTCCAGTCTCCCTTGCAATTAGAATTGTCATGTTTGCTAAGTTTTCTCAGATGGGAGGCAAGCAGATATAAAGAGTGCACTTCACTCAAGGTCCCTTAAGAGAATGGGCATGCCTCTTACATAATCTCTCTTTACTTCCCCTTCCCACAGTTACAATCTAGATGTGGTGGCTACCTAACTGTGACAATGTAGTTGGGGATGGTGAAAAAAGGTGAAAAGAAACTGGGTTTCTGAATAACAATGTGGAACAGATCTCTCTGCTATCTTAGAACTGTTACACAAGAGAGAAACAAGCTTCCATCTTCTTTAAGCTTCTTTAACTTAGCTTTCTGCATTATGATAGCCTAGGCTTAGGCTAAATAATAAAAGATGGAACTATATTTTTATTCATTTTAATATCTCAGTAGGCTGGGATGATGATTGCCATATAAATACACAATAAGTGCTTCTCAAATTAATAAATGACTGTTGTCATAACTGCATGAGAAATACATTGGTACGGTCATTTAAGTGGGGTTTTTACTCAATTATAATAATTGTTACGTAAAGATAATATTTGGTGTAACACTTAACATTACAAGGCCTTGTTATATATACTAAATAATATAATGCTTATAATCATCCTTTGTTTTGGAAATGATGATGATGATGATTATGATTTTCATTTACAAATGTGGAAATTGAGGCTAAGAAGTTGTGACTTTCCCAAGGTTTAACAGATATTTATGGTGGATACTGAATTTGAACCCCACTATATTAATATTCATTCAGATGATAATATTTAAGTAGCATACCATATTTGGGTAAGTGGCCGTTTTAACACAAAGATTTATGTAGAAGTTGGATCAATCCCAATGTATGTTTCTCTCAAAGGGTGCACTTTCAGAAACAAAGAAATTATCAAGATAACTTTTACAATCCAATCTGCTCAAAGCTTAATAAATTGATCCACTCTCCTCTTACCTCACCTCCCTCACACAGTCATTTCAAACCCATCACACAGTACAAAATAAAATTCTTTTGGAAACATTTCTGATCCCTTCTTTACAAAAGTGTGAAGTTTGAGATTGAATACATGAGGGTCAAAAACATATCAACTGACCACATGGATTTAACTTCTTGATGGATTCTGATTCTATTATTTCTATGACTGAAGCATTCCAAACCATAACTTCTCTGCCCACTTACTCTTTGGACAATGCTATTCTTTTCTCTGAATCATATTTGGAATACTTCATCTAGTTTGTTTCTTAATAACACAAAGCATGGTTCTTTCACTTATTTATAAGGGAAATAAAGACTAGGGGGCTTCCCTGGTGGCGCAGTGGTTGAGAGTCCGCCTGCCGATGCAGGGGACACGGATTCGTGCCCCGGTCTGGGAAGATCCCACATGCCGCGGAGCGGCTGGACCCGTGAGCCATAGCCGCTGAGCCTGCGCGTCCGGAGCCTGTGCTCCGCAACGGGAGAGGCCACAGCAGTGAGAGGCCCTCATACCGCAATTAAAAAAAAAAAGAGTAAATACCCATCACAGTCAAAGACTATCTATTTGGCATGGGTTATACATTATTTCCACAATATTTGGCATATACTAGGCATTTTTCTTTGTGAGTTTATTCTCTTTATTGATTACAAATACTTTTTTTTACTTGCTTGTACACAAGATGATATATCATACCTTGAAATAAGCTTTCATTATTTTTCCTGTATATTACCTTTATACACTACCTTCATCATTGCAACATGTATTTGCATATTTTAACTCTCCACATGAAAGCTTAGCAATATGATTTTAGCAGTTCCCATTTGAATTGCTATTTCAGCTTGATTCAGGAGGCAGTGAGAGCATCCTCAGCCAGTCAGGTACACAATGGCAAAGTATTACTTCCAACACTGTAGAGGCAAGGAGACTTCTAGGTTATTATTGGCTTTAATTATCACTCCCATAAGCTGTAATATTCTTTACTTGTGGTGAAGCAGCACTCTACAGAGTGTGAAATCCTTCCCTGCTTTTGAAAATATCCAAGAAATGAACTGAATCACTTCACATGTCCTATAACAACTGAACACCCACTGATAAGTATAAGCAAGGGACAAATTTATCATCACCAATAGAAAATAGGCTTTTTGAAAGTGAGATTTGAGACATCTAGCTGGTTGCTTACTACCAGCAGTGATCAGCAAAACTAAATCCACTTTCTTTTTAAACTCAGAGGCATTTTATTTCCCCTGATTGGTATTCAAGTCAATAAAAAAGCACAATCTTTTTTTTTTATGTTTGTACTTTATTTATTGCTATAAAATTTAAACACTAAAATATCAAGATAAATGGTTCTCATAGTTACAACCATTAATTTCCAGTCCTACTCTCATCCACAATGTCTGCTTTTTTTTCCTTCCATCAGATGCTTCCAGTACAAATCAAACCTGAGGATTTGAATAGGCTCCATTTAGTCTCTCTTCTGAAGGCCCAACTCACATAATCCTGATTTCTTTGCCTCTTAAGGTAAGGCTTATATAAACACTCTGCACAAAGACATATGCTATTCAGCCCGAAATCAGTGCATAGTGATTCACTTCCCAGTATTACCTCAGGGTTTCAGCAAGTCCTTTGGCTCTCATACTAAGACCACAGTGAATTTCCTTCTAGCTCCATGCTCTGAATTTCAATCTAAGGGGAAAAGTCTATTAAAGGAAGATAATAGAAAAAAATGAAAGCAACTATATGTAAGTTTTGAGATATTTGTTAGAAACTTCTCATTCTTTATTTTAGCTGTCTAAATAATATGCCAGAATTTTATTATAAACTGAAAGATTCAAAAATATTTTTAAGTTCAGTAAATTTACTTTCAAAATACATTTAACATGGCTGTTTAGCCTAAAAATCATCATTGACAAAGGACATCAGATTTCCTCATTTATATTAATTCTTACTGAAAGAATTGGAAATTTTTCTCGAGCATGGTATTTTCATTTCTAAGTCCAAAAGCTATGATTGACATATTACTATATTAAAAATTCTGTAATTGTCTTTAATGTAGCAGGTAGACAATGATATGGCAAAAACATATGAACACAAGACTGTCATTTACTGATGTTCAATGTTACATTTCTTGTGTGTGCCTACAATTTTTAAATCCTGTAGTTCTTAAAATTATAGGTATGAAAACCACAAGCTAAATCAAATCAGAGAAAAACAATAACTGTGAAATCAGTTTCTTTTGCTTTGACTATCTTGTTTCTACTGATGTTGGAAATGGAAAAAGTTGTAGTGGTTTTATAAATGATAGAGTAGCCTTGATCTTAGAAACAGGAGATTTTAAAGCTTCTCTTCTTGGAGAAAAATTATTTTGTTTTTACCTTCTCATGTGAGTGGACTTTACCATAGAGCATATTAGCAATCAGAATACTTACAGAAACTCTACACATTTTAATTGCATGGTTATTCATAAAGATGACTTTGATAATCACATATATTTCATACAATTGTCTATTTCCTGTCTTCTCTGTATTTTCAGAAACAACTGTTTTAACATAGTATATGACATAGCACAGTATTGCATTATACGTAGTGTATGGATTTCTAGGGGTAAAAAAAATGTATGAGGAAAAGATAAATTAAAACATTGCTAAATGGCACCAAAGGGAATAATTTTGCTTTAAACAAGTATACCAAGTGAATATGTAGAATATTTCCATAATTTAGACTAACACTTTCCTATTTCTTAGAAAATAATTCGACCATATATTAGATTGAGTAATTTAATATCATGAACATTTCAGAATGGGGAATTCTCTTGCCAACTTTCTGAGCTGTGTTCTAACAATGGCAGGTACCCCTGTTGCTTACCATGTAAGACTAAATATGCAAATATTCTCTGTGTTATGGCACTTTAGGGCACCTGGAGACTTGCCATTTGTGCTATTATGATAAGAGCCAGAAGCCAATTTCCTCCAAACCATGTATTTTGAGATAGAGAACATTAGCCAGGAGCAGTCAAAATGACAAGGCAGTAAGTATATGAACAGAATGAACATCCAGCAAAGAAGTTTAAAGGAATATGAATGCAATAAAAACTGGTAAAAACTGCCCAATGACTTAGGTGGTGGACTATCTTCGAGTTTTAAACACTTTGAGAGAGGGTGTGTGAATTATTGTTCCAATTCCGTGGTATTTTTTGAGAGAAATAGGAATCTGGTCTGGCTGAAATAAAAATGGCATGAAAATGTCAGCTGAGCCTTTGAAGATTTAGGTTATGCTGCTCTGAGATTTAGGTGATGGCACATATCAGTAACCTAAGCAGTTCATTTCATGCTCTGATTTCATCTTCAAGGGAAACTATTTTAGACGTAACTCATAAGAAGAAGAATTAAGAACCTTCTCGTAATAACCATGCTGTCAAAGACCAATTTAAGTGGAAATGCTTAATTAGGATTTCTAAGAGAAGAAGATTTTAGGGAAACAATTCAAAAATAGAACTCAAGTCCAAATCCACAATGCATTCATTTTAGCTCTTCTTTAGTTCATTCATCCAATACACATTCTGCTATTGTTGTTTGCTTTAGTATAACTGGCACATTTAAACAAAGACATTATCTTGAACTCTAACCAATTTTGGAGTTGTAGCAAGATGAACTTTTCACTTATTGTTATTACTAATTTATAGCAAAGAAGACTAATAAAAGTGACTAACAACACTGGATGAGGTATTTTACAAAAAAAACAGATTATTATTACTTAGGCCACCTTTCACCTTTTGCGTCCCTCACTAGCAAATGAAAATTCCAGGTTCAGAGAATAATGAGAGTTGAAGAATGAGTAGTTCATGGATATGAGGAGTATGTTCCTAACCTGCCACTCAGGCCTCCATGGAACATAGTGGGACAAAATACAGTAATTTTTCGAACAGTACCTATACAGCAAAATAAGAAAGTACCAACATGTTAGAAGAGTTATGTAGAGTTGACATTGAAAATGGCTATTTGGTGTTTGGTATTTACAATTTTCAAACTATAATAAGTTAGATTTCTTGTTACTTTTTTTAAAAATATCTTTATTGGAGTATAATTGCTTTAAAATGGTGTATTAGTTTCTGCTTTATAACAAAGTGAATCAGTTATACATATACATATATCGCCATATCTCTTCCCTCTTGCATCTCCCTCCCTCCCACCCTCTAGGTGGTCACAAAGCACCTAGCTGATCTCCCTGTGCTATGTGGCTGCTTCCCCCTAGCTATCGGTTTTACATTTGGTAGTGTATATATGTCCATGCCACTCTCTCACTTCGTCCCGGCTTACCCTTCCCCCTCCCCATGTCCTCAAGTCCATTCTCTAGTAGCTCTGCATCTTTATTCCCGTCTTGCCCCTAGGTTCTTCGTGAACATTTTTTTTTTTTGATTCCATATATATGTGTTAGCATACGGTATTTGTTTTTCTCTTTCTGACTTACTTCACTCTGTATGACAGACTCAACGTCCATCCACCTCACTACAAATAACTTAATATCGTTTCATTTTATGGCTGAGTAATATCCATTATATATATGTGCCACACCTTCTTTATCCATTCATCTGTCGGTGGACACTTAGGTTGCTTCCATGTCCTGGCTATTGTAAATAGAGCTACAATGAACATTGTGGTACATGACTCTTTTTGAATTGTGGTTTTCTCAGGGTATATGCCCAGTAGTGGGATTGCTGGGTCATATGGTAGGTCTATTTTTAGTTTTATAAGGAACCTCCATACTGTTCTCCATAGTGGCTGTATCAACTTACATTCCCACCAAGAGTGCAAGAGGGTTACCTATTCTCCACACCCTCTCCAGCATTTATTGTTTCTAGATTTTTTGATGATGGCCATTCTGACCGGCGTGAGATGATATCCCATTGTAGTTTTGATTTGCATTTCTCTAATGATTAATGATGTTGAGCATTCTTTCATGTGTTTGTTGGCAATCTGTATATCTTTTTTGGAGAAATGTCTGTTTAGGTCTTCTGCCCATTTTTGGATGGGGCTGTTTGTTTTTGTGATATTGAGCTGCATGAGCTGCTTGTATATTTTGGAGATTAATCCTTTGTCAGTTCCTTCATTTGCAAATATTTTCTTCCATTCTGAGGGTTGTCTTTTCGTCTTGTTTATAGTTTCCTTTGCTGTGCAAAAGCTTTTGTTTCATTAGGTCCCATTTGTTTATTTTTGTTTTTATTTCCATTACTCTAGAGGGGGGTCAAAAAGGATCTTGCTGTCATTTATGTCATAGAGTGTTCTGCTTATGTTTTCCTCTAAGAGTTTTACAGTGTCTCCCTTACATTTAGGTCTTTAATCCATTTTGAGGTTATTTTTGTGTATGGTGTTAGGGAGTGTTCTAATTTCATTCTTTACATGTAGCTGTCCAGTTTTCCCAGCACCACTTATTGAAGAGGCTGTCTTTTCCCATTGTATGTTCTTGCCTTCTTTATCAAAGATAAGGTGACCATATGTGCATGGGTTTATCTCTGGGCTTTCTATCCTGTTCCATTAATCTATATTTCTGTTTTTGTGCCAGTACCATACTGTCTTGATTACTGTAGCTTTGTAGTATAGTCGGAAGTCTGGGAACCTGATTCCTCCAGCTCCTTTTTTCTTTCTCATTGTGGCTTTGGCTATTCGGGGTCTTTTGTGTTTCCATACAGACTGTGAAACTCTTTGTTCTAGTTCTGTGAAAAATGCCATTGGTAGTTTGATAGGGATTGCATTGAATCTGTAGATTGCTTTGGGTAGTAGAGTCATTTTCACAATATTGATTCTTCCAATCCAAGAACATCGTATATCTCTCCACCTATTTGTGTCATCTTTAATTTCTTTCATCAGTGTCTAATAATTTTCTGCATACAGGTCTTTTGTCTCCTTATGTAGGTTTATTCTTGGGTATTTTATTCCTTTTGTTGCCATGGTAATTGGGAGTCTTTCCTTAATTTCTCTTTCAGATTTTTCATCATTAGTGTATAGGAATGCAAGAGATTGCTGTGCATTAATTTTGTATCCTGCTACTTTACCAAATTCTTTGATTAGCTCTACTAGTTTTCTGGTAGCATCTCTAGGATTCTCTATGTATAGTATCATGTCATCTGCAAACAGTGACAGCTTTACTTCTTCTTTTGCCATTTGGTTTCCTTTTATTTCTTTTTCTTCTCTGATTGCTGTGGCTAAGACTTCCAAAACTATGTTGAATAATAGTGTTGAGAGTGGGCAACCTTGTCTTGTTCCTGATCTTAGTGGAAATGATTTCAGTTTTTCACCATTTTGGATGATGTTTGCTGTGGGTTTGTCATATATGGCCTTTATTATCTTGAGGAAAGTTCCCTCTATGCCTACTTTCTGCAGGGTTTTTTTTTTTTATAAATGGGTGTTGAATATTGTCGAAAGCTTTCTCTGCATCTATTGAGATGATCATATGATTTTTCTCCTTCAATTTTTTAATATGGTGTATCACATGGATTGATTTCCGTATATTAAAGAATCCTTGCATTCCTTGGATAAACCCCACTTGATCATGGTTTATTATCCTTTTAATGTGCTGTTGGATTCTGTTTGCTAGTATTTTGTTGAGGATTTTTGCATCTATGTTCATCAGTGATATTGGCCTGTAGTTTTCTTTCTTTGTGACATATTTGTCTGATTTTGGTATCAGGGTGATCGTGGCCTTGTAAAATGAGTTTCGGGTTGTTCCTCCCTCTGCTACATTTTAGAAGAGTCTGAGAAGGATAGGTGTTAGGTCTTCTCTAAATGTTTGTTAGAATATGCCTGTGAAGCCATCTATCTGGTCCTGGGCTTTTGTTTGTCAGAAGAGTTTTAATCACAGTTTCAATTTCAGTGCTTGTGATTGGTCTGTTCATACTTTCTATTTATTCCTGGTTCAGTCTTCGAAGGTTGTGCATTTCTAAGAATTTGTCCATTTCTTCCAAGTTGTCCATTTTATTGGCATAGAGTTGCTTGTAGTAATCTCTCATAATCCTTTGTATTTCTGCAGTGTCAGTTTTTACTTCTCCTTTTTCATTTTTAACTTTATTGATTTGAGTCTTGTCCCTTTTTTTCTTGATGAGTCTGGCTAATGGTTTATCAATTTTGTTTATCTTCTCAAAGAACCAGCTTTTAGTTTTATTGATCTTTCCTATCATTTCTTCATTTCTTTTTCATTTACTTCTGATCTGATCTCTATGATTTCTTTCCTTCTGCTAACTTTGGGGGTTTTCTTTGTTGTTCTACTTACTTTAGGTGTAAGGTTAGGTTGTTTATTTTAGATGATTCTTGTTTTTTAATGTAGGATTGTATTGCTATAAACTTCCCTCTTAGAACTGCTTTTGTTGCATCCCATAGGTTTTGGGTCGTCATATTTTCATTGTCATTTGTTTCCAGGTATTTTTTGATTTCCTCTTTGATTTCCTCAGTGATCTCTTGGTTATTAAGTAGTGTAATGTTTAGCCTCCATGTGTTTGTATTTTTTACAGATTTTTTCCTGTAATTGATATCTAGTCTCATAGTGTTGTGGTCGGAAAAGATACTTGATATGATTTCAATTTTCTTAAATTTACCAAGGCTTGATTTGTGACCCAAGATATGATCTATCCTGGAGAATGTTCCATGAGCACTTGAGAAGAAAGTGTAATATGCTGTTTTCAGATGGAAAGTCCTATAAATATCAATTAAATCTATCTAGTCTATTGTGTTATGTTTTTTTTTTTTTTTTTTTGGTGGTATGCGGGCCTCTCACTGTTGTGGCCTCTCCCGTTGCAGAGCACAGGCTCCGGACGCGCAGGCTCAGCGACCATGGCTCATGGGCCCAGCCGCTCTGCGGCATGTGGGATCTTCCCCGACCGGGGCACGAACCCGTGTCCTCTGCATCGGCAGGCGGACTCTCAACCACTGCACCACCAGGGAAACTCCCTATTGTGTTATTTTAAGCTTGTGTTTCCTTATTAATTTTCTGTCTGAATGATCTGTACTTTGGTGTAAGTGAGGTGTTAAAGTCTCCCACTATTACTGTGTTAATATCGATTTCCTCTTTTATAACTGTTAGCATTTGCCTAAGTGTTGAGGTGCTCCTATGTTGGGTGCATATACATTTATAATTGTTGTATCTTCTTCTTGGATTGATCCCTTGATCATTATGTATTGTCCTTCTTTGTCTCTTGTAATAGTCTTTGTTTTAAAGTCTATTTTGTCTGATATGAGAATTGCTACTCCAGCTTTCTTTTGATTTCCATTTGCATGGAATATCATTTTCCATTGCCTCGCTTTCAGTTTGTATGTGTCCCTAGGTCTGAAGTGGGTCTCTTGTAGACAGTACATATATGGGTCTTGTTTTTGTGTCCTTTACCAGTCTTTGTCTTTTGGTTGGAGCATTTAATCCATTTACATTTAAGGTAATTTTCGATATGTATGTTCCTATTACCATTTTCTTAATTGTTTTGTGTTTTTTATTGTAGGTCTTTACCTTCTCTTGTGTTTCCTGCCTAGAGAAGTTCCTTTAGCATTTGTTGTAAAGCTAGTTTGGTGTTGCTGAATTCTCTTAGCTTTTGCTTGTCTGTAAAGGTTTTATTTTCTCTGTCAAATCTGAATGAGATCCTTGCTGGGTAGAGGAATCTTGGGTGTAGGTTCTTCCCTTTCATCACTTTAAGTATGTCCTGCCACTCCCATCTAGCTTGCAGAGTTTCTGCTGAAAGATCAGCTGTTAACCTTATGGGGATTCATTTGTATGTTATTTGTTGTTTTCCCCTTGCTGCTCTTAATATTTTTTCTTTGTATTTAATTTTTGATAGTTTGATTAATATGTGTTTTGGCATGTTTCTCCTTGGATTTATCCTGTATTGGGCTCTCTGTGCTTCCTGGATTTGATTAACTATTTCCTTTCCCATATGAGGGAAGTTTTCAACTATAATCTCTTCAAATATTTTCTCAGCCCCCCTTTCTTTTTCTTTTTTTCTTCTGGGAACCTTATAATTTGAATGTTGATGTGTTTAATGTTGTCCCAGAGGTCTCTGAGAATGTCTTCAATTATTTCATTCTTTTTTCTTTATTCTGCTGTGCGGTAGTTATTTCCACTATTTTATTTTCCAGGTCACTAATCTGTTCTTCTGCCTCAGTTATTCTGCTATTGATCCCTGCTAGAGAATTCTTTTTTTTTTTTTAAGAGAATTCTTAATTTCATTTATTGTGCTGTTCAGCACTGTTTGTTTGCCCCTTAGTCCTTCTAGGTCCTTGTTAAACGTTTCTTGTATTTTCTCCATTCTATTTCCAAGATTTTGGATCATGTTTACTATCATTATTCTGGATTGTTTTTCAGGTAGACTGCGTATTTCCTCTTCATTTGTTTGGTGTGGTGGGTTTTTGCCTTGCTCCTTCATCTGCTGTGTGTTTCTCTGTCTTCTCATTTTGCTTAACTTACCGTGTTTGGGGTCTCCTTTTCGCAGGCTGCACGTTCGTAGTTCCCGTTGTTTTTGGTGTCTGCCCTCAGTGGCTAATGTTGTTTCAGTGGGTTGTGTAGGCTTCCTGGTGGAGGGGACTAGTTCCTGTATTCTGTTGGATGAGCCTGGATCTTGTCTTTCTGGTGGGCAGGTCCACATCTGATGGTGTGTTTTGGGGTGTCTGTGACCTTATTATGATTTTAAGCAGCCTCTCTGCTAATGGGTGGGGTTATGTTCCTGTCTTGCTAGTTGTTTGGCATATGGTGTCCAGCACTCTAGCTTCCTGGTTGTTGAGTGAAGCTGGGTGTTGGCATTGAGATGGAGATCTCTGAGAGATTTTTGCCATTTGATATTACATGGAGCTGGGAGGTCTCTGGTAGGCCAATGTCCTGAACTTGGCTTGCCCACCTCAGAGGCACAGCCCTGATGCCTGGCTGGAGCACCAAGAGCCTGTCATCCACATGGCTCAGAAAAAAAGGGAGAAAGGAAGGAAGGAAGGCAGGAAGGAAGGAAGAAAGGAAGGAAGGAAGGAAGGAAGGAGAAAATAAAATAAAATGAAATGAGATAAAATAAAGTTATTAAAATAAAAAATTATTATTTTTAAAAAATTTAAAAAGTAATAAAAAAGAAGGAAGAACGGGGCTTCCCTGGTGGCGCAGTGGTTGAGAGTCCGCCTGCCGATGCAGGGGACGCAGGTTCATGCCCTGGTCCAGGAGGATCCCATATGCCGTGGAGCGGCTGGGCCCGTGAGCCATGGCCGCTGAGCCTGTGCATCCGGAGCCTGTGCTCTGCAATGGGAGAGGCCACAGCAGTGAGAGGCCCGTGTACCCCCCCAGAAAAAAACGACGAATGAAAGAAGAGAGCAACCAAACCAGAAAACAAATCCACCAATGATAAGAAGCACTACTAAAAAAAAAAAAAAAAACGGACAGACAGAACCCTAGGACAAATGGTAAAAGCAAAGCTATACAGACAAAATCACACAGAGAAGCACACACATACACATTCACAAAAAGAGAAAAAGGGAAAAAAAATATATATATATATCATTGCTCCCAACGTCCACCTCCTCAATTTGGGATGATTTTGTCTATTCAGGTATTCCACAGATGCAGGGTACATCAAGTTGATTGTGGATATTTAATCCGCTGCTCCCGAGTCTGCTGGGAGAAATTTCCCTTTCTCTTGTTTGCACAGCTCCTGGGTTTCAGCTTTCAATTTGGTCCCGCCTCTGCATGTAGGTCACCTGAGGGTGTCTGTTCCCCGCTCAGGCAGGACGGGGTTAAAGGAGCAACTGATTCGGGGGTTCTGGCTCACTCAGGCCTTGGGGAGGGAGGAGTACGGAGTGCAGGGCGAGCCTGCGGTGGCAGGGCACAGCGTGATGTTGCTCCAGCCTGAGGCATGCCGTGCGTTCTCCTGGGGAAGTTGTCCCTGGATCACGGGGCCCTGGCAGTGGCAGGCTGCACAGGCTCCCGGGAGGGGAGGTGTGGATAGTGACCTGTGCTCGCACACAGGCTTCTTGGTGGCGGCAGCAGCAGCCCTAGCGTCTCATGCCCGTCTCTGGAGTCCGCACTTTTAGCCGCGGCTCGCGCCGTCTCTGGAGCTCCTTTAAGCAGCGCTTTTAATCCCTTCTTCTCGCGCACCAGGAAACAAAGAGGTAAGAAAAAGTCTCTTGCCTCTTCGGCAGCTCCAGACTTTTTCCCAGACTCCCTCCCGGCTAGCCGTGGCACACTAGCCCTGTTCAGTCTGTGTTCACGCCGCCAACCCCAGTCATATTTCTGGGATCCGACCTCCGAAGCCCGAGCCTCAGCTCCCAGCCCCCACCCGTTCCGCTGGGTGAGCAGACAGACTTCTCGGGCTGGTCAGTGCCGGTGGGCACCGATCCTCTGTGCGGGAATCTCTCCGCTTTGCCCTCTGCACACCTGTGGCTGTGCTCTCCTCCATGGCTCCAGAGCTTCCCCCTCCGCCACCCACAGTCTCCGCCCGCGAAGGGCCTTCCTAGTGTGTGGAAACCTTTCCTCCTTCACAGCTCCCTCCCACTGGTGCAGGTCCCGTCCCTATGCTTTTGTCTCTGTTTTTTCGTTTTTCTTTTGCCCTACCCAGGTACATGGGGAGTTTCTTGCCTTTTGGGAGGTCTGAGGTCTTCTGCCAGCATTCAGTAGGTGTTCTGTAGGAGCTGTTCCACATGTAGATGTATTTCTGATGTATTTGTGGGGAGGAAGGTCATCTCCATGTCTTACTCTTCTGCCACCTTCAAGCTCCTCCCCCCTTGTTACTTTTTAAAATCCTCTTCTCTATATGTAAGGTCCTCATCATCAAAGTTCTGCCTAAATGTCATATTTCATGGAAGGCTCCTCAGATCCCCATAGTTGAGAACTCTATTTACCTAAGCTCCTATAGTCTCTTATTTGTACCTCTTCCATAAAACTCTAACAATCTACCAAGTCCTGGAGCCATTTACATCTTTCTTTGATTTCCTAGAGAGCAGAGACCATATTTTGCTATTATTTTATCCCCAGTATAGGGTTTTCACATATATCAATTTCTCAATAATTTTGTAGTAAATTAAAATATTTTGTACTTGTTCTTTTGCATAAAAGTAAAACACTTAGAAAACATAATAGATTCTATCCATAAACAAATACATATCTTCTAAGAATTTTTAAAAATGAGAATTAATCTCAAGACTTAGTCAACTAGAGAGAAAAATGTTTCAGCTCTGAAAATGAAGCATCAAGATCTAAAATGAAAAATAACCAAGTTTTCCAGTAACATGTTTAGAAAGTACATTTTAATGTATTTTCTTTTATTCTTTTCTGCTATGCTTATTTTTAAAGAGTAGATATTATATTTTATCTTTTAGGTAGTAACATAACATACATGTTTCCCATGCCACTAGATATTCTTCATAAATATCTTAACAGTAGCAGTCTAATCCATCCTACTGGTATAGAATAGTTGACTTAGTTACACTTTTTGTTGACATTGAGTTTTACTTTTCCTATAGTCGATATTTTGAAGAAGAGTACAACAGATATTGTTGTATTAAATAGTTTAAAACATTATTTTAAATCTTAAATTATTAGAAATAGGACCTTCAATTTTTGCACAAACAGCAATTGATAGGATAATACTGAAGACCTAACAAGACAGAGAAACCATGACTAAAATAGCAGGATGATTAAAAAAATATTTTTCATATATATTTGCATTGCTGGAATTTTATCTGGAATTCAAAGAGACATGGATCAAAGAGACATGGAATAATGTCCAAAAAAGAAACACATCCTCAGCTAACATAAGAAGGGTATATATGCTGTAAGGCTAAGAAACCTACCTGTACACACCTTTCATACTTAGTACTTGAAGTGGAGTGGGAAGCTGGAAAACAATTTATGACGCCTAAGAACGATACCCAATTAGAGCTTATACTAAAAATTACTCAGTGTGGGAAAGACATTTAATAAGTGTTTAGTAGGGAACTGCACTGTTTCAGATTGTAGACTAGAGCCAAACTCATGGGTTCACATCACATTTCTTCCACTGATTGGTTGTGTCATTTGAGGAAAGTTTTTTAACTGCTCTGAACCTATTATTTCAACTCCAAAGAGGGAAATAATAACTGCACTTATCATCTAATATTGTGCATAAAAAATAAGCTCATAAGTATAATTTGAAATTTGTACAATTCTGTTCTAAGTATTTACAGTAATGTGTATATATGTGTATATACACATGTGTATATATCTATTTGTGAGTATACTGTACATATACTATACTATTGTAAGTATATTATATATATGATATATTATGTATATCATGTATATATATATATACATATATATATATATATATATATATATATATATATATATATAATTTGGAGAAGCAACATAGCTTAGTGTTTAAAAATGTGGTTTGTGGAGCTAGACTACCTGGGTTTGAAATCAGCTATCTAACTTATTGGCTGAATGTCTTTGGACAAGTTATTTAATTTCTTTGTGCCTTTATTTCATCATTGGTAGAATGAGATAATAATAATACCTATACATCATGTTATGTTTTAAAGGTTAAATAAGTTAATGTTTTTAAAGTGCCTAAAACATGTCATGTAAAAAGCTGTATATTCATTTCTTAAATTGATATAAGTAACACCAAAATATTATCAATAAGGAAGGTAAAGAGTGATATACAGAAATGATAAATCTCTGCTATCAATACCCCTCCTTTAAAAAAAACCCCTAATGCCTCAGAAATTAAAAGAGAAAATAGTAATAGTAGATGCACCACATGAGCATTGGTCTTCCTTTTTGTTTCTGTCACTTGAAATGTTGCCATAACTAAAGATTACATACTTCAAACATGTAAGAAAATTGCCCAACATTTCAGAAAACTACAAGATAAACCCTGAAATGTAAAATATAATTACTCAATTGGAATATGGCCAGCATTGTGGGGAAAGCAAAGTACCACTGTCACTATAGGAAGTGGAATAGGAAAACTCTTAATTCAGTGGTAGAAATGGAACTTAAACAGAATGACAAAACAGGACAGCCAAGAAATATAAGGAACAGATGCCAAGTAAGGTATAAAGGAGAAAAAAATGATACAAAGTGAAACCCAGAATTTGTATATAAATTAATTTGTCTTAGAAAATGTGAAAAACATCACTGTGTTACAAAAGCAGTAAGTTGAGAGTATATCTTTTTTTTTAACCAATACTGACATTTCTGAGACTTCAATATCCCATAAACATGGAATAGGTTATACTTTACTAAATGCAAACAGTTTTCTGTTAATTTAGCATAGTATTTCCCAACCCAGCCATACTGACATTTTTGATTGGATAATTCTTTGTTGTGGAACACCAGATTGTGCAATGTAGGATATTTAGCAGCATACTTAGTCTGTACCCACTAGATGCCACTAGAACCACCCTACTTATGACAAACAAAAATGTATTCTAGACTTGCCAAATGTCCCCTGGAGGGGAAAAATTACCCCCAGTTGAGAACCACTGCTTTAACCAATTAGAGAATGAAACAATCTCAGGTTTGAATGACAGCTGAGAAATCACATAGTTCAGTTCTTAACACATATTCTCCTTATTACTAGATGAATCAGTGTTCATCTAGCACCTCCTTGAATTGTATCTGTGATTAAGAACTCATTTTCTCACACTCAAATTTCACACTATCTATTATTTAGCTGTTCTACCTTACATCCACTTCTCTGGGGAAAATTTTACCTTTTATATTTCTGTTTTATTTCTGTTAAGTCTTCTTATTCTTATGGGTGGAGAGGAATTCCTCTTTTTCCTTCCTGAATACTCAAATACTCCTATGTCATAGCTTTTAGCCTCTCCCAACAGTGTGCCAGTAGAGACACTAGTAAACAAATTCTCCAGATTCAGTGTGAGCTGGGGAGAATACACTCTGAAGTATGATGGCACTTTAATCTTCTTTGTTCCAAACTCTATATGGAACCTGAAATCATATGACCCTTTTCAGAAGCCTTATCAAACTGTTCAGTCATATCAAACTGGAAGACAAGAAAATACCCAGTCGTTTCCATTTTCTCTGCTACTATATTTATTGCATGTACTCTATGCTTGTAGAGCTCTTAAAAGAAAAGGAGTTCCGGAGACAAAAAATAATTTTATAATAACTAACAATCCTCATTTATACTTCCCTACAGAGGAGATAGTCAAAACATTTAACAGTGGGGAGATCAGAAGAACTGATCAATTAAAAAAGATGCCTCACCAGTGAAACTGGAATCCTGCCATAAAGAACCAGTAAACTCACCTCTGTACAAACCAACTAAATACCAGGCAACTCTCACAGGTGATTTTTTAAAAACTGATTTCAGGACTCTGTATCAAGGTCCACTAATTTTCACTTACTCTTTCATTCTGTCCAGACTGTTTTGGATCTTGACCATTACTTAAGGTAAACAATGCAAACTAACTTTTTTAATGGTAACAGATAAAAACTTTATTTGACTTTGTTTAGAATGAGGAACCTAAAAGAAACACAAGTGAAGTGCTGGGAGTTCTATTAGTTAATATTGCACCATCAACTCCAGTCACATGGAAACGTACCATCCTTGTTCTTCTAACTCCAAACAAGACTGTAAACCTACTGTGTTGACTATGTGTTTTTCTTAATGGTTTTCCTAAAACTCTGTCTCACACAGGGCTTCTCAGCAATCTTTGTATCTTCCACCTTTTACTATTCTTACTGTGATGTGAGGCAGTCTTTACCAGTCAGAGTTGTTCATGCTTATCACATTTATTCCTCAACTCATTTTTTTTTAATCCTAAATCAGTTTATAGTGTCATAAAATTTAAACAAATTGTATGCCAGGCTTTTTCACAAAATTGATCAACATATTTTTTATAGACAAATTACCACACTGTCTGCTTGAGCAGCACAAATAATGAATTAACAATTAAATATAGAATTTATATGCTAAGTATTTTATTTTGTAATCTATAATCCTTTAAAGCATTTTATTATGCTTTATATCCTTCCCCTTCCAAAAGTTTGGGGATTTGATATGCCTACCATAAGTTATACTGAAAAAATTAGTATGAAAAAATTAGTAACATATAAATAGAAAACCAGATCATGGAGAAAAAATTTAAAAGATGAATACAAATTGCTAATCTGAAGGCTCCTAAAGCTACAAAAAAATTAGTTTTCTTTGTATTTCCAGGGCCCAGCTTAGTATCTGGTATCTAGAAATGATAAATAAATGTCTGCTATATAAAAAATGAGCAAAATAGTTATTCATACTGGAAATATTCATAGCATATCCAGGTTTTACTATAAATTTTATCACCTTGAATTTTCATATTTTAGGAAATAAATCCTTAGGAGTTTATTTAGGAACTATATTTTATAAAAATAACTTTTAGCAAAATGAATTATTAATGAAGTATGGATTTGTAAAACAAAGTATTAATGGATGCTATTAATTTCTTTCAATGATACTTAATATAATTAATTCTAATACTTTGATTAAAATCATAAACTCTTATAATTAAATTAAGGGAATTTTTTGCTATAGAAGATCTAGAGGATTGTTCTCCAAACATTGATTAAACAATCCACTTTCTAACAATATATTTTGTTAGAGTTTAGAGACATTAAACAGAACCCACTTCATTACATTTCTACTAGAAAATTTTCTTTCTGTTTTTTCTCTAGAGTTTAAGCTTAATCTATCAACATATAACAATCTCTCTAGTTTTGTTCTCTGGAGAAGAACAGAGTAAGTTCTTATCCATGTTTGCCAGATCTAGTTTATGTTCAGAAATCCTGGGAGATGGTGGTGGTGGATACATTTTAAAGATATGTATATATTTTTTCTTTAAATCGCATCCCCTGAGAACTCTGATATAGCAGACCTGACTTTAGAGCTCTGAAATGTGTATTTGTAAATGTCATCTTGGTCATACTGATCATCAACCTGCACTGGCAACCACTGGTCCATGCTATCAACTTCGTATCTTAATGGTGAGACCAGTACATTACTTGGGAAGTGCATTTGGTATTGAAATTAAAAAACAGAAGAGAAAACAGAGTTCATCCTAAGTATATGTAGACCATTTTGAAAAGAGTAGCAAGGCAGAAACTTCAATTGTTGAGATATCTTAAGAAATAGATTTTCTTTTTTGTGGTAAGCCTATTGATGAGATCTTGCTTTCTGCAGAATAAGAGACTGAAGTGTAATTTTCAATAAAGTTGATTCAATTCAACACGTGAAATAAAACACTCTTCTTCAGCAGATGGATTTTGATGACCTTATTAGAAACTCTGTAGGAAAGACCTTTTGGTGACTAAATCTATAGCTAGTTCCTGATGAAAACTTATTTGATAAATAAACCATTATGAAGTTGAATTGCAAAACTCCAGTGGCCTGCTGGAATTCCCTCTTTTGGAGTCTTGCCTGAGTCAGTTCACACTAAATTTTCAACAAGTATATTAAGTGAAGAATTTGGGTGCATATCACAGGGAATATCAAAGAGTATTTCCTACAACTAGGATGGAGAATTAATAAATATAAGTCCTCCTTCTTTCCCTGACACCAACTGGCTTTACAAAAGCAGGCAAATTACCTTATTACACTTATATTCTTTGTTGTTTTTTTATCTGAAAAACAAAGGAATTAAAAGAAATACAATGATTTATTGAGCATATTTTTTAAAGTTCTTACTATATTAAGCATTCAGATAGATATGAAAGGATTTACAAATAAGATAAAAATAGAGCCCTTAGACCAAGGAGATAGTAGAAATCAAATGTCATATGCATCAGTATTTACAATTCAGCATAGGAATATATGAAATAAAGAGGTGTGAAAAAATGCTGTGGAAGTTCTAAGAAGAAAGATAGTATTTTTGCCTTGGGTTCCAGAGAAGGTTTCTTTGTACTACCACTTGAGGAATAAATAGGATTATCACATGCAAGGTTGGGTGAGATACTTTATGACGAGGGAAATTTCTGAACAAAGACATAGAATAGAATATCATTTGTTTGGGGATAGACAGTTTGGGTAAGCTAAGGCTAGAGAGCAGTTACAACCACTTTCAGAGACTTAATATACTAAGGGAATCCATTAATGTATGGCAACTTTATTATCTGGCGTTGGGAGACAGTTCAGCAAAACTTTACTTTTTCCAGCAAAAGTAAACATTCGTTTAAAAGCATTGAGATGTTGATTGTTAATGGGAGGGAGGTTGTGTTAATAAAAGGTTAAGAATGGGTTTAAGAATTTTCAAATATATCAGTGGTTTTCAGGTTTATTCTCTTGATTATTTTATTGACAAATAAAATCTTATCCAGAAACCCTATAAAATATCAATAAATAAAAGTGCTGCTGCTCTGATTGAGAGAGAGAGGGTGGGACCCAGAACCCCACAGGAGGAACAACCTGCTGGATTAGTAGGCACCCCTGAGGAATGTTATGTTTACTCAGAACACATATTGAAAACTGTGGGCAGAGTGACTGGGAACAGGATGATGCTATGGACAGAAATCAGATCAGTAAGAGGAGCAAGTTGGGGATAGAGGTTAATAAATTTGCTGGTCACATTGAGGTACCAAATTTACATTCAATTATAAATGCCTAAGAGGAGATGGAGTGAGAGCTAAGGGGAGAAGTTGAGGTGAGGGATATCATTTGAAAGGATTGCTGACATCCTAGTGAGAGATAATATTGCCAGAAAAGGTGCACAAAGAGAAGACAAATGGGCGAGGTCCAAGTCTTAGGGAATGCAGTAACTCAAGGTGTGGGAAGCAGAAAAGAAGCTGAGAGTGGAACAGGGAGAGAATAAGGGACGAAGCAGGCAAATGTCAGGTCACAGATGCTTGAATTACAGCTGATGATGCTTGTAGAAAATAAGGAATGGCATTTGGTTTGTTGGCTGGTTTTGTTTATTTGTAAGTTTTTGATAAAGGCATATTCAAAATTTATAACACTTTAAATATGATATGAATAGACACAAAATGGCTTGCTAAAAAAAGAAATAACATGTATTTAGAAACACAGACTTTTTTACTAGATTAATTCATGAGTGAATGGAAACATTCCTTCTGGCTTGAATTTGATGCAAGGGAGTCAGACTATACACCCACCAGTGAAGGGAAAGAGAAAAAACTTGAAAGCAGAAAAAACAGAAAACAAAAAACCACCATTACCATCTTGATTTGTATTAGATTTATTGAAGTCAGAAACTTTTTTTTTTAGAATGAACATGTGTCAAAAATTTTACTCAGCTTATTGATGAGGGAACCAAAATGATGGCAATAGTGGTTCAAAGGAGGAGGCAAGGAATGCAGATTTATACTGTAAGTTGTTCAAAAGGAGCCAAAATGAATTAGCTAAGAGATTCAAAACTGGGCAATGTCCTACAATCACTAAACTGTAACTGTTTGGGGTTCTTTTTCTTTCTTTCTTTCTTTTTAACATCTTTATTGGAGTATAATTGCTTTACAATGTTGTGTTAGTTTCTGCCATATAACAAAGTGAATCAGCTATATGTATACATATATCCCCATATCCCCTCCCTATGATTCTGTTGGGGAGTCCAAAATGTTATACGATATATTAAAGGAAATAAGATAAATTTATTAATGGCATTATTACCTGGAAATATTACCTCAAATATCTAACAAAAATATGTTTAAAATAATTTCTAAAGAAGGTCATGACTAAGTGCTGTAGAGAAGCAAAAAAAAAAGTGAAGACTGAGAAATGATACCAGATTGGAAGATTAGATCAATGCTGATCACCAGGGTTGAATGATCTCCCAAAGCTTCTAATAGTTATAGGATTATTCCTGACTATATATTTGTATATTGGCAATGTGAATATTTTCTTTTTATATGTAAAATGTGCATGTGCATCTGCCTCTACACACATACATGTACACACATACTCACAAATGCTAATTTCTATTCTAAATGGCATGTACATTGATCATCATTGTGTATATAATATTTACTAATAAAGTTTTATGAATTTTAAGTGCTTTTCTGATGTTACACATTACTAGAGTAGTGCCAATACTGCAGATCATGAGAAATACTGGGTAATTTATCTGCATTAGCTAAAGATTTAAAAACTGTGTTGATATTAACTCTTTGTATTCTTGATAATAAAACACTGTTACCAGACTTATCAGGGTGGGGATGAGATGCATGTCTTTCTTATATGGCATTCCTAAATTCTGTGTGGTAAGTTTGAAGATGCACTGAAATATTTCTAATGTCAAGAGTGACAATGTTTCATTGCACATCAGTTCTCTGTTAGATCTTTTCTCCCACAGTTGGAAGCCATGCCATGTGACTTTTTTTAAAATTAGTTTTTGTGCCTGCCCTAATAGATCTTGTGCTTATAGAGTAAGTCATAGTCTTCTGTATTATTCCATGTTCTCCTCCATGAATACTTAAACTGCTTTTTCTTAGCGCAGTCTACTCATATTAAAACTATTATAACCAAATGTTTTGCATTTAATTCTCTTTCCAAACAAATTAATACATAAATGGGACCATAGAGCAGCTCTAGAAAAGAGAATAAAATTATCAAAAGAAACGACATATGAAAAGAATTATATAGAAAATACAGATAAATATCCCATATCATAAATGTTCTAGAAATAACTAACTTACTTGAATGTAAAACTATAAGAATGAAAGGTAGCTTAACGTTATTGACCTAAATTGATCCAAAGTTTTACTGATCAGTTAGAGTATTTAAAAATATTTCAGCATAAAAATGCTTTTCCTTGGAACTAATTTCACTTTCCTCCATGGCAACAACAAGTTCTCCCTGAGGCAGCGTCTCCTCATCTTGCCCCAGCTCCCCCAACCATGCAAAGTGTGTGAATGCACTTGGCAACCTCCCAGCTTCACTCCTGGGGATTTTGTATACTTGGCTATAGGTGGTTGTGTTTGTGATATTGAACTTAATATACTGAGAATGCATTCTAGAATTGTAATTAATTGTCAAAATATAAGCAAATACAATCAAAAGATAAATATGTTTTACTGTATACTACATCTATGACAAAAACACAGCAGCTGCACTTGCAAGTAGAGATGTAATGCAAGGTGTGTACCATTAGAAAGAAAAATGTATTAAGTACTAATGAAGTCCTCCAGTATAGGCTAAAAAATTAAAGATGGCCGAGTTGATATTACATTTAATGATACACTTTTTCCTAATTTTTTAAAAAAAATTTTATTGGAGTATAGTTGATTTACAATACTGAGTTAGTTTCTGCTGTACAGCAATGTGAATCACTTATGTATATATACATATATCTGCTCTTTTTTAGATTCCTTTCCCATATAGGTCATTACAGAGTATTGAGTAGAGTTCCCTGTGCTATACAGTAGGTCCTTATTAGTTATCTAGTTTATATATAGTACTGTGTATATGTCAATCCCAACCTCCCAATTTATCCCTCCCCCCCTAATTTTCTTCACTATGTGATGCTAATGGAGGTGAAGCATGAAAAGACAACTAGGGAATCATGGGAGATAAAGAGTTTTTGATGAAGTTAGCCCATCCCAATATTATGTGTCCTTCTACAGGTACTGAGTTATTTCTTCAAAACCTGTGATTTTGCACATACTTTGTATCCCTCAGCCTGTGATGTTCAGCCTTCATTCTGTGGCCTGCCTCTCCTACTCAGTATTCAAAGCATGGTTCAATTACCCCATTCTCTGAAAAACAGTTCCTGATCATGTCCTATCTACTTTTTACTGAAATAGCAATGACCTACAACCTAGCTCTTATCCTTGCACTTGACTCTCTTATAGCATCTATCACATTGTGTTATAATTACCCATGTATCTCCTGTTCTAAACACTGAGTACCTTAGGAGTAAGAGAAGGGTCTTTATGGAAAACAACCAGCCAAGCTCTTGGAGTATAGTAGGGGCTCAGTAAATGCTCAGTGAATTATTGAAATGGATTGTCATTAATTATTCACTGGATCTCAGTTTCTCATCTGAGCATGGTGTGACTGTACTAGTTGATATCTAAAGTGCTTCCTAACTTGAAAATATAGATCAGTTGTATGAAATTCTGACCCCAGTATCTCCATTAACACTATTGACCACGTTTTCTGAAAATTTTTTCATTTTGTTTTGAGACTACTCTTCTTTTTTCTCTCTCAAAAGGGATCCTTCTCTTGATTTTTCACATTGAATTCTAGTATCCAATTAAAAAAAAAAAGCTTAATTTGCAGTTGCTTCCTGCTCTCTCCCCATCTTTCAATCGCCAGTTCTTTATCGATTATTTCAAAGCCTATATCCCCAGTCCTCAATACACATTGTCAGTGAGAAGTTATGTTTCTGAAGAGCAGTTTTTGAATTCTGGCCTGCTTTTGAATTCTGACTGTAAGTAGGAATACTGTTTAGTGTCCAACTCAGGGTCGTTGTGAATATTAAATGAGATCTTACACATAAAGTGCATAGCATGGGGCCTGGTATAAGATAAGCATTCAAGAAAAGAATAAGAATGTCTGCATAAGGTACATATTCAATAAATGCTTGTACCTTGTATGTACTTTGAAAACCATGGTAGTTTTAGATAGAACCCACAGCTGTGAATGAAGCTTAGTGTTATTTATAGTTGTGGCAGTTGAGTTTGGAAATAATCTTAGGCAATCCCTTAACCTTTCTTAATGTTTCTTAAAAGGGCCCCAGATTAATGGTTCAGCCCAAGTAATCTGGTAAAAGAAAAAAAGCCTGTCAGCTGACTTGGTTTATTTAGGCTCATCTAAAGCCCATTTTAGAAAGGAAGCACTATTTGTGTGACTTCATCTCAAGAGACAGTCTATTCGTAAGGATACTTTCTTAAACTGATAATAATTCAGGTAGCTAGAATTTCAGCATAATAGTATGAATTCAGTGGAGATAGGCATTATTGTTTTTTTAAGTCTTGAAGATTAATAGTTGATAGGAATGCTATAATATCTAAAATCTAAGGCAGAGTCTCTCTATTTCACTTAAGATTCATTTTTGGCATAATCAATATTTTTTAAATGAAAGTTTATTAACTCACTATCATGGCAAATAAGAAGATGTGATAAAAATACCACCCTGAAAAAGACTTCCAAATCCTTTAAAGGTACATCTTCCCTTTTTATTAAAAAATTTTGTGAAGGAATTATACTAAATATATTTTAATCTATCATTTTAGAAATATATTTCAATGTATCATTTTAGAAATGGCAAGAGAATTTGCCATTTGTCAAACACAAAATACAATAAAAACATCCCATAGAGTTAAGCACTGGGGGATAATGTCTATTCAGCTCAGGTGTTCACTTCCATTTCTAAAAACATTCTCCATCCCTCCCTACAACTCTAGGACTTCTTTTCCATGCTGTCAAACATAGAGGCAGATATAATGTAGCCTTAATGTTTCACAACTTTTATAATAAAATATTTTATAGTAGACATTTTTTCCCACAACATCATTAAATTTGCTTCAGAATTGCTATGGGCTTAATACAAATTTAGAAAGCAAAAGGAAAACATACTACTCCATGTATTGTTCCATCAACTGTCAACTATGAGCAAAAAAACTAATGGCAAAATGCCTTTTTCTTTTCAAACTAAACTCAGTTCACCAGAAAACACATTCTCTCTCAATACTTTAAACTTTTCTTTTTATATATTTATTGGAATGCTTATTTAAATTTATTTTGAATTATGAAAATCTCAATAAGACTAATGTTTGCCATCAAGTGTTCCAAAGAACAATAGTTAAGAGGGATGTTAATAGATAACTATTTAAAAAATAAACAAAAACAAATGTTTCATGTTCAAAAAGGTTTTGGAAACTCTGGGTCAAACAAAATAAGATAGATTTCTTTACTACAAAATATGCAGAGACTTTAATATGGTAGTTTGTATTATGAGTCTCCAAGTTATAAAAAGCAGCGTTTCTCAAGAAAAGATAATGGAAGCTTTTTTCTTTTAGCCTAGTTTCCATTTACTTGTTCATGAATCAAATAACTACTGATTTGAGTGTTTACTATACTTTCTCTTTTCTGCAGCTTACATTCTTATATGGCAGAGAGAGAAACAGACACACAAATTGTGTTAAATGTTGAGTGAAGAGCAGATGATATAATGAGGAAGGAGAAAAAAAGTCACATAGGATCTCTATGGAGATATGACATTTGAGTTGAGAAAGAAAATTCTAGCCAGAAGAAGCAGACGCAAGAAAGGGTTAAGTGCATCTGTGTTGTAGAAATAGAATGGAGAATACTACAGCTAGAGAAGAACTGCGCAGAGGGAGTAAGAGATGAGGTTGGAGAAGGACACAGATCATTTAAGACATTGTAGGTCATGTTAAGATGTTTAAATTTTATTATAAAAGTGACACAGTGGGACTTCTCTGGTGGTCCAGTGATTAAGACTCTATGCTGCCACTGCAGGGGGTGCAGGTTCAATTCCTGGTGAGGGAACTAAGGTGGTCAGGGAGCTAAGATCCCGCATGCTGGGCGGTGTGGCCAATAAATAAATAAATAAATAATAAAAGCAACACAAAGCAAATGGCTGGTGATGGTCATAGATGGTAATGCATGTAAGCTCTATGAGGGCAGATACGTGCAGCTAGCCACAGAGCCTAGAAGGATATCTAGCCCATAGTATGCATACTATAATGTTTCTTGAATTAAGACCCAGAAAGTGATGATTCTTAGCTAGAAAACAGAAATTTAATATAAAACAAAAACAGGAATATCCAATTTGGCAATGGTATTAAAATTTAAAAAGAGATATACAAAATGGTTTCAGTGAGAGCTCATTCTAAGCTCATATTTTTACAGTTTATAAATGACTTTAGTCTTGGACTTATAAAATTATTAAGGGTCTACAGAGGTCGCTTTTATTTTTCAGATTTATTTCACTGCATTTTATTGGTGAGTTAAATCTTATGACGCATTTCTACATACTTGGAGAGTCTCAAAATTCTTAGGATATTTACTTTGTATATGACAAAGGTCTACTCCATTTGCAGATAGGTAATCTGTAAGTAAATGAGAGATTCTCAAGAATACAAACTGTCCCTAAAACAGAATTTCTTAGGAAAAGTATGTTTTATTTTAAGTAAACTTTTCTAAGTTACCTCAAGTTATAATAACATCCTTTATATCAACTACATAGTTTACTGTAAAATATTTTTGTAAATATACATATTTATATGGAAATTTTCATGCAGGTACTTTACTGTGTAAATATGTAAAATGGAGGTAGAGAAAATATCTAATTGCACATTAATACCCTTCCATATTTGGTGTAAACATCTTTAGCTAAAATTACAATATAATCACATGTACATAAATGTTTAGTTTACCAATTATAGCATAATTATTATCATGTTTACGATGAAAGTGATATATGAAAAGATATTTTCAATAGTCTCAGAATCATGAATCTGCTTTTCTTATTAATTATAGCTAATTCCAAAGGCTGATTACAAACACAATTTTAACTCCTAACTTCATATACTTAATGTTTATTCAAAAGGCACTATAATTTTTTTTAACCAATAGGAAATATAGGTTTAGGGAAAACATTTAAGTGTTTGAAGAAGGAAAATTAATATTTATTATTTATGCATACTATAGTTTTGGTAGATAAAGATCATCTCAATTGTGCTAATTTCTAACTACTACCATCTGCCTTTTAAAAAAATTTTTAGATTTAAAATTATATAATTTTTGACCATGTTAGACTTAAATAGTTTAACTTTAGGATTCGTGCTGATCCACAATGAGGTCAGGAATATAAACTGTAATTATCACTTTTAATTACCTGAAATTTTTTTTCAAGAACTGAGATAAACAATAAGGTTGCCATAGTCACCGAATTCAGAAGGGCCATTATAAAGTCAAGATCCTAGACCATTATTGAAGTAAGCATGAGCTAAATGACATAAAATTTTAATCCCAAAATATTTGAGTTTCATTTAGATATCCTTAGAGTTTCACTTGGTAGGAAACATCAGGTAGGTCTTTTATCTACCAATATTGCTTAAGTATTTTTTATAGCTAGTCATGTCATTTGAACACAGGAGACAATTTTAACATTGATGGATCCTGAATGTGGATGATGTAAAATCTTGGAAATAGGAATAGTAATCTCTATTCCCAAAGGTTATTGTGAAGTTTAAATTAAAATAAAATGTATTATGTGTGTTAATGTACTTTGCATATTCTAGATGCTCAATTTATTTCTTCCTATTATTAAATGAAACAACTAACTAATAGGACCTAGGACCTTCTCAAATAGTTGCTTGGGTATAGAACAGATAGACTTCCTTCAAAGTCCTTCAGTAATGCTTCCTATGGAATCATTCCTGGGAAGAAAGAAATTCTTCTAGAGTTGCTAGTACCTACTCTCCAGTAGATAACATCTATTCTTTTATATACATACCTACATACATATACAAGGACACACATATAATATATCCATTATATCCATACACACACACACACACACACACACACACACACACACACACATATATATTTGATATCATTTGCCAGAGATCTTGAAAACACCAGTAGGTGACTCTGCCCACTTGTGGGATGAGGGTGTAATAATTAACCAATACCATTCTGTTGATTACTGGGTTGCCTTTTGAAGATCCTCCTCTGCCACAAAATTTGAGTGCCTCAAACTACAGAGTGAAGCAAAGGATCCAAATAAAAACCCCAGAGCAAAAATCATTCTTCTTTCTGTAGAGAAACTCCAAAGAAATTTTTTTTAAAGTAATTGCCTTTAAAGATAAATAATCATCTTAAAGATCAATTACTGGTAGAAATGATTAAGTGTATTTATTATGTGTTATTAAAATTAGAAATGTTAACTCTGTGTCTATTTTAACAAATAAACACATTCTAGAGTGAGTGTAATCAGGGAGAAGTAAAATTGGAGAGTGAGTAGGGTAAGGCTTTTATTTTCAAAAATGAAGTATCCTTTTAGGAATTTTAAGTACTTAGTGATAGAAGGACAGATAAGACAGTGCTGTGAGGTTTCTTCCAACCCCAATAATTCTGCCTTTGAAACTTATTCTGAATAAAATAAACAGTATTAGTAAACTGAATGAAACCATTTGGTGAGAAAGTCACATTCTGAAATAAAACATACTGGATCTGAAAATATGGAATAACAATGACCTCTTATGATGAATATGAATTTTTTTGAGAAGACTGATACAGGAGAATCAGTAAATGCATTTAGACATTACAATCCCTTTTTAAACAAAATAGGAAATGGAAGAAAATCAGTTTGGGAAACATAGTTATATCTAAAAAGTAAACAAGTAAAAATATCCTCCTTCCAGGAAATATAAAATTAAATGCCTTGCCACAAATTACTAAAGTTATACAAATTCCAGCTGAATAAATAAAAACAGTACTAAGTACCTTGATCAATGTTTTCCCCAAGGTCAGAAATGGGACAATAAATATTTTGACAGTCAATAAACTGATGGATGAGGAATTATTACAATTTTAAACAACTTTTTTAGAAAAAAAATTTGAAAAAATCAAATAGCTGTATTTTTCACATTGGGGAAAATCACAGTTAAAATATTAGACATTAATTCTGAAGGGCTTATAGGTTTTACCTTTCAGATGAACATAAGCTATAGGTAGTATGGATGGCAGGCTTTTGTTTTCATACAGGTCCATACATTCACTCCTCTTCATTAAGGGAAAACAGGATATAGATAAGGATTGGTTTTGGATACCCAAATTATCTCCATCTGCATCTTTATTTCCCTCTATGAAAATCCAATTACAATATTCTATTTGAATAACATATTCAAAATAATTAACAATAGTTATGCTACAACCCCATGTGCTCAGAAAAAAAGGCCATCTGTAGTTATCTATTATGGCCAAATAGATACTATAATAACTGAATATCAGCTTTTCTTCTACTAAAATATAGAAGTAAATTATTACCACAGCTATGTCACTTCCAGAGGGGTTTCCAGGTTCATGTATTTAACTTCCTCCTGAGTATCACAATTTGATTTTCCAAAATGCCAACACATACCAAACATGCACATAACTTAATGCATATCTAATCCACAAAACCTTATGCTCCTATTCCTGTGATTTTTATTTAGAGAATAACACTACCATCCAACCCGATTCGAAATTTAAACCATTGAACAGATCAGAAGCCAAGGAATCATTCTTGGTATTCCAGGGATAGGGATGGGGAGGCAAGGCACAAGTAGAGAGGAGAAGCTGCAGAAATTTTCTAGAGGCAGTTCGCTGAGGACTTGTAAACCATCTTAAAGTTTTTTGAACTTTATTCTAAGCATAATGGATAGCACTGTGATTTTAAGACTACAGTATATGGTATGCTAAGATCTAGTTTTGCGTTCTGAATTTTTCAACATTATTCAGTGTTGCTGATTTGTAAGTTGTTTCAGTATCCAAACGTTATTTTCAATCTGTTTTTTCTGGATACGATCATTGCTATTTTTATATGATGAATTCCATTTCATCCTATTTTGCACATATTTGTAACTTTCTATATACAATTTCATTCTGTCCTCTCCATGGACTTTGAAATACCTCCGTTTTAGCAATGACTAAACATTTTGTGAACTCTCCATCTACTGTTCTCCTAGCTTTAAAATATTAAATGGCAGAAAGCATATTATCTTTTCCTTCAGTATGTTAATTCTCATATGTTCATTATTTTCAAGCAAGCTTTTCAGCACATTACATTCACAGAAAAATCATAATCGTCAGTGTACTTTTAACAGATATGTATGAAATACTTCAGTGAATTTTTTCTTATGTATACATCATAGTATATATTTACATAATATACAAAAATCATTTCATATATGATTAATATTTCTTTATAGGGTAACGCTTTAAATAAATTTTAAAACTTCACCTTGCTTATTTGAAATGTAAGGCCAATCAGTATTGTCTTCTTTTTTTTTCATTTTTTTTTTAACATCTGTATTGGAGTATAATTGCTTTACATTGTTGTGTTACTTGCTGCTGTATAACAAAGTGAATCAGCTATACGTATACCTATATCCCCATATCCCCTTCCTCTTGCATCTCCCTCCCAACCTCCCTATCCCACCCCTCTAGGTGGTCACAAAGCACCAAGCTGACCTACCTGTGCCATGCGGCTGCTTTCCACTAGCTATCTGTTTTACATTTGGTAATGTATATATGTCAATGCTACTCTCTCACTTCTTCCCAGCTTACCCTTTCCCCTCTCCGTATCCTCAAGTCAGTTCTCTACCTCTGTGTCTTTATTCCTATCCTGCCCCAAGGTTCTTCAGAACCTTTGTTTTTTTGATTCCATATGTATGTGTTAGCATACGGTATTTGTTTTTCTCTTTCTGACTTACTTCACTCTGTATGACAGATTCTATGTCCATCCACCTCACTACAAATAACTCAATTTCATTTCTTTTTATGGCTGAGTAATATTCCATTGTATATGTGCCACATCTTCTTTATCCATTCATCTGCCTATGGACACTTAGGTAGCTTCCTGGCTATTATAAATAGTGCTGCAATGAACATTGGGGTAATGAGTCTTTTTGAGTTATGGTTCTCTCAGGGTATATGCTCAGTAGTGGGATTGCTGGGTCATATGGTAGTTCTATTTTTAGGTTTTTAAGGAACCTCCATACTGTTCTTCATATAGGCTGTATCAATTTACATTGCCACCAACCAACAGTATAGGAGGGTTCCCTTTACTCCACACCCTCTCCAACATTTATTGTTTGTGGATTTTTTGATGATGGCCATTCTGACTTGTGTGAGGTGATACCTCATTGTAGTTTTGATTTGCATTTCTCTAATGATTAGTGATGTTGAACATTCTTTCATGTGTCTGTTGGCAATCTGTATATCTTCTTTGGAGAAATGTCTATATGGTCTTCCGCGCATTTTGGGATTGGGTTGTTTTTTTTTGGTATTGAGCTTCATGAGCTGCTTGTAAATTTTAGAGATTAATCCTTTGTCAGTTGCTTTGTTTGCAAATATTTTCTCCCATTCTGAGGGTTGTCTTTTCATCTTCTTTATGGTTTCCTTTGCTGTGAAAAAGCTTTTAAGTTTCATTAGGTCCCATTTGTTTACTTTTGCTTTTATTTCCATATCTCTAGGAGGTGGGTCAAAAATGGTCTCTGTGTGTTTTATGTCATAGGGTGTTCTGCCTATGTTTTCCTCTAAGAGTTTTATAGTGTCTAGCTTTACATTTAGGTCTTTAATCCTCCTTGAGTTTATTTTTGTATATGGTGTTAGAGAGTTTTCTAATTTCATTCTTTTACATGTAGCTGTCCAGTTTTCCCAGCACCATTTATTGAAGAGGCTGTCTTTTCCCCATTGTATATTCTTGCCTCCTTTAACAAAGATAAGTGACCATACATGCGTGGGTTTATCTCTGGGCTTTCTAACCTGTTCCATTGATCTATATTTCTATTTTTGTGCCAGTACCATAGTCTCTTGATTATTGTAGCTTTGTAGTATAGTCTGAAGTCAGGAAGCCTCATTCCTCCAGCTCTGTTTTTCTTTCTCAAAATTGCTTTAGCTATTCGGCGTCTTTTGTGTTTCCATACAAATTGTAAAAGTTTTTGTTTTAATTCTGTGAAAAATGCCATTGGTTGTTTGATAGGGATTGCATTAAATTGAGATTGCTTTGGGTAGTATAGTCATTTTCACAACGTTGATTCTTCCAATCCAAGAACATGGTATATCTCTCCATCTGTTTGTATCATCTTTAATTTCTTTCATCAGTGTCTTATAGTTTTCTGCATACAGGTCCTTTGTCTCCTTAGGTAGGTTATTCCTAGGTATTTTATTCTTTTTGTTGCAATAGTAAATAGGAGTGTTTCCTAAATTTATTTTTCAGATTTTTCATCAGTGTATAAAGATGCAGGAGATTTCTGTGCATTAATTTTGAATCCTGTTACTTTACCAAATTCATTGATTAGTTCTAGTAGATTTCTAGTAGCATCTTTAGCATTCTCTATGTATAATATCATGTCATCTGCAAACAGTGACAGCTTTACTTCTTCTTTTCCCATTTGGTTTCCTTTTATTACTTCTCTGATTGCTGTGGCTAAGACTTCCAAAACTATGTTGAATAATAGTGGTGAGAGTGGTCAACCTTGTCTTGTTCCTGATCTTAGTGGAAATGGTTTCAGTTTTTCACCACTGTGGATGATGTTGCCCATGGGTTTGTCATATATGGCCTTTACTATCTTGAGGAAAGTTGCCTCTATGCCTCCTTTCTGGAGGGTTTTTATCATAAATGGGTGTTGAATTTTGTCGAAAGCTTTTTCTGCATCTATTGAGATGATCATATGGTTTTTATCCTTCAATTTGTTAATATGGTGTATCACATTGATTGATTTGCATATATTGAAGATCATTGCATTCCTGGGATAAACCCCACTTGATCATGATGTATGATCCTTTTAATGTGCTGTTGGATTCTGTTTGCTAGTATTTTGTTGAGGATTTTTGCATCTACGCTCATCAGTGATATTGGCCTGTAGGTTTCGTTTTTTGTGACATCTTTGTCTGGTTTTGGTATCAGGGTGATAGTGGCCTCGTAGAATGAGTTTGGGAGTGTTCCTCCCTCTGCTATATTTTGGAAGGGTTTGAGAAGGTTAGGTGTTAGCTCTTCTCTAAATGTTTGATAGAATTCGCCTGTGAAGCCATCTGGTCCTGGGTTTTTGTTTTTTGGAAGATTTTTAATCACAGTTTCGATTTTAGTGCTTGTGATTGGTCTGTTTATATTTTCTATGTCTTGTTGATTCAGTCTCAGAAGGTTGTGCTTTTCTAAGAATTTGTCCATTTTATTGGCATATAGTTGTTTGTAATAATCTCTGATGATCCTTTGTATTTCTGCAGTGTCAGTTGTTACTTTTCCTTTTTCTTTCTAATTCTGTGGATTTGAGTCTTCTCCCTTTTTTTCTTTATGAGCCTGGCTAATGATTTATCAATTTTGTTTATCTTCTCAAAGAGCCAGCTTTTAGTTTTATTGATCTTTGCTATTGCTTTCTTCATTGCTTTTTCATTTATTTCTGATCTGATCTTTATGATTTCCTTCCTCCCGCTAACTTAGGTTTTTTTTGTTGTTGTTCTTCTTCTTTCTCTAATTGCTTTAGGTGTAAGGTTAGATTGTTTATTTGAGATGTTTCTTGTTTCTTGAGGTAGGATTTTATTGCTGTAAACTTCCCTCTTAGAAGTGCTTTTATTGCATCCCATAGGTTTTGGGTCATCGTGTTTTCATTGTCCTTTTTCTCTAGGTATTTTTTGATTTCCTCTTTGATTTCTTCAGTGATCTCTTGGTTAGCGTATTGTTTAGCTTCCATGTGTTTGTATTTTTTTACAGTTTTTTTCCTGTAATTGATATCTAGTCTCATAGCATTGTGGTTGGAAAAGATACTTGATAAGATTTTAATTTTCTTAAATTTACCAAGGCTTGATATGTGACCCTAGATATGATCTATCCTAGAGAATATTCCATGAGCACTTGAGAAGAAAGTGTATTCTGTTGTGTTTGGATGGAATGTCCTATAAATTTCAATTAAAGCAATCTTGTTTAATGTGTCATTTAAAGCTTTTTTTCCCCTTTTATTTTCATTTTGGTTGACATGTCTGCTGGTGAAAATGGGTGTTAAAGTCTCCTACTATTATTGTGTTACTGTTGATTTCCCCTTTTATGGCTGTTAGCATTTGCCTTATGTATTGAGGCGCTCCTATGTTGGGTGCATAAATATTTACAATTGTTATATCTTCTTCTTGGATTGATCCCTTGATCATTGTGTAGTGTCCTTCTTTGTCTCTTGCAATAGTCTTTATTTTAAAGTCTATTTTGTCTGATATGAGAATTGCTACTTCAGCTTTCTTTTGATTTCCATTTGCATGGAATATCTTTTTCCATCCCCTCACTTTCAGTCTGTATGTGTCCCTAGGTCTGAAGTGGGTCTCTTGTAGACAGCATATATACGCATCTTTTTTTTGTATCCATTCAGCCAGTCTCTGTCTTTTGTTTGGAGCATTTAATCCATTTACATTTAAGGTAATTATCGATATGTATGTTCCTATTGCCATTTTCTTTTGTTTTGTGTTTATTTTTGTAGGTCCTTTTCTTCTCTTGTGTTTCCTGCCTGGAGAAGTTCCTTTAGCATTTATTATAAAGCTGGTTTCGTGGTGCTGAATTCTCTTAACTTTTGCTTGTCTGTAAAGGTTTTAATTTCTCCATTGAATCTGAATGAGATCCTTGCTGGGTAGAGGAATCTTGGTTGTAGTTTTTTCCCTTTCATCACTTTAAATATGTCCTGCCACTCTCAAACTCTGCCTTGCAGAGTTTCTGCTAAAAGATCAGCTGTTAACCCTATGGAGATTCCCTTGTTTGTTATTTGTTGCTTTTCCCTTGCTGATTTCAATATTTTTTCTTTGTATTTAATTTTTGATAGTTTGATTAATATGTGTTTTGTTGTGTTTCTACTTGGCTTTATCCTGTATGGGAGTCTCTGCGCCTCCTGGACTTGATTGACTATTTTTTTTCCCATATTATGGAAGTTTTCAACTATCATCTCTTCAAATATTTCTTCATTCCCTTTCCTTTTCTCTTCTTCTTCTGGGACCCCTAAAATTTGAATGTTGTTGTGTTTAATGTTGTCCCAGTAGTCTCTGAGACTGTCCTCAAGTCTTTTCATTCTTTTTTCTTTATTCTTCTCTGTGGTAGTTATTTCCACTATTTTACCTTCCAGGTCACTTATCCATTCTTCTGCCTCAGTTATTCTGCTATTGATTCTTTTTAAAGAATTTTTAATTTCATTTATTGTGTTGTTCATCATTGTTTGTTTGCTGTTTAGTTCTTCTAGGTCCTTGTTAATCGTTTTGTTTATTTTCTCCCTTCTATTTCCATGATTTTGGATCATGTTTACTATCATTACTCTGAATTATTTTTCAGGTAGCCTGCCTATTTCCTCTTCATTTGTTTGGTCCGGTGGGTTTTTACCTTGCTCCTTCATCTGCTGTGTGTTTCTCTGTCTTCTCATTTTGCTTTACTTACTGTGTTTGAGGTCTCCTTTTAACAGGCTGCAGGTTCATAGTTTCCATTGTTTTTGGTTTCTTCCCCCAGTGGGTAAGGTTGACTCAGTGGGTTGTGTAGGCTTCCTGCTGGAGGGGACTGATTCCTGTGTTCTGGTGGATGAGGCTGTATATTTTCTTTCTAGTAAGGACCCCATCCGGTGGTGTGTTTTGGGATGACTGTGCACTTATTACAATTTTTGGCAGCCTCTGCTAATGGGTGGTGTTGTGTTCCTGTCTTTCTAGTTGTTTGGCATGGGGTGTCCAGCACTGTAGCTTGCTGGTCGTTGAGTGGAACTGGGTCTTATCGTTGAGACAGAGATCTCTGGGAGAGCTCTCACTAATTGATATTTCATGGGGCCTGGAGGTCTCTGGTGGTCCAATGTCCTGAACTCGTCTCTCCCACCTCAGAGGCTCAGGCCTGACAGCAGGCTGGAGCACCAAGACCCTGTAGCCACACAGGTTTTGGCAGTCTGAGGCCTTCTGCTATTGTTCAGTAGTGCCCTGTAGGAGTTGTTCCCCATGTAGATTTTTTTTTAATGTATTTGTGCAGAGGAAGGTGATCTCCACATCCTGTTCATCCACCATATTGAAGGTCCTCTCTCTTCACACCTCCTGTTGCTAGAGGATCCTCATTTCATCTGCAAAGGACATAAATCTGGCAATCTCACTTCAGGCCTAGCCCATCCATGTTTTTTCCCTTTGTGCTTAGTCTGTTTCACTTGCTTATAGCCGGCCCCATGCAGAGGCCTTGTCCTCAGCCCTTCAGACCAGAGTTCCTCGTGAAATGGCTGAGCCAACACCTCAGCTCGGGATGTGTGCTGAAGCTCCTCACAAGACACTCAACTCAAGATGGCGGCAGGCCATGCACAGAGACACTGCATACGCCCTGCAGTGTGATGTCAGTATTGTCTTCTGTTTTTAAAATTTATTCAGAAGATGATTCAATAAACAAAGATACTTTCATTTTCAGTCAAGATTTTGGTCAGTAAGGTTTTCCAGATCAATTTTTCTATGTAAGGAGACATATATAAAACAGGTATCAGATGAAAAATATCACCCAGTCATTCATCTTTTGTTTACTCATTTAGCAACTGTATTAGTTGCCTTTTATGTTACTGTTGTGGTGAATAAAAAATTGACCCAGACTGGAACTTGGTCTTCCAAGAGGTAGCGTTCTTTGTTTCAAGTAAAAGATGTTAACAACCAAAGTGATAGGATTTTTTTTTTTTATTGTTTGTTTGATTACTGAATTTGAAAAAGTCTGTTTGTAAAGAAAAGTAAATGAAGGAATTTCTTCAATTAAAAGAAATGAAAAGTTAAGTAAATATAATTCCTCTCAGAAGTAAAATATTTAACATTAGTATATAAATACTATTCAATGCAATTTTTAAAACCTCACCTATTGAAAAATGGGTAAATTATATGAAAAGGAAATTCACAAAATAACAAATATAAATTATTTAAAATAATGTTAGACTTTTTGGTCACTTTCGATGAGGTTTGGAAAGTCTATGATGATTTGAATACAAAGTAAAGTAAAGCTTTTAGACAGCAAAATGACAATAAATTTTAAAAATTAAACTTCCATACTGCAGACTAATCCTTAGAAAAATACAAAAACTTACAAAAAGACATACATAAAGTCATATTGTTGATTTTATTTTATTTATTTTTTATAACATATTTATTGGAGTATGATTTCTTTACAATATTGTGTTAGTTTCTTTGATTTTATTTTAAAATTATAAAACAATCTGTTAAATGTTTAGAGACTGATGAAATAAAATACATACTAAAGATGGACATTCGTACAGTATTAAAATTACATTCCATGTAAAGATAAAAGAATTACCTTATATGCTAATATAATTAAGTGATAAAAACACAAAAATAGTATAGTCCATATGAACTTCATTTTATTGTGTACACATATATGTATATGTGTACAAAATGATAACAAAAGCAGAAAAATTGGCAAAGATAACTCGGGGGAGTGTAGATATAGGTAATTTTTCAAACATTTTACAGTAAAATTTAGAAAGCATAGAAGGAAATTTATCATTGAATTTGGCCCATGCTGTAAACATTTAAGAACTATGTGGTACCTACATATAAAGTAAGGATTCTGCAAGACAAAATGAAATTAGTGTTATAATAAAATATTGAACAGAATTTAAGGATTCTGAGATAGAACAATTATTTCCACTAAAATAATTCCTCAAAAAAGCTTTGGGCTTCCCTGGTGGCACAGTGGTTGAGAGTCCGCCTGCCAATGCAGGGGACATGGGTTCGTGCCCTCGTCTGGGAAGATCCCACATGCCACGGAGCGGCTGGACCCATGAGCCATGGCTGCTGAGCCTGCGCGTCCGGAGCCTGTGCTGCACAACAGGAGAGGCCACAACAGTGAGAGGCCCGCGTACTGCAATTAAAAAAAAAAAAAAGCTTTTATGTAGAAATTTAGAATAGTGTAGAATTTTAGTTGAACCTTAGAAAAGAACTGAGGCACACCATAATCAAAAGCAACAAGACATCAACATGTGTATTTTTGGAAAAAGGAATAATTTTTGTGCCACCTGAACAGAGCTTACATGCAGGAAGTCGATCTAAGGAAGCTGGAATATTCCTAACCAGCTATAGGAATCTTTTGTTGCCCTAAAAAAGACAAAGAAAGAGAGAGAGAGAAGGAAGGGAGGGAGGGAGGGAGGGAGAGAAGGAGGGAGGGAGGGAGAGAAGGAGGGACGAAGGGAGGGAAGGAGGGAGGAAGGGAGGGAGGGAGAGAAGGAGGGAGGAAGGGAGGGAAGGAGGGAGGAAGGGAGGGAAAGAAGGCAGGAAGGCAAGAAAGAAGGCAGGAAGGAAGGAAGGAAGGAAGGAAAAAGGAAAGAGAGAGAAAGAAAGAAAGTTAGTAGAGAGTATTTCCTATTACCCAGGGGTAAATATAAGCTCATTCTCCTTCAGTTGCTCGAGTTAGCTACTCACTCAGTGATTAGTTAAATGAGTCATTGTCCAGATTTTTCTTCAAAAAGGGAAGTTATGTTCCATGTTTATAAATAAAAATAAATGAATCTGCAAATTGCAAATATTTTTTGAGATTAATTTGATTTTGCTTTTGGAAAACGTTAAGGCTGAAAACACTTCACAACCTTTTTCCAGAATCCAACAATTTTTTTCAGATATCTCAGGTGATTTATTTTACAAATGTCAATCTAGATTATTTTACATAAAAGTTTTCAAAATTATGTATATACTTAATCCTCTAAAAACTGTTTAAAAGTATTTTTTCTATAAGATTATAATTAGCTTCTCTTCTATCAACTTCTGTGTCAGAGGTTTAGAGAATCTAATTTGGGACAAGTTTTATAATAATCATTTTAAAAAATGTCACTACTAATATTCTAAACTCCTTTAGTTTTGCAATTTGACACAACCCAAAAGAAAATATCTTCTAAAATCAAATGAGCTTCTGAATACAGTTTTCAAAATAAAACACTGAGATTGTTCTCATAATACTATAAATTTAGTCACCACATTTCTAAGTTACATCAATTTATCAACATCCTTGGACCTAAAATAGCAGCACTCAACTGTTAAATTGATATATTATAGACATCCATTATTGTATAGTTCTGGACATATTTATAATATTCAAGCAATACACAGATAATTAAATCCTTTGTCTAGTGAGTTTTCTAAACTTAGAAAATTACAGAAGAGTTAACTCTAAAAGTCTCCATCAACATTTTAGAATGATGCCTCAGCGACAGTTAGAAAAACTAATGTGAAGGACTTCAGGATACTTACACAGAAATCAGTGACAGGACTGAAATGAAAAGAAACAGCATGCAAGTTAGGAACCTGGGTCTGAAATCACACTGATGGCATTTAATGTGCATGTCTGCCACTAACTACTTTTGTGACTTTAGGCAAATGATTTGATCTCTCTGGGTTACTATTTTCTAATCAGTAAAATGAAGATAGCAATATAGTTTAACTCAAAAATTTTGAGAGTTCAATAACACAATAACATTCAAACACCAAGAAATATATCTGACACAGAAAAAATGCCCAATACATACATGTTATTATTTTCTTTTAAATAGGTGTCATAAAAATACAGAAAATAGTATGTCTAATTCTGTTGTTTCAAAGGAGCATATATCTAAATGCTGAGTAATTTCTTATGAGACCTACGGATATACTTATAGCTTTTTTCCCCTATTGTTTCCTCTGGAATTATTCAGAAATGCATTTCCTTTAAGCGAGTTCTAATGGCTGTCACTATGATTTAAAGCTTTCTACAGAATCTTTCACATAGGGTATGGCTGCCTAAATTACTTTGGACCTAATTTTAGATAAACTGCCATAGCAAGTGTTGAATAAATGCATGAGTAAGCAAAGTAAGGCAAAACAGATATTTAACATTTGTGACTGGTGTTATCTTTCTAGAGTGTTTGAATAGAAGTAGTTTAAGTGGGTTAATTAGGTTCCTCCACACATGCAAAACTTCATGTTCAGAAACATTACATTACACTCATCGTCTCTCTAAAAGGCTTGTCACTAAATTCCCTCACAGTGGGTGAGAGAGCAAGAGGCAGAGAGAGAAAGAGAGAGAGAGAGAATGAATCAGATCAATTCCAGACACATTTCCCTCAAAGACACCATCTCATCTTTTAACACAATAATACTGAAGTATAAGGTGGAAGTCTGATATTAAAATACATTTAGGCTAGCAGTATTTTTGGACAGAAAAGTTCCATGATGTAAATGATGTTGTTTTGGTAAAATTAAATTCATTCTATTGACATGATGTATATTGATTATACATATTAGTTATTACACTGGATGAACATCTTAAAAATAAAATGAATTTAATACAATTAATTTGACAATGTGAAAAATGGAAAGAATGGCAAAATTCTACAAGCTGTGGTTGAATTTTAAATATAGCTGAATGTAAAATGGAAATGTAAGTATGGACTACACATGGAGAGAGACTGATACCCCCTTCTCCTTTACATCATCTCCCCCATCATTCATAATAAACACAAAGGTCTCCTTACAGAGCTGTGACTAGAAATATGTTACAAAATAATTTCATTTTTAGCAGTATTATCTTGAAAATCATTATTTAAATAATCTTTAATTAGTGTATGTGAATAATTTCCTCTTCATCCACTATGATTTGCTTCAGGCAGCTTCAGCAGGTAACTCAGACACCGGTCTCTGAAACTCCTTGTTAATATCCAGTATTACAAGTGCTTCTTCTGAATCGAATGCAAACTTTGAATGCAAATTGACCACAGGGTGAAATCAATGAAGTCCACCCAAATGCTAAATGAGGTCAAAGAAAAAAGCCATAATAGACAAAAAATAGACAAATGAATAAAGTGATGAAAGATAGCTAACTTTAAGAGTTCTGTAAAAGTTACTATTATCAATCATAAGCACCAAAGTCACGTTTAAAATGTCAAGAGTAAAGCTGAACATTTAAAGGAAAGAGAAAGTAAGTGCTCTGTTAATTTACAAAAGTATAGTTCTCTTGTCCAGAAAATTGAATACTTGCAACTTTACGCTATCCTTTTAATTACAAAAAGGTCTTTATTGATAGTTGAATTATTTAAAATTCATCCTAGGTCTGTTTAGTTCATATTCAATCATTTCAGATTTAGTTGATTTCAAACACAGTGAGTATTTCCCATACAACTTTGGGGAAATGTTGTTCTGAGCCCTTAGAAACTCAATGGCTATGAAAAAGTACATTTATTGACAAAGAGCCAGCTTTGGTATTAAGCCACACCTATGTGACAAAGTTTTAAAAAGTTATTTTAAATTTTGAGCTCTGGCTCTCAGCCACACATTCTCAGTACTAAACCGTCAGAGCCAATTTCTCCTAGGCAGTTAAATTAATTCAGAAGGATGCTCTTTGCCAACACTATGCTTTACAGTTTGCTGAGATTTTATTGCTACTCTACATTCGCTATCCAGTCTTCTCCAGGCCAGATGACTGGCTGCAACTTCAGCAGATGAGCTGTAGATTTTCTACATAAGCATGAATAGCAGTTTCTTCCAAGGTGTTCACCCATTCCAATTTCTGCTCCATCACTTTTAATTTAATTCTTCTTGGCTCTCCTTAACCTCTTAATTTTCTGTATCCATACATATCCCACTATTCAAGAATACCTTTTTCCCTTTTTATTCAACAGAGAGCATCTACCACAGTTTCCACAACCATTGCAGGTGGGTTGAGGGTCATAGCTGCAGTTCGAATAAAACATTTTTGTTTTTTAGCTCCTTGCTCCTTGAGAGCTTGTTAGAAATGCAAGCTACATTCCACCCAGACCTATTGAATCAGAATTTGCCATTTAACAAGATCCCAAAGTGATTTAAATACACATTAAAATTTGCAAAACACTGAAGCTAACACAGTTCATTCAGCTGAGAAGGTAAGATGACTTTCTTTATTCCCCCAGGCTGGGTGGATGGAGAGAGCATGGGTAAGTCAAGGAAGGCCATGCTCTTTCCACTGTCCAGGATATAGCTCAAAAAGCCTCCATGAACACACACCACTGAAGCACATTAACCACCAAACAGTCCAACTCACTAAAACAGAGGTCTCCAACACACAGTGCTCTTTTATCTCCTATGAGCCATAGTATGTTACTACATATATAAATATTCAAAGTAGACACAATACTAATTTTTTCTACAAAATTTCGTGGTAAGCATTTCCAAAAACAAGCTTCATTTTGTGAAAACCTATCAAACAGTATTTTACTATGAACAGTACATAAAGCCATGCTCCCAGAAGACACAAGATAGGGGAGACAAACACGTATTTTTAGAAACTGGAAAACTGGAAATGGACCTACTTTTCTTTGTTTTAAGAAGCAAATATCTACTCCTGTTATGTATGGTGTGTGTGATGTTCTTACGACTGTCTCATTCCCAATGCTATGCACTTTCAACATGCATATGATATTTAGGGAGAAGACTATTTCAAAATATAGTTCAGACTCAAAGTCTGAAAAATTGAAGTCTGTCCTCATCTGCACCACTGATTCCATCTATAAAGCAGTAGCAACTGCACAATACAGGTGGGCAAACACTGCATAAAATGTGTGTAGAGCATGTCTACCACAATGAAATAAAAAGGCTATATTTCAAAACATGGCACTCCATTTTAGTAAAGGTGTACACTGACATTTTAAAAATAAATACTCTGGGCTCCTGGTGTACCTCTCACGGGCATAGAGTATATGTCTACACTGCAGTTTTGATAGCGTAATATTATTTTTCACTGTTGGTTCACATTATGTAATTTTCATATTTATATAAAAATGCAATAAACATGAACTATTTTCCAGTAAAATGCAATGAAGAAAATTTAAGTTGTAAGAGTAATAAAAATTAATCCAAACTTTTTCTTTATGTGCATATGCCAGGATTATTATTAAAAAGTTTAAACTTTATTACTAACAGTTCTATTCATTATAGTTCCTTTGGAAACTTCCTAAGAAAAATTGTTAAAAATTACAGTTTTTTATGACCTGTCTTTTGATATGAAAAACAAATATTTGATAGTATTTCCAAAACCATTGAATTCAATCTCTTCTCTCTCTCTCTCTGGGCAATACATTTCTATCATAATTCCCAGAAGATAGTTAATTAAATTTTTAGAATTATGACCAACTCCTTCTTTTCAACACACACACACAGACTAAAAATAAATAGGTTGATGTTGACTTTTATGAAATGAATTGATCCTTTAAAGACTTTTTTTCAGGGGGATGAAAGAAGTCCTCATCTTTTTTTTTTATTGAAGTATAGTTGATTTACAATGTTTCAGGTGTACAGCAAATCCCACTTCTTGGCCCAGGAGTGGGATTCCTAGGTCTTATGGTAACTCTATTTTTAGTTTTTTAAGAAACCTCCATACTGTTTTCCATAGTGGCTGCACCAATTTACATTCCCACCAACAGTGTAGGATGGTTCCCTTTTCTCCACACCCTCTCCAGCACTTATTATCTGTAGACTTTATGATGATGGCCATTCTGACCAGTGTGAAGTAATACCTCATTGTAGTTTTGATTTGCATTTCTCTAATAATTAGCTATGTTGACATCTTTTCATGTTCCTGTAGACCATCTGTATGTTTTTGGAGAAATATCTATTTAGATCTTTTGCCCATTTTTTGATTGGGCTGTTAATTTTTTTGATATGGAGCTGTATAAGCTGTTTATATATTTTGGAAGTTAATCCCTTGTTGGTTGCATCATTTGCAAATATTTTCTAAGTCCTCATTCTTGATTAAAGTAATATTCTTAAAAATTTTCAGACCTTCTATAAACATTTGGTCTATACCAAAATGGGTCCATAAATTTATAAATAAATATCTCATATTGATGAATAAGTGGATTACAAATGATAGTTACAACCAGACATTTTCTAAATAGGTACTAAACTAAATGGTTCCCCTTTCTTAATTTATATTGCACAACACTGGTAAAATCTTACAAACTCACGTGATAGGTGAGGTTATTTATGCTAAAGTTGTTTGTCTAGTGATACAAATCTGGATTATCCAGACCAAAAGCAGAGGTCCTGATCCCAGATATAACTGATGATTGATTCTCTCCTATACCATTTTGCTTCTCAGAAATGAAATCTTTGATTATGGGCCAATCACCAATATGAATTGGTTAGTTCCTGCTTCCTTAGAGAAGGAAGGTACTGGCCAGACATGGTCTGTAATTGATTTTATTCATGTCTAATAACACTGACACTTGACAGATTATTTTATCTCTGATGTTATAAGACCTAGAAAAGTGGAAACTTAGAGCACTTGAAGGGAAATGCGAAGTGTAATCTTCAACAAGCAAGAACACGCTGGAGCTTTACTTCTCTAAGTAACTAAAGAAAAGAGTCTAAGGGTCAGCATCTTACAATGAAAGCAATATAAAAAGTGTTCATATGAGGAAAGCCCCTTAAGGCCCCACCTAATGGTGTTGTGGTGCCAGGTACTAATGCTTCAGGTACCTACATTTGAAGATAGGGGGTGCCAGGACCTTCTACTTTAAATCCTCTCTGTAGGAAGGACAGGAATAAGACAGCAGGCCAGTGTAGAAGGAAATGCCTAGATCAATTTTTCAAGACCCTTTGGTAATAAGATGATACCTGGACTTGTTTCCTGTCATGAAGCTCCTAGTTGCCTATGTAGGTCGTAGGGCCCAAGGGAGACAGCACCAAAAGAACCAAAAATTGAGATGATATAAGATTCTATAGGTCTTTGCCCAGTAATCCACATTATTACATGCCAGTATTAGCTATTTCACTTTCAAATGTAGTTCAGGCATATATTGGAAGAAGAAACTAATTTCCGAATTGGGGAAACATACCCCAAATCCATTCCCATAAGTTGTTCATACATATGCTTTTATTTCTACTCAATAGTAACAGATAAGTTTCCCAAATAATTTAAAGTGATGACCACTTGCAGTCTTTGTGATAGTGATTGGATCATATATCTACCATGTATTCATTTTTCCTATTATATTAACTGCAAACTGCAAAAGTATGATCACTGTATGTTTTAGTACAATTCTGTATTCCACAATAATATATAACATGGTGATGTTATACAATTACTGCTGCAAAGTCATACCACTCGGAAAGTATACTGGATAGGAAATGTTCATGTCTTGCTACAATGATCAAAACTGCCAGAAGCAATACCCGCATACGAGTCTCAGCACCTGACATTTTGACATGTTGATGGATCCAAGGAGCAGCTGCTGGAACTTAGTGAGAAATCAAGGTTTTAAGAAGCTTGGGGTGTTTTCTGTCAAGTGCAGTCAAACACAAAGCGAGATGAGGGTAGAGTTAGGGTGGGGAAAATGGTAATGACAAATGAAGATCTGTATTAAGTACTTATCCCAAAGTCCAGAAGACAGAGATATACTGATAGAGGAATGCAAAGCACTGGCATGGGGATAGTACAAAATTTGAAGTAATTTGGGATAAACATCCACAACACCCTTCTCCATGTGGTGTTCCAGTTGTTCCATGAAGACAATTTTTACTTTTATTTTCTTTATTTCCCCTGGACTTTAGGAATTCTTTATGTTTTTTCATACTCCTGTTCTGTTCCTTTGCCTTCTTTTAGCTCAAATTATTCCCCTCCTCTCTCAGCCTAATCTTTCAGTCAGGCAGCAATTTCTATAGGCCTTGCTCATCCCCAAGAGTAATGCTTAGGGATAAAGGGATTACTCTTCAAGATCCCTCAGGAGTAGGATTGGAGCTGGGAAATCATCCCTTACAAATAAAAGCTTTCCACAGATCACTTCATAATCTATTTTGATGATGAAGATAGCGTGTAGGAATCATTCTAAAAAGCAAAGAATACTAAATGTTCCTATTAAAATTATAAGGAAGAGCTGAAATACAATATGGAATACAGTAAACCATCAAGATATAGAAAGTAAAAATATTATACTTGAGAAAGTATAAGTTCAAAGTATATAGGAAATTGTGAGTGAATTAAAGCGAAAAACAATTATACTGAGGAAGGGGAAACACTGGACAAATCAGTGCTGAAATCACCACTAGAAACCAATAATATTGCACTGTCATATGACAGTGAGTACCTTAGAGAATTTATCTTAGTAATTTGAAGAATTTACTTCAAAAAAGTGAATTGTGATTTCTTAGTTCTAAAGCCTACGAGGATATCAAATGTGTCCCAGAAGAGACAGAAATAAAAGTAAAGATAACAGAACTGCTACCCAATCCTGAACAGCATTAATAGTTACTCAGGAAGATCCCAAAGTGGCATCATAAGGTAAAGAATGAGAATGTGAAAGGAGTCCAAAAGGACTGACAGGAAACAGCAAGAATTTGATAATTCAGGGGAAAAAAAGTCAGCCTCTCTTAATTCCAGTGACACAGATGTAGGTGTGGCTATTTTCTATTAATCCTCAATTTTTCTACTCTTTGACAGTATAATATATATAGGAATTTAGAAAGAAGGGAATAAAATATCTCCTTTACAGCTAAAGACTTGCCATCATATGGTTGAGTTTTATGTGATTTGATGGCTCCCAAGGCTGGTTTAGAATTATTGTAGTCACGTTCAATATCTGACCTTTGGAGGACTTGTTGGTGGCCTGAAAACACAAAACACACTGTATTACATTCTCCCCTTACCCACACTGTCATCTGTCACCCTGGCACTTGTTTGTAAAAGAAAGAAATAAAAATACAAAGAGTGTTGCTATATATGACAAGCATTACTTTTCAAGCAACAGTGTTTACCATATACCACACATTGTCTAGTCAGTGCTTTAGGTGGTATGTAGATCAATAAACAATTTTACATTCTTTGTTTTAAAATCCTATTGGCTTCTTTGTTACACTAGACTTATAAATCCCAACTACTTCAAGTTTCTCAACCTCTCTGAGCCTTAAATTAGCCATCTGTCATATGAGGATAATAGCTATCCCTGTAGGTTATATAAAGATTAAATGAGATTCTTTAAGCACACAAAGTTTAGCACATTGTAAAAGTGTAATAAATGGTAGCATTTGTTATTACTGCTATTGCTGTGGTTGATATTCCTAAATTTTATCCCAGAGAGTATACATTCATATGAGTATGCATGTGCATTAATGTATACGTTCAAGACTTGGAAGGAAATATTTTAAACCATAATAGTCTAAGGAAAAGATATATTTTGATTTAGGGCAAAAGATATAATAATAGTATAGTGAACCTAAAACTTCCCCAAGGTACTTATCTTGTATACAGTCTATAACCATAGACTTTGTATTGCCTTTGAATGTCATTAATTTGAAATTACTACCCTCTTCCTTTCTTATCAAAAAGTGGAAGGGAAAATGAAAATTCTTATTTATCTCTCATATTAAAGTAAAATGTGTAAACATTGATTTATTTCTTGGTTAAAAAACACTTTCACATACATGCACACACACACACACACACAGTTCTTGCCTTGATCAAATTTTGCTTCTGTGATTTGGAAAAGTCTTTTAATGTTTAAGTTTTAATGTTTGACCTATAAAATTGGGTCAAAGAAGTTATTTTGGTGAATTGTTTTGAAACTCAAATGAGACAATTTATAGAAAAGTGCTGCATAACTTAAAAAGTTCAATGCGACCACCTAGAGGAGTGGGATAGGGAGGGTAGGAGGGAGACACAAGAGGGAAGAGATATGGGGATATATGTATATGAATAGCTGATTCACTTTGTTATAAAGCAGAAACTAACACACCATTGTAAAACAATTATACTCCAATAAAGATGTCAAAAATTTTTTTTAAATAAAAAGTTCAATGCAAATACTTGACCTTACTCTTAACTGAAGAGGAGGAAATAGAGTGTCTGTAAAAATATATGACCCAATCCCTTAGATTTGTACCCCTTTTGTGAAGAAATCCTATTTATCTGTAATCCATGAGTTTACTTGTTTAAGAATTCCATTAAAATGATATAATGTAAGTTCAAGTTTCCAGTTTGAAGTCTTGCCAGTCACCAAATAGAAGAGTAAGATACTGCTGTCAGAAGGGTCATCAGAAAAGGGGACAGACCATAAGAGAGACAGAGCTGCATCCCAGCACAGGGATTCCCCTCCATTTTTGCCCTCTTTCAGGATTCCCTCTCCCTCGGCTCCCTCCATCTTCCAGCCTGTACTCTGGTCACTTTCCAGATACTCAAACTGCACCATACTATACTACAGTAATTACTGTACTATACTATACTATACTATACTATACTGTACTATATTCCTTTCAGTTGCTTCTACAAGCTACTCCACCTAGAGAACGCAAAAAAACTATTCAATATCCTCAATCAATCCTAGGCAAAATCTGACCTTATTTTACTTTATTTGATTCATCTCCTTAGGATTAATCAAGATAGCATTGTACTATATGGAAACTACATTTCTACATGAGACAGTTTAAACAAAGATCTGTTGTTCCTATGTATTCTCCAATACATTATTTTACTACTTTCAGTACATTAAGTTGAAACTCATACAGTTACAAAGAGGAGTGACCTATATGTTTGCATCACCCCAAACTCTTCTACATCCATTCAAATCACTTGAATACTTCAGAGTAGTTCAGGATTTTTTTCTTTTTCTATGTAGAAATAGTGCCAGTACTGATTATTTTTTTTAATTAAAATGAAATGATTTTTTTGTTGTTTGCTCTTACCTGTATAGGACTGTGACGTGAGTTGTATGCAGTTCGAAAATAAACAAGATTTCTTTTATAGCCTATATCTCTGGACACATAAAAACACATTTTCCTGTTTGAATACTTTTAGTCACTCATAAAGAACGCAAAGGGAAAGGTCTGCAAATTCTACTTGGATGACTTTGGAAAGTTTAACTTCTATACCCAAGAACTGGTTGCAGATCCCCAAGGAATAGTAATTCCCCACTACTGAATCATTTCACCTGAGAACTGGCAGCTGTTGATACTGTAATTCCTTGCAAGAGTGTTTGTAGCTTTGCATGGTGATCATTATTAATATAGATAACTTTAATTAATGAGTTGCCTAAGTAAAAAAGGAAAGATCTGGAATAATTACAAGTAAGTAACATATGGGTCTGAATTGCCAGATTTATAAGAGTGTAATTCCACTTAATAGAAATGACTTTTGAGAGATGCAGCAGACTGTAGAACGCCTAATTATTACCAGACCCTATCCTCGTAAGAATGAGTATTTCAAAAACACCCAGCAGCACATACAGTCATCAGCCAAGAACTGATTATTCACAGGTGGATTGCCCACGCTGCAGTCTCCAGGCACAGCAGATTTCCTTGCTCAGCTGCTTCATATCACCTCAGGCAAACTCTGCTCTCCAGCATAGCATTTCTGCCGCTCAGTCACGTTGCCCTACCCTCTGCAAATTTTACAAGGTCTTGGATAGCCCAATCCTCATGCCTCAGTTTTAAGAAGCACAATCAACCCTTCCTGGCCTTCCACTGCCTTTGCATTCTCAGCTGGCTCTCCCAGGTCTACAGGTAAGTGCATGCCTCCAAAACATTTCTACTGGGGCTTCCCTGGTGGCGCAGTGGTTGAGAGTCCGCCTGCTGATGCAGGGGACGCGGGTTTGTGCCCAGGTCCGGGAGGATCCCGCGTGCCGCGGAGCGTCTGGGCCCGTGGGCCGTGGCCGCTGGGCCTGCGCGTCCGGGGCCTGTGCTCCGCGGCGGGAGAGGCCACAGCAGTGAGAGGCCCGCGTACTGCAAAAAAAAAAAAAAAAAAAGAAAAAGGATGAGAGACAGAGAGACAGACAGAGACAGAGGGAGAGACAGAAAGACAGAGACAGAGAGAGAGACATACAGAGACCGGGAGGCGTAAACACGCCTCCAGGAAGGCGAGTAAATAAATAAAAAATAAAAAAAAAAAACATTTCTACTTTGGCTTCCATTAGGAGTCTCAGCCGTTCCCTAGAAAGTCCTTGGCACAAACATAAATCTCTTTCTAATCCCCTCTGATCCTTACTTCCCTGCACAGTATCTACTGCAGGGAATTGGGAGAGTGTAAACTGACCTAGAGACATTTCCAGTTATAAAAAGCAATTCTTAGAGGCTGTCCTACAGAGAGCTGGGAGCTCAAAAATAGCAATACAGAAAATCAGAAAGCCTTCATATCACTCAAATTAGGACTAGGAAAACATTGAAGGGACATGTACTTTTGAGGTGTCCTAATATTTACATAATCACCACATATTCAAGAACTTAGTACAATTATAATCATTCATATAAATTTTCAAGTGACTGCTATATTTAAGGCCTCATAAACTAAGGGCTATATACATTACCTATGTTACCCCTGTACTTCCAATGGCTAACAAGATGCCTAGTGAGTCCAACAAATAACTATTAATTGAAAAAAAAAATTCATATAGAGAAATGATTTGTTAATGGCTTTTAAGAAGTCCTAATTTGACCTGGTATAGAAAAAAAAAATCAACCAGTTTGTAGTAGTTAATAAAACACTTGAAATTATAAACACTCCCAAAAATACCTCCTCAAAATAATTTCCTATAATTTATGGAGTTGATTGGAATGCAATTTGATCTCCCAATTGGAATGAGAGGTTAAAAAATAACCTTGCAGGGGCTTCCCTGGTGATGCAGTGCTTGAGAGTTCGCCTGCCAATGCAGGGGACACGGGCTCGTGCCCCGGTCCGGGAAGATCCCACATGCCGTGGAGTGGCTGGGCCCATGAGCCATGGCCGCTGAGCCTGTGCGTCCGGAGCCTGTGCTCTGCAATGGGAGAGGCCACAACAGTGAGAGGCCCATGTACTGCAAAAAAAAAAAAAAAAATCCTTGCAAACATTACAGTGAATTTATTTTTCTTATAAGGTCGGGTTCTCTTTTATGTCATCACCAATGTGAGGTATATCCTTTCTCTTTTAGTCCTTTCTGTTTTCTTTCTGTGCTCCATTTATTCATTCAGTATTTATTGAGAGTCAACTGCATGCCAGGCACTAAGCAAAAATGAAATACTTCCTATAGTCAAATTCTCAGTGTTATAAAAACATCATCTTATAGGGAACATGACATGTTCTGGAACATCAGGAAAGGCTGCCCTGAGTAAATGGATGTAAAATGAGATCTAAGAGACGTTGCCATAAATCAGATTCATCAGAGTACAGATAGTAAGATAAGTATTTTTGTGCAAGTGGTTTATCGAGGGAGTACTCTCAAGGGTGGGAAAAGCAGGACAGGAAAGGTGACAAAAGTCAAACAAGTGTGTGATTTCAGGCAAAGCAACAAGTAGCAGTAGACTGAGGGCAAACCTCCAAAGAATGTATCAGATGTGAGCACTTAGATGCAAAAGTTCTGGAAGTAAGCCTCATAAAGGCATTAAAGAGCATTCCAGGCAGAAGGAATACCATGTACCAAGGTCCTGTGGTAGAGTGAAGCATTCAAGGAACTGAATGAAGTTTAGTGAAGAGAACATAATGAAATAAGAGAAAGTAGAACAAAGTGAGGCTGCAGAGATAAGCTAGACCACCTTAGGTCATGTAGGCTATATAAGCTAAAATAATACTGGGTATTCAAATATGCAAATCCCAAAATGTCAGTGGTTTAGCATGATGTAGTTTATTCTTCATTTACCTGAAAGTCCAGTATAGCTCTTTGTGATTGGTAGATGACTTCTTGCATGGGGCGATTCATGACCCAAACTGCTTTTGTCTTGGGTTTCTGCCAACTGTGTGATCTTAGATCTGTCTGTGTATATGCAGAAGGGAGAGAGAATCGAGAAACTCCATTGACTTCTTGAAACCCTAACCTAGAAAAGGTAGTGATTACCTCCACTATATTTCGTCAGTGAGAACTAGAAAAAAAGGAAGGAATACAGGGAAATGCAATCCCATGCTAAGTAGTTGTCTTGACAAGTCCAAATTATGGAAAGGGGAACATGAATTTTGATGGACAGGTTAATATTTGTTATGGGTTTGAGTGTTTATTATAAACCAGTGGAAACATTCTTAAGGACATATATAAGAAACAGTAGGGACTGGTGTAAATTACATTAACTGACATAAGGTATAATTTGGATGTGGGAAAGATGCATATATTCAAAAAAAATGTCAAGAGCTAATAGCAAAATGGCTATTGATAGAAATAAAAGAGATCATTAGGTTTAAGATATTTTGGTAGATAAGTAGGCTTTAGTAGAATAAATGGGACAAGAAAAAAAGATATCAATAAATTCTAGGCTCTGGACTATACTATGGTATGAATAGTATTTCCGTTCACTGTTACAGGGAATATGAAAAGAGGAACATACTTTTAGGGGCTGCATATAGATGTTGTAAATTTGGCTATGTAATTCTTTGTACACCCAGACTGAAAAGTCATTTTCACACCTTTGCTTGGCAGACTCTTCATAGTTGAAAATATTAATTAAAATGTCTCTATTGGAATATGAGTATCAATAAATAAAACTCATCTCTTCAATTCTCAAATTCAGAACCAACTCATAGCCTGAAGAGTCAGACAGATGGAAATCAAAAAATGACTTTTATTACTATTAAAGCTAATTGTAAAATGACTTGGCAAACCAAACTTGCATCCCAGAATTGAATTTACCCATTCAGACACAGACAGAGTGCACGATCACAGATTTCTGAGTATGGACTCGTCCTATAAAATTTCAAGGCATGGAGAAGCAAGGAATGCCTTCTTTTTGTATGTGGAACTACACTACCTAGTTCCTTCTCCCAAACTAAGATAAGTCAATCCTACTTCTGTGGGGCGGTATGAGTAGAAGGGAGATGTGAATAAAAAGCCAGAGAGAGGCCAGAGTGGCACTGTTGCAACTCTCCTCACATGGAAATACGAAGAGTCAAGTCTAAGTGTTCCACCTTAGGTCCTTCATCAAGGAGTACCCCTGAAATTTTTCCTTCATCAATAGTAATTTTATTTTACTAAGCTTTGTTTCATTTTCTTCATAGCCCTTATTACTATTTAAAATTATTTTACAAAGTTTTTTACCTGTTTATATTCTTTCACCCTCTCTAAATTATAAGCTCAAAGTGAGAAGCAATTTTTTAATCTTGTTTACATCTAGTCCCCAAAATCTAGAATAGTAACTGGCACAAAAGTAAATGATCAATACATATTTGCCAAATAAAATAAGCAAAGAGCCCTGTGGGAGAGAGTATAGAATGAAAAGATGAGGTCTGGGGTAGAGAGTGATAATAATGATCCCCAATTAATCATGACTCGCACTGTTCATGGTCTTTGACACTGTGATGTCACCGCTCTTCTATCAAGAGGTGGAGTGGATTTCCACATCACTTTGAGTCTGACTGGCCTTGTGATTTGTTTTGACCAAAAAATTTGACTAAGATGACTTTGTGCAAGTTCCAGAGCCTAAGCCTCAAGATATAGTGTAGCTTCTACTTTTACATTCGTGAGACACAGGCACTGTGTAAAGAAGTGCAGGTAAAATAACTGAATGATGAAAGACCATGTGGAGAGAGAGGTCCCAGAAACCCGCCTTCCCTGCCAACATTCTGGACATGAGAGTGACGTCATCTTTTACTCTATATGTCTAGACTTAGCAGATGAATAAAGACATACAAGTGAGCCTAGGTGAGACTAGGAGAACTATCCCGCCAACACACAGTCATGAGAAATAATAAGTTGTTATCGTTTTAAGGCATTAAGTTTGGGGATGGTTTTGCTTTATGCATAATTGAAACAAGGGCATATAACCAAGTGTTGAGATTCTCTAATATTCAATTGCTAGACAGAGAAAAATTAGACTGCATGGGAGAATAACAAGTAGCAGGCAGAGAGGTAGAGGAACATTTAGGAAACTATATGTTATGAAATACAAAAAAAGAAAAGAGAGCGAAGAGGGGAGACAGAGAGAGAGAGGGAGAGTGTCTCAGTGCGAAAGTTATCAATATGTCAAATATTGCTGATAAATAAGATGAGGTCTGAAAATGACCATTGATTTAAGAGTATTGATGACCTAGTGAGAATTGTTTTGGTAGTGATATGGGAAGAAGTCAACTCAGAACAGATTGAGGAGGGAATGAAAAGATAACAAATGGAGACAATTTGTTCAAGTAATTCTTCTGAGATGTCTTACTGTAAAATATGGGAGGGAAATAGAATGATGACTGGAGAGACTTGTGGGTTCAGAGATGGGTTTTTCCCAGTGTTTATAAAGTTTTTTTGTTTTTAGTTTACTATGATTTTTTTTTTAATTTAGACATACATAATGGGAAGTACCAGAGAAATTTTGAAGATATAGAAGAGAACAGGCATAATTGAGAGGGTCTGGTTTCTTAATAAGTGAGTCAGGTAGAGGAAGCATAGGGAGAGGAAGTGGCTATAGGTGAGAAAAGGTAATACCTCTCTATTAAAAGATCAAGGAAGAAGCATATAATGAATATAGACATAAGATTATCACAAAAGTATATGGAGAGAAAGTTAGAGTTTCCATTTAATAATTACCATACCACTCCCATTTTTTTTCTTAAATCAGGAGGCATGTTCATTTGCTGAAAATGAGGATTGTGAGTGGGAATTGGGTAGGTTGGAATATCATTGAAAAAGTTCGAAATAATCTTCACACATTTGGGGGATTGAATTGACAGAAAAACATAGACTTTTGAGCAATGTAAAGATTCCAGCTGTGACAGGTAGTTATTAATTTATAATAATTTACTGTGCTATTGTTTTCCACTATTAATCTTCTCCAAAATTATTCACTGCTCACATGCATACATAGAGGAAATAGGCAGTTGAGTTCAACCAATATTAATATGGTGTATCACATTGATTGATTTGCATATATTGAAGAATCCTTGCATCACTGGGATAAACTTCAGTTGATCATGGTGTATGATCATTTTAATGTATTGTTGGAGTCTGTTTGCTAGTATTTTGCTGAGGATGTTTACATCTATATTCATCAGTGATATTGGTCTGTAATTTTCTTTTTTTGTAGTATCTTTGTCTGTTCTTGGTATCAGGGTGATTGTGGCCTCATAGAATGAGTTTGGGAGTGTTCCTTCCCCTGCAATTTTTTGGAACAGTTTGAGAAGGATGGGTATTAGCTTTTCTCTAAATGTTTGATAGAATTCACCTGTGAAGCTATCTGGTCCTGGACTTTTGTTTGTTGGAAGATTTTATTCATAGTTTCAATATCATTACTTGTGATTGGTCTGTTCATATTTTCTATTTCTTCCTAGTTCAGTCTTGGAAGCTTATACATTTCTAAAAATTTCTCCATTTCTTCCAGGTTGTCCACTTAATTGGCATACAGTTGCTTGTAGTAGTCTCTTATGATGCTTTGTATTTCTGCAGTGTCCGTTGTAACTTCTCCTTTTTCATTTCTAATTTTGTTGATTTGAATCCTCTCCCCCTTTTACTTGATGAGTCTGGCTAAAGTTTTATCAATTTTGTTTATCTTCTCAAATAACCAGCTTTTAGTTTTATTGATCCTTGCTATTGTTTTCTTTGTTTCTATTTCATTTATTTCTGATCTGATCTTTATGATTTCTTTCCTTCTACTAACTTTGGGTTTTGTTTGTTCTGCTTTCTCTAGTTCCTTTAAGTGTAAGGTTAGGTTGTTTATTTTAGATTTTTCTTGTTTCTTGAGGTAAGATTGTATTGCTATAAACTTCCCTGTTAGAGCTGCTTTTGCTGCATCCCATAGGTTTTGGATCATTGTGTTTTTGTTGTCATTTGTCTTTAGGTATTTTTTTGATTTCCTCTTTGATTTCTTCAGTGATCTCTTTGTTATTTAGTAATGTATTGTTTAGCCTCCACGTGTTTGTGTGTTTTGTGTTTTTTTTCCTGTACTTTATTTCTAATCTTATAGCATTGTGGTCGGAAAAGATGCTTGATATGATTTCAATTTTCTTAAGTTTACTGAGGCTTGATTTGTGACCCAAGGTGTGATCTATCCTGGAGAATGTTCCATGTGCACTTGAGAAAAAAGTGTAATATGCTGTTTTTGGATGGAATGTCCTATAAATATCAATTAAATCTATCTGGTCTATTGTATCATTTAAAGCTTGTGTTTCCATATTAATTATCTGTCTGGATGATCTATCCTTTGGTGTAAGTGAGGTGTTAAAGTCTCCCACTATTACTGTGTTACTGTCGATTTCCTTTTTTATAGCTGTTAGCATTTGCCTTAAGTGTTGAGGTGCTCCTATGTTGGGTGTATATACATTTATAATTGTTGTATCTTCTTCTTGGATTGATCCCTTGATCATTATATAGTGTTCTTCTTTGTCTCTTGTAATAGTCTTTATTTTAAAGTCTGTTTTGTTTGATATGAGAATTGCTACTCCAGCTTTCTTTTGATTTCCATTTGCATGGAATATCTTTTTCCATCCCCTCACTTTCAGTCTGTATGTGTCCCTAGGTCTGAAGTGGGTCTCTTGTAGACAGCATATATACAGGTCTTGTTTTGTATCCATTCAGCCAGTCTGTGTCTTTTGGTTGGAGTGTTTATCCATTCACATTTAAGGTAATTATCAATATGTATGTTCCTATTACCATTTTCTTTTGTTTTGTGTTTGTTTTTGTAGGTCCTTTTCTTCTCTTTTGTTTCCCACTTAGAGAAGTTCCTTTAGCATTTGTTGTAGAGCTGGTTTGTTGGTGCTGAATTCTAATAGCTTTTGCTTGTGTGTAAAGCTTTTGATTTCTCCGTCAAATCTGAATGAGATCCTTGCTGCGTAGAATATTCTTGATTGTACGTCCTTCCATCACTTTAACTATATCATGCAACTCCCTTCTGGCTTGTAGAGTTTCTGCTGAGAAATCAGCTGTTATCATTATGGGGATTCCCTTGTATGTTATTTTTCGATTTTCCCTTGTTGCTTTTAATAATTTTTCTTTGTCTTTAATTTTTGTCAATTTGATTATTATTTGTCTTGGCATGTTTCTCCTTGGGTTTATCCTTCCTGGGACTCTGTGCTTCCTGGACTTGGGTAGCTATTTCCTTTCTCATGTTAGAGACATTTTCAACTATAGTCTCCTCAAATATTTTCTCAGGTCCTTTCTCCATCTTTTCTCCTTCTGGGGCTCATATAATGTGAATATTGGTGCATTTAATGTTGTCCCAGAGGTCTCTTAGGCTGTCTTCATTCCTTTTCATTCTTTTTTCTTTATTCTGTTCCTCAGCAGTGATTTCCACCGTTCTGTCCACGTCACTTATCCATTTTTCTGCCTCAGTTATTCTGCTATTGATTCCTTCTAGTGTATTTTTCATTTCAGTTATTGTATTGTCCATCTCTGTTTGTTCTTTTATTCCTCTAGGTCTTTGTTAAACATTTCTTGCATCTTCTCAATCTTTGCGTCCATTCTTTTTCCAAGGTCCTGGATCATTTTCACTCTCATTATTGTGAATTATTTTTCTGGAAGGTTCTCTATCTCCACTTCATTTAATTGTTTTTCTGGGGTTTTCTCTTGTTCCTTCATCAGGGACATAGTCCTCTGCCTTTTCATTTTGTCTATGTTTCTGTGATTGTGGTTTTCGTTCCGCAGGCTGCAGGATCGTAGTTCTTCTTGCTTCTGCTGTCTGCCCTCTCGCAAATCATTTTTGAATAAACTGCATATTTCATAAAGATCTTCACATGATGCAAAATTCTGAGTCTTGCATAATCTTTTAAAGTTTCTGATTTATTTAAACCTAGAACCCATTTTTCAAATTATATCTATTGAAATATTTAGCAAAACATTGCAACAGAATAACAATAAGAGATATAACTTATTTCATAGTCACCATGGCTGGTTAAAGTTTTTTACACAATATTTCATCAAATCCACATAGTAAGTTATAAAGTAGGTAGAATTTCCCTAATATTATAAGCTTAAAAGTCACTTATCCAAAATTGATGGAACCAGGATTCAAGCCCAAAGTAGTCTGACTCCAAATTTCTTTATTTATATATTATGCAGGAACCCCTACATAATCTGTAGGACCCATTGCAAAATAAAAATGCAAGGCCCCTTGTTCAAAAATTATTAAGACTTTCAATACAGCAACAGCAGAGCATTAATACAAATGTGGGGCCTTCTGAGCATAGAGCCTTATATGACTGCACAGATGGAATGTCCACAGAGCCAGCCTTATGATTATGAATATTGCCTCCAAGTATGCTATAGTCACTATAAAAAAAAAAAATACTGTCACTAGAGTGAGTACCATTATCATTTAAACTGTTGTGCAAGCTCCCTGAATAGACACTTCCAGTTTGAGTTGCCCATATTATTGTGAAGACTAAACTCTGCCACTTAATAAGTATTTGTTAAGTAAAATAAATAAATAACATAACCATTTGTCCTAAGTTTATTACCATTAGCATGTTATGATTTCAAAGTCATCATGAACCTGACTTCTCTGTTCATGACTTAAACTGACTATGCAGACACTAGAACCCTTTTTTTTCTTCTAAATAATTGAACTTATTCTAATACTAAATGGCACAAAATATTGACAAAATCAATTTGAAAAACATTGTATATAATCAGACTTTTTAAAATATTAAAATCTGAGGAGAGCAGATATCTTGTCAAAGCAATCACTGACTCAGTAAATTTTTGTTGAACATCTACATTTTTGAACATCTATTATTGTTCAGAAGCAAGGGTGACCTGGCTGAAAAAATCTTCTATTCTAAGGATCATGAGAATTAATTAACCATTATTGTGTTAAGCCCTACAAAGAATTCTGAATTAGGGAACCAAATGTGAATGATCATCATAATCTACTATAATCCTTGAAATTAAAATCTCTTTTGCCAAGAAGTTGGGTATATATGGCCATAGTAAATAAAAAACACACAATAAATTCTGAGCAGACATAAGGTTGCATGTTGCAGTCAAACAAAATTTACAGCCAATTTAACCTAGCATTTACTTATTTGCATAATAATTATTGCACTGTTGGGTAATTAGGCATAAATGCTAGGGAGTTTACCAAAAGGACTGCAATTAGTATTATCTTTACAAAAATATTTCAGTAATCAGCTCTGGGTCAGGAAGTTTTTGGAAAATAGAAGCCTGCCTTTAGGTATTGAATCCTTACAATTGTATCTAGGTTTCTAAAATCAATTTGGTTGGATGTGAGTGGGAAAAGAGCAGTTTTGAAGTGTGATATATAAGGAATGAAAAGAAATTTTGCGGGGAAGGGCTTCCCTGGTGGTACAGTGGTTAAGAATCTGCCTGCCAATACAGGGGACATGGGTTCGAGCCCTGGTCTGGGAAGATCCCATATACCATGGAGCAACTAAGCCCATGCGCCACAACTACTGAGCCTGCGCTCTAGAGCCTGTGAGCCACAACTACCGAAGACCGCGCACCTAGAGCCTGTGCTCCGCAACAAGAGAAGCCACCGCAATGAGAAGCCCACACACCACACCAAAGAGTAGCCGCCACTCGCCGCAACTAAAGAAAACCCGCACGCAGCAACAAAGGCCCAACACAGCCAAAAAGTTAATTAATGAATTAATTAAAAAAAGAAATTTGGGGGGAAATTCCATTGAATACATACAGCTGGACCCAAGGGGGCAAATACACTCAGGTAGCAGGTCCCTTTTCTCCAGAAGTTTATGGACATAGTATTAGTTTTCCTATTTGTTTTGTCTGATAGATGTAACCACACAGTGATACTGGGAGACATACAGAGCAGATGCTGGGATCCTACAAAAACCAACTTTGCTGGGTTTGATATATCACCCAGTGACATGAGTTGAGCAGTTATAAGCCAGCTCCCTTAAACAGGGGCTTGGCTTCAGAGCCAGAGAGGTGGTATACAATTTCCACAGCCAAAAGATTGGGATGGAATAATGAAGAAGAGTCTGACAATAAATTAAGTTATGTAAGGAGTCAAAGCCAGAGGAAGTTAGGAACAAATGAGGTAGGCAGTATATGACTTCCCATCATTATCAAAAATCTTGCAGGTATGTAGTGCATACGTGCTGGGATGGTTAAAAGTATAAGATCAAAAGCTACATTATAGTTGAAATACAGAAAATGGAGAGAGATGAGAGAGCCTTATAGTATTAACAAATGATAGACCTTGTGTTATTAAATGTGAGAGGAAAGAGAGTGAAAAAACTCAGCCAGGGCTCCAAAATGCCAAATATGTGACAAAAAGAATAGTGGTTTATAAATAAAAAGAGGGAACACAAGAAGAAGAAAAATTTTGTGAGGGAGGATGATAAGGAAGTTCAGTTCATCCATGTTGTATTGGAGGTGACATGAGAGCATACAGGGCAAATTTCAATAAATTCATGTGAGTAAATATGAGTTGGAGTTAAAGAACAGGCTCACAAATGGAGATGCCAGTTTGAGGCTCTTTTGCATAGTAGTGCTAGTTGGAAGTCATGGAAATGGATGAAAAGAGAAGAGAGCTAAGGGTGAGAAATGAAAATCATCTATGTAAGAGTGAAAAAAAAAAACCCCAGCAATAGTGAAGATGCAGTTGGAAAATCAAAAGAACTATGAAAATATTCAGATTGCAAAGGAGAAGAATACTCAAGTGTTAACTACTAGCAACCCAACCTCAGGATGTCAATGACAGATTTTTCTCACTAAATACTAGACTCTCAATCACTATAAAACTTGATTGGTTAATACAATTTCTTATGCAGCTCAAATAGCCTATTTGTTTCTTCTGCAATTATTGTGTTAAATGAGAGGTGGAAGCCTCTCTGTGTTTGACAAGCAAAGTGCTGACTTGCTTTTCCTTCTGTCAATATTAAAATTCTTGTTTCTCTTTGTATTTTCTCTCACCCAATTACATCTGTAGTAATCTGTAAAATATGGCTCAATTGGAACATTAATTGTACTGTTATTGATTCCCTTTCCCTTATGATTCTCTGGTGAGTCTTGTTGGAAGGAGCCTAGCAAAACTGCATATTACTAATATATTGCTTGTCTTATGTCTTTCCTTGGTGTCTCTGAAATCACAGCTCAAATGTTAATAGAAATCTCTATTTTAATAGGATGCTCTTGCCTACAAACTCAACATCAACTCAATTATATATTCTGAAAAGCTATTTACAGCTTTAAACCTAATGCAAATTAGGAAAATTAATTTAAAGCTTGCAAGTTACTCAACAGTAATAAGAACTTCAAAAACAGAATATGATTTTTTGTCTAATAGATATGAATTACCCACCATTTTAAGTTTATGCTAATTCTAATAACAGTATTATACTATGAAAATGAACTTGGAACTGATGAACATTATCATTGGAGGCATCAAGAAAATTGCTTACCTTCTTACACAGTTAAAATGCCTTTTATTATTGCCATATTCTGTTCCAACCAAAAAAAATCCATATTCCAGCAATGAACCATTTTCATGATTTTATATAAAAATTCAACCAGGGTTTCCCTGGTGGCACAGTGGTTAAGAATCCACCTGCCAAGGCAGGGGACACGGGTTCGAGCCCTGGTCTGGGAAGATCCCACATGCCACGGAGCAACTAAACCCACATGCCACAACTACTGAGCCTGCGCTCTAGAGCCCACGAGCCACAACTACTGAGCCCATGTGCCACAACTACTGAAGCCCGTGCACCTAGAGCCCATGCTCCTCAACAATAGAAGCCACCACAATGAGAAGCCCACGCACCGCAATGAAGAGTAGCCTCCACTCGCCGCAACTAGAGAAAGCCTGTGTGCAGCAACAAAGACCAAAGCAGCCAAAAATAAAATTAATTAATTAATTTAAAAAAAATTCAACCAATGAACAAGAAAGATTATTCCTAAAATTACTCAGTCTCCACTCTAGAAATATTCAATAGAAAATGAAACTGAAGATACCATAGAGGTGCTTTCATTTTTATTGCAAGAATCTCTTTTCTAATTGGCAAAGAAATATACGTATTTCTGAGAAAAAGAGAAATTTCTAATGTTGAGATTTTCTAGTAAAAGTGAGAAAGAAAGTAATGTTTTATTATTTTATGGAAAGCCATGCATATGTTTAAGGTGATTAATTTATCTTCTAGTTCATTTCATTTCTCTGCCTCTTTCCCTTTTTTGTCTGTATGAATTCACACACACACACAAATTTGATATATTTGCTCACTGAGATGGAGGTCTCCAAGCAAGTGTCCCTTGATCTGAGAAATCTATACACACAACCATTCCTAAGAGGATGCCATAGGAAAATAGAGAGTGCACACTGATGCCAGAGGGTTTCTCTTGCAATTCCCAGGTGATGGTAAACTGAGTAGGTTTTCTGTTCAGACACTGATCCTAGGCAGAAAAAAGACTCTAAGCCGGAAAGATTAACTGCCTATTCAGTTCTTTTTCTTTTAAATTTTGTTTTATTTTATTTTTTATACAGCAGGTTCTTACTAGTTATCTACTTTATAATATTAGTGTATATATGTCAATCCCAATCTCCCAGTTCATCCCACCACCTATTCAGTTCTCTGATCTGCCGTGGATACAAGCTTCAGAGGTAATCTATAGTCTGTGACAGAAACATTGAGTGTCTGTTTATAAACTCTTTTAATCAAATTTGCAATGATTTGTGTGTGTGTGTCACCATTTATAAGTTACTCCTAAAGAAATTTCTGAAATGATCAGTAGTACGTAATGCTAAAATGGCTTCCAGGGAATTCAATAAACCCATTTTTTCAGAACTATTCTGGATAGCTAACAAAATCATAAAGCCTTAGATTCATAAAAAATCCTAAGAATGAACTCTTTCATTTTATAGAAAAGTAAATTAAAACCAAATGAAAGAAAGGCATTCTTTCACTATTACATACCTGAAGGCTTTCAAGTAAGCCAAAGTTCCATTCACCTGTCACACTTTTAATTTAGGTTTAAAATAATGACCTTGATGGGACACTAACAGGTTAATGAAATGCACACATATTAGTGAATAAGTCACTCAAAGCAACCAATGCCATTTCAAACAAATAGTTTACCAAATTCAGCTCTCTAACAAACATCTAGGGGCAGATGGGGGCTTTACTTTTGTTAATAACATACATCTTTTTTTAGGTTACAGTCACGATAGTTTTGCTATCCACCATAGAATTCCATATAAATGCCTGCAAATAACAGATGGTCTTTTAAACAACCATATTTCCCACTGTATCATCAGCATAAAGTTAAATACAGATTGCTTATTTTTGCTCTGACGCAGCTTCAGTGAACTCATCATTAGCACATCTTTGTTAAACACAATAATAACTCAACTGTATCTTCAGAGTGTAATGTCAGAGGTAAAAATGTTGTGGCTAAAAATAAATTAATAAGCCAATTATTTTTCTTCACTTTGTCAAATTTGAAACATAAATTCTGTTTTGACTAATGCAGCAATTAAATATGTTCAAATTGTAATCCAGTTACAAAGGCACATTAGCATAAATATGCTTCTCTTTGCTTACCCTGACAAAGAAAAGTACTACCCAATGATAAAAAGAGTGAATGTAACTCAGAATTCCCTGGTGACCACTCTCCTCTTCTGCTGACTGAGAAGTCTCTAGCTCTTCAATTCTCTGGGAATTCAACAGTGTACCCTCAAGCCTAACCCATAGCACTTACAAACTGTAAATTCCAGTTTTTTATATCATGTTTTCCCAATGATAAGTATCACTAAACTACAGATCTTTTTTTACTGAAAGGCATTTTTAAATTAAAAACAAACAAAAGGCTCAGCATTTCTAGTCCATGGGGACCAAATTAGGAAATGTGATACAGACCATGACTCCTGAGATGTGACTCAGCAATAGGTATTTCCAAGGGATTCATTTTAAACTCAAAACTATTAATGAGTAAGAGTAAATGAAAACAAAATAAACTGCCACAGCGTTGTCTTGCAAGAACATGGGGGATTCATGTTTTGGTGGGAGGCTATACTTGTGAAAAAGTAGTACATAAACTTACTAAATATTAACATAAGTAAATTTACATTGTATAATATGAAATATAAGCATACAAAATATTAACATATTTGCAAGCATGGACAAAAACACATAATAATGTACTTAGAGGTTTTTTAATTCCCAAAGAATATTGAATTAATGTATAAATTTTAATATTAACTATTCATAATTTCATTCAACTGAATATATATTTCCTGAGAACTTACTATATATTCCAAGTACTGTGCTTTAACAAAATAAATAGGAATGAACAGAAGAGACAGGACCCTTGCTTTTATGGATTTTAGAGTTCTTAATAACATTTAGCCATTGCAAGAAATCTGTTTCCTAAAATAATGACAAAATTAACATAATGCAGTTTGAATTATATTTGATATACTTTGTTTTGTTATTTAAGAGAATGCTCTATTTATTCCTTTTGAAAGAAAAATCATTTTTTTCTTTCCCTTTTTTAATGGTAAAATACACATAAAATTTAACATCTTAACCATTTTTAATCATGCAATTCAGTGGTATTAAGTAGATTCATGCCATTATATATCTATTCCCACCATCTATCTCCAGAACTCTTTTCATCTTCAAAACTAAAACTCTATACCCATTAAAAATAACTCCCTATTTCCCCCTACCCCAGTTCCTGACCACCACCATTGTATTTTCTGTGATTTTGGCTACTCTAGACATATCAAATAAGTGGAATTAAGCATAATTTTCTTTCTGTGATTGGCTTATTTCAACCTAGCATAATGTCCTCAAGTTTCTTCCATGTTGTAGTATATGTTAGAATTTTTCTTCCTTTTTGAGGCTGAATAATATTTCATTGTATGTACACACCACATTTTGTTTATCCATTTATCTGTTGATGGACACTTTGTTTGCTTCTACAATTTAGTTACTGAGAATAATGTTCCTATGAACATGGTTGTACAAATATCTCTTGGAGACCCTTCTTTTAATTCTTTTAGGTATATACTAAGAAGTGGAATTGCTGAATTGTATGATAATTCTATTTTTAATTTTTGAGGAATTACCATTCTATTTTCCACAGCAGCTGTAACAGTTTACATTCCCACTTGTAGTGCACATGGATTTTATCATGAGTTATCATCATGTTTTTGGTAGTTTCCTTCTATTACTAGTTTGTTGAGTGTTTTTAACATGAAAGGTGTTGAATTTTGTCAAATTCATCTGTTGATGAATCTGCATCTGTTGAGATGACTATGTAGTGTTTTTTTCCTCTTCATTTTGTAAATGTGGTGTGCCACATTGATTGATTTTCATGTTAAACCACCTTTGCATTTCAAGAATAAATCCAATTTGATCATGGTACATTATCCTTTTAGTATGCTGAACTCTGTTTGCTAGTATTTTGCTGGGGACTTTTCCATCAATGTCCATAAAGGATACTGGTCTGTAGTTTTCTTTTCTTGTAGTGTCTTTGTCTAGCTTTGGTATCAGGCTAATGTTAGCCTCATAGACTGAGTCAAGAAGTGTTTCCTCTTCTTCACTTCTTTTCATTTTACAAAGTTATGAAAGATTGGTTCTAGTTCTTTAAGTGTTTGGTAGAATTCACTGGTGAAACCATAAGGCTCTGAGCTTTTCTTTGTTGGGAGGGTTTTGGTTACATATTCAATCTCCTTACTAGGTATGTCTATTCAGATTTTCTGTTTCATCATGATTTAGTCTTGATAGTTTAGTGTTTCTAGGAATATGTCCATTTTATCCAGGTTATTAAATTTCTGATTAATATAGTCTCATAATTCTTTTTGTTTCTGTAGAATCAGTATTGATATCCCCACTTTAATTTTTGATTTAGTAATTTCAGTCTTCTCTCTTTTTTCTTAGTCAGTCTAGCTAAGATTTTCGCAATTTTGTTGATCTGTTTGAAGAACCAACTTTTTATTTCATTGATTTTCTCTATTGTTTTCCTATTCTCTATTTCGTTTACTCCTGCTCTAATTATTATTTCCTTTCTTCTTCTAGCTTTGGGCTCAGTTTTTACTTCTTTTTCTAGTTCTTTAATTTGTAAAGATATATTGTTGATTTGAGATCATTCTTGTTTTTTAATGTAAGTGTTTATAGCATTGCTTAGCATTGCTTTCACTGTGTCCCATAAATTTTGATATGCTGTGTTTTCATTTTTATTTGTCTCTAAGTATTTTCTAATTTACATTCTGATTTCTTCTTTGAGTCTTTGGTTGTTTAAGAGTGTGTTGTTTAATTTCAACAAATTTGTGAATTTTCTAGTTTTCCTTCTGTTACTGATTTCTAACTTTATTCCACTGTGGTCAGAGAAGATGTTTTGTAAGATATTTATATTTTTTAATTTATTGAGTTTCAGTTTGTGACCTGACATATGGTCTGTCCTGGAAAATATCTCATGTGCATTTGAGAAAAATGTGTTTTTTATTGTTGTTGGGTAGAGTATTCCTTATATGTTTATTAGGACTAGTTGTTTTCTTATGTTGTTCAAGTCCTCTGTTTTCTTACTTTTGTCTGGTTGTTCTATCCATTATTTAAAATAGGGTATTGAAGTCTCCAACTATTTTTGTAGTAATGTCTATTTTTCCTTTAAAATCTGCCAGTTTTGCTTCATATACTTGATGGTCTGTTAGTAGGTGCATTAGGTTTATAATTGCTATATATTTTGCTGTATTGAATCCTTTATTAATATATAATGTCTCTGTTGGTGTTTTTAACTTTTTTTGATTGAAAGTTTATTTTGTCTGATAGTAGTATAGCCACTCCTGCTCTGTTTTGGTTACTATTTGCTTGGACTATCCTTTTTCTATCCTTTCACTTTCAACCTTTTTATGTCTTTGAATGTCAAGTGAGTCTCTTATAAATAGCATATACTCATATTATGGTAATTGATTCCATTATGCCAGTCTCCATCTTTTTATTGGAGGGTTTAATACATTTACATTTAAAGTAACTACTGATAAGGAGAGACTCACTTCTGTCATTTTGCTATTTGCTTTTCATATGTCTTATACCTTTTTTGTCCCTCAGTTCCTATAGATCTTCTTTTGTGTTTAGTTAAATTTTGGCAGTGAAATGTTTTAATTCCCTTGTCATTTCTTTTTGCACATTCTCAATAACTTCTTTGTGGTTACCATGAGGATTACATTTAAAATGATAAAGTTATGACTCTAATTTGAATTTATACCAGCTTAACTTCAACAACATATAAAAACTCTGCTACTTTACAACTCTGTTTCATTATGTTAGATGTCAAAAAACTACATGTTTATACATTGGATGTCCAAAAGCATAAACTAATAATGTTTAATGCATTTGTTTCTTAGCTCATACAGAAAACAAAATGTGGAGTTACAAATCAATGTTATAGTAATACTAGCTTTTAGATAAATTCTTGTGAGGCTTTTTAAAATGTATTAGTCTCTAGCATTGAAAACAAAATGTGGAGTTACAAGCAATTGTTATAATAATACTAGCTTTTATAATTGCCTATGTATTTACCTTTACTGAGATCTTCATTTCTTCATATAGCTTTGAGTTACTATCTAGTGATTTTTCATTTCAACCTGCAAGACTCCCTTTACATTTATTGCAGATATAGAATTCTTGGTAGACACTTTTTTTTCTTTGACCACTTTGAATATATCAGCTCACTGCCTTCTCACCTTCAAAGTTCTTGATGAGAAATTTGCTAACAATCTTATTGAGGAAGAGTTGCTTATCTGTGATGAGTTGCTCTTCTCTTGCTGCTTTTAAGATTCTCTTTTGTCTTTGTCTTTCAACCGTTTAATTATAATATGTATTGGTGCAGATCTCTTTGAGTTCAACCTACTTGGTTGTACAGTAGTACTTGTCTATGATTCATGAATAAAATATGTATTATTCAAGAATCATATATAGTCATACACAACACACACACAATGGGTGTCTCAAAAGTATTAGAGTAGTGACTTATCCAAATAAGTGAGGCTAGGAAGTAAAAGTAAATTTTGGCTAGGAATCCAAAATTTCTAACCTAGTTCTTCTATGCTGGAACTGGAAAACCTTGGGATTATATTATTTCTTCTTTTGTTCTACATGATTTTGTTCATGCAACATATCAGCCAATTTATACTTATTCTTCAAGACTACACACCATCACCTCTACTGTAAAATCTTCCACAGTCTCTCATGGTACTTCTTTCGCATATCTCTGTTAACATTTATCATGTTATATTCAATTTGTTTGCATCTCTTACTCCTCACACTGTTTAAAAAAAAAGCAGCAAATATTCCTTACTTATTGAGTACACTCAGCACAATCCCTGAAACATGACAAATTCTCAATAAATGGTAAGGAGGAAATGGTAGGAGTTAGAGCTGAGACATTTGCTTGGTAGTGAAGTAGGTTCTAACACTTAAAACTACAAATAAGAGTAAAGTGTTTAAGGACAGTGATGCCAGTCTGACTGGAATAAACAATTTAGGAAAACAGCATATGTTCTCATGTAATACTTAATTCAGCAGAATTGAGTAATATAGAAAACTCTAATGAGTGTCAGAAAAATTCTAATTTATGATTTCAATCAGTTCAAATCACTATATTTAAGTACTGCCAGAAAGAAGAACAATATGTATCATGTGAAATCCAGAATTTGGTCTCTATGGATAAAATTATGAGTAAGCTCATTTCAATCAATTCTAGGTCAGTTCATTCTAACAGTTACCACAAGATGAACTACTATGTCGTTTAGCTCCATACCCATCCTTGGAAAGATTCAAGTATAGTCCAGACAATGCCTTATCTGCACAGTGCTGTGAAGAAGTGGAGACTGAGCCAGATATATTTATCTTTAATTGCTCTTTGGGAATTTCAATTTTCTCTAAAATATAATACCCGTAGATTAGGATGTCAAGATTCCAGCCCACAGAATTGCTGATTCCCTAGTCATTGTTATATGGATAATAAATAGTAAAAACTCTTCAGTATGGATTTGAAGTATTTACATAAACATATGTGAAATAGTTAATTAATAAATGTGCTTTTACAGAAAAAGGAAAACTCATAACGTGTCAGATCTAGAGGTGTTAGACGTTTCACTTTTCTAAGAATCTATGAAATATATTTAAGTTCTGTTCTTTACTGAATAAAAAGGCTGTGGTGTTCACTGCAGCACTATTTGGATTGACACAAGGCTGGAAAGAATCAGATTCCCACTAAGAGGATACTGGTTAGGTAAACCATGAACATCCACACAATGGAGTACTATGCAGCAGTATTAAAGAATAAGAACTAACTTTTTATACAGTGAAGGAGTGATACCAAGATGTAATGTTGAGTAAAAAAATGGGGAGTAATGTGTGTATACTATGCTATTGTTTAGCTAAAAAATATGAGAGAAGTATAAATATACATTAATACATAAAATATTATATTAATAATAAACCAGTGAAAGAATATACCATAAAAATAACAGTTATTTTTAGGGGAAAGAGGAAATAGAGTAGACAGAACAGAAGGTAGACTTCTTTGAATATATCTTGTTTTGTAGATTTTATTTTGGAATCCTGTAAATATTTTATAAGAAAATGTTGTTTATATGGATAAACAATCTCTGGAAAGTAAACAAATTAAATTGTTTGTGCAGTTGGCAGTGTAGCCTCAGAAGAGGACTTGTGATAGGCAGAATCATGGCTCTCCCCAATAGATGTCCAAGCTCTAGTACTCAAAAATTGTGGATATGTTATTTTTGTATCAAAAGGGATTTGCAGGTATGACCTTGGGATGCAAACCTTGGGAAGGGAAGATTATCCTGGATTATCTGAGTGAGTCCTTAGAAGTGAAGGACCTTTCCCAGTTTTGTTCAGAGAGTGAAGTGAGGACTGAAGAAGTACCAGAAAGACAACAACATTGCTGGCTTTGAAGATGGAGGAAGGGTACCATGAGCTAAGCAAGGTGGACAGCTTCTAGAAGCTGGAAAAGGCAAGGAAATGGATCCCCCTCTAAAGCCTCCAGAAAGGAAAGCAACCCTACCAACACCTTGATTTTAATCCAGTATTGAACTTCTGACTGCAAAACTGAAAGCTAGTAAATTTGTCTTGTTTAAAGCCACTAAGTTTGTAACTTTTTTATAGTAACAATAAAAAAAACAAATACAGGAATAATTGCAAATGACCTTAAAAAAACAGTAATTTGACTCTATATTTTTAATGGGATATACCCTAAGGACTAATAGAATACAAGTGTTCCTAAACTATTTCATTAATCATATTATGAGTTAGTTTCTCTATTTTTATGCTGAGTTAAAAAGAAAATTGTCAGTGCTGTTGAGAACTAAGATATTTAGCATGGGAGAAAGGATATCAAGATCTAAGACTGATTAGGTTAAATCTTTGTATTCCTAAATTAGAATTAGAACTGTCCTTATGAACCCAGGAACTATTTTATCTTGAAAGAAACAATCTTGTTCACTGAAAAGTCTTAAGAACAATAACTGAGTTCCCCATTTCTGCAAGTGCTATTTTCCCTTAAAACCAAGCAGGACTTCTTGAAGAAATGGCTGGTTTGAGATCTGGTGTAGGGAATGTACAAGATGAGACTTTCCACACTAACAGACAAGGAAGCCATCAAAACTATCAAAGTATTCAGGAGTCAATTGAACAGGTTCTACTGATCAAAACTGGGAAAATTTTAACACCACTAAAGATAATAACTGCAATGGATTTAAGCACATGAAATATCTATGGACTCATAATGATACTCAAAAAACAAACACAACATCTAATCGGTCACCTTATAAAGGATCATAAAGAACTCCTTTACTATTTTCAAAAATGAGTAAACACAGGAAAATAATCTAGTATTTATTCTGCCTTTTCTTTCAAACTGTACCTCTGTGTAACCAAGTAGTAGATGAGAGAATGTTTGTATTACAGAAATATTCAAGACAATAAATGAATATATTTATTGGAACATCACAATTTAATAACTTCTACTGAATTAACACATCTAGTTATTAATGAAAATCAAAGTCAGCTAACATCACAAAAAAAGAGAAAAAATGGATCCTTTATGATGGAAGTATACAACCACTCTTAAAAGTCTTTTTTAAAAGAAGAAGAAACAAACAAAAACTTTAAATAGTGATCTAGAATCTGATTAAGCCTCTAGATCATATCCAATAGAGAGTTAATATAGGAGAGAGGGGCACATGTTATATGACACCATGTGCAAACAGTGAGTAAAATGTACACCATATGAAACTGCAGAGCAAATAACTATTTCCTCAACAAACAACTTACAAGGAAAAAAAATAGTGATGAAAAATAAAGAGGTTGCAAGGACTTAAAAATATTTCAGCCAATTACAGTGCGTGCTCCTTATTCGGATCCTGATTCAAACAACAAGCTGAGAGACACACAGAGAGAGAGAGAGATTGTAAAACAGGGAGGGGGAAAAAAGAAAGAATGGAAAATGGAAGATCAAAAAGGAAAGCCTAAAGAAAAAATTGAACATTCAACTAGATATTTGATAGATATAGATATTCAATAATATTACAGAATTGTTCACTTATTTTCAGTGTGATGTGGCTCTTATGAATATTTTTGAGAGTTTAATTTTTGGAGAAAAGTTCAAAGATTTATGGAAAACATAAAGCCTATTGTTTGCTTCAAAATAATCTTGTGCAGATGAGATGATATTGGATGGGGATGGGCTTATACTGAGTAGGGATTGATGGTGTGTAGAAGTGGGTTGGAGTATCAATAAGCAAGATTGGTCAGGCTGATTATTTTTGAAACTGGGTGATGAGTACATGGAGGTTCCTAATACATTTCTGTCCATTTTTGTATATGTTTGAGTTTTTCCATAATAAAAAGTTAAAAGAAAAACGAATGAAAAATAAGTAGAAGAATCACTGTGGGGAGAATTTTAAGCTGCTACTAAGATTATTTTTATAACTCCTCTAATAATAATTCATTTTCTTATAGTCAGCCAGATATGAAAAAAATCTGAAAAGTGTTATTTGTTAGAAAAAAGTTTTAAACATCTTCCTCTTTCTTAGTTCCAATAGACATAGTCATCAGTTATCCCCAATTATAAAATTACTATGTAATGCATAATAAAATAATTTACTCTACAATTGTTTCACGCTTCTACTTTCCACTGCTCATGTGTAGCAGGTTCTTTCTGCCCAAACTCCAGCATTCCTTTTTTAAATTATGAGTTATTCAGAGCAATGATTAAATGCAGATAGTTTAAGCGCTCTTTCGCTGGAAGTTATCAGCCCATCCTTTATATTCTGGTTTGTCCGAAATAGATCCTAGCAGGCCTGCTTGGGAAACCCCAGGATGTACTCTTTTTAGAGCTGCCCCAGGGTCTGTAAGTTACAAGTGAACAACAAAGACTAAAATATATTGCTTTCCTTTTTTTCAAGGCTGTCACTGATAGTGGGATTTTCTTCCCTTATAAATAAGAGATCTATTAAGATTTCTTTTTTTTCCCTTTAGCACTCATAGAAAATATGATAATTGTTTTTTTCAGGCATGAAGGAAATTGGGTCCTCTCTCCTCTTTGATAATTCTTTCAAGAAACAAATAAAATAATCCTGCAATTCCTTGAGATGGTAAAATATGAGTATCCCCATAGTCCAGGAGCCACCATCGAAAGCTGAAAAAGTGGATGATACGGGTTGTGTATTCTGCTTATATTCTAATCAAATTTGGAGTAGAATCCTAAAGAGCATATAGCCATTCTCAGTACATAATGTGTTTAGAACTATGTAGATATTAATATCACTACTAGTAGTAACAGCGCTATAAAAGAAAAAAATAGAAATGAAAAAAAATCCTTAAGATTATTGCTTAGAGAGGACTATACAGGGAAAAATAAATAAGAGGAAGCAAGGGCATTATACTGTGAAGGTCAGTTTTAGATTTATCAATGGTTCCCTCTTTGCTAAGGCACTTCTCTGTTTCCTTAGATTTCCAGTGGATTTCTATGTCCTGAGCAGAACAATTTTGTAGGAGCCAAGCAGTACCTTGAGAATGGACAAGGTTGTCTCTTTTAACAGTCCCTTAGATGCTGACTAATTATTTTGATAATCTGAAAATCAGGGACAGAATTACAAGTTTTCCATTTTATCTGATGCCAATCACTGAGGAGAAATGTAAATTGTAAAAGTATAAATTACCCTAGATCACTCTGTATTCTATCTTCAATATGAATGCTTCCTTCTTGCCCTTCCCTCCTCTTCTAACCAAATCAACTCTTCAATTTAGTTTAAATATTTGTAGCTTTGATCAACAGTCCTTTATCCTGATTCAGAACAAAGCTGATGACTTCATTTCTAGTGATATAACTAAAAATTTTAGATTTGTAAAAATTCTCTTTTAAACCTCTGAATTCCCTAATCCAGTCTCTAGGGAATAGCAGGCACTCAATAAATGTTGAACAATTAATTAATTAATTATATAAAGTAGGCTTCAGGTTCAAAGCCAAGATTTTTTTTAAGTTTAATGTTAAAATGAAATTATTATAGCTCACATTAATAAACATAAAAAATTCCATTGAAAGTTAGAGTGAACATTGGATTTGCTGCCTTTCCTGCTTTAATACTGAAGAGACTACTGGGAAGAAAAATCACCATTAATCGTCTCATTGAATTTAATTGAAATAATGTAAATGAAAGTACTTCGTAAACTGTTATGGTATACACAAATAAGTATTCTTTTCTACCATACAATGTTATAGTTTTGATTAAGCAAATAAAATCTCACTGTGGAAAAAATTTAAGTGGTAAAATCTTGTTAAAAGAAAGTGAAAATGGACATACAGATGGCCAAGAGGCACATGAAAAGCTGCTCAACATCACTAATTATTACAGAAATGCAAATCAAAACTACAATGAGGCATCACCTCACACCGGTTAGAATGGGCATCATCAGAAAATCTACAAACAACAAATGCTGGAGAGGGTGTGGAGAAAAGGGACCCCTCTTGCACTATTGGTGGGAATGTAAATTGATACAGCCACTATGGATAACAGTATGGAGGTTCCTTAAAAAACTACAAGTAGAACTACCATATGACCCAGCAATCCCACTACTAGGCATATACCCTGAGAAAACCATAATTCAAAAAGATACATGCACCCCAATATTCATTGCAGCACTATTTACAATAGCCAGGTCATGGAAGCAACCTAAATGCCCATCAAGAGACAAATGGATAAAGAAGATGTGGTACATATATACAGTGGAATATTACTCAGCCTTAAAAAGGAACAAAATAGGGTCATTTGTAGAGACGTGAATGGACCTAGAGACTGACACACGGAGTGAAGTAAGTCAGAAAGAGAAAAACAAATATCATATATTAACGCATATACATGGAATCTAGAAAAATGGTACAGATGAACTGGTTTGCAAGGCAGAAATAGAGACACAGATGTAGAGAACAAATGTATGGACACCAAGGGGGGAAAGCAGGGGCTTGGGGGAGTGGTGGTGGGATGAATTGGGAGATTGGGATTGGCATTGTATACACTAATATGTATAAAATAGATAACTAATAAAAAAGTATAAAATGGTTTATGTTGGTTAGATAAGTGATTATCTATCTATATTCATTTTAGTATTTTAAAAATCAATGTCAAAGTTCATGGCATATTTAAGAAGTTATAACACCATAAGAGATTAAAAAAAGACATTACATTTCTATTTCCTAAATTAGAAATTTCCAGACTTTCATAGGTAAAGTTTCACCCACAGGAAGTACATTGACATATATACTGATCAATCCATTATTTCATCAAAAAGATGAAATAAATGACTGAAGTCTATGCATTTACTATTATTTGTACACATGCTTTTAAAGATCTCACTAGAAACTCTCCTATTCCATTCTTTAAATCTAATCTCAAATAACTCTCTCATGATTAACCTACATCTTCATCCAAAGCATTACTAATGGAATACAAATGAGATTTACCTTCAATTTCCATAATAATCACTGCAATTTACGTTAAATTTACATAATAACAATCATAATTAAGTAGCATTATAGTAATGGTTATAAAAACAACTGTCATAAATAGCATACACAGAATTTTGAGGGAGACAGAAGCTTTAAGCTATATCGATATTTATTTTACTGTCGTGTTTTACTGGAAATATATTCATGCCACTAATCTCTTGTAATATTTCTGTTTAACTTCAACACAGAGCTGTAGGGGTATATTACTTTTTTATTTTGAGAATAAGATGATACATTCTGATTATCTGAAAACCAGGAATGAATTTACTAATTTTCCATTTGTGGCCAACACTTAAAGACAAAGTCTGGGTAAAAGAATTAAATAATCATCTATTTTTGTCACTGCACCATTGTAATGTTATTTCTTTTCTTTTACTTTGCCCAGTTCTATTATTGTCTTGTGTTAGTTTTGTCTCTCATCTTTTTACCTAGTTTTTCTATCTTCTAGAACTGTTTTTCCACTTTGACACTTTTATTCATTTTGTTTTCCTTCCAGGATAATTAAGTCTCTCCTTGGCTATGCTAACATGGGCATAATGAATAGATAGCTTGACATGTTGTGAGAGGAATCTTTTCTTACACAGAGAATATATTAATTAGGACTAGTGTCAAATTAAAATTGCACTGGACAGAGTTAAATGAGCAAGAATGACTTTATTCAAGATCATTGCGAAAGGGGAAAGAGATTGAATTCAACTGCACTGGAACAAAAAGCAGGAGAGTTTTTTTTTTTTTTTTTAACATCTTTATTGGGGTATAATTGCTTTACAATGGTGTGTTAGTTTCTGCTTTATAACAAAGTGAATCAGTCATACATAAACGTATGTTCCCATATGTCTTCCCTGTTGCGTCTCCCTCCCTCCCACCCTCCCCATCCCACCCCTCCAGGCTGTCACAAAGCACCGAGCCAATATCCCTGTGCCATGCGGCTGCTTCCCACTAGCTATCTACCTTACTGCGTTTGTTAGTGTGTATATGCCCATGACTCTCTCTCGCCCTGTCACAGCTCACCCTTCCCCCTCCCCATAACCTCAAGTCTGTTCTCTAAGAGGTCTGCGTCTTTATTCCTGCTTTACCCCTAGGTTCTTCATGACATTTTTTTCTTAAATTCCATATATATGTGTTAGCATACGGTATTTGTCTTTTTCTTTCTGACTTACTTCACTCTGTATGACAGACTCTAGGTCTATCCACCTCATTACAAATAGCTCAATTTCGTTTCTTTTTATGGCTGAGTAATATTCCATTGTATATATGTGCCACATCTTCTTTATCCATTCATCCGATGACGGGCACTTAGGTTGTTTCTATCTCCTGGCTATTGTAAATAGAGCTGCAATGAACATTTTGGTACATGACTCTTTTTGAATTTTGGTTTTCTCAGGGTATATGCCCAGTAGTGGGATTGCTGGGTCATATGGTAGTTCTATTTGTAGTTTTTTAAGGAACCTCCATACTGTTCTCCATAGTGGCTGAACCAATTCACATTCCCACCAGCAGTGCAAGAGTGTTCCCTTTTCTCCACACCCTCTCCAGCATTTATTGTTTCTAGATTTTTTGATGATGGCCATTCTGACTGGTGTGAGATGATATCTCATTGTAGTTTTGATTTGCATTTCTCTAATGATTAATGATGTTGAGCATTCTTTCATGTGTTTGTTGGCAGTCTGTATATCTTCTTTGGAGAAATGTCTATTTAGGTCTTCTGCCCATTTTTGGATTGGGTTGTTTGTTTTCTTGTTATTGAGCTGCATGAGCTGCTTGTAAATTTTGGAGATTAATCCTTTGTCGGTTGCTTCATTTGCAAATATTTTCTCCCATTCTGAGGGTTGTCTTTTGGTCTTCTTTATGGTTTCCTTTGCTGTGCAAAAGCTTTGAAGTTTCATTAGGTCCCATTTGTTTATTTTTGTTTTTATTTCCATTACTCTAGGAGGTGGGTCAGAAAGGATCTTGCTTTGATTTATGTCATAGAGTGTTCTGCCTATGTTTTCCTCTAAGAGTTTGATAGTTTCTGGCCTTACATTTAGGTCTTTAATCCATTTTGAGCTTATTTTTGTGTATGGTGTTAGGGAGTGATCTAATCTCATACTTCTACATGTACCTGTCCAGTTTTCCCAGCACCACTTATTGAAGAGGCTGTCCTTTCTCCATTGTACATTACTGCCACCTTTATCAAAGATAAGGTGTCCATATGTGCATGGGTTTATCTCTGGGCTTTCTATCCTGTTCCATTGATCTATCTTTCTGTTTTTGTGCCAGTACCATACCGTCTTGATGACTGTAGCTTTGTAGTATAGTCTGAGGTCAGGGAGCCTGATTCCTCCAGTTCCTTCTTTCGTTCTCAAGATTGCTTTGGCTATTCGGGGTCTTTTGTGTTTCCATACAAATTGTGAAATTTTTTGTTCTAGTTCTGTGAAAAATGCCAGTGGTAGTTTGATAGGGATTGCATTGAATCTATAGATTGCTTTGGGTAGTAGAGTCATTTTCACAATGTTGATTCTTCCAATCCAAGAACATGGTATATCTCTCCATCTATTTATATCATCTTTAATTTCTTTCATCAGTGTCTTATAATTTTCTGCATACAGGTCTTTTGTCTCCTTAGGTAGGTTTATTCCTAGATATTTTATTCTTTTTGTTGCAATGGTAAATGGGAGTGTTTTCTTGATTTCACTTTCAGATTTTTCATCATTAGTATATAGGAATGCCAGAGATTTCTGTGCATTAATTTTGTATCCTGCCACTTTACCAAATTCATTGATTAGCTCCAGTAGCTTTCTGGTAGCATCTTTAGGGTTCTCTATGTATAGGATCATGTCATCTGCAAACAGTGACAGCTTTACTTCTTCTTTTCCAATTTGGATTCCTTTTATTTCCTTTTCTTCTCTGATTGCTGTGGCTAAAACTTCCAAAACAATGTTGAATAATAGTGGTGAGAGTAGGCAACCTTGTCTTGTTCCTGATCTTAGTGGAAATGCTTTCAGTTTTTCACCATTGAGGACGATGTTGACTGTGGGTTTGTCATATATGGCCTTTATTATGTTGAGGAAAGTTCCCTCTATGCCTACTTTCTGCAGGGTTTTTATCATAAATGGGTGTTGAATTTTGTCAAAAGCTTTCTCTGCATCTATTGAGATGATCATATGGTTTTTCTCCTTCAATTTGTTAATATGGTTTATCACATTGATAGATTTGCGTATATTGAAGAATCCTTGCATTCCTGGAATAAACCCCACTTGATCATGGTGTATGATCCTTTTAATGTGCTGTTGGATTCTGTTTGCTAGTATTTTGTTGAGGATTTTTGCATCTATGTTCATCAGTGATATTGGCCTGTAGTTTTCTTTCTTTGTGACATCCTTGTCTGGTTTTGGTATCAAGGTGATGGTGGCCTCGTAGAAGGAGTTAGGGAGTGGTCCTCCCTCTGCTATATTTTGGAAGAGTTTGAGAAGGATAGGTGTTAGCTCTTCTCTAAATGTTTGATAGAATTCGCCTGTGAAGCCATCTGGTCCTGGGCTTTTCTTTGTTGCAAGATTTTTAATCAGAGTTTCAATTTCAGTGCTTGTGATTGGTCTGTTCATATTTTCTATTTCTTCCTGATTCAGTCTTGGCAGCTTGTGCATTTCTAAGAATTTGTCCATTTCTTCCAGATTGTCCATTTTATTGGCATAGAGTTGCTTGTAGTAATCTCTCATGATCTCTTTTATCTCTGCAGTGTCAGTTGTTACCTCTCCTTTTTCATTTCTAATTCTATTGATTTGAGTCTTCTCCCTTTTTTTCTTGATGAGTCTGGCTAGTGGTTTATCTATTTTGTTTATCTTCTCAAAGAACCAGCTTTTAGTTTCATTGATCTTTGCTATTGTTTCCTTCATTTCTTTTTCATTTATTTCTGATCTGATTTTTATGATTTCTTTCCTTCTGCTAGCTTTGGGGTTTTTTTGTTCTTCTTTCTCTAATTGCTTGAGGTGCAAGGTTAGGTTGTTTATTCGAGATGTTTCCTGCTTCTTAAGGTGGGCTTGTAATGCTATAAACTTCCCCCTTAGAACTGCTTTTGCTGCATCCCACAGGTTTTGGGTCATTGTGTCTCCATTGTCATTTGTTTCTAGGTATTTTTTGATTTCCTCTTTGATTTCTTCAGTGATCTCTTCATTATTAAGTAGTGTATTGTTTAGCCTCCATGTGTTTGTATTTTTTACAGATCTTTTCCTGTAATTGATATCTAGTCTCATGGCGTTGTGGTCAGAAAAGATACTTGATACAATTTCAATTTTCTTAAATTTACCAAGGCTTGATTTGTGACCTAAGATATGATCTATCCTGGAGAACGTTCCATGAGCACTTGAGAAAAATGTGTATTCTGTTGTTTTTGGATGGAGTGTCCTATAAATATCAATTAAGTCCATCTTGTTTAATGTATCATTTAAAGCTTGTGTTTCCTTATTTATTTTCATTTTGGATGATCTGTCCATGGGTGAAAGTGGGGTGTTTAAGTCCCCTACTATGAATGTGTTACTGTCGATTTCCCCTTTTATGGCTGTTAGTATTTGCCTTATGTATTGAGGTGCTCCTATGTTGGGTGCATAAATATTTACAATTGTTATATCTTCTTCTTGGATCGATCCCTTGATCATTATGTAGTGTCCTTCTTTGTCTCTTTTAATAGTCCTTATTTTAAAGTCTATTTTGTCTGATATGAGAATTGCTACTCCAGCTTTCTTTTGGCTTCCATTTGCATGGAATATCTTTTTCCATCCCCTTACTTTCAGTCTGTATGTGTCTCTAGGTCTGAAGTGGGTCTCTTGTAGACAGCATATATAAGGGTCTTGTTTTTGTATCCATTCAGCTAATCTGTGTCTTTTGGTGGGAGCATTTAGTCCATTTACATTTAAGGTAATTATCGATATGTATGTTCCTATTCCCATTTTCTAAATTGTTTTGGGTTCGTTATTATAGGTCTTTTCCTTCTCTTGTGTTTCTTGCCTAGAGAAGATCCTTTAGCATTTGTTGTAAAGCTGGTTTGGTGGTGCTGAACTCTCTCCGCTTTTGCTTGTCTGTAAAGGTTTTAATTTCTCCATCAAATCTGAATGAGATCCTTGCTGGGTAGAGTAGTCTTGGCTGCATGTTTTTCTCCTTCATCACTTTCAGTATGTCCTGCCACTCCCTTCTGGCTTGTAGGGTTTCTGCTGAGAGATCAGCTGTTAACCTTATGGGGATTCCCTTATGTGTTATTTGTTGTTTTTCCCTTGCTGCTTTTAATATGCTTTCTTTGTATTTAATTTTTGACAGTTTGATTAATATGTGTCTTGGCGTATTTCTCCTTGTATTTATCTTGTATGGGACTCTCTGTGCTTCCTGGACTTGATTAACTATTTCCTTTCCCATATTAGGGAAGTTTTCAACTATAATCTCTTCAAATATTTTCTCAGTCCCTTTCTTTTTCTCTTCTTCTTCTGGAACCCCTATAATTCGAATGTTGGTGCGTTTAATGTTGTCCCAGAGGTCTCTGAGACTGTCCTCAGTTCTTTTCATTCTTTTTTCTTTATTCTGCTCTGCAGTAGTTATTTCCACTATTTTATCTTCCAGGTCACTTATCCGTTCTTCTGCCTCAGTTATTCTGCTATTGATCCCATCTAGAGTACTTTTAATTTCATTTATTGTGTTGTTCATCGTTGCTTGTTTCATCTTTAGTTCTTCTAGGTCCTTGTTAACTGATTCTTGCATTTTGTCCAATCTATTGTCCATTCTATCTCCAAGATTTCGGATCAACCTTACTATCATTATTCTGAATTCTCTTTCAGGTAGACTGCCTATTTCCTCTTCATTTGTTAGGTCTGGTGCATTTTTATCTTGCTCCTTTATCTGCTGTGTGTTTTTCTGTCTTCTCATTTTGCTTATCTTACTGTGTTTGGGGTCTCCTTTTTGCAGGCTGCAGGTTTGTAGTTCCTGCTGTTTTTGATGTCTGTCTCCAGTGGCTAAGGTTGGTTCAGTGGGTTGTGTAGGCTTCCTGGTGGAGGGGGCTAGTGCCTGTGTTGTGGTGGATGAGGCTGGATCTTGTCTCTCTAGTGGGCAGGTTCACGTCTGGTGGTGTGTTTGGGGGTGTCTGTGGCCTTATTATGATTTTAGGCAGCCTCTCTGCTAATGGGTGGGGTTGTGTTCCTGTTTTGCTAGTTGTTTGGCATAGGTTTTCCAGCACTGTGGCTTGCTGGTCGTTGAGTGAAGCTGGGTGCTGGTGTTAAGATGGAGGTCTCTGGGAGGTTTTCGCCGTTTGATATTATGTGGAGCTGGGAGGTCTCTTGTTGATCAGTGTCCTGAAGTTGGCTGTCCTACCTCAGAGGCAGAGCCCTGCTTCCTGGCTGGAGCACCAAAAGCTTTTCATCCACAGGCTCAGGATAAAAAGGAGAAAAAGTAGAGGGAATTAGTAGAAGTATGAGGAAAGAAAGAAGGAAAGGAGGGTAGGAAGGAAGGAAGAAAGAAAGAAAGAAGCAAAGAAGGAAAGAAGGCAAGAAGGAAAGAAAGGAGGGAGGGAGGGAGGGAGGAAGGAAGGAAGGAAGGAGGGAAAGAAGGAAAAGAGACAGAAAGAAAGAAGATACAGTAAAAATAAAATAAAGTATAATAAAGTTATTGAATTAAAAACTTCTTATTTAGAAAAAAAAAAAAGGGACGGAAAGAACCTTAGGACAAATGTTGGAAGCAAAGCTATACAGACAAAATCTTACACAGAAGCATACACATACACCCTCACTAAAAGAGGTAAATGGGGAAAAATCCTAAATCTTGCTGTCAGAGACCACCTCCTCAATTTGGGATGATTCGTTGTCTAAAGGAGGGAAGGAAGGACGGAAAGAAAGAAAGAAAGAACAAAGGTAAAGTATAATAAGGTTATTAAAATTAATTATTAAGAAAAAAAATTAAAAAAAAAAACATGGACGGATAGAACCCTAGGACAAATGGTGGAAGCAAGACTATACAGACAAGATCTCACACAGAAGCATACACATACACATTCACAAAAAGAGGAAAGGGGAAAAAATCATAGATCTTGCTCCTAAAGTCCACTTCCTTAATTTGGGATGATTGGTTGTCTATTCAGGTATTCCACAGATGCAGGGTACATCAAGTTGATTGTGGAGCTTTAATCCGCTGCTTCTGAGGCTGCTGGGAGAGATTTCCCTTTCTCTTCTTTGTTCTCACAGCTCCCAGGGCTAAGCTTTGGGTTTGGCCCTGCCACTGCGTGTAGATCGCTGGAGGGCGTCTGTTTTTTGCTCAGACAGGATGGTGTTAAAAGAGCCGCTGATTGGGGGCTCTGGCGCACTCAGGCCGGCGGGGACGGAGGGGCACAGAGTGCGGGGCGGGCCTGCGGTGGCAAAGGCCGGCGTGACTTTGCACCAGCCTGAGGCGCGCTGTGCGCTCTCCCGGGGAAGTTGTCCCTGGATCCCGGGAACCCGGCAGTGGCGGGCTGCACAGGCTCCGCGGAAGAGGGGTGTGGAGAGTGACCTGTGCTCGCACACAGGCCCCTCGGTGGCGGCAGCAGCAGCCTTAACGTCTCCCGCCCGCCTCTGGGGTCCGCGCTTTTAGCCGCGGCTTGCGCCCGTCTCTGGATTCCGCGCTTTCAGCCGCGGCTCGCGCCCGTCTCTGGATTCCGCGCTTTCAGCCGCGGCTCGCGCCCGTCTCTGGGGTCCGCGCTTTCAGCCGCGGCTCGCGCCCGTCTCTGGGGTTCGCGCTTTTACCCGCGGCTCGCGCCCATCTCTGGAGTTCCTTTAAGCAGCGTTCTTAAACCCCTCTCCTCACGCCCCAGGAAACAAAGAGGGAGGGAAAAGTCTCCTGCCTCTTCTGCAGGTGCAGGCTTTTCCCCGGACTCCCTCCCGGCTAGCTGTGGTACACTAACCCCTTCAGGCTATGTTCAAGCCGCCAACCCCAGTCCTCTCCCTGCGCTCCGGCCTCAGCTCGCAGCCCCGCCCGCCCAGGCGGGTGAGCAGACAAGCCTCTCGGGCTGGTGAGTGCCGGTCGGCACCGATCCTCTGTGCGGGAATCTCCCCGCTTTGCCCTCCGCACCCGTTGCTGTGCTCTCCTCCGCAGCTTCGAAGCTCCCCCCTCCACCTCCCGCAGTCTCCGCCCGCGAAGGGGCTTCCTAGAATGTGGAAACTTTTCCTCCTTCACAGCTCCCTCCCACTGGTGCAGGTGCCGTCCCTATTCTTTTGTCTCTGTTTTTTCTTTTGCCCTACCCAGGTATGTGGGGAGTTTCTTGCCTTTTGGGAGGTCTGAGGTCTTCTGCCAGCCTTCAGTAGGTGTTCTGTAGGAGTTGTTCCACGTGTAGATGTATTTCTGGTGTATCTGTGGGGAGGAAGGTGATCTCCGCGTCTTACTCTTCCGCCATCTTCCGCCTTCTCCCCATGACTCCAGGAGAGTTTTTAAGCACTGGGATGAGCTACTGGAAAGTATCGAAGGACATTAGGAAGAGGTTGGTCAGTGTGATTAAGTAATCTGTGTCTGCTAATTGATGCTTATCAAAGTTAAGCTCCTACCTCTCACAGAAACTAGAGATAGGGGTATGATCTGTCTTGATTATATTTCAAAGGATGGCTATCAGATTCTTGAAAAAGACATCCTTAGTTGTAAAACCGGTAAAAGCCTGTAAGAAGATTTACATTTCAAAGGGGGAAATGCTGTAAGAATAGAGAGATCAGGGGCCTATAGACAGGAAGGAACGTGTCCAAAGTTTAGACAAGCTGGGAGAACATTCAGGCCATCTTGGTCATTAGGTTTGGCTAAAACTATAGAAAAGTCCAAAATAACTACAGCTACAGCTTGCCTATTTTTTTTTTTTTAAGTTCATTTCTTTCTCACATAAAAGAGTGAAAATTTGCAGTCCAGAGCAAATGGCAGTTTTGTCCTAAGAGGTCTTCAAAATCCATATTTCTTCCAGATCACCATTCCCCTATTTTAGGGGGTGCTCATTTTCTTCATAGTCCAGTAGCACCTCCATTTACATTCCAGGTAGCAAAATGGAGAAAGGGAACCATGATAAAGGCAAATGTCTTGTGTTTGCTGTCTCTTAAGAGAAGTTCCTAGAAGCTTCTGTGGGACATACCTTTTTACATTCTTTTTGTCAGACAGTCTGCACAGTCCAGCATTTTGGATAGCTAAATAAATGTCCATACTTTCCTTCCCACATATACAACAGACTCTTTCATCAAATAAATGATTCTATTTGCATACTCATGTTTACCTCACTTTTAAAGAATTTATGGAAAGTGACAAAAGCAGTCAAAACACAACAAATTTAAAAATTCCTCTTTGCTCCCCTAACACTATAGTTTTGTCAACTCACAGCCTTCTAAGAAAATTCAGGAGACAATGTCCACAAAATGCATTGCCAAGAAAGAATGAGGTAGCTTTTCAAACTTGAAATATCTGAGTTGCTGTCACATGAATGATTCCATTATGCCATTGAAAAAAGTTCAGATTTCACTAATCTAAGTATATCATTGCTAGTACGAAATTCTTTATTTCTTAACCTTACGTTAAGCAGCTAGTAACTAAAAAACACAGAATAAAAGGAGCTTAAATAAGAAATTTATTTCTCACCGGTATAAATGTCAGAAACTTTATAGTTCAGCAGTGGAGAAGTAGTTTAGAGACTCAAAATACTTCCAGCTCTCCTCTCTGTCATCTCTACAGTGTGTCTTTGTCTTCATTATTCAAGGCAGCATGTACAGTCCGGAACACAAGATCGAAGAAGAGATAAAAAAGAGAATGTGAGTGGTTTGCTCTAGGTATCTCTTAAGGAAGTTCCTGGAAACTGCTACAAATCACATATACTTGCGTCCCATCTGGACAAAACTTAGTCACATGGAGACACCTAGCTTTAGGATGCTTGGATGATATAATCTTTTTTTTTTCCTTTGCTTTTTAAAAAATTTTTAGTCATACATATGCCTGGCTAAATATGTTATCATTTGGGGGAGAAGGAGAGAAAAATATCGAAGGAAACAGGCAGCTTCTGACACAGGGTGATACAGCCAGTGGTACATTATAACTTTACTGACAATTTGGGCATCTCTTGGGCAAATTCATTTATTCTTTCATTTAGTAAATTCTTATAAAATACAGTCTGTAAACAATCCTTGGAACAATCCTCTGACATAAGTAAACAGACTTGATAACATATTTTTATAGATGAGGAAACAGACACTGACAAATTAAGTGACATCTGAATGCCACAGTGTTACTGATTTGTGAAGCCTGATGTCTCCCTCCCTTTTGCCCCTTACCAATCAATTTTCCACACAGTAGCCAGTGAGTTTATAAAAATCCATCTGATGATGTGATTACCCTAGTTAAAATTTGTGATATCCTCCTATTATCCTTAGAAGGAAGTCCAAATACTTTAACATAGGTCACAAGGCCTTTTCAAATTCTGAGCTCTTCTCATGTACCCAGGAAACACATCCTACTCTGTGTTCTGTCCTTCACTTGCTCCCAAATATATGCTCATTATACTGAAGTCCTTAACATGGGAGAAACTTCTCTTACTTCCAAGCCATTAAAAGATATTCACTTCATGAGATATATTTTTCTTCTTAATCTGGCACTCACAATTCCTTTGTCTAACTTATGCCTACTATTTTTTTTCTCATTTTTTTTTCTAAACTGAGTTATAACAAGCGTATAATGAAGGGCTTAAAGTTTACTAATCTTAAGTGTACAGCTTGATAAATTGTTACATTCATATATACCTGCATAACCACCAGCCAGATTAAAGTATAAAATATTTCCAGTACTCCAAAAGCACTCCTGCCCCTTCCTGATTAATAGCTATTCCCCTACCCACAAGGACATAATTTTATGACTTCTTTCACCATGAAAGAGTGTGATAACTTTGTGGAGTGTCACTTGGCTAAGTTAATCTACCTTCCCCAAAATTCAGGTTTTAGTATGTTTCCAGATAAGGTGAGCTACAAGAGACATTCTTACTTGAGACGTAGAGGACTGAAGGGATACCATGGCCATGTTGTAGCATATACACACCTCTTCCCAGTTACTCAATTAAATGTTAATCTAAGCATTGCTGTAAAGGGATTTTGCAGGTATAATTAAAATCCCTAAGCAGTTGACTTCATATTAGGGAGATTACCCTAGGTCATTCTGATTTAGCCAGAAATCCTTTAAAAGAGTTAAGGCTTCCCTGAAGGGTAGAAACTCCCAACTATAGACATTAGATAAGCTTCAGACCCCGCCCACGGGATTCTAGCTTGCTCCTGATCTTCCCTTGTGATTGGTGGCCTACATGACCTATAGACTTGGAACTTGCATAGCTAGCCTCTACAATTGCATAAGCCAATTTTATATATATATATATATATATATAATATATATAAAATATATAATATATATATTAGATATATATATAAAATAAATATGTGTATATATTTTTCAGAAGGATCCAAAACAATACTGAATATCGGGTTTTTGTTTTGTTTTGCTTTGTTTGCGGTACGCGGGCCTCTCACTGTTGTGGCCTCTCCCGTTGCGGAGCACAGGCTCCGGACACGCAGGCTCAGCGGCCATGGCTCACGGGCCCAGCCACTGCGCGGCATGTGGGATCCTCCCGGACCGGGGCACGAACCCGTGTCCCCTGCATCGGCAGGCGGACTCTCAACCACTGCGCCACCAGGGAAGTCCTGAATATTGTTTTATTGATACATTATGTGTGGTAATAGTATATCAGTGTGGAAAGGAATGATAAACTGGAAGTTCAGTATTGTGGGGACGTGTTGAGAGGGAGGAAGAGGAATGAGCTTGTGAGTTTATGGGAAGGTATAAGATATTTTTTTAAGGAAAATACATGACCTAAAAAAGCTAAAATTTGATAAGCTTGGTGGTGGAGCTATGAGTTTTTGTTATATTATTCTGTACATTTCAGTATTATTGAATTATGTCCTAATAAAAAAAATAGTCACCTGAAATTTAAAAAAAATTAAAGTTCATAGAGCCAGCACAGTGTAATGAAAAAGCCTAAAGTTTGGAGTTAGAAAACTTGGTTTTTGCTTTATGGAATTTTGTGGATGCTCTTCACTTAACGCCAGCCATGTTAAAGATAAACATTGGGGACCAAGTAAATATTTAAAAGTATCCTATGTTTGAGTATAGATAAAACTGGGCCACACAATTGAACAGAGACTTGTATTTCCATCTGCCTCTGGGACTCAGGACTCCAGTGTCTAGACAAAAGATGGGACCAATTAAAAATACCTACTTGGATGGCTTACTGTATGGAGTTTCATAACCAACACTGTGTTTGATTTTTGGTTCTGCCATTTGCTAGTTTTGTGACCTTATTTAAACAGTCTAAGCCCGAGTTTCCACATTTAAAAAATTAGGCTATTTACATCTGCCTTGCAGAGTTTTATGAGGATTAGAGATAAGGTGCTTATTGTTTAGGACGGTGCCTGGCATGAACACAGACACCCAATAACAAACAGCAGTTCTTAATACTAAAGATAATCCCTCTTGGAACAATCCCTAAGATATTTGAATCCTTGTCAGAACAGAAGGATACATATTCATCTTACGGATGATTATTTTAAACTGATTCTAAATGCATATATGTATTCAAAGTAAACAGGAATTATAAGTACATAGATAGCATAGAAATTATTTCAATAATACATTTCAGTTAGCTCCAGAAATATTATTTGTTATGATTTTAACACAAGGTAGATTGCCCACTGCAATCTGTTTGACTTAAAATTATACATAACCCAATTAACTATTTTTAAAAAATTCATGCTTGTTTAGAACAAACACGAAAATAGATCACTCATGGCTTAGGAACATAAAAGTTGTTGGCATAAGTTTGGGGTAAAAATAGGAAATGATGGCTTCTGTGGATACACATTAGGACAGTTTTAAGATGAGCAGCCTTACCGAGAATAGTCTGCCAAGCAATGAGGTAAGATGGGAATTGTTTCCTAACAAAAGGATACCCACTCAGTCTTCTCCTTCTCAGCCTCAGGCTAAAGGAAGATTTCTGCTGCTTTTGTTGGTAACAAATGGGAAGCAAGTTTTAATGAAAATATCATGAGCTTTATAATACATAGAGACTTTTAACTCCAATCCTATCACTTCTCAGTGTTGGTTTCTTCATGTGTGAACCCAAGAATAGTAATGCCTACCTTGCAGTGTTATTTTAAAAATTAAATGAAATAATATGTGTAAAAATATATGATACAAAATTGCTGCTCAATAAACACTGGTTCATTTTACTTTTCCCATCAGTTTTAAGGACTGTCTTGTTTATACTTAGTTCAAGCTCAAAATAAGATGAAGTGTTACACGAGGCATAGATACAAATTCTCCAGGTATGGGTTAGTGCTAAGATGACTAAACTGTACATAAGAATATTAACCTCTCTCATCTGAAAGTTCATAAAACAGTAACATTCTCTCACCAAACTAGAAGGAAATTTTCTAGGTACTTCCTGGGAGTTTGGAGGGACATTTATGGAGAGGAAGGACAATACACTAGATTGGGAAGTAGGGGCCTATGACAATTAATTACACATAGAAGACTGTTGGGGACAAAGCCTATCACTGTGAGCAGACTACCTGGGCATAGAGGCCACATCAGGTATTATATTCCTCATGCACCTATTCACTCTGATGGAAAACAGAGTCAGTGCAGCTAGTCTTGTGGCATATTCTGCCAACAAAATGATGTCCAGCAGACATTCTACAGTAAAAAGATCCCTCCCCCAAGAACAGTTAAGGTTTGCTCAGTGAGAGAAATTATGGAACTTGAGTTGATGATAATTAGTCTTTAAACACTTTTCATGCCAGAGGAAAAAAGTGTTGCTAGCCCTTTGGTTTGTCCTCTGGAAAAATGTTTGTAGGTTCCTAGGCAGAAAATTTGAAGGTATCGAAAGTAAATGAATTTCAAAGTATAATTGTTACACTTCCTTATTTTAAATGAATGCATATGGAGGTCATCTTCAACATGGGAGAAGAATTCATAAGAATATAGAAGGGGCTTATTAAGAAAATTTGGGGAAATTATAATTCTCTCTCTCTCTCTCTCTCTCTCTCTCTATATATATATATATATATATATATATATATATAGAGAGAGAGAGAGAGAGAGAGAGAGAGAGAGAGAGATGAAGAACAAATAAGAGACAGAAAATCCTAAGAAACAAAAAAATCTAGTGTGGATAAAAATTCAGAATGAGTATGCTATTCTACTTTGGGAAAATGGACTGGGTGTATTATAGAACAAAGAAAGGAAAAGGCCCAAACTAAAAAAAATATATATATATACCAAAAGATTATCAGATGGAAAAGAGCAAGCAGAAGATGTGAACCAACAGGACCTACTTTACTGATCAGCTGAAGTAAATCAGCTATAATAATATGACACATCTCTAGTGTCATTGTATACGCAACTCGGCTCTCTGTGTCCTTCTGTTGTTTGTGATAAGAGCAATCATCCTGTTTCCCATTGTTTTTAAAAATATAAACAGAGGTAGGACCAGAAGCTACATTACAAAGAGACTGCCAAAATGTGCTGATAACAGCTAGGATGTTTCATAGCTGTCACATTTAGACTCCCTTTACACAAATAATCTAAAGCAAACCAAAAAGCGACAACAGATTATGCCCGCACTATGGAATTTTGAACTGATATTGTGGCTATGTAAGGCAATTCATACAAAATAGAATCTTTTGAAGAAGTTCTAATATCTCCATTCTAAGTGCTTTATAATTCACCATTTATTCTTTCATAACACTTATATTGGGGATCAGTACCTTTCTTTCCCTCTAAGAGAGCTCGATATCAGCCTTTTAGTCAGAGAATGAGAATTAACCAGGGGTCAAAATATGAGGAAATTAAGACCAGCTTTGCCATCTTATTTCTGATTTCAGTCTGAAATAAAATGGCCACGATATCTTCAATGGAGTAGACATCATTTTGTTCAGATGATGCTATGCTTAGATGTATGACCATCAGAATTGATGCTGGGGGAAAACGGCAGTAATCCATAAAAATGATAGTTATACACTTGAAAAAACTTCCAAATGGATTCTTCAATCTAACCAAATTTGTCCTAGTTTGAGTAGATATTGTCATGAAAAAAAACTGCTATTTTTTGTAAGCTAGAATGACATTTTTAACTAAAATGTAACCTTCTAGAAGGCAAGACTTCTGTTTTGTATTCTTTTCTTTTTCTCTGTATAGCATTTTTCTACCTGCCTACAAGGAGCTCAAAAATAAGAATCACTTGACAGAACTAATTCTTATAAATTTAAGTATTAGCTCTGGAGACTCAAAATGTCCTAAAGTCAATTGTTATTGGTGTTCCCAAATATTAAATTTTTTCTTACTTCCACTCTTTCCTTTCCACCAAACTCTTCTCATTTTACACCTTTGCTTCCTTTTTCTTCTTTTATTGTTTCTTTTCTAACTGTGCCTTTCTATGATAAAAAACAATGACACCGTTGACCATTTTGTATTCCCACTGATGGCACTCATAGCTAACGGGATCACTGACCACTGCCCTATTTCTAGGAAACGAGAAAGTGATGCTGAATTGAGTTAGCTTTAACTGAAAATGTGCACATTAACCCCTGAGCAGAGTGCAGGTGAAACAAAAGCTATTGCTAAAAATAGTTCCTTTTTCCTTTTAGTTCATTCACCATTTTTAATAAACTAGAGAAAAGCTATCTTTAGTGTCTCTAGTTCATTTTATGACATTATCATTTACTGGTTTAAGTTTAATATATAACTAAATAAATTCATTTTTACTTAAAACATAGCTTTTAAAAACAGGTAAATGTATATATTGATTCTTTTGCTAAACCCTTTATGATTTGAAACAAAATACCATTTTTTAATTCTCTCACTCCAGTAGCTTATATGGAGCTATATATTAAACTAGGTCTGTCTAGAGTCTTTAACACTCCACCTACTAACATCTGTCCAAAGGGAAAAAAAGGTACAAAAAATTTCAGAAAATAAGGATTTTTCTGAGTTCAGTGTTTCTCAACAAAAGGAGGATGTATAAGTATTCATCAGTATAAAGCACAGAACAAGGATTTAACTGAAGTCATCAAGAATGAGCTTTGTAAAACTGTTCTCTAGCATCCCTTGGTTATTAGACATTGATTAAATAAGAAGAAACTTTGAAAGAGGTGGAATCTCTGACACATTTGAAATACTCAAGTTTATGGAAACTGTTTTAGATAAAATGAGAACCCCTGCTGATCCTGGCCCACTTTTAGAGATACATTAAAACCCTAAGCTTTTTTTATTTCTAAAATAAGTTATTAAGTGATTTTCTTTTACTTTTTTCCTTTCGGTCCAGATGGACCCACATCTAAACCCCTACTTAAGGTTTATGAGGGCATTTCTTGAATAAAGGAAATCAATTATAAATTTCCTCACTCTTTTTACTTAAAAATAAATCTTTTATTTTTATTCTAGCTTTATATATTTCAAGATTCTACTTGTTCAAATAAGTGTAATAAACAAACACCAGTCAAATAAACTAGGTTTTTGGATGCTAATCAAATACAGCACTTGAAATTCTGAGCTGCACATTTCCTTCAATATCAGTACAAATTTCTGGAGGTTACATAATACTTGTTTGGATATTGCAATGAGAAACAAGACCATGCTAATCATGGGGAAAAGATCATCATTCCGTTGAACTAAATTCACTTTATGTTCCATTTCTTTGCATCACTAACAATAGGTTTTTTATCCAACTGTGATAATACTTTTGCTGTGAACATACACTTCCCTGTATGAAAGTCACAACAGGCAATTGATGTTGGAATGGCTTAGAAGAAGGAAACATATACATATATGCAACTCATACAGAAAATGGGAAGAAAACTTGCCATGATTAGCAGGATGGTCATACACATCTTAAGTTATAAATGTCATGCACATCTATCAACATTAATTTTTCCTTTCCTTCCTGACAATATCATTGTAGCTTAGCTAATACGATGAATCACCAAAACTTTCAGAGACAAAGGAGCCAGTAACTAAAAGTTGAACTTTCTCAAATAGAGTACTCTTAGAATAGCATTGTGACAAGTGGCAGCACAAATCAATATAGAGTATTAGCCATTCACATTCATAAGGAAAAAAATAATCATTTCACACTGAGAAATATCCAAGGTCCAATAATGCAAAAAAGTGTTTTTATTTATATGGTTGTTATAAGGGTTAATAATACCAACCTTCACCTCCTTTTCTCAAGTAAGATAAGTATGGAAAACATTCCTCTAATAGATTTACACATATATTGTTTATATTAAAATAACTTATTTTATTTGATGAAATAAATTATTAGCCAGCCCAGTTAATTAAACAGAAGTGTCTAGGTCATTAGTTAACTTATTTTAGCCTTCAATCAATTGTACTACATTTAGTTTCCTGTTTCATTTTTATATTTCTAAGTATCCAGATGTATCCACTTGATACACCCCTGGATATAGGAAAGTATGAACAAGAGACTCCATTTTTGGAAAAGTGAAAAAGGATATTAATCAGTACAGTCACAGCTCATAGGATTGCTGGGAGGGCTGAAGAAATGCTCTCGTGGCTAGACTTCCAAAAATGACTTTTAATACCGCAGAGGTACAGAGCCCCAAGGAGGCTCACTGTCATGATCCATGCCAACAAATTGGATACCCTTTCTTCCTTCATGACTTAGATCCAAACCAAAGTAGCATATGACTCTATGTAATGTGCCAAATCCAAATCACATGTGGAACTACAGCCACAAAGAAACTGAGAATAGTAAATATTGTATCTCCAGCCTCTGCATTCCAGAAAAAAAGTATTAGAATGGGTTTTGAGAGAACTGATACACTTCTCCATTTGTTGTATTTGGAAACCAAAATGTTTATGAGTAAGGGCTAAGTAGACCAAGACTTAATCCCACTGAAGACAATTTTGTTTTACCAAGGAGCACCATAATATACTATAGAAGAATTCCGTTTCTACATGATTTCTAGCTAAAAGGAATGGATGAATCATCAGAAATCCATCACCATTCATTCAGAAAAACCCTAATATTGCTGATGTTCCTGTCTACTGATGGAGAGTCACAATGGTCATTTTCATTTATAAAAATGTGAAAGTGATGTTCATGAGACGGAGCATTAATTAATCTAAAATTAGTTGCATCTTATTTTATTTATTTTCAGCTTTATTGAGGTATAACTGATAAACAAAATTGTAAGATATTTAAAGTGTACAACATGATGATTTGATATACATATATATTGTGAAAAGATTCCCCCCATTGAGTTAACATCTCACATATTTACTTTTTTGTGTGTGTGAGAACATTCAACTTCTGCTCTATTAGCAAATTTCATTTATACAATACAGTGTTATCAGCTGTAGTCACCATGTTTTACATTAGATCCTCATACCTTATTCATCCTATAACTGAATGTTCATACCATTTTATCAGCTTCTCCCTATTTTTCCCACCCCTGGCAACCACTTTTCACTTCTCTGTTTCTATGAGTTCAACTTTTTTTTATTTTTAAGAATCCACATATAATGAACCTGTGCAGTATTTTCTTTTTCCATCTGACTCTGACTTATTTCACTTAGCATAATGACCTCCAGGTTCATCCCTGTTGTCACAAGAGGAGGGAGGATGGGTAGATTTATTTTTCATTTACCCATACACAGATGGAATGGCCCTTTTGGGTTTTCTCTTCATGAGATGCTCTCTTAGACTTTATCTGCAGGACACCCCATTATAATTCCATAGCCTCCACAATTTTAAAATTGAAGATTATGAACAATAGGGCTTGGTGGAAAACTTGTGATCAAAAGAGATCTTTGACATTAATATATCTATCTTCCAAGATCCCCATTTTTATAGTGTTTCAGCTTTCTAGTTACTTTCTTCTCAGCTCAGTGATATGTTTTAATAGTGTCTTCAACTATTTTTTTTCAGAGAGGGTTATGTATGCTGTCTAATATACTGTCAGAAATGTAAATCTCCTTATTTATCTACCAAACTATTCATTTCTTGCTTTTCCAGCTATTCTTATCCTGGACAAAAGACTTTTTGGACACATTAGAGCCAGTGAAGACCTATCACATGGAAAACAAACTAGGTTTATTTTGTGAAACTTGAAAAACAAAGTAAAAATACTCTTATCATAGGTAAAAACGTTTGAAGTTCATGTATACAATACCTATGATATTCTGTTTTCTGTGAGATGAATGCTTATAAGTGATATAGAATTTAATGTCAAATCAATGTGAGGAAGAACATTTGAACACAGCTTTCCCAAAATGGAGGAAGAGAACCACCCTTCATTGGAAGTGTTCCCAAAAGGGCTGAATGATTATTTTTCCATGGGATTAATATAAAATATATTAGTCAGGGGTTGAATAGATGACATCTAAATTTCCTTGCATTCCAATATTCATTTTTTTTAATCCTAAAATAAAACATCTACTCTTCTTTAGGTTCCAAATGTCTGAAATATTTTCCGAATTATCAGACATTTCTTCAATTAAACTATTCTCAAATACAGTAATATGTTTTCTAAACATTTCTTGATTCAAGAATTCATTTACTCTTGAATTTCTTCTAAGATGGCAGGAAATAAATGGAATTATTTCATTATTTTTGTTATGTTTTTCCAAACACATGTTTCAACAATTATCAACTTAAGGAGTTCCATAGTTTGTTTATTTCCTTCTAACTTGTAAATCAGAAAAAAACATGATCACAGATTTAAAATAAAAGTACTTCAACTCTATCATGTTAATATTGAGAGTTCAAAGTTTGATTACATGGAGGAATCAGTATTCATTTTAATAACAGTGTTATCATAAATGTAATCACAAATCATATCAAATTATATGCATACATAAAGACACAGCATCAAAAAATAGCCCAAATTCACACATTAATTTCTTAGTAACCTTACTGTGTAATCTACACAATAATTACCTATGAAGCTATCATTTTCTTTAGAAGTCATATACCATTTGTTCCTCATAGACTTTTTATTTGTTTGCTTTTTTATGTTTTTTGTTTTTATGCTTCAGGAAAACCCATTTCATGCTTCTTGCCACAATCTGGCAAGTCAAAAAATAAAAATATTACAATTGAGTGTTATTTTCCTGACCAAGACCTCAGCATTAAATAAATCTTAGCCTGAACTAACAAATGTCACAAAGTCAAAAGCATGAAAACCCATACAATAATCATATAAAACATTAAAATGATGCTCTAGATCATATAAAATAAATATCAATGCAATATGCACATTGATTATGTGGGGGAAGAAACCTACAGCAAATAACATATAACTACTGTATCCAAAATTTGAGCTAAAACTATTAGCTTAGCTAGAAGAGGCATCAAACATTTAATTAAGAGGGATTTTGTTTTATCTTCTTAGACTTTAGAAGGATATATAGAGGGAGACGATTCTGGTACTTTAAGAAGATTTATAAGGATCTCTGAGTCATGCTTTCTTTTTCCTCATATAAATTTCTCAGTAGTAGGCAAAAACTTTCAAAAATCACTATGCTGACCTTGGAGGTATGCTTTAAGCAGTATATTTACTGCTTCTAGTTTTGTTTTTTCCACTGAAAAGCATTTAAAATGTGAGGTGTTACCTTTTACCCATCTCCAGCAAGAAGGAAGCAGTTTTGTCCATCATCTTCAGGATTTATTCTGTCTCCTGAGAGCTCACAGCCCTCCCTAATTCAAATGTTTATTTCCCTTTGTCCCTTCATAGCTTTCAACTTTCCCACCCCAACTTAGCTCTCAGTGTCTTTGAATAAACTAAGAAAAACAAAGAAAAGTCAAAGTGGCATTTTTTGCAAAATTCCCTGCTGAATGTGAATTGGTGACTTGGTTATGATGAAAACTAAAGGTGTAAAGATTATATCTTAATAAGAGATAACATTATTGAATAGCTTCTGTGCATGATGAATGATGCTAGCACTTTACATTGCTTTATCTCCAATACTCACACTAACATTGACAACAAAATTTTATTTCCATTTTAGGGATGAAGAAATCAGGTGCAGAGGATTTAAGTAATTTTCCCAAAGCCCCACACATAGTGAATGGAAAGCTGGGATTTGGATAAAATCAGTCTATCTCTAAACCCTGTCTGTATTTTTTTCCTTCCACATTGATCTTCTAGGAACATAGAGAGTGATGAGGAAATTCATTTGGGTTTTAATTTCCAGAAAAGTAGATAGATATGCTTGCTAATTTGTTTTCATGCAATTCCATAAACATTTCTTAAATTGTTATTTTGAGCACACTGTATTATGCAGATTGTAGGGAATATTCAAAATATCTTTTAGACAACATCTTAAATTCAGGATGCTTATAGTCTAGAAATGAAGTAAAGTAGTTCCATCTATCTATATGAATTCTGTCAAAAGATAGATATCTATCTTTTGATCCATTGGTCAATGTGATAGATCAGGCTGCTATAATATATTATCATAGACTGGGTGGCCTTTAAACAACATCGACTTATTTCTCATAGTTCTGGAGGCTGGGAAGTCCAAGATCAAGGTGCCAGCATATTCACTATCTGATGAGAGCCCTCTTTCTGGTTCATAGACAGCCATCCTCTCCATGTGTCCTCACATGTTGGAAAAAGAGCAAGTGAGCCATCTAAGGTCTCTTTTACAAGGCACTAATCCCATTCACGATGGTTCCACCCTCATGGCCTCATTACCTCCCAAAAGCTCAGTCTCCAAATACCACCACATTGGAGATTAGACTTCAACATATGAATTTTGGGTGGACACAAACATCCAGTCTATTGCAGTCAACTATATGCATCCTGATTCTGTTTTCAGCATCAGACCCAATTAATGTTCACATACAGACATAAAATCTTTTCATCTTTTTCTTCCTGTAATATAGCAAACAATCTTGCTAAGGTGATTTCTGCAGTCTGTTTTTACTATTGAAGAAGATTTCAGAGAATCATCAAACAGATAGATTTGGCTTTAGCTGCATAAAAAAGTAGTTTGATTTATTTTGCAAATAAACAATACAAAGGGGGTGTTGTGGATTACTCTTATATGATGCCAGCCCCTCAGGTTTCCTTTGTTCGTCAACCTACACAGCTTAGGCAAATTCTACTGAAAATGTTTCCTGATGGGCACATGCATATAGAATCACAGATAACTGGGATATCCTCACTGAAATACAGCCACTAGATAAGCTTCCGCAAGTTACAGTCTCAGTTCAGAGATTTTGGAGTTTAACATTGTGTACTCGAATGCTTCCAAATCCATTCTGGGTGTTCTATCCAGCATTTGTATTCAATGGTTCAACCAAAAAGTAAATTAAAAGCTGAAATAAACTCAATATATTCATTGAGCTTTTTACCCCTAACCAAAGCAAATGTAAAACTGTTTCTAGGCCATTAACTGAATTAGATTTTACTCTGACTTTTTTGTTTACATGCTTGTTGGTTTCTAATTCAACTGACTAGGTCAAACAGGAACTAAATCTACATATTTCTCTATGAAACAGGTATAAAAACAATACAAACTATTTTTCTAAACCAAACTTAAACCAAACAAATATTTCATTAAATCTAAGTTTGTGAGAGAAAAGAGGAAGGGGAGGTGTTCTGGCTTCAGAGATTGCATTGTAGTGACTTGAAGATACTCTTATGATGCTAAATATCAATATGGAATTTCATCTACTCATCACTCTGGTGCTGTTATGTCTGACTTCCCTTTGATATCATGCCAAATTCTTTTCCTTTAACTTATTTATTCACAATCCAAATAACCAAAATGAATTCACATGCACACACTCATACATACACACATACACATTTACTCAAAAAAAAAAAAAGTTAATTGTTTGTCACTACCAGCTCTACTAGGTATACGTTTCTCACTGTGGTTTTCAAGATCTTTTATAACATGATCTTAACTTATCTTTCCAGCATTATTGCCTTAATTTCACCTCTGTAAATCCTAAGTAACCACAAATTGAAATAATTCACTGTGGCTAAAGGCAATAATATTCTATCTCGGTGACTTTGTTAATACTGTCCCTTTACCTATATTTTCTTTCTATTGATACTTTTATGGGAAATTCTACTGTTAGGACTTTGTAAAATTCCGGAGGTAGAGGAAAGGTAAGCAGAAGCCAAATTATTGTATGACTTACTAAAGGGTACAATATATAATATATCCTGAAGCATCTGTTACAAGGCCATAATAGGCATATTTAATAGATTATTTTCCCAGAGTGAAAAGGAAGTTAGATAATAGAAATAAGGTTAACGTAAAGAGACTAGCTAGGAAGCAAAGACAATAATTCAAATAACGATTAGGGATTTGAACTGAAGAGTATTAGTAGAGATTTATTCATTCAATCAAGTGTTGCGATTCTTTTTTTTTTCAGTGTTTTCTTTTTATTATTGAAGTATAGTTGATTTACAATGTTGTGTTAGTTTCTGAGATTCTTTTTAAATGCAGTCTGTTGTAACCAGTACTAGCTAGTACTACTCATTTCTCAATCATTGCACTTACAGCCACACGTTTATTAACTACATTATCTGGTTTCTATACCATCACAGGAGTCAGTTGTATCAAATGCCTTGCCACACGTGGGTCACCATTTTTCCAGGCTCCTGTAATAGTTACCTTGTCACCCACTGCCAAGATCCAAAGTCAATGCCTTATATTCTCTATGTTTTGTTAGAGCAACACCCAGTCCTGGTAGAAATTCCTCCACAGAGATTAACCATACAGTTCACCAATGTCCCCAACACTGGTCATGCTCAGTGTTCTCTCCAAGCACAACTCTGCCTTTCCCAGAGCTGGCCCAAGTAATGACAAGTTTCTGAACAATCTTTCATCTGTTCTATAAAGCATCTTGTCTTGTATGTAGAAGTTACTCAATAAATTCTTATTGAACAAAATCCATATATTTATTATTATATGTTTCTTTGTTATGCTCTTAACTCCAAAAAGATTTGTAATAGTCTTTACTTTTGTGCATGTGTGTATGATTATACCTCTGATCAACAGAGAAAATTTTCACTTTTACTGTCTTTAAACAGTGAAGTCAAGCATCATTTACCAGTGAATATGTGAGCTAAATAGACAGTTGTTCAGCATCATTGTAACTTCTGAGGTTCATTTTGAACCTTCATAGAGAAGTTCAAGTATGATTACAAATATTTGCTACAACGTTATCTATGTTATGTTATACTTTTATTATTTTAATATAAAAATAGCAACAGCTGTTATTTTCTGAGTAGATATTATGTGCCAGGAATTTTTATGCATTTGACTTAAATTTATTTTATCATCACAATAGCCCTATGAGGTAGTTATTATTCAGAAGGTGCAGATTAGAAAACTGAGGGATAAAGGGAATAAATAGTATAACCAGAATTTGAAAATCGAAAGTTTGACTCCTGAGCTCACTCTTAAACACTATACAATATTTCCTTTTTAGAATGTGGAGGCATATCAGATGTTAGAACTAAGGTGTGGAATTTTCATTGAACAAGAATGTATCCTCTAAATTGGGATTTCTCAACCTCAGTTCTATTGACATTTTAGACTACATAATTCTTGTTATAGGGGATATATGTGTATTGTCAAGTGTTGAGCAGCATCCCTGCCCTTTACCCACTAGATTCCAGTAGCACTCACAAGTCATGACAATCAAAAATGTCTCTAGATGCTTCTCTCAGTGTGCCCTAAATGGGCAAAATCACCTCTGTCAAGAACAACTGAGATACATTTTTAAAAAGTGAAACTATACTTAAATTCTCATTAGTCACTGATGCACCCTCATAATATAGTATGGTTGAGTGATCTTGTTTCATCAAGATATAGCCTAAATTAAGCACATTTTATTCTAGGCACTCAATATCTTCTTTTCACATCAGAATGTCTTTTCAGGGACAAAAGGTATTTTTAGAAGCTGTTCTCTGTCAGTCCTTTCACTTAATCTTTCATGATATCCATCAGCTGAGAAAAAAGACCACAATGGAGTAAAATATCTGATGAGAAAAGATGTCTCAAAAAGCCCCCCTTCTCCCAAAGCTATTGCAAATGAACCATTATGTGTCAGCTCTCAAGGAATAGCTCTCAGGTAATAATGACTTTTTAAAAAAGTAAATTCCTGGTAGTAACTCTTGAGAATATAACTAGATGCAATTGTTCTTCATCAGCTCTTCAGATAGCCAATTTTATACAGGATATCAATTATGTTAAGAAAGTTCCAAGGCCATGTGAGAGATTGTTAGCAGCTTTTTTCCCCCTCAAATCACCAGGATTTGAGAACTATGACTGCTGTGGTTTCATTAGTCTCATACTTACAGACAGATTTTCATTCTTTCTCATGTAAGAGTGTATCATATTATTATCAAAAGCAGTTAATATTATCATAATCAACAACCACATCATCATCTGTTCACACATGGTCACATGAGGATGAGTGACATGTATAAGTGCAAAATCCATGGAGAATTAGATCATTTTCTCTAATAATTATTCTAATTCATGGACCCTTATAAACTCCCAGACTTGTGCACTGAAGTTTGTGTTCAGCAAACTCTAAGAGGAAGTACTTATGGAACAGAACATTTGTAATTTTTCATTGGCCGTCTGAGCCGTCTATCTAACTGGCATAAGTATTTGACTGTTGAAAGCACGTCCGCATGGTTTAGATAAGATGTGACATTTTCCATTTTAATCTGAACCAACAGCCCAGAGTTCTCAGTGAACATTTTACATTACTGGTAGAAAATTCCTTCTAAGAGTATCCTCACCTCTTACCAGTTTATTGTGCAAAGATAATATTGTGCAAACACTGGTCAGGTTTTTCATTGTGCTCTTTTCCTCTCATGTTTTTATGATTATTTCATAAACTAAAAGAAATCAGTTTAATTGTCATTTTACTATTGACTAGTTTCACAATGAATGTATAAATTACCATTCTTATCACTGTATTTTCATATTTGAATTTGTCAAGTCTTCAGAGTTTTTCCTTGACTTTAAATCTTTCTTGTACAAGATGAAATTCCAGTCATGATGTCAGGACCATGAAGAATAACTTTTCCTAGATAAATGATTGGTCCTTCTATATCGGTTATCTATTGCTGCATAATAAAACACCCCAAAGCTCAGTGGCTTATGACAACAACTATTTTATATGGCTCTTGAGTCTGTGGGTCAGCTTGTCAACTCTGTTGATCTTGGCTAGGCTCACTCATGTGACTGTGATCAGCTTATGGGTCAACTGGGAACTGGCTGGTCCAGCATGGTCTAGGCTAAGACAACTCAGCTCTACTCCACATAGCCTCTCATTCTGCAGTATGCCAACACAGCTTATTCAACATGTTAGTTGGGTACTGTTCCAACATAGTGAGCAGAAATACTCAACTTCTTTGAAGACTAGGCTTGAAAATGGCACGTCACTTCTGTTTCATTCTGTTGCTGAAAGCAAGTCATAAAGCCGGTCCAGATTTAAGAAGAGGGGGAATAGCCTCCATCTCTTGGTTAGAGGAGCTACAAAGTCAGTACAAAGGGCATACATAGTAAGTAATGACTTTTGCGGGGGATGGGGGGGTTGTAATCTACCACACCTCCAATATTGACAATTTTGACATTTTGAATGTAAGCAGTGAGCCTTCTGCACGCACAGCTATGTTGTCAAAATATGGTCAGAATAAACTGATTCTGTGCAGCAATTTTATTACTCACAGGGAAGTTGATTAAACTGACCAGTTTACAGATGTAAATATGGGAGATGGTGCTTTTGAGGGATGGGTTGAGAATTTTATGATTTATCCTAAAACCCTTTCTTTACTAATAAACAGATGCAGAAACAGAGAAAAAAAAATGAGTAGTGTCTTTAAAGTTTAGGCCTAACTTGGTAAAGTTTATCTAATGCAGCACCCTATGTATTGTTATTTTATTAAGTCAGTAGGATCTCTGTGCATAGATGGCATATGAAGCAGGTGAAAATGAGGCAGAATGTTCTGTTCTTTAATGTGGGAAAAAGTATAATGTGCACACATTCCATTTCAATAGAAAAACCCCATGCAAATGTAGTATTCCAAGGAGAACTAAGACTCACTATAATACTGCCTAGTAATATTACTTCTAAAAAGCTATCATAATGCTTAGCTGGATTTCAGTAGTCTTATTGCTCATGAATGTTCAAATTGCAGGGAAAGCACATTGAGAATAATTATCTGTTTTAAGCCACAACAAAGATACTTTCTTTGATTCCTGCTTATTTTGGAATATGTACAGAGGTTTAAGTGGAACAACCAAAATTTAAAAAATAGAAGAAAAAATTACTTATGTTATAAAAGTGAATTATATATGAACTACATTAAAGGTAAACACATTTTTCTGACCTAGTTAAATGTGGTAGATTCCTCCAATCCTTTGGGAGGGATCCGTTTGCATTGGCACATGACCATGACTTCTGACTGCATATGAGGGATGCTGTGAGCTAAAATCAGCAATAAAAATATTCATATGTGTATATCACTTTGCAAGGAGTGTACATATACTTTGTGAACATGTTATTTTTATCAAATCTGTAAGGAATACAGGGCATTATAATTATGCATTTTATGTGAAAAGTCTGAGGCTCAGGGAGATGGCTGACTTGTCAAATGCCATACTGCTCCTGCATAGGAGGATATGAAAGAAATGTGGGTTCTCTAATTCAATGTCCAGAGCTCTTCTCCATACACCATTATAACTTTTTCCTATAGATATTGAATAATGATGCAGTTACTTAACTCCAAATACCAGAGAGGAATGAAGAGACAGCTGGGGTCATACTTAAATCCAACTAGGTTCACACTGCTATATTTAAAATGGATAACCAACAAGGACATACTTTATAGCACAGGGAACTCTGCTCAATATTATGTAACAACCTAAATGGGAAAAGAATTTGAAAAAGAATAGATACATGTATATGTATAACGGAATCACTTTGCTGTACACCTGAAACTAACACAACATTGTTAATCAACTAAACTCCAATATAAAATAAAAAGTTAAAAAAAAATCTAACTAGGTTCCATGTCTAGCAAACTTGCAAGATACGTCCAGAAATCTAAAGGACTTCTCCAATACCCGCCACCCCCCCAGCCTGGGAAAACTCATGCTGGGAAACAGAGGCAGGCATGATGAATTTTATCCATAAAGAAAGTTTTGTTATTAGAGAGAAATAATGATTTTGAATGTGGTTGCAGTCATTTAAATCCATCTTGTGGATGCATGGATTTGTGCCTGTATCCTGGAGAGACAAACAGGGCTGTGATCAAGAAAATTTAAAGGAACAGTTTCAGTTTCTTCTGTAAAGTCTGTACAAGCAACCTTGCCATAAGACTTTTTAAATCCCAATCTCACCCAAAGAGAGATAGGAGTCTCCCCTCTCCCCACAGTGCCAAAGAGGCCCCCAACAGCTTTATGCTGGTGTTGACTTTTACTTAGTGAGGATGGTGATGTTTGTTGGCTCCACATCGGTGACTGTTGCTATTTCTATTTCAGCAATGGGGATGCCCACTAGGAGATCCCGGTGTTAGCAAAGCAATAGGAGAAGAAGGTGAGTTCATGAGTACATTGTAACAAACATTCATACACTCGGTCTCAGATGATTTTAAAAAATATATAACTTTGTACAACTTTGCTTTTTAGCTTCAGGCTGCCTTCAGTAATCATTTCACTCCATCCTGTTCCAGGATAGTCTATATGGTTGAGAGATCTGTCAGTAAAATTCAAGTCACTGTCCACTGTCCAAAGTCCAGGAACTGGGAGGAAAATGTTCAGTCATTCTGGAGCTTTCCAACCACCTCCTATTACCCTTTGCTATTATCCTTCTCTTCAGGATTTTGTGCATTCTGAAATCAGGGAAGGAACAGGGATTCCATGATAGCCTTCGGGCGAGGTAATTCATTCCATTTGGCCCATGAACTCCAGTGTCTGTTTATGCTCCATTTTCTTGGCTCACTTGATATTTTTTGTTTATGCTAACATTTGTTTTCATAACCATGGACTCTGCCATTTTCTCCACTTGGAATTACCCTCACTCAATGGCCTCCTGAGTCCAAATCCAAATTTCTTATTGACTGGCTTTCTCCACACTTCCAAAACACCAAGAAAGCACAGAATTCTGGACTGTCTTCACTGTACATAGTGAGGAGTTCAGAACCCAAGGTGAGTTTGCCCATAGGCACCAACAGACTCACCTATAAAAATTGGTCCGCTACCCCTTCCATGCCATAGGGGGCATGAATCCACGACTAATGCAAGATTTCTCTAGAAGGTTTATAATCTCCCAAGGATACAGCATGGAAATGGGACACTGGACATAATCTGAGTGTTTCTACATTTACATCTTCATCTTTGCTCTCTCTCCTCTCTTCCTCATCCTTCCCAGTAGGAAACTTCTCCTAGACTGAAGCCTTGTCCTTCCTATTCCACGGCTCATTATAATAACTCTGTGCTACAAGTATTTAGGATTGACTATTGATACTAAAACTTAGTTTTGAGATTTCTAAGGAAAATCTTTTCTCTCTCAACAAAGTCTAACTTTTCCTTCATGGAACTTAAAAACTTAAGTTTTGCCAAAGCAATGACATCTTTGTTCTAGGCATTATCTTCTCCTTCCTTCACAAAACCCATAAATTCTTCTTCTTAAATAAATGGTGAGTGGCAGCTAGGAAATATTAGGGTGTGATTTGGAATAAAACTGTATTGATTTATTATCTTATTATTTTCTCAGTTTTGACTGAGATATAATTCACTAATAACATTGTATCAGTTTAAGGTGTACAACATAATGATTTGATACATGTAAATATTGCAAAATGATTACCACAATAAGTTTTGTTAACATTCATCTCCTCACATAGCTACAATTTTTTTCTTGTGATAAGGACTTTAGAAATCTACTCCCTTAGACACTTTAAATATATAATACAGTACTGTTAACTATTATGTGTGTGTGTGTGTGATATATATATGATATTATTTTTTAAAAATAGAATATCACTATCAAATATGATTTATTCCTGGATATTCATTTGGAGAGAAATGAATTCATTTGGAGAAATTCATTTAATCCTTCATTAAAAAGTTGGATGACTGAACCAATAATATTTGAGCCATTGTTGATAATGTAGTGTCAGTTGTGTCTACAAGCAGATGAAGTCTGAAAAACTCAGGTTGCAAAACTTTGTTGTATTGGGATGGATGCAGAACCCATAAAGGCTTATTTAACCCAGTGATTTTCAAACTGTACCTCACAGTGCCATTCAGGTCTGTGGAGCTGTTTCTGGGAAAACCAATTGTCAGTCAGAGCATTTACACTGTTTTACATACTAGCATTTCAATTAAAATTTCATTTGAAGGAAGTTTCCATTATTACAGTTTTCCATCATTACAAGAAATAATATAAATAGATGATAAATACAGTGACATAGATATAGAGCAACATATAAATGTAGATAAATAAGACAGATTAGATAGATAGATAGATAGATAGATGTAAACCTCTATTTTAACCTTTAAATTCAATGCTTTCCTGACCAGCAAGTCCACCTTAGTTTATGGTGATGCACTGAAGTTGGTGGAAAAGGAGGACTGACTTGGTTTTCTTTGATAGAACACTTATTATTCCAAGCACAGTGCATGCTACTTTCATTATTTAATTCATCCTCACAGGAATCATGTGAAATGGTAGTATGATCTCCATTTTATGAATGGAAACAGGCCCAGGGAAGTTAAGAAGCTTGTTCAGAGTCAGTGAACAGGAAAGACAGAAGTGGTTTTTAAATTAACTCGGGTGTGACTGAACTAAAAGTCCATACTTTACTCCTACAGTTATAATACCATGTCGCCTCTAACATGGTAATAAGTGGTGCATAGTGTAGATATAGTCATCTTGGGGATAACATGCAGAAAGATGTGTAGATTCCATTTGCTGCTACAATCGCCATGGTTCAAGTAAAGGGGATCTTTTATTAAACTTGGAAATGAAAATCAGCAAATCTTTTGTACCATAAAATTCTAATATGTATGACTCTACTTTAGAAGTCTTTGTCAAATTCTTTAGCTTTGAATAGAATTTTCTTAATCACAGCTTTTTTATCAAAATATATAATCATATGCCTGTTCTTCAAAGTATTCTACTTTCAACATTCACTGTTTTATTCCACAAATATACACATTTTAAGACATTTATTGCCAAGTCTACTGCCTCATGTTATTTTTTTAACAAAGATTTGATTTTTATTTTCTTATATCCCCATATTATGCCTCAGTACTTTATTCAAGAAGAGGATTATTCTTCCAAATCAACTCTCTAAAACGATGCTTCAGTAATATGTTAACTATATTTATTACTTTATAAGTTCAATTTCATTTAACAAGACATTGTGACCAAAAAGTTAGCCAAAATTCATTAGGAACAAAAGCAAAGTTAATGAAATAGAAAAACAAATTAAAATCTGACTACATACATTCACTAACGATATTATGAAAAGACCTTAGGTGAAAATAGTAAATAAGAAATTAATCGTGAGAGGAGTAACTATATTATGATTTAAAAATTAACACAGGACTTGACAACGGAAGATCTAAGTTCAAGTCCCAGATATGCCATGTACTAAGTTTAGCAGGTAAGTTAATATGTGTAACTCTCCAATTAATGTTTGTAAAGTGAGGATAATAATATTTATCTCCTATAGTAATTATGAGGATTAAATAAAATTGCATGTAAAAACATGTTAAGATATAGAATTCTATACAAGTAAAAGGTACATTTATTAAAAGACATTTTTCTGTTTCAGAGTAAACTGACTTAATTCAATTGCCAACACAAGTGCACATAGTCACCCCAATGGGAGACAGATGCCTTTGGCTGGTCTATGCTTGTGCTAAAAATGAGGCTGAGAAGTAATAAGGAGCCAGCCCAGCTGAACACTCCAATTATATTCCTTTTTTTAACCAAAGACCCAGAGGTTTCTCAAGATTCCTCTCTTTGCTTTCCAGTTAGTACACCTGGAACTCTATCCAATTTCACAGCAGTTGTCTCCTTTATGTTTTGGATTGGGGTTTTCTCTTGTCAATGGGATTCACTGATCTATTTATCAATCACTTTCTTAGCAATTTCTTTGTTCCAGGAATTATTTTAGGTGATAGGGTAGGGTATTGAAGAAGACTAAAAATACGTCATGGAGACTATATTACATAAATAATATGCAGTAAAAAATAAATAAACAAGGAGATTGTATAAATGCTACAGTGAAAATAAGAAAAGGTGGTACGATAGCAATTATGGGTGGATATTTAACAATGATTAGGAGTTAGTGTTCAAGAATCTGCCTCATAGAGAACCCTAATTCAATTGCTGGCTAGCCTTACCACTTTGGAAAATTGCTTTAACTGCTCTGACCTTGCATTTCCCTACCTGCAAAATGGCAATAAGTATGTTAATAACTATTTCAAAGGGCAATTGAGAGGATTAAATGAACTATTCACGTAAAGTGTTTGGAACAGAACCTGGAACGTACTTTAGACTAAGTAGTCAGTGCAGGCATTTCTGACAAAAAAATAGTTAAGGCAAGACCTGGATGACAAGGAGATGGCTTTGAGAAGCGCTGAGCAGAACACTTAGTGAAATAAAATAGTGAAAAATAGCTCATACAAAGGTTCTGATATAAAACCAGGGTTGAGTCTTTTAGGGAAAAAAAGGCCATCGGTGTTAGAAGCATGTTGTGATGGTTAATTTTATATGTCAACTTGACTGAGCTAAGGGATGCCCACGCAGCTGGTAAAACATTATTTCTGGTTGTGTCTGTGAAGGTGTTTCTGGAAGATATTAGCATTTGATTCAGTAGACAGTAAAGAAGATTCCCCTTGTTAATGTGAGTGGGCATTATCCAATCTGTTGAGAACCTCAACAGAACAAAAAGACAAAGGTAGAGAGAATTCTCTCTCTCTCTTCTTGTGCTGCGACATCCATCTTTTCCTGCATTTAGACATTGGAGCTCCTGATTCATGGGCCTTGGGACTCTAGGACTTACGCTATAGGCCCCTTTGCTTCTCAGGCCATTGGATTGGACTTAACTATACCACCAGCTTTTCCTGATTTTCCAGCTTGCAAATGGCAGATTGTGAGACTTGTCAGCCTTCATAATCATGTGAGCCAATTCCTATAATAAACCTCTTCATATGTATACATGTTATTGGTTTTATTTATCTGGAGAACGCTGACTAATACACATAGTGATCAGGTGGCAAGATGCTAGACCCAGTGAGCTCTTGATGGAGGTTGGATTTATCTTATGTTTGATGGGTTGTCTTCTGAGGAATATAATTAAGGGAGTGGAAGGATATGTTTGGCATAAGAGGCTATCGTAAAATCCAGTGCTGAAATGATAGTGGCTTGGAGTAGAATGATCTCTGTAGTTGTGGAGGAAAGTAGGCAGACTTCATAGCAAAAAGGAAGGTGCCAAAAATGGAGAATAAGAGGAGTTGTAAAGGAGGAAAGAGGAAAACTATAAAACATGTTATCGTAACAGTCAAGGGAAGACAATTTTAGGAAGGATGGAGTATTCAACCGTCAAATGTTGCTGAGAAGCTGGATCAAATGAAGACAAGGTTGTGGCCATTCGTCATTTGATGATGGTCACTAAATACTTTGAGCACAGTAGTTTTAGGGAAATGCTGTAGATGAAAGGCTGGGTAGGTGAGGTGAGAACGGGAGGCAATGAAATGAAGGCAGCAGTTCTGAACATCTATTCTGAAAAGTTGTACTGCAAAAGATGTCAGGACCAAGCGGACAGAGCGGCGAGTTCAAAGAGCTTTTGGTTTGGGTTTGGGTTGTGTTGATATAGTTGTTTATAATATGGGCAATACTAGAGCATCAACTTTAATTTTCAAAAATTGTTTGTAATGTCTGGTCAGCAAATACACACAGCAACAATTCCCACACACCCACTTTCCAGCTTTTTCTTTTCCAGGTTTGTTGTGAACTTGAACCATTAAATATGTAAATATTAGCTACAATTTCCAGAAGTTCGGGCCCAGAAGAAATAGTAAACATTCGTCTTCACTATCATGACTCACTCCTGTATCTGTGATTATCAAACATCCGAATTAAGATGTCAGTAGTGGCCAGGGTCCAGCCCATCTCAATGAGTCTGTTTAGAAAAACTAAAGTTCAGCTCAGAAGATTATAAAGTTCACATTGCCCCATCACTTTGGTTTGTGTGGATTTCAACTATTTAGCAATTTTAATTAATTTAAAAGCTACCTATGCTCCAGCCTCTGGACACTCATGCATTTACTTCCACTAAGCACTTCACAACCAGCATGACATTTCAACAGTGCATTATGCTCTGAATGTGACACACTGAGAAGATAACAATATCGCCTAAGACAGAGTTCCTTTCCAAATGTTTAACCTGAATCTAATCATGAGGAAACAATCAGAAAATCCAAATTGAGAACCATTCAGCAAAACAACTAGCCTGAGCCCAACAAAAATGTCCATACCGTACAGACAAATAGAAGGCTGCTGGCCTGAAGGAGATTAAAGAGATGTGACAATGAAATGCAATGTGTGATCACTGATTAGATCTTGGATTAAAAAAAAAAAAGCTAAAAAGGACAGCATTCAGATAATTGGGGATATTTGCATATGGACTGTATATTAGATATAAATTTTATATCAATGTTAAATTCTCTGAGTGTGAGAATTATAGTATAGTTGTAAGGATAATGCTCATGTTTTTAGAAGCTAAATGCTGACTTATTCATGTGAATTATTTTGTCTTTCTTCAATTTGTTCTTAGATGCTTCAGAAGGGGCAGATAGGCAGACAGAGAGAGAAGATATAAAGCAAACAAAACAGACAAAATAAAATATGAATAATAAATACATAAATAAACTACTCATGCTATTGTCTGTTTAGAAATTTAATCTGCACACAAATGCTAATAATATTCACTGTCTAATCATAATACATAGTTCAGTTTTCCCCACAAAATTCCAAAATCCTTATAGGCAGGAAATAAGTGATATGCATCTTTATCAAAACACTGAGCTCTAGAAAAAAAGTGCACAAAACTGAAACTCAGAAAATGTTTGCTAACACAAAACCTATAAAAATGCTAAAAGTATTAAAACTGCTAAAAAAAACCCCAAACAAATAATATTTAGACACTATAGTAGAAAAAGTATACCCCGGATACATTTTTTTGAAGTTCTGGTAACTATACTTTAGAATAGATGGTTAGTAAAGGACCAAACTCAAAGAGAAAACAATCATCACAGCCTTAGTAATAAAACCACTGATGAGTAATTATACAAGTCACTACAAGGCTGCTTTGAAATCAGTGTTCAAAAAACAACTATGAACAAATCCTAGACTTAGAAATTAATATTGTTGGAAATATATCAGTACAAATCATCAAAATTCAAATAAAATTTTCTCAAATCAAATTCATCATTTTAGCTCCAGAAAAATGAACTATTTCATTTTACAGAAGATACAAGAATCTATAAAAATATATAATGCCAAGACTTTCCGTTGTCAGTAAATAAACTCCTAAAGATTTTAAAGGGTTCAAAAGATTAGGTTTCATCAATTTGTAATTTTTCCCTTCCGTCACTTTGAAAGGACTCTTTATACAAGTCCATTTTGTAGACCTTATAAAGAATCCTCTCATTTCTCTCTCAAAGAACCTGCATTGTGTATGACGGTTGTGAGGTTAGAGCCAATCTGTGGCATTGGTCTCAATAACTATCATCCCTATCTTCATCTACTTTTAAGGTTCTAAAAAATAATCAAGATAAAAATTTTATTCTTGTGGTTTCAATAGGCAATTTTTCTGTGATTTGCCCTTTGATGTTATAACATGTAAAGTAATGTGGAATTAATCAGAGGATTCCATTCATGCATGGTAGAAAAATAAAGGTATAAGATATACAGTGACCGTCTGTGTGGAATCACAGATTTTTATTTGGCCAAGCTTTATAGAATTCATCATTTTTCTCTTTAGAATATCTCATTTTCCCTCAACATCACCATCCCCCAATACTACCCCCATTTATCATTCCAACCCGTAAAAAAAATATATTGGATGAAAAAAGAATACATGATCCTTCATTAACAAAAGAAAATTAGAAAATGTATTCTTGTCTAAAATGGAGGAATAGCTTTGAATCTTACAAAATAGATTCCTTTGATATTTTGTTCTAATTTGCTCAAGCTGCTGTTAGTTTTATTGAGCAACTCTATATTTTAGAATTTCTGTGCTAAATATACTGCATTAAAGCACACTGTATTTTACCCTCCTGCTAAGATCAGGCTCAAAGATACAAAAATGGAGGTGGGAAGACTTAGCAATTGAGGCTACACTTAATATACTATTTGAAAAACAAAAAGTGGACTAAAACATATGGCATGTAGGCGAAACTGTGTTTAAAATATATTTCTCCAACAAAAATAAGTTAAGGTGATCTAGGGTTAATAACCAAAGCCGGGAAAAGAAGACTCTTCTGCAACTTACATTGTTTAAAATTATCAAGAACATATATTGAAACATCAAAATTCTCTTCTACATTATAGAAGCCTTTCACATATTCAGAATGTTAAAAATAAATATTTTTGAAGTTATCTTTACTTCCTATTTTTATTCTATGTATGCCTTAACTATCAGTACTTTTAAAAAACTACTACCTCAGACTTCACGCTGAGATTAATTTGAATATTTTTAGAATCCTCTGCCTTTTAATTAGGTTTCCTCTAAAATCTTAACTCATTTCTTCTCATGTTACCATTTAATAATATTTCTTTTGATTTCAACTGATGCTCCTAGATCAAATGAACTGGTAATTTCAAGAGATATCTTGATAAGTCTCTCCCAAAATACAGACTTTTTAACCATTGCTCAAAAAATTTCCCATCTAAGCTAGTAAAACTTGCTTACTTATGCTCGATATTTCCTCCCACTTTTGAATATCAGAAATGCTTTACAGTAGGCATATTTAGGCTCACCTGTGCAATATGAGCCAGCAGGATAAGAAAGGAAATTTCAATTATGCAACTGCTAAATAAATCCATTTACATTATTTTTCAAAAACAACTATGAACAAATCCTAGACTTAGAAATTAATATCAGACATAATACATACATAAAATATGTATGTAATTTATTCCTACACTATATGTCTAAGTGTTTAATATATTTTAATTTCTCTTTAGGTTATGCCTTTAGAGAGGATTACAGTTTTATTTCCTAAAAACTAAACTGAAAAATCTATATAAACACATATTTCAGATTTGATCCACATAAGTTTTCAGATTCAACATACAAATAAATTTGTATCTCCAACATAAATCCTTGAATTAAGTGTAAATTTGTTAAGTAACTCCTTGATTACCTGTTTATATCTTGTTTTTGTATCAATTTTTAACATAGAAGCTTCTCCCTTTAAGAGCTTGACCCTACACACACACCCCTACACACACACTGCTAGAGAAGACTGGAATTGAGGCACAGCACCACTCCTACTGCTGTCCCGGAGAGACCCACATAGTATTTTAGCTGCATATTCAGATTTTGAACATCTTTATAACACTGCTCTGGAAATCCCCAAACTGCTTTTGCATCTATGAAAATAAAGGGTCCCATTGTTATGCAATGGACTATAAAGAAAGTACAAGCTTTTTATTCTTATGGGTACTTTTATAGTATCTGATGTTATTGGAGCAGGGACTGCTTGGGGCAAGGGAGAACTACGCCAAGTTTCGAGCCAACCAGTTTGTTCATTTCCCTTTATGTTCACTGATGCACCACTTTCAGTAATAAGATCCTTATTCCATGTTTTGGCACTCTAAGTCATGACATTAAAATGACTATAAGGAAACGTATCACAGGCTATTTATCTTTGCGAGGTAGATAATTTAGAAATGTAAGTTATGTGTTTATTATTTTTTTAAAGATTTTTTGATGTGGACCATTTTTAAAGTCTTTATTGAATTTGTTACAATATTGCTTCTGTTTTCTGTTTTGGTTTTTTGGCCCTGTGGCATGTGGGATCTTAGCTCCCCGACGAGGGTTCGAACTTGCACCCCCTGCATTGGAAGGCGAAGTCTTAACCACTGGACCGCCAGGGAAGTCCCAGTTATGTGTTTAAACCAAGGAAATTAACAAAAACAGTACACTTCAGGATTATTGTTGACTTAATTCTGAGTTCATGATATTTATTGAGAGCTCTCTTCAGTAATGCAGTTAGAATATATACATATTTATATATATATAAATTTTTATATATTTACATATAATATAAATAAATTCAATGTAGACACAGACCTATTGAAAGAAAGTCAGTAGCTATAAATCTCTATTGAAATAATGCAAAAGGGCTTGCTCCAGACTTCATAATTTCTTTGCCATGTAGACCACTATTTCTAATCCTTTTACGCTTTCCCTAATTTAGACTGTTTAAAACCTCATTCCATAGCAAAGAAAACTGAAAAAAGTATGCTCTATTCTTCCACCTCAGAAACACATGTAGTTACTTCCAGTTTTAGCTCAAACATGTAAAAAGCTTGGAAGCAATCCGTCTCATCCCTACGACTAGAAAAAAGCTGAGCAAACTAAAAATCAGCATCTTTGTTTGGACTTATGAGAAAAACTGAGGTCACAGGGTAAACTGGCACCCCAAAAACCTGGAGAAATAGGCAAACACAGAGAGTTACAGCTAGAAATGCTTGCCTAAATTAGAAGCAACCGAAAACATAAAGTGGTGGGAACACATATATGATAATTTTGATGAATTTCTGCAGGCTGATTATGGACTAGCGTGAGAGTGAGAACTCCTGGAGGACACGGTTTTGGGGGATACCAACACACTTTCAAGGGTTTTACCCTTAAGAAACTGCATGAGGTTCTCAAAAGGAAGAGCCAGGAGAGATTCCTCATGCTTTTAGGAGAGGTGAGGAAAGGAAGGGTAACCAATGTGAAATGTACCAGAGCATTCTCCATACCAAAAGCCTACTCTCCAGAGAAAAAAACTTTACCAGAGTCTTAACAACCTGGAGGAAGGTCATTTCCCAGACATGATCCCCCCCTATAGCCTTTCAGTCTTACCTAAAAGGAGAAAAAATAAATAAAAGCTAAGAAACACTTGTCAAGGTCACAGCCCAGGGATACAGGCCCACCAAAAATATCAGAAGATTATAGTTTCTCAACTTCATAAAGAACATCTACAAAACACCTACAACTAATGTCATACTTAATAGTGAGGTTCTGGCCCCTAAGATTGTGAGAAAAGCAAATATATCCTCTCTCAGCACTCCTAATGCAATTTCATACTGAGAGCTAGTGCAATAAGATAACTAATTAACCAAATAAATAAATAAATAAATAAATAAAAGCTGTACCAATTGGGAGGGGGAAAAAGCCCTATTTTTGTTGGCAGATAATATGATTGTCTGTGAAGAAAATTTAAAAATCAACTAAAACTCCTAGGAATAATAAGTGAGTATAGCATGGTCACAGGACAAAAGGTTAATATACAAGTTCAACTGCATTCCTATACACCAGCAATGGCTGTGTGGAATTTGAGATTTTAAAAACACATTATTTACAATAGCACCCCCAAAATAAATACATTAAAATATGTACAGGATCTATATATGGAAAATTACAAAATCCTGAGAAAAGAAATTTAAAAATTAAATAAATGCAGAGATAATTCATATTTATGGATTGGAAGACTCATATTGTTAAGGTATTAAATTTTCATATTTTGAATTCTGGATTCAACACAATCCAAATCAAACTCCAAGAAAGTTATTTGCAGGCTATATAAAAACTGAATGCAAAATTGAGATAGGCAAAATACCTAGAAGATCCAACACAATAATAAGATTAAAGTTGGAGAACTCACATTACCTGATTTCATGACTTGGCATAAAGTTACAGTAATCAAGAGAGTATGATATTGATGACAGAATAAGCATACAGATCAATGGAATGAAGTAGAGACCCCAGAAATAGCTCCATACAAATATAATCAACTAACTTTAGACAAAAAGCAAAGGTAATTCAATGGAGAAAGAATATTCTTTTCAACAAATGATGCTGGAACAACTGGACATTGACATGTGAAAAAGTAAGGCTTGACAAAAGACCTTTACACTTTTCAAAAAATTAACTCAAAATATTAAATGGAAAGCTCTAAAACTTCTAGAAGACAACGTAAGAGAAAACGACCAATCTGGGTTTGGTGATGAATTTTTTAATACAAGACCTTAAAGCATGATCCATGAAAGAAATATTGATGAGTTGGACTTCATTAAAATTATAAAAATGTCTTCTCTATGAAAGACATTGTTAAGGGAATCAAAAGATAAGCCAAATACTAGGAGAAAATAGTTGCAAAATATATATCTGATAAAGGACTTGTGACCAAATCAACGAACTCTCAAAACTCAACAGTAAGAAAAGAAATAATCCAATTGAAAAATGGGCAAAAGATTTGAATAGCCACCTTACCAGAAAAATGTATACAGTGTGGTGTCCACAAATACGGTGGAGTAGGTAACTCCATAGTACCATCTCTCCAAAGAAACATCAAAAAATCAAGCAAAAACTGTTAGAATAAACATTGCCAGAACTTTAGAAAATTGCCAAAGGTCTACAGCAACAAAGAAAATGCTGAAACAGGAGCAAGGCAACTTTCAAACAACAAGGAAGCTTTGCAACATTTTTACTTGCCCTTGCCATGCTCTCCTTTCCAGCTCAGTGGCAGTCTTGAAGATGGCAGCTCACACTGCAAATGTAGGACCCTCTGCTCTGGTTCTGGAGGAAGCAGAACTGAACCTGTTCTTAAAGAATGGCATTTGTCTGCTTGTCAGCTTCCTGCCTGGAAGCTGCCTGAAGAAATGACACAAAGTGCATGTCTTTGTTTCTCCTAACTCAGAATTTACTCATGGCAGACTCACTGTCATTCCTCAAAAATATTCTAAGAAATGAATAACTTGCTGCCACCTGGGGCAAAAGAATACAGTGGAGGCAAACAGAGAGTGTTGAAAGCCTGAGAGGAAAAGCTGGAGAGTTTCTTTGGGAAATTAGGGCAGTCAAAAGAGCTGGGGTATTTGGAAAAATCACACACATGTGCATGTCCAGGGCAGAATGCATGCTCAGAAAAGACCTGAGAAGACCCTAAGTGTTCACCTATAACTGATCTGTAGCCTTGGTGCAAACATGAAGTTAAGGCTGTCAGAGTTGTAAATGGCCTCCCAGGCTAAGTGCTGAAAGGCCCTAAGCCTTTAAGTGCTGGAGCCAATCTGCAAAGCAGGGGAGTTCTTTGGTTTGTTCATTTGTTTGTTTTTGTAGTGTTGTTCTTCATTATTATTCAGCAAAAATATTTTCTAAATTCCTGTGTGATATTTTCTTTAACCTATGAGTTATCCAGAGTTGCTTACTTTCCAAATATTTTGGGATTTTCTTGCTATTCCTATTGATTTCTATTTAATACCATTACTGGCAGAAAACAAAACTTTGTATGTTTCAATCATTTGAAGTGTATTCAGATGTGGTGGGGACCAAATTTTCTCACTGCTGGAGGGGAAGTTTATAGCTAAGCAATAGGATAAGTCAAGAATGGTCCATGTAGTAATGGACTAGAATTGGAGACATAAATATGAACTCAGGTTTAGTTTAATGAAGATACCATTGGTTACATATAGAAATATATAAATATGTGTATGGTGCAGACATATATATTTCCTTGCTCTGTCAGCTGAGACTACCTAGAAGAAATGACACACAGCAGTAGCAATAAACAATACACCAGATCTTGGTTTCTTGGTTTCTAATACCATTCTTCCTTAAAAGGAACCAGGGATCCTTGGCAAAATGGCTGACTAGAAATGAATGGAGCAGGAAATATATAAGATGAGGCTTGAGCATCTTGCAGTGCCAGAAATAAGGGAGTAAAATAATAATAATGGTGATGATGATGATGGCAGTAAGTCAAAGGCACACAGAAGCCAAGTTAAAGAACTTCCAATGACCAAAACTGGAAAAATTTGAGCAAACAAATATATAAAATAGTATTAGATTATAACCTAAAGTTTCAGTACATACCTATGAGTCTTGTACTGATATAAATGAATGACTGAACAAATAAACCAGTGGAAGATGAGGGACGAATCTCAGGATGAGAAGCATAACTTCCAATACCTTAAGTGTAGGCTGCACCAAGTGACTTCCTTCAAAAGAGTGCAGAATGTAAAAGGAAAAGGAAGAGTAACTTTATAGTGGAGAAACCTGACAAACACTACTTCATCCAAGTGATCAAGGTCGACATCACTTATCAACATAATTCAGGTTGATAGGATACTTTACCTCTGTGATCTTCCTCCCCAAAACTTACAACCCCAGTCTAATCATAAGGAAAAAAATCAGAAAAATTCCAATAGAGGGATATTCTGAAATATATATGACCAATACTCCTCAAAATTGTCAAGGTCATCAAAAACAATGAAGGTTTGAGAAACTGTCACAGCCAAGAGGAGCTTTCAGGAGACATGACAACTAAATGTGATGTGGTATCCTAGATGGAAATCCTGGATTTTTACATTAGGTGAAAAGTAAGGAAACCTGAATAAAGTATGGACTTAATTATAATAAATCGCATAGTAATGTGTGATGTTAATAGTAGGGGTACCTGGGTTTAGGGTATATGAAAGCACTCTCTTTTTCACAATTTTTATGTAAATCTAAAACTTTAAAAAATAAAGTTTAATTTTAAAAAGATATAAGAAACCCTCCTCAAAAAATATATATTTAAAAAAAAATATATATATATATATTTACTTACACATGCAATTTTTTTGTGAGGTAGGTATGGGCAGGGGATGGAGAAAGCTCCTATGGACTAGGAAGTAGATGCATTTGAGGAGAAATGATATGTAAGCAGCATCCTTATAAAAGGTAATTATCCCATGAGTAGTTCCATGACTGGGTTGAGTGGCCAGTCGTGCTGTGCATTTTTAAGACTACAGACTGTTCATTACTAGGGGCTGTCATTTTCTACCACCTCTCCCTGAGTGGTGGGCACCACAGAAGGAGCTAGACATTTAGGGATTCTAAACAGATTGCTAAACAGATATTATTCCGACCTTTATTTGTGTTCACATCTTTGCAAAAACTCATGTTGTCCCCTCTCCCTTGTTGCTCACAGTCCAGTGTTCATATAATTCTCCTTGAGGCTGATGACACAAGACCCCTGGGACCTATGACTGACACAGTTAAAAAAAAAAAAAAAGAAGGCATATGCTTGACTAGTCAAGCTGAACAATTTGCATGACCTGTGACAAACCCTGCATGATGCCCCAGCAGTGGTTCTGAGTTAGATTGGTAAGACCTTTCCATAGCCCTAGATTCTTCATCCATGCCCTAAACAGAGTTATTCTGCATAAATTAGTATAAAGAGAAGACTAGATAGAGAAAAGTTTTACTTGGATATGAAATAGGTTACTACAAATTGGCTGATGGTATCTGCCAAAGAGGAGAAAGATGTTTTAAACAATAAGAGGACTTCCATTTCCAGTTAGGATTGAAAATGTAATAATGTTGATCTAACCATAAAAATGAAAATAAGCTGAACAAATTACCAAACAGTATCTAAAATAAATTCAGAGAGAGGAGAATGCAAAGAAATCAAAGTAAGCTAATATCCAGAAAAGGATGAGTGCATAGTATAAGAGAAGACATCATCACTGCTTTCATCCTTGGTGAAGCAGAAGAAAGAAGACTCTGCCATAGACTGAGGAAAAGACACCAGAAAAATTCATACATACTTTTTATAGCTACATATGGGCTGACATGATAAATTAGAATTCTAAAGAGCCCCACCACACAGCAAGTTGTCTTCATCTACCAACCCTTTTCATAGTCCTACAGCAAATTCAGGAATAGACCAAAGACTGGGTTCAAGGTAAAATAACTGTGAGATCCTCCCAGAGGCATGTGGGGCTTTTCACTAAACAAAGCAACACCTGACTGAATGAAGTCAGGACAAGAGAGCTGAAAGGAAATCCTGAGAGGCACTCACTCTGTGCCTTAACCAATGTCAAGGCAACCAACGTTAAGGCAACGTTAAAGCAACATTAAGGTACACATTTATATAAGTATATACGTTTTAAAAGATTATTGACCATTTAGAACAAAATAATACCAGTGCATTGTGAGGATTTTAGCATATGAAGAAATATAAAGTATGATAGGAGCCAAAACGGAGGGAAGGGCAAATGAAATGATGCTATTATAAGGTTTACACATTTGCCATGAAGTCACATAATATAATTTAAAACTAGGTTGTGGTGTTATAGACAAATCTTGTAAACTTTATAATAGCCACTCAAATATAAAACAAAGAAATATAGCTAATGAATCAACAGAGGCCATAAAATGAGATATTAAAAAATGTTCAGCTTACTGAGAAAAGTCAGGAAAGGAGAAACAGAGAAACAGGACAAATCAAATAAGAAGCAAATACCAAGATAGTAGACTTCAATATAAGCATACTAATAATAACATTAAATACAAATGACCTAAACACTCCAACTGAAAGCAGAGATTGTCAGATTGGACAAGAAGAATGATCCAACTATATGTTGCATATAAGAAATACTATCGACTTTCTGGTTTCAGTTCTGACATGTAAAGAACTACTTGCAACCAGACAACCAGAAAAAGTTGGAAAAATTGAAAATCAGTGACTTTTCTTGGGCCCATAAGAGATCTGAGATTGCAGAACAAACCACCATCTTTAAACCTGGAGAGACAGACACATCTTAGAGAGATACAACTGAAACCTGTTTACCTAAAACAGAATCCACTGGAGCCATAAACTGATAGGAACTCTTAAGTGGGAATCATGACTAATTGCTGGAGGCTGATTATGGACTAGATGGAGAGTGAGAAATTCCTGAGGGCTGCAGTATTGGGTGGGAAGAGTTACACCTGAGTTTTTCCTACAGAAACCCCACCAGGTTCTCACAGTGAGGATCCAAGAGAGCCCCCTAGTGGCTGTGGAAGGGAAGGGCAAGAGTAGCCACTGTGAAGCACAATGGAGTCTTCTCCATAGCAAAAGCCTGATGTCCAAGAGGAAGAACTTGGCAAGAGCACAAAACCTAGGAAGATGATTCCTTCCTATTCAAGGAAATAGATTGAAAGAGAGTAGGGGGAAGAGAGGACAAAAGCTAAGCCACTTGAGGAACACTCGTGAAGTTCATACCCCTGAGAAACAGGCCCACTTAAAAGGCTAGATTATTCAGAATATTATAAAATGCTTCTACTCCCCCACTTATAACCACACCAACAAGGCACCAGTATAATGATAGTGCATTATAACTGAAGAGAAACAAGACACAGACTTTCTCTGAGCAGGAATACACGGCAGCCCAAATATAACAGGGAGTAAAACAGTAACACCGGAAAGATTAGAAGTCCCTGGTACCTATAGCTACACCAAATATTAAACATAGCCCAACTCCTAGCAGATTAGCATAAATCCTCACACTAAGGACCTGCTTACCTCAGTTCCTACTGCCTAATGCAACATATCTGGCTTTCAACAAAAAATTAGCAGTCATGCCAAAAGGCAAGTAAAAACATTCTGAAGAAAGGAAACAATCATTAGAACAACACTCAGACAAGAAACGGATGTTGGAATTATCATACGGGAATTTCAAATAACTATGATTAATATGTTATGACCCCTAATAGTGCAAATATATAACAGTCAAGAACAGATGGGTAATGCATCAGAGAGATGGAAACTCTAAGAAAGGATCAAGAGGAAATGTTAGAACACAGTAACAGAAATGAAATGTCTTTGATGGACTCATCAGAAAACTGGACATGGCCAAGGAAAGAACTAGTGCACTTGAAGATAGGATGAAATATGCCAACCTGAAATGTAAAGAAAAAAACCCAACAACTGTGAGACAATATCAAAAGGTGTAACATATACATAATTTTAATACCAGGACAATCAAACCCACTGATTCAGGAAGCTGAGAGAAGGATAAGTATCTTCCCATGCTCCCCATACCGCCCGAAAAAAAGCCCTCAGAAAACAAACATGCATATATATATACAGGCACATCATATTCAAACTTCAGAAAACAAGAACAAATTAGATATAGAGACACAGACAAATTGAATGTAAAAGAGTAAATACAGTTATCGTCAGAAATTTTTTTTAAATTGATAATGATAAAAAGGTCAATTAATGAGAAAGACATATTAATACTAAAAGTATATGTACCTAAAAATAGAGATTCAAATGCATGAAGCAAAAATTGAAGAACTAAAATGGAGTAATAAACATCTGTAGTCATACTGGAAATTTTAACATGCTCTTCTCAGTAACTGAGAGAACAATGAAGTGAATGCTGTTAAGGAGAAATACTATTTCTGCTATTTCTGTAGTCTCTAGAGACACACTGACTGGGTTCAAGTTTCAGCTATGTGACCTTGAACTAGTTACCTAATCTCTTTCTGCCTCAATCTTCTAATCAACAAAATGGGGATAGTAATGCCATAGGATTGTTGAAAGGATTAAATGGGTTAATACATACAAAACAATAAGAACTGTGCCTGGCACACTGTAAGAAATATATGGTTTATTTTTTATATTTAAATAAACTGAAGGACAGTTGGCTTAAATTCTTGTTTGTGTAGCTTCATTTAGGAAAACATCTCTCTGAGTTTCATTGCTGTATTCTTTGTGTGTGATTAGCTACAAGGTTTTTCAGCATAAGTTCTTCCATAGAACTTCACTCAAGACTTACAAAGATCAGTGACATATCACCAGGTTTCTGTATCAATCTCTATTTGTCCAATTCTGTCCCTTCTCTGTCACAACCCTCTTCTGTATTTTATTCATAGCCATATCAGTGAATATATTTAGAGACCATACTCTTTTATCTTGTCTTTGCAATTTATTATTCACATGACCTTAAACAAATTGCTCCTACTTCACGGTGTCACGATTTCATTACCTGTAAAATGTGGACCACGCTTCTGATTCAGCTCACTAAGCTTCTGCAAGTGTTGCCTAATTAATGAAGTAAAAGTGCTTCAAAAAGCAGAGTGCTTCGTGCATTTCTCAAACTTCATAGGAGCGCAGTTTGACAGTCAGTAAAAAGCAAGGTGTTTGTGACTGGCTGTCTTGGAGCCTCTGCAGGCTCTCCTGGAAATGTGTATGTGTGTCCTGTGTCACTTTCATTCCTTCCCTCATATTAATGGATGTACCAGAGAAACTTCAGAGACTTATTTTTCTTCTTTCAGAAGAATCTTCTTTGTAAAGAAGCTAGAATATAATATGCAAAAATAATGAAAGTATATTGTGCTTTTATATCTTATAGGCACTGTAAGAAATTTTTACAAAGGAATATGTGAGATATATTTCTCAGATGTTTAATGATTAATTCATCTATTTTGGAGAGCTCATAGGATAAGAATTCTATTTTGTTTTATTTGGGAGATTCACATCTACTCTACTGTACTAATGTTGGGTTTTTGCAGTCATTCATCATATTCTTTAGTTTGATACTCCACAGGTGGAATGAATTCCACCAGAGATTGTTGTGGAAGACATAACTATGGACCAGAGGAATGTTACTCAAATTACTTCTTTGGAGCACTACTGTATCAAAAGATATAGCAAAGGATGACAAAATCAAGTAGGTCGATGATGATATATCTACTTCTTGGATAGTCACAATGTACTCTAATGTATTTAAAGACCATTCATTCATTCATGGAATCTTTACTGAATATCTATATGTCAGGGAATTTTCTAGATTCTGATGGCACACAATTAAACAAAACAGACTGAATTTTCTCCTTTTGGAAATCCATAGTCTAATGTTTACAGGAAACCCCTATTTCACAAAAGAAACCTAACTTAATTTGCATTAACCTAGCACATACTACACTTCCATAAACTCTCCTCATAGAAGAGAAATTAAAATATCATGGGCATCCCAATATTGTTGGGAACACAATTTTGAAAGTGGTGATGGTATAAAAATCAGCTCTTTTGACTCCGTGGCTTCTATCTCTTTAATATTTGCCTAACTATATCAGAAATGAATGTCATGGCTGGTATATACTCAACCGGTATAGATTGCCTAACAGACACTCTACTTGGCATTACACATTATGTTTGTGAATTTTGAGTTATCACATGACCTCCCAAAGGATTCAGTTTGTTACATTTAAGATTAATGAGGCACTGGATAGCCATTAAGAAGCTATTTAAGAATATGCATTTAATTAAAATGAATTATGTATATGCATTAATGCCATTCAACCTTTTTAATTTAGAGAGATAAATCATGGCTGTTTCACTCCTGAGAAGGGTCCTAACGTTGGCAAATTGAATATTGATGTTACAATGCCCAAATAATTAATGCCGGTCAGATTCATCCATAATGTGTATATCCTAAGACTTAGCCCACCAGAGAAAATTAAATATTTATTTTTTAGTTGACTATGTGTATGAACTTGCACGTTTAATGAGCTACAATGGGTAGTTTAACGTTACTTACACGTAATCTCTGAATACAAAGCAAGTGGTAACATCAATTCTCAAAATACTGACCAGCAATAAGGCTTAACTTATTCATCAGCATTACTGACTCAGTATGAATGTTTTCCTTTAAACACAACCACTATTCATATGCAACACAGTTACCACCTATTGACTTAGTAATGCTTCCAGTGGCGTTTTTTTCTGCCCAAGGGAAATGATGCCAATACTTCAATTCTACCAAGTTTGTATTCAGAACAATGTCATATATCCAATGGATGGATACCTGAATACCATGGTGGACAGAAATTCTCTCTTTTCTTCTGTATCTCCTAGTGCCTCTAATAGGTAGGTGTTCTATCTGTTCATAGTGAGTTTAGTTGAATGAAGAGGAGAAATATGGATAGTAAAAATAGATCTGAAAGCCAACATTTGCTGAGAGATTAAACTAAATACTTTGCTTGAAGTAATTTACTAAATCCTCACAGTAATCATATTGGTTAGGTACTATTATTATTCTCCTTTTACAGATAAGGAAATTGAGACATAAAAGGTTAAATGATTTGTTCAAGATCACAGAGTTGATACTTGATAAAGCCTAGGTTCGAATTCCAGCAATCTGACTCCTGAGCCTGCTTAAGTTTTGCTGTACTGGCTTAGAAAGTGTAGAGCATCTCACAGTATCACGAAGTCTAAGGAACTCACAGTCCATTTCTTTTGTTGGCTTCTTATTCATATTCAGTGACGTTAATAGTTTTATAGGACTAATAACAAATCCATTCTGAGTCACATATTTCAGTTCTCCATGTGTTTTCTAAGAAAATCTAATTTCGTACAAGCACACATTCTTTGTGTCTCACCATAAGGAAACCCACCTAAACTTCTTGAAATATATGTGTACACACACACACACACACACACACACACACACACACACACATTTAGTGTCAAGTATAGTAGAAACTCAAATATGAATAAAGAGATGAATTTTATATAAGCTCCTAGGTCTTTATAGAATTAGAATTCTTTCATTAAAAAATAGAAGAAAAATAATATTTAACTAGAAGCTTCCTTTTAGAAATGGAAAGAATCTATTAATTACCAAGGGAGAAGTAGTGAAATGTCAAGACTAATGTGATTACAGTTTCCTAAAAACATTTCATTTGTTTTTCAATCACCAACGTCACAACTGCAGCCATCTGACTACAAGCATAACAATAACCTTAAAAGGCTCATATCACATGGTTTAAAGCTGTACTTTCACCAAGAGCTTCACAGCAGTTTAATCAATAAAGCAGCACAAGCTGTGAACAATTATAATAAAACACCTTAAGAATGATCCACAATTAAAAGGTAGAGAAAAAAAGCCCTTCAATTTGGATAAACCAATCTGCCACTCAGTTTGATAAAGTTCAGTTGACGTGTTCTGACACTCTCATGGCACCTATCAGCAGAAAGATCTGTAGCCTTGAATCTAAATTAACTCTTCAGGTTGTACAAGAGTAAAGAATCATAAGCCTCTAGTTACACACACTGGAGTATTACTTGTAACCTAACAAGCAAATTCCTACTGAAATTTCACATTGCAATTTACCAGGAGGTATCTATACGGATTTTAACAAGTGGTTTGAAATATATCTCTAAAATATGACAGTTCTTCATTTTAACATATAATAATTGATAGACCCATGCTTATAATTAATATAAAAATATACAGTTATCACCTATAATTTGATAGACAGGAGAGATTAACAGTAAGTAAGACATACTCATCATTCTTTGGGGGCTTGCCTTTTTATGATGTTCCATTCTACACTAAACTTGAAAAATTGGTTAGTGAGGAGAGCAGGGGGCGGGGGGGCATACATACAGGTTTGTCCAGACAAAAGGACTGGGTAAAATGTGAGTGCCTAAAATATCTTAACCTTCAGAATTGCAAGTAGTTTGGGGGCAAAGCAGGCATGTAAGAAAGTAGTGGTATATGAAGCTTAATATTAAAAGATTTTAAGTCAGAGAGTGACATGATTTGAGTTTTCAAGTTGCAACTTAGAAATAATTCTCTGGCTCCAGAGACAAGAATAGATAAAAAGAAGCAAAACTAGAGAATATTACGTTATTTCAAAGTAGAAGTGATGAGTTGAATTTTCTCAGTCAGCTCTGCCAGTGTGGGTGAGATGGATTCATCTGAAGGGTCTAGAACAGAATGTAGCACAGAGGTGTAGGGGTTTTTTGCAGGGTAGGCCTCAAGGTTGTACTTCTCCAATTTTGGGTCTCGACATCTGTTCATCGAGAGAAGAGGTGAGTAATATCTTGGGCATACTTCCAAACACTGGTTAATATATCTTTATACCATTCCTTGGACATCTAGACATCATCTTTCCCATTTTCATATTCCCTTAGTTAGTGGCTGGGTTGTAGGGGTAATGGTGCTTTTAAGACCTATGAGTAATACCAAGGATGGAAATTTACTATGGAAGCAGGTGCACTAGGAGATGGTGACATTACATGAAAAATCCATGGCGTGTAGAGGATGTATTATCTAAAGAAAATGTAGCTAGAGTAGGATCACTCAAAATCTAGTTGAGATATACATCTGGCTATAAGTCAGTCCTCAGAGTTGGCAGCAGACTTGTAGATTAGAAACAGGGAGGTTAGAAGAGTAACTTCTTAAATTGTAATGCTGACTGAGATCCAAGATCTGTGGAATGATGCCTAGGGAATCCGTGGAAGTCAGAATAATTCCTGGGTGAATAACAAAGCAGTGGATAAAACAGTATGGAAACAATGCATAGACTGAAGTGTGCTGGTTTACTGTTTATTCATAAATAACAGAGTATTGTCCTTGTCATTGGTATATTCTTCATAGGTCTCTCTCATGTTTCTGTACACCTTGTCAGCAGAGGTGATGACAACTTCTGTTTAGAACTCCTTTTACAAGGATGTTTATATAGCAAACGATTTTGGAAGATAGGGATAGTGTCTCCTGGTTCAGAGAGCAGATTTGTTTGCCATCCAATATAGCAAAGATAATGTCTCCTTCCAGGGGAAAGATTGAACAGCTCTGCTTGCAGTCCCTTTAAAGGACTGGAGTTTCTTTAGCTCAGGGTTCCTTAGCTACGATGCAAATGTACTACATGCACAGCTTACACCTGATCACTTCACACTTTTCTCATGGGACTTAGAGGACAAGGGAAAATAATGCAAACACATAGTTCACACTCCCTGCTGAGATGTGTAACAAAGTGATTTGTGTTTGACCCAAGGGTGTCATATCTTTTGCCAGAAACCAGTAACTGCAGCAGGCTAACCTTTTAGCTTGTAAGTAGGGTAACACTCTCAAATCCTTCAAAGTTCTTGACAGGATAGTTATTTTATAATGGCATAACGAAAGAGGCATCTCAGCTATTTTTTGAGAATATTTTCATCATAGTTCTAGTTTTCAGGAATATGTACACTTTAATTCAATTTGTTATAGACGGACCACATCAGTACTGTCACATAATAAACTAATTGGTGACATAAGGGGAAAGGAGGGGGAAGTACACTCAGAATAAGATGTTTTTAAATTCACTGTAACCTGATTACAGAATCAGAATATGCAACTTTTAAAAGAGCCCCCAACATAGCCAGATTTTCACCACATGAATTCATTTGTCTCTACAGCCCAGATGCTTGCCCCAAGTGCTAATGCTTTGCTCTTGTATTGTCCACCAATTTTCATCTAGAATAGTCTCAGAGACTTTGAATCTTTCACTCTTCACTGCCTGAATTTAATGTTTTCCTTTTGGCCGGTTCTAGCTTCTCCTTGTAGTCTGTTCTAAACTGCACTTTCATGGTTTGGGAGTTTCAACCATGCAGGTGGCCAACAAAATCTAACTTAAACCCATACATATTGTCAAACATGTGTTGCTGCTATAAATACAGTTATGCTGAAATACAATTATTAAGAAACAGATTGATAATTAGTGTGAATACATGAAGCCAGTGGATCATACCTGCAAGAAAGAGCCAATTGTGTTTTTTCCAAACTCGGTGTTTTGTGATCTCACGTTGGAATCTTATTCACTGTAGTGGGAATATTATATCATGGAAATAAGCAAATGCTGAATATTAGGCTTTTTTTTTTTCTTTCTGGACAATCAGTGGCATAACCAGAGTATATCCATATTCACATTTCAAAACCAAAACACAATTTTGGGGACTAAATAGTTTTTGATTATTTTATTTTTTATTTATTTATGTTTTTAAAAAGATCCCCAGAAAATTCTCTTTATATTTTCTTCCTTCCTTCCTTCCTTCCTTCCTTCCTTCCTTCGTTTCTTTCTTTCTTCCTTTCTTTCATCTTTTTGGCTGCATTAGGTCTTCATTGCTGCTTGTGGGCTTTCTCTGGTTGTGGCGAGCGGGGGCTACTCTTTGGTGCGGTGCACGGGCTTCTCATTGTGGTGGCTTCTCTTGTTGTGGAGCATGGACTCTAGGTGCGCAGACTTCGGTAGTTGTCGCACGCAGGCTCAGTAGTTGTGGCTCACGGGTTGTAAAGTGTGGGCTCAGTAGTTGTGGCACACGGGCTTAGTTGCTCCACAGCATGTGAGATCTTTCCAGACCAGGGCTCAAACCTATGCCCCTCCATTGGCAAGGAGATTCTTAAACACTGTGCCACCAGGGAAGTCCTGTTTTTGATTATTTTAATGTTCAGTTTATTATTCAGGTAAGTCAACTTCTTTACTGGAAAACAAAAACAAAAGTAACATGGATCTTAGTCAATAAAGCAATGGAGATAATACTGAAGTCTTAGTAGAAGGCAACCATTCACACAATTTTTTCCAAAGTTCTCCCTAAATACTGGAGATATTAATATTTTTTATGGTACAAAATTATAAGGCATGGCTGGATACTGAAAACAAATCTAGAAGCTTGCAAGTAGTTTCTTGGAATAATTTTATCTTTGTGCCTTAATTATAGCTCATTTAACATCAAAATAACCAGAAATCTTTAATGAAAATCATAAATTCAATATAAAAAATGAAAAAAATATGATGTAAAGAATTTTAAAAAGAAGTAAAAGCAAATATACTGGGGAATACATTACATTCACATGTACAAAAATATTAAAATCTTGGATTGGATTTTTTAATACATATGCCGACTGAGACAATTAAAACATAATGACACAGGCACTATGGACTCTGGTCTGAAGAGCCAGGTGTGAGGCCTCTGCCCCCCAGCACCAATGAGCAAGTGAAACTAGAAAGCACAAAGGGAAAAAAGGGAGAATTCTTTGTAAAATATGAAGAAGGAAATCTCCTTGATCCAACACACCGGAAAGCTAACTCAAAGAACACATTGAAGAAGATTTGAAGCTGTGTGGCTGACAATGTCTTGGTGCTCCGGCTGGCTGTCAGGCCTGAGCCTCCGAGTGGGAGAGCCGAGTTCAGGACATTGGACCACCAGAGACCTTCTGGCCCCACATAACATCAATTGGAGAGAGCTCTACCAGAGATCTCCATCTCAATGCTAAGACCCAGCTCCACTAATGACAAGCAAGCTCCAGTGCTGGACACCCCATGCGAAACAACTAGGAAGACAGGAACACAACCCCACCCATTAGCAGACAGACAGCCTAAAATCAAACTAAGTTCACAGACACCCCAAAACACACCACCAGACGCAGCCCTGCCCACCTGAAAGACAAGATCCAGCCTCATCAACGAGAATACAGGCACCAGTCCCCTCCACCAGGAAGCCTACACAACCCAATGAACCAACCTCAGCCACTGGGGACAGACACCAAAAACAACAGGAACTATGAACCTGTAGCCTGCGAAAAGGAGACCCCAAACACAGTAAGTTAAGCAAAATGAGAAGACAGAGAAATAAACAGCAGATGAAGGAACAAGGTAAAAACCCACCAGACCAAATAAATGAAGAGGAAATAGGCAGTCTGCCTGAAAAAGAATTCAAAGTGATGATAGTAAAGATGATCCAAAATCTTGGAAATAGAATAGACAACATGCAAGAAATATTTAACAAGGACCTAGAAGAATTAAATAGCAAACAAACACTGATGAACAACACAGTAAATGAAATTAAAAATTCTCTAGAATGAATCAATAGCAGAATAACTGAGGCAGAAGAACGGATAAGTAACCTGGAAAATAAAATAGTGGAAATAACTACCACAGAGCAGAATAAAGAAAAAAGAATGAAAAGAATTGAGGACATTCTCAGAGACCTCTGGGACAACATTAAACGCACCAACATTTGAATTATAGGGGTCCCAGAAGAAGAATACAAAAAGAAATGGACTGAGAAAATATTTGAAGAGATTATAGTTGAAAAATTCCCTAACATCGGAAAGGAAATAGCGAATCAAGTCAAGGAAGTGCAAGAGTCCCATACAGGATAAATCCAAGGAGAAACATGCTAAGACACATAGTAATCAAACTATCAAAAATTAAATACAAAGGAAAAATATTAAAATCAGCAAGGGAAAAGCAACAAATAGCATACAAGGGAAACCCCATAAGGTTAACAGCTGATCTTTCAGCAGAAACTCTGCAAGCCAGAGGGAGTGGCAGGACATATTAAAAGTGGTGAAAGGGAGAAACCTACAACCAAGATTCCTCTACCCAGCAGGGATCTCATTCAGATTCGACTGAAAAATTAAAACCTTTACAGAGAAGCCAAAGCTCAGAGACTTCAGCACCACCAAACTAGCTTTACGACAAATACTAAAGGAACTTCTCTAGGCAGGAAAAACAAGAAAGGAAAAGACATAAAATAACAAACCCAAAACAATTAAGAAAATGGCAATAGGAACATACATATCAATAATTACCTTAAAAGTAAATGGATTAAATGCTCCAACCAAAAGACATAGACTGGCTGAATGGAAACCAAAACAAGACCGGTATATATCTTGTCTACAAGAGACCCACTTCAGACCTAGGGACACATACAGACTGAAAGTGAGGGGGTGGAAAATGATATTCCATGCAAATGGAAATAAAAAGAAGGCTGGAGTATCAATTCTCATATGAGACAAAATAGAGTTTAAAATAAAGACTATTACAAGAGACAAAGAAGGACACTACATAATGATCAAGGGATCAATCCAAGAAGAAGACACAACAATTGTAAATATTTATGCACCCAACATAGAAGCCCCTCAATACCTAAGGCAAATGCTAACAGCCATAAAAGGGGAAATCGACAGTAACACAATAATAGTAGGGGACCTTAACACCCACTATCAGCAATGGACAGATCAAACAAAATGAAAATAAATAAGGAAACACAAGCTTTAAATGATACATTAAACAAGATGGACTTAATTGATATTTATAGGACATTCCATCCAAAAACAACAGAATACACTTTCTTCTCAAATGCTCATAGAACATTCTCCAGGAGACATCATAACCTGGGTCCCAAATCAAGCATTGGTAAATTTAAGAAAATTGAAATCATGTCAAGTATTTTTTCCAACCACAACGCTATGAGACTAGATATCCATTACAGGAAAAAAACTAAAAAATACAAACACATGGAGGCTAAACAATACACTACTAAATAACCGAGAGATCACAGAAGAAATCAAAGAGGAAATCAAAAATATCTAGAAACAAATGACAGTGAAAACACAGTGACCCAAAACCTATGGGATGCAGCAAAAGCAGTTCTAAGAGGGAAGTTGAGAGCAATACAGTCCTACCTCAAGAAATAAGAAACATCTCAAATAAACAGCCTAAAATTACTCCTAAGGCAATTAGAGAAAGAAGAACAAAAATCCCTCAAAGTTAGCAGAAGGAAAGAAATCATAAAGATCAGATCGGAAATAAATGAAAAAGAAATGAAGGAAACAATAGCAAACATCAATAAAGCTAAAAGCTTGTTCTTTGAGAAGATAAACAAAATGGATAAACGATTAGCCAGACTCATCAAGAAGAAAAGGGAGAAGACTCAAATCAAATAGACTAAGAAATGAAGGGAGAAGTAACAACTGACACTGAGGAAGTACAAAGAATCATGAGAGATTACTACAAGCAGCTATATGCCAATAAAATGGACAACCTGGAAGAAATGGACAAATTCTTAGAAATGCACAAGCTGCCAAGACTGAATCAGGAAGAAATAGAAAATATGAACAGACCAATCACAAGCACTGAAATTGAAACTGTGATTAAAAATCTTCCAACAAACAAAAGGCCAGGACCAGATGGCTTCACAGGTGAATTCTATCAAATATTTAGAGAAGAGCTAACACCTATCCTTCTCAAACTCTTCCAAAATATAGCAGAGGGAGGAACACTCCCTAACTCATTCTGTGAGGCTCCCATCACCCTGATACCAAAACAAGACAAAGATGTTACAAAAAAAGAAAACTACAGGCCAATATCACTGATGAACATAGATGCAAAAATCCTCAACAAAATACTAGCAACCAGAATCCAGCAGCACATTAATTGAATCATACACCATGACAAGTGGGGTTTATCCCAGGAATGCAAGGATTCTTCAGTATATGCAAGTCAATGAATATGATACACCATATTAACAAACTGAAGGATAAAAACCATATGATCATCTCAATAGATGTGGAAAAACTTTTCAACAAAATTCAAAAACAATTTATGATAAAAACTCTCCAGAAAGTAGGCATAGAGGGAACTTACCTCAACATAATAAAGGCCATATATGACACACGCACAGCCAGCATCATCCACAATGGTGAAAAACTGAAACCATTTCCACTAAGATTAGGAACAAGTCAAGGTTACCCACTCTCACCACTATTATTCAACATAGTTTTTGAAGTTTTAGCCACAGCAGTCAGAGACAAAAAAGAAATAAAATGAATCCAAATCAGAAAAAGAAGTAAAACTGTCACTGTTTGCAGATGACATAATACTACACATAGAGAATCCTAAAGATGCAATGGAAAACTACTAGAGCTAATCAATGAATTTGGTAAAGTAGGAGGATACAAAATTAATGCACAGAAATCTCTTGCATTCCTATGCATTAATGATGAAAAATCTGAAAATAAATTAAGGAAACACTCCCATTTTCCATTGCAACGAAAAGAATAAATACCTAGGAATAAACCTACCTAAGGAGACAAAAGACCTGTATGCAGAAATCTGTAAGACAATGATGAAAGAAATTAAACAGATACAAACAGATGGAAAGTTATAACATGTTTTTGGATTGGAAGAATAAACATTGTGAAAATGACTATACTACCCAAAGCAATCTACAGATTCAGTGCAATCCCTATCAAACTACCAATGGCATTTTTCACAGAACTAGAACAAAAAAATTAACAATTTGTATGGAAACACAAAAGACCCCAAATACCCAAAGCAATCTCGAGAAAGAAAAACAGAGCTGGAGGAATCAGGTTCCCTGACTTCAGACTATACTATGAAGGTACAGTAATCAAACAGTATGGTACTGGCACAAAAACAGAAATATAGATCAATGGAACAGGATAGAAAGCCCAGAGATAAACCCATGCACATATGGTCACCTTATCTTTGATAAAGGAGGCAAGAATATACAATGGAGAAAAGACAGCCTCTTCAATAAGTGGTGCTGGGAAAACTGGACAGCTACATGTAAAAGAATGAATTTAGAACACTCCCTAACACCATACACAGAAATAAACTCCAAATGGATTAAAGATCTAAATGTATGGCCAGATACTATAAAACTCTTAGAGGAAAACATAGGCAGAACACTCTTTGACATAAATTATGACAAGATACTTCTTGACCCACCTCCTAGTGAAATGGAAATAAAAACAAAAATAAACATATGGGACCTAATGAAACTTCAAAGCTTTTGCACAGTAAAGGAAACCATAAACAAGATGAAAAGACAACCCTCAGAATGTGAGAAAATATTTGCAAATGAAGCAACAGACAAAGGCTTAATCTCCAAAATTTAAAAGCACCTCATGCAGCTCAATATCAAAAAGACAAACAACCCGATCCAAAAATGGACAGAAGACTGTAATAGACATTTCTCCAAAGAAGATATGCCAATTGCCAACAAACACATGAAAAGTTGCTCAACATCACTAATCATTAGAGAAATGCAAATTAAGACTACAATGAGGTATCACCTCACACCGGTCAGAATGGCCGTCATCAAAAAATCTACAAACAATAAATTATGGAGAGGGTGTGGGGAAAAGGAAACCCTCTTGCACTGTTTGTGGGAATGTAAATTGATACAGCCACTATGGAGAACAGTATGGAGGTTCATTAAAAAACTAAAAATAGAACTACCATATGACCCAGCAGTCCCACTACTGGGCATATACCCTGAGAAAACCATAATTCAAAAAAAGTCATGTACCACAATGTTCATTACAGCACTATTTACAATAGCAAGGACATGCAAGCAACCTAAGTGTCCATCAACAGATGAATGGATAAAGAAGATATGGCACATATACACAATGGAATATTACTCAGCCATAAAAAGTAAACGAAATTGAGTTTTTTGTAGTGAGGTGGATGGACCTAGATTCTGTCATACAGAGTGAAGTAAGTCAGAAAGAGAAAAACAAATACCGTATGCTAAAACATATATATGGAATAAAAAAAAATGGTTCTGAAGAACCTAGGGGCAGGACAGAATAAAGATGCAGTTGTAGATAATGGACTTGAGGACACGGGGAGGGTGAAGGGTAAGCTGGGACGAAGTAAGAGAGTGGCATGGATATATATACACTACCAAATGTAAGATAGATAGCTAGTGGGAAGCAGTTGCATAGCACAGGGAGATCAGCTCAGTGCTTTGTGACTACCTAGAAGGGTGGGATAGGGAGGGTGGGAGGGAGACACAAGAGGGAGGGGATATGGGGATATATGTAAAAGTATAGCTGATTCAGTTTGTTATACAGTAGCAACTAACACAACAATGTAAAGCAATTATACTCCAATACAGGTGTTTAAAAAACCCCATAATCTTACAGAAACATAGATGCTAAAAGAATGGAAAATATATATACCAAAGAAATGTAAAACTAAAGGAAGTTGATAAAGTACTACTATTATCAGATGAAAATAGACTTTAAGTTAAAAAACTTTATTAGGGATATGAAGGCCATTAATAACAATAAGGAAAAAAATCTGTCGAAAAATGTACTAATGGTGAATTTTATGCCTACAACAATAAATTCTCCAAATATATAAAGTTAGACAGAATTACATGAATAAATTGAAAAAAATTAGAATTTTAGTAGCAGTGTTTTTAATATATCACAGTCAGAAAGATAGGAATAAGAAAAGCAAACCAAATTAGCATGGGTATAGAATATTTGATAAACTCAATTAAAATATATATATATATAACCATATATACATATATATATAAAATATATACAGGTTATATTGAAAATTTGTAGATTATCCATTTTTTTCAAGGACATACAGAAAATTTACAAATATTAATCATGTACTGGAGTAGAAAAAAGTTTCAACAAGACTAAATAATAAATATCATCTAGAACATAGAGTTCCCTTATTAAAATAAAATAAAATTGAAGCAACAAAACAAAACAAAAAACTCCCAAACTTCATGTATATAAAAGATTAAAAACATATTTTTGAATACTTTCTAATCCAGAGAGAAATCATAAGGAATATTATATAAATCTATATATGTTAAATATATGTGACAATTCTTTTTGAGAATAACTACTATAAATAAAAATAGGGTATGTAACTTCCACAAATACTGAATGAAAAATACATTCATACATACACACACACACATGCATGCATACAGATAAGAAATAATGAAAGAAAAAAATAAAAAAGGAAGGATAAAAAGAGAAAACAAAAACAGGCAAGAAAGGGTACAAAAGAATATTACAAAATATATTCAAAAGGAAAGCAAAACAACATAAGATGAAGGGAAAATGCCTAAATACATTAAAAATCATGATAAATATAAATTAACTAAGCATATCAGTTAAAAGAAATACATGTTTTATTTTATTTAAAGCTGTATATTCTTTTAAAGAAACAAACCTAGAAGTCAAGGACCTCATGATATTGCAAGTAAGATGATTTTTTAAATGTATTCTAGCTAAATATGAACTGAGATAAACTGAATAGATAGATGGCTGGATAGATAATATATAGATAGATCAGGTTAAGAATGACTTTAAGAAGAAAGCCTATTAGCAATGGAGAGAATTACTATGAGGAAAAAAGATCTAACTCACTTCATAAAAATTAAAAGTCTTCAGTATGACAAGGATACAATCAACATGATGAAAAGAAAGGTCATAGGAAAAGATATTTTCAAACCTATAATTAACAAATGACAAATTTACAGAAATATATAAAGGTGTAAATAAGAATGTAAAATAAGCAACATGTAAACAAGAAACAAACATCCCAAAGGAAAAATGGGCAAAGGAAATGAAATGGAATTTATTGAAGTAGAAGCACAAATGTTCAATTAAAATATGGAAAGATACTTAAACTCCTGATTAGTTAATAAATGTAAATATAAAATGAATGGAAGGAAATTTTTTTAATCTGACAAAATACTCGTAAATAGCCTATAACAAATATCAAACTTAATGGTGAATTACTGAAAAGATTTCCCCACTGCCCGTTTTGAGAACAGGAGTTGACAAGGATGTCTGAGATCACAACCTCTATTCAATTCAACATTGTACTGGAGGTCCTAGTCAGTGCTAAAAGCCAATGATAAAAGAATGAATAAAGGAATGAAATATATAAAGATAGAAAAAAAGAAATAACACTTTATTTCCAGATAATTGAAGAATCTAAAATGATCTATAGAATTAATAAGTGACTTTAGCAAGCTGGATATGAGGTATTCATATAAAAATTAATATTTCTATATACTAGCAATTAGTAAAAGAAAATTTAACATAGAATTTACAAAACCTCTTAAAACATGTAATATCAAGGAATAAACCTAACAAAAATATGCAAAACTTTCATAGAAATTTGTCACAAATTCTGAAAAACCTAATAAATAAATAGACCAATATCATATTCTATATAAATGAGTAATCCTTTTTTTTAGATAAACCTACTAACATTTGTTTTCTTATTGTAGCCCTAGCCTATAATAGCTCTGGTCACTGCCAAAAAATATAAAGTCTGATAAGAGTAATTGTTGAGAAAGATTTGGGAAATAGAAACTCTTACTGGTAAAAAAGTAAATTTTTTCAAGCTTTAATGGTAATTCTGGAATAACTAGTAAAGTTGAAGTTATAACTAGTCTAAAATTCTATTGTATCTTTGAGATAAACATTCTACACAAACTCTTGCATACATACATAAATGTAGTTTTCAGTACTGTACAAATGATAATTTAAAAACAACTTAAATATCCATCGTTGTGAGAATGAACATAGGATTTGAATTCTACCATAGAAGTAAGTGAAGACCACAAACTGAGAAAAAGCATAGTAAAGGAGTCAGCCACCATCACTGGCCTTTGGCAGACTCGAAGGCAGGTGGAAGAGTGTGAAACCTAATGTGGAAAAAAGAGAAGGCTTGAGGTATACTGTGTGATTGGAGGTTGTTGGCATGGGGAAGCTGAAGGAGAGCTAACTAAAAGCAAGGCATCTATGTAATTAGTTAGGGAGCATATCTTGCTTTCTCTAATTGGCCCTCAGTTGGAAGCAGGGACAAAAATTCCAGCTGCTGGCAGTTACTTGACCCGGTTTTTTATTATCTTGGGTTGACTGATGCAGACGTTGTGGGTCAGACTTCTATGCAACATTTTTATATATGATGTAGCAATTGTCTGTATATTCAGTCTCTCACTATATGATTATGGAAATAAGTGAAGTAAGTTGTCAAGTTTCAAAATAATGATATCTCAAAATATAACACTATCCAAAAAAATAGGAATGTTTCTTTAGGTAGTACAATATAATAGGATTTTAGGACAAAAAATTGTATTTTATTGGGAGAGGGGAGCAAAAAGAAAATAAACGTACTAAAAAACTGCAGAGGAGGCTTCCCTGGTGGCGCAGTGGTTGAGAGTCCGCCTGCCGATGCAGGGGACGCGGGTTTGTGCCCCGGTCCGGAAGGATCCCACATGCCGCGGAGCAACTAAGCCCGTGTGCCACAACTACTGAGCCTGTGCTGTAGAGCCCATGAGCCACAACTACTGAACCCACGTGCCACAACTACTGAAGCCTGCACACCTGGAGCCCGTGCTCCGCAACAAGAGAAGCCACCGCAATGAGAAGCCTACGCACCGCAACAAAGAGTAGGCCCCGTTTGCCGCAACTAGAGAAAGCCCGTGTGCAGCAATGAAGACCCAACACAGCCAAAAATAAATTGATTAATTAATTGAAAAAAAAAAAAAGCAGCAGCACCAGGCCTAAAAGAGAAAGATTGCTTTGAAATATTTCTAGAAGGTAAACATGAAAGAATTGTTTGTCTGACATAAGCATAGTAGCTACTGTTTATTTCCAGGTGAGGTTTTATATACTAGGGATATATATTCTTATAAAGATAAGAGCAGGAAGTACACAAATGGATTGGGAACAACTCCCCACCCCAATATATTGAAAAGGAAAGTAAGACATTCTGCAGGAATAAAGAGTTTGAAGGAAGCTATAGACTACTATCAAATGGGTAATTCTTTCAGATATTAGCCCCTAATATCAGACAGAAAAAAAAAAAAATTAAAATAGGGACACAGACGCAAGAGAGCCAATCTGCAGATCAGGGACACTGTGGGGACACAGAGATAGGCCTGTTAATGAACTAAAGTTTTAAATATATTCTCCATCTCTGCATTTTAACATTGAATAGACACCACTGACATATAATTCTTCTGAGACACGTGTAGATATCCTGGACCACTAGCCCCCCATTCAGCTGTTCACAATCATGAACTCACATGGGTCAACTAGTTGTGAGGTGTTTTGCATGTAATTTACTTCTGTGAATAAAGGATTAAAGTTTCCTCTCTCAAGTGGAAGGGAAAGTGGAGTTCCAATTAGATGTCAGGGGAATATGTCATGTGTGTTAATATCATCCATCATATGTGATATAATTAAAAAGAAGAGAACTGATGCCTGATTGATCATGAGAGAGAAGAGAGTAGGCTGAAGCACAAGAGGCTACACATAGAGCAACTGATGCTTAATTGTCTTAGGTATTTCTTGTATCTCTCGTGTGTGTCCGAAATACAGAAAGTGTAATGTAATACTGACATTCATTCATGAAAAATTCCCACATAACAACAAAAAAGACAAACCTATGTGATTTGACTATAAAGAATCGTCAATGATATTTTAGCAAATAAACCTGAAAATCCATCACAATTTAATGTTTGAAATTGTTAAATCAGAAGGGAACTTCTTACAAAAAAATGCTTTTGGAATTCTTTCAGAATTTGTAGTGTATTATTGTGCATATCCTGAGACTAATGGTATCTCTGTTAAGAGTGGACTTGTTTTATTTTTATCTTTATTGTTTTTTAATTATGAAATATTTTAGGCATATTAGAAAGTGTGGCAAATAAGATAAGAAACACCTATATACTAATTGTAGTGTTGAAATCCCTCTGATTTTCAAACTCTACCAGAGGTCATCAAAATCCTGACTTTGGCATTTAGGTTTCCATAGATTTTTTTTCACAGTTATCATTTCATGCATATATGTATGGTGAGAACATTTAAAATCTACTCTCTTAGCAGTTTTTTTAAAACAGCCAAACATTATTTAATGCTAACTTAGGTAAATAAAAACAGGATACTTACAATCTTATGTTACTCAAAATCTCAGATAGCAATTTCAAAAGGGTCCAAATAAGTTTTAATCAATGGAAACAACTCTTAAAAACATGTATTAACTACCATGTTGGCTACTCCAAAGTGTGCACCTTTACATGTATTTTTCAGTATATCTGTTTTAAAAAAACAAATGAAAAAAAGGCAGGTTTTAGAACTTTATGACCACATGCCTACTATCTAAGAGTCCAATAGAGCTACAGACAAAATTTTAGAGTTTCTTTTTCAGTATTTGCTGCCTTAAAAAAAAGAAAAGTCAAAGCTTGCTTTATACATTATACATAAACCAACATGGAGATGTGCTGCACGATGATTCCATTTGTGAAATAAATTCTGAACTATTATATACTTTCATATTCAGATACTTTTTGTGTATAAAACTTTATAATATTTTTCTGTAACATCAAAGGTTTAATTTCTGAGCACCTGATGCATTAAAAATAATGTATTCCTTCCTTCTTTTAATCCAACTTCCTGGAAATAACAAATTGGAATGTCTTAATATATTAACTTTCCATTAAAATGCATACAGATTTCTCAGATGTGGGGAACCAATTTGACAGACTTATGAACTTTATATCTATTAAAATCCCTCCTAGTTGACATAATAGCTTTAGGAGCCCTGAATACTAGGATTGGGAGCAAACTGTCTCTGTATGTTTTTCTATTTTTCCCTGTGGAAAGATACTTGGATCAAAGAGAAAACTTCCTATTTTAATGAGTCTACCATCACATTATCTTGATGGTAAATAGCAACCCTTGAAATGATGTAGCAGGAATTACATAGACCTTTGGTCTATGACCAGTGTGATTGATAAAATGATAACCATTCTTTTATTGCTTATTTCTATTTTTGAGATAGAAATTTTACACTAGTTGAAAAGTCATTATTCCAATTAAAATTCACTCTGAACCTCAACATCTTTCTGAGTCTACTGAAATTATAACTGTATAAAGACTATGGTTATAACTCTCTCAATCCATTGTAAAGCTCTTGTGATTGATGAAAAGAATGCACAGACCTCCACTTACACTGCAATGGAAGATTTCCCCTCAAGGAAACATGGCAGAGTAGCAGTGAGCAGGCTAAAACTGATTTTTAATGCCCCAAGCCCAGACAATCTGCTGCCTGGTCAACCTGACTCAGGTTAGAAAAAATGGCCAAAAAGATAAAAGAAAAACTATTGACAAAGTAATGAGACATCTTAGAGTTCAGAAGATAGGCCCTGAGTTTCAATACGGGTTATATGGATTATGTATTAATTATTATTATTTATATGACAATAAATATGGGTTATAATGGATTACAAAGTAGGCTAAATTCAGCCCAATGTCAGGACTTGTGAACAAGGTCCAACCTGTGTACATTGCTCAGCTAGAGCAAGTATGAAATTCCAATGATGCCTGGACAAATAAGTATTAGTTTTCAATTCTTTGATGGTCTCCATATTGTTAAGCTTTATGCTTAGTAGCATTCAAATAATTCTATCCAGTATTTTTTTCTAATCTCCAAAATGTGAAATAGGCTTTTAAAATATTCCTTGTCTTGTATATATTAGACACAAAATTTTTTATTGAATAGGCTTATAAATTAAAGAAGATTCTAAAATAATTCTCAGTGGTAAACCCTAGTTCTTGCCAGCATACTTATACTAATTTTCAATTTTCATTTAGTAAATGATTAAAAATTATTTTCTTTGTGCCACAATCTATGGCATAGTCTTCTAATAAGAGGGTAAATAAGAGTTCCCAAACTATGATAAAAAAAAAGACACATCTCAAATTATTACTTATGACCTCTTGTTTTATGATCTTTTTATTGTAATTAAGATCCTCCAGAGTAATGACCAAGGCTTGTATTTACAATTGTCTAATGAATGTGAAAGATGCTGATGTTGACTATGACAACATGATAGGTCAATTGGTGCCAAGTCAAAGCAGTCAACAGTGTTAAGAAAACATGATGGGCTAGTCATAAGGTGGAAAACCTAGCTTTTATGGATGCATAATCAGATTCAGTAAATCCATAGGCTTCTGAATTAAGCAATGCTTACCACACAAGCATTTTCTCTCTTTACAATATTTAAAAACAAACATAATGCTGTCTGACAAATGTTATACAAGTGCTTTCATAACTGTTACAAAAGTGTAGAGAGAAATAAATTTTGCAGGTGTTGCACAGAGAAGAATTTCAAAAAACATGTAAAGTGATAGAATTTGAAGCTAGCAATATTTGTCAACTTCACCAAAGCCCAGGAGGAATTTCCAATAGCAAAACCATGTTACTGTGGTAAAACAGCAGGACAGTAAGACTTGAGCACTAACCCCACTGAATTCTGATGCCTTAAAAACCCAGGTACTTCCCTTAGAAGGTCCTTCTAACTCTATAGCACAGTAACTCTGTTGCTCTGTTCAGAGGTAGTTACATAGGGCCATTAGTTTATTACTAAATTTTCTTCTACGTTCTTTTGGTTACACTTCCCAATAGAGCAACATGGTCAAAGGCAGAAATTACCAAGTGATGGTACATTGTAACCTGAGCTGTGATCTCAGCAGCAGAAAGGGTAGAAATACCAGAAGACAAGGGAGCAATAGGAGCTGTAGTCATCTATGCTCTGTCTGGTGTTATAACCACCTCAAACTGCTCTAAGTTGTATAAGGGCCATTATTTATGTCTTTGTCACTACCAGTACTCCTTTTTTTTTTTCACTAGAACAGAAATAAATTTTAATTCATTGAGATGTGCAGCAGTGAACAGGGTCCTTCGAAGGTCACTTTCTAAGTCAAATGAGTGAGATGACACAGAGCCAGGGCAGAATAACATCTAAGAACAGATAATGCAAACACAGGAATTCACAAATTCAGTTGGACCTAAGCAGTGGTGAAACAAAAGACCCAAATATTCCCACCTTGTTCCACTGGTGGATCAGTTTAAATACCTTTTGCTTTCTCTTAATAAGGATCCTGGGACAATTTATCTTCTTTCATTAAAACACTAGTCCTTAGAAACAAAAATATAGCCTTCCATGGCTATCATTACTATTTTGTACAAAAACCCTACTGTTGTCAATTAAAATGTATTTTGCAGCAGCACCGTTGGTCCAATTCAAAGATACTCAAAAGGCATTCCCTACTTTGTAGTTGTAGGGAATGTTATTTTACTTGAGGGACAGCTTTGTAATAGGAAATCTTATATGGCAAAATCTCTATTCATCCCCAAGACCCCTGTCTCTTTGAGACATGTTTTCATCATGTCTCAAAATTTTGTGGGTAGTGTCTCATATGGGTGGGTCGTGTCTGAGCATCTACCCCAGAGCATGAAGCAAAAAAGAAAAGACATATTACTCCTGGACGTGTTGGGGGAGAGGCCTCCAGCACTTTCTATCTCTGGTATCATGGTAGAGAATTTGTCCTTGATGCTGTCTGAGGAAAGCAGGAACATTTTTTGGCAATAAATTTGGTTACCAAGTTGGGGCCAAGGCTTTGGAACAAAGTTGAGGCCACCTCAGGGAAAGAGAGAGGAAAAGCCTATACTCCGTTAAATTGTTATATCTGTTTATAGAAAGGTCATCAAGCTTACCTAGGAAAACACACTGTTTTTCAGTGCTCTCCTTCAATGATGTGGTAATAATTTCCAGTTCTCTCTTAATAAAGGCAGGAGAAATTTTAGAAAGTCATGAGATAAGTAGGCATGGCCAACAAACCCATTCAAATTAGAAAGTTATGAAAGGTTTGGGAGACTGGGTTGTAAATCTTGCATTTTTTCATTACTATCTTACTTCTTTACTGGTCAATAGTGTACTTTCTATTTATCTACATGTATGGAAATATCTTTGGGTAGAAATGAAAAATAAAGTAGAAAGACCTTGGCACCTTAGTTAAATATCATGGAATGCAGAGTTAACACTTCCATACATAACATAAGAAAAAATTAATGAAGTTGCATGTTTAGTATTACAGGGAGTCAAAAAGATGTGTGCAACCTTATGCCACTTGATTTAGGCACCTCATCTCCTCCGCTGGCTTCACCAAAGCTTAGAGAAAAGGCACTGAATGTGGTTGATGATATCTGGTATCTGAGGGTAGGACTAAGCAATTACCACAAAACCGATTTGAAGAAAGTGAAAGAACTGCTGAAAACCAAAAAGAAGTCAGCCGACATGATTAGTCCTTGAGATGAGTGATGATGCACAAGGAGGAGGAACTTTGTAAATACCCCGTGATATGCTATAGATTTGATTCAACGTATTTTTTAAAAAAGGATTCAAACATCCTCAGATCATGACTCCACTGTTAAGTTTTGTGTAAACAAGCATACCCTATAGACATTAGACATGAACTGACCAGCTAGGCAAATTTCTCCGGAAGTTTTCTATCAGAAATATACTTAAAGAATCTTAAGGTCCACATGTAGAGAAAAAGGGAAATTAACACTGAGAGAATTAAAATAGAAAGAGATTTTCCAGATTTCTAGGGTTTCCAAGAGAGTGATGTAAACATTCAACTTGCAGATCTAAAAATGAAGAATTTGCAGTTATTTGTTCAAAAACTGAGCAGAAAATGGTAAAGCAAATGAAGAGAGTCCTTTTATCCAGAGACTGGGTCAAGTGACTGTCAGCAGGATTTTGCATGCAAAACTCAGAACAACTCAGACCTAATGGCCTGAAATCTCATAATTATGATTGCTAGGAGAAGAAATACCTGGAACACATAAATTTCTCATTTACAAATTAATGATAATGGTTGCTATGAAAAGTACTCCAGTAATGAGAAACATCCCACTGACCAGAGAGCCTGGAGATTTAAAAAATTACCTTCACTGGGTTTTTAACTGAGAAAGTCATAAAAACAAAGTCTCATGAATCCAGATGATGTTGTTCAAGATAGCATTGATTCTCTCAGTTTGCTTTAGAAAAGGGTATCAGATCTAAAGATAATGTTTCAAAAAAGAAGCAAGCTTTAATAACAGATGTTGTTTTATTCATCTTCAAACAGATTTCACAGCCAAATACTATGAACTGATAAGCAGTCTGTGGAGACCTGACCATCCTTAGGCCTTTGTTGTTCAATATATGTCTTATGAACTTGGAAATTTTGAGGTCAGTAGTTACATTTGTGTTTGTAGATATAAGATTTAAGGAATACATTTCTTCCATTTTTTAATTAAAATATATTATTATTAAATTAAAAAGGAATACATTTTAGAAAGCATCTAATTGTATCCTCTAAAGACTAAAAAAGTATAAGGAATAAACTAAAATGAAAAGGAAGGTTGCTAAATTACAGTTTTATTAAAAAGCTACATGAAATAAGAGGAAAAAGTAAATGCAAAAGTTAGCAAAGAAACATGTGCAATAGAAGCAGTAAATATAGTAATTGATGCTATAGAAAATGGAATCAGTAATGTGGAGGGAAAAACAGATAATTTCCTAAAGTGCATAAAGAAAAAGAAAACAATCATCTGCAATAAAGACAGAAAATATCAATAGTAATTAAACCTGGCAATAATTTGTGCTTATAAAATCAAAATCAATAATCAGGTCTATGGTAGAGAAATACTTTCCTGAGCTCATATGACTCATGATTTCAGATCAATAGGTCTTTTGGAGTATGAATATTTGGTCATATTTATCATAGGAAATGAGCACCTAGACATAGTTTAGAGGTTGTATATCCTGTTGTGATGTTATACACACACACACACACACACACACACACACACACACACTCACACACACACACACAACACAGCCAAGAGAGGAATATTTTGATTTGCTGATACCATAACATTTTGCATCTATGCTCAAGAGTAAAATTGGTCCTTAGTTTTCTCCTTTATTCTGTTTTCATCCAATTTTCTTATCAGGTATACATGAGCATTGTAAAGTAGAGTGTGTTATTTCCTATCTTTTCCCATGTTCTTAAAAATACTTTCTCTAAGATTGGAATTATCGCTCACTTGAAATTTCCCATAAAAAACCCGGACGCTTATGCTTTCCTAAGGACAAATCTCTAACAACCATTTTCATTTTTCTAAAGTTATTGCTCTAATCATATTTCTTACTTTATCCAGGGTCAATTTTGGTGATCTATAGTTTTCTTCAAGATTGTCTAAGTTAAAAAATTTTTGCTATAAAGTTGTATATAGTGTTCTCTGGAAATGTTATCTTAATGTCTTCTGGACCCGCAGTCATGACCTCCTTTTTTCATTACACGTATATATTTTTTTCCTTTTGTGTCTTCTCTTTAGTTAGCTCTTGATCATAGTTGTTAAAGGCTTGTCTGTCTTATGGATCTTTTCAAAGAACCAGCTTTTCTCTTTATTGGTCAATTCTGTTTTTGTTTGTTTGCTGTTTCATTAATTTCTGGTTTTAGAATCAATTCCTTTCTTCTTCTGTTTAGAGATTTAGTTTATTGTTCTTTTACTATCTTATTGAATTGTGGGTTTAGTTCATTTCTTTCTACTCTTCTTATTTTCTAATAATTATATTTAAAGCTATGTTTTCTTCTGTCACTTTGATCCTTTAGTTTAGTATGTGGTATCTCCCTTGGACTGTGGAGAAAGTAAAGCATAGTGATTCAGTGTTTGAACTTTAGAACTAAACGGCTTAATTTCAAATCCTAGCTCTATTATATCTTACCTATGTGAAATCTGGTAATTATTAAACTCCCTGTGTCTTTTTTTTTTTTGCGGTACGCGGGCCTCTCACTGTTGTGGCCTCTCCCATTGCGGAGCACAGGCTCTGGACGCGCAGGCTCAGCGGCCATGGCTTACGGGCCCAGCCGCTCCGCGGCATGTGGGATCTTCCCGGACCGGGGCATGAACCCGAGTCCCCTGCATCTTCTGGCGGACTCTCAACCACTGCGCCACCAGGGAAGCCCTCCCTGTGTCTTTAAATGGGATTAATAATAATATTGATCTCATAGAGTTTATTTTAGGATTAAATATTTGAGTGTGACTGACACATTTGGAAGAGCATCTACACACTCTAAATACACAATAAATAGTACGTATTATTTTTAATGTCAACATTGTCATGTAAATCTAGATAGTCAGTGATCTCTGTTTTATCTAAACCCAAGAGTTATTTAAAAGTATTTTTATACTTTTTTATGATTGAGGGACATTCTGTCAATTTTTAAAATTTTTGTTTTATGATCATTGAATTTGACATGTACATTATCAACTTTTTGAATATGTTTCTGAGTCTCCTCTTAAACATAGACAATTTTTGTCAATGTAATATATCACAAATGGTTAAAAGAAATTTGTATTCTGTTTTATTTTGAGGGTATGCTGAGGCATACATCCTGTTGCTTAATACCTAGCTCACATAATGGGGAAGATAAAATGTAAGAGGTTTTAGAAAAGGTATAGACTAATCACTGCAGAGTTTCTTTGGCTTCAACTAACTTGAGGCGCCGTTCACATATTTCCTGTATGTGTCCTTAGCTGAGGCTTATCTCTTAAATTTTATTGGTTTTCTAACTTTAAGGAACTGGTCATAACTTCTGGTCCAGTTAGAGAGCCTATTTTTGTTGGGTTAGTTTATTTCCTTGCTATTTAAATTTTATATTGTTTCTAGATATTTGACACAGGAGGGTAAGAATGAAGTGTGTGTTCAGCTCACTATCTTAAAACAGAAGTTACAGTATGTATTACTTAAATGCAACACATTGAGATCAAAATTAAACAGAAAAGCAATAAAAAAGCCAAAGATTTGTGAGGTATGCCAGATAAGAAAAAGAATGAAAGGTTAATAATACTAATAATAAGGGACTTTGAATTAAAATATTAAAGAAAACATTGTGGGTATATTTTTACCTTGCTGATGTTATTATACATATTTGAACTGTCCTAAATTATTTTCTCCAAATTAAAAAGCACCCAACAAATAGGGGGGAAAGTGTTAAAAATATGAGGAGAAGGTGACAGAAACGTTTATATTGACAGACATCTCAGAGTCTGAGAGATCGTGTTGGTTAAAAAATAGAATATAAAGTATTTGAGATAATGACTTTAAAATAGCTTTCATGTATATTTATTAAACTTTGAGTTTTACAAAATTGATGTTATGTCTTTGCAAGCCTTCACTGAATAATTTTGAAAGTTGATCATACATACTCCCACAAAAAATATATTTGAAAAAGCAAACTTGCACAGCCAATAATATTGGACCAAACTAAAAAATAAAACTTATTTATAATAAATATTTAATACCAGCTACTGATGATAAAAGTTTCTCTCTCTCCACAAATGCCAACTGGTATAAATTTTTAAAGTATGGAACAAAACAGTTTACTATATTATTATTATTACATTATTTTATTTGATTGCATGTAGTTTTTAAAATCAATCTGACAAGAAGTTTATGCTTTTTTTTCTTTTTTTAAATTTATCTATTTATTTATAATTAAATGCTACCTAATTTGCCAAAGTGCAACCATTGATTATTTTACTTGTTGCCTCAGGAACCAAATGTGGAAACCTGAGTTAGTACAGGATTTTATATTTAGTCTGGTGACGTATTTGTTTAACCTGTAGTTCAACACTTTGCACCATTGCCCAGTTAGCCTACTCTGTCTTCCTGTAAGATAGGTCAGAAATCACAGTCATTAGTGGGTTTTTAATCCTATTTATCAGCTCCTCTCTAGAGCGTGCTTGATTCCATCACTATTAGTTGTCATTAGTTTCATGTGCTGTTCTAAAGAACTCCCTTACATATGTATTTGTGGCCACTTTAACAGAAAATTGAGGAATATCTGGTATTTCCCCTTACTTTGTCATCATCCAGAGTAACCATAATCCAATCCACAGCATAATCCAGGTTGACCAGTAAAGACGCAGCCCAGCATGCACAGCAGTTAAACATACAGACTCTAGAGTCCGGGTGAATAAACTGAATGCAATGCTGGTTCCCTAACTTACAAACTGCTAGTATTGGGGAAAGTTACCTAAACTTTTGAAGATCCAGGGATTCAGTTATAAATTGCAAAGAAAACCAGTATCTCCCTGGTAGTATTAGCGTGTAGATTACACAAGTTAATACACACAAAATTGCTAATGCAGTGACTAACATATAATAAAATTCAATAGCACAGGGAGCTCAGCTCGGTGCTCTGTGATAACCTAGATGGGTGAGATGGGGATAGGAAGGGAGGTCCAAAATGGAGGGGATATATGTGTACATACAGCTGATTCACTTCATTGTACAGCAGAAACTATCACAGCATTGTAAAGCAATTATACTCCAATTAAAAAATAAATAAACTCCATGTAGTCAATTGAAAAAAAAAAGATTAGCTAATATCATTGTTAGTTACATTTAGCAGTCAGGAGTCATATCAGATTCAAGTATTTTCTGAGTAATAATATCCTCATGGGCTCTTTTATATTCAGTATAGATAAATGAATAAATCAGTTTATCTTTTACTGCAATGTATCTTTTATTTTTTACTGAGAGGAGTAAAACAGGGAGTTGTATTTTTTTAAGTAGAAGTCGCTGCTTATAATTCTTATAATTGGATCCCCACAGTCAGTCAGACTTTCTCATTTATGCTTCTTTCTTTTTCTAACATTTTTAATCAGAGCATTTCCTATGCCTCTTTTGAGTTCAGACTCCATTTCTGAAAATCTAAGAAACAAAAGAAAGTTTTCACAGTGCTAATCCCCTTTTTAAATAGCATGTATATCATAAACTTCTGTGAGTATGTTTGTGGGTGGAACGTATGTTTGCATTTGTGTCTGTAAAAATATTAGGTTAGATTTTTAGATATCTTAGGTGTGGGGTGCTTGTAAGATTAAAATACTTGAAAATGTTAATACTTGCCTTACTAAACCAATATTTTTAAACTGAATTGTCAGTTTATATTTTAACATCTAAATCATCTGTTCATACAAATAACTGTGTTTGTTGGTTTATTTTAAAGAAATACGCTATTTCATAAAAAAATTAACTGATTTCATGCATATTTTAGTTATCACACAGAATCATTCTCTGTGTATAAACTGATGCCAACTGCAAATGGTTAATGCTTTATAGTTCTCGGTAGTAGAACCCATTCTGATTCATGTCTATTGCATTTGCTAATGCTCTAATTGTCACATTGGTAGGAGATTTTCGTCTATTTATTTTTCACAGGTGCAACCAGTTGTTGGGTTTTCAAGGCATATTATACATTTAGCTAAAAATAAAAGTGATATTATAATATGTATTCACTAAATAGTTTAAAAAACTAAGATTAAAAGATAATAATGTAAGAGACAAAGTACCAAACTATTATTGGGAAATAATATAGGATAATTTTTGCACAGTTAACCAAAATAAGTTCACAGAAACATATATTATTATATTTGGGTGAAATCAGTCAGGGTTCAATCAGAGAAGCAGAACCGCTAGGAGATAATAGATGACTTTATTTCTGTGCCTGGTGCTGAAGCTCTGAAGTCTGTGAGGGATGCAGTTCGGTAAAGAAAATGGATATGAAGTGGAGAAAATAAGGACGAACTGGAGCCTGTGGGGCTTAACTGGAAAGCGCAAGGTCATACCAAAAACCTCATTCATCTCTGACCACTTCTAAGTCTCCCACTTTGAAGACTTTGATGAGGACGGAGTTCTGCAGGGGAAGTTAGCATCGTTCACCTCAGATAAACACACCCCCAGGCCAGGCATTAGAGAAGCTGAAAGCAAAAGTCTGACAGGAATGGTAGGCCTGGTGTATTTGTTTTCCAGAGCTACCCTAACAAAGTATCAATATCACAAACTAGGTGGCTTAAAACAACAGAAATTTACTATCTCCCAGTTCTGGAGACCAAGAGTCCAAAACTGAGGTGTCAGCAGGAACACTTTCTGGAGGCTCTAGGGAAGGAATCTTGTTTCTCCCAGCTTCTCTGGTATTCCTTGGTTTGTAGCTGTGTCACTCCAATCTCTGCTGCTATCTTTGTGTGTCCTTCTTCCCTGATGTCTTAGGACAACAGTATTATTGAATAGAACCCAGCCTAACTCAGTATGACCTCTTCTTAATTTGATTATATCTGACCTATTTCCAAATAGGTCACATTCACAAATACCAGGGGTTAGGACTTCCATGTATCTCTTTTGGGGGATGCAATTCAATCCACACACCTGGCGTCTCCTGACACTGAGGAAATAAAACAACACCATGTGTGTTAGAACAGTGCCTCTAATCTCCAGAATATAAAGGAATAGAACTGATTATCCATTCCCTCCATTGAAATTTTGTCTAAAATGTCTCTTTTGGCTCATGCCAACTCAACTGTGCATGCTCTCTCCATTGATGTGCAATTCCATCTCTGTCATCCATCCATGGTTTATAAATATATGGGTCTGGTTGGAACTGCAAATACATGGAAGTACTACGTTTCATTTCAATTCCTTACTCTGCCAAGTTCTAAGCAACTTTCCGTGATAATTGCTGGTGGCAGTAGTTCTGGGTCCTTTACTCTGAAGGTTTAGGTTTTAGGAATCCCAGCTTAGTATGGAGTGTGTCCTTTTAGAGTCCTCACTTTGGAAGACCCAAAGCTTCAACTTCTGTTCCCTATAGCACTCAAGGCCATGTAAATGAAAGTTTTGCCTATCCATGGATTGGTAAATAACAAGGGCAAAAGTGGTTTCAGTATTCTACTCACCTCTCCAAGTTCTTAATTCTCCTACATTGATTTACTTCCTGCTGGATCTTTTATGGTTAAAATGATTTAAAAATATCTTAGATCTATTTTGATATTTTTAGCAGAGTGTTTCCTGCAAATAATCTAGCCAATCATTTCCCTAGAAATAGGAGTCCCAATCTTTTTCTTATACTAGACAGAATGATTTTAATGTTTATATGAATGGATAAATGTTAAAAAAAATTGTTAATGATGTCTTGATAAAGAAAAAATGAATAAGACCAACAACGCATTAAAATGAGTAAAGGATATGAATGGGAAACTCACAATTAAGAAATCACAAAGGGCTAATAAACATATGCAAAGGAAAGCCTAGATAATTCAGTGATGTATAATAGGTGCTATGAGCAAGGCTCATCTGGACTTGAAGTAGGACACATAAGGGAAACACAGAGCCAGACCCTCTGTTCAGTGATGTCTTCCTGAGAGGATATTTAAGCTGCTTTTTAGCATTTTTATCAACTCATAAATTAACGATTTACATGCCACATGTTTAAACATTACATTTCTTATTTTCCTGTTTTTCCATGTCTCTTTGCCTTTAAAAATCTTGTTCATACAGTACAAAACTTTTTCCTTCAGGTCATTTCACAACCACCTCATTTTGCATCTGCATTTCCAAAGTAAGATATGAAAGCACAATCCATATATGCTAGTGATTGTAAAACGATCATCAATAACTTGTTTCTAGAAAATAATCTATATGACTTAACAGCTTTTTTATCCAGTAATGGAAAAGTTATAAAATAGCCAGGGAGTGATTTTAATTTCTCTTCCTGGAATATATAGGAATGGATTAAACTGACTTATGAACTAAATTAGTATATTTGGGTGCAGTTCAAGGCAAACTGTTATACTGACTTTCATGTAAGATTTCCATGTGCTAGTAAACTATTTTTAAGGCTTTTCTCAATTTCTTTTCAAACTGAAATCAACTTCAAGGAGGATATACACAATTCAAATATCACATAATTTAAATAAGAGCCTACCAAAATTTTGTTATCTAGGGTTAAAACATTTTGAGGTCTACCAATAGTCTCATTATTCACATATCATTATGCCAATCCCATTTCAAAGGAGACTTAGAAAAATTCCAATAAAGGACTGATGACTTTATTTACTTTTAAATCTTTTTCTTTGTTTTTTAAAAAGACTGATTTTATTTTGTTTTTCCATTCACACATTTACAATTAAGACAAAATCAATATTACTTTTTATGCCTCATTACTTACCAAGAGAAAATATTTTTCTCTCTGGGCCTTTCTTTCTCCATTTGTAAAATGAAGAGGTTCCAATGGATCTCTCAAACTTTAGATTTAGAATTTGAAGCTACTAAAATATAATGATTTAAATGAAGAAAATTAGTATTCAGTTGTTTACTACTTCCATCCCCTATATTCTTAACAGCTATTAATAATCACTCCATGTAGTCACCTTCTTCCAGCCACCAATTATTTCCATTGTCCTTAACATTCAGACACACTAATTACATTCCTTGAGTAACAAATACACAAGCACAAATCATCTTGGTGGCAAGTTGGATGCTCATTTAAACACTTTTATCATTTCAACTTGGAATTCCATAACATAAAGACAGTGATAATCAAAAAGTTGATTTGGCCAATGAGTTATTTGTGATATATAATTTCTGAAAATATCTTAGAAAGCAGCAAAACAAATTGAGGGATTATTTTTGTTGTTGTTGCTCCTATGTATAGGAATTTCTATTGATGGTGAATTTATGTTTTTATATAATTGAATTAAAACTAAAGTCCAGGGCTTCCCTGGTGGCGCAGTGGTTGAGAGTCCGCCTAACGATGCAGGGGACGCGGGTTCGGGACGCGGGTTCGTGCCCTGGTCCAGGAAGATCCCACATGCCGCGGAGCGTCTGGGCCCGTGAGCCATGGCTGCTGAGCCTGCGCGTCCGGAGCCTGTGCTCCGCAATGGGAGAGGCCACAGCAGTGAGAGGCCCGCGTACCGCAAAAAAACAAAACAAAACAAAACAAAACTATAAAGTCCAGGAAAGTTGTAAATGTGCAAGTCAAAAAGTTGTTATAAATACTCAAGCAGTTATTTTCACCAAAGAACAGTTATGGGCTGAAATTATCTCAGCAGTACATCTTCCAAGTATAAAATATATTTTATAGTATGCATTTTAACAATAGATATTTTCACTACAACTCTAGCACTATACAGGGCAGAAAAACAACCCAAAAAGAGAAGATGCATGAAAAAGAAGGAGATATCTATTCTCCTGGTAAACAGAAACAATAGAAAAATTTCAATATCAGGTCTAACAAAACTTAACAGCCTACAAGAAGCAACTAAGGTATAAGTAAATGAATGAGTGGTCAGGAGTTAATGATGATGATGAAAATGACATGGATTCCCGCTCAGCAGTATGCAAAGAGAGAATACAGAACCTTGGGATACATAGGTACAGGGCAAGAGCACAGGAGACAAAGGACTCAGTACCAAGTAGCACAGTTTGATCCCACTCTCCACTATAAATCCCAGCTCTGTGGTGAAAAATCATAAGTCTAATTTATTCCCAGGGCTTGCTCAAGTATGAAACAGACAGTGAAGGAGTGTGTCTTTAAGGGTATAATGCCCAACACCACTTGCCATGCTTATTTAAGAAGCAGCAGATGTAAGGAAAAAAATTCCATTACATCATAATAAAGACTAACAAAACATGGTAAACACAAAGCGTTGCAATTCCACAATCCTGGTCAAATAATTTCAATAAATGTTATGTAAACCTGTTTGTTTGGGGCCAAAAGGAATGGGGAGTTTTGACTCTATCAGCCACTCTTCTCTGATAGTCCTTTCCTCCTTTTGAGGCCTCAGACTTTAAAATATTACAAGTTTTAGAATGCTTTTTTTGCTGCAGAAAAACAGAAAACCTCAATTAAAACTGAGTTAACTAAAATGAAATGCATTACTGCCCTTAAAAGTAAGCCCAGAAGTTTGGTAGTTTCCAGGCACTATATGCCAGGGCTCTGGCTCTGCTATTCTGCAGTTCTCATTGCTCTGCTCTCCCACATGTTGACTGATTGTCAAACCCACAGCAAGTACCTGCATGAGGTCAAAAGTTACATTCAAACTCTTAAGCATACAGTATCCTTTTATTTCTATGATTCTTTCTCAGAAGTTGGGATTTTTTTTTTAACAAAATCTACCCAGTACAATTCTCTTCACATCTTATTTTCCAAACTTGACTTTATCCTTAAAAACAATTCCTAGCAAGAAGAGGAGATTAGATGGATTATTTCAAATAGAAGTTTCGTAGTTAGTCATAATGACCACTACTATATATACAATGATGTGACCTTAACTGTAAAAGGAAGTTGACTTGAACTCAGCCAGCTGAAAGGTCAAGCTTATATGATAGACTTTGTTGGTTGATGAGCAAAAACAATTGCATGACCCTTTTCTGAAACAACTTTTATCTATGGCATTCTGTTCTATCAGCTTAGAACACTCTTCTACCTGCTCTTTGTAATCCTCAATTCTTATAGTCTGAGTGTAGGCTTGAATTATATCCTCCTCAGAGGAGATCTACATTTATAGGTTTCTCTCCTGCCTCAACACTCTGTCAAAGCATCTTTTTTATTTCCTTCATAGTACTTACTATACTTTTAAATTATATATTTATTTGCTTACTTTTTTAATATTTATTTTCCCAAGCAGGTTCCAACTTCTATGGGAGCAGAAACCATGTCCATTTTGTTAATCACTGTGGAATAATGTATATAGCATTATAACACATAATGTGTATTATGTATAGCACATAGTAGGCACTAACTGGACATGTGTTGAAAGGAAGGATTAAGTATATATGGATACAAAAAGTCCATAATATGAACATTTCCATATTAGAGATTTAATATATTACAGAAAGACATTTCAAAGAATCAGGTTAGGGTGAATTTTAATGGTATTGGGACAAATAGCCATCACTTGGAGGGAAAACCTTGTCTCATAAAACATATATATATTTTATGTAGATTCAATATCTAACCTTTAAAAAATACTATAAAAGATAAGGACTAGAAGAAAACAAAAGATAGTCTTTCATTCATATATTAGAAAGTGAATAAAAATTTTCTAAGCAAGCCATGAAACCCACAAGTTATAAAAGATTGATAGATTTGATTACATAAAAACCTAAATCATGTATACAGTGAAAAACATAGTAAAAAGTGAGGCTATATTTGCAGTATTTTTTATCCTAGATGAACTAAGATCTTATCATCAAGGGTCTAATATTTTACCCTGCTTCCAAGTAAACAAGTTAGCCCACATGTTTCATGGATAGTGGGAGAGGACACATAATTCCTGGATGAGAAATGTAAAACAGTTTATTACTCACACAGGCAGCAACAAGCAGTACATCAGAAGCTTGGCTCCAATTCTCCAAGCCCCAATTCCCACAGGTAACATGAGGAAGGCCATAGCCACCTAAACATGCAGTGGATGACATTACAGGAGAGGAACTCTGAGTTTAGGGAACTCACATTTTTACAAACGGCAGTAAATATGTCTGCACTTTCCTCCAGAAGAAGACACTGTCTTTTTTTCTGCAGGACTATAAGCAAATCTACCCTTTGCTATGAAGAAAGTCTACTTCTCTCTTCCAAGGCTGTTGACTATATAAATATCCTTGAAATAGTAGTCCAGAACACAGGGCAATCAATGCCTCAACCACAAAACATGCAGAAATGCAAGAGACCCTTGGAGAATGGTCTCCAATATTTATTTATTCTAAATCAATCCTTCCAACTAAACACAAATCCAATTCCTTCTTAGTTATTTGAGAACTTCTTCCTTCTCTCTCCTACATCAATAATTTTTCACTATACTATGTCCCTTTGGCACATAATTGCATTGTTTTTTTTACTCCAGTTTCCATCCCATTTCTCTGCATATCCATGCAACAAAACTATCCTTTGCATCTCATACTCTTTCCTCATTTGTTCTTACATATACTCCAGTAAGGTTTTTATCTCACAGAATTCCACTGAAACTACCCTTGCGAAGATCACCAATGACTAAGATGATCATTTAATTTATTTTCTAAACTATGACACTTAAAAATGAAAGGAACATTATTATTAATTAAACCAAGACAACAGGTACAAACTGGGAGTGTCACAGGCACAATAGGATGCACAGTCACCCTACCAAGATTCTTCATGCAATTAAATCCAATGGCCAATTCAGTTTTTATCTTCCTTGACAAATTAGCAGTATCTGACACCATAGATCATAGAGTTTCATCACTTGTTTTTCTGGATGCCACATTCACTGATTGCTCCTTCTTTGTATATTTTACTCTTAACAACAACATTACTATGGAAGCCTAGGCTTCAGTCACTAATCCTATCTCCTTTTCTATTTACTCTCTTTTTCTGTGTGACCTCACCCAGTCATGTGGTTTAAAATACTATCTATATGCCATCGATGAATAAATTTATATTTTTAGTATAGATCTCTCTTCTGAATTCAAGTCTACTACATACAACTGCCTACTCAATATCTCTACTTGGATTCTAATAGACTTACCAAACCATGAATTATCTGAATATAAATTCAACCAATGGTGAAAAGCTTGACACAGGAAATCCAATATATCAAGACATGTGCAGCCTCAGATTGTGATGTATTAGCTATCAATTAAGCTTTGGGAAACTGCAAATCTGATGACTTGCACTTCTATCTCTCCATTTAATTCACTAACCAAAAAGTGTTAAGCTACTACTCACATAAAAGAGAATGAAATTTTGCCATTTGCAGCAACATGGAGGGACTTGGAAGGTATTATGCTAAGTGAAATAAGTCAGACAGAGAAAGACAAATACTGTATGATATCACTTTTATGTGGACTCTAAACAATACAACAAACTAGAGAATATAACAGAAAAAGAAGCAGACTCACAGATATAGAGAACAAACTAGTGGTTACCAGTTGTGGGGTAGGGGGGTGTGGATATAGGGGTTGGGGGGTGGGAGATACAAATTACTGGGTGTAAGATAAGCTACAAGGATGTATTGTACAATATGGGGAAATAGCCAATATTTTGTAATAACTGTAAATAGAGTGTAACCTTTAAAGATTATATTCAAAAATCAATTTTAAAAAAGTCTTTGAATGTTAAGCTATATAGGACCATAAGAAGTGAGTGAAAAGATAATGGAATTTAGAGTTATAAAGAGAGCTCCAAATCCTACCTACTTTTCCTATTTCCAAACTGTGGGATATTACCGCATAGCTTGGAGAGTTGCTATGATATGTGCATAAGTAATGACTGCATTACACTGGGAGTAGCAGAAAACTTGACCAAAAAAAGAAAAAGACTTAAATAGGATTAAAAATTTTATATAACAAAAATGCTGGCAGTGGGAAGTTCAGGGCTGGTGGAACTGCCCCAAAAGTCACCTAAAATTCAGGCTTAGTTTATCTTTCCACTCTGCCCTTCTTATTATGTGGTTTCATCAAAGATGGCTGCTCTTCCTCTGGGATCACTATCACAGTGTTGTCCCAAGTAGGAAGAAGGAGTGAGGGAACAGCTAAGGACAAAAGGCAAAGCTTTTCCTTCCCAGGGATTTGTCTTTTCTTTAAACTGAAGTTAAATTTCTGAAAGGGAACCTTCCCCCAGAGACATTCACCTCCATTACATTGACCAGAACTATGCATATGACCAGGACTATATGCAAATGCAGTTTGCTGAATCTGGAATTTTAGCTGGAAAAAGTGGAGGCTTAAAAAAATTGGAGTTATTTTAGTAAGAAAAAAGATATATTGGTCGTCAACTAACATGTATGTCAAAACGATTAATTGAGATAATGTAAGCAAATGTACCCAGCACAGTTCTTGACACATATGTGGCAGCTTGGTATATATAGAGCCTATTTTTGATCAACATTCTTTGAGTGTTATCCCTCTATCTTCAAATCTATTCAATACTACCATTAGCCAGTCAGTATTTTACTGTTTTATTAGCAGAAAGGAGACTTGGGTCCAAAACTTTGCTCAAACCTAATATTGCAACAAAAGAATTTCAAGTGGAAGAAATTGCCTGATGCCAGGGATAACAGATAATAATGAGAATGTCAGAGCGAATGATAGGGCATCAACCTAGACCAAAAGGGGGCACTAGGAGTTGCCAACCATTTACATGGTTCAAGATGTGACAGTAAAAGAGCTAAGAGTTTTAGTCAATTCCTCTGTTTCTCTACTTTGCACTAATTCTATCTACAGTTCTTCTGCTCACCACATGCTCACTAGGAGACAAAGATCCGACAATAAAATCTTAATAAAACCTTTTAAGCATGTGAGCTTCTTGCAGTTAGATGATATTTAAAAGTGTAACACATTTTCATTGTGGAAAACACTCTTCAACTTTCAACTGAGAGTTTAAGTCTTCCTCAGCTTAAACTTGTAGCTCTTGACCTTGTTATCTTTCAGCACAGCTTGGTCAATCAGAAAGGCTCCCGCTCTGCACAAAATTATACAACCATGGCAACTGCCCTTTGAAAAGGAAATATTGCCAAAGGGGGAGACAGCCAACTCACTCAGGTTCGACTAGTCCAGAAGTGTTAAGCAGCTGCAAAGAATATCAGAAGGGTGATGGCTGTGGCTTAGGGCATTTTGAGAAATTAATTTGAGAAACTTTCACTTTCTTCATGAACCCCTCTAGTTGAATACCACTTTTCATAGCATGGAGCTCCTGCCTGTGGAATTCACTATGGCAGGGGGTCAGCACGTCCAATATATAACTGGATTTCAAAACAAGCTGACTATATGCTTTGAACAAAAATAGCACCACTACCTGTTTGCCAGGACAGGGGAAATGCATCATGAGCTATGGGGTTAAAACACAGTCTCAGTAGGTGCCAGGTTAAGTTGTTCTTTTCTTAATCTATGGTGTGTTACAGTGAAAACACCACTAAAAGACTTTACTTCAACCTGAAGTACTGGTTTTAAATTATTTCAATATGTAGACATTGAGTATAACACATCATTATTTGTTCACTCTAAATGAAAAAAAACTTAAAGACAAAATTGTCATTTTAAATTTCTTATAGAGTTCCTGTCAAATATATTTTAAATGATATCTTAATGTGTAGGCCTAAATTTCTTTCTTACTACTTTTTTTTGCCATAAATGGAACTCACCTCATTACTTATAGCATTTGAGAAACAGTATTAGGTGTTTAACTCATTTTATATAACACTTGTCCTAAGAAGTTGTGCATAAAATAATTGAAAAGGAAACTATGGTTTAAAGAAATAAACCATAGTTTATACTTACATAAATAGAATGTTAGTTCATCTATGAGATAGATTAATACAGAAAGTATAAATACTACCATTGGGAGGTAATATCTGAAATGATTTGTTTAATTCTGGAAAAAAGATTTTAAGAAATATATCAAAATCAATAGTGTTAAGGAGAGTGAGGGATGTGTAAACTGGATAAAATAATAATACCTTAAAATATTAATCTACTTTTCTTTTCCACACCTCTATACTTCCTGATAATTTGCTTTTCCCATATTTTGACAAAATCATCTATGTTTCTGTGACTTAAATTGATAATATTACAGTAAAATTACAAAGAAGAATAAAACATTAATACCTATTTTTTGACTTCCAAAATAGGATTTTCAAGCCCTTAGCAGAAACAATAGTTTTGAAAGCCAAAGCTTTATTTAAAAATATTATATTTCAAACATGTAAAAGGTATGAAGAATAATAAAACAATATGTATTCATCATTCAGCTTAATAATTTAAATGTTATGAATATAATTTGTGGCTCCTTTTGAGATCTCTCCAACCAATTACATTCTCTTTCCTCTCCTCTATCCTGAATTTAGCTGCTTATCATTCCAATGGTATTTTTTGATTAGGAATATATTCATAGAGTTTATAACTAAAAATATAAATAGCATACACTTAAAGTTTACTCCTATACCTGCCTTCATTTGTATGTCTCCTCCTATTCACTCACCCTGTTTCAGGAAACACTACTTTAGTTTTTTATGTGGCTTTCCAGAGTTCCATTACATCATACATTCCTTTATACATTTTCTACATGTGTATGTTTCTCTACACAAAATAGAGTACCGTTCTAAATGTTTCTTAAACTTTATTAATTATTTTTATACAATTTGCTTTTTATTTTCAAAATTATATTTGTGAGATCCATACACATTTATATTATTAAATCTGATTCATTCATTTTCATTGCTGTATAGTACTCCAGTGTCTAAATATGCCACATTTTAAAATTTATTCTACCAGGGACATTAAGCTGGCCTCAAGTTTTGTTGCTGTTATTGTTGTTTGTTTGCTTTCTTATTTGTGTTTGGTCATGAACAATGCTGCTAAGAGATTATTTTACAGATCTCCTTGTGTACAAATTTGACCAAGTCTTTATGACAAGACTATCTAAGAGAGAAATTGCTGGACTGTAGGGTCAGCCCATTTTTTCCTTCACTAGGTGTTGCTAAATTGCTCTCTAAAGTGATTTTGCCAATTTATACTCCCACCAGAAGTAGGGAGCATTTTTTACTTTACATTTTCAGCGACACTTGCTATTGGTCAACTTTTAAAGTTGTGACAATCTAGTCACTATACCATGATATTGATATTTATGTTTGTGTTTCCCCATTACTACTAAGATGTGATAGACTTGCCTGGTGGGCAGCCACTATTTTAGATTTACTTTATCACTTTCTACCTTCCCATGCCCTGTGAATTTTCTTTACTTTTTGAGCCCAGTTCTTCATTTTAAAAGATATTTGTTACCTGAAACCCACCATTTTGGCATTTTTGGTTAATGAAAGTCAAGGAAGCCGGGGATGAGGAACTGGACCTAGACAGATTATATGCACAGATGCAGAGTCAGCATCAAGAGATGGTCCAAACTATGTGTAAGCACCCAGGAGTTCAGGATGGATTCTTTTACCCACAGTGGTTAGTAGTAAGGGTGGTCTCTAAAAGAGAGCTCCAGCATCTGTACTTGAGGGCAATTGGAGGGCAGTCACATGTACCACTGTTACACATGTTATAAAAGGAATTATTAGAAGACCTAGCGATGGAAAGCCTAAGGAAGATGAGAGGACAGGTGAGCCTTGTTCTCAACATTTAAATGGCTATTCTATAAAGATTAACATTTCTCTGCAAGGCAGGCATATTTGTTCAAAATAATAGGGAGACCCCAAGATTTTAAAACATGGAAATGGGACTTTTAAAGGGGTAGTGAATTCTCCCAAACGAATAATTTTAAAGTAGTGACTGTAAGGGTATCTGCATTTGGTTTCTGTCTTACCTAAGCCCTAGTCCAGCATTTTACAAATACTATGTACTGAGTAAATATTCATTATTTCAGCCAAGGAATAAACTTATTGACCTCTAAGTCCCTTCTGATCCATAAGAAACTTGTAAATATTTCTGGAGTGTTAGTTTTGTATTCACAACCATAGAGCAAGTGCCTTAAGGAAAAACAGAGTATTTTAGGCTTTTATACAAGACTGCTAGAAAGTTTCTGTAGATATTCTAGAATAATAGACACTAATTTTCCCCGCATTTCATCAGGAGGTGTTTGACCAACTAGACAGGGACAGGTGAGGAGGTGGATTTGAGAAAGTCATTCAAAAGTTGAAGCTGCCAGGAATCAGAGGCTGGAGAGGATTGTAGGTTTGGTCTAAGGAACCCCAACCATGGATGAGGATGAAGTGTGTGGGACACCTCCACTCCCCCTCTAGTGAAATAAGAAGTGCTTTTAAGAGAGCCTTGGAGCTTGAGAAACCCTGATGTGGCCCTTAAGTACAGTGTTTATGAGAAAAAGAAAAAGACAGAGAGACAGAGGACACAGAGGTATTTTAAATCCTGCCCTAGATCACCTGTGGGGAGGAATACACCTTGACAGAAGGAGGCTTGAGGAAGTAAGGAATCAGCAGGAGGGGATGCATTTGGTGGAGAAAGGGAAATGCAGATGAGTGCACTCCCCACATCCTCAGCAGTGGTTGGTGGTATCTGAAGAGAAAGATTCACATTCAAACACCTTTCATAGCCAGGTCACTGCCAGTGAGGTAAGACTGATGGGCCCCCATCAGTAAAAAAAAAAAAAAAAAAAAGTTCCCCAATGTCTATCCTGCCCAGATGTTTGTTTCCTGCCTATAGCAGACCTGAACTAAAGTTGAGGCAGAGATTTCACTTTTTTTTCCAGTTTCATTGAAAAATAATTGGCATACATCAATGTATAGGTTTACGGTATACAGCATGAAGGTTTGATTTACATATATTGTGAAATGATCACCACACTTGGTTCAGCTAACATCCAAAAGATTTCACTTTGACAAAAGTTCAGTTTTTATTATTACACTGGGCAGGACAAGATATACTGAGCTGAGACTATTGGAGTGACTGAAGTGAAAAGAGAATAATTTTGTAAATATTATTATTATCTTAGAATAAACAGATGAGCTATCTGAGCTATTTGCCAAAATGTTATTTCAGGAGAGTAAAATAACAGCCGCGGAGATTGGGTTCGTAGAGGCAATTATGAGGAGGAAATGTCTTTGTGATTGTGCTTCTGGGTCTTGCTTATTCAACGTAACAGTTACAAGAACAAAGAGCAAACTCAATACTTGGGGTCAAACAGGATTGGATTCTAATCCTACATCTGAGAATTATTGATGCTAACAGAGTTAACTTGAGTTCTCACTTAAACTCTCTGGGTCTCAAGATCCTTATGTGCAAAATACCAACATATCAAGATTAAATGCAATTATGTATATGAAGAAATTAACAGATTGCTCGCCACGTGGAGAATGCTCAGTGTACGTAAATGTCTTTCCCATAGTGAATAACAGAGTTCCAAGTACATTTATGTGCTTCCTAACTGCATGTGAATTCAACTCAGTTCAACCAAGCCCTTTTCTTTCATTGTCTTCATCATCATCAGAATCAAATAATAGTGAGTTAATAGAGGGGACAGCAAATTATGACCGTTGGACCAAATCCAACTCACCAACTCATTTTTGTAAAGTTTTATTGGATAATAGCAACACTCATTCTTTGCATATATTCTGTGGTTGCTTTCATGTAATGTATTGGCACTTCATGCATTGTAGTAGCAGAGTTGGGTACTTGTGACAAAGTCCGTATGGCATGTAAAGCTCAAACTATTCACTCTCCGGCCTTTTACAGAAAAAGCTTTTCAAACAGTGAGTTAAATATTGTGCTCTTACAATATGCCATTTATCAAATGATGCCTTTACAATCATTGTCTCATTTAATTTTTACAAAATCTTCTGTGTATTAATCTCTAATTCTCAGGACTTACTGTAAGACTAAATATATTCCTCATCCAGAGTACATAACCCTGGATGTACTCTGTAGAGGGAAGTAGCAGAGACCTCTACTCCACACCATTACACAGGTTCCCAGTGTTCCACCATCTTTAGCTACACCTCTGGAATGTGCTTCCTCTTCTATCATTATGGTAGACGGAAAATTGAAAGAGTGTTGTTGACTGGGTCTTAAATTTTTACACATGTAAGTGACACCCATCACTTCACTCATAGCCCATTATGCAGAGTTAATCATATGGTCTCACCCAGATGCAAAGGTTTTTTTTTTGTTTGTTTTAGTTTTAGGTATCTAATTTCTTTTTTTTAACATCTTTTTTTTAATAGATTTGAATCTCCTTTTATTTTTATTTATTTATTTATCTTTTTTACATCTTTATTGGAGTATAATTGCTTTACAATGGTGTGCTAGTTTCTGCTTCATAACAAAGTGAATCAGTTATACATATACATATGTTCCCATATCTCTTCCCTCTTGCGTCTCCCTCCCTCCCACCCTCCCTATCCCACCCCTCCAGGCGGTCACAAAGCACCGAGCTGATCTCCCTGTGCTATGCGGCTGCTTCCCACTACTTATCTACCTTACATTTGGTAGTGTATATATGTCCATGAATCTCTCTCGCTTTGTCACAGCTTACCCTTCCCCCTCCCCATATACTCAAGTCCATTCTCTAGTAGGTCTGTGTCTTTAGTCCTGTCTTACCCCTAGGTTCTTCATGACATTGTTTTTTTCTTATATTCCATATATATGTGTTAGCATATGGTATTTGTCTTTCTCTTTCTGACTTACTTCACTCTGTATGACAGACTCTAGGTCTATCCACCTCATTACAAATAGCTCAATGTTGTTTTGCTCCGTGGCTGAGCAATATTCCATTGTATATATGTGCCACATCTTATTTATGCATTCATCCAATGATGGACACTTAGGTTGTTTCCATCTCCAGGCTATTGTAAACAGAGCTGCAATGAACATTTTGGTACATGACTCTTTTTGAATTATGGCTTTCTCAGTGTATATGCCCAGTGGTGGGATTGCTGAGTCATATGGTGGTTCTATTTGTAGTTTTTTAATGAACCTCCATACTGTTCTCCAAGTGGCTGTATCAATTTACATTCCCACCAACGGTGCAAGAGTGTTCCCTTTTCTCCACACCCTCTCCAGCATTTATTGTTTGTAGATTTTTTGATGATGGCCATTCTGACTGGTGTGAGATGATATCTCATTGTAGTTTTGATTTGCATTTCTCTAATAATTAATGAGGTTTAGCATTCTTTCATGTATTTGTTGGCAGTCTGTATATCTTCTTTGGAGAAATGTCTATTTAGGTCTTCTGCCCATTTTTGGATTGGGTTTTTGTTTTTTTGTTATTGAGCTGCATGAGCTGCTTATAAATTTTGGAGATTAATCCTTTGTCAGTTGCTTCATTTGCAAATATTTTTTTTCCCATTCTGAGGGTTGTCTTTTGGTCTTGTTTATGGTTTCCTTTACTGTGCAAAAGCTTTGAAGTTTCATTAGGTCCCATTTGTTTATTTTTGTTTTTATTTCTATTTCTCTAGGAGGTGGGTCAAAAAGGATCATGCTGTGATTTATGTCATAGAGTGTTCTGCCTATGTTTTCCTCTAAGAGTTTGATAGTTTCTGGCCTTACATTTAGGTCTTTAATCCTTTTTGAGCTTATTTTTCTGTATGGTGTTAGGGAGTGATCTAACCTCATACTTTTACATGTAGCTGTCCAGTTTTCCCAGCACCACTTATTGAAGAGGCTGTCCTTTCTCCACTGTACATTCCTGCCTCTTTAATCAAAGATAAGGTGACCATATGTGCGTGGGTTTATCTCTGGGCTTTCTATCCTGTTCCATTGATCTATCTTTCTGTTTTTGTGCCAGTACCATACTGTTTTGATTACTGTAGCTTTGTAGTATAGTCTGAAGTCAGGAAGCCTGATTCCTCCAGCTCCGTTTTTCATTCTCAAGATTGCTTTGGCTATTCGGGGTCTTTTGTGTTTCCATACAAATTGTGAAATTTTTTGTTCTTGTTCTGCGAAAAATGCCAGTGGTAGTTTGATAGGGATTGCATTGAATCGGTAGATTGCTTTGGGTAGTAGAGTCATTTTCACAATATTGATTCTTCCAGTCCAAGAACATGGTATATCTCTCCATTTGTATCATCTTTAATTTCTTTAATCAGTGTCTTATAATTTTCTGCATACAGGTCTTTTGTCTCCTTAGGTAGGTTTATTCCTAGGTATTTTATTCTTTTTGTTGCAGTGGTAAATGGGAGTGTTTTCCTGGTTTCACTTTCAGATTTTTCATCATTAGTGTATAGGAAAGCCAGAGATTTCTGTGCATTAATTTTGTATCCTGCTACTTTACCAAATTCATTGATTAGCTCTAGTAGTTTTGTGGTAGCATCTTTAGGTTTCTCTATGTATAGTATCATGTCATCTGCAAACAGTGACAGCTTTACTTCTTCTTTTCCAATTTGGATTCCTTTTATTTCCTTTTCTTCTCTGATTGCTGTGGCTAAAACTTCCAAGACTATGTTGAATAAGAGTGGTGAGAGTAGGCAACCTTGTCTTGTTCCTGATCTTAGTGGAAATGCTTTCAGTTTTTCACCATTGAGGACGATGTTGACTGTGGGTTTGTCATATATGACCTTTATTATGTTGAGGAAGGTTCCCTCTATGCCTACTTTCTGCAGGGTTTTTATCATAAATCGGTGTTGAATTTTGTCAAAAGATTTCTCTGCATCTTTTGAGATGATCATATGGTTTTTCTCCTGCAATTTGTTAATATGGTGTATCACATTGATTGATTTGCATATATTGAAGAATACTTGCATTCCTGGAATAAACCCCACTTGATCATGGTGTATGATCCTTTTAATGTGCTGTTGGATTCTGTTTGCTAGTATTTTGTTGAGGATTTTTGCATCTATGTTCATCATTGATATTGGCCTGTAATTTTCTTTCTTTGTGATATCCTTGTCTGGTTTGGTATCAGGGTGATGGTGGCCTCATAGAATGAGTTTGGGAGTGTTCCTCCCTCTGCTATATTTTGGAAGAGTTTGAGAAGGATAGGTATTAGCTCTTCTCTAAATGTTTGATAGAATTCGCCTGTGAAGCCATCTGGTCCTGGGCTTTTGTTTGTTGGAAGATTTTTAATCACAGTTTCAATTTCAGTGCTTGTGATTGGTCTGTTCATATTTTCTATTTCTTCCTGATTCAGTCTTGGCAGGTTGTGCATTTCTAAGAATTTGTCCATTTCTTCCAGGTTGTCCATTTTATTGGCATAGAGTTGTCTGTAGTAATCTCTCGTGATCTTTTGTATTTCTGCAGTGTCAGTTGTTACTTCTCCTTTTCATTTCTAATTCTATTGATTTGAGTCTTCTCCCTTTTTTTCTTGATGAGTCTGGCTAATGGTTTATCAATTTTGTTTATCTTCTCAAAGAACCAGCTTTTAGTTTTATTGATCTTTGCTATCATTTCCTTCATTTCTTTTTCATTTATTTATGATCTGATTTTTATGATTTCTTTCCTTCAGCTAACTTTGGGGTTTTCTTGTTCTTCTTTCTCTAATTGCTTGAGGTGCAAGGTTAGGTTGTTTATTCGAGATGTTTCCTGTTTCTTAAGGTAGGATTGTATTGCTATAAAGTTCCCTCTTAGAACTGCTTTTGCTGCATCCCATAGATTTTGGGTCATCGTGTCTCCATTGTCATTTGTTTCTAGGTATTTTTTAATTTCCTCTTTGATTTCTTCAGTGATCTCTTCATTATTAAGTAGTGTATTATTTAGCCTCCATGTGTTTGTATTTTTTACGGATCTTTTCCTGTAATTGATATCTAGTCTCACAGCATTGTTGTCGGAAAAGATACTTGATACAATTTCAATTTTCTTAAATTTACCAAGGCTTGATTTGTGACCTAAGATATGATCTATCCTGGAGAACGTTCCATGAGCACTTGAGAAAAATGTGTATTCTGTTGTTTTTGGATGGAGTGTCCTATAAATATCAATTAAGTCCATCTTGTTTAATGTATCATTTAAAGCTTGTGTTTCCTTATTTATTTTCATTTTGGATGATCTGTCTATTAGTGAAAGTGGGGTGTTAAAGTCCCCTACTATGAATGTGTTACTGTCAATTTCCCCTTTTATGGCTGTTAGTATTTGCCTTATGTATAGAGGTGCTCCTATGTTGGGTGCATAAATATTTACAATTGTTATATCTTCTTCTTGGATCGATCCCTTGATCATTATGTAGTGTCCTTCTTTGTCTCTTCTAATAGTCTTTGTTTTAAAGTCTATTTTGTCTGATATGAGAATGGCTACTCCAGCTTTCTTTTCGTTTCCATTTGCATGAAATATCTTTTTGCATCCCCTTACTTTCAGTCTATATGTGTCTCTAGGTCTGAAGTGGGTCTCTTTTAGACAGCATATATATGGGTCTTGTTTTTGTATCTATTCAGCCAATATGTGTCTTATGGTGGGTGCATTTAGTCCATTTACATTTAAGGTAATTATCGATATGTATGTTCCTGTTCCCATTTTCTTGTTTTGGGTTCGTTATTGTAGGTCTTTTCCTTCTCTTGTGTTTCTTGCCTAGAGAAGTTCCTTTAGCAGTTGTTGTAAAGCTGGTTTGGTGGTGCTGAACTCTCTCCGCTTTTGCTTGTCTGTAAAGGTTTTAATTTCTCCAACAAATCTGAGTGAGATTCTTGCTGGGCAGAGTAATCTTGGTTGCAGGTTTTTCTCCTTCATTTTAAATATGTCCTGCCAGTCCCTTTTGGCTTGCAGAGTTTCTGCTGAAAGATCAGCTGTTAACCTTATGGGGATCCCCTTGTGTGTTATTTGTTGTTTTTCCCTTGCTGCTTCTAATATGTTTTCTTTGTATTTAATTTTTGACAGTTTGATTAATATGTGCCTTGCGTATTTCTCCTTGGATTTATCTTGTATGGGACTCTGTGCCTTCTGGATTTGATTAACTATTTCCTTTCCCATATTAGGGAAGTTTTCAAATATAATCTCTTCAAATATTTTCTCAGTCCCTTTCTTTTTCTCTTCTTCTTCTGGGACCCCTATAATTCGAATGTTGGTGCGTTTAATGTTGTCCCAGAGGTCTCGAGACTGTCCTCAGTTCTTTTCATTCTATTTCTTTATTCTGCTCTGCAGTAGTTATTTCCACTATTTTACTTTCCAGGTCACTTATCCGTTCTTCTGCCTCAGTTATTCTGCTATTGATCCCATCTAGAGTATTTTAAATTTCATTTATTGTGTTGTTCATCGTTGCTTGTTTCATCTTTAATTCTTCGAGGTCCTTTTTAAATGTTTCTTGCATTTTGTCTATTCTATTTCCAAGATTTTGGATCATCTTTACTATCATTATTCTGAATTCTTTTTCAGGTAGACTGCATATTTCCTCTTCATTTGTTAGGTCTGGTGGATTTTTATCTTGCTCCTTCATCTGCTGTGTGTTTTTCTGTCTTCTCATTTTGCTTATCTTACTATGTTTGGGGTCTCCTTTTTGCAGGCTGCAGGTTTGTAGTTCCCGTTGTTTTTGGTGTCTGTCCCCAGTGGCTAAGGTTGGTTCAGTGGGTTGTGTAGACTTCCTGGTGGAGGGGACTAGTGCCTGTACTCTGGTGGATGAGGCTGGATCTTGTCTCTCTGGTGGGCAGGTCCACGTCTGGTTGTTGTAGTTTATCTTATGACAGGGCTGAAAGTAAGCTCATCACACGAGATGAATTGTGTGGAAGCACAGCAGTAGAGGGCTGCCGCTCGCTCAGGCAAAACAGCGCCATCTGTCCTGCTGTGGTAGCTTTTATTAAAGCATTATCTAGGTTTACACTTTAAGACTTGTCTTCTTAACATTTCAGAAATGCCAAAGCAGCAACCTATGTTTTTATTAATTATACAAGCAATAATTGGCTTTCTTGAGAACATGCCGTGCTTCGTCCTTGAGCGCAAAAGCAGCACAAAGTTCCCACCATTATTTTGATTATACTGAAGTAGCACAAGGACATTTCCTTGCGTTCCCACCACTCTGATTATACTGAGGACATCTCATGGATCAGTGCCCAAAGCACTCAATGCTTTTTTGCAGGCTCCCGGTTTGCCGGGGGAGTGCTCAAAGCATTCAGGACTGTTTGCAGTTCTGGCTTATTCGCCAGCCCCCAGTTTGCTGGGGTGTGGGTGGGGCTCATGGGTCACGTCTCCTTTCCATGTCCTCAGTTATTCCACTACATTTCCCCCTTTTTGTTTTGCAATTTTTGTAGCATCAAGGAGAACACGGCAGCATTACTTTTGGTACTAAACTACATGGAATTATTTTGCAGCTTGTGCAGCATCAAGGAAAACACAGCAGCTTGTTGCGATATTGTATGGCAGGTGACTTTCAATCGTCGTCGGACTATAATTAAACATATAGTTTAAACATAAACTATAATTAAATATATGATTATTATTATAATGAGCATTAGCAATCCTGCAGTAGAAGCTGTTACGGCTATAATACCCATGACAGCTGTAATCAACATTTCTACAAATCTTTTACTTCTTTTTAATGCATCAGCTAAATATTGTAAAACAGCCATAGGAAGAGATTCTTGTCATTCCCTTCTAAGATTGACAGGAAGTCAAAGACCTGTCCGAGCTCGTAAGATCTATGAACTTTCAGTAGATCTGTTAAAAGATATACTAGAGTTAATGCAGGTATACAGAGAGCAATTTTTACCCATTATAATACCTTGAGTTTTATTCCATACAGCTGGTCCCTTTAACAATATATAAGGTAATTTCACACAACTACGAGTATATCGAGTAACATTTTCATGAAAAGTTAAACTATGATTTCCAGATTTGTTAACCATATGTCCTACCCAGGCATTAATCTTTTTCAAAGCTGTCATAAGCTTCCATAAATCCTTTTGAATAGGATATCCATTTAAATGAGGACCAGGAGGAGAAAACCCTCCTGCATGTTATACTATGGTATCATTAATAGTATTGCTATAAATAGTGTTATCCTCTCTATGCCAGTGTAAATTCTTCAGACCCCTTTTTCCTCCGGCGGAGCCAAAAGGGCTCTAATCAATGACGCTTCCCCAAGAAGTATTAATAAGAACCCAAGCCATTTCTCCTCGGCATCGAGTCCAATGGACCCAATCCAATAATCGATCCACAAGAGGCACCTGGCATGGAGGCAAAGAGGGTGCGGAAACATTCTCATTAAGAGTGGAATTAGAACTTTTAAAACTATAAGCACTCAAAAGATATAACCCATGATATCTGCTTTTATTTTTGACAACACTTAACCATGCCTGATAATTCATTTTAAGGCAATGATCTCCTTTTCCCATACAAATAGGAGGTCCATTAACACCCACAGTGTAATTTTCTATTATCCTTTCTTTTTTTTCCGGCTTTAAAGGGCCTCTGTCATCAAAAGGACCAGGCAACCATCCAGACTCATTTACATATACAAGAATTGGGGCATCCCACCAGGTAACCTCCATATTAAGAGGAGGGTTAGGAATATAAGTCCAATAAGTATGGTTAGTACAATTTATCTCATTGGCTGATATGCTTATTACCTGTGTAGACAACATTGCCAACATAGCCACAAAAAGATTGGTGCTAGTGAGGGGTTTACCCTGTGAAATGACAAGATTTTCAGCAGTGCCTGTAAACTTTTTCATTTGCCCCCAGGTCAATGGAGGCGCCTTCTTCTTTCCACCAAGTCTTAAACTGTATATATTGTCCAGGTTCAAGAACAGTCTTGGCAAGCGCCTCCCAATCTTGAGGAATTAATATGTTTTTGGAAGCATACCTAGACAAAAGACCTTGAACATAATTAGAATGTATCCCATGCGCATTAATGGCTTTTTTTAGCATTTTTAAAATTTTTACATCATGAGGGTTATACTCAACGTTTATATATCCATTCGGAAATGGATCATTAGCAGGCATAGCTTGTTTCACAATAGGGAAAGCAAAAAATGATTCAGAATATTGCTTTTTTTCTTTATTTATCTCTTCTTCCAACAATATTTTATTAGATTTAGGTTTTAGAGGAAAGCGAAACTGACGAGAGGCTCCAACAGGATAAGCTGTTAATTCTAAAGGAGGAGCCGAAGGAATAGTAGGACATGGCTCCTGATATAAAGGAGTGGTAGCATTGTTTTTATTTTCTTCCAATTTAACCATCAAATTTTTTAACTTTGAAAGTATATCAGAAATCTCATTCTGTTGAGAAAGCGGCATCTCATTTTGTTTGCTAGTCTGCTCGCGTTCTTTATCATCATCAGAAAAAGCCCCTTCATCACTGGAATCTGAAAAATCCTCTCCTGTCTCAGACACAAGGGGAGGAGGAGGCGGAGGAAGGTCCTCTATAGGAGACTCACTGAGCAGCCGGGCTGTAAGGAGGCCGTGGCGCGGGGGGCGAAAAGTAGCAGTGATCGGGAGCAGAATTTGGACGCTAAGGGCGCACCCCATTTTCACTTTCCGTCTCAGACTGTAATGGTGCCAGGGCAAGGGAAATTAATTTACAAAGAGACCAAACACGGACAGATATAGTGTCTCCATGCTGATGAGCTCTTCTTAAGGCTTGCATAACCTGTTTCCAAACTTTTAAATTCAACTGGTTATGACCAGTAGATTGAAACCAGTAGCAATGTTTACGTACCAGCGCAAACAATTCATCAAAAGATTCTGATTTCACTTTCACTACTGAACTCCGTAATAACTGTTTCAGGAGTCTAATGTATTGAAATTCTACTGAATGGGAATTCCCCATTACAGTTACTCTACTGTTGCCGAAGGTTTTGCTTACTCTGAGTGGACCAATTTCCCCTTCGGTCCCGCGATTACGCGATTACTTACCCGCAAGTCCCTGTTCGGGCGCCAAATGTTGTAGTTTATCTTATGACAGGGCCGAAAGTAAGCTCATCACACGAGATGAATTGTGCGGAAGCATAGCAGTAGAGGGCTGCCGCTCGCTCAGGCAAAACAGCGCCGTCTGTCCTGCTGTGGTAGCTTTTATTAAAGCATTATCTAGGTTTACACTTTAAGACTTGTCTTCTTAACATTTCAGAAATGCCAAAGCAGCAACCTATGTTTTTATTAATTATACAAGCAATAATTGGCTTTCTTGAGAACATGCCGTGCTTCGTCCTTGAGTGCAAAAGCAGCACAAAGTTCCCACCATTATTTTGATTATATTGAAGTAGCACAAGGACATTTCCTTGCATTCCCACCACTCTGATTATACTGGATCAGTGCTCAAAGCACTCAATGCTTTTTTGCAGGCCCCCGGTTTGCCGCGGGGGTGCTCAAAGCATTCAGGACTGTTCACAGCTCTGGCTTATTCGCATGCCCCTGGTTTGCCGGGGGGCTCAAAGCAATCAGGACTGTTTGCAGTTCTGGCTTATTCGCCAGCCCCCAGGTTGCTGGGGCGGGGGGGGCTCATGGGTCACGTCTCCTTTCCATGTCCTCAGTTATTCCACTGTATCTGGTGGTGTGTTTTGGGGTGTCTGTGGACTTATTATGATTTTAGGCAGCCTCTCTGCTAATGGGTGGGGTTGTGTTCCTGTCTTGCTAGTTGTTTGGCATAGGATGTCCAGCACTGTAGCTTGCTGGTCGTTGAGTGAAACTGGGTGCTGGTGTTGAGATGGAGATCTCTGGGAGATTTTCGCCGTTTGATATTATGTGGAGCTGGGAGGTCTCTTGTGGACCAGTGTCTTGAAGTTGGCTCTCCCACCTCAGAGGCACAGCACTGACTCCTGGCTGCAGCACCAAGAGCCTTTCATCCACATGGCTCAGAATACAAGGGAGAAAAAGTAGAAAGAATTAGTAGAAGTAGAAAGGAAGAAAGAAAGGAGGGAGGGAGGGAGGAAGGAAGGAGGGAAGGAAGGAAAAAAAGAAAGAAGTTAAAGTAAAATAAAATAAAGTAAGATAAAATATAATAAATTTATTAAAATTAAAAAATAATTATTAAGAAAAAAATTAAAAAAACAAAACAAAGCAAAACAAAAAACCGGACATATAGAACCCTTGGACAAATGGTGGAAGCAAAGCTATACAGACAAAATCTCACACAGAAGCATACACATACACACTCACAAAAAGAGGAAAAGGGGAAAAAATCATAAATCTTGCTCTCAAAGTCCACCTCCTTAATTTGGGATAATTCGTTGTTTATTCATGTATTCCACAGATGCAGTACATCAAGTTGATTGTGGAGCTTTAATCCGCTGCTTCTGAGGCTGCTGGGAGAGACTTCCCTTTCTCTTCTTTGCTCTCACAGCTCCCAGGGGCGCAGGTTTGGATTTGGCCCCGCCTCTGCGTGTAGGTCGCCTGAGGGCGTCTGTTCTTCGCTCAGACAGGACGGGGTTAAAGGCGCAGCTGCTTCCGGGACTCCGGCTCACTCAGGCGGGGGGGGCGGGGGGGGGAGGGAGGGGCACGGAGGGGGCGGGGCGAGCCTGCGTTGGCAGAGGCCGGCGTGACGTTGCACCAGCGAGAGGCGCGCTGTGCGTTCTTCCGGGGGAAGTGGTCCCGGGGTCCAGGACCCTGGCAGTGGCGGGCTGCACAGGCTCCCCGGAACGGGGGTGTGGATAGTGTGCTGTGCTCGCACACAGGCTTCTTGGTGGCGGCAGCAGTAGCCTTAGCGTCTCATGCCCGTCTCTGGGGTCTGTGCTTTTAGCCGCAGCTCGCGCCCATCTCTGGAGCTCCTTTAAGCAGCGCTCTTAATTAATCCCCTCTCCTCGCGCACAGAAAGAGGGAAGAGAAAGTCTCTTGCCTCTTTGGCAGCTCCAGACTTTTCCCCGGACTCCCTCCCGGCTAGCCATGGCGCACTAACCCCCTGCAGGCTGTGTTCACGCCACCAACCCCAGTCTTCTTCCGGCGCTCCGACCGAAGCCGAGCCTCAACTCCCAGCCGCGCCCGCCCCGGCGGGTGAGCAGACAAGCGTCTCCAGCTGGTGAGTGCCGGTCGGCCCTGATCCTCTGTGTGGGAATCTCTCCGCTTTGTCCTCCGCACTTCTGTTGTTGTGCTCTCCTCCGCGACTCCGAAGCTTCCCCCTCCAACACCTGCAGTCTCCGCGCGCGAAGGGGCTTCCTAGTGTGTGGAAAACTTTCTTCCTTCACAGCTCCCTCCCACTGGTGCAGGTCCCGTCCCTGTCCTTTTGTCTCTGTTTATTCTTTTTTCTTTTGCTCTACCCAGGTACATGGGGGTTTCTTGCCTTTTGGGAGGTCTGACGTCTTCTGCCAGCGTTCAGTAGGTGTTCTGTAGGAGTTGTTCCACGTGTAGATGTATTTGTGGTGTATCTGTGGGGAGGAAGGTAATCTCCGCGTCTTACTCTTCCGCCATCTTCCCGGAAGCCATGCCTCACTTTTGTTTGGATCAGACAGCAAACGCTTTTTCGAAAAGCCAAATTCTCCACACCTCCTACCTTTCGCACCGCCCTAGTCTCGAAGCTCCCGCCACTCTTAACATCTCTATTGGAGTATAATTGCTTTACAGTGGTGTGTTCGTTTCTGCTTTATAACAAAGTGAATCAGTTATACATATACATATGTTCCCATATCTCTTCCCTCTTGCGTCACCCTCCCTATCCCACCCCTCTAGGTGGTCACAAACCACTTAGCTAATCTCCCTGTGCTGTGCGGCTACTTCCCACTAGCTATCTATTCTATGTTTGGTAGTGTATATATATCCATGCCACTCTCTCACTTTGTCACAGCTTACCCTTCCCCCTCCCTGTATCCTCAACTCCATGCTCTAGGTAGGTCTGTGTCTTTATTCCCGTCTTACCCCTAGGTTCTTCATGACCTTTCGTTTGTTTTTTTTCTTATATTCCATATATATGTGTTAGCATACGGTATTTGTTTTTCTCTTTTTGACTTACTTCACTCTGTATGACAGACTCTAGGTCCATCCACCTGACTACAAATAACTCAATTTCGTTTCTTTTTATGGCTGCGTAATATTCCATTGTATATATGTGCCACATCTTCTTTATCCATTTATCTGTTGATGGACACTTAGGTTGCTTCCATGCCCTGGCTATTGTAGATAGAGCTGCAATGAACATTTTGGTACATGACTCTTTTTGAATTATGGTTTTCTCAGGGTATATGCCCAGTAGTGGGATTGCTGGGTTGTATGGTAGTTCTATTTGTAGTTTTTTAAGGAAACTCCATACTGTTCTCCATAATGTCTGTATCAATTTACATTCCCACTAACAGTGCAAGAGTGTTCCCTTTTCTCCACACCCTCTCCAGCATTTATTGTTTCTAGATTTTTTTGATGATGGTCATTCTGACAGGTGTGAGATGATATCTCATTTTAGTTTTGATTTGAATTTCTCTAATGACTAATGATGTTGAGCATTCTTTCATGTGTTTGTTGGCAATCTGTATATCTTCTTTGGAGAAATGTCTATTTAGGTCTTCTGCCCTTTTTTTAATTGGATTGTTTGTTTTTTTGTTATTGAGCTGCATGAGCTGCTTGTAAATTTTGGAGGTTAATCCTTTGTCAGTTGCTTCATTTGCAAATATTTTCTCGCATTCTGAGGGTTGTCTTTTGGTCTTGTTTATGGTTTCCTTTGCTGTGCAAAAGCTTTGAAGTTTCATTAGGTCCCATTAGTTTATTTGTTTTTATTTCCATTTCTCTAGGAGGTGGGTCAAAAAGGATCTTGCTGTGATTTATGTCATAGAGTGTTCTGCCTATGTTTTCCTCTAAGAGTTTGATAGTGTCTGGCCTTGAGTCAGGAGCACATGGATTTTTGGTGATCAGTATTTTTTGCCATACCCATGAGGTAGTTAACATTTTATAAATACTTTAAAGGTAAGGATACAAGAGGTGAGAGAGACTAAGAAACTTGTCCAAAGCTGCACAGCTGGTAAATGGCAGAGCCAGAGTTGAAATCTAAGCCCTTAGATCCACAGATCATAGTATCTTTTCCCTAAATACCCTTCATTGTCCCTTATTCCCCAACCAATCCCTCTGTTCCTATTATCAGATTGGTTTTTAACATGAAAGATATTGAATATAACAAAGGTTCTCATCTGAGAGGAGATGACCTCCCCACAAGATTTCTACTTCTCTGTGTGTCTTTCTGGTTATATACCTAGTTGAGTTTGGTAATTTAGGAAGCATCTGTATATACTTTTGTGATCATTTATTCAGCAAAAACATGAGTACCTACTCTGTACTAAATACCTGGAGTCTAGTGGGAAATTGAAGAACATAGTATAAAAATTTTCTTTATAGATTATCTTATAAATTTTCTTGGAAAGAATTCCAAAATATTCAAAGGTGCTTCATTACAAAATTCCATTGCAGGAGATATCTTTAACATTGTTACTCACATGTACAAGGGTCCTTTCCTCATATTTCATTTCACTTTTTTCTTTCTTTTTCTAGATCCTTGTAACATATTTGAGAGTCTTGAAATTTTCTTTATACTACCAAATAAGTGTGACTAGGTAATCCAAACAAGGTGTGTCTTATGTTTTTGTTGTTGTCATTGTTAGTTTATGTATAAAACAAACAAGAAGCCCACTTGTTTTAACCTGGAATTCTTCTACATACATATAGTCAGAATATATTTTAAATGGTTTTGGACATAATGTTTAGAAGGAAGGAGTTTGGTTTAGCACATATTTCAGGTGATGTTTTTGTTTTTTTTATTGAACAACCATAAGATAAATGTAAAGTTTCAAATTATAGGTAGAAATAAGCATCTAATTTTAAATATTAATGTCCTAATGTAAAAGAATATAAATATAAATTGTCAAAGTACTTATTTTATATTACTTTGTCTTATTTTCAATGTTTAATAATATACAAAATTAACTTCAAAAATGATAGGCCTGATAGGAAGCAGAGGAGCAATAGTTAGGTGCTAGGGCTTAAGTCCTCTACCCATATTTCTTTGTAAAACTTGTCCAGCAAAACTCAGAGAGTATATCAAAGAAATGGTGAGTGGATCCTGCTGAAAAGTTCCTCAGGCATATCATTCAAAATTAGACATGCCTTCTCTCTCATACTTTTATTCTTGTCCAGAACTTGAAGTAGGCAGTTTTCAGACCTGCTGCTTCTTCCAAATTGTAATAAATAAATGACATCCTTATTCATGAGAATCTGTTCTAACTTAGAAGACTTACCTTTGCATGTACCTTTACCATGAAAACCTTAGGGGAAAGTAATTAAATTTAATAGCCTCTATGTGTTCTAAACAAAGATGTACAATAGATACAATGATGATGATCAATTCAAGTATTTACAGAAATCAGTACTTTGGAAATTCAAATGTAATCTCATATTTGTGGTGCTCTATTCTGGAACTATAGAAATATTTTAATTGTCATTAGAATGGTATTTTTCCCTGTTTTGGAATTTTAATAAGTAATTATTGATATTTATTCTCGGTTATCTTTTTCTCAGCCCATGGGGTACGGTACTGCTGTGTTGAATACATATTTTCCAAAGTCATCTTTCTAAACTCAAAACTGATTTGATTCTTTGCTTCAATAAGGAACAAAAGGGTACTGAACCGGCTACCCAAGACACATGAAACAGTGAGAATGTGGACCTAGCAGAGAGTAGATGCTCGTAAATAAGGCACCAATTTTGCAGATACACAAATATGAAGTGTTTTTAAGTTTTCAATGTTTACCATCAGTATAGGATTTGAACATAGAAAAGAATAGACTATGGCATTTAAACATAAGTGAACAAATCTGAACCACACAAAACAGATAAATGCAAACTGAAGCTACAATAATATTCTATTTTTTCACTTGTCATTTGGCAAAGATCAAAAATTGTAAAATGTATTTTGACACATTTTTTAAATAGGCTCTCTCACACATTGCTTGTGAAAACAGAAATTGGTTAAGCCTCTTTGGATGGTAATTCTAGCCATTTGTTAAATTATTAATCCATATAGCTTCTGACCAGAAATTAAACTTTTAGCAGTCATTTTGTAGACGTGTTCAAAGATGTATGAACAATTATATTCATTTCAGTACTGCTTGTAATGGCAAAAAAAAATAAAAAAGGAAACAACGTCAAGTATCTATCACTAGGGACTCATTAAGTCAATTATGGAATACTACACAACTGTTAAAAGTTGTATGTACTAATACGGAATGAACAATAAGATATAATGTTGAGTGATTAAAGAAACGAACAGAACAGTGAAAGCCTACCATGAGCCAAATACTCAAACACAAATATTTGAAGATATTCAAGATATTTCAGAAACTGGAAAAAAAAAAAATACTTGCTCTGGGGAAAGTAGTTGGTTTGGGGGAAAAGGTAGGAAGGAATCTTCAGTATAGCTGAACATTTATAATTTGTACACATTGCCTATTCAAAAATGATCAAAAAACAGTAATTTGGGAAACTATTCAACTGTAATATAAGAATTATGGACATGATTATTCAATTATTACTTTCTATAAGAAACAAATATTGATATCATGAGACTGAAATTTATATTTAATACAAATAGATTTTTATTATTTCAAGAAATCTGTGATATTAATGAGGCTAAATAGTTGTAAAATGTGGTTCTTGCTATCTTTTATCCCTATTCCTGTCTTTTATAAGGATGCTAATATTTGATTTTAGATATGATGCTTCTCCTGAAATCAATCTTGTGTCGTTAATTATTCAAATATCCAGCCTTCCTTGCTGAAATCATTCTAATTATTCCCAGTGCTCAACAGTATTAGTAAAAGTTACATTTGAATTCAAAATAATTTAAATTGAGTCCTTAATATTCCCACAAGCATTTAGCTATTTTTATATTTCACCTCTTGAGATTAAAAAAATAAAAGTAAAAAGATTGAATGTAGCCAATACCATTGTTTTAATTGAAATGATTCTGTGTTTTTATCTCTAATACAATACCGTAGAAGGTAGATTAAAATGAGCTTCCTCTCTCTTTTCTGATTTGTAAATCCCACCTCTCATATTAACTCCTCATTTACACTTTTAAAAATTTTATGATGCTCATATTCTTTTATTATCTGTTAGGTTAATCAGTGGACAAGATTTTATGTACATTTTCTAGTGCATTGCCCTTGAGAAATGAAGATTATTATTCATCCTGAATAAATAAATACCATGTAAGCTTGTAATGGTAGATTTTAAACAACATAAACTGCCACCTAACATAATCTCTTGTCTGCTAGATTATGCTATCTATTTTCCAAAATAGATTTTACACATATCTGTGCAAAATAATATTATGTATTATTGAAAATAACATGTGGCTTTTGGCAAACTAAAAAACCCATTATAGTGTCTATTAAATTATTTAACAAATAATTTTAAGACTATGATTCTTCGATTTAACATTGATTTGGATGGGAGGCAAGGACACAAGCCAGCCTGAAAAATAAGAATTAGAAACAGGGAAAATACATACAATCCTTTCATTAGTGAGTCTTGAAATTTTGATTTAGGTTAGATAAATTAAATTACTTTGGCCTGAGCTGCCTTTCCCCCACCGCAGCAATATTATTCTCCAGAGTCTGTTTTCTACAGCTGTATATATGATTTACAGTGATGGCATTCAAAGACTCTATGTACCATTTCTCCCTTCGATACCATATACAGTGGAGAAGCAAGGCACAATAAGGAAAAAAAAATATGTCCAGCTTAAATATGAATCTTCATTGAAATTTCTATTTGTGACGGTTCTAAAATTCTTTACCATAAATTTTCTGGGATAAGCAAGCTTTAAAAAAATTTTTATTAGAGTTTCTCTTAGCCAGAAAATAAATTCTTTTCTGTGACCTTTGAAAAGTAATACGAATGCTTTATTTCTCATATTACTGTTATGAAGCAGCAATCTTGAAATGCAAAACCCAGTCATTAGTCACACCCTAGATTAAGGTGACTGTATTTTCACTGTACCCCCAAAAGAGCTCTTTGATAACTGGGACATTGTCCCCATAATACAGTGCCTCCTTTAATTTCATTAACTAGTTTGTCAGTTCTGAGCCTGAGCTACAGGGAGTTTTAAGGAAGGACTGAGGAGTACAACAAACTCAGATACTGGCAGTAATTTTGTGAAACCAGTAGTTATACTCAAAACACATAGATTCTCTACCCTGTGTTCTATTAGAACACGGCAAGATTAGCATCTAAAGTAAGCCTCTCCTTTTAGACATATAGAAACATTGTCTTACATCAAACACTTCAAAAGGTTGACATGTCAAAACTAAGGTTTGAATAAGTCAGTGTTTTCTTTTGTCCATTCAGAATTGGGGAAAACTCAACCACTTATATCACTTTTTTACCCAGAATCTTACTATGAGGAGCTCACTAATGACCCAAGAAGCCAGCATGCTTTGACCACGCAGATGGACATGCTTGTGACTGAGACAAGTTGCTGACATGATGAAAGTCTGATCCCTTTTGAAACAGGTGAGCCCTGCAGTAAAACTGAAAAATATTTTCAAATTTCTCAAAAACAGTATTACTGGCCACATTGCCTTAATGCTTATTTCCTAAATCCAGCAAGTGTAATTGTTGATCTATTTATCTTCTTGAGTGGGCTCTTTTTGCAGAAAAGAATGTGATTCATTGTCTTTCTAGCTGAAGGTGATCAGTGGTAATTCAAAAACTTCTATATAGGAAATGGTTATGGAAAAGAAGCTAGTGGATACAGGTTGAAGTTGTCTCACATAACACACAAATGGTATTTATTTATTATTTTTACTTTTTTTACGGTATATGGGCCTCTCACTGTTGTGGCCTCTCCTGTCGCAGAGCACAGGCTCCGGACGTGCAGGCTCAGCGGCCATGGCTCACGGGCCCAGCCGCTCCGCGGCATGTGGGATCTTCCCGGATCGGGGCACGAACCTGTGTTCCCTGTGTTCCACTGCACCACCAGGGAAGCCCACGGATGATATTTATTTTGATTGTATTCTCATTCATGGGCAAAAGTAATAGAAAATGTGGGGAGGTTCCTAAACCTCTGACCACTCTTCTCCCAAGTTGCTGCTGGCTCTAACCACAAATTAAAATGCTAAAATGCTTTGGAAAAAATCACAACCTAACCAGAATACAAGAACTATAGAAACTGCAATTCCTGGCTGCTGATCTAGACCACCAACACAGGAAGCGCTGACAGCAAATCTCTTTTCTTCCAAGAAATATTTGCAACCAGAAAAGTATTTGCAAGCCCATTGTCAGGTTTTATACAAAGTTTAATGACAAATTTTCCAGTGTGGATTAAATTTTAGATGTATCGCTAATTTAATGAAGGGCCTCCAAAATATCACATTTCATCAAGTTATTCTGGCTGGTGTAACAATTTTGTGGCGAGGGGAGCGTGGAGAGAGAGAGAGAGAGATGATAGATAAAATAGTTAATGTTATGCTTAAAATACCAATTCCATATTTTAGGTAAAATGCCTTAGTAGCTCAACATCACTAATTCAAGTTATAAATGTGAAAAAGAAAGCAATTTCCTGACAAATCCTTCAGATTGTCTTGAGGACCAACAAGAAATTTTTGCTTCTCATCACTCATTTGAGATAGGTTTAAGCTTATTTTTAATATTAGGTCTAGTTCCTTAGGAAACAGACCTTGAGATGGTTATTTGCATGGAAGTAGTTTCTTGGAAAGAAACATAATTTCTTCATAACAGTGTCTGTGAGGGAGAGAATAAAACAGGATTGGTCAGAGGAGAAATTGTGATGCAGCTGCAACAGAGCCTCAGTCAATTCCTCAGAGAACTCCAAGGGAATAGCCCTTCAGAGTCCCAAGTTGAAGCAAAAAGGTACCAAAGTCCAGCCTCTCACAAGGACAAGTCCATGGATGTGATGCCCCCAGGGAAGGGAAAGGACAAGGCATTTTACTTTGATCTAAGGCCGTGACTGGAAAGGAACTCAGCTCAAAGTCCTTGCCAGGCAACCCTCCCAGCAGCCAAACAACTGTCTTAGTCTAAAGGGGCATCTACAGTTTTCTTCCATATAAATCTTAAATCATTCAACTTTTGATAATGAGAACCCATTGAACCCTAGTTTCTAATATCGGCAATGCAGTAATGTTATTTAGGGCTAATATATTGAAAATATTATTGACTCTGTGAAGATAGCACATTTTAAATATTTGCTAAGGTTTGTGTGTGCTTATTATTGACAGAATGGACTGTTTACCATCATTAATTTCTTATTAGAGATCTTTAAAGCGTAGATTTTTGACACAACACACAGTTGCAAATAGACAGAATTATGTCAGTGCGACTGTCACAGATGAAAAGAAAGGACTTTGCTTTTGTAGTTCTACTTTTCAGTCAATATTGTTTAAGGCTTGGTTGAAAGGGGTTCCATGAACAGATTGCAAGCTTTTGTACTGACATAAATCCTGTCTATTTGCAACTCTGTGCTTGCCAAGTCTACACCATCTCTCAGCAGGATTCTTAGCATAGCCCACCAGCAGGCTCCTGAGCATCGCCTCTTCATCTCTTGAAATCAGTTATCTACATAGGAGCCAGTAAAAACTGGTTAAAATGAAATGAGACTATCTCATTCCCCTGTTTACACCTCTTCCATGCCTCCCCATTGCACTCTGAATATATTCCAAGACCTTGCCATGGTCTAAAAGGTGTTTCATGATCTGGCTTCTACCTGCTTCTTTCAAATCCCCTCATAACATCAAGCACTGAGCTATTATAGCTAAGATGAATAACATTGGCCTCAGTTCTGTTTGTGTAAGATAACAAGGTCTTCTGACTCAAGGTGTTTGCATTCTGTGTTGTCTGTACCTGGAATATGCTTCTCTCTGAGTCTTGGCAGTTGATGTGCTCTCATTCTTTAACTAGGCTGTCCAAAGATACCTACATATCTCCCTCCCTTCCTTCCTGGGCTTCTACTGACCTCCATGTATTTGCCTGCATCTTCTCCAACCTAACCAACGACTTTCCATAACCTTATCATCGCAACTATCCATAGCTATCTTGTTTGTAATTTGATAACATGTTTATTTTCTATCACTCCCATAAGAATGCTTTATTACTTCCAGTTTTAATAATGTATCTGATCTCTTCCCAATATTTAATTGATATAGCATATAGAGAAAAAGTATGTGAAATGAAACTTGATAGTTAGCCAAGGACTAGACAAGGTCGTGTATTAGGTCGTGTTAAGATTCTGGAGCAATGGAAACCATTGTCAGGATCTTAGGAGTCTAGAGGTAGAAAGAAGACATAAATATTTCTCTCCGTTTGATGCAATTACTCTGTTCACAAGACATGCATGTTATTGTATTCATATATTTATTTAAATGGTGATTATTAAATTGTCTTCTTACTGCTGATCAATACTAACATCACCTAGGTTTCTGAAACATTTATGTTGGGCCATTTTTCACAAAAACTTTTCCATGTGTAAAATATTAATATAAAAATTTATCTTGATTCCAAGAAAACTCGTATTACCATACTATTTAAAATGGCACCTCTCCAGACCCGCCCCAAACTTGTGTCCCTTTAATTTTCTTCCAGGTACTTGCCTTGGACATATCTATGTATTTATTTACTTCTTAGTTACATGACTATATCAGGACAAGACTGTCCTTTATTCTCCTATATCTCTGTTCCTAGAATAAGACTTGACAAATAGGAAGTTCTCCTCAAATGTATGTCAAACTAATGAATGGATGAATCCATTAGTCTAGGAAATTCACATATATGGAAGCTGCTACTTTCCAATGAAGCTGAATAAATGAGATCTCTTAGTCACTACAATCCTTTCATCCTGAAAAGGTCATAGAATTAATCTTTTCTTTAATTCTCTGTTTTTATGTATGCAAAATGACTGCCTAATCCAAGGGGTTCATCATTTACTAGCAAATAATAAACACTTTTACAATCTGTTCTATGGCCATGTAAATAATGAATATCTAATTGCTAATTGCTAACAGTTGTATTGATATTTATTATTTGCTATGTTTCTTCTTGATAGTTTAGTTATATTTAAGTGAGTTTTACTTTTTAATGGAAGCTTATATACTGTTTTAAAGAAAGAAAGAAATTATATGTATATAAGAAAGAGAGAGAGAGAGAAAAATTTTTGTCTTTTTCATTCATTACTCTATTCCCAGTGCCTAGAATAATACCTAGTAGACATGGCAGTCACTCAATAAGTATTTGCTGAATTAATAAATTAACATAATATACACTTAGCCAATTTTAATGAAGACTCTTCTCTGGGGGGGATATCCACTTTTGTACCTATTCTTAGCTAGATTTTATTTTTACCATCGATTTTTACTCATATTCTTTTACCAAGGACATCAGAGAAGAAAGAGCACTAGATTATGTCAGTATCATCATATTTCTGGTTCAAGCCCTTCTTTATGTGACTGTGTGTAAATCCTTTAAGTTATGAGATTCCAATTCCTGAATTATCAAAATAATAAAAGCAGTTTTTGACTTTCTAAAGTTCCATTTCAAATCTAAAATTATACGTTTTCTTCAACTCTCACCACTGAAGTCCATTTCAATATACATCTGTTTTTAGAGACAAGTTGTAGACCAGTAGACACTTTTATCTCTTTTCAAGTATTTTCAATGAGAAAGCCTCGCAATTATTGAAAGCCCTTTTCTTTCTGCTTCTTTTTTTTTTTTTTTTTTTTTTTGCGGTACACGGGCCTCTCACTGTTGTGGCCTCTCCTCGCCCGTTGCGGAGCGCAGGCTCAGTGGCCATGGCTCACGGGCTCAGCCGCTCCACTGGTATCTTCCCAGACCAGGGCACGAACCCGTGTCCCCTGCATCGGCAGGCGGACTTTCAGCCACTGCGCCACCAGGGAAGCCCAAAGCCGTTTTCTTTAATTCCCCTTTCTTATTAACCTGTAGTCAGGACTATATGGCATCTCCCTAATTACATAATTAAGGGATTATAACTATACTAAAGTTATTAATTTTAAGAATTAATAACCATCTGGGAGGAATAGATGACTCGACTTACAACTGAAGAACCTTATGCATTTGGATGCTGCTGAATAAAGCAAGAATCAGGTAAAACCACTGAAGCCAGATTCTGTTCTGTATTGAAGAGCTCACCCCTAAAACTGCTTTGAAGGCCAGTTATACCTGGATATTGGTTGGGTAGTATAGCTTCTATCTAATTTTAGAAGGGAATTCTGAATCAGTTAATGCTATTAGCCAGTTGGATTGGTTACATTACTTAGCAACATTTTATTTGATATAGAGTTACCCACACCTTTGCAAGTGACGTGGAGTGTGTTATACATTATAGTATTTAAGCTATTAAAGACTCTATTAAAGAAAAGTTGTCAATAGAAAATTATTATATTTCTTATTAACATGTATCTAAGAAAATGTAATAAAAGAACTAGTACATAAGAATAGTTTTCTTCATCTCAAATAAAAAATAATTAAGATTTTAATCTTTTTTTATCTCTACGACGTGATCTATGAGGTTGGGATAAGAGGCGTCTTAACTCCATTCTCTACTCTAGAGGGCATAGTAAGATCAAATAGTCATGTGATTTCTCCTATGAGGCTTTCTGGGATGCGTCAAAATCTTCAGGAGAAGAAACCTTTCTCTCTAACTCTTGTTATGTTATTGTGTTTTGTCATCCTAAAACCGTCTCTGCCTCCTTTGTCTTGATCTCCAAATGTGATTATTAGAGTCATTTAAGTGGACTATTCCTAGTTGTTTACCTACAGAATTGTGTTTCACACTTTCTAGCACCTATGACAATAAGGAAATAAAGTCATCTCCAGCTCCATGGAACCTATTAGTCTTAAGACAGTCATGGTAGTGATTTTCTCTACCAATACATTAGTTTATGAGGAGGCATGAGATGAATGTCTGGCGCCTTCATTCATTCACTCATCTATTCAATAATCATTTTTGAGTGCCTCCTATGTGCCAGGCACTTTTCAAGGTCTTGAGGATATAGAGAAAATACAAGTCACAGCTCTTCATAGAGCTTATATTTTAGAGGAAAGAGAAAAATAAAACAAACATAAATCAATCAATCAATAATATCTCAGGGAATGAAAAGTGCTGTGAAGAAAAATTTAAGTCAGGTAATGTAATATAGAGAAATGTGGGAAGGATGTTGTTTTCAATAAATGTGATCAACAAATCTCCACTATGTTATGTGACATAGAAGTTGTGATTGAAAAACCTAGAATACGGGCTTCCCTGGTGGTGCAGTGGTTGAGAGTCCGCCTGCTGATGAAGGGAACACGGGTTCGTGCCCCGGTCTGGGAAGATCCCACATGCCGCGGAGCGACTAGGCCCGTGAGCCATGGCCGCTGAGCCTGTGTGTCCGAAGCCTGTGCTCCGCAACGGGAGAGGCCACAACAGTGAGAGGCCCGCGTACCGCAAAAAAACAAAACAAAACTAGAATACAGTTGGATATCATTTTAATGACTAGAATTGCTTTGTGATCCTAAGAGATAAGAGTATATAAAAAGAATGTAGAATCTGTTATGAACAACGATCTTTACATTTAGATAACAAAGGTATTTGCATATCTCAAGAGACAACCAAAAAGAAAACTAGCTCAAATGATACAACCATTTGAATAGGAGTTATAGACTCTAATATATCTTAAAAATTAACGATGATATTACTCGAAAATAAGGGAAGCCTCTGTATGATCACAGTTTCTTCTATACCATGAAATCCTTGCTATGGATTATGAACAGATTTCATTAAATTTCGGTCACTTCAGGCTAAGCTAAGAGTGACCTCAAAAATTACTTGGAAAGGTATTTCTGAAAAATGTGTGATGTATATTTCCTTATTATGTAGTCGATTTTGAACACTTAGTAGATCTACAATTAAGTTTAAGAATATTTGTAACAATAAAATAAACCCATTCTCTTAATATTTTATATTAAGAAATATGTACATATTTGATAATATAAATATTTGTTTGTATAAGTAATATTAAAGAGAATTTGACCTGTTAGAGTGACTAGTCAATCCTCTGACTTGTTTAATATTTAAGTTATAAGAATTATTTTACTTTGGAAGTATTTGTTATTTAAGGTAAATAGACATGGTACTTGAACAAATTAAATATATAAACTTCGTAAATACAGTTTAAATATCTAAAGAAACTTAACGAAGATAGTAAAAAATATATATTAATCAAAGTTTTTTTTAAGATAATGATTAAAATTACTAGTCTTAAAAACAGAATAATCAAATAGGTAAGTTGGAAATATTAAAAATGTGATTTCAGGAAAGGAATAACTTTAATAAATTGAAATATTTTTAAAAATCTCTGAACAATCTTTGGTATGAAAAAGTACCTACGTGGGCAAGATAAAACATATTTTTCGTTAGAGTAACTTTTAAGCAGAGACCTGAATATACTAGGGGGTATTAGCCACAGAGAAAGGTTATCTCTAGCAGAAGGAATATTAACTGCAAAGGCCCTGAGGCAGGAACATGCCTGCTTGATGTTTGTGGTGAAGTGTGATTCCTAGAATTGCTGTCTTGCTCCCAGACCAGAGGGTGAAGCCCTAGAACTAGGTCAGAGCCTAGGATTGATATGAGGTGGAAGCAGAGCCTGGCATATTCTCCCCATCTTCTTACTTCTTGTTGTATAAAATAACAAATACCCTCATTTTTAAAGCCAGTGTGAATTTGTAGTTATGTATTGTTTGCAGGTAAAAATATCTGAACAATTCAAGTTATTATTTATATTTTTTCAATCTTCAAATTGCCAAACAATGAGTGGGCAATCTTTATTAGGTGGATATGCTATAGGGCTTTATTTTCAAGGACATTTTCATTTACAGGTTAAGGTGTTATATCTGGAGTTAATTATTGCATGATGACATATATATATATTTGCTATTTCCATTTTACATGCATTGTCTCTCTGAGTTTCATTCAGTCACAGCATGAAGTTGTCATACTCAGTTTATAGGGAAGGAAACTGAGACTCAGAGAGGTAAAATCATTTGAACGGGAGGCAGGTTTTCAAAGGCCAATGCCATTGCTATTTTCATTATAACCGACTGTTAAAAATTCGTCTTTGACATAAAACCATAGGCCAACTAAAATTCTAAAGTCGTAAATTCAGGGTTGTGGAATCTCTAATAAGGGAATTTTTGGCAAAATAATGGAAGGAAGGATTTCATGGAGCAGCCTTCTATATAGAGCTCTTCAAATAAAACTACGTTAGTAGCTTTGTCTATTTAAAAGGCTAACTTTGTGTTGAAAGAGCCAGGAGTTTGTGGAGAGTTGCAGAGACAATGTCTGTCATTTAGTAGCTGAGTATTGAGATTCAGTTTCCTTCTTACCAAGCTGTTGTGGGGAGTGATATACATATAAAACGCTTTGCATAGTGCCTACCACGTAATAGCACCTCTGAGGTGCTCTTTAAAACTTCACCAGGAATCATAAAGTGAACGGTATTTTTTTTAGAATATTCATCAACCAATTACCCATACTTTGAAATTGCATAGGAAAATTAAAATCTTAACACAACTTTTTTACTAATATACTTAAAACATTCTTCTATCCTTAATTCTGCTGCTATCCTGTTTTTCCCACTTATACCCCCATCACTTAGTCTCTGGTGGAGTCTGACTAACACCTGTTATATATTATATATATATAATAACACCTGTTAATGTAACACAATGAAAATAAAATGAAGGATTTCATGAAATCTTTGAACATGATATCAGAGATGAGGTTTGGCAGTTGGGTAAGTTAAAAGCAAAACAAAAACAGGATGTTAACACAAAGTATTTCAAAGGGGAAGTATTAAGATATTAAGAAATTAAAACAAGACCTTGAGAAAATTACTTAAACTCACAAATGCATTTATAAAAATGAATCTACTTATAGTCAAACTGAGAAAGTCCAAATAAAGCAAAGAACATCATTATATCAGAGTATCATGATATATTTTTTACAGAAAGTATCACTGGATTGATTTTTATTTATTCTTTAAAAAAAGAACACATACTGGCAATTATGAGACATTTTGTTAAATAAAAGATGAAATAAATTTATTATCAATTTTAAGGTCTAAGAATGTAATTTTTCACAATTTCCTATGAAAATTTGCTTCCTCTTTTAAATGATTTTCTTTGTGTTAATTGCCTTCATTAAATTATCTTCTCATGATCGAACTTCCTGTAAAACAGTACCCTTAAAGGCTGATTCCCAGAGTATAAGAGACTGAAAATGTTCAAGAAAAAAAATGCATTAATTAGGCAGCAAATTAGTCAGTAAGGGAAGTATTCATAGCCTAAGGAAGGTCACAGAAGTAGCGTCACTAATGCTGGTCCTCTCTGTTGCTAAAGATTGAGTAAATAACATTTAATGGTCTAGATGGATTCCCCATTCAAGTCAGCACCTTGGGCAGTGGCTTCATTCAGTCATTTAATTAATATTTATTTATTGAGCATTCACCGAGTCAGGTAGGGGGATATTGGAGATAGAGTATTGTGGGAAAACTAAAAATCCTCATAAAGTGTATAGCCTAATAGGAGAGACAGACAATGAAATGATAATTAGTTAATTATATACTATGTTTGCTACTAATAAGTATCTTGAGGAAAAAAAGTAAAGTAGGTTTGGGGTATACTAAATGCTGTATATGGCTGATTGGAAATTTTAGATTTGAGCTAGGAAAAAACTTCAGTGAGACAATGATTTTGCAGTCAAAAACTTGAAAGAACGGGAAATAGCCGTGAAGACTTCTAGGAGAAGAGCACTCAGGCAAAGGGAAGGGCAAGTACAGTCTTGATAGTGGGAGCACACCTGAGGTTTTCAAAGAACTCATGGAAGTGGACATCAGGAGAGGCATGGGAAATATTGAAGAGGTAACAACCAGCCAACCTTCTTAAGTCTTGCTTCCTTCTCCGCAAAAGTGGTATAAAAAAAAGGATGGTCTGTGCCTAGGAGGGTTGTAAATATTCCATGAGGTAATTCTTACAAAGCATTGAGCATAATGCCTGGCACATAGTAAGTGCTTAATAAATGTTTGTTCGTGTTGTTGTTTGTTATTTCATGGAAATGGAGCCAAAGGGCTGTTTATCTATGTCTGATACCACTGAACATTTGAATTATTTAACTGATTCCCTTTACTTTGATTCCATGACCGCTTGGAAACCAATGGATTATAATTTCATTTCCTGTGTGGTTCTGCCTCAAGGGAGAATATGCCAGTTTTACTAATACAGGTGTTCCAAATTAGATGTCAGTACGAGTTACCTTTCTAAATGACAAATTTTCGACTTTGCCACCAAGAGGCTAATTAATGTGAGTTTACCCATGAGAAAATGATCTACTCTCAAACATTTTACTTGTAAAATCAGGTTTCTAAGTAGATCACCAGACTTTCCAGCACAGAAAATTCCCTAAGGTGACTCAGCTCAGTGATGCAGCCTGGGGGACAGCCAGCAAGACTCTCCTGGCAGCCTTCATCTCATCTGCTTTTCTGTTTAAATGTTGCAAATACCTAATCGCTACATACACTTACTCCATACTGTCACATCTATCATCTCTCGTCACCCTCTGCATGTTTTTGTGAGTGTGCAAAAGAGCTGCTGCTACCCCTATTTTATAAATGCAGAACTGAGATATAGAGAGATGAAGAGAGAGACTTGGGTCCTGAGTCCAGGTAGTCAGTGCTTCTTCTACTACAAGAAAGAAGAAATCCTGGGGTTTAGTCTCAGATTCCCCTCTAACAGATATGTGATCTTGAAATATCCTTCCTTTTTGGTACTCAGTTTCTCGAGGGAGTTATAGGAGTAAATGACCTATAATATCCTTTCTAATATAAATATCTTAGAATACTAAGGTAACAGTGAAATGAGCAAATTAATAGAACATGTGGGGAAAAATTCAACCAGACCAGAAATTAACAAAAGAATATAAATATGTTAAATATGAACAGAAACACCTTGGCCATATATAACTTAGGTACTGTAGGAAGTTGAGGAGGTGGGAGAAACAGAGGAAGACAGGTCCTAAACATTTATATTTGGCAAAGAGAGACCAGGTACACTGACAGACGCTTATTTTTATATTTTCCCTTTGGAGTTATTTCATGGAAAACTAATAAATTAATAAAAATTTATGAAATAATAAACTAATAAAACATTTATTTACTAATAACATTCGTAGATGTTATTATACCTGCAGCTCATCGTTGCTCCATTTGTTATTCAAATAAGTGAAAGCTATTTTCCATCAAATTTCCACTGAAATGGATTACTAATAAATTTAAGAAAAATATGAACAAAAATATGTACACCAAAGTAAAATAAATGAAATAAGTTTAAATAGTCTAATAATTTATTTTTCAAAAAATAAATAAGGGAATAGGAAAACAATTTTAATTTAATAAACTTAATGAACATTTATTAAATAATTTAAAATTTATTAAAATTTATTAAAAATTAAAACAAATGCTTTATTAAAACAAAGCATGACTGAACCAACCAAAGCCTGACTGAACACTGCAAAAGTACTTATTTGAAAACTTTTTAAGTTCTTTTTTTTTCAAATTGTGTGTTCTGAAGTACATAATCACACATATTTTTTAATTAGTCACTACAACAGTGCTGCCCTGTTAAGATACCACCATGAACTGCACAATGGTCTTTTTGTGTTGGAGGCTTCCGTCTCTTATCTCTTGGTTCACTGATCTGTGTTTTTGTTGGATATGTTGGAGAGATCTTGAGGACTTTGGCAGTCCAAGTCCTCTAGCTATTTTCTACCCTGTCATCCTAAAAGGAAACTGTGCTGCCTCATACAAAATCACCCTTACTAGTGCAGTGAAGTGGCAGGGAAAAGGAGGGCAATCACCTCACCTCGACATACTTTTTAGAATATGTTCTGATAAATTGCCTGTCTGGTCTTCTTAATTTTTCTAAAGAGCCCACACTGACCATTTGAATACAATAGAGATTTCAAGAAACTACAATTTTCCAGCTCCACACTACACTGATACTTCAGTTAAATGCATGCCTTCGGGGCAAGGTAATTGAAATGATAAATTAATTGCATCTGTTTTAAGCCAACATAGGAAAACTCTAGTGTTCTATGCATCAAAATGTCTTTTCTCACAGCAGGTATATTACTGCACTTAAAATCAGGTTAGGACCCTCTTACTGTGTTTGGAAGAGGGAGGAAAGAGGATCGTTTATTCCTTGGAGAACATATACTTCTATATCTGTACATAAAACAACCTTGTCTTTTGGTAGCAGGCTTTTAATTACATCCCAGGGAGAGAGTGACTTACATTGATTATTTACTGGAAGAATGCTGAGAGCATAAAAGAATGTGATTCACTCCACTACAGAGAATGACAGCATTAAGGCCTGTCTGTGCCAGCATTTGAAGATTTCCTCCCTCCCCTTCCTAGGATGCAAGATGCATTAAAGATTTATTTAAAGATTCTTGACTTTGGATAATCAAGATAGATTTAAAACATTCATTTAATAAATGAGCCTATGGATGCCACAGAGACTAAATTAGTCACATCACTGGATTCCACTGCTCCATCTACTTCTGTGGTTTACTGAGGATCTAAGCTTAAACTTTGTTACGACTTGAGTGTTTACATATTGTTTTAATATTTTCACTACAACTGACTATCCATAGATGTTATTATACCTGCAATTCTTCATTGCTCCATTTGTTATTCAAGTAAGTGAAAGCTATTTTCCATCAAATTTCCACTGAAATGGGTTACTAATAAATTTAAGAAAAATATGAACAAAAATAGGTGCACCAAAGTAAAGTAAAAGAAATAAGTTAAAATAATCTAATAATTTACTTTTCATAAAAATATATAAGGGAATAGGAAAACAATAAAACAATACATAAGGGAATAGGAAAATAAAAATTTGGATTAAATTAGAGACAGGATATGTGGTGCTGATAATAATTCAGACACCTCTATTTAAATCTATTTTCAATACTTATAGAACCACAAAAGGGATAGATTCCAGTGTCCAGTGTAGTATCTATCACAGAAGGAACTCGACTGAAATGAACATTTGGCATCAGCTTCTTTTTTCTTCTAGATTGAGGACATTAAGTGATGTGTCCATTGGAAATGCCACTAGAGAAAAGGGAATAGAATTATAGAATCACAGAATTCACAGTATCACTGAATTTAGAGTTGATGAAGTTTACTTGGAATACCTTCATAAAAGGGTGAGATGTGTAATTATTTGGTTAAGCAAAGAAAGATACAACTGAACATCATATTTCTTTTGGATTTCAGTATTTAACTCAGTGAGGGCAACGATCATGTTTTATATCAACACTTCCTAAATTTTTTGGAGTTGAGCTCCATCATTGTTTGCTTGTTAAATCATCCCCTTCTCCAAGATCAACCATTTGCAAAGCCGATTACAAATTCTCAGAGAACTGAACATATTTGTTTTGAATATTTGCAATTTCTTTTAGGCATCTCAGGAATCACAAAACCAAGATTAGGATTTACTGTTTGATTACTTTGAGATATTTAAAAATATCTATACCAAAGATGAAAAACTAATTTTGTTTTATGGGATTATCACTCCAATAGTCTCTTGCTTTACATTGCAAATACATTTGGAAGCCTCTAGGTATTTACTTCTAGACTTTGTGCTTTCCTGGGGAGATGATATTTGGAAGACTGAAATAAAATAATCCCTGGTTTTCCTGTCATTAAAAGCCTCTATTTACAAACCACAAACCTAAAGGGAGTGAAATCAACTAAAGAGAGATATGTGCTACAAAGGGAGCTTTAGTTCATGTTCTGGTCATTTAGACAAGATTTATTACCACCATTGATTTACACCATGTATTATAGTTAAGATAGTAATTGCTACATTATACTTTATAGTATCTCTAGTACCTCTGAATGATGTCCTTTTTAAAACAGGACTGTACACTAATAATGCATTGGGTCATTACTGTTTTTGTTGTATATTGCTTTTTACAAAGTATTATTTTTTTTAACAAAATGCAGTTCTTTTTCCCAGAGTTTTAATAATCTGGATCCTTATATAGAATCATTTTATTGACATGCTCAAAGTTTATATTCTAAATATCGTTTGATCCTGGCATGTACCAAGTGTTATATATGTCACAGGAAACTCAAAAATTAATGACTTCACTCCTATCCTCAAAGGGTTTATAGTTCTTTGACTATAAATACAGATAAATAACCCTGTAGTTACACTATAATGTGATAATAACAGTAAGTGCAGTGTCCTATAGAATGAGTGGGAGCACCAAAAAGAGTTATGAATTGATCACAGAGGCCTTCTGAGAGGGTTTATGGATAGGAGTGTGGAGGAGTAAAGAGTATCTCTGAAACGTGGAAGGGCATACTCGAAGGTGTGGAAGGAATAAAGAGTGTGGCCGTTTGAAGAATCACAAGTAGTTCAGTCTAGCTGGCACCTAGAGCTTGATGATAAAAGCGCCATTAGATGAAGTTAGACAGTTAAGAGGGACCCAGATCTTAAAAGGGTTAAAACTTTATACGGGGTCTTCCCTGGTGGCGCAGTGGTTGAGAGTCCGCCTGCCGATGCGGGGGACACGGGTTTGTGCCCCGGTCCGGGAGGATCCCACGTGCCGCGGAGCGGCTGGGCCTGTGAGCCATGGCCGCTGAGCCTGCGCGTCCGGAGCCTGTGCTCCGCAACAGGAGAGGCCACAACAGTGAGAGGCCCGTGTATCGGAAAAACAAAACAAAACAAAACTTTATACAGAGAGTAATAGGAACCAGTAAAGGGTTTTGTATCATGCACTTCTTATGCATCACTGCAGATCCATTTAGACAGACCTGTCTCTGGGACCCCTAGCCATTTTGTTTCTCTCCCAACTGCTACTCCAGAGACCAACTCGGCACGGGTTTAGAACAACAACTTTATGCAGGGATATACAGACATGTCCAGTTTCAAGCCTTCACTGAGTGCTTCTAGCCTCACACACCAGGGCTTCCCTGTTGCAATTGAAGCATAACACTTCACAGGACCTGCTTAGTGCCTCTGCACGTGCAACCCAGGAATGTGGGGAAGTTTAGGCCCATCGTTAAAGGACAAGAGTACAAATGCATGCATCGGTCCATGTATCTAAATATGCCAAATATTAAGAACTGAAAATCAACCTAATAAGCTGTTAAATAAAATATGGTCCATCATCCTACCCATGATAAAAATCTAAAAGGTCAGTTTGAGATTAAAAATTTTAGAATCAGTGGTTTCATGTATCAATTATCTTTTGCTTTCATAACAAATGACCTCCAAATTTCACAACATAAAAAACAACTCTTTATTATATCACAGTATGAATAAGAGTTTCAAAAGCAGTTTAGTTGTGTAGTTCTGACTCAGGGGTGTCTCATGAGGTTGTATTCAAGGTGTCAGTCTCAGCTGCAGTCATCTGAAAGCTTGAGTGGGGCTACAGGATCCACTTTTTTTTTTTTAAAAGGCTTCTGATTCTTATTGCCACATCACTTATGAAGAGTTCTAAGAGTTTATACTCCCACCATCAGTAATATATTAGTTTCCTCTCATTGTCTTGACCACCAGTTGTTTTTTTGTTTGTTTTGTTTTTTTACTGAAGTATAGTTGATTTACAGTGTTGTGTTAGTTTTAGGTGTACAGCACAGTGATTTGGTTTCATATATATATATATATATATATATATATATATATATTCTTTTTTAGATTCTTTTCCCTTATAGGTTATTACAAAATACTAAGTGTTGTTCCCTGTGCTATACAGTAGGTCTTTGTTGGTTATCTGTTTTATATATAGTAATGTGTGTATGTTAATCCCAAACTCCTAATTTATCCCTCTCCCCCACTTCCCCTTTGTTAACCATAAGTCTGTTTTCTATGTCTGTGTGTCTATTTCCATTTTGTATATAAGTTCATTGGTATTGTTTCATTTTTTTTTAGATTCCACATATAAGCAATATCATCTGATATTTGTCTTTCTCTCTGGCTTATTTCATTTAGTATGATAATCTCTTGGTCCATCTGTGTTGCTGCAAATGGCATTATTTCATTCTTTTTAATGGCTGAGTAATATTCCATTGTATATGTACCACATCTTCTTTATACATTCATCTCTCAATGGCCACTTTCAAAATGGCTCATTCTCATGGCTGTTAGCAGAAAACCTCAATTCCTTGCTGATTTTTAGAAAGAGTACTCAGTTTCTTGCCATAAAGGTGTCTCCTTAGGGCTACTTCAGTGTTCTTACAACATGGCAGCTGGCTTCTCCCAGAGCAAATGATCCAAGAAGAGGAACTAGGATGAAGCTACAGTGTATTTTACATATTGATCTTAGAAGCCACAACATCACTTCTACCACATTCTACTGCTTAAAAGTGAGTCACTAAATCCAAGCCACTTTGAAGGAAAGGAGAATTAGGCTCTACCTTTTGAATGGAGAAATATCAAAGAATTTGTGGATTTTTGAACTTTGAACCATAAAAATATAGGAGACTTGGTCCATGGTCATGAGCCCACTCCCATTCTCTCTCTACCACTGGCTTCTTTCTTCACCATGACTGGCTTCATCTGTACCTATATGAACAGCCATATCACACGTTCAAGCTGGTCCACACACTCCATCATCAGCTGCTTCCTGACCAATTCTCAGGCGTAGAAGTGAAGACACTATTGTGACTTCCCTGGCAGTTCAGTGGTTAAGACTCCATGCTTCCGCTGTGGTGGGCATGGGTTCAATCCCCAGTCGAGGAACTAAGATCCTGCATGCTGCACGGTATGGCCAAAAAAAAAAAAAAAAAAAAAAGTGAAGACAATATCTTGTGGCCTGGGAAGGCCTCAGAAGAATTCTTGGAGCTATTGGGGCAAAGAGTTCTGGAGTTCCAGGTCCCTACTGTGTGGTCTAAAAAGATAAGCATGCATTCTGTGATGGTGAGTATTCTGTTTGGGCAAGTGCCCCAGGTTCTGTGGACTCCTAAACTTGTGGGTAAATGTGCGACCACAAAAGAATGAAAATGATATGGAAACCTATAAAATTCATAGCCCTGAACCACCTCCTAGAGTAATGGAAATAAAAACAAAAATAAACAAATGGGACTTAATTAAACTTAAAAGCTTTTGCACAGCAAAGGAAACCATAAAGAAGACGAAAAGACAACCCTCAGAATGGGAGAAAATATTTGCAAATGAAACAACGGACAAAGGATTAATCTCCAAAATATACAAACAGCTCATGGAGTATGGAGGTTCCTTAAAGAACTAAAAATAGAACTACCATATGACCCTGCAATCCAACTACAGTCATATACCCTGAGAAAACCATACTTCAAAAAGAGACATGTACTACAATGTTCATTGCAGCTGTATTTACAGTAGCCAGACATGGAAGCAACCTAAGTGTCCATTGACAGATGAATGGATAAAGAAGATGTGGCACATATATACAATGGAATATTACGCAGCCACAAAAAGAAATGAAATTGAGTTATTTGTAGTGAGGTGGATGGACCTAGAGTCTGTCATACAGGGTGAAGTTAGTCAGAAAGAGAAAAACAAATACTGTATGCTAACATATATATATGGAATCTAAAAAAAAAAAAAATTGGTTCTGATGAACCTAGTGGCAAGGTAGGAATAAAGATATAGACACCGAGAATGGACTTGAGGATATGGGGTGGGAGGGGGAAGCTGGGGCAGAGTGAGAATAGCATCGACATATATACACTACCGAATGTAAAATAGTTAGCTAGTAGGAAGCAGCAGCATAGCACAGGGAGATCAGCTCAGTGCTTTGCGATGACCAAGAGAGGTGGGATAGGGAGGGTGGGAGGGAGGCTCAAGAGGGAGGGGATATGGGGACATGTGTATGCATATTGCTGATTCACTTTGGTGTACAAGAGAAACTAACACATTATTGTGAAGCAATTATACTCCAATAAAGATCTATTAAAAAATAAATAAAAAATAAAAGAAAAATATTAAGAAGTAAACAGAGAAGTAGGAAGAAGAGAGTAGAAAGTGGCACAACTGAATCCCAGGGAAGAAAGCATTACATGAAGTGGGGAGGGTTCCACAGAGTAAAATGGTGCAGAAAGCTCAAGAAAGAAAATTCAAAACGGTCATTTCAATTTATCAGTTAGTAGTCCACTGGTGACCTTGGAAAGAGTAATTCCAGTGAAATATAGGCAGTGGGAGCCATTTCACAGTAGTTTAACAAAAGAATGGATGGTGAAGAAATGGAGAAAAAGAGTGTTCACACCTCTTACAAAGGTTTTTATGTGAAGGGGAGAAGGAAGTCAACCGTCTACTGTGGGTTGTTGAGGACTGTAAAGTCTGTCATGTCTGTCATTGATGTCAGTCATGATATCTCATACTGTTTATTCGAAGGTGTCTTAGTGCTAATGGAAGGGATTACCAAAGATGAGACATCTCTTCTATGAGAAAGGAAAAGATGTTAGTTTCAGATGTACAGCAAAGTGAATCAGTTATACATATACATATATCCACTCTTTTTTAGATTCCTTTCCCATATAGGCCATTACAGAGTATTGAGTAGAGTTCCTTGTGCTATACAGTAGGTCCTTATTAGTTATCTATTTTATATAAAGTAGTGTGTATATGTCAATCCCAATCTCCAAATTTGTCCCTTTCCCCCCTTCCCCCTGGTAACCATAAATTTGTGTTTTACACCTGTAACTCTATGTTTTATAGATAAATTCATTTGTCCTTTTGTAAATCAACTATACTTCAATGAAAATTTTTTTAAAATAAAATTAAATAAAATTTTTAAAAAAGAAAGGAAAGGAAGGGCATTGATGTTGCTTTGTTCTAAGATGCCACAGGAAGCTGAAGATCTCCTTTTATATATATAAGATGTAAGAGTTGAGGACATCCATAAAGAATAATGAGAAAGTTGGAGAGATAAGTAGTATAAAAAATTAGGATCTGAAAGAGAATCTTGAAGAAGAAGCTACTTAAGAAAAGGAAGGTGAATTTCTGTGTGTAGTTGAGAAGCTGATCGAAATTAGAGAACATAAAATTATAACAGCAACTCTCCATATGATTACAAAGTTTTCTCTATCAGCAAATACTCACTATCCGGAATATGGAGAAGAGGTTGTTGGACTCATCTGAGTTATGGTTCTGCAGCGTTGACTGGATGGAATGACACGCTGGGGCAGTAATGTTTGGAATATAACAGGCAAGCAGTAGCTGTTGTGATGGAATATACTATAGTGTCTACACTGGAGAAGGACTGATAAGAGATGTGGATGATAATAGAGAAAAGTTGAGAAATGATGCTCTGTGATTCACGATGGGTTTAAAGAATAGATGCAGTGGGATGAAAGCTAGTGAGAAAATAGGATATATAGAAGTATGACCAGGAAGTCGGGTATTTTTATGTATGAAAAATGACTTAGTATTAAAAAAAAGAAGAAAAATAATCTTCATAACAGTCCTGAAGCAAGGCTATGGTTGTCCAGGGATTGAGCAAACCTCTCCTGCTGCTTTCTATTTATAATTAGTTGAAATTTTCTTAGGTGATTTTTCTTAACTAGCTACAGATGAGAAGATCTGATCTATATCTAGACTGTTCTGTACCAGTATACACAAACAATAAAAGAAATAATTTTCCAGAAGTGCTTAATTACTAACTTAGTTACTAACTGATTATATGTCACAGATTTTTGTTTAAGATGCCTAATTTTTGATTAAATAATTGTTTCTCAAATTGACTTATGGATGTGCATAGGTTCACATTAAGCATTCATGAACAATCAATTTTTGGTTTTTCAAATAACCGTGAAATAGGTTATTTGGCACCCTGTAGAAAAAACTGCCTGATGATTTTTGACTCGGATATTTTATTGTCATAGAAAGACAGCCCCAGGGAACTCTCTCCCCAACCCTTGGTTTCCTCCAACACTTTCTTCTAATTACTGATAAGCATAGTCGAATAGAAAAGCAATTCGAGCCCAGCAAGACTGCTACTCCTTCTATCAAACCAAGTTCACCTAGGAATAATTGCAGTTCTGACAACTGCTATCGCTTTCCTTCACCCCCTGCAGTGACCTCTCTAGCATCTAACTTCTCCAAGCATTACCAAAATGTATTATCTTTCAATGAGAAAAATAATTGATTTGTGAAAATATAGCCTATCTAAGCTTGTATGAAAGCCAGGCCTTCATTTTCACCTATTACACACCCAGCATTTTATCAGTGCAGCCACATCACCACCTACAAATTATGTGTCGAGGAGGGAGATCCACAGGATATGCCTCCTTGAATTTTTTTTTCTGCTTTTATTGCTTTGGAAATTCACAAATTGAAAGTAAACAACATGTGTATGTCTATACCTAAAAATCAGTCAGTCTTTCCATAAAGAAGCTAAAGGAATTTGTACCAATGTTTGGTTCGTTCTAGTTTGGCAAACAACTCAACAAACATTTGTTGGGCACTTAAACCCACTTTTGAAGATTTTATTCACTTTCTTAGGATATTAGATTACATTTTCAACAGGATTAATTTTGAGGCATTAAACATTCCAAATTTCACCACAAATAGTATTGAATTGGCAACTGCTTCAATGTCTTATCTGATGCTGAGAGCCTAAAGTGTAGAATCTAATTATTAGTTTTAAGTATTTGTATTACATAGAAAATGTCTATACTGTAGCAGCAAAGTTTTATCTACAGTGTTATATATCAAAGAGATTCATCTATATTTCGGCTTTTATCAGAATTTTTAAGTATTCTTAAGTGAGAACAAATTTAAAATAGTTTAATTATATGTCTGATTGGATGCTTAGAAAATTCTGTTCTTTTAATAGTATTGTACTATTAGGTGTCCCCTTTTACTACTTCTCACTGGTGCTATTTTTATCACTTTGCTATATTACCTGCTTAGTAGCCATATCAAAGAATGTTTATTTGAATTTCTTAACCTGAAGTTAATCAAAGGAAATTAGTCCATTTATTAAAATTTATTTTTTAAAAATACAAATTTATTTTAAAAAATATGGTAATAACTTATAAGAAACACTTTGGAGTCTCCATATTTGAAACCATAGCTGTTCACTGATTTTCACTCTAAATGGTTTTTGAGACAGCATTTTTGCAGCATCAAAGGATTGCATCAAATAATGAATCAACTATTCTGTTTGGGGGTAAGGAAGATTTTTTTTTTTTAATCAAAGAGGGATAACCATATCACATGTACTTGAATTAGCAGGTTGTTTCAATACCCATAAGAAAATAACCCCATTTTACCTTTATAGAGATCAATACTCTCTAAAACCTCATTTCTTGAAAATCTAAAAATTAAAATAGTAAAAATTAAAAATCTCTATCAGCCTAAATGAGGGAAACAATAGCCCCTCCCCCAATCCTTTTGTCTGAGTCACTTTGCAAAGCAAATAAATAAAGCCCAAGCCCATTCTCTGTGTCTTTTCAGCCTCTGTGTACCTGGGGAGATACCACAGAGCTTTCAATCAATAGCCTCCCAAATTCCAGGAATGATTACTTTATTCTCAATGGTCTGTAAGAGGGGTGAAAGGGCTTTAAGGCTTCCAACTCACAAGTATGGTGTGAATTCATAAAGCTTACCTCTGTTGCAGTTGTGACTGAGCTTGCTCTTTGTTTATCAATCACCCATTTAAAGATGCAGAATAGAGGACAACATGATACACACAAAATAACACAAATGAATTAGCCAGTTTGCCTAAATTTTTCCCTGGAAAAATGCACATTATTGAAATAACCTACACAGACTATTTAACCTTATGTCATTATAGTACTCTATGTAACCAATGAATATGAATTAAAACTGTCGGTTGGTGCATTAAGAAACGCTTTCAAATTGTGTTAGTTATGTTAGTGGGTTTTTTTTTGTTTTTTGCGGTACGCGGGCCTCTCACTGTTGTGGCTTCTCCCGTTGCGGAGCACAGGCTCCAGACGCACAGGCTCAGCGGCCATGGCTCACGCGCCCAGCCGCTCCGCGGCATGTGGGATCTTCCTGGACAGGGGCACGAACCCGTGTCCCCTGCATCAGCAGGCGGACTCTCAACCACTGCGCCACCAGGGAAGCCCTACATGTCTGTTTTTAAAGAAAAATCTTTGCGAGAGTATAACTTCTGTGTTAATTACAGAGGTCAGGGTATGGAAGTAGTGACTAAAGAAGATTTCTTCTGTGAAATGCAAGGCTATGAAATTCTAAAACACCTGTATAGATCAAATGCTTTTTCATTTTTAGAGCTAATAATGACCTTGATCAAACTGGTGCATTTTAATGAAAACAAGTGGTTTACATCAATAACAAAAGCATGAATAGAATCATCATTCATGTACATTCTTATTATTCTTTCCTAATTTGGACACATTAATAATTTGACATTTAGCATTGATGTTTTATTGTCCCAATATCTTATGACTCAAGAATATTGTTATCCTTTAATAAACCAAATGAAAGGGTTATTTTCTTGTTCTCTAATCTTTAATATTAACATTTTTTGATAAATATATCATTGTCATAAGCTATTAATAATAAAGATGGGACTATATGGAGTGAATTTTTTAATATAAGAGATACAAATAATATCTCACTATATCTATTTCACAAAAATAGCATCATGAGGACTATCTACTGAAATGACAGCATCGTGCTATTAGGAAATTTATACCCTAGACATATAGGTATGGACCATGGCTATTATATATAGAAAGACAGTGTATAACACACTGTTATTATAGTAACACACTGTTACTATTATAACACATAATCTCTCTGTTATGTGTATAACAACAGAGAGATTACTTAAACTATATAGGTTTCAATTTTTTTCTCATGGTTTTCACTGTCCTAGCCATAACTGTATAGGGACCTAAAGATGATGGGATGTACAGGTTTATTGATCTAAGAAAAAATTTGCTCAGGGTGTCTGTTATAGCCCCATGGAGATAAGGAGTTTCCCTTTGAAAATAGTTCCTTTAGTGACTAACACTGTACCTGGAATCAAAGGAATTTCCTACTGACTCTGCCAAAGAGGATGATGCAAGCTGAATCAAAAAATAAGGAAAAAGTATGAAGTAAAAATGGCAAATATGAAGAAGGCTGCCGCAGTATCAGGAGCTCATGCTCCTGGGAGACAGCGCTACCCTAAACAGCAGGTGACTCGTGCCCAAGACTCAAAGTAGTAGATGAAGGCTGAAGCTCACAGAGTCAGAATCACACACGATTGAAATTAAAATTGTGCTTTTCAAAATAGGGAGATGTGTTTTGGATCATTTACCTTGTGAAAATAGACATTAAATTTGAAAAAATAATGTTAAGTTATCTAATCTATTTTTCTTTCTCAGTAAAATGAAGCTTTTTGGATGGAGCATTCTTATGAGCCTCTTGACCAATAAATGAAATTGCATTTTACTGAGACTCTCAGAAAAACATAAGGTTTACTCTTCACTGCATTATTTAAATTGCAGGAGCAAAAGTAAACGATTCATTTTCAAGTGTTTGGAACAGATAACTGAAAGAGCTACTAAACATAAAAAATATAATACATGTGAATTATATTCACTGTCAAGGGAGTGTCGTCTAGAAGTTTAATATGTTAAATATGAGTTTAATTTGAGCATTTCCATTTTTCCAATTTAGGTTGAGTTAAGTGTTCTTATGACAACTTATGTTAATGAAGCTAAACCCCAAAGAGTTTATTCAGTGAACCGTGAAGCAGTGAATATCTCCGTGAGGGAGATGACGTCATAAGTGACATTGATTACTATTGCTTTCTCTGGTGTTGGGAATTTTACAGGTTATTTGTCTAAGTGCATAATAATTTTTAGCATTCCTGAATTATTTATTATGTGAATGTTGACTTCCACAAACACCTCTTATGAGATATCACATAGAATTTCACAGCAATACTCTGAAATCACATTGGAAATTGATACTTATATGCTGATTTACATGGCTTCTAATACATTATCTCTTGTTGCCTTCAAACATTCCATTTATACAAGCAATAGAATACATTCAGAGGCCATAAAAGCAGTGACATCTGTATAGTACAGAGCCCCCCTCCTTAAACATTGATTTTACAATCAAGGCTGTATGTCTTCAAAATCAACCACAGAGATTCTAGATCACAAATTACAGTTCTCTTGATGCTTAGTACAAGTGAGCAATTTGATAATGAAAGTAAACTACATGAGTTTGCCAAGTGATAACATAGTTTATATAATATTGTTTACCTAATACGTATTTAACATTATTTCTAATACATATATAATATTATATAAAAGACATTCTATACATCAACTTGGGATTTTACAGTTGGAAAGAACCTTAAAGGTCACCTAATCTAACTCGGTGGTAGTTCTTTTTATTACTATTATTTTTATTTATTTTTTTAACAATAAGAAAACAGTTGTCTTAAAGTAAAAGAGACTTTAATATCCTAAGAATGAATTTAAGGCATAAATATTTGACATTTTAAACAAGCAAATGATTTTCAGAGAGAAGCACTTAAATATATTGGTATTCATTTCCTTAATTTTATTTTGCATCTATATTTGCTTTCTACCTCCTCCAACAAGATTTCAATTTTTCACTGAGAAATCTAATAACTCTACTTTGGGCCCAAAAAGAGACCATAATTTCCATTAGGAAAAAAAAAAAATTGGGTTAGAGACAGGGAAACAATTTTCAGCAAGGATTCTCCTTTTCTACTTTAGCTTCTAAAAAAATGGGTTAGAGACAGGGAAACAATTTTCAGCAAGGATTCTCCTTTTCTACTTTAGCTTCTAAAAAAATAGCTCCTTTGTTATGTGCCTCTATGGAATAGTAATCTTCACCTACTTACAGATTTAAGCGTTAGGATAAAACCAATGCCCCCTCCCAAGAAAAAAGCCAGCAGCTGATTTTTCTGGAAGCTCAACAACGGTGATTTAGACTTCCTGTTTTATAAGAGCACAGTGAATCATGACAGCTCCTACAGGTTCTCTGGGTCTCAGAGAGCTTTCATTTCTGCCTTGGTTTCTCTAAGAGCCACTCTTATTTACTATTCCTGTCTGCACTTTGAACCTGTGCTTGGGTAGTTTGGCCTCCCTTCTAGTTTGGGCAGAACTAACAAAAGGAAGACCATTTTGAAGATCTTGACAATTTTTAGACATCTAGATTTGGATACTTGAGCTGTAAAACTGAATGTGCGTCCTTGCTTTGCACAGTGCAAATAAAAACTGCTTCTCCAAATTGTCATTAAGACACCAATGGGCTTCCCTGGTGGCACAGTGGTTGAGAGTCCGCCTGCCGATGCCCGCAAAAAAAAAAAAAAAAAAAAAAGGACACCAAGATTTTCTAGTGAACTGTATTCTTCTTAAAATATGGATATTTATCTTTTGAGAGTTGATGGCTGCTTTTATTTAGTAAAAATCATTTCCTTACTCCATTTCTTTCTGTCACATTATTCAAGGTAATAAATACTCCATGGCAGAAACTGTTCCTAAGGGAAGCCTGTTTAAACCCACTTGGGAAAATGCTGAACTTTATATATTCAACTCTCTATCATCCAGCATTGTACTGTCTTGGCTGATTCTCGGGAATTATGTGTTTCCTTATACCTAAAAAAAGGTGCTAGGCAAAAATCTAGAGCCTGTCACGTTTCACATATTGGGAAATTTGAACATTTTGCCAAACTTTGATATGTTTTTTAAATATCAGACTTAACAAAATGTAGATGTTCCCAGGCAGAATGAAAAGATGAAAATGTACAATTTCACACTTTCTGTATTTCCTTAGTTAGCAGCTTTTCTGGTCATTAAGTATTCTTTACTGACCTTTATGCTTTTACCCTGAGTGTAAATGGACAGTGAACTGAAAAATCCATGATTTCCATGAAATAAATTAACTGCACAAATAGGAGTAAAAAATTCATGGATCATTATAGTGGTTCTTGTCCTTCACATCCGACGTGAATTGGTACTTTTAATTAGAAAGTTGTGAATAACATATTTTAAAAGTTAAAAGGAACAGAACACCTCATACTTAATTGTGATAATCAGATCACCGACCGATTAAAAGAGTAAATGTGTGCATGTTTTACAGCAATATAAAGATTAAAACTGAAAACAAAGATGTCATTGAAAGGAACCCTCCATTCTTGTGAGCTAATTGCCTCATATTGCCCTCAGCCTTGTTTTCACAAAGTTCTGAAAGTCACAAGGGTGAAATTAAGCATGAAAGAGTGACCCCTAACTACTAGGAGTGAAGCCCAGGACTGGTGATCTTCCAACAATTTGCAAATGTAGAGTGATCTGAGTCCCAGTTTACAATTTTGCAATGTGAGTGTGAAACTGGTTTTTGTGGCAGGGAAATGTACTCTATATCAATCTAGGATATTATAGTTGGAAAGAAACTTAGAGGTCACCTTATCTAACTCAGTGATGATTCTCCAATTCTATACAACCATATAAAATAGGCAGAATATTGCACTCGCTAGCCTAACAGAATATATCACATTGTTCTTAGATTCATTACTTATTCAAAAATTATTTTAAAATAATTTTTCACTGTACCAACAGGTTCATGAAAAGATGCTCAAATTCACTAGTCATTAGGGAAATGCAAATTAGAACCATAATGAGTTATCACCTTATGCCTGTTAGAATGGCCATCCTCAAAAAGACAAGAGATAACCAAAAAAGACATCAAAAAGATAAGAGATAACCAATGCTGGCATAGATGTAGACTAAAGGGAGACTTTGTGCACTGTTGGAAGGAATTATAAATTGGTGCATCCGTTACAAAAACAGTATGGAGGTCCAGAAAAAATTAAAAATAGAACTATCATATGATCCAGCAATTCCACTTCTGGGAATATATCCAAAGGAAAAAAAAAAAACACTAACTGGAAAAGATACATGCACCCCCATGTTCATAGCAGCATTACTTATAATAGCTAAGTATCCTTCAATGGATGAATGGATAAAGAAATTGTTATATATACACACACACACACACACACACATATGTACACACACACACAATGGAATATTATTCAGCCATAAAAATGAGAAAATCCTACAATTTGTGACAACATTGATGGACCCTGAAGACATTATGCTAAGTGAAATAAGTCAGCAGAAAAGGACAAATACTGTACGATTTCACTTACACGTGGAATCTAATACAAAAATAACTCATGGAAAAAGGCATCTGATTTGTGGTTACCATAAAACAAAAAAGAGGTTGTGGGGAGGGGGAATTGGAGGATGGTGGTGAAAAGGTACAAACTTCCAATTAGAAAATAAGTAAGTACTATGGATGTAATGTACAATGTGACCACTGTAGTTAACACTGATGCATTATATATAGCAAAGTGGTTAAGAGAATAGATCCTAAGAGTTCACATCACAAGGGGAAATTTTTTTCTTTTCTTCTTATTGTATCTAAATGAGATAATGGATGTTAACTAAACCTATTGTGGTAATCATTTCACGATATATGTAAGTCAATCCATCATGCTGTACACCTTAAACTTACACAGTGATGTATGTCGATTATTTCTCAATAAAATTGGAAAAAAAATTTTAGTGGGGGAAAAAAGAAAGCAATATCCATTGCTGAGTGGGTTCTCAATAAGGAATATCCCATGAGTCAACCTCATTCCCAGTCACCCTGGTAGTTGCTCAGTGGACAATATACAAAATAATACTCAGCAGAAAAGATACTATGAATGGGATCCACAGCATGAGCTACTCACTAAAGCTGGTTTTTCTTCTACCACTGTTGAGTATGCAGCCTGCCAAAAGCAGAGGTCAATACCTGGCCCACCCCAAAATAACATTATTTCCTAGGAAGACCAGCCAACTACCTGATGGCAGCTTGCTGACTTTGGAACCTCATTTTCTGGGGAGTGGTGATATGTCCTTTTGGAAAAACACCTATTCTGGGTACAGATTGTCTTCACTGCCTTCCATTTTCCTGCCAGCATCATCACTCACAGACTTATAGAATGCTTTATTTACCATCACAGGGCACTACACAAATATTGTTTCTGCACAAGAAATGTGGCAAAGGGTTTAAGTCCATAACATTTATTTAGCTTACCAAATATCTCATTGTCCAGGACCCTGATAGAATAATGGAATAAAGTTCTGAAAATTGTTACAGTGCCAGCTAAGAGAAAAAACTGCAAAGTTGGAGTGCTGTCTGATTGGATACAATATATACTTTGAATCGTCGAGAAATGTGTGGTGCTGTTCCTTCCATAGGCAGGGCACAAAGGTCTCGGAACCAAGGGTTGGAAGTATCTCTTTTCACAGCTGTACCTATTAACCCACTTAAAGTGTTCTAGATACTCATCCCTGTAACCTTGAGCTGTTAGTCCTCAAGGGAAGAAAGCTTTCACCAAGGGTCACAACAATGTTTCCATTGAATTGGAAATTGAGACTGCCATTTTGCACTTCCCTTGTAGAACCAGCTGGATAAAAAGAATGAACTATTATGTTGTAAGGCTAGAGTAATCCTGTGAATAATTCTATTACCAAGGAGAAATAAGACTGCTACTACACAATGGGACAAGAAGGATTATATCTCAACCCCAAGGTATTTATTAGAGCACCTCTACTACTTCCAATCCACTGGGAAAACTTAACGGAAGACTACAGAAACTCAGGACTACTAAAGACTTTGAACTTCAAGATCCCACTTCCAGGTTAAGAGCACTGTCTTCCCCATCAAAATTGATTTTTGAATACATTACAAATTGGGAGTTCCTAACGAAGAATGAGTGGTGGGAAGAAGGAAGAAGCCATGAAATGTCTTCCAGACCTCTCTGCTTCTGGTGTTTCTCTACAAGTTGTGTCTCCTTCAAGAAGGCCAGCTCCCACTAAGCAGTATTTGCTGTAGATGCAGTTTCTGCTCTTGAATTCTAGTGATAAACTTTGTTCCTTTACCCGAAAGATTATGGTGATTTCCTACTATGAATTGCTAATCTCTAAATTGACACACTATTTACTGTTAGGCTTTTAACATTTTAGGACATCTTTAACATCTTAACATTTTAGGACATCTTTAACATCTTAACATTTTAGGACGAGTTCCCCATATTACATTTCACCTGTTCAATTATCTGACATGCTCTCTCTTTTCCTTTCTGAAATTTGACTGATAAAGAATTAGATGGGCATTTAGGTTGCTTCATGGCCTGGCTATTGTAAATAGTGCTGCAGTGAACATCGGGGTGCATGCATCCTTTCGAATTATAGCGTTCTCCGGATATATGCCCAGGAGTGGGATTGCTGGGTCATATGGTAGCCCTATTTTTAGTTTTTTAAGGAACTTCCATACTGTTCTCCATAGTGGCTGTACCAATTTACATTCCCACCAACAGTGTAGGAGGGTTCCTTTTTCTCCACACTCTCTCTACCATTTATTGTTCCTAGATTTTTTGATGATGGCCATTCTGACCAGTGTTAGGTAATGCCTCATTTTGGTTTTGATTTGCATTTCTCTAATAATTAGTAATGTTGAGCATTTTTTCATGTGCTTTTTAGCCATCTGTATGTCTTCTTTGGAGAAATGTCTATTTAGATCTTCCTCTGTTTTTTGATTGTGTTTGTTTTTTTTTTTTTTTTTGATCAGCATGAGCTGTTTGTATATTTTGGAGTTTAACCCCTCGTCAGTTGCTTCTTTTCCAAATATTTTCTCCCATCCTGAGGGTTGTCTTTTCTTTTTTTTTTTTTTAATTGGCTGTGGGTTTGTCATAAATAGCTTTTATTATGTTGAGATATGTTCCCTGTATATCCATTTTTGTAAGGGTTTTTATCGTCAGTGGATGTTGAATTTTATCAAATCCGTCTGTTGAGATGGTCATGTGGTTTTTGTCCTTTCTTTTGTTTTTGTGTGTTTGTTTTTCTTTCTCCAACACCGTAAGTTTATTTCTTGCTCATGTAAAAGCCAAAATGGGTGTTTCTAACCTGTGGGTGGTGCTCCTTCAAGCAACATTCAGGGCTCCTCCATCTTGTGGCTCTACTCTCTTCAACATATGATTCCAAGTGGCAGAAGGGGACTGAGCATCTGTCGTTTCTTTTGTTGATGTGGTGTATCACATTGATTGGTTTGTGTATGTTGAACCATCCTTTTGACCCTGGGGTAAATCCAACTTCGTTGTGGTATATGTCTTTTTTTATGTGTTGTTGGATTTGGTTTGCTAATATTTTGTTGAGAATTTTTGTATCTATATTCATCAAAGATATTGGCCTATAAGTTTCTTTTTTGGTAGTGTCTTTGACTGGTTTTGGGATCAGGGTGATGGTTTCTTCATAGAATCTCTTTGGGAGTGTTCCTGCCTCTTCAGTCTTTTGGAAGAGTTTGAGAAGGATCGGTGTAAGTTCTTCTTGGTATGTTTGATAGAATTCCCCAGTGAAGCCACCTGGTCCTGGACTTTTCTTTGTAGGGAGTTTTTTGATTACAGATTCTATTTCATTTCTAGTGATTGGTCTGGTCAAGTTATATATTTCTTCTTGATTCAGTTTTGGTAGCCTGTATGTTTCTAGAAAGTTGTCCATTTCTTCTAGGTTGTTGAATTTGTTGCCATATAATTATTCACAGTATTCTCTTATGGTTTTTTGTTATTTCTGTGGTATCAATTGTGATTTCTTCTCTTTCATTTCTTATTTTGTTTATCTGGGGTTTTTCCGTGTTTTGGGTTTTTTTTTTCTTTTCTTTTTCTTGGCTGTGCCACACAGCTTATGGAATCTTAGTTCCCTGACCAGGGATTGAACCCATGCCCTCGGCAGTGAAAGTGTGGAGTCCTAACTACTGGACCACTGGGGAATTCCCAAGGTTTGTCATTCTTGTTTACCCTTTCAAAGAACCAGCTCTTGGTTTTATTGATTTTTTTCTATTTTATTTTTAATCCCTATTTTATTTCCTCTCTTTTCCTGATCTTTTTTTTTTTTTTTTGTATCTGTCCGGCTTGAGGAGCCATGCAGACATACTGCTTCTGACCTCAGCCTCAGGGAAGTGTGTAGGTCAGTAGCATAAAAGGCCTGCAATTGCCCCAATACAGATTTTTCCCCTTTAGTCATTTGGTAAAATCGGCATTTAATTTCACAGTAAGTTTTAGACCCTGGGTTATAAAGGCCTGTTTATAACAGTTCTCTTACCAGCTTCTAAAACTCATCTTTAACTTTTTTTTTTTAACATCTTTATTGGAGTATAATTGCTTTATAATGGTATGTTAGTTTCAGCTTCACAACAAAATGAATCAGTTATATATATATACATATGTTCCCATATCTCTTCCCGCTTGCATCTCCCTCCCTCCCACCCTCCCTATCCCACCCCTCCAGGCGGTCACAAAGCACCGAGCTGATCTCCCTGTGCTATGCGGCTGCTTCCCACTAGCTATCTACCTTACGTTTGGTAGTGTATATATGTCCATGCCTCTTTCTCGCTTTGTCACCATTTACCCTTCCCCCTCCCCATAGCCTCAAGTCCATTCTGTAGTAAGTCTGTGTCTTTATTCCTGTTTCACCCCTAGGTTTTTCATGGCATTTTTTTCTTAAATTCCATATATATGTGTTAGCATATGGTATTTGTCTCTCTCTTTCTGACTTACTTCACTCTGTATGACAGACCTCATTACAAATAGCTCAATTTCGTTTCTTTTTATGGCTGAGTAATATTCCATTGTATATATGTGCCACATCTTCTTTATCCATTCATCCGATGATGGACACTTAGGTTGTTTCCATCTCTGGGCTATTGTAAATAGAGCTGCAATGAACATTTTGGTACATGACTCTTTTTGAATTATGGTTTTCTCAGGGTATATGCCCAGTAATGGGATTGCTGGGTCATATGGTAGTTCTATTTGTAGCTTTTTAAGGAACCTCCATACTGTTCTCCACAGTGGCTGTATCAATTTACATTCCCACCAACAGTGTAAGAGGGTTCCCTTTTCTCTACACCCTCTCCAGCATTTATTGTTTCTAGATTTTTTGATGATGGCCATTCTGACTGGTGTGAGATGATATCTCATTGTAGTTTTGATTTGCATTTCTCTAATGATTAGTGATGTTGAGCATTCTTTCATGTGTTTGTTGGCACTCTGTATATCTTCTTTGGAGAAATGTCTATTTAGGTCTTCTGCCCATTTTTGGATTGGGTTGTTTGTTTTTTTGTTATTAAGCTGCATGAGCTGCTTATAAATTTTGGAGATTAATCCTTTGTCAGTTGCTTCATTTGCAAATATTTTTTTTCCCATTCTGAGGGTTGTCTTTTGGTCTTCTTTATGGTTTCCTTTGCTGCGCAAAAGCTTTTAAGTTTCATTAGGTCCCATTTGTTTACTTTTGTTTTTATTTCCATTTCTCTAGGAGGTGGATCAAAAAGGATCATGCTGTGATTTATGTCATAGAGTGTCCTGCCTATGTTTTCCTCTAAGAGTTTGATAGTTTCTGGCCTTACATTTAGGTCTTTAATCCATTTCGAGCTTATTTTTGTGTATGGTGTTAGGGAGTGATCTAATCTCATAGTTTTACATGTAGCTGTCCAGTTTTCCCAGCACCACTTATTGAATAGGCTGTCCTTTCTCCACTGTACATTCCTGCCTCCTTTGTCAAAGATAAGGTGACCATATGTGCGTGGGTTTATCTCTGGGCTTTCTATCCTGTTCCATTGATCTATATTTCTGTTTTTGTGCCAGTACCATACTGTCTTGATTACTGTAGCTTTGTAGTATAGTCTGAAGTCAGGAAGCCTGATTCCTCCAGCTCCGTTTTTCGTTCTCAAGATTGCTTTGGCTATTCGGGGTCTTTTGTGTTTCCATACAAATTGTGAAATTTTTTGTTCTAGTTCTGTGAAGAATGCCAGTGTGTCTTTTCATTTTGTTTATGGTTTCCTTTGCTGTGCAAAAGCTTTTTAGTTAGGTCCCATTTTTTCATTTGTGTTTTTATTTTCATTACTCTAGGTGGTGGATCAAAAAAGATCTTGCTGCAATTTATGTCAGAGTGTTCTGCCTACGTTTTCCTCTAAGAGTTTTATAGTATCCAGCCTTACATTTAGGTCTTTAATCCATTTTGAGTTTATTTTTGTGTGTGGTGTTAGGGAGTGTTTTCTTTCTTTTTTTCAGTGATAATACATGGTTTTATAGTAGCAGTAGTATATACAATTTATAAATGAATGTACATATATTGGAGTGCAAGGCAAAATTACAATATTTTACTGATAGCATTCTGGGATCAGAACAGATTCAACTGTGTTAATTTTCTTTTTCTAAGTAACAGCTTACCACAAACTTAACAACTTAAAACACACACATTTATTATCACACAGTTTCCATGGGTCATGAGTCATGAGTACTGGCATGATTTAGCTGTTTTCTCATCTGGAACCTCAACTAGAGAAGTATTCTGCTTCCAGACTCATTCAAGGCTTTTGGAGAATGTATGTCCTTGCAGCATTATGACTGAAGGAGACTCTGAGGTCCCAGAAGCCTTCCTGCCATGTAGTGCTCTCCACAGACAGTTCACAGTATGGCTGTTTGCTTCTTCACAGCCAAAAGGAGAATCTCTCCGGCTCTAGTCAAAGGTGTTGCCTGCGGTGCCAACTCTCTGGTTCCATGGAGTCTGAGCCTGCAACGTGGTGCATGCTGGGCTGGCAGCAGGTGGGGCCTAGGCTCCCATATGGCTGCACCCATAGGCTTTTGGTTTCTGGCTCTGGGCTTCCCTGCATATCCCTGCGGCTGCTATCTACAGAGACCAAATGGGCAAGTTTGGAGACAGTGGTATTTGAGGAAGCTCAAGCTTGCCGTCTTGGAATTTTCCCTGGATCCAAAAAGTTGGTTGTAGCCACAGATAAGAATGAAGTTGCAGCATTAAATTCTCAGACTGGGTAGATAATCTGGTGCCATGTTGATACTGGCACGGCAGAAAGGGCTGTGGACTCCATGCTGCTCCAAGAACTGGATGCAATCACTGGATCGGTTGGAGGCCAAATCCTGCGTTGTTGGGAGATTAAAATTGGGGGCCCAAAGTGGGAGATTATCTAGGACAGTGGCAGTTTCCAGGCAGTTGTGTTGGTGGGTACCTCAGTGAGGTACCTTGCAGTTCTGAAGACCACTCTTGCCCACCATCACCTCTCTGGTGAGCAAAGTCAGAAGCTAAAGTCCTGGAGCAACAGTGTTTGGCAGACAGCAGGCAGGACACAGGAACAAGCTTGGCTCTAATTTCATTCTTTTACATGTAGCTGTCTATTTAATGGATAAAGAAGATGTGGTACATATGTGCAATGGAATATAACTCAACCATAAAAAGGAATGAAATAATGCCATTTGAAGTGAATGGGTGGACCTAGAGATTGTCATACAGGAAGTGAAGTCAGAAAAAGAAAGACAAATATCGTATAATATTGCTTATACGTGGAATCTAGAAAAATGGTACAGATGAACTTATTTGCAAAGCAGAAATAGAGTCACAGATGTAGAAAACAAATTTATGGTTACCCAGGGGCGAAGGGGGAGTGGGATGAATTGGGAGATTGTGATTAACATATATATACTACCTTATATAAAATGGATAACTAATGAGAACCTACTGTATAGCACCAGGAAATCTACTCAGTGTTCTGTGGTGACCTAAATGGGAAGGGAACATAAAAAAGACTGGATATATGTATATGTATAACTGATTCACTTTGCTGTACAACAGAAACTAACACAACATTGTAAAGCAACTATAGCCCAATAAAAAGTAAGAAAAAAGAAAGAATTATAGGTAGGAGCACTCTCATGTTTCTTAAGCTAAAAACTCATTCTTCAACTTTATCCAGTGCCTTACAGTTGGTACTGGCTTTCTCTTAATATCATCAGTACTCTGTTTCACATTTTTAAGATGGTCTTTTTATCAACTATATGCCAATACAAATTAATTAAAAATAAATAAATAAAATGGTCCTTCTGTATTTGCTGGCTTGATAGGGGATGCTGAAATGGCAGCAAAGTGAGTGGTAAGAATCAGAAACCAAAACCTAACTTCAAGCCCAGTCTTTAAAAGTGAAGGTTATAAAGGCTCTGCTGTTACATAGAAAAGTGCTTAAGATATAATGCTCAGTGGAATAAAAAAAGAACCAAAAAGTTAAACATATAGTACAATTCCAACTTAAGAGCTGGAATTACTTGAATAATACTCTAAGTGTAATATACACTTAAATGGAAACATACAAAAATGACATAGTAATGAAATTATGGATATTATTTGGTACTTTGATTTCTTTTCAGAGTTTCATATTACATTATGAAATACTCATATCAAAATATACAATGATAGAGACATTCAGCTTTTCAGTATTTTCAAACACATAACATACCTGCATTTATTTTTATAAGTATTTTTGCGCTATTATTTTAGTTTTCTTAAAAAGATCATAAGTTACAGGCATGTTTAAGTCACATTGGTTAAAATATTTTATTTATAATATTTTGTGTTCATATCAGTTGAATAAATTCTACTCAGTGTTTAAAATATCAGTAAACTTATTTATAGCATAATTATTGTAATAGTAACTAATTATACCTATCGTCTTCTGAAATCTTCTTGGACCTGCAGAATTTTAGCTATAGACAATATATTTTACAAAAAAAACTTCTAAATTTCACAGCTATGTTTTGACAAAAGAGCCAAACTTATAGATAAGAATTTAGAATAGGTTCTGTAAGAATATACCTTCTGTTAGACAAGATTAAAAATAAATCTGTAGCTTTGGGAATGATCTCTTTCCTTCAACTACTATTTGTAGTATTTTAGAATTTTATAATATAAAAATACAGAATATAATTCCCTTTTTTTCAAATAAATTCAATATAAATTTAATAATACAATTTGAGCAATGTGTTGTTAATTAGAGCTATTATGATATTTTAAGGATGTTACCTGAATGTATTTTCACTGTATACTAAGCACAGTGGTTTACTTTGTGGTAGCATTCTTCCAAATACTTAGAGCAAAGAAAAAGAGCAGATTTTTTTTTAAAAAGGTTAAATGCCTACCAAGAAACTAATATTATAATATATTCTTGTGCCACTAAATAAAGTGCCCATCCAAGTGTACCTCCTTCTAGAGATGGCATTCAGCCAAATTGATATTCAAAACCTAGCTTAATGTTCAGAATAAATATTAATGTAGCTATGAAATGATAAATGATAGAAACAGAATATGACCACATGTTGCTCATTGGCATTTGATAAGCTACAGAATAAACAACCTAAGTCATTACTTACAGTTCTTTTCCCATCTTACATATACACACACAAACACACACACAATACATACCTCACACATAATCAAAGCCAAAAGAATTTCGTTATATTAACTTACAAAACTCACCATTTTAAAATTGAAGTTAAATTATACATCTTCTTCCTGAGAACTTCTTTTTCTGAAACCGTTTTAGTTGACTTGAACAGTTTAAATGTTTGACTTTTTGAACACTTTTTCAACCCAGAAGATTTTATGTAAATCGTATCCAGATTAGAAGCATTATATTATATGCAAATTTTTGGAAAACTAAATTATTGAAGAGATATAATACTAAGATAAAGACAATGAATATCTTAACTAGGTGCAAAGTAATCGAATTTGCCGATACCTTGTCATTTGTATAGATATTGTTTCTTTTCTTTTGGTTCTGTGTGCTTGCCTTTTACTTTGCATTTATTTTTTGGATTTTTTTGGCTATTAAAAAATAATTGGTATCTTAAGCCTTGCATTATAGTCTGAGCTGACTGACTGGAGATTATACTGGTAACTTTTGCTGTGTTTGTGGCTACTTGACTATTTTCAAACATAATTCTCAGAAGAAAAACTATATTTCACATTGAAAATATGTGCTCAGGGTCACATATAAGTAAAATAATATTCTGCTATCTATCGCTGAGTAACAACCCATTCCAAAACTTAATGGTGTAAAACAGCAACTGTTGGTCAGAAATTTAAGTAAGGCACTGTGGAAACAGCTTGTCTCTGTTCCTTGATATCTAGGAACCAAGCAGAAAGAGCAGCCCTATTTGGATCATGTTGATCTCATGATAAAGGAAAACAGTAGGGAAGGTGGTATCAACACTCTGGGAAAGGTATGCTGTGGTTCATAAACGTGCTCAGTTTTGCTCACATGTCATTGTATAATACAAGTCACCTGGATAAAGCCACCTTTTATGGAGAGGGGACGAATGCATCCCCAGCAGAAGCACCGCTAGTCACATGGTAATGGGCAAGAATGCACAATTATTTGATCTCATTAACATCTGTGTCTTAGACTCTATCTCATATTAACATCTGTATGTTTCAATCTCTTCAGATAATTCTTAAGATCACAGAGCTTTAGAGGCTACTGTTCTAGGCTCAACCTCTAAGCAAACTAAAAAAAATCACAGATACTTTACAAAGCATTTCTTTGAGCCAACTCCATTTGCTATCTAAATGATACCCATAGATTCATGAGTAAGCCTTTGCCAACAAAAACAATAACATACAAATTATAAATCTTTCATAATGGAAAATGATGACTGATGTTGATTTCCACACTCACCTCTCAGATCAAACTGGCAATTACCAAACAGCTGTCTCAGAACACTACAGGTTTTCAGAGGGAGAATGTCTGTGTGTGTGTGTGTGTGTGTGTGTGTGTGTGTGTGTGTGTGTGTGTGTGTGTGTGTGTGTGTGTGTGTGTGTGTGTCTGGTGTGTAAGCAAATATTTATCTGTGGCTACTTACTTTAATTGCAGCTGCTTATTACCAACAAATGGTGGTTCAACTGAAAGGCGGAGGAAGGGCTGTAGGAATGAAGAGTGTCCGACTCTCTGAGAATGTGAGTAAAAATGGAAATGCAAAGTATTCTTCACATTGAATAATGACAGTCTAATGAAAGATGCTAATGATGAGGTTGTCTACAGTATTGTTTGGTTATCGTTAACAAATCACATTATCTTCCCCTTTCTCTGTAGCAATCAGTCTCCTGAAGCAAACTACATGGTAAATTCTTTTGACAGAAAGCAATTCTTTTTCTTCATTTCCTCCTTAACTCTATAATGAAATCCTAATGAATACTAAAGGTTTCTGTGAGTAGTACAATAATCATCTATTGTATTACTGATTGAAAGGAACTTGCTGCATATTCAGAGAGATATAAAGGATCTGATTTTCAGACAAATAGTTCTGATAGGCAGATTCAGGACAAATCTAAATTGTGTTTAATTATGCTACTGCGCAGTGTTCTTATAACGGTTTTTCGCATGTCAAGTTAATATCCTTAAAATCTTTAAGCACTATTCTAACGTGTAGAGTCTATTTCCTGATTAGCTACATACATTATAATATTATTTCTACATGTTAGCACTCTGGGAATAATGACATAATGGTAGTCTAGGAAGTCAAAATATTGTCCTAAATAAAATCTTTAGGGATAACGTTTTGGAACATGTATGCTTATAGGGAGGGGTGCTCTTCTAGCATTAATTTGATGACCTTTCTAAGAATGAAAATATTTTTGTTTTCATGCACGCAATTGCCTACATGTTTAAACTCGGTTTTGTAAAGGAAACGCATACATATTATGAAAAATGTGCTGTTTCAAGTATGTTTGTTATGGCATTCCCAACCTAATGAATGGCTTGCTGTAGCCAAGAGCTTGAAGCCCCTAACCTGAACACGTGTACATATATTTCATCATGTGTGCTCACTGTACCTTACAATGTTAACGGAGAAAAACATGAATGCATTTAAAAAGTTTGACCTAGAAGAGAAAATGAAAGTGATTTTTAAAATTTAGATTTCAAAATAAATTCAGTTGAAAAATTATTGCTACATGGCACACAGCTAATAGTTTACTGGAAATTTTTGGCCTAATTGCAGTCTATGTCTTTGTAGTCAGTAGCCTCAAAATATAATTTTCTTGAATTTTCACCTTTTGGTGCTCTTTTCATTTTTTTATTAGTTCCTTTTTTTAATCCATCTGATATGTCTGACTAAATATATCTTTTTAAAATTTGATTTGATTTTTTTTAAACATCTTTATTGGAGTATAATTGCTTTACAATGGTGTGTTAGTTTCTGCTTTATAACAAAGTGAATCAGCTATACATATACATATATCCCCATATCTCTTCCCTCTTGCATCTCCCTCCCACCCTGCCTATCCCACCCCTCTAGATGGTCACAAAGCACCGAGCTCATCTCCCTGGGCTATGCAGCTGCTTCCCACTAGCTATCTATTTTACATTTGGTAGTGTATATATGTCCATGCCACTCTCTCACTTCATCCCAGCTTACCCTTCACCCTCCCCATGTCCTCCGGTCTGTTCTCTACATCTGCGTCTTTATTCCTGTCCTGCCCCTATGTTCTTCATAACCATTTTTTTTTCTTTAGATTCCATATATATGTGTTACCATATGGTATTTGTTTTTCTCTTTCTGACTTACTTCACTCTGTATGACAGACTCTAGGTCCATCCACCTGACTACAAAAAACTCAATTTTGTTTCTTTTTATGGCTTAGCCTGTCATGGAAAACTACCCTTTTTTCCCCAAACAATCACAGAATTTAATAAGGCTTGGTGGAAAAGAAAATGGGACAAATGATCCAATGAAAGGTCTTTCATTTGAGCTACTTGCTATTTTGCTATTTCACACTTGTCAGTTCTTTAAATTGCAAAATGAATGACATTGTATATGAGATCAGCTATCAATATAGTTTATCAATACCTTTTTAGCTTGATTTTGTGATTACCATCTTGAAACCACAGGTCATTCACTTAAAGTTTTAAGTGGTGTATCTTCTGTGATTACTCTGATTTGATTCCACAATTTTCAAATCCTGAGGTCAAGTGATAGAGTCAATATAGGAAAAAATATATATAACTTTCTTTCCAAAACTATTTCTTCTAAGTTGTCTTGTCAGATTTGTATACTTGTGTAGGACATAAACATAATATACAGCAACAAATACTGTAAGGTACACTTTGATTGAGGAAATAATGATGCCTTATATAATTATGAAGAATGAATTCAAGGGAATTCTCTTGCAGTCCAGTGGTTAGGACTCCACACTTTCACTGTGGAGGGCCCAGGTTTAGTCCGTGGTGGGGAAACTAATATCCTGCAAGCCACGGTGTGGCCAAAAAAAAAAAAAAAAAAAAAGAATGAAGTCAAAATGAGCCACCTAAAATTGGTCTTGGATTTTGGGATTTTGAAGGGATAAATTAAAACTCACTATACAAATACATGAATTATCAGATACTCATAAAAGAAGAGGTTAATCATCTTTAAAGGGGTGTCTGAGAACTACAAAAGCACTGAAGTATAATCAAGGTGATGAGGGTATAATCTCCTACGGTCAGTACTAGAATATGATTGTAATTAAGAAAGGTGGCACCCAATCAACTCTATTATAAACTATCAAAAGAAGGCAAGTATCTAGAGTTAAATACATGAAAAGATAATTTAAAGAAGTGAAAATACAAATGACTAATGAATAAAGTCTCAAGTTCAGCTAGTAACTTAATTAAAATAATAGTGAGATGTCATTTTTACCTATCAAATTGTCAAAGATTATGAATAGAGTAATACCAAATGTCTGCAAATGTTCAACAAGAAAATTTATCTCATACATTTCTGGTGGCATGTAAGGTTTTGTCTATTCCGGAATGCAGTTAGTATATATAACTTTTAAATATATTTATAATATTTTGATTAAATCCACTTTTAAGTTATTTATGATGAGAGTGTCCTAAAGGTGATAATAATAATAAAATGTATAAATAATCAAAATATCAAAAGTAGGAAACCAATGAAATACATTTTCTAATATGATGGATAATTAGTCTTTAATTATGTTTTTGGAGAACTTAAGGACATGTTAAGTAAGAAAAACAATGTATAAAAATGTGCATGTGTATTCAATTATGGTTTTCATTACATACATCTATATGCATGGAAAAATGCTAGTAGGAAATATTAAAATGTTAAGGGTTATATTTATATTCTGAAATTGCAGTTAATGCTTATTATTAATGTATATATAATGGTTAGGCAATAATGATTTACATTTACTTAGTATTCTTTACAAATAATTTTCCAAACTTTATGTAGATCTCTGGGACTTGTTTTTTTTAAAAAAATAACAATGGTAATATGATTTAATCACATTGTTGTGTGTAATTATAGTTCATCTCTTTTTATTGCTCATACCAGTTGGTTTTTGCTATATAACAACCATCCCAAAACGTATTGGCTTCAAAGAGCAATCACATACTAGCCCACTGTTCTTTGGGTCAACAACTTAGGTTGAGTTCCAACAGGCAGTACCTATGCTGGTTGCACAGTGCACACACACAAGCAGCTGCAATCAGCTCATAGTTTTATTTGGAGTGTGGTTGTTCTAGTGGCATTCTTTACTTGTTTGATGATAGTACTGGTGGTTATTAGGTGATAGCTGTCAGCTCGGGGTGATAGAGTTAACTGGAACACGTGTCTCCAGTAGATTAGCCTGGGCTTAAACACACAGTGGCAGTTGCAAGTTTTCTGTGAAAAGCACTTTTTAAGTTTCTGCTTGCATCACATTTGCTATCATCTTATTGGCCAAAGCATGTGCTCCAGAGTCAGCATGCAAAGGTACTAAACAAGGACAAGTCTAAGGAGGAATAAACAAAATTAGGGACCATTACTGCTAAAAAGTACCAGACCCTTCAATTTTATTCCATATATACCACAATTTACTTATCCATTGTCCTGTTTACAGATATTTAGATGGTTTCTGGGATTTGTTGTTATGAATAAGGTTATTAGGAATGCTTCTATATATGTGTACTGTTCTTGGTGCAAAAAATCCTTCAAGATATAACTAAGAGGGGAACTGCTGGGAAAGTATATGAATAGTCAGTTGTATAGGATAATGTGCCATCTTTTCCCCAAATTATACTCTCACTGGCAATGGACAAGACAGAAAATTGAAACACATCATCACCAAAACTCACTGCAGTTGAAAAAAAAATAAGACTGTTTTGTCTTCAATATTGAAAAATAACAATTAAATTACAATATAACAAGTATAATTTTAGTTATATAGGGAATAGGCTATGTGAAACTTAGAGAATATGAATGTTAGTGTATATAATTGCTTGCTCAGCTATTATTCATTCACAAACATCTGTTAAGTACTTAACAGGACACTGTGTTAAGGGATAAAGACATATTTTTTTAAAAAGGAATGATCCTTGCCTTCAAGGATGTAATGATTAATTTTTTTTTTTTTTTTTTTTTTGCGGTACGCGGGCCTCTCACTGTTGTGGCGTCTCCCGTTGCGGAGCACAGGCTCCGGACGCTCAGGCTCAGCGGCCATGGCTCACGGGCCCAGCCACTCCACGGCATGTGGGATATTCCCGGACCGGGGCACGAACCCGTGTCCCCTGCATAATATTTAATGCAGGGGGCACGAACCCGTGTCCCCTGCATAATATTTAATCTGGGTGCCATGGGGCACCCAGATTAAATATTATTTCTGGATGTGTTTTTGAGGGTGTTTCCAGATGAGATCAGCAACTGCGTCCATGATCTCAGTCAAGTAGATTTCCCTCCCCAATGTAGGGTGGGCATCATCCAATCTATTGAGGGCCTGAATAGAACAAAAACCAGAAAAAGGAAGAATTCACCCTTTTTTTACTTCCTACCTGCCTAGTTGACTTGGAACATCTCATCTTAACATTTCCAGCCCTCAGAATGGGATTTTTTTAGACGCATTCTGACAACTATTTTATTCATGCTGTTTCCATGAGGGGAAATTACACCACCTTTCCTGGGTCTCCAGCTTGCAGACAACAGATAGTGGGACTTCTTAGCTTCCACAGTCACATGAGCCAAATCCTCATAATAAATCTCCATACTACAAGTTCTGTTTGGAGAAACCTGGCTAATGCAAAGGGCTTGTGGATAGAAGCATGTAGAAAAACTAAGCATTAACAGCAGTAGCTGACACTTACATAGAGCCTTCTGTATACTAGATGTATATTATATATACATATACACACAGACATCCCCATACTCAGGTATTGTACCTGACTATCAAAGATCTCATATATATAGTAAGGAGACTCATGAAAAGAGAAATTCTTATAAAGTAATATTTAAGATTTGAATGATACATTTTTTAAAGCAACGTAAGTCTGATAAGAGATAAGGAAAAATATCCTTTCCTTAGAAGATAGAATTAGGATATAAATGGGGAAAAAAAAAGAACTGGAGAAATGATGGAGAATAATTACAAGGAAAGTTCAAAGAAAGACTGGTTTAAACATTCCTTGTAAATTATCTCTATTTTGATTAGCTGGTGATTCTTGCTCTGACACATGGATTACAGAGCTGGAAGAAAGGTGAGGGAAAAAAAGAAATACCAGACACTTAAATTATAACCCAGTAAAAAGGTCAAAGAAATGCTAGTTAACACTTTATTTCTTAGGGTAGATGAAATATGAAAAGAACTAAAAGCTCAAAAACAGAAAGAAGAGCCTTTGCCATGTAAGGGCCAAAGTCAAATGGGTGCCCAGAGGAATAATAAAAATGCCCTTCTTTTAACAAGCAAAAAAATTCAAAAATAAAGCTTAACAATACAAATAGCAAACAGCCATCAGTGTGACTAGGTGTTCATTTTGTGGTCCTGCTTTATCAGTTATTGTGTTTTCCAGTCAGTTATAGTGTTAAATATCACCCAACAGATTAGATTTCAGTGGCACAATTCCAGCTAACTTGAAATTAGTCATGATAATGAGGAGAAAGAAGCTTCTGGACAGCTCCCAAGCTTCATTCATTTGTAAGTTCTGAATTTTTGAATCAAAACTTTGTAAGGACTAAAAGCGTTTTTAAAAAAGGATAAATATAGTTTTCACCATTTTTAAAATGACCTATTGCTTTTATAATACAGATACAGAGGAATAAAAAAAGCTAAATCACAGGAGTTTGGAAGAGAAAAGAAAGGGAAACATCTGAATATCTGTGCAGTAGCCAAATATCTGACTTTTTCCATTTAATGCTCGTACCAGTCAATGTAAGCCAGCTTTACCAATATAACAAACTCTGCTACAGTCTCAGTGGCTTAAAACTATAAAAGTTTATCCTCATGTTACCTGTCTGCTAAGGGTTTGCTGAGGTTTCTGCTCTGTGTGATCCTCATGATGAAACACCTAGTACAACATTGCCAGTAATCAAGGCAGAGAGAAATAGAAGGTCGAAAATCATGCAGGTAACATATAACAATTATGCCTATATTTTATTGGCCAAAGTAGACATATGGCACACCTAACTCCACAAGAACAGAGGCATGCAATCCAACCATGTACATAAGAAAAAAATAGAAATATTTGCTGGATAGAAATAGCAAACACCACAAGGCTCATAAAAGTCCATTTTAGTAATGAAATTAAGCCCCAGGGAGGTCAAACAACCACTCAATGACACTTGTTAGTGGAATAGCCAGTTTTGAAATCCAGGCATTTCTGACTTCAGGATGTGAATTGGGAAATGGGTAGGATGAATGCTTGATTAATTCAATGTTGCAAAGTCCTTGGTACTGGAAGTTGCCTTACCTGTGTAACAGCAGCATCACTTAAGAATTTAATAGAAATGTACAATCTCAGCCCCACCCAAGATACTGAACCAGAATTTGCCTTGTAATAAGGTCTCTTGGCAATTCATCTGTACTTAAAGTTTGAGAAGCCCTGTCTTAAACTTCTTTGTCTTTGAGCACACATGAAGTCTCATCGGAAGTAACCCATGGCTGTCCCCTGCTCCAAGCCTATACCTATCCATTTAGAAAGTCTTCCCCCCAAATTTCCCATCACCACCACTACCCAATCATTTCTGGGACCCTATGTAGGAATGTGATAAGGATAACCGTCTTCCCTCAACTTTAATACACCTCTGTTTACTCTCCCCGCTGTCTTTCTCCAGGCACAGTGACCTCTCTTTCCTGTGTCTGCTAGCCCACAGAATAACAAATATGTCCTATTATCTGTAACACAGCTGAGGAAATGGGTGAAGAATGGACCTCTCTGGAAATCGCATTACAACTGACTATCTGGGCCTCTAAGCAGCACTGCTTATGCCCAGAATCAAACACATTCATATACGTACACAGCTTCTACAGCTGTTCCTTTGAGCAACACTTTTTAAATGGCTCAAGTCAGTCTATTGACCAAATGTAGGCAATGATGAAGGGATGAGAGAGAACTTTTTCTCATCTCTGTTGTGCTCATAGTTACTCTCTTTTATCTTCCTAAGAATGTCAACCCCCAAAGAACTGTTGTGCACCATACACCCAATTCAACAACAAAAAAGTGAAACTCTCTCATGCATACTAGTAATTCATGTAAATAACACTTGGGGTAAGGGGTATTCAGATCAGCAGAAATTATCTCTTACAATTAACATATATCTAGGATACTAAATAGAAAATAATCATTTTGAATAAACCTAAAGGCCCTCTTATTTTGACAAGTGGTATTGCTTCATACTACTTCTATTCAAATAATTATAGAGAACATTATCCTCGAGTGTCTTGGAATCTTTCTGCTATTAAAAACAAGGCAACAGACCCGAAATGGAGTTGCTTATGCTAAACCTCACACCACCACCAAGACTTCACTTAATTACAGTTTCTGCTTTCCCAGAAATGGAATCTTAAACCAGTCAATCAGGAATTGTCTGATCAGCACTAGTTAAGTAATCTGCCTGTCAGACCCCTGTCATCTCCTAAAAGAAAGTAACTTGGTCACAATCAACCCACTTCTTTGCCTAGTATAACTTCCTTGTTCCTGCTCCCTTCTGTATATAAAAGTTTTTCATTTTATACAGGTCCTCAGAGCTCCTTTCTATCTGCTAGTTTCAATACTAACTGATTGGAATTCATTTTTGCCCAAATAAACCCTTAAAATTTTTAATATGACTCATAAAGTTTATCTCTTAATATTGTTATACATAATAATAAATTGAAACTTTAAAGAAAACCTATAACTAATAAAGAAATAATGAAACAGAATGAAAAAGGAAAGCCTAATAATAAGTATACATCAGGAGGACAGGGTGTGCTACATGAAATACAAGCAGACTTGGGTTTTCCTGCATAAGACTACCCTTATTCATTATAATTAGCAATAATTGTGCCTTGGATAAACCTCATTGGCTACAATACTGTCACTGTGCAAAGCTTCCCCTTATTCATTTTACAACCAAATCCCTCCTCCTCCAAATTGTCATTGGGATGCCCATCTAAATATAACATTTCCCAAACCATGTGAACAAGTGTTAGCCAAAGGGATGTGAGCAGCTTTCAGGTCACATTCTTAAAAGGAAGCTACTTGCCTTTCACTTGTTCTTTTCACCTAGGAAGTATCAACAACTGGAACCAGGGATGGAATCTATGCTGATGATGGAAAAGCAACTCTTCCAAATCCCACTATGTTGCAATCTTAGAATTTTATGCAGCAGAGACATAAATCTTCTGTCATGTTTAAGTCACTGCTAATTGGTCTTTGAATCAATATTTAACTAATATAGGACTTAATATAAACAATTGTGAGTTTTTTCCCCAACAAAATCTAACCTCTGATAGAATACCCATATAACTGAGGATCTTGCTTTGCCTGATGAGTGAGAACTAAAAACAACAGAATTATTACAAAAAAAAGAAGGAAAAGACAGCTGTATTTAACTTTAGAAAAGTAAATATTCTTTATTTTTTGAAAAATGAATTTGGAAGAGTTTAAAATTTTCATAAACATAATATCAGATTTATTTGCAAAATATTTTGGATGAAGCAAGCAAGGATCTTCTAAGTCTACACATTTTATTTATGTTTTTATTCAACTAAATGCACTATGTGAATTGTCCTGTTTCTGTGAATGAGCTCATCATTTTCTCTGGCTCCAAACCATCTTGCGAGCCTTCCTTCTTCCCTCTTCTGCCATCCTATTAGTCTCTTCTTCCTTTGTTGTAGAGCCTCCCATATGAATTCTTTCTCTTTTATGTCACTGCTGTATCCATATCATTACCCACTTCTTCCAGGGTTCTTATAAAACTCTCTAAGTGGCCATTACTCCAGCTGCCTCTAACACCTTGTCTTTTTATTCTACCAGTTCAAAACTTATGGAGAAAAACTGTTTTTTATATCTTCATTGTGCAAATCATTCCCTTCATCAGATACTTTCAAAAGTTAACATGTAGGGCTTCCCTGGTGGCGCAGTGGTTGAGAGTCCGCCTGCCGATGCAGGGGACGCGGGTTCGTGCCCCGGTCTGGGAAGATCCCACATGCCGCGGAGCGGCTGGGCCCGTGAGCCATGGCCACTGAGCCTGCGTGTCCGGAGCCTGTGCTCCGCAACGGGAGACGCCACAACAGTGAGAGGCCCGCGTACCACACACACACAAAAAAAAGTTAACATATAAATTTCAGTCTTCTTAGACACTTTGTTATTTAATCTCCATCCATCGTTATTTCCTGAATACAAAACACGTAGTCACACCTCCATTTTGCTCAGTCCATACTCTGCCTGAAAAGTATTTTTGATTCAAAGCCTACATCATGGCCTGCCCTTTTCATAAGATCTTCAACTGTCCTAGGGGCTCAGCCTCTCTTCTGAATTCATAGTGTTCTTATATGTTCCAAGCATCTAGACCCTCTACTATATCTCATCCTTCAAGAAACAGTAGAAGACACCAATCAGTTGAAATCTATATCTAACTTACTGTGCAGGTGGCACTATGTTTGGTGGTAGGAATTCAAAGAAAAGATATGATAGCTGCTGCCTTTGAGAGGCTTACAGACAATTTGGAAAGATATTTAAAAAGCAAATCACAATACAAGATTGTACAGAGTTCTTAGAATTCAGAAGTTGGACACATTTAAGGTTGTGGCTCTTACTCCAGCCCCTGGGATTTTATCACCTTATTTGTCATTCTTCTCCCCCAAATTAAATTGTTTTAAAAACTACCCTAAGAACTTATATTTAAACCTCTTTGAATTAATAAACCTTAAAAGACTAATAACATCTATAACCTTTATGTTGAATAAACATATCTCTCCCACTTTTCATTCAAATGGTACCTGTTTGGGAAAAGAAGATTTTTTTCATGTGTCTGAATGAAAAGTGTGATGACTCCGTGCTTTCCTTTTTATCCTTAGGGAGTAAAAAAAAAATCCCACAATCACTTTAAATAACTAAATGCCTTTTGTATTAATAAAAATATCCAATTCCAAATAGGAATCAACATTCTAAACCTGAATCAAATTGAGTCTTCTCCCTCACATACCACCTCGGGAATCACTGAAAGCAGAATGTAGGCAGAAGGAGTGGGGTATAATTTTTCTTTTCTCCTTCTACACTTCGTTCTCCAATTCCCCCTCTTTGATTTTGGCAACCACAGTTTCTGAACCTGCCCATGTCAAAATAGAGCATAGATGAGAGGGACAGGAAATATCTAACTCACTCTTGTGAGGAGGTCTCCCACTCTTTCAGTCAGGTGGATTTAATGCTAACTTTCTCACTCCTTGCTACTTTTGCAGATTCTTTGGAAATCTTGTTCATTATCCTCTTACCTGAAGTTTTCTTGACCCACACACAAAGGCACTATATGTTGGTGTTAGCTCACTCCCTTTTCAGTTTTTATAAATTGGAGATCTACCTCTAGCTTCTCCTTTGCTGAGTCCAGTTCACCCATCTAGGAGCAAGCCTGCATAGGACACACACTAGTCTTCCTTGCCCATCTCCTACATCTGGGAAATGAGGGGGAAACATTCATTCTTTGATCAGACGAATGAAGAATGCAGGCTAATCCCAGCCTAAGCAGACCACTGGCACATCTCTCACCTGCTAGATTTCTCAGGCATGTGTGAGACACTGATCATTATGTTGCCTTAATTCAGGATATCAAGCTCTCCTAGTTTGGGATGTCAGATTTAACAAATTAAAGTACAGGCATCCAGTTAAATTTGAATTGAAGATAATCAACAAATATTTTTAGTAGAAGTATGTTCCCTACAATATTTTGGATATACATTTTACTAAAAGATCATTTGTTGTTTATCTGCAATAGCAATTGAACTTTAGCTTCCATGTTTAGTATTTTATCTAGAAATTCTACTCCCTAGTAGCTCTGTTAATGTCACTCTTCTGACCTGAAGTGAGGAGGGGACTCCCCCAACCATTGACTTTGGGGATGAATCTCTCAGTTCAACTTTATACAAAGAAATACTTTTCCTAAGTCCCCTATCAATCTTCATTCTTTGAAATATTTTGAATAGTCAACCTTAGGGATGATAACCTTTCTTAATATTTCCTTTGGAAATTTGCATCTTGATTTGGTGGGGATGCAAGGTTAAAAGGACTCTCATGTATTGCTGGTAAAAATGTTAATTGTTACAACCATGTTGGTTTGCAACCTGACAAAATCCATTAAAATAAAAATTACATACACACTTTGGAGACTCCTTTCCTGAGAATCATTATATACATATAAAATGACACTAGTATAAAATGTTTCATAACAAGGATATCCTAGCAGTATTGGTTCATAGAAGCAAAAAAGAAAACAAAAATCAGTAAAAATTTAAATCACCATCAATAGAGGAATAACTGAATAATTTATGGTACAAAGCTCACTCTGAAATATTGAAAAGAATAAATGAGAACTATTCCAATTGATTTGGAGAGATTTCCATAAGGTATAGTTGAGGAAACCTTTTAAATTCATCAAAAAGTACATGTTTCTAAAATAAATGAATTATCACGATAGAAATCTCTATTTATAATTTTTCCTATAGCTACAGAAAAAAGGAGAAAATATGGAAGACTACATGTAATTGTGTTTATGACAGATCATGGGGAGTACATATATTAGGTTTGCAGAGTCTGGTGGGAGGGAAGATTTTTTTTTTTTTGCTAAAAATAAACTTCTCTTTTCCAGTGTAAAAATTCTACTTTCAAAAGCTCTTTTGCAAAGTATCGATCCTTTCCATTAAACCAGACCTAGATCTAGCCTTTATTATTGACTTTAGCATACAGCCTTTTACCCTAAGGCTTCAGGATAACTCTGCCTAAGTAAATTGTTCAATCATTAACATAGTTTAATTCCACAGACAAAGCTTTAGTCATTTATAGGCACATATGGTAACCAAAAATAATAATAATAACTTTATTGTAAATCTTAAAAGGCAGACAAGCTGACTTTTAGGGAAACAATAGTAAATAGATAAAATTTAAATTATCTAACAGGAACTCCCTCAGTTTGCTCCTACAAAACAGGAAATTTACAAGCCTACTCATGCAGGCATATGACGTTTTCTTCCCTCCTGTTACATTAGAAGCGAGGCCATCTCTCTTTAAGCACAGCTCTTTCATCTGTGCTTTGAGATCTACTTACTTTTGTATTCCGAGGATGCTTATATTATTAATGATTGCTTCTAATCCCTGTTTATGGAACCGGTCCCTCTCGACTAGATCCCTCTAACATACAATTACACAAAATCATCCTTCAACCACATATTTGCCTCCAGCTTATCACCATACTCTTCTTTACCTTTAATCTAACTTCTAGAAAGAACTGTTCATAGTTTTATCTCCTTTTCTTTGGTTCATCACTCCTCAGTCTATTCCAAAATGGCTTTCTTTGTCTTTTCTACAGTGAAAATTCACTGATCTCACCACTGACCTTCATGTCGTGGAATTCAATGGATATTTTTCTGCCCTCTTCTTATTTGCTGTTACCATAGCATTTGACAGTGTAGACAACTCCATTATTTCTATTGTCTCTGATATTTTCCTTCTCTTTTCTTGGTTTCTGTGACATCACCCTCTCTTGGTTTCCCAACTATATTTCTGTTCTCTTTTTAATCTCATTTATGTTCATTCTTCTAGTCCTGCCTATTTAATGTTGCAATTTCTCAAGACTCAGATATCTTTCCTTCTCTCTAACTCTCTCTCTAAAACTTCAGATCTATGGCTCTAATTACCATCCATGAGTTGATGACTCCAATCTTTTCATCTTTGTAGTTCCAGGTAGACCTCTCCTCTGGGTCATATATCCAACTACCTTCTCAACATCTTTACTTGGATATCAAAAGCATTTCAAGCTCCTTCTATCTGCGATTGAGCACATTACCCTCCTTCAAAACCTTGGTTCTCTCCCACTGTTAGAGTACAACACCGTCATACTCTAGAGGCATAAGCCAGAAACCTAGTAGTCATTCTTATTTCCCTTTCAGTCTTTTAGTTTCTATTTGTCCCCATTGATCCTCCTCACTGTAAAAATTGATATCTTAACAGTGATCACTGTCAGGTTGATACGTACATGTTAATCATATAAACCGACAAGATTATTTGCCAACTGTTGAGCTTGATTTAAAATCTTATAATCAATTCCAGGTTCCAAGATTTCCTTACAATAGTAGTTTAGGGATAGGAAGTTGTTGGAAAGAGGAAGGTGGGGGAGGATAGAATAGGCCTGGAGATTGTTTTGAAGATGCACTTACATGACAGGTATACCGATTTGCTTAGATGAAATGATTTCTTGGATTGCTTTTTGAGTGAACTGATGGAGAACATAGTTGGGGAGACTGTGCTCCCCTCCTCAGTCCCTAGTACTTGCACCTCATTTTTATGATGGCAAAGAAGGAACACGCTGGCTAAATAATTGACAAGGGGTATTCATGTGTTTTTATCTTGCTCAACTCAGCTAAACAAATAAAAAATAGCAATATTAACTTTCTGTTTAGGTAGCATCTACTTTACCAAAGTTTTCCTCTGAATTTTTTTGTCCTTAAAGAGCAGCCAAAAATATGTTTATTTTGAACTATGAATATGTGTAAAAATCTGGAGTCCTGAATTTTAGATAAAGAGCTTTCTTGCTGACTTTTTCCTAATATATCAATACATTCTCTAGTCACTTAGCAAATAATTACTTGACTAAGCACAAGGGGAGGGGATTAAATACCTCCTTCCTGTAAGGTTGTCTTTTAGAACATTAGCCAAAATAAGTTTAGAAACTTACATTTTAGTCTTATTTTTTTCAGTTCTCATGAAAACAAGGTTTCTCCAGAGATATTTTCAAACACATTGTTTAATCAAGAGAACTGTGAGATGAAGAAATCTGTAGAAACTAACAGAAACTAATAATAATGACTAATAGTTAAAACTTATATGGCTTTTCAAGGGTACAGAAATGTTATATAATAGATAACGCACACCAGAGCCATCAGAGTTAGGTCATGATGAAACCACAAGATGTCCTGAATACATTTGATCACAGAAAACATAGTCACTTTGATTTGTAAAACGTGCTGATGAATATCTTGTTCATCTTCATCATTTTTCAAATGAGAGGCTAAAACCCAGAAAGGTCAAATTGCTTCTCCAAAATAAACTGGCCAGATATTAAATTTTTCATCACTAAAATCAAAATTTCTTGATTACACTTCTCATTGCCTAATTCCACAATTGTTTTCCCAACAAAAACAAAAAGCTTGTTATTCTTCAGTAACATGGTAAAGAAACATTAAATATTCAGGTTTAAAAAGAACCTCATATCTTGCCTATATTAAATAAGTTTCATTTAATGACTCAGAGAAATTGAATCTATCACAAAGCATTAGACAACCTACCAGCAATTTCTGAAGTGTGTGTATATTTTCTTAACTTCTATTTAACTTTTCAAATACAATCTGTAGAAAACCATGGGAAATTAACTCTATCTCAGGCAGTAATGTAAAAATGGAACAGAGTCTTACAAAGCATGCTCTCTAAATTATATTATAATAGAACATAAGTCTGTAAAACTTAGTAAAACCTAAGTATTTTATTCTGGATTATAAGAGGAATTTGCCTATAGGTATTCAATAGCATTTAGAGAACAAGCAGGGATAATTTTCAACTTCTGATAATATGATAGATCACAAACTCCCCTTCCTCTCCCCAAATCCTTACTGATGTAAGACATCTAAAAATTGTGGTTATAACTAATATTTTTCTTAAATACACAAATACGTTTGTGAAAATGTAAGGGAAATTTCCAGAAACCAAATAACAAAGAAGAAGCAGAAAACCATAGTGACATGAATTTTAAAGCAAATTACAGGAAGCCATTTTGGTAAGAAGAAAGGACCTTGTATTTAAATTGAGGTAAAGGGGAAATAGACAATAAACAAAGAAGGAAAGAATGAAGTAACAAGAGAAGAAAGAAGGAAAGAAGGAAGGAAGGAGGGAAGACATGAGACTGTGATAAAGTAGCGTACAGAAAATTCAAAGAATGATATGCCAAAGAATGACTGGATGGCTACTTTAGATTGGATAGTCAAAGTCTCAGCATGTTGACATTTGCTGAGAAATTGATAACATTTTGAGATAGCTAAGAAAAAAAAAGAAAAGAAAAAAACAGGAAAAAGAGAATTTTAGGCAGAGGAAATAATGATATCATTATCCGTAATTCAGTTGTTAAAGAGATAATAGAAAACTAACCAAAGAAAAATGTTCAAAATAAAATTTTAAGTTTAAAATCATGTTTCAAAAATCAAAATGTGTGTAATATGATGCATTTCTGTAGAGAGAGACATACAGAAAAAAATACTTAAGAGAATAGACAAATGCTGCTTTAACTGGGACTACATCAAACTAAAAAGCATCTACATGGTAAAAACAAAAATTTAACAAAATGAAAAAACCTACTGGATGCGAGGAAATATTTGCAAATCGTATGTCATATAAGGGGTTAATATCCATACTGTATAAAATACAACTGACTGACCAAAAAAATCTAATCTAAAAATGGGCAGAGGAACTGAGTAGACATTTTTCCAAAGAAGGCATCCAAATGGCTAAGAGGTACATGAAAAGGTCTCAACATCACTTCTCATCAGGGAAATGCAAGTCAAAAGTACAATGAGATATCACCTCACACTTGTTAGAATGGCTATTATTAAGACAACTAGAGATAACACATGTTGGTGAGGATGTGGAGAAAAGGGAACACTTGTGTACTGTTGGTGGGAATGTAAATTGTTTCACTATGAAAAATAGTATGGAGTTTCTTCAAAAAATTAAAAATAGAACTATATATAATTCAGTAATTCCACTTCTGGGTATATATCCAAAATAAATGAAAAGAGATATCAAAAAGATATTTGCACTCCCATGTTTGTTCACACAGCCAAGATATGGAAATGACCTAAGTTTCCATCAATGGATGAATAGATAAAATAAAGAAGATGTGAGATATATATATATATATATATATATATAAAAAATATTCCATTGGTATGTATATATTCCATATATATATACATATGGAATGGAATATTATTCAGTCATGAGAAGGAATATTATTATATTATTCAGTCATGAGAAGGAAGGAAATTCTGCCATTTGCAACAACATGGATGGACCTTGAGGGCATTACGCTAAGTGAGAAAAGTTGGAGAAAGACAAATACCATATGATATCACTTACATGTGGCCTCTAGAAAAGCCAAACTCATAGAAACAGAAAGTAGAATGATGGTTACCAGGCTCTCAGGGAGGGGGGGCATTGGGAAGATGTTTTTTAGGGTCCAAATTTGCAACTAGTAAATAAGTGCAGGAGAGCTAATGCACAGCATAGCATTACGGTCAACAATACTGTATTATAAACTTCACATTTGCTAAGAGACTAGCTTTTAATTGTTCTCACTAAAAAAGAGAAATGATAATTATGTAACATAATAGAGGTGTTCACTAATCCTAACATAGTAATCATACTGTACTATATAAATGTATCAAATCAACACATTGTATATCTTAAACTTACACAGTTCTATATGTCAGTTATACCTCAGTAAAAAAGTTGGTTATATCTGGGATGGAATTATGTATAATCCATCCAAAAGTGATATGTTTATATCACTTTTGTTTATTTGTATTTGTTAAATTTTTACAATGAACCTGTATTATTTTAAAATAAGAAAAAAGTTAATATTAAACAATTAACATCACTTTATCTGATATTATTATTGAAAGACCACTGTGATCAGTACACTCTGTTACATTCATCCCTTCACCCAATCAAAACACCATGGCCTTCATTTCAAAATGACAAACTGTTCTTTGACAACACTTTTGATCTGAGGTAAAAAGAGATGAGGGAAATGTATATGCTCTAATCTCAGTTATCTGTTATTAGTTATCTACTGTCTGTTCCTGACTCCCATACTAAGCTCTCCAGAAATTGACCTCACTGCAAACTTACCACCAGTGACTCAGAACAAGATGAGGTGGGAGTTTCGCTACCAGCTGTTTTAAAGCCATGTCTCCAAGGTTCACAAATGATGGTCATTAAGGATTTGCCTCAGATGTCCTAATAGATACCTTTTATTTTCAGAATCAAAGCAAATCTACAATTACTGGAGGAGCATGGGCTCAGGCTGATTGATACTAGAGCACTAGGTAAAGAAATCCAGTCTTTCTCTATTCCCCTCAGGGAGAATGCAGCTTGTGTGTGATCTTTGTTTCTCTCTGGTCTAAGATACACATTGACCCAGTCTGTTACCTAATCCTGCCTCTCTCACACTCCCATAATGTACTCAAGAGTTATGTTTACAGAGTACTGACAAAATTGCAGAATGACATCTACAGCAACATAAAGAACAATTATTTTCCTAGATAAAGGAGATTATTTGCTACTGGTGAGATGAATCACTCGGAACCATAGTTCATTGCTGCTTTCATGGGCTTTACCCAAGCTTAGGAAATAAGTCTGGGAAAAAGTAAATCTAACAACTGGCAGAATCTCTACAAAAACCTTACTGTTCTTTTCATCATTAACAAAAGTTTTGTTTTGTTTTTTCCTCTTGAGTCTTTCCTACAACATTCTGTACTGAGTCCTGTTTTCATGAATATTACAACATTCCTATTGCCTTAATAGAGATTCCAACCAATATTCTTACTTTCCTGGGGGTGGCAAAACCAGGTTAGATCCTCACGAATGCCATTTCCTCATCCTGGCTACACAGATTTTATTTCCCAACCACTTTTCCTGTTAGGTTAGGGTCAAGATGCCAATGAATCATGAGTGTACATCAGGTACATCTTTAACTTCCAAGGGCATCCAGCTTCCTCTGTCTTCTCAGGAAATGAAGACTGAACAGGCCCAGCCTCACAATGGCAGGAGTCTCTCCTTGGAAAAAAATATTCCCAGGACAGACTCCTGATATACTTCAGACTTAAAGAAACTGAGAAATAAACTCTTATGATTAATGTGTAGACTACTAAGTTTTGGAGGTAGTTTAGATACAGCAGCCTTCATTAATTGTCCTAATGCACGGAGTCTGAGTTTTCTCATATATAATAGAGGCAAAATTATATACACTGCAAGGCTGTTGTGAGAAATCAGTGAACAGATACGTTAAAAATATGTAGACTGGTATATTATCTTCATGAATGCTGTCAAATGGCCTGTTCTTTGGGGGTTATTATACTGTTTAGCTTGGTAAAATTATAGAGATTGGCCCCATCTTTCCAATTCACATCCCCCTTAGATCTCCTCTGGCATTCACAATTGTCACACCAACCAAGGCATACAGCCCTTCCCTTGGTCTTTTTGATGAAGACATTTCACTTTTAGAGAGTGGGTCCATTAGAAACTACTACTTACAAGGTGTTAAAATTAGTTTAAAGAGGTAACCTTACCTACGGGGCCTTTGCATCTTATTAATGAATGGTGTTTAGTGATTAAGCGGTCTTTAAGACAAAAAAGATTGAAGTTCTAATTGTGTAATTAGAAAGAAGCTAGAAACCCTTAAGTACAAAAGTAATTATAACAATTATATGTTAGATACTAAATATGCACCAGGCTCTGAACTGAACACTTTATATTTATTTTGACATTTCATCGTCATGGTATGACTATGAGATAGGTACTATTAAAGCCAATTTTCTAACTGAAGAAACTGAGGATGAGTGTGGTTAAGTGGAATACCCAAGGTCACACAGTAAGTGGGAAAAAGTAGAAAGAGAACCCTGCTCAGACTGATTCACTGGAGCCTATGCCCTTACTTCTCTTACTGTACTACCTTCTGAGATTTGGGGTAGGTTACACAGTGAGCATTTGATAAAGGTCAATTTTCTTATCCTTTTTAAATATTGTCCCTCAAATCATATCAGGTACAAGACCCTCAGCTCTGCTGTGTGATGAGGACTGTACTGATGCCTGACAAGTTGTATTTAGACCAATTGTTGCTGCCAGGTCCTAGAAGTTATGGAGCCTCATCCATTCCTGTATAAGACACATGAGCATCGTTTTTCATCAGAGGTGCATAAAAACATACCTGTGAGGTTTTAAAAAATAACCGCTTAGACACCATTGTTGGAAAAATATAATTATAAAGAAAATCCTCTTCTAACTCAGAAAGGCTCTCCACAAACATGGTAAAGAATAGAGAAAGAAAACGAATTTGTTATTGAATAAGCTTTAAACCAGAATATAACAGGCATCTCATACAATCCTCTAAGAGACTGCAAAGACAGAAAGACATGTCATTCATTCATATAGCTGAGCAGATACAACTCATTACGTACATGTTCTTCAGATAAATAACTACTCTTCAAGTAAGAGGACTTGGTAGCACCATTTGTCGCACATAGTTCATCCTAAATTTTACCTGGTAATTAGGGTGACTGTGTTAGTTAACTGGCTCTATACCAAAAAAAAAAAAAAAAATTTCTCCTGTCTTTATAACAGGAAGTAATTTTGCACTTTGGAACTAGGAGCCCATGGAAACCCATGTTTTACCCTCCCAGAGACCAGAAGAGAGTGACACTATCTCCCTGGATGTTTACATTTCAAAGAGATGGTTCCAGGTCCTGGAGAAAGACATTCCAGGGCTGTAAAGGGCAAGAGTCTTATTTAGCTATTAAAAAATGTACATATATTTCTAAGAAAGGGAGCAAGAACTTACAAGTTTTCTAAAGTAAATGCCCTAAGAAAAGGGAGTTAAAGGCAATCTTTTCCTTTATTGCAGTGGGGAGAATTAGGCCTCTTGTTTTTAATTTTTATTTGCCCTTGCACCATTCCCTGTGGATTGATTCATTTGTCCTGAGTTGGAACCCAGGACTCCACATCCTGCTGGATGTTTAATTCTAAACTACAATTAAGTGTTTCTACATCCTGCTGCCCTATTCCAGGAGTGAGGAAGAAAGTCCCATACCTCATAGGACATGGGGAGAGGATGAGATACTGTCTCATGACAGCCTCCCAGGAAGAAGAGAGAGGCAGAGGGAGATGGCCCAGAAGCAGCTCTTTACAGGCCTCCCAGGCTGTCCTATCCTAGGAGGATTACAAGGAATATGCCAAGCTCAGATTAACTGTAGGTCAAGTATTCATTTGACTACGAGGTTGTACAAACATGTGAAGGTCATCAGGGTACAATGGTGAAGCCATTACCCAGCAATAACCACGAACAAGTCCTGTTTTTATAAAAGTTGAACACACTCATTGGAGGGAAAGTGATTCAGAGGCACATTTTCTAAATTCATGTCTTAAAGAAAAATCCCAGAAAATGGAATCACTGATACAACGTAAATTAAGTGCTCACACTTGGACCAATCAAGTCACACTATGGATATATTTTCCTATTATTTAAAGAGAGCTAAGGGGAATATATATATATATCCAGAATCACAAAGTGCTCACTGAGAGGATCTTGGTCATCAGCACAGTAGAGAAGTCCTAGAAAGAAGATTCAATAAAAAGATGGTAATTCAGAAGTACAATATTAAATTTAATAAAATAGTAAAGGGTACTTTTCTTATTGTCTCATAGTTTCACTGAGGCCCCCAAACTTGGAACCACTGATAATCAATAATTCATTCACCATCGTCTTGGAGGTACTAGATACATCTCCACAGAACTTGTGAATAAGTAGCCAAATCCAATCCTGTGATTCCAGCCAATTCTACCCTCAATCTATACAAGAGTTCCTAAAACATTTGTTGAACTTAAAAAGACTCAGAAGATCCTTTGAAGAAAATTATTAGTTTTAATAAAAGCTATGGGATTTCCCTCTCTTCCACTGCTTCCCTGGCTCAGCAGCCAAGTCAGTAGGTACCCATAAGAACCATCATAGAGATAGGGTTTGACAATCAGCAGGAGAGACTGTGACCTCACTCTCCAACTGGATAATTACTGAGTTTTTGAACCTCATAAGCTTTCCCAGTGCTGGGATAGAGTGTGACAGAATTATTCCAAGAGCCTAACTTGAGTCTCTGAAGTTTGGGCACCAAAGAGACTGGAACCTGGTTTTCATCCAGAGAAGTCTGAGGGTGGAAGGCTGGATGAAAAGGACTGCAGTAGAAGCAACCTGCATTTCCATGCTGCCTGGGCAAGGATGGGTATGTCCCATTGGCCTAGTGCAACTGGAAAGAACCCCGCTAGAGAGGACTGCCTGTTTTGATGAAGAAACCAGAGGTGCACTCCTGGAAGGCAGGAGCTAGGATGTGATAAGAGGTTGACAGAGCGCATCATCCAAAGAAAAAATGAGGAGTGTTCCATGAGAGGTCTCTGAAGAGACCAAAAATACCGCAGGAGAAAACAAGCTTGATGTTCCAAGAACAGAAGGTATTAATTGGTAGCACCAATGGTCCAGTGATTTGAAAACCTTTTTGATCATAACCCATGGTATGAAATACACTTTACGTGGAAATTCCATACACACACACACACACACACACACACACACGCATACACACACACACACAGTCCTGTCTACCTTGAGAGAGAGGGAGAGAGGAGAGACTCAAAATTTCACAAAATAAAATTTATTCTTCTTGCATGATATGCATCCTGAAATCTAATTCAGTCTGTGCTCTACAAAGTTATTATATGTCCATAATCAATCAAATTCAACATACAGTGTACAGCCTTCCAGATGCCAGAAGGAGCAAAACTGGTGGAAAAGAGGTGTATCAAGAAGAGTGGAAAAGCAGACCTTTTTACCTGTTCTTAATATGCAGAGCTTGAATTCAGGCTTTGAATTAGACAACAGATTGAAGGTGTAGTTTTATATTTGATTGCAATTTTCTCTGTTTCTTCTAACATCCCAACATGCATGGAAAAACTATGCTATCTGCCTCACAGGGATGAGCAAAGTGGACTGACCTAACCTGTTAGAAGACAGCATTTGGAAAATATTGTTTTCTGTTTGCACCCCATTGAGTTAACACATGCAGTAAACTTAGTTTCACAAACGTGGATGGACCTAGAGTCTGTCATACAGAGTGAAGTAAGTCAGAAGGAGAAAAACAAGTATTGTATATTAACACGTATATTTGGAATCTAGAAAAATGGTATAGATGACCCTATTTGCAGGGCATGAATAGAGATGCAGACATAGAGAATGAACGTGTGGACACGCATGGGGGAAGGGGGGCTGGGATGAATTAGGAGACTGGGATTGGCATGTATACACTACCATGTGTAAAACAGATAGCTAGTGGGAACCTGCTGTATAGTGCAAGGAGCTCAGCTCGGTGCTCTCTGGTGACCTAGATGGGTGGGATGAAGTGGGTGGGAGGGAGGTCCAAGAGGGAGGGGATATATGTATACATACAGCTGACTCACTTTGTTGTACAGCACAAACTAACACAACATTGTAAAGCAACTATAACCTAATTTAAAAAAAGAAAAGAAACACAGGCAACCAGAACTAAAAAATAATAATAGCTACCCTTTGTTATAGACTGAATGTTTGTGTTCCCCCAAAATTCATATATTGAAGCCCTAACCCCCCATGTGATTGTATGTGGAGATAAGGGCCTTTGGGAACTGATTAGAGCTAGATTAAATCATGAGGGTAGAGCTTTCAGGATGGGATAAATGGCCTTATAAGAAGAGGAGGAGTTTCTCTTTCTCTCTCTCTCCCTCTTTCTCTCTCCCACCCTCCCTCCCTCTGTGTGTGTGTGTGTGTGTGTGTGTGTGTGTGTGTGTGTGTGTGTGTGTGTGTGTGTGTGCATAAATACAGACATAAATGTGAGAGCAGCTGTCTGCAAACCAGGAAGAAGACACTTACTAGACACTAATTCTGCTGGACCTTGATCTTGAACCTTTCAGCCTCCAGAACTATAAGAAATAGTGTTTGTTGTACATAAGCCATCCAGTCTATAGCATTCTGTTATAGCAGCAGGAACTAAGACACCCATTATAAAGACCTTACTTATTTACCATTTATTTTCAAAGCTATTACCTCATTTAATCATTATAATACATAGTCCTAAGGTAGTTATTAAGAGGAGTTTGATGTTTTCAGCTTGAGTGTTTCAGTTTTCTGATCTTCTGACCCTTGAAGGACATTACTTGGTGTCTGCCAGTAGAGGTGTTTGTCATAGAACTCAGGAGGAAAAAAAAGGGGGGACAACACAAATGCCTTAAATTTAAGGGCTAAGAGGAACTTTTTTATGCAGGTGGGCAAGGAAATTTCACTGAGGAAATAGCTTGAGGAGAGGTCCTGTATGTAAAGGCAAGGAACTGAAGGGAAAAATGGTAAGAATAGTGCTGGGCGATTATATGTTTTCTCTCACGGAATTCAAGAAATAATGGACTTGAGTTCTATGGATGTTGCTTTTGGTTGCATGAAGAAGCTAAAATGAGGTAGAGCTGGGACATGAGTTCAAGCTAACTTCCAAGCTCATGCTACATCATTTATTTTAGTTTGTAGATACTACTGAGTATCTTCTTCAGAGTTCTGTGTCTGGAATTTATGCATCAAAGAATAAGGCAGCATTGTCAGATTAAGTAGAAAAGAGAATTTGGAATAGATGAAGGATTAAATGAGAAGGAGCAGTGCTCTAGATGGGAATAAATAGTGAGATACATTTTCTAGTAATTTCCTCCCCCTGTGATGATAGCAAGGGGAAACTATAGGAAAAATTGTTCGCTATTTCTCTCAAATCAAAAATTACGGGCTTCCCTGGTGGCGCAGTGGTTGGGAGTCCGCCTGCTGATGCAGGGCACGCGGGTTCGTGCCCCGGTCCGGGAAGATCCCACATGCCGTGGAGTGGCTGGGCCTATGAGCCATGGCCGCTGAGCCTGCGCGTCCGGAGCCTGTGCTCTGCAACGGGAGGGGCCACAACAGTGAGAGGCCTGCGTACTGCAAAAAAAAAAAAAAAAGCATAGTGATACAAACAAACATGAATAGAGAGCACTGACAATATGCAAATTGAAATAAGTATTCTAATTTCTGGAAAGAATAGAGACCTATATTATACGACTGTGAGGCTTATAAACTTGTCCTTCCCCATTACTTAAAATAATATTATACAAATTTATTTAATAACCTGAAGAATTCTGGAGAGTTGTTTTTTGTTTTTTGTTTTTTTGTAACATTTACTCAACCATGGAAATCACCACTAAGTTTGATAGCATAAACTATAGTAACAGGCAAACTGTTCTTAATAAGAATGTCACAGTATTGCACTGTTTGTTCAGATCTACTTAAGAAATTATTAGTGGCCTGGAGCTCTAAGGTTCTTTCTTAAGAGTATTTCATCCTCAGGTAATTTAAAAAATTTTTCATGTCACTGTGACTAACAAATAGGGCTCTTAACAACACCGATATTTAATACATTTTGTAATTGGTTTCCCATTTTCTCAGAAAAAAATTCAAAGTACTTTCATGCATGTAGCTCTGTACCACTGCAATAGAACACTGAAGGGAGAAACAGGAGGAAATCTCTGCAAAATATCTCTGGAGTAGTCTGTGAATCCTAACAGAAGAGAAAGAATATGTGTGAATAACATAAAAACTGGTACTGTGAGTCAAACTCATAAAACCACTTTGATGGCCAGAAAGGCTCTTACACCTTTTTTTGGTAAAATAAAATGATTTGAGAGAGATCAGTATGACACCTTAAAAACTGCCACTTCACAAGCTTCTGTAACTTCATCTGTGGCTAAGTTTAACTCAGTCACAAGACTAGAACTTTCACCTCTGTTAAAATACAGGTTGAGCCAATGCTGACAACATGTAATAGTCATCACAAAAACTCAAAATGTTAATTAACCTGATAAAATCCCAACAAAAAAGATGTGATTTTAGGGCTCTGGGCAGATAAAGGAAGAGATGAAAAGTCTTTCATGAGCTTTGTTATTGCTGTACAGAGGTCGTCCTTTGCTTGTCATTTCTTCTTTATTTTTATTTTTATTTTTTTTGCGGTACGCGGGCCTCTCACTGCTGGGGCCCCTCCCGTTGCGAGGCACAGGCTCCGCACGCGCAGGCTCAGCGGCCATGGCTCACGGGCCCAGCCGCTCCGCGGCATGTGGGATCTTCCCAGACCGGGGCACGAACCCATGTCCCCTGCATTGGCAGGCGGGCTCTCAACCACTGTGCCACCAGGGAAGCCCGTCATTTCTTCTTTAATAGGGCTCCTCCCCATCCCTCCACTACAAACAGAACATATGAAGTTGTTAACTTCAAACCTGTTTGCAGTAAGCTAAACTAAGGCAACCATATTTTCCCTATGAAAATCAACAGCCTTCAGATATTTCATATCAAAAGATAGATTAATGGATAAAGAAGTAGTTTATGTATACAATAGAATAATTCTCAGCCATAAAAAAGAATGAAATTTTGCTATTGGCGACAACATAAATGGAGCTGGAGGGTATTATACTAAGTGAAATAAGACAGAGAAGGATAAATCCTGTATATTTTCACTTACATGTGGACTTTAAAAAACAAAGCAAACAAATATAACAAAACAAAAGCAGACTCACAGAGAATTAACTAGTGCTTGCCCGAGGGGATAGCAGTGGGGGAGATGGGCAAAACAAGGGGATGAAGAGGGACAAGCTAACAATTATAAAATATATAAGCCACGGAGACGTAATGTACAGCACAGAGAATATAGTCAATAATATTATAATAACTCTGGTGTGATATAAAAACATCAAATCACTATGTTGTATACCTGAAACTAGTATAATATTATAAGTGAACTATACTTCAATTAAAAAACAAAGATAAACAGTAAAATGCATTATTCTTTCATTAAGCCCTGAGGGCTTATTTTAAATTATTTTATATGTTATTCTCTGTTTTTGAATAATTTGATTAAGTTTTAGGAAAGTAATTATTTCTTGAAGTGTCTTGAGATTTTATCTACATTGTGTTTATTAGTATTAATTGTTTTTCATCATTACCTTTCGTAGGGATGCCTGAGAAACACATGGTATAAAGAATGAAAATATGTCTTTTGTGAAATAGTAACAAAAGTAAGCCAAATTGAGAAATTCTAGGTGTAGAAAGAACTTCAGAGATGATTTGGTCCAATTGCCACATTTGACAAATGAAGAAGCTGAGGTTCAAAGAATATAAATAAGTTTTCTCACCTCATTCATCCAAGATGTTTAGCAAACTACACACTGAATTCAGTGGCCTGTCACTATTCCACATTGTCTTTCTTTAGGGAGAGATCCTTTTTGAAAGTATTTTTTTTCCTTTAGTCATTTAATTAATCATCTGAATAGAGAAGTCTTGGTTGGTTAAATTACAACAGCTAACTACCTTTTCAACTGCAAGTAAATAGCTATCTGATTCAAGACCAAATACTATTTTATTATAGTTGCTTGTCGTACCTGACCTTCTAAAATGACAGATTTTTGTTGTTCCAAATAAAGATTAAAAATTCATAAAAGTGTTTTTGTAAGTAGCTTATTACCTATTAAGATATAGACATCCTTTAGTATAAAATATGTATAACTGCCTTATAGATTATTAATGGCTCTCAGAATTTTTAGCATACTAGATGTGTTTAAAAAAAACAAATTGGAATTCTGATCCTAAATTTTCTTTCAAATGTATTATTTTAATTGTGGGAGAATTTTTTTAAATCATTCATTTCTAAATGATGATTTACATATACAAATGCATGTTTTCCATTATTAATCTCAAATTAGATCAACCAAAATGATTTCATACCAAAGGCAAAAAATATATGCCTTTGTAATCAAGAAAACAATCTTAACTTAGCAATTCATGTCAATGATGGTAAATGTGTCATGATTAGTTAGACTATAGTGTAATGCAAATACAATAAACCATTTCTGTACATTAATTCATATTTATTAGTGAACAGTTTTTTCCATCAATAAAAGAAGAATGTGAACTGTGGCACCCATGACCTAGATAAAAAGATCAAGATGTTAGACCTGTTCCTTGGTGACTAGACAAAGTATTAATGGAAGGATAAAAAAAGTTTTCTAAAAATGCAAGAGCAAATATATATCTGAAAACATCTAGTCAGAACTTCTTTTAAAACCTTCAAGATGAACCACAGAGAGAAATTTCTATATGATGGATTTCTTTCTTGCAATAACACAATTCATTCTACAAATATTTATTGAACACGTGATCTGTGCCAGGCACTCTTCCCAGTGCTAAGGATATAGTGATGAACAATGTTCCTTGTCTTCGTGGAGCTTATATTCTGCTGGAAGGAGACAGGCAAGGTGTTACACGCCAGATGGTGATAAGTACTGAGAAGAAAAAAATCAAAGTAAGATGAGACTGGGACTGGGCAAGGGTGCTATTTTATTTTATTTTTTATTTTTATTTTTTTTTAATTTATTTATTTATTTATTTTTGGCTGTGTTGGGTCTTCGTCTCTGTGCGAGGGCTTTCTCCAGTTGCCGCGAGCGGGGGCCACTCTTCATCGCGGTGCGCGGGCCTCTCACTACCGCGGCCTTTCTCGTTGCGGAGCACAGGCTCCAGACGCGCAGGCTCAGTAGTTGTGGCTCATGGGCCTAGTTGCTCCGCAGCATGTGGGATCTTCCCAGACCAGGGCGCGAATCCGCATCCCCTGCATTAGCAGGTGGACTCAACCACTGCGCCACCAGGGAAGTCCCAAGGGTGCTATTTTAGATATAGACGTCCAGAGAAAAACTCTCTCATTAGGTGGTATTTTGAAGGAATGAACCATTAGAGAAATCTGGAGAAAAACATTCTAAGTAAAGGGAATAATAGCAAGTGCAAAGGCCCTGAGAGGGAATAAGCTTGACCCTACTGGCACTACATCAAGAGGACCATGTTGGAGTAGGGTGATTAAAGAAGAGAACAGCATAGATGAGGTCAAGGAGGTAACTCTGTCAGACTATGGAGGGCCTGAAATCACTCTAATGACTCGTGCTTTTACTCTGAGTCGGAAAGCACTGGGGGAGGCGAATTGAGTCCAAAAGTGATGTAAATCTGACTTATAGTTTAAGAGATGAACCAGGCTGCTGTGTGGAGAACAGTCTGTAGAGGGCAAGAATAAAGCAGTGACCAGTTAGGAAGCTGATGCAATAATCCAGACAAGAGGTGATGCTGCTGGGCCACAGGGGTGGCAGTGGTGGTATGAGAAGTGGTGGGAGTCCGATATATTTGGAGAGAAAACAAGCTTTGCTACTGGTAGCAATTTGCTATTTGAAAGGTAGAATAATGGCTTCCCAAAGCATCCATGTCTAATCTGTGAATATGTTAGATTATGTGGCCAAGAGGACTTAAGGTTGCAGATGGAATTAAGGTTGCTAATAGCTGACCTTAAAATAAGGAGATGATCCTGGACTATCCAGGTGGGCCCAAGGTAATCATAAATGTCCTTAAAAGTGAAAGAGGGAGGTAGAAGAGTGAGTCAGAGGAAGATGTGACTACTGAAGAAAGAAACAGAGAGATACAGTGTTGCTGGCTTTAAAGATAGAGGAAGGGCGCCATATGCCAAGGTAAGCCTCTAGAAGCTGGAGAGGACAAGGAAATATATTTTCCTCTAGAGCCTCCATAAAAGAATGCAGTCTTGTCTAATCTTGAAGAATCTACACCCAGTGAGACCCACGTCAGGCTTTAAACTGACAGAACTTTGTAAGATAACAAATTTGTGTTGCTTAAGCAAGTTTGTAGTGATATGTTTCAACAGCAGTAAAAAATTAATATAGATTAATACAGGGTATTAGAGAAAAAGAAGAGTCAAGGGTCACTAGAGGTTTAATGTAATTTGAATTTTATAACTTTGGCTAATAAAGTGTTGATTCATTATTGGCATAGCTAAATATGTTTTTTGTAGCTTTTGAAAATCTCAGTAAGTACCTTTATGAATGAAGGCTTCTAATGCAGATGTTGGTGCTTATCAGTGACCTGATCATCCCTGCTTCATTTTTCATTTTCAGAATATAAACACTAACTTTTATTGAATCTGATCCTTTAATACAAAGCACTGAAGTGTGATTGTAAAGCACTGAAAATATTTTTTAAATTAACATAGTAGTACTTAAAAATGAGCATTGTCCTTCTAGATTGTCAGCTTACAAAGCTAAACCCTAATAGCAATTTGGTGCCATGTCAGAACAGGTTTGAATCTGTTTCTTTAGCATTGCCTCCAGAGTCTGTTTACAAATCCTGCAAGCAAAGCGCATTATGAATTTACAAAACCATTTATTTTTTTTCTGAAAATAAGCTAGCTAAATGTATCACTCAGTCAACTTTAGTTTTTATTTATATCCTCCCTATCACAGGAAAACCAAATGAGGCAGTATAACTCACCTTTATTCATTCAACAGATATTTATATTTTTATGCTTGGTTTTCTTGACCTGTAAGAAAACACTTTTGTCTGAGGGCCATAACACAAGCTGGGTTATTCCCTTAGCAATAAGTTCCAAGGCAACCAACCAACTTGGGAAGCCAGATAGTCACCCAATTTTGGGGACTCAAGAAGACAAAGATATGACAGTTGTCACTCCTAGAGGTCTGAGCATATGTCTGAGAAACTGTCGATACTTGAGAGATGTGGCAGGATCAAGACCCAGAAAAACCAGTAAGAACAAGATCAAAAACAGGACAGGACATAAGCCTTAAGTGAGAGATGTAGTTTATGTTGAAACTTTGATCCTAGAGGCAGCAATTGGTGAAATAGAATGAATCTGTTTAAAGTAAGGAAAGCATCAGTCCTCTGGACTTATAATTGGAGCCATAGTGGTGCTGCACTTAGTGACCGTTGAGCATCTGGGGCTTAAATCTGACACACTTGGCCCACTGTTTTTTTTGGCAACTATAAAAACACAGGTCAATAAGATACACAGAAAACAGGTGGCTCTAGAATCTCAAATTCAGGACAATGACTTGATCCAAAGCCAATCAGATTAAGTGGAGGGGGCAAGGGAGTTAAGGAGAAGCCGATTGTGTTTCTTGCTGCTTCTGTGGTTGACTCAAAAGTTATGTGTGTCATATATACACTAATATGTATAAAATAGGTAACTAATAAGAACCTGCTGTATAAAAAATAAATAAAATTCAAAAAAAAAGTTATGTGTGTCTACATGGAGCCGTGTAGGAAAATGGGAGGACATAAAAACATAATAAAGGTTCAAAATAGAACAGTGTTGGCTGGGTGGAGTTCAAGGAAGCTTAATTCTAAAAGATGAAAGGAGTAAAGAGTTTAAAGGGAAAAGTGTGAATTCCCAAAGGCTTCTGACGTTTTTCCTCCTATGCAAAACTGAAACCCTCACCATCTGTCTCACTCCAACAGGAGTTTTTTAATTGTATACCTGTATACTGTATCTCTTCTCCATTGTCTACTTACTGCACTCAGGCCGGGAGTTTACTTTCTAAACTTGCTAAATGAATCTCCTGATACACTTTCAAAGAAATGTGCAATCTAGCAATACTTGAAAGATGTCTCTTTTTTAGATGTACGTTAGGCCTTACCTTGGGGGTTACTAATTTTCACTAGAACTGGTCACGTCTAAAAGAGGAGCTTATCTCAAAAAATTAAGGAAATTTCCAGAATATCATAAACAATTCCTCCAACTCTGGGCACCAATGCTGCAGATTTTCTGCAACTGCTGCTCATCTCCGCAACCAGCACAAATAGATAATGTTGCTGCCACCCAGAGTGGGGACCAGGATGAAAAGACAGAGTCTCTGGCACTTAGGCACAAAATTTTAGAAGGTCCCAAATAACTCAGTAATCAAGATAAATTATATCAAGTGCAATGTATTTTAAAAGCTAAGCTGACACAAAAATTGTATTGAGCAAAATATCAAATTGATGAAGTAAAATATCAAAAATTTAAATTTTAAATTAATTTAAAATTTTAGTTCTTTAATCCTGTTTTTGTTTCTTTTTTTTTTTTTTTTTATGGTAACACCTTTTTTATTTTATTTTATTTTTTGTTGTTTTTTGTTTTAAACATACCCATCAGTTTCTTTTTTTTTTAACATCTTTATTGGAGTATAATTGCTTTACATTGTTGTGTTAGCTGCTGCTGTATAACAAAGTGAATCAGCTATACGTATACATATATCCCCATATCCCCTCCCTCTTGCGTCTCCCTCCCACCTTCCCTATCCCACCCCTCTAGGTGGTCACAAAGTATATGGTAACACCTTTTTAAAAAGAACTCACTAGTACTATTATTACCAAAGTTTGTTCATGTTTGTGAAAGTCTATTTGTGCTCTTGATATTTGAATTACATTGTGGTTGTGTGTAATTCTTTTTTTTTTTTTTTTTTGTTAACATCTTTATTGGAGTATAATTGCTTTACAATGGTATGTTAGCTTCAGCTTCACAACAAATTGTGTTTTTGTTTCTTTGATGAAGGAATATTTGGCTTAAGAAGTGAGAATGTACTCTGTGAATGCACTGATACATTCCCTGGCAATAAAAACATAGGATTTAGCTTATTGATTGTTCTTTATATAAATATGAGAATGTTAACTGCTAAATGTTGCTTCCAATGAAGCTATGAAATTGGTTAATTAATAAGCCACTAAATGCCTGATAATTTTTATTTCATTTCACTCTCACTTTTACTTATCTTTTACTTTTCACTTATCTATACAAAAACATTTTGAATATTTATGTGAGATGTTTCATCACTAAGTTATCACCAAGTTTCTGTATATGTGTTTCTCAAGATACACTAGATATAGAACTATATGAATTTTTAAAGAAAGCTCTAGAGATAAAAAACACTTTTATACATCAATGGAAATGATGTATATAGCTCAGCTATTAGACATCCCCCACTTACATGTAACACATCTGTGTCTACTTGACTCCAAACTTGACCCAAATACCCAACCCTAACACCAGGTTTTTGATAAAAGCCAAACACAAAATGTGTAGTTTACTGAAAATGGCTCGGATTGTGTGATGGGTCACTATGCTCATGCATAACATGTCACAATCACGAGGCTGCTGTGGATGCCCAGCCTTTCCTTCCAGCCCATCATCACATCACATCTCCCCCTTGGCCTTTTCTGCTAGGGAAGGGCACTCGGCTCCTGTCCTCTCCCCTCTCCTACCTTCCTCCAAAGGAAAGCCCAGCACCAGCATGAGTTGCCTTCTATTCCACAGCTGACTGGCAAAGTATGTTTGTTTGTTTTTTTTGTTTTTTTTGTTTTAACATCTTTATTGGAGTATAATTGCTTTACAATGGTGTGTTAGTTTCTGCTTTATAACAAAGTGAATCAGTTATACATATATATCCCCTCCCTCTTGTGTCTCCCTCCCTCCCACCCTCCCTATCCCACCCCTCTAGGTGATCACAAAGCTGATCTCCCTGTGCTATGGGGCTGCTTCCCACTAGCTATCTAGTTTACGTTTGGTAGTGTATATATGTCCATGCCACTCTCTCGCTTTGTCACAGCTTACCCTTGCCCCTCCCCATGTCCTCAAGTCCATTCTCTAGTAGGTCTGCGGCTTTATTCCCATCTTGCCCCTAGGTTCTTTATGTTTATGACTTTTTTTTTTTTTAGGTTCCATATATATGTGTTAGCATACAGTATTTGTTTTTCTCTTTCTGAATTACTTCACTCTGTATGACATATTCTTTAAAAGTTTACCTCCAGGCTCTTCCTTTTATAGAGAAGTCCTCTCTCCTCTAAGAGATGTGAATGCACCCTACTCTTCTCCTCTCTCTGCCTTTCGGTAATTGTGTTTAAAGAATGTCTCCCTGGCTCCCAAGTCACCTGAATGGATGAAAGCTTTTCTCTCTCTACATGGGACACATCTCCCAACCCAGGCAGATTGTTCCCTTTGCCTCTACTCCCTTCCCCTGTGTCAGCTTCTATCTCCAGTGGTTCTTGCCTAGGAAGCTTCATAAGCATCCAGAAAAGAAGCCACATCTTTAGCCTGAGTTGTTTGCCTTACTTCCTCCCCTCTTAGGACAAAGACTCATCCCTGTATATATACACCATCTCTTTCACCTATTCCAGGGGTCCTATATTCTAAAAGGGGATCTTTTACTAAGATGGTTTTCTTTCATGTGCTAAAATTGCTCCTTCCTGCAGCCCATCTCTCAGTTTCTGACAATTTTTATTTTTATTTTTTCATATTTATTTATTTTTTGGCTGTGCCACGCAGCATGCAGAATCTTAGTTCCCCAACCAGGGATGGAACCCACACCCCTTGTAGTGGAGGCATGGAGTCTTAACCACTGGACCACCAGGGAAGTCCCTCGACAATTTTTATACATCAATGAAAATGCAAAGTCAGCGTTGTCCTTATGAGTGCACTCTCTCTCAACAGCCCCACTATTATTTCAACCCTCCTCTTTTCTGCTTAATTTTAGGAACTCCTTTATGTTTTCTGAATCCACCCTCAAATTCAACTTGGAACCCCAAGGTGCTAAGGCCTGGGTGGATGGATGCAGCTGCTTTGTTTGTGCTAATCGTTAGCCAATTGTACTACCTGGGAGCTAGACTACTGGCATAGTCACTGGCAAGACCCGTGGGTATCTTTTGAGGAACTTCCCTGCCAGGGCTGGATGACCTGCTCACTCCCATTCCCTGAGACTCTGCTGTCTGTCATTAGACTCAGACAGCATAACCGTACCGACATCAGGGTCAGCTCCCTCAATGTGTACTGTGCCTTTAGTCCTTCAGTTGCAGGACAATCCCACTACTCCAGCTTTGTTTCCTTAGGAGACCTGCCTCTCCATTTGTTGTCTCTAATTCAACTAGCAGTGAGAACTGAAGGACCTTATGGAATTTCCTGGAGCCTACAGTTCTCTTCATTGTAAATAGCTGCTGCAGCAACTTGCACTAACTGGACATAATTGTTGACACTGCGCTCCACGGCACCTCCGTGCAAAAGTCCCTCAAGTCTTGACATATATGTTAAGGTACTTTCAGTGATGTGTGTTCACAAACTTCACATATAAGTCTCAGCATCTACCTGCATTCTTGAGTAACTTGAGTAACTGATGTCAGGCATTCTGCTGTAGAAAAGGAGGCATTTTTTGTTTATCCATACTTTTGAAAGCATGTATAGTTCTTAGCGCCAGACTCTACACACTTTCTATTAATCTCTGCTGCATCTATACCTCAGAGTTTTCACCCCCCACTAACATTTCAATGGTGTGTTCCAACCACAATTCAAAAGCTTTCTCTAAAGGTCCTGGCATTGGACTCCTTCCCTTCCCCTCCCCACCCCCACCCAAGTCTCTAGACCCTGCGTAGTATAAGCTCCCTAACAAGAGCTGGAACAATGGCCCTGATACAGTTTTCAATAGCAGTCCAGTCACAGATAATAAAGCTGATTGGGTATCTTAATTAGCCCATGTATGTGGGCCATACACCCAATGTCTTCTTCCTTGATGCATTCCAGTTTTCTGGAAAATGATGCCAAGGTTGGTTTAAACACAAATGTACAGCTGGGTACTTCATGAAGGAGTTTCTTTGATGTATTCTAATAAGCTCACAAAGCACTGGGCATGTGAGACTCTCCAGGTGAAATATTCACTATTCAATCATACACTGTTCCAAAGACTTTTCCACAGCATCCCTCTGACTTTCAGTTTCTTTACCAAAGACCAGCACTGCTCCTAGTAAATCAGTGTCTACTGCCTGCACCATTAGCCATGGGGAGCAGGCACTACAGGCTCTATTAAGAGTGACGTTTTAATCTGGTAGGCTTTGAGATGAGCTCCATAGATAAAGTATCAGAAAATTCTCCAAGGCCCAGGTGTCAGATATACCCCTTAAGGGTTCAGGTTATCTATTTTCTCCTCAAACCACCCTGATTTAAAACAGCTAGTCCTTCAGTTTCCAGAGAATATCCGATCACATCACGCTTATTGAAATCCCTTTTGCTTTAGCCCTACTCAAGTTTCGTGGAGACATGTCATTGATCTTAATTGTATTCCTTAGCTCAATTCACTAAGCCTCTTCCTTAACCTTAATCTTACCCACGTGCAGATGCTGAGCAGGCAGTTTGCTACATGTGCCTAAAATTGGGGGAAGGCATTTGAACCTGAGATACAGATTTGGAGTTCTGAGAGTTTATAGTGTAGAGAAAATTTTGAAGCCTGAGCTCTGGAGCATTCCAAAGTTTAGAGGTTAGGGAGGTGAGGGGGTACCAACAAAAGCAACAAGGAAAGAACAGTCAGTAAGAAGAAACCAGGAGCATGTTAAAGCCAAGGAAAGAGAATGTGTAAAGGATACTGTGCTAAATGATGCCAATAGCGCAAACAAGGTGAAGAATGAGAATGAGCCTTTGTGTTGGATGGTCGGATAATGTCACTTGGTTATCTTGACAAGAATAACTTTAATAGAGAGGAGCGAAGGCCTGGTGGAGGTAAGTTCAAGAGAGAACAGGAAGAGAGAAGCTGGAGGCTGTGAGTATAGAGAATACTTTTTGAAGAGTTTTGCTGCAAAGAGGAGCAGAGATAAAGGGGATAAAAGCCAGCAGAGTAAGTAGGATCAATATAAGGTATTTTTTAAAGTTGAGGAAAAATAACATGATTTGTATGCTTATGGGGAGAAAATAAGAAGATACAGGGAAAAAAGGCAAGATTTTCTAAAATATTGATCTTCAGAAAGCAAGAGGGCATGGGTGAGTGCACCAGTGAAAAAGCTGACCTTTGCCAGGAGCAGAGAAGCTTCACTCACAGTAATAAGAGGCCCAGGGCTTCCCTGGTGGCTCAGTGGTTGAGAATCTGCCTGCCAGTTCAGGGGACATGGGTTCGAACCCTAGTCTGGGAGGATCCCACATGCCGCGGAGCAACTAGGCCCGTGAGCCACAACTACTGAGCCTGTGCGTCTGGAGCTTGTGCTCCACAACAAGAGAGGCCGCGAGAGTGAGAGGCCCGTGCACCGCGATGAAGAGTGGCCCCCGCTCGCCGCAACTGGAGAAAGCCCTCGCACAGAAACGAAGACCCAACACAGCAAAAATAAATAAATAAATAAAAATTTAAAAAAAAAAAAAAAAACAAGAGGCCCAGGGCTTCCCTGGTGGCGCAGTGGTTGAGAGTCCACCTCCTGATGCAGGGGATGCAGGTTCGTGCCCCAGTCTGGGAAGATCCCACATGCCGTGGAGCCGCTGGGCCCGTGAGCCATGGCCGATGAGCCTGCGCATCCGGAGCCTGTGCTCTGCAACGGGAGAGGCCACAACGGTGAGAGGCCCGCGTACCGCAAAAAAACAAAACAAACAAACAAAAAAACAAGAGACCCAGTATATGGGCCAAGATGACCATATGAGTAAATTTGGTGTTGGGTTCCAGTGATAATTCTCATCTGCTGACTTCTTTATTCTCAGTAAAATAGGAAGCAAAAGCAAGATCATAAGCTGAGAGTGAGTGTACGGATAGGAGATTAGACATTTAAGAAGAAAAGTGAAGTTATGAAATAATTATCTAAGAGAGTAGAAGGATTAATGGACTAGGAATATATATATATAGTCTGATGGCCAGACAATATGAAGGGCTCACTTGAGATTAGTAATCATGAATTTAAAGTGAGATAACTATGGAGTCATCTAGCTTTGTTCAGGTGTGTAGATTCAGCCATAAATTAAGGGGAGAATTCAATTTAATTAGGTTTGTACTTTGACAAAAAAAGGGTGTAAAAAAATAGACAGGAACCAAGAATTTGGATCCATATGCAGTAGAGTGACAATAATGATTGATGAGGAAATTTAAGCAGACTAAAGAAAGGAGTGAAGATGTAAGGCAGGTAAGAGAAAGGATGAAGTGGTAGAATCAGTGGATTAAAGGCCCTGGTGAGCATTATGGTTTCTGGATTTGGGATACAAAAAGACATGAGCCAGACCAAAAAAGAAAAAATAATGTCTATTGTAAAAGAAGAGAAAGATGATGTTTGAAATTGAGATTAAGAAGAGTGTGTAGGTTTTGGTAATAACAAGGTCTAAATTATAACACTGGGAAAGATGAGCAAGAGAGAATATAGGACAAGGTCACTGAAGATAGGAAGATCAAGGAGCTAAGGAAGTAGCCACATCATTAAAGGATCGTTTATATAGATACTGAAATTACCAAGAATTATGAATCTTCTAGGAGAAGTTTGCCAGGAGCAAAATCCTTCAAGACATCAGAAAAATGACTTAAGCATGTACAGGAAAACCATTCTTTCTCTCTGGCATCTGCGAACATGTATGGACAATTTTCTCATCATTTTAGATATAATGACAAAAGGCAACAAGTAAACTCATTCAGAGCAGGATGACTTGAATATTGTTATTGTTGGCTGACTATCCAGCATGTGTTTATCCCATTCTCCTTCCTTTGTGAACTCTGATTTTGTTCTGATATCCACACCTTCTTACTGAAATTATGTGCCAAAAGGACTATTGACATTAGCTCTCATCCTCAGATGATGCCTGATTATATTAAGGATAATTGCATCATCCTTAGCAGTGATTGGTTAAGGAATGACATGTGACCTGATTTGTACCAATGAAATACAAAAGTTTCCCCAGAGCCTCTAAGTTCCTCCTAGAATTCTTTTTCCCCTGGAAGAACTTTCAGAAACAACATCTTTCATCTTCCAGCTGTTATCATGTATGGATGTGAAGCCTGTACTCCCTTTGCTATCAGTCTGAGAATAAAGCAAAACAAGAAGAAGGAAGAAGTCAAATCACCACAGATTGATTGTGTTTACCCTGAACCAATCCTACCTCAGGACTTCCATTTATATGAGTCAATACCCTTCTTTATTGCTTAAGGATGAGCCCTTTTGATGAGAGTTTTCTTTCACTTGGGTAAAATAGGATGCTCAGTTTATGCAAAGAAGATACAAAATGTTGGTGATTTTTTAAATTAAAGATATAGAAATTAAAATGGAAGCATTGAGAAATCACACCTTTATGGAGTAAGACAGATTTTTCATGGATCTAAAATTACTGGTCATCATCATTCTCCAGACGACCCACAGGTGTCATATGTACCTTATTTTAGGGAAGTAAAGAGACTCTTTTTATATAAATTAAGTTGAGAACATTTTATTGCCAAAGATATGAAAGAATAATAATAAAAATAAACATTTTGGACTGCCTATAATGGGAATAGATTGATTGGGGGCATGAGGGTAATTGGAGGTTGGTACTGATGATCAAAAAGGTGTCAGAGAATATGAAGCAGTTTCAAGCATACATAATAATCTCACACCAAAGAAAGTAGTTCCAATAACAAGAAAAATTATTACTATGATATTTAAATGACTAAAACTTGTTCCTTTAAAAAAATTTAAAGATCAATTGAAAATAGACTTTTGGCCATGTAGTTCTCAAAGTATTAAGAAAAACTGAAGACACAGTGTCCTAATATAAGATTATGATGGTCACGATTCTGCCACTATACCTGAGCAACTGTAAAAATAAGGTAGAAAAGCAGTCATATTGAATAGGAAATGAAACATGACAATAATAGAGCTAAAATACACATACTCAATTAAGATGTATATAAAGGGGAAATAATGTTTGGGAAATAAAACAGATTTTTTTGTATAACTAAGGAAGCATATAGATTATTGGACTACTGTTATCAGTTATTTTTTGCAAATGCAGTGAGATTAATCATCCCTACATATTGCCATGAGATTGGCAATGTCCCTTCCTACAGATGTCAGATATACCAGTCAATTATTAACAGGTAAAGTTTATTGCAGAGATTTTAGGTAGCATTGCTAGGTTTTGCATCTTTTTCTTTTGCTCTACTACAAGGACAGTGCAAATAATAATCCTCAAAAGGGGCTTATTCTTCAATCTGGATCCTATAACGAAGACAATGTGTAGAATAAAGTCAAAGATAACCAAGAGCAGACACATAAATGAGAAATAAGCTTTCTTTACTGAAGCCAAAGAGCTTTGTGGTTGTTTGTTATTGCAGCATAACCTTGTACACACTGACTAACACACAGCATTCAAACAACATGTATACATATGGGGTCTAAACAAGAGATTTTAACTCATTTAAGGAAGATCCATATAAGGGTCAAATAAGAGACAAATATATAAAAGACCTGGCATTGTGTACATAATCATAGATTAAAGCACATTGAAGGTAAAATTAGATTTATATTAATAGTCAAAAATAAAAGTTTATTTTCTTCTGCCCCCACCTGCTCTTCATCTTCTTGCTCTTCATGCACAGATTCCTTCCAGATGTTTCCAGAAATACCTTTGGGATGTATGAAGGCAAATGTAAGATCAGTCTTGGTTATCTTGCAGCACTGCCATTTTCCTCCTTTCTGGCTCAGCTTGCTGCACAGATGTCTTCTGTGTCTGCCAACATGAGGAAGATTATTTCCATAGCTAGTGCACACCAGGGGCACTGTCATATTGCTGTTGATACCTTCTGGAGTTTGCGCTGAGACTTCTGATGCCAGATAGCCAGGGAGCTGACGTCTGCAAAACAGCATGGTCTATGTCCCTGCTAAAATGTCGACTGTTAACTAAACTTCTATCACCAATTCTGTTGAGTGCTTATGCTGTCAGGTTCCACCAATTCTGTTGAGTACTTATGCTATCAGGTTCCTCAGAAATTTTAGTAAACAACTCATTTACTTTAGCATTTTCTCTCTCTCTCTCTGTCACTCTCCCTCTCCCTCTTTTGCTTTGATTCATGGTACTGGGTCAGATGACTTTTAATTAATTCCATTTTGTATTCAAAGTGGTCCCTTCGCTCCCTTGCTAGCATATTGCCTTTGAACCCAACTTTGCACTGGGGCAAGATCTTTCCCAGGTGGGTCCACAGTCCCCCATATACCTAGATCCCTACCCTAACAGCCCTCCAGTGGACATGCCCTGACATTCATTCAGCAGATGTGTGTTGAAGGCCCACTTTATATTGGGCTTGATGTTAGGTACTAGAGATGCGATGATGAATGAGAACACACAGTCTTGGTGCAGTAGAAGCTTAAAGTCTGTGACTGAAACTAAGAAGGAAATAGAAAATATTTACAGGACTGACTCCAATGTACCACAGGAGCCTAATGAGGGAAAATAACTGAGTATTAGTGATCAGAGAAGACTTTCCTGAAGAAAAGCATGTCTAATCTCCAACTCAAGGCATGAGAGGAATTACACCATCAGGAATAAAAGCAGGAGAAGAAGAGATGGCAGTATTTTCCAAGACCCAGAACTGCAAGAAAAGTGTGACTAGTTTGAAGAACTGGAAGTCAGACAACATGGATGGCTCCATGAAGAGCATAATTTCTTTGAGAGCAGAAGAGTGTCACTGGTTCCTCAATGCCTGGTAGTTATTCTTAAAACACAGTAATTATTCAGTGGCAATGCATGATTCCAGATTGTGAGGATCAGAAAGACTAACAAGATATATGGCTGAAAAGGTGACAAGAACATGAGTGTCCTTGTAAGCCTGTGTTTTAGGTCAGAGAACAGTTGATAACAACTGAAAAATTTTAATGAGTGAGGAATGATGTAATTGCATTTGTACTCCATTGCAGTGTTAGAATGGTTTAGACTGATGGCTTGTAGTCATCAGCTAATTTGGGTAATAACTAATATTTATTGTATGTTTATTATGAGCCTAACTCTATTCTAAATGTTTTACTTGCATTATCTCACATAATCTTGTTAAAAATTCAGTGAGGTAGGTAACCTGCTCAAGATCACATCCCTAATAAGTAGGGAAGAAGCAGAACCAGGATTCAAAACCAGTTGGTCTCTTCAGATCCCATACTCTTAATCGCTTTCTTATAGTCTACATCACAAGAAAAATGACAGTGATTTATTTTAAAAAGAAAAAAAAGGTATGGTATTGTGTAGAAAAATTTCCTAGAAAGGCAGATATTAAGGAGGGAAAATGAACAAGAGTTGGGAACAGGATTAGATGGCTGCTATGTGGATAAGGAAGATGGACTCAAGGGTGATATTCAAGTTTCTAGCTTGTGCAAGGGAGAAAGTACACAGGGAGGATTTTGAGGATGGGGATAAATTGTCATAAGACGTTATATTTGTAAGTGCCTGGGAGATATCAAATAGAGATGTTGAATAGGTAGCTGTAGCTGTTGGTGTGGATGGCAATTTGGAATGGAGATCTAGAATTCAGTTTTCAAATTAAGATGGTCCTTAGAAGCAAGTAAGGGGCGATCATTCAAAGACTATAGGTACTGAGAGAAAAGGACAAAGAATGGAATCTTGATTATGTGCAAATTAAAGGGACATCAAAAGGGAGAATGTTTCGTAAACAAAAAAAGGTAAGAGTTAATAAAAAGATGAGTTAATCCAGGAGAGTGTGAATCATGTGTCTCAAGACTGAGGGAGAAGAGGTACAGACACAAAGACCTGATTGCCCCAAACAGAAGTTGTAGGAAGTCACAAAATGGTGAGAACACTTAAATGGCATTTGACAAATTACTGGATGCTCCGTATGGACTAACAGGAGATTGAGAAGTTTCTGGATTCACAGACTTAGAGTGCTCCAGGAGCCCCGACAGGTTCTCACAGTGAGGTTGCAAGAGAGATTCTCCCTCAGGGCTCTGGCTTAAGGGAGGCGGGGGAGAAGGAGGGGTAACCATTGTGAAGCTCCTTGGTTCTTCTCCATAGCAAAGGCTTACTCTCCAAGGGAAGAACTTTTCCTGAGTTTAGGAAGTATATTCTTGCCCCTCCAGCCTTCCTGTCTCACTTAGGGTGGAAAAGCACCTAGTCAACAAGGAAATAGGATGGAATACAAGCTACATCCCTGGAGGAGAGACAGAAACTCTAGTGAAGTCTATAGTCAGGATGGCCTTAACATTCTCCTCAGCTTGATCAAACGTTAGACAGGCTTCTTCCTGACTCCAGGCCTCTGACTTCTCTTTTCTTATAGCATTTACTTTACAAAATGTGTAATTATAAATTCTTTCCCTGTTTCTTTAAGATATAAGTCTTTTTGCAAGTCTTTTGCCAGTACTTTCTCAAGGACCTGGGAGCAATCCCTTTGAAATATAATCATCAAGGAAGATAGTGCCCCGATATCCCAGTTTCTCTGGGAAGGTAGGCACCTAACTTTGGTGCTCCAAGCTATACAACTACTTCCTGTCATGGAGATAGGAGAAAGTTTAGGATAGGAGCAAGCACAAGCCAATCAAAAATCAGATGGCCTAAGATCCATCCACGCCAGCTCTTTAAAAACTTTCCCATCTTTTGTTAGAGTGAAACTGAGTATCCAGAGTTGACCTGTGCTCTGTCCCCTGTTACTGGATTAATGGCAGTAGTATCAGAATAAAATAATTTTCTATTTGGAAACAAAAGGCAGGAATAGCTAACAGTGTTAAATACTATAGAGATGTCAACTAAAATAGTCTGAATCTTTCCAGTGGACTTTAACACCAAGGAGGTAACTTAGGACTGTGAAAAGAAAAATTTTGGATACAATCCTCCTGATAGTGAGAAATTTCCAACCTATACTGGACACTCAAGAAAGTTTGACTTTTAAAAATAATGCAAGGAAAGAATAAGAAATGTCCAGTTTAAAAATCAGAGAGGTTGTATAAATGACTTTTTTGTTTCAAGCAGCAAAAATCAACTTCAGCTATCTGAAAAGCAAAATGGGAACTTTTAAAAAAGCCCGGGGCTTCCCTGGTGGTGCAGTGGTTGAGAGTCCGCCTGCCGATGCAGGGGACACGGGTTCGTGCCCCAGTCCGGGAAGATCCCACATGCCGCGGAGCGGCTGGGCCCGTGAGCCATGGCTGCTGGGCCTGCGCGTCTGGAGCCTGTGCTCTGCAACGGGAGAGGCCACAAGAGTGAGAGGCCCGCGTACCGCAAATAAATAAATAAGCCCGAAGTGTCTCAATGTGATCCAGAAATGCTGTAAGACCTCTAGAAGGGTGTGGTAGGTAGCCTGCAAATGGGCCCCCGATGATGCCTGCCTGTCAGTATTCACGCTCTTTTAAATCTTCTCCTCTCAAGTGTAGGCTGTACCTAGTGACTCACTTCTAATGAATAAAATATGACGGAAGTGATACAATGTCATTCCCAATATTAGATTACAAAAGTACGTGACTTTTATCTTGATCACTCTCTCTCCCAGCTTTTACTCTGAGGGATAGAAGTAACTAAGTTTGGTGTGTGGAGGGTTAGATAATTTGTCTCTTTAGTTTCACAGATCTAAGGATAAAAGGCACTGTACCCAAGGAGCTATACTTAAGAAACTATATCTGAGGATCTTCATTTGTACCTGATGCTGATTTATATAAAGTGCTTCCGGGCTTTGAGCTGATGTTGTAATAAGATGAGACTTTGGAGGACCTTAGGAGAGACCAAGTGTCTTTTGAATACGGTAGGGACATGAATCATTGGAAGCTTGAGGGTAGACTATGGTAGGCAGCCACTAAAATAACCCTCACTGATCCTCACATCCTTTTATTCATACCCTTGGGTAATCTCCCTCTTCACAAATGTGAACTGGTGCTAATACCCTTTTCTAATGATTAAAATTCAGCAAAAGTGATGGGATATAAATTTCAAGGTTAGATAATGAAGAGACCGTGACTTTTGCCTGGTTTGCCCTCCCTCTCTTTCACTCTCCCTGCAAGCCCTAACTCTGGAAAAGCAGCTTCGGAGAAAGCAAGTGACCCTATGGAGAGGTTCATGTGGCAAGGAAAGGACCGGCTAACATTCAGAGAGGACCTTAGGTCTGTGAATGGCCAGATGAGTGTCTGTGGAAGTGGATGTTCTCCCAGTCAAGGCTTGAGATGACTATAACCACAGACAATACCTGGATTGTAGCTTTTTGACTGACCCTAAGAGGCACCCAGTCAAGTCTTATTTGGATTCAGAATCCCCCCAAAAACGTAAGATGACAAATGTTTCGTTTATCATTGAGGTAATTTATTACACTACAATAGGTAACTAATATAAAGAAATAATAACCAGGGAGCATAACTCTACCCAATCATCCTCTCCATGTCTCTTCTCTGCTTTTCTGTACTTCTCTCACTGAGAGCATCATGGTAGAAAACACAGATTCTCTTAGGGCCCAAATTCCTGGGGAACTAACTGACCACACTTCAGTCCGTTGTTCCTAGTAATATCAACTGTGGTCAAAGGGGCAAGATCATGCTATTCAGCCACCACAGCCAACATTGCTCATGCATGAGGGGTAGACCAGTTAAGTGAGGTCCTGAAAAGCTAAGCACATACAACTTGAGCATAGATGTTAAAAGAGGCTCTATTTTGAGTTTCTAAGGCATGTTTTTCAATTGACATGACAAACATCTCCAAATATACATTAGGTTGAACTTTTTTATATTCCCCACTCTGGCAATTTCTATCATGAATTTTAAGTCATGTTGGATCATTCAACTATGTTGTTTTTTTAAAATGCTTTTTACATGCCTGGGAAAACTCTTTCTTGAAGTCAGAAATTATTGTCACTTTCTAAAATATTCAATACAAAACAATACCAACCACTCCCAATCTGAGTTTCAGAGCCAGATATTCCTTAGGTAGTTTAGGTGGAAATAAGAGTAAAATTAAGGAGGGAGATGTGGCCTCCACCCAACAGGTAAGAGATTTGAAACCATCACTTTGAATAACTCAAGGTAATAATAGGGAAGCTAACATACCTATTAAACCATTTATTTGTCATTATTTTAAAACATAAAAAAAAATGAAAACGTTGCTAGGTAATTAAATCAAAATGCACATAGGTTTAAAAGGATAAAATTTGCCCAACAGGCTAATTTTAAACTTGGTCCTGTTAAAGTATTAAACAATCCAGGGTACTAAATGTAACCAAAATAATTGATAGCGTAAAAATATGAGTGAAGGCAGAAAAGGGAAAGATTTGGTTGAGGTATAACCTTGGTTCTAAAAGATTTGTGATGTGGTACAAAAAATGCAGGTACAGTAAAACTAAAAATGTGTGGCTAAAGGAAGAAATAAAAGAAAGGCGATTTTAAAGGTCAAAGGGAGAATAAGAAAAAAATCAAAATGTTAAAAATATTTTTTTTAACTTTAAACTGGAATTTCTTCATTCACTCACGTGTCACACATTTAGTCATTCATTCATCAGGTATATATTAAGGCCTGTTTTATGCCAGACCTTCTGATAAATTCTGAGAAAGGCAGATGCTAAATTTGCCCTCTTGGGAGTACTGTGAAAAAAATTTTTTTTTTCTTAAAACAATTATCTAGATTCTGAAAATATGCCAAGCCAGAGTGAAAGAAGGAAAATGAAATTCTAGGCAATATATTTTGTAAATGTTGAAACACATCTGGAAATCAAGAGTACTTTTCTCTTGCTGTATCATTGATAGCAAGATTTTTAGCACAGAGTAGATTAGGGAGTGTGAATACCATCACTATTATTGAGTTATTTTTAAGAATTTAGTATGCAGAAAATGCTGCAGTTTATACTTAGATACCTTGGGGATGCTCTAGTGTTTGATAACCTAATTGAGCTGACTGAGTCCTATTTAAAGAGAGCAGACAAAGCACAATATGCAACTTCACATTTACAGACAGATTATTAACCCACTCTCTACTTAAAAGATTTCCTATTTGTTTTTAACATAAGAAGCACAAACACACACACACACAGAGAAAATTTAAAAGATCGAAGTGGTTAGCTTTTTTTGTAATAAGTTGTGCTATTCTGCTTCCTTCCTATTTGGGATCCAGTTTTTAAGACTTTCAAAGACTCATAAGAACAAAGAAGGTGTACATTTTCTTTGCATGAACCAAACAAGCAATTGAAAAGCAAAAATGTAAGCCATGTCCTCCCAGAGTCACTAACACTAAATCTAAGTGGAGGTTGTTAGTGTTAGATGCTTGTGCCACTCACTTATTTATATATTCTGTAAATAGTTATCGCTGACTTAGTATATGTTAGACGTTAAAGATATGGCCACATGGTGATGGCAAGACAAAGCCTTTGTCTTTACAGAGTTTACAGTCTAACAGAGGAAACGGACATGTGTATGCCTGTGCACACACACACACACACACACACACATACACACACACACACATGCACACAAACTAACATATGGTTCAGTTGGTGCTAACTGCTTTGAAGACAAAACAAGATAAAGGGATAGATAGTAACAGAGGGCAGAGTAAGGTGGCTATAATAGAGATGTTATAATGGAAGATCTCTCTGAGGAGATAGTCTTTGAAGAGAATCTGCTTAAGATGAGGGGAAAACTATACAAACATTAGGGGAAAGAAAATTCTAGGGAGAGCTGCTTGTGCACAGACTGTAACAAAAACAGTCTTGGCATAATCCTAGAATTGTAAGAAAGACAGAGGTGTATAAGAAAGGGAGAAAGGAGGTCAGAGAAGGAACATATAACACATTATACACAGGTATAACACAGTTAATACAAAATTTTGGAGGCCATTGAGAGAACTTTAGATTTTATTGTTAGCACAATAAAAAGCCATTGAGCATGACATGGTCATCTGCATTACTGTCTCATGGCAGCTTTTCCAGTTCAACTTACCCGAAACTGAACTCATTATCTTTCCCATCCTTTTCCCCCAAAGTGTTTATTCCTCCTAATCCCTCTATGACATTTAAAAATCAAGATTCTGTCCTTCCTGCACATATGAAATATTATGATCACTACTGATTCCTTTTTCTTCTCTACCTTCCTCATAATGTGTAAAGAAAGCCACAGTGATGGAATTTTATATCTGCATTTTTTTTTTTTGCCCTCTATATTTCTAAAAATTCTAACTAAGAGTTATGCTTTGTCTATTGCGTTGGGAGCAAATGCTGCCCAACTAAATTACCTTATCAATCTGATTCCTGTCTTGGGACAAACTGAGCACTTCACTGATAAGTTCATTTTGAAAGATGTGGATTCTTTTAATCTGACATGGATACATATTTTTGTCCTGGCATTTTGTTGCTGTTGGTCTTTAGTTGTAAAAATACCTTCAGAAAGTTCTTTTTCACTCTTCTGCCTTGTGCTCTTATAGTGGGCTCAGTGGTGGCCTCCAGAAAGATATGCCTATGAACCTTGGAAAAGGGGTCTTTGCAGATGTAACTAAGTTAGGGAATCTCAAGATGAGATCATCCTGGATTATCTGGGTGGACCCCAAATCCAATGACAGACATCTTAAGAGACACAGAGGAGAGACACACAGAAAGGGGGAGCAAAAGGCTATGTGAAGATGGAGGCAAGGATTGGAGTTAAACAGCTGCATCCAAAGACACTTAGAGTCACCAGAAGCTAGAAAAGACAAAGAAGGATTCTCCCCTAGAGCCTTCTGAGAGAGTGCAGCCCTGCCTGCCAATACCTTGATTTTAGACTTCTGGCATCCAGAACTGCGACAGAATAATTTTTTGTTTGTTTTAAGCCATCCAGTTTGTGATCATTTGTTTTTGCAGCCCTAGAAAACAAGTATAGCCCTTTATACTACATACTGCCCTTCCAGGTAAAGGGGTATTTTCTCCTTTATTTGAATGAATGCTTCATTAGAGAGTGAAGGCAGAAAGAAAAGGAACCAATGGAAAGCTCTGGTTCCATGCAGCCTCTTGAAGCGCCCCCCACTGAACTGTCAGCGTGACGTTTCTATGCCCTCGGGAAAGCAGTTTTGGAGCAGACTCTTCCCTCCTTTCTCTTGCCTGTACCTATGCCCCACAATCACTTAATCCTACATTTGCTCAAACAGGAAAGCACTTTTTTGAAAAGTGTGTTTTACATGTTTTCCATACAGGTGGTGGTGGTTGTGGAAGGGTCCATGATATTGCCTAGATTCTACCTTCGTTTTGTTGCAGACTGTAGTGTTGTTCAAACAGTACTGTTGTCCAAACACTATAAGTGAAAGAAAACAAAAATTCTCTAATTTTGAGGTTAAGGAATTTCCCTTGGCTTTAAAATCTTCAGTTGTGTTTTAGAAAGGGAAAGATTTATGAACCTGCACTTACAGTCCTATCTTTTTGCAATACTTTTTTGCTCTTGTGATCTAAGAAGATAGTTGATATATTGGCTACTTGCTCTCCCCATTGTCAGTTTTGATCAGCATTTATATGTGTGTATGTGTATGTGTTATTAAACATAAACGTAAGTACCATAAACATAAATTATTGATCTTATAAAATACCTGTACAGCCAACAGAATAATTCTAATAGCATAAATTTTAATGGTTCACTGCTGACTAGGTGTGCTTATAACCAGACTTCCTTCCTGCCTGCCACATGTCCATAGTGGGTTTCTCATACTATTCTACATTCCACAGAATTGGTATTTTTGTAGAACGTTGGGAGTGATACCACTGACTGCATATTCTACCCACTTCACGTGCTAACTCTTGATTTCTTCTAAAATACATATTCCACTGAACCATAGATTATTATCCCTCTCAGAGGAGAGATACCAAAAAAATACATGACTAAAAACATGTGATCTTACCAAAATAGTTCTTTAACATCTAAAATGCCGTATTTCCAAAATATATTCAGTACCATACAGTAGGAATTCCCTAAAGCAATGCAAATGGATGGAAACGCTATAGAGGAAGTTTTTCCAAAAGGTCCGCCTGGAACTCGAGATAAAGCTTAGTCGGTTCCGATTTAGCCTCCTCATTAATGACCTGGAAAAGAGTGGGAGTCAACAGCACATTAATTAAATTCACAGATGTTTCTTAATTGAAAGGTGTAGCACATATCAGCAAAGGACACAGACTCTGAGGTAAAAAACTGGAGTATGAGAAAAAACATACATCTAGGAAAATAATCTAAAAACCAGAGTTCATTTGTTGAAGATACTTGAGATGGTGTTCATAGTTCCATGACTCGCAGGCTGAAGATGAGAGTAGAGTATATGCCAATACTATGATCCATTTTAGGTGGCCAGCGATCCAGCTTAGAAGAAAGAGACACATAAAGGGATATTATACAGGACAGTGATGCAAGTAGCCACTTGAAGTGTTGTTAATCTCAAGTTAGTATAAATACAGAGGCATCAGTTTTTTAAATGTAGCAAGAAGAGATAGCTGGAAGAAATAACGATTTGTGAAAATAAGAATGTATGTATGGTACCATAATTAAGTCGAATTTGCAAGAGTCAGATCACACAAACTTCAAAAATGCTTTCATTATATAAGTGAGGAATATGATACCAAGAAAGTTTCAAGCACTAGCCCAGATTCTTAAGGCAGCTATTTAACAGAACCTGAGCTGAAGTTTAAGTCTATTGACTACTGATTTCTCTACTGGATCCCTGCACCATTGCCAGGTCTGACTTGAATATCAGCATCAGGGTTGTGAAAATATCCTGGATCCAATATAGGGGGTTCCTGGTCAAAAAGCTTTAGAAGAAAGTTAAAATTCCATACCAGTGTCCTGGAGGAATAAAAGCAGCAGAGAGAGCATCAGTGCAGGATAAAGGCAAGAATGGATGTTTGTGGTATCATTTCTTCTCTGCAGACCATTTAGTGATAGGTTCCAAACTGACTTGTGAATAGTTGGCAAAGAGCACCATACCAGGAGCCAGAAGAATTTTGTTTGAAACCTTGAACATTTATTTCGGTATTGTGATTTTCAGCTTCAAAATTTGCAAATTAAATCTCAATAAAATTAATTAGTCAATTAATTAATACCTGTACTAGCCACTTGACAAGGCTGCAGTAACAGTCAAATTTTTTTTAATTATAGGAAAGATTTTGTAAAAGGGAAAACTCATATAAATTAAGATATAATTTGCCTGAATCCTAACTTAATGACATGCTCTAACTTCCTAAGCAGAGTCCATTCGACTGAGGCCATGCAGCTGCAGTGACTTGTTGGAAAGTCCATCCAGTAAAGAAACAGATATTCAGGGGATGTAAACTAAAACAAGGCTGAAGAGAGGGCTTTGTGGGAGTGAAAGGTTCCTGCATCTAACATCACCCGAAAGACAGTAGGTTGATACTCAGTATGCGTATATTCTGTAAGAATACTAAAGGTTTCTATATTCATTGATTAATAAGAATGCTCAGGAGAAGTCAGCCCAGACATAGTGTCTAGGATCTAGCAAGATTGTAAAGGACTCAGCTATAAAAAGGAACGAAATTGGGTTATTTGTAGAGACGTGGATGGACCTAGAGAGTGTCATACAGAGCGAAATAAGTCAGAAAGAGAAAAACAAATATCGTATATTAATGCATATATATGGAATCTAGAAAAATAGTATAGATGATCTTATTTGCAAAGCAAAAATAGAGACACAGACATAGAGAACAAATGTATGGACACCAAGGGGGAAAGCGGGAGTGGGAGGAATTGGGAGATTGGGATTGACATAGATACACTATTGAATTATGTATAAAATAGGTAACTAATGAGAACATACTGTACAGCACAGGGAACTCTACTTAATGCACTGTGGTGACCTAAATGGGAAGGAAATCCAAAAAAGAGGGGATATATGTATATGTATAGCTGATTCTTCTTGCTGTACAGTAGAAACTAACACAACATTGCAAAGCAACTATACTCCAATAAAAATTAATTAAAAAAAAAGATTGTAGAGGAAATGACAAAATTTTATAGAGTCAAAAGGACCTGTTTGTAACCTAGCTTCACTGCTCCTGGGCAGTGTGACTTGGGAAAGTCACCAAACTTTAGTTGTTTCACTTATAAAAGAAATGAAAATGTTATTTATGTCAAAAAGTTGTTGAAAGGATTAGAGGAGCCCATGTAAATTCTCCAGTACAGTGCTGTACCTACCACATAATCATTTTTATGCCTTCCAAAGTAGTGATGAGAAATTTCCTCCCAGATGGAGAAACATTCCACGGATTGTTGGTCAACTTCTGTGAGATTTATTTAAAACCCCAAGATGTGAACCGAGCTGTTAATGAAAATAAAGGCAGTAGCCACTGAATGCATCTAGCTGTAACTCCACAAATGATACATGATCATACTGTGGGAAAATTTTGCCCTCACAAGTTGATAATATTTCAGATGATTTCATGAGTCTTTTTCATTTTTAATTTCTCTGACTGTGATTTTTCTAAGTTAAATAATTTAGTTAAGGAACAATTCAAACCTATGTTGAGATAACTAGGGAAAATATTGTTCAACTAACCTTTTGCTGTGCTATTAGTTCCATTAAAACCAACTTATTAAATATAGGCTGGTCAGGTCCAGGGAACAGTGAAAATTAGAAATAATGTGCCAGATCTTTTAGGTAGGTTGAGCCATGAAATAATCACAGCCATGATTTTCCCAGAGCTAACCGTTCACTTGCACCCTAGCACTTATGAATCATTATGTTACTGTTTTCCTCTTAATGTCTGCTCTGCATCAATGGTCATAATGGATGGAGACTGATGGGGAATTGAGACTTAGCAGCAACTTAGCAATTAAAATGCTCAACTGGTCTTTGTTCTAGCGTTCCCCGATGGATATGGCCCTGTTCATTAATCTGCATGTTGATTACAGCCACTGTGTGCTATCGATCTGTGTTTCCCAGCCCTGTGATTATAGAAGTATTAAGTTGCCATAGGCATCTATAGCAACACACACCTCTGAATTTAATGCTGCTGACCATTATACAACGAAAAAATTATAGTCACTTTTTGTGCTGACTTAAGGATACTAAAGGAAATTTTCAAAACCTGCCTCCATTAAATTATTTTAATAAGTATTTCACTTTATACCATAGATATAGTTTTAAAATTGTCCAGATAATAAAAACATATTTCCTCATTGACTTACTTTATAAATTTCAGGTGAGATTTGTTTTTATATTCAATTATCAGTGACTCCATTACATTAGTTTGAAATTTCTCTCTTCTGTTCACAACCTTTCCCTCTCTGTCAAGTAGTTAATGATGTGTAAACCAGCACTTAGATGTGCTGAGAGAGAATGTTATTTCAAAGAATGTGATCATGGATCTTTTTATGAAACAGCTTTTTGAAATGTGAACAACTATCCTGAAATGTATATGTTTATATCAGCTTTCTTTTTTATTTTTTAACATCTTTATTGCAGTATAATTACTTTACAATGTTGTGTTAGTTTCTACTGTATAACAAAGTGAGTCAGCTATATGTATACATATATCCCCATATCCCCCTTTTTTTTTTTTTTTTTCTATTTTACGGTACATGGGCCTCTCACTGCTGTGGCCTTTCCTGTTGCCGAGCACAGGCTCCGGACGCGCAGGCTCAGGGGCCATGGCTCACGGGCCTAGCCGCTCCGCGGCACGTGGGATCTTCCCGGACCGGGGCACGAACCTGTGTCCCCTGCATCGGCAGGCGGACTCTCAACCACTGCGCCACCAGGGAAGCCCCTCCCCTTCCTTTTGCGTCTGGCTCCCACCCTCCCTATCCTAACCCTCTAGGTGGTCACAAAGCACCGAGCTAATCACCCCATGCGATGCAGCTGCTTCCCACTAGCTATCTATTTTACATTTGGTAGTGTATATTTGTCAACGCTACTCTCTCATTTCCTCCCAACTTACCCTTCTGCTTCCCCGTGTCCTCAAGTCCATTCTCTATCTCTGTGTCTTTATTCCTGTCCTGCCCCTAGGTTCATCAGAACCTTTTTTTTTTTTTTAGATTCCATATATATGTGTTAGCATATTGTATTTGTTTTTCTCTTTCTGACTTACTTCACTCTGTATGACAGTCTCTAGGTCCATCCACCTCACTACAAATAACTCAATTTCATTTCTTTTTATGGCTGAGTAATATTCCATTGTATAGATGTGCCACATCTTCTTTATCCATTCGTCTGTAGATGGACACTTAGGTTGCTTGCATGTCCTGGCTATTGTAAATAGAGCTGCAGTGAACATTGTGGTACGTGTCTCTTTTTGAATTATGGTTTTCTCAGGGTATATACCCAGTACTGGGATTACTGGGTCAAATAGTAGTCCTATATTTAGTTTTTTAACGAACCTCCATAGTCGCTGTACCAATTTACATTCCCACCAAGAGTGCAAGAGGGTTCCCTTTTCTCCACACCCTCTCCAGCATTTATTTTTTGTAAGTTTTTTGATGATGGCCATTCTGACTGGTGTGAGGTGATACCTCATAGTAGTTTTGATTTGCATTTCTCTAATGGTTAGTGATGTTGAGCAACCTTTTATGTGTGTGTTGGCAATCTGTATATCTTCTTTGGAGAAATGTCTATTTAGATTTTCTGCCCATTTTTGGATTGAGTTGTTTGTCTTTTTGATATTGAGCTGCATGAGCTGCTTGTATATTTTGGAGATTAATCCTTTGTCAGTTGCTTCATTTGCAAATATTTTCTCCCATTCTAAGGATTGTCTTTTCATCTTGTTTATGGTTTCCTTTGCTGTGCAAAAGCTTTGACGTTTCATTAGGTCCCATTTATTTTTGTTTTTATTTCCATTACTCTAAGAAGTGGGTCAAAAAGGGTCTTGCTGTGATTTATGTCAGAGTGTTCTTCCTATTTTGTCCTCTAAGAATTTGATAGTGTCTGGCCTTACATGTAGGTCTTTAATCCATTTTCAGTTTATTTTTGTGTATGGTGTGAAGGAGTGTTCTAATTTCATTCTTTTACATGTAGGTGTCCAGTTTTCCCAGCACCACTTACTGAAGAGGCTGTCTTTTCGCCATTGTATATTCTTGCCTCCAAAGATAAGGTGACCATAGGTGTGTGGGTTTATTTCTGGGCTTTCTATCCTGTTCCATTGATCTATCTTTCTGTTTTTGTGCCAGTACCATACTCTCTTGATTACTGTAGCTTTGTAGTATAGCCCGAAGTCTGGAACCTAATTCCTCCAGCTCCATTTTTCTTTCTCAGGATTGCTTTGGCTATTTGGGGTCTTTTGTGTTTCCATACAAATTGTGAAATTTTTGGTTCTAGTTCTGTGAAAAATGCCATTGGTAGTTTGATAGGGATTGCATTGAATCTACAGATTGCTTTGGGTAGTATTGTCATTTTCACAATGTTGATTCTTCCAATCCAAGTACATGGTATATCTCTCCATCTGTTTGTATCATCTTTAATTTCTTTCATCAGTGTCTTATAGTTTTCTGCATATAGGTCTTTTGTCTCCTTAGGTAGGTTTATTCCTAGGTATTTTATTCTTTTTGTTGCCATGGTAAATGGGAATGTTTCCTTAATTTCTCTTTCAGACTTTTCATCATTAATGTATAGGAATGCAAGGGATTTCTGTGCATTAATTTTGTATCCTGCTACTTTACCAAATTCATTGATTAGCTCTAGTAGTTTTCTGGTAGCATCTTTAGGTTTCTCTATGTATAGTATCATGTCATCTGCAAACAGTGACAGCTTTACTTCTTTTCCAATTTTATTTCTTTTCCTTCTCTGATTGCTATGGCTAAAACTTCCATAACTATGTTGAATAATAGTGGTGAGAGTGGGCATCCTTGTCTTGTTCTTGATTTTAGAGGAAATGGTTTCAGTTTTTCACCATCTAGAATGATCTTGGCTGTAGGTTTGTCATATATGGCCTTTATTATGTTGAGGTAAGTTCCCTGTATGCCTACTTTCTGGAGGGTTTTTATCATAAATAGGTGTTAAATTTTGTCGAAAGCTTTTTTGCATCTATTGAGATGATCATATAGTTTTTAATCCTTCAGTTTGTTAATATGGTGTATCACATTGATTGATTTGCATATATTGAAGAATCCTTGCATTCCAGGGATAAACCCCACTTGATCATGGTGTATGATCCTTTTAATGTGCTGTTGGCTTCTGTTTGCTGGTATTTTGTTGAGGATTTTTGTATCTGTGTTCATCAGTGATACTCGTCTGTAGTTTTCTTTTTTTGTGACGTCTTTGTCTTGTTTTGGTATCAGGGTGGTGGTGGCCTCATAGAATGAGTTTGGGAGTGTTCCTCCCTCTGCTATATTTTGGAAGAGTTTGAGAAGGATAGGTGTTAGCTCTTCTCTAAATGTTTGATAGAATTCGCCTGTGAAGACATCTGGTCCTGGGCTTTTTTTGTTGGAAGATTTTTAATCACAGTTTCAATTTCATTACTTGTGATTGGTCTGTTTATACTTTCTATTTCTTCCTGGTTCAGTCTCGGAAGGCTGTGCCTTTCTCAGAATTTGTCCATTTCTTCCAGGTTGTCCATTTTATTGGTGTAGAGTTGCTTGTAGTAATCTCTCATGATCCTTTGTATTTCTGCAGTGTTGGTTGTTACTTTTCCTTTTTCATTTCTAATTCTATTGATTTGAGTCTTCTCTCTTTTTTTCTTGATGAGTCTGGCTAATGGTTTATCAATTTTTGTTTATCTTCTCAAAGAACCAGCTTTTAGTTTTATTGATCTCTGCTATCATTTCCTTCATTTCTTTTTCATTTATTTCTGATCTGATTTTTATCATTTCTTTCCTTCTGCTAACTTTGGGGGGGTTTTTGTTTTTCTTTCTCTAATTGCTTTAGGTGTAAGGTTAGGTTGTTTATTTGAGATGTTTCTTTTCTCTTCAGGTAAGATTGTATTGCTATAAATTTCCTTCTTAGAACTTCTTTTGCTGCATCACATAGGTTTTGGTCGTTGCGTTTTTATTGTCATTTTTTCTAGGTTTTTTTCGATTTCCTCTTTGATGTCTTCAGTGATCTCTTGGTTATTTAGTATGTACTGTTTAGCCTCCATGTGTTTGTATTTTATAGAGATTTTTTTCCTGTAGTTGATATCTAGTCTCATAGTGTTGTGGTAGGAAAAGATACCTGATACGGTTTCAATTTTCTTAAATTTACCAAGGCTTGATTTTTGACCCAAGGTATGATCTATCTTGGAGAATGTTCCATGAACACTTAAGAAGAAAGTGTGTTCTGTTGTTTTGGGATGGAACGTCCTAGAAATTTCAGTTAAGTCCATCTTGTTTAATGTGTCATTTAAAGCTTGTGTTTATTTATTCTCATTTTGGTTGATCTGTCCATTGGTTAAAGTGGGTATTAAAGTCCCCTACTATTACTGTGTTATTGTTGATTTCCCCTTTTATGGCTGTTAGCATTTGCTGTATGCATTGAGGTGCTCCTATGTTGAGTGCATAAATATTTTACAATTGTTATATCTTCTTCTTGGATCAATCCCTTGATCATTATGTAGTACCCTTCTTTGTCTCTTGTAATAGTCTTTATTTTAAAGTCTATTTTTTCTGATATGAGAATGGGTACTCCAGCTTTCTTTTGATTTCCATGTAATATCTTTTTCCATCCCCTCACTTTCAGTCTGTATGTGTCTCTAGGTCTGAAGTTGGTCTCTTGTAGACAGCATATATATGGGTCTTATTTTTGTATCCATTCAGCCAGTCTGTGTCTTTTGCTTGGTGCATTTAATCCATTTACATTTAAGGTAATTATTGATATGTATGTTCCTATTACCATTTTCTTAATTGTTTTAGGTTTGTTTTTGTCGGTCTTTTCCTTCTCTTGTGTTTCCTGCCTAGAGAAGTTCCTTTAGCCTTCGTTGTAAAGCTGGTTTGGTAGTGTGGAATTCTCTTAGCTTTTGATTGTCTGTAAAGATTTTAATTTCTCTGTTGAATCTGAATGAGATCCTTGCTGGGTAGACTAATCTTGCTGTAGGTTTTTCTCCTTCATCGCTTTAAATATGTCCTGCCACTCCCTTCTGGCTTGCAGAATTTCTGCTGAAAGATCAGCTGTTAAACTTATGGGGATTCCCTCATATGTTTTTTGTTGCTTTTCCCTTTCTGCTTTTAATATTTTTTATTTGTATTTAATTTTTGATAGTTTTACTGTGTGTCTTGGCGTGTTTCTCCTTGGATTTATTCTGTATGGGACTCTCTGCACTTCCTGGACTTGACTATTTCCTTTCCCATATTAGGGAAGTTTTCAACTATAATCTCTTCACATATTTTCTTAGTCCCTTTCTTTTTCTCTTCTCTTGGGACCCCTATAATTCGAATGTTGGTGTGTTTATTTTTTTCCCAGAAGTCTCTGAGACTGTCCTCAATTCTTTTCATTCTTTTTTCTTTATTATGCTCTGCGGTAGTTATTTCCACTGTTTTATCTTCCAACTCACTTATCAATTCTTCTGCCTCAGGTATTCTGCTATTGATTCTTTCTAGAGAATTTATAATTTCATTTATTGTGTTGTTCATCGTTTGTTTGCTCTTTAGTTATTCTAGGTCCTTGTTAAACGTTTCTTGTATTTTCTCCATTCTATTTCCAAGATTTTGGATCATCTTTACTATCATTACTCTAAATTCTTTTTCAGGTAGACTGCCTATTTCCTCTTCATTTGTTTGTTCTGGTGGGTTTTAACTTTGCTCCTTCATCTCCTGCGTATTTCTGTGTATTCTCATTTTGCTTAACTTACTGTGTTTGGGGTCTCCTTTTTGTAGGCTGCAGGTTCATAGTTCCCATTGTTTTTGGTGTCTGCCCCCAGTGGGTAAGGTTGGTTCAGTGGGTTGTGTAGGTTTCCTGGTGGAGGGGACTGGTGCCTGTGTTCTAGTGGGTGGGGCTGTATCTTGTCTTTCTGGTGGGCAGGGCTGTGTCCAGTGGTGTGTGTTGGGGTGTCTGTGAACTTGGTACGATTTTAGGCAGCCTCTCTGCTAATAGGTGGGGTTGTGTTCTTGTCTTACTAATTGTTTTGCATGGGGCATCCAGCACTGGAGTTTGCTGGCCGTTGAGTGGAGCTGGGTCTTAGGGTTGAGACGGAGATCTCTGGGAGAGCTCTTGCCGATTGATATTACGTGGGGCCGGGTGGTCCAATGTCCTGGACTTGGCTGTCCCACCTCAGAGGCTCAGGCCTGACACCAGGCCAGAGCGCCAAGACCCTGTCAGCCACACAGCTGCTCGGCATGGCTACCTTTGTGCAGCTGACGCATGGATAGTGCAGAGGCTGAGGGTTCAGGCCCAGCCTTGGGCTTCGCACACACACGCCCACCCTGCATTCAGTGACTGAGTTGGGTTACCCCTTACTCTATATTAGTTTTCTTAAAGTGGAATGTAATTGAAAATAATTGTGATATGAAGAATGAAGCTATTTTAATTGACACATAATGAAGCCTTGTTATAGATCACAGTGATTGAAAAGAATGATTCTATGAGACTTATATCTAGTAAACTTTAGTTAATAACACAGGTTAAACATGAATATTTCAAACACTGTTAAACTCATCAGCAGGACCTATAAATACTATCACTTAGATGTTTACTTTAGTCACTGATGCATTTTAACAATATAGGTAATTTCCTGGGTCCTGTTTTAACACCAGTAGCAGAACCTACTAACTCTTAAGCATTCAAATTTCCTAGAGATATAACATGGCTTTTATACATGTAACTCTGTTATAAGGATGAGAGGATTGAGATGATACTTAACTAGTTTTTCAAGTAAGAATAATTTCAGATTGAAGTCAAAATGATGAACCATATTAACAGAAAACTTATGCCTGTATAAATAAGTGTACAATAAATTTGGTTTTTCCCTAGAATTTAGATATTATTGTCAAGTCTCAAGAAAGTGAAAATAAATGATAATTAACACATTTTAACATGCCAAAAACATAGAGGCCAGGGGAACAGAATAAGTTACCATTCAAGAAGTAATATTCTTCTGAATATTGCATGTGAACTACTGTTAACCCAACAGTTTATCCCAGTGCTTTAAAAAGCCGTTCTGCCAAACTCCAGCCCCTAAATCAAACTGCTCTGTTAGATGTAAAGTCACTTTATAAAGTTAAGGCAGCACAGGTCATATTTCACTTTATTTGATATTATTTTAGTTTTTGGAAAAACCTGTGACTGGTCTAATTCATGCCACTGAATCACTTCATATGTTTAAAATATCCTATATGTTTTCTGTTTAGTCTTGAATATGCCTTTTAGAATTATTTTTATTAGGTTTTAAATTACATCATAGTATATACTAAGTTCTAGGTCATCATTATGACCTAACACTCTCTGAAGCCCAAAGACTTCTGTTGTACATCTCTGGGATAAATTCATCTGGAGACATTGTAGAAGCAATGCCAAGCTGATTGAGATGCAGCAACTGCTTCAATGGGGTATAATTTGAGAGACATCTCAAGGCCTCACTTGTCAACAACAAAATCACTCACTTGCATGACACTGCTCAAAGCCCTCCTTTCCCATCACCAAACTTGTCATTTCTTTGGGTTAAGAAACTTTCTTATAAGACTCTTGATAAAATTACAACATCCTCCCTGGGAGAGAAGTAGATTCACTCTCACAACCATTAGACTAAGAAGGGAAAAGGAAAGAGACATAGGTCAAGAGTATCCTACTGTCGATGGGAAAGTAGAAGAGAAGGGGATTGGAAGGATTCAGACAATCAGAGGATAAATGTGAAGAGGTGGAAGCAGATAAGTCAAAAATATTTTTCAACTCTACTGCATTCTCAAAATAAATAATTTTATTTATATTAATACACAAAAAAGTAAGTTGTAAGAGCAATTCTTATCTGAGAATCATGAAGTCCATTCAGCAATCATCTACTTCCTTTACTCCCACGAGAGTGCAACTGAAAGCCATGCTTGCAAGAGCTTTGTTGAGATTCCCATCACCTAAAAAGAATCAGAACCTCTGCTAGTCTTTTTTCATCTGAAATCCCCATAGTACCTTCCTGGTAATCAGGAGCAAGTTACCTCTTCCTCAGCCTCTGAGACCCCAAACACATGACATTATTCCTCCCGTTGAAAAGATGTTACAATAACAATTATTCCTAGAATCTCCTTGGCAACAGGAGCCACTGTAATTGTCCCCAGAACCTTTGTTCTTTTCAACATTCTTCTATAGGTCCTTATACATTTTGTAGAATCCAAACTGTCCTCTTGGGTGTCTAATATCTTAGTATAACATTACCTGAAAAATAGCTGATTATACTCTCTAATTTTTCTGGATACTATAGACAATAGCCTATGAGTCCTTAGTGTTTTTTGGTTTGTGCTGGCTAATAAATACGATTTGTACTGCACCTAATGTTACCTTCAGCAAGGGAAAATATGAACAAAATTTAATAGGGAATGACAACTTAGACCATTATGTCCCACACGTTTTTTTCCTACTTTATGTTGTGTATTATCAACATGACCAAGCTCTTTAATTCTTATGAACCTGACTCCGCATGTACAAGTTTTAGCTGTGTAATGTAGCTTTTCTTTTTAGAGATTGAGTGTGAGCCTTAAAGCAGAGTCATGAAAATGTATGAGGAAATAGAATCTGAGTTATGTAGCTGCAGGTAAATATTCAGATAATACAATTCATACAAAATTTCCAGGAGGACTAATATAGCTAAAAGATACAAATCAGATCTTAGGCATTCTGTATAGGATAAATATTTTCATTGAAGACACATTTTTCAAAAGGCATTAGAAAAAGTTTTGTTATCTTAGCCAGCAGATTCAGAGAGAATGGAATAATGTGTGTTGAGTATATAGGGGAAGGGATCAGGGAAAAGGAAAGATAGAATTGACTTATAATGTTGTTTACCATGACATCAGCAAAGGAAAATAAATAGAAATAAGATCTGTGAAATATACAAGATAAGAAATACAAGGCAAGAATTTGAGCACATTTTAGAAGCTTAGCAAAGCATAAAGTGTCCAGGGGGGAAAGCTGATGATAGCCTTTGTAACAGAAAAGAGAATGATTAAAATCAGAGGCAAAATATTATATTTATCTTTTTTATTGACTATAGTTGATTTACAATGTTATGTTAATTTCTGCTGTACAACAAAGTGATTCAGTTATACATATATATACATTCTTTTTTTATATTCTTTTCCATTATGGTTTGTCACAGGATATTGAATAGGACCTTGTTGTTTATCTATTCTATATATAATTGTTTGCATCTGCTAATCCTAAAGTCCCACTCCATCCCTCTCCTACCTCCTTTTCCCCTTGGCAATCACAAGTCTATTCTCTATGTCTTTGAGTCTGTTTCTGTTTCATAGATAAGTTCATTTGTGTCATACTTTAGATTCCACATATAAGTGATATCATAAGACATTTGTCTTTCTCTTTCTGACTTACTTCACTTAGTATGATAATCTCTAGCTCCAACCATATTTCTGTAAATGGCATTATTTCATTCTGTTTTATGGCTGAGTAATATTCCATTGTATATATGTACCACGTCTTCTTTATCCATTCATCTGTCAATGGACATTTAGGTTGTTTCCAAGTCTTGGCTATTGTGAATAGTGCTGCCATGAACATAGGTGTGCAAAAACATATTTGTCAGGATGAGAAATTATTGTAATGTTAAGCAAATGGTTTTAACTGTAGGATAAAAAGAAGAAATAATGGACAAGATTCTATCACAGGCTTAATGAAAACAGAAGGTAATATGGACCCAAAAGTTGTATTTTTAAGTGATAAAAAAGAATTAGACTTTAGAAGTGGAAAACATTTGTCAAGAAAATATCTTAATGCATATAGGTAATAATACTGTATTGTATATGCAAAAATTGGCTATGAGGATAGATCTTCTGTTGTGTTCTTATTACATAATAATAATAGTAATAATAATAAACAGAAAGGGCAGGAGGAAACTTTTGGAGGTAATGGATATGTTTGTAACATAGAGTGTGGTGATAGTTTTACAGATGTATAGTCATCATTTCCAAACTCATTGAGTTGTATAAGTTATATATGTACAGCTTATCGTATATCAATCATACCTCAATAAAGTGGTTTTAAAAAAACATCATTAGTATGCAAAGGTTAAATAAAGGATCTTTGTTATATGGAATATACACTCTTCCATTAGGTGATTTTCAGCACCAATATGAATCTGACATGGTGCATTATTAGCTATTCCAGCAAACAAACTGCTACAAAACTTAGTGGTTAAAAACAAAAAGTATTCATGTAGCTTTATGGGTCAGGTGGTCATTTCTATTGGTCTGGGCCAGAATCAGCTTATTAAGTCTCTGTGCAACTCTATTTAGGTGGTAAATCAGCCAGCTGGCCTCTGTTAGGATTATTAATCTGTGTTCCATGTGGCCTCTCGCCCTCCAGCAAGCTAGGCCAGATTCATTCCAGATATTATCATTCCATATATTAGATATGATATTATTCATTCCAGATATTACCCTGCTAATATCTGCTAATATCCCAGAGAGAGAGAGAGCTGAAACACACAGGTGTCCTGTGGCCTAGGTGTAGAACTGAAAAACTTCTGTCATATTTTATTGGATGAATTAGGAGACTGGGATTGACATATATACACTAATATGTATAAAATGGATAACTAATAAGAACCTGCTGTATAAAAAAATAAATAAAATAAAATTCAAAAAATAAAAAAACAAATTTTATTGACTAAGGCAAGACACAAGGCCATGGTAGATTTAAGGAAAGAGGAAATGGACTCCACCACCATATGTGAGTGGCTGCAAAATCACATTGGAAGCAGAAAAAACAGGGCATTATGAAGTGTTAAATCATGGTGGCCTAAAAGAGAGTGACATTCAGGGACTAAAATGTGGTTTCTAATGGCTAAAGATTAGGCTAAGTGGGGAAGAGATACCATGCTAATATGGCTTGATTATGTCATAAGAAAAGTAGAGTCTACAAGAAGAGAGGAGCAGGGCATGGCTGAGAAGTGGGAAGATAAAGATACTGATAGGTTGCTATTAAAATAGTTGTTAGAAAAATTAGAGAGTAGTTAGTATATTTGAGAGTTTTCAGAAGTAAATGGTTGATGGATTGGTGTTGGCATATATGGATGAAGGCCAATCAGTGAGAAAGAGGAATGAGGGTAATACCAAGGTTTTAGGCTTAGACAATTGGGACTTAGCACTATTCAGTGAAGAGCATCACAGGATAATTGATTTCTCCTTTTTTGTGGGGAGTAAGTTGGGCTGTTGAGAATTAGTAGAGTTTTGGAAATGTTAAGGTTTTTAAACCTCTGACAGTAATACATTTCAATGTTGTAGGAGAAATAGAAGTCAAAATATAAATTGAGGAAAGAATAAGTTAGGCAGAGACATCTTGTGCAAATAACTCTTTTATGATAGTTCTCTGAAAAAAGATGAAAAGTTGTAGGATGTAGCCAGAGGAGGATGAAAGATTGAAGGAAAATTTTATTTGCTTTTTTAGTGTTTCTTTGCTTTTGTTTTTAGGATGGAAAAAGCTTCAGTGTTTTATAGGTTGAGAAAAAAGGAGAAATTAAATATATAGGTGGTGAGAGGTTTGGGGATAGGATTAGCTTTTGAAAAAAGAAGGGAAAACAATTTCAAAAGCATGTCATTAGATGCTTTTATATGTGCCAAATGGGGACTTGAGAGTTAAATGCCTAAGTTCTTTTTTCTGCTCTGATGGTTTTGGTTAATAGAATAGAATATTTAGGAAAATGAATAAGATATAGAATAGCTCCCTTGGGAAATTTGGGTAGAGAGCAGCCTGAGGACACCTAGAAGGACTGTGAAGGAAGGCTGAAGTACTCTGGAGGAAACATTTTTGTTGCCAGGAACTATGTTCAGCCTTTTCATAGGTGTCACTACAATGAGATGTCTCATCAGCTCCTCTCTAGACATGGAATCCCATCCTACACATGGAGAAATGAAGTCTCCTGGAAGATGCATTACCCGATCATCCTAATACTGGGGGGCCAGGACCAAGGATGTCAGTCTAGGTCTGCTTGGATCCAAGGCAGGTCTTCCCACACCATACTTCCCTCAAATTTCAATTTTCTATGGTTTTCTGTTGATACTTGTCCACAACTTTTAACTATCCAACTCCCATCCGTGATGAGAAAGAACTTCGTCCTTAATCACATGTACAAGCCAAGGGTTGGTCCCTCCTGAGGAACCATTTACAGCGATAGAAGGTTGCTTCAAGGAAAGAAACTGCTGTCTCATTCCCACAGGGTATGCCCATTTAGAAAGCAGACTTGCTGATCTGCTCTCTCTGATTATTTATCAGGAAAAATAGGAATTATTAGGATGCAATATGGAGCAATGGTGGGGTAACATGCACCTCAATGTTGGTGCAGCAGATGTGCAGGACTTGTACCATCATTCTAGTACCTGCCCAAGAAAGCTTCCTTTTGTGCAACAAGATCCTAGTGAAAGAAGACTGAGCAGGAGATTATGGAGAGGGTCAGGACAGATTACCCTAGAATATTCCTCCTAAATCTGATCCTGTGCAGCAGAGAGACCTCATCAGGGGCTTCCAAGGAGTCCACCCACCTGCACATCCTATGAGCAATAGGCATTGGGCATCCCACAACAGATGGGATGACATACCATCCAGAGTTAGTGCAAAGAGAAAAAAATCTTTAAAATGGACTTGACATTGAAATTGTAGCCTGGACTAAGCTGCACTGGGCTTTTCAGAACCTAACAGAGCAAAAGCACTGAAAGATCTTTATAAGATGATGTTTAGTGGCAGGAACATGAGAAACAATAAATCATGGTTAAATACAGCGATTGGAGAAAAGAAATAAAACCACTTCCTATTTATACCCCCACTAAAATCAGACTCTTTGATAAACAAGTTACACATGGAATCATGAAAAATATGAGTTAATAGGACCCCAGACACTTAGCATTTGACATGTTTTGGAAACAGCTTCAGAGTGAAAGTCAAGTCTAAGGATTCATATACCTAGAGATGGTGTGCATGGCATGTGAAGTACAAAAATCATGGTAATATTTATAGATGATATTTTTATTTGTTACTTATTTGCATAATTTAAAAACATGTTTTTACCATAAACATTATCTTCACTCAAGAAAACAATTCCTGCATCTTGTTTACTTTTCATCTTCTCAATGTTTCACCTCCATAGCCAGCGCCACTCCAATTTCTGCCTCACTTAAAAATAAATCGTCTCCATTTCATTTATAATTTCTGGGTTTCTTTCATCAAAAAGTAAAGCTGATTATCCTCTACTTGCAATAAACTGCTTACTCTGATTTTTCTTTTCTGGTCTTAAATAGTCAGTCAAGGTTGAGAGGTTTACACGGGCTGAGAGAGTCCTTCAGAGAACTCGAGAACACCTAGGTATAGGTTCAGAGCCATTGGATCTCTAATTGTGTGATTCTGGTTTCCTCCCATCTGGATTTATTTTCAAACGCAAGTGTTCCATAATTCATTCTCTTTTTTATAATTAAATAAATTCCAGCTGAAGGTCTGAATATTTTAAGGAGCATAGTTCTTGACACGAATTGGATGTTTTAGTCTTTTATTGCGTTCATGATATCTGTAGCTAGATAATCTGGAGTTTAGAAAGACAAAAAATTCCTCAGAGTAAATCCTAGTGCTGCCAAAAAGATGGCAAATGCTAATGTGGGGTCATGGAAAACCAACAGATCTGAGTTCAAATCTGTATCCCAGTGCCTTCATTTCATCAATTGCAACACTGAGGCAATGATTCTTACTTCAGAAAGATGTAGTCACAAATAAGATACTAATTTTAAAGTTCCTGGTACTTAATAAGTGTTCACTTTCTTTCTTTAGCAGTTATAAAGGGATAATATAAATGTTACATATATACTTATATTCTGTGATATGTTATGGACATATTTATAAATTTGGAGAACATGAACACATTCACTTAGAATTGAAATAATTTTGTTCTGTGTTTTTGACCAGAACAAGCATGGGAAATCTCTCAAATGTATTTTCATCATTTAAATCTTCCTGGAATGCTTTTTCCCATCTGAGTTCTATGCCTTACCCCACCTTTGCATATTGAGATGCCTCCTGTTTTCCATTCTCCTTCACCTAATACAGCTCTGTACTAATATCATGCATTCTTATCAACACAGTAACATCAATCAATTATATCTCCTATGCATTTGGATTGTAAGCTTTTTTCTTCTTTATCTATAATTTCATGCAGGGGTACATGTCTTATGGCAAAATCCTGTTAAATGAATTTTTTAATTAAAAAAAAAAGTACTAGACAGAAGAAAATATTACCTAAGCTTTCTTGAGTGCTTACTGTGTGTCCAGGCTGTGCTAAGTACTTTACATAGATTATCTTATTTAAACTAAAAACAAGCCCATGAAGTAGGTACAGTTATTATTGCCATTTTCCATATAAGGCCACTAAGGCATAGAGAGATGGAGTAACATCATGCTGTCACATGGGGAGGATGTAGATTTGAGATTCAAACACAAGCAGTCTTCTCCTTGAGCCTACGCTATTATTTTATTAATCACTATTATATTTTCTTTCTCTTTCTCCACTCTTCAAATACTGTGAGGAGAACGCTTCAAGAGAAAAATTATAGAGTTAAGTGGCTTGTCAGAGGCAAAATATATGTTAGAACATAATACATTATAGAACACAAAATCACATCTATGGACTGTATTCGTTGCCTGCTACTATTATAACAAATTACCATAGATTTGGTGACTTAAAACAATACAAATTTATTATCTTACAGTTATGGAGGTCATACATTTGAAATCAGTTTCACTGGGCTAAAATCAAGGTGTCAATGGGCCTATATTCCTTCTGGAGGCTCCTGGGGAGAATTTGTTTCCTTGAATTTTCCAGCTTCTAGAGGACACCTACATTCCTTGGCTATGACCCCTTTCTCTACCTTCAAAACCAGCAGTATAACACCTTCTCTATAGTCTGGCGTCTGCTTTTGTTGCTTTGAATTAACTGTTGTTAGAAATTGAACATTAAAGATGCTGCAGATGAGGGCTCAGAAAAAAGTAGGAGAGTGATGCCAAGAGCTTGGTCTCCCTGCACCGGTGCAGGGTCAAGTCTCGGAGACAGAGTTTTGGGTGAAGTAGAAAAGGATAGCTTTATTGCCTTGCCAAGCAAAGGGGGACACAGCAGGGGAGGATTTGATGAGGAGTTTTATAACAATGGTCCAAGGGTGGGGTTTCTGACAAGATTAGAGTGTGTGCAGGGTCTCAGGTGGTGGGTCTCCTAATCTTGATGAGCTTCTCTGGTCCCTTTAATCTCACCTCAGGTGGTTTCTTGGCTGCTCCTCGCTTGATTAGCAACTGTTCAATTCCGCCCTTTGGAACTCAGGGAAGGCCATGGAGGAGGCTGGAGTCTTGCCTACAAGAATGGTGACAAAAAAAGGTTTCCATGCTCAGGAGCCCACAGTCATCCTCCCCCCCAACAGTTTCAGGAGCATGGTAGAGAAAGCTATTTTCTTAGAGAATAAATATGTGTTTTGTAAAAAGGTGGTAGAAACATAAATGTTAAAGGCACTTCTGGTGAATGCTCACAGGGAAATGAGAAACAGGTTATCGGAAATTGAAGGAAAAGAAATCTTTGTTATATAATGGCAGAAAACTTAGTGGCATTGAGTCTTTTAGTTGTATGGAAAGCAGAACTGGAAACTAATGAACTTGGATGTTTAGCTGAGATTTCTAAAGTACTGAAGGTGTGATTTGGTTTCTTCTTGCTGCTTATTCCAAAAAGCCACTAGAAAGAGATAAATTGAAGGAAGAACTTAACCAAAAAAGAAATAAGGACTTAATGATTGGTGGAAATCCTCGGCCTATCCAGATTGCAAAAGAAACTAAAATTAGGAAATTCACTGTCAGGAAAATGTACTCTGGAGTGAAAGCCAAGGGTGTGTGTAGCTAGCCAGCCTTTTGCTAGCACCTAAGGAATATCAAAAGCTCAGAGTATTAAATCACACAGAGGCTCTTTGAAGAGATTAGGCATGTGACTCATAGATTCCCTTCATCTTCTCAGCAGAAGCCAAAGTAAGAAATACGATTATCCAGGAAAGATCTGTGGAGGAGCCTCTTGTCTCATAGAGCAAACTCCTGTGATATATGCTTGAGACTCACGAGTTTCTGGGAATGTTATACCAGCAGAAACACTGGCAGCTTGAACTGAAAGGGACCGAGAGAGAACCAAATGAAACAAGGTCTGCCGAACCTCAAAATTCTACAGGCGGAAACGCTTATAAAACTACTCATCTCCACAAATGTGCTACTCTGCATGCAAAAGGGAGGATGACTCCTGTCCAAAGGCCAAATCTCCCTCCACCCACTGGCAATTAGTGGGCAAGAGCTGTTACAGGCTGAGGGAGGGGGCTACATGCAGAAACAGCACAGTCAGCTCTGACAGTCATCTTGAAATTGGTCATGCGGTGGTCTGACCAGCGTCATCTTGATTGTTTTAAGTACAGTTAATCTTCAGTTCCAGGGTCAATTTGTTCCCATTTCCTTGAGGCCAGTTCTTGGAATCGTGGCAGCTTATGTCATGGCCATAGACTGGTCATCATGTAAACTTCTTCCACCTGCTGGAGGTTTCAGTATCTACAAGGCAGCTCACAGGATATGGCTCAGAATATTATCTACAGCCCTTGAGGAGGAACTAAAGGTCCTTGACTGTGCTTACTGACTAAACTATTATTATTTGGTCTCCTTTGACAGTTTTCCTTTGCTTCTACATTTTCTCACTTTTCTGATTAAACTTATTCTTTGGCCAAAGTTTTTCCACAGACAAAATGTAGGCTGAGGACATGGGGGGCAAGGACCAGAGGGTCCTGCTGTGTTTCACTTAGATAAGATTTTGGACTTGATACTGAATGAGTTGAGGCATTTGAGACCCTGGGATGGGGTGAATGTACTTTCATGTGGGATAGATATGAATCCTCAGGGGCCAGAGAGTGAACTGTGATAGGATGAATAATGGCCTCCCAAGATGTCCCCATCCTAATACATCTGTATACTATGAATATAATACCTTACATGATAGATGGGTCTTTGCAGACTTGCTTAATTAAGTTAGTATCTTGAGATGGGAGGATTACCCTGGATTATCTAGGTGGATCCAATGAAATCATAAGACAGAAAGGAGGATCAGAGTCCAAAAGAGGAAATGTACAGACAGATGCAGATGTCAAAGAGAAGAAAAGATGCTACACAGCTAGCTGACCTTGAAGTTGGAAGAAGAGGACATAAGCCAAGGAATGTAGGCAGCCTCTAGGAGCTAGGAAAGGCAAAAAAACAGATTTTCTCCTACAGCCCCCAGAAAAAAATGCAGGCTTGCTAATGCCTTCATTTTAGCATAGTGAAACTGATTTTGGATTTCTGATCTCTAGAACTCTCATAAATATAGGTTGCTTTAAGCGACTAAATTTATGATAATTTATTACAGTAGCAATAAGAAACTAAAATATGGTTGGTGAATAATCAGATCTATTTGTTCTGCAGCAATATAAGCACTGTTTCTTCTCTGAAGAATGAAGTTAAAACAAGATAAGGGTACATTCCCATTAATACATGCTAATATATAGAAATAGGGTTTTTTAAATATATATTTACTATGTATCCTAGGAACTTGATAAAATCACTTTTTAGAATCTAGTAGCTTCTTCATAGATTCCTTAATGATGTCCTGTGAATAAAGACAGTTTCACTTTATCCTTCACAACATATGTGATTTGATCTTATTTTACTTTATTATTATCATTATCATTTTTTTGCATTATATAGCTGCCTAAGACCTGCAGTAAAAAACTGAAAAGAAGTAGTGAGTGTAGACAACCATGTTTTGTTTCCAATTTTAGGGAAATAAATCATTCCATTTTTTGCCACTAAGTTATTATAGTAGGTTTTCATTTGATGGCTTCTGTGAAGTGGAGTGTGTTCTCTTCTGTATCATGAATATATGTTGAATTTTGTTATATGCTTTTTCTTCAGCTACTGAAATCATCCTATAATTTTAATTTTTTTCTCTTCTGGTCTGTTTATCTGATTGAATTGCATTGATTGTTTCTCAGTGATAAACCAGCCTTGCATTCCTGCATAAATCATACTTGGTTGTGATTCATTTTCAGTTTTATATCTTTGTGGAATCAAGTTGCTAATATTTTTTCAAGAGTTTTTGTATCTATGAAAGATATAGGTCTGATGTTTTCTCCGTAATATAAGGTTTTAGCTTAGTGGAATGAGTAGGACAATAATTATTCATATTCTATTTTCTGGAAGAGTTTGTGGTATTATTTATTCCTCAATCGTTCAGTAGAATTACTAATAAAGCCCAATAGGCCTAGAGTTTTCTTTACGAGAAACTTGAAGTTTTCACTACAACTTCAAGTCCTTTAGGAGAAATAGAGCTATTTCTTCCTGAATAAACTTTGGTAGTTTGTTTTTTTTTTTCCTCCTAAGGAATTTGTTCATTTCACATAACTTGTCAACTGTGGTGTCATAAAATTGTTAATAATATGCGTTTTTTATCCTCTTAATTTTATAAGATCTGTATTGTTAACACCTCTTTAACTCCTGATACTGATAAATTTTATAATCTTTTTTCTTGATCAGTCTGGCTAGAGTTTCATCAATTTTATTCATCTTTCCAAAGAATGAACTTTTGACTTCATTATTTTTCTCTATTGTATTATGTATTCTATTTTATTGTTTTCTGTTCTTACCTTTAATCTTGTGCTTACACTGGATTTAATTTTCTTTTGTTCTGGCTTGTTAAATTGGAAACTGACATCATTGATTTGTGACCTTTCTTCTATAAGCATAAAATGCTATAAATTACTCTCTAAGTACTGTCTACACTCCAGATTTGGGTGGGTTTTTTTCTTTCATTTTTCTTTCATTGCAGAGGGTGTTTTGTTTGTTTATGTTTGTTGTTTGTTTTTCTTTTTTTATCTATGGGTTATTAAGAGTAAGTTTTTGAATTTCTAAATATTTGGGGTTTCTTTCCAATATCTTTCTGTTATTGATTCTAGTTCAATTCTGATGTGATCAGAGAACATGCTTTATATAATTTCAATTCTTTTAAATCTGTTGATACTTATTTTATGGCCCAAAATACATCTTGGTGAATGTCTCTTTTGCACTTGTAAAAACTGTTTTCCGCTCTTGTCGTATAGCATGTTCTATTAATGTTAGTCAATTTCCTTGATAACGTTGTCTTCTATAGCTGCACTGATATTTTAAATCTACTTGTTCTATAAGTTACTATCAATTTTTATCAATCTACTATAATTGGGATTTTTCCACTTCTTACTTCAGTCCTGTTAGTTTTTGCTTCCTGTGTTTTGAAGCTGTTAGTATGTATTTACATTTAGGATTTTTTTTAAATAAATTCATTCAAGTTTGAAATAGAAGAAGCAGAAAATAATGAGACAGAAATAGTATTTATTTGGCAGGAGTGGTTTTTTTTTTTTTAAGATTTCTTTAAAATAATGCATAGTTCCATATTCTGTCAAATCATCCAGACTGAAATCTATTTTACTTGTCAGGATGCAATTTGTTTTACAAATTAATTCCCACTAAGCTGTGAATGGCACAGAGCAGTGTACAGAGGAAGAAGCAGTGAAGTTCACTGAGATATCTCTGGACAGGTTTCCTTCTTAGAAATGCTTCATTTCATAATTCTCCATGCATAAACTGGCTTTATTGTTCACAACATGAGTCTGGGTTGGTGGGAATGGCTGAAAACAGTACTTAGAGAAAAATGGTATATAAATTATGTCCTCAAATCTGAGACACTAGAAAGCACTGAGGAAGGGAATCAATGAGTAAATTCTGGGTTAATGGTTAATACTGTGGAAAACAAGAAGTTTTCCAACCTTTACAAATAAACTTTGTTCTCTTTTTTCATCATATATAGATCTTTCTCTGCCACACAGTATTTTATTTATTGTTTGAAAAACTTCAAAGGAAACCTGGACAATTTTATTCCCAGGAGGTTGTTTCACCTTCTGCTCAAGCAGTAAAACTTGATAGAACTTGGTATCAGTCTCAGGGTACGTCTACACAGCACAAACGAAAGAGAGATTTCATAACACTCTAATTATTTTTGGTTACCAAATAGGAGAATTTGACTGGGAATGTTTTCTGCTTCCCATTTGTTAATTGATAATAATCCTAGTAATTAAATATTAACTAAAATTTGACTTTTAATGATGTTATCTGATTAAAGCAGATTTATTTATGAGAGGCCTTAACTTGAATAAAGTTTATGCAGCTAGAATAATACCATTATATAAACTTCATCCTTTAATTTTTTCACCTAACAAATATTTACTGAGCACTCATTTTGTACCAGGCACAATTCTGAACACTGAGATAGTAAAAAAATAAAATAAAATAAAATAAAAGTGTCTTCTCTTACACTTTAATGTAAATACAGTCATTGAGCAGATGAACATATAATGTCAGAGATAACTACTAAGAGGCTAAATGGTCAGGGACTTCCCTGGTGGCACAGTGGTTAAGAATCCACCTGCCAATTCAGGGGACACGGGTTCGAGCCCTGGTCCAGGAAGATCCCACATGCTACAGAGCGACTAAGCCCATGCGCCACAACTGCTGAGCCTGCGCTCTAGAGCCCGCGAGCCACAACTACTGAGCCCGTGTGCCACAATTACTGAAGCCCACGCACCTAGAGCCCGTGCTCCGCAACAAGAGAAACCACTGCAGTGAGAAGTCTGTGCACCGCGAGGAAGAGTAGCCCATGGTCGCCACAACTAGAGAAAGCCCACGCACAGCAACGGAGACCCAACACAGCCAAAAATAAATAAATAAATAAATTTATTATTTTTTTAAAAAAAAAGATGGTCAGGAAAAGTTTCTCTGAGCAGGTGACATTTTAACAGAGACATGAATAAAGTAAGAAAGTGAACAAGGCAGTTATCTGGAGAAAAATCACCCTAAGCAAAAAGAACAGCTGGTTCAGAATCCTGAGACAGGAGTAAGCATGGAGGCCAGTGTGTCTCAAGAAGAGAAAGTGGGTAAGGGGAGAGTGGTAGGAGATAAACTCTAGGGAGGTGAATGGGGCAGGGGTCACATCATATGGTACTTATTGCATTTTATTCCAAGTGTGATGGAAGATCACTGGAGAATTTGAGCAGGGAAGTCATTTGATCAGGGAGTTATTTGATGTTTTGAAAGGATCCCTTGGGCTGCTGAGTGGAAAAGAAAACAGACTAGACAGGTGTGGGCACAAAAGGGGAAGTAAAGAGACCAGCTAGGAAGACACTGCATAGATCCAAGTGAGGGAGGGAGGTGGCTGAGAATAAGCTGTAAGCCAAATAAATGAGAAGTAGCAGGATTTTTTATCTCTTTTGAAGAGCTTTTGCTAATGGATCAAATGTTTGAAGGAAAGAAGAGTCCTATGTCTCCAGGGTTACCAGGTCACCACTGGATGAATGGCTGGGCCAATTACTGAAACGGGCAAAGAATCAAAGGCTCAATTTCGAATAAATCAAAAGTGATATGCTTATTTACACCTAAATGAGATGTTGAGCAGGAAATTTGTAGAATTCTGGTATTCAGGAATAGATGTTAAAGCCCTTGAAACAAATTTGGTAGTCACCAACCATATAGATAGTATTTAAAGCCATGAGAACGAGTAGAAACAAGATCTGAGGTTGGCGTTTTGGATTAATCTATTTTTGGTACTCTGGTGTACTCTGTCACAGAGATGAGAGTGACTACTGGGGTAGGATCCAAACAAAAGTGTGTGGTCTTCTGGAAACCTAGGAACAAAAGTGTTTCCAAAAGAAAAATAAGAAGTGATCATTTCTGTGCATTTGCTTCTTAATTCTTTCAATCATTTTATCCCAATCATAATCAATATGAGTAGGAAGAAATACCTACTTTTTATCTGTTGAAGAGCTAGAAAATGAAGTTGAAATAAAAACAGAAAATTTATGAAAAATATAGGGTCACAAATTCTATTTTCTGATCATAATACCTGGGATTCACATCAGAGCACCCCATCTTTTATTTATAAGGTCATCAGCACTCATGGAATAGCACTTCAGATGAGCAACACACATATGAATATACATCTGCATTAGTTGCTATGTTTAATGGCAATGACAGAATCTTTTTTTTTTCCCATTTCCAGATTATCAGTGATGTGGGTAACCAATATATTTAGAAATGAATCCTTCACCAAGAAACTAAAATAACTGTATTGGACTCCATTCCAAATGATCTGTTCTTAGCTGATTAAAGGAATAAAAAAAAAAGAAAGAAACACTCTGAAATGTTATCTTATTACTTAAAATTTTGAGTATAATTTTGGTGCTAAAAGTACTCCATGACTGTAAGTTTATAGTGTCTTAGTCTACATAAAGCATAGGGGATATTGTATTTCTTTTTCTCTGATGTTAAAAGAGCCACAACTAGTATATTCCCCTGATAAACACACTATCTCCCCTGACAGAAGCCAGTCTGCACAAGTTAATTGCTTGGACCTGACAGTGCAGAGAACAACAATAATAAATGGGGTGTACTGGGTTGTAGAAAGAACAGATGTGAGTTTTCTGCTTCACTGTACGATGAATTAATTCTCTATCTCTCCATTTATATATGCTGTGGTCACCATTGAAGACCTGTGTTTAAAAACTCTATGGTAAAGCACTCTTCATATGGTCTCCACTATTTCAAAAGTCTCCAGTGGCATCTAAAATTTCTACTTTAAGAATAGTCCTTTTTTTACTGTGTTGGGAAGAGGGGACCTTTACTTGAAATGACACTGAAGTATGATTTTTGTTTCTGGTTGTTCTAAAAAACTCTTGCTTACAGACCTACTACCTGGAGAAACTAGAATTGGGCAATTACCTATAACTTTTTCCCAGTGGAAAATGTAGTTGAAATACATTTTGTAATAAATTTTGCCATTTTATTTTTTATCTGACTCAAAGGATGCACATATTTAAGCTCCTAGGAATGTAGCATTAGCTTAGCGTTCAGAAGATTGATCCATGAAAAGAAATGCACATATTTAAATATCACACCAAAGTAAAAAAGTGGTTTTTGTCACAGATTTCATTATTTAAGGCAAATCCAATGCAAACCTCATGTGTATTTATTGCTTCTCTGGGCACAGACCAAACTCTTGTGAATGAAAACATTCTGAGAATCTGTCACTAGATAGAAGTTAGGGATATGGGAATATGTTTCGAGCTCCTGCTGTACTCCAAGTGCTGTGCTGGGGATATGTGATACACTAGCTTACTCAGTAGTTACAATAGTCTAGTGTAATGGTAAGAAGTTCTTCTGAAGTGTTACTTCTCTGATTAAGGTTACGTTTTTCTCATCTGTAAAGGACAGAGAACAATTGTACATGACTCATAAATGCTAAAAGAGTTATGCCTCTAAATTGCTTCCCTCAGTCCTTGCACAGAATACTCTCTGTTGGTTACACACATCCTTTGAATTAAAAAAAAAAAAGGTAAAAAAAAAAAAAAAGGTAACTAATAAAGAAACAAATTGCTTTCTGTGTAACATGGTACAGGTTGCATAGACCATAAAAGGAAAATCTAGAATTTAAACCCAAGGTTGTTTCCAGATATCTATAATCCCACACTCATTGACTGCTTACCTGAACACTGTACCAGGAATTTACATGCAGTATTTTACTCAATTGAAAAACAAATACTTGTGGCAAAGGTAATATTATTTCCATTTTACGGATGAAGGAACTACAGATCAAAAGTATTAAGGAATATTTCTAAAGCTGCCAGAGTTCATAGAAGCCGGAATCAAAACCATGCCAACTATACTGCAACTCTTTCTGGAAGAAGAGACTCAAGATCTGATTCTGTGACCAGGACATAGGCAGCATCTATTAAATGGCTGTGGAATGGATGACTCTAAATCTGATGATTTTTCTGTATCATCACTCCACCACTGTCCAAGAAAATCTTTGTTAAAAGTAACACTTCACAGAGTGTTACAAGATATAGGGCTTCAAACCATTAACCCTGCTGCCAAGCCAAACTGAACTTTTTAGGACTGCCACCAGTCCTGCAAGGGGGCAAGATGAATCCTACAATTTCACATTTATAGAGTATTAAGTAGCTTGTTTAGAGAAAGGGAAAAGCCACCTGAGCAGAGTCAGAAAGACAGAGATTCGTAAAGCCCCTAGTTTCCTCATCATGCCATGGAAAGGGGCGGGGCATCTCCTGGACATGATGTGGGTTCTGATCCAATAGCACCAGGTAGATTAGGGTGAACTATCACCAACTTGTAGAAATTGTTTGGATATACCAACTGCCAATCTCCTGGAGACTTTGGGACCTGATAAACAGTGTGGCCCTCTTGATTAGAGGAGGAAAATACCCAGAATGTATAAAACTCCACTTGGATATAACTGATCACGGAGTCATTCCTTGTGTAACATCACCTTATCTAATCATGGAAAATTTTAACTCCAGTACTAATAATCATTGAACATCCACAAAATATAATTGGCTTTAATAAATTTAATATACTGTACTTGGCTCTTTTTTTTTTTTTTTTTTTTAGTGATCAACAAATTTAACATGATGTTAACATAGCATGAATAACATCCTACAAATATTGGAAATTTCAATAAATATTTCATTTTGTTTATTTTCCTGGAATATATCATTAGATTTTCCCCCAAAGAACTTCAGAGAGTCATTTTTAATGTTCTTTAATCCAGACATAAAATGGTGTCTAGAGCCAGACACAGTGTAGTGTGGGAAGCTTCCCCACACAGTTATGCCAAGATACCTCAGCTCTTTTATTATTCACCTCAGACTCTTCCTGATTATTTGCCAAATAATACTGAGGCAGAAACAAAACTAAAATTAGACAAAATAAATTAGAGCTTTGGGGATAAAATTAGCTCTTCTACACTTACAGGTAGCCAGGAAAAGGAGTGATATCTTTAAGGCTCAAGTTGACTAATTCTAAGAGATAGGATAGATGAACTAATGTTCCAATAAAATGTATGTTGATAAAAATATGGACTTTTGGTCTAAGAATTGACATTTAATGTAAAAAGGAAGCTAAAAGCAACAAAGTCATTGGCAAGCTTGACCTAGGCTGAGAAAGCATCTCATGTGGAAAATCCAGAAGCAGTATGGATGCTCAAGAAACTTAAATAAAATTTCAGAGCATTTATATTTCTAATAACACAAGAATAAGGCTTTGCATTTGCACATATCTTTTATTTTATTTTAAATTTTTGTTAATATGTTTTTATGAAAATTCTGTTCTTGCATGTGGCTAGCATCATTGTCACACAGTCATATCATGTTCATTCCTGCTTCCACATTCTGCTCTCACACCCCCTCATATGAAAAGCTGGGGCATGCTAAGTCAGCCCTAGAATGAGAGAGGAAACAGGAAGGGTAGTAATGGGATGGTTACAGGGTTAAGAACAGAGGCTAGACTGTAAGACAGACTTGGAGTTGAGACTTAGCTCTACCACTTGCTGACAGTATATTCTTGAGCAAATTATTTGATTTCCCTAAACTGTTTCCTCATCAGTAAAATTGGGATAATAATTTCTATCTCATGGGGATGTTGTAAGTTTTAAATAAGATCACACATATCATCATTTTTGCCTAGAGCCTCAAGCATAAAAACACTCAGTAATAATTTTAGCCAAAAATATGATTTTAGCTATTATAAATTACCAAGTAGCTCTTAGTAGTTAGTTCTGTGCTATCTAATTTACATGTGCAAAAAGATGCTATAAAATATTTAAATTTCTCAGTTCAATCCCCCTTGAACCTGTGCATAATATTAACCCAAGACTTTCCTGTAAGTGGGGATGAGAAGTGAGACCACTCTTGCTCCAGGTGGAGGTTATTGTTAGAAGATGTGAAGAGCAAATGGTCAATGATTGCCTTTTAGGCTTTAAAATCTCCCAATCTAGGTGAAAGTTGGAAAACAAAACAAAACAAAACGCACCCCAATTTTTCTCTGGCACTCTCCCCACCACTCACTTCAATCCTATGTCTCTGAGCTGGGGAAAGAAAAAGAGAATTGGAAGGAAAGAAAGCTGAAGCTTGAATGCTTAGCAGTTGATATGGAAGCACTGAAACTGAGGTAAGACATGCCCCTTTAAATTTCAGAAAACAAAAGTTGAATATATTTGAGGCCCACTTTCTGGATGAGCTCTGACAGGTCTGCAGGTATGCCCTGGGTCACAATGATGTAGGTGCCAATTGAATCAGGGTGGCTGCCTGGGATTTCAGTGGCAGAGAATATCTGATGGGGACCCAGTCTACTTCAGTCTCAGGAAGGTTCAGAAAAACAATCAAGCCTTAGCTAAAGGCAGAAGAATCACATAAAATTAATCTTTAATTCAATGGAGACACGCATTCTCAAATAGTAGCTTGTACTGAGTGGCAAGAGGCCATTGAAACAAACGCCAGTGGATGTGGAAGCCAAACAATTGTGTGTTTCCTTGGATACCAGCACAGGGCAGATAAAGACCAAGAAGTGGAGTTCTCTCCCCACCAATATTACAGATTTTTTCATAAGCCCTTAATCTTAGAATCAACTTCAGGGATAAGGAAAGTAAGGAGAAATCATTCTATATTTGACTTTAAACTCTAAATGATTGCAAAATATCTAAATTTCCCTAGAATGAATGGATTGCATTCTATCAAACATTTAGAGAAGAACTGGAAATCAATTACAGGAAAAAACCCTTAAAAAACACAAATACATGGAGGTTAAACAGTGCACTACTAAATAACCAAGAGATCACTGAAGAAATCAAAGAAGAAATTTTAAAAAATACATAGAAACAAATGACAATGAAAACACAATGGCCCAAACCTATGAGACACAGCAAAAGCAGTTCTAAGAGGGAAGTTTATAGCAATTCAATCTCACCTCAAGAAACAAGAAAAATCTCAAATAAACAATCTAACCTTACACCTAAAGCAACTAGAGAAAGAAGAGCAAAGAAAACCCAAAGTCAGCTGAAGGAAAGAAATCATAAAGATCAGAACAGAAAGAAATGAAATATAAATGAAGAAAATAATAGCAAAGATCAATAAAACTAAAATGGGTTCTTTGAGAAGATAAACTAAATTGATAAGCCTTTAGCCATACTCATCAAGAAAAAAAGGAAGAGGATACAAATCAATAAAATTAGAAATGAAAAAGGAGAAATCACAACTGACACCACAGAAATACAGAGGATTATAAGAGACTACTACAAACAACTATATGCCAAAAAAATGGACAACCTGGAAGAAATAGACAGATTCTGGAAAGGTACAATTTTCCAAGACTGAACCAGGAAGAGTTAGAAAATATAAACAGACCTATCACTAGTAATGAAATTGAAACTGTGATTTAAAATCTTCCAACAAACAAAAGTCCAGGACAATATGGCTTCACAGGCGAGTTCTATCAAACATTTAGAGAAGAGCTAACACCTATCCTTCTCAAACTCTTCCAAAAAATTGCAGCAGGAGAAGGAACATTCCCAAATTCGTTCTACGAAACCACCACCATCCTAACACCAAAACCAGACAAAGATATCACACCAAAAAAGAGAATTACAGACTAATATCACTGATGAACATAGATACAAAAGTCCTGAACAAAATACTATCAAACAGAATCCAACAGCAAATTAAAAGGATCATACACCATTATCAAGTGGGGTTTATCCCAGGAATGCAAGGATTCTTCAATGAAGCAAATCAATCAATGTGATATACCATATTAATGAATTAAGGAATAAAAACGATATGATCATCTCAATAGATGCAAAGAAAGCTTTTGACAAAATTCAACACCCATTTATGATAAAATCTCTCCAGAAAATGGGCATAGAGGGAACATACCTCAACATAATAGAGGCCATATATAACAAACCCACAGCAAACATCATACTCAATGGTGAAAAACTGAAAAGCATTTCTACTAAAATCAGGAACAAGACAAGGATGTCCACTCTCACCACTATTATTCAACATAGTTTTGGAAGTCCTAGCCATGGCAATCAGAGAAGAAAAAGAAATAAAAGGAATCCAAACTGGAAAAGAAGACGCAAAACGTCACTGTTTGCAGATGATATGACACTATGCATAGAAAATCCTAAAGATGCCTGTAGAAAACTACTAGAACTAATCAGTGAATCTGGTAAGCTTGCAGAATACAAAATTAATGCACAGAAATCTCTGGCATTTCTGTACACTAACAACAAAAACTCAGAAAGAGAATTTAAGGAAACAATCCCATTACCTTCTCAACAAAAATAATAAAATACATAGGAATAAACCTACCTAAGGAGCCAAAAGACCTGTACTCGAAAACTATAAAATACTGATGAAAAGAATCAAAGATGACATAAACAGACAGAGAGATATATATATACCATGTTCTTGGATTGGAAGAATCAGCATTGTGAAAATGACTATACTACCCAAAGCAATCTACAGATTCAATGCAATCCTTATCAAACTACCAATGGCATTCTTCACAGAAATACAACAAAAATTTTTACAATTTGTATGGAAACACAAAAGACCCCGAATAGCCAAAGCAATCTTGAGAAAGAAAAATGGAGCTGGAGGAATCAGGCTCCCCAACTTCAAACTACACTACAAAGCTACAGTAATCAAGACAGTATGGTACTGGCACAAAAACAGAAATACAGATCAATGGAACAGGATAGAAAGCCCAAAGACCACGCACATATGGTCACCTAATGTATGACAAAGGAGGCAAGAACATACAATGGAGAAAAGACAGTCCCTTCAATAAGTGGTGGTGGGGAAGCTGGACAACTACGTGTAAAAGAATGAAATTAGAACACTACCTAACACCAAACACAAAAATAAACTCAAAATGGATTAAAGACCTAAATATAAGAATGGACACTATAATACTCTTAGAGGAAAACATAGGAAAAACATTCTTTGACATAAACCACAGCAAGATCTTTTATGACCCACCTCCTAGAGTAATGAAAATAAAAACAGAATTAAACAAATGGGACCTAGTGAAACTTAAAAGCTTTCGCACAGCAAAGGAAACCTTAAACAACACGAAAAGACAACCCTCAGAATGGGAGAAAAATATTTGCAAATGAAACAATGGACAAAGGATTAATCTAAATATACAAACAGCTCATGCAGCTCAATATCAAAAAAACAAACAACACAATTAAAAAATGGGCAGAAGACCTAAATAGTCATTTCACCAAAGAAGACATACAGATGCCAAGAGGCACATGAAAAGCTGCGCAACATCACTAATTATTATATAAATGCAAATCAAAACTACCGTGAGGTATCACCTCACACTGGTCAGAATGGCCATCATCAAAAAAATCTACAAACAATAAATTCTCGAGAGAGTGTGGAGACAAGGGAACACTTTCGCACTGTTGGTGGGAACATAAATTGATACAGCTACTATGGAGAACAGTATGGAGTTTCCTTAAAAAACTAAAAATAGAAGTACCATATGACCCAGCAATCCCACTACTGGGTGTATACCCTGAGAAAACCATAATTCAAAAGGACACATGTACCCCAATATTCATTGTAGCACTATTTACAATAGCCAGGACATGGAAACAACGTAAATGTCCAACAACAGATGAATGGATAAAGAAGATGTGGTACATATATACAATGGAATATTACTCAGCCATAGAAAGAAACAAAATTGGGTCATTTGTAGAGATGTGGATGGACCTAGAGTCTCTCATACAGAGTGAAGTAAGCCAGAAAGAGAAAAACAAATACTGTATATTAATGCATATATGTGGAATCTAGAAAAATGGTACAGATTAATTGGTTTGCAAGGCAGAAATGAGACACAAATATAGACAATGGACATGTGGACACAGCGGGGGAAGGGGAGGGTGGGGGGAATTGGGAGATTTGGTTTGACATAAATACACTACCGTTTGTAAAATAGATAGCTAGTGGGAGCCTGCTGTACAGCACAGGGTGCTCAGCACAGTACTCTGTGACGACCTAGATGGGTGGGATGGGGAGGGTGGGAGGGAGGTCCAAGAGGGAGGGGTTATAGGTGTACATATAGCTGATTCACTTCATTGGACAGTAGAAACTAACACAACATTGTAAAGCAATTTTACTCCAATTAAAAAAAAAAAGTAAAGCCTTGTTACCTTTATGATATAGAGATTACACAATACTGGGGAAGTAAAAAAAAGTTCTCTTCTTGCCCTGGGGCACTGAAGAGAGAAGAAGGAAAGTGAGATGTAAGAAAGAGACAAGCATGAGTATTCCCTGTCTCTAAGTGCCACCAAGGAAGAGGGAAGACAGTGTCTCCAGTCTCTGATTAGGGTGGTACAAGGAAAAGACTATCTCACCAAGTGCCTATGTTCTGAGGCCTGACAGATCATGTTTATAATAATGATAATTATACAATTATATAATTAAAATATAACATTATAATATAATAATAATAACCACCGCAAGTATACATCAGTGTTCTCTCTATGCCAGCCATGGTGATAGTTGCTTAGCATATATTGTCTCATGCCATCTATTCAACAACTCTGTTACCTGAGTACTCACAGAAGTACTTTTTTGATGTATATAATATATAATATAGTAAGTGTGATATTCAAAATATTTAACAACCAATATGGCATGTTTACTGCTGGCCAATCAAAGTGATTAAGAGTTGAGAATTTCTCAAAAAGTTGGAATTTGAGATGAGACCAAAGATTGAAAAGGAACCAGCCATGAAAAAATATGTAAGAGACGAGGTCAAAAAGGTAAACCAGATTAGTCTAATCAATATTCTGCAATAACCTATATGGGAAAAGAATCTGAGAAAGAATGAATATATGTATATGTATAACTGAATCACTATGCTGTACACCTGAAACTAACACGACATTGTAAATCAGCTATACTCCAATAAAATTTTTTTAATTAAATAACCAAAAAAAAAAAAAACTCCTGCAATCCATTAGTAAGCGTACTTGACACAGCATATTCACTGTGTTCCTTGAATAACCATGAGCAAGTTGAATCATATTTTAAAGTTTTCTAATTAGTCTCACTTTGTAAAGCATGATGATCATTATAAAAAATTAAAAAAAAAAAGATTCTTTAAAAAAAAAGACCATTCAGGCCATTGTAAGGAGTAGCCTTTTATCTGTAAGTGAAAGGGGAAACCCTTGAAAGCTTTTGAGCAGAAGATGATGTGCTCTAATTTACCTTCTAAAGTGACCACTCTGCTCCCTGCTGCTTGGCCACTAGCATGTAATAGCCATGCCATATTGCCAGGAGTTATATAGCGAGGTCCTTTACGACAATTTTCTCGACCACCCTACTAATATTGTCCCCTTACAGCCTCTCGAGTGAGCACAATTTAGTTAACCTGCTGCTGCCTATCTCACTCCTGACGTCCTACATTTTAGGAAAGTTTTATGTGAACCCATATGGCTTTAGTTCACACTTGCTACATTTCTGAGCATATTAATGAGGGGTCTTCTTAGTCCCTACTTCTTGGAGAAGCTGTTTTAGTACAACTGCAAAGGAAGAATGTAGCCTAGATTGCTACAGAGCTAGAAACAAGACAAACTGCTGCTCTCTCTCCATCATTCTTTCCCATGCCTTCCAATTTAATGCAGTGTTTTGATGATGCCATATTTTTGGCTAGTATCTAAATCACACAAGCTTTTCTGACACAGAATAGTGAGCACATGAGCCAAAAGGCTTTGTATTTAATGACCACATTTAGCTAGGTAGTCTGGATGACAGTAGGCTATGTGTGTTCCTACTGATTCTTTTTTAGCCTGCAGCAGTACCTTTAAGGAACCATCCTGCCCTGCCAATGCATTCTGAGGTCTGCATGATAGAAGCATCTGCTTCATGCCCAGAGCTCACCAACTTAGTTTCCTAAACTGCCCTATTTGTCACTGCTACACCTCATTCCTCACAAATTCTCTGCTTCTTGGCCTCTTTTTTCATTCTCTGATGATATGATGATGTTGATGACGATGATGCTTAAAATGATGATATGATAATACCCACCTCCACAAGTATGCAACCAGTGTTTTCTTTATGCCAGGCAACACATATTATCTCATATAATCCATTCAACAATTCTGCAACTTGAGTATAATTTTAAGCTCATTTTACAGAGAAGAAAACTGAGGGCTGGAGGCTAGAAGATCACCTAGCTTGTGAGAAGTGAACCCATACTTAACATTCAGAATGTTCTGACATTAAAGCCCATGGCCTTGCCAACCCATTCCTTCTTTGACTGCTGAGGGTTCCTGTCCCTCCTATGTACAACTGATGACAATTGATGTGCTCATAGATTCACTTCGGTAATAATGCTTCCAGCTGTAGCTTGCCTTGGGAAAATCTTTCCAGGGTACTGCCCCTAAGTAACAAAGGCAGATCTGTGCTTCTGTTTCTGTGACTTACCCAGAATGTGTCTTGCTGTGCTTTCTTACTTGAAGCAACTCACAGTGGCTCATAGATCAAATGAAAGCAATACTATGAAAACTTCATAATGTGTACAAACTGAGTTATTATTAAATTACTTTGTAAGGGCCAAGAGTTTTTAATAAGGCACAAGAAGGATATTGTTTAGCTGATTAATATCCACATTGTTGCCCCAAAATAATTTAAGGCCACTAGAAATATAGTTTCAACTCAACTTGCTGTTCTTTAACACAGCCTTAAAAATAGTTATAGCATATTAATTGAAAAGAAATTTATGTTATTCAGTAGTACTGTTAGGATTTGCACTTGCTTAGAAGTAAATTATATTTGTACTGCTTAGCCAAAAAGCACTTAATAGTTTTGTAAAAATCTGTTTTATTTTTCTAATCATGATGTTGCAAATAGTAAAAGAGTTTTCCTCTTGTGGAATATTTTAGATTTGCCTAGTATTTGTGTTTGAATATGAAAAAGTCTTCTCTCTTCCTCTTAAAAACTATGGTAAAAAGAATATTCACATTTTACTTTCCATGCATGGTTTGAATTTCCTTTATGTTATATATTTATTTAATCTTCTTGTCATAATTGGTCTACTTTGTCTTTTTTTTTTTTTTTTTGCTTATCTATTTGTCATAGAATAGCATGACAAGGCTATTTATGCTTCTTAAGCAGCAGGTAGTATGCATTTTCTAAAGGATGCAGATTTCAATGAACAAGATAGAAATATTTTAAAAAGTACAAGTATTCAGACATTTTATATCCCCTGGCTGACCACAGTACCCCAACTGAGCAATTACATTGTTCCAAATGGGAATAATTCTTTAAATGATATTGCAGCCTCAGAACACAGTAAATGGTTCAATAATATTCAAGACTAACCTTTCTTGTTCTTAGAGAAGATTATCTCTGCCTCTTTACATATGCACATACATAGAAAAAGAAGACCTGGACATTCTCCTCATCCTCAGAAATTCCTTTGTAAATAAATAGTTGGGATTTTTTTCAGTGATAGCTCTGGATTTACAAATTAATAAATTTAAAATATGTTAACTAGTGAAAATATAAATAATTTTTAAGGATAATTTCGTCTCAATTTTACTGGCAATAGTACATTTTGATTGCATTTCTGATAAATCTATTTGAAGTGTTTTCCCTCTATTCTGTAAGCTGAATTCACTTTCTGACTGATTTTTTTCCATTATTTTATATTCTAAGGCATAGAAATTGCTGTATGCAAAGAATACAATAAACGCATTAGAAAAAGTATTTTCCTTTCTGTTTCCTTTTGTATAGCCAAGCAATTTTTCAAAGACTATTTATAGCTGAATACGTACATTAGAATGATAGTGATAGATTTTTTTTGTTTTTTAATCGTGGGCACTTTGAAAATACTTGTTAAAGTGTGAGACAGAAGGGAAAGGTGGCAGTGAGAGGTATACATTTTTTTGTTCATATCCGTCAATATTGTGCTAATCTTGTTATTAACTAATGGAATTTATATAAAATCCAGTGGAATGGAGTTTTAGTTCACTCTATTGCCACAGAAAAGGTAACTCAGAATTTTCTAAGTGTGCAATTCAAATACAGCTTAGTTTTAATTGTGAAACAGGGACATAAATTTAAGTGATTTTCTTTCCTCTGGAATAATATTGATTCTTGGCTATATAGTGACTTGGATATGCTTACTTTTGATATCTGTGTACATATGTGAAAAGATGATGTTTACGTTTTTATTATATTGGCATTTTCTCAAGAAAGCTGATACACACAAAAAAAAATATTAAGTGGGAAAGTAGCTGATGAATGCCTGCCTCTTAAGATGATTTTGGTTAAAAAAAATCTGATTAAACAAATTTATGGTTAAAACTAAAAGATAATTGTATCTATTTCTAGTTCTTTTTATTCCTCCTGGAATCATCATAACTAGCATGCCAAGATGGTTTTTATCACTTTTCTCAGTTTTTATACACATTATTCTATTTATTTCTCTTGAGGTCTCAAATGCTATTATACATCATAGTTGTTTCCAATTATCTAATTACTCCTCATTTTTATGAACCAAACTGATAAAGTTATCTGCCCTGTGGCCTATTGGAAAATTTCCAACTCTTAATCATTAGTGTTGGTAGCAAAGCCTTCCCTATAGCCAGTGGAATACGGCTCAGAGACACCTGGAGTAGCTTCTGGAGACAGGAGACCATTTCATTGTGCCTCTTGCTGCCATGAATGCATTTGCATAAATAAAATCTGGCTAAAGTGAATGTCATGGGGTGAAGGGAAGGGTAATAGAAAGTACTAAAACTTCAGTGGGCAGATTCGGAAAGCTGGGTAGAAGGTTGGAAGTGTCTGTTAATATTTAATATACTTAAAGTAAGTATGGGCAGTGAACTCAAACTTTCTGGACTTGAATTCCAGCTCCACCACTTACAAATTTAGTGAGGCCCTTAACATCTCTGAACCTAATCAGTAAATGAGGATGATATTAGCCCTACCTCATAGTTACCGTGGACTGCTGTAGGCCTTAGTGATGTAGCGGTTACAAAACATAATTTCTGACTTCATGAAACTCACATGAAGGAGGAGATAATAAATAAGCAAAGATATAATTTGTCAAGGGGTTATATGAACTGGAGGAAGGTGAGGCTCTCGATATGTCATAAAAAGTGGTCAGGGAAAACCTCACTAAGAAGATGGTGTCTAAAGGAAGTCAGAGAGCAAGCCATGTAGATATTCTGGAAAAAAAAATCACTCTAGGCAAAAGAATAGGAATTGGAAAGACCTGAACCAAGAACATGTGTAGTGTGTACAAATAGTAGCAGAGAATCCAATGAGAATTCAGCAAAGGGGAACAGGGAAAGTGGCAGAAGGTGAAGTTCAAGAGGTAAGAGGCAACAGGTGCAAAGGTAGCAAATCATCCAGGACCTTGAGTGAAGGTAGGGACTTTATTACCTTGCGTTAGATGAGAAGCCACTGGAGGATTTTTTCCAAAGCAACAACATAAACTTGTTTATGTTTTATAAAGTAGTAGTGCCTGATGTGTTGAAAAAGGCTGTAGGAGAGAAAGAGTGGAAACAGAAGGGCGACTAAGAAATGAAATAATTGTAGCTCCAACTAATTCAGTAACCTGGTGGACATGGTGAGAAATTATCAGAGTCCAGATATAATTAGCATGTAGACGTAAAAGAAATTACTAATATATTGACTGTTAGGAGTAGGAGAGAAAGAGAAGGTATTTTGCCTCAGCATCTTTAGGGAAGAAATTACCATCTGTTGAGAAGGTGAAGATTAGAGGTGGAGCATTTTTGGTTGTGAAGGGAGGTTAAGGGCATGATATCTTAAAGATACCCATTGGTACATAGTTGCCTACAAGAGTCTGAAGTTTGGTAAGTGAAAGAGACATAAATTTGGAATTCATCAGGGTATAGCTATTATCTGAGCTCATGACACTGAATACCATCCTCTGAGTAGTCAGTGTTGATAGTTAACGGGTCTAAGAACTGAGCTCTAAGGCATTCCAACAACTGAAGTTAGAGAAGATCAGAAATGGCTAATGAAGAGGAGGCTCACTAAGAGATCTCCAGAGGATTGGGGAAGAAAATGTTCCAGATGCTATCAGTAGATGAGTAATGGAAAGTGACCACTGAACTTGGTAACAAGAAGATGACTGTTGACTAACAAGAGAAGTTTTGGTAAAATGGTGGGGATTAAAGCCCTACTGGAGTGGGTTTAAGAGAGAATGAAAAAGGAGGAAGAGAGAGAGTAGCTCTTAGCCAATCTGTAAAAGAAATTTTGCTCCAAAGGAAAGAAGGAAAAAGGAAAAGTAGCTAAAGGAGCATGTATGATCAAGAATTTTTTTTTAACGCAGAGATTGTTGTGAATGTTAAATGGGATAACACATAGAATAGAGCCTGGCATATAAGAGCTCAATAAATATTAGCTGTAATTATTATTATTATTTTATTATTATTGTACACTAAAAGGATTTTTTTCCATAATAGCAAAAAGTCAACTCTTTCTGTTCTTATCCTTCTCAACCTGTAAATAACTGAGCAATTCTAGGATCATAGAAATCTTCAGAGAAATCATCTGGACTCGCTATTGAATAAGTCAGCTGAGTTGGGGATGAGGAAGTATAGATAATTCAAACCCGTGAGTTATCAGATAATCCAAACTGTATATTTTTGCCATATATTTCAAACATGGCTGCATTGACAGTTAACTACCTCCTCCTTCATGAAGCTCTCAGCTCTCTTGATTTCCATGACAACTTGTTACTGGTTTTTCTGCCTCACTGAACACTTCTCAAAACTGTCTTCTTCCTCCCTAAGTGTATATATATTTTCCAAGATTCTGTCTTCACTCTTGGCTTCTTCTCTCTCCCTCAATGATCTCAATATCCAGACGTGCCTCATTTGAATATGTTCAAACATGAATACATTTTCTTAACCCTGCATAAGCTCTTCCTACTTTTTTCACTGTTACATTTTGAAATCTTTATCACCTTCTCTGATGGCTACCAAAAAAATCCTATCATTTCAACATCATCTCCTTTTCACTTACATCTCAAATCCAGTTACTTGTGTGATCCTGTAGTTTGCATCCTCATGTCTTTTTTTTTTTAACATCTTTATTGGAGTATAATTGCTTTACAATGGTATGTTAGTTTCTGCTTTAAAACAAAGTGCATCAGTTATACATATACATATGTTCCCATATCTCTTCTCTCTTGCGTCTCCCTCCCTCCCACCCTCCCTATCCCACCCCTCTAGGTGGTCACAAACCACCGAGCTGATCCCCTGTGCTATGCGGCTGCTTCCCACTAGCTATCTATTTTACGTTTGGTAGTGTATATATGTCCATGCCACTCTCTCACTTTGTCACAGCTTACCTTTCCCCCTCCCAATATCCTCGAGTCCATTCTCTAGTAGGTCTGTGTCTTTATTCCCATCGTGCCCCTAGGTTCTTCATGACTTTTTTTTTCCCTTAGATTCCATATATATGTGTTAGCACACGGTATTTGTCTTTCTCTTTCTGACTTACTTCACTCTGTATGACAGACTCTAGGTCCATCCACCTCACTACAAATAACTCAATTTCATTTCTTTTTGTGGCTGAGTAATATTCCATTGTATATATATGCCACATCTTCTTTATCCATTCATCTGTAGATGGACACTTAGGTTGCTTCCATGTCCTGGCTATTGTAAATAGAGCTGCAATGAACATTTTGGTACATGACTCTTTTTGAATTATGGTTTTCTCAGGGTATATGCCCAGTAGTGGGATTGCTGGGTCGTATGGTAGTTGTATTTGTAGTTTTTTAAGGAACCTCCATACTGTTCTCCATAGTGGTTGTATCAATTTACATTCCCACCAACAGTGTAAGAGGGTTCCCTTTTCTCCACATGCTCTCCAGCATTTATGGTTTCTAGATTTTCTGATGATGTCCATTCTGACCGGTGTGAGAGGATATCTCATTGTAGTTTTGATTTGCATTTCTCTAATGATTAATGATGTTGAGTATTCTTTCATGTTTTTGTTGGCAATCTGTATATCTTCTTTGGAGAAATGTCTATTTAGGTCTTCTGCCCATTTTTGGATGGGGTTGTTTGTTTTTTTGTTATTGAGCTCCATGAGCTGCTTGTAAATTTCGGAGATTAATCCTTTGTCAGTTGCTTCATTTGCAAATATTTTCTCCCATTCTGAGGGTTGTCTTTTGGTCTTCTTTATGGTTCCTTTGCTGTGCAAAAGCTTTGAAGTTTCATTAGGTCCCATTTGTTTATTTTTGTTTTTATTTCCATTTCTCTAGGAGGTGGGTCAACAAGGATCTTGCTGTGACTTAGGTCATAGAGTGTTCTGCCTATGTTTTCCTCTAAGAGTTTGATAGTGTCTGGCCTTACATTTAGGTTTTTAATCCATTTTGAGTTTATTTTTGTGTATGGCATTAGGGAGTGCTCTAATTTCATACTTTTACATGTACCTGTCCAGTTTTACCAGCATCTCTTATTGAAGAGGCTGTCTTTTCTCCATTGTATATTCTTGCCTCCTTTATCAAAGATAAGGTGACCATATGTGGATTAATCTCTGGGCTTTCTATCCTGTTCCACTGATCTATATTTCTGTTTTTGTGCCAGTACCATACTCTCTTGATTACTGTAGCTTTGTAGTATACTCTGAAGTCAGGGAGCCTATTTCTCCAGCTCCTTTTTCTTTCTCAAGATTGCTTTGGCTGTTCGGGATCTTTTGTGTGTAGTGGAATAACTGAGGATATGGAAAGGAGACGTGACCCGTGAGCACCCCCCCCCCCAGCAAACTGGGGACTGGCGAATAAGCCAGAACTGCAAACAGTCCTGATTGCTTTGGGCCCCCCCGGCAAACCGGGGGCATGTGAATAAGCCAGAGCTATGAACAGTCCTGAATGCTTTGAGCACCCCCCCGCCCGGCAAACTGGGGGCCTGCGAAGAAGCATTGAGTGCTTTGGGCACTGATCCATGAGATGTCCTCAGTATAATCAGAGTGGTGGGAACACAAGGAAATGTCCTTGTGCTACTTCAGTGTAATCAAAATAATGGTGGGAACTTTGTGCTGCTTTTGCGCTCAAGGACGAAGCACGGCATGTTATCAAGAACGCCAGTTATTGCTTATATAATTCATAAAAACATAGGTTGCTGCTTTGGCATTTCTGAAATGTTAAGAAAACAAGTCTTAAAGTGTCAACCTAGATAATGCTTTAATAAAAGCTGCCACAGCAGGACAGACGGCGCTGTTTTGCCTGAGCGAGCGGCAGCCCTCTACTGCTGTGCTTCGGCACAATTCATCTCGTGTGATGAGCTTACTTTCGGCCTTGTCATAAGATAAACTACAACATTTGTGTTTCCATACAAATTGTGAAAATTTTTGTTCTAGTTCTGTGAAAAATGCCAGTGGTAGTTTGATAGGGATTGCATTGAATCTGTAGATTGCTTTGGGTAGTAGAGTCATTTTCACAATATTGATTCTTCCAATCCAAGAATATGGTATATCTCTCCATCCATTTGTATCATCTTTAATTTCTTTCAACAGTGTCTTATAATTTTCTGCATACAGGTCTTTTGTCTCCTTGGGTAGGTTTATTCCTAGATATATATATTTTTTTTTTTGCTGCAATAGTAAATGGGAGTGTTCTTAATTTCACTTCCAGATTTCTCATCATTAGTGTATAGGAATGCAAGAGATTTCTGTGCATTAATTCTGTATCCTGCTACTTTACCAAACTCATTGATTAGCTCTAGTAGTTGTCTGGTAGCATCTTTAGGATTCTCTATGTATAGTATCATGTCATCTGCAAACAGTGACAGCTTTACTTCTTCTTTTCCGATTTGGATTCCTTTTATTTCTTTTTCTTCTCTGATTGCTGTGGCTAAAACTTCCAAAACTATGTTGAATAATAGTGGTGAGGGTGGGAAACCTTGTCTTGTTCCTGATCTTAGTGGAAATGGTTTCAGTTTTTCACCATTGAGGACAATGTTGTTTGTGGGTTTGTCATACATGGCCTTTATTGTGTTGAGGAAATGTGGGTATGCCTACTTTCTTCAGGGTTGTTACCATAAATGGGTGTTGAATTTTATCGAAAGCTTTCTCTGCATCTATTGAGATGATCATATGGTTTTTCTCCTTCAATTTGTTAATATGGTGTATCACGTTGATTGATTTGCGTATATTGAAGAATCCTTGCATTCCTGGAATAAACCCCACTTGATCATGGTGTATGATCCTTTCAGTGTGCTGTTGGATTCTGTTTGCTAGTATTTTGTTGAGGATTTTTGCATCTATATTCATCAGGGATATTGGCCAGTAGTTTTCTTTCTTTGTGACATATTTGTCTGGTTTTGGTATCAGGGTGATGGTGGCCTCGTAGAATGAGTTTGGGAGTGTTCCTCCCTCTGCTATATTTTGGAAGAGTTTGAGAAGGATAGGTGTTAGCTCTTCTCTAAATGTTTGGTAGAATTCACCTGTGAAGCCATCTAGTCCTGGGCTTCTGTTTGTTGGAAGATTTTTAATCACAGTTTCAATTTCAGTGCTTGTGATTGGTCTGTTCATATTTTCTATTTCTTCCTGGATCAGTCTCAGCAGGTTGTGTATTTTTAAGAATTTGTCCATTTCTTCCAGGTTGTCCATTTTATTGGCATAGAATTGCTTGTAATAATCTCTCATGATCCTTTGTTTTTCTGTAGTGTCAGTTGTTATTTCTCCTTTGTCATTTCTAACTCTATTCATTTGAGTCTTCTCCCTTTTTTTTCTTGATGAGTCTGGCTAATGGTTTATCAATTTTGTTTATCTTCTCAAAGAACCAGCTTTTAGTTTTACTGATCTTTGCTCTCGTTTCCTTCATTTCTTTTTCCTTTATTTCTGATCTGATCTTTATGATTTCTTTCCTTCTGCTATCTTTGGGTTTTTTTTGTTCTTCTTTCTCTAATTGCTTTAGGTGCAAGGTTAGGTTGTTTATTCTAGATGTTTCCTGTTTCTTAAGGTAGGATTGTATTGTTATAAACTTCCCTCTTAGAACTGCTTTTGCTGCATCCCATAGGTTTTGCGTTGTTGTGTCTCCATTGTCATTTGTTTCTAGGTATTTTTTTATTTCCCCTTTGATTTCTTCAGTGATCACTTCGTTATTAAGTAGTGTATTGTTTAGCCTCCATGTGTTTGTATTTTTTACAGATCTTTTCCTGTAATTTATATCTAGTCTCATAGCATTGTGGTCAGAAAAGATACTTGATATGATTTCAATTTTCTTAAATTTACCAAGGCTTGATTTGTGACCCAAGATATGATCTATCCTGGAGAATGTTCCATGAGCACTTGAGAAAAATGTGTATTCTGTTGTTTTTGGGTGGAATGTCCTATTAATATCAATTAAGTCTATCTTGTTTAATGTGTCACTTAAAGCTTGTGTTTGCTTCTTTATTTTCATTTTGGATGATCTGTCCATTGGTGAAAGTGGGGTGTTAAAGTCCCCTACTATGATTGTGTTACTGTCGATTTCCCTTTTTATGGCTGTTAGTATTTGCCTTATGTATTGAGGTGCTCCTATGTTGGGTGCATAAATATTTACAATTGTTATATCTTCTTCTTGGATCGATCCCTTGATCATTATGTAGTGTCCTTCTATGTCTCTTGCAATAGTCTTTATTTTAAAGTCTATTTTTTCTGATATGAGAATGGGTACTCCAGCTTTCTTTTGATTTCCATTTGCATGGAATATCTTTTTCCATACCCTCCCTTTCAGTCTGTATGTGTCCCTAGGTCTGAAATGGGTCTCTTGTAGACAGCATATATACGTGTCTTGTTTTTGTATCCATTCAGCCAGTCTGTGTCTTTTTGTGGGAGCATTTAATCCATTTACATTTAAGGTAATTATCAATATGTATGTTCCTATTCCCATTTTCTTAAATGTTTTGGGTTTGTTATTGTAGGTGTTTTCCTTCTCTTGTGTTTCTTGCCTAGAGAATTTCCTTTAGTATTTGTTGTAAAGCTGGTTTGGTGGTGCTGAACTCTCTCAGCTTTTGCTTGTCTGTAAAGCTTCTAATTTCTCCATCAAATCTGAATGAAGTCCTTGCTGGGTAGAGTAATCTTGGTTGTAGGTTTTTCTCCTTCATCACTTTAAATATGTCCTGCCACACCCTTCTGGCTTGCAGAATTTCTGCTGAAAGATCAACTGTTAACCTTATGGGGATTCCCTTGTGTGTTATTTGTTGTTTTTCCCTTGCTGCTTTTAATATGCTTTCTTTGTATTTAATTGTTAATGGTTTGATTAATATGTGTCTTGGCATATTTCTCCTTGGATTTATCCTGTATGGGACTCTCTGTGCTTCCTGGACTTGATTAACTGTTTCCTTTCCCATATTAGGGAAGTTTTCAACTATAATCTCTTCAAATATTTTCTCAGTCCCTTTCTTTTTCTCTTCTTCTTCTGGGACCCTTATAATTTGAATGTTTTTGCATTTAATGTTGTCCCAGAGGTCTCTGAGACTGTCCTCAGTTCTTTTCATTCTTTTTTCTTTATTCTGCTTTGCAGTAGTTATTTCCACTATTTTATCTTCGAGGTCACTTATCCGTTCTTCTGCCTCAGTTATTCTGCTATTGTTCCTTCTAGAGTATTTTTAATTTCATTTATTGTGTTGTTTTCATTGCTTGTTTCCTCTTTTGTTCTTCTAGGTCCTTGTTAACTGTTTCTTGCATTTTCTCCATTCTATTTCCAAGATTTTGGATCATCTTTACTATCATTATTCTGAATTCTTTTTCAGGTAGACTGCCTATTTCCTCTTCATTTGTTAGGTCTGGTGTGCTTTTACCTTGCTCCTTCATCTGCTGTGTGTTTTTCTGTCTTCTCATTTTGCTTATCTTACTGTGTTTGGGATCTCCTTTTCACAGGCTGCAGGTTCGTAGTTCCCGTTGTTTTTGGTGTCTGTCCCCAGTGTCTAAGGTTGGTTCAGTGGGTTGTGTGGGCTTCCTGGTGGAGGGGACTAGTGCCTGTGTTCTGGTGCATGAGGCTGGATCTTGTCTTTCTGGTGGGCAGGTCCATGGCTGGTGGCGTGTTTTGGGGTGTCTGTGGCCTTATTATGATTTCAGGCAGCCTCTCTATTAATGGATGGGGCTGTGTTCCTGTCTTGCTAGTTGTTTGGCATAGGGTGTCCTGCACTGTAGCTTGCTGGTCGTTGAGTGGAGCTGGGTCTTGACATTGAGATGGAGATCTCTGGGAGATTTTTGCCGTTTGATATTATGTGGAGCTGGGAGGTCTCTTGTGGACCAGTGTCCTGAAATTGGCTCTCCCACCTCAGAGGCACAGTCCTGATGACTGGCCGGAGCTACCAGAGCCTTTCATCCACACGGCTCAGAATAAAAGGGAGAAAAATAGAAAGAAAGAAAAGAAAAGAAAGAAAAAGAAAGAAAGAAAGAAAGAGGGTAAAATAAAATAAGATAAAATAAAGTTATTAAAATAAAAAATATTTATTAAGAAAAAGAAATTTTAAGTAAAAAAAAAAAAAAAAAACGGACTGACAGATCCCTAGGACAAATGGTGAAAGCAAAGCTATACAGACAAAACCTCACACAGAATCATACACATACACACTCACAAAAAGAGGAAAAGGGGAAAAAATAATATATCTTGCTCCCAAAGTCCACCTCGTCAATTTGGGATGGTTCGTTGTCTATTCATGTATTCCACCGATGCAGGGTACATCAAGTTGATTGTGGAGCTTTAATCCGCTGCTTCTGAGGCTGCTGGGAGAGATTCCCTTTCTCTTCTTTGTTCTCACAGCTCCCAGGGGCTCAACTTTGGATTTGGCCCCGCCTCTGCATGTAGGTCGCCGGAGGGCGCCTGTTCTTCGCTCAGATAGTATGGGGTTAAAGGAGCAGCTGATTCGGGGGCTCTGGTTCATTCAGGCCACGGGGAGGGAGGGGTACGGATGCGGGGTGAGCTTGTGGCAGCAGAGGCTGGCGTGACGTTGCTCCAGCCTGAGGTGCCGTGCGTTCTCTTGGGGAAGTTTTCCCTGGATCCCGGGACCCTGGCAGTGGCAGGCTGCACAGGCTCCCTGGTGGGAAGGTGTGGATTATGACCTGTGCTCGCACACAGGCTTCTTGGTGGCGGCAGCAGCAGCCTTAGCGTCTCATGCCTGTCTCTGGGGTCCGCACTGACAGCCACGGCTCACGCCCATCCCTGTAGCTCCTTTAAGCAGCGCTCTTAATCCCTTCTCCTCGCGCACCAGGAAACAGAGGCAAGAGAAGGTCTCTTGCCTCTTTGGCAGCTCCAGACTTTTTCCAGGACTCCCTCCCGGCTTGCTTAGGCTCGCTAACCCCCTCCACGCTGTGTTGACGCCGCCAACCCCAGTCCTCTCCCTGGAATCTGACCTCCGAAGCCTGAGCCTCAGCTCCCAGCCCCCGCCTGCCCCGGCGGGTGAGCAGGCAAGCCTCTCGTGCTGGTGAGTGCCGGTCGGCACCAATCCTCTGTGCGGGAATCTCCCCGCTTTGCCCTCCGCACCTCTGTTGCTGCGCTCTCCTCTGTGGCTCCGAAGCTTCCCCTCTCCGCCACCTGCAGTCTCCACCCGCGAAGAGGCTTCCTAGTGTGTGGAAACCTTTCCTCCTTCACGGCTCCCTCCCACTGGTGCGGGTCCTGTCCCTATTCTTTTGTCTCTGTTGATTCTTTTTTCTTTTGCCCTACCCAGGTACGTGGGGGGTTTCTTGCCTTTTGGGAGGTCTGACGTCTTCTGCCAGCGTTCAGTAGATGTTCTGTAGGAGTTGTTCCATGTGTAGATGTATTTCTCAGACCCTTTTTTTTTTTTTTTTTTTTTTTTTTTGGTGTAGATGTATTTCTGGTGTATCTGTGGGGAGGAAGGTGATCTCCGCGTCTTACTCTTCCGCCATCTACTCAGTATTCCTCATGTCTTTTTGTTAAAATTTTTATTGTACTATAGTTGATTTACAATATTGTGTTAGATTTTGCTGTATAGCAAAGTGAATCAGTTATACATATACATATATCCACTCTTTTTTAGATGCTTTTCCCATATAGGTCATTACAGAGTACTGAGTAGAGTTCCCTGTGCTATACAGTAGGTTCTTATTAGTTATCTATTTTATATATAGTAGTACTTTTATGTCAATCCCAATCTCCCAGTTTATCCCTCCCCCCACCCACCCACCCTGGTAACCATAAGTTTGTTTTTTACACCTGTGTCTCTATTTCTGTTTTGTAAATAAGTTCATTTGTACCATTTTTTTAGATTCCACATATAACTGGTATCATATGATATTTGTCTTTCTCTGCCTGATTTACTTCACTCAGTGTGACAATCTCCATGCCTTCTATTGCTGTTGACTACCTTTGACTCTCCCAAATGTATGTTTCAAGCTGATCCTCTCCCGAGTGCTAGGCTCATGACATCTCCACTTGAATCCATAATCATCACCTCAGATTTAATGTATCCAAACTTGCAATTCCTCAAGTTTCCCCATCATAGGAAAAGACACCTCTGTTCATTCATTAGCCCAGTCTTGAACTCTAGTCATCCTTGACTCTCCTACTTTTCTAACATCCCACCTCTAATTCGTCATCACATCTCTCAATTCTGCTATCAAATTGTATCCCGAATACATCTCATATCTGACCACTTCCCACCAATTCCACTGCCACTATCATTATCTTTTCTCTAGATTACTAAAATATCCTTTGTGGAAAGTATTATTTTTGCTAATGAATATCTGGTTCTTCCTTACTTGTGGGTACAAAGAAAACTCACTCTTCTCTTCCTGCTTGACATGTGATTCGCCTTGGCAAGTGAAATAGATGCATATGATTTGTTTTATTTTCAGATGAAGTCACTTAATTGCTGACTCTCTAGAGCTTTTTTATCCTTTCTTTGGCAATCTAGAAGCACTTGTTGATGTGGAAGTGCCATGAAATTGATGATGAATGGGGAGTTTCCTCAACCCAGAGCACAGTTTGCATGTGTTACTATCAATACAGCCTGACTGACACAACCTTCAAACTGATCTCCTTGATGTGCTCTTGCTTCTATTGTACATCCCTACAGACTATTTTTAACAAAGCTGCCAACTGCTCTCTCAACGCAAAAAACATTGTATCTGTCCTCTGTTCCAAACCTTCTAATGGCTTCCCATCAGACTTTGAATAAAATCCAAAGCCATTATCAACACGCCCCATGGCCCTATATACATGATTTGGTCTCTCCTAATTGTCTGAAGTCTTTTCGTACCTCTTCCCCCTCACTCTTTCCCTACTCCAGATACGCTGTACTTCTTGAATTCCTCAAGTATGACTAGTGTGGTCCTGCCAGAGCCCAAAGCAAAATGCTCTCTCTCTTCCTCCTGCCATCTATTCTTCGATCAATGCATCCATTGGCAAAGCTTAACCAAAACTCAGCTGGTGAGGAAATCTGAGAAATGCCCTTTGCAGCCTTCTAGTTTCAGTAGTACAGAGAAGAAAATAGAGTAAGTGTGGGACTAAGAACCAATAAACAACTATCCAGTGCCCCTGGCATAATTTAAATTGCACAAAAAAAATATTTATTGAGAAGGCTAAATGAATATGTCCTCCTCAAAGTTTCTCCTATTAATCAGCACCTGCTCATAAGATTATGAATAATACAGAGAAGCAAAACTAATGGCAATGGAGGTGGTGATCTGAGAATTGTATAAGTAAGTACAATATTCCTGAAAACTCACATGTTAAGCAAACCAATACAATGAGACTCTCTTCTTATAAATGAATTTTACATTAAAGCATCTCACTGGCTAACACTCTCATTCAAACTCCCTTCCTGGAAAAATGAGATACAGTGCTAGCCAAAGGCTGGAGTCGTAGGGTCCAAATCTGGCAGTGATGACAGGGCTGACATGGAAGTCACAGAGCATGAATGGAGGCAGTTCTAAATAAAGACAACCAGGAATAAAGCAGGAGTAAAACCAAACTGACATTAAAACCGAAGCATCAATTTAATGAAACTGGGTAGTGAGGCACAAAACAGGAACCAGGCAACAGGATAAGAACTAGTCACCAAGGGATAGAGAAAAAGCTCAGAATAATGTCTAGGAGGCACAGCTTAAAAGAAAAAATATTCTGGAGCATAATTCACCATAGCTTTTTGAACAGAGGCTGTGTTTTTACCCTCTGTGTAGGAAAAAGCAGACATACTGTAAGATTAGTAAAGAAAGTGGCAGATGAAATTTAATTTATTTTACTTTGTTAATTTATAGGCACTATGATAAGCATTTTATATGAACGCATTATTTTACTTTCAGTCTTTCAGTTCATAAAACCCCCAAAGTTATCCACGGTCTCAACTTTACAACTGAGAAAAATTAGACCCAGAGAGGTTAAGTCATTTTCCCCAAGTCATGCAATCCAGTAAGTGCTAAAGACAATATCAAATAATGACCTAATTTCATAGCCCATGATCTTTCCCAGTAGATATACCTCCTGGTTAAAGTTGCTGGCATCAAATATATTAAATATATAGGACACACATACACAGGAAAAGAATATTTTATCAATAATGCAAAATATACTTTTAACTGCCTTTAGAACACATATGGTGAACTGATTTATCTTCCTAATTGTTTCTTATGTTAATATTATAATGCATTTTCCCCCAGCAGCCCATTCTAAGAGATGAAGGAAGGTAGGAGCACAAGGCTATTGACAGGTGGGAATGAACATTTGTGACAATAACCCACAAAACCAACAATCTACATGTGGCTAATTGAGAGAAGACTGCATTTTTTTTTAACATCTTTATTGGGGTATAATTGCTTTACAATGTTGTCTTAGTTTCTGCTTTATAACAAAGTGAATCAGTTATACATATACATATGTTCCCATATCTCTTCCCTCTTGCATCTCCCTCCCTCCCACCCTCCCTATCCCACAGACCTAGAGTCTGTCATACAGAGTGAAGTAAGTCAGAAAGAGAAAGACAAATTCCATATGGTAACACATATATATGGAATTTAAGAAAAAAAAATGTCATGAAGAACCTAGGGGTAAGACAGGAATAAAGACACAGACCTACTAGAGAACGGACTTGAGGATATGGGGAGGGGGAAGGGTGAGCTGTGACAAAGCGAGAGAGAGGCATGGACATATGTATACTACCAAACGTAAGGTAGATAGCTAGTGGGAAGCAGCCACATAGCACAGGGAGATCAGCTTGGTGCTTTGTGACCGCTCAATTTGCATTTAATACACATTGATGGTAAACTGCCCGTTGGAATTTTCTTCCTGTTCCTCCCTACTCTTACAAGGTAAAAAACAAAACAAAACATAAATTTGAATTTTTGTGGAGACACAGTAATTAAGTGCTATCAAACCAGTCTTTGAAAATTTGTAATAAAAAAATCTGTAGAAAAATACAAGGGTTTACATTTCACTTTTTCACTCCTTTTCCCAGTATGTAATGGATTGCAAACAATGGGCTATCTCTGAGAGAACTGGGAATGTAGCATTTAAATCAGTAGCATCTACTTCCAAGCACATTTCTCTAAAGCCAAGAAGAAACAAACAAAAGGCCAAATTGTACACACAATTTAAAGATGTAAATTTTTAAAAACTAACTTAAGGAAATATTTTTCTCTTAGATCTTGACAGGAGGTGACGTTTTACCTGAAAATTGTTTTGTTATAAAAAGCTAACATAGGTAGCAAAGATCCGCAATCATTTCAGCTCAATTTTCCTCTCCCCTGGTTGATGCCCACATGCTTTAGAGAGGAACCATTACCCTTTGCCTTTTTGTTATTGCAGTGTTAACACCTGGAGGGCACTTTCTCGCCTCCCATTCAACCTACTACAGTTTGAATCAGCCAGCCCTGGAAATTGTTCTCCCAGAATTTCTAGGTGCTACATATTTAGGAAGTACTTGACGGTTCTCACTTAATTCAGTTTCTCTGGAGCATTTGATGCTATTGACCACTAACTTCCCTCTGAAATTCCCCTCCTTTGAGTTCTGAGTCACCATTCTTCTCTGGTTTTCTTTTTACCCCTCTGACTACTCTTTCATGACATCTCTTGAGGTTTCTTCCTCTTACTTTGTCAATGCTCTGAATGTTGACATTCAACAGATCTATTTCTCAACTCTCCTCCATAATTCTTTGTGTGTGTGTGTGTGTGTGTGTGTGATCTTATCCATTCTTTTTTCTTTCTTTTTTTTTTTTTTTTGCGGTACGCGGGCCTCTCACTGTTGTGGCTTCTCCCCTTGCAGAGCACAGGCTCCAGATGCGCAGGCTCAGCGGCCATGGCTCATGGGCCCAGCCGCTCCGCGGTATGTGGGATCTTCCTGGACCGGGGCACGAACCCGTGTCCCCTGCATCAGCAGGCAGGCTCTCAACCACTGCGCCACCAGGGAAGCCCCTATCCATTCTTAATTACTATTTCAAAAATCATATTTCCAGTCCTGATCTCTCTGATGACATTTCAATCATACTGCACATCAGATAATTCCAGTTGAGCCCCTCATATCAATAAAACTAGAAACAGACCTGTCATATTGCTGCCGAACAATCTGCTCTTTGTCCTGTGCTCTGTATCTTATCCAATGCCAGGACTATTCATGTAGCTTTCCCTAGTCCAAAATCTGGGAGTTGTTCTTACCTTCACTCTCACTTCCAATACCCACCACACCTGAAGGAAAATGAATTCATATCACTCCTCCAATTTTAATACATGCAAAAGTTTCCATTTCCTCTCTCTTTAACACCTCTCTTATCTTCTTTCACCAGAATTATTTCAACAGCTTTTTTTCTTTTTTCCTTAATTCTGGCCTTGCTTACTTCTAATACAGTCCCTGCCCTGTAGTTATAGTAATCTTTCTAAAAGTCAGTTCTTATCATGTCACTGTCCTGCTTTTAACCGCTTAACTCCTCTACCTGGACCTTGTATCTCCTGCCAAACTCTCAGGCATTGACTACAAGATCTTTTATAACCTGACCCCAGATAAGCTCTTGTCTTTGTCAATATCCATCCTAATCCCCCACCTCAGTCTTATAAAAAGCTATTAAACTATATAACTCCTCAAATGCAACATTCTATTCTTTCTTATCTTGGCACATGCCACCCATAAAAAATACTCTTTCCCCTTTGTCTCGTCACTTGCTTCACCTAACTACTCCCTACTTATTCTTTTATACTCAGCTGTGAAGTTTCCATGATTCACCCTTCCCAACATGCATCTGTACCCACACACACAACATTTAAAAATAAATGTGAAATAAAAACAGTTTTAAAAACAAACACTGAATTCATTACCATAGACCCACACCAAGGAAAAACTAACGCCACATACTAAGGTAACATCACTACGTTTCATGAACATCTTTAGTACATGTGCTTTCAAACACTTTTCTAAAAGTATTACAGAAGTGCTATCACTTCCATTCTCTGAATTAGCACTGATATAACATCACGATGTGTCATCACTTCTTCAAGTTAGTGACCAGTCAAAATTAATCTAAAAAGAAAGACAAAAGACTTATAAGTGAGAGGCTTAATGGGACAAGCTACTAGCTTATGTATTCATTCTCTCCCTCCTTTGGCATTCATTCTAGATTGCCCTCAGCTTTGGATACCCTTCTGTTCTAGATTGCTTGCTCGCTTATCCCACACCTTCATCACTAGATGTCTGAGCCCTGAGTCACCTTGCCCTTGTCAAGACTTGGATGCTGCAATTGTTCATTGATAATTATCACTGGGCATGGAAGCAGCAAGAGGCAACTTGCTGAATCCCCTGAGTCCTGAAATATTTAGTCCTGACTGCTGCAATATGTTATAGCAGCCCAGTGTCTATGTAATAGTCAGGTCAATTATTCCTGCCAATATAGTAACTCTATTATTTGCCTGCTAGTCTGCTGACATGAGGAGCCCAGAATGACCCGGTGGCAGCTTTAGCTTTAAACTTAGTTGAATATTTACTGTGCCCCTAGCTGTAGGCCCTTCCCCTTCCCGTATGCCACTCAGAAACCAAGATGTTGGTCTGGTAGAGACTACATTGCGGGGATAGGAAGCACAAATTCCCTAAATGGATAAATAGAAGTAATGGTAAGTTGAAGACCTTTACTTCTGCCACCTGTTTCATAAACCCATATAGTTCAGCTATTTGTATCACAATCTCACAGAATGGCCATTGATTCAAAGTATATATGGCACCTTAAAGGACAATACTCTAATACTGCAAAATGTCCTCCCCAAGCTGACACCTTATGTGTACTTTTGAGAGGCCCTTCCAAGATTCTGTAAGATCGACAGTTCCTTACCTGTAGATCTCATGATCATGTCCCCTTTGTTATACCTCCTCAATTGTATAGTGAGGCCTTAGGCCTAGGTGATGTTATTTCACAATATAAGCACTCTGTGAGCCCTCTGACATTTCTGCTAGCTGACGTACTGTATACATGGGTACATATCAATCTCAGTATGGATGAATCGCTATCAATATAGTCAACTAGACACCAAGTGACTGGTTGGATTCCTCAAAAGATGAGGGTTTAGTATTAATTCATTGCTCACTGATCAGACATTCAGCAGTAGGTTATACTTGGTGAAAGAGAATCCAAGCTATTAGGCCCATAGGTAGCCATTATCCCAGCCAACATAGCCTCTCCATTCATGAGCCAAATGTTCAAATACTAGGGCAGAAAAACAGGGGCTGCCTAGCATATACTAAATGAGTAATTATGTACATCTGATTTTAATGACTCCTCTGAAATTGGTATGCTATAATATGAATTGTTTTGAAGTAAAAAGACGTACAAACCTTTGTGCCACTCCCAGATGTATCTATCTGCATGCCTCTTGAATATCTCCTTGTCTCCAATTTCCTATTCTTGCACTTTCCAGATCCTTGAACAACCTGCAAAGCTATCCATCACTTCCCAGGAATTTGTGTACCTTGAACCACTTCTTTGTTCACATAAATTTGATGACAAGTTATACTGAATGAAGTTCTGTCTACTTGGGGGACTTTCCCTCACCACTGTCTTCCACGGCCACTCCAAGTGGTGATAGTGTGCAGCAGTCTTTTCTTCACTTGCACCAACACATCAATCAATCCATCCAGGATCCAGACTAGGTGCTTTGCACCTCCATCATCTGGCCTTAAGGAAACCTCAAAGGGAATGTATCTGTGAGCTTAGAAAGAGTTGTCTTAACAGCGGTAGGTGACAAAGGGTTCTGGTCAACAAACCAATGTGAAGTGTCCATTATCTAATAAGTTTATCCAACATGAATATGCCCTCAGGGACCAGAGAAATGACTATGCTGGAGATCTGTGAAGTGGACATGAACTAGGACTTTATCACTGGCCTCTGTATTCCCCCTCTGTGAGGTGGGCGGTTGATGTTTGGATCTTCAGGTATGAGTGTCAGCTCAGAACCTGTATCTAAGTGCTCTCAAAATATCTGAGTATTTCTCCTTTCCCCAATGTATGCTATTTTATTAAAGGAAAAGGAGTGGAAGAATGGCTGTTGAATGTGCCTTCTATGTATATTCCATCTGGAGGGTTCTTCCTCTCCTTCAGTCAATAACCCTGAGTCTGAAAATTGGCTAAGGTCTGGAAACAAGGATTGTGATTTTCCATTACAGACGCTGGCATCAATCTTCTTCTCACTTGTTCTTGACCTTCTTTGATTGTATACGTCAGGGGTCAACAAACTTCTTCTGAGAAGGGCCACACAGAAAAGATTTTATGGCTTTTCAGGTCATACAGTCTCTGTTGAACCTACTTAACTTTTCCACTGTAGCACAAAACAGCCATAAACAATAGGTAAACAAATGGACATGGCTGTGTTCCACAGGCAAACGACTGGCTCTGACCCACAGGCTATAGTTTGCTGACCCAGGTACAAGTCTAGTAATACCCTTACTGGCTGCCCATCTATCTCATCCATAAGAGATCTGTCATCTCTCAAATAAGATGGAGCCTCAAAAGTCAGTCCCTGAATGTCATTCTGACCTTGCTGCCCATCATAATAATTATATCTACTTTGCTGCTGATGACTAAGGCCTGCCTCCTAACATCAAATATGTCATGATTTTATTATCCACATTGACCCCAGGGAGACAAGCTGTATACAAGCATCTTCTATCATCAATGGAAGCCTACAGAGACAGTCACCATTATGCTTCTCATCAATGCTGTTGCACTCCTTAATACTGAATTCCTTATCCTTTTAGTAAAAGGAGTATCCTCTGGGACCTTCCAGGAAACAGAGCCAGATCGTATTCTTTCCACTTGTATAATAAATTCATTTGAACTTGTTCATTCATCTAGTTGGTGATGGCGTTCTTATTACTATCTGACTGGTAAGCTCTTTAATTTCAGTATCTCACATCAAGGGGACAACTTCTGATACTCTCCTAAGTTGAGTTCCCCAACAAGCATACCCCATGAAAAAGATATGAGGACAAGCAAATTATTTGAGAGTTGTACTCAAGACGTACTGTCAGGGGAAAGAGGAAGAAAGACAAGTAAGGAAAGGAAGCCAAATACAGATTGTGTTATCAAGCACGTTACTGATTTGGGCAACTAAAATGCAATCTCACTGAGGAACTTTTAAAGACAGTGTAGCATTGACATATATACACTACCAAATGTAAAATGGATGGCTACTGGGAAGTTGCTGCATAGCACAGGGAGATCAGCTCGGTGCTTTGTGACCACCTAGAGGGGTGGGATAGGGAGGGTAGGAGGGAGATGCAAGAGGGAGGGGATATGGGGATATATGTATACATATAGCTGATTCACTTTGTTGTACAGCAGAAACTAACACAACATTGTAAAACAAAGATGTGAAGAAAAAAAAAAAGACAATGTGAAACACACCTCAAAATTATCCTTCCCAAGGGTCAGGAAAGCTGAACTATATATATTCAAACTCTAATCCATCATTGGCCAAGGACTGCTCCCAGGGTGCTAACTCCCTAATACTTCTAGGTGCCCTGAATGTATAATGAGAGAAACTCTGAGACTGAAATGGCAGGAACTTGCAGTGGGACACTGTGGTATGGTCTGGCACTGTGAATATCAAGGGGGTATGGGCAGGACATCAATGATATATGCTGCATACATTATAGCTGATGGAAAGGAAGAAAAGGATGGGCAGAAGAAAGATAAAGAAAGTTTATTTCTTAGAGTAAAAAGCTAAGATATTGTAACACAGACACTCCCAAAATGCTAGGGTTGAAAAAAGATAGAAGTTTATTTTCCTCTTGTGTCACACTCAAAGTTCCTGGTCAGTATGTGGCTCTTCTCCATACAGTCGTTCAGAGGCCACGGTTATGGCAGTTCTGCAATATTCAATACGTGGCTTCCAAGGCCACACTGAAAATCACCTTTTTAGCCAGGGATAGCGGAAAAGAACAGAAGGTAGAGATTTGATTTTCAGCATGTATGTTGAAGCTAACAGACATCATTCTCACGCATGTAACGTTAGCAAGATTTTGTCACAGGATCACCCTTAGCAACAAAGCTATCTGGCAATGTTGTTCTTAACTGGGAACCCACAGCTCAACAAAAGTTTTTACCATGGAAGAAGAGGAGAATGGATTTGGGGGTAGTTTCTGCTTCATAAGATAAGAGGGGATTCTCCCAATAGAGGAGAATCTGTATATTAATTAAAGTTCATAAAAACAAACAAAAAAGATTGTTATAAATATATTATTCAAAATTTCAAAGACAATCAATATAACAACCAAAAATTAGAAAAAAGAAAAAAAAGAGCTCTATTTTAATTTTTGGAGGAACCTCCATACTGGCTGCACCACTATTCCCAGCAACAGTGCACAAGGGTTCTGTCTAAAGGTAATAATAGAAGTTACTCATATAATTCAGTGGCTTGAAAGTAACTACTCAGGAATTTAAAGTGAACAAGGTTTTTAAAATACTGTAGATTTTTTGAGATATGGGGGAGAGGGTCCGATAGAATTTAATTTTTACTATTTTGAATATAATAAAAATACATTCTGAAAGTATAAAAATGAAGTATATTCCCTTGATTCAGGAATATAAAATAAATTATAAAATATGCTGTTAACTAATAAAATCAAAGTACATAACAGTATGTTTAATATAATCCCATCAGTATAAATAAGAAAGGATACACACACACAATAAACAGAATATACTTGTCTATGTTAACAGATATTTTTAGAAAGATATATAAAGATTATTCATAATGGTTGTCATCAAAGAGTGAAATTGCTGGTCAGAACTTTGAATTAGAAAAAGGGAGATTTCCATTTTTCTGATTTTTTTTTTTACCTCTTCAATTTATTACTTTGGTTTAGAAAAAATTTTAAAATATATTTACAGGGAAAATAAATCCATTGAGCTAAAAAGTCAAATACTCTGATATACATTTTTAGTCATGTAACTTAAACTGCAAACTATCTTAAAACTCCTCAGTGTTCACCACAGCTGTCTCCCATCAGTTCATGGAATCATTGTTATAATAGAACAGAATTTTATTAACATGGGCAAAGAAGAGCCCTCTCCTACCTCACAGTCCCCGTCAGTGCCATATGACTGAATTCCATCCACTCAAAACAGTTCTAAGTAAGCATGCATTCATTCATCCATTTATCAATTCATTCATCTTAAAATTTTGAGTCAGAAGCAGCAAGAAAATCATTAGAAGCAGCTGATGAAAATGTCATGACAGTGATGGATGGTGGAAAGAGAATTTCTGGAGACAACAGTGTTTCAGAATAGACATTTGCATTGTTTAAGGGGAACTCCAGCTATGGCCAGAGTTGGAAGAGATAGTCTTTCTTTGTCCAAAATTGTTTATCCTTTTTCATCATAATTTCTTTAGAAGTAATAGCCCTCTGGGGGGTAAATATTGAAAGGAGGAGGTTCTATTAATAATAATTCTTTATCCTGAGCACTTTATTGAATGTGATTATTTAAGTATGGCAGATGTCCTGAGGCATCTGCTCACTTGCACCTACTTTGTACAACCCATGAGAAATAATGACCACTTTTAGTATAACATGCATTCATGAGTTATGCTTTGAACATAAGGTAAAATTTCCATTTCCACATAATGAAACTTTTTTATGATGTGATCATTTTTACTTTTCAGTTTATGCAATGCAATTTTTTTTTTCTCCAAGAGTGATCAAATTTGCCATATAGTTTATGCAGTTATGTCCTTGTGACCATTCAGAACACATCACACTGACTCTACCTTTGCCTGATGCTTCTGATCACATGGACATATTCCAGAAGTTGTTCTTTGAGATATTTATTTAAGTCACTTGAAAGCACTGGTGTTGGTTGAATTCCCACTGATCCCTTAGGGCAATAGGACAGGCTTGCTGCTGGCATTGTGGATCCTGCTGGGCCAAGACCAGAGCTGAGAATTCCACTCTTAAGCATCAGTGTCATGGAGGCCAACGAGTGAACACAGCCAACAAAACAGCAAACATACCTAACGTTAAAATGGCAGGAGGTGATTCAGAAGCCCATACAATCTGATGCCATCAGAGGCAGACATTAGAGTAGAGGTATGAAGAAACAAGACTCTAGAGCTAGGATATGAGTACAAGAAAAAGAAAATTGAACCAAAAGGCCAATGGTGGTCTTAGACAATTACCTAAATAAGCATTAGGCTGCTGTCTGTGACAACCTCCACCCAGTCAGGACTGCTCTGTCCCCCTCTTCAGCTAGCGTAGTGCATGAAAGGGGCAGAATATGCAAGTGAGGGCTACCTGTTCAGGTCTCTTCTGTCTGCCCAAAGGCTCTGTGTAGGCTGGTGGGGCCCTGGGCTCAGGTTAAGCAGCCAAGCTTCCACTTGGCTGCATTATGGCTTTTAATCATACTCCCTTCTCCAACCTTAACAATCTGTCCTCAGACAAAAAGTGCACAAAAACACACAATAAAACCATAGATAAACAAACAAAAACAACAGCAAAAGAAATGAGGCAAAAATAAAGGAGGAATCTAAGGCTGCATAACAAAGAGTACCAGCTTGAATATGACAGGATTTCTGGCAGCTGTCCCCCCCTTACCCTCCCCCCACACACCAAATATTAGCAGGTAAATAATGTGTAGGCAAGATCCCATCCCAATAAAAACATACAAGATTTATTCTATTTTTTAATGATGAAATTTCATCATTTAATTTCTTCTACGAATATGTATTGAGTTCCTATTGTCGATATTCCAGGGGTATTCCAGAAGATGCAATGACCTTTGCTCTCATTTACAGTCTACTGAGAGAAAAATCAGTGATCCCACTGAGCTAGGCTTTCAAGTCTAGAAGAATTAATAAGGGTGCCTTGGAAGCATGTAATAGTGGAAATTGGCTGGAGCGGCAGGGGTGTGCTAGTGTAGACTGCTCAGCTTCTTTGCAGTAGTAGATGATATTCTATCCAATATGTAAAGACATTTCATTCCAAGTAAGATTAGCACATGGCTTTTGAATTATAAACACTTTAATAAAATAACAAATGCCCTATAGAAATTAGCTACATGTTCTGATGCTCCAAATTTTCAATTGACAATAAGAAATCTAGTTACAGACACTGGGGAGGAATTGCTTTCTTATGAAAATGAAAAAACTGTTACATAGCAGGACTGAGAGATATCATACCTGGGCTGAGAGCCAATTGTACTTCACCCCTACTTTCTAGTGCCTTGTAATGAAGTTCATCATCTTCCCAGCATCGTTAGAATCCAAAAGACTTGGATTTGAATCTCACCACACTACTTGTAACTGGGCTCTTCTGCAAGTGTCATCTTTGAAAAATGGGAATAAATAATACTTGTCAACATTGAAGGATTAAATGTGAAGGCAGAGCAAAATGCATAGTGCAAGATGGACCAGGTTGTCTCAAAAACAGAATTATCTCTTTGGTGAAGAGTATTTTTTTTATATAATTCAGGAGGAAAACTGGCCACAGCCAGCGAGAACACAGAGAGAAAAATCCTGAGTTCCCGTACCTATTGTCTGAGACTTCTACCCAGCCACAGAGCTCCCCATTTCCCACTAGGCCTGTGAGGCCAGCAGAAATCAATTAATTTCACTAACATCTGGCTCAGTTCTGAGATTTCTTTTTGTAAGACAAAAAGAGTAGACACTGTGACTTGTGTATTAGAATTCTAGTACTGCTGTAACAAATTACCAAAAATATAGACGTTTCAAACCACGCCCATTTGTTATCTGAATTTTCTGTGGGGCTCAGCTAGATCTCTGCCAAGCATCTCACAAGGAGGAAATCAAGGTGCCTGCAAAGTTGGTTTTCCTTTCTCAAGGCTCCGGGGAAGAGTAACACCAAGCTCGTCCAGGTTATTGGCAGAATCCGGGTCCTTGTGGTTGTAGGCACGAGCTGTTTTCTGGCTGGCTATCAGCCAGGAGCCCCTCTCAGTTCCCTAAACCCGTGTGCATTCCTCCTCACATGGCCCCTTCCATCTTCACATCAGCAGTGGGTTATATCTCTGACTTCCCCTTCTGCTTCTTCCAGCTAGAGGTATTTCTCTGCTCCTAAAGCTTTTGCAATTAGATTGAGTCCATCCCTGTATTGTTAATTGAGCGCAATCTCTTTATTTAAGGCCACCAACCTTAATTCATCAGCAAAGTAAATAATATATTCACAGTTTCTGAAGGATTAGGGTATGGGCATCCTTGGGATGCTATCATTCTGCCTAAATCAGCCTGGTTTCACTCTGGGAGCTGGAGGAAATGGTATAGCTGTAGGAAAAGGGGAGGAGGGGACTCATGATAGAAAGGGGCTGACTAAGGGGTTGACTGGAGATAAAGAAACTGCATCGGGTTGGGGGTTTTGTCTGGTTAGCAGGGTGTTTGCTGCCTGGTTGCCTTTTATGTTGAATTTGAATACCTTTAGAGTCATCAAGTATACACTTACTAGTTCCACATTTCCCACCATTCTTCATGGTGTTACTCTGCCCGCCTTTACACAGTTATCTTATAACCCTGCCTCTGAAAGTATCTGTGTTTACAAAATCTGCCTAAAATGAGATCCACAGGAGACAAATGAAGAGGGAAGAAGTGGGGCATATGGGAGCCAGCTGTGTATTTGGCCATAATTCTAGCCATCCCCTCCCATGGAGATCTGAAGGGTGCTAATAGACCATCCTTTGTATTCTCCAGAACAGCCAGAAGATGGCTCCTTGAGTGGTTCTATCAGTTCTCCTGATATTTTTCTCTTCTAGAAGGAATTGGGAGCATACCCGAGGACAAAAAGGAAAAGGTCTGCCAAGCTACACTCATATAGTAGAGGCTCAATAAATGGTTACTAGCTCACTTAACTGTCTCCCTCTGTGTAAGCTCATTCCTTAGCTGTTTATTAAAATGCCTACAAATGAAGGTCTGTGTGCTTGGCATCTATCACACTGAAAAATTTATAATATGAATAAACTCGCAAGAAGCAGTACAGTGACCAGACAGGTAAAAGCACAGGTTCTGGAACTGGGCTGCCGAGATGCAAGCTTTGGCCCTACCATTTACTAACTGCTTCCAACTTGGGAAAGTTATTTAACTCCTCTGTGCTTTGCTTTTCTTATCTGCAAATTGGGAAGAGTAATGAAACCTATTATACAGAGATTTTTGTGAGGATCAAATAAGTTAATAGACATAAGGGACTATCTGATATATAGCACTTCTTCAATAAATACTGAATATTATTATTGTTAAAACCTCTTAATTGTTTTTTATAATATCTCTGATCTTCTTTATAAAAGACTGAGTAATGCATTTGGGAAACAGATTAAAATGTTATTTTAATATTTGTGTCTAAGGTTAAACAATGAACTGGCTTCTCACAAGGAGCTCAGTGTTTCCTGGAGGATATCAAAGTAAACTACCATACAAGAAATAATCATAAAATACCACAGTGGAGAGTGTGGAGAAAAGGTAGCAGAACAGACCTGAATATGTGTGGAGAGGTGGGAATATAACTGACAGAGAAACATAACTTTGTGGAGTTTATACCTTAGCAGGAAGTAGATTTTCTATAAAGCCAATGAAGCTTAAACTTTGCGAAACTTAAACTTTCACAATGCAGGACCCTTCTAAAACCTAGGAGGGGACCCAACTATGTGTGAATTTAGTTTTGTGCTAGTAATTTTGAAATAATTTTCTTTTTCTTTTCCAGCTTTATTGAGGTATAATTGGAAAATAAAATTATAAATTTAAAGTGTGTAACATGATAATTTGACATATGTATAAATTGTGAAAAACTTCTCCTATTGAGTTAATTAGCACACCAGTCACCTCACATATTTACCTTTGTGTGTGTGTGTGTTTTGTGAACATTTAAGTTCTACTCTCTTAGCAAATTTCAATTACATAACAGTGTTATAAAGTATAGTTATCATGTTATATATTAGATCCTCAGAATTTATTTATTTATTTATTTTTGAACTCTTCAGATTCATTTGTTCGATAATTCCTTTCTCCCATTTGTCTTTTCTATTTTATTTATTTTTTGAATTTTATTTATTTATTTTTATACAGCAGGTTCTTATTAGTTATCTATTTTATACATATTAGTGTATATATGTCAATCCCAACCTCCCAGTTCATCCCACCACACCACCCCCCCACCCCGAGAACTTATTTATTTTATAACTGAAAGTTTGTACCCTTTTACCAGTCCTTCCCTTTTCCCCTCACTCCGTACCCCCCTACCAGCCCATGGCAACCACGTATACCATGCAGCATTTGTCTTCTTCTGTCTGGCTTATTTCACTTAGCATATGCCCTCCAGATTCATTCATCTATGCTGTCACAAATAGCAGGATTTCCTTCTAAGACTAAATAATATGAGTATTATTTCATTGCGCATATTATTCCGTACTCACACATTTTCTTTATCCATTCATTTGTCAATAGACATTTAGGTTGTTTCTACACATTGTTTATTGTGAATACGGCTGCAATGAACATAGAAGTGTAGGTATCTCTGTGAGGTAGTGATTTTATTTCCTTTGTATACCAAGAAGTGGGATTGTTGGATCATATGGTAGCTCTTTTTTTAAATTTCTTGTGGAATCTCCATACTGTTTTCCGTACTGGCTGTACCAGTTTACATTCCCAGCAACAGTTTTCAAGGGTTCTCTTTTTTCTACATCATTGCCAGCATTTTTTATCTCTTGTATTTTTGATAATAGCCATCCTGACAGGTGTGAGGTGATAATTCATTGTGATTTTGATTTGCACTTTCCTAATGATTAGTGATATTGAGCACCTTTTCATGTACCTGTTGGCCATTTTATGTCTTCTTTAGAAAAATGTCTATTCGGGTCCTTTGCCCATTTTTTAATTTGGTTATTTATTTATTGCTATTGAGTGGCATGAGTTACTTGTATATTTTGGATATTAACCCCTTATTGGATCTGTGGTTTGCAAATATTCAACTATCCCTTATTGGATATGTGATTTGAAAAATGTCTCCCAATCCATAGGTTGCCTTTCATTTTGTTGATGGTTTTCTTTGCTGTGTGGAAGCTTTCTAGTTTGATGTAGTCTCACTTGTTTACTTTTGCTGTCTTTACTTTTGGTGTCATGTAGCCAGTTCCTTAAAGAAGGTCCACCAAAATGAAAAAGACATCAGATCTCCCAAAACCATGATATTCATCTGAAATGAATACATTTATTCTATGGGATACTTGAGATCCACATGTAGTTTATTAGTATTCCTAGCATTTATTTCTGCCGGTCTCTGCGCCATTGCGTCTGCTCTAGGTTTGGCTTATCAACAGAGAACATTCTGTATTTCAAGCCAGCAACCATTTTATGATAAGAAAGTCTTCTCTGTCCTGTAGCCATCACATTTATTGGTGGCTACATTCTGGAATTTCTACCTCCTAATAGTTCTCAAGGGCATTCCCTCTGCTCTACCTCAGCTGCCATGGTCCCATTCAGAAACTCATCAACTCTATCATGGATGAATGCAATGGGCTATCTGTTAACTGATGTCTAAACCCCCTCCCTTACTCCTTCTGGTCTATTTTTTATACTGGCAATAGTATTATCTTTATAAAACTCAAATGTGGCCATAATAATCCACTTCATAAAATTTTTCAATTACTTACCATTTCCTATAATTTAAACACTAACTCCTCAGTAGGAAATTAAGATCCTTCATAATCTGGCCAATGTTTTTCCCACAGTGTAGTCCCACCTTCTGTGGTTTGCTTTGTTCCTGTGTCCCTGCTGCATTGAATTACTATTCATTTTTTGAATATGCTATCCTGTGTCATGCTTCCATGCTTGTCCAGTCACTCTCCCCTGGTAATGATGGCCTTAGCTTTATTCTCTGGTTGACCATAAGGTGTCTGGTGAATTCCAAGACATCTGTCAAGAGTTAGTTTTGATTTTTTTTCTTTAATCACCTATGTTAAGAATCCCTTGGAACTGGCATTCTTTCCTTCGTGTGCCCATTATTCTTTGTACATGAACTCTTTCATGATCATTGACCTTATCTTCAAGGGCAGAAACCATTTTCTTTACTGTAACTCCTACAGCTACCACATTTTGAGCATATGGCATGTTTTGATAAGTTTTGGTGAAGAAATTATTGAAGGAATGGAATAAATATAGAGTGATTAGAAGTGGTTGCCTAGAAGTTAACTTCTTATGAATAAATCTTTTCATCCCAAGTAATACTTCAATAAATGTGTCATTGACAAGTGTCATGTCTTTTCCTTCTGTATTAGTCTCTTGAGTACTTATTACAGTGCAGAGCACATTGTAAATACTTCTTAATTGATTAAATATTGTCAGCAAGGGCAATCTAAAGCACAATCCATTTAACTTGTCTGACAGAAAAGCTAGAGAGTGCCTCACAGAAGAAAATAGGGGCGAATAAATACCAACTTCCACCCAGGGGGTAGAGAATTTGTTTCCATTTTTAATCTTTCTAAAAAAGTACTGATTACCCAGGTTAGGGAAGACTATTTCTGTGATTAGAAGACCACAGCTATTTTTATCTTATAGGAAAAGCCAGTGGGAGTCATTAGATCCTTTCATAGGTTAATCTAACTTAGGCTTTTGTGTTCCCATGCCTTGGAAATACATGTTGCTTGCATCTATATTGATTTCAACGTGTGTAGCTCTAGGTTCTGTACACAATGTATGTTGATATAATTTATGTGTTTGTTCTAATTGTAGGAAAATTATAAGCAAAACAAAGAATAAAACTATTTATAATCCCAATATAAGCCAAAATAAGTGAGAACTGGTATTTGTCATTGCTCTTCTAACAAACTCATAATTAATATTTTTTTTAAAGAAAAAATATTTTCTCTTAAACATCCATATATTACCATCAAAAGTGCATGCAAAAAGACTAAGCTGAGAAAAATGTGATCAAGGTTTAGATGTACATGCCAAATATAGTCATTGGAAGTATTTAAGTATATTTCTGTGTAAACATATTCTGAAAGAAATATATTTTGTCATGTATTCCTCTAAAATCTGGCACTTAATGTGTTCTAAGATTACAGGCATAAAATTAGCATATTATTATTGTAAATTAGAATGGCAAAGATATGGGTAGCAGCACATTATGAAATGCCATTAGAGAAAAATGGGTTTCTTCCTCCAGGAAATATTGAGAATTCTCTCTCTGTCCTATACTTAAAGGGAAATATTCATGATCAGTTACATTTTTTTTAAGAACCATAAGTATATCATCTGCAAGCTTCCTTTCCTTCAAATGAAGACTGGGCAAATCACTGTAATTGAAATCACCTTGAACCGATGTGAAATTGTGTGCCCCTAATCAGTGGTAGTAACAATAATCATAGCTACCATTTATTGACTGTTAATTTTGTGGCAAGGATTTAATATAAATTATTTCAAAATCCACACTACAGCTCAAAGAGTTAAGTATTATTATACCCCCTTTCCACAGTTGATTAAACAGAGGCCAGGAAAGTTCAAGTCGACCGAGGATACAGCCTTGGCTGGAAGGTGTAGTCAGGAATCATATTCAGGTTACAGCCTAGCTCTCATCCACTGGATCATATTTACTCTGGGGAGAAATCTTGAATCCCCTAGGCTTCTAGCAACCTTGTTGTCAGGAAGGTTTCCTTCTTTATAATGTTCCATTTCCTATGTAAGTCTATTTCTTGCAATTCTGTCCCCTGAGGAGAACAGCTGGTCAGTGCCCTCTTTCTAATAACATTAACTAATTCACTGGTAGAGTAATTTTTCTTATGAGAGATTTTAAACCCCTGGAGAACCAAGTATTTACTCACAGAAGAAAACAAATCTGCACCGAACAAATGCAAGAAGAACGTTTCTTTAGCATCAAGCTTTCCCTATATTTTCAACGTGGGTGGGATGGAAAGAGGTAGACGATGTAAAAAAGTCAGAAGTAAGATATTTTAAAAGATCTTTTCGCATAACTATGATCTAGAACTTGCTGACTACAGATAGAAAAGTTGATGGAAACTCCAAAAATACTAAGAAAATACCTACGCAAACATTTTCAGTGTTTACATACCAAACCAAATTGTAAAAAAATCGCTTAAAGTATTTTAAGAATGTTTCACTACAATAATATTTGTTTTTAGATAAGGCCCTTCTCAAATTTATCATTCAGTAATCACTTTGCAATTATTCTTATTTTATGAATATTTTTGCTGGTTCTTTAGAGAACTCTCGTCTGACTCATTTAAGGCTTCACTGTGTTTTTACCCATTAATCTCAGCCTCTCCTTTGAAAATTAATCTGTGTTTAATGGCCACCTTATGTAATATGCAACAAGGCAGGACTCTCCCATGCATTCCAAAAAGGATAGCATTGAAATATGTCATTAGGCTTATCTTTACATCAAAATCTCATTCATCCAATGACCAATCTGGGGAATTTTAGAACCTTATAACTTTTTTTTTCATAGTGACTAGGGATTAGAATTCCAAATCATTCTATTTCTCAAGGGATTACCAACATCATGGGGAAGATAAGGGCCTTTGTAAGTTGAACTAAAATATAAACTTTAAAATATATTTAAATTACTACATACTTAGAGCAGGGGAGTCCTTTAGTTCTCTCAGTATATTTAAACACGACTGCAGTTTCTAATATTTACCAACCTGATAATGAATTCAAAAGGTAAGGCATTTTCTCGAGTATAAATATACTGCTGAGTCTTACCTATACCAGAGTGGCTGTACTGCATAATGCATAACAAATTATCTCTAAAATAAAAACTCTTGAAAATTAATACTGTTTTGTAAGAAAATACAGAAGAACCTAATCTCTTTGGTGAATGAATGAATGAACAAATGTTGAATAATTGGGTTGTTTGTTTATTATCCCAGTCTGTACTTACAGCCCCTGTCCTTCCCCTGAAATTTCTGGACTATGATAAAGCCACAAGTCCACAAGGGAAAATCCTTATATAAAGCAATACCCTTCCCTTTCTTTTATTTTTCAGTCCGATGTATTGACCTGTTAGGTATCAGTTTGACCAATATATTGAACTCCTACTGTCTACTAGATTCTGTGCAAGTCACAAAGAATCAAAGGTGAATAAGAATAGTCTTGTCCTCCATGAGTTGACATTCTAGTAGGGAGACAAATGGATAAACAGACCACTTCTATGCAGCGTGGAAATTATAATGATTGAGGTATGGTTCAGTGGAATAAAGGCACACCAAAAAAGTAACTAACCACTTGTCAGAGCTCCCATCTCATCACATTTAAACCTGTGCACTCCTGTCATTTGCCACTTAAATTTCATCTATGTGTGCTAAACTTTAACCATGAAATTGCCAAATTCCATCATAAATACTGCCAGTCAGATGTGAAAAGTATAATAATAGCTAACTTTTATTGATATGCCAGGCATTATTGTGAGATTTTATGTGTATTAGCTCAGTTAATCCTCCCAATTTCCTGTAGGAAGTATGGTTATGAACTCATTTCACATACTAGGAAACTAAGGCAAAAGAGGCGAAGTTACTTTCTCAAGGTCACAGAACTAGAAAATAGAACTAAAATTCACACTCAGACAGTCTGACTCCCTGTACCCAGTTCTCAAACATTCCATTCCACTGCTTTCTGATGACAGAAGGTTAAACAAAGTAAAGAAAATTTGATTTGAATCTCAACTATAGCAGTAATTAGCTCTGTGATCTTAGGCAAGATTTCTAATTTATCAACTTCCAACTTTTTCAGTATAAAATACAATTAAGTTTTTCTTTTTGTGGCAGTTTTCAATGCGGTCTTAAAAATTCTTTGATCCTAAATTTCCATTGAGAGGTTAGGTATGTTTCTCCCCTTACATCTAGGCTCTGTAATTGCCCAACTAAGGCGATGCTCTGCCAGTTTCCATGTTTAGTCCTTAAAAATCTGTCAGCTTCTTCTTTTCTCTTTGGATGTTCTCTCTTGGAACCTGTTCTCCATGGGTGAGGAAGCTCAGGGAAAGCCTGTGTGTAGGAGTTCAGACCAATGGCCTAGGTAGAGCTCCAGCCGATACCAACCTTAGATGTATAAATGAGGAAATCTTTGAGCTGACTCTGGACACAGAGTGTGGCTGTGACTGCATGAGAGAGCTTGAGCAAGAATTGCCTACACCCAGTTCACCCCCAGAACCATGAGGGATCATCAAAAATCATTAAATTGTTTTAAGCCACTAAATCTTAGGGTGATTTTGTATGCAGCAATAGGTAACAGAAACCATTCTATATTTTGTCAGTATTGTTGGAACAAGTACGAAAGCCCTTAGTATATTATAAAGTACTATGCAAATGGAAAGAAATGTTAGCCTATATTGTGTACATAAGCAAGTGACTCCATATGAAATAAAACAAAACCACAGCGTTCAATACCAAGGGCCAGTTAGTAAATTCATGTAAATCCAGTGGGTATTCCTTGACTGTCTATGCATACCTAGCAGCAAATTAGGTTCCATAAAGATAAAAAACCAAGGGTAGGTATATTCCATGCATTCTAATTCTATATAAAATCTTCTCACAACTAAGCAACAAATGAAAGGGACTATTTTATTTAGCATCCAAATTTCTCAGAAACATTATTTTATCCCTTAAAGCACTGTTCACTTCTTGATAGAAAATTTGTTGCTGACATCCGGAAAATCTGGGTTTCAATCTTTCCTTTAATACTTCCTTGACTGCATATAAAACATCTCTGGTGAAAGGTTTCTATTTGTAAAATGAGAGTAATAACATCTACCTTGAAGAATTCTTGGGAGGATTAAATGACACAACGTATACTAAGAGCCTAGTACATAGAATGAGACCCATAATGGGCAGCTCCCATTATAATTGACCTTTCTAGGTGTGTTCTCCATTGCAAATTTGCAGTAAAGACAATCCTAGATACCTGTCATCATAGTTCAGAAAAATGGCTACAAAGTTTTCCTGTGTTCTTTTCTTAAGAATAACAGGCTACATTGATCTTGAATTACTTCTAACTCTTCTCTATTGAACTGCACATGCATCAGCAAATCCTGTTGATTTTACCTTTTTAACGTACCCTGGATCCAGTGCCCCCTCGTGACCTCCACTGGTACCTATCTGGCCAAGTCACCATCAACTCTCACATGAGTTATTTGCAAGAACTCTGTATTAGTTTCCTTAGGGCTTCCATTTAAAGAAAAGTGCTCTAAACCAGGCAGTTTAAAACAACAGAAATGTACTCTCATGTCGCAGAGGCTAAAAGTCCAAAATCAAAGTGTCATCAGGGCCATGCTCCACCTGAAGTATCTAGGGGAGGGTCTAGAAGCTCAGTTCAGCACAGCTTCAGGGACTTGCTGGCAATCCTTTGGCATTTCTCGAATTATGGCAACATTAACTCCTATCTCTGGTCTTCTCCCCATGTATGTTTACATTTCCTTCTTATAAGGACATGAGTCTATGGATCAGAGACTGCCCTAATCCAGTCTCTGGATGACCTCATCCTAATTTGATTTCATCTACAAAGGCACTATTTCCAAACTAGGTCATATTCACAGGTATTAGGGGGTTAGAACTTCAACATATCCTTTTGGTGGATACATTTCAACTCATAACACTTCCCATCTGCTTTCCCTGATTTACCCTTATGTTCCTCCTTTGCTCAAACCCTCCATTTACAATCCATTTCCCATGAAGTAAAAAAAAAAAAATTAAAAGTCCTGAAAGAAGACATAGGAATTCCTCTCATCTTCTCACATCTCCCTATGCTACACCCACCCACCCCATGGCCATTTCCCCGAACGTCCTCTCCCTGGGACTCACTCCATTCTAGCTACATCAGGCTTCCTCTCCGTTCTGGCGCTCCTGCCTCAGGGCCTTTGCACTTGGTGTTTCCTGAATATAAAATTCTCTCTCTCCCCTCAACTCCCACAGCCTCATAATTTGCTCCCTTTTTTCTTCAAGTTTCTGTTGAAATATCACCTTAGCAGAGAAGCCTCTCCTGATGACTCCACTGAAATTAGGACTCTCTTCTACCTTATAGTACTTAGTCAGCAACAGTATCCTGGTTTGTACTTCTTCATAGATAGCACATGTCTCTAAAGGCCATATTATATATTTATTTGTTTAACATTTGATTCTACTCCACCCTCCTCACCCCACACACACTATAATGTAAGCTTCAAGAAGACAGGGACTTTGTTTTGTTTACTCTTTTATCTCCAGTGCTTAGAAAAGTGTCCAACAAATTATAGAAATCCAGTAGTAATCCAAATGGTACTTGTCCATAGAAATGCAAGTTGGTTTGCTGGAGATTTGGTTGATTATTGCCCTGCAGATATTGACCAGTTTGACAGTTTTCATCTAAGAAAACTTATATCAGCATTCCCGATGGCATTATATATGTGTGGTTCTTTAAGTTCCTTTGAAGAATTTGTAACATCCTACTAGTTCCCTCTTAATAATCTTTTAACAAGATCCACATTGATAAGGTTTCTGGAAAGGGATGGATGTGAACTGAGTTTCAAAGAGAGTGTAGGAATGTACTGACATGTGGGGATGTAGAAGGCAAAGAGGGCAATAAGGTTTTATGTATATTATTCCCTGTTATTTCATAATTTTCAAAAAGGTAAAATCATGAATCTCATAAAAAGTAATGTGAACACAAGTCAACAATTTTATTTACCTCATTAATTAATGAGGGGACTAGTAAGATTTAAAAAAAACAGTAGAGTTACTCTTTATAAGTCCAATCCTTCTTCAAACTGCCATTAACAGGAATTGTTTGTATTGCTATGGACAGGAAACATTATTGATGCATTACTAGTGCACTGTCAATAGCCATCTACATGTTAATCTTTATCTCTCTAAAGGTGCAAAGTACACCAACCAAAAACAATCAAATGGACACACCCCATAAAAATAAGAGAATCCCTGAAAAGTACCCTAGATAACATCCAGTATTCCATTGAAAGTGCATCCAGTAGTCTTTTTCAAAAATCGTTCAGGATTTTCCTAAAAATACCAAGCAGGTTAGGAAAGATATAGAGACGCCCATGTTCCTGAGAGTGATGAATATTTGTTTGGTTGGATGAAGGGGCAGTCCAGTTAGTGATAGATGTTACTGCAAGACAAGTTAGGATTTTATATAACAAGTTATGGAAAATCACTCTAAATTATCAAGCAGAGGAGTGACTTGAGGAAAACTATGTTTGAAAAGAGTCATTTTAGCAGGTGTGTAGGATGGAAACTTAGAATTGGAGGAGAGGCGGGGAGAAGATGGAAAGCAAAAAGATGTACTTGGAAAATTTCTGTAGGAATTCAGCCCCGATTTAGACCTGGGACATGCAAATGATCCAGATAAGTTTGGATAGAGAACACTGGTCTTTGGGACAGAGAAAGTAACCAATTGAGGTGACCAGGAGAGAGTCAGATTCCTTGGAATTATTCAGACGATACCTGATTGTGGGAGTTTTTGTATTTCTAAAATGTGCTCTTGCTAACATTTGACAGTTTATTTCTCTGCATTTCTATTACTTTTTGATAGCATGCTAATAAGTGACTTTTAAGTTCAAAATATTACATTCACCTTTTATTCGAGCCTTGGACTTTTGTAAAGTTTTCTTGCCTGAAATGTTTTCTCCCTAAAATGTCTTCCTGCCCTATCATTTGAGAAAGGCATACATCTATAAAACATTCAAGTGTATCTACTCCACTTCTATAAAAGTGTTTGCGATATCCTTTTTTTGATGAATGTTGTTTAGATGTCGACTCTAGTGTAATTTATTAATGTAATTTTACTAATATTTACTTAGTGCGTTCTTTAAATGTAGTATTGAATGCTGATAAAGCTCCTAACAATACTTACAGCAAGCTTAGAGAAGCCCATTCTCTTTCATTTTTCACAGCTTTATTGAGATATAATTAACATATAAATGTGTGTACGTTTAAGGTGTACAATGTAATGCCTGATTCATGTATATGTTGCAAAATGATTACCATAATAAGGTTAGTTGTGTAAGTTTTTCTTTTAAATAAGTAGCTCGATTATATTTTGAGTGTGAGTTTTACTGGCTTTTACCTGGCTTGTAAAAAATAAGAAAAATCACCATGTCTATTCAGTATTAGAAAGCAAAACAGATCATTCAGGTCATTTTAAATCTATAACAACACATGTTTGAAGTGGTTAGGTTATATCCTGATTTCAAGAAAACCAAATATCACTGAACACTCTCATCATAATTGCAGCTAAATAATTGAAGTTCAAGCCATGCTTCCGCTCTTTGATTTGAATATGCTTTCTTCATTGGCTTGGATTTTGTAGAAATTAAACAGTGGTGTTTTAAGAAAATGCCCTTTTCGTAGCTTGACATATTCTAAGTAAACACACGCACTCTAAAGATGCATATCCAAAGTTAACCTTTTGAAAATTCAAACTGTACTGAGGACATCATAAATGATTCACCAGTGACAGACATATAGGTAATTTTTATGACCTGAGCCATGAATCGTTCTTTAGTTCTTGATTCAAGTGACTACTTTTCACTATATTGAGCCGTGAATTTCAAAAATAAGCCTTCTGCTGATAAGGAGATTTACAGAGAACAAAAAAGCCTGAGTCAAGTATTTATCTGGGACTAAATTCTGTGAACTAAGCTTAGTTCAAGCAAAAGGTTTTCTAAGCAGTTCATTTATTTTAATATGGTACAAGCATTTTGGAGTTGCACTGTAGCTTACATTCACAGTGCATTGACAGAAGAGGAGGGGAAAGGCCTGGAGGTAACATTTCATGCATTCTTAGAGATAAGAATTGAGCATCTGCTAGAAGCAAATCTCCATGCCAGATGCTCCAGAGATACACAGGCATAGCCTGTAAGGAGCTTATACTTATAATAGAGGGAATAAAACCAGTGGACAGATCATAATGTTATGACAAATTATAATATAAGAGAGAATATTATAAATACTCTAGGAAGGGTATAAAAACTAACTTTTTCAGAAATTCCAAAGACAGAGAAAGAGCATTGGTTTTCCAGGGTAATGAGAATAACTTCACGGTGTTTGAATGGAACAGTGTTTCTCAAACTTCTGCATTCATAAAATATGCCTGGGGAGCTTGTTAAAATTTAGATTTCTGGACCATCCCTAGAGATTCTGATTTATACAATCAGTCTGCATTTCTAACTAGCACCCTGGGTGATTTAGATGAAAATGGCCCAAGAACCGTGCTTTACAAACGCATGGTTAGAGCCTTAAAAGATAAATAGCATTGAGAAGGCAGTGATGAAAGGAGAAGGAATTCAGATTAAAGGAATGCTAGAATAAATGAGGAGATAGAAAGGTTTGATGTATTATCTGATCTCTGGGGGGGGGGGGCTTTGGAATCTCTTTCCCCACCCCAATTAGCTTATTAAAATAACAATCGTTTCCATGAGCAGTTCTAGAAAATGGAGAAACTTGGAGGTCAGCAATAGAACACATTTAATATCACTACCCCTAAATTAACTCTGAATTGCCTAAAAGTTGATGGAAGAGTATGTAAAATATTAATAAGAGGTCCTCACATTGCCAGGTGAGCTCATTTAAACAGCTACAGAACTCCCAAGGGAAAGGCATCTCAGGGAACTTGAAAAGAAATTGAGTGAGGTGATTCACTCCTGTTGGAACAGCACACAGGTACTGGTTTTCTGTGGGCCGGCTCTAACTGCCCTATTTTGCTGGAGCCAGCTGGCTCAACTTGTCCCTCCAATCAATGGGCAGTTTTCATAAACATGCACTGATGATTGGCATAGCGGGCAGAGGGTGGGGAAGTCAACTAGTTTTCTCCTGTGTCCCGCTGCAAGTGATTGGGAGTTCCCTATGTCCTGTATCTTTGGACATAAGCTCAGATTCCTTTATTTACATTTTACTCTCACTCTCATCCCCACTTTGCATATTATTTATCCTCACACAACAGAAAATGTTGGAGAAAATGTTGGTTCACAAACTGGAGAGTTCTCCGGCTGAAATCTGAAACTGGTCCCTGTACACATAGGGCAAGGAGAGACTGAAGAAAGAGACAGACTACTCGAGAAAAAGCCATGGAACTTATTGACGAGGTTTATCTTGGGTGGCTGCAAGATGAGCAGGTCTCCACAACCGCCTGCCAGAATCTTAAAATTTTATATAGACATTTATATAACTTAACTGGATTAAGTCATGTATCCAGTCCAGATGGTCTCAGCAACACCTTACGCTTTCAAGGCTGCATCCTTAGAATGGCTCCTAGTTTGGGAATGAGAGGCTGAACATACATTTTAAGGAAGGGGAGGGAGGGAGGAGCCTTCAGTTGTCTGGGTCCAGCTCAAAGGTGTCATGTCCTATTGATGACCTCTTCCTCCAAAAGAGGAACCTAGCACTCCTTATCTGTGTCGGCCTATGGCTAAAGCAGCAGAGGTGGGGCTAGAACTCAAGGAAAAACATTGTATAGTTGGTAAACATCTAGCCTCCACCAGATGAGAACTTTCTAAGTGCCCATCATCACAAAAAGCTTACAAAAGAATCAGGAACACTGGTTAAAATGTGGTATATGGTAAGAAATGAGAACCAAGGAATAAATTATATGCCAAAGGCAAACTGAAAAATCTTGAATTAAGGCAAAGGACTTTTTCAACAGGCCAAAGGGAATCATTGCACATAATTCAAATTGGTCTGTAGGAAGTTTGAACTGTATGCAAAGCATGGAGAAACTGACTAAAGGCAAAACAAACATAGGAAACTCTAAACAGATTCACAGAGTTAGGATTATTCTTATATAGTCAGCCCCCTAAAGCATGCGGTGTTGCCCTATGGAAGAAATTCAATTACAGCATTCATTCCAATTTGTGTCTTAACGAGCTTTCATGTAATGTCCAAAACATAAGCCCAGAGGATTTATTATTGAACACTGTAGAAGAAAAATACAATTTTAATCAGTTAAATTATATAAATAATTGAAAAAATCATGAAATGGAAATTTAAGGGATTATACATGCATTTGTTTATTTTCCTTCCTTCTATATACTTCCATCACCAACAATCTTAAGAAGCCATTTGTTCTATATCTTAGGTTCTTCCCATAATAATTGCTATTTCTGAAAAAGTCATCAAAATAGAAATTGTTTGTTTTCATCAGATAATCTTCTCTAACTTGGGTAGATAAAAAGGATGAACAGGAGAGATCTTCAAGGTTGTATTTAACTTTTCCCTATGTCATTAAATATTCACTTTACCCTCCTCCCCACCCCCAAGTCTTAATTTTTCTCTCATTGAAACCACAGAATGATCAGTAATCTTCCCCAACTCCACAGACTTCACAGTCTTTCCTAAAAGTTCAGTCCATATCCAACTTTCCCTTTTCTTAAAAGTAACCTAAAATATGTATTATGTTTTCCTATATTCTTTTATGATATTGTTTTATCCATAATTGTCATTTGTCCAATCGCAAAAATTTCTTCTAGGCAAAGACCTATGCGTTACATTACTTTAATGCCAGCCTAGTATCTAATATAGGTTTGAGTGCACAGTAGGTCAATAAAAATTCACCATTCATTAGCTCCATAGTGATTGTAGCTTAGACTTTTATCAGTTAGTAACATATGAAGCATAGCGGTGGCATGTGAGTCAGACAATAATGTAATTCACCTTCATCTCCATTTCCTACTAAAATATCAAGGAATAAAAGCTTGACACAATTTTCCCAGTCCAATCCATGATCTTACAAGGAATTTCAAAGACATAAATGGCACCATTTTCTGGGATAGATTCACTTTCTGTGGTAATAAGTTAATACTGCGAATATTTTCTATAAGAAGATAATTTGAGAAGGCAGCATGCATGCAAACTCAAGTGTATGTGACGTTCATAGATTACGAAAAATATGCTGTGTTTTTACAAATTTAACTTTAGCAGTGAACAAAAATCTCTTTAAAAAATATAGACACTTTTATTTTTGTTTGTTTGTTTGTTTGTTTTTTCGGTACGCGGGCCTCTCACTGTTGTGGCCTCTCCTGCTGCGGAGCACAGGCTCCGGACGCGCAGGCTCAGCGGCCATGGCTCACGGGCCCAGCCGCTCCGCGGCATGTGGGATCTTCCCGGACCGGGGCACGAACCCGTATCTCTTGCATCAGCAGGTGGACTCTCAACCACTTGCACCACCAGGGAAGCCCTATAGACACTTTTTTTAAAAAAAATTATACTTCTTGGTTAGTTCAGCTCTTCAACTAAAATTTCTTCCTTGTGCATTTTGCAACTTTTTGGCAGGTTTATTGTTGAAAAGCCAAGGTACATTCATAATTGCACCACAGTAACATGTATTTATCATTGGCAAACGTTCCACACTATAAATGAATTACTGTAATAGATGTGTTATGAAATAGCATCTTAGTATCCTTCTGTTCTTCTATTTTCTCTACCAAGAGGGTCAAAGTAGATCACAAGTGTTCCTCTAAAGTGATATTTTTGAACAAATTCAAAGAATGGAGTGAGCTTTCAAGCTTTAGTTTTGCAATACTTTAAAATGATCAGCACTTTTTATTCTAGTTATGCCTCTAAATCCCCCAAACACTTCTTGCTGTGTGCCTATACTGGAAAGTCATTGGTTTCTATACTGGCACTTAGGCTGTTCTCAATCAAGAAAATGTGATTGAGAATTTATTATATTTGAAGTTGCTGTCAAGAAATTTTAAAAAATCATCTCCATCCTTGAAGAATGTATAATCTCATTGTGAGATAAAATACATTGATATAAAATATCAAAGAAGTGTGAAATGGATGGTGTAGTCAGTAAGAACTATATACACTGAAGAGAGAATCTGTTCAGAGGAGAGAGATTTCAAAATGACCCCAAAAATGTAGCTGTGAATACATCAATGCCTAATATAGATTATAAGATTTCCAGTTGATTTTATTCAGGTGTGTTTGAAAATGAGAGAGAAAAACATCTACCCTACACCACTTCATAAAGCTTTAGCAAGATATTAGAGTAAAAATATTTATCGGCTCTATGGTATGTTGGTAGCTGCCGTTTTAATGTTTCTGAGGTAGGTAAAGTGGAGTTGTCAGAAACATAGGAGCGTAGGGTTCTGTAACCATCTTATTTTAACAACTTTAATGACCTCTGAAGAAGGCAGTGCATTGTCTATAAGCAGAGTTCTCCCCAAACAAGTCCCACATAAACATAGACTAACCAAGGGATCTACACGTCTAAGTGAGAAAGTGCTGGTTAGTATCAGATCTGCTGGCAGAATGATAACTGGGAAAAAAAAACAACACACAGTCTCATTTCATGATTTAAATGAAGACAAGATGTCACCCTATACATACATAGAGAAAAGTTATAATGGATAACAATATCAGAATCCCAAAATTCTCACATAACAAAATTTAACAAGAACCAAAATATTAATTTGACTTAGGTACAAAAAAGTAGCCAATATTTAACTGAGATTTCTCTTAGCAGTATGCAAACTTTGGACCTTTAAAAAACTAAGATCAAGCGGATCTTTATAAGAAAACTACATATTTAGGCATTACTAGAAGTACAGTAATTAAAGCATGGCAAGAGATATTTTGCTCTATTTTTGCAATTTGGCCAATCTGTACAAGGTTTGTATTACAAAATCAAACCTCTCAAATGATGATAAATATTATGGTAAGTGTCCATAGTCAAAGCAAATAAAATATTTGCACATGAAAGTCAGACAGAGCATTTCATTTCATTCAAGTTTTTTTTCAAGTAATTGAGAATGACGAGAAACTTAACACATGGGAACTCTTATTTTAAAATGAATTTGTGACAAAACAAGCAAACGTCCATTTATCACCTCTAACATTAGAGTTCCTGTGTTTTATTACCAGAAAGGGCAGCTTGATTTTTTCCAGTTTCATTTAGCCAAAGTTAGGTTTTAGTATTTCGTTTTGGTATTTCAACTACTCAAGAGAACACCCAGATATGAGTATCTATGTACCCAGATATCTACTGAATCTTATTTGATGGCTCTAGAAATGCACATACTTTCTATTGAACCTAAAGTAATAAAATCACAGTTTAATCTAAATCTCTCCTCTAAGTCACCAGGCATTTTCTCATATGCAACAAGATGAGAACTTCCAAACTAGAAAATTGAATAATTTGAGTCTAAATGATTGGAAAATGATTTGAATATGTAGTATGGGACTATAATTTCACTTTTTAAATGTGGAAATATGCTTGGTTAGAAGTTCTGTCATCTGCTCTCAAGTCTCCTCACTCTTCTCCTTCATCCAAAACACACACACACACACACACACACACACACACACACACACACACTTCAAACAGCTCAACACTAGTCAATTATTGCTCTTACTTTGTAATTTGAACAGAATTGAAATTAATATTTATTTTGGAACCTGTGTTTATTATGTGAAACATTCCATTTATTTTACTCAATTTTTTTCACTCACACATCACTGGAAAATATTTAGGTGATCCAAGTACCAGAATAACTGTTATTTGTGTAATATATTCACGACATTCTTAACTGTAGTCCTTTAGGCACCTGCTGCATTTTGCATATTCTCTGTCTTCTGAAGTCCACCCCCATCTTAAATATAGCAAGCCTACTTTCCAGTCCTACTTTCTAATCCCTTTTTGGTGCTAAATTTTGCTGTATGTCCACCTAGTAATGTTACATCGAAGCCATTCCTGTTAAGCTTTAGCTTTAGGACTTCTACATAGATCTTTGCTAATTAAGCAGTTCCCTCTTATAGTTTACCCAGCAGGCAGTTGTTGAAGTTCTGAGGTAGACCTGAATTTTCATAAGTGTCTCAGTGAAGTTCGTCATTGTGCAAATTATAATCCTAATAACTTAATAAAAACCTACTAACTTGGAAGATCTTACTCTACAACAAAATTTCTTTTCCCCATGAAAAATGGGTTCAATATGAAATCGTATGGAGATAACAGCCTACAGGGTAAATGATGGAGAATGAAAAAAATAGCAAAAGCAGGATAGAGGGGATTCAAGACTTTCTTTGGCCACATATGGCTCAAGAGTTCTCCAATCAAATTATTCACCCTCTACCAGCTTGCTAAAATGTTCCAGAGGTGACAATGTTTCTAGTTCCCTTTTTAGTGAAAAAAATGAATTGCTTGTATTCTAAAATCTGTAATTAGCTAGATAATTCAGGAAAGGAAAACAAATTTCAGCAACCCAAGGGAAGCCAGGAACTAAAGGATTGACGAATGAGCACAATGGCTCAAGAGCATACCTAAGCAGAATCAATCTACCCAGATGCCCTTTGGGTCTTACTTGACAATCTCAAGAACACGTCACTTTCTATTACGCACACTGATATAGAAAGAGCTCCAAACTTTCACTATTCTCTTTTCCGTGTCAAGTGAAAATAAGTGCCTGCTGCCGAAAAAGCCTCAGTGTTCAGCTGGCAGGTTGCAATGAGAAAGAGAAAGAGAAGGGAGAGTAAAAGAAACTGGAAAAGAACTAGAAAAAAGAATATTTCAGAGGATAACAGTTTATAATAATGGCTTATGATGTGTTTATCTCCCTGATGTAACGATTTTAACCCATGTATCAGGCCTGAGCTCCAATTTCAGGCATTTGCAAAATGGGCAGCAGAAAAAAAAATTGTTCTATTCAGCAGAGCAAAGGTGCAGTCATTTGCTGGAACGTCCTGCCAATTTCAAAGCAAAATAAAAGTTGAAAAATTGTTGTTGCTGATAATGGTAGATATGGATATAATCACAAGACTACAGAGACTCAATAAGACTATAGAGAAAATGACGTAAGACAAAGTGGGTGACAGGAGAATGTCAATGTCAGAATAGAGGGAAAATGAGGCATCTAGGTGGATGGCAGGGAAACAGCTTCCTGTGCTGTGTCAGTGACGTGTTATAGCCCTAAGGTCAGTTGTTCAAGCCTCCTATTAGCCTTTCACAATTAAGCTAACTGAAAACACATTTTGCATTTCTATATTCAAAGAATATTAAACAGCAGTAAGAAATTCTTAGATGTCTAAAAATACAGGTACTTTCAGTAACATTCTGTAACTATTGCTTACGCTATGTAATGTTCAATTTGGTATGTGCTGCCCAGAGGTTCTTGACCATGATGGTTGTGTATTAGAATCATTCTGGGAGCTTTAAAAATTGCTGATGCAGATACCTCATGCCAGAGAGTCTTCTTTAATTGAAGTGTGGCCCAGGCAAAAGTATGTTTGAAAAGCTATTTCAGTTGAGTCTAATGTAAAGTCAGGGCAGAGAACCACTGTGCCTGCCCAGTGTTTCTTAAAGTGTGGTCTAGATGGATGGCCTCTAGTGTAGATGGAACCAACTACAGTCCTTGTTCAACATGCAGACAACCGTATCCCAGCCAACACTTACTAAGACAGAATCGCTAGAGTTGGGGGCCAGGCAGAATTGTTTTCTTAATAAGCTCCCTCATGATTGTTAGAGGGAATTCTTGTTATTGTGCCTGTATAATTTAATGTCATTTGACAGCCTCTTCAAATGATGGTAGACATGCTCTACTGCCCCAATTTATATTTTGCAATAGCCATTTTCTGATTTATGTGATTGTTCTGCAGAGAACAATCATTTGACAAAGAAATAAATAGACTATATGGGTATAGATATAGATACCATATATACATGTATATATGATATCTATATATGAGATATGTACATACATATGCATCTATATATCTCCAGTATACGTGGACACTGGCCATAATCCTAATAGGAGTATTCTTGATTCTGGCTTGGAAGGCCGTCCATTTCTTATTCCCATGTTCATGGCGGAGGAGAATTTCCTACAGCTGAATAAAGTATCATGGGTAAGGCTCAAATGGGTGGCTATGCAGAGTCAAGTCTAATGTTCTCTGAACAATCCTTAGAAACAGAAAAACCCAGAGACTTTGAAAAACTATACTTTGAGTACTACTTATGCACCCTGATTATATATATTTTATAGTCCTGTTGTTATTGAAAACTGTTCTTGAAATTCAGGGAACTTGACAGTCTATAGAACGTGGAAACCTATTAAAAAGCAATCTGAGGGCTTCCCTGGTGGCGCAGTGGTTGAGAGTCCGCCTGCCGATGCGGGGGACACGGGTTCGTGCCCCAGTCCGGGAAGATCCCACATGCCGCGGAGCGGCTGGGCCTGTGCACCGTGGCCGCTGAGCCTGCGCATCCGGTGCCTGTGCTCTGCAACGGGAGAGGCCACAGCAGTGAGAGGCCCGCATACCGCAAAAAAAAAAAAAAAAGCAATCTGAAAATGCATTTCAGGTGAAATCACTTTTCCCAAAGTGCAGATCATTTCATTTATTCTAAAGGCATATAATTAGAAAGGAGACTGAATTGGTATTTTTTTCCTCCTTACAGTATAGCACAAATACGTACTTCTTTATTCCAGCTTCAGCATGTGTATAGTTTTGAAAAAGTCCTCGTCAAAAAAGAAAGTGATTTTTTTCTTTTTTCATGGACCTCTACAATGTGTCTACTCAGAATTTTAAAAATCGGTTCTCAAGTAAAAACAGAAGCATAATTTTAAAAAGCAGAAGATATTATTTATCTTGGCCTTATCTGAACATGTCAGAAAATTAAGACAGTGATGAATTACACATTACTGTACAAAATTTTATTATCAGAGGCAAAATTCAAATTTGTTCTGCTTAAAATACAGAAGACAAATTTTCTCACTTAGAAAAATCCATTTCGTCAGTGCTTGATTATAGTGGAATAAAAACTTCATGTTGAACACATACTAATTGAATTTTTACTGAATAATTTTAAAGGCATACCATAGAAAACATTAACCTGCTAAACTAACACAAAGTTATTTGGCTAATGCTTTAGTAATCATATTTACTAAAAGAACAGTTACTTTTTTATTCCTAAATCATAAGATATTAGAAATGAAAAAAAGTGCTTCCATTTGGCATATTTTAAATAAGTCTGTTCATTTGGAGAATGGCTCTAGGAAAATAAACTTTGTTGCTGAATAAATTCAAGTTCATTAGAAATAGTCCACATAATATTTTTAAAAGATTATCTGATGAATTCAGTGATGTCCGGAAAGCCAATTATGAAAGCCCAAAGGCAGAATTTCTCTTCTTGCTTCAAGTAAGTGGACAGTGCACAAGCTTCATAGTTCTACTGTGTTTTAGTTTTATAGTTTTGGTCTGTTTTAAAAAACTATCAAAATGTAAAGGGACTAAAATACAGCAAAGATAAATGGCAAGTATATTCATATATGGCAATGCACAGGTAGCATTTAAAAAATAATGTGAGGTTACTATTATACAATATTTTAAAGGGTAGAAATACAGCATTCACTTGAAACATTTTTTAATGTTTAAGTGACAGATAATAAACCTTTTAAAAATGAAACTTAGTAGCAAAAAATTAATAATGAATGTTTTCACCCAATAGGTCATAAGTTATGTGAAAGTGGGAACAGAATAGTGAACAAGAGCAAAAGTAATATTGTGAACCTTGTCGGGGTTAAAAGGACAGTGACTGAATGATTAACTTAGAAACTAAACAAAGCTACAGTAATCAAGACAGTATGGTACTGGCACAAAAACAGAAATATAGATCAATGGAACAGGATAGAAAGCCCAGAGATAAACCCACGCACATATAGTCACCTAATTTACGACAAAGGAGGCAAGAACATACAATGCAGAAAAGACAGCCTCTTCAATAAGTGGTGCTGGGAAAACTGGACAGCTACATGTAAAAGAATGGAATTAGAACACTAGCTAACACCATACACCAAAGTAAACTCAAAATGGTTTAAAGACCTAAATGTAAGAATGAACACTATAAAACTCTTAGAGGAAAACATAGGAAAAACACTCTTTGACATAAACCACAGCAAGATCTTTTTTGATCTGCCTCCTAGAGTAATGAAAATAAAAACAAAAATAAACAAATGGCACCTAATTAAACCTAAAAGCTTTTGCACAGCAAAGGAAACCATAAACAAGATGAAAAGACAACCCTCAGAATGCGAGAAAATATTTGCAAATGAAGCAACTGACAAAGGATTAATCTCCAAAATAATACAAACAGCTCATGGAGCTCAATATCAAAAAAACAAACAACCCAATTAACAAATGGGCAGAAGACCTAAAAGTCATTTCACCAAAGAAGACATACAGATGCCAAGAGGCACACAAAAAGCTGCTAAACATCACTAATTACTAGAGAAATGCAAATCAAAACTACAATGAAGTATCACCTCACACTGGTCAGAATGGCCATTATCAAAAAATCTAGAAACAGTAAATGCTGGAAAGGGTGTGGTGAAAAGGGAACCCTCCTGGACTGTTGGTGGGAATGTAAACTGATACAACCACTATGGAGAACAGTATGGAGGTTCCTTAAAAAACTAAAAATAGAAGTACCATATGACCCAGCAATCCCACTACTGGGCATATACCCTGAGAAAACCATAATTCAAAAAGAGTCATGTACCACAATGTCCACTGCAGCACTATTTACAATAGCCAGGATATGGAAGCAACCTAATGCCCATCAACAGATGAATGGCTAAAGAAGATGTGGCATATCTATACAATGGAATATTACTCAGCCATAAAAAGAAACGAAATTGAGTTATTTGTAGTGAGGTGGATGCACCTAGAGTCTATCATACAGAGTGAAGTAAGTCAGAAAGAGAAAAACAAATACTGTATGCTAACGCATATACGTGGAATCTAAAAAAAAAAAATGGTACAATATACCTAGTGGCAGGGCAGGAATAAAGACGTAGACATAGAGAATGGACTTGGGGACGTGGGGGGAGGGGGAAGCTGGGGCAAAGTGAGAGTAGCATCGACATATACACTACCAAATGTAAAATAGATAGCTAATGGGAAGCAGCCACATAGCACAGGGAGATCAGCTTGGTGTTTTGCAATGACCTAGAGGGGTGGGATAGGGAGGGTGGGAAGGAAGCTCAAGAGGTAGGAGATATGGTCATATATGTATGCATACAGTTGATTCACATTGTTGTACGACAGAAACTAACACAGCATTGTGAAGCAATTATACTCCAAATAAGATGTATTAAGAAAAAAGAAAGTAAATACACTGCACATTCAAGGCAGATGTTCTTAACTCTACTGTAATATTTGCTATAAAACATTTCACTCTTTCAGTTACTTACATGACATAATAAAAATGTATGCGATTAGAACCAAGTTGACCTGTGCAGAGGTAGGTCAAAGTAGTTAACTGTAACTACATAGAGGAGGCCAATGGAAAATGTAACTTCAAGTAAATTAAGGAGCTGCGGTCCATCCATATGGTTCTAAGCAGAAAGAGAGAAATATTTCTCTGACCTCATTGCTAAGCAAAAGGAAAGTTCTGGCTAAACTAATAGGTCTCCTCCATATGCAGGGTAGAGACTTTTTATCTTTTGGTCCACTGGTGAAGAGCTTTGCAATCCATCTTCTCTTTTCCCTTATTTTTCATGGCTCGTTGGCTGGACTATCTCTTAATTACTTGTAACAGCTTAAAACCCACTACACAACACATTACTGTAAAACATTTTGATGAAAATTTTTATAGGCCATATGAAGTAACCTTGTTAAGAAATGAGTAGTAAACCAAAATGTACTAATTAACATTTTGCTCAAATTAGCCAATGACAATGAAAAAGTAAGCTAAGTATCTATTCAAATATTCTATAGAGACTGGTCTGTATGGATAATCCTTATGTTTTCAGGCATGTAGGAGGCAGATTAAGGACTAATTTAAGCCGTATAAGGCTTGCGTTTGCAGGTTTTTGAATTCTCGCCAAAACCTACCACCAGTTACACAAGCTCATTACAACTCTTAGCTTCTGTCTCCTCACTGGTGATTTGGAACTGATGGTATTTCACAGGGTTATTAAATGAGATGATACCTACACAATGCCCAGCATTTAGGAGGCACTCAAGTTTTTGTACTTTCCCGATATTATAACTCATTTAACTAACACAGCACAAAAAATTAATTCTGATTAAAATGAAGAATGGGTCTTTCTTTTTTCTTAGTGGATTGGTACATGAACTGGGAATGTGCAAAAGATAAACATCTTTAATGTACTATCCTTAAAGTACTAAATATTCAACATAAAATCCTGTAAAGTGTTACGTTTTCAAAATCTGGGTAAAATTATACTGCCTACCAGTAGGGCTATTTGTGAAAAATCTATTTTAAAAATAAAATTCATATACAGTATACATAAAATTAGAACATATATTTTCACCAACTGTTTATTTTTAATATTTAAGACAATTTTTTCTAGACTTTGAAGTAAAATTTCATAGAATGAAATCGAAATAAAAGCTACTAAAGTACACTTTTTTTTTTCCTGAACATAAACAATGCATATTAAACAAAATACTAAAAAAAAAAAAAAAAAAATACTGGGTTAGCCAAAAAGTTCGTTCAGGTTTTTCAAGCTTATGGAAAAACCCGAACGAACTTTTTGGCCAATCCAATATTTTAATTTAAAAAAGACCTTATTAAGTCAAAGCAATCGAACTGAAAGTTACTCTTATGTAATTAAATTTTGGAATTCCAGGATATTTTGCAATAACATTTTCATACTCAAAACTTCACATATACTATTTTGAACAAATACATTATTGCCTAGTACTGTATAAGAATTGTTGAACCTGTTTTTAAAAACATATGATTAACTTAAAATTAACACATTGTGAATATACAGACAGTATGCTAAAACCATTTTAGAAAACTTCAGCTACTTTTACATAAGGAGGTTAAACATTTTTCCACAACTTACCGATATTATTAAAATGCTCAACTTTTCTTAAAGATAAATTCTATTCTAATTTATATTCCAACTATAAAAGTTTAAACTATGTGGTTTTATTATACTTTCTAAATGTTACACAATTAAGTGCTGTGAAACAAACAGTGAGAATTATCCTGAAGTGCGACAAATGTTTTGAGAATGAGTATACAAAAATAATGCCTAATATTATCTATACCTAAAAATTATTTAGTTCCTTTTTTGTAGTATGTAATTATCTTTCATGTTGCCCTTATTGGTTCATTATTTCTCTATGTTTGTTTCATTTATTGTGATGTAAATTCCTTTAAGCCTTGTTCATCCCTTCCTTTCCTCTCAAAAAGTGCTTTGTGAAATAAAAGGTGCTCAATAAATATGTTTAATTAAATTCTGTCAGTACATAATTAGCAGTGCCAAATGATAATAATTCAGCTATGGTCTCTGATAAGGGAAAAAAAAACAGGTGTAGGAATCCTAATTTACCATTATATGAGCTTTCTCTTTCATAAAGTGTATGTGATTACTTCATGGGTATATTGAGGAGAATAATTAAACTATTTTAGGTTTCTGACTTCTTAGAAAATATTCCTTAAAATTTAATAGCCAATAGATTTGAATTAAATATATTATTGTAAACTTCTTTAGGAATCCCTTTACTGCATCTGATATAGTACTACAGTTGCACGAAAATGGTTTTTGCATAACTTAGTCTGCACAGATTTATAAACAACATTTTACTGAATATTACCTTCACTGATTTAAATGGACATCATTTTATCTGTGGTCTGACCATCTGTTACTACAAAGTGTATCAGAGAAATCTGTGTGGAAAATAAAACAAATTGTCAGTATTTTAAGGTCATATTTAAATAATGTTCACCAAAATATTTAAAAAAAGAAAACTATTATCAATGGGCTGTATTTTTTGTCCCAATATTTGGGTATTTACGCTGACCAAAGTGAATGCTAATTAACATTTCTTCCGGTTGTTGACATTATGCAAACTAGAAACACAGACTTTTAAAAATAATTGTAACTATTGTAGACATATTTAATCAGTATTTTGATATTGCTTCTGGTATTTGGAAAATCTCCAATTAATGCAACTGATAGAGGTATTTCAAACATGTCTTTCTATTTTAGTTGTAGGAAGGTTTTCTTGAAGATCTCAAGTTATTGTAATTGTTCCCAAAACAACAATCATGTTTTTATTTTTTTATTTTTTTAGCTGTATGCGTGCCTCTCACTGTTGTGACCTCGGTTCCTGTTGCGGAGCACAGGTTCCAGACGCACAGGCTCAGCGGCCATGGCTTACGGGCCCAGCCGCTCTGCAGCATGTGGGATCTTCCCAGACCGGGGCACGAACCCGTGTCTCCTAGCATCAGCAGGCGGACTCTCAACCACTGTGCCACCAGGTAAGCCCAATCATGTAATTTCCGGGGCACGAACCCGTGTCTCCTAGCATCAGCAGGCGGACTCTCAACCACTGTGCCACCAGGTAAGCCCAATCATGTAATTTAAAAAAGTTCATGTTGCTACTCTGAGTCTCAGTTTTCTCATCAGACTGTTAGGGCTAATATAATTTATTATGTTTTTGACAGGAATCAAACGAAACAACATATGTAAAAGTTCTTTGAAAATTAAATGCGGTTTATAAATATATGGTTTAATCTTAGGAACCTTGTAAGATTTTTACTGTTATAATATTTGTAAGTTGCACTATCAAAAAAATCTCAGTCCTATGATATAATTATCCTAGAAATAATGTAAACGAAAGTGAGTTTAACTCCCAGGTAAAATCCATGTTATTGAAACTGAAGAATAAACCTAGCATTGTAGATATTAAACTTAGAGGTTGTGCTTGCATATGTAAAAACACTTTAAAGATTATAGGAATATTTTAAGGGAAAATGTGTAAAAATGGGGAAAACTTTTTATTTACAGGTTACCTAGAGATATTTAGTGCTTCAGAATATTTACTAAATATTCAGTAAATATTTAGTCCTTCCTAATTGAAACCAAGTTTTGCTGTTGTACATATAATGGCACAGTAATTTTTTAAGCCTAGATTATGGACACTTCCAACTATTTGTTATTTCATGCATGTATATGATTTGTAAAACAGACAAAGAAGAGAAAAAAGATAAAAACTCTATGTAGAAAATAGAATTTTATAACTTAACTGCATTTTACAGAATATTCCAAGAGATGTCATTGGTCATTTTATTATTTTGAAAATATTACTTATTTAAACAACTAAAAAATGTTAATGCCTGATATAATCTTCAACATTGGAAAGGATAAATTATTGAAAAATATGTAGAACACAACTTCCATCTCAATGCTACTGATACCACTATACTGTTGAACAAGTATTATATGAGGTATTGAACATTGCACATAATTATACACTTAGGATTTGACATCATAGCTAAACCAGTTGTTCAAGGCCACTAAAATACTGAAAGAAGATTAAGATTATTAACAGTGCAGAGGAAAAAAGAACTATAAAATCCCTTCTAACTCATAGCTGGAAATGGTGATTTCATTCAAAAGAATGTCACAACTATTAAGAGTTTTCAGTAATTCATGACATAAAACAAGACATCCACCTCTAATTTTTTATCTTTTCTATTACATGAATCCAATGGTGATACAGTACGTGTTTTGAACCTGCATGACAGTGTGATCTTTATTATTGTTATGTTTCAGAACTTAACCCTTAAGGGTTTCACACATATTTGAAATTATATTAAATTTCATCACTTTAGATAGGTGGCATGACCTTTAGATTTTATACTAAGCATTACTCTGTGTTAACAACACATAGAGTATCTAAAATTAATATATTAATTGAAGGGCTGAAAAATTTAGGTATGAGTAATAGGTATTAATTGCTAAAAAGATAAAATTCAACCTTAGGTGATACTTGTTCTATGGATTATTAAATTGTTCCTCTTTACTACAAACCTATAATAAATCTATGGCTCCAGTTTCTAAAATACCTACTTTTCTCCCCCAATGTTCAGTGACTATTAGAGTTAGAACGTTTCCTTCAATGATTTGCAAGAAGATGTAGAGGAGCGGAAAACCTCAGGAAAACATAAAGTGGTCCACAAACATTTGGCTTATGTACAGTTAGTTATATCTGCATTTCATAATGGTAAACTTAAAATATGTTCATTTTTGAGCATCTAAGCAACGTTTGGAGAGCTGGCCTACTGTGTGAGAATACCATTTAAAACACTTGTGTTCCATAATACAGCCAGGGAAAGACTATTCAAAATTCCCAGGTAGAACAGAGCTGTCAATACTAAAGGAAAAGCTTTGCTCAAGAAAAGAAACTTTTCATCTTGACAAATGGCACACCTGGCATCAAAAGTCATAAGAATCCATTTGAGGTATGGTCGCTTAATGGAAGATTAGATTCACACAGACACAAAGATCAACACACAGGAAGAGTTTTTAACTCTCTGCACCACCCAGCATGAGATGGAGAAACAAAGAAGGTGGAAAAGAAACACTTTCTCAGCACTGATAATCATTAAGTATACATAACTGTTTTATCCAATAGGAAGCTGGACCAAAATGATGACAGAATCTATATTTATGATGTGAGGTTGCCACTTAGGAAAATTAGCAGAGCGTTTGTACATAAATTTTGTTTAAATTCATTTTTATGTATAGAATAGACCATTCAGGAAGTAGATGAAAAAATCTATAACAGTTGAGAAATTTAGGAAATTGTCAGGAAGGATAGTGTTGAGATAAATTCTTTGAAGCCTTTCCAAAGTTTGTGTAAGTTTATAAAAAGAGATAAATTTTCTTTGAGCTGAAGAGAGTCTGCAAAAATGCAGTGTACAACATACTGTATACACATGGGGCCTCCCTATGTACATATACATATGCATACACTACCTATATGCGTTTTTTAACGTATACACAGCTTTAACTCAAAGAAAATGAGTTAGCAGTACAATAATCATTGAAAGACAATCCAAGTGCTGAAATAAGTGACACCAGTCACTTAAAGGGCTATTTCACTTCTCACATTGCCCAGGACTAAGAATATAATTCCCTGTTTTAGTTTTTCTTTCATTGCATCACTGACTGTCACAGATAATCTTTGTGCTTTTGCATAATGTTAATCCCGATGTAACATATATTCACATACAACACTGGACATTTTAAATAAGCATGCTAGAACACAGGCAGGGCCATACAGCCATGCACAAAATATTCTGAATATGTTTTTTCCATACTGACTGCAACGTCAACATGCACCACTATCATATTTGGTCCTGTACAGTGAGGAATGTATAGCTGAAGCAGTCATGGCTAGTTGCACTTGCAAGAGTTTCTTTAGAGAAGAACACCCAGTAGAGAAACAAAACAGAATGAATGAAACAAAAAAAATCCCCCAAAACCAAAAATTAAAAAAAAAAAATATCCTCCCACACGTTAACACTGAAAATCTGGCCATTTTCCTCATTCCACACAAAGCAGGTCTTCTCACAAAATTCTGAGTCAAATTGTTTTTAAGAGACACACATTAGTGTCTCAGAGCTTTTCCTAACCATTGGAAAAGCTCATCTTGATAAAGCATTTTCCAGCGTACATTGGCTTCGACAGTTTCCACGGCTCTTGAGAAAGAGGCAGCAGCTACTCCATCATAGCTCTTCATGAAGTTCCTTAGCTGGAAATAGAAATATTAAAATAGTAAATAGACAGCATAAGGAATATGGTCAATAATACTCTAATAAGTTCCTATGGGGGCAGACAGTTACTAGACTTATCATAGTGATCATTTCATAATGTATGCAAATGTCAAACCATTATATAGTGTACCTGAAACTAACATAATATTGTATTTCTACTACGTTTCAATAAAAAATATAATTAAAAATGGTAAATACACATGTCTTCAAAACAACTCATGTCCAACACATATAAACAAGAATCTATTTGAAGAAAAGTGTCACAGTCACTACAGAAGGTATATTTAATATGTGGAGTGAGCTTAGTAATGAAATGGAATAAAACAGATTGTGTCCTCTAGGTGTAATGTAATTTCTTTTGGAACTGAAAGGAAAAAAAGAATGGACATTACAGTTTAAGTAGCTTCAAATTCAGCTTCTTGTTTCATAAATAAATATTAAAATAGACATATTTAATTTGTCTTTTCATAATAGGTTGATGGGATTGTGGTAAAGACTAGTTCTAATTACAAAGCTATCTAATGTAATAAATAGCCTTAAAATGAATATAAGGATTAAAGTTAACTTTTTGTGCTTAGAGAGAAAATTATTCATATTCTCTAAATAAATAGTATGAGTGCCTGACACTATCTTTGATAGCAAAGAAATATCAAAATTATTGGGTGGTGGAAAAAAAAGTAATGATGCTATGAAAACTGGATGATAAATGACACTGCAATCACCTGAGCAACTAGATTTAGAAAGAATGAAGGAGGAATGTCGATTCATTTAGCTAGAGAATTGGAGCTTTAATTAAAAAGTTAAAATTTTTAAATGTTTTGTCATGATTTTATGGATAAAAGATTTTCTCTAGACAGTCCACATACACTGGGAATGCTCAAGGATTTTATTTCAAGATTAAATACTAGCAGATTTTCTCTCTGTTTGATATGTTTTAAGAAACTGTCAACCAACCAACAATTGCAATGCTAATAGACAAATGTGAAAAATCAACTTGCAACACAGAAGTGTTATACTGTGTAATTAGTGTGGGGTGTGATTCATCACATGGTGGGCACCACATGGAGAATATGCCAGGAGAGAAATGTCATCAAGCTTGACTCAGGGATAGGGAGATACGGGGGCAGGGGAGTCATTAAAATGGAGTTAATTATACCTTTCTGAATTCATCTAGAAATTGGTTCATGGGTAGCTTGGTTTGTTTATGACAGTATTACTTTGATTACATGATACTGATGTTTTTTTTCAAAGTTTATCCTCTACTTTCCTACAAAACCTGGTGCCCTGCAGCATTAGCAGTGGATAACTATATCTCAGAGCTATGTTCTTTATAAGACTTCAAATTCACTATGCTTTAATAACATACAAAATATTCAACGTATTATGTAACAAAGATTTATCAGTGCTATCCTTAAAACTGATCTGACACCTGACCAGATTTACACATACAAAAGAAAGAGGATGAAGGGAAAGACTAGAATTTATTGAAACCTTCAATATTCTAGGCACTGTGCCACACACATATACCTGTGACATGTACACATAGATAAAAAGGAAGTCTAATGAAAGCATTTGAATCATATTTTTAAACTTAACTGACTCATCCAGTGATTCATTTGTATTTATATATTTATGTTCAGATTCATTCAATCTATATTCCTAAAGCAACAAATAGTACATTTTGATCTATATTTTGAATTTTGCATTTTAATTTATTACAAAAATATGTACATTACAGTGTACATTTGTAATTACATCTGTGTATTACAGTGGCATTATTTACATAATATAGGTCAATCAGGAAAACAAATTACATCTACTTCTTTTTATTTTTTTATTATTATTTTTTTATTTTATTTTATTTTATTTTTAACATCTTTATTGGAGTATAATTGCTTTACAATGGTATGTTAGTTTCAGCTTCACAACAAAATGAGTCAGTTACATATATACATATGTTCCCATATCTCTTCCCTCTTGCATCTCCCTCCCTCCCACCCTCCCTATCCCACCCCTCCAGGCGGTCACAAAGCACCAAGCTGATCTCCCTGTGCTATGCGGCTGCTTCCCACTAGCTATCTACCTTACATTTGGTAGTGTATATATGTCCATGCCTCTCTCTCGCTTTGTCACCGTTTACCCTTCCCCCTCCCCATAGCCTCAAGTCCATTCTCTAGTAAGTCTGTGTCTTTATTCCTGTTTCACCCCTAGGTTTTTCATGACATTTTTTTCCTTAAATTCCATATATATGTTAGCATACGGTATTTGTCTCTCTTTCTGACTTACTTCACTCTGTATGACAGACTCTAGGTCTATCCACCTCATTACAAATAGCTCAATTTTGTTTCTTTTTATGGCTGAGTAATATTCCATTGTATATATGTGCCACATCTTCTTTATCCATTCATCCGATGATGGACACTTAGGTTGTTTCCATCTCTGGGCTATTGTAAATAGAGCTGCAATGAACATTTTGGTACATGACTCTTTTTGAATTATGGTTTTCTCAGGGTGTATGCCCAGTAGTGGGATTGCTGGGTCATATGGTAGTTCTATTTGTAGTTTTTTAAAGAACCTCCATACTGTTCTCCACAGTGGCTGTATCAATTTACATTCCCACCAACAGTGTAAGAGGGTTCCCTTTTCTCCACACCCTCTCCAGCATTTATTGTTTCTAGATTTTTTGATGATGGCCATTCTGATTGGTGTGAGATGATATCTCATTGTAGTTTTGATTTGCATTTCTCTAATGATTAGTGATGCTGAGCATTCTTTCATGTGTTTGTTGGCAATCTGTATATCTTCTTTGGAGAAATGTCTATTTAGGTCTTCTGCCCATTTTTGGATTGGGTTGTTTGTTTTTTTGTTATTAAGCTGCATGAGCTGCTTATAAATTTTGGAGATTAATCCTTTGTCAGTTGCTTCATTTGCAAATATTTTCTCCCATTCTGAGGGTTGTCTTTTGGTCTTCTTTATGGTTTCCTTTGCTGCGCAAAAGCTTTTAAGTTTCATTAGGTCCCATTTGTTTACTTTTGTTTTTATTTCCATTTCTCTAGGAGATGGGTCAAAAAGGACCTTGCTGTGATTTATGTCATAGAGTGTCCTGCCTATGTTTTCCTCTAAGAGTTTTATAGTGTCTGGCCTTACATTTAGGTCTTTAATCCATTTCGAGCTTATTTTTGTGTATGGTGTTAGGGAGTGATCTGATCTCATACTTTTACATGTAGCTGTCCAGTTTTCCCAGCACCACCTACTGAAGAGGCTGTCCTTTCTCCACTGTACATTCCTGCCTCCTTTGTCAAAGATAAGGTGACCATATGTGCGTGGGTTTATCTCTGGGCTTTCTATCCTGTTCCATTGATCTATATTTCTGTTTTTGTGCCAGTACCATACTGTCTTGATTACTGTAGCTTTGTAGTATAGTCTGAAGTCAGGAAGCCTGGTTCCTCCAGCTCTGTTTTTCGTTCTCAAGATTGCTTTGGCTATTCGGGGTCTTTTGTGTTTCCATACAAACTGTGAAATTTTTTGTTCTAGTTCTGTGAAAAATGCCAGTGGTAGTTTGATAGGGATTGCATTTAATCTGTAGATTGCTTGGGTAGTAGAGTCATTTTCACAATGTTGATTCTTCCAATCCAAGAACATGGTATATCTCTCCATCTATTTGTATCATCTTTAATTTCTTTCATCAGTGTCTTATAATTTTCTGCATACAAGTCTTTTGTCTCCTTAGGTAGGTTTATTCCTAGATATTTTATTCTTTTTGTTACAATGGTAAATGGGAGTGTTTTCTTGATTTCACTTTCAGATTTTTCATCCTTAGTGTATAGGAATGCCAGAGATTTCTGTGCATTAATTTTGTATCCTGCTACTTTACCAAATTAATTGATTAGCTCTAGTAGTTTTCTGGTAGCATCTTTAGGATTCTCTATGTATAGTATTATGTCATCTGCAAACAGTGACAGCTTTACTTCTTTTCCGATTTGGATTCCTTTTACTTCCTTTTCTTCTCTGATTGATGTGGCTAAAACTTCCAAAGCTATGTTGAGTAAGAGTGGTGAGAGTGGGCAACCTTGTCTTGTTCCTGATCTTAGTGGAAATGGTTTCAGTTTTTCACCATTGAGGACGATGTTGGCTGTGGGTTTGTCATATATGGCCTTTATTATGTTGAGGAAAGTTCCCTCTATGCCTACTTTCTGCAGGGTTTTTATCATAAATGGGTGTTGAATTTTGTCAAAAGCTTTCTCTGCATCTATTGAGATGATCATATGGTTTTCTCCTTCAATTTGTTAATATGGTGTATCACGTTGATTGATTTGCGTATATTGAAGAATCCTTGCATTCCTGGAATAAACCCCACTTGATCATGGTGTATGATCCTTTCAGTGTGCTGTTGGATTCTGTTTGCTAGTATTTTGTTGAGGATTTTTGCATCTATGTTCATCAGTGATATTGGCCTGTAGTTTTCTTTCTTTGTGACATCCTTGTCTGGTTTTGGTATCAGGGTGATGGTGGCCTCGTAGAATGAGTTGGGGAGTGTTCCTCCCTCTGCTATATTTTGGAAGAGTTTGAGAAGGATAGGTGTTAGCTCTTCTCTAAATGTTTGATAGAATTCGCCTGTAAAGCCATCTGGTCCTGGGCTTTTGTTGGAAGATTTTTAATCAGAGTTTCAATTTCAGTGCTTGTGATTGGTCTGTTCATATTTTCTATTTCTTCCTGATTCAGTCTTGGCAGGTTGTGCCTTTCTAAGAATGTGTCCATTTCTTCCAGGTTGTCCATTTTATTGGCATAGAGTTGCTTGTAGTAATCTCTCATGATCTTTTGTATTTCTGCAGTGTTGGTTGTTACTTCTCCTTTTTCATTTCTAATTCTATTGATTTGAGTCTTCTCCCTTTTTTCCTTGATGAGTCTGGCTAATGGTTTATCAATTTTCTTTATCCTTTCAAAGAACCATCTTTTAGTTTTATTGATCTTTGCTATCGTTTCCTTCATTTCTTTTTCATTTATTTCTGATCTGATTTTTATGATTTCTTTCCTTCAGCTAACTTTGGGTTTTTTTTGTTCTTCTTTCTCTAATTGCTTTAGGTGCAAGGTTAGGTTGTTTATTTGAGATGTTTCCTGTTTCTTAAGGTAGGATTGTATTGCTATAAACTTCCCTCTTAGAACTGCTTTTGCTGCATCCCATAGATTTTGAGTCGTCGTGTCTCCATTGTCATTTGTTTCTAGGTATTTTTTGATTTCCTCTTAGATTTCTTCAGTGATCACTTCGTTATTAAGTAGTGTATTGTTTAGCCTCCATGTGTTTGTATTTTTTACAGATCTTGTCCTGTAATTGATATCGAGTCTCATAGTGTTGTGGTCGGAAAAGATACTTGATATGATTTCAATTTTCTTAAATTTACCAAGGCTTGATTTGTGACCCAAGATATGATCTATCCTGGAGAATGTTCCATGAGCACTTGAGAAAAATGTGTATTCTGTTGTTTTTGGGTGGAGTGTCCTATAAATATCAATTAAGTCCATCTTGTTTAATGTATCATTTAAAGCTTGTGTTTCCTTATTTATTTTCATTTTGGATGATCTGTCCATGGGTGAAAGTGGGGTGTTAAAGTCCCCTACTATGAATGTGTTACTGTTGATTTCCCCTTTTATGGCTGTCAGTATTTGCCTTATGTATTGAGGTGCTCCTATGTTGGGTGCATAAATATTTACAATTGTTATATCTTCTTCTTGGATCAATCCCTTGATCATTATATAGTGTCCTTCTTTGTCTCTTCTAATAGTCTCTGTTTTAAAGTCTATTTTGTCTGATATGAGAATTGCTACTCCAGCTTTCTTTTGGTTTCCATTTGCATGAAATACCTTTTTCTATCCCCTTACTTTCAGTCTGTATGTGTCTCTAGGTCTGAAGTGGGTCTCTTGTAGACAGCAAATATATGTGTCTTGTTTTTGTATCCATTCAGCCAATCTGTGTCTTTTGGTGGGAGCATTTAGTCCATTTACATTTAAGGTAATTATCAATATGTGTGTTCCCATTCCCATTTTCTTAATTGTTTTGGCTTCGTTATTGTAGGTCTTTTCCTTCTCTTGTGTTTCTTGCCTAGAGAAGTTCCTTGAGCAGTTGTTGTAGAGCTGGTTTGGTGGTGCTGAACTCTCTCAGCTTTTGCTTGTCTGTAAAGCTTTTAATGTCTCCATCAAATCTAAATGAGATCCTTGCTGGGTAGAGTAATCTTGGTTGCAGGTTTTTCTCCTTCAACACTTTCAATATGTCCTGCCACTCCCTTCTGGCTTGCAGAGTTTCTGCTGAAAGATCAGCTGTTAATCTTATGGGGATTCCCTTGTGTGTTATTTGTTGTTTTTCCCTTGCTGCTTTTAATATGTTTTCTTTGTATTTAATTTTTGACAGTTTGATTAATATGTGTCTTGGCGTATTTCTCCTTGGATTTATCCTGTATAGGACTCTATTTCCTTTCCCATATTAGGGAAGTTTTCAACTATAATCTCTTCAAATATTTTCTCAGTCCCTTTCTTTTTCTCTTCTTCTTCTGGAACCCCTATAATTCGAATGTTGGTGCGTTTAATGTTGTCCCAGAGGTCTCTGAGACTGTCCTCAGTTCTTTTCATTCTTTTTTCTTTATTCTGCTCTGCAGTAGTTATTTCCACTATTTTATCTTCCAGGTCACTTATCCGTTCTTCTGCCTCAGTTATTCTGCTATTGATCCCATCTAGAGTATTTTTCATTTCATTTATTGTGTTGTTCATCATTGTTTGTTTCATCTTTAGTTCTTCTAGGTCCTTGTTAACTGATTCTTGCATTTTGTCTATTCTAGTTCCAAGATTTTGGATCATTATTCTGAATTCTTTTTCAGGTAGACTGCCTATTTCCTCTTCATTTGTTAGGTCTGGTGGGTTTTTATCTTGCTCCTTCATCTGCTGTGTGTTTTTCTGTCTTTTCATTTTGCTTATCTTACTGTGTTTGGGGGGTCTCCTTTTTGCAGGCTGAAGGTTCGTAGTTCCTGTTGTTTTTTGTGTCTGTCCCCAGTGGCTAAGGTTAGTTCAGTGGGTTGTGTAGGCTTCCTGGTGGAGGGTACTAGTGCCTGAGTTCTGGTGGATGAGGCTGGATCTTGTCTTTCTGGTGGGTAGGTCCACGTCTGGTGGTGTGTTTTGGGGTGTCTGTAGACTTATTATGATTTTGGGCAGCCTCTCTGCTAATGGGTGGGGTTGTGTTCCTGTCTTGCTAGTTGTTTGGCATAGGATGTCCAGCACTGTAGCTTGCTGGTCGTTGGTGAAGCTGGGTGCTGGTGTTGAGATGGAGATCTCTGGGAGGTTTTCGCCGTTTGATATTATGTGCAGCTGGGAGGCCTCTTGTGGACCAGTGTCCTGAAGTTGGCTCTCCCACCTCAGAGGCACAGCACTAATTCCTGGCTGCAGCACCAAGAGCCTTTCATCCACACTGCTCCTTAATTTGGGATGATTCGTTGTCTATTCACGTATTCCACAGATGCAGGGTACATCAAGTTGATTGTGGAGCTTTAATCCGCTGCTTCTGAGGCTGCTGGGAGGGATTTCCCTTTCTCTTCTTTGTTCTCACAGCTCCCAGGGGCTCAGCTTTGGATTTGGCCCCGCCTGTGCGTGTAGGTTGCCGGAGGGCGTCTGTTCTTTGCTCAGACAGGACAGGGTTAAAGGAGCCGCTGATTCGGAGGCTCTGGCTCACTCAGGCCAGGGATAGGGAGGGTCATGGAGTGCGGGGGCGGGCCTGCGGCGGCAGAGGCCGGCGGCGTGACGTTGCTAGCCTGAGGCGCGCCGTGCGTTCTCCCGGGGGAGTTGTCCCTGGATGCCGGGACCCTGGCAGTGGCGGGCTGCACAGGCTCCCTGGAAGGGGGTGTGGATAGTGACCTGTGTTCGCACACAGGCTTCTTGGTGGTGGCAGCAGCGGCCTTAGCGTCTCATGTCTGTCTCTGGGCTCCGCACTTTTAGCCGCGGCTCGCGCCCGTCTCTGGAGCTCTCTTAAGCAGCGTTCTTAATGCCCTCTCCTCGTGCACCAGGAGACAAAGAGGGAAGAAAAAGTCTCTTGCCTCTTTGGCAGGTCCAGACTTTTCCCCAGACTCCCTCCCGGCTAGCCGCGGTGCACTAACGCCCTGCAGGCTGTGTTCACGCCACCAACCTCAGTCCTCTCCCGGCTCTCTCCGCTTTGCCCTCCGCACCCCTGTTGCTGTGCTCTCCTCCGCGGACCCGAAGCTCCCCCACTCCGCCACCCGCAGTCTCCGCCCGCGAAGGGGCTTCCTAGTGTGTGGACACTTTTCCTCCTTCACAGCTCCCTCCCGCTGGTGCAGGACCCGTCCCTATCCTTTTGTCTCTGCTTATTTTTTTCTTTTGCCCTAACCAGGTACGTGGGGGGGTTCCTTGCCTTTTGGGAGGTCTGAGGTCTTCTGCCAGCGTTCAGTAGGTGTTCTGTAGGAATTGTTCCACGCGTAGATGTATTTCTGGTGTATCTGTGGGGAGGAAGGTGATCTCCGAGTCTTACTCTTCCGCCATCTTCCCGGAAGTCAGCCACATCTACTTTTAAACTATGTTCCACATTGTTACATATTTTCCTAGGCAGTCACTGAATGAATATGCCAGATAGTGATAAATGACCCTTTTGCAACTTTGACTCTGTGGAGTGTGCTCTTGGCCTTTTGACCTTTTGACGAGGTAGAAAGCCAGCCTGAACACATGAAGTAAAACTCTTTGCCTTTGAGGAAGACTTAACTATGGGATTGACTATGAATGTGTTAAGATAGTAGGTCAGATTATCCTGCAAGAGAACTCTCAGTAGAAAATGTAACTGGGGGTTCTCTAGGGATTCTTTCCTTAAATCACTATTTAAGTGCACTAAATACTTCCGTTGTGAGCTCATGGAGCTTGGGGTGCCTCACATACATCTTACGAGTAGCTTATTCATCAGAACACGAGTGGCCCACTTTCCATAGTTGTCATAAGTTGATCTTACGTCTCACACTCCTCCACAACTCTTCTGGTGAACTTGTGGTCAGAGCAGCCATCTGACTGGTCCTGGGGCAGGGTCACAGCACCTTCCAGACCCCTGCCTCACTTTAGAGGCATGGGGTAGATGGAAGGCATTTGGCATTCCAGCCTGCTTATTTTGGCAGCTCTTTGGTAGATGTTCTGCTGCTATTAGTTTTCATTATTGTGCTTCCTAAATATTTATGCCATCTTATGCTTTTATTTGAAAATGTTGCAAGTTTAGACATTTTTATAAAATAACATTTAGTAAGATGTCAGAGTTGCTTGTGTTCCCTGTTCTCCTTAGCATAAAATTTCTAGACATGTTTGTTAATTTCTCTATTAAAAAATATTTTAGTATTTAGTACTCTTGATTTAAGGTACTCTAGACCTTAAACATCACAAAATAATTTGTAAAGTGCAGCACACAATATACTCTTAGTAACTATATAAATGAATTGAATTAGCTATTGCCCGATTATGAGGTTTATATTTTCAGCATTAAAACTGTAAATGGGATGTCTGTAACGCACAGGATCTATGTTCTTTTACAACAGTGTTGTATATACGGTTCAAGAGGCCAAAATAATGAGTGCTGAAGAGGATTGCTGAACGGGCATTAGTATGGAAAAATGGCAAGGGCCTCTGAGGTTCCATGAGGTTGTACTTCCATTCGTTTAAAATTAAGGAGGTGATGTACTGTTTCATGGAGAAATATTGTTCAAATTGCTAGACCTATGTAATTAGAAGGAAATTGCCAGTTTCAGGTACTAGAATGTAGTTTTGGGGAAGGGACCATAGAACAATGTAAGTGTCTCTGCTGAATGCCCCTAAAGTTGATGGGGATCATTACAATCTCAAATTAGTTTTCAGAATTCATAAAGATGCCAATTCACTTTTGATCTATAAACTTTTGAATATAAGCATATGCTATATCCAAAGGGAGCGTATTGGTTTTTCTGCTTACGAGGCTCATTGGTTATGGGAAAATGAGACTGAAACTTCCTCAGTTCCTTTATATTTATGGAAGGGGGTTATCGGCAATACAAATTAACCCCTCTCCCACCCAACAATAGTGGGCCACAATCCTACAGTCAATGATTACGTAATAAAAGTATGGAAAAGCCTCAGGCAGCAGTTGGTAAACTGGAAAGTCAGTGCAAGCATCTGTGTCATGAAGGGATTCATCACTCAGGCTACAGAGAGCCTGTATTGTGAAGTTAGCTGCTTTGCAGATAATGGAATAAAAGCCACAGTTGCGTTTCAGTTTTCAAATGGCACCTTTCATTATAGGGGTATCTTGGAACATTTCAAATGGCAATTAAGTGTAAAAACTTAAATATGTAAGTGAAATATGTAAAGCAAAATGGCCATCATATGATAAAATCAATTTAAATGTCCATTTACCAGATGTTTTTCCATGAGCTGGGTATTATACTGAAGCAAGGAAGATATGAAAGACAGAGTTAGAGAACAGAAGAGGGAGAGAGAACAGGAGAGAGGCAAGGGGAGAGGAAGATGGCAGAAGGAAGGGAGCTAAAAGGAGGGAAGGGGAGAGGGGAGGAGAGGAGAGATCTTTCACTTCTGAGTTCACTTCAATGACTGCACAGGTTGTCACTAAACAAGTCTTTCATTCCGATTATTGAATGTAAAATCAAAGAATTAAAACTACTTCATTTAAATACATAAACTCATTAGCTTAATTGTTCTTTCTTTCTCTTTCCTATGGATATGAAAGAATTCCTTCCCTTTTAGCTTCCTTTATTAAAAATAAAAAATATAGTAAAGGGCTTCCCTGGTGGCGCAGTGGTTGAGAGTCCGCCTGCCGATGCAGGGGACACGGATTCGTGCCCCGGTTCGGGAAGATCCCACGTGCTGCGGAGCAGCTGGGCCCATGAGCCATGGCCGCTGAGCCTGTGCGTCCGGAGCCTGTGCTCCGCAATGGGAGAGGCCACAACAGTGAGAGGCCCGCATACCGCAATCAATCAATCAATCAATCAATCAATCAATCAATAAATAAATGTAAAACATGTGCTAGGGCTTTCAAATTCTTCAGCATTGGGAACACACATAGGGAAAATTGAATTTCAAATCATTACAATCAGAGACTTAGCTTAGCTTAGCTCATGGTGTGAAAGAATCCAAGTGAGTGCATGGGGGATGACCATACAAAATTGGACAATATTAGGAGATATTAGGGATGGTGCCAGGGTGGATGCTTCTGGGAGAATCCTGCTCAATGGGATGAGCTCTGGGTCACAGCATCGGGCATTCAGTCAGTGAAAACTGAGGAAACTGTGATTCTCAATGCCAAATCTCAGCTATATTTTATAATGGAGTTGAGCAGCAGACTAAAAAGCAATAAATGTTTGAAGCCCAACTCATTTTAATCAGTCAAATATTTTGCTCCTTCCTCCTACCTACTTATCCCACCCCCCATTTCATGCCCCTAACTATTAGAAATGTGAATTAATGGTCACAAAACTAGCTGGTTTAAATTTCCAGAGACATAAAACAGAGAAAAAAGAAAATGTTAGATACTCTGCAAACTGGACACTAGTCCTTAAAATATAAGTTCAGTTTCATCAATGAAATTCACTTGTGATTGTATCCAGCAGAGTTTTAAACGAACTATTAATATATGTTGCCAGATACACTTCCATCCAAATGTATGAATTTATTCCATTTAACAAACCAAATAGCATGAAGCATTATTACCATATCCAATTATCATTCTTTGTGTAGAACAGACCACAAAGTAATGAATCTCAACTTCTGTACCTCAATAGCAACCTGGTCCTCTGTATCCAAATACTGAGTCATTGTGACAGGATAGTTTTTTTGTTCCAAGGATCCCAAACTGGGTTCACAGAATCAATAGAGGGGTAGCTGATTGGATCAAATATTTCTGGAGTGTATTTGGAGTCTCCCAACTTGAGAATCATTGCATTCAAGCACCTCTCACGGGAATTTAATATTAAATACTAATATGTTAGAAATACCTTTGCAAATAATGAATGGCGTAAAGTCTTTAGCATGGGTGTGTGTGTGTGTGTGTGCGCGCGCGCACGCGCTTCAAAGGAATGGGTATGACTATTGGAAAGAAATGTTTGAAGTAAATGTGTAATTTCATATGTTTATAAAAGAAAGGCATTAGAACTCATCTTAAAATATTTACCTCTTTCAGTTCACCTTCAGTATTAAGAAATTCTGTAACTCCACTGATAAGTTTGGAATTCAAAAACAATGCTTCTCCATACCTTGAAAGATTAAAAAAAAGTCTTAATGTTAAAGCAGGCAGTAAATTAGGAAATACTACTATGCATATTTTTTAAGAATCCTTCTCAAGGGCTCCAAGTGACCTGTGTTGTCTTAGTGCCATTCAAGGCCATTTCCCTAGGGAGTCAGGGAGGTGCAAAGAGCTGTGGCTATGGGATGCCATCAAATGCATCCTGATTTGGCGCACAGTGTTTCAAAGAGGTCTAAAGAGAGCCCTCCAAAATTATATTTAGGAATTACTATTATATTTCCAATAAAAAGCCAGAGAAAGAAACATTTTAAAACTTTCAATTTTTTTTTTTTTTTAGGTCACACCCCGTGGCTTGCGGGATCTTAGTTCCCTGACCAGGGATCGAACACTGCAGTGGAAGCACAGAGTTCCCAGCCACTGGACTGGCAGGGAATTCACTAAAAGTTTTAATTTTAAAGCAACCTTGATCACTGTAAGGAAGAAGGATCTTACGAAAAGAAATAGAACTGCAGGAAAAACTTGGGTATTAGCAGTAAGTCACACAGATCGTTTGGTCTGGTCAGTCAGAATTGACATCGGCATTATCCTTTTTCATTCCTAGAAACTGAGCCAAATTTCTCAAAACATCAGCATTTTCTCATGTGAGTTTTAAAATAAAACATCAAATTGTTCACTTGAATGTCATCATCTTTGTACCACAAGCATAATTACTTGACTCATGACCCAAGGCAAAGAACACTATGTATCCGTGAGTTGGAAAGATTTCTCATTTCATTTATTGTCTACTGTGTTAAAGGTACCTATCACAGGTTATCATACTCTTTGAAATAAAAAAAGCACACTAGACTAAATGGAGGCAGGATCAAGATGGCTGCGTAGAAAGACCCTGAACTCACCTCCTCCTATGACATGCCCATAATACAACTATATAAAGAACTTGAGAACAAATTATGTATCCATTCATGATAAAATCCCTCAACAAATTGGTATAAAGGGAACATACATAAACATAATAAAGGTCATATATGACAAGCCCACAGTTAACAGCGTACTCAATGGTGAAAAATGAAAGCATTTCCTCTAAGATCAGGAACAAGTCAAGGATGCCCATTCTCGCTACTTTTATTCAACATAGTATTGGAAGTTCTTGCCACAGCAAATAGACAAGACAAAGAAATAAAAAGAATCCAAAGTGGAAAGGAAGCAGTAAAACTTTCACTGTTTGCCGATGACATTATACTATATGGAAAACCCTAAAGACTCCACAAAAACAAACAAACAAACAAAACCTATTAGGCTAAATGAATTCAATAAAGTTGCAAAAACAAAATTAATATACAGAGATCAGCTGCATTTCTATACACTAATACTGAATTATCAGAAAGAAAAGTCAAGAAAACAACTCCATTTACAACTGCATCGAAAAGAATAAAATATCTGGGAATAAATTTAACCAAGGAACATGAAAGACCAGGTACTCTGAAAACTATGAAACACTGATGAAAGAAGTTAAATGCAACATAATTAAATGGAAAGATATACAGTGCTATGTATCAGAAGAATTAATACTGTTAAAATGTGCATACTATCTAAAGCAATCTACAGATCCAGTGCAATCCCCATCAAAATATCAAAGGCATTTTTCACAGAATTAGAACAAATAATCCTAAAATCTGTGTGGAACCACGAAAGACCTTGAATTGTCAAAGCAATCTTGAGAAAGAAGAACAACACTAGAGGTATCACACACCCTAACCTCAAACTATACCACAAAGGTATAGTAATAAAAACATATGGTACTGGCACAAAAGCAGACACGTGGATCAGTGGAAAAGAAATAAATCCATGTACATCTGGTCAATTAATTTGTGACAAAGGCAGCAAGAATATACAATGGGGGAAAACCAGTCTCTTGAATAAATAGTATTGGAAAACTAGACAACTATATATAAAAGAATGAAAGTGGACTATGTTCTTATACCATATACAAAAATAAATTCAAAATGGATTAAAGACTTAAATCTAAGAGCTGAAACCATAAAACTCTTAGAAGAAAACATACACTCTTTGACATAAGTCTTGGCAATATTTTTTGGATCTGTCTCCTCATGCAAGGTCAACAAAAGCAAAAATAAACAAATAGGGCCACATCAAACTAAAAAGCTTTGGCACAGAAAAGGAAATCATCAACAAATGAATAGGCAATCTACTGAATGGGAGGAGATATTTGCAAATGATATGCTTGATTATGAGATAATATCCAAAATACATAAAGAACTTATAAAACTCAATATAAAAAAAACCCATTTAAAAAATGGGCAGAGGACTTGAATAGACATTCTTCCACAGAAGACATACAGATGGCCAACAGGTACAAGAAAACATGCTCAACATTGCTAATCATCAGGGAAATGCAAATCAAAACCACAATGAGATATCACTTCACACCTGTCAGAATGACTGTCAACAAAAAATAAAGAAATACAAAGTGTTGGTGAGTACATGGAGAAAAGGGAACCCTCATGCACTGCTGATGGCAATTTAAATTGGTACAGCCTCTATGGAAAACAGTATGGAGGTTCCTCAAAAAAATGAGAAAACAGAACTATCATACGATCCAGCAATTCCACTCATGCGTATTTTTCCAAAGAAAACAAAAACACTAATTGGAAAAGATACAAGCCCTTGTGTTCACTGTGGCATTATTTACAATAGCCAAGAAATGGAAGCAGCCTAAGTGTCTATTAACAGATGAAAGGATAAAGAAGATGTGGCATTTATATATACAATGGGATATGACTCAGACAAGACAAACAAACAAACAAGGAATCTTGCCATTTATAACAAGGATGGACCTAGAGGGTATTATGCTACCTGAAATAAGTCAGATAGAGCAAAACAAATATTGTATGTTTTCAGTTATATGTGGAATCTAAGAAAAAAACAAATGAAAAAATATAACAAAGCAGAAACAGCGCCACAGATACAGAGAACTAGTGGTTGTCAGAGGGGAGCAGGGTGGAGTGAAGTGAAGGGGATTAAGAGGTACAAATACGAGTTATAGGGCTTCCCTGGTGGCACAGTGGTTGAGAGTCCGCCTGCCGATGCAGGGGATGCGGGTTCGTGCCCCGGTCTGGGAAGATCCCATATGCTGCGGAGCAGCTGGGCCCGTGAGCCATGGCCGCTGAGCCTGTGCGTCCAGAGCCTGTGCTCCACAGCAGGAGAGGCCACAACAGTGAGAGTTCCGTGTACCGCAAGAAAAAAAAAAAAAAGAGGTACAAATACTAGTTCTAAAACAAATAAGTCACATGGATATAATGTACAGCACAGGGAATGTCAATAATAATTTAATAACATTGTATGGTGTGTAACTTATAAAACTATGGAATCACTATGTTTTACACCTGAACTGTATTGTAAATGAACTACATTTCAATAAAAAAAAAAAAAAAACTAAAAGTACTCTAAAGATAAGATTATGAGTTTTTGAAAGCAGAGGTCCAGTCATCACTACAAGAGGTTTTCTAATGCTGTTCTTACCTGTGGGAACTTAAGTAATTTACCTTCTGGAACCTCAGTTTTCTCATCTGTAAAATGAGGGGAGCTAAACTGTATGACCATCATAATTTGCTGTAATTCTAACACTGAACTATTCCATGGGAAAAGTTATATCAATAAAATAAAATAAACCAACATTAATAATAATATAAGTAATCATTAGTGATCAATATGTGGTTACAGAAATGGCCTACTCTACAGGAATAAGAATAATTCTTCAAAGAGTGTTTTGCTTATACTTTGCTTGCAGTTATGTGAAGAAGAAAAAGGCACAATCCTTTCCTTGAAGGTAATATACTATGTAGTATTGTAAACAGATCATTCCCCATTATTGTGGCTAACTGTGGTGAAAATAAAATTATACAGCGTTCAGAGAAATTCTCTTTAGCTGTGGGGTCTTCAGAAAGGCTTCCAGGAGATGATGCCAGATAGATTAAGTATGGAGTAGTTCCAAATATCAAGGAAGAAAGTAATTTTAGGCAGAGAGCCAACATAAACAAAGGCAAGGAGGTGTGAAACAACATGGTGTATGCCGACGACTACATGCATTTGGTATTGAGTGTATAAATTGTGAGGCTGAGGATAATAGAATAAGAGGTAGAAGGGTTAGGAAGAGCGGAACTTAGATTTTCAGTGTGGCACAGAGTATTGAAGGTTTTACAGCAGGAAAATATCATTTTTGCCTTTCAGAGAGATTCTTGGGACAAAGGGAAGAGGTATGTGTGTGAGTGTGTGTGTGAGATTGTGTATGTGTGTGTATGTGTGAGTGTGTGTGAGTGTGTGTATGTGTGTGGTGCTGGTGGTGGTAGATGTAAATATAAAGGCAGGAGACAGAAGGCTATTGTTAAGAGTACTGGCAAGAGATAAGAACCTTCACTAGGGCAGTGGTAGCAGGAAAGAGAGGAAGAATTCAAGAAACATGAAACATTTAGGAATTGTTAAATTATAAGACCTCAAGCCTAATTGTTACATATGTCAAGGGAAAGGGACAACCATATGTAGATTTCCAGGTGCCTGGCTTGAGCAACTGGTGGATGACCATATATTTACTGAGAAAAGGAAGATAAAAGGAAAATGACAATTTACCCCAGTAGGGGATTCAACAAGAAACTGTCTATCATAGGGTGAAGCTTAGGTGAAATGCCTGAGTTAGAGATGTAGATTTGGGAATGATTCAAGCCACGAGATTTGATGGCAACTAAAACTAGGGAGAATCTGCAGGGCAGGAAGCAAGGAGAACCTTGGACAGTTTCCCCATGAACTTTCAGGTTCAAAGATCGACAGAGGAGTAGAAGATGAAGGAGACAATCCTATTTGTCAGGATAAACGCTGCCCTGTCTGTAGAAATGCTGAAGCGTCAATCTTTCTACCTTTTTTTTTTTTTATTAAGTAACAGACTTTAGTTTTAGAGCAGTTTTAGGTTTACAGAAAAATTAAGCGTAAAGTTGAGTTTCTAAATGCCTCTTCCTCCCTCTTCAGAGTTTTCCCTGTTATTAATGTTCAGTTAATAAAACAAAGAGGTCATTAGACTGAGGTGGTTTTAATGCTGTCTCAATCTTTCTACATTTTGATTAGAGATCATGGACTCTCAGCGAAACAAAACAGGCATATCAGGAACCAAACATTTTTTGGTAGGGACTATAAACTATATATGCATTACACTGAACTCTGATCTACAAAACCACTCCCTAAAGAAACTGTTTATTTGGTAGATATCTGATACTTTTTAAAGTGAAATACTTGTTTATATATATATTAATTCCACCTTGTGTCTGACTATTCATTATACTATGTGTGTGACAGCAAAGCAAGCTCTAATCTTTCAAACATTCCAATTTCTGAGCTGAAAATACTAGGGAAAAATGTGCTTTCTAGGAATATCAGTGCTTTCTAACAATGAAATATTTATAGACAGAAATATGTTTTAATATGACATATCCATTCAAATTGAACTTATTATACAAGGTCAACCAATAAAAATGTGCTTTTAAAAAATAAAGATTATACACCAGTTTTTAAGAGATAGAGCAGTAGGTATGTTGTCTGGGGACATTTAAGTTGGAGAACATGAAGCATTTACATGCTCTATGATGAATTTAATTTTAAAATACCATAGAGGTTATCAGAGTAATAAATTAACATTTATTATAATATATTTAAATACATAACGAAATATTTTCCAAAACTGAGGCTGAATTCTCAACATGAAGCAAGATGGCTCAGGAATAAATTCTACTGCAACTAGAATTATAAAGCCATTCAAATATTCCTTCTCGATATCATGGTTTTATTTCAGGTGTTTTATGATATTTATATTTTTAAAAGAATTTAAACAATTCTACAGAAGTAATTAAAGTTTTCTTGTTATAATACCATTACATATGATTCATAAATCATTTTTTTCTACAACACACTCAGGATATAGGGTTTTAATGATGATTCCTTCAACCTAAGACAGTTTGATAGATCTTCCAGGAAAGCTGCAATGCTAAACCTTTTCACTTTGCACATTTCCATATATAATTGTGGTTATCAGTCTTTAATAAATTAATAATGTTATAGAACTGTTAAATTGATTCTGAGTTTCACAAGAGTGGCAACACCCATCTTGGCTGACTACTTCAAAATCTAATTCTATTATCTGGACCTTGGTTCTACCACAAAAAGTAGGGCTTTTATCTCTCATATGTCACCTTTGATTTACTCACTCCAGTATGAATGATTGAAATCTTATTTTTACCTGGTATTTAATATCTTCCATTTATCTCGAAAAAATTTCCAGGCAAGGTCTCGGCCATGTGGATTTCGAGCTACATGGATTATAACATCAATTGCATCTTGATCCAGCACCACTTCAGAATTCAGTGATAGATTTAGAAGCCTTTAAGAATAGAATTGTGGGGAAATTTTTAGTCCAATAACAAAGATTCCTTATAAAATTACCAAAATTACATGATTTAATTTATCACAGTCTTCAACGAATAGTCCAGTGTAAACTTTACTAAAAAAATTTTATCAATAGAACAATTCTGTTTTTATAAAAGGAGGAAGATCAAATTCATAGTATTGTAATTAATATATTAAAGTCAGAACAATCTTGTGGGTGGAGAAATCACAGTTTTCGTTTGATGATGCAAACTCACTTTAAAAATTCTTTTTAATAAATGCTTCTTTTTATAATGAAATATTGTCTTACATATATATGAAAAAACATATAAAATAATTAGTTAGAAACTAAGGTATACCTTTCAAATCAACAAGCTTTAGTCATATTAATATGGCAGTTTTCCTTAGCTCTAGAAAGATAAATTTTAGAGTAACTAGCATGTATTTAAGGAAATAAAAACAAGTTCAGTACAGTCTGATTAACAGAGAATACTCTCATTACACGAATTTTAAAAATTAATTGACCCACCTATTTAATAAATTCCTGTCATCACTGCAAGTTAAGGCTTCCAGTAATATTTTCTTTTCAGAAACGGCCGTGGTGGAGTGGAATTTCATCCATATGAATTCCCAGACATCCTCATCTAGTAGTGAAACTCCTGTACAGTAGACGATGTCTCTAACGTTTAGTGGTATTCTAAAGAAGCAACCCATGGTGGTTTTCCGTTAATTAAAAGCTTCATAGTATTGAAAATAAAGACAGATCCTGCTCTACTAGTCAGTTTTTAAAAAGATGGTTTTGTTAATTAGATTTACCTGAAAGAGAATAATTCTATATAGTAACAATATTCAAAAATATTCCCAACTAAATGAATAATGTATTTTATTTAAAGATAGTTTTGAATGAAATTTTTTCCACTCTTGGAACTATGTAAGCAAGAATCATAAACAACAAGAACAACAAGAACATAAAGCCTTAAAAAAATAGAAACAGGGTGCCATATATTTCCACCAACATTCATATATTTATCAATCAAAAATTTTGCTCTCAGAATTGTTAGACCCAAGAACCACGAGAAAGCAGTGGATGAAGAGACTGACTAATCTGGATAAAACAGAAACATCTCCTAAATTCTTAGCCAATTTTTTCTAAAATTATTTTTCTCAAATAGCTCTCCAAATTTTGGAACCTAGAAGATTACTAATATAGATAATAAACAGATAAAACATAAGTAGTAAATTTTGAGAAAGTAAATGTTACAGTGGGAAACTGTTACTCGATTTAATTAATCTTGGCTATTTATAAGCTGCAATTCTCATGTATACTCCGCCGTGGCAATTTTTTACTAAATATTGTTCTTTCACGTTTTGATATATACCCCACATTTAAAAAAACTGTTCTCTTAAAGAACACTCCAAAAAAAAAAAAAAAACAAAGAACACTCCAATATCTTAAAAAATTAAAAATGCATTTCTGCTTTGTATAATATTTAGTAATCTATTATTAAAATTTCTCATTTATAATTTGAATGTGGTTAATAATAAGAAATGTTTTCTCTGGATAACAAGATGAAACAATCCCTTTTAAATATTTAAGACTTTGATGGTTAAAACATTGCTTTGGTTAATGGAGTATTTGGAAAACAGGAGGAAGCGTCTGAATGACTACCAATAAGATGATCTTCATCTTATTCTGTTAAGCAGCTAAGTAGGTCTACAATCAGGATATTGAAGATTGTGTATCAGGATACCAAATGTGTAGAGTTGTTAGTACTATCATACAAAATTCACAGTTCCCAGAAATGGCTAAAAGTATATTATTCTGTCTCTTCCTACCAATAATTAAAATGTTTGGAGAATAGTTACTTTAATCTTGCTGACTGAAGCTTTTTTTCCTTTATGGTATTTGAAGGCAAGCATTTTGTTTGTTTGATTTGTTTTGTTTTTGAAGGAACAAAAGGAATATAGACATCAGAAGAAACCAGAAAAGAGCTTCACTTCTTTCTCCTGTCTTCCCTCTCAGCCCTGGAATCCCTTGACGAAAGTACCCATAATAGTCTTCCCAGTGGGTGGTGAAACCTTCTTCTCCCTGCTCTGTTTATGACCAGCTTGCCACACGGCACATCTGAAATCACTAGGGAAAACATTGCCACCATATGTTGAAGAGTCTGTCAGTCCTGATAGATACAACATAATATTACAAAAATGCATCCATCTTTACTAACTGCAATAAGTTAAAAGTTTAAAATCTTCCTTTAAATCAAGAGCTAGAAAAGAGGATGATTTTTTTCCCTCCAAATATTACAGGCTACAGGGCACAACACTGTATTATTATTGTCATGATTTTGGCCAAGAGATCACTATAAAAATTTGCAAAAACTAACAAGAAAATGTCTACTTAAATCATCAAATCATAATGGATCAATGCATATTAGACCTAATAGTAACAGCTTACGTTCTAAAAAAAATTCCTTAAGCAATTAATATACCAAAGAGTTCAGGGATAGAGCCCACTGAATGAGGTTTGTTACTGTGTATGAAACCAGTCTCAATATCAAGCAGAAAGACATATGGAAATATAGAAAAGGCAAAAAAAGAAAGAAGAAAAAGGAAAAAGAAAAAGGCAGATATTAAACTATGTTCCTTAGAAATAACTTGTGTCATATACGATAGTCATTAGCAACAATCCATATTTTTGCAGTTCAGTAGTGGCTCCTGGCTGATGCTGAACTGTGTAAAATGCATACACAAATGAATAAATGGGTTGGTCAGTGCAAAGTCCTGGACACCGGCTAAAGGGGCATCAGAGGTAGAAAATACCACTTTTGCACAATACTACATTCCAGGTTACCTGTCTTATTTTATTTCGTCTATACGATAATATGATATCTGTATTATAACCTTCATTTTGCAGGAGACGAAACTGTTCTGAGAGAGGATATTTTGCACTATAACAACAATATAGTAAGTTGAGAATCAGGATGGGCTATACATGAATGTCTTTCCTATTTCTATCAGCTTAGACATAGCTAATGATGATGAACGTAAGATATTAAGATTTCTGTTAGTAGTAATCATCAGTAATTATCACTGAATGCTGATTTTTGTTGTTCCATAAAACGCTATCTTATAGAAAGTAAGAACAACCAAACCCTGGATCTAACTAGTAGGCTGCAGAGTAATACCAGTGCATCCAATCTGTAATTCCCTTAGTGCTGAACTGGCCACAGATGTCACTTCTACCTTCTGTTTTTCATTACCTTTTTTTAAGTCCATAGTTTAATCAGTCATGTCTTTTTTTTTTTTTTTTTTTTTTTTTTTTGCGGTACGCGGGCCTCTCACGGTTGTGGCCTCTCCCGTTGCAGAGCACAGGCTCCGGATGCGCAGCCTCAGCGGCCATGGCTCACGGGCCCAGCCGCTCTGCGGCATGTGGGATCTTCCCGGACCGGGGCACGAAGCCGTGTCCCCTGCATCGGCAGGTGGACTCTCAACCACTGCGCCACCAGGGAAGCCCCCAGTCATCTTTGATAAATATTCAACGGTGGCAAGAATGGTTTTCCAACAATAAGCTTCCGTTCTGTTCACCAGAATCAAAATGACACTTGTTAAAACACAACCTCTGGCTGACTTAAAGGACATAGGCTGGGGGTGTATTTAAGGAGCTGCTGTGTAGCAAGCTGATCATATACAGAGCAAGGAGAAGAAATCTTGAAAGGGCACCCAGCAATGAAGTGCTGGATGAAATGGCAGACAGACCATCCTGAAAGAATCTAACAAAAGTCGTCCTGGGCAAAGGAGGCTTTTGAAAGCAAAGCTGCCCAGAATAGGGGCAAATTCTGTTTTTGAACCGGCAGCCTCAAACAAGAGAAAGACCACATAATTTGGATGTGCTCTGGAAGAAACTGCAGGTCAAGTTTCAGGCTCATGAGCAGCTGTCCCCCTGTGCATAGCAGATGCATCAAATTTCACTACTATGAAAATGAGACTTACATATATTTACATATATAATCTGAAACCTGTTGATGGTCCACTGAAAAATAGCCCTTGATCTCAGCTACGAATCCCCAAACTCTCAAGAAAGTAATGGCTATTAGCAGATGCTGGGAGGTACACTTGCTTAAGATTCATAAGGCTCCTTAGAAGAGCAAGGACAGAGCGGATTAGCTGGAAAATACCACTCAGATTTTTCTAGCATCTCCTCCCAACCCACCAACTCCTTATCTTCCTTACTCACCCAGCAGATAAAGAATCAATGTATAGGTCACAAGATTATTTGTACTCATCACTGAAAATAAAACAAGATTGGTGAGCACTGAACTTGCCAAGGGTCCTTGGCTCCTAACGATTTCCATTGTTAATGAAACCCCCTTTTGCTGCTAAATTTGTAAAGATGCGGTAACAACACTTTAGCAAAATGATTGCTCTGGGGACAGTTTTTAAGATCTCTTTGTATAAACCAAAGTCATTAGGAACAAATGAAAAAGCTCAGTTTTTGTAAAGCATGAGCTGAAAAACCCACAGAACTCACAGTTATGAATAGTGCAAATGAGTCCTAATGAGATTCTTGATATTAGGATTACAGGGAGAGAGAATATGGAAATTGTTTATGAAAATGTGAATCCCCCCATGGTCATTTCTTTTTAACTGCTGCCTCAGAAGTAAATCTTTTAGTGGAATTTTATCATGTGGGAAGCTGGTCTCTGCTAGCTGCCTTCCTACAAGATGAATGGGGTAATGCTGAGCCCAAAGGAGGTGCCTTTATCTTTCTAAGGTACTGACTTTGCAGAAATGATTACCTAATTAATGTAACTTCTACTATGTTTTTTATTCTACTCTCATTTTAAATAGCATGATGACAGAGTTCATTTGTATGATAAAAGTTTAAAATTCAGCATAAAAATTCAGTATATCATTTTGGAATAATTTATTTTTTGCATTTTGGTGATATGTTTAACCTTTTTTACCTTGCCAAAAGCAAATGCCTAAAAACTAAAAGCTTTGGAGTAGAAGTTAAAAAATTAAGCAGTGGAAAAATTAAAGGCATGTGTCTTTTAGGAAAAATTTTTTACTGAGTTAAATAATAATCGTGAGGTAGTGGGACTAATATTTTAAAACATAGTAAATTGGTAATTATTAAATGGAAACTTGTGAAGTAGATTGGTAAATTAAGATAAATAACAGGAAAATTTCCAAAGATTTTGCTATGAAATTTTTCATTGCTGCATTGTATTTTAAGGTTAAAAATCAGGACTCATTTAAAATAACAATAAAGGACTAGTTTAAGATATAAATAGCAACTAAGAATGATATCATAGATTAATATTTAATGATATGGTAAAATATATTATTTAATATGATGAAATATATTTTTAAGGACAGTGTAATATATATATAAATATCACTGTGTTAAGTCTAAAGAAAAACGTTAATGTGTATGTAAAAAGAAAGGCTGGAAAGATAAACAAGAATATTAACAACATTAGCCTCTGGGTTTGGGGATTATAGGTAACTAGTGTTTTTTTTACACACGTATTTCAAATTTAATAATTTAATAACGTTTACAGTTACTTTGGAAATAAATAACTACATTTATAAAGATAAAATTCTGTTACTTTTAGAATAAAATATATACCAATATAAAAAATTCTGTTGAATAATATATAGAAATAATTCTGATGATACAGTTAAAATATCTCCCAGAGGAAAATTATACTTGCTAAAAGAAAAAAAACACACTTTTAAAATATAAATTTTGATGCTTAATCATGATATGGGTCTATTTATTTCTAAGCAGGTTCTCAGTAGACGTAATTTGACCAGTAACTGCCTCCAGGACTGGGCAAGTCAAGGTCATTGCTTTGGGCTTTATTTTTAATCCTAATTGGACAAGGGCTAAAATACATGAGTTCTAAGGTCCCTTCCTGCTCTGTTAGTACAAGTGTCTTTTCATTAGTGATTGTATTAACATTGAAATGTGGATTTAATTATTTTCAAAGACAATAAAAAACATTCTCAAGTCACTGGCCTCTCGAAGAATACCTCTTTCTTTCAGTGGCACTACACATGCCATTGATATAGAGTGTGGCACACCATTTAATTAATTTTAATGAACTTGCAGTTCATTTGAAATATCATTTGCCTATTCTAACTAAAAATTGGAAGACAGCTTTGGTTGAGGCTTCCTCACCAATACTCTGTATCTTGCCCTGCCTTATAAGTACAAGCACTCTTACTTCTTTTGGGGCAGACAATCCTAGACTTTTAACTATCAGACTGAAAAATAACCTGCATTTACAAAGCTGACCCTGTCCATCTTGTCTGCTACCCCCATCTCTCATTCTATCCAGATTTCTTGGTCCCTTGACTGCTGCTAAGAAAGCCATCCTGAATAAAAATGACAGCTGTTTAGAAGGAATGTGTGACTTTTTGCACCTACCTGTCTGTTTCCTCATCTGGAAAATGGGACTCATAATTCCTTACAGGGTTGTTACAATGATTAAATGAAATAATGTTTCATTTGATATTCACATGAAAACGGTGCATATCAAGGGTTCAGTATGGATTTTAGATAAATGTTGTGCATAGCCAAGTACAGGGGACATAGAAAATTGTCTAAATAGGTAGTAATAACATCTCTCCTCCTCATTACTTTTATTACTATTATTATTAGGATGCAGTGCCAACAAATATTCCCATCGTTCCCAAATGAGTTCTGGACTACGAAGAAAGCAAAAATAAAGTTTTTAGACAACCTTGCTAAAAGTGAATGAGTAATTATAAAAGTCACTACAGACACTAGATCTCAAGTTTAAGGCATTACAATGAAATACACTTTTATAATTCCACCTAACTTTACTGGTATACTTGTCAATCAAATTCACTGCTGAATCTACACAAAAACCCTGGCAACCAAAGGAATATCGTTCCTTAGTATCTCTACAAGGCCCATGGCCAAGGAAGAACAGACTCTCAAGTGAAGTATGCAGTTGGTGAGTGGCTGAAAGAACAGGAGACAGCAACGCTGTCAGCTGGCACCTTTCATGCATCAGCTGGGGCTGCTCTGTTTCTGAAGAGTCTTCTCACTGGTGCCCACACAGCCTGCTCATTCCCACTGAACCTGGAGCACGAAAAAACAAAATACCCTTTGGACCTCAAAACAAAATAGAGTTGGGGAAACCTGGTGGACAATAGACCAACTATATTTAAAATTCCTGTGTTCTGAAATGATACTCCAAACCTCTTCACATTTTATTTTTGCATATTTGCTAAGAGGTATATGCTGCTCTTTCCATATGAAAGACAAAGGGTTGCTGGGAATGGGTGGGTCATTTTAACTCTTAATATCCCAAATGTATCAAGAGTATATTTTAAGATGGCTGCACTCCTTTTAAATGGCTCTTATAATTAAAGTAAATGTACTTTAAAAGAGATGTTCACTTTGCTTAAGCTGAAATAATATATATTACATTATATTTTAAACCTTTAAGTCCCTATATATACAGTAGCTATTATTTCTACTGGCTGGGAAGGGAAAGGAATGGAGAGGGTTAAGTTTCTGGGCTGTTAAGACCACTTCATAAAATATAATTGCTAAAGCATAAGAACAAAAGAAACCAAGTGACTCAGATAGCATTAAAAAGAAGAGGACAAGGGGGCTTCCCTGGTGGCGCAGTGGTTGAGAGTCCACCTGCCGATGCAGGGGACACGGGTTCGTGCCTCTCCGGGAAGATCCCACATGCCGCGGAGTGGCTGGGCCCGTGAGCCACGGCTGCTGAGCCTGCGTGTCCGGAGCCTGTGCTCCACAATGGGAGAGGCCACAACAGTGAGAGGCCCGCGTACCGCAAAAAAAAAAAAAAAAAGGACAAGAAGAAGAAGACATCAAAGAAAAAGTAGAAAGAAAGAAAGAACACATGAGACATGTACAGAGTGGCCAAAAAATTCAGAGTAAAAATGACAAAGACAGTCATGACAAAGACCTACAAAAAGGTAAAGGGGAAAAAATGCAATGAGAGGAGAATTTGTGACTTGATTTGTTGAAAATTTTTCTTTGGCCTGGATTTTGAACACATTCTACTGAAAAGCCTAGAACAAAGTTATGTAATGTTTCATAACTCAGAACCTTTATGACATCCAGAATCAATTATACCCGTAAGACCTCCAAAAAATTGAACTGGTTTATAACAAAGGTAGAAAAATTAAGATATCCATGATGACTCACTTTAAAACAGTGAGCAGCAGACTGCTAGCATAAATAGCTCTAAAAACATAATTTACAACTTAAGAGGTATACAGTTGTAATAGAAGTTGTGAAATGGCTGATAAATTGCCCTATTTACAGATGCCTGTGTTACAGAGGAGATAAATTGTTTCTGGATAATTGCGTGCCTATTATCCGTGGCTTCGCAACGAATTTCAAATCTGCTCTATCCTGATCCTTGAATATTTAAGCTGCTTCTTCACTTAGCTCAGGTCAGAGCACTGTAAATCTAAGTGCCTCCTATGATATGAAGTCTAAATATAGATGGTGTTTTCTGAATCGCAATGATTAGGAATCAGTACTTGTGGTTAACTTTTAAGATGAAAGGTAATGATAGGAACGACACATTAGTTACAAGAGCAACTCCATCACACTATTCCCATTCAAACCATGATCCAGGCTTGAGTATGAAAACTCCACTGGATCACATAATGCTCCACCTGAACAAATAAATCTTGTTGCCCAGGAATAACTTACAGCAACAGTCATTGTCTTGAATTCTTCATACAAAGGTTGAAAATTGCACCAGTTTATTGTATCCATCAAATTACTACATCGACAAATGTATGGGTCTATGCAAATGAGGTTTATCTTCATTTCTAATGCACTGTCAAGGTCACTGTGGTTAATAAGGCTGATTGTACAGCTTGGGAAGAATCAACTACAGCCATTTAGTTAATTCTTTAGGCATAACAAGTAAACTGTCATGAGTAGGCAATAATTAATATACTTTCCTCACTTGAAAGGTCTCCAACTAAAAGATTTTATTTGGCTAAAGTAAACTTTACTATTCTCTGTGTGTGTGTGTTTGTGTCTGTGCATTGAACAAAATGTAATTCTGTATGTTTTGTAATTTTAATTGTTAGATTCACTGCATAAGAAAATGCTGTACTTTTTAAAAATAGAGAAATATTCTTATTCTCATCAAATCCTGGATGTTCTATGGTTTCACTGAAATGCACTTTGATCCTCCTGTGAAAAAGCAGTGAAATCCATGAAAAACTTTATCATACATGTATGTATGCTAAGGAATAAGGATGTATATAATTAAATTTGATAATTAAATATAGTTATAAAAAGTCTAGTCCTGTTACAAGGTAAAATAAAATTATTGATTAAAAAAAGCTGGGGTCTGGAGAAAGGGAGAATGGCAAGAGTGGATGAAAAAAGTTACAAAACAAGCTAGAAGGCCAATTTTGCATTGGGAGATAATATAGCTGAGAAAAACATACACTTTAAAAGAGTCGACTCAAACGTTATGACTTTCTGAAATAAGTGAAATGTATGTATGCACATATACATGTAATTGGCAGGTATTGGTCATAACGTTGCATGTGTATAAAGAGAAGGGGAAAACAGTGCATATTGAATGCCTGCACTGTATGTTCGTTTCAGCATAAAATAAGCAAGGTTTGTTTATATATGAAAATAAAAGTCACTTCAATTTTTTCTATTTGTTTTTTTAATTATAGAAAGAACCTCAAGTCACTAGAAAGTAAAACACAAAACAAAAACAAAAAACCTCTTTCTAAATATTTAGATGTGAAGGGATTCTGAAACACGAGAATGGGTCCTTTGCTGTGAATTTTAGGAATATCTCTATATATTATTCTATCTTCATGCGATAGGCCACTCCCATCTTTTTTTCCTACACAAGTAAGAAAATAATATTCTGAGGAATCATGATATTAATTTTGTCTGAATTTTATGAGGAACAAGAAGAACCTCCCTTCTCAGTATCTTCTTTTATTCCTCCATTTCATGATGAAAATCTTAAGTAAGAACAGGGTGAAGTTAGCGAAAGTTAGAAGTCTTATTTGCTATCTATTGGTAGCACTCCTTGAAATCTCATCAGCACAATACAAAATATTATGTACCAAGTTTTGATTGCAAGGCAGAGGCTAAAGTTGTGTGCATTAGTTTCGTATGGCTGCCATAACAAATTACCACAAACTTGGTTGCTTAAAGCAACAGAAATTTATTCTCTCACAGTTCTTATGGCCAGAAGTCCAAAATCAAGGTGTCAGCAGGCTGCTTTACCCTGGAGATTCTGAGGAATCTGTTCCATGCCTCTCTCCTAGCTTCTGGTGGATCTGGCAATCCTTCGCATTCCTTGGCTTGTAAATGCATAACTTCAATATCTACCTCTGTCTTCACATGAATTTCCCTCTGTGTTTCTCTGTTCTTTCTCTTCTGTCTCTGATATGGACACTCAACATTGGACTTAGGGCGCACCCTAAATCCATGCAGTCTCATCTCAGAATCATTAATTTAATTACATCTGCAAAGATCCTATTTCCAAATAAGGTCACATTCACTGATGGGGTTTAGGATTTAGACATATCTTTTAGAAGCCACTATTCAATCCATGGAAGTGTGTGCGTGTGCTTTTATTTTTCCTATTATTGCCAAGAAATTACAAGTCATCAGAGTTCTTTCTCACTTTCAGATATTTTAAGGTATGGGTAACGCAAAACAGTATTCGATGACTATGGAAGATCTTTCATCAACATTATCACAATATTGAGTAAATGTTATCACACTATCATTAGAAAGACTACCATGAGTTATTTTCATTTTGAGATAGAATAACTTATATGCATGAAAACAGTCCTAAGTCTTAATCACAAGGGGGAAAAATAAATAAAAAGGAAATGTTGTTGATGTTGCTGAAAGAATCTTCTCAGTGCTAATAGCAATGCTTATATTATTTTTGGAAAATGCGGAGGAAATTTCTTCTTTATAGTGGTTGGTAGTAGTTGCAATAAACCTTGTAATCAATGAATCTTGAATCCATCAGTATAACCTACTGTCTGTGAGTATGTAAGAATGTTTTGGAAGCTACAAATATTTTTGTTGGTGCTTCTGCTCTGGCTTAGTAAATAATAATGATTACTATTGTAAGTTTAATCACCACTGCTCCCTGTGTTGCCCATGTAAATCTATATTTACTTAGTACTTGTACTGTGATAAAGTCAGGCAGTTAAAATAGAGCTATTCTATAACTAATCAATAGGCGTATCTTTTGACAGATAACACAAAAGTTCAATAGTGTTATGCCTGAAATTGGTATAATACTAGGCAAACAATACTAGCATGATAGGAAAATTACTTTTGGCAGAAATGGGAGGAAAACCAATTGTACTGAAAAGAAAAAAAAAGTTAAATTAAATCAAGTTATTTTCAAAAGCACACCTCTGTAAAAATTAAAATACCCTGAAAAAATACTATTGACTATTTGCCTCTATGCATGACCAATAATATAATATTTTTAAGTAAAATGTCAGGAAAAGCCAAAACAGTTGGGAAAAGGGAAATAAGTGTATGATTATTTCTGCATTTTAAATTAGAATATAAAACCGTTAATGCATTTAGATTACAAACTAAATGTGACTGTAAAAAAGTGAACAGAATTATGCACTTACATTAGCTCTCAATGCAATTAAAATCCCTGCTACACTGAAAAATAAATTAAAAACACATCCAAATTAGTTAGTCCTGCAAGTAGGTCATTCAGTCAAATATTTATCTGATGTCGAACTGAACTGAGCTAGCATGTATTGAATTCTCCAAATGGCAAGGACAAGTGGTAGTTTCAGTGTGATTCCAGAGAAGCATAGGGAGAAGAGAGATTATAAAGTCCTCTTCTACATTTAGTTATAGCCGCTCCTGAAGTAATCTTATACATGACCTCTCCTTATACAAAAGGTTAGTCAGGTACTGATTGACTACTGGTTATGAAAAAGATTTCCAGTCTGACAAAAGAATTCACAATTGGATTAATTCAGATAGCAAGCCCACTTACTACATTTCACATATGGCTTTTCTTCTCCATAGCTTACCAAAACACTTCTATTTGTTAACATACTCTCATCTTAGAAGAGGAATCCCCTTAAGCTTTGATGAAGGAGCATAATTAATTAACGGGGATTTTTGCTCTTCTCAGCAAATAAAAACAAAACCACCTGATGAACTGAAAATGAAATTATAAAACTTCCAGAGGATGTTCTTGGATCAGTATAGAGTCTGCCCGATCACCTAAACTTTTGAAAGTACCAAGACTTTAATCTTGAGAAATGATGTTGAGGAAGAAGGCCATTTTTTTTAGGTGACTTTTTCTTTTTTGTTTTTAATTTTTATTGGAGTGTAGTTAATTTACAATATTGTCCCAATCTCTGCTGTACAGCAAAGTGCATCAGTTATACATATACATATGTCCACTCTTTTTTAGATTCTTTTCCCACATAGGTCATTACAGAGTATTGAGTAGAGTTCCTTGACTGAGTCACAGATGTAGAAAACAAATTTATGGTTACCAGGGGGCGAAGGGAGGGGGGAGGGATAAATTGGAAGACTGGGATTGACATATACACACTACTATATATAAAATAGATAACTAATAAGGAGGGCCATTTTTATACACTGTTCCTTCCTCTTAACATCTCCTTTCCCTCTTTGCCTACTGAATGTATATCTTTCCTGTAGGCCTCAGGTCAGTTGTCACTCTGCAGGAATGTCAGCCTCACTGACAGGTCAAGTTGTTCTTTTCTTGTAAATCTCCCTCTGGTTCTCAATACACTAAAATTGTACAGTATTCGTATGACATCTGATTAGTCTCAGTCTACCCCATTGGACTGTCAACTTCAGGAAGGAAGAAACTGTGTCCTTTTGCTCATCACTGTATCCCGTGACTTTTAGCCTGATGCCTGTGATGCAGCAGTTACTCAGGGTAAATTTGGTACATGAATCAAGCACTGTTGGAGTCTGAATTAATACTGATTAATCACATTAATAGATATTACTATGGAAAAGTTACTTTATTTTAGAAATAAAGCTGAAAGTTAAAAACCAAGTTGACTATGATCCAGCTATTCCATTACCCAAATGTGACTGGTGAGCTTGGCCCTGTAATGCTGCATCCATCACAGCGAGAGACGCAGCATGTTAAAGATCTTTTGTTTTAGCTTTAAAAAACTACTGAGGAACAAATTAATAATAAGACGTCGATGACGGTGATGATTTTGAAGATAATTGTGAATTATTCCAGAGGTTCCCAAAACAGTCTCTGTGCTGGAGTTACGCAGACAACAATTCATAATGAGGTGACTGGCCATAACTACTAAAATATAAAATATCTAGGGAAGAAAGGTGATAGAAGGAAAGTGTCTATCCTTTAAGGTTTTTTTTTTTTTTTCCCAAGCATATGATAAAAGTCAAAAAAAAATCCTTTCTCTTACTTTTTATATTAACTCCTGTCACTCTTCTTTCCTCAGTCATGTTCAAATATGTCCCCTTCACTTCATTTCCAACACCAGCACTCAGGGCCGGAAGTCTTCCCTGATCTCTCTGATCTGGTCAAATTCCTACAGGACAGTCTCTCAGAACACCACAGATCTCTTCTTGGTTGCACTCACTTGAGTTTCATTTTTAGCTTTATGTGATTATTTTGAACAATTTCTGTCTCCCTCCTACACTCCCTCCTTGCCCCTGCATTCATCTTTAGGATGGGTAAGGGCACAGACCACATATTCTCAATGCCAGTCAGGTGGCAGGGGCTGGCATTGCTTGAATGAAGGAATGCTGCCTTCCAAGTGTCTAGCACAGTGCCTGATACATCGTAGCTGCTCAATACATACTTATCAAATACATGAATAAATGAACATACCTCCCCCTTTAACTATATCATCAGAAGAGAACCCAAAGTGGACACATTGTGAGGAAACTCTATGATTTATGTGCAAGCACAGTGAGTGTGAAATTTTGGATTGTTGGAGCTGATGGAAGCACTAGAGATTTGTTCTCACTTTAGAAACGGGGTTGAAATTTGGAGCCATTAACAGACTTGTCTTAACCCACAGCTGCCTAATGACAAACTAGGAGCAAACCTAATTCCTCACCCCAGCTCACTGGAGGTTTGGGCAGCCCTGCCCTTTCCACTGCTCCACATAGACTCCGTGCTGTGTTCACTCGTCTGCAACAGGACTACACTGGTATCTGACCACTAAAATGGCAGATCTGGCTGGTATAACATTAGCCTATGAAAACTTATAGTAGGTCAATGTACAGTAAAAAGAATACAAAAAGGAGTGTAAAGAGCAGAGGTAATAGGACAATAACTTGGAAACATGGGCAATAAATTAGGATCTATGTTTTCAGGGAAGAACCTAAACACATACAGACCATAATGGAAAGAGCCCTTTGTCCCTCCACCTTTACGTTCTCACATAAGTAAAGCAAATATTGATGGATAGAGAGCAGACACAAAGGAAAGGAGCTTAACTGGAGCTCTTTACACTATGAGATTAAAAAAACGCTATGGCTGGTGGAGGGACATGTACTGTAAATAGCAGCTGATTAAGGGGAGGAAAGAAAATGTAATATTTACCCAGGGGCCAAGACAGGCAGTATTTCTTAAAGCGGGGAGAAAAGGGCAAATGTCCCCCTGCTCCTAACTGAGAGTCTCTCTGGTAATGTTTTGTTTTTTATTTTATGTTACAGATCACATCCTTATATCCTCAAAACTTATAGAGAGTTAAGTCTAATATTGAAGGCCTTCTATAAATGTCCTATTCTGTTCTATTCTACACTGTTCCTACTTTCCCCATCTAAAATTCATGCCACTCATTACTGGGGGTGGGGGGGCGGTCAAAACAAGTATTCAATAGCAGGCAACTTCAAAGATGATTAATGTATAATTTCCTATAAGGGTCAGATATTATATAGGCATTCTTTTTTTTTACATCTTTATTGGAGTATAATTGCTTTACAATGGTGTGTTAGTTTCTGCTTTATAACAAAGTGAATCAGTCATACATAAACATATGTTCCCATATGTCTTCCCTGTTGCATCTCCCTCCCTCCCACCCTCCCCATCCCACCCCTCCAGGCTGTCACAAAGCACCGAGCCAATATCCCTGTGCCATGCAGCTGCTTCCCACTAGCTATCTACCTTACTGCGTTTGTTAGTGTGTATATGCCCATGACTCTCTCTCGCCCTGTCACAGCTCACCCTTCCCCCTCCCCATAACCTCAAGTCCGTTCTCTAAGAGGTCTGCGTCTTTATTCCTGCTTTACCCCTAGGTTTTTCATGACATTTTTTTTTCTTAAATTCCATATATATGTGTTAGCATACGGTATTTGTCTCTCTCTTTCTGACTTACTTCACTCTGTATGACAGACTCTAGGTCTATCCACCTCATTACAAATAGCTCAATTTCGTCTCTTTTTATGGCTGAGTAATATTCCATTGTATATATGTGCCACATCTTCTTTATCCATTCATCCGATGACGGGCATTTAGGTTGTTTCCATCTCCGGGCTATTGTAAATAGAGCTGCAATGAACATTTTGGTACATGTCTCTTTTTGAATTATGGTTTTCTCAGGGTATATGCCCAGTAGTGGGATTGCTGGGTCATATGGTAGTTCTATTTGTAGCTTTTTAAGGAACCTCCATACTGTTCTCCACAGTGGCTGTATCAATTTACATTCCCACCAACAGTGTAAGAGGGTTCCCTTTTCTCCACACCCTCTCCAGCATTTATTGTTTCTAGATTTTTTGATGATGGCCATTCTGACTGGTGTGAGATGATATCTCATTGTAGTTTTGATTTGCATTTCTCTAATGATTAGTGATGTTGAGCATTCTTTCATGTGTTTGTTGGCAGTCTGTATATCTTCTTTGGAGAAATGTCTATTTAGGTCTTCTGCCCATTTTTGGATTGGGTTGTTTGTTTTCTTGTTATTGAGCTGCATGAGCTGCTTGTAAATTTTGGAGATTAATCTTTTGTCGGTTGCTTCATTTGCAAATATTTTCTCCCATTCTGAGGGTTGTCTTTTGGTCTTGTTTATGGTTTCCTTTGCTGTGCAAAAGCTTTGAAGTTTCATTAGGTCCCATTTGTTTATTTTTGTTTTTATTCCCATTACTCTAGGAGGTGGGTCAGAAAGGATCTTGCTTTGATTTATGTCATAGAGTGTTCTGCCTATGTTTTCCTCTAAGAGTTTGATAGTTTCTGGCCTTACATTTAGGTCTTTAATCCATTTGGAGCTTATTTTTGTGTATGGTGTTAGGGAGTGATCTAATCTCATACTTTTACATGTACCTGTCCAGTTTTCCCAGCACCACTTATTGAAGAGGCTGTCCTTTCTCCATTGTACATTACTGCCACCTTTATCAAAGATAAGGTGTCCATATGTGCATGGGTTTATCTCTGGGCTTTCTATCCTGTTCCATTGATCTATCTTTCTGTTTTTGTGCCAGTACCATACCGTCTTGATGACTGTAGCTTTGTAGTATAGTCTGAAGTCAGGGAGCCTGATTCCTCCAGTTCCTTCTTTCGTTCTCAAGATTGCTTTGGCTATTCGGGGTCTTTTGTGTTTCCATACAAATTGTGAAATTTTTTGTTCTAGTTCTGTGAAAAATGCCAGTGGTAGTTTGATAGGGATTGCATTGAATCTATAGATTGCTTTGGGTAGTAGAGTCATTTTCACAATGTTGATTCTTCCAATCCAAGAACATGGTATATCTCTCCATCTATTTATATCATCTTTAATTTCTTTCATCAGTGTCTTATAATTTTCTGCATACAGGTCTTCTGTCTCCTTAGGTAGGTTTATTCCTAGATATTTTATTCTTTTTGTTGCAATGGTAAATGGGAGTGTTTTCTTGATTTCACTTTCAGATTTTTCATCATTAGTATATAGGAATGCCAGAGATTTCTGTGCATTAATTTTGTATCCTGCTACTTTACCAAATCCATTGATTAGCTCTAGTAGTTTTCTGGTAGCATCTTTAGGGTTCTCTATGTATAGGATCATGTCATCTGCAAACAGTGACAGCTTTACTTCTTCTTTTCCAATTTGGATTCCTTTTATTTCCTTTTCTTCTCTGATTGCTGTGGCTAAAACTTCCAAAACTATGTTGAATAAGAGTGGTGAGAGTGGGCAACCTTGTCTTCTTCCTGATCTTAGTGGAAATGCTTTCAGTTTTTCACCATTGAGGATGATGTTTGCTGTGGGCTTGTCATATATGGCCTTTATTATGTTGAGGAAAGTTCCCTCTATGCCTACTTTCTGCAGGGTTTTTATCATAAATGGGTGTTGAATTTTGTCAAAAGCTTTCTCTGCATCTATTGAGATGATCATATGGTTTTTCTCCTTCAGTTTGTTAATATGGTTTATCACATTGATAGATTTGCATATATTGAAGAATCCTTGCATTCCTGGAATAAACCCCACTTGATCATGGTGTATGATCCTTTTAATGTGCTGTTGGATTCTGTTTGCTAGTATTTTGTTGAGGATTTTTGCATCTATGTTCATCAGTGATATTGGCCTGTAGTTTTCTTTCTTTGTGACATCCTTGTCTGGTTTTGGTATCAAGGTGATGGTGGCCTCGTAGAAGGAGTTAGGGAGTGGTCCTCCCTCTGCTATATTTTGGAAGAGTTTGAGAAGGATAGGTGTTAGCTCTTCTCTAAATGTTTGATAGAATTCGCCTGTGAAGCCATCTGGTCCTGGGCTTTTCTTTGTTGCAAGATTTTTAATCACAGTTTCAATTTCAGTGCTTGTGATTGGTCTGTTCATATTTTCTATTTCTTCCTGATTCAGTCTTGGCAGGTTGTGCATTTCTAAGAATTTGTCCATTTCTTCCAGATTGTCCATTTTATTGGCATAGAGTTGCTTGTAGTAATCTCTCATGATCTCTTTTATCTCTGCAGTGTCAGTTGTTACCTCTCCTTTTTCATTTCTAATTCTATTGATTTGAGTCTTCTCCCTTTTTTTCTTGATGAGTCTGGCTAGTGGTTTATCTATTTTGTTTATCTTCTCAAAGAACCAGCTTTTAGTTTTATTGATCTTTGCTATTGTTTCCTTCATTTCTTTTTCATTTATTTCTGATCTGATTTTTATGATTTCTTTCCTTCTGCTAGCTTTGGGGTTTTTTTGTTCTTCTTTCTCTAATTGCTTTAGGTGCAAGGTTAGGTTGTTTATTCGAGATGTTTCCTGCTTCTTAAGGTGGGCTTGTATTGCTATAAACTTCCCCCTTAGAACTGCTTTTGCTGCATCCCACAGGTTTTGGGTCGTTGTATCTCCATTGTCATTTGTTTCTAGGTATTTTTTGATTTCCTCTTTGATTTCTTCAGTGATCTCTTCATTATTAAGTAGTGTATTGTTTAGCCTCCATGTGTTTGTATTTTTTACAGATCTTTTCCTGTAATTGATATCTAGTCTCATGGCGTTGTGGTCAGAAAAGATACTTGATACAATTTCAATTTTCTTAAATTTACCAAGGCTTGATTTGTGACCTAAGATATGATCTATCCTGGAGAATGTTCCATGAGCACTTGAGAAAAATGTGTATTCTGTTGTTTTTGGATGGAGTGTCCTATAAATATCAATTAAGTCCATCTTGTTTAATGTATCATTTAAAGCTTGTGTTTCCTTATTTATTTTCATTTTGGATGATCTGTCCATGGGTGAAAGTGGGGTGTTTAAGTCCCCTACTATGAATGTGTTACTGTCAATTTCCCCTTTTATGGCTGTTAGTATTTGCCTAATGTATTGAGGTGCTCCTATGTTGGGTGCATAAATATTTACAATTGTTATATCTTCTTCTTGGATCGATCCCTTGATCATTATGTAGTGTCCTTCTTTGTCTCTTTTAATAGTCCTTATTTTAAAGTCTATTTTGTCTGATATGAGAATTGCTACTCCAGCTTTCTTTTGGCTTCCATTTGCATGGAATATCTTTTTCCATCCCCTTACTTTCAGTCTGTATGTGTCTCTAGGTCTGAAGTGGGTCTCTTGTAGACAGCATATATAAGGGTCTTGTTTTTGTATCTATAGGCATTCTTTTACATAACTCTCACTACTTGTTTGGTTGTTAGTAGTACTGCCACTTTTCAGATGATGAAACCAAGTGATTTTCCTAAGTTAATTTAGTTGAACAGCTGCAGTTTGATCATGGTGTCTTTGATTCTGAAGACCATAACCGTTCCTAATACCAACGGTTCCCAAAGTGTGAAAGTGTGGTCCCCAGATTAGCAGCATCAGCATCCCCTGGAAACTTGTTATAAATACAAATTCTTGGGCCCCATTTCACCTACTGAATCAGAACTCTGGAGGTGGGGCTCAGCACAAACTGTTTAACAAGTCCCCCCAGGGATTCTTGTGCACAATCAGGTTAGAGACCACAGGCTTACACAGTGTAGCATAGAACTTTTGCTTACACTCACTGCAGAGAGTACGTGAGTTCTCTTGGGTGTCTTTTTTTGCTTTTTTTTTTTTTTTTGAACAAACATCTATTACTGATGTATGGAAATTTGATATACCACCACAGAATTACCGGCAGTAGGAGTAGAAAGTAGACAGGCTAGGGACGGAAGCCCAGATCTGCCACCTATTGTTATATAATCTTGGCAAGTTGCATAACCTTTGAATGTTTTGGATTTCTCTTCTATAAAAATGAAAATAAAAATGACGAGATCAGGGCTTCCCTGGTGGCGCAGTGGTTGAGGGTCCACCTGCCGATGCAGGGGACGTGGGTTGTGCCCGGTCCGGGAGGATCCCACATGCCGCGTAGCGGCTGGGCCCGTGAGCCGTGGCCGCTGGGCCTGCGCGTCCGGAGCCTGTGCTCCGCGGCGGGAGAGGCCACAGCAGTGAGAGGCCCGCGTACAGCAAAAAAAAAAAAAAAAACAAAAAAAAAAGAATGACGGGATCATGCACCAAAAGCACTTAGCCCAATCCTGAAATGTAATAAATACTCAATAAAATAGATATAGTTTTCATTATGATTATCATTGTTAAAGACAATAATATTGGTAACATTATAATTAGTTGCATGAGTAGTGAAGCTTATTATTGCAGTATTATGTATGCTGCAAAGCTCCAGAGATTCTCCTCTACTTACAAATTTAATTATAAAATGGCCTTAATTTTTTCAATTTAAAAATGAATTTCCAATTAATTTCAATTCACTAAACATTTTAAATTTCCCACAATGTACAAGGTATTCTGCTCTTTTAGGGTACATTTTAAGTAGGGTATTGATACCAGTTATCAATTTATATGTTAGGGAATGGATATCACCGTTGAATACTTTTTTTAAAATTAAACACTTTAAATCTTTACTGTGTCTTGGCTTAAAGCTTTATTGGAAGATTGGGACTGACATACACACTACTACATACAGAATGGATATCTAATAAGGACCTACTGTAGAGCACAGGGAAAATACTCTATAATGACCTATATGGGAAAAGAATCTAAAAAAGAGTGGATATATCTATATGTATAACTGATTCGCTTTGCTGTACACCTGAAACTAACACAAGACTGTAAATCAACTATACTCAAATAAAAATTTTTTAAAAAAAGAAAAAATTGTATCTTTTCACATTATTTGAAAAATAATACATTATCACAAAATTAAGAGCTGTGTCAACTGTGGACACATTTAACTTCAGGTTAAATTTTTATTCAAAGAAAATCGCATATTGCTCTATTGAGACCCCTGGACAGTTAACTGTACAATCTCAACAGTGCTTTAATACAGACAGTTTCAAATAATAATTCACTTGCAGTAAAAATATATCCCCTCTATTTTACTCAGTGAAGCTCAGACCAATTAGTTCTTGTTTATTTGCACCAACCAGTGAAAGAAACCAATTTCTGTCCCTTTTATTATGCTTTTTATCCATCCATACAAAAAGGCTTTCATCTTTTCTGTCTTTTTTTTTTTTTTAGAGTGAAATTCTCAGTCCTCACTACCTCCTCTTGTAGCTGGTGTTTTCAAGATCTTTTTATCATTTGTATTGTTCTCTACCGAATGCTTGGTGATTTGTCTCTTTTCTGAAATGTGGCATTCTGCTGAACTTCGTTCCCAAACCACAGACTAACAAGACGGGAACATAGCTCAATCTGTCTGTATGCATGACATCACCATTACAATTCAACACACTGTGGCATATGAATATTTTAACAGGGCTCAGAATGTCGACTCATTCAATGTATCATCCACTGTAATTCTTGAATTTTTCTCACTGTTGCTACCATCTCTAGCTTTTCATTGCACATTTTGGTTCCATTACCCTGCCCTGCACCAACTTTCCATTCCATTTTCCTGAATCCAATGCCACCTATTCGATCTATATCCCCAGTATATCAAGATCGGGCTGTATAGTAACACAGCACCCCAGAGGCTGCAATCCCTGCTACTTCCATGACTCCTTGTCCTTTAGATTTATTAGCATAAATACATAGCATCTCTCTGACCAAAATTTTTTAGTATACAACTACATTACCCTTGGAGGGTTTTTTAGATGATTTTTAAGGTTCCAGTTAAACAAAACCAAGCAAACAAACAAAGCTTACTGGTCTGTTACTTCAGGCACATTTAAAAAGAAACCTAGCCCTCCCCTTCATTGACTCAATTTAAGAAAGTTAAACTCAGCACCAAGAACAGGAGTATATTATTGTTTTATTATTGAGCTGTCATCCCCAAAATATAGATTAAACCTCTGATCTTCACACACAGGTAGCTCAGTAAGTATCATTTACCCTCCCTGCAGGAAGTCACTTGTGTATGCTGGGTCGTGTCATATGGTTGGTCAGTTGAGTAAACCTTAGTAAACACAGAGTTAGTTTCACTTAGCAGGTTTACTTGCCCAGTTACAAAAGAAAGCAAAGCAGGAGAATATAAAAATGATGAAGGAAATAACAAAAGAACCTTAAAATATTATTAGGTCCCAATTTAATTATTTTACCACGAATAAATGGCAGGGTTATCAAAACTGAAATGAGCTGACACTTTCATTTATAAGAGAATTATGGAGGTGATCGATGGTTCAAACTCACAAATCAAATATTGCTGCACTCCTAACACATCAATCCATGTGCCTTCCTTCTGTCTGGAATCTGCATCCACCGCCTCACATACTCATACACACCTACCGCTGCCTCACTCAGCCCTGTCATCTGACAAAGTCCTACTCATCCTTCATGAGGAAGAATGCAGTGTCTCCAAGGCAGTAACCCCTCCCTGCTGTGTGTTCACACTCTGTCCTGTGCTTAGTTCTTGCTTCAAAGTACCACTATTTGTTTATAGAGCTGCATCTCCTATTCATTTTGAGCTCTGCCTCTTCTCTTTAACTTTTGGTTACCAGCTGCTATTGAGAATCACTCAATAAAATTTTGGTAAATGAATGAATTATTTTAAGAATAGATTTTTCCCAATAGCTATATTTTTAAATGTAGAAAGTGATGTCCGGCTTGAATACTGTCTAGAGAAATTGTGGTAATGCAACGGTACAAGTTCAATTTTCATACAATGGCGAGAATATATGTGAGTATGGGTATATTCATGAAAGGGTTCAAAAACAGCTATCAGCTCTGAGAAAAGACTTACGCGTCTGTAGCCAAATAAAACAAACAAAGAATGAAACAAAAAACAAAGGGGAGGAAAGTTGAGACCACAATCTTCAAATAGTATATATCACCTTTTTTCCCTCAAATGTATATATGATTATATATCTTAATCAAATTTTGGATGTATTGGTTTTGGATAAATGTTTAAGTTTTCATAGCCTAATTAATGTGGTAGAACTGAATGAGGTGGCAAAAAATAGGAAAAAAGTTTTATAACATTTTAAGTCTAATATAATAATTTTCAGAAGACTTAGCAAAAAGGATAATCATTAGTCTAAGTCTAACAAATGAATTTGCTTTAGTTCTAAAGAAGAGTGATGAGGGATTTAATCACTGTCTTCAAGTGTATGATGGTTCCATTGAGAGATAATAGTGATAAAATATTTTCCTTCTTAGCTCAGAGTACGACTAAGACCGATTAACTTAAAGAGAAAACAGGAAAACTCTAGAGAAGGTGAGATGTTCTGATTAATTACTAAGTAATGCAGTGAAAGATTTCCCTCACAGACTTTTAAAGCAGGAGAGCTACGTTTTGATCTAGATTCAGGTACTAAATTTAAACTTAAACAACTCTCTGCAAGACAAATACCAATTTGTTCCATAAACAGATAACACTGTCTGTGGTTCTCAATGTTCTTCTACAACAAGTCTCTTTCTCTCTTGCTCATGGGGTCATCTCAGTCACTCATATGAGGAACAAGCCCCCTGTACCATGTAAAATAGAATCATCTGAACAAATTGTTCCCTAGCTCCTCATTCTTCTGATCGGACTCTCTTTAACACGGTGGACAAAGACTGTAGAGGAGTGATTATAAATTGCCCAAAGCGTAAAAAGAAATGTAATATAATGATCCTTGGAAATTCAAAGACACCTAAAAAGGTTTAGAAAACTATAGTAAGAAGATCACCGATCTTTGATTATTTCATACATTTAATATTCTTTTCATTAACATTAACAACTGACATTCAGTATAATATTTAAATCAAAAATAATACTATTAGGGCTTCCCTGGTGGCGCAGTGGTTGAGGGTCCACCTGCCGATGCAGGGGACACGGATTCATGCCCCGGTCCGGGGAGATCCCACATGCCGCGGAGCGGCTGGGCCCGTGAGCCATGGCTGCTGAGCCTGCGCGTCCGGAGCCTGTGCTCCGCAGCGGGAGAGGCCACAACAGTGAGAGGCCCATGTACCACACAAAAATAATAATAATAATACTATTAAATATTTTAACCTCACATTATGTATTAAAATACTGTACTGTGAAATTCCAAGATACAAGTTTAAGGTTTCTGTCAAGGGTCACTAAAAGAGTAAAGGTTTTTCATAACCTTTTTGTTTTTAGTTTTTAATGTTAACATTTGCTATGCTACTTCATTTATATCAAAATGCTCACAGTTGTTTTATAAATAAATACCACAACCTTTCTAAAGAACCTTAGAGTTTGATCTAAATTTATTTTGTTCTCATGGGATAGCAAAGCTATCAAAATTTAAAATAAGGTGACACCCTATATTTGAAGAATAAGTCTGGATAAGAAAGGTAGTTTAAAACTACATAAAACATTCCAAAGATATGTGTATTGTGGCTTTCATGCTGTTGCTTTGTAAGCTGTGAACCTGAAACAAAGTTTTGCAGTGTTTTTTTCTTGTCTTGTTTTTCTCCAGTTGATAAATGAAATGCATCCACTGAGAATCTGAAAGCAGTATAAATCATATCAGAAATACAGGATTTGGTTCAACTTACCTGTTTCTGTTGCTGGAAATCCAATCTGAAATAAGCGTTGATGCCTGTTGGTGACAGTGCTTGTTGCCAAAACTACATGCTAGCATTATAACTTCTCTACGTAGCTCTCTGGGTATCATCAAAAGGAAAAGAAAAATTAACAAACAGTGTTAATATCTAGAGAGAAAAGGAAACTCATTACACTACATTACAGTAGATAAGTAAATAATCAGCACAAAATTAATTTTCAGATATGGAAATTCCATTTTGCTGAGCAAGAGATAACTAAGCAGAGTAGAAGTTATACATAAAAAAGTCTTCTCTGGAAACAGTACTATAGTGAGGGGTACGGGTTCAGATCTCAACTTTACCAATAGAGGCAGATCTTAAATTAAAACATGGCAAAGAAAAGCCTTTGTTCTCAGTACCAGGTGGTGGAAACTGTGCTGCCCATCAGAAGCCCTCCCAGGAGAGGGAAATGAAAGATGCAGAATGAAAGTAAGATCGTCTCATGCTGCTAAAGTCACAGTGGTTTTAGTGGTGTGTTACTGTACAGTTCTGGGGTAAAAAAGCAAGTAAGAAAATAAAACCATACTCATGTTGGTAGGATGCTTGAACAAGAGATCCATTAAAATTGGTTTTTGGCCAACCAAGCTTGATGTACGTTGTTGCAACTTGCTTTAAAATATATTCCTAAATGGGGAGTAGGAGAAATAAAGATAATATCATTTTCAAATCACTCCATGCTGACAAGTAAAATTATACAGTAAAATTAAAATATTTTCTAAATGAACCAACTTTGAAATATCAGTAAAATTATGGGCATGGTAATGCTCTATTATAATTTTATTCAACTTGATATTTCAAATATAGAAAATTAGTGTAAAATACAGTTGCAATGATGGAAGTCTACTCTTTACTTCCTACTGAACAATTAAGTAATTTGCACTATTAAATATTTGAGATGATGATTTTTGCAGAACAAGAAAAGTGAGGAATATTGATAATGAAACCATATATACATATACACAAATGTATGTAGATATAGTTTGTGAAAATGAGCACCTAATATTTATGTGTTTTATGTCAATAGACCATATTTAATGCAAAACTGTGCTATAAGCCCAGTCAATAGCCTAGCCTTTTTGAACCTGACGTACACAGAACACTCTTTAGTAAAATGATGTGGTATTTCAAAGTGAAAATCCATTCATCTAATGATATATTTAAATATCAGTAGCAAGGTAAGATTGCTCTCCTCACTTTAATGTGGTCCTTGGATTTTGTCAATGGAACGAAAGCACTGAAATTACAGTAAAAGCAATTCTTAACTTTTATTGAAAATGAGGTGTCTGACATGATATACTATTCTAAAGTGCAAATATATACAAAAATGTATTTTGCTTTACATAAGTTTAATATTGTAGTGTCTCTGTATTAAGAAGAAAAGAGAAGAGTAATAAGTCCTTCTCCAGCAGATAAAAATTATACCATAACTGTAATGATACATTTCCACGCATGTCTGTTTCAAGGGCTTAGACAAAACTAACAACAATGAACAGTCAAGCCAGGATTATTCCCATTAAAAAAAAATATTAAAACAGAGGTGCTTTCATGTAGGTTTTGGATAAAATAGAAAGAAGCAACTCTTATGGACATCACACAATTTAGATGGCTCTAATAAACAGATTTCATGTCATAGCAATCTAGTCTCGAGTCATTCCAAATGCGTAGGTTAATTAGCAGAGCCCAGTATGTCATAAATTAGGATGATTTTATAAGACACAGGGCAGAGTCTTGAAATAACTAAAAAGAAATAAATAGTGCCCAAAGATGACAGGAGTTACAGAGACATATTCTCATATGCAAAGCTTCACTGGTGATAAGAAATTTTGGAATCAAAAGCTCATTAGCAGTACTTAATCCTAATCTTATTCAAAATGATTATTACATTAGATTAGGTGGTGTCAGCAGTGCAATTCTGGTTTTCTAGTCTTCAAGCTTAGAAAATCTGGTCAGGTAACATTTTGGAATGTTTGTCATGTCTTCAGGTCTATTTGGATTATCTGTTGTTTGCTCTCCTATATCCCCTTGGACCCAATTATGAATGGGCTTTTGCCTCAATGTTGATCTTATCCTTGTTAATTAAGGAAGTGAATTGAATTTACTATGTCCTTCTGGTTAAAACTAATGACTAAGAATCTTTACTGAAACTGTCTATATTCTGTGAAGATCTTTGGATCCCTCTCCTCAGGTTAAGTCCTTTGTGAACACAGAGCCCTTTAACTCTAGGGAAGTAAGTTTGAACTTTAAGGATGTGCCATGTGCATTTGTTCTTAAATTCTGAGGCATTTAAGCTTAATTGACACTTTTAGGCTAGAACAAAAAGTAGCGTGTATTACATTTCTTCTCCAACAATTTGCCATTGGCGTTGCACAGAAGATCAGGACAAAAATAGCACAAATTAGAAGGAACTAAAATAACTCAGGATCAGTTGAATATAGTAGATAATGAGAAAACAGTTTATCTTCTGAAAATAAGAAAGAAGAAAATATATCTTTTTACATTGAAGACATTGTATTTCTCCATGCGGTCCAGTAATTTATCTAGAGGATAAAGAGCTCGGCTGGCGGCGTGCCAAGGAAGAAAATCCTTCTCCTCAGACAGGTATCTGATAATCTCCAGGGGAATATTCTGAGGCAAATAGCCAGCTCTGCACAGCCAAAAAAGTTAATATTAATTACATGCAGAAAAGACACATGATGATGCAAAAATGAAGATTTTACTTATGCAAATAAAAGGCAGAAAGCAAGATTCATCACAGTATAAAGAAGCCATACTCAGTACTATAAAAATAAAATTACTCACTTTTTAAATATAGTCCTACTTAGGATGCCAATGTCCCTTAATACATACACAGTTGGGGAGTTAAAAATTTGAATGAACACAAAAATATCAGAATGCATGTTTTTAAAAAGGAAGGAATTGTGGAATTTGAATAAATCAACTCTAGGTATTTTCCTTCACAGAAACGTTTCAGCAGTCACAAGTAACTGAAAATAATTGATTACTGAAATGAAATTCTGGTTTCTCAATGCATTCTCTTTACTTTTCATGTAGCTCTGTATAAATGCTATTTAATCCAGGTTGTTTTCAAAAGGATAATCAAATTAAAATAGCAATTTACAGTTTTGACTGTATCTATGTTACATTACCATACAAGCATTTTTCAAACCTTCCTGTTTAAAAAAATAAACGCTTTCTATAACACCTATGAAGATTAGAGTTAGATTTTAAGTCCAAATTACAAAAATGTTAAAGAAATAGACTCTTCCCGTTTATTATTTTCAATAGATGCTGTGTCACTGTGGGGACCAATGTCAGATTCTTTGGAAAATATGAAACTGTAGCTTTTTAAAGCTATCTGAACACATGCTGCCCACATTTAAAGAGGGTCTATCCAAAAGAGGATCCAGAAAGAAGTGACTACATATAAAATCTACAGTAGATTGCATATAAAATCCTTGCAAATCAAAGCAATATAAATGACAATACACTATGTATTTTGCTGATCTTTTTTTTACATTAATAATCAACTGAATGCAGACTTTTAACACAGGGGATAGGTAAACATGAAAGCAACCAAAGCCTGGTTATCTTCTTTACCTACATTTCATACCATTATTCTTTGTGGCATCACAAAATTAGATGGACCTTTTTATTTGTGTTTGGTAGAAAGTGGACAGGGAGAGAGCAAAGCCTTCTCTCATCTTCATTTCGAACAAGTTTGCCAGATTATTTAGTCTTTCCTTGTGTGATAAGCAAAAACTACTCTAAAGACAAATATTAACTTGCAGCTGTGTTTATAATGTTCATAATAAAAACCAATTCTGAAGATTATTGGATTTAATAAATGAACGAGCATCACTCTAATGATTTTGGTTCACTCCTGGTATAAGATCAACCACAGTTAATGTCTGACATAAATAAGAATGATGAAAATAACCCCAAATTTCTACATTTCCATAAAATTTCCTAGAGTTTGTATGATTTGCACTCCATCTAGATTTGTGCCACTTTTCTTGTACAGTTTCCATTTTATACATCCTTGCAGAAATAGCATGAAATTAGGCTAAGGCAGCAACAACTAAATAAGAAACTGCATAGTTTTGCTAATGTAGCACCATAATAAAACAGTTAACTTTTGCTTACAAGGGTTTTAAAAGTAATGATTTGGTTTTTTTCCTTAAAAGTAACACAGCTTCCAGTATTTCAGATTTCATAACTTGTTTCCCCTGAATTTTTAATTCTAGATATTCATTAGCATGGTGATCATAAATTTGCCTCCTCTAAAATTATGTAATCCCCATGCCATGGATTATATAATTTTAGAGTTGAATAAGATTTATCTAGAAGCCATTTTTCTTTTGTTGAGGAAACAAGAAAAATAAGGTATTAGAAAAAAAAGAATCTTTAGTATGTAGCTAATTTATTAGGGCCCTTCAAGTAAGTTTGGAAAATCAAAAAAGGTGTTTGGGTCTATTTTCTCACAGATTTAAACATACTACCTTATGTCAGTTATAATTTATTATGTTTCATTTTTTCTCTATAAACGGGTGGACATCTTTCAATGACTTATGTTTTGTGAGAAATATAACTACAAATTTAAAAATATGACAAATAATGTTATGAAAAGAGACTTGGACCCAAGGAAGAGCATGAAACTGAGGACGAGCCTGGAACCATGAGCGCCTCCTGAACAATTAAACAAATTCATCTCTCCAAGCCCCACATTCCTTATCTATGAAATAAGAGGGTTGAACTAGGAGATATCTTTTTTAGCTCCAAAACCCTTTTATTCTAACCTACTTATCTATAATTTAGCCTGCTGAAAAAATTATTACCACAATATGGGCATAATGTATTTGTTTAAAATTTTGAAAAAAAACTTATAATTTTTATATTCCCCACTCTTCAATTGTTTGATATGTACAAATCTTCTAAGAGTCAGAGCTTGGATCTAGGTTTTATAGGTCATCTGACACAGTGTTAGAAAATTAAAGCAAAGCAAGCTTAATAGATATCCAAATAATGACAAGACAAGTAAAGAAAAGTATTCATTAAATGAAGAAATGAAGCAGGTTCTGTTTTGAGTGCTTATGCCAAAAATTGCTAACTGCTCACCAAAATCCACGTTCTCCTCTACTTCCTGGAATAGAGTATAATTCCTATTCCCTTGATAGTTATGTGTGGTCACGTGACTAAGCTCTAGCCTGTAGAATATAAGCATTCCTCACTGTCAAGGTCAGCCCATAGACATCTTTCATTAGCTCCTCCATGTTCTTTTTCCCTAAAATGAATCTTCCAGGATGACCTTGTATTGAACTCTTGTATTGAACATGCCAGAAAACCACCTGGGTCTCTGGATGACTGCATCCCCAAGTACCAGTTCTCACACCCAGTTCTGTTATGTGAGCAGGAAATACACTTCTATTGTTTTTGATCCGAATATATGTTTGGGTCTATTTTTTTTTTTTAAAGCAGTTAGCTTCTCTAATGCAGTCCTCAAATAGAATAAGAAACAGATTACACTCAAATTGCCCTCATTTTGCATTGTTACAAACATATGTAAGTAATCATCTACTATATAATCCAATATACTTGCATCTAGCCTACTAAATCAAAATATGTAGCTATACTCAATTGGATAAGAGGATAATCAGCTTCATTACAAAATTAAGACTTGTAAGAGATTATGTTGGTGAATAAGTTACCTAGTTTAGATATGTGTTTGCGTAACTGGCTGGTAATGATATCTGTGATTACTACTACTGATAAAGTAATCAATATAGGGGAAGTGTGTGGAATCCCAGTGAATGGAACATGACATTAGCTCAAAGTAATCAGCCCAGAAGGGAGCACACTTAGGGGCCTGATGCTGAAATGCAGTTTCCTTAAATTTGCATCATCACAGGGAAATGTTGCTAAAAAATGGAGGTGGGGGTGGAATTAGCAAATTTAAAGAATATTTCATGTATAACTAAATGTGTTTTATTAATCTTTTAGGAAGAAATTGTAGATGATATTTATCTTCTCTACTGTTGAGGAAGGGCTTGACATAAGAAATGAGTTAGGAATCAAGAAAAGACAATGGAGAAGAGAAGCGAATGAGCAAAGTTTAAGAAATGGATAAAAGATTGCCTATTGCACCTATACAGTTCTTCCTCCCATCTCTGCCCCCCTCAACACACATACCCTCCCCTCCTCCTTCTCTAATTTACGGGAGCTTGCAATGAAATATATTTTTAGGCATACAAGAGAATATTTTTATAAGAAGGAGATTAAAATCAGACTATATTAGCTGATGCTAAAGTGCACTGATCTTAGCTGGCTTTGTTTTCACCTAAGATCCAAAACTACTTTTTAAAAGCTGCTCTGAATTCCTGTGAATGTTAGCTCTGAAATCTACTATGATGGGTGGCTTGCACACAAATACCCTATTTTACCATGAATTTTCTTTAAAAGCCATTGGTTTCTGGGTGCTTGAAACTTAGGAAAAAATAAAAAGCACAATCCTCAGACTTTTCAGAGCATCATATTCCAGTTTTCATTAATTGAATATTCATTTAAAGCCAATAAATAGCCTACTACATTATTTCACCCTATATGGAGAAGACACTTTGACTGTCCCTTAGGGCATAGATTTTTTTTTTTTTTTTTTTTCGGTACGCAGGCCTCTCACTGTTGTGGCCTCTCCCGTTGTGGAGCACAGGCTCCGGATTCGCAGGCTCAGCGGCCATGGCTCACGGGCCCAGCCGCTCCGCGGCACGTGGGATCTTCCCGGACCGGGGCACGAACCCGTGTCCCCTGCATCGGCAGGCGGACTCTCAACCACTGCGCCACCAGGGAAACCCTAGGGCATAGATTTTTAAAGCAATTACTGAAATGCTTAATTAAGAAGTTTACTATTTTATCTATTATTCTTTGTTATTCATTATTAAAGGCTTCAATGTGCTCTTTGTGGGAAGATCCTATGGTGGAGATTGAAAATTCCACTAGTCCTCGGAGTACCATAGAATAAAGAGGCAACTACACAGGAGAGTTATCTGTGTCAACCATGGGTCCATCTGGTCATTTCCTAGAGAAAATAAAGATATGATTCAGGCACTGGTGACTGTTGCCTGCAGCAGAGGTGAAAAGGAAGTTACAGTCGGCCCTCCACATCCACAGGTTCTGTATCAGTGGATTCAACCAACTGTAGATAAAAAATATTTGGGATAAAAAATGCCAAAATTACAGAAAGTTCCAAAAGGCAAAACTTGAATTTGCCGCATACTGACAAATACTTACATAATATTTACATTGTATTTGGTATTATAAGTATTAATCTAGAGATGATTTAAAGTATCCTGGATGATGTACGTAGGTTATATGCAAATACTATGCCATTTTATATAAGGGACCTGAGCACTGGAGGATTTTTGTATTTGTGGGGGTTCCTGAAACCAATCCCTGAAGGATACCAAGGGACAGCTATACTTACTTGCAGCCCCACAAAATTACAAACATGAAGTTGTACAAAAAGGAGTCTCATAGTCCCTTGTCCTCCTGTTGCTTTTTTTTCCAGGAAGCCCTCTCCCAAAACTGACTTAGGCACCTATTTTCTGACCTCACATAACACCTTGATAACACCCCTATTCATAATAAATATCATGGTATTAATCAGAATTTTATCATGATACTATCCTTCTCACTCACTGGACTTAGATCTGTAAGGAAATGAAGCATTCTTTTTACCCATCTTTTTATCCCCATAGCCTACTGCAGAATCTAGTTCAAAATAGGCACTCAATATTGTAAGTTCAAGATGGCAGAGTAGAAGGACGTGCGGTCGGTCACTCTTGCGAGAGCACCAGAATCATAACTAACTGTTGAACAACCATCAACAGGATGATGGAAGTCACAAAAAATATACCCTACAGGGCTTCCCTGGTGTGGCACAGTTGAGAATCTGCCTGCCAATTCAGGGGACACGGGTTCGAGCCCTGGTCTGGGAAGATCCCACATGCCGCGGAGCAACTAAGCCCATGAGCCACAACTACTGAGCCTGCGCATCTGGAGCTTGTGCTGCACAACAAGAGAGGCCGCGACAGTGAGAGGACCGCGCACTGTGATGAAGAGTGGCCCCCGCTCGCCGCAACTGGAGAACGCCCTCGCACAGAAACGAAGACCCAACACAGCCATAAATAAATAAATAAATAAATGAAATTAAAAAAAAAAAAAGATACCCTACATTCAAAGACAAAGGAGAAGCCACAGCGAGATGGTAGGAGGGGCTCAATCACAATAAAATCAAACCCCATAACTGCTGGGTGGGTGACTCACAAACTGGAGAACAATTATACCATGGAAGTCCACCCGCTGGAGTGAAGGTTCTGAGCCCCACGTCAGGCTTCCCAGCCTGGGGGTCCAACAGGGGCAGGAGGAATTCCCAGAGAATCAGATTTTGAAGGCTAGCAGGATTTGATTGCAGGACTTCAACAGGTCTGGGGCAAACAGAGACTCCACTCTTGGAGTGTGCACATCAGGACCCAGGGGAAGGAGCAGTGACCCCATAGGAGACTGAACCAGACCTACTTGCTAGTGTTGGAGGGTCTCCTGCAGAGGTTGGGGGTGGCTGTGGCTCACCACAGGGACGAGGACCCTGGCAGCAGAAGTTTTGGGAAGTGTTCCTTGGTGTGAGCCCTCCCAGAGTCTGCCATTAGCCCACCAAAGGTGCTGTAGGCTCCAGTGCTGGGTCACCTCAAGCCAAATGATCAACAGGGAGGAAACTCAGCCCCACCCATCAGCACACAAGCAGATTAAAGTTTTACTGAGCTCTGCCCACCAGAGCAACAGCCAGCTCTACCCACAACCAGTCCCTCCCATCAGGAAGCTTGCACAGGCCTGTTAGACAGCCTCATTCACCAGAGGGCAGACAGCAGAAGCAAGAAGAACTACAATCCTGCAGCCTGTGGAACAAAAACCACAGAAAGACAGACAAGATGAAAAGGCAGATGGCTATGTACCAGATGAAGGAACAAGATAAAACCCCAGAAAAACAACTAAATGAAGTGGAGAGAGGCAACCTTCCAGAAAAACATATTCAGAATAATGATGGTGAAGATGATCCAGGAGTTCAGAAAAAGAATGGAGGCAAATCGAGAAGATGCAAGAAATGTTTAACAAAGACCTAGTAGAATTAAAGAACAAACAAACAGAGATGAACAATACAATACGTGAAATGAAAAATACACTATAAGGAATCAATAGCAGAATAACTGAGGCAGAAGGATGGATAAGTGACCTGGGAGACAGAATGGTGGAAATCACTGCCACAGAACAGAATAAAAAAACAAGAATGAAAAGAAATGAAGACAGCCTAAGAGACCTCTGGGACAACAGTAAACGCACCAACATTCCCATTATAGGGGTCCCAGAAGAAGAGAGAGAGAAAGGAACTGAGAAAATATTTGAAGAGATTATAGTCGAAAACTTCCCTAATATAGGAAAGGAAATAGTCACCCAAGTCCAGGAAGCACAGAGTCCCAGGCAGGATAAACCCAAGAGAAACACACCGAGACACATAGTAATCAAACTGACAAAAATAAAAGACACGGAAAAATTATTAAAAGCAACAAGGGAATAACAACAAATAACATACAAGGGAACTCCCATAAGGTTAACAACTGATTTCTCAGCAGAAACTCTACAAGCCAGAAGGGAGTGGCATGATATATTTAAAGTAATGAAAGGGAAGAACCTAGAACCAAGATTACTCTACTCAGCAAGGATCTCATTCAGATTTGATGGAGAAATCAAAAGCTTTACAGACAAGCAAAAGCTAAGAGAATTCAGCACCATCAAACCAGCTCCATAAAAAATGTTAAAGGAACTTCTTTAAGTGGGAAACACAAGAGAAGAAAAGGACCTACAAAAACAAGCCCAAAACAATTAAGAAAATGGCAATAGGAATATATGTATCGATACCTTAAATGTGAATGGATTAAATGCTCCAAACAAAACACACAGGCTCGCTGAATGGATACCAAAACAAGACCCATATATATGCTGTCTACAAGAGACCCACTTCAGACCTAGGGACACATTCAGACTGAAAGTGAGGGGATGGAAAAAGATATTCCATGCAAATGGAAATCAAAATAAAGCTGGAGTAGCAATACTCATATTAGATAAAATAGACTTTAAAATGAAGAATGTTACAAGAGACAAGGAAGGACACTACATAGTGATCAAGGGATCAATCCAAGAAGAAAATATAACAATTATAAATATATATGCACCCAACACAGGAGCACCTCAACACATAAGGCAAATGCTAACAGCTATTAAAGAGGAAATCGACAGTAACACAATAATACTGGGGGACTTTAACACCTCACCTACAGCAATGGACAGATCATCCAGACAGAAAATTAATAAGAAAACACAAGCTATAAATGACAGAATAGACCAGATAGATTTAATTGATATTTATAGGACATTCCTTCCAAAAACAGCAGATTACGCTTTCTTCTCAAGTGGACACGGAACATTCTCCAGGATAGATCACATCTTGAGTCACAAATCAAGCCTCAGTAAATTGAAGAAAACTGAAATCATATCAAGCATCTTCTCCGACCACAACTCTATGAGGTTAGAAATCAATTACAGGGAAAAAGACGTACAAAACACAAACACATGGAGGCTAAACAGTAAGTTACTAAAAAACCAAGAGGTCACTGAAGAAAACAAAGAGGAAATCAAAAAAATACCTAGAAACAAATGACAATGGAAACACGACCTATCCAAAACCTATGGGATGCAGCAAAAACAGTTCTAAGAGGGAAGTTTACAGTAATACAGTCCGACCTCAAGAAACAAGAAAAATGTCAAATAAACAATCTAACCTTACACCTAAAGGAACTAGAGGAAGAAGAACAAACAAAACCCAAAGTTAGTAGAAGGAAAGAAATCATAAAGATCAGATCAGAAATAAATGAAATAGAAACAAAGAAAACAATAGCAAGGATCAATAAAACTAAAAGCTGGTTATTTGAGAAGATAAACAAAATTGATAAAACTTTAGCCAGACTCATCAAGAAAAAGCGGGAGAGGACTCAAATCAATAATATTAGAAATGGAAAACGAGAAGTTACAGTGGACACCACAGAAACACAAAGCATCATTAGAGATTACTACATGCAACTCTATGCCAATAAAATGGACAACATGGATGTAATGGACAAATTCTTAGAAAGGTATAACCTTCCAAGACGGAACCAGGAAGAAATAGAAAATATGAGCAGACCAGTCACAAGTAATGATATTGAAACTGTGATTAAAAATTTTCCAACAAACAAAATCCCGGACCAGATGGCTTCACAGGTGAATTCTATCAAACGTTTAGACAAGAGCTAACACCCATCCTTCTCAAACTCTTCCAAAATATAGCAGAGGGAGGAACTCTCCTATACTTATCCTACGAGGCCATCAGCCTGATACCAAAACCAGACAAATATATTACAAAAAAAGAAACTTACAGAGCAATATCACTGCTGAATATAGATACAAAAATTCTCAACAAAATACTAGCAAACAGAATCCAACAACACATTAAAAGGATTATACAGCATGATCAAGTGGGACGCAAGGATTCTTCAATATATGCAAATCAATCAATGTGATACACCATATTAACAAATTGAAGAATAAAAACCATATGATCATCTCAATAGATGCAGAAAAAGCTTTTGACAAAATTCAACACCCATTTATGATAAAAACTCTCCTGAAAGTGGGCACAGAGTGAACCTACCTCAACATAATAAAGGCCATATATGACAAACCCACAGCAAACATCCTTCTCAATGGTGAAAAACTGAAAGCACTTCCTCTAAGAACAGGAACAAGACAAGGATGTCCACTCTCGCCACTATTATTCAACATAGTTTTGGAAGTCTTAGCCACAGCAATCAGAGAAGAAAAAGAAATAAAAGGAACCCAAACTGGAAAAAAATGTAAAACTCTCACTGTTTGCAGATGACATGATACTATATATATAGATAATCCTAAAGATGCTACCAGAAAACTACTAGAGCTAATCAATGAATTTGGTAAAGTTGCAGGATACAGAATTAATGCACAGAAATCTCTTGCATTCCAACACACTAACAACGAAAGATAAATTAAGCAAACAATCCCATCCACCATTGTAACAAAAAGAATAAAATACCTAGGAATAAACCTACCTAAGGAGGTAAAAGACCTGTACTCAGAAAACTATAAAACACTGATGAAAGAAATCTAAGATGACACAAACAGATGGAGAGATATACCATGTTCTTGGATTGGAAGAATCAGTATTGTGAAAATGACTACTCTACCCATAGCAATCTACAGATTCAATGCGAGCCCTTTCAAATTACCAGTGGCATTTTTTTACAGAACTACAATAAAAAATCTTAAAATTTGTATGGAGACACAAAAGACCCCGAATAGCCAAAGTAATCTTCAGGGGAAAAAACAAGAGCTGGAGGAATCAGACTCTCTGACTTCAGACTCTACTGCAAAGCTACAGTAATCAAGACTCTATGGTACTGGCACAAAAACAGAAATACAGATCAATGGAACAGGATAGAAAGCCCAGAGATAAACCCACGCACCTATGGTCAACTAATCTATGACAAAGGAGGCAAAGATACACAATGGAGAAAAGACAGTCTCTTCAATAAGTGTTGCTGGGAAAAGTGGACAGCTACATGTAAAAGAATGAAATTAGAACACTCCCTAACACCACACACAAAAATAACTCAAAATGGACTAAAGATCTAAATGTAAAACCAGACACTATCAAACTCTTAGAGGAAACCATAGGAAGAACACTCTTTGACATAAATCATAGCAAGATCTTTTTTGAAACCACCTCCTAGAGTAATGGAAATAAAAACAAAAATAAACAAATGGGACCCAGTGAAACTTCAAAGCTTTTGCACAGCAAAGGAAACTATAAACAAGATGAAAAGCCAACCCTCAGAATGGGAGAAAATATTTGCAAACGAATCAACAAAGGATTAATCTCCAAAATATATAAATAGCTCATGCAGCTCAATATCAAAAAAACAAACAACCCAATCCAAAAATGGGCAGAAGACCTAAATAGATATTTTCTCCAAAGAAGACGTACAGATGGCCAAGAGGCACGTGAAAAGCTGCTCAACATCACTAATTATTAGATAAATGCAGATCAAAACTACAGTGAAGTATCACCTCACAACAGCTAGAATGGGCATCATCAGAAAATCTACAAAGAACAAATGCTGGAGAGGGTTTGGAGAAAAGGGAACCCTCTTGCACTGTTGGTGGGAATGTAAATTGATACAGCCACTATGGAGAACAGTACGGAGGTTCCTTAGAAAACTAAAAATAGAATTAACATATGACCCAGCAAACCCACTACTGGGCATATACCCTTAAAAAAACATAATTCAAAAAGACACATGCACCCCAATGTTCACTGCAGTGCTATTTACAATAGCCAGGTCATAGAACCTAAGTGCCCATCAACAGATGAATGGATAAAGAAGATGTGTTACATATATACAATGGAATATTACTCAGCCATAAAAAAGGAATGAAATTCGGTCATTTGTAGAGACGTGGATGGACCTAAAGAATGTCATACAGAGTGAAGTAAGTCAGAAAGAGGAAAAAAATATCGTATATTAACGTATATATGTGGAATCTAGAAAAATGGTACAGGTGAACCAATTTGCAAGGCAGAAATAGAGACATAGATGTAGAGAACAAACGTATGGCCACCAAGGGGGAAATGTTAGCAGTGTGGGGGGGGAGGTGGGATGAATTGGGAGGTTGGGATTGACATATATGCACTAATATGTATAAAATCAAAAACTAATAAGAACCTGCTGTATAAAAAGATAATTATAAAATTAAAAAATAGGCACTCAATAGATGTTCCTCAAAACTAAATTAAATTATGGTAATAATGTCAGTTCTTAAAAACTAGCACATTTTACAAATATATTAAAACTTAAACAGAACCATATTTTTTAAATTAAGAATTTTCTAAGGTTAAACAATACCAGCAGGATGGAAAAATTCTATTGGAGTGATCTTTGTAGTATTTTTGCTCATCTTGTTTATTAATGATACACATGATAGAAGACAAGAAGGCCATGGCTAACTAGCCAGTAGCTTTGAATAAGTTAGCCTATAATAAAGTAAAATAGCTTTATAGCCAGTGAGAAAGCAGAGGCATTATACAACATCTCTATACTTCTTTTCTCTGATTAATAAATAACTCTCCTACTCTCCTTTATGTGTTATTTTATACCATGCATTTAAATAAATTGAGGGAGGGCTTGGGAATCTCTTTCTCCTGGTCAGTAAATTGACAAGAGTGAATTACATGACCTCTAAGTTCCCTCCTTCCGTAAACATTTAATAATTAAAAATAAAGCATCCAGAAATAATTGTTGCAACTTGTATAGTTCCACTACCACCACCACAACCATCCTTTTTTCTCCACACACAAACTTGTTTCTTCATTTCCCAACATAATTTCTCAAGAAATCAGCCATGATCTAAATTCAGAGGGTCCTCTAGGCACTCAGTAATGTTAAGAAGCAAAGTCAATGTTTGGCCTTTAGTTGGAAAAGTCAACAGATGTTAGCTATTTTCCTCAAAAATGAAAAAGTCCTTAGCTTTACAACCAAAGTCAACTAATTAATTTTATTTTTTAGAAAACTATCAATTAGTATAAGCTATACTATATTGAGGAATTACTGTATTCCACCTACAGTGCATTGTTATGGAATGACATGTTTGTTTCAGTTTATTATCCTTAAAAGCTTCAAGATCAGTACTATTATGCCTTTTTTTTTTTTAAGATAAAGAAGCTAAAGTTTACAGAAGAGAAGCACCTTGCTGAGCTCACCTGGCTAATAAGTGGTAGGGATGGAATTCAAAGCCAGGACTGACAAGAAAGCTCCCCCTGGTTCCCCTGCATGAGTCTGCCTCCCCAAATCCCATTTGAAATAGGTTAAAGGCTTTCTTTCTCCCTTTCTTTAATATCTGTTTACATGTCATGATCACAGCACTCATCACCCTTAGACCAGAAGCGCAAATAAATAGCTAATAAAATCTCAGGGCTATGAAGGGAAATTAAGCAATATTAGGGAAAGGAGATGCATGGGGGAACAATTTAAATCGGGTGTTTACGGAAAGGCCTCCCTGAAGACACCTGCATGAAGTGAGAGAACAGGCTGAGTGAATCTGGCAGGAGGCGAATTCTGATTGAGGAAACAGCAAGTTCAAAAGTCCTGAGACAAGAACAAATTTGGGATCTTGGAAGATAATAAAAGGGACTTTGTGGCTGAAGTGGAATAAGTCTGAGACAAAGAGTAGGGCCTGAGGTTGCAGAGGTTGGTGGTGCTAGATCATGAAGGCTCTAAATAATAAGGGCTTCAGGTCATTTTTCTACAGGTGATGGGAAGCCACCAAAATTTTTGAGCTGGGAAATGACATGATCTGATTTATATTCTAAAAGGGTGACTCTAGCTGGAAGAGAGCAAACTCAAATTGCCACATGGTCTTCCAAGATGAGAATGAAGTGAAATATGATTTTCCAGTTGATCTTCTCTCTCTTACTATACAGACTATGCTTATGAGAAATATATAACCTCTTGAGTGAAATCGATGACATGAAAACAGACATAATGCTTTGTTTTGTTTTGTTTTTAAGGTAGGCTATGCATGCGATTTGTTTTAGAAAGTTTCTTATGCAGGTATCAGAAAAAAAAATTCCAAAAGCTTATCCATGCATTATTTGTTGTTGCTCAATTGCTAAAAACAGCATCAGATGATATGGGAAGGTCATGGAGAAATCATTTAAACAATGAACACATTTTAAAAGAATATATAGTGTATATACAGGAAGCTGTATATTCCATTTTGAGTTAATTAGAAGATTTATTCCAGAACTTAAATACAGAAAATAGCCTGAAAGAACACCAGAAAAATTATCCACGTAGCTTATAATTTCCATGGAAAATACAATGCTTAGAGTTGGTATGGAATTCTGCTTTCTGGGCAGTGAAATTTTCCAATGCTCTACAGAGCCACATGGGAGTAGAATGAATAAAAATTACAGCATGACTTTGCAGAATTTGAGTTTACTGACATCAGGATATCAAATCATTAACCTAAAGGTCCATAAATCAGTGGAGCTTCTAACTTTCTATAAGGCTGCTTTTTTAGAGAAATGTGTGAATAACAGGAAACTAGGAAAGAGAAAAACATCACTCAAACCAAGTCACTTAAAAATAACTGGGTATATCTCCTCTTGTCTAATATTTATGTCAAAGTTTTGTCTTTTATATAGATTTTATTACATTGTATGTAAGTTTATATATTTAACTTAAAGTAATTTTCCATATGATTAGGAATTCTTCATAATTACTTTCAAATTAGTTCTAAGAATATTCTGTTGGGAAGATAAGTGTAGTTCACCATTGTTGAGTATTTTGGGTATATACATTTTTCATATCTTAAGTAACAGACCTATGAACATCTTTGTGCACAATGCTTTTACATATTCTGGATGATTTTCTTTGGATGGAACACCCAAATTCAAATTCTCATGTTACTAGTTATAACATATTGTGGTTCCTGGCAAATCTGAGTTCATGTTTTCAGGCACCATCCATCAGCCACAGGTCTCAGACAAAGGAAAAAAAGGCAGTCACTGTGGTGGCCAACACAGAGTCAGCACTCCCTATGTACCAGTCCCTATGCCAAGTGCTACACATACATTATGTTATTAAAGTGTCATGACAATCTTCTGAGATTAGCAACATGACTATCCTCATCATACAGATCAAAACGGAGGCTCAAGGGGCTTCCCTGGTGGCGCAGTGGTTGAGAGTCTGCCTGCCAATGCAGGGAAGATCCCACGTGCCGCAGAGCAGCTGGGCCCGTGAACCATGGCCGCCGAGCCTGCGCGTCCGGAGCCTGTGCTCCGCAACGGAAGAGGCCACAACAGTGAGAGGCCCAAAACAAACAAAAAAAACAACAACTGAGGCTCAAAAAGGTTACTTAACCTCTCCATGGTCATACTGCAAATAAGAATGTTGCTGTTATTTGAATCCAATCTTCCTGCTCCAAGCCCGTGACATTCTTAACCACTCTTCTGAAAGGCCTAGGAAGTAATTTTTGAATTCTTTTTCCCATCTTCTAGTTAAAAAAATGAGGATAGGAATAAGGGGGAAATCAAGTGGGAGTAAGCTCTGGGGGCCTTATGAGGAAAAAATAATATAAGAGAACAGATGTGGAAGGAGAGACTATTTGGTCCATGACAGTGACTTTGAAATGGAGGCCTTAGTGGACTCATTGTAGATAAAGCTTTTAGACTTTGGTCATTTGTGTCTCTTTTGCCAAAACCACTTTCTTCACCGCTGCCCCCCCATTCCCTGGGCCTCTTCATTATCAAGTCTAATCTCCATAAGTCAAGGAAAATCCACAGTTCAGACTGGCCTGGAGAGGCTAACCAGTTAGGAGCAACATACCTACCATGAAGAGCATGCATTAAAACAACACTTTGCTTTCAGAAATATTGTTGACAGAGGTAAAAACAACAGAGCACTAGAATGTGTTCTAAAAAAGAAAAGGAGAGGTAATCACATAAAATTACAGTCTTTAATTTAAAAAAGAGGAAATGCTTCAAACAACAGAAGATGTTTTCCATCTCAAGGTCTTATGGGAAAGGAACAAATTAAGGGTATAGAAAGTGATTTGGGGTCCTAAACCCAGGCTTAGAAGGAAGAGCAAAGGACTTGAATAAAATCATATGAAGCATTGGAGAAATCGCTTCCTGGACAGAACTGTAGGGCACCTCCTGGGCCTGGATAGCCCACCTCAGTTAAAAATCTCAACAAGAAATCTCAAAATCAAGGCAATCCCACCCCCAGGGTAACCATAGAGGTAGTGCTACATATATGCGGCCACTGTAATTCCCTATGTAATTTTCTAAATGTACAGCTAAGGTCTAAATTTTGGACTGACACGAAATTAAGCAAGAAGGTACAGTCCAAAAAGTGGAGGCATTTTGAAAACAAAACAAAACACTTCCGAGAGTGTAATCTAGTCATGCACAAGACAGTGATGACTCAGTTGGGAAGATTTTTAGAAGAGGCACCTAAAGTGAAATCTAACTGATACCTAAAGGGAATCTAACAAGAGCGAAGTGATAGCATCCCATTTAACCCGGGTTCTGCAGCCAACTTGAAGAAGCTCCTGGCCAATGTTAGACATTCTGAGTATCAATAGAAATAAAAATGGCAATGGATTTAAACTTATCAAATATACTTAAATCCATAGGTCAAAATGATACTTAACTAAAAACAAAACAAAACAAAATAATTGGTCACTACATAGAGAACTGGCTCATTATTTTTGATACTGAAAAATGCAAGGAAACAATCAAGCATTTATCCCGTCTCTCCTTAAGTACTGTATCACTGGGTCACCAAATAGTAAATGAGAGCAAGTTTCTCTTTGAAAAGCTATTTCTTTTATAAACGGAAAAGGAATGAATGAATCACCATTTGCAAGCTCTAGTGACAATAGATTTAGGCACTGAACAGAAATAGCTGCAAATATCATAAAAAGAGAGACTACTCTTTATTTTATGTGTTCATATAGAGTCAACTCTGAAGCTAACTTGCTAAAAGGCCTTAAATTAAGCCTGTAGACTTGATTACCAATTTATAGGTGATAGAGAAGACAGAGGAACACATGAAAATGCAGAGTGGGGATGCAATCAGCAAAATCCAAACTGTGGGAAATCATACGGGACAAACAACATCATTCCTTACCAAATAATTTGGAAAGAAATTTTTTTAACGGTGAAGAAGAAAACCAATAGTTTAAAAGTGATCGAAAAACACATCAACCAACCACAATGCAGTAATATCATTTGAATCCTAATTCAAACAAACTGTAAAAAAAAAAAAAAAGTAACATTTATGAGACAACTGGAAATTTGAACACTTCTTGAGTATTTGATTTTTTTTTTTTTTTTGGCCGCACTGTGCAGCTTAGGGGAATCTCAGTTCCCTGGCCAGGGACTGAACCTGGGTCATGGCAGTGAAAGCCTGGGATCCTAACCACTAGACCACCAGGGAACTCCCCTGAATATTTGATATTATTGAGGAAATACTAATTTTAGGTCATCATGTTTAATAATGTCATTTTTTAGATACACATGGTGAAGATTTTTTCGAAGAAATGATTTGATATCTAGAATTTACTTCAAAATAGTATGAAAGTTTGGTTGGGGACATGAATGAAATAAGACTGACCATGAGTTAATAATTGCTGATTCAGAGCAATGGATACAGGGACTTTGGTACATAGCTATAGAGGTTTTCTTATATATTTGAAATTCTTCATAATAAATAGTTAAAAAACTGAAGCAGGGACTAAGTTTTATTTATCTTTGTATCCCCAGCATGCATCATAAAACCTTCACATTGCAAATGCTTAAAAATATTTGCTGAATAATGAACTTCAAGGAAGGCAACATTTTTAGTCTCGGTTTCCTTCTTTACAAATGGGAGAAATGGTATTTACCTCCCAGGGTCATTGAGAGAAGAGAAATGGATAGGTAGTTTGTAAACCATAAAGTGTCACACAAATGTGGAGAGCCCTAAGGCTGAAGAACCAGAACTAGAATTCAGCAACCACATGTTCTGCACTTGTATTCTGACCTTGATTTGTTCCTTACACAGAGCCACTAAACTCATGGATAGATCCCAGCACATTCATTTTCCCCTTAGGGACAAAGTACCAAATGGTAGTGTAATTGCCAAGGGAAAGTTATTACTCTGTTCTGAATTATTTCCTTCATAAATCCCAAACCAGTCAAACAGGCTCTGTCACAAAAATGACAGGGTTGCTGTACAGTGATGAGAATCCCACATACGACTGCTCCATAAATCTGTGAGTATCCCAACCCTCCAAAGTCATTCTGAATCGTGTGTTTAAATCAGAAGTGGGAAGCCAGGCTGGCAGCCTGTTGGTCAACATTGTGGAAACAATGAAAATGAGGTGATTTACTCAGCTATCAGCTATAGAAATATCCCATCATCTGTCTTATGTAGATTGTACAACATGTGACAAGCATTTTGTTTTTCATTAAACATTTTCTGTTGCATCAAAGGAAAAAAAGTCTTTTCATTTGGTAATGATAACAATCATCCACATTTCTCTTAAATTCAATCATAGCCGCTACTAGCAGGTCAAAAAGACAACTTCACGCAACAATAGTGAATGAGAGAAAAGGGAGAGAGAAGGACACACCTTCTGCTCATGCCATGCATTTTCTCCTTCTCTAATCTTAGTAAAAGATACTCATCTTATGGAGAAATGAAATATCTAATCTAATTCTTTATGATTTAAAGTGATATTTTCCTGCCTCTCATAATATTATACCCTATTCCAAATTAGAGTTTAAAGCCACTCAATGCCATTGCAGATGAAATGTGGAAGGTAAAAATACCTTTTACTACCAATGAGATAGAAAAAAGGACTTCTACTCTATAATTCATTGTATAGGAAAAAGGATTAGTACCTTGAAAAAGATAGTTGTGCCCCCTTGAAATCACCTTTTGGGGAAGCAGGCATGTTAGTGAGATTTTTGATAATTTGTTTCCATCGTAAGAATGCTAAATGATAATTTAAACTAAGGACAAAGCTAAACAAACTTGCTGAGCCACAAAGAGTACAAAGTCAATGGGTAGAAAGAGTATAAACAGTGTAAACTGTTAAGAGTTTAAACAGTATAAACTAAAGAAACTATGCTATCAATTTATTTGAGAATTCGTACCAAAAGGAATTTTAGATTTGAGACATTTTCAATTCTTGGAATTTAAGCACGTTGAAATACTTTTGAAATCATCTAACAACTATATAACAGATAATTTTTATCCTTTGGGACACTAACTTGTAGACAATTTATAAGACCTCCAGAGACAGAAGTTAGGGGGGGAAGTAGCTTCCTCTAATAGCTACATAGCTGTCCTGCCTGTCAATTTTAGCTTTAACTTCCAGTGTCACAAAATTCTGAAGATATACTATTTACATAGAAACATTTAATTAATCTGGATCCCCAACTCAGAAATATGTGACCTTAACCTTTCCTTGATTTTCTTTAATGTTGAAGATGTTTAAAAAAAACTTAGGAAAAGTAATGATAACGATGTTCTAACTCCTTAATGATGATTAGCAATTAGAGGACATTAATGGTATAGATTTACTGTGTTCTAACAATGACACTCATTAATTTTAATAACAGTCCTATAGTTAAGTCCTTGCTTACTGTCTGAAAATTTACCCCTCATTACCACTTGTAGGAAGTAATTTTTAAAAGTTGAAGCATTAATGAAAATACAAACAATACCAAAAAGTGCTACCTAATTCAGAACAAGTATATATATTTACATTATCTTAAAATATTATTATATATACCTTTTTTACAAGAATAATATGTTTAAAATGTTTCCTATTCTACTAAAATGATCACATGTAGTCCAACATTACTGAAATTGAAATATAATTGTAAAAATTAGAAATATTTCTCCAGTAAGAAAACCACTTTTTTGAGAAGATAATTCCAGAATCTTAATTTAATAAAACTCATTATCATTATTATTAATTATTTTTCTTTTTTGCAGTACGCGGGCCTCTCACTGTTGTGGCCTCTCCCGCTGCGGAGCACAGTCTCCGGACACGCAGGTTCAGCGGCCATGGCTCACGGGCCCAGCTGCTCTGCGGCATGTGGGATCTTCCCGGACCGGGGCACGAACACGTGTCCCCTGCATCGGCAGGCAGACTCTCAACCACTGCGCCACCAGGGAAGCCCCGTTATTATTTAATGTGCAATTATAGTACAATAATAATTTTCATGAGAATCACATATTTAATATTAAAAAGTAAAAATTTAGGAGAAAAAAATGACAAAGTGTCAAAATCTTTTAAAAAACTTAGAGAGTTTTAGAAAAATAACAGAAAACTAGGACACTCCATATGACTAAAACACTCTTTAAAAACTTACACTTGCTACTCTTTCTTTCAAAGTAACTATCTTAAAAGAATTTTTTCCATGGATTTATCCATAGTTAAATCTGTATCCACTGAGTCCCTGATAAGGAAAAATAAGAAAATCATGAGACTTACACTTTCTAACTTTTATGCCCCTTCTGGATTTTTACCAGCTGAATTATTTCTAAATTTTCTTGGTTTAAAGATTTGCCTCTATTGTGTAACCTTAATTTCCTTGTTTCCTTTGTTCCATGTACAAGTGGATTCAAGACTTACCACCACTCCTTTGCATTCAAAGGTTAACTTGACTACATAAAAGACTTTGTATTCTATCCACTGAAATATACTTTACTTACAGAAATCTGAGTCAGTCTGAATTTTCCACTTTCTAGGTAACCTGTTCTGTTTAATTTTTAAAGCCTAAGGTATTCATCAAAATGTCTTAATATTAATCGCTCTGTGTAAGTTTTTTCCTTAAACACAGGGTTCCCTTTTGATCTACATGTTCACTTCTTTATTGTAAGAAAGTTTACTCTTCCTATGCTTTCAATTTTTTTTTATTTGCTTGCTTCTTTTTCATAAATATTAAGTGCACACACCACACACACATATACCAACATACAAACATACTGCATGTCTCTTGTTTACATTAACATTTTCATTGTTTTTTTCCATTTCATTTATCTAAATTATCTCCAGCTTATTCTCCATGTCGTCCCTATGTTTTCCCCTGTGTCTATGTAATTTTTCCTGCTTCTAATATAGCTTTCTTTCCTGTAATGCCAGATCACTTTTAGTCTTTTTGTTGCCTTATCTCTTTTTCTATTTTCTTTAAACCCTTGTCTCAAAAGAAACCACATGTCTTTATTTTCATTCTTGGAAATCACATAGATGAGCATATGTGAATTTTTTGCTTGATGTTATAGTTCTTCAGTTGTTACTATGATTCTTAACTAGCTTTCCTATGGTATCTTTCCACAGTTTTATGGCTTTCAGGATGGTATATGTTTGAATTTCACTCATATTTGAAAAGGGTAGTCCTATCTAACAAGTAGTTGCTGATTGGTTGTGGCTAAAGAGCAACCATAGTGAATAGACTGGGACAGTAGCAGTTTACATTTAGTGGTGTTGTTACTTCAGACCTGGTTCTAATCAAATCAGTGGTTCCATCTGTTTAGGGGTATATTTCTGCTCCATAGTCTCTTTCAGAACATGCTGGAGAGCTGTGTGATTCATAGTTCATCCTTGCATATGGAAGGTTCTTGTTGTGGAGATTTAGCATTTAATTGTCTCTCTCCAGCTGTCTCAATTAATGTTGCCAAGCCAACTGCCATATATATTTCTTCCCCACCCCACTATTTCTGGCCCCTGCTTCCTGCAAAAAGTGGGAGTTTGCATGTCTTCTCTTTAAGGCCTGAATTTGTTTCCTGCTCTTCCATGTAGAGAAAGATTCGGCAATGTAACCCATCATGCCTCCAGATTCCATTATTCCAAATAAGACCATCCCTTCATGGATGTGCCTTTCATTTTTAAGATTTCTGTGTCCCACAGATGGTCTGTAAATACTTTCATCCATTTTCAGAATCCTTCTGTATTTGGGCCCATAATTCAGTGTATCTGTCAATCGTTCTTTTTTTCTTCCTTTTTTTGGTTATTGGCAGTTGGTGTTGGGGAAGCAGGGAAGTAGAAATACATATATTTTATTTCCTTCAACTGAATATTTTTTTAAACAAAAGCATAATAAACAAACAAAAACTGGTCCTGCTAATCTGGGTCTTGAGAATGTTGTGTTGAAGCCAGTGTTCTCATGTATTTCTGGTAGCATATTCAATTGGTATCTGTTGATTATTCAGCTTGCTCTTGACCAAATCAATTTCTTTTTTCATGCTGAGGACACAACCAGATTTTCTTTACCTGATTCCCTCTCAGTTAGGTATTACCATGTAATTGAGTTCTACCAAAAGAGAGTGAGCATATCCAGACTGGCATTTTAAAGCTTATTGTATGTTTCTCCATGCCCTGTCCCATTCCATCTTGCTGAATTAGAGCCAAACCCAAGTTCACCAATGGGCTGCTTTTTAAGGATAACAACCCTTGGTCTACTTGATAGTAAGTCGTTTCAAATAGGAATATAACTCAGGAGATGAGCTTAAATCCAGTTCTCCTGTTGAAGGCTGAAGAACACAAGATAATCCCCAATATGTCAAAGAGATACAGAGAATCTGAGAACTAAGTCTCAAAAATATTGTGGGAGTAAAAAAAAAAAAAAAAAAAAAAATATTGTGGGAGTGGGTATGCCTAAAAAAAAAAATAAGAAGGTTACTAAGGTTTTAAGGGGGTTCTGTTTCCAAAGATGATATACTCTTAGACTAAAAGCATGTGTAACTATTTAAGACTTGAAACAACCCTTAGGCACTCAACCTTCTACAGGCTTGGAAGTGGAATGATAAAACTGTGTGGTGCCCAAGGAAACTATGTGCCCACGACTCACCTCACATATGTTCATGGAGGATGACGGAAAAGGAAGAGTCTCTCAAAGGGGAGATCCAGACTACTAGGAAAAAACTGACCAGGAAGCTATGCTCAAAAAGCAAAATCAGAATTATTTAATCAAGAAACTTTGTCCATCACCAAGAGTTCTTCTCAATGGCTCCTATTTTTCCATTTTTCCCTCTCCTGAATGGCAGATTTTATTCTGTCCCAGCCCCACCACTGAGAATCAGTTGTGTGAGAGACAATCAACTTATTATTTCCTCGGATTTTTTTTTTTGTAGAGATCTGTCCTTCACTTGGAGATACTGGGCTTGGAGCTGGTTTGTATTCAAAAGATTAAATTTCAGAAGGTATCATCTGAATTCCCCATTTGCTGACCAAGAATATAAAGCAAACAAAAAATCAGTGTTTCATTTATTAAAAAGAAAAAAAAAATAGATGGCAATCCCATCTATCAGGAATTTTTCTCTGGTATCAGGTAAAGTTTTCTTGAAGATTTTCCAATGTAAAGAAGCAGTGTAGGAATTTAGTTGAAACATTTGGAAAACAAAAGTGGCTGAAGACCATGTTGATTCTAGTTAAATATAGAGATATGGTCACTGATGTTAAGCTCTGGTAATTAATAATTGTAAATCAACCAATGTGTTTTCCACTGCATGCTAGGTATATTACACAATCCATTTGTGGAGGCAAAAGGTGGTTAAGTATACTTAATTTTGCTTGTACAATTAAATAATTATTACTTGGTAATTTTCTGAGGTAAATAGTGTTTTTAAGACTGTATTTCAAGAACAAGAAGAGATTAGAACAGTTTTTCTCTCCTTTACCTCCTCAGTTGAGGCATGTAGATTAGGAAGAATAGCACACTAGTTGTTTTAAATAAGCCTTTTTTATAACTTCTATTTTAAAATATATATTTAAAAGTCCCATATAACTTATATTTTAGAATATACACACACACACCCTTCTCTTACTTTTCCTAAAGTACAAACTGCTATTGACTCATGAATAAAATGTAAAAAGGACCCCCCAAAACTGTTAATAGTTAAAAATGAAATGTATGCACTGTAATATTCTAAACATGGATCCAACAATAAGAAACTCCAAAAGATCTCAAGTTCAATGAGGCTTGATGGAGAGAAACATCTGTATTTCCACGTATCAGTACGTTCCCACTTAGCAGTGTATAACTAGAGACACATTATATTCTCCAGAGTGACAGATTTTTACTTTCCTATAGTGCTGCCCCATTAGTGACTTAATCAGATAAATATGGTTTAAAACTGGATCACATAAAAAGTGAAACTTGTTGGCAAAGGGAACATTTCTAAATGGCTTTTCTGTATTAACAGGAAATGGCTTTTCTGTATTCGCAGGTAACAGTAACTTGGTGAAGCCAAAATTTGGACATTCTTTTTCTATCTAGAGATTTGAAATCTGAGCATGCCTCTTAATCCAAAATTGGGAGCAAACTTTCATAATGGCAAGAAATTACTTTTTAAATTTAAATTTCACATTACTTTTTAAATTTAAATTTCACAAAGATGCTACCACGTTAACTTTTCCATTTTGATTTCTTCACGTTTGTCTTCCTCTTCTACGTGGATCTATTGCAGTCACTTTATTTTGAGATCTCTTTGAAGATTATCCTGAAATACCATCTACTGCTAACATGTTTGAGATCTATCACCATATAATGGTGGACACAAGTGTCATGATATTACATGTGTGATGTTACTTGTTTCCTCCTTCCAGATGTTTTTCAAAGATCACCCTAAATTCTCAAATGCCGCATCTTCCATGAAGCATTAGGAGATTGTGAGTATACCATCCAAAAGTGATCCCTCTTCCCTTAAAAACACTGTGCCCTTAAACCACCTAACATTTATATTAGATAAACATTAAATCCTTTAGACCTTAATGCATTACACTAGATAAAATCTTCCATTAGATAATTGTGAGATTATAATCTCTCTCTAAATTCTAAGGCATTTGAGAATATGCTGTTAAATTTTGTACTTCATATGTTTAATATACGTAGTTCATTATGTTTAATATAGTGCACTGTTACAGCAGATTCCTCATAAACATTTGCTTAGTGAACAAATGAAACACATATATTTCTAAGAACTATTACTTGATAAAAAATTAATTTTGTTGTGAATGTTGTTTTTAAGAGATTCCTTGCTGCTGTCAACATCACGAAGCTGCATTTATCCAGATATATTTGCACCTCTTTGATCTCCTTAATTATCAAAACTACTAAATTTAATATTAACATTCAACCATGATATTTAAAATTACATGCTTAATATTGGAAGAATTATTCTAAATTACAGTAGTATTTTTTCTCAAAAGAAAGCTAAGAAAGAGAATGTTATAGACAAAGACAAATTAAGATGAAAACTGAGTCAACAACTTCAACAAACTACATTCAGATTAAAACTTGGGTATACATTTTTTACTTCAGTACAGTGGTATGCATTTCTAATAAAATATATCCTGAATAATTTGTTTTAAATTGAGGTAAAACTAACGTAAAAACCTATCCTGGATTAACTACTTTTCTAGCCCTAAAGTCTCAACTCAATATCATATGTCTCTTGAATGTCATGACAGAACCCAGTCTGTTATGGAATGTCATATAATAACAGAAAATATTGATTGAGCGCTTATTGGAACTGGAGCTACGTAGAACTTTTATTTAATTACATGATCTCACTTAATATTCACACTAAAACTCTGATGTGGATACTCTTTTATCCACATTTTGTAATTGAGGAAACTAAGGCTAAAAGTCAGTAACTTGCTCAAGGTTACATTTTTTGTTGCAGCTGGGACTAATATCTGTATTTAATTCTGCAGTCAATGATCTTAACCACTATAATTTTCTAAACAAAATTAGAGAAGAGAGAGCAATTATTTTTTTAAAAATAATTATTTCTTAAACTTATTTTGGTCTAGAGAATAGAATAATATAAAAACTGAAATTAATAATATCAGTTTTAAAATTAGCCATGCTAGAAATACTCTCATATTATTCTTGGGAGAAATTTGCCAATATTTAAGAGCACTTGACAATCTGTTTCAATGATTTTAACCATGGACTCAAAAATTGAAGTTCCAAAACTATATCTTAGTAAACAGCAAATAAATAATAAAACTGCATGCACAAATATATTTGTCAGAATTATTCTAAGTGAAAGTTTGAAAGCATTCTTAATGTCCAATAATATAAATATTTTAAGTTAGTTATGGTATATATAACCATAAAAAAGAATATTAGAGAGCATTTCAAAATTATTAAGATAGGGAAATAAAATGCATAAAGATTGAAAAGGAAGAAATAAAACTATAGTTATCTCCAGATGACATTACAATGTTTGTAGAAAACCTTTAAAGGAAACTATTAAATAGCTATAAGAAATAATAATGAAACTTGTCAAGGTTGCAGAACATAAGGTCAATATACAGAATTCTTATACCTCAATAATAAAACAGCTCAATTTTTTTAAATGGATAAAAGATTTTAACAGATATTTCACAAAAGAAGATACAGAGATGAAAAATAAGTGCATGAAAAGATTCTCAATATCCTTGATCACTAAAGAAGTGCAAACTAAGTCAATAATAATAAGATACATTCCACACCCAATATAATGGCTAATGTTAAAAAGACTGGCAATACTAAGTGTTGGTGAGAATGCAAAGCAAATGAAACTGTCATGTATTGCTTGTTGGAATGCAAAGTGGTCCAGTCACTTTGGAAAACAATAGGGTAGTATCTAATAATCTTGCCAGACAACCCAGCAAGTCCACTCCTAGGTATTTATTAAGAGAAAGGGAAACATAATCACATGAAGCTGTTTATGCAAATATTCATAATAAACTAAAACTGGAAGCAACCCAAATGTTTAAAAAATATAAATGTCTGTTTTTTCTTGCTATTACTGTTTAATGAGTAACCATTTTCCAGGAAAACATCTGTAAGGGTCTGTATCTCTGGCATGCAAACTTCTGCCATCCAGGAGGCTACCAAGGTGCCCCGGGGCATCTCTTGTTCCTCACCAGGTAAATAGCCATATCATAGTTCTCAACAGCTTTCTAAATAGAGTTTGTCTTAATTGCTCTCCTAACTACTTTCCCTGCTTCCACCCTGGCTTCCTCACAGTATATTCTCAATAAAACAGCCAGAGTGATCCTACAAGAACATGTCTGAGCACATCACTCTTTTGTTCAAAACCCTCCCAATGGCTTTCCCTCTCACTCTAAATAAAACCCCCAATTCTTACAATAGTCTATAAGGCCTTACATGGTCAGTGCTGTTACCTCCCTCCCTAAATCATCTCATCTTGCTATACCCCTTACTCACTCCATTAGAGTCACATCTGTCTATTTGCTTGCCCTTGGACATGCCACACACATTCTACCTCAGGGCCTTTGCATGTGCTGTTCCTCTGTCTGGAATACTCTATTCCCAACATAAATAACAACTCAAATATCAACTGAAAAACAAGAGCTTCCCTGACCACGATATTTAAAATAAACTCCTTCTCTGTTAGCCTTCTCCAAACTCTCCCATTCTTTTTGCTTTTTATTTATTTACTCTGAAAGTATCACCACCTGACAAATTTTTACTTGCTTGATAAATTAACTGTAATCCTATCCACTGTAATATAAGCAGAGACTTTGGCTCTTTTATTCACTACTATTTACTCTAGTGTCTATAATACTGCCTGGTACATAGTAGGTGTTTACTAAATATTTGTTGAATTAATGAACTGTCACATTGTGGACAGGCCACATGGGATCACCATTTCCATCCCTATCTATGTATATTTTTAATTCCCATCTATCTTCAAATGTGCAAAGCTGTTACTATACAATTGGAAGACATTGCTGACTAACTTTGTATTACAGAACTTTCCATTTGTGAATTATTCTTACTAATGAGCATCAGAAATTGAAATAAAAAAGGTCAACCCACTAAAATTATTTTGACGTACTTGCTTCTCATGTTTTTCATTATTTTCATTTTGCCTGTTTATGAAAGATGTTCTCATATCACTTATCTGTTGAGAATAAGGAGAACACACAGTTCATTTTAATGTCATGCATATATGCTTCAGAAAATGATTAACTTATCTGGAATGAAAAATAGATATTGAATGATGACATACAAACCAGGTAAATAGCTACTGAAAGTTTTTCCTACTGGTTTCTATACATTCTATAAAGATAAAGTACAGACTAACAAATAAAGAACATATGTTTCTACCTCACTCTGAATTTGGCATATCTTTGAAGTAAATAAATATTTGAAAATGTCTTCACCAACACTTGGAACTTTCTATTGTTATATGTGATAACTATTTAGTATATAATTCATGTTCATATTTTATCTCAATATCTTCCTTTCGCTAAGAAAATCAATTGAATTTATTTTAACTAAACATCGGCTAAGATTCTTGACTTTTAAAATTCTGGGGACTTCCCTGGTGGTCCAGTGGTAAAGAACATGCCTTCCAATGCAGGGGACGTGGGTTCGATCCCTGGTCGGTGAACTAAGATCCCACATGCCGTGGGGCAACTAAGCCCGCGTGGAACAACTACTGAGTTCGTGTGCCTCAACAAGAGAGCCCACATGTCGCAAACTACAGAGCCCACGCACCCTGGAGCCTGTGCGCCACAACTGGAGAGAGAAAAAATCCACACACCACAACTAGAGGGAAGCCTGCGCACACAACAAAGAGCCTGTGCTGCATCGAAAGATCACGTACACCTCAACGAAGACCCCACATGCCACAGCCAAGACCTGACACAGCCAAAAAAACACAGAAAATAAATAAATAAATAAATATAATAAAAAATAAAATTCTGTATGACTTTTCCCATATGAAAAGCAAACATGACAAAATAATCTTTCTGAGGCCAAATATAATGATTTCCTCACAGCATGAAATAAGTATTATGGCTCTGTCTTTGTTATCCACCTACCTTTCAATCCATGTATCCATCATCTATCTACCTGTCAACCAACTTATTAACGTTCACACTATATAATTTATTGAAATACCCTATGTATTACTTTTGCATTTATTGAAACACAAATTTTCATATGGATTTCTCAACTCTTCACTCTATGAAATAGCTGATAGTCTATCAATGTCAAAATTCAACAGACTGCAGTAACATTTTAAAAATGTAAATAGGAAACCTGAAAAACTCTACAAAGATGGAAATTAAAAAGTGTGGTAAGCTAGGAGGCAAGGGGCTTAATTGCTCTGCATATTAACTATATTTCTATAATAATTTTAGTCTCACTATCAGTTGAAACAGGGGAAGTAACAGTTCCCTCGATACGGCCTAGATAAAGCCCGTGATCTGCCCTCAGCTTATGCAATTAACTTCCAGTGCATTTGCACACTGGGAATGCAAAGCCAAGTAATTTTCACCCGGAGTCCTTTCTATTTTGGCATTTCTGACAGCATTCCCAAGAACCCTCCACGAATTTAGAGTGTGTTTAAGTCAGCATACACATAAAACTCTCTGATACTCAATCATTATTCTCTTCGGAGCCTATTGGCCTTACTTAATTTGTCGCATATGGACTGCTAGAGTAACATTTTCTTTCTTATGAAAACTCTCTTTTTTCCCCTCTGGTTAGCACTACCACCTGGTGACCTGGAGAGCTGATACTGAACTTCTGTTTAATCCTCACCCTAATTAGCTGAAGCAGCTGAGCAACAGGAAACCCCTGCCTCCCTCCCTTCTGAAGCTCAAATCCACTGTACTCCAGGCCATTCCACTTTAGGAAGGAAGAAGTCAATCTGCGATTCTAACGTGGTCTGATTCCGCAGGGCCACGTGCTACTTCTTAGCTTCTGAGTCGGCCTGTACCTATATCTTTAAATAACATTAAATAGGCTTTGGCACAGTTGCAACAAGTCCAGTTTTCCTAATCTGATGTTTTCTCACATCCAAAATGGTGAAGGCCTCTTCACTAGTACTCCATTTCACATAAGGGCATTTGAAATATTCCACACAGGCTAGTTGAAATTGCATGCAATTAAGGGAGAACCTCATGTATTTAAAATAATCTCCCAAGGCTTTAAGATTTGCCATATAAGCAAAAGTGTGTGCTATTCTGAATTAATCGCTCACCTTCATTGCACAAAATGTTGGAACTAAGTTTCCTTTCCTTTCCGCTCTTTCCCAAATCATTGTCTCTTCAAGTATAAAAATGAAATCTTCTATATTTTCGTGGCAAGTAGAAACTAACGTAAAACACTTATTTTCCATTACCTTTATTCTAGTTTCCTTATCAGGATAGCATTGCTACCTCAGGTAAGTAAGTTATTGATGCCCAAAATAGATTTTATGAGTTCTAGGAGAAAAATACGAGCAGTTCTTATAACTGGCTGATTAGTATGTTTGTTAAGAAAGCTTGCGATCAGAAAGGCCCCTAAGAATCTCTGTTCCAAAGTGAGAAAATATCATTACAAGACACCTTAAAGTAATTACTCTAGCATAAAGCCTGCATGAATACCTATATTCATATATTCCTCATTTTAAAAATTTCTCTATAATTTATCATAATAAAAATGAAAAGAGGTTTTTTGAGATTTCTTTGAAAATTAGGCTTTTACATGAACAGACTAAATGCCAGAGGACTCATTTACTTTTCTCCACAGACTAAGTCTACCACAAAATTCTTGTTTTCTTCTTTCTTATCAATTATTTCTTGCTGAAAGAACCTATTTCCTTTCCTTTCCTTTCCTTCATCTTTGTAAGTTCCTGAGTCCCTCAAAGACTATCACAGAATAACTACAAAAGCTAAAGATGCCTTCTTCTCACACTTAACACTTGCTCCAGGTAGCTCTACTGTTCCTGCCTACTTGCACTGTCAATAGATTTACAAATTACTCCAGGTTTAGACGCCAGATTAACTTGCAAGAAAATTCTGCCATGTTGTTCACCCTGGAAAACTGCTGAACACCTCAGAATTCAGTATGGTTGATCTGTGTTAGTATGCTCATTTGGGAGCTCAGCTTGGTGCTCTGTGACGACCTAGATGGGTGGGATGGGGGGTGGGAGGGAGGTCCAAGAGGGAGGGGATATAGGTATACATATAGCTGACTCACTTCATTGTACAGCAGAAACTAACACAACATTGTAAAGCAATTTTACTCCAATTAAAAAATAAATAAATAAAATAAACATAAAGGTGTCTCCTAATTATATGAGAAGCCTCCAGGAGATTTCCATGCTTGGGAAAATTTCTAAGACACCCAGATTTTGAGTTTTGTTCACAGCTATCAGATGGCATATCCGAAATGGTAACATATTTAATAACAAGAATAAAAAAGTGTTTTTGAATAGTTAAAACTGAATCCCTGATGTCCTGATTGTTGAATGATCAGCTCATGACACTAGGATCCAAAGAAAGCCACCCTCACTGCTATTGAGGATGCTACTCTAAGGCCTTTTAGCTCCACAGGAGCACCTGCCTATCTAAACTGATGCCATAAATACCTTCTGGGCCTCAAAAGCAGTGATTTTCATATTGCTGTGGGTGTCAGAATCACATGAGGTGCTTCACAGAATGCAGATCCTAGGTAGTGGTGGGAATATGCAATTTTTAATAAAACGTCTCAGGTGCGGTGGTCCTGATGCAGGTGGTCTCTCAGCTCATACTCAAAGCACTGCACCTGAATATGCAAAAGATTCCCAGCAAGCAGGAGAGGAGATAACTCAAATTCATGGAAGGAAAAACACTAAGATGATACTATCACAGTCCAAGAATCTAACATCAGAGGAATACTTAGGACTCTGTGCTAAAAGCACATATTACAAATATCTATTCAAGTGAAGTTGATGGTATAAATGACCATTTTGGAGGAAGCTTTACCTAAATAATTTAAATTATGTGTGAACAGGTATTTCAAATTATTGGGAAGCTTAGAGAAATTCTTATGAAATCTCAGGCTCAGGTTTCAAAGCAATTATAAAATCAAAAGAATCATAGCTTTGTGTCAAATGTGACCAGACAGTACTAACTACAATGTGAATTCTAATTTTTTAAATTTGTGAGACACTAAAGAGCATATATACACATATTCAAACAAATTTGTACTTGCATTTGGAAATTTAGACTATTTATTCTTAAAAACGAATGGCTTACGCAAATCCATACATCACCCACACTTTTGTAACTCAAGAGTGCAGGCTGTTATGAAAATGGATCAAACCTAAAGAAGGATGTCGAAATATCTCTCTTCTACTTTCCACTCAGCACTCTCAGACATTAGACATTAATATTAAAACATTTTCACCTACAGAGCTGAAACACAAATTTTGCACTGGAAGGTTACAAATTTGCTTTTGATTTAATGCAGTACAATTGAAATGTCTCTAAGAAAGTTTGTCGTCCTCAAGAGCCACAGGCCTGCCCTTATGCCCCAGGAGGTTTGAACTTCTCAGAAGTACCTGGAATGTATGGTAGCTCCCCCCTAAATCCTTATCTCAAGGACAACATCTGTGACTCCACCCTCAAAAGGTTTCTAAAGATAGCTCAAAGGAACATGTTACCTCACTCTTTAACCTTGAGCAAACCGGCTACCCCTCTAGGAACAGTGTGGCTTGAAAATTCAGGAATCCACTCTAGCCTTTTACTGGGTAGTCATAGAAAGAAAGCTGAAGACTCCCAGCTCATTACAGTAAATGTCCTGAAAATGCTTTCAAACTATTTTCAACATTTACTGTGACAAAGTGTTGCGTAAACTAAGACCAATTTGGAGGCCTTTTGGATATGAATTTTTAAGTAATTGCATGCAGAAAGGTATGAAATGAGAGGGCTTCAAGGTGACTTTTTTGTATATCTCAAGAGGAATGTTAGCTGATAAAGACAAGTAATTAAATCCCCAGCCTCAGAGATGTGAGAAATATTGTGATCTCTTAGGGATGGCCACAAATCTGCATGAACTCATTATGAGTCACTATTCAGAGCATGGAAAGATCTGCCCCGGCCAGAAAGTCCCAAAGCATAACTACAAGCTAATTTTAAATAGCCTTTGGTCAATGGCAGAAGATTGGAAGCATATAGCTAACAATAAATCTTGTTTTGCAATAAACAATTTTATCACTTTCAGGATTTCATAAGTATTTAATTGTAATCCTTTTGCACACACATTCTAGTGGCTTAACAAAAGATAAATAAGAACATAATCTACACATGGTTACTTCTCCCAAATGATTCTAATATAAACAGCTGGAGAATCATCCTTCTCTCCCTGCCCAGTGAGTACAATATAAAACCCATTTTAATCAGTATTCCCAGTATTCTATTATTAATAACTCTTATGATTCCATTATAAAACACAGCTAAGGAAGAAAAATGTTTATACTGAGATTATATAGCACTTTCAAAAAAGAAAAAGGCAGGAATTGAGGAAAGAATTCTGAAACTAAATATCCTTTTTGAAATCAGAATTTATAAAGCAGCAGACAATGTCAGAGGGATCCAGGAGTCTTAATCAGGGTTTGCATAGCCATGTTCAGGTGAAGTGAAGCAGTCCTGTTATTTCCATAACCGAGTGGGGAAATCAGGACAAAATGTCCAGTCTGCCAAGGTATTTCTCATAAAAGGTTTCTAAGTCATTCCTTCTCACTGTCCCCTACAAAAGGTCAACACATTACAATTTAAACGTCCAGCCATCAACACAGGAAAAGCTACTCTTCCTCTAGCCCAGTTCAAGATGAAGTTGCTTTTTAGGTACATAATGCTCCTATTTTCTGCAATGAGCAAAGAAGTAATGAACACATGTTTGGCAGGGGAAACTTTAAACAAGGTACAGGAGAGCCATCCAGAAGACAGAATTTCTAATAAAAACTATGACAGAGGAAGTCTCACAAGGAGCAGGTTAGTACCAATCAGCTTGCAAACATTGTTAAGGCAGTTCTAACAATGCTGCTATCAGTCCTGAAACTAAGGCCCAGAAAAAAAAACAATGCATGAGGGTAGGTTTGAGGTATTCTCATAGTCTGCTTCTTCATGAGCCATTATATTTTCACTGGCTCACATACTGAATTTCCAGTTCTCCTAACATGTCGCAGATTTATAAACTCAGAAACAAGTTGATAAAAATGTATTTATTAATTTTTTAACTTATACCGTCTTCAAAAATGTATTAACTATTACTGATGACAGCTCACCAGTACTTAGAGCACTTCTAAGTGTGACATTCATAATCTCCAGGTACAGGTTCTTGTGCTTATTGTTAATAAAACACTAATACTTTAGAAGATATAACTGCTATCCTATTTCTTAACAAAATTTGCAAACTAAGTTGTAAGAGTCTGTCCTAGTTAGGCTTTTTTAGGTGATTGGGTCCTTAATGGAATAGCCTGTAACAGAATTTTTTAAATATGCTATGCAAGCTAAAAATATATGTTATGACATTAATAATGCAATAATCTGGCATGTGTTCTACAATACATAATTGAATTTTTCAGGAAACTGGTGACTAAATAAGTAAATCAATGCAGTAACTGCCCAGGGCAAAGGTGGTGATGATGATGGTGATGATGATGATTTATCTCTGGAACTCTTACATATGAACAAATGTTCCAAACAATTTTCACGTATTTTGACTATTTTCAAACAAAATACCACATAGGTCCACAATCCAGCTCTACACACTTTTATAGCTTTTTAAAATCATACTCAGAGCATGTTAATGACTTTAAATATCCAAATCCAGTGTATATTATACTTCCTAAAGCGCATCTTCCAAATTTCCAGTTTCTACTACATATTAAGCTAATAACTTCAGTAAGAGTTCTTACGTTATCTAGCTGCCAATTCCACTCCTTCTCAAATCTATGTTTCAATCAATTTGTTGCATGAGCATCACTGTGGTAACAGTTCTCTTGCCCTAAATCCATCCTCTAGTTTACACTTTTTCCTGCTCTCATTTTATTACTTTTAAAACTTTAGTAGATTTCCATGGCAAACTTTCATTTTTCTGATGGTATTTCCTATATGATATCCTCCATAATCTTTCTAGACCACATTAATTCTTTATATTACAACATTTGCATAATATTTTATTCATCGTATTGACATACTGAATATAGTTAATTGTCTACCATGTACTGTCCCTGCTAGACCATGAATTCATTGAAAACAAGAAATGCATCTTGTTCATTTTTATATCTCTCAATCTAGCAATGCTTCATCAAAACAAAAACCAACAAGAAACATGAACACCCAACAAAAAATATCTAGGCATTTAGTCACTAATTTCAAAGTTCAAGTCATAACACAATGATATTTGCGAGGCAATTGATTAATTCCTTACACATAAGTAATGAAAATTAGAGCATCTAAGTGCAGAAGCAGTGCCATTTCCTATAGAAGCATATACCATAAAAAATGAGGAATATGACATTTCCAGAACCAATGTAAATAAAGCTATAGAGCTTGACTTAGGGACCTAAAAAAATGGGGAGAAACAACATGTTTTGATATTGGAAAGCTCACATTTGAAAATATGTTAATTCTTTAAAAATTAACTTATAAATCCAATCAATGCATATTCAGTCAAAACTGCAGCAGGATTTTTAATGGGCTTTGTCAAACTGATTTAAAAATCTATACTTAAGAGAAAACACGTAAGATTTTGAACAAGAACAAGAGAAAATGTTGTCAACCACAACATACTATAAAGCTAATCAGAGCAACATGGTACTAGTGCCAAAAACAACAGACCAGTTAAACACAATTGAATCAATTCCCTAAAATATAAGCATTTTCATTAAGATAAAGATATCATTTCAAATCTATGAATAAGAAAGTCCTTTAAACAAATAGGATTAAATAATTGGTTATAAATATATTAATGTTAAAGAAAATTAGACCACTCTTCCATTCTATACATAAAAACTAATTAGAGAAGGAAGGGTGAGGAGATAGATGCGAAAACAAAATAGCTTTCAAATAAAAAATGAAATATTTTCAAAATGTTCATATAGAGAAGGTCTTCTATGGAAGTCAGAACCAAAGAAACAGAAAGCTACAAAAGGAATGATTTAACATATAAATTAAAAGCCTTTGAGATGATGAAATACACCACAAAGTATAAAAAAAAATGACAGTGTTGAGAGAAAATACTGTAAAATTGTTTTCTACAAAAAGGAGTAAAATCCAAAAAAATCCAAAATATATAGGAAAAGGGTAGGAAAAATACCTCACCCATCTTCTATTAGGCTTTTGTTTTTCCTTTAACCAGGTAACAAGTCACAGAAGAAAACAAAATACACATGGCAGATGTATATGAAAAGATGCACAAGTTAATTCAACTAGTTCTGTAACAGCTTCAAAAAAATTATTTTTGCTGCCATACTGTCAAAAATGTAAAAGATGTATATACTCTTTATTATCAGGAAGGGTTTGGGGGCATTGGGCCCTCTCGTATGTGGTTGACGGAGGGTTCTACTGGGAAACCCTTTGGAATACAATTTGTAATATTTATCAAAAATCTTATACTCTTTAAACCAAAAATTCCTCTTTCAGGAATCAATCCTATAAAAATACGTACATGTGCGACAAAAGACTGTTCAAGCACACTCAGTGCAGTCTTGATCATAATAATGAAGATTTAGCAACACTGGAATAAAGCTCCTCAGATTTATTTTTATAAATGAGTAGAAAACAGAATGTATTTCTGTTCATGTAAAAAAAATTAAACTGTACGGAAATGTTTAAAAATGGCTGGATTTGGGCTTCCCTGGTGGCGCAGTGGTTGAGAGTCCGCCTGCTGATGCAGGGGTGACGGGTTCGTGCCCCGGTCCGGGAAGATCCCACATGCTGCAGAGCGGCTGGGCCTGTGAGCCATGGCCGCTGAGCCTGCGCGTCCGGAGCCTGTGCTCCGCAACGGGAGAGGCCACAACAGTCAGAGGCCCGCGTACCGCAAAAAAAAAAAAAAAAAAAAAAAAGGCTGGATTTATATACAGCAAATATTAATTTTATCTGTGAAGAGGGAGGGTAAGAGCTATAGGATGTCATGGAAGGAGTAAAAGAAAATTTTCACATTGTTATCTCTCTCGTTTTAATCACTACAACTAGAATGCATTCATGTGGTTTTTATATATTTAAAAAACAACCATAAAAAATACCTAGAATATGTGTACTTAATTGCACAAAAAGATAGTGGGCCTGAAAGTTTATAGTTTGAATAATTAATAGTTAATTAGCAATTCATTCAACAAATATATATTGGTATAATCCTGTACCAAAGATTAAGTTAGGCAGTAGTAATACAAGGATGAGACAAAGCCCTGCCCTCAAGATCACCCAAAAATCACAGGGACCCAGAAAAGTAGTTGAACTACAAGGTGACAACTGCTAAAGTACAGATCCACAGGATGTCACCTTATTCTTTCTGGGAAGGACAGATAGGTTTCAGGTAAGGCTGTGCAAGTGAAATTTTATTTTTAAGTGAATAGCAATATTCCCAACAGACAAGGGGAGTGGAAAGGAATTTCATATAATGGGCAGTCACCCTGACCTGAGGTCATAAGCGCTGCTGTGCTACTATCTGCAGTTGAATGTCACCCCTCCACCCCTCACTTAAAACCTGTGCACCCTTAGCTAAGAGACTTAACCCCTCTCAACCTCCACGACTCAGCTATAACATGGCTGCAGTAACCACACCCACTCCATGGGTTTACTGAGAAGACTGAACAAAATCATTCATAAAAGCCTCAGTACAGTACCTGGAACATACATATTGATAAATATTTGCTACTCTTCTGTTTGTTATCTATAAAGAAGCCAAAAGGAGCATGGTGTGTTCAGGAAACTGAAAGAAGACTGACACAGGTTGGTAGCAAAACTTTGAAACATTTACTAGAATACACTGAAATGTGAATAACCCTTAACTCAAAGTGACTGCAGGGTGTTCCCAAGTAAATGCAGAATAAATCTAATTTTGTGTTTATTTACTTCCATGCTAATAGGAAAATTATCTCATGATCAATAGAACAAATTTCAATCTATATTCAAGGAGATTTGCACATTCCCCTGGTAAATTTGTATAAATGATAATGAAATTGTTTACTTCAAATGTTTAAGTCTTCCAAAATTGTTATTGAAAGCAATGTTCTGTATTAGACAACAAGGAATTTAATTTTGGAAAAAAAATCATCTACTAAAATTACAATATTTCATTAAAAAATAGCTTCTATCATTTAATGCAGATGAGTCAAAGATCCTTTCAATTTCCATCTTTCCATCTGCCCTCTCTCTTTAGGATATCACTACTTGTTTGCTTTCTCACCATCATTTCAAACACGTAAGGATTCATATGAACTACCACTTCAAATCCCCTCAATCTTCCTATATTACCTGGCTCTTCTATTACTGCATATATATGAAGCCCTGGCCCTGTCAATTACTAGCTATATGACTTTAGGTAAGTTACTTGACTTCTCTAACCCTCAGTCTCCTCATCTATATAATGGGAAGAAGAATAATAATACAGATCTGCTTATCTCATAAGGTTGTTGTGAAATTATACAAATTACTATATGTAAAACAGAACAGTGCCTGGAAATTTATGTGTTTAATTAACTGGTAATATTAGTTCTCTTCTAGTTCCCAAACCTTTCCTTGTGGAACTCTTAACATAGCTCTCTTTTGCTTGCTTCTCTCTCAGGGCAATGTTACATTAAGTACACTCTCTTACTGGCTTTCTGAACTCTCTAAACGTCTATGTCAAAATAATCTTCATGTTATATCTAATGCTTTCTTCAAAGTCTTCATATCTTACTTAATCTTTATCTCCACATATGACTATCTTGTCAGGCTTTTCTCCACCTCTGTCATTTCTAAATTTTTGTCCCATAATATCAGATTATTAAAATTAAAACTATACTGATGTGAACAATAAAAAATATTAAAAGGACTGAGTTATTTTACTATTTAGCCTCAAAATTGAGTAAAATAGCTTGGGTTTACGATCAACATTACTTCAAAGGAATAGCTATTTAATGACTATTCGAAAGAATAACTGATTTTTAACATTATAAATCTAACTATGAAAATAACACAAATATTACTATAACTAGTACTATAACTTCTGCTACAAGATTGATATATATTTTGTCCAGAACAGCTTTACCCAGTAGAATATTTATTTCTGTCTTGCAGCACAAGATTTTCATAATGAATCACATTCAAAAATACATTAAAAAAAAGATATACTAGTATATGTCATGAAAAAAAATGCCGATGCTTCAAGGTACTTTACATCAAAAATTAAATATGGCACAATGGTCATTTTGTAGAGTTCATTAATAAAATTGTAAAAAGAGTATTAATCTTGAGTGTTAAATTGAACTTGTGGCAAAAATTGATCAAGCTTCTCCTGACTCAGAAATACCCCATGGCTACTATTGACCAAGAATTTGGGACACTGATTGTAATTCATATCCAAACACAAAGGGTGTGAGACAGAAATTATTTTTAAAAGATTTCTTATTCAATACATATACACTATTTAGCTTAATAGAGGAAGTCTTAAGGGTGTTAGTTTTATTGTGGAGAGCCACAGGAAAACATACCTGGCTAGGCTGAAGGCATCGTCGATCAAACCTGCTCGGTTACTGACAGAGAGAACCTATGAGGGCAACCAAAAAAAAAAAAAAAAAAAAAGGAATCACTTAGGATTAAAATGGCAGATGTTCATATGTCAAAACAGATCTTTGATGAGTAAATCCAGTTTACCTCATGTTTCCTGATTAATTGATCAATTAATAATCTCCAATTCCTTAAATCATAGTTGACTCTAAAATAGCCAGTTTGATTGATGTTCCCCAGTAACCAGCTTCCTTTGTCCAAAGAAGTTATTCTGTGGTGTTCTGAAAACAGCATTTTAGGGGGTAAGAGAGATTTGCAATTTTAAGGGTTAAAATAGAGTGAAGTATGTTTTCTTAATACCAGATATCACAGTACCAATAATTAAAAGAGGACACCATCCTAAATACCTAATTGAAATCTACTCTTTAGTCAATTAATCACTATAGCTAGAATTTGCTAGAAAACCTTTAGTAGCTTACTCATTATTACTCTTGATAAAACCCTGTTATGTATATATAATTTTCTTTCTCAAGATAAATGTAACCAAGAAATCTACTACTGTATTCATGTGGCTTCCAGTTACATTGTATATGTATCTGTGGAAAAGGCTTTAGGTGCACATTCTACTTATTTTATTCAGCAAGAAAGTGATTAAAATAATAGGGCTCATTTATTTGAAAGTCACTGTTATTTCTTACCCTTTTCCTTGTGCCTTCCTGGGATGTGCTAATAAATAACAGATTTTCCAGCATCATCAATAATGTTGGAAAAAGGAACCTCATTTATTTAAGACTCTAATATTTCTACATATAATTAGAACAAAGATAATAAATTCTGCTTATTGGAATCACTTTGGAAAATGGTAACTTGATTATATTCGCTGGTTAATTCAATTAAAGGAAGCCAGTAAAAGTAATCTTATAACTTACATATTTAACCCCTTCAAATATGATACAGATAGAGAACTCATTCACTTTCAATGGCAGCCTTTATTGACTTCCCAGAACCATAGTTTACAATTCTAATTATTTTGTTGCTGCTGCCCTCAGGACTCATGCTTCATAGAAGTTGCATTATGTATGAAGTTTACTTAAAATTCATATTTTTCATACACACACACACACACACACAGGTCTATCTAATTTCCACAGTGACTCAAAACCACACAATGCATCATGGAAACCATTCATGTCAGTTCTGAGTAAGAGGCACAACCTCTAATTCTCACTCTATTATCCAAGTTTTTACACATCAGACAACAAAACAAATTTTATTTTTACTTTTCTTAAGCGCTGAATTTACAGAGTACTTCCTCTTAAGTAAAAGCCATACAAGAAGAGGTTATACCACAAAAATTAATGAATGAATGTTAAAGATCATTAATTGTTCACGTCTAGAATGGGGTGGGCTAATATAACCAACACATGTTACATATTATCAACTTTCAGAAATACAGTAAAAAATACGTAAACATAAATGTATACTAAACATAAACATCTAATCTTTAATGTTTCAAAGAGCACTTCAACTTCTTGACACCTTTATTAACAGTATGTGTTAGAACAGATAAAGAAATGAGGCTCAGACAGGTTAATTGAATTGTCTGAGATAGTGCATCTCAGGTATCCTGACTTCCGTGCCCTTTTTACCACGCATACTCTGTTGATACAAGATGGTATAACGTTTTTATTGTATATGATACTGTATACATTTTCATATTCTTATATTAATTTGAAAAAGGGGGAAATAACTTGGGAAACAAGAATTATAAAAGGAGTACGAAAACTTCTTGTAAAATTTTCCTGTATATAAATGTTTGAACTTATGCCACTGATCGTCTTTTGTCCTCAGTACAACTTATAACCTAAAGGCCAAGTAATGGCATTTAAGGCCCCTTCTAATTCTATGATTCAATGGCAGAAGGGGATAGTTTTCTTAGTTTGAAATTTTACCCAGCTTAATCTGTGGTACTTAGGAAAATAAATCTGTCAGATATTGCTCTAGAATATTTATAGCTTCCCAAGTTTCTGATACTTTATATCTGCAGGTTTTAAAAAAATTTAATGTATTTATCCACACAATTTCTGTGAAGCTTTAGAATGTCACCCAATTTTACTTATGTAAAAATAAAAAACAATAATCTAAAAGATGGCATTTAAAAAACAAGTCCTCATAAAGAGAGATTTTAGTTAATCATGTCTGAATTCACTGAAGAAAAATTGATTGAAATATTGAGGATACTGTTTCCCTTGAGCAACCCTAACACTGTCTTCAGGAATAAGATTTTTATAGCAAAACATATTTAAATTGTTATTGAATTCACATAGGTTAAGAACAAGTTTAATCATTTTCATCTAAGAAGTGATTATTATTTAAAGAAATTACAATATTAAAGGTTTGGGTTTAATATATGAACACATGATTAAACTTTTTACAATTTTGAAATGGGCATCGATTTCTATGATATTAAATCTGTTTTTTAAAGTTACTTCCTCCTGACATTTTAGATAGATGGCATAACTTAACTTCATGTGATGCACTTGGTTCTAGTTTTTTGAACTTTTGAATTCAACAAAGTATAGGTAGAATAGAGACCAACTAAAATAGGACAACAATCCCTATACCGTCTAGTCTGAGAAGAAAAAAAGGCAAGCATCTATTGTTGTTTAGTATTCTATTATTAAATTAATAACTAAAACCTGAAGGTTATTACTGTTCATGAATATTTTTACACCTTGGTTATAAATGAAACCTTTGGAGAAATGATTCCCTGAAAAGTTTTCTAATAGATTTTTAAATACCTTTTTCTTTCTACTTAATTATATCTCTAAAATGTTCTTCAAATTAACTAACGGCAAGCAATGAATTTTAAAGAGATCTTTTTCAATAGCCTAATGAGGTACAGTATGTGATGAGTACCATAATAAAAAGTATGGAAGTTATATTTCAAGTGTTCGTAATAACAATTAAAATTTATATTTAGAATATATCCAAAATGGCACAAGACTTAGATTATATCAAGACAAAAAGTAGTTGTCATTTTATAGTATTTTATATCTTTATATTTTATCCTTCCTTTTGGAATAAAAAGAGAAAGGATATCAGATCTTTCTACTCAGTGTTGGTTGCTTGCAGAACAATCAGAATTTAAAACACATAAAAAAGTGAACCAGGGTAACAAGGGTAACAGTGTGAAACAAATTCAGGTATAATAACACATACTAGTTTTCTCACTGGACTCTTGTGAGAATAAAATTAGATAATGCTCTGTAGAGATTATAGAGAACCATTCCTGTGTACCCAGTGGCAAAATGTCAAAACTGACAGATCTGCAAAGTAACCTAGCAAAGTATTAAAATCGTGTGTGTGTGTGTGTGTGTGTGTGTGTGTGTGTGTGTTGTAAATAAACTTAGAAAAGAAAATCAAGCTCCTAAGACACTTTCAGCAAGTTATTTCTCAAGCCTTAATTTTCTCATTTGTAAAGAGGGGACCAAAAAATATGCACACTTTTAGGCTTGTAACGTTCATATGAGCTAATATTTAAGGAAACCGTTATACCACTATGCCATTTTTAATGTTTACTTCGAATTTGCAGCATAAATTTCCCTTTTAAGTCTTATCTATCCTAACATTTTTTTAACATCTTTATTGGAGTATATTTGCTTTACAAAGGTGTGTTAGTTTCTGCTTTATAACAAAGTAAATCAGCTATATGTATACATATATCCCCCAATCCCCTCCCTCTTTTGTCTCCCTCCCACTCTCCCTATCCCACCCCTCTAGGTGGTCACAAAGCACCGAGCTGATCTCCCTGTGCTACGCGGCTACTCCCACTAGCTATCTATTTTACATTTGGTAGTGTATATGTGTCCATGCCACTCTCTCACTCGTCCCAGCTTACCCTTCCCCCTCCCCGTGTTCTCAAGTCCATTCTCTACATCTGCTTATTTATTCCTGTCCTGCCCCTAAATTCTTCAGAACCACTTTTTCTTTAGATTCCATATATATGAGTTAGCATATGGTAATTTTTTTTCTCATTCTGACTTACATCACTATGTATGACAGACACTAGGTCCATCCACTTCACTACAAATAACTCAACTTCGTTTCTTTTTATGGCTGAGTAATATTCCATTGTATATATGTGCCACATCTTCTTTATCCACTGCTCTGTTGACAGACACTTAGGTTGCTTCCATATACTGGCTATTGTAAATAGTGCTGCAATGAACATTGTGGTACATGACTTTTCTTGAATTATGGTTTTCTCAGGGTATATGCCCAGTAGTGGGATTGCTGGGTCATATGATTCTTCTATTTTTAGTTTTTTAAGGAACCTCCATAGTGTTCTCCATAGTGGCTGTATCAATTTACATTCCCACCAACAGTGCAAGAGGGTTCCCTTTTCTCCACACCCTCTCCAGCATTTATTCTTTGTAGATTTTTTGATGACGGCCATTCTGACTGGTGTGAGGTGATACTTCATTGCAGTTTAGATTTACATTTCTCTAATGATTTGTAACGTTGGCTATCTTTTCATGTGTTTGTTGGAAATCTGTATATCTTCTTTGGAGAAATGTCTATTTAGGTCTTTTGCCCATTTTTGGATTGGGTTGTTTGTTTTTTTGATATCGAGCTGCATGAGCTGCTTGTATATTTTGGAGGTTAATCCTTTGGCAGTTGCTTCATTTGCAAATATTTTCTCCCATTCTGAGGGCTGTCTTTTTGTCTTGTTTATGGTTTCCTTTGCTGTGCAAAAGCTTTCAAGTTTCATTAGGTCCCATTTGTTTATTTTTTTTAATTTCCATTTCTATAGGAGGTGGGTCAAAAAGGACCTTGTTGTGACTTACGTCATAGAGTATTCTGCCTATGTTTTCCTCTAAGAGTTTGATAGTGTCTGGCCTTACATTTAGGTCTTTAATCCATTTTGATCTTATTTTTGTGTATGGTGTTAGGGAGTGTTCTAATTTCATTCTTTTACATGTAGCTGTCCAGTTTTCCCAGCACCACTTATTGAAGAGGCTGTCTTTTCTCCACTGTATATTCTTGTCTCCTTTATCAAAGATAAAGTGACCATACGGGCATGGGTTTATCTCTGGGCTTTCTATCCTGTTCCATTGATCTGTATTTCTGTTTTTGTGCCAGTACCATAGAGTCTTCATTGCTGTAGCATTTTAGTGTAGTCTGAAGTCTGGAAGCCTGATTCCTCTAGCTCTGTTTTTATTTCCCAAGATTGTTTTGGCTATTGGGGGTCTTTTGTGTTTCCATAAAAATTGTGAAATTTTTTGTTCTAGTTCTGTGAAAAATGCCATTGGCAGTTTGATAGGGATTGCATTGAATCTGTAAATTGTCTTGGGTAGTATAGTCATTTTCACAATGTTGATTCTTCCAATCCAAGACCATGGTATATCTCTCCATCGGTTTGTATCATCTTTAATTTCTTTCATCAGTGTCTTATAGTTGGCATACAGACCTTTTGTCTCCTTAGGTAGGTTTATTCCTAGGTATTTTATTCTTTTTCGTGCAAGGGTAAATCGGATGTTTCCTTAATTTCTCTTTCAGATTTTTCATCATTACTGTATGGGAATGCAAGAGATTTCTGTGCATTAATTTTGTATCCTGCTACTTTACCAAATTCATTGATTACCTCTAGTAGTTTTGTGGTAGCATCTTTAGGATTCTCTATGTATAGTATCATGTCATCTGCAAACAGTGACAGCTTTACTTCTTTTCGATTTGGATTCCTTTTATTTCTTCTTTGTCTCTGATTGCTGCGGCTAAAACTTCCAAAGCTATGTTGAATAATAGTGGTGAGAGTGGCAACCTTGTCTTGTTCCTGATCTTAGTGGAAATGGTTTCAGGTTTTCATCATTGAGAACGATGTTGGCTGTGGGTTTGTCATATATAGCCTTTATTATGTTGAGGTAAGTTCCTTCTATGCCTACTTTCTGGAGGGTTTTTATCATAAATTGGTGTTGAATTTTGTCAAAAGCTTTTTCTGCATCTAATGAGATGATCATACGGTTTTTCTCCTTCAATTTGTTAATGTGGTGTATCACGTTGACTGATTTGCATACATTGAAGAAACCTTGCATTCCTGGAATAAACCCCACTTGATCATGGTGTATGATCCTTTTAATGTGCTGTTGGATTCTGTTTGCTAGTATTTTGTTGAGGATTTTTGCGTCTATGCTCATCAGTGATATTGGTCTGTAGTTTTCTTTTTTTGTGACATCTTTGCTTGGTTCTGATATCAGGGTGATATTGGCCTCGTAGAATGAGTTTGGGAGTGTTCCTCCCTCAGCTATATTTTGGAAGCATTTGAGAAGGATAGGTGTTAGCTCTTCTCTAAATGTTTGATAGAATTCGCCTGTGAAGCTATCTGGTCCTAGGCTTTTGTCTATTTGAAGATTTTTAATCACAGTTTCAATTTCAGTGCTTGTGATTGGTCTGTTTATATTTTCTATTTCTTCCTGGTTCAGTCTAAGAAGGTTGTGCATTTCTAAGAATTTGTCCTTTTCTTCCAGGTTGTCCATTTTATTGGCATAGAGTTGTCTGTAGTAATCCCTCTTGATACTTTGTATTTCTGCAGTGTCAGTTGTTACTTCTCCTTTTTCATTTTCAATTCTATTGATTTGTGTCTTATCCCTTTTTTTCTTGATGAGTCTGGCTAATGGTTTATCAATTTTGTTTATCTACCCAAAGAACCAGCTTTTAGTTTTATTGATCTTTGCTACTGTTTCCTTCATTTCTTTTTATTTCTGCTCTGATTTTATGATTTCTTTCCTTCTGCTAACTTTGGCATTTTTTGTTCTTCTTTCTCTAATTGCTTTAGGTGTAAGGTTGGGTTGTTTATTTGAGATGTTTCTTGTTTCTTGAAGTAGAATTTTATTGCTATAAACTCCCCTCTTAGAACTGCTTTTGCTGCATATGATAGGTTTTGGGTCATCGTGTTTTCACTGTCATTTGTTTCTAGTTATTTTTTTATTTCCTCTTTTTTTCTTCAGTGATCTCTTGGTTATTTAGTAGTGTATTGTTTAGCCTCCATATGTTTGTATTTTTTACAGATTTTTCCTATAATTGATATGTAATCTCATAGTGTTGTGGTCAAAAAAGATACTTGATATGATTTCAATTTTCTTAAATTTACCACGGCTTGATTTGTGACCTAGGATATGATCTATCCTGGAGAATGTTCTATGAGCACTTGAGAAGAACGTGTATTCTGTTGTTTTGGATGGAATGTCCTATAAATATCAATTAAGTCCATCTTGTTTAATGTGTCATTTAAAGCTTGTGTTTCCTTATTTATTTTCATTTTGGATGATCTGTCCATTGGTAAAAGTGTGGTGATAAAGTCCCCTACTATTATTGTGTTACTGTCAATTTCCTTTATTATGGCTGTTAGCATTTGCGTTATGTATTGAGGTGCTCTTATGTTGGGTGCATAAATATTTACAATTGTTATATCTGCTTCTCGGATTGATCGCTTGATCATTATGTAGTGTTCTTCTTTGTCTCTTGTAATAGTCTTTACTTTAAAGTCTAATTTGTCTGATATGAGAATTGCTGCTCCAGCTTTCTTTTGATTTCCATTTGCATGGAATATCTTTTTCCATCCCCTCACTGTCAGTCTGTATGTGTCCCTCGGTCTGAATTGGGTCTCTTGTAGACAGCATATATGTTGGTCTTGTTTTTGCATCCATTCAGCCAGTTTATGTCTTTCAGATGGAGCATTTAATCCATTTACATTTAAGGTAATTACCAATATGTATGTTCCTATAACCATTTATCAGTTGTTTTGTGTTTGTTATTGTAGGTCTTTTCCTTCTCTTGTGTTTCCTGCCTAGAGAAGTTCCTTTAGCATTTGTTGTAAACTGGTTTGGTGGTGCTGAATTCTCTTAGATTTTGCTTGTCTGTAAAGGTTTTAATTTCTCCATCGAATCTGAATGAGATCCTTGCTGGGTAGAGTAACCTTGGTTTGTAGGCTTTTCCCTTTCATCACCTTAAATATGACCTGCCACTCCCTTCTGGCTTGCAGAGTTTCTGCTGAGAAATCAGCTGTTAACCTTATGCGGATTCCCTTGTATGTTATTTGTTGTTTTTCCCTTGCTGCTTTTAATATTTTTTCTTTGTATTTAATTTTTGGTAGTTTGATTAATATGTGTCTTGGCTTATTTCTCCTTGAATTTACCCTATTTGTGACTCTCTGAGTTTCCTGGACTTGACTGACAATTTTGTTTCTCATATTAGGGAAGATTTCAACTATAATCTCTTCAAATATTTTCTCAGACCCCTTCTTTTTCTCTTCGTCTTCTGGGACCACTATAATTCGAATGTTGTTGTGTTTAATGTTGTCCCAGAGCTCTCTGAGACTGTCCTCATTTCTTTTCATTCTTTTTTCTTTATTCTGCTCTGCAGTAGTTACTTCCACTATTTTAACTCCAGGTCACTTATCCATTCTTCTGCCTCAGTTATTCTGCTATTTATTCCTTCTAGAGAATTTTTAATTTCATTTATTGTGCTGTTCATCGTTGTTTGTTTGCTCTTTAGTTCTTCTAGGTCCTTGTTAAATATTTCTTGTATTTTCTCCATTGTATTTCCAAGATTTTGGATCATCTGTACTATCATTACTCTGAATTCTTTTTCATGTAGACTGCCTATCTTCTATTTGTTTGGTCTGGTGGGTTTTTACCTTGCTCCTTCATCTGCTGTATATTTCTTTGTCTTCTCATTTTGCTTAACTTACTGCATTTGGGGTCTCCTTTTTGTAGGCTGCAGGTTCGTAGTTCCCATTGTTTTTGGTGTCTGTCCCCAGTGGGTAGGGTTGGTTCAATGGGTTGTGTAGGCTTCCTGGTGGAGGGGACTGGTGACTGTTCTGATGGATGAGGCTGGATCTTGTCTTTCTGGTGGGCAGGGCTGCGCCCAGTGGTGTGTTTTGGGGTGTCTGTGAACTTATGATTTTAGGCAGCCTGTCTGCTGATGGGTGGGGTTGTGTTCCTGTCTTCCTAGTTGTTTGGCATGGGATGTCCAGCACTGTAGCTTGCTGGTCGTTGAGTGGAGGTGGGTTTTAGCGTTGAGATGGAGATCTCTGGGAGATGTTTTGCCATTTGATATTACATGGGGCTGGCAGGTTTCTGTTGGACCAATGTCTTGAACTCGGCTCTCCCACCTAAGAGGCTCCAGCCTGACACCCGGCACATATTTTCATAATATGTGATGATGTGTTAAAAATACAACAACATGAAAATTTGAATAAAAATTCAACTGGCAAAACAAGTGTTTATATTTCTGTTAAGCAGATTAGATTCTGCTGTGAGACCTTTTTCTTATATGTATGTGTGTATGTATTTTAAGCACTTACATCTCCCTAATAGGAGAAATACTGGGGAGAAGAAACAATATTTTTGTTGTTTATTTATACTTCACCTTACTTCGAAAAAAGATTTGTGGTTGTTTAAATTACGCTTACAAAATAGCAAAAAAATATAAAGTAGCAGAATGTGAGAAAGGAGTAAGAAAAACAAAATGTGAACATATTTGACCATTTAAATCTAAATGAAATGTTACATAAAAGATGATAATTGGTTTTTTCTTCAATTCAATGGAAAACAGAAATAAAAGAGACCTGTTTCACACTCTAATATGAAGCATTTAGATTGGATTCAAGAAATAGCTTTCTGACAGTGAATTGAAATAGGTAACTATCTTATTTGAAGATATTTAGAAATAGAATAGAATCTCATCTTTCTCTGCTCCTTGAGACTTGACCCTACCTAAGGGATGGTTTCGTGACCTAGCAAGCCTCTCCCTTCTGGCCCTATAATTATCTAATTCTACAGAGAATATTGCCTCACCCATTCTTTAAAGAGCCAGTCTGGTAAAGAGAAGATAGCTGGAAAATGGAATTGAAAAATGTGGCCTGTGTTTCAGTATCTGGCGTACTGTTCTACTGGGAGTTACGACTGTAATTCTGTTCCATTCGGGATTATAAAATGGTACAGTTTAAAGCGCTTAAGAATAGTACTACAAGTACTTAGATTTAACTTTTCTCTTTACCATCAAAGACACAAATAAATTTAATAATCATATCAGCGGACTGAAATTAGACTATGTAGAAACTATACTATATTATACTTAAATGCATAGAGGTAATTCCTCTATATTGTCTTTCTAATTTGTCTTTATTCACATTTTTATAACAGCTGATACAAGAGGTTAAGTTGCTAAACAATTATCTGAAACCAAATTCTCAGGGGAGAATATATTTTTTACCTGATTTGTTAGACACCCAAATAATTGCTTCTGGAGACACATGGCTTCTATTTCCTACCACAATAGTTAATGGGATCTGCCACAGGTAACTGCAAAATAAAAGAGAAACGTTAAGAATAAAAATGGTTATAACAAACAAACAACATTTTCTATGCACCTCCTATGTGATTTTTCTTATTCTCTTTAGGAGAATTTTTTAAATTCCCCAGTCATAAATGTAAGGAATAGGCCAAGAAGATGAATTCACTCTTTCAATGTCGCTAAGCAGACTTGGCCTCTAGGAGTTTTAATTTCAAAACAAAAGGTGGACTACCAACAAAACAATTTATCTTGGAAAAAAAGATTTGAATTTTACATGAGGAATAAAAAGTAGCTAAAATCTATAAATTTGAGCTGCACCATATATTGAGTAAAGTCTTAAAATAACTCCTTTCTACTTGATTCCGCATTAGATTAATGCCCGTTCCAGTGCTTTCATGCATTTACATTTCAACATTCTCCTCATTTACTTGTTTAACTATTCTTAAAAAACACTTTTGTCAGATTTTATAGAAAGGATAATACAGCACAGATAAAGTTATTCAGCAAAGTAGGGACAAAAAGCAAAACTGATCAGATCCCCCTAAAATCCAGATCAATACAAAGAACACCGTGGGACACAATGCTTTGTTTTCTGAAATGGAATTTCCAAATTGATGTGTGAAATCAACCACCAATGTGCAGGGATCAGTCATGAGTCTCAGCTATTAAAGAGAAGCGTTTTCTAGAACATGACTTTTTATAGGATAAAAGTTTAGGCCTAAACTTGTATGTGAAGTAATATCAATTTAACCTCAAATGAGCAACCGGAGATAAACTGGATAGTCTTACAATAAAATCCAATGACTACATTTTGTTCCCCTAAAATATAGCCAGGTTATGTTAACCAATCATTGCACTATTAGCAACAGGGATAGTCAACAATATGCAGTATGAGAAAAATATTTCTGACCTGAAAACTATAAGAATACTCTATGAGCTCAGTAACTATGGGAATTAATGGAGAATTGAGAATTTTTCAGGGAACATGTCTGGGGCTATGTAGCTAAAAATAGAATATGTCTTTTGATGGGGGAGGACATCTCCAAATCTGTCATATATGCCCCTAATATAAACATACTTATAATTTTACATTTATTTAAACTGTATCATTCTAAATAATGAAACTAGAAATTACAATAAAAATTGATATGTTTTGATTCTGAGTTTTAGCAAAAGTCTCTAAAGTCAAGAAGGAGAGATTCATATCAATACCTGCATTGTTGCTTACAGACAATTCCACATACAAGAAACTTCCTCAATGGCAGACACTGTACTGTATAGCAATGTTCAGATGCAAAAAAAGAAGTTAACTTTAAGGTATTGTGATACAAACATTGGGGCATTTTGTAAAACTTTTAAAATACCCTCTATATTTTTCCTAAGAATGTTTTTGGCCTCTATTCTGTGTGTGTGTGTCTGTGTGTATGTGTGTGCATGTATGTATACACAAAATCTATACATTGTCACAAAGACAAAGTAAAAATTACAAATCACCAAGCACATCTGAAGTTTATATTATTTCTGAATTGCTATACTATCAGTACTATACAAGTTATTTTCCTTAACTTTCCAAACAACACATATTTGATCTTTCCACCAATTTCATTTTTAAGATCAAAGAAGGCATGGCAATTATGTTGCTTTATGATTACAACTTAAAAGGTTAGAAGACCCTAAACATTGTGGGTTAAAAGCTCTGTGTGGTGTGCTGTAAAAACATCCAAAAATGCAGTGAGTTTTGTTAAAAAAGAAACTAGAAAAAAGAACCTGTGAAATTAAATTGTGCCCCAGCCCCTTAAGTTTAACTTGAATTTTAGTCATCTAATTTTAAGAAGAAAAAAACAAAAACAATGCACTTCAAAAGACTCTCAAGATATTTTTTATTTAACAGTCCCTGGGACTACCTCTCTTCATCGTAGGTCACATTTTTATAATAAAGCAATGTTTATTCTAATGATTATGTTAAGGCAGAAAAGCGTAGGTGCTTATTTTAGCTGGAGTGAAAAAACTTTTTTAAAAATGGTACCAATATTAGTGAAGCATTAATGTACATGCCATGAAAAATGGTTCCAAGGTTGCCATCATCGGACCCAAAATAAAAGGAGATAAATATAATTCTCTGTAGCACAGGACTCCAAGAAGCTCAATATGTATAGGAGACATTACTGAACATTACAATGTATTAACTTTATAAAGAAAAAAAAGCTACACAAATTCACAATTTCCCAAATACCAAAATGCTAGCAAATATTTTACTCAATTTCACATATCAACTAACTTTATGCAATTATAATATAAAGATCTTTCCTTTCTATGCTGTAATATAGCTACCACATATGAAAAATATGATTACTATATACATTTAAAATGTTCTAGGCATGTTGTAGTGATATTCCAGTGTCCTCTACAAAATTGAAGACAAAGAATTGATTATACAGTCACAGAAAATATCCACAATTCATGGGTTTCCTGGTGTAAATGGGCACTACGTTTTACTGCATTAACTATTTGCAGTATATGATAAAGATCTAAGAAGGTTACAGACAAAGGGCAGATAGAATTGGTATTGAAGCTTTGACCACAATGTTATAGTGAATTAAATTATCAATAATACAAAACTGAATACTAAAATTTCAACTGCAAACTTTATTATTTCAAAATAGATATAAAATAAATTTTGAGACTGATGGAATGCCATGCATTATCTCACTCAATATTTTCTATGCCAAGTTCTCAGCGTTCAAAACCATTCATATGATTTTATAACTGCAGCAAAAGTAAAGCCCTGTAAAAGCTTTGTATAGGTATATATACCTATACAGCCTGGGAGAAAGTCTTCCTTTAAAGAGTAAGACTTGCAGCCGATACATCTGGCTCATATTATAGGTTGACAGAGTATTTTTGTTCAAAATTTGTTCTGTCATCTGCATGTCCTTTATGTTTTTCTGCATCAGTGATGCTTGTGTAAGAATGATCATTCTCAAAGGCAAGGCCTGAATCTAACTTTGCCACAGTCAAGTAGTTTTTATGTACTTCCCGACAAGGCCAGGGTTGATGCCTAAGCAGGTTTCACATGGGGCCAGACGGTGGTTGACCAGAAGTAGTGCTTGGCAGCTGTAAGGAATCCAGGCTGGGTGAAGGGTTGACCCAGTCAGATCCTGACAGTGTGGCAGGATAATACCCTGTATTCCACAGGTGCAAACAGTTAGATTACAAGGGCAGTCTGCTGAAGGACAGTGTATATAATGAGCAGGAGACTTAAGACAATACTTTCTTAAGTGGGTTCCCAATTTAGTCACCAGAAAACATTCATGAATTTCTCAGTCACTTCTACCTGGACCCTGTCTTAGAGATAACAAAGGAAGCTTAATGCATGTTTCACATATCCTAGATACTGATGGATGATAAAATCAGATTCCTAATATTCCAAATGGGAGACAGCATGACCAGTCTAATCCCAACACCTCATTTTATTTATCAATTTTGACCTCCAACCCTCCCTGTCCCGCTCCCAACCTCTTATCCGGATATCTTAGAAAAAAATAAAATGAAATGATTTAAGTTCTATCTTTCCTTGGCTCCGCTTTAATAAAGCACAAAAGAGTGGGAAAACATGAACACTACATGCTGAATTTTCAGTAATGAAATAAGAATTTCAAATGAAAGTTAAAGTAACAACAAGTCAAATTCTATGTATGTTGTGTTAATGGTTTTTAAACACTAAAAGTGAGGGAAGAGAATGTATTTTGATACTAAGTGGCATTGATACTTAGACCATTTTAAATGGATCTAGTTTGAGTTCCTCTGGCTCAGACACTATTTAGTCTGGTTGTGGGTTTTTGTTTAACTAGTCTTTCTGGATTGTTAGTTTCTGTTCTTGTCTATTCTACAAATCTTGGTTTTCTCAATACCATTTAATCCACTTCAAAGTATTTTAACTTTCTTAAATTTAATTCAACAAACATTTACAGGGAAAAGTAAAAAAAAAAAAAATTACACATTATTGTGTTAAATGACCATGATAATTTAAATCCTGTCTTCTTAAACAAAATAACTTTAGCATGCTGCCACCTTGATAGTTAAAATATCTGGAAATGGGAGTAAAAGAGGGTTCAAAATGAAAATACCATATGTAAATAAAGAAATGAAAACTATATTTCGAGTACTTTTCATAATTCTGTTATCAATTCTTTTTAAAATGTTAAAATACAAAGTGAAACATAAAAAACAAAAGCAATTTTTTCACATAAACAACAGAGTTGTACCTGTTATTTTGAGGTTCATGTGCTTTAGTTTTAGCACTGATGTCATAAATAAAATGTTGCTGGGTAATTATTATTCTATTTTCTGCTGTTGTATTTCCCAAGATGGTGATAACAGGATAACCCATCTGGAGTGTCCACTGATCCATTACTTCTTGTATATTTACATACTTTCCATTCCTTTTTAAAGCCTTTATAACCAAAATTGTATAAATTAATTTTATAAACATAAACTATAAACATAATTAACATTAAACCATTTTCATGTTTACTTTTATGATTTACTTAAGTATGAAAACATTTAAAATTGGTGAAACTAATATAATGTGTTAGTAAAATTAATTTTCTTGCCTTAGCTTAAGCTTCATGCATATATATATATATATATATATACATAGAAATAAAAACTTTATTAACACTAAAGTTTTTACCTAATGGAAGATGAAATATATTTTATTGTTAAAGCAAGTACTTACTTGCAGCATCTTTAAGCACCCCCAGTATGTCTAGTATTAAACTTAAATACTTGCTATTCACTTATAGAGAAAAAGTTCTTTACCATCTATATTTCACTCAAACATGAATATCTGACACCCTATTAAAATGATATTTCAGAAGTATTATCATGTTTGAAAGTAGGCAAGGTATCTTTAACTACCATTGTAGCTGAATTAATTTTAAACCTCATTATCCTTATAATATAATACATCAAATATAAAACAAGAAAGCAATATCAAGAAAAGGGAAATACAAAAAGTAAAAACAAACCATCAGTGTCAATAAAAGTTATGAATGTTTTATAAACTCAATTCAAATATTCAAGAAGAGGCTTTGGCTTTCAAGCTTCCTATACTTTACCTCTGATAGTGTATTCCAGAGATCATTTCTGGCTGCATTGCCATACTTATGAATAGTTAAGTAATCCTACAAAGAATATAAAATTGTAATTACAATTCAAAGGCTAAGCAATTTCCAGTAAACACATTTATTTCTCAATTCGGTTAACCATTTCCATTTGTTGGAACTGCCTTAACACAAGATAAAGACGTGCAAATAAGGTGAATAATCTCATTTTAAAATATTCCAAAGAGATTGAACTACAGCATATTTCTTAATTAAATCATCAAATAATACTAATCTCTTAAAATTTATTTTCATAGCCATAATCACTTCTTATGGATTTCCAGGGTCAAAGATCTTTCTCTAATTTAGCAAGTCAAACTCAGGGAATTTTGAAAAAACTACCTCTGCAATGAAATATTTAGGGGAAACTTTCTCATCAGGCTTTCATATTGAAGTGTTGAAAAAAATATCTTGTTTTATGGAAAAAGGAAAAAAACAACCTGACTGATATATACTGATGTGAAGAGGGATTGTTTTGCCAAAAAGGTGATGACTATCTCCACAACTTGTCCAGTTCCCTGTCTCTCTGCAAAGGACAGGCTGCCTAATACAAAAATGATATATACATATTTCCATGAGTTTGAAACACATATTAATATTTGATAAGAAAAGGTCAATCCTAAGTTTATTTAATATTTTTGAGCTTAGGACTTCACAATTCTCATTTTCAATCATTAGTAGTTTAATGTACACACTTTCTGATTCATGTCTGTTCCCTTCTAAGAAGCATGGTTTATGTCACTGTGAATGTGTTATTTAGTTATGGCTACTTGGCATTTTTTTTTTTCTGATTCCAAAGTGGAAAAATCAATAGAAAACGGTGTTTTATATTATGAAACAGTGTCCCCTCCTTCATCTGAAATTCCATTATCTCTGCAACACCTAGGTAGTAGACAAAATCTTAACTTACATCATAGTACTAAAACTGGAAAAATTTTGCTGACTCCTTTCAGTACTTTATGTAGAGTGGAGTACTTTGGGGATAATTAAAGTTGGGGAAGCAAATTTTCTGAAATACAAATTGTAGCACCTGTGACAGATTCAGCTTTCTTGCTAACTCACAGCACAGCAAATGGCAACTCCCACTTAATCAGACTGCTAGAGATGCAGTACTCAACACTAACTTAGCAACCACAAATTCATCGTCGTCATCAGGTGTTAGGAATAACTTTACTGAAAAAATACAAGCCTGAATGACCAATCTGAATCCTAACCTTGCCTTTGAACATGCCACATGAGGCATTTTCAATTAGAACTCAAGGACCAGGATTTAAATCAGCTATTTCAGATTCAGTTGTCAGAATTATTTTTTATGCTTGTTTATCACTTAAGTGAATAAATTTGGGGAAAATAGGAATTATGAAACATAAATTTTATTTTAAATAAATAATAATAATGCCATAATAATAAAGTTTTAACATTAGAACTATTTATTATTGGATTCTGTTTATGTATAGTGCTGCTAGGATAATCAAAAAGAGGGAACAAAGGAATACTACATAGACCTTGAAAGGTCCAATACATAACTACAGGTTTCTCTTCACACACAGATCATAAAAATCCAACGGTTCATGATATGAGTTGACCTTGGCCCAATACTGATCATCAACTTGAGCTCTTGGTTCCCTCCCCAATTCAGAATAAAGTTCAAATTTACATTTCAAGCAGGCTGAAATGGCAATTATCCAAGTTTAGGAAGGCGCTCCAACTTGTCTGCCTCAGTATTCAGGGCAGATCACATGCCTTCTTGGACTCCCAGCAGCCCCAGTTTTCGGGTGTTACTGGAATCCTGCATTATGTCACTTCTTTTCTCTGTTATAAAACTCAAATGTTTTCCTTAGTTATTTTAACCTTCCTCTTGCACAAATATAGTCATATTTTGAATTGAGGAAATTTTGCTTTGTCTTTGTAGAATTACAAAACCACTTAAAAGAGTAGTGAGTGTGGTTTTTTGATGATCAATCATTTATTTATTTGCCCATTCCACAAAATGTTTGGTGCACTTTGCATGTGCCAGGCAGCTCACCAGGTGCTGGAGCAACAGTGGTGGAGAGAAGTTTACTGAGAATAACTAGAAATACTGAGATGCGATTTGTGTAGGAAGGTTTCTATGACGGAAACTGGGGAAGTCTTGGTACAATAACCACTTGATAAGATGAATCAAATATTTGGTATGATATTGAATAAGAAGATTTTAAGTTCTGGTCAAACCTACAAGTCAATGAATATGGACATGGCTGGAGTTATGAACCTGAAATGAAAATGTATATTTATATGTATGAAAGTCAATCAGCAGTAGATTTGACATAATATAAAGTAGAAGAATGATTTAATATTAACACTGGAAAGAGAATTGTGGGTTCTCTATACAGAGAATTTCAGAAACAGTAGAGTTGTTGAAAAGAGTAAAACAAAGATGACCACTAGAATATTCTTAAGGAACATAACCAACAATATAAACTGATTAAAAGTTAAAAGCAGGGACTTCCCTGGTGGCGCTGTGGTTAAGAATCGCCTGCCGATGCAGGGGACACGGGTTCAAGCCCTGGTCCGGGAACATCCCACATGCCGCGGAGCAACTAATCCAGTGCGCCACAACTACTGAGCCTGCGTGCCACAACTACTAAAGCCTGCACACCTAGAGCCTGTGCTCCGCAACAAAAAAAGCCACCACGATAAGCCCATGCACCGCAACAAAGAGTAGTCCCTGCTCACCGCAATTAGAGAAAGCCTGCGCACAGCAACGAAGACCCAGTGCAGCCAAATAAATAAATAAATAAATTTATTTTTAAAAAAGTTAAAAGCATGTTAAGCAAAAGTATATTCTGATACATAAAGTGCAGGAGTGGGAGTCTCACTGTCTTTGTTCAAATCCATATTCCAACAGTCCCTAGTTGTATGATCTCTGGCAAATCACTTAACCTCTTTGTACCTGTCTTCACATCTAGAAAATAAGGATAATAAAAGTACCTGCTGCATAGAATTTTTCTGAGAAATAAATGATTTAATATCTGTACAGTGTTAAAAAGCGAAGAGTGCTTAACACAGTAATGTCTATTCAATAGACAGTAGCTGCCAGAATCTTATTAATCATTTCAGGTTACAGGTTGGAAAACTGAGTAACAAAAGCAAAAGCATCAGTAATGATGAAAACAATATTTGCCTCCCTTTTAGCACTAAGTTGCTTTATATTTTATTTCATTCAATCCCAAGATGACATTTATGAGTTAGATGTTATCATCAACACTTAATAAATCAAAACACTGGAACTCAGAGACTCCAGCCCATGTCCAAACCCCATATCTGTGCACACAACTGCTGACCCAAATCCGGTATCTATGAGATGACACACAGGTGACTAAGAGTCATGTTCAAAGCTGAACTCATGTCCTCCTCTATATCAGCTCCTTTTGGGAGCCCTTCCCCAGGGATGACTCTTCCATCCACCTCAACCAAGGAGTCATCTTTGATGCCTTTCTCTCCCTTTCCACCACATTCAGGTAATGATGCACATCCTAAACAGCCCCTAATATTCCCCCTTCCTTTTAGCTGTTTGACAGCCACTCTACAGTATTTTGCCCAGATGACTACTACTGCTACTACTTCTGCTTTGTCCCTTTCAAATCTAATCTCTTTCACGCAGTCATGCATGAATAATTTTCATCAAATATACCTATGAATCCCTGCTGCCTTCAGAATATAGTCCAAACATACCTCAATGTAACTTAAAGGTGTCCCTCATAGTCTGGTCCCTTTGTACCTCTCCAATCTCATCCATTACTTTGTTGGCCCCCTGCCTCAACTTAACCATTTTCACCTTTCTTGCAGATGTCTAATGCTTATTTTCTCCCTTTTCTAGTTCCCTGCACAAGCAGTTCTCTACACACTCTTTTCTCCTTTGCCCATTTAAATTCAATTCAATCTCCAGGACTCAAGTTTGCATGTCCTTCGGGAATCCTTTCTTGCCCATTCTCACCCCCTTCCTAATTCTGAGTTAAGCACCCCTCTTATATTCTTACATGCTTCACCATATAAGAGCAATTATCACACTGTTATAATTGCCTGTTTACTAGTTTGACTGCCCACATAGTCTGTAAACTCCATGAGAGTGAGGACCCTGTGATTCCTGTTTACCACTATTTAACCAGCATCTATGTGCCCAGCCTGGTACCCAGTAGATGCTCAATATATTTGTGTGATTTCTGACTTTCCTTATGCAATATGCCTTTCTGCTGACAGCTGACAATGCAGTAAAGAGAGATTTCTTGTACCTATCATGTTCCCCCTAAATGTCATATTTAAACACTAAATACTTAATTTATTATTTCAGTGAGTATTTGTCAGATATATAACTTGCAACGATATATGCAACTGGCCCTGATGTCATCAAAAGACTGTAAACTATTGGGTATGAGACCGTTTTTTGTTTAACTTTCTTTGCTAACAAGTGACACGGTTCATAACATTTTATATATAAAAGCCAATGGGACTAATAAAGACAAGGGGAAAAGTAAAAAGTGAGCTGAGGAAGTAAAGCACTATTATCTTTTAAGATTTATGTGGAAATAATTATGGAATACTTGCTCTACTATTAACGAGCCCTTCAGCATGTTGAAACAGAGGATCAACCATATAAATGGTTTATTCCTCAGGACACGGAGGGACAGTTTGATAAAAATCAAAGAGGTATGGACTGGCTTGTATGTGTTCAGCTGCAAATAACAAAAAGTCCACACTGGGATGACTTTTTTAATAACAAGATTTATTCTTTCCTACCATAAGAAGGTAAGATAGAGCCGCAGCTCTTTTCCTATGGAATTCTTTTGGCCCCATCTTTACCTAAGTTTTGGCTTTCTCCTCACATTTGGGGCTAGATGGCTGTAGCAATCCCACGCATTCAGATGTAACATCACAGAGGAAAATATGGAATTTTTTCCTGAGAATCTCTGTTTAAGAATCAGAAAAACTCTCTCTCAAATCCCACATCAAACTCCCCACGTTTCCCGTTTAGCCGAATTCTATCATGTGCTCAAAACAAAATCCGTTAGTGAAATTTTGGGGGGGGATCGCACAAGTCAGGATCCAGTCCTATGAAGTATATGATTATATAGATGAGGATGAGAATCCAATCAAAATCAAAATTTGGTTTATAAGAAAGGAGACTAGCTTATGGGTAGACCACCAACAGTGTTTTCTCCAACGAGACAAGGGATGCAAGTCCAGGCCTCAGTGACCCTGGGAAGCAGGATCCTTTCTACTTGCAAGAATAGTCTGGGAAACGCCAGGTAAATCGAGCACTGATTTTTCTGACTATGTGACAAGAAGTTTGAAGCAAGGGTTTAAAATGTTGTTCCTTTCTATTAAGAATAATTGTACCTCAAAATATTTGTACTGGGCATTTGTCATTCTTTTGGCTTTCTGGTATTTAAACACCACTTTTATATGAGGGTGATACCCCATCATGGAATCTTAGAGGAAAGTGAGGGCTCTCTCACTTGAAATGGAAGGGACAAAATTCTAAATCCTCTCCACTCTCCATCAGCTAAAACATGGACACAAGTGGATACTTCATCCCAGGACTGTTAATCCTACAGGATCAATGCAAAGGAGCAGCAATCACTGAAATTACATTCCCTGTAATGGTGACACTGAGGGTCCAGATACAGCCATGCTAATGGCAGCAACGGAACCAGCCAGTACTATGACATGACCTTGGCTAGGTTGCTTCATTTCTGAGTCTCCTTTAGTTCCTATTATCTGTTTTGTAAGCCTGATTCTCCACACTTCCCAATGATTCCAAGCACTGCCCTACACCCTTCCAAAAAATTCCTTTTTGCTTAATTTAGTCAGTTTCTTTCTGTTGCTTGCAACCCAAAATCCTGACTGGTACAACACTAATGGGTGATACAAAACAAAGATGTCTTACATTTTCTTGGTCTCCTCAGCAAGAAAAATAGAAACAATCTCTCAGGACTTATGCAAAACGTAAAACAAAGAACACCCAGTTCTTAGTAAATCTTAGTAAATTAGTAAATCAACTGGGCTTTTATATTATTAGGTATGGAGGGAAGAGGTGGATACTTTAAAAAAAAAGAGGCAGATAAGAAGGTCGGGAAAAAAGATACAAAAGTTCCACAGAGAGGAGTGCACAGAGACCGACAAGAATAAAAAATAAAACTCTGCAAAGCTTGTGTTTTAAGCAAAGCTCCTAGAGCAGAGGCTTTTAAATTGGGAACCATAAGGTCTAGAATTAAGTATTTGTAAGTGTGGGCATTATTAGGGTAAAGTGATCTTAAAGGGATCCATGGACAACAACAAAAGCAGATTAAAAGCTGCCAGATCACAGCAATGTCACACAAGGGCTGGATAAAACCCATCTGAAGCCTGGCCACGCATTTCAGAGGATGTTTCTACGTTCCCTGACCTTGAGAAACAGAAGTAAAAGACTAAAACAGTGACAGATGACCAACTAAAACACAAGAAATCTAGGCTATAGGTCAAAATATTATTTTTGTTAATGCCTGAATACTGGTTGGAGATTATTAAATTAAGTAAAAACAAGTAGCCAAGTACTGAAAAAGCACTATGCAAAATAAAAGAATGTTTACGTTTTAATTCTACTAGATAAGAACCAAGGATAAAAGGAATAAATAATTATTAAATTTTTATTATTAAATTATAACAAGTTTCCAAGGAGGAAATCCTGTAAAACAGAAACCATTATCAAACATTCTGAGGTACAGCAGTTTCTGACCACAGGATACAACAAAAAGAGGTGGAATTCAGGAAGGAAAGTTGTTTGAATAGCTACGATGATAATAGTTGAAAAGTCAGTTATATCATTGCTTGCAGGCCATTTTGATTTTGATTTTTTAAATGTGTGTTTAACTTAAATTTACTTTCAGAAGTTGCTTACTTAGATATAGGAATATTCAGATATTTCCATAGGAACAAAAGGGCATTTCACATGTTTTAAAAATCCATTACTCCACGTAATGAGTGTAAATTTTGTAAAATCAGTATAGTCTCTTAAAGGGCTGTGAAATATGCCAGAAAATTTTAAATCAAAACAACCTGCTAGCCCATGAAAGATTGTTTTGCCTGTTTGCCTGAAATTACAGACAATGGCGTATTCTCACTTCAGTTCTGTTTTCGCCTATCTTTTATTTAGCAATTATAGATCATACCATCAATGCCCCAACATGCAGCAGCATCACCAGAGGCGCAGTATTGCCACTGTTGAATTTGTACTCCATCCCAGAACCACCTGACAGGGTCCTACACCTGTCAGCAAAATGGCGTGAATGTTAAGTCGATAGGGGTGTTCTGGGGTACTAAAATATCCCCACCTCTCACTTCTGCTGCTAGCTTGAAATATTACTGAGACATAAAATGAATCTATTGGTAAAACTGAAGTCTGTGAATTGCTTTTTCTGAATGCCCTGGTAAAGGGTTTGGACCACAGCAAGCTCACAAAACAGATGAAGTATATCCTGGCCGGTAAGAATATACTGCCTTTTGTAAATCAAGATACCCACTGACTGCAGGCCATGTACATGGAGTTCTCTCACTCAGCCCCCGGTGCTGGTCACTCACTGAGAAGAAAATGAAACTCAGTTGAGAAAGAGGTAGTGTGCATATTCAGAAAAACTAAGAATTCAGGCCAATCCTTACCAGCCATGTGATCTTGGGTAAGATATCTATTTTCTCTAAACCTTAATTTCTTCAACTGGAAAAAGTAGATAATACAGCACTTACTTGAGAACAGTGTGCATAGAAAATGACATAAAACAAGTAAAGCACTTAGGAAGAAAAAAGCCTGCCACACAAAGAACCCAAGAAACTTTAGTTACTTTAAGATCAAGCTCAAGGGAAAAAAATCTAGAGTCAACATCTTCTTCTTCAACGCTACCTCCAAGAGAAGTCAAAATGTTCTGGAGGCCCAAGGAGATTAAGTGGACTAACTTGTAGGAGGAAAGTGCCCAGAGGACATTTTTTTTTTAATTTTAAAAAGTAAAATTGCAAGAAAAAAATTTGAGGTCAAAGCTTCTTTAGACTTGAGAAAAGCTTAGAAACCTTCCCTTATCCAAGTCTGGAGAAAGAAAGAGACCGTGAGGTCTAGAACTCTGTTTTTCGCAGAGGTCTACTGAGGTAACAAGACCACTAATGGGGGGAGGGGCCCATGAAATGGGGGCACTAGTTAGGTTCCTCAGCACAAAATAGCCATACCTAAGGGAGCACTAAAGCAGCAAAGACACTAACCTCCAGGTGACCAGAAAGGCTAGGCTTGGGCAAGATACATACCGAACGTTCGAGCAGCATGCACTATCTCACTTCTTTCCTGAAACTAATACGACTGACTATCAGTGTGGATGAGAACAGACGGTTCTTCGCTGTATGTTCTGGCCTGATAAAGTTCCCTGGAACATTCTCCTATTAATGGGCATAACATAAGGGGAATTCCATAAGGACAGATTAAATTTCCCATATGCTCAGAAGCATGGGGGATTTCTTTTATTCAGTGTTAAAATAATATACACTTACTAATATGTTATTTACTGTTAACATTATTAATGATGGGTATTTGTCTATCAGATCCTTCCTGTTTTTGTTTCCCTGGTTATCCAGCCTCTATTTCATAGTTTATCTTAATTCCTAACAAACAGCCTCATCTCCTTTGCAGCTCTGTTTTTCAATTAGGCTAGCTGGCAAATATCCCATTCCTGGATAAATTCAAGTATTTGCCTTCTTCAAACCTGTACCCATACAGCTGAGCATCACAGGAAAAAATAAGGCAATTGAGCAGTTGTGCTTTCTTTTTCTTTTTTTTTTTTTAATAAAAACTGGTTCACAGTATTTATTTATTTTTGGCTGCGTTGGGTCTTCGTTGCTCCCCACAGGCATTCTCTAGTTTCGGCGAGCTGAGGCTACTCTTCGTTGCAGGGCGTGGGCTTCTCATTGAGGTGGCTTCTCTTGTTGCAGAGCACGGGCTCTAGGCACATGGGCTTCAGTAGCTATGGCTTGAGGGCTGTAGAGCACAGGCTCAGTAGTTGTGGTGCATGGGCTTAGTTGCTCCACGGCATGTGGGATCTTCCGGGACCAGGGCTCGAATCCGTGTCTCCTGCATTGGCAGGCGGATTCTTAACCACTGCAGCACCAGGAAAGTCCCTGTGCTTTCTTATAAATTCATAAGCACCAAACTCAAATAGGCACTCAATAAAACCAGGCAGCCGTGCCTTCCTATTCTTCCCAATCCTCAGTCTTCAAATCTGTCTACTGGACAGCATTACCTCACTTTCAGCTATTGACCTTGCCTCAGATAACACTAAAAACATAGAATTTGGAATTCCCTGGCGGTCTAGTGGTTAGGATGCGGTGTTTTCACTGCCGTGGCCTCAGGTTTGATCCCTGGTAAGGGAACTAGGATCCCACAAGCCTCAAAGTGTGGCATAAATAATTAATTAATTAATTTTTAAAAAAGAATTCATCAGAAAATGAACTCCTTTATTTTCCAATTGCCAAATTTACTGGAAGGGTCTCTCCTATAAAAGACCAGTCTTTTTACTGTCTCAAGAACCAAAATCCCAGTTGTCTCTTTCTTCTGCAACATTATCAAACTCTTCTGTCCTGACTCCTTCTCTAACAGTCTAAAATGAGTACAACTGTCTCCCATCTTTAAAAAACAAAACAGAAACTTTCCTTAGCCCTTATCCTCCTCTACCTACCTACCCTGTTTTTCTGATCTCCTTCCTTGGCAAATTTAAAAAATTTTATCCTACATACACTATCTCTACTTAGGTATTTCCCATCCTCTCTTTTCTTTTTGGATTAATTTTTATTGGGGTATAGTTGCTTTGCAATGTGTGTTAGTTTCTACTGTACAGCAAAATGAATCAGCTATACATATACATATACCCCCTCCTTTTTGGATTTCCTTCCCATTTAGGTCCCCACAGGGCATTAAGTAGAGTTCCCTGAGCTATACATTATGTTCTCATTAGTTATCTATTTTACACAAAGTATCAATAGTGTATATGTGTCAATCCCAATCTCCCAATTCCTCCAGACTCCCTCTTCCCCCTTGGTATCCATACATTTGTTCTCTACGTCTATGTCTCTATTTCTGCTTTGCAAATAAGATCATCTATACCATTTTTCTAGATTCCACATATATGCGTTAATATACATTTGTTTTTCTCTTTCTGACTTACTTCACTCTGTATGACACTCTTTAACCTATTCCACTAAAGTCATTAAGTTGCAAACTGCCAAAAGGAACACTTTTTAGTCTTTATTCTGCTCTACCCCTTGGCTGCATTTAACCTCCTTGGTTGCATTTAACCTCCTTGGTCACTTTCTTTTTATTGAAATAGGCTTTTTTCTTGACACGAGTAACACCATACCCTTGGTGTTCTGCCTGCCTCTCTTACTATTTATTCCACCTCAGCCTCTTTTACCAGCCCCCTCCTCTTCCTTCAACCTCCAACTGCTACAGCCCTTCAGGGCTTGGTCTCAGGCCTTCAACCCAGAAACTGCAGAATCATTCCTAGGTACTTTTTCTTCCTCATCTCTCAACTACCAGTCTTCACCCAATCTATCCCAAGGTCCACTTCATTCTCCCTTCAAAAAACATTTTGAATCCATCCATGTCTCTGTACATCTAACTATTTAAGCCTCTATCATCTCTCACCTGAATATTAAAATATCTTCCTAATTTTATTACCTGATTCCTCCTCTCTTGGTATGCTGATTGCTCCAATTCCAATGTATTATTACAATTAGTCAGATAACTATTTTAAATATAAATAGAGCCATGTTACATCCCAGTTTTAAAACTGTTGAATAGCCTCCCACTGCACTCAGAATAAAACCCAACCCTCTTAAGCACAGTGCACTTTGGCATCCCACAATTAGCGCCTGCCCTCATCTCCCCCCTCATCTCTTGCCCCTACTAACGGAGCTCATCTACGCTAGTTTCTTTATTTTCCTTGAAAATGCTCAGTTCCTTCCCTCCGCCCTTTGCACAAGCCCTTCCACCTTTCTGGAATGATCTCCCCAGACCCCCACCTCTTTCTCATCCTTCAGAACTGAAGACACATGCCTTCTTCCCAAGAAGGATTTTCTAAACACCTAACCTAAAGTTACCTGACCCACCCATCCATATGTTATCACACAACATCCGATTTTTTTCCTGCCTAGCATTTATCACACTTAGTAAATAGGCCTGTATTTGCTTTTTTCCTTTTTAGTATCAATCTTATCCAGTGATATGATTCATGAGATCAGGGGGCATATCTGCTGTGTGCAGCATGCCCTGAATGCTTGGTATTTATCATAGTGTCTAACATTGAGTGGCTATGTAATAAATATGTGTGGAATAAATGAATAACTGAACATATCTGATGGGTGAACAACATGGATATAAAACTAAAGAGAGCTGATGCAGCAAGAGAAATCACAATTTTGGTTTATTAGCACAAAGCACTAAGAAAAGTTTTTAATACTAAAATGAGTTATTGCTCTTATTGCTCTTATTGCTCTTATATGCTCTGTAACATAATCATAGAGAGAGATCTTGAGCAGAAGAGAAAAGATGAATACGAGAGACTGATTGCAAAAGGAAATGAGATGCAGGATGACACATGGATATCCCCATTTCTTTGTGTGTCATACTAACACAGAGCCTTCTCTTCCATAGACAGAAACACAAAAGTAGATCAACATGGAATTTTGAATACATTTGAACCTTTTGTAAGATAGGTTCTAAATATATAACTTAGGATAGGTCTTTATAGCACTCCTCTTAAGCCACTAATTTATAACATATGGTTTTTCAGAACGATAATTTTGACATTTAGATATGATAGGGAAAAGAAGTTGCATAAATGTTATGGTTCATTATTTTTATAACTATTGAATATTTATAAATAGTTATGTTATAAAAAAGTAGAACTTCAGTTTTTTAAACAGATAAACACATGGATAAATATGTCATAAAAAAGTAAGTGATAAGAGTGAAATGCAAGAGAATATATGGAAGTTTTCAACCTCAATTGTGATAAAAATATATACACTGAAATAGCAATTTTTTACTTATTAAATTAGTAAATTTATTTTGAAAATAAGACACAATGTTGTTTGCTTAGTGTATTATAAAAAGAGAACTTTCAAACTTTATTTCTACCATTATATATTGGCTTAATATTTCAGAAGAAAAATTGATAATATGCTTCGAGAAATATAGATGAAAAGACAATCAAATTATAATGGGAAAATCTATAATTTAAAAATTGTTACAGTGTTGTTTATTTAACAAAAATTGGAAAGCAATCTAAATGTTTGCCAACAAGGAAAAAGCTAAAAATATTATGTACATCTATGCCATAATACTACTATTGAACTATATACTAGAACCACCAAGCAATTATGAAAATGTGAGTAAAAAAGAAAAAAATCCTTCCCAACCTAGAAGGTTTCTTTAGCATCAAAACTTTCAACATTGCCAAATATATACTTCTAGGCTATTACATGAACATTCTGAAATGAGAACATAAAAAAAGAGAAAAAATAAATTAAAAAAGGAAACGAAAGAAACCTGCTGATGCAAGAGCTAAGTAGGTTAGAGAAAAATGCCTCTAAGGCAAGTTTATTGTGCCTCTGAACTAGCAATCTAACCAAATGGTAACGTTTACAAGGAGGGAGAGAGTGTTTGCAGATAGGTATACATACCCCAGTGTGTGCAATTCACTGATCTGTATGCATTTACACACATACCAATATACGAATATATCACCCATTAGCCAAATGTGTCAAATCATTTCACAAATACATTTTAAAGATATCAAAAACATCATTTTATAGTATCAACCCTATGAGTTAAAATGAATAACATATCTTGAGCTCTTAACTAACAGGCAAAAGAAAACCAGTAAGAATAAGTTTCTAAAGCCTCCCATCAAGCTGGGTAAATGCTTGTGGGATGAACAAATAGAGATATATGTCATTACTAATGAAGGCTTTTTAGTTAATGCTATATAGTCACAGTAGTCAACTAACAACATTTAATTCAGAGGCAAAATGATAAGGATTCAATCAGTAGCTGTACACAAACAAATTCATTGAAATTGAGGAACAGAAGTTATTTTCTCTGATTGAGAAATACGAATAGCTATTGCTATTTAATTTTTTAAAGTACTTGATTTTTATTAGAGATAGTATTCTTGATTCTCAAATCCATGGAATCTTTCCTTAAAACTAATATTTTTCTCTGTAGCGTAGTCATTAATTTTAGCTTTGTAGTTGGTCTTTAATAAGTTAAATGTTAATTAGGTCAAATCCAATGACTAAACATCATCAATGATAGTATTATTATCACATGGTATTGACTGATCACAAGAAATTATTATGATGAGTTAACCTTTCTACCTATACCATACCTAAAACTGCACAGTGATTTAAATGAAACACGGAGAAATTGAACAAAGCCTATCTATGGTCATTTAATTTTAGATTAAGCATGATTCAGCTTCCATCTGGATAAAAGCACAATACAATCTCTTCAGAAAGGAAATTAACTTTGACACATGGTCTCTGTTCCTCTGTTATTTCCTGACTTTTCATTTATCTAAAAACCTACATGCAAGGGAGCAAACACTCTTTCACAAACATAAGCTTGCAGTTTTCAAATAAAAATCCTGTATACATATGTTAACATATAACTTCTCACTGGAACACAAGTTATTGAGTTTGTTGTTGCTACTAATAATTCCTATAGCTTTGTGCTGTCATTACCTTTAAGCTATCAGAATTTTATGAGCACAAACCAATAATAATGATATTTCCCTTTTGCTTTTTATCCACACCTCATTGCCTTACACTGATTTGCATAAGCAATTTCCACCCTGATAATTGGAGGCAAACATCTTTTTGTAGGTTACCTTATGGAAAAGAGCAGTTAAATACTAATCAAGAGAAATCTTTCTTTATTCAATCATATTTTAAATGATATTGAATTACCCTCATTGGATAAGCAGGAGGGTGACTCACTTTCTGACATGGATTTCAGAGTGAGTTATATCAAGTTTAGCAATGATCTTTCTTCATAATTTCAGTTCCCCGGTATTGCCTCATAACAACATGAAGAATGGTACTGCCAGATCATTAAAACAATATTGTTTTGTTTGAAAAGAAAAAGCAGTAGTTATGTACTAATTATTTTTTAATAGCTACTGAGCCAATCAATGTTATCTGAGGATTTCAAAATTATAGCTTTATTCTTTTATTTCCAAAAAACTCACAGAAAAATTTAAAAACTGTTACTAGGGAGATTAAAACAAGTAAAAATGAACTAAGAAAGGTTAAATTCATGTGAAAACAATTCTATCTAAAAGAATCCTTATCTGAATTATTTACTTTAAAAATAAGCCTAGAATACTTATGTAAGAACGAGGATTTGAGCTGTGGAAGCTTAAATTATAAAAACAAGGTAAAAGAAGTAGATCCTAATTTACTGGATCTATACACATAAACATTGCTACATATGGGCGAAAACTAATATATATGTACTTAAAAAGTAAGAAGCCTAGGAAATTAAAAATGTGAGAATTTCAGAAAGATTCAGCAATTCTTACAGTAATAGGGTTTGAGCATGAGGTGAACTAAAATGACACACAGAACACAGTGCCACCGAAGCCAACTGAAGAAAGTGATTCAAGGACTTCTGGGTTACGACGGTGAATTGAACAACCACATCTAAGTTCACTCCCTCCCAAAACCTGACTAGGGCTACACTGAGTGTATGGGTGTTGTTTCTTTGTGACACCAAAATTTCTTGATTTTCTGAAATCTAGCGGTGGCTTTCCTGACTTTCACTTCACTAACCCTCCCAACAGCGTCAAAGCCAAATAGTCTTAATACTCAGATGATTAACTGAAGATTCAAGGACACTTTTGCACATCTAGTTAACAAATTTTCCCATCAAATTGAAATAGCTGTCCTAAATTAAAGTATCAAACCCAAATTGTCTAGCTAGTAAAATGCATTAAATGTCTTAGATGCAGAGAATCTGAAAGATGAAAAAAATCTTAGAGAGCATTTAATTCTACTCTTGCATTTTGTAACTATAAAGTCAGAGGCCACAAAAGGTTTAGTGACTAGCAGAAAGCCCATCATTAATTAGAAACAGGAATAAGAATTGTTTCTCTCTACTTATTCCATTGCCTCTTGTGTCCCAAAATATGCCAGCTATTGATTTGGGAAATCGATTACGGAAGAACAATAGCTATACAGAGTTTGCAAAAATACAAATATTTCTATGTTTTTAAAAGTGTATTATTTACAAGTGGCATACATGATCCAACAAGGGTTCAAGCTTCGTTTGCTGTGTTTCGTTTTCAATTTAAACATCAAAACAAAACAGAAGCTGGCATTAATGGTAGTCAGGACTAATTTTTTATGACTGTATATACTGTCTATTACATTCTAAATAGATAGAATGTATGTTCTGTCTATTACATACTGTAAGAAGTTTTGAGGTAACTTATTTTAAAAATTATGCAAGACTGAACCATTTAAGCATGAGACAAAATTCAAGAAATAAGGGAAGTAGACCAAAAAATCAAAAAGATGAGACCAAGGGAAGTTGTGATTATTCACTATAAATGTGTTTACCACCAGACTTTCTGATAGCTAATCAAATGGATTTATGGGTACCAGGAGTCCCTTCCTACTGAAGGATATATGTATAAGTTGAAACCTGAACTATGTTGTCCAATACAAAATATTATAAAAGTTAGAAAAATGTAGTTGAATCCATACTCAAATACTTGCTAAGTTAAATATAAACATGTGAACTGACCCATCTTTCTATATTATTATATTTAATATACAAATATATTTATAGTTTATTTTATATCTATGTATATTTATTATGATATATCATATATTTATTTAAATTATATTTTAAATTTATATCATGTAAATATATATTTTATATATTTGTGGTTGTATTTGTAAAAAATGTTTGCTTTGTTCCCAAAAGAGCTTAAGATGGTTAATTAGGATATAGAAAATACAAGAGAACACAAGTTTTAGAAGAAACCACCATTATACTATTGTCCTTGTGTGAAACATCAGGGCTAAGGTCCAAGTACTAAAACAAAAAGAAAAAAAAAAAGGAAAGGAAAGATGGAGGAGGGAAGAAAGAAGAAAGGAAGAGAGGGAGGAAGGAAGGGAGGAAGAGGGAGAGAGGGAGGGGAAAATATATGAAAAATATACTATCTGCAACTTGGGATGCCTACATCTATAAATCTAACCCTGGTTCTGTCTGCAAATATAAACTTCCATTTGTCAACACAGAAATATCCATGGTTAATGTAAAGACAATTAATAGATTTTCCAGCAGAGGTAAGTGCTGACAGTCCAGATTAGCTCTTTCAACAACATGTAAACCAAGACTCCCCAGAGCCTTGTGGATGGGAAATATATTAATATCAACCCTGTGACCACTCAGTACCATACATGAAGTGTCTGTACAGGAGGTCATTTCCAAACTGTATTCCATACATCTTCCTGCACAAGAGATGATAACTTATCACTTAGACATAGGGATCTACTGTAAACTAATCCAAACTGCTGATGATACACTAAATAGACATAGGGATCTACTGTAAACTAATGCAAACTGCTGATGATACACTAAATCAGTGTGAGTGATGAGTATAAATAAAGCTGCAAGGGAAGTACCAAAGGATAAAGATCTCTCTGATCAATGAGATGTCACAAGGCAAATGAAATGCAATGTTGACAAACACAAGAGTCCCACAGTTGAAAATTAACCAAATCAAGTATCAGAGCATAAAGGCACACACATTAAAACAAGCTTCAAACGAAAGTTTAATATAATGGGGGTCAGAGGGTATAGTCTAACTGTTTCAGATAAAACTGAACGGACTGGGTCAGTAGAAAAGGGTGAATTAAATATTGATGTATTTTGCGTACTATAGAAATTGTGACAAGATAAAGAAAAATGTTGCAAAACAATAATTCTTTCCAGATAACATAACTATAGTTATTCAATCTGCCAAGCAAATCTATACACACAAGTGAGAAAAAAAACCAATAAAAATTGCATACAGAAAATGATTTCACATCAACTTGCTACTAGGAAATCAAATTCAGTTTGTGTAGCCCTTATGAAAGCTTAGATATTCTGTGGAACTGTACTGTCATGCTACATCTTCAGTGGGAAAAACAAAGGAGTGGGGATAAGGAAGGATGTTTCTCCAGACAGCTGATATTCATGGAGGGCACACCTAGAGAAAAAAGATTTTCCTAACTATGTGATCAGAATAGAGACTTTAGCACCCGGCAGACAGGTTCAATTGAATTCAGCTATTCTGAAGGTGTCCCTAATGGGAAGAGCTGATTTTAAAGTAAATTTCAACCCCTGCTGGGACAATTCGGTAAAAAAACTTTCTAAGGGAAATTATTCTTCAAGAAATTTATATATTTTTTCTCTGTTGTGTTAACGTATTTATAGCTTTGTCATAACATATTTAACTCTTGCTTTGTATTTTATCTTTTGGTTTATTTTGGGTAAAGACAGAATTACACTACTAAAATATGACCTGATCCCATATGTAGTTTATTTAAATTTCAGAATGAAAAGCTTACTAAGAAGAGCTAAGATTGATTGCTCTCTCTGTCTTAGCATAATTGTATTTCAGGTGAACATCAATTTACTTTAAGGACACTTCTAAGTAGAACGCATCATAAATAATTCATCAATCACAGCTGCTAGGAACGTGATTTACTCCAACAGATTCAATGGAATAAAAGTTCTATTTTTCTATATTTGCTTTCAAGAATTTAAGAATCCTCCTTTTCTAAGAATCTACTCCCAGATTCCATACTTCACACTATAAATGTATGATAATAAAACTGTTTCTTTTTTCCCCCTTTTTTTTAAAACAGTGCATTTTCTAATTTAAAAAAACATTTAAATATATTTGGAAAAAATAACAATCTACGTATGTCAACATTAAAAGAGCAAACAACATAAAAGGCACATATCTGAAAAAAAGCATTAAGAATTTCTCAAATACATAATTCTAAGAAGGCTAACATAACTTGTTTTCACTTTATATGAACTTTTAAATGGAAGAAAAGGGAATCAGACTTTCATAAAATCTTGTATAGAATACTTAGGATCTAATATATTTGAAAATTACTTCAGTTTTAAAATGCATATTAAAGAGATTCTAAATGGTATAACAGTTGGAGTTTTGTGGGTTGGTATGGAATCTTGTCTACCACTTTCATTTGTCATGTGGAACGACACTGTTCACCTTATTCATCTTAAAGTTTTCCATCAAATTCAGCATTTTGTATTAGCAATTTCCCAAGCTGTGAAATATCTTTAAAATAAATACAGGAGGGGCTTCCCTGGTGGCACAGTGGTTGGGAATCCGCTTGCCAATGCCGGGGACATGGGTTCGAGACCTGGTCTGGGAAGATCCCACATGCCACAGACCAACTAAGCCTGTGCGCCACAGCTACTGAAGCCTGCCTGCCTAGAGCCTGTGCTCCACAAGAGAAGCCCGCACACCACAGCAAGGAGTGGCCCCTGAAAGCCCGTGCGCAGCAACGAAGACCCAAAGCAGCCATAAATAAATAAATGGGAAAAAAAATAAATGCAGGAACAAGGAAAAGTGTAAGAGAAAATAGAAAGCATTTTACTTACTTGCAAACCCCTCTGAAATACTGAATGGCCCATAAAATTAGCCAGCATTCTAATTAAAGCAGCACCCTGTAAGAAAGAGTATTTTTTTAAAAGAAAGAAAAAAACATTTCAACCAAGTCACATGATTCTAAAATTATTCCATACCCATAAAAAATAATTTGCTTCATTCATGCTATTTTATTCTTTAAAATAGTTAAGAAATAAGAGAATTATGAATGAAATACTTCACTTAGAGGTAACAATTGCATTTTTTGTCTTGTGGATCTAAAAGTTTTGTGGATATAAAACCAATGACTTCAAAATAGAAGTCTCTTGGATAAAATCTCTCAGAGCGATAATAAGCTGTAATTCAGGAATAATAAAAGTTTTATTGAGCACTGTATATGACGAAGTTAATAAGACACGGTTCATGTACTCACAAGTTCATAATCTAGTAAGGGAGGGACAACCATGTTAATAAATAATCATGTTAAAACATAGCTTTGAAGTAACACAGCTACATACTCTACCCCTAGTCCAATCAAGAATAATTTAGCCATAGAAGTGGACAGTAGGAATGCCAAGCAGTCGGACTGCTTGGGTTCAAATCCTGGCTCTGGGATTACCCTCCATGTTTACCCAGGAGAAGTATTTAACCCCTCTGTTCCTCACTTTTCTCAGTTGTAAAGTGTAGGCAATAATAGTTCCAATTTACTATGGTTGTTCTGAAATTTAAATATATTACTGTATGTAAGCAGTTCAAGCTGGGTTTGAAAAACAGTAACCATGATAGAAATATTAGCTGTCAGTATTATATCAAGCTAATGATTTTTAATTCCTGTTTCTTTTTCCCTTTTAGAGTCTTCTATAAATCCATATACAAGTAGAACACTTACGTGGCTGATATAAATATTTAGACTAATAGAAGAAAATACTAATTTAAGAGTCTATCTCACTTTGAGAACAGTTATTTTATTGTAGAGCAATATCAGTGCAAAAAGCCTGACATGTAATCAATGTGAAACATTCCAAGAAATGATGGCTAAGCCTGGATGATCACAAATCTGTATGTAAAATATAAATAAGCCTTCAAGGAGATATTACAATCTGCACCAAATTGTATGAAGCAGTGAATTATAAGCAGCAAAAGTTTAAATATAAATGATAGCCTGGTTTTAAGGGAAATAAATCCCTTTATGACTACATTTCCCACTTCATACTCGTTACAAATTCGTACCTGTCAATAACTAATTTCTTACCAGGTGTCTCTTTTTTATAAGAGAATCATAAGAACCACATATAGACTCATCCTGCCTGGGGCTGGACTGCAGCAGCCAGTACAGAGATGCAAGAATGAATTTCCATTGTTTGTTACCAGAATTGTTTCCTGTAATTCCAAATTTTTAATGCAATACAGTACTCAGGCTCCTGAATCACCATTAAAGAAATGTCTCAAAAACTTTCAGTCATCACCACAGTTGCTCTCAAAACTGGTATTTTATTCACAACTCAACAAATGATGAGCTGGACAAGCCATAGAGTTGTATGCCTCTTCTGGTATATTTTCTTCCCACACCTTCTACTCTTTGCTCTTTCTTTTGCTTCTTAGTATGTATCTTCTGCACACTTGTATAAATCCATAAAATATAAGCATTTATGATTCAATCTGGGGACCAGGTTAGAATTCCCTTTAGAACTTATCAACTCTGCTCCTTGAATTTCCTTGACAAGCTCCCCTCCTATATATTTCCCAATCTAATCTATCCACCCTGAGGGTAGAAACTGTCAGTTCGGCAGAAAAACTAACCCTTGCCACCCAGAGTGTGAGACAGAATCTCGAGCAGCCAACTCAAACTTTCCTTCAGTACAAAATAGCCATCTTCAGATGATTTAAGTGCTTCCCTCTAGGTAATAAAGACTTGGTCTCTTGTCGGGCTGTAAGCTGTAAAAACTATCAATTTACCATGGGCTAATGGCAAAAGAGTTCTTCCTAACCATAAAGAATGTACCGGGCTTCCCTGGTGGCACAGTCATTGAGAATCCACCTGTCAGTGCAGGGGACATGGGTTCGAGCCCTGGTCCGGGAGGATCCTACATGCCGGGGAGCAACTAAGCCCGTACGCCACAATTACTAAGCCTGCACTCTAGAGCCTTCAAGCCATAACTACTGAAGCCCGTGCACCTAGAGCCTGTGCTCCCCAACAAGAGAAGCCACCGCAATAAGCTCACGCACTGCAACGAAGAGTAGACCCTGCTCGCCACAACTAGAGAAAAGCCCGCACGCAGCAACGAAGACCCAACGCAGCCAAAAATTAATTAATTAATTAATTTAAAAAAAAAAAAGAATGTACCCATTTTCCTGTCTAGGTTGAGCTGTAGCAGAGTACTAACAGGAAAGAAAATCTGGAAATATAATCAATATTTAAAAGTTATATAATATTACTGAACTCCCTATTATTATTATATTGTATAATTTAATTAACTTTTCAAAAATATGTCTGTCTTGTCAATTTGAACATTTTAAGTTCTCCAGAGTAGTATGCATGCGTTCTTCTATATTTAACTAGCCTTTTCTTTCCAAAGCTCAATTTTAAAAATCTCTATTTCATAGAACTTCATAGGCAGATGGGCTCTCCAAGTGTCATCATGCAGCCAACACACACTAAGTACCTACTATAGATGGGTTATAACAAAGATCGTACCTTTTAATGCAGGCAAAACTCATTGTAAACCTTTGTTCAAAAAAGAAAACAATGAATGCCCTTTCATTGTGTCTTTAAAATATTTTTCCACCAAAGTAAATATAATTTACAACATTGTAATTTATACTCACTTGTGATTCAAAATTCTAGCCCCAATCAAGCAAACTGGATGTTACATAGCCTAAATAGCTTTATGGGAAATAAATATACTATTTCTGCAAGATCTGTATAATTCTGAAACTTAATCAAGAAAACATCACTGTATTTGCTATACTAAAGTTCAGAGAGATATTAGGATGGACACTACTACCTGATTTTTTAAAAAAATTTTTTTTAGTATTTATTTATTTAGGCTGTGCCTGGTCTTAGGTGCAGCATGCAGACTCTTCGTTGAGGCATGCAGACTTCTTAGTTGCGGCGTAAACGTGGGATCCACTTCCCTGACCGGGGTTTGAACCCAGGCCCCCTGTATTGGGAGTGCGGAGTCTTACCCACCGGACCACCAGGAAAGTCCCACTACCTGATTTTTTTAAGGTTTCATAAAGAATATTCTACAAGAATACGATTATAAACCCATTAGTCATTTAGTAATTTTTGTACTTGTGGTATCTTTTTCATATAAGTTCGTAGCTAAAATTTCTTTTATTTTACATGAAATCGTTTGCATGCATGTCAGTCTCAAAGACAGTAAACATCTCCAGAGAAACGACTGTGTCCTTATGACTTGGGACCCCTGTTCCCTCTGCCTGGCTGAGAAAGCTTCTCCTTAACACAATGAGAGAGGAAGACAAATTAGTTGCACACATAGCAATTACTTATTGTATTTGTCATTCTAGAAGACTACTCAGCCAGGATAGACAGTTTATTACTTTATCTTATCTTTGTACTTCAGTGATAAGTAATCACTTTGAAGAGAGGAAGATCTTCTCCACTACTTTGTTCTTTTAACATATGCTTACTGAGGAAGGCTGCGTGCTCAGGATCCTATAAAGCATAAATAGGAATGCCACAAGTCTCTGTCCTCAAGGACCTCAAACCCTCCTAAGTGAGATGAGAAGATACAACGTAGTATAAGATGAATGACAAAAGAAATAAAATATTCTACAGTGTTTCAGAAGAGAGGGAGGATGAAGGGTAAAGAGGATCTAAAGAAGTGCCACTTGTGTTGCACTCTGAAGCATGGATGGGATTCCATGAGCAAAGGTAAACACAGAGCATGCATGCTATGGGAGGAACAGCCTTTGTGTGATGCCATGCAGGTGTGAAAGCGAAAAGCACAAGTGGCTAAGGTAATACTGAAAGACAAAGGGCTTACAACCAGGTGATAGAAGATTCAATGGAATATAAGATTGAAGCAGTTCTTAGAGAAGATTGAATACCAGGACTAAGACATTTGAACTCTGTTAGAGGATCAGGAAGAATTTTTGGAAAAGTGGTTAAAAAAGTGAGGACTCATCTATAATACTCCAAGGAGGAAGTAAAATAACCAGGAGCAAATGGTAGCAGTGAGGATAAAAACCAGAGATAGGTTTAAGCAAGAGAACAAAAATCATTTTAAATCTGAACGCCTGAGTGACTAGAAGATGATATTAGCAGATATTTGGAATTTAAAAGAAAGTGTTAGGTGAATATGGTAGCATTCATTTGAAACAGGTGGAGTTTGAGGAACAACTAGGGAACCAGAGGAACAGAAGGAAACTGTGACCATAGGAATGAAATTAACTGGAAGGTTTTGACTGAAGACATAAATTAGGATTTGTAGGGGGTGAGATTGCCAAGAGAAGAGTTCTGAGGTTTTAGTGAGGGAGATAGAAAACAGAATTTAGAAACTATGGACTCTGTATGACTTGCACTTGAGTGCCTGTAATAAGCACTCAATGAATACCTGTTGAGAAAATCAATGAAAAAAATTGAAATGAAGAGCAAAGGATGACACACTGTGATTGAAAAAAACAAATAGAAGGAGAACTGGGTATACGTGGTGGCAAAGAAAACATATTTTAAGAATAAGTGCTTCAGTTTTAACGAAAAAAGATAGCTAAGACCAAAGTAGGTCACGTTTAAGAGAGCTATTTAAATAGACTTGGTGTGAAAGCCAGATTGCAAAATAATGGAAACAGAGGAAGAAAAGAGAAAGCAATAAGCATGTTCACATGAGGCTTGTTTGTGTTTTTGTTCTTAAAAATGTGGGAGAAAATTTCATGCAAAGAAAAGATAATCTAGTAGAGAAAGGTACTATTAGATACACAGTCGATCGAGAGATGGTTGCCGGAACAAAACTCTAGGAGAGCCAAATAAGAAGAGAATTAGGGTTAGTCTTGGAAAAGGATAAGGACAAATTTCCTCTGAGACAGGCCTAAGACAGAAAATGGAAGTAAAAACTAAGGTAAAATTTTTGAAGTATAAAACAATGAAGCTGACGAAATAGACTGTAAGCCTCACTGAGGTGGAGACTTGGTCTGTGTGACTCACCACTGTAGATTCACCGCAAAAAACTTTCTGGACAAATTTCCTCTGAGACAGGCCTAAGACAGAAAATGGAAGTAAAAACTAAGGTAAAATTTTTGAAGTATAAAACAATGAAGCTGACGAAATAGACTGTAAGCCTCACTGAGGTGGAGACTTGGTCTGTGTGACTCACCACTGTAGATTCACCGCAAAAAGCTTTCTGGCACACAGCAGGTTCTCAATAACGACTCAGTGAGAGATGGCCTGTCACGCTTCAGTAATGTAGGAGACGTGGCCCCAAGATTATGTGATTTCAAAGAGTAGAACTAGGTTTGAATTAACTCCAGTGAGAAGGTAAAAAGGAGTCCAAAACATGTAGAAATGTGCAGAAAAGTCCTAGTTTAAGTTATTAATGACATAGTTGTCATTCATTAAGCAACTGTTATGCGCCAAATTCATGATATTGTAAGGAACATACTACTATCCTTATTTGTCGGATCATGAAATTGAGACTTGAACGGATGTGTGTAACTTGACCAAGTTAACACAGGTAGTGAGCAGGGAAGCCAGGATTAGAAACCCAGTCATGTGCAACTCCAAAATCAGTCATCTTAACCAATTTGGATGACTTTCTTGTGTTCCCAAATCAAAATAGTTACATGATACTCTTCAGAAACACTGGGTATAGTAAGAACTTGGAAAAAGAGAAGAAATTCTTAGACTTACTCAGAGCTTAGAATCAATAGGTGTTCCCAGAAGAGGACAAAGGGAAACCTAATGGAAGAGACCTAGTTGAAATAGCTGATCAATATGCCCAGGATTGAGGATGAATAGAAGACATAAACTGGCTAGCAGAATAGAACATGTTGATGGACTAGGAGACATAAAGCTCGTTCAGGCAGGTTCAGTAAGAACAAAGGGCTAGCAAAGTTGAAAATAGTGATATTTTTATCAGATGCTGTGCGTGGATGTGGCAGCTGTGAAAAGGCACTGCTTAGATTTCCTACTATTGCTCCTTTGCACTTGCCACCATGAAGGCTGCACTTCCCTCAGTTCACTCCAAGTCTATGACTTTCTCCCTTCCCTCTCTCCTTGCACAGGCTGTGAGCGGCAGTGTGGTCTCAAGAAGCTCTCGCTTCCTTCTCTAGCTCTTTTCCCAAGTAACTATCTCACACCATTGTGTTCCCTTCTCAGAAGACCTAACCCAATAGGGCGACTTTAAATACTGAAGTACAAAACAAGTATAAATTGTTGGATGATAGGTCACTGGAATAAGTTGCTACTAAGTATACTCTAATACTAAGTAACACACACACCCAAATAAAACCTTTTCCTTCTTAGTCTTCTCAAGAAGTCCTTTACAACGAAATTATTTGTAGTCAGGTGGATGGACCTAGAGTCTGTCATACAGAGTGAAGTAAGTCAGAGGAGAAAAACAAATACCATATGTGAACACACATATATGGAATGTAAAAAAAGAAAAAACAGTACTGATGAACCTAGTGGCAGGGCAGGAATACAGACGCAGACGTAGAGAATGGACTTGAGGACGTGGTGGGGAAGGGGAAGCTGGGACGAAGTGAGAGAGTAGCATTGACACATATACACTACTAAATGTAAAATGGATGGCTAGTGGGAAGCAGCCGCATAGCACAGGAAGATCAGCTCGGTGCCTTGTGACCACCTAGAGGGGTGGGATAGGGAGGGTGGGAGGGAGACTCAAGAGGGAGGGGATATGGGGATATATGTATACATATAGCTGATTCACTTTGTTGTACAGCAGAAACTAACACAACGTTGTAAAGCAACTATATACCGATAACGATATAGATAGATATAGATATAGCTATAAAAGAAGTCCTTTAGCGTTTATATTCCAATATTCCACATTACAGATGTGTTTGCTCTTCTCAAGGATAGAAGCAGGTAAGCAAAAAGGTATCATTATATTCAGTCTACATATGGGAGAAACTGAGACAAAGGAACAGGTAATCTGTTCAAAGTGACACAGGTATAGTAGTTACAGGAAATTATCTCCATTCATTCAGTTGTTGAGTTGATTAGCACAGAAACCTACAAGGTGAGACTTTCTTGTTACTTTCTAAATTACTGAAAGGATTAGTCTATTGATCCTAAACCAAAGTACTTTTATAATGTAAATTTCTAAATTATGTCTTTGCACTATATCTGGACATGTGTGGAGATTATGTGATGTTCTAACATGATTTGTTACTGAAGAATGTCTTCGGTCTGGAGTAAAAGCATATCTTAAATCCTCCATGGTTTTTCAAAAACATGTTTTTTCCTTTATTTTTTTACAAGAGTATGATAGCTATATCTAGGACCCAAGGGAAAGGAAAAATAAATAAATAAAATATCTAATCCTGAAAATCATTCACTCTCAAATTGATTACCCAATTAAAGGAAGAGAGAAATACAGAGCGAGAGAGAGAGAGAAGAGGAAGAGGGAAAAAAAGGACAAAAAAAGAAAGTTCATTTGACAAAGAAAGCAGAATTAATGCCCCATTGCCCCAGTCACTCGCACCTGGAACCTTGGAGTCCTCTTTGATTTATTACCTCCTGAGGCCAAGTTTCTATCACTGCACAGCTGAATTATTTCACAGCCTCCCAGCAACAACCTCAGAAGCATTCTCACTTTCACAAGTCCATCTTATGGACCACATCAGACTAATTTTAATAATTACTTCTGAAGAAGCATAATGTCTGCTAAAAGTCCAAATTCTGTCATCTACTGGATGTGAGAGCTTAGGCATGTTATAGAAGCTGCCTAAGTATCTACAATTAGAACAGAACAACAGCAACAAAGACTACTTCTACCAATGATGATTATGGTGATAATACTTACCTCAAGATTTTTCTGAGGATTCATTTAAATCATTCATATAAATTACTTGGAGCAGTGTTTGGCATATAACTTGCTTCAACCGAAGTTTGCAGTTATTGTCATCATCTTTATCATTACCATCGTTTTTACGTTAGCACCCTGCCCTCCAAACTCTTTCCTTTTTAAAAACAATTCCTATGGTAGTAAAGCAAGGCCATACACAATGAAACTCACCATTACCTACCAATACTTTTTCCATATGGCCAAATAATCAGCCTCTAGTTAAGCTGATCTTCTCATATCCCTCGAGCATACCTTATACCTTCATGCTTTAATCATGCTATTTACTTCAACTGCAATGACATTCTTTTTCAATCTTACATTCTAAGCCCCATAAATTATTCAAAAGCACAGGGAAAGTCCATACTATATTATGAAACTTCCTACAAATGTTAGTCCTCAATGCTTTTCTCTCCTCTGCAGTCATAAATCCTTTAAGTCTAAACTACATAATTTATCAAATTATTTTACATCACTCAGTAATTGTTTCATATGAACGTTTCTTCTTTCCACAATTAGATGCAGCTCAGAACATTTAGACTTATTATTGGCACACCTGTTAGTTGTCAGTGCCATAACTTTTCCATTGCCAGTGAAAGATGGTCCTAGCTAAGAAAAGTATCCACCAACAGCTTGCTAGATTCAAATCAGCAATCCAAACCATGAGCTTGTAGCCAATACATGGCTATTCAATCTTCCCTACCATGAAAATTAGCTTATATCCTGCACTGCAGCCTTTTGTTTTTTAGTATTCTCAAGCACTGGTATTCAAACAGGGTAATATATATTTAAGTCAAAAGGAAACCAAGAAAGAGGACCACAGATCTGAGACAAGAAAACAGGGAGCTTTCAACAGTGCCAGAAATAGTACTTACATGAAAGCATTCAATTAAAGAAATCTAAAACATAACAATACTGTAAACTCAGTGGATGTTCATGAAAGTAACTTATTAAGAGCAGAAATTAATGAAATAGAAAATAAAGAAATTATTGAGAAGATGAAAAACGTTTGTTATGACTTAGCATTCATTCAAAATATTATGTCTTAATAAACTAGAAAGAGAAGGGAATTTATTAACATGTTAAAGGCCCTCTTCCAAAAATATACTGAGTGGTGAGACATTGTAAGTCCTCTCCATTATGATGGGAATAAGACAAGAATGCTTCCCATTAATACTTATATTCAAAAACACAATAAAATAAATGAACAGATACAGAATTATAAGCAAAAGCTAGAAACGAAGAAATAAATTAGTATTATGTAGAGATAATGTGAAAGTCCTTTATAGAAATCCAAGAGAATCTATAGAACTAATCTATAAAATCAATAAAAAAAGTGCAGCAAGTTTGCCTGACACGGACTAATACATAAATATCAAGAAAGTTAACATAAATCAGTAAAAACTAATTTAAAGAATTAATTTAGAAAGAATCCTATTCTCAAGAGCAAATATACAAACAAATACGAAAAAACCAAAAATTATAGGGAGAAATTAAAAGTTTGTTCAGAGTTTTCATGGAGAAAATTACAGAAATTATCCAAAGACTCAAGGACTATATTCCTCACAAAGCTAAAGAGAATTGTTACTGTAAAAATGTCAATTTTTACAAATGGCATTTTTTATAATTTTACAATCTTTTTACAATTTTAAAAATGTCAAACTTTTACAAATAAATGTCAATTATTCCAAAATTAATGTATAAAATCTTCAAAGTTTTTTTTCTAGAAACTGTCTTCATCTGAAAATTCATATGGATTGGCGAACAGTTAACAATAGCAATTTTGAAAGAGAACAAGACAGGGAGAATCATCATATCCGATATCAAACCTAAAAAGCTATAGTGGTTAGACCTTAGACAGAATTATTGAAGCAGGAATGCACATGTAAACCGGGGATCAGAATTTTGGTGCAAATGCACCAAAGCTGATACTGGTGATAGCCGACAGAGATGGTATCACACATGAGTGGGAGTAGGGCAGGAAATTCAATAAGTGGCACTGAGAAGATTATCTAAACCAAAATGACATTACATTGTACATCACACAAAAAAGAAACAATAAAAAATACCCAAATGGATTAAAGAACTTAATATAAGATGTAAAACTTTAAAAATATTAGAAAAAAATCTCAAAACGTAGCTTTAAGAATTTGGGATAAAGAAGGACATTTAAACAAAACAAAAAGCGTGAAGCATAAAAGAGCAAATGGACAAGTAGACTACATCTGAGTTAAAAACATCTGCGTGATAAAAGACATCATAAATTAAAAGATAAATTACAGTCTTATTAGCAACCAAAGATTAGTATCCAGAATACAAAGAAAACCTTTCATTAATCAATGATTAAATACATAAGCAAACAAATTTTAAAACAAAGACCCTATTGGAAAATGGGCAAAGGATACACACAGAAAATTTAAAAAGTAAGAAACTGGGCAATACATACATAAAAGTCTTAATCTCACTAATAAACAAAGAAATGTAAATTAAACAGGAAGATAGCATTTCACAGCCATTAGCCAAGCAAAAACTTAGGGAGTTTAATAATGCCAATTATAGATAGGGATGTGAGGAAACTATCTCTCAAACATTCCAGTGGGAGTATGAATACAGGTACCAACACTTTGGGGGAAAACTGTCACACTAAGGTAAAGTTAAAGATTGATTTTGTGAATTTAACAGACAATTATTGAGGGCTCACTGTGTCAGGCATTACTATAGGAACTGAAAATGATGCAGAGAGCAAACCAAATAAAGATTTCATGGAGTTTACATTCTAGGTAGGAGAGGCAGTTAATAAAGAAACAGCTTAATACAATCATGCCAAGTACTGACTATCGCTATGAAGAAAAATAAAGCAAGGTAAGGGAAAAGAGAATACTGGGGAAGATGGACTCTCAAATTTTACATCAGATAATCAGGTAAGATTGCTGTAATAAATTCACATTTGAGCACAGACATGAATTCATTGAAGAAGCAAGCCATGTTTACAACTGGGGAAGAACATTCCAGGCAGATAGAACACACATAGTTAAATTTTAAAACCTAGAATTCAGGAGAGAGATTGGGGTTAGAAGCCTAGAAGCCCCAGGCTCCCACAAGGAGATTGAAAATAATAACCATATATATGTATATATATATGTCAAATTATAACATATGAGTATAAATATATCTGAAGAATGGGTTCTGGAGTATTTCAGCATTTAGAAGTTGAGAAAAGTTGAGTTCATCAAAGAAAGATTGAAAGAGAAAAGACAAGTGAGTGGGTAACAAACAAACAAACAAAAAGAATATGGCATCTAGGAAATAAAAGGAAGGAAGTGTTTCAAGGGGAGAACGATCATTGCTATAAAATGTGTTTGAGAAAGCAAGTAAACTAAGTTGAAGACGAATTGGATTTTGCAATGTGGAGTTAATATTTGACCTGACTGGAAAGATTTGGTTAAATAGTAAGAAAGAAAATATAATTAGAGTGGTTTTAAAAGAGAAGGGGAGGGCTTCCCTGGTGGCGCAGTGGTTGAGAGTCCGATGCAGGGGACGCGGGTTCGTGCCCCGGTCCGGCAAGATCCCACATGCCGCGGAACGGCTGGGCCCGTGAGCCATGGCCGCTGAGCCTGCGCATCTGGAGCCTGTGCTCCACAAAGGGAGAGGCCACAACAGTGAGAGGCCCGCGTACCACAAAAAAAAAAAAAAAAAAAAAAAGAGAAGGGGAAAAAAGGAATTGGGGCTCTACATTAAAAGAATACAAAGGCATAAGGAAATAGTCTGGGGGGATGTCGGTCAAGGGGTGTTTATTAAGAATAAAATATAACATTCTATGCAGATAAGGGTAATAAAGTAGAGAAGGAAAATTTGATGATTCAGGAGAGAAGAGACAGCTCTGCTTAAGCAAACTCCCCAAACAGGCGAGAGGATGAAACCCAGTACACAGTGGAGGCACTGGCCTAGATTGAAGCACAGACATTTATCCATTGTAACCAGGAGCAAGGGATTCAACCGGTGAGATATATAGAGAGGTTTGAAGGTGGGAGAACATTGATTGCCATTTCTCAGTGAATAAATGCAGAGTCAACAGATGTTGTACCCCTCTTTGTCTTAATCTTGCTGGTGGAAAACCCCTTATTCCATGATGTATCTGTAGAGCTTTCTAGGAATACTTTGGTGCTACCATTTTTTAAAAGAAACATCTAATAGAAGAAAAATGAAATAAGTTGAATTTAATTAGCCAGACATTTAGAGTATGCTTTAAACAAGATCTTATGAATAATAATTTGCTCTTAAAAATCAAATTATTAATGAACATATTGTAATTCCCATTAAAGTAGTATAAAAGTATTACCAGAGCAATGGTTTAAGAGTAAGTGATAAAAATACATTGTTTAAATTTCTGAACCAAATGGAAGGCTAAAATGTCCCAAACCAATAACAGTATTGAATGAGTTAAGCTAATTTAATTTTCTTTTAAGAATTCAGGAAACACCATTTGTTTTTAGGACTCTAAATGCTCTTTAATCCCAAATTCATTTTAGAATTTACGAACAACAGGCTTTCTTAAATATCGGCCAACAAATGGTATCCTCGTCACTTATTGCAGAACAATTGTTCCTTGTGAGAGTTAAACTATCACAGCTGGAAACACATATGAAATTTAGCTTATTAAGAAAAATACAACATGAATTAATGTTAGTGAACAATGCATGTCAAACATGCTACGTAAATAAGACCTTTAAGAGACACTTGCATAATATTGTGCTAGCAAATGTCACAAATTAAATACTTAACAGAATCACTACAAATTATGTTTCTGATATGTTTTGAATATAAAATACTTCCCTAATTTCTGTCTAATATAAAAGATGACATGGTACTTCTTAAAGAGACATTGCTGAATTAAGTTGAATGCTGACAAGTTAAGTAAATATGGTTTATTATGCAAACAACCATATATGTTAGTGTAATGAAACTTCAGTGTCAGTTGGATATTTTGTCTGAAAATTAGAGTACAGCACTAACTTCTAATAAATTACTAAATTGCATATTTTCTGAATAATCTAAACACCTGCTTTTTCATCATGCAAAATATTCAGATATTTGATAATTATCTATAAACAAGTTTATATGCAAAACATATAGTTATGTAGTTCAATTCATTCTCCTTTCCAATTTTTCTTTGCTAAATTTTATTTTTATATGCATATTGATGTATGTAATACTGTGGTGTATAAAATATATATGGTGTACATCAGTACATTTATATTTTTTATATAATATAAAATTATATTGACAGAAAGAAAAATGAATGGGCATATGACTCCTAGGAGAATCATACTTTCTTACACCTGTCTCCTTCTTCTCTATAATTCCTCTCACACATTGTGACCTGTATTGTCTTTTGAGAGACTATGTAAAGATTAGTCTCTCTGGTTTCCCTGCACTTCCCATTATCCTTGCATTTGAACAAGTTCTTCATGCATGAAAAATGCCCCAATTGCCCAAATCGTCTTAACTCAAATATGACTTAAGTCTTCTATTAAGTCTAATGCCACTTTTTTTTTAAAGAAATCTTTCCTAACTCAAAATCCAGAATTAAATTGTTATTACAATTCTCCTAGAGAAGTTGCTTTTTATATCTATTCTTACATCTATGTTGACGTAAAGCACAATATGTCTTATTTTGAGAATTTACATATTAACAACTATTTGCCACACCACTGGGAGTCAGGAGGGGAGGGGTCATGATCCACAAACCCCAGCATCTTTCTGCATGACTATACATTCAATACATGTCTACTAAATGAGATGACTAAGTAAATGTATCAATGTGTGAAATATTAGCAGAAAACAATAGGAAAAAAAAGAAAACAGTAAATAAGTATGACTGCAGTCTTATTTGGGACAAACACTATCCCGGCTGGAGATGCCAGGAAGAAAATGATTGTATAAAACTAAATACAGATTTTATCATTCATCTACACTGACTTCTTTTTCTGGATTCCCAAATTCAGGATTCCCTTCTACAGAGTTACTCTAATATTTCTCAATATTTGTTGATACTTTTTTTTGTGGTATGTGGGCCTCTCACTGTTGTGGCCTCTCCCGTTGCGGAGCACAGGCTCTGGACGCGCAGGCTCAGCGGCCATGGCTCACGAGCCCAGCCGCTCTGTGGCATGTGGGATCTTCCCAGACCGGGGCACAAACCCATGTCCCCTGCATCGGCAGGCGGACTCTCAACCACTGTGCCACCAGGGAAGCCCTTGTTGATACTATTTCCTAAGTAATCTCATTCATTCAAACATTAAATTATAACCTTTAGTTATAAAAGGTCCTTTTGGTATTCATATTAATGTCATAAACAGACAGGCCTCCAAATCTCAGATACCCATTTGCAGACACTTTGCTGTCTCTGTACTCAAGCCAGAGCACTGTCAAGTGTAGCCTGACTGAAAGTGACACTTGAAGAAGAATGAACTTTGGTAGAAGACAGGCACTTTTGTGTAATTTTCATGTTGAAGAGAAAATCTACTTGCAGGTTATAAAGAAGTGATCTTACAGAGGGCAGACAGCAGAAGCAAGAAGAACTACAATCCTACAGCCTGTGGAATAAAAACCACATTCACAGAAATATAGACAAAATGAAAAGGCAGAGGACTATGTTCCAGATGAAGGAACAAGATAAAACCCCAGAAAATCAATTAAATGAAGTGGAGATAGGCAACCTTCCAGAAAAAGAATTCAGAATAATGATAGTGAAGATGATGAAGGACCTTGGAAAAAGAATGGAAGCAAAGATCGAGAGGATGCAAGAAATGTTTAACAAAGGCCTAGAAGAATTAAAGAACAACCAAACAGAGATGAACAATACAATTAACTGAAATGAAAAATACACTAGAAGGAATCAATAGCAGAATAACTGAGGCAGAAGAACAGATAAGTGACCTGAAAGACAGAATGGTGGAATTCACTGCAGTGGAACACAATAAAGAAAAAAGAATGAAAAGAAATGAAGACAGCGTAAGCGACCTCTGGGATAACATTAAATGCACCAACATTCGCATTACAGAGGTCCCAGGAGGAGAAGAGAGAGAGAAAGGACCCTAGAAAATATATGAAGAGATTATAGTTGAAAACTTCCTGAAGATAGAAAAGGAAATAGTCACCCAAGTCCAGGAAGCACAGAGAGTCTCAGACAGGATAAACTCAAGGAGAAACCCACCAAGACACACAGTAATCAAATTGACAAACATTAAAGAAAAATTATTAAAAGCAGCAGGGAAAAACGACAAATAACATACAAAGAAACTCCAATAAGGTTAACAGCTGATTTCTCAGCAGAAACTCTACAAGCCAGGGGAGTGGCATGATATATTTAAAGTGATGAAAGGAGAGAACCTACAGCCAAGATACTCTACCCAGCAAGGATCTCATTCAGATTCGATGGAGAAATCAAAAGCCTTACAGACAAGCAAAAGCTAAGAGAATTCAGCACCACCAAACCAGCTGTACAACAAATGCTAAAGGAACTTCTCTAAGTAGGAAACACAAGAGAAGAAAAGGACCTATAAAAACATACCCAAAACAATTAAGAAAATGGTAATAGAACATACATATGAATAACACCTTAAATGTGAATGGATTAAACGCTCCAACCAAAAGACACAAGCTCGCTGAATGGATACAAAAACAAAACCTGTACATATGCTGTCTACAAGAGACCCACTTCAGACCTAGGGACACATACAGACTGACAGTGAGGGGACGGAAAAAGATATTCCATGCAAATGGAAATCAAAAGAAAGCTGGAGCAGCAATTCTCATATCAGACAAAATAGACTTTAAAATAAAGAATGCTACAAGAGACAAGGAAGGACACTACACAATGATCAAGGGATCAATCTAAGAAGAAGATGTAACAATTATAAATATATATGCACCCAACATAGGAGCACCTCAATACATAAGGCAAGTACTAACAGCTATAAAAGAGGAAATTGACAGCAACACAATAATAGTGGGGGACATTAACGCCTCACCTATACGAATGGACAGATCATTCAGACAGAAAATTAGTAAGGAAACACAACCTTTAAATGACACAGTAGACCAGACAGGTTTAATTGACACTTATAGGACATTCCATTCAAAACCAGCAGATTACACTTTCTTCTCAATTGCCCACAGAACATCCTTCAGGATAGATCACATTTTGGCTCACAAATCAAGCCTCGGTAAATTTAAAAATATTGAAATCATATCAAACACTTTTTCTAACCACAACGATATGAGATTAGAAATGAATTACAAGGAAAAAAACATAAAAAACAAACACATGGAGGCTAAACAATACGTTACTAAATAACCAAGAGATCACTGAAGAAATCAAAGAGGAAATCAAAAAATACCTAGAGACAAATGACAATGAAAACATGACGATGCAAAACCTATGGGATGGAGCAAAAGCAGTTCTAAGAGGGAAGTTTACAGCAATACAGTCCTACATCAAGAAACAAGAAAAATCTCAAATAAACAACCTAACCTTACACCAAAAGGAACTAGAGAAAGAAGAATAAGCAAAGTCCAAAGTTAGCAGAAGGAAAGAAATCATAAAGACCAGAGCAGAAATAAATGAAATAGAAACAAAGAAAACAATAGCAAAGATCAATAAAATTAAAAGCTGGTTCTTTGTGAAGATAAACAAAATTAGTAAACCTTTAGCCAGAGTCATCAAGAAAAAGAGGGAGAGGACTCAAATCAATAAAATTAGAAAGGAGAAGTTACAATGGACACCGCAGAAATACAAAGCATCATAAGAGACTACTACATGCAACTCTATGCCAATAAAATGGACATACTGGAAGAAATGGACAAATTCGTAGAAAGGTATAACCTTCCCAGACTGAACCAGGAAGAAAGAGAAAATATGAACAGCCCAATCACAAGCAATGAAATTAAAACTGTGATTAAAAATCTTTCAACAAACAAAACTCCAGGACCAGATGGCTTCACAGGTGAATTCTATCCAACATTTAGACAAGAGCTAACACCAATCCTTCTCAAACTCTTCCAAAAAATTGCACAGGAAGAAACACTCCCAAACTCATTCTATGAGGCTACCATCACCCTGATACCAAAACCAGACAAAGATACTACAAAAGAAGAAACTTACAAACCAATATCACTGATGAATATAGATGTAAAAATCCTCAACAAAATACTAGCAAACAGAATCCAACAACACATTTAAAGGATCATACACCATGATCAAGTGGGATTTATCCCAAGGATGCAAGGATTCTTCAGTATATGCAATTCAATCAATGTGACACACCATATTAACAAATTGAAGAATAAAAACCATATGATCATCTCGATAGATGCAGAAAAAGCTTTTGACAAAATCAACACCCATTTACGATAAAAACTCTCCTGAAAGTGGGCATAGAGTGAACCTACCTCAACATAATAAAGGCCATATATGACAAACCCACAGCAAACATCGTTCTCAATTGTGAAAAACTGAAAGCATTTCCTCTAAGATCAGGAACAAGACAAGGATGTCCACTCTCGCCACTATTATTCAACATAGTTTTTGGAAGTTCTAGCAACGGCAATCAGAGAAGAAAAAGAAATAAAAGGAATACAAATTGGAAAAGAAGAATAAAAACTGTCACTGTTTGCAGATGACATGATACTATATATATAGATAATCCTAAAGATGCCACCAGAAAACTACTAGAGCTAATCAATGAATTTGGTAAAGTTGCAGGATACAAAATTAATGCACAGAACTCTCTTGCATTCCTATATGCTAACAATGAAAGATTAGAAAGAGAAATTAAGTAAACAATCCTATTCACCATTGCAACAAAAAGAATAAATACCTAAGGAGGTAAAAGACCTGTACTCAGAAAACTATAAGACCCTGATGGAAGAAATCAAAGATGACATAAACAGATAGAGAGGTATACCATGTTCTTGGATTGGAAGAATCAATATTGTGAAAATGATGATACTACCCAAAGCAGTCTGCATATTCAATGCAATACCTATCAAATTACCAATGGCATTTTTTACAGAACTAGAACAAAAAAATCTTAAAGTTTGTATGGAGACACTAAAGACCCCGAAAGCAACCTTAAGGGAATAAAGGGAACTGGAAGAATCACACTCCCTGACTTCAGACTCTACTACAAAGCTACAGTAATCAAGACAATCTGTTACTGGCACAAAAACAGAAATACAGATCAATGAAACAGGATAGAAAGCCCAGAGATAAATTCACGCACCTATGGTCAACTAATCTATGACAAAGGAGGCAAGGATATACAACGAAGAAAATACAGTCTCTTCAATAAGTGGTGATGGGAAAACTGGACAGCTACATGTAAAAGAATGAAATTAGAACAATCCCTAACACCATACCCAAAAATAAACTCAAAATGGACTAAAGATCTAAATGTAAGACCAGACACTATAAAACTCTTAGAGGAAAACATAGGAAGAACACTCTTTGACATAAATCACAGCAAGATCTTTTTTGACCCACCTCCTAGAGTAATGGAAATAAAAACAAAAATAAACAAATGGGACCTAATGAAACTTCAAAGCTTTTGCACAGCAAAGGAAACTATAAACAAGATGAGAAGACAGCCCTCAGAATGGGAGAAAATATTTGGAAGTGTATCAATGGACAAAGGATTAATCTCCAAAATATAAAAACAGCTCATGCAGCTCAATATTAAAAAAACAAACAACCCAATCAAAAAATGGACAGAAGTCCTAAATAGACATTTCTCCAAGGAAGACATACAGATGGCCAAGAAGCACATGAAAAGCTGCTCAACATCACTAATTATTAGATACATGCAAATCAAAACTACAGTGAGGTATCACCTCACACTGGTTAGAAAGAGCATCATCAGAAAATCTACAAACAACAAATGTTGGAGAGGGTGTGGAGAAAAGGGAACCCTCTTGCACTGTTGGTGGGAATATAAATTGATACAGCCACTATGGAGAACAGTATGGTGTTTCCTTAAAAAATTAAAAATGTAATTACCATATGACCCAGCAATCCCACTGGGCATATACCCAGATATAACCATAATTCAAAAAGATACATGCACCCCAATGTTCATTGCAGCACTATTTACAATAGCCAGGACATGGAAGCAACCTAAATGCCCATCGACAGACGAATGGGTAAAGAAGATGTGGTACATATATACAATGCAATATTATTCAGCCATAAAAAGAAACGAAATTGGGTCATTTGTAGAGACGTGGATGGACCTAGAGACTGTTATACAGAGTGAAGTAAGTCAGAAAGAAAAAAACAAATATCGTATATTAACACATACATGTGGAATCTAGAAAAATGGTACAGATGAACCAGTTTGCAAGGCAGAAATAGAGACAGAGATGTAGAGAACAAACGTATGGACACCAAGGGGGGAAAGCGGGGGGTGGGTGGTGGTGGTGGGATGAATTGGGATACTGGGATTGACACATATACAGTAATATGTATAAAACAGATAACTAATAAGAATCTGTTGTATAAAAATAAATAAATAAAATGTTTAAAGTTTGGAAAAAACAAAGTGATCTTATAGTAATGGGAAAATGTCTCTGCATATCTTTTAAAGAATAATTTTGAACTATTACCTGTCATCAACAGAGTATTTACAAAGTACAATTATTCCAGCAACATAAAATATCAATTAGAAGCTTAATAACCAAAGCAAAAGAAGCCGGAAGCTTGAGGTAACATTTCTCAATTGTCTACCAATAGCTACAAAAAGGAAGCAATTGCTATTGTCTGAATTGCTAAAAAAAAGAGGATTTTAGCAATGTTATCTGAAAAACAGTACAAAGAAATCAATCCAGTGGAAGCACAGCAATAAAATGCATGACCCTTTGCTCCTCAGTACCCTGAGTATCTGGAGTGTCTGGAAGGGCTGTTCAGAGTGAGTACAACAATGGAATGTAAAATATATTGCCGGGAAAAAAAAAACTTTATATTGAACATGATTTGAAATAACTGTGTGCTGAAAAAAAAGGGTATAGGTAAAAATGTCAGAGAAACATCAGATAAAATCCAGAGATAGGATAAAAAGTTTTTAAAAAGCAGATATAAATTTTTTTTTTCGTGGAAAAAAGAAGGCTAGCCAAACAATAATAATTTTCAAATATAGGGAAGTTTCACATAAAGTAGATGTGATTGTTTGATTTTTAGGTCCACTGCGAGTTAAACAGGAACCACTTGAAAAAAAGAAATGACTGAAAGAAAGAAAATATTTCTTAACCGTGAAGGACTTACCATTTGGTATTAACCATCAATGGAATATGTAGATTGTCCTTCAAAAGTTAGCTTCAATAAACTGTATTTTCTTTTTGTATTTAGGATTTAAGCGTTAATCTGCCAGAAAATATAAGGACAGTCTTTCAAAAGACCTCCTACAATCAGGCAGCTATGCATGGACTCTTGTTTAGTCCATCTCCAAACTGGCACATTCTTTGATTCATTCATTTAAACAATATATCCATCTAACCCAGCCTCCTACTAATACAGGTATTGCTCCAAAATCCTTCTCTCTCATAGATCGCTGGTATTCCTTTTGGGAAGAAGATAATAGCCTAAAATTGCCAACTACACACACACACACACACACACACACACACACACACACACACACACACACACACACACACGCTAATAAGAAACAGAAGAAGCCTAGTGTATTATCTGAAGATTCTATATTATATATAGTAAAGGCAAAAAAAACCAAGCCTAAATTTCAATAATATAATCTAAAAATATACTGGACAGAATCTTTTTGTTTTGTAATTCACCAGGCTAATTAATATTTAAGTATTTCACTATATTATACTATTATTTAGCTTTGAAAGAGTTGATATTTTTAGAAATAAGTAACCTTAATGAAAATAACTGTGTCTGACCTAAGAATATAATATCTTTCAATTTAAAACTAATACACGTACTTAAAGGGCAAAGTTATTTTATTCTTATTTTAAAAGGGGATTTCAGATTTTCAAAACTTCCTTTTTCTAAAACATTTATATAGCCAAGTGATATTTTTCCCAATGACTTTACAATGAAGTAAATTGGCGCACTGACTATATTAACAGGGTATTTTATGTAAGCATCCCTAGCTTGTTAGTCTAATTCAGAAACTCTAGATTTAAATATAGCTTAGTATAAGTTTTGTCTTGAGTGGTATAAATGCGTCTTTGGGGACAGGTATTAAAAGAAGCCTCCATGGAAAATTAAGGAAATTAAAGTCCAGAAGACCTGAGACTTCGAGGTCAGTTCTCTGAACTTTTAGGCATACTTCCTACATGAAGAAAACTCACTAGACATGACCATAAATAACTATGCCCTTCATTTGGGCTCAGGATTGTCTTTTTTCTGTGAAACCCAGGATGCTGCTTACTCATCCAGACAAAATGTTGCTGGGCCTCCTGTTATAGCAGAAGCTTTATTTAACAGTTGTGCTGAACATCTCATATGTTCTGACACCACTGACAAGGACAAAAGCACAGCATATTTTTTCATTAAGCGTCCATATGAGGAACTCTTCAAGGATGGGCTCACACAAGAGGTTGATGAGATTATTTACATGGATGGGGCATCACAGAGTTCAAGAAAAATGTTGAGTAAAGTCACGCTTCTCAAACCACTGGGCTATAAACTGAGTTTACCATTCTACCAAACTCATAATAAATAAAACATGTATCATCAGCGAATACCAGCATAGCTAATGTTTCGATCACTGCAACTAATCCACGATGGAAATGGATCAATTGAAATCTGCACATCATTTGCTCATTCAGATCATATAGAAAAGCAAAGAATAAAAACATCTTGTCTAGGGCATGAGCTTGATAACTGAATGACACCTTTTAATCTTCACTGTCAAATTCATTCATACATGACATGACTGATTTCCTGGAACCTAAGGAAATTATTTTACTGTGCCAATATTTGCAGGATAAGGGAAATAATTGCTTGAGTAAGGTTTTCTTTATCTCCCTTTCTGCTATTCTGACTTCAGGGTGAGTTTATAGAGAGAATGAAATGCCCACATTAAAGTTTCATCAAACCACCTTCAGCTGTTCTCAAGAAAGTAAATTAGCCTCTTCGCCCATTTCATTGAGAGATGGATTATTTCCTTCCTTGCTTCTCCTCTAGAACGGCAGAAGTTGTTAATTTTTGCTCAGATGCTTGTGGGTAGCAGAGTGTAATGGGGAGCAGATTAGTATTTGAGGACTTGATAACATCTAGAAGCCAGTCAAAGCGGTAAGTGTTCATCACCATCCCCTCTTGTAAAACATGAGGACAGATTTTCCCTCAAACTGATTTTTGTTCTCAGTGTGGCAAAGCACAGATGCATTTTGTCCCAAGAGAGTTTCAAAACCCAAAAACATCATCTAGGGAACAAAATCAGCAAGCCATTTATCACGAGGCAAACCTTTCTGACAGTGGTGGATTACGAGCAGAAAGAATCAGCCCATTTTCAAACTTTTCATGTAAGGTACACTTGTGTAATGCCGTCAAGCCACATCAATAAAATCTGAAGTTTCAATATCTGAGTGAAGGGGTGGAAAATAATTTTAAGAGAACATGTGATATTCCACAGATCACACTTTGGGAAATACCACTTTTGTACAATTAAATTTCCCAAGACACATACATAAAAACACATACTGCCCTTTCTCCTAGGAATCTATAAGGAAGTATTTGACACTCTAAGCAAACATATACCTCACAGGTTCTCTTCTTACCTTCCCAAACTTTAGCTTCTTGTACGCGGCAGCAAATTTCTACCTCTAACTTTCCTGCATTCTCTTGATCATCAACCGAAACAAGAAATAGCGATTGCTGCCACCACAAGAATTTTAGAAGACATAAACCACTTAAATACCTGGTGATCCAGCAACCTTTCATTTTAGAAGCAATTAAAGGTCAACAACTTTCTTATGGTTTAACATAGAGCAAATGTAAATGGGGAAAAGCAATTGATTCTTATTTCCTTATTGCTGGGACAAAAGCAAAAGTGTTTTACTCTTATCATAGCAAATTTCTCCCGCATTCCACCAGCAACATCGTGGCTTCCACCGGCAAAAAGTTCACCGAAAAGAGACATTACAATGAGCTGATGAAAAACATTTGGTCCCAAAGCTATAAAAAAGTTTTCTCAAGCAGAAGTGGAAAAAGATTTAGCTCTTCAAGTAAACAAGAGTGGAATTAGGAACAAAAATGCCATAAAGGGGCAGATCAGTGGTCTGTTAGACTGCAGTCTGTCTCTGACAGAGGCACCAAGGGATGCTGAGAAGCAGGTATGCTCACTGTTTTCCATGACCCTCATCTCAGAGGTGAGGGGTATGTTCTGAACTTTCCTAACTTCTCCATCAGGCTTGTGGAAGGAATCACAGGATACCAGAACCAGGGAGGATCGCTTAATGCTTGAGGAAAGTAATTCAGGATGAGTAGGAGTTTTATTCTGCATTATTTTTCAGGATACGTGTGACTAGTTCAAACTACAGAACTCTTAAAAAGGTAATGTTAGCATTTAATAAAGCATGACTCTGCTTAATAGTACAGACCATATTTACTTCCCTTTTTCATACTAAATGTTTAAAATAAAAACCAGAAATATCTCAAAAGTCACTGCTGTTAGGAATCTGAGCCAACTAGGAATTAAATGTGCTAAATGTAAGGCCAGAAACTATCAACCTCTTAGAGGAAAACATAGGCAGAACACTCTATGACATAAATCACAGCAAGATCCTTTTTGACCCACCTCCTAGAGAAATGGAAATAAAAACAAAAATAAACAAATGGGACCTAATGAAACTTCAAAGCTTTTGCACAGCAAAGGAAACCATAAACAAGAGCAAAAGACAACCCTCAGAATGGGAGAAAATATTTGCAAATGAAGCAACTGACAAAGGATTAATCTCCAAAATTTACAAGCAGCTCTTGCAGCTCAATAACAAAAAAACAAACAACCCAATCCAAAAATGGGCAGAAGACCTAAATAGATATTTCTCCAAAGAAGATATACAGACTGCCAACAAACACATGAAAGAATGCTCAACATCATTAATCATCAGAGAAATGAAAATCAAAACTACAATGAGATACCATCTCACACCAGTCAGAATGGCCATCATCAAAAAATCTACAAACAATAAATGCTGGAGAGGGTGTGGAGAAAAGGAAACACTCTTGCACTGCTGGTGGGAATGTGAATTGGTACAGCCACTATAGAGAACAGTATGGAGGTTCCTTAAAAAACTACAAATAAAACTACTATATGACCCAGCAATCCCACTACTGGGCATATACCCTGAGAAAACCATAATTCAAAAAGAGTCATGTACCAAAATGTTCATTGCAGCTCTATTTACAATAGCCCAGAGATGGAAACAACTTAAGTGCCCATCATCGGATGAATGGATAAAGAAAATGTGGCACATATATACAATGGAATATTACTCAGCCATAAAAAGAAACGAAATTGAGCTATTTGTAATGAGGTGGATAGACCTAGAGTCTGTCATACAGAGTGAAGTAAGTCAGAAAGAGAAAGACAACTACCGTATGCTAACACATATATATGGAATTTAAGAAAAAAATAATGTCATGAAGAACCTAGGGGTAAAACAGGAATAAAGACACAGACCTACTAGAGAACAGACTTGAGGATATGGGGAGGGGGAAGGGTGAGCTGTGACAAAGCGAGAGAGAGGCATGGAAATATATACACTACCAAACGTAAGGTAGATAGCTAGTGGGAAGCAGCCGCATAGCACAGGGAGATCAGTTTGGTGCTTTGTGACCGCCTGGAGGGGTGGGACAGGGAGGGTGGGAGGGGGGGAGACGCAAGAGGGAAGAGATATGGGAACATATGTATATGTATAACTGATTCACTTTGTTATAAATCAGAAACTAACACACCATTGTAAAGCAACTGTACCCCAATAAAGATGTTAAAAAAAAAATGTGCATCACTACCTTAAAGCCTCTGAGGGTCTGGAAGGCAGAATTAATCTCTGTTAAAATTCATTCAGGGACTTCCCTGGCGGTCCAGTGGTTAAGGCTCTGTGCTTCCACTGCAGGGGGCACAGGTTCAATCCTGGGTCAGGGAACTTAAGATCCCGCATGCCGCACAGTGCAGCCAAAAAAACCAAAATTCATTCAAACTACAAGTATTTATTGTGCATTCACTATCTGTAAGGCAGTGAACTAGGTAATAACAAGCATATCGCTAAAGCTTTGATTCTAAGAGAACTAACTAAACAGACATATACAAATAATTTAAAAATAAGAGATCTACTAGAAAAGTTACTGTCTCTTCATGTTTTATGTGCAATATGTTCTCAGAAATAGAAGGATGACTAGTCAAGTGTAGTTGATGAAGAGCACAGACAGAACTGCCAGTGTATGCAATCTTAACTCCAACATTGGTGATTTGGATAGGTTACTGCCTAAGTTTCCTCGTCCACAAATTGGGGACGGAAAGGGTATCTGATCATCAGGTTGCTATAAGGATTATATGACTTAATACATCTAAAGAACTTATATAAAAGTAACTAGTACATAGAAGTGCTAATTGAGGTTATTATTTCAGACATAAATACCTTTAAACACGCTAACTTTTCCCCAACACTACCACCACATGCATTTCAAACTGGAAAAACATTTTTAGATATTAGATAGCACTGAAAACTTTTACTTTTACACTTAATGATGTGACTACTAAAATAGTTTTAATTGCTCCAATTTAGTTGCAAAGTTCCTGCTGTGACTGATGCCCTTCCAGAAGGAAAATGATATAAGTGTTTACACATTTCATCGTAAAATTGCGGGGCTGGAAAACGCAAAACATAGATATTCAGTTGCTTGATCATTGCTCTGCTTTGGCTTAGAGTACTGACCAGGGGGATACATACCCAAAATTCTCTGCTTCAGGCCAGATATTTTTATGGCTCTGAACTAATTGCATCCTACTGTAAAATTACAACAAAAAGTCGGTGCATAACTGAACGTCGGTTTGCTTCTGAATATGCTCCACTCTGTGGAAGCCTAACTATACCTCTGAGACACCAAGATCCACACAGCTCCATTCCAGCCCATGCACGTCTCTACTCAGGGTCTCTCAGCTCCAAGACAGTCTTGGCATAGAATTTTTCCTAGGATCCTCAGGCTGTTGGCTCAATTGTGAAAGAGTGTAAACTGGGAAGAGGTGAGCAGTGTAAAATAAGGATGGATGAGAATGAAGGACAAAGAAAATAGAAGTATCTGTCTGATCAAGATAGACTCTCCAGGAACTATACAATAATGGCACTGGTTTGCTTAGGCAAGAAATTGTATCTGAAAGACCTTTCAAAAGAGAGATGAAATAAATGGTCAGATGAGAGGCAGAGTTATTTGAATAAATGTATAACCTTTTCTACTGTGAAAGTCAACACTTATTTGATTAGATGATCAGGCAATGAGAGAATAGAATTTGGAGTCAGGTAGGCTGGGTTAAAACCTTGGTTCTTCTACTTATGAGCTGCAAGAACTTGGGCATAAAATGTAACTACCATAAGCATCAGCTTGATGTAATGTTTAAATGGAATGATGTAAAACTCCAGGAACAAAGTGAACACTCAGTAAATAGTAACTATTAATATAAAAAGTGCACTGTGTTTAATTAATTAATTTATTTTTTTTGCGATACGCGGGCCTTTCACTGTTGTGGCCTCTCCCGTTGCAGAGCACAGGCTCTGGACACGCAGGCTCAGCGGCCATGGCTCACGGGCCCAGCCGCTCTGCGGCATGTGGGATCTTCCTGGACCGGGGCACAAACCCGTGTCCCCTGCATCGGCAGGCGGACTCTCAACCACTGCGCCACCAGGGAAGCCCTAATTTTTAAATTAATGTCTTGTTCAATCTTTTAAGATGGCAGTAAAAGAGACTAAAGATAATAAAACAGTGCTTTGTTGATGGGTAAAATTTATTACTTTAAAATAAAGAAAATCTTGGATCAAACTCAGAGCTCTGTTTCTAAGAATGATGCACTGTTTAAAGCAAAAAACTTTAGTCCCTGAAACTAAGAAGAAATAATTTGACAAAGAAATAAAGGATGGAAAAAAATAAGTGAAGCTACGTCTTGAGATTATGCATTGCCCATTTGTTAGACCTTCTCATTCCCTCTCCTATGTCTCTTAACCCCTCTTGCATATTTCCCATGTTTTTGTCTCTCTGTGCTGCACTGTAGTTTCTTCAGTTCTCTATTCCCATTTAAAATTCTCTCTTCAGCTCATTGTAGTCTGTGATAAACCATCTATATATGCACTCTATTTTTATTTTTATTCACTTTTTATTTTTTACTTTACTGATAGACAACCTTTATTTATTTTTAAATTAATTTTTATGGTAGTTGCTCTACAATGTTGTGTTAGTTTCTACTGTACAGCAAAATGGATCAGCTATAAATATACACTTTTTTTTTTTTTTTTGCGGTACGCGGGCCTCTCACTGTTGTGGCATCTCCCGTTGCAGAGCACAGGCTCCGGATGCGCAAGCTCAGCGGCCATGGCTCACGGGCTCTGTTGCTCCGCGGCATGTGGGATCTTCCCGGACCGGGGCACGAACCCGTGTCCCCTGCATCGGCAGGCGGACTCTCAACCACTGCGCCACCAGGGAAGCCCCTAAATATACATTTTTAAATGCAATTATTACATTTTTATTTCTAGAAATCCTCGTTAGTTATTCCTTTTAATCTGCTTGCATTGTGCTTATATTTTCAAGCCTCTTTATTTCCTCAAATTTATTAATATATGAGTTTATACCCTATGTCTAACATATTCAGTGTTTTAATCATATGCATGGGTGATTCTGCTCTCAATTGTTTCAGCTGTCTCATGTTCATGGACCCATCTTTCCTTTCGTAACTGGTGATTTTTGACTGGGAGATGCTCTTTTTCTTTGGGATTTACCTGTGGAAATCTTTCGAGATGTGATATGAAGGCATGCATTTCTGGAAAGGGTTTGTTTTAGTTCTGTGTGGCATCTGGGGATACCACTAGTCCAGGACCAAGCATTTTAAATCAAAATCCTGGCTTGGTGTTCACAGTGTACCAAGATAGTTTTCATTTGAGCTACAATGCTATGCAAGAGTTGCTCGTGACTGCAAATTTTCATGAGAATTTTCTTTTCCTCCCCATTTGCTGTCATAGTTTGGAACAGTTTCTTTGTAGTCTCCTGAGGAAGGGACAGGTTTATTTCTAGTACATCTGTGTGCTAAAGGTGCAGCATTGTAAGGTCCTAGCTTTATGGGAGGCCTCCCATTAAACTTCTCACCTTCAGCTTTGTCTTCTTTTCCTAGCTTTGTAAAACCTTGAAAACTGTGCTCAAATACTACTGGTTGGAAAAATGACCTCAAGGCAAAAGCCAGCTTCAGTATTTTTTTTAATCTCTGTCTTTTAAAGAATAAGAATATGTTGAATATGTTGTATTCATGTATGTATGTAAGAATATGCTGTATGAAATCGCAGTCAAGCCTTCTAATACTGATATAAAGGCAATTCAAAACAAAACCAAAAAAAAGCTGAAAGAAAGCCATTCTATTTTTAAAAAGCAGAAAAGCCAAAACCTTGATTCAGTGCTATCAGAAAATATGCAATAGCATGAATGATAAAGGATATATAAAACATGTAGTCTCTAGATAATTTTCTCAGTAGGTCATCAAATGACCCTTAGCCTCCTCTGAAAGAATCCATGAAAATATCTGTGAAAGTGTATCCAAAGAAATATTTTCATTATTTCAAATGAAATGCCATATTTACCTTCAAAAGGGGCCAAAGAGAAAGTTTTTTTTGTTTGTTTGTATGTTTGACTAGAATTGTATTTACCTTGCAAAGTAATACAGTTTGGCCTGTATGAAACAAAAACTCTGAGAATTATGTATGTGCTTGATTAATATAGAGTGAATTGTTTAATACTTGGCTAATGATAAAATAATTGGGGGATAAGTCTTTTGCACTTTATATTAAGACTGGTAACCATATAGGGCTTTTGAAGATTTCTATATCACATCAATATACCATGGGTGGTTGATTAAAAATGGGAGGTTGTTATAGTAAGTAAAAAGGTGAATCTATCAGATGCTAAAACACTACCCACTCATGATTATTCTACTGAAAAATTCATTCAGTTCAACTTCTTCTGAACTATTCTATTGTTATAAGTATATAAACTACTTGCATTGTGAATATTTTTATTCTTCACTTTCTCTAAGTATGCTTTTTGTGAAAATGAAGTTTTATCTTTGTTCTCCTTTTCCTTCTACTTTACTTCTCATTTGTCAAAACGTCAACCGTTAATTCCAGTTGCCTTTCTTGTTTATCCTTTAAATCTTAATTTATTCCTAACTTTACTTGTCCTTTTCCTAACTACCACAGAATCCCGTTATACCAGAAAATCTATTCAAAATATTGCAATCCCCTTATGTGCTAGGGGAATATACACTGGCCGATTCCCAACACTTCTTTAGTTTCTATCTTCAATTGCTATTTCTCTCTGAATATCCTGTATAAAACTTTGAGATCCACAAGTCTCCTGACTGAACTGAACTTGTACTGTTAACAGAAGCCCCGTTCCTTTCTGAGATGCATTGTAGCTGCCTCCTAGGCTAGTGGAATTAAAGTCACATACAGTTGCAGGGTGGGCAAGTTACAGGAACCGAGTACTCTTTGTATATTACCATTTATACTTATTGAAATGGTACTTTTTATTCCTAATTATGGTTATTGATGTAGTCTGGCATGAGTGAACCACTGCAAAATTCAATAGAATTAGGCTTTTTGCATAAGCAAAACACTAAGAACAACTGTAGCTGTGAAAATATTTCATAAAGCTACCTTAGAAGCGGGATCTCACTATAGCCAAGTCCTTCAAGCTAAGACTTACACAGCTTTGCCTCTTAAGCTTCTTGTATTGTGTGATCACCACTCTGGCTTTCACAAAAAGAGCAGAAGGATAAATTCAAAACCAACATTGCACTTTCTTAAGCATTTCAGCAAAGTAAAAAAGAAACTGTGCAACAGAGGAATTCAAAACTAGCATAATCAATTATTAGTTAATAATAATAAATCAATGAGACACAAGCAGGGCAAGAGAGGGTAAGAATCCTTTGAACAGGGTTAATCCGTTCCTTATACTACTGAGTAACCTGCTACCTATTTTCATTAAATACATAGTTTTTCTTTCAATTTCATCAAATAAATCAGAGAAGAACAGCTAACAGGGAGAAGTACAAGTGACTTGAAAGAAAAAAGCAAGCTGTTTTAAGTATTAGGATTCAAGCAAGGAAAAAAGAAAGAAATCATTCAAATGGTGATGAACCAGTCAAACACATGTGCAAAAGAAAGCTTGCCTCCATCAGCAAAATGCACAAATTAATAGTTTACCAGTAAGTGGTAAAGGCATTTATCACAGAAATGTCAATAAAATCATCTCCTCCCACCACCTACATTTTCTTTACAAGGGCAAAATAGCATTTCCTTTACATGATGTCTTAAAATCACCTCTGGCCTCTAATAATGGTTATTTCAAGGCCAAAGGCAAAGACAAGACTCACTGGTAATAAAGAGAGCCACTAAAGTAAGTTATATCCTAGACATTCTTTTCATAATTTTTTTACAGATATCAACAGATGATTCAGAGATGGATGGGACTTATCTCTAAACTTTCCCATTTTACCTAAGAAGCAAGTAGTTTGCTTCTTTTATCATTCACACTTCTACATCTATTAAAAAGAGAGAGGGGACTTCCTGGTGGTGCAGTGGTTAAGAATCCACCTGCCAATGCAGGGGACGTGGGATCGAGCCCTGATCCAGGAAGATCCCACATGCCGTGGAGGAACTAAGCCTACGTGCCACAACTACTGAGCCTGTGCTCTAGAGCCCATGAGCCACAACTACTGAGCCCGCATGCCACAACTACTAAAGCCCACATGCGTAGAGCCCATGCTTCGCAACAAGAGAAGCCACTGCACTGAGAAGCCCACGTACCACAACGAAGAGTAGCCCCCGCTCACCACAACTAGAGAAAGCCCACACACAGCAATGAAGACCCAACGTAGCCAAAAATAAATGAATAAAATAAATTTATAAATAAATAAAAAGGGAGAAATTGGGCTTCCCTGGTGGGTCAGTGGTTAAGAATCCGCCTGCTAATGCAGGGGACACAGGTCCGAGCCCTGGTCCAGGAAGATCCCACATGCTGCAGAGCAACTAAGCCCGTGCGTCACAACTACTGAGCCTGCCCTCTAGAGCCCGCGAGCCACAACTACTGAGCCCACGTACCACAACTACTGAAGTCTGTGCACCTACAGCCTGCGCTCTGCAACAAGAGAAGCCACCACAATGAGAAGCCCGGCACCGCAATGAAGAGTACCCCTGCTTGCTGCAACTAGAGAAAGCCTGCGCGTAACAACCAAGACCCAACACAGTCAAAATAAATAAATAAAATAAATTTTTAAAAAATTTTTTAGAAGGGAGAAACTGAATGATACAAACATAAACATATGCATGCAAAATTAATTTCTAATAAATTATGTATTTTATATTACATTATTTGACTATGATATACCATGGAGGCAAGATTCAGGAGAAACTTTTTTAGTAGTCCTACAATTTAGCTTGCTAATTTGGGAGCAGATTTTCAATTTTATCTTTAAAGAATATCAAAGAATGAAGATTTTATCAACATCAGTGGTTAACATTGATATGTTTAATTTCCTTTTATGTCAAGAAGTTTTTTCTTATATGAACTGAAATTTCTCCTTATAATTTAAGGTCACTTATCTTACTCTGACCTTGATGTTGACAGAGAAGTGGTGAACAGTGTTCCTATAATGACCATTTATATATTAGAGCCAATAATTAAGTCATCTCTGAGCCCTCTACATTCCCGAGTAGACATTTGTAAGTTCTTTAGCTTTTTCTGATAGGATTTACCTCCAATTGTTTCTAAATCAATCTCTCTCTCTCCATTTCTCTCTCTGGCTCGCTCTTCTTTGCTTAATTTTCCTCAATCTCTTAAACTTGTTCACATTTTCCTTATGAGATGATCATAACCATGGATTATTATTTCCCAGACTTTATAACCTTTATTTTTTATTTGCATGCCAGTATAGTACTTATTTAAAAACACTGCACTTTTTCATTCAGGGAAAATCTCTAACTTTAGTATATGTCAAAAGACTGTAACCCAAATCATATTTCCTATTGAAACAGTGGCATAATAGGCAATTAGTTAAAGAAAGTATTCTGGTAGAGTGAAAAGAGCATGAGTTAGAAACAGAGAGGTGAGAATACTACCTCTGACACCTAGAAGCCTGAGAACAACATTAACTCCCTGGGTTTCTGTTTACTCTTTTTTTTTTCCCCCGCATATAATATTTTATTTGATCTCCCCAGTGGAATCTGTTTCGTTTGTTTTTTAACACCTTTATTAGAGTATAATTGCTTTACAATGGTGTGTTAGTTTCTGCTTTATAACAAAGTGAATCAGCTATACATATATATATTTCCCCATACCCCTCCCTCTTGCATCTCTCTCCCACCCTCCCTGTCCCAACCCTCCAGGTGGTCACAAAGCACCGAGCTGATCTCCCTGTGCTATGTGGCTGCTTCCCACTAGCTATCTATTTTACATTTGGTAGTGTATATATGTCCATGCCACTCTCTCATTTCGTCCCAGCTTACCCTTCCCCCTCTGTGTCCTCAAGTCCATTCTCTACATCTGAGTCTTTATTTCTGTCCTGCCCCTAGGTTCTTCAGGACCTTTTTGTTTTTCAAGATTCCATATATATGTGTTAGCATACGGTATTTGTTTTTCTCTTTCTGACTTACTTCACTCTGTATGACAGACTCTAGGTCCATCCACCTCACTACAAATAACTCAATTTTGTTTCTTTTTATGGCTGAGTAATATTCCATTGTATATATGTGCCACATCTTCTTTATCCATTCATCTGTCAATGGACACTTAGGTTGGTTGCTTCCATGTCCTGGCTATTGTAAATAGAGCTGCAATGAACATTTTGGTACATGACTCTTTTTGAATTATGGTTTTCTCAGGGTATATGCCCAGTAGTGGGATTGCTGGGTCGTATGATAGTTCTATTTTTAGTTTTTTAAGGAACCTCCGTACTGTTCTCCATAGTGGCTGTATCAATTTACATTCCCACCAACAGTGCAAGAGGGTTCTCTTTTCTCCACACCCTCTCCAGCATTTATTCTTTGTAGATTTTTTGATGATGGCCATTCTGACTGGTGTGAGGTGACACCTCTTTGTAGTTTTGATTTGCATTTCTCTAATGATTAGTGATGTTGAGCATCCTTTCATGTGTTTGTTGGCAATCCGTATATCTTCTTTGGAGAAATGTCTATTTACGTCTTCTGCCCATTTTTAGATTGGGTTTTTAGTTTTTTTGATATTGAGCTGCTTGGAAATTTTGGAGATTAATCCTTTGTCAGGTGCTTCATTTGCAAATATTTTCTCCTATTCTGAGGGTTGTCGTTTCATCTTGTTTATGGTTTCCTTTGTTGTGAAAAGCTTTTAAATTTCATTAGGTCCCATTTGTTTATTTTGTTTTTATTTCCATTTGTCTAGGAGGTGGGTCAAAAAGATCTTGCTGTGATTTATGTCATAGAGTGTTCTGCCTATGTTTCCCTCTAAGAGTTCTACAGTGTCTGGCCTTACATTTAGGTCTTTAATCCATTTTGAGTTTATTTTTGTGTATGGTGTTAGGGAGTGTTCTAATTTCATTCTTTTACATGTAGCCGTCCAGTTTTCCCAGCACCACTTATTGAATATTGACGAGGCTGTCTTTTCTCCATTGTGTATTCTCGCCTCTTTTATCAAAAATAAGATGACCATATGTATGTGGGTTTATCTCTGGGCTTTCTATCCTGTTCCATTGATCTATATTTCTGTTTTTGTGCCAGTACCATACTGTCTTGATTACTGTAGCTTTGTAGTACAGTCTGAAGTCCAGGAGCCTGATTCCTCCTGCTTTGTTTTTCTTTCTCAAGATTGCTTTGGCTATTCTGGTTCCTTTGTGTTTCCATACAAATTGTGAAATTTTTTGTTCTAGTTCTGTGAAAAATGCCATTGGTAGTTTGATAAGGATTGCATTGAATCTGTAGATTACTTTGGGTAGTATAGTAATTTTCACAATGTTGATTCTTCCAATCCAAGAACATCTATTTACTCTTATGTAAATTGAAGACAATAGTATCTACCTTACAAGGATAGGAAATTTAATGAGATAATTATGTGGATGCCCAGTGGCAAAAGAAAATCTCAAAGAACGATTGATACTATTTTTCCTACTACTAGTATTATTGCCATTATACACCTGACCAAAAGTGTATTATCCAACTGTTTTACAGAAATGACCACAAGAGCTAGTTAAACAATATATATCATGGGAATATATATATATGCATCGCTGATTCACTTTGTTATAAGGCAGATACTAACATATCACTGTAAAGCAATTATACTCCAATAAAGATGTTAAAAAACAAAAACAATATATATCATATACCTGTAAAGTATGTACAAATGTGTCAAAGAGGACAAAATAGTAATGTTACATTCATTTGAGAGCCTGTATGTTGTAGACTGTGAATTGAGAAAGCAAAGGCTACAAAGGACATGTTTAGAAGAATAAGAGCTGAGAAGATTTGTAGAACAGGAGGCTGACTGTGCCTGAGGCAGGAAAGTGTGGAGACAACAGGAGAAGAGTTGAGCTGACCGGAAAGGGTCCCAGGTGGTCCAGGGCTAAGGGGTCAGGCCACATGTGACAGAACCCATTAGAAAGCAGAGTGAATGGGCAACACAATCTTCCTCCCCCACCCCCTCCAGAATTCATATGGCATTACATCTGAAACTCTTTAATCCTATTTCAGGTGCCAAGTCTTTTTCCTAATTCCTATAAACAGATGGGATCTTTCCCTCTGAAACACCACAGTGTTTTGCTTATATTGCTTTTCTGACATTTACTTTAATTTAACTCAACAAATACTTATTAAGTGCCTACTATATGCAGGCAGCATAATGAGTACTGCAAAACAGTGAAAATCACAAACACAGATCCCTCCCTTTGTGAAGCTCACACTCAATGGGGGAAAGTGGGAAGCCAGATCATATAATAAACATAATAATGAATAAATTGTATTATACATTTGAAGGTGATCAAACGGTATGTGGATCAGAATAAGAAAATGAATGAAGAAAGGAATGAGGGTGTCAGTTGACATTTTAAAAGGGTAGCCTCTCTGAGAAGGTGACATTTAAATAAAGTTTTCAAGGACAGCAAGTTAGAACTATGACGATATCCAGAATAACATCATTCCCAGATCAAAGGCCCTAGTGTGGGAGGGTGTTTAGCTGGATTTCAGGAAAAGCAGGAGAGTTGGTGGAGCACGATTACCATGAGTGAAGGGATACTAATAAGAAGAGGTAAAGTCAGAGGGATAAGAGAATAAGGGTCAGGGGTCTGTGGAGGACTTGGGAAGAATAGGGTGAGTGGAGATCAGGTAGGGCCTCATGGGTCACTGTAAAGATTTTATCTTTTATTCTAATTTTGGTGGGGAATCATTGTAGGGTTTCTAGCAAAGAAGTGGCACTATCTGGCTTAGGTTTTAAAAATGATCACTTTGAGTGCTTGGTTAAAAATATACTGTAGGGTTGCAGGACTAGAAGCAGAGAGAGCTTTTAAGAAACTACTGTGGCAATATGGTGGTGATTCCAACCAGTATAGCAACAGTAATGGTGGGGAGAAGAAGTCAAATTCTGGAAATATTTTACAGCAGACACCATAAGATTTCCTGACAAATAGGGTGAGAAAAAGAGAGAATCAAATGTGGCCTGAGAACTTAGAGTTGCCATCCACTGAGACGGCTCATATCCTATTTTGCCTTGAAATATATTTATTTATTAAAAGTTTTATGTATAAGAGCCCAGTATTTGGAGTTACACAGATCTGAATTCATATCCTGCTTGTTCACTTGCTAGATGTCTGACCCTGTGGAAATCACTGAACTTCTTAAGTTTTAGTTTCCCCATCAGTAAAATGGGTTAAAAATGCCAAATCCCAAGTTTTCTATATGGAGTAAATGGGATAATACATGCAAAGCATTTCACAAAATGCCTCGGACATAATAAATGCTTGTTAAATGAAAGATGTGCTTTACTGTGACTCTTAGTGTAATTACTGTTTTCATTTCATATGTTTTATGTCTACTACTGGGTTATATTCTTGAAAGAGGATACTGTCCTATTATTATTATTATTATTATTATTATTATTATTATTATTATTTCTATAGAGAAACACTCTGTCCTGTATCTAGAGTTAGTATGGGCTCTCTCGCTGTACTAACTGTGGCCTGGCTGATACCACACCGTGGGTGGGGAACCTGGTATCAGAAGGGACAAAAGATGCAAATGGCGGATTGGCCCTTTCATATTCACTTCTAAAGATAATAGAAATCATACATATTTTCCTCTTTAGCCATACAAGAATTTTAAATTAAGTCTGGAATATGCTGGTAGAATAACAAAAGTTGAATTTCCACTCCCCCACTTTTTAAATTCATATTCGCTATGACCCTTTGTGGGATTTTCTCTGCTTGCCAATTCTTTCCTTTTACTCTATGTAATTTCATTTGGTCTCTAAAGTATATCAAACTTGTTATAAGAATTGCTGAAAAGTGTTCTTGTTTTTAAAGGATCCTCTTTAAATTTGCTTAAGTCATTTTGAAATCTGTTCCTCTCTCCCAAACTTGTAGCAATCCTCTCCAGCTTGGTACCATGTGTAAATTTAATGAGCATTCACTCACTTTCATCATCCAGGTCACTGGGTCATTGATTCTTATTTCCCTTTGGGCTTTTAGAGTAAAGAGACTCTCTCAATGCATCTCTTCCAGTTTTCTTATCTATGGACAGTATTTTCCTGTTTGCATTTCACTTTTACGATAAAAGCATCCTCATTTTCAACCTACTATTAAAATGGAAAATTTGTTATTTCCCAGGATGTAACTCTTGCTCTCTCACTCTCTTTTTTTAAAGACTAGTTCGCATTTTTTTCTCTTCCCATTCTAAAAATATATATGTAATTTTAGGAGTTTTTTTTTTTTCTTTTAATACAGGCCTTGAGACGGTCCATATTGAACATCACTCACAATTTCTTCAAAAGCATTCAGTTCTTAAATTCAAATCCACAGAAATTAGGATCTGGTTTGTTGGTTCCTAACCTGTACTTCTTTATAATCTTCTCTACCCCTATAATACAGTTCTATATAAAAAGTTGTTTAAAGTGTAATAAAATTACTATGCAGGAAAAATTACAAAAAACAGAAGTGGGAATAATTAGAATAATTATTAAGGGAATAATGACAAGAGATGATAAGCAAGCAAAGCACTGATGCAATGAGAGGTTGACTGTTGGCAGAGGTTGATGTAGCCTACTAACAGGGATCTTCAGGGAAGAGAGCACAGAAGAGCAGTGGCAAGAAGTGACAATCAAAACAAAAAAAACGGGCTACATGCTACAACTCTAGTTGCTACAGTCTTTTCTGAAATGTCCAGATCTATCATATTACTTCCATCTCTACCACACCTACAGGAATATTCTTTCTAGAATACAAATTTATTTATACAATGTTATTCCTTTGCTTGAAACTCTTCATTGGTTCCTCTTCATCTGCTGGATGAAGTTCAGACTTCTTAGTATTGCATAACAGGTCCTCCAAGTTCTTACCAGATTATCTCCCCAGCCTGTCTACTACCCCAAATCCTCACTATGGTATGGCCATGTTGAACTCCTTGATGTTGCACTTAGTCACCATTGTGTTCCTTTCCTGAGCCAATTCTACAGAATAGTCCTTTTTTGCCATTTTGTCACTCCCCTAACCCTTACCCTCATGACTCTGTGTATCTTATACATATTTCTATCGTAACTCCTAAGATTCTGAGGTTGGTTGGCATCCATTACTTTTATCTAGCCATCATATTCTCTGGGAAACCCTACTTCAAGTGATCCCATTGGATCTACCAATTGTATGACCTATCTTTCCCACCAGAGGATGAGCTTATGACCCATGCTAGCTATTCAGAATGTCCATAGGGACTGTCCATCCCAGGGACATAGGGATTGGCCAATGGCGCTCTATTACTTAATCAGAACAAATCATAGCTTTGGGGAGAAATGGGTTCTGTAGTGAGGGAGGCAGTTTACTCTTTCCCCAAGCTCATTAGGATCACAAGCTTGAGCACTCTATCAGCCTAAACTTCTTTTTAGGCCACCTATCTAAGAATCATCTAGAAATTAAGTCAGAGACAAAGAGCCAAGAAATCAATGGAAGGTAGATTTCTGATGACATTGTTAAAATGCGTGGATTCAACCATTCCTAAACATAACAACACCTCAGACTTACCAGCTATTCAGTCAACAAATTATTTTTTAATGTTTCAGATGGTTTGAGTTAAGTTTCTACATTTAAAATGGAAACACTGCTGTTACTACTCAAATGCTACTGCACTGACTTATTTATATGCTATTCCTCCTTTGTGTCTTATTACTGTTATATCCCAAGCACTCAGCACACAGTGCCTGGAACATAAGTTGAGGCTTACAAATGATTTTGGAATGAATGCTCCAGCCAAGTTCATTGATCAAATATGACAGTGTTTAAGAACACTGGCTCTGGAACCTGATTTCCTGGGAAACATATCCTTGGATTGACCATGATTCAATATCTTCATCTTTAAAATGAGGATAATGAAATAACAACCCCTAAAGGGGATTATGAGAATTAAGTGAGTTAATGAATGTATAGAGTTTAACACAGTGCCTAGCACAGAGTAAGCATTCAATAAACGTTAGCAGTTGATATTATGGCTGTACAATTATCTATATTACCTGTCATACACATCCCAGAATGACACAGTTTATCCATTCCATCCAGAGTTAAATTGGTTATTGTATATTACCCACATACTAATTGCTGACAGAAAGAGTCTGAGAGAAGCCCAGTTGGAGAAGTAGTCTAGAAATCTAAATATACATCAAGGCCTGGTATAGAGATTATCAAACTGAAGCCCCTGAGATTATAGCCAAATTGTTCTGAGCTTTGTTTTTCCACATTGTCACTGAAGATTATTTTTCAGACATGCCAGCAGGTACCTGGGCCACTGTTTTTCACCACATTTTTAGAAGTTTGATTTGACACCATGTAGGTGAATCCAAACAATGAGGGCTCATCAAGAAAGCATGATGAACAAGTAGACAGAAATCAATAAGGATACAGAAGACTTGAACAATTCTATCAACCAACTTGACCTAATTGGCATTTATAAAACACTCCAGCCAACAGTGGAATACACATTCTTTTGACGTGCATACAGTACACTATCAACAGAGACCAAATTCTGGGCCATGAAATAAGCCTCAGTAACTCTAAGAAGATTCAAGTCATACAGAATATACTTCCCTGATCACAATAAAACTAAATAAGAAACGAATAACAGAAAATTTTCTGGAAAATCTTCTAATATTTGTAAAATAAATAACATACTTTTTATAACCCATGGATAAATTAATAAATCAAATGGGAAAATAGTATCTTAAGGTGAATGAAAATGAAACTTCTATATCTCAAAATCTAGAGCTTGCCCTAAGCAGTACACTTAGGAGGAAATTGATAGAATAAACACCTGAATTAGAACAGATGAAAGGTCTCCAATTAATGACCTCAGTTTGCACCTTAAGAAACTAGAAAAAAGAACAATTTAAATCCAAAGCATATAAAGGAAGGAAATAATGAGAGGAAATCTATGAAATAGAAAGTAAGAGCAGAAATCAATTAAACCAAAAGCTGATTTTTTGAGAATAAAATGTAAAAGCTTCTAGCTAGACTAATCAGGAGAAAAGGGATAGACGAAAATTAACAATATCTGGAATAAAAGAGGGGACATTATTAGAGATTATATGATTACTAACAGGATAATAAAAGAATATAACATGTACAATGAACCAAATCCCTGATAAGATATAAACTACGAAAGCTCACGCAAGAAGACATAAATAACCTGAATAACTCACTATACATTAATGAACTTAAATTATTAAATATCTTCCCATGAAGGAAATTCTAGGCCCAGGTTGCTGTAGTGGCAAATTCCATCAAATATTTAACAAAGAAAGAATATAAATTCTACATAAATTATCCTATAAAGTGGAAAAGGAGGTAATAGTTTCCATTCTGCGAGGCTAGCATTATAGTGAGAACAAAGCCAAAGACATTACAAAAACTATAGACCAATACTCCTCATGAACATAGACACAAAATTTCTAAACATTTCTTTAGCAAGCTTAAGCCAACAATGTATACAAAAATACATAAAAATGGATAAAGAAGATGTGACACATATATACAACGGAAGATTACTCAGCCATAAAACGAAATGAAATTCAGTTATTTGTAGTGAGGTGGATGGACCTAGAGACTGTCATACAGAGTGAAGTAAGTCAGAAAGAGAAAAACAACTACCGTATGCTAACACATGTATATGGAATCTAAAAAAAAAACAAGTGGTTCTGAAGAACCTAGGGGCAGGACAGGAATAAAGATGCAGATGTAGAGAATGGACTTGAGGACATGGGGAGGGGGAAGGGTAAGCTGGGATGAAGTGAGAGAATGGCATTGACATATATACACTACCAAATGTAAAACTGACAGCTAATGGAAGCAGCCGCATAGCACAGGGAGATCAGCTCCGTGCTTTGTGCACCAGAGGGGTGGGATAGGGAGGGTGGAGAGAGACACAAGAGAGAGGAGATATGGGGATATATGTATATGTATAGCTGATTCACTTTGTTATATAGCAGAAACTAACACACCATTGTAAAGCAAATATACTCCAATAAAGATGTTAAAAAAATAAATAAATAAAATAAAATTCAGTGCCAAGAAACAACATTATGACCAAATGGTATTTGTCCCAGGGATGTAAAGAAAGCCTAAAATTGAAAAATCTATCAATATAATTCACCATATTAACAAACTAAAATAACAAAAACAAAAATATGATCATCTTGATAGATGGGGAAAAGTATTTGATAAAATCAGTATCCATTTTGGATTAATACCCTCACCAATGCAGAAGTAGAATGTAACATATTCAACCTGATAAAGAGTATTTATAAAAATGTAAAGGCAATTTCATATCTAATGGTGAAAAACTGAATGTATTGCTCCTAAAATCCAGAACAAAACAAGGATGTCTGCTCTCACTTCTATTGAACATTGCACAAGATAAGTATACAAAAATAAATTGTATTTCTATATAGAACAACAAAAAGTCAAAAATGGGAATTAGAATACCATGTAAAATAGCCTAAAAATGTGAAATACTTAGAGATAAATCTGAAAATAGATATGAAAGATTTATTCATTGAAAAGTACACTGCTGAGAGAAAATGAAGAGGCCCTAAATTAATGGAACAGTACACAGTATTCATGGGTCACTCAGTATTGCTAAGGTGTCAATGCTCCCAAATCATTTTACAAATGGAATGCAATCTGTGCAATTACAACAGAATTTTATAGAAAGTGAAAAACTCATTCTAAAATTCATATAGAAATTCAAGAGATCAAGATTAACCAAAAGAACTTTAAAAAAAAGAACAAAGTTGGAGAACTAACAACTTTATTTCACAGCTTATTAAAAGCTACAGCAATCACGATTGTATGGTATTGGTGCCAAGATAAATAAATATATCAATAGAATAAAATAAACAGTCCAGAAATAGACCCACCACACATAGTTCACTGATTTCAACAAATGTGCAAAGGCAATTCAACAGGGTAAATAACAGACATTTCAAGAAATGGTTCTTGAAAAATTGGATATCCATGTGCAAAAAAAAGAAAAACGTTCAATTCAAACTTCACACCATATACAAAAATTAACTCAAAATCGAATATAGATCTAAATATAAACCTAAAACTATAAAACTTTTGGAAGAAATAACAAAGGAATAATCTTCATGGCCTTGAATTAACCAAAGATTTCTTAACTCTGACACCAATAGAACTATCAATTTTAAAAAATATGATAAAACATACTTAATCAAAATTAAAATAGTTTGCTTTTAGAAAGATACTGCTATGAAAATAAAGAGTAGGTCACAAATTGGGAAAAACATTATTTGCATATCATATATATGATAACCTGCATTCAAAGTATATAAAGAATCCTCAAAACTCAATAATAAGAAAACAACCCAATCTAAAAAAAAATGAGCAAAGGATTTGAATTGATCCTTCACCAAGGAAGATATATAAGGGAGAATATGCAAATGAAAGAATGGTCAATATCATTAGTTATTAGGGGAATGTAGATTATAATCACAATGAGATACCATTACAGTATCTAAAATTAAACAAATTGATTATACCTAGCTTGTGTTGGTGAAGATGTGGAAAAAGTAGAACTCTGGGACACTTTCAATGAGAATGTACCAAAGTACGATGGTTCAACTACTTCGGAAAACAGTTCAGCAGTGTCATAAAACATTAAACATATCTACCATCATCTAGACATTCCAGTTCTAGGTATTTACCCAAGAGAAATAAAGGCAGATACACATACAAAGACCTGTACAAAAGTATTCACAGTAGCTTTATTTGTAACAGCCAAAAACTGGAAAAAAACAAATGTCCAGGTGAAAGAACAAATTATATTATACCCATATATTCTACAACATGAATTGTACCTCAAAATCATGATGTTGAGTGAAAGAAGGCAGACAAAAAAGAGTGCATACTGTATAATTCCATTTACATAAAACTCTAGAAAATGAAAATTAATCTACAGTGAAAAGTTGATCAGTGGGGGAGTGAGGAGGGATGGGAGGATGTATTACAAAGAGGCATCAGGAAACTTTTGATGAATATGTTCATTAACTTGATTGTGGTGATGTTTTCACTGGGATACATATGTCAGAACATATTAAATTGTACCTTTTAAGCATGTACAGTTTAATGTATTTTAATTATTCCTCAATATAGTTGTTAAAAAGAAAATTTTCTCTTGATAAGTCTTCATTAAAAATGTGTAGATCCTATCATCAATTGAAAACACAGTAAGGACAGTATTTCCAGTGGTACTTAAGCATAATGATACATGGCTAGAATGAAGACAAGCCCACAGCTAACATCATACTCAATGGTGAAAAGCTAAGCCTTTCCTCTAAGATCAGGAATAAGACAAGGATGCCCACTCTTGCCATTTCTATTCAACATGGTACTGAAAGTCCTAGTCACAGCAACTAAGCAAGCAAAAAGTAAATAAATAAAAGACCTTCAATCAGAAAGGAAGAAGTAGAATTATCTCTGTTTATAGATGACATGGTCTTATATATAGAAAACCCTAAAGACTTCACCGAAAAACTGTTACAACTAATAAGTTAATTCAGTGAAGTTGCAGGATGCAAAATTAACACACAGAAATCATTTGTCTTTCTATACACTGACAATGAACTATCTGAAAGAGAAATTAAGAAAGCAATCCCATTTACAATAGCATCAAAAGCAATAAAATACTTATAAATAAATTTAACCAAGTAGGTGAAAGACATACACTGAAAACTATGAAACACTGGTGAGACTGAGGAAGATATAAATAAATGGAAAGATATCCCATGATCTTGGATTGGAAAAATTAATGCTGTGAAAATCTCCGTACTACTGAAAAATGATCTAGAGAGTCCATGTAATCCCTATCAAAAGTCCAATAGCATTTTTCACAGAAATAGATAAAAATTATCCTAAAATTTGTATGGAGCCACAAAAGACCCCAAATAGACAAAGTAATCCTGAGAAAAAAAGAACAAAACTGGAGGCATCACAATTCCTGATTTCAAGCTATACTACAAAGCTACAGTAATCAAAACATTATGGTATGGGCAACGGTACATGGAACCAGTGGAACAGAACAGAGATTCCATATAAAAATCAACACATATGTGGTCAACTGATTTTTGACAAGAGCACCAGGAACACACAATGGAGAAAGGTTAGTCTCTTCAATAAACAGTATTGGTAAAACTGGATATCCACATGCAAAAGAATGAAACCAGATTCCTATCTTACACCACTCACAAAAATGAACTTGAAATGGACCAAAGACTTAAATGTAAGATGTGAAACCATAAAACTCCTAGAAGAAAATATAGGGGAAAAGATCCTTGACATTGGTCTTAGAAATGATTTATTGGATAAGAGACCAAAAGCACAGGCAACAAAAGTTAAAATAAACAAATTGGACTACATCAAACTAAAGAGCTTTGGCACAGCAAAGCAAACAATCAATAAATTGAAAAGGCAACCTGAAGAATGAGAGAAAGCATTAGCAAACATATAGCTGATAAGGGGTTAATATCCAAAATATATAAAGAACTCATACAACTCAATTGCAAAATAATAATAATCCAATTAAAAAATAGGCAAAGGACCTGAATAGACATTTTTCCAAAGAAGACATACAAATAGCCAATAGCTATATGAAAAGATGCTCTACATCACTAATCATCAGGGAAATGCAAATCAAAACCACAGTGAGATATATCACTTCATACTTGTTGTGATGGCTATTATCAAAAAGGCAAGAGATAACAAATGTTGGTGAGGATGTGAAGAAAAGAGAACCCTTACACAGTGTCGGTAGGAATGTAAATTGGTACAGCCGTTACAGAAAATAATATGGAGGTTCCTCAAGACATTAAAAATAGAGCTACCAAATGATCTCGCAATCCCACTCCTAAATATCCAAAGGAATTTAAACCATTATCTAAAGGAGATATCTGCACACCCATGTTCCTTTCAGCATTTCTTCACAATAACCAAGATATAAAAACAATCTAAATGCCTTTCAACAGATGAATGGATTAAGAAAATATGATATATATAATTGAATATTATTCAGCCATAAAAGGAAGGAAGTCCTACCATTTGTGACAACATGGATTAACCTGGAGGTCATTATGCTGAGTAAAATAAGCCAGAGAAAGATAAATACTGTATGGTATCACTTATATGCAAAATCTAAAAAAAAAAAAAAAAAAAGCCAATTTCATAGAAACAGAGAGAGTAGTGATTACCAAGGGCTAGGGGAAGGGGGAAATGGGGTGATACAGGTCAAAGGGCACAAATTTTCACTTATAAGAAGAATAAATTCTAATGTATAGCATGGTGACTACAGTTAATAATACAGTACTGTACACTTCAAAGTTGCAGAGAGTAGATCTCAGGCATTCGCACTCCCCACCCCCAAAAAGAGTTAACTAGGTGAGGTGACAGATGTGTTAACTATCTTGATCTTGGTAATCATTCTACAATGTATATGTGTATCAAATCATCACATTGTACACTTTCAATATATACAATTATATTTGTCAGTTATTCCTCAAAAAATTAATAAATAAAGATACATGGCTAGAGACAAATAAGCCAGTGTCCTTTATGATGATGGTCCTGAGCATCATGGCACAGTTTGCTCATGTATCACATTTGTAAATTGGTAAGCCTTTGCACGAAAATGTAGAGAGGGTGAAATAATAATCATTGTAACTTCCTTCTTTCCTACTGGTTTAATTCTTAACCTTCTTGAATGAATTAAAAATTACTCAAATATATGAAATTTGGAATAAATGTTAACTTACGTGTAAAAGCACATCTATAACATATTTAATCAAAGTAATATTTTCCTGATATTATTCACGCAGAAATAATACTGGTATTTACAAACAGTCTTTTAGAATTGGTGGTTAGGTGGGAAATAACCACAGACATGTCTCCAAGTGCATCTCAAGCTAACGTAATAAATTATTTTCTGCATTATATTTTAAGAATCAATACAGTTGAATGAACCAAATGTGCATCCAGCAAAATCTAGCCAAAAAATATCATATATAAAAGTGAATGTGTACTTTAAATATTTATTTAACATTTAACATAAATATATTAACACTACATACTTTAAATATGGTACTACACTTCCACTTACCTTTATAAAACATCGAAAATATCCTTTCTGAGCCAATGCAATGATCAGTGACTTGAAAAGATATTTTCTAACACAATTTGCAACTTTATATATTACAGCATACAATGTTAACTAATAGCATACAGTATTAACTAATAACCATTGAGATAGTCATTTCCTGAGTGCAAAACCAAACATCCAAATTACTGCACCAAAAAATTCTGATGAATCATTATTTGATTTCTAGTTATAAAGAGGAATATCTTTAAGATTTCATTTATTATGCTTGTTATCCAGGAAACATGCTTAATTCCCCAAATCTCCCTTAAATAATGTTTATAAAATACATATGTCAGGTCACTGTCTATACCCATTTGCAGCAGCCAATCAAAATAAGTATTTAAGGGGCATCGGTGGGAAATAATTTGTCACTATATAGGTCAGCTCTCTTATTAATAATAATAAAAACTGACATAACACCATTTGTACAGCAATTTCATATCAAGACTCCAAAGATTTATTCATTAATACTGCCAATATTTCTAGGCATTATTTGGCAAACATTCATCTCCATCTTACTGATTTATAAAGCAAAGCCCTAACTCATAAAATGACATGAACCTAGTGACTCTATGTTTTCTAACTCACAGCCCATTTCTATTTGCCAGGGAGAAGAGAAAGATATAATACATCTAGCATGAAATAGTTTGGCTACCCCAGGATAGTGAAATATCCAATTGGTACTTGGGTCTTATCTATTCCCACCTTTTTATATGCGATCCAGTCAAACACCCTGTCAATATCTGTTGCCCGTAGCACTTCCTGTGATACTGGATGGGAACTGGCCAAGCCGTCAAGCAGCATCACTTCATGTAGAACATCTGTCAGAAACCTCTGTTTTTCCTGCAATATAGTAGATGGAACAACATCATAGGTGATTCCTGGTTATGACGGAATATGTGTGACAATATGAACAGAATGTGTGTTACTTAATTGATGATGCTCATCAACCTACATGGTGAGACTTAACTCTAAAGAGAAACCGGTAAATAAAATGCCCCTTAAGTCACTCTAAAATAACAGTGAGCACAACATGAAACAAAATCAATGGGCTACAATGGGCCCTAAATAGAAACAATGGACTCTATGTTTTAGCAGTGGTTAAAACAAATTTGGAGCGTGGGCACATAAAAACTGACTAAGCTTGTTTACGTGTTCTGTAGGGTCAAAACTAAAATTCCAGTCCCAAATAACCTTTTCATAGTTAATCCAATATAAGAATAATAACTAAATTTCAGAGTTCCATTGCTATTTCTTATTTCTAGTCCATTTAAACAACACATTCCCTCTCTTTCTGTTCCTCCCTTTCTTTCCCTCTCTTTCTCACTTACCTCTCTCTAATACACATACACACACACACACACACACACACACACACACACACACACTTATTTTCTAAAAGAATTTCAGGAGACCACCACAAATAATAAAAGGCATTACTGACATCAAACTATAATATCTGTGTATGTGGATGTGATACGTGAATTCAGAAAGTGGAGAGCAATAGGTATCAACAATCCATTTTGTGAAAGAAAACAAAATCGTGAGACTTCTGTGCATTGTTGAGACATTAGTATTTGCTCTAATAAAAGCTGATTTGTAATGTTAGTAAGAAACTGTAAAGAAAAAAGTACTTCTCTGTTGTTTTCGCTTTAAGAAGCCTGCTTTAAAGAAACAGCTTAGGTTCTGTTAACAAAAAAGCTGGCAGCTATTAGTCCTCCTAGTCTCCTGCCTTCACTGAGGGAGAAGGAGAGGAAAAAGAAGTTGCAAGAGGTAACAAGGGCTAAATAGCCCTTAGATAGTTGGCACCTGAGAGGTATCAATACAGAGATAAGACTGCAACACTTTAATTGCTCTAGCTAATTCTGAACTCATTCCTGGAGCCTCCAAATTTTGGGCCAGCAGATAAACTGCACTTTATTTCTGAGTGAGTTATAATTTCAAGCTGACAGTACACCAATCCTGGATTTTAAAAACTGGAAAGAAAATAAATATACTAAGAAAAGAATACTTAACTAGGCACATATATTTGTGTTAATTTAAATCTGGCTTTAAAGAAACATTTTTGTTCATCATCCCTTGCTCAATAATGTAGTATGTTTAATCAATAATTTAACTGGCCATCCAACTATATACTGTAAGGTTTATTTTCTACTAGCTTATTTTTATAGTCTGTGGACTATATATCTAATTTCTTTAGTCCTCTTTTTTCGGTCTACGAATTTCACGTCAATGCTCCATCAAAAAGGACTTTGTTGCAGTGACTGAACCAAAAGTCACTCCAAGTCCCAGAAGGATGCTCCAGACCGTAAGAGACCACAATAAAAAGTACAAACTTACAATGAATTAAGTGGCAAATACTACACAAAATGATACTGTATTTCTTCTTAAATCAAGTTCCTAATTCAAGATGAATTAAGAAAATTAAGAAGACTGAAATTGGACCCTGTAATATACAATTTTTTTAATTAAAAAACTTGGTATTGGGACGAGGGGAAGATGGCGGAAGAGTAAGACGCGGAGATCACCTTCCTCCCCACAGATACACCAGAAAAACATCTACACGGGGTACTACTCCTACAGAACACCCACTGAACGCTGGCAGAAGACCTCAGACCTCCCAAAAGGCAAGAAACTCCCCACGTACCTGGGTAGGGCAAAAGAAAAAAGAAAAAACAGAGACAAAAGAATAGGGACGGGACACGCACCAGTGGGAGAGAGCTGTGAAGGAGGAAGGGTTTCCACACACTAGGAAGCCCCTTCGCGGGCGGAGGCTGCGGGTGGCGGAGGAGGAAAGCTTCGGAGCCACAGAGGAGAGCGCAGCAACAGGGGTGCGGAGGGAAAAGCGGAGAGATTCCCGCACAGAGGATCGCTGCCGACCAGCACTCACCAGGCCAAGAGGCTTGTCTGCTCACCCGCCGGGCGGGCGGGGCTGGGAGCTGAGGCTCTGGCTTCCGTCGGAGCGCAGGGAGAGGACTGGGGTTGGCGGCGTGAACACAACCTGCAGGGGCTAGTGCGCCACGGCTGGCCGGGAGGGATTCCGGGGAAAAGTCTGGACCTGCCGAAGAGGCAAGAGACTTTTTCTTCCCTCTTTGTTTCCTGGTGCGCGAGGGGAGGGGATTAAGAGCGCTGCTTAAAGGAGCTCCAGAGACGGGCACAAGCCGCGGCTAAAAGCGCGGACCCGAGACGTGCACGAGACGCTAAGGCTGCTGCTGCTGTCGCCACTAAGAAGCCTGTGTGCGAGCACAGGTCACTATCCACACCACCCTTCCGGGGATCCTGTGCAGCCCTCCACTGCCAGGGTCCTGGGATCCAGGGACAACTTCCCCGGGAGAACGCACGGCGCGCCCCAGGCTGGTGCAAAGTCCCGCCGGCTTCTGCCGCCGCAGGCTCACCCCACATCTGCACCCCTGCCCCCCACCCCACGGCCTGAGTGAGCCAGAGCCCCCGAAGCAGCTGCTCCTTTAACCCCGTCCTGTCCGAGCGAGGAACAGACGCCCTCCGGCGACCTACACGCACAGGCAGGGCCAAATCCAAAGCTGAGCCCCGGGAGCCGTGAGAACAAACAACAGAAAGGGAAATCTCTCCCAGCAGCCTCAGGAGCAGCCGATTAAAGCTCCACAATCAACTTGATGTACCCTGCATCTGTGGAATACCTGAATAGACAACCAATCATCCCAAATTGAGGAGGTGGACTTTGACAGCAAGATTTATGATTTTTTTCCCCTTTTCCCCTTTTTGTGTGTATGTGTATGCTTCTGTGTGAGATTTTGTCTGTATAGCTTTGCTTCCACCATTTGTCCTAGGGTTCTATACGTCTGGGTTTTTTTTTCTTTTTTAATATTTTTCTTAATAATTATTTTTTTATTTTAAAAACTTTATTATATTTTCTTACTTTATTTTACTTTATCTTCTTTCTTTTTTTCTTCCTTCCCTCCTTCCTTCCTTCCTTCCTCCCTCCCTCCCTCCTTTATTTCTTTCTTTCTTTTTTCTTTCTTTCTTTTTTTCTACTTTTTCTCCCTTTTATTCTGAGCTGTGTGGATGAAAGGCTCTTGGTGCTGCAGCTAGGAGTCAGTGCTATGCCTCTGAGGTGGGAGAGCCAACTTCAGGACACTGGTCCACAAGAGACCTCCCAGTTCCACATAATATCAAATGGCGAAAATCTCCCAGAGATATCCATCTCAACACCAGCACCCAGTTTCACTCAACGACCAGCAAGCTACAGTGCTGGATATCCTAGCCAAACAACTAGCAAGACAGGAACACAACCCCACCCATTATCACAGAGGCTGCCTAAAATCAGAATAAGTCCACAGACACCCCAAAACACACCAACAAACATGGACCTGCCCACCAGAAAGACAAGATCCAGCCTCATCCACCAGAACACAGGCACTAGTCCCCTCCACCAGGAAGCCTACACAACCCACTGAACCAACCTTAGCCACTGGGGAGAGACACCAAAAACAACAGGAACTACGAACATGCAGTCTGCAAAAACGGGACCCCAAAAAGAGTAAGATAAACAAAATGATAAGACAGAAAAACACACAGCAGATGAAGAAGCAAGATAAAAACCGACTAGACCTAACAAATGAAGAGGGAATAGGGAGTCTACCTGAAAAAGAATTCAGAATAATGATAGTAAAGATGATCCAAAATCTTGGAAATAGAATAGACAAAATTCAAAAAACATTTAACAAGGACCTAGAAGAACTAAAGATGAAACAAACAACGATGAACAACACAATAAATGAAATTAAAAATACTCTACATGGGATCAATAGCAGAATAACTGAGGCAGAAGAACGGATAAGTGACCTGGAAGATAAAATAGTGGAAATAACTACTGCAGAGCAGAATAAAGAAAAAAAAAAATGAAAAGAACTGAGGACAGTCACAGAGACCTCTGGGACAACATTAAACGCACCAACATTCGAATTATAGGGGTTCCAGAAGAAGAAGAGAAAAAGAAAGGGACTGAGAAAATATTTGAAGAGATTATAGTTGAAAACTTCCCTAATATGGGAAAGGAAATAGTTAATCAAGTCCAGGAAGCACAGAGAGTCCCATACAGGATAAATCCAAGGAGAAATATGCCAAGACACATATTAATCAAACTGTCAAAAAGTAAATACAAAGAAAACATATTAAAAGCAGCAAGGGAAAAGCAACAAATAACACATAAGGGAATCCCCATAAGGTTAACAGCTGATCTCTCAGCAGAAACTCTGCAAGCCAGAGGGACTGGCAGGACATATTTAAAGTGATGAAGGAGAAAAACCTGCAACCAAGATTACTCTACCCAGCAAGGATCTCATTCAGATTTGATGGAGAAATTAAAACCTTTACAGACAAGCAAAAGCTGAGAGAGTTCAGCACCACCAAACCATCTTTACAACAACTGCTAAAGGAACTTCTCTACACAGGAAACACAAGAGAAGGAAAAGACCTACAATAACGAACCCAAAACAACTAAGAAAATGGGAATAGGAACATACATATCGATAATTACCTTAAATGTAAATGGACTAAATGCTCCTACCAAAAGACACGGATTGGCTGAATGGATACAAAAACAAGACCCATATATTTGCTATCTACAGGAGACCCACTTCAGACCTAGAGACACATACAGACTGAAAGTAAGGGGATGGAAAAAGATATTTCATGCAAATGGAAACCAAAAGAAAGCTGGAGTAGCAATTCTCATAACAGACAAAATGGACTTTAAAATAAAGAATATTAGAAGAGACAAAGAAGGACACTACATAATGATAAAGGAATCGATCCAAGAAGAAGATATAACAATTGTAAATATTTATGCACCCAACATAAGAGCACCTCAATACATAACGCAAATACTAACAGCCATAAAAGGGGAAATTGACAGTAACACATTCATAGTAGGGGACTTTAACACCCCAGTTTCACCAATGGACAGATCATCCAAAATGAAAATAAAGAAGCAAACACAAGCTTTAAATGACACATTAAACAAGATGGACTTAATTGATATTTATAGGACATTGCATCCAAAAACAAAAGAATACACATTTTTCTCAAGTGCTCACGGAACATTCTCCAGGATAGATCATATCTTGCGTCACAAATCAAGCCTTGGTAAATTTAAGAAAATTGAAATTGTATCAAGTATCTTTTCCGACCACAACACTATGAGACTCGATATCAATTACAGGACAAGATCTGTAAAAAATACAAACACATGGAGGCTAAACAATACACTACTTAATAACGAAGTGATCACTGAAGAAATCTAAGAGGAAATCAAAAAATACTCAGAAACAAATGACAATGGAGACACAACAACCCAAAATCTATGGGATGCAGCAAAAGCAGTTTTAAGAGGGAAGTTTATAACAATACAATCCTACCTTAAGAAACAGGAAACATCTAGAATAAACAACCTAACCTTGCACCTAAAGCAATTAGAGAAAGAAGAACAAAAAAACCCCAAAGATAGCAGAAGGAAAGAAATCATAAAGATCAGATCAGAAATAAATGAAAAAGAAATGAAGGAAATGATAGCAAAGATCAATAAAACTAAAAGCTGGTTCTTTGAGAAGATAAACAAAATTGATAAACCATTAGCCAGACTCATCAAGAAAAAAAAGGAGAAGACTCAAATCAATAGAATTAGAAATGAAAAAGGAGAAGTAACCACTGACACTGCAGAAATACAAAAGATCATGAGAGATTACTACAAGCAACTCTTTGCCAATAAAATGGACAACCTGGAAGAAATGGACAAATTCTTAGAAATGCACAACCTGCGAAGACTGATTCAGGAAGAAATAGAAAATATGAACAGACCAATCACAAGCACTGAAATTGAAACTGTGATTAAAAATCTTGCAACAAAGAAAAGCCCAGGACCAGATGGCTTCACAGGCGAATTCTATCAAACACTTAGAGAAGAGCTAACACCTATCCTTCTCAAACTCTTCCAAAATATAGCAGAGGGAGGAGCACTCCCAAACTCATTCTACGAGGCCACCATCATCTTGATACCAAAACCAGAAAAGGATGTCACAAAAAAAGAAAAGTACAGGCCAATATCACTGATGAACATAGATGCAAAAATCCTCAGCAAAATACTAGCAAACAGAATCCAACAGCACATTAAAAGGATCATACACCATGATCAAGTGGGGTTTATTCCAGGAATACAAGGATTCTTCAATATACGCAAATCAATCAATGTGATACACCATATTAACAAACTGAAGGAGAAAAACCATATGATCATCTCAATAGATGCAGAGACAGCTATAGACAAAATTCAACACCCATTTATGATAAAAACCCTCCAGAAAGTAGGCATAGAGGGAACTTTCCTCAACATAATAAAGGCCATATATGACAGACCCACAGCCAACATCATCCTCAATGGTGAAAAACTGAAAGCATTTCCACTAAGATCAGGAACAAGACAAGGTTGCCCACTCTCACCACTCTTATTCAACATAGTTTTGGAAGTTTTAGCCACAGCAATCAGAGAAGAAGGGAAATAAAAGGAATCCATATTGGAAAAGAAGAAGTAAAGCTGTCACTGTTTGCAGTGACATGATACTATACATAGAGAACCCTAAAGATGCTACCAGAAAACTACTAGAGCTAATCAATGAATTTGGTAAAGTAGCGGGATTCAAAATTAATGCACAGAAATCTGTGGAATTCTTATACACTAATGATGAAAAATCTGAAAGTGAAATTAAGAAGACACTCCCATTTACCATTGCAACAAAAAGAATAAAATATCTAGGAATAAACCTACCTAAGGAGACAGAAGACCTGTATGCAGAAAATTATAAGACACTGATGAAAGAAATTAAAGATGATACAAATAGATGGAGAGATATACCATGTTCTTGGATTGGAAGAATCAACATTGTGAAAATGCGTCTACTACCCAAGGCAATTTACAGATTCAATGCAATCCCTATCAAAGTACCACTGGCATTTTTCACAGAACTAGAACAAAAAAATTTCACAATTTGTATAGAAACACAAACGACCCTGAATAGCCAAAGAAATCTTGAGAACGAAAAACGGAGCTGGAGGAATCAGGCTCCCTGACTTCAGACTATACTACAAAGCTACAGTAATCAAGACAGTATGGTACTGGCACAAAAACAGAAAGATAGATCAATGGAACAGGATAGAAAGCCCAGAGATAAACCCATGCACATATGGTCACCTTATCTTTGATAAAGAAGGCAGGAATATACAGTGGAGCAAGGACAGCCTCTTCAACAAGTGTTGCTGGGAAAACTGGACAGGTACATGTAAAAATATGAGATTAGATCACTCCCTAACATCATACACAAAAATAAGCTCAAAATGGATTAAAGACATAAATGTGAAGCCAGAAACTAGCAAACTCTTAGAGGAAAACATAGGCAGAACACTCTATGACATAAATCACAGCAAGATCCTTTTTGACCCACCTCCTAGAGAAATGGAAATAAAAACAAAAATAAACAAATGGGACCTAATGAAACTTCAAAGCTTTTGCACAGCAAAGGAAACCATAAACAAGACCAAAAGACAACTCTCAGAATGGGAGAAAATATTTGCAAATGAAGTAACTGACAATGGATTAATCTCCAAAATTTATAAGCAGCTCATGCAGCTCAGTAACAAAAATACAAACAACCCAATCCAAAAATGGGCAGAAGACCTAAATAGACATTTCTCCAAAGAAGATATACAGACTGCCAAGAAACACATGAAGGAATGCTCAACATCATTAATCATTAGAGAAATGCACATCAAAACTATAATGAGATATCATCTCACTCCAGTCAGAATGGCCATCATCAAAAAATCTAGAAACAATAAATGCTGGAGAGGGTGTGGAGAAAAGGGAACACTCTTGCACTGCTGGTGGGAATGTGAATTGGTACAGCCGCTATGGAGAACAGTATGGAGGTTCCTTAAAACACTACAAATAGAACTACTATATGACCCAGCAATCCCACTCCTGGGCATATACCCTGAGAAAACCATAACTCAAAAAGAGTCATGTACCAAAATGTTCATTGCAGCTCTATTTACAATAGTCTGGAGATGGAAACAACATGGGATGAATGGATAAAGAAGATGTGGAATGGAATATTACAATGGAATATTACTCAGCCATAAAAAGAAACGAAATTGAGCTATTTGTAATGAGGTGGATAGACCTAGAATCTGTCATACAGAGTGAAGTAAGTCAGAAAGAGAAAGACAAATACCGTATACTAACACATATATATGGAATTTAAGGGGAAAAAAAATGTCATGAAGAACCTAGGGGTAAGACAGGAATAAAGACACAGACCTACTAGAGAATGGACTTGAAGATATGGGGAGGGGGAAGAGTAAGCTGTGACAAAGCGAGAGAGAGGCATGGACATATATACACTACCAAACGTAAGGTAGATAGCTAGTGGGAAGCAGCCACATAGGACAGCGAGATCAGCTCGGTGCTATGTGACCGCCTGGAGGGGTGGGATAGGGAGGGTGGGAGGGCGCGAGACTCAAGAGGGAAGAGATATGGGAACATATGTATATGTATAACTGATTCACTTTGTTATAAATCAGAAACTAACACACTATTGTAAAGCAATTATACTCTAATGAAGATGTTAAAAAAAAATTTGTATTTACATTGCTCAATTTAAGTCCAATAAAAAGCGAAGACAAGATCTCAGACAAATGGCCTAGATTTAGAGAATAAGAGAAAATTGTGTGTTTCCAAAATAAAAATTTTAAGCCGGAATGCAATCTTGTTAGTCATTCAATTTTAAAATGCACATTAAAGCTATTTGATACTGGAATTAATGAGAGGAATCATGAAATCTATAATGATACTTCAACTTGACCAATGAACATTTTTATTTATAAAAACTACCAACTGAAGGTGTGATATCCATTCTGAAGGTCAAATAATATTCAACTCTTCAAATAGTGATTGCTTGCTCCATTATGTCACTCAAACATCTGATCAAAAATCAGTGTAAAATGAACTTAACACAATGATTTATTTGAATCCTAATTTTTAATATTTAGCAACAATAAATATATAGATGCATATTAAAATCTAGTAAACATATCTTGGTTTGCTAGAGATGTGATTTTTTTTAAATGGTATAAAGTCAATGGCCATGAAATTATAAAAATGAAATCTAAGGTAAATTTCAAAAATGAAACTTTCTCGTTGAAGAAAATATAAGTTATACATAATATATTACTTCATGCTTCTGGAGAAAAATAAAAACAAACCTTTGGTCAGTGGAATTTCAAAAAGAAGAGTTTAAATTTAGTAGTGTTAAGTCATTAGCAAAAGATTCCTCTTCTACTTTTTTGGAGAGGATGATATTGTCTAATTGAGAAAAAGGGCATTAAGAGAGATGAAGAGAGAGAGAAGGAAAAACAAAAAAGAAAGAAAGAAAAGCCTGGCAGAAGATACTCACAAAGCTCAGAAGAGACAATAACTTAAATTGAGGGGGAGGAAAAGAAAATTCTAACCAGAGGCAAACCCAATTGAACAAAATTACAAAGAATTTTGCAGGAGAGAAGGTGCTAATTTTTTATAAAAGACCCACATCACTATAAAAGAAGAAACAATCTTGGTTTGTCAGTCCCAGGCTAGGGCCCTCCTCCTCCTCATCAACAACAACCATAATAATTACAGCAGAAATTACTAAGTGTTGGTTAGCTGCTTATTGTTGACCTGAGACTATGAAAGTTTAAAAATAAAGTAAAAGAAATCCTGGCTCTTACGTGAGATAAAAGATCAAACAAAATAGTTAGCCACAGTGAACAAAATAATAGTTTTCTCTTACAGACTAGAAATGCTAAATAATTTTGAGGCAAAACACGGTAAAACAGAATTATTTATGGAAAGTTTAATGGAAGAGGTAGAATTTGATCTGATCCTTCAAGTAACTTTAAAGTTGCGTGCATGCTCATGTGTTTGTGTACAGGGAAGAATATATTTATGGTGCATAGTCAACAGTTTTTATTCTACTCTATATTTTAAGGACACCATGATAAGCCATTCTACAACTTTCAAAATGTAAAACAATAAGGTAAAATGGAGAACTTTAAAATCTGTTTACAAGTTTATTGTTAACAGTAACAATAAATTCTACCACTCTAATACAGACACCTCTTGGAGATGTTGCATACATGCCTACATTTAATATTTATTGGTACAGCCGCTACGGAGAACAGTATGGAGGTTCCTTAGAAAACTACAAATAGAACTACTATATGACCCAGCAATCCCACTACTGGGCATATACCCTGAGAAAACCATAATTCAAAAAGAGTCATGTACCAAAATGTTCATTGTAGCTCTATTTACAATAGCCCGGAGATGGAAACAACCTAAGTGTCCATCATCGGATGAATGGATAAAGAAGATGTGGAATGAATATACAGTTCTAATAATATTGAATATGTGTGTCATTTTGTACTGAATTATTTTCAAAAATATGCTGTGTTTGAATTTTTGGAGAACAGTGTAAAGACTTTTCAGAAAAGTAAACAAAGTGTGAGTGAATGCACAGAGCTGAGAATAACACATGGAAAAGAAGAAAGGCACTATTGTTTTATTCATTCATTCATTTAACAAACATGTAGTAATTTCCTACTCAATGCCAGATACTGTACTGTGTTTTGGGAATAAATATATGATTAAAATCTAGTCCTCAACCTGAAAGAACTCAAAAGTAGTTGAGAAAGACAGGTAAACAGCTATCTGTATTATAATATGATGGATGTTATAAAAACACAGAGGATGAAATGATTAATTAGTTCAGAAAAGGCTTCACAGAGGAAGTGACATTAAAGTGAGTTGTTGAAGGATGAAAGGTTACTCAGATGAATGGGGAAAGCAGCTTAAAAGGGCAAATCCTGGCAGAGGAAACATGAAAAAAAGCTGGTCTGTTTGAATCCTCAGCTGTCAGGTTGAAGAATTTGGTCTTAATAAATAGGCAGTAGCAGACATAATGACATAATAAAAGTAGTGTCTTAGGAAAATTAACTTATCTGAGTTATACAGAGTGGCTTGGTGGATGTAGAAAGAGGAGACAGGAAGTGGCTATTGTACCAAGAGGCGATATGGTGATGATGTATTACAACAGGTGTTGCTGAAGGACTTTTGATTCTGAGAGATATTTTGAACGATCAACTGACATTGATGCCTTGGTCCCCTTAGTGGATGATGGAGAGGAAGTACTAACAAATAACTACATGGAATGACGTGATGGAATTTTAAAAGGTTTTAGATTGACAGAAAGTTTTAAAATGTAGGGGGCATGCTACTGACAGAAATGGAGAAGTGGAGAAAATTTTGGTTTGGAGGGCAAGTTAAAAGATGAGTTTTAGACATATTGCAAGGAATGTGACAGTGAACATTTAAAAAGCAATATGTCAGAGGCAACTGGAAGTAAAAGCCTAGGTCTAAGATAAGGGGCAAGGGCTAAACAACTTTTGGCAAGAAACAGTAATCTGTATACAAATATAAATGAAGTCTCGGAGAGAAGCAACTCTTTTTAAAAATTAATTCTTACAATATTAACACTTCATATAGTGGTATTTAGAAATATATGTGAAGGGAGTTATTAAAAATTCTTAACACATCATTAGATACACCTGAAAAAATCAATTCCTTGATGTCCCCAAACGGCTTCTGCCTGAACACATCAAGATCTGAATAGTCATGGTGATGGTGGGAAAAGAGGAAGTACTATTGTAAGAGAGGGCTGTCGGCAAGTTCCTATAGAAAGGCTGACTAATTTTAGTGAAGAGCAATACCAGGCAGACACTTTGACTCTTGTCATCAGAAAAGAAAGAAAACAATCAAGTAATCTAAATCGAGATCAAATAAAGTCAGATACATCAAACCAGACAAAAAGATGAGAGCAGAGGGCTTCCCTGGTGGCGCAGTGGTTGAGAGTCCGCCTGCCGATGCAGGGGACGCGGGTTCGTGCCCCAGTCCAGGAGGGTCCCACATGCCGCGGAGCGTCTGAGCCTGTGAGCCATGGCCACTGAGCCTGCGCGTCCGGAGCCTGTGCTCCGCGGCGGGAGAGGCCACAACAGTGAGAGGCCCACGTACCGCAAAAAAAAAAAAAAAAAAAAAAAAAAAAAAAAAAAAAAAGATGAGAGCAGAGCCTGAGCCAATTCAAGAAGTGGTGAGGTGCTCACAGGCATGAAAAGAGAGGAAAAACATTCTCTGGGCAGATATGGGTTACATCAGAGCAGCCACAAGGACTCAATTTTCTTTTTTTTTAAATTTAATTTCCTTTTTTTAAATTTTTACTGTAATATTTGATTTAAAATGTTGTGTTAGGTGCTTCCCTGGTGGCGCAGTGGTTAAGAATCTGCCTGCCAATGCAGGGGACATGGGTTGGAGCCCAGGTCCAGGAAGATCCTACATGCCATGGAGCAACTAAGCCCGTGTGCCACAACTACTGAGCCTGCACTCTAGAGCCCACAAGCCACAACTGCTGAGCCCACGTGCCACAACTACTGAAGCCCACGTGCCTAGAGCCCATGCTCCACAATAAGAGAAGCCACCACAATGAGAAGCCCGCGCACCGCAACAAAGAGTAGCCCCCGCTCACCTCCACTAGAGAAAGCCCCCACGCAGCAACAAAGACCCAACGCAGCCAAAAATAAATAAATTAAAAAAGTAAAATGTTGTGTTAGTTTCTGCTGTACAGCAAAGTGAATCAGTTATACATATACATATATCCACTCTTTTTTAGATTCTTTTCCCATATAGGTCATTACAGAGTATTGAGTAGAGTTCTGTGCTATACAGTAGGTCCTTATTAGTTATCTCTTTTATATATAGTAGAGTGTACATGTCAGTCCCAACCTCCTATATTTATCCTTCCCCACCTTCCGCCCTGATAACCATAAGTTTGTTTTCTACATCTGTGACTCTACTCTTGTTTTGTGAATAAGTTCATTTGTACCATTTTTTAGATTCCACATATCTAGGAGGATGGGTCTGAATATAAATGGTTCTTTCGTTATTCCTGAGAGAAAAGACAGGAACACTGCTGCAAAATTGATGAAAGAGTCCTAGACTGTAAGAAAAATATCTGCCATTCACTAGCTGTCTGACCTTGAGCAAGTTAATCTTTTCAGACCTCAGCATCCTCATTTGTAAACATATGTGGTTGTGAAGATTAAAGATAATTTGTTCTACAAATATTTATTGAGCACCTGCTATATCCCAAATGGTATGTCTGGTTCTGGGGATAAAAAGATAGAAAAACAGGGATCCAACCTTCAGAGATTTTATCCTAGTAGAAAGAGAGACAAAAATGAAAACAAATATTGAAATAGCACCTACTATGTGTAAAAATGGAAGTAGGTTCAGGATACAGAGTGACTACACAGAGAAGGCTGTGATTGGTTCTGCCTGGAGAAAGGAAGGAAAGCTTCTGAATTGATAGTTTGAGTTGAATCTTTAAGGGGAATTGAGTTTTCTAGGAGAATACCACAGAAAGGGGCATTTTGGACAGAAAGGAATATCTGGGGAAAACCATAGAGGTATGAAACAGCCTGACCTGTTTGGGGGACTCCAGAGTTTTGCGTGGCAGAAGGCAGGGAGTATAGTGGGGTAAATGACTACTGATTAGTGCACAGAGACAGACAAGAACAGAATTATCAAGATCCTCCATGGCGAGTTAGGAAGCTAGAATTAAGAAGTGACATCACCAGACCTACATTTAGAAAGATGACTATGAATACTGGAAAGCGGACTAGAGTGAGGGGCAACTCAAAACAAAAGAGGACAATACAGCACAATTATGCAAAAATAGCACACAATATGGGCTTTATCTTTGTGATCACAAAATATTATACCATTATTTTTCTAAAATTTAGCTCAATTTTGTGATGACCAATGGTGATCCAACAAGGTATTTACTTTGAAATTCCAAAATGTATGAATCATAGATTTAGACATAAATATAAACATAGGCATAAATACAGATATGTATGTAGATACACATAAAGATAACCAAATAGATACAAATATTTCCTTTTCAGTATTTTCATTAGTTTCTTTAAAGCAATGTCTTATTCCAGTTTTTAATACTGACAACATCCTCTTGAATATAGATAAAGGTACTTTTCTAATCCATAGAGTCAAATGAACAAGAATGTCTGACAAAAATTATTTGAACAATACAATCTAATTCCACGCGTTTACTGATTGCTTTGTACACGCAACCTCCATACGGTAGAGGCTGGGGAAACAAACGAACTTGGGACACAATTCCTGCCTCCAAGCAACTCCCATTATGATAGGGAAGATACACACACGTACAACTCATTCGTGCCATTTGATGGGTAACGTATTAGTAACCAGACAAAGTACTGTGGGAGTAGAGAACAGAGGGAACGTTACGGGTAAAAATGCTTTCAGTGTCTATGACCATGTTGATTCAATTTCAACTGATCTATCGTAAAGAGAAGAAATTAGATATATCATTCATACTTTGTGTCTTTGGAAATCTATACTACCATGAGATGAAGCCTTTTAAGATTTCATAGGTTAAACAAAATGCCACATGAGTCATTACTAATCTGAACCCCTTGCTTGCATAAGACTAGAACAAGGATACAGATATACCTAGCATTGCATATTTTGGCTTTTTCACTCTTGTTCTTCATGACTTATTCAAATCAGGACAAATTAAAGGAGAAGAATACAATCAAAAATCCAAACAAGAAAAGCAAACATATTGGAGGAAAATATACATCAGGTTTTATCTATGTGATATGGTATCTCTGTGACGTCGCAATTATCATCTTTTGTAAACACACAACACTATGCCATATTTGTAAAAATTATAAATTATTTGGATTCCAAGTCTCTTAAAATATTAAAAGAATTTTACTATGTAATTTTATATTTCATCCTACTTTTATAAAGTTCTAAAATGTCCAAAAGTATTTTAAGCTTTACTCAGTTGAAAGTTAGCTAGATGTACTTGTGAAATATAATGTCATTATTTAGCTGATTAGCTAACATTTTGTAGATAGCTAAATCATACTGATAAATGAAATAAAACTAAAGATGTAGTGAAAATAAGAGTTGCTTCTATATAGTATTTCTTAAAAATTAACATTTCAAAATCTCATGTTTAAAATACACATGCCTAAGATGTTGATAATCATTTTCATGTGCAGCTTGTTAAAACAGTCCACTTATATTAAAGTCAGACTTATGTAAACACACATATATGCAGTAGGCATTAAAGAATAATTTTAGAAATAATCACCATTAATGCCTATAATAAATCAAGCACTGTACTGAAAATTTTACCTCTGTTTTTGTCCACATAACCTTTTACAGTAAGTGGTACATGAACATAATTATCTGTGCAGATCTCTATTGATTTAACATTATTCTGTGATTTCACATGAGCTTTACAATAAGTAACCAAATGTGTTCTATACGCTCTTATTTCTTTTAACTATCAACTACATTTCATTCACTGCCAAGCCACACACGCTTTAAGATGCCTTAGTCAACGCACTAACTAAAAAAGCAATTATATCTCTATAAGACTATCTTGGATGACTTTATAAGGCTCTCATAACCCCATAACTCCTTGCACAGGTTTTTATGAACTGATATACTCTCAAACATGACTAACACAGAGAGAAGGTGGGTTAAATTGTGAGTCTCTTCAATGACTACATCCTTCAGCTGCCTTATGTTTTGTTTGTAATATCCAGGCTGAATGTGTCATGTCTAATATTATCCAAGATGTGACACAGCTAAGGGAAAATGCTAGGATGAAACACAAAATGTACTATATTGTATTCAACCAGATTCTGAGCCTTCTGCATACTTACTCAAGAACCTTTAAGATATAGCAATATTGATATGGCAGAAGTCACCATCAATGTCATTTACATATTCATTAATTATGATAATCCTGGGTCTTACGGAACAACCTTGAATGTGCTTCAAATAATGTCAATCACAGTAATAATTATGAACAGGTTGTCTAATTACATAGCTCATTCTGATTCTAGCAGCCCAAAAAAATCACTGTGAACAATCACCATATGCCATGTACTTTTATATAACCCTCTTAAAATGTTCATATCATATATTTTTTCAGATTTCTTGACAGTTTTTCCTTCTGTTTTCCTTCAAACACTTATCCAATGTAGTTTTATATACTTTTAAGCTCAATATCCTTTTTTTTTTTTTTGCGGTACGCGGGCCTCTCCCGTTGCAGAGCACAGGCTCCGGACACGCAGGCTCAGCGGCCACGGCTCACGGGCCCAGCCGCTCCGCGGTATGTGGGATCTTCCGGGACCGGGGCACGAACCCGTGTCCCCTGCGTCAGCAGGGAAGCCCAGCTCAATATCCTTTTTATTTCAATGAATAAGTTCTTATATAGACATAGAAACTGCTTATAATCTTTCATAAATTGTTTGTTGTCCATAATTTCTTTTTTTTGTTAACTTTTGACCAGAATTCTATTATTTGAATTCCTCATAGATGCTATACTTTGGGTTAAATGCTGAGAAATGATGGTAAATAAACAGTCCTTAACTGATGAAGCATATTGTTTAGTGGGGGAGATTTACTTCCTCTTCTTTGCTAATTAACATGAACTCATACCCACTCTTGTACATGTCACTTCAGCATCCTCTGCATAGAGAGGTAAGCTTCTTCACCTTTTCAATAATCCTCTCTCTACTTTGGCAGTAAGAATCTTTTCCTCTATCTCTATGCTTAATTGTTTTGAGTAGCTGACAAGACGTTTCAATAAAATCAAATTTGACAGTTTTTTTTTGATACTCACACACCTGTTTCTCACATCCATCACGAGAAGTTGCTAATATTTTCAGACAAATCAATAATAAGCTAACAAGGCCCTATAATATTTGATTGATAAAATGTAATCCAGAGTATTTTTAAACACACACTGACTAATCATCTTAAACAGAGTCAATTTCTACTTAAATCCTAATAGAAACTTTCTTATACCATTCAGGTCAGGAATAATTCCAAAAATAGGCTAGCCAACTCCCAGAAGTCATTAACATGATTACCAAGTAGCTAGTTTATTTTATGTTATTTTAATTTATGAAATAAATAATAATTAAAATGACCTTAATTCTGTAACAAAATTTTTATTAACTTGATAATGAAATTTATTAAATAACATATTTGATAATTTAATTTTAATATTTAGTGATATAAATGATCAGTTCATCAAATAATCTAGCTAAATAAAACTTTACACTTGTTGCCAGATCACAGAAGTCTGTATATTTCCAATGAAAAAAAAAGCATTAATTTTTTCAAATTTAAAAGATTTACTAACTCATAACAAACAACTCCAGAATACATAGAGTGCTATGGCCCAAAAAGTTAACCAATTCAGAAAGGAAACTCCACATTTATTCCCAGACCCTATATATTACTGTATCTCAAAGTAAGCTACTATAACATTTATAGACTGATTATAAAATTAGCAAAGAAAATATTACTCAGAATGCAAAATCTGGACTAGCGATCCATTTATAACGTGCAAAAATATTAAAATATTAGCATTCCAAAGTCATTCTGAAATGGAACAGGTATACTCAAAAGTATTATGTGAAGGCAATTTCTTTGCTCTTATTAATTTTTAATATGTGATTCACAAGATACTCCACTGGAAAACATATTTTCGACCCTAAAAATAATACCATTATACTTAAGTACCTAATATTAATAGTAATATTTGTAGTAAGAAGAAGAAGAAGAATATCTTAGAGTTTTAAAACTATTCTGTGACAAAAACAGTACAGGTATTTCATACATATTTTGAAGATGGAGAAACAAGATCACACAGCTATTAAGTGTCAAAAATCTGAGACTTCCTTGGTGGTCCAGCAGTTAAGACTTTATGCTCCCAACGCAGAGGGCATGGGTTCGATCCCTGGTCAGGGAACCAAGATCCTGCATGCCACACAGTGTGGACAAAAAAGAAAATGAATCCATGGGATAGGTAGAAATAAGGAATCGAACTTCATTCTAGGAAACTGTAAAGTAGCATTACTCGGACAAAAAATAATTTAACTTAATTGGTAAAATAGATCTATGAGACTTTGAGGACATTGATGTTCATACTCATCTGTGGTCCCCATCTCTAACAGAGACACTTGCAAAGACTGGGCCTCCAAAAAATGTTTGTTACATAATGAAAAATGAGTGAGTCAATATAGATTAATCCCTGGAAATATTTTATAAATTAGGGGCCCTAAAAATGCCAGCAAAATGCTTAGCAACTAACAGAATAATATCATTTTGTTGTGAGAAGCCAAATTATTTTCAGGCCTAGGAAGTGATATAAACCATCATCTCTCAGAAGAAGCCAAAGATTCCAAGAAAAGCACCTTATGGTCTTAAAAAGTAAGACAAAGAAACACGGAGAGTTTTTACTTTTAATTAGTCATCTTCAATATTGTATTGTGTTTAATGTCCTTCAAATTGGACTGATCAAGTGGATAGTCGGGAAGATAATGTAATTAATGCCAAGTTCTGCTCTTTAGGAGCAATCGAACTAACCCTCTCTTTAATCAGAAAACTTGGGAAATAAATAATAAATAGATGAAAATATCCCACCATCACCAAAAGCACCACTATAACCAAAAGTACGGAAATATTTTTTTTAAAGTACTTATCTTCCAAGCAAAGCTGTGAAGCTTAGGGAAAGAACAGAACTTAACTGAGCAGAAAGATACTCAAATTCTAAATAAAAATAAATAGCTATTGTAAATCTAAGCAAATATTAGAGAACATGTTTGATCCATGTAATATAAAAATAATAATACGTAGCTAAATCTTCTTCCTGTTCCATTATTTGGCTAATCCTCTGAGACTTACTACGCTAAATTTTATTTTCCAAACATATCTATGAATATGAACAGTCTGATTGAGATTATGGATCTGTGTTTTTGAGCTACTGCATAAACAAAACAACTTCTGACAGAGCATGGTTGGTCAACTAAGAGCAAAAAAAAAAAAAAAAAAATCCTCAATCTACCCACACCTTCTAACTGAAACCACCACACTAAAGATAAAATACAGTTGTATAAGAAGCTGATATATAGCAGGTCTCTGCTAATAAGCCATGAGGTTTATTCCATAGAAATTAGCAAAGTGAATGTCTCATTTTGGGTACTTGATAATTCTTTGAATGAATTAATTAAAAAGAATGAATGAAATGTATAACTGAATGGAATGGTAAAAAAGTGGCAGCAATCCATCAAACTAGTTTATATAAAATTAATGTTAACAGCACTCAGGAAACACATCACTGAACTATAAATAAAATCTTGAGAAGAGAAAATTTTAAATGATTAAAGGAGTTAATTGGACACAGGTGGATTTGAAGTAGGTTCTTAGAGAAAAGCATCCCCACATATCTTCATTTTTAAAGACAAATATGACAAAGATAACACTCCAATCATTAGAAAGAATTTTATTTCATTAGTCCCAGGGAAAGGTAAAAAGCTAAAGATATAAATAGTTTCAAAAGGGGCTTACTTAAAACTGTGAACGGCAGATCCACAGAGGTTATTCAGCTCAGTGTCAAAACATGTTCTACCCCAAATCATCTTTTTGGACTCATGGTTGAAGAGAGCTGCCTGAGTGGTGGCCTGCATGGTAGTGTAGCCATTACCACACTCTCAGACTCTTAAGAAAAATGACAGCAAAGATGCGTACTCTCAAGATACCTAGCAGAAGGTCTTACTCTATTTCACAGCGAATTAGCATACGTAAAGTGTTTAATGTTACACAGTAAATGCTACGTAAGCCTTTATTATTGCAAGTGTTACTGGAGTAACTGAAGCAAAATCTTCATCAACCTCAAATTATTGCTTTTTGCTTTCTCTTGACAGGAAGCTCCTTTACATTTTTTGATTCATATCACTTGAACTCAGTACTTTCATTTATCACATCCTTGTCTAGCAACAGCTGAACAGTGTTGAAGTAACCTTGATGAAATGGAAGAAAAAAAAAAGTCCCATAAAGTGTTATGGACTGAGACAGTCACTCCTTGTTTAGAAATGAGTGTGTTGTAATATCTTTTAAAGCATATAGCTGCCTGGTTAAGGATGATTAATAATTATAAAAATAATGAATTATTCTTTGGTTGTCCTCTTAGTCCCCAGCTTTCCTTTTTGGTTGTATTCATGTTACAGATTTTGCAAAGCAAATTCTCTTTAACATATCTGAGATGATACTGAATGATATCAAGTGTTGAACAATTCATGTATCATAAGAAGATAAACGTTTTTACTAAGCGTGGTAAAAGGGACAGATTAAACTGGTATAATCTGCTATTGCAAATCATAAGTATTTGAGAACAATGATGTCTAACAGAACATTTCATCATTTTGATATAAATTTTTGGCATCATCAATTTTTTTGTTTATCAAGTGATGTCTGACCATTTTTAGCAAGTTGGAATATTTTGCTTGCAAACTGCTCTTACCTAAAAAGGGAATGAATGGGTTAACTTTTCCTATATTATTTCTAGATATGAGAAAGGATAGCGTTGCATTATTGTTAGGCTCCAGGTTCAGAAGAGTTTTCTTCTTAGGAAGTGTCTAATCCTGTCAATTTATTGGTTACTTTTGAAATTCCTAAGGAAATGCAGAAAGACCTTGACACCATGCAAACCTGAACACAGTCTTCGGAAGAAATACTTTATTCTGAAGAGAATGCTCATTTATCTTTTATCTCCAAGTTTAAAATATACAAAACCTGAAACAGTGTCTTTCTGAATATAAATGGCTTTTTAAAAAATCATCCTTTAAGAACATACATGGGGCTTCCCTGGTGGTGCAGTGGTTGAGGGTCCGCCTGCCGATGCGGGGGACACGGGTCACGGGTTCGTGCTCCGGTCCGGGAAGATCCCACATGCCGCGGAGCGGCTAGGCCCGTGAGCCATGGCCGCTGAGCCTGTGCGTCCAGAGCCTGTGCTCCACAACGGGAGAGGCCACAGCAGTGAGAGGCCCGCGTACCGCACAAAAAAAAAAAAAAAAAAAAAAAAAAGTTGATGTTTCCAGCACAAAGAGAAATGACTTGCGAGGGGTTCGGAGGGAAGACTAAAGGGAAAGCATAAAGAAGAAGTCTATTTTGAAGACCGTGACCCCCAGGAGACCCAAGTGAGCACCCCTTCTACTTTTCTTCTAGTCTTTCAATGTAAATGTCACTTTTAAGCTACTGAGAAGGATCAAAAATACCATAGACCCTTGGGACTAGCCATCAGAAGCTTTTAAAATGTTCACATTCAATATGTCAGTCATTTGAGAAAAAAACGTCATCTACCAGGTTGAAAACAATTGGATCACCTTCTAATTTACTGATTTCTCAGGAGCAGAATATTATATGTGGATTTTTTATCGTAATAGACAAAATACAACTCTATGGAAAATCACATATATATGATGTATGTGTATATACACATTTATTTGGTATTCAGTATTTATAAAGTAAGATTCTAAAATAAATATTTAATTCCCAAATGGTCTATCTTTGACACCATAGCCCTCCTGGGCAAATATATTTTGATATTGATGAATCATAGGCAATAGTACCAATGTACCAACTACTGCTGAAATGTATATTAACTAACTTTGAAAAGCATGTGAAAGCTTTCTTCCCTACAGACATTAAATCAAAGATGGACTTAAGACATGAACAGCTGAACAAGTAAAATATTAACCAAAACAATTTCTTCTCTCTCTAATTTTCTACTTTCCCCTCTCTTGAGTACTAGAGTGTTTATTATTGTTTAGAATAATTAAGCAATATATCTTTACATTTAAACTGGAAAAAAACTGAATTCAATAAACTCTGTATCTATTTCAGTTCACCAATGATTTTCTCAACTTCTTTTTGAATAAAAACAAAATAATCTAAGAAGTAAAGGTAATTTTATTGCAATGCCTATTAAATTTAGCAGGCAATTTTTGTTGGAGCACGTTAAAATGATACTGAGTCTAATGGCAGAATTCATTTTTGCTATTTTAGTCCTGCCCATGATAAAAACAATTGAGAACATTTATCAAAGTTTTGGGCAACACACTTTGAGATATCCTAAGTATTTAGCATAATGAAGTTTAGTTGCATGATTCTCTATTAATAGTTATCTTTATGCCCAGGTATGTGCCCTCATAAAAATTCAGGAAGAATTCCCAGCCTGCAGACTTTATCAGTGTATAAAGTTATTGCTGTGTAAATCTCCTTTAATCCCAAATTATTTAATAAAAGAACATACACTCATGTTGAATAATTCTCATTATAGCAAGTACGTCCTTACAAGGCTACATTCAGGAAATTAAAGGTTACACCTATCATACAGATACAAATTATAGTGAAAACCTGTGCAATATGCACCAGGGATATGATTTTGCCTGCATCGGCATCAGGTCTGTAAAAGAAGGAGTTCTTCGTGGTATCATTTTACTATTCATCCTTTTCCTGTATTGAAGCTCTTTTATTATAGACTTTTTCAAATTTAAATGATAAAGAATTGTTGAAGAATAGTAACTAGGCAGCATGAGTCTTTTCTTTTCTCCCTTTGGACGGCCATCAACAGCATACTGTAACTTAATCATCCAATAATGTTGTCATTAACAACCAACTTTGATCAAATAACATCAAGCAAAAGGACTACTCAACCTATGAAATCTAACCCCAGCCCTGAGCTGAAGAAGTTGCTTCTGTTGATCTTGACACTTCTGTTTGATGAATGAAACATGATATAAGGCTTATGTTCCTATAGAATAGTCCACATTGCCAAAAAAGATAAGCATTGATTTGGGGAGACTGAGTCTAGATACAAAGATTACAGAAAACTTTTTGTAATCTATACATAATTGTTAGAAATCTAGGGTGTCAAAATAGATTACTAGGGTTGGAAATGTGAGGGTATTTATACATAAAATCAATGCCCCTTTGTAATGGAGCATTTATTATTTTCCAGGTCCATGATACCTACTCACATTTGTATAGCGGTTCATGCATTTCAAAGACCTCCAAAGTTATTTTATCTTCACAAAAATTATGTGTGCTTACCAAGTCAGTATAATGGCCCCCATTTCTCAAATAGTAAGGGTGAGTCAAAGAAGTGAAATGCCTTTCTTGGAATCTGAATTTCTTCTTGCCTATCCATTTCCTGACCTTATATCATACTACCTGTAAAGGCCCATATCTATAAAATAGTATACTTGATCAGTTTATTGGGGAACAAAATTTCAGAGTAGTTTTTATTCCATGTAGTGTTTTTAATGTAAAAACTGATTATTGCTTTAGCAGAAACTGACTGTAGACACATACACACACATATATACAACCTAAGATTTTACTAACAGTTAAGCAGGCTACACAAGTATACTATCCTAAATCAGAGCAAGAGCTTCCTTGACAATACAGTGTAATTCTGGGCTTCCTTATTGCTATTCCATCGAAGGTAGACTGTCATAGTAATCTCCCCAGCAAACTGAAATTGTATTTCAGTGCTTGAGCCTTGGTGTCTAAAAATAATTAAAGCACTGTTTTTGAGATTAGAGGCAAAAGAGGTCAGCTTCCTGAATTTCTTTACTTCTGACACAAGCCTGACTTCTGGTTTTTCTAATTTAGGCTAAGTTCTAGTGAAGCCCAAGCCTTGTTCTCCTGGGGGAGTTTCTGTGCATATCACAACAGTATGAGTTACTGCTAACACAGCCATCACTCTTGTTCTTTCTAGTATTTCTTTCACTCTTTTGCTGATGCCATTATGAAAAATAGTGCTGACACAGCCTTAAAGTCACTTAATATCCTTTCTTACTTATGTGGCTAACTTAGTCCTAAAATTTTGTTTGCAAAGAAGATATTAACGATCCTTGGAGGAGAATTTGTTTAGAGTCTCTTCTTACAGGTTTTATAAATTTAATATATTGAGGTACTCTACAACCTAAATTGAAAAAACTACTAAAAAAGCAAAAGCAGCCAATGATCAGACAGTATTTGTAATCTTTAAAATCCGAACATAAAGAGTCATAATAATAAGACCTGTTTTCACTATTGCCTAATTAACTGTGATGGACCTTATTCTTTCATTTCTTAGTTTAATCCATCATTAATTGTTATTTTTGATTATAACATATGGATTAATATCTTACCAGCTCAAGGTTTTTATACTTCCAGGGCATGGTATGTATTCTGTTAAGGACAAAGTCTCAGATGTGTTATTTACACTCTATATTCATTTTCAATATTTCTTATAAAATTGTTCTCCATTTATAACTTAATTGATAAAGATAATGAAGGAATATACAAAATTATTCAAAGACAAAATCCAGTATGAGGACATTGAAACTTGGGATTCACTGCCATGCTAAAACCATTAAAAGCTGTCAGTTTTCACCTCTAGTATAATTCTGTTCATTCCTTTTTAACCTAAGATGTATTTTTATAATGATAAATAGAAAGGATTTTGTCAGATAGCTGAATGAGCTGAAAAAAAAGAAAAAGCTTACCTATATGAGTAACATGCCGTTTGTAATACTAACATCTTTTAATATTGAAACATAATAGAATTATAAATCAGTAATAATCCACAGCATAGTGAAAATTAAATGATAATTTTAAACAAATTTGGTTGAAAGTCAACTAAAAACCAAAATATATTTTTACAAATATTTCAATATCCTTAAACATTTCAGTTTTCAAATTTCATATTTGTTTAAAAATTACTTAATTAATATTGATGGTATTGATGATTTTTCTTCAAAGTTCTTTAAAGGCATTTTTAATTAATTTTAATGCCATAATAAAACAGTTCAAATAAGTTTTTTTAAATTGTATAATATATAATGCATACCTAGATACATAAGGCTAAGTAAAATTAACTCACACATTTGTGCAAATGAACCATGCTGCCTTTATAAAATATAAGCAAAACTGGATAATTCAAACATATCAATATGATATTACAATTGTAACATTTCTTCTGAGATATGTAAGATCACCTTTCTTACTCAGCAGCAGTTGGCTGAATTTATGGTAGAGAAGTTATATCATGACTGACAGACATCTTTATATTTTACCTTGGTTTAAATACTATTCAGATCATACTTGTAATCATGACAGATAACTAGATAATCACATAATAGTTTAAACATCAAAAAGGAGTGGTGTGAAATAAATATATATTATCACTCATGCTATGTCACAGGTGAAAGCTTTTGAGCTTCTGGAAGTTGACAAATGTCAGTACTTTGCAACTTTTACATAGTGCCACTTAAAATAAATTTAAAATTCAAGTTCCCAAACAACATATACCCTGGGTTCTACTCCATAATAACAGTCACTTACTGATTAATGGAAGCTTATACTAAATGAAAAACTTATATTAAATGACATATAGAAATCATACCCTCCCTCCACTTTTTCTTCTAGGATACTCTAGAACATCACTGCTTAAGGTACAACAAATCCTACTTCAGGTTCAGACGTACAGGTATGAGTATAATGTGTACAACTCTTTATAGTGACCTCTTATTAAATCATTTAATCCTAAAGTAAAAACAGCAATAATGCATCAAAAATTTTAGCTAATTTTTGAGTTCATCACATTGAAGAAATATTAAGTTCTCATTTTTCTGTATATTGAAACATCCTATATACTTAAAATATAACTCATTGGTTACTGTTACCTTCTCTATTTTAAGGGATATTTTATCTTTGTTATCAAATACTGTAATCTAAACTATTTCTATTTAGAAAACTTGTACCATTTCGAAATCAGCGTATAACCAATCAGATTCTATTTAGTTCTAATAAACAAAAATATTTTGGAATAGTACTGTTTACATTTTGGGTTACTTTTCCTTTTATTGGATAGCTAACTTTTTTTTTTTCATGCATCGGTTGGTATTTTCAGTCACATCTGATAATAAGATAAGCCCAATGTAACACAGGATCAACCTTTCACTTAGAGTTCCAAACAATTAAAAAGTGCACTTACCATGTTCCAGCCGGGGTAGAGGTAGTCTGTACCAACAAACTCAAAGTAGTGAGCAAATCCCTCCTTCAGCCACACATCTTCCCACCACACAGGAGTCACGAGGTCACCAAACCACTGCCGTGACAAATGAATGGGCATCAGATAAAATCGCGTCTATCCCAGAATTATTTTATCTAAAAGTAAATGTATTAAACTATGATTGTCACAACTGGAATTCATTCCCCAATTGATTTTGTGATCTTAAAATACGTTGTGGCAACACCATTGATTTATTTGACTACTTGGATGACACTAATTTTCTATAAATGCATTCAGGGAAGAACAAAAATAAAATGTTCAAGGAACACAACAAGAAGATTTAACCTGGAGAAGAAAGAGCTCAGGGTAAAAAAACTGACAACAGCTGTCTTCAAATATTTGAAGACCTAGTATATAGAAGAAGAAAAGGCTTGGGTCTTATGGCCCTACAGGGGACAAATCAGTATTAATGGATGGAAATTAGGGTTGTAGATTGGTAGACATTGCTAAAAATGCAGGAGACCCTCTAACAGACTGAAATAGATGAAGATGGAAAATACTACCTCGAGAAGCGGTGAGCTCATCACAGGAAGTACTGAAGCAGCGCCTTCCAGTGGCAGAGGCAATTCACAGACGACATCAGCTGATTGAAGGAACTAATAAAGGCTTTAAGATGCTCCACACCTGACTCTCCATGATTCTATGATAATGAGGGTTGGACCAAAAAAGTCTCTAAGATCCCTTCAGGAAAGTAATGTTGTAATTTATAATTGGTGTTTTGATTAGATCTGGATACATTACTCTGAAATCCTTGCTGAGTTCAACAAAGCTTAAAGGAATTCTTTTTTCATTAAAAAACAAAACAAAATGAAACAAAAAAACATTATACGTGGGAACTATCCTACAGACTTGGGATTTAATGATGAAAAGTCAGACAATGTCCCTTCTCAGGCAGCTGACACTTTATTGTGGAGGAAGGGACAATTAGGTGAGATAGAAAATAAAAAATAAGCAAATGAACAATACAATTTCAGATCTTATTAAAGTGTGATAGGAATGGAGGATGGGTCACTTTAGACTGTAAAAACAAAAAGATTCTAAGCAGATGACATTTGAGCTCAGACTTTAATGATAAGAAGAAGCCATGAGAAAGCCTCAGGCAAGAGGATTATAGGCATTTGTAAGTAACCCTTAGTGTGAAGACTGTAAGTGGGAGTGAGTTATTTAAGAAGCAGAAGGAAAAGGCAGTCAGACAAGTATCAGATCATAGCTTTACAGCTTTAGGAGCTAGAGGAAAGAGCTTGGTGGCTGAGCATTTCAATATTAATAAAGTATCACTTACTCAAGAGGACCTCTAATAGAAATACAAAGAAGAGATAACTGAATATGCTGATGACCACAAAACAAATGATATTTAAAACATTTTCTGTTCTTGATCAGAAAGTAATGTTTCTTCTCCCTTAAACTGAAAGCCTGTCTTAAGAATTGTGACAATAAATAGGTGAGGAGAAACGGTAATTTGGCAATGATAGTGGAAATTATTATGTGTTTCTCCCAGCTTCCGGCTCATTTCCGCATAGTAAGTAGCCGAGCACCACTAAGCTAGAACAAGAAAGTAACTGAGAATCTGGAACAAATGAAATCCAGTTTTAGAAAAAATTATCAGTGTGTTCTTATTTCAACAGAACTCTACATGTAACTCGTTTCTAGGAATGTTCAAAAGGACATTGATTTGCATCAAAGAATTGTATGTTTAGCTGGAAACCATTTTTAGCACAATAGAGGAGCCCTGGTTATCTCTGCAATGGACCCCCTTAAGTCTCTGCAGCAAGGAACACATGCCCAAGCTGACCAGCATGACAGGTACAAACGTCTACAGGTTCACTGCAGAAGGCTGACATACAGGTAAATGGTCATATGGCCTAGAACAATTTATCATGAAGTCCCTATTCATGTATTGTCATTTAGCTGTTCAGCCTCTTTTACTAACAACATTTCCACCTTAATCTTTCTTAAGGTTTTCAAGCTTTTTAAAAAGATTTTGGGTTGGTAACAAATTGAAGTTGTACAGTATCACACTGTGATTTCTGGTGTTTTCACTTAAAAACCATCCATAGTTTCTGGTAATCAGGACAAAGATTGCTTTTTATTAGCACAAACGTTTATTTTCAGTTATTTTTTTCACTAGAATCAAGATTCTAATAAGCATTGTGAAATCTCTGTAATACCTTCTGCTCATTGTAAGAAAGTATATAAAATCAAAATGAAATTAATTTTATCTTAGCTTCATGATAAAGCTGGCTAATTTACATATGAATTTCTAAACATGTCAAGACAAAAAAAAATCAATTATTTGAGAACAAAGAGGCTGTCGCAGAGTTAGTGAAAGACTTCCTAAGTGTCTGTGTGATGGGAGAAGGGGAATAACAAATTGATTTCAGCAAAAGCAAATTTTGACATGTACACAAAACTCAGCTGCATCTTTCAGCAATGCAATAAATCATTGCCATCACTGCACTCTCCATATATACACACCAATAATCACAAGAAAATACAGCAAGGTTGACAAAGAATAGTGAGTGGATAGGGTCTCCAAAGAGGCTGCGGGGTAGCAGTGCCATCTCACTCCTCAACTAAACTGAATGACAGTTACTTATTCAATATGATCCGTGTGTTTGCTTTCGTTTGTGCCGTCACTTGAGAACAACCTATCTTCCAAAAAGAACTACATGGTGCTCTATACAAGTAAAACTTAACTGGGAGGATAATAACTTAGCTCCTAATCTAAGTATCTGAAATCATTCTACATTCTCGATAGTTTGCAATTATACTTACACCTGATCCTTTTTCTCATACCTGGTGACATATCTCATGAACAATGACCATGGTGACATCCAGCAAATAAGAAATAGATGAAACACTGGGATCCAGCAGTATTCTTTGTTCCACAAAAATACTTAGTCCCCAGTTCTCCATAGCAGCATACGGATGCTTAGGCACAGCTAAAAGATCTAGAAACAGAATAAAACAATTCCAAAGGCTTTAACAAACATGTCAGATTCTAAATTCATGTCCGACAAAAGTCCAGAAATCCTAATTAGAAGAAATACTTGTTCTTTCTCGGTAATTTTTTTTTTCTAAATTAAACTACCTGCCATTTCTACGTGACAGCAGAAATATAGGCTATCACTGTAAATGCTGGCCATATCCATCCATCACAGTTCATTTTCAGACCCAGTGCTGTAGGAGGTTGGAAGTATCGCGCCATTATTGATGGGTCTGTCCTAATAAGTTGCAGAAAGTCAAGGAAACCAAATGCAGCAGGAATCTACAGAGTCAAAAGGCATTGTGCCTGCTAATGAAAATATATTCAGCTCAGTGCAGTAAATGCTGTACTCTTGCTTTTACCTCAATATTGTTCAAAAGAAAACATCTCACATCAGTTTAAAAATCCAACATATCATATTACTAATTGCTTAATTCTAATGTATTTTTTGAGTTTTGTTAAAAGTAAAATATTACATGTAAATATAGCTCAGATAGAGAAAACTAAAAAAGTAGATGTAGTGTCAAAAGGACTATTGAGGGGGGCTTCCCTGGTGGCGCAGTGGTTGGGAGTCTGCCTGCCGATTCAGGGGACACGGGTTCGTGCCCCGGTCCGGGAAGATCCCACATGCCGCGGAGCGGCTGGGCCCGTGAGCCATGGCCGCTGAGCCTGCGCGTCCGGAGCCTGTGCTCCACAACGGGAGAGGCCACGACAGTGAGAGGCCCGCGTACCACACACAAAAAAAGACTCTGGTTCTGGTCCTGCCTGCACCATTAATTAAATATATGACATCAGTAAATCACTTTAATTTCTCAAGACCACAATTCTCTCACCTATAAAATAAGGTTATTGGACGTCATGATCTCTCAAATCCCTTCCAGCTCCGAAAATCTATGATTAGGTGATTCTAAGATTTGTGCTTATTTTAAAAGGTTGTAGAGGTATTATCAACGTTTGCTTAAGGTGACACAGTAAGTACATGCTTTGATGCACTCCCTCTGCTCAAACACATAGCAATGTTAAGTAAAATATTAAAAGGAAAAACTGAAAATCATCTCCAGGCTTGAAAATAAACCTCTCCATGGACCAGAAATGGTACATAAGTGCAAAGCAGTGATTGCATGTGAAGCCACGGGCAGTGGCATTTGGGAACTGGATCCAGCAGGATTCACCGGAGCCAAAGGCATCTAAGCCAAGCTGATAACTTGTTGCCAGAGGCTGACGTAGGGCATGCATGTGCAGAAGGACTGAATATAGCTGGTGCTCAGTGCTGCTTGGGAAAGCTAGCAAGCGGCAATGTAAGGATTCGAACCCAGGCAACCTGGCTCCACTTTCCCATGTAAACACTGGACTAACTCCCTAGGATGCTAAGAAAATAATGGTACAAAAATGTTTGCTGCAGTATTCTTTGTAAGAATGAAAAGAGAAAACTGCAAGCCTTTCACCGAGATAACTGACAAACTGTGAAATAATTCTAAAAAGCAATACCATACAACAACTGAAATAGTCTTACCACTAGATTCTAACACTACATGTATCAACATGGATAATCTGAAAAACGTAATGTTGAGGGAACAAATAAGGTGTAGAATGACCCTTACCATATACTACTTAAAAACAAGCAGAATAGTACCATAGATTGCAAATGGTTACTCACACATACACTCAGACAGACAGTAGTGGTAAAATGCACACACAGTCACACACATATAGGAATGATAAACACCAGATTCAGAATTATGATTGCTTCAGAAAAGAAAGAAGGAAGAAGGAATGAGGGACAGTCTCTTAGGTTCCTGGAGCCAATTTCAACATGTGTGCATGTGGGGCGGGGACGTGGGAGGGTTTGTCCCACACCGTCTATAAATAATTCTTGGATTCCAACAGAATGACCCAGTATTCAACTCAATTCCGATACCATCTACCCAAAGATAGAATCAGATTCCACAGGTTAAGGGTTCAGTCCTACAACACTGCACCCTCCATCCCTACTTCAGAAACCAGTCCCAAGCCCAGATTGTTACCTGTGCTTCTGACCTATGGACTAAAGATAAGTCAAGTATGGCCCCTGTATCCACTACATGGAAACATGACAGCTTAACAGAAAAAATAAAGAAAGAATAAAAAGTCCTGAGAAAGAGAGAGAAAACAGATTTAGTTGGAGAAGTTCTTGAAAGAGATAGTATCTGAGTTGGACTTCCAAAGATAAATAGGATTTCGACAGGCAGACAGAGGTACTATATGCATTCATTTATACAAGTATGTATTTATTGAGCATCTCTTTTGCTCAATACAAGCATTGTTTGTTCTGTCATCCAAGCTCCTTGCTCCCTGCTCTCATGGCACTTATATTTATTTCTGGGTGTGTGTAGGAAGAGGAGGTTAATTAACAAGTAATAAATGAATGAAAGAAATTTAGTAAATGATAAATGCTACCAAAAAATAATTGAGTAAGACAATGATTGACTGGTAGGGTGAAATGGGTGGAGTGTGGTCAAAGCAGGCATCTCTAAGGTAATCACATCTCACCTGAGATGTGAATAATGGTAGAAGCTAGCTGTCTGAAGATCTGTGGAAGTATTGATATATTGTTCTAAGAAGAGGGGACAAAAAATGCACAGGTCCTAAGGAGGAAATGAGGCTAGCATATTGGATAGAATGAAGGTTGGTGTGGCTGAAGCGTATAAAGGAGAAGAGTATAGTTGTGAGAATTATACAAAATGCAAGTACATAACAAATAGACATACTTCTACTTAAGATTTTACCTTGAGACCTTCCTTAAATATGAACAACCCAGGCAATAGAACAACATTGCGCCAACTCTGCCTGCCACCAGCAGATGGCAACAGCAGTAGCAGGTCTGGGGCCATTTACTTGTAGGAACACGGGGACTTATGGACAAGTCTGTTGCAAAACAGAGGCACTTCTGTTTGCTGGAGTTCTCCAAGAGCCGAGAGTAGTCAGGTCCCCAAGACTGAGTCAACAAATCAGGCCGCACACTGGAATATGGAGTGGCTCAAATGGTACGGAGAGAAAATTCTAGACATGGGCCAGATGCGAGTCTAAGAGTTTGGAATAAAGAAGGTACAGTCAGGGGCAGTCATCAGACAGCAAAAACCTGACTAGCAGCCTAAGCAGGTGTGGTGAGGGGGCAGCTGAAGGCTGGTGCCAACGATCTCAGGCAATGGTGACCTAAGTAGGCAGCTGGTGACAGGTTGGTTTCCAGAGGTCTAAGGGCAGAGAAGTCAGACCCGAGTAACAAAGCTGTACTTCAGCCAGACAAAGACTCTTGAGCAAATGGAGTCAGATTCAGATAAAGTGATTGAGAACAGAGTGAAACACAGAGGGATCAAGCACAGGAGGCAGCTTCTCAGATGCTCACAGGCTTAACAATAGATACAGGGAACCATGTCTATGGATGGCAGAAGGAAAAAAAAAAGAAAATTTTAAAAATTAGATTACGCTACTACAGACATAATAACCTTCTATCAAAGTACTGAAGAAACCTGGATTTTGTTCTAACAACTATTGAGGGATAATTTAACTGTGTCTCTCTGCTCTATACCTTTATCTCATAAACAGTTCTATATTTTGAGAATACCTTCAGGAGGCATATATCCACATAAAGACTTGTACACAAATATTCATAACAGTTTACTTCCAATACACCCAAACTGGAAATAATTCCAATGTCCATCAATAGATGAATGGATAATGTGTGGTATATCCATACAATAAAATGCTGTTCAGCAATAAAAAGAAATGAGCTATCAATACGTGCTGCAACGTGGATGAGCCCCAGAATAGTTATACTGAGTAAAAAGGAAGAAAAAATATATATGTTGTACGATTCATGTCACTTACATAAGATTTTAGAAAATGCAAATTCATCTATAATGTCAAAAAGCAGATCAGTAGTCACCTGGGGACACAGATAGGAGGGATTAAAAATAGCAACAGGAAAGAAAGAATGTCTCTGTGTATAACTGAGTCACTTGGCTGTACGGCAGAGATTGGCACAGCACTGTAAATCACCTATACTTTGATTAAAAAAATAAATTTAAAAAATAGCAACAGGAAACTTTTGGGGGTGATGGATAGGCTCATTATGGTGATGATTTCATGGGTGTATACATATCTTAAAACATCAAATTTTTTACAAATTTTACACTTTACATATGTGCAGCATACTGCATGTCACTATACCTCAATGAAGCCGTTAATACCTTCAGTAACTGAAATATTCTTTTGCTTAACTTTGAAGATAATAAGATTTATTTACAATGAATTAAATTGTCTCAATTTTTGCAAAATAATTTGTCATGAGGCTATATCCATTAACGTGTGCAACCACAACTCTTTAATATGCCTTGAAAACAGAAGTAAGAAAAGTCAAATGTTTCAGAGTCAAATTTACTTGGAAATTAAAAGAAAATCCTGGATAAAATTATGCATAGGAGTCTGCTCCCAATTAATTACGCTAGTCCTAAACCTATAGGCAGATAACAAATATTCGTATAATACTAGTGAATGTGATTACATAAATCACCATAAAAATCTGACTTTCTCTACTTGTTCCCTTCAGTGCACTAGAATTTACTTTCTATCTTTAACACTATGTTGAAACAGCTGTCGCTAACTAAGAGCACAAAATCTCATGGAGACCTCTGAGTTCTTACCTTTTGTTTTTTTTTTTTTTCAGTACGCAGGCCTCTCACTGTTGTGGCCTCTTCCGTTGCAGAGCACAGGCTCTGGACGCGCAGGCTCAGCAGCCATGGCTCATGGGCCCAGCCGCTCCGCGGCATGTGGGATCTTCCTGGACCAGGGCACGAACCCGTCCCCTGCATCGGCAGGCGGACTCTCAACCACTGCGCCACCAGGGAAGCCCTGAGTTCTTACCTTTTTGATACTGCCAAGATTTATCACACTGCTCATTAGGGTCTGTCATAGAAAGATATCCTGTTTCTCCTCCACTTCCCAGATTAGCCTTTCTTCTTGTTGTTTTTGTTCTTGTTTGTTTAATTTTCTTGTCATCTTCTGATTTTTGAAAACCAAAGTTCTAGGATTTCCATCTGCATGTGTGTGTGTGTGTGTGTGTGTGTGTGTGTGTATGTTTTAACTCATTCTACTAGTTTTCTTTTAGTGTTCTCACCCACTCCAATGTCATCTGTCACCACCCACATGCCCAGATAGCTCTCTTTGAGCTCCAGAGGAAAATATCTAAGCACCTTAGTAGTAGACTGTTAATTGATAGTCCCCCCTCCACAGCCACTAATGTACTATTCCTTCTAGAATAATCCTCTCCCCTGTAATCTGGCTTAAACTTTAAGAAAGCTTTGCAGCTTCCTCTTTTGGACTCTGGGGAAGGTCGGTCACCAAGAAAAATGTCCCACTACCCTAACAACACGGTGCTAAAACGAACCCTGAAACCACGTGGAAATGTTCAAAGCATCATCAGGCAGGGTCTTACAATACATACAAACCGAAATCCAATCTCCAGCATCAGGAGCAATGTTCTGATGTATAACTTCATAAACTAGAAGTAGACTTTAATGTAGTCTACATTATTAAATAACCACTAGCAAAAAAACCATGTGCAATACCAGGCCTCTCCTCCCTGCCACAGTCAGATTCTGAGCTCACAGATCAGCAGAGTTTATTGTCCAGGATCATTTCCCCTCTGATGACAAATCATGCTGAATATAGCTTACAACTAGTTCTGCCTGATGTCACAAACCAAACAGATATGTAGACATTACCAAGTTCCATCCAAGAAAGAACATTAAATTCTGCAGTTCTGCTCATCAGTTCCATGGTTTCACTGTTTGCCGTGTGAGGTGCTCTTCTCCTTTAAACTTCTCTGCTAAGTATCACTCAGAGGCACTCCCTCCAGATTGACAGACACATTCTGAACTTTGCCCTGGTTCTTCCACCCCAGATCTATCCTGCTCTCAAATCCCCAGACTTCTGCACTAACTCTTCCTTCTGTTTCCTTCACCCTTTAAATTTCAGCCTCAATACTATCTTCCATGCGGTGTCCTAGCAGCATCTCAATCACAATCCAAGTTGCTTTCCAGCACTGCAACCCTGCCCTTTTTGGCAGAGGGCAGTAGACATAGCAGTTAAAAGTTGGAGCTTTAGAGTCCACACTGTTTGGGATCCAAACCCAGGTCTAACATTTACTGGCTATGGAACTTCAAACAAATTGTTCAATCTCTCCCAGCTTCTATCCCCTCATTGATAAAGCGGGGATAACTTCCTTGCAGGTTGTTGTGAAGATTCAATGAGATGGTCCGTTTAAAGCACTTAGTCCTAAGCACAAAACGTGATAAATCAATGCCATGGCTATTTGGGATCTTTCCAGTTCATCCTCACCTTGGGGAATCAGATTCATGACAGGCCTTAGCTTGAGAGAGGAGGAATCTTGTCTTCTAACAAAGACGAAATGTTGGCTAATGTGTTATGCTAGGCATTCTGATTTCTGAATTGAAAATGTTGCTTATGATGTAAAGCAATACAGGACCTACCGAAGAACAAACTTAAAAAAAAAAAGTCATAGGACATTCCCATTTTATTATTCAGTGACCCTAAATAAGTTTTAAAGGCATAGCAGGTTAAAAAAAAAAAAAGTTGTGTTTTGATTATGCCATGACTAGCACCTGAAGATACTATTTACATAAGCATTCATGCTTAAGTATTAAAAAATAAAACTCCTTGCTCTGACAATTACCACATGTGACTAGTATAAATATAAATTGCATTTGAAATAGTAATATTGATAAGATAAAATTCATAGAAGTCCTCTATTACTGGTATTTATAAAATGAGAACCAACGTTTTCCTTTCAAGTGCATGTTCTTTTTACTCACAAACAGATTAGGTACTGAATGGCTGTTTTTAAGTTCATTTGACAGAGAGGAGTTTAAGCTTTGCTATCCTTGGATACATTTCCACCAAATTTAAGACCTATATGGGAAAAGAATCTAAAAAAGAGTGGACATATGTATATGTATAACTGATTCACTTTGCGGTACACCTGAAACTAACGCAACATTGTAAATCAACTAGACTCCAATAAAAAATTTTTTTAAAAAGAGTGAATTGGTCCTTCAAAGCTTTAAAACAGAACACACTTTCTCCTGATGGACTTTCTATTTGGGCATATTTCCATCAAAAAAGATTCGTTTCAGCTACATACTTTAGCCTGTAACAGAATTTTCATCAGTACCACTTGTATTCACTAGCTTAGCATTTAAGCTCGCAAACTCCTAGCATTCTCCTGAATTAGCGTTAGGCCCTAATATGCACTCAATGTTTTTGCTGACCCTCCTGCACACACTCAAAAGACTTTTTTTTTTCATTTCTGCAATCACTTTTCCTCAACACTTCCTGATTACTGTCAATTGCAAAGGAGGAGCACTTTTCATGGTTTGTCTAATTCCCTTTTTCCCTGAAAAAGAATTTTTATGCCAAAGGACTTATCCCATATGCACAAGGAATGTTTGTCATTTTCTCACCCATTTAATTTTTAAAATTAGCTCTACTTTGATTGCCATCATCACATTTTGCATCTTCTCTCAAGCACTTCCAAAATTTACGGTCTTCACTTTAATGGACATGATTAGGCATAAACATCAAAAACACACTAAATGATTCCTATCACCATCATCTGGTGACAGGCCAACTTGATTAATGCTTGTTCTATAACAAAGATTTGGTGTTATCTAAGAATGTAGGTTGGAAGTAAGGTTCCTTTCTATGAGGGTTTCGTTTACTATATTTTTTCATTTATTCCTAAAATATTCATTACCTAACATAGGCCCGACTGATCTGAACACTGGATATATAAACCCTGAACAATAAAGACACAGTCCCATTAAACCCTCATGGAGTTTAAAAACCAATGGGGAATACAAACAAGTTTAAAAGTACACATATTATAGACACACATGAAGGAAACCTCAGGGTAGTACATGTGCTAACCTGAGTACATGGTATGATGGAAGCAGCAGAGAGCAGAGACTAAGAACATGGGCTGTGAGGCCAGGTAGCTCAGGTTCAAAACTCCATCCTGCTACTTAGCAGGCTCGTTACTTATCATTTCTGCCCCTCATTTTCCTTACCTGTAAAAGGAAGATGATTATAATTGCTACTATTTCACAGCGTTACTGCGAGGGCTATTGTTGGAACACAAACTCTCAAGTAATCTTTCACATTTCTGTATGTCTTAAGAGCACAGATACTGACTGGTTTTTGTTCCAGACTATCTTTTTAAGGATATTTGTATAGAAAAAAACAGAAATAGTGTCCTCTCAAAAGCAAAGGACAGGAGTACATACCATAATTTATAAAATAACTAGATTCCTCAGGGTCCTCACCTATTATATAATCCATTGCATATGCAGGTAGCATCTGGACCTCTTTGCGTTGCTCTTGTGAATTGGGGCTCAGGGAACTGGCTCAGAAAATGTTGATACTCTGGCTACTGCTATAGCTAAAGGAATAAAGTTTTATTGTCTCTAATCCCAGAGTTTCATGTCTTCCACCAAGTTTCAAGAAACAATGGCAGGCTGACTTGTCAAGCTTGCAAAGAGGGTAAGATAAAATCTCAGACTCTTCTCAGTTCTTGACAACTATGTGAGTGAGATGCTTGGAACAATACCTAGTTCTCAATAGCTGTTAGCTATTGTAGACAAAAAGCCCCTCCAAAGATGTCCATGCCCTCATTCCCAGAACCTGTGGATATATTAGATTACTTGGCAAAGGGGAATTAAGGCCACAAATGGAATTAAGGTTGCTGATCAGCTGACCTTAAAATGGAAGAGTAGCCTGGATTATCCAGGTGGACTCAGTATAATCACAAGGGTCCTGAAAAGCAGGAGGCAGAAGAGTCGGTGTCAGAGTGAGGAAGTGAGAGAAAGACCCTGGAGGCCATTGCTGGCCTTGAAGATGGAAGGGTGTCACAAGCCAAGGAACACGGGGCTTCTAGAAATTAGAAACACCAAGAAAATTTAGAGATTCTCCCCTAAAGAAAAGACTTTAGTGAGAGCAGTGTCAACCTGCCAACCTACAGAACTGTAAGATAATAAATTCATGTTGTTTTAAGCCACTATGGATGTGGTAATTTATTACAGCATCAATAAGAAACTAATAGAGTATTATCATCATCATTACCTTCATCACTTTTACTGTATTGATAAATATGCTATATTATTATAACATTACTGTATTATATTACTATAATATATTACTACAACAATGTTACTATATTACTGTCACTATTACCATATAAAAGAGGTCCCAAATCTTAACCTAAGAATTGGGAAAGGCTTCCTGGAGAAAGTCAGTTATGAGATTTGTTCAGTTAGCTGGAGGGAAAGTATATTTCAGGGTAAGGGTGTCTGCAAACAAGTGAGAGAGAACATGGGACTTTCAGTAAACAAAAACTGGATCAATATGGCTGAAGCATATAGTGACAAATCCTGTATGGGACATGCTGAGTTTGAGCTGCCTCTGGAACATCCAAATAGAGATATCCAGTAAGAGGCTGAATATAGAGGTCTGACGTGTTGGGGAGAGGTTTGGGCTGGGGGAACAGATTTAAGAAGTCATCAGCATGTATACAGTAGACTATGACCCATGCTGAGCATAGAAAAAAAGACTAAGATATCTGAGGAGCACTGAGATTTAAGAAACAGGCAGAAGAAGGGGGCAAATGAAGCAGGCCCACAAAGGATACTAACAGGCACTGTCATAAGAGGTGGGGGGGAAGCCAGAAATGTGACATCACATCATTCCTCAGTAGTGAGGCAAGAGTCGACAGTGTCTATGAATATCTTAGGTTTATTTATAAAATGCAGATATTATACACTGAAGTAGTTAAGTATTAATTAGTGCAGTCAACAGTGTCTATGAATATCTTAGGTTTATTTATAAAACACAGATATTATACACTCAAGTAGTTAAATTTTAATTAATGCTTTCAAAGAATACTAACTTACCATTCAGTATCATTTTCAACAGATTTTCAAAATGAATTATAGAACTTCTTACACAGATACAACACAAAGTCTAATTATATGTGTTAGCATCATCACCCAAACGGGGAAAAAAAAACCAATACTCTGTTAGGGGCTTTCATTAATCAGCTATTTAATGAGTATTAGTTGCTGGACTGGGCCCATCCCACAGCGTGGAACTCGGGAGTCTTTTTTTTTCCAAAAGTCTGAGGTAGCTGGGAATCATTTTAGAGGTTTGGATAGCTCTTTGACACTCTTTAATTGACAGATTCACATTTCCAGCAGAAGAGAGTATAAAAATAGTACTATTTATAAATGAGCATTCTTAACTCTTGAAACTTGGAGTTGTCAGTAAAATATATTTCCAAATTCATATGCACTTCAGACAGTCTGAGTACAGAGTGGTTGCTCCTAAAAGAAATTTATGTAAGTTTGGTAAAGTGGAAACAAAGATTCATTGTGCCTTAAGGCCAATTCCTCTTAGTATAAACTGTACTAGTAATAGACACACCATTCAATAAAAAAAATGCAAATATATCATTCAAAGGAACCAATGTTGGATGTTTAGCTTAACACTGTCTAGCATTATTTTCAAGCAAAAAGTCAAATACTTGTTGAAGCCCCAGAGGGAAAAAAATCACTGAAGCCCAACAGTTGTTGATTTTTTTAAATCACTTCTTATTGCAGTACAAACTATTATCTGATATTAACTGGCATCTAAACAATGGATGAATTTTCAGAGAGCTATAGTAGTCTAAACAGTAGATTCCAAAATTCACTGTGAATTTTAAAGGTTCCTAAGGGAAATCGCTGATGGTGCTTGCGGTAATAAAGGCAGAGAGAAAAAGGAAGAAAATAGAGTTAAAAATAGCACAATTATAGAAACAGAAAACGCAGTGACACTGTGTTACTTTACTAAACTTTAACATTAATTCAAAGCTAATTTGCCTTTAAGAGAACTAAAATAGAACCGTACCAGTTTAGCCCTTGGTGTTTTACTAAAAGCCTCTACCTTCATATAACCCAAACATATAGATTTACCATTTGAAACAGCATCAGTCACTCAACGCCATGAAGAAAATGAATGCCATGTCCCATTCAGGCTGAATTATGTATCCGATGGGAGGTATTGATCAAAATATGAACCATGTCTTTCATTACTGAAAGTACCTGATGCTTTGTTATAAATATCTTCTGAGAGTATAAAGAAACTGCCTTTTCCAAATTTTTCTACAGAAGAGTTTCTGAGAGATTCTATTCAATGATTTTTTTTTCAAAACCCATTACTAGTGTTCCAAATATTCCCTAGTTCAATTTACATTAGATCAAGAAATGAAATACAGGATGAACTAATAATGAGCCAGAGATTGAACTGAACCCTTTACTTCTCCAAGCTCCAGCATCTAATGCGCACCACTAAGTTATACTCCTAAAGTGTATTTTATAGGAAAGAAAATATTTTGTACGCCTAATGGGGAAATGCTGAATGCTGAAAAGAGGGGATTTTTTGTGTACCCATCATAAAAATGTTGATCCTAATGTAAATACTCAGGGAATTGACATAATTGAAAATTGCCAGAAGCCATTTTCCTAACACTACAGTTAATAGAGCGTGAGGGTTCTGCAGCTCAACACGATGTGTAACTGATCACTGTACACGTGCAGCAGGGAGACTACCATGAAGAAAATGGTAACACCCTTCTCATTATTTCTGTTTCTTCTTGTCCTCCTAAAACACTATGCAGATTTTGCACTTGTGTCTTGGAACCTGTCTGAATCGTTATTAAAATGAAAGCCAGCATTCTGTGGCGTGCTACACTAAAAGGTACAGGTCCAAGGACACTAAAACTTCTGCTCATGTTTTGCAGGAGCATTTGGGATATTCCACTCCTGGGTGGGGGATGGCATCCTTAGAGCCTGACCACCTTACAGCCTGGGCAGAAAATGCTACAAAGTGTTTGGGATGTTCTAAGAGCTAACTGCCTAAAGGAACTTGTATCCACCGCTCTGGATCTCAGGGCATTATGTATGCGTATGTATGTATGTATATATGTGTGTATGTGTATATATGTGTGTATAAGTATTTACTATATGATGATATGTGTACATTATATAAATACACATACTGAGTGTACATAAGTGTCTACTCTATATATTACAAAAATACATATACACACTATATATATAATAGAAATTAGCTGAAGTTTGATGAATTCATTGAATGTTATGAGTTTATTATTCTAAATTTTATGAGTCTATCATTTTAAATTCATGTTAGAAGTAGACTGCTTTGCATCTCATCCTATGTAAGTTCAGGCAGATGGAGGTATGAAAACCAGACCACAATTTTGAGTTTTATCCCCAGGGCTCAAATTTAATAATAATAGCTAATAATACTTTCCAAAAATTAGCCTCAAGGTCTCCAAATTAGCTATACAAATACACTAACTGCAACTTTGCTGCTGGTTTTACTCCTAACCTCCTGATCTCTACCACACCTCAAGTTTCATCAATTGTTGACTACTAGGTATGTTCTCATATTTAATGCAATTGGCAGCAGAATCTCAGGACCAGCTCCAGATCTAGTGAATCAGAATATGCAGTTTAACAAGATCTTCAAATGATGCATGTTTACCATAAAATTTGAGAAGTGAATCTTCTAAGACAGGGTGCTTTCCCCCAGGGGTTGTATAAGACTGTCTATGAAGGTGTGAAAGTAAATTAGAACTTTTATTTGTATTTATTTTTGTCTGATACAGATACTCTCCCTGGGTGAATTATCAAGGTCCATCAAAAGAGAGCAGAAATTCCATAGACATCAAAACGACAAACAACTTTCTCATTAGTTCACTTTCAAGGGATTAGGGCATGTGGCAGTACAGAAGCACCCAATTAAATGGATTTATGGATTATATTATCTAGTGTAACTAAACCAACCCTCACAAAATAAATAGGTGACTTAAAAAGACACCTGCAAAAAAAATAATAACAGATTGAGGTTCGTACTAATAATACAGACACCAAAAAAAAATAACAGAAAAAGAAAATGATAGAGCTGACAGTCTTTCAATTCTAAGTAAGAATAACTACCATTTTTGAGCACATCTAAGGGCTAGTCAGTTTCTAAGTGATTTATATGTATTAACTCAGTTAATCCTGACAATTCTTTGAGACACGCTATTCATAGCTCTATTTTGCAAATGAGAAACTGATGCACAGAGACATTAAGTTAATTGCCCAGGACAGTCTGGTATTACCAGAAATGGGGTTCAAACTTTAGCAGACTGGCTTAGATCCCCCAACCACTACACTCCATTCATTCTATTCCATCTGCATTATAAGGTGAAAACACCGATATGATTATTTATTACCAAAAAATCAAAAAGAAAACAAATTTATCAACAAGAATACTTGCACGATTTACATCCATTCTCATTAACAAACTTCACTTTGAACTTCACTTTAAGTGTATATTGTGTCTTGAAATTTAGCTACTGAAAGTATTATGTGTACTATTTCAAAACTAAATAAATATAGCTATGTAGAGATGAACATGCTCAAAAGTTTTATAGTGGTGCACAACCAGGAAAAGAAAAATAGGAGACTTTTGCCATAAAGCAGTAGTTCTCAACTTTGAGCATTCATGGGAATCACCTGGAGGGCTGGCTCGAATACATATTTCTGGGCCCCAAGTCCAGAGTTTCTGATGCAGTAGAGCTGCGGTGGGACCTGAATCTGTCTTTCTAACAAGTTCCTGGTGATGTTGATGCGGCTGGTCAGGTGATCACACTTTGAGAATCACTGTTATAAAGGAGCATTTAGAACAGAAGACCTCAAATATTGTCATACATTTGAGTCACCTAGGAAACCTTTAAAAATATTAATGCCTTGGGCTTCCCTGGTGGCGCAGTGGTTGAGAGTCCGCCTGCTGATGCAGGGGACACGGGTTCGTGCCCCGGTCCGGGAAGATCCCACATGCCGCGGAGCGGCTGGCCCCGTGAGCCATGGCCGCTGAGCCTGTGCGTCCGGAGCCTGTGATCTGCAACGGGAGAGGCCACAACAGTGAGAGGCCCGCGTACCACAAAAAAAAAAAAAAAAAAATTAATGCCTCATGCTTCTCCCAAGACTTCAAATTGTTCTAAGAAGGGAACTCGGCCTCCTTACTCTTTACATTGCCCTAATGTACAGCAAGGGTTGAAATCACTGCTTTAGGTAGAGGGAAAATAAAAGCAGAAAGACTGGTTCAAAGTAATAAAATCCTAACTAAAATACAAAAGTGTTTCAGAGTTGGAAACAGACACTACTTGTTAATTAATTAAATAGTGAAGATAAGAAACCCACCAAAGAGGCATAGACCATGCTACCTAGTTGAATGAATGGGTAATGAATTGAATTATGGTGTTCCATTAACCACGATTATAAATCCAGGGAACCAGAAGGGGGAGAGTCAGAAAGGGGAGGGGGGAGTAAGAAGAAGAGAAAGGGAAAATAATTTTATAGTACAAACAAATTATTTTCATAATGTTAACCTCAAAAGTCCATTTTTGCTAGTAATAGAAAAGTGATACAAAAGTTCCTTTCCATTAACAGCATACACTTCCTTAAATCATTCCAGCAGTTAAAACTTAGGCTGCCTAGCTTCAGAATCCATGTTCTTAACCCCTACTCTATGCTGCATCCTGTTCTATTTTTATATTGATGGAAATAGGACTCAATTAAATGCCAAACAATAAGTCAAAAATAGTAGGGATTAGCACCCAAAGCTCTGAAACATTAAAAAGATGATGCCTACCCTAGTCTATCTTTTTATTCCTGATGAGCAGTCTGAACTTAGTCTATTGTTTTAAAAAGCTTTCTGAAGAAAAACAAAACAAAACAAAACAATATAGGCAGTGTGTCTGCAACGCAGTGAAAATAATGTTGAAATTTCAGATCATATGGACTTCTGCTAATAGCTAGGAAGACATAAACATTATTTACAGATTTTATTACAGGCTACCAATGCTGATTTCCACAAATGTTTAATCCCCTCTTATAGAATTGTACAGTCAAGACTAAGTAAACTTGCTCTAAATGCCTTTGCTCAAGTGCCAACGAGTTCGTGTAAAAACATAGTTCAGTCTCTATTTTAAACATAATTTTGTTGTCAGCTGAGAGCCGGCATTCTTTAGTATGGCATAGTACCTGGTGTTAATGAAAAACATCAAAACCTGCTCCCCCATATACAAACACCCTATAAAAAGAACAAATGAGTTTTAATCCTTAGAGAAAAGGGGAAACTTGGGATCAGATGCAAACCATGCTCTGTTGACATTCTCAAATAAAGAAAATATATATGGCAAGGTACTGACTGCTACAATATACAAAAGTTGCATTTCCACTCTGGCTGAATGTAACAGCAGGTGGTAAAGTGGCATTACAAGACAGTCACTTTCACTTTAAGCCCAAAGGCAAAGGACCCATTCTATTTGCAGAGTTAGCTTAAGTTACTCTGTTGCTTCTTCTATAGCTACATATACTCAAGAAAAGTAAAAATAAAAAAATTTCCATTGTCTCCAAAGGTAAACAAAATGACTAGTTGATAATATGTCTCTTTTTCTTTCTTTTTTTTCTTTTCTAGATTGCTTTCCGTAAGGCTGTGGTTCAAATCATTAGGTTAACCTACAATAGCTCTTCACTTATCTAAGATGCTTTAGTGACCTTAAGTATTATTTCTTAATAATGTCATAATTCAGAACACAGTACATGATGGGCACAACTTTTAAAAACAGTTCTAAGTCAAATGTATTAGGTATTAGGATCTGACTTTCAAATAAATTTTCACTGGAACACTACCACCCTAAGTTTATGGAAGCTAATGAAAACATATTAAGTGTTTAACACTGATACTAAACTGAACCAATGCTTCTTTGCCAAATTATTGATTACTCAGATGTTTTTCAGTTGAGGGAAATCTGTTTTATCATGAATTTTTAGTGGTCTTATTTGTTAGACTAAATACAGCCCTACTGCTGACCCAAATGACATCACTACACAAATTACAAAAACGCCACCTCTTCCTCACGGCACTGTACTGCCATGTGCCAGAAAACAGTCTTAATAAATCTACAAATCTATGATGGCTCCAAACATGAACGGTGTCCTTCCAGAGCTGTGCAATGTACCTCATCTATCAAGTATGTCAAAGGAATTAACAAGAAATGTTTCCTGATCCATAGAGCTCAGAAGTCTAATGTACTCTGCAAGGAGATACAAAATAATCCTAACGCCAAAGAGACATATTTTGGGGTGGCAAAGTTTTGTTCCCCTACATCACCATATTTGATTAAATGACCCAGTGATCATTAAGAACGTGATGGGAAAAAGCTGTTTTGCTTTACAGAGGACATAGCAGAAGACAAATGGACTTAAAAGTGTTAGAGTTATAACTTTTTTCTGACGAGAGAGATATTGTACATCTAGGTAATGTACCAAGAAAGTCTCCTTACTTAACGTAGTTCTCAGCTCTGCAGTGCATCAGAATCCATTGAGGAGCTTTGGAAGTACTGATGGCTGGGCCTCAACCCCAGACCAATTCTGTATGAATCTCTAGGGATGGGGCTCAAGCATCAATATTTTTGGAAGTTTCCCAAATGATTTCTCATGCCCAGCGAGGGTTTAAAACCTCCAACTTAGATGATTTTACAAACAGTGTTCCTACGTAACATAGACTAGAACGGTGGTTCTCAAATTTTAGTGTGCATTAGAATCACCAGGAGGGTTTCATTAAACAGACTGCTAGGCACAACTTCCAGAGTTCACGATTTGGTTAGATGTTGAAGCTTCTGGTCAAAACCTGTATTTTGAGGACCATTGGTCTAAAACCTCACTACTCAAAATGTCCTGGGATGGGGACTTCTCTGGTGGCACAGTGGTTAAGAATCTGCCTGCCAATGCAGGAGACACGGGTTCGAGCCCTGGTCTGGGAAGATCCCACATGCCATGGAGCAACTAAGCCCGTGCACCACAACTACTGAGCCTGTGCTCTAGAGCCCACAAGCCACAACTACTGAAGCCTGCAAGCCACAACTACTGAAGCCCATGCACCTAGAGCCCGTGCTCCGCAGCAAGAGAAGCCACCGCAATGAGAAGCCCGCACACCGCAACAAGAGTAGCCCCAGCTCGCTGCAACTACAGAAAGCCCGAACGCAGCAACGAAGACCCAACACAGCCAAAAATAAATAAATAAAATAAATAAATTTATAAAAAAAAAATGTCCTGGGATGGCAACTTTGACTTAACTGGGAACCTGTTAGAAATGCAGACTCTCAGGCCCCATCCCCTTCTGAATGGTTCTCTGAATTTTAATAAGGTTCCCAGGTGATTCATACGGAAATTAAAATTTGAGAAGCACTAGTCTAGACCACAGACCAATTAAAAAGTCTACTGGGATAAGAAGGAATATAAATGGGGATGAAATAGGATAGGGACTTGTGAATAATGAAAGAGCTCATATTCTAAAAACTTCAGCTCTAATCAATCAGGGGCATGCGGACTCACTGTTACCAGATATTCTAATTTTTCAAGACGGTTAGTAATCTGTTTTATTATGTGAAATCCCTTAACTGTAAAATATTAGCAATTCATTCAAAGGTTTTATAACACCATTAAGACCAAATAAAATATGTCCGTGGGCCGTATTTGGCCCATAGCTTGCCTGTATGTGACCTCTGATCTAGAAAGAGTCAATCATAAATTGAATTAGAGTTTGAGATAAATCACTGGAAATCTCCTAAGAACCCTTCCTTTAAAAGCTTAAGATAAATGATATATTTGGCAACAGTTAATTATTTTCCATACGGCATACCTCTGCCTGACACAAACTCAGTAAAGCATCAGAAATAAAATGTTAGACAGGGCAGCTTTGAAATATGTTATGGAAAAAAATATGCAGCTATAAGGTAGGCAGCAAGAGAGGATGCTGAAATGCCTCAGGAGTGCCTCTGAAGAACATGAGATGTGCAAGCAATCAATCTCAAAACGAGTAAGGGGAGACATTTGATTGTGTTTACTGATAAGTACACCTATGGACACAGCAAAATTTCTAATCATAAGCTTTGAGAGTAGGAGAAAAATGGCTGTATTATATAGGTAGAATTTATTTTCCGTTGTAAAAGAAGATATAGTAAAACAACCTCAGTTCCATACCTCCTCTCCACCTTTGTTTAACAGCACTGAATGGTATCATTTCCTTTAACTATGAAGCAGTCTGAAAAAATTTTCCAATGGAGGCACACAGTATTCTCAATGTATGACACTTTAATGGTCATTGAGTATTTTTTCTTTAAACCTTGTACAATCACTTATTAAAGTCATCTTAGAAGCTATCTAGAGAATAACAAGAAGGTACCTTTGAGAAAGGTCACATAGGACTAAAAAAACACAAAAGGAGTAGTTAAGCAAGCTGAAAAGAACCACGGAAGTCAAATTATATAGCTGAGTGGGAAAAAAGAGAAAAGAAAAGTTACGAAAACTGCTTATTACTGTGCTAGAGTACCAGTAAACAAGCAAAGTTTCATAAAAGACTTAAGAACGGCATAGAAAAAAGGGCTAAGGTAATATCCAATCTCTCCTAACCAGGCTGTCCTTCCTAACGCATTTCTTTCACTATGTGATCTTGAACTCCATAACCTCAAAAGGCTCTCTCTCCAGGATGACTACCACATTTCTTAGCCTGTGATAAAAGGTATTCGTAATATAATTTAGCTTTAATCCTATTAAATACTACCTCACACTTTTCTCTAAATCCCCTCAATTAGGCCAACAATTGAGAGAACAGATACTTTTCTGCACTCTTAAAAACATCTTTATAAACCTTTCAAGCTTTTGCTGTTAAAATAATGAAACAAAGTTTAGCTGGATGCCTTTCTTGGTTCAATATTTGAGAGAACCACCATCATCTCTCACTTTAGTCTCTCATCAGCCTGTTTAAAAAAATGTTGGGTATGCCAAGGACAGTTAACTACTAAAGATATGTTAAGTAATTATTTTTTCAAAGAAAATATAAGTAGCACCTCAAACTACATTTGACATCTTAAATGACATATATGAGCAGATAAGGGACAGACTTTTACAGCCCTATCAAAATAAGGGAATTTGTACTTGAAGCTGCCAAGATTAGAGATTATATATGCTAGGATCTGCATTTGTAAGATAACTTTTCATCTTTGGGATTTTTTTTTAAATATTGAAATTAGAACATGATATAAAAGAGGAATGCAATGAAAATCAGAAGCACTTTGCTTTTTACCTTTGCCAGAAAGAAACCATGTGACTCAAGACCAAAGCACTTCAGTTTCTTTATTTTAAACTGATGTCACCAGTTTCATTATATACAAAAGGAGGAAAGAAATAAATTAGCATTTAATCAAGTCCGAATAAGTGCCACACTCTGTGTTTGGCAAAAACACAGTCAGATAAGAGGGTGAACTAGACAATCTTTACGGCCCTTTTAATTGAAAACTCACCTCATTCTATGGAATATTTGAGTGAATTGATATGTAAATCCTGCTCACAGTAAGTCACACAAGGACCAGTGTTGTCTTGGAATCCATTCTCTTTCTATCGCAGCCTCACCCAACTATGATGAATAACTCCTTTATCTACTTGTTAGTAGGAAATCCAGAAGTATAGAGAGAACCTACATAGCAACCAAACAAGATGCCTTTCTTCCTGGCAGCATTGCCAAGGTACATTACAATGTTAGAGAGGGGTTTAAAAAAATATATATATAATATAAATATACATATATATATATGAGCAAAAGGTTCCAACCAACGTATTCTCCATTTTTCCTAATGATACTCAAAAAAATTTTTAGCAGTTCATTAACATTGCTATGTTCATACTGAGCTATTCATACTATGCTAAATCCTAGGAAAACAAAATTGAATAATAATCCAAGCCCTTGTTTCTTAGGACTCAAAAAGGTATTAAAACAAATAGTTTAAGTACATAGTAAGTGCAATATACCTAGAATGCCAAGAAAACACAAAGAGAGGGTGTTAATTCAATCAGAGAGTCAAAGGAAGGTTTCCTAGAGTAAATGATGCTTGAGTAGGTCCCCTAAAGACAAAACAGGGGTAGGACAAAAAGCAAAAGAAGGCATAAGGCATCTCAACCAGAGGGAATAGTAAAAGAAAGACACAAGGGGTAAAGTTGCACAGTACGGTGGAAAAAGAGTTGTAAGGTATTACTGTAGTAGAGTAGATGTAGCAGAGTATGGGGAAATGAAGCTGTAGTGGCAGTCAGTACTAAATCATGGAGGACCTTGATTCATGTCAGGCTAAGAATTTGGATTTTATCCTATGGGCAATGGGAAACCAACAGAGGGTGCAGGAGAATAGCATCGCCAGATTTGCCTATATCGCGTTTGAAAGATGGATCTGAGCTAGAAATGACAGAAGGCAAGAAAATCAGTGACAAGTGTGTCCCTGTGCTGTGTGATATTAACAGAACTGTGGAAAAGTGGATAGAATTAAGAAATATTTAAGATTTAAAATCAGAGGAGTAATATGGAGACAGCAAGATGGAAGAATCTAAAACTACTCTCCTTATGTTTATGGCTTTAGGGCCAATTCCCTACATAAGAGTACAAACAATTGAGATATGAAATACATGGGAAGAGACCGGAACTGGCGAGGGTGCAAAATTGGGAGCAGGGAAGCTGCATTCTGTTTGGATCTGTTGCAAAAATATGAGTCATAATCCATGAGGGGAGATTCAGCAAGCATTAAACAAAGTGGAAGAAGGAGAAACAGGAGACACTGCTATCAAAGGAAATAAAGTTCCAAGAATGAAAGAAGGATCAGTAATGCCAAATGCAGCAAGGAGATGCAGTGAGATAAGTACCAAAAACGTGCTTATTGGATTTGGTGATTTTGCCTTTGCCAGGCAGTTTCAGTGGACTACTGGGAATGAGAGCCGGACCTCTGTAGGCTGAGGAGGGACTAAGTGGTAAAGAAATGACAGCAGCAAATCTTCCAGAGATTGCAAACCCACATAGATAGGTGAGACTTACCCAAGCATCTCTGCTTCCTCTTTTGAGCAGAAATCTTCTCTGCATGTTATCACATAACAGTGAGGATCTCCATCAAGATGGCTTAATAATAGCATTATTTTCCTCAGACTGAGTGAAAAGCCTTAATCACATTTAAAAGCCATTGTGAATAAAAGTTATTAAGCACCTTAATAAACCTCCTGTAGAGGGGTGGGATGAGGCAGGATGCCAACCCATAAATCTCTAATAATCCCAGCATCATTTAGGAACTAGATCCTCTTTGCCAGGTGGAATGTTGTCCTAAACACACCTCAGACATTATAAAGAACATAAACAGACATGCAGCTTCAATTAAGCCACACCCCCTCTTTTGCTTAGTGTTTACAGGGAATGTTCTAGAGAATTCTAGTCTATTGCTCCCAAACTTACTCAAGGAAAATGGGTGGCAGAAAAGAAGAGGACTCTCATGCAGATTAACTTATTTCTTTATATATATATATATTTCAAGCACTGCCACTGAATTATTATTGTTCCTTTCTATAATAAAGCATTGGCTTTATTATCTTGTTTATTGCTCTAATTTGGTGATTAGATTCAACATGTACATGATGAATTTGGCCTAACAACATCAATAGGAATGAAATAGCTTCTAGTTCTTTGGAAATGAGAATGCATCTATAACAGCTCTCTTCATTAAACTCGAACCTGGTATAACATATTTTATGATGCTTCTCGTAACAGTAAACCACTTAAAGAGATTTTAAGAGATTCTTCTTCTCCAAGAGGATTAATAGGAAGCTGTACTTCTCATCAGACTTTTCCCACACCTCCTGTCGCTTTCCCTTCCCTGCCTGTCCTGCTTGATGTCAACAACTTTGTGTAGAGCAATGATGGACTGCCTTATCCAAAGAGACTTGTCACAGGTGGCTTCTGCAGATAGAGAAAAGTCAGTCATCGTGGGGGCAGGAGGGAAGGAAGCAAAGGGAATATAGGGAAAATTGAAAACTCATCATCAGGCAAATTTATTTCTGCTTCAGCCAAACAACAAATTACCTTTTTTCTTGCAAACGACTACATAACTTTGATGACGGAAAAGGAAAAACTTTTTATCTGAGAGGAGGAACAAGTGTCAATTAAAAGAGAAAAAGAACCCAACAACAACCAAAATAAAGTAAGAGGAACCTGTCACAGCATAGCCACTCTGAACTGCAAGAGGTTAACATTTATCTGTTTTTTTTTCTGCAAGCCCTTATCACCTTACATATTCTAAAATTTAAAGCAATAACATGGAACTGAGCAAAACAGTGTTTTGATCCTCCCTAATTTTCCTAACTTCAGAAAGTTATAACAAACATGAATATCCCTCACCCCAAAAACATCACCAAGTGTGTATTGTTTATTAATTGAGTCACTTGTTACTAGTTCCTGGATTAAAATCCATTTTGCATGTGCACACTACCCTTCGTAGTCAGGGTAGAGGTGTAATGTCATCTGAGTCCTAATAATTGAGGTCCTGATTGCCATTATTAACAGATACTTACCAAGCATCTATTTGTGACAGACACTGCACTGAGATCTACTCTTGATGCTCTAAGCACACTGCAGCTCCCACTAAGAGACTAGTGGAAGGGTGTAGACCTCAGATGCCAGAGGCAGGCTGCCTAGAATTGAATCCTGAATGACCTTGGGCAAGTGAATTACCCTCTCTCAGTTTCCCTGTATCCTCGGTTCCTGTTTTGGTTAAAGTAGGATAATATGAATATGTATGTCATAGGACTGTTAAAAAGTTTAAATAAGTCAGGACATGTGTTAGCATGTAATACATGCTTAATAGGTCTTATCCAGCATTTTTATCATGAATTTAAAGAGGAAATATATTTTTGATCCCTCTACAGAATAAAAAGTTTTATTTATCAATAACTCGTCTTGTCAGATGTCAGCTTATTCTCAAAAACATATATGTAAAAACTGAATAGAGTCAATTCTGCATGTGTATAAAGGTGAATTAAAAATGGACTTCTGAAGATTCTTACCATGCTCTATTCCATAAAAATTATCAAACCATATAAGTAGAAAGGGACAATGGCAGTTCAAAACTTGGCTGAATCTGACTTCTAATATTTTTCTTATTTGATATTTTTGGACAATAATTACAGAGGTCCTGAGGACAAGAGAATGGTGTAACAGGGCTGGTTTAACACCTGAAGTGTTACATGAAGTGTTACCATGTGACATGCAGCTGAGAAATGGGTGACAGGAGGCCAGAGGAGGATAGACTCTGAACTGGCTTAGAGCTAAGGGGAGGTTAGAAGAAGACACAATCATAATTACTTTCGTAGAATGCACACTCTCCATCTGGCAACGTTCTAAGTGCTTTACTCACATTAACTTGTTTAACCCTCACACAACCCCAATTAATAGTAAGGTACTATTATCTCACTTTGTATACAGGGAAACTGAGAGAGGGTAATTCACTTGCCCAAGGTCATACTATAGCCAATAAGTGGTATAGGTAGGACTGGGTCCAAACAGTCTAGCTTTTATTCATGATACTGTACTGCCTCCCTCAAATACAAAGTGATGTAAATGTTTAGCTTAATTTAACTAGGTCATGCATAAGCCAAAATTATAAATATCAGAAAATAGATAATGGAGGGTATATTTCATGGTGTGTTTATTCAACGATATATTAACATAAAGTTAATATGTAGATGATAGGAGGTTACATGTTAAAATGTTGCTTTAATATAATAGAATCTGTGAGCTTCACAGGAATGTTTGATTATCACACTTAAGATGGGAGTTCATACTGCATTACACCTGTCCAGATTCTTCCTTGATAGTGTCAAACAGAATGGGATTCTAGAAGCAAGAGAGCAAGAAAATTTAGAGAAATAGCTCTCAATTCTTCAATACCTCGACTTTGCTGAACTTTTAAGCATCCTAATTCTGTAAGGCATGTTGGACTGATTCTCTTGGAATATAAGTAAAGGAAGCGTTAATACTTGTACCCGGGCCATGTCTTATTACCGGGCCTGACCTCACAGGAACCCTGTGAAGCCTAGCAGATGGCATATGCCCGAGTAAACAAGACAAAACAAAACATCATTATTTTGTAGAAACACCTCAGAAATAATCCCAGTGAAGTAATCAGGATAATGTCTTTATATACAGGACATTTTAAAATTTTAATGGGTTTGAATTATGATCATCAAACTAGACTAAAAACCAACATGACAAAAAGGAAGAGTCGATGATTTAGTGAAAAAACACTGGTGAATTATCAGGATTGGAAATAAGTCTGGTCATACCCCATATCTTTATTAATGACCTGAAAAAAGCCCACACCATGTTAATTAAATCTATAAATGCAGCTAAACTGACATGGCATTTCCAAAGGTTAAGCTAGGACAAAAGTTAAAAAGCATCTTCACCTTAAGGAAAATATTTTTAATAAGTAGAAGTACTGTCATAAACTCTCACTCAAAGCACCATCAATTATCATCAAACAGAGATGCTCTTTAAATAAAGGTCAAACTTCCCATAATAAAACACTTGAGGATAGACTCATGGCCCTGGCTTTAAGAGAAGCTTCATCATTTATATTTTCATTTAGTGTAAAAAACCTCCCTCTTATTTTTATTGGTCAGAGGGGAAAATATGTGGACAAGTAAAAAAATTAAAATTTCACCTTATATCAATTATACTTATTTTTTGCCTTTCCTACTTAATGAACCAGAAACTCTCCGTTTACTAGTAATAACATAATTATGTCCTTGGGAACTGGTTTTTATATTGCAGCTATTTATTCCCTTATCTATCAGGTCATTAGTTCAAAATTATATGTTTCTCTTGTAACAGCTGATAATAATAAATTCTTACATTGCATCCCAAAAGAACCATGAAAAAACTCCTAATACCACTTCATTTAGAGCAAACACAGTGCAACAATGGATTGGGGAAATTTTGACCAAAAATGTACTTTGACACTATTTTCACTCAAGCATTGTACCCACAAAATTAAATCAAGTGCATTTTGAATGAATGCAAGAAAAGCAGGACAATGTTATTAATGTCATAAAATTAGAAGAAGCATATAATAACCTGATTTAGAAGAGACTGAGGTGAGAATCACTCATTCCTGAATAGCTCTCGACCCCATTTTAGGGGAATTTGGCTTAATTCCCCAACTCAGGGAGCTCTCAACCTAAAAGAACACCAATACTAATGAGCTCATATCATAAAGATCCATTCTTACAAGATTAATTAAATAAGCTATTGCACTTTGAGGAAAGATTTCCATCCTTTTGGGAAGATGGATTATCAAAGTGGTTTCTAATTTTATCTGACTGCCAGATACAGATGACAGTCATGTTTTGCTGACCTACAGGTTTGTTTTGGGTTTATTAATTAGTTGTCAGCACTTTAAAATTTTGGCGCTTTCACATATAAAATAAGTCTGAATTTCTGGCTCCTCTTGAAGAATGACAAGATCTCTTGAAGAATGACAGGAATGACATCCATCTGGAAACAATCCTCTGCTGATGAGTAAGAACTTTTAAAGGGTGGCACATCTTCTCCAGTTTACCTCAGTGCCCAGTTCTCTAATTCCTATTACACATGTGACCCGTGAAGGCGTAATGAAGCTATTTAAACTTGCCATCCTTGTTCTATAGTCCAAAGACCACATCTTACTTTTCTTCTTCTGCTCTGGAGTAGAAGGGGGCAACAGAAGGAGACAAGAATTGGGATTCATTCCCACAAAGTGTGAGGCTGTTGGGGATGGAGAGTGCTTTGGTAGACAGAGTTTGTTGTTGTTTTTTTTGTTGTTTTGTTTCATTTTTTACCAGAGCCTTTGATTCTTCCCATAACTGATATAGCCTGGAAGTTAAGAGGTATAGAGGTATACACTAAAATATAGGACCTTAATACTAGAAAGAACCTATGAGGTCATTTTGTCCATGGCTCCCTTAAACTGGCCTATCACAAGAATCATTGAAAAACATTTATTTTTGATAGGAATTTCAGTAGTAACTGAAAGTCTAATTAGGGATTCCAAATATTTCCAGAATGGTGACACGAGGAGCTCTCAGATCCACTCAACAAAACAGAGGCGGTGTGAATGATGGAAACAACAAAAATAAAATCTTTGGAAATGCCCTAAGGATATATACCAAATGAAGAAACATTTGTTTCAAAAAATCTGCTAAGTTCTCAGTAATAAGAGTGTGAGTCTGTGGCACCTGAGCCACAAACCACTCACTCACTCACTCCTGTCCCCAGGTCACCATAATGGGAACTCCACTATGTCACCTGTGACCAAGAAGCTGAGGCTCAGGAAACTCTCTCCCACCAGCTCCCAAACACAGTCTCTCCTAGAGGGAAAGGATGGCAGCATTTCTCCCCCACCCCCAGCTCCACGCTGCAGAGACTAAATTCCAGGTACGTGCAAAAAGACATCAGAAGCTTCCTTTCTATACCCAGTCCCACTTGTATGGTAGAGACTCTACCCCAGGTATGGCTGGTTGAGAGCACCGTGGCCCCAATTGCCTTTGCTTCAGCTTTCTCATAGGGCAGAGGTTCCATACTGGGAGAGGCAGGCCAAGAAGACTAGAGGCTATTGCTCCTGCCTGGAACCACTCTCATGAAGCAGGGGTTTACTCATAAAGCAGCGGTTTACTCATAAAACAGGGGTTTTACTCCAAAAGAAGCAGGTCATCATTCCCAGGCCCAATTCCAAAACATGGCTCAGAGATTTTGCCTATGGAAAAGGCAGGGTATAAGAACAGATTACTCAGAAGCTATCCCCATAGATTTCTTTATTTGGAACAGAATGGGGAAAAATCAAAACCTAAAAATAGTCTCAGAAACCATGGATATTTTGGTAGTAAGCAATTAAAAGGAGGCTCGTAGCTCCATAAGAGCAACAAGCTAAACCATAGGCCAATTTGTTTACCAGAGAGAATCAGAGAAAGAAATAGCTAAGAAGAGCCCTCCTAGGGTCAAAACAAACCTCAAAGACTGCCTTAAATTACTGCCACAACAGGGCCTGAATTTAACTGGACTAGAGTTTAAAGAATTCATACTAATTCATCACAAACTCTTTCCAAAAAACAGAAGAGGAGGGAACACTTCCCAATTCATTTTATAAGGCCAGCGTTACCCTGACGTCAAAACCAGACAAGAGATCAAAATTAAAGGAATTATAATGAATACAGACACAAAAATCATCAAAATACTAGTTAAGCAAATCCATAAATATATAAAAAAGATTATACACCATGACCAAATGAGATTTATACCAGGAATGCAAGATTGGTGTAATATCCAAAAATTAGTAATGTAATACACCAACCAATAAAATAAAGGACAAAAACCACACATCTCAACAGAAGCATTAAAAGCACTTGAAAAAAAACTAACATCACTTCATAATTAAACACAATAATAAGGGGGAACTTCCTCAGTCTAATAAACGGCACCTATGAAAACCCCATACCTAACATCATACTTAATGGTAAAAGACTAAATGCTTTCCTACTAAGATCAAGAACAAGACAAGGATCTTCACTCTCTTCACTTCTATTCATCGTTGTACTAGATGTTATAGCCAAAGCAATTAGTCAAAAAGAAAACTTAAAAGCATCTATATTAGAAAGGCAGAAGTAAAACTGAGTCTATTTGCAGATGACATGATCTTTTATACAGAAAATTCTAAGGAATCCACTAAAAACAATTAGGACTAATAATTGAGTTCGGCAATTTTACCAGAAGTAAGTTCAATATGCAAAAGTCAATTGTAGGGCTTCCCTGGTGGCACAGTGGTTGAGAGTCTGCCTGCTGATGCAGGGGACTCGGGTTCGTGCCCCGGTCCGGGAAGATCCCACATGCCGCGGAGCGGCTAGGCCCGTGAGCCATGGCCGCTGAGCCTGCACATCCAGAGCCTGTGCTCCGCAACGGGAGAGGCCACAACAGTGAGAGGCCCGCATAACGCAAAAAAAAAAAAAAAAAGTCAATTGTATTTCTATATACTAGTAATGAAAAACCCAGATATGAAATTGAGAAAATAATTCCATCTACAATGGCATAAAAAAGAATAACTACTTTGGAATAAATTTAACAAAATAAATACAAAATGTATACACCAAAAACTACAAAACATTGTTGAGTAAAATTAAAGACCTAAATAAATGGAAAGACACCTCATGTTTATGGAGCAAAAGACAATTTTAAGATGACAATACCCCCTATATTGAATTAAAGATTCAAACCATTCTCTATCAAAATCTCAATTGGTGGGAGTTCACTGGCGGTCCAGGGGTTAAGACTCCGCACTTCCACTGCAGGGGGCGTGGGTTCCATCCCACATGCCTCGGCACCGCCAAAAAAAAAAAAAAAGTGAACGAAACAAAAACTTCACACATCCAATCATTGCCCCGTCTTTGCTCTGTCTCTGAAATGGTGGTCCATTGCTTCCAGAGTAATTCAGACTCCAACTCTTTTTCTACACTTCTCTAGAAAAAAATCTCAAAAGGCTTTTTAGCGGAAACTGACAATCTGATCCTAAATTCCGTATGTTACTTTGAGGGACCCAAAATATCCAAAACAATCTTGGAAAAGAAAAACAAAGAGTACTAACCACGTCAAGGTTACAGAAATCAAAACACTTCTGGTACTGGCATAAGGATAGACATATGGATGAATGGGATAGAATGAAGAGTCAGAAATAAACCCTAACATTTATGGTCAATTAGTTTTTGACAAAGGTGCCAAGACAATTCAATGGGGAAATTAGTCTTTCAACAACTGATGCTGTAACAACTGGATATTCGCACGCAAAATGGACCCCCTTCTCACACCATGCACCAAAATTAACTCAAAATGGATCATAGGTCCAAATGTAAGAGCTAAAACTGTACAACTCTCAGAATAAAATACAGTGACCTTCTGTTAAGTAAAACCTCCTTAAATATGACACCAAAAGCAAAAGGGACAAAAGAAAAAATAGTCTAAGGCTTAATAAAAGATTAAAAAATTTATGCTTCAAAACATACCATGAAAAAAGTGAAAAGACAACCCACAGGATGGAAGAAAATATCTGTGAATCTTATATCTGATAAGGGATTTGTATCTAGAATATATAAAATATTCTTGGGACTTCCCCGGTGGCGCAGTGGTTAAGAATCCACCTGCCAATGCAGGGGATGCACGTTCTAGCCCTGGTCTGGGAAGATCCCACATGCCGCTGAGCAACTAAGCCCGTGTGCCACAACTACTGAGCCTGCGCTCTAGAGCCGGCAAGCCACAACTACTGAGCCCGCGTGCCGCAACTACTGAAGCCCACGTGCCTAGAGCCTGTGCTCCACAACGAGAGAAGCCACTGCAATGAGAAGCTCGCATAATACAATGAAGAGTAGCTCCCGCTCGCCGCAACTAGAGAAAGCCTGTGCGTAGCAACGAAGACGCAGCCAAATGAATAAATTTACTTTTTTTAAAAAAAGACAAAAGTGGAAAAACAAAATACAACCTTAGAATTTTAAAAAAATAAATAAATAATAAAATATTCTTACAACTCAATAATAAAATGACCACTCAATTTAAAAATGGGCAAAGATCTAAATATATATTTCTCCAAAGAATATATACAAATGGCAACAAGTATATGAAAAGATGCTCAACATCCTTATCCACCAAGGAAATGCAAATCAAAACCACAACCAGATTCCACTTCACACCTACTAGAATGACTATAATTGAAAGAACAGATTAACAAGTGTTTACTAGGACATATAAAAACTGGAACTCTCACACACTGCTGGTGGGCATGCAAAATGGTCCATCCCTTTGAAGAACAGTATGGCAATTCCTCACAACGTTAAATACAGAGTCACCATATGACCCAGTAATTCCAGTCCTAATTATATACCCAAGATAAATAAAAATATATGCCCACAGAAAAAAGTGTACATGAATATTCATAGCAGCATTATTCATAATAGCTAAAAAGTGGAAACAACTCAAATGTTCATCACCTGATAAACTGATAAATAAAATGTGATACATCCATACAATGGAATATAATTCAGCAATAAAGATAAACGAGATACTGATTCATGCAACACTGGATGAACTTTGCAAACATATGCTAAAAGAAGCCAGCCACAAAAACCACACATTGTATGATTCTATTTTTATGAAAAGTCCATAATAGGCAAATCTATACAGGTAGAAAGTAGATTAGTAGTTACCTAGGTTTAGGAGTGAAAGGGTCATGAAGGAAAGGTTTCTTTTTGGGTTAATGAAAATGTTTTGAAATTGACTGCGTTGGTAATGGTTGCACAATGCTATGAATATAGTAAAAACCATTTAATTGTACACTTCAAATAGGTGAACAGTCTGGTGTGTGAACTGTACAGATACTTTTCAATTGCTTCTACAGCATCCACCCCCTCCTCTTAATAACAAAATAAGTTTAAAAAACTGTTATATTAAAAAATAAAGCTCAATAAAGTTATTATATTTTTAAAAATCTAATACAGGCTTTGTCAGCTGAAGACAGGATGCTCGGTCCTTTTTAATATTTTATCCACAGGCATTCCAGCAAGTTCATAAATACAGATATATATATATTTAGTTGTTTATACATAAATCTGTCTATATATATAATAAACACGAACATGAATGCTCACCATCACACTTATTACATTCTTTATAATGGCAATTTATAGAATTGGCTAAATAATTTAATGCATCCAAATCCTACAGTATCCTGTGGTTGTTATCAAAAACTTCCACATAGATACATTTGTTCTTATGTACTGACTTGTAAATGCGCCCCCAATATATTAAGACAAATTTATAAGGGTTATAACTTAATATGTAAAGATTGATTCAATATATGTGGAATAGTATAACCCAAAATGTTAACAGCAGTAATATCTGGCTGTTGGGATTACTGTTAACATTTGTTTTTCTTTTATTTTTTTCTTTAAACTTTCTATGTTGCCAGAAAGTTTAACAATGATGTGGTACTTTACAAACAGATCACTTAACCCCACCCTAAAGCTACTGTACTTCTGAGGTATGCCCTAGGGAATATGAGTTTCCCCAAGTTCTCCAGGTCATTTAGACATAGCCAATGTGGCACAGTTGTGCGGTTTATTTTTTTATTAAAAAGTTTTATTATTTATATTGTGAATAAGCAATACATTCAAATAATTCAAGGACAGGAATAAAGATGCAGACATAGAGAATGGACTTGAGAACACGGGGAGGGGGAAGGGTAAGCTGGGACGAAGTGAGAGAGTGGCATGGACATATATATGCTACCAAATGTAAAATAGCTAGCTAGTGGGAAGCAGCCACATAGCACAGGGAGATCAGCTCGGTGCTCTGTGACCACCTAGAGGGGTGGGATAGGGAGGGTGGGAGGAAGACGCAAGAGGGAGGGGATATGGGGATATATGTATATGTATAGCTGATTCACTTTGTTATAAAGCAGAAACTAGCACACCACTGTAAAGCATTTATACTCCAATAAAGATGTTAAAAAAAAAAACAAAACCCAAAGATAAAAACAGGTAGATTGTGATGTTTCTGGTCGTATCCCCAGCCCCTCAGTACCCAGCTATGAGGTTTAGATATCAATAGTCTATATAATTTCTGACCTAATAAAAGAATGGCCTCCACAACATCTCAAACACATGGCCATCCAGCTATACATGAATACATAAAGGGAAAGGGAGTCCTCAACCTCAGATGGCAGACTATCCTATCATCAGAGAACTCTATTTGTTAGTATGTTCCCTCTATTTGTTAGTTGTCTCAATATATTAAAAGCCACCCATTTGTGCTAGTCTTATCTGCATTATAATAATGGTGCATAAAATCATATGGGAGAGTGATATATCCTATGGAGAGATGTTTTTCCTTACTCTTTCCCACCCTTTCCCCCCATGCACGCACACAAAAGCCAGGGACACAGATGAAGCAAACTGTCATTGAGATTGAAAGAGTGAACGAAAGTAAGTTTTCTGGCATGATATCCTTCATGAGCTATACTAACAGGAAATCATCCTAAACAGTGTGAAATATGGCAGAATGAAATGACTTACAGCTCTACCCAGAAGCTGACAAAGAGAGGCTGGACCCTGGGGAAAGGGTGCAGAGAGGTTAAAGGGCCGTAGAGAGAGTCCAAGAAGTGAACACAAGCAGGGTCCCTTTTAGCTCAAGTGCCATGGCACTCATATGCAAATTAGAGAAAGGGCCTAGTCCTCCTGGTTATCCCACCTTCTAGGTCAGGGTTTGGCAGTACAGCCTCTAGGGCCAAATCTGGCTACATCCATTCATTTACATATTTCCTATGGCTACTTTCAGCAGCCATCAAAGTAGCCAATCAAAGTTCTAAAAACAGAACTACCATATCACCCAGCAATTCCACTCTTGGGTATATACCCAGAAAAACATGAAATCTCTAATTTGAAAAGATATGTGCACCCCAAATATGCTAGTGTTCATAGCAGCACTATTTACAACAGACAAGACATGGAAGCAATCAAGAATCCATCAACAGATGATTGGCTTAAGAAGATGTGAGATACATAGATGATAGATCGATAGATAGATAGTGGAATATTACTCGGCCATAAAAAAGAATGAAATATTGCAATTTGTAGCAACATGGATGAACCTAGAGAATATTATTCTTAGTGAAATAAGTCAGAGAAAGACAAATACTGTGTGGTATCACTTATATGTGGAATATAAAAAATAATATAAATGAATCTAGATACGAAACAGACTCACAGATATAGGAAACAAACTTATGGTTAGAAAATGGGACAGGGAAAGGGGAGGGGCAAATTAGAAGTATGGGATTAATAGATACAAACTAATATACATAAAATATATAAGCAACAAAAATTTATTGTATAGCACAGGGAATTATACCCAATATATTGTAATAACCTATAATGAAATATAACTTACAAAAACAAAAAACAAAACTCAAAACTGAATGACTATGCTGTACACCTGAAACTAACACAGTACTGTATATCAACTATACTTCAATTAAAAAAAGAGGGCTTCCCTGGTGGCGCAGTGGTTGGGAGTCTGCCTGCCAATGCAGGGGACACGGGGTCGTGCCGCGGTCCGGGAAGATCCCACATGCCGCGGAGCGGCTGGGCCCGTGAGCCATGGCCGCTGAGCCTGCGCGTCCGGAGCCTGTGCTCCGCAACGAGAGAGGCCACAACAGTGAGAGGCCCACGTACCGAAAAAAAAAAAAAAAAAAGAAAAAAATCTGCAATTTATAAGCCTGTAGAGAAGGAAAGCCCAACATATATATTACACATTTCTATGAAAACATTTTGCCCATTAAGATACATTAACAATTTTATTATATTCAACAATGAGAAAATAGCATCTGCCAATGTAATTATTTCTTCAATCAAACATGTACCAATAATATATCACTACGTACTTTAAAACCATATATGTCTTGAATTATTGAGAGGTTATACATACTATATTTACTTGCCATGTAATTGCATTTACTTCACACTGTAGCAAATAATTCCTTAATAATGTTAGCTCCAACCCTACTACTAGCATGATTGTTTGATTCATCACCAGTGCTTATTGGCGTGACCGCTTAGTGTCTTACTTTTCCTTTCTAGATCCTCTGACTTTATATCTACAAGTTTCGGCAGCTCTAATGGTTCCTGGGCTTCTTAATTTCTTTAGCAAAAAATTTTGTTGGTGCCGTTGTTATCCAAGTATGGTTTTTTAAATCACAGATCCACAGTAAAAAGCAAACAGTTAAATACATTTTAAAATATAAATAAATAAATAAATTCTTTCCATGGATAATATGAGGCAGTGTCAAGGTTTTCCTCTTAAAATGGTTTCTTTCAACTGGGGATGGAAGCAGAAAAATGGCACAGAAACTTCTCATGTTGCTGAGAATCGAGAGAAGAGAAAAATCTTGTCTTTCCATTTATTTTCAATCTTGCTTGTAATCAAAATTTCTTTCAAGAGCCTTTCCCTCAGCTGTCATGAAGTGAGGATCTTAACTGAAGGCAAATTATAGAAACTCAACTGATTTGATAACAGTACAATTGCTAAACTAAACGAAGCCAACACACATACATGCAGACGATCTGGTTAAAAACTTTCTCAAACTCTTCTATAAGTAAGAATTTTAAAACATTAAATGTACTATGAAACAGTCGGGAACTATAAACGAAGTTTGATAGTAACTATATATTGTAGGCATACTTAACCAGGAATATGCAAGTTGCATTAGCTGCAGAAAATGAACCAAACAGAGAAGTAAAACAGATCCAGCATAGCTTTTCAAGAGAAAACACGGATGGTTTTGCTGGTCCATTGAGTGCCAACACTTCCTGTGCTACAACTGAAAAGCACTTGGGTAAGTCTAAGCCACACTAACCACAACAAAATGCATATTCAATTGCTTTCTTTGATCAAGATATTCTAAACCCACAATAAAGTTTAATGTAAAACACAAGGCCAGTATTGCTTTCATTTCTCTTACAGGAGTAAAGTTTTTATAGTGACTTTAAAGGTTACTATAAAATGGTTTTATGGTAAATTTTTAAAGGATTTTTTTCCTCTTTCTTAGATTTCTTCTCTCTCATTTTAGCTTTTAAAATAGTTGTTTTGGAAGAATTCCTTGACACTATGACAATAGGAATTATGTTCTGGAAAAGAATTTAACACTCTTTCACTAAATAGTTATTGAACAGCTGCTGGGTGCTAGTCACTCAAGGAGATACAAAGATGAGAAATAAATTGTCTCTTCCCTCAAAAACTTTAGAATTAGAGGGATCCAAGCATAACAAAGTAAAAAGGAGATGATTAGTGGTTAATATTTATTTAGAAAAGTATAAACTAGTATGGGAAGGAGAGTTGGAATTTGGCAAGGGGAGACAAGGGACTTCACAGATGAGACAGCGTTTGAGTTAGTCCATAGGTTAGTTTTCTATGGCTGCTGTAACAAATTATCACAAATTTAGTGGCTTAAAACAAATTGATTAACTTGGGCCTCACTGGGCTAAAAGCAAGGCATTGGTAGTGCTGGGTTCTTTTCTGGAAGCTCTAAGGGTGTTATGGGTTGAATTGTGATCCTCTGAAAAATGGGATGTTGAAGTCCTAACCCATGGTACCTATAAATGAAATCTTACTTGGAAATAGGGTCCTTTCAGATGTAATCAAGTTAAGAAGAGTTCATCCGTATAGGCCCTAATCTAATATGACTAGTATTTTCAGAAAAGGAAAATCCCACATAAGGACAGAGACACACAGGGAGAATGCCATGTGATGACAGAGGCAGGCATGGGAGTGATGCAGATGCAAACCAAGGAATGCCAAGGATCAATGGCCACCACCAGAAGGTAGGAAGAGGCAAGGAAAGATTGTACCCAGAGTTTCAGAGCAAGAATCGTCCTACCAACATCTTAATTTTGAACTGTTAGCCTCCAGATATCTGAGAGAATACATTTTTGTTGTTTTAAACTACCCAGTTCTTATGAACCTAGTGGCAGGGCAGGAATAAATTTGCAGATGTAGAGAACAGACTTGAGGGCACAGTGGGGGAAGGGTAAGCTGGGACGAAGTGAGAGAGTAGAGCTGACATATATACACTACCAAATGTAAGGTAGATCGCTAGTGGGAAGCAGCCGCATAGCACAGGGAGATCAGCTCGGTGCTTTGTGACCACCTAGAGGGGTGGGATAGGGAGGGTGGGAGGGAGACACAAGAGGGAGGGGATATGGGGATATATGTATACGTATAGCTGATTCACTCTGTTGTACAGCAGAAACTAATACAACATTGTAAAGCATTTATACTCCAATAAAGATGTGAAAAAAAATTTTTTTTAATAAACTACCCAATTTTCAGGACTTCCCTGGTGGCACAGTGGTTAAGAATCTGCCTGCCAATGCAGGGGACACAGGTTCGCTCCCTGGTCCAGGAAGATCCCACAGGCTGCAGAGCAACTAAGCCCGTGCGCCACAACTACTGAAGCCTTCCCGCCTAGAGCCCACGCTCCACAACAAGAGAGAAGCCACCACAATGAGAAGCCCGCGCACCGCAATGAAGAGTAGCCCCCGCTCGCCGCAACTAGAGAAGGCCCTCGCGCAGCAACGAAGACACAACACGGCCAAAAAAAACAAACAAACACCACTACCCAGTTCTCTGTACTTTGTTATAGCAGCCCGAGGAAACTAATACAAGGTGCAAATCTGTTTCCTTGCCTTTTTCAGCCTCTGGAGGCCACTTGCACTTCCTGTCTCATGGCTCTTTTCCTTCACCTTCAAAGCCAGCAGTGGTGGGTCTAGTCCTTCCCATGTTGCACCACTCTGAGCACTGCTTCCATTGTCACATCTCCTTTTCTTAGTAACTTGTCTTCTGCTTTCCTCTTCCACTCTTAAAGACCCTTGTGGTTACATACAACACTCCCAGATAATCCAGGGTGATTTCCCTATTTAAAGGTCGACTGATTTAGTAACCTTAATTCTATCTTCAGTCTTAATTTCCCATTTAACATAACATATTCGTAATTCCTGAGATAAGGATGAAGATATCCTTAGGGGACCATTATTCTGCCAACCACAGTCCATAAAGAAGAGCTCCTCAAAGCTTGGTGGACAGACGACCTCTATCAGAATCACCTTGGTGTCTGATTCCTAGGCCTTGCTTGCTACCTTGTAAGTGGGGACCAGAAACTGAAAATTGAGCAGGATTTCTGATTGGTGGTCTTTAGAGAAGAAAGTATCTCAAATGGAAAAATGATTTGAGTCTATGTATAAAAAGAGAAAACTGAAGATGGTGATCATGGAAACATAGTATAGTTTTACCACAGGGAAGGATAATCTAAAGGAGATTCGTGAAAAATAAGTTTGGAAATGAGGATGGTGTCAGAGCTTCAAGAACTTTGAGGGCCAATTTAAGTGAGTTTAAATTAACTTCACTTGGGAGGTCAAGAAACCAAAGACATTATAGAGATAGATACCTATTTCTTGGACACATTTGCTTTCTCCCCAGAAAGTAATTTATACCAGGAAGAGTAAAATAAAAACAACCAGCTGTTTTTGAAGATATAATATTGAAATAATACCATTTTGTGTTATTCAGTTATGAGGCCATAATTTTATTTATTTATTTATTTATTTATTTATTACTATTCCTATCTTAATCCATTTCTCTCCAAGAATAAATCACTGGCAAGAACTGAAAAGATAGATTGCTAATCAAAATCTTTCAGTCACTTGGCACTGTATATAACCAGATCATAGTATCTTGTCTTTCACTGCTGATGAATATAGACTCAAGAAGATTGTACAGGGAATGCAAAGATTAAATGGTAGAAGCTGTAATAAATGTTAGCCGTTTCCAATTCAACATAATGCTAACTGCTAGTTAACCAATTTTCAAACTCCTGCCATTGTTTCAAAGTACACTATAAAATTGGCGAGATTTTCATACCCTTGTCACTATTTCTAGGAAACATAAAATCCCAACTGAAAAAGAAACTATTTCTAGAGATAAAAATTATAAGAGATGAACAGTAGCAGCCCCAGAACATTTTAAAACAATTGTTTCAAGATGAGAGATAATGAATCATTGTAGCTGTGAAAAAGACACAAGACTTTATAACAATAAATCTACGTCAATACTAAGGAATAAGGGTGGACATATATATCTGTTGTCTCTGTACCATAAAATATTTGGCATTCTGGTTTACACAACATTTCTATTTAATTGAGTATTGGAATATATACCTATCATAGCTTTTACAAAAATGTCCTGAGGCAATGAAGTTTTTGAAGTCGTAATGGACCTGCCATTACCACCATACATGAGACTTAAAAAGCGTACATACCTAGCAAGAAATAACGTAAAGATTTCTCTAGATTTTCCCACTTTACTCATTGCCCAAGAAAAACAAAATTCAATCAATCAAACAAACTAATGAACCAAAACGGCACACTGCTGCAGGTTGCATTTTTCAAAAAATGCTCACAACAATATGTCCCATCCCAAAGGATCTTCCACAATGTGATCTCGCAAATTCCCTACTGCCTTGAACCCGGGCTAGCTTTAGAGACCGTCTTATCACCCATAGAATGTAGCAAAATAATGATTTGTGACTTCAGAGACCAGGTCAGAGGAAGAGCTACAGCTCCTGCCTTTGTCTCTGGGAATGTTCTTTCCATGTGTTCCTTTTTCCAATACCTCTCAGAGCCAATCGCCATGCAATAAGAAGGCCAAACCACACAGAGAGGTCACATGTATGTACACTTGTGTCATCAGTCACAGCTGAGCCCAGTCTTCAATCCCCCCCGCCCCCACCAGCCAGTTATCAGACATGTGAGTTAGAAGCTCCCGAATGAGTCCAAGAGTCACCCCAACCTTAGAATTTCCCAACTGAAGCTAGATATTGTGGAGCAGACACGAGCCACACGATCCATGATCCTAGCAAAATGTTTGTTGTATACCACTGAGCTTGACTTCCTTTGTTATGCAGTATAGATAACTTGAACAGTCATTCTAGTTCATATTTTGTAAAAAAAATTGTGCTAATCCCAAAGTCAGTCTGTTAAAAAAAGGATATTGGACATATAGGACATACAGGAATCAGGCTACATGTACTAAAAGTCTACACCTACAGGCTCAGACCCATGCCCAGCCCTCAGACCAAGTTGAGAACCTAGCCTGAGAATATATTAGGAATTGTTTCTCCAGTAAAGATTGGGATCTACTTCCCCACATCTGATATGCCAAAGTTGGAGACAACCTCAGTACATGTGAAATCGATCTAGAGTCTCCCCACACATCTTCTGTGTGGCCTGTGTGACTGGCTCTATGCAATAATCTCAGGTGGAATTGAACTGAGTCTACTTAGATGGCACATTAATCCCCTTGGGTTTTTTCAAGACCTTTTCTCCCGGACTGAACTCTGCTTCCAGAAAATTATTCAGGTTCCCCTTACTATGAATGAGAACCCATCTAATGCAAAGGACCAGGGAGATTATCATGTATCTCATCATGTGGACTCATTGTACCTGATGCTGGCTAGGATCAGGAAGGTCCCAAGTCCCTTGGACTTGCTTATGTATACAGTTTGTACCTTCCAACATGAGTCCCAATCTTGTCCTAAGATTGTTCCCTCAGCTCTTGATCTTCATCCTATGAAAATTAGGATACTAGGAGTGGCCTCGCAGATAAAGAATCAAGAACGTTAAACAAGACAAGGCTGCAGTTTCCAAAATTGGGATGGACTACCTGGATCCTGATTTTCAGGGTTCTAAGCTAGAGCTCCTTAATTACATTCAACCTATTTCCATACCTGACCTTTGGATATGAGGCGGGCCTGAATCGACAGATAAGGTCAAGTAAGGGTAAGATGTAGCAGAATGTAGAGGCCAGGAAAAGGGCACTTCTTAATAGAGATGATACTTCCTCTACAGTTCACAATGGCAATCTTTGAAATGATGGATTCTACAATTCTACAATTCTAGAATTGTACCTTTTTTTAATTTGTTGATTTGTTGGCTGTGGTTTTATTAATTTGCCTTTATGCTTCTTTGGAAATGGGACATTTCTTCATTTCCATTCTTATTTTCCATGATTTTTCAAAGATATACCCATAGTAGTTTAGCAGATTCCACTGGAATTTACTGGGACACAATTCATCAAGGTCTGGGAAGGAAATGTAAGGCAAGTAACATTAATTTATTAAGTGGCTACAATTTACCAGACCTTTTAGTCATATCAGTCATCGCCTTTAATCTCCTAAATTCCAGAAGCTAGTGTGTTTTTCCTAATTACTATGTAAGGCAACTGAGACCCAGACGGGTTAAATACCCTGCTGAAGTTCTAAAGCAAGAAAGTGGCAGAAGTCAAGATTCGAACCTGCATCTGGCTGATTCCAAAGCCCCTGCACCTTCCACCATAAAGGTTAAACTTGTTTGGAACAGTTATTTGTCTCTTATCTCCTCAATCCAGGATGTCTAATTTTTCTTTATAAATGTTTGTCTCATTGGTCTGAGGATTATTTTCCTTCATAGAGAAGAGGAAGGAAGAATTGAAGTTGAGAAATGTCTCTTCTTCCTGCCATCTGACCCAAGGAGTACCAGCCACTCTCTTTCTTTGCTTGCCTCAAACATAATTTGCCCTTTTTGATTATTACTAGCACTTTTTTTCTCTTAAAAAGCCTCATCTAAATCTGTTTTTACCTTTCAGACCGGGTTCATTTAAGTCCATGCCGCTCTTCTATATTCATGTGTGACCTGAGACAAACTTGCTTAACCTCTCTGAAGCTCGTTGTCTCATCGCTAAAATGAAATAACGATAGCATCCAACTTACAGTATGTTGTGAGGTTTAAAACAGTGTGGTTGTAGAAAGTGCTCAGCAAATGTCATCTATTATTTTTTTCATCATCCTTGGTCATCCACCTCTCCATACATCTTTTTGTGCACATCCTTTTAAATCTTTTCTCTGACAAATCCATCGAGGAGCTTCCTGGATAGACGCATTAATTCCTTTAAACACTGATTATACCATCAGACTTTTATCTGGAGTTATTTTCCATTCCTCTTTGTTCATCAACTCATTCTTGAGTCTCTATCAAAAGAATTCTAGGGCTTCCCTGGTGGCGCAGTGGTTGAGAGTCCGCCTGCCGATGCAGGGGACATGGGTTCGTGCCCCGGTTCGGGAAGATCCCACATGCCGCGGAGCGGCTGGCCCCGTGAGCCATGGCCTCTGAGCCTGCGCGTCCGGAGCCTGTGCTCCACAACGGGAGAGGCCACAACAGTGAGAGGCCCGCGTACCGCAAAAAAAAAAAAAAAAAAAAAAAAAAAGAATTCTACACAGATTTTCATCTACTAATTTTGAATTGTGATGTGTTCAAATACCTCTAGTCTGGTTACTTCTAGGAATGATACAGCTGCTTTTTCCTAGAGTTACTTCCTATCCCTTCCCTTTAGTGTCTTCTTGGCCAGATTTAAGTCAAAATAGCAATACTTCTACTCAATTACTCTATCCTCCAAGAAAATAAAGTAACTTTTGCTTATCATCATTATCCTTGTATTTCCTTGATAACTTTTTTAAAAAAGTAGAGACTGTAATGAAGCATTTTCTTTTTCTTTAGCAACAAAATGCACAGGAGACAGCCATGTTTCTTGGAAGCAAAAAACAAAAGACAAAATTCTGTTATAGACTTGATCTCTGATTCAGCATCTGATCTGAATCAAGAAGACCTCTTGATACTTTCTTTTTCTCACCTGAAATACTGGGACAATAACGTTTTCCCATTATTGGTGTGAGGATTAATGAGACAATGTAAAGAGCTTTGAGCACCTCCGATGAAAGTTGCTCTGTTATTACTTTGATTTCCCCTTAAAACATAGAGAAATTAATTCACCAGTCTCTATGGAAAGTTTTAAAAAATCCATTTTGCTCACTTTTTCTAACAGAGCTGGAAGAGAAAGAAGTTTACCTAGGAAAAGATACAGATTCAATTATGTTGTACTATATTTTGTCATCAGAACCATGAAACATATTCGACTTAAGACATTTTATATGCAGTTGACAGCTTTTAAATATTTTAAATATGCATTTACCTAAAAAAGTAAATAGGCATTTTTCAAGTAAGTATCACATATTTTTCAATCATCCATGCAAGTATTTATCTTACATTCTGCTACTATAATGGAGTACAAAACGAGAAACACTGAAGTAATAAAAACTTTTGAGTCATGCCTGAATAAATGTGGGAATTAAAAGTTACTCTTGAGAACTATTTGTGATTCACATCTTTATGCCTCAGAGAAATTGAGCAACGCACTCTCTCTGCCAGTTATTTTTGATAACAAGAGTTAATAAAGTAGGAATTATAGAGAGATTTAAACTTTAGCATAAGTTCTGAAATATCTTTAAAAATAATACCTAGGACATCTGAAAACACAAGATACCCTAGCTGAGTCCACAGTCTACTTCCAGATAATTCCCATATATGAAGTTTCCATTTTTCTACTACATTTGGTAAACAATATACACAGTGAATGTTCCCATGTAGTTGAGAAAAATATTGAAAAATATGAGAAAGTCTCATGAAAACTGGTCAGTAGACTTATAAGAATAAAATATATTATTAATATTTGTGGGAAGGAAATTATGCTTATTTAGATCTAAGGCTTATTTAGATGATTAGAGTCATAAGTCTTGTCATCTAGGAAACTAAGGAATCAAACCAGGAAAAAAAACTTCAATAACAATATAAATTGTATGCACCAAATAGAACCTCACTGCCTAGAGATTTTGGAAAACAATGTGGAAAAATCCATCACAGAGCACTAATACAAATAAAATCCAGTAAAGAACGTTACTAAAGACCACCTCTCCAGTATTCTTCCTTTCCTAGGAAAAGAGATTCAAATCCAAAATCATCATTATAAATACTTGATACAGACAGTATCACTGCTTATAGTAACTCCAACATGCAAAACACAATTTGTTTTACAAAGACTCAGTAATGTCTTGGTTTGCCCCAGACTGCACAGGGCAGAAAAGAAAACCAGAGTAATCAAATAAGCCAAAGCTGATGTGAAATTCCAAGAATAAGAGTCTAAATCTATAATCTTCACCAAGGGTAATCTCCCACTGGTTCCAATTATATATCCATAGGGAAAACACAATTGAAATTTAAGACTATTAAAGTCATGTTCCAGCCTCCCTGTGGTTACTACATTTGCCTTTTACATGTTAGCGGCAGAACCAAAAGAATTAAGAACTAAATAATGAAGGAATGAACTATAGCAGTGGTTTTCCAAGCAAGGTGTTGAGAGGCTGGGCAATGTGTGGCAGCATTATATCACATGCAGAGATCTCCTTTGTGGAAAGGACTCCACTGCTAAAATCCTGAAATACAGTTTCATGAACTAATTAATAGTAGGAGAACCTGCCATGGAGTCAATTGCACTGGGCTGAGAATCAGACAAATATAACTAAATTCAAAGCCTGTGCAGACCGTCACTAATTTTTAAAAATAAAAGCGTTTTAACACCGACTTCACAGGAACTATTGGAATGATTAAATGTTTTAATGTATGTAGAGATCAGCAGAGAGTAGTAAATGAATAAATTATGTCCTCCCTTTCCTGACTCCAGAAGATACTAAGGAGGGATCATTTAATACATCCCCATGTCTCTACCAAAACTAAACACTATCCATATTAAAAACTTAGACAGAAAGCAATTTTACAGCTAGCCGTCTCTTGTAGGTTATGACAGTGGTTTACAACCTTACTGCCAAGATGCTGGTCCCTACTACTTACCTAACTGCAAATTAAGTCACTTTCATCTTGACCTTATTCAATTACCATACTCCATTCTTAATTCTAGGCTTCTAGACAGAAGGTGGTTACTGAGAAACTCTTTGCCTTCTTAAATTCATTGTCTAAAACTAAAATCTATTCATGTCTTTTTAACCTTTCTTTCTTTGTTCTTTCTTCTAATTCTATGCAAATGAACAATCACATCAAGTAGCTAACAATGAATACTGGGTTAGTACTACAGCCCATGGATTTCACTGTCTTATATTTACCAGTCTTGCAAATTTATCCAAAGGTGTCCATGGATACCTGATTTCCCCCAATATGATACTTTTATTTCCCCCGCTTCTAGTTTATAAAGAAACCAGTTTCATTAATTCCTTAAAAACTTCTAAGTCTAAATTTGAGCTTTGGGGACTCCCCTGGCGGTCCAGTGGTTAAGACTCCACGCTTCCAATGCAGGGGGCGTGGGTTCAATCCCTGGTTGGGGAACTAAGATCCCACATGCCACGCAGTGCAGCAGAAAAGTAAAAATTAAAAAAAAAGAAAAAGAAAAAATTTGAGCTTTGCTTTGTCACCCATTTGCTATAATCCTGGTCAAAATCATGTTATTCACTTCCCTATGTATAAAACATCACACCAACTAAAATCAGGGAAAGGCAATATCACACAGAATGAGTAACCACAAGAGAATCTGTTCCCCCAAAAGGCTACTAGAGGAAGCCAGGTAATTACCAAACTTAGTATCTTCTGTGTTTATAAAAGACATATTTTATGAAGTGTTGATTTTAAAATTGGACCCTGGTCACAAATAATTTTTCATATTTTGAAACTTTCTTTCAGGATGTATCTCACAGATATGCCCACAACAACTTAGAATCCATTTATAGAAAGAATAAAATAAAACTATAATAGGCCTCAACCCTAAGACAATACATAAGCAAACGGAAACTACTATGACAGGGGCAGTTCATATAAATGCTAAAGGGAATTAATTTTTAAAAGATTTATTCAAAAACAGTCACTTTGCTAAAAACTGGCATGTAGCTTATCTCATTTTATTATCACAATTGCCCAGTGAATTAAGTAATATTATATGATTTTATAGACAAAAAGAGACCTGATTGGGGGGAAGGCGGAAGATGGCGGAAGAGTAAGACGCGGAGATCACCTTCCTCCCCACAGATACACCAGAAATACATCTACACGTGGAACAACTCCTACAGAACACCTACTGAAGGCTGGCAGAAGACCTCAGACCTCCCAAAAGGCAAGAAACTCCCCACGTACCTGGGTAGGGCAAAAGAAAAAACAAAGAAAAAACAGAGACAAAAGAATAGGGACGGCACCTGCACCAGTGGGAGGGAGCGGTGAAGGAGGAAAAGTTTCCACACTCTAGGAAGCCCCTTCGCGGGCAGAGACTGCGGGAGGCGGAGGGGGGAGCTTCGAAGCTGCGGAGGAGAGCACAGCCACAGGGGTGCGGAGGGCAAAGCGGGGATATTCCCGCACAGAGGATAGGTGCCGACCGGCACTCACCAGCCCGAGAGGCTTGTCTGCTCACCCGCCGGGGCGGGCGGGGCTGCGAGCTGAGGCCGGAGCGCAGGGAGAGGACTGGGGTTGGCGGCTTGAACATAGCCTGAAGGGGTTAGTGCACCACAGCTAGCCGGGAGGGAGTCCGGGGAAAAGCCTGCACCTGCAGAAGAGGCAGGAGACTTTTCCTTCCCTCTTTGTTTACTGGGGCGTGAGGAGAGGGGTTTAAGAACGCTGCCTAGAGGAACTCCAGAGACGGGCGCGAGCCGCGGGTAAAAGCGCGAACCCCAGAGACGGGCGCGAGCCGCGGCTGAAAGCGCGGACCCCAGAGACGGGCGCGAGCCGCGGCTGAAAGCGCGGAATCCAGAGACGGGCGCGAGCCGTGGCTGAAAGCGCGGAATCCAGAGACGGGCGCGAGCCGCGGCTGAAAGCGCGGAATTCAGAGACGGGCGCAAGCCGCGGCTAAAAGCGCGGACCCCAGAGGCGGGCGGGAGACGTTAGGGCTGCTGCTGCCGCCACCAAGGGGCCTGTGTGCGAGCACAGGTCACTTTTCACACCCCTCTTCCGCGGAGCCTGTGCAGCCCGCCACTGCCGGGTTCCCGGGATCCAGGGACAACTTCCCCGGGAGAGCGCACAGCGCGCCTCAGGCTGGTGCAAAGTCACGCCGGCCTTTGCCACCGCAGGCCCGCCCCGCACTCCGTGCCCCTCCCTCCCCGCCGGCCTGAGTGCGCCAGAGCCCCCAGTCAGCGGCTCTTTTAACCCCATCCTGTCTGAGCAAAAAACAGACGCCCTCCAGCGATCTACACGCAGTGGCAGGGCCAAATCCAAAGCTTAGCCCTGGGAGCTGTGAGAACAAAGAAGAGAAAGGGAAATCTCTCCCAGCAGCCTCAGAAGCAGCGGATTAAAGCTCCACAATCAACTTGATGTACCCTGCATCTGTGGAATACCTGAATAGGCAACCAATCATCCCAAATTAAGGAAGTGGACTTTAGGAGCAAGATCTATGATTTTTTCCCCTTTCCTCTTTTTGTGAATGTGTATGTGTATGCTTCTGTGTGAGATCTTGTCTGTATAGTCTTGCTTCCACCATTTGTCCTAGGGTTCTATCCGTCCATGTTTTTTTTTTAATTTTTTTTCTTAATAATTAATTTTAATAACCTTATTATACTTTACCTTCGTTCTTTCTTTCTTTCTTTCCGTCCTTCCTTCCCTCCTTTAGACAACGAATCATCCCAAATTGAGGAGGTGGTCTCTGACAGCAAGATTTAGGATTTTTTCCCCATTTACCTCTTTTAGTGAGGGTGTATGTGTATACTTCTGTGTAAGATTCTGTCTGTATAGCTTTGCTTCCAACATTTGTCCTAAGGTTCTTTCCGTCCCTTTTTTTTTTTCCTAAATAAGAAGTTTTTAATTCAATAACTTTATTATACTTTATTTTATTTTTACTGTATCTTCTTTTTCTGTCTTTTTTCCTTCTTTCCCTCCTTCCTTCCTTCCTCCCTCCCTCCCTCCCTCCTTTCTTTCCTTCTTGCCTTCTTTCCTTCTTTGCTTCTTTCTTTCTTTCTTCCTTCCTTCCTACCCTCCTTTCCTTCTTTCTTTCCTCATACTTCTACTAATTCCCTCTACTTTTTCTCCCTTTTATCCTGAGCCTGTGGATGAAAAGCTCTTGGTGCTCCAGCCAGGAGGCAGGGCTCTGCCTCTGAGGTAGGAGAGCCAACTTCAGGACACTGATCAACAAGAGACCTCCCAGCTCCACATAATATCAAACGGCGAAAATCTCCCAGAGACCTCCATCTTAACACCAGCACCCAGCTTCACTCAACGACCAGCAAGCCACAGTGCTGGAAAACCTATGCCAAACAACTAGCAAAACAGGAACACAACCCCACCCATTAGCAGAGAGGCTGCCTAAAATCATAATAAGGCCACAGACGCCCCCAAACACACCACCAGACGTGAACCTGCCCACTAGAGAGGCAAGATCCAGCCTCATCCACCACAACACAGGCACTAGCCCCCTCCACCAGGAAGCCTACACAACCCACTGAACCAACCTTAGCCACTGGAGACAGACATCAAAAACAGGAGGAACTACGAACCTGCAGCCTGCAAAAAGGAGACCCCAAACACAGTAAGATAAGCAAAATGAGAAGACAGAAAAACACACAGCAGATAAAGGAGCAAGATAAAAATGCACCAGACCTAACAAATGAAGAGGAAATAGGCAGTCTACCTGAAAGAGAATTCAGAATAATGATAGTAAGGTTGATCCGAAATCTTGGAGATAGAATGGACAATAGATTGGACAAAATGCAAGAATCAGTTAACAAGGACCTAGAAGAACTAAAGATGAAACAAGCAACGATGAACAACACAATAAATGAAATTAAAAGTACTCTAGATGGGATCAATAGCAGAATAACTGAGGCAGAAGAACGGATAAGTGACCTGGAAGATAAAATAGTGGAAATAACTACTGCAGAGCAGAATAAAGAAAAAAGAATGAAAAGAACTGAGGACAGTCTCAGAGACTTCTGGGACAACATTAAACGCACCAACATTCGAATTATAGGGGTTCCAGAAGAAGAAGAGAAAAAGAAAGGGACTGAGAAAATATTTGAAGAGATTATAGTTGAAAACTTCCCTAATATGGGAAAGGAAATAGTTAATCAAGTCCAGGAAGCACAGAGAGTCCCATACAGGATAAATCCAAGGAGAAATACGCCAAGACACATATTAATCAAACTGTCAAAAATTAAATACAAAGAAAGCATATTAAAAGCAGCAAGGGAAAAACAACAAATAACACATAAGGGAATCCCCATAAGGTTAACAGCTGATCTCTCAGCAGAAACCCTACAAGCCAGAAGGGAGTGGCAGGACATACTGAAAGTGATGAAGGAGAAAAACATGCAGCCAAGACTACTCTACCCAGCAAGGATCTCATTCAGATTTGATGGAGAAATTAAAACCTTTACAGACAAGCAAAAGCTGAGAGAGTTCAGCACCACCAAACCAGCTTTACAACAAATGCTAAAGGATCTTCTCTAGGCAAGAAACACAAGAGAAGGAAAAGACCTATAATAACGAACCCAAAACAATTTAGAAAATGGGAATAGGAACATACATATCGATAATTACCTTAAATGTAAGTGGACTAAATGCTCCCACCAAAAGACACAGATTAGCTGAATGGATACAAAAACAAGACCCTTATATATGCTGTCTACAAGAGACCCACTTCAGACCTAGAGACACATACAGACTGAAAGTAAGGGGATGGAAAAAGATATTCCATGCAAATGGAAACCAAAAGAAAGCTGGAGTAGCAATTCTCATATCAGACAAAATAGACTTTAAAATAAGGACTATTAAAAGAGACAAAGAAGGACACTACATAATGATCAAGGGATCGATCCAAGAAGAAGATATAACAATTGTAAATATTTATGCACCCAACATAGGAGCACCTCAATACATTAGGCAAATACTAACAGCCATAAAAGGGGAAATCGACAGTAACACATTCATAGTAGGGGACTTAAACACCCCACTTTCACCCATGGACAGATCATCCAAAATGAAAATAAATAAGGAAACACAAGCTTTAAATGATACATTAAACAAGATGGACTTAATTGATATTTATAGGACACTCCATCCAAAAACAACAGAATACACATTTTTCTCAAGTGCTCATGGAACATTCTCCAGGATAGATCATATCTTAGGTCACAAATCAAGCCTTGGTAAATTTAAGAAAATTGAAATTGTATCAAGTATCTTTTCTGACCACAACGCCATGAGACTAGATATCAATTACAGGAAAAGATCTGTAAAAAACACAAACACATGGAGGCTAAACAATACACTACTTAATAATGAAGAGATCACTGAAGAAATCAAAGAGGAAATCAAAAAATACCTAGAAACAAATGACAATGGAGATACAACGACCCAAAACCTGTGGGATGCAGCAAAAGCAGTTCTAAGGGGGAAGTTTATAGCAATACAAGCCCACCTTAAGAAGCAGGAAACATCTCGAATAAACAACCTAACCTTGCACCTCAAGCAATTAGAGAAAGAAGAACAAAAAAACCCCAAAGCTAGCAGAAGGAAAGAAATCATAAAAATCAGATCAGAAATAAATGAAAAAGAAATGAAGGAAACAATAGCAAAGATCAATAAAACTAAAAGCTGGTTCTTTGAGAAGATAAACAAAATAGATAAACCACTAGCCAGACTCATCAAGAAAAAAAGGGAGAAGACTCAAATCAATAGAATTAGAAATGAAAAAGGAGAGGTAACAACTGACACTGCAGAGATAAAAGAGATCATGAGAGATTACTACAAGCAACTCTATGCCAATAGAATGGACAATCTGGAAGAAATGGACAAATTCTTAGAAATGCACAACCTGCCAAGACTGAATCAGGAAGAAATAGAAAATATGAACAGACCAATCACAAGCACTGAAATTGAAACTGTGATTAAAAATCTTGCAACAAAGAAAAGCCCAGGACCAGATGGCTTCACAGGCGAATTCTATCAAACATTTAGAGAAGAGCTAACACCTATCCTTCTCAAACTCTTCCAAAATATAGCAGAGGGAGGACCACTCCCTAACTCCTTCTACGAGGCCACCGTCATCTTGATACCAAAACCAGACAAGGATGTCACAAAGAAAGAAAACTACAGGCCAATATCACTGATGAACATAGATGCAAAAATCCTCAACAAAATACTAGCAAACAGAATCCAACAGCACATTAAAAGGATCATACACCATGATCAAGTGGGGTTTATTCCAGGAATGCAAGGATTCTTCAATATACGCAAATCTATCAATGTGATAAACCATATTAACAAATTCAAGGAGAAAAACCATATGATCATCTCAATAGATGCAGAGAAAGCTTTTGACAAAATTCAACACCCATTTATGATAAAAACCCTGCAGAAAGTAGGCATAGAGGGAACTTTCCTCAACATAATAAAGGCCATATATGACAAGCCCACAGCAAACATCATCCTCAATGGTGAAAAACTGAAAGCATTTCCACTAAGATCAGGAAGAAGACAAGGTTGCCCACTCTCACCACTCTTATTCAACATTGTTTTGGAAGTTTTAGCCACAGCAATCAGAGAAGAAAAGGAAATAAAAGGAATCCAAATTGGAAAAGAAGAAGTAAAGCTGTCACTGTTTGCAGATGACATGATCCTATACATAGAGAACCCTAAAGATGCTACCAGAAAACTACTAGAGCTAATCAATGAATTTGGTAAAGTGGCAGGATACAAAATTAATGCATAGAAATCTCTGGCATTCCTATATACTAATGATGAAAAATCTGAAAGTGAAATCAAGAAAACACTCCCATTTACCATTGCAACAAAAAGAATAAAATATCTAGGAATAAACCCACCTAAGGAGACAAAAGACCTGTATGCAGAAAATTATAAGACACTGATGAAAGAAATTAAAGATGATATAAATAGATGGAGAGATATACCATGTTCTTGGATTGGAAGAATCAACATTGTGAAAATGACTCTACTACCCAAAGCAATCTATAGATTCAATGCAATCCCTACCAAACTACCACTGGCATTTTTCACAGAACTAGAACAAAAAATTTCACAATTTGTATGGAAACACAAAAGACCCCGAATAGCCAAAGCAATCTTGAGAACGAAAGAAGGAACTGGAGGAATCAGGCTCCCTGACCTCAGACTATACTACAAAGCTACAGTCATCAAGACGGTATGGTACTGGCACAAAAACAGAAAGATAGATCAATGGAACAGGATAGAAAGCCCAGAGATAAACCCATGCACATATGGACACCTTATCTTTGATAAAGGTGGCAGTAATGTACAATGGAGAAAGGACAGCCTCTTCAATAAGTGGTGCTGGGAAAACTGGACAGGTACATGTAAAAGTATGAGATTAGATCACTCCCTAACACCATACACAAAAATAAGCTCAAAATGGATTAAAGACCTAAATGTAAGGCCAGAAACTATCAAACTCTTAGAGGAAAACATAGGCAGAACACTCTATGACATAAATCAAAGCAAGATCCTTTCTGACCCACCTCCTAGAGTAATGGGAATAAAAACAAAAATAAACAAATGGGACCTAATGAAACTTCAAAGCTTTTGCACAGCAAAGGAAACCATAAACAAGACCAAAAGACAACCCTCAGAATGGGAGAAAATATTTGCAAATGAAGCAACCGACAAAGGATTAATCTCCAAAATTTACAAGCAGCTCATGCAGCTCAATAACAAGAAAACAAACAACCCAATCCAAAAATGGGCAGAAGACCTAAATAGACATTTCTCCAAAGAAGATATACAGACTGCCAACAAACACATGAAAGAATGCTCAACATCACTAATCATTAGAGAAATGCAAATCAAAACTACAATGAGATATCATCTCACACCAGTCAGAATGGCCATCATCAAAAAATCTAGAAACAATAAATGCTGGAGAGGGTGTGGAGAAAAGGGAACCCTCTTACACTGTTGGTGGGAATGTAAATTGATACAGCCACTGTGGAGAACAGTATGGAGGTTCCTTAAAAAGCTACAAATAGAACTACCATATGACCCAGCAATCCCACTACTGGGCATATACCCTGAGAAAACCATAATTCAAAAAGAGACATGTACCAAAATGTTCATTGCAGCTCTATTTACAATAGCCCGGAGATGGAAACAACCTAAATGCCCGTCATCGGATGAATGGATAAAGAAGATGTGGCACATATATACAATGGAATATTACTCAGCCATAAAAAGAAACGAAATTGAGCTATTTGTAATGAGGTGGATAGACCTAGAGTCTGTCATACAGAGTGAAGTAAGTCAGAAAGAGAGAGACAAATACCGTATGCTAACACATATATATGGAATTTAAGAAAAAAAAATGTCATGAAAAACCTAGGGGTAAAACAGGAATAAAGACGCAGACCTCTTAGAGAACGGACTTGAGGTTATGGGGAGGGGGAAGGGTGAGCTGTGACAGGGCGAGAGAGAGTCATGGGTATATACACACTAACAAACGCAGTAAGGTAGATAGCTAGTGGGAAGCAGCTGCATGGCACAGGGATATTGGCTCGGTGCTTTGTGACAGCCTGGAGGGGTGGGATGGGGAGGGTGGGAGGGAGGGAGACGCAACAGGGAAGACATATGGGAACATATGTTTATGTATGACTGATTCACTTTGTTATAAAGCAGAAACTAACACACCATTGTAAAGCAATTATACCCCAATAAAGATGTAAAAAAATTAAAAAAAAAAGAAAAAAAAGAAAAGCAAAAAAAAAAAAAGAGACCTGATTAAATTAAGTAACTTTATGAATAACTACTAAGTCGTGCTGCTGAGATGTGAACCCACATCTGTATGACAAGGCCAACATCCTTTGTATTTTTATCACAATCGTGTGACACTATAAAGAGTTGTGGAGGACTGTGATCCTCTGGGTCTTTTCCTGACTTCCAGACCGTCAGGAAAGTTTTAGGTTTTGCATGTTTTGGTTACGGTAGACAAATTTGGGGCAAGTAATTTACTATATTTGGGATGTATTTTCTCATTGGTAAAATGGTCTTTATCAGCACTATCTATGAGAAATAAAATGTGAGTGAATATATAATTTAAAATTTTTTAGTAGCCAAGTTTAGAAAAGTAATAGGTAAAATTAGTTTTAATAATATTTAACCCAATATATCTCAAACATCTTTCCTACAGTAATTTATATAAAAATTATTAATAAGGTATTTACATTATTTTTTCAAATCTCAGAAATTCAGTTTGTATTTTAGACTTATAGCACATATTTAACTAGCCATATTTAAACTAGCCATATTTCAAGAGCTCAATAGTCGCCAATGTCTATTGACTGCCATATTGGGCAATACAGCACTAGACAACCTTCAAGTTCTCTTCCTACCCTCGAAGTATAGAGACTTATTCTATAGTTTGCAAAATATACTCAGATACTGAAGGGAATCAAAAAAGCATTATGTTGTAAAATTATCTTAGACCAAAGTAGCAATGACATGCATGGATTTTATTGCCTAACTACGTCTTTTATTATTATTGCAGGCTAGAAAAAGTAATAATATATTTGATATATATTTTACCATATATTTTATATGTGATACAAAATATCTTGATATTTGATAAGGCAATTCTCCCTCACCTCATAACCCTTTTCCAAGAGTTTTTGACTCTCTTCTTGACTCTTTCAACTTCCATATAATTTCTGAACCAGTTTGTTGAGTTGAACAGAAGAGTCTGCTAAGATTTGGTTTAGAATTCATTGATTCTACAGATCAACTGAGACAGAATTAAGACTGTCACTCTATTAATGTTTTCTGTTCTAAATTTATTTTGGTCATTTTTAATATAAATTTTTATATTTTTTCCACAGAACTCATATATCTTAGATTTATTCCCAGGTACTTCATATTTTTTAAACTAGACTAAAATGTATTATTTTATTTTACCTGCTATGTTGCTGGTGTATGTATGTATGTGTGTGTGTGTGTATATATATATATATATATATATATATACACACACACACACACACACATAAATTGTATTTATATGTATGTGTATATATATATATATACACACATACATATAAATACAACTTATTATTGTATTTGAATATGTACTAGCAATCTTATTAAATTTATTAATCATAATAATTGAATTTCCTGGTTGTTCTATGTAGAATTATGTCATCTGTAAATAATGGCAACTTTGTATTTTGTGTTTAATCCTTGCATCTTTTGATTTTTTTCTGCCTTACTTCACCAGCTAAGGCTTCCAGTGTGATATTAAATAGAAGTGGTGGACAGCTGGCCAGCATCATTGTCTGATTCCTGACCCAAAAAAGAAAATATTCAATGTTTCATCATTAAGTTCTATTCAGCTATACGATGTTTGCAAATGAAGTTTTATCACATTAAAAAAGCTGATCTTAGATTGCAAAAAAATTTTGTCACGAATTATATACTGATTTTGATTAAATATTTTTCTCCATTTATTGAAATACTATATTTTCTCTTTTGTATTCTTTTATTATCCATGTTCACATTGACTGATTTTCAAATGTTCAACCAATCTCACATTTCTGGAATAAACTCAACTTTGTAGTGCTGTACTTTTTTTTTTTTTTTTTTTTGCGGTACGCTGGCCTCTCACTGTTGCGGCCTCTCCCGTTGCGGAGCACAGGCTCCGGACGCGCAGGCTCAGTGGCCATGGCTCACGGGCCCAGCCGCTCCGTGGCATGTGGGATCTTTCCAGACAGGGGCACGAACCCGTGTCCCCTGCATCGGCAGGCGGACTCTCAACCACTCCGCCACCAGGGAAGCCCATATAGTGCTGTATTTTATACTCACTATTTACTTTGTTTAGGATTTTTGCATCTATATTCATGGATGAGAAATACCTGCAATATTCCCTTTTATAATGGCCACGTCAGGTTCTGATTTTAAAGTTATGCTGGCCTCATAGAATAAATTGGGGAGCATTCCTGCTTTTGTATTGAATTTAAGAATTTTTTTTAATTGATATTATTCTTTTTTTTTTTACTATTCGTTAGAATATGATAGAATTCAATAAAGTCAGCTAGAACCAGAGTTTCCTTTGTAGGAACATTTTAGCATATTCAATTTGTTTAAGAGATAAAGAATTGTTCATATATTTCTATACTTTTGTCAACACTAATAAGTTTATTTTTTCTAGGAATTTGTCCATTTTACTAAACTGTCAAAACTAGTAGCATAAAATATTAATAAAAGCCTCATATTATTTTTAACATATAGAGTATCTGTGGTGATACTCTTTTTTTATTCTGTACATGGATTATTTGCACATTCTCATTTTTTATTCCTTGATTAATCTCAACAAATATTTGTAAATTTTATTATTCTTTTCAGGAAATCAACTTGTGATGACCTGTTTTTGGATTGTTTTATAGTTCTTTAATTTCTGCCTTCTTCCTGGATAAGGCAAGGACTTTAGAGCAATTTAACCACATTTATTCCTCTCTCAGTAGATAGGTTATCACTACTAGTTACTTTATTTCTATTTTAAATTTCATGATACATTTTTATTATTATTTTAAACAATTAATGTTACTTTATATTTGCCTAGGTATTTACCAATTTTTTCTTGTCATTTCTCTTGTTTTCCAGACCTTCCATCTGGGATTATTTTCCTTCAGCCTGTATGACACCTGGATTGAAATTTTAGTCTAAACTATGCTGCAATAACATATGACTACAAAATCTCATTGGCTTGCAACAACAAAGATTTCTTTTTCTCTCACATTTATGCATACGGTGGATCAACTACAGCTATGTTTAATGTACTCTTCATTTCAGGATCAAAGTTAAAGGAGCAACTCCTATCTAGGACAACAGTTTTAAAAATTCTGCTCAGAAGTATCACTTCTGAGTGACATGTCACTCCCACTCACACTCAATCAGCTAATAAAGTTATATGGTTAAGTCTGATAACACTGAGGCATGAGAGTCAATTAGAAATAGTGGGAAAACCTTCTGACATTAATAAGATCTTCCCAACCATTTTTTTTTTTGACATTTCCACTTGACAGTGTCTGCTGATGACGAACTCAGTATTTGTCTGCCTGAAAAATGTCTTTCATTTACTGACATTTTCCAGGTATGCAATTCTCTGGGTATTTTTTCCTTTCAGAACAATAATGATATCATTCCACTTTCTTCTGACTTCATTGCTACTATTAAGAAATTAGCTGTCAGTCTAACAAATTTGTTACCAATTTGAAGACAATCTTTTTTTTTTTTTTTTAAATCTCTGGCTGCTTTTAAGATCTGAACTTGTATTTGGTGCACTGAATATGATATATTCAGGTGTTTATTCCTTTCTACTTATCATGCTTGGGATCTGTTGGGCATTTTGAGTCCACAGACTGTATTGTTCTGTTCTGAAAAATTTGCAGCCAATATCTCCTCAAATATTTTCTCTTCCCCATACTTCCCCTCTGTTTCTTCTAGAACTCCAATTAGTCATGTATTATACCTCATATACTAGACTTTCTTTTTCTCTCCTCCATGAATTTTAATGTTTCTTTCATATATACATTTTTTTTTCTTTGCCTCTTCAAGCTAAATTCTGGAAAGTTATTCTGACTGATTTTCTGGATAATTATTCTGACTGATTCATTGAGTTTTTAATTTCAATTATTGGATTTCTCATTTCTAAAACATATATTTGTTTCCTTTTCAAATATGCTAGGGTATGTTTAGAATGCTCTAACTTCAGAGACATTTTTATTTCTTTGAACATTGTTGGCATGACTGTTTTATAACTTGTAACTATAGTATTTACACATTTGTTTTTGTTTTATGTTTTGTTAGTTGGTTCTTGCTGTTGATACCTTATTTCCTTCTGTGATTGCTAGTAAGTGCTATTGAGTAATTTTCCTTAGAAAAATATTCATAGATACTCTTTGAGGCTAACATGAAGATAACTTTCTGCAGAAAAGCTTTTAATTTCCTTCTTTCAGGTCCTTAAGGATATCCCCAGTTCAGAAGCAATTAAACAGAATTCAGATTTTGGGGAGCCATCAACATATGTAAATTTGGGTTTCAAATACACATGAGAACCAGACTGTGGTTATAACCTCTCTGAGCGTTTCCACTTCTGCTTTGGAGAGCATCAAGATGATCTTCCTTACAGACCTGTACTGGAAGAATGAGGCCAGTTTACCTTTACTTCTCCCACATTGCTTGGGGTTCCCAACTCTACAAGAGGAGTGCTATCTGTTAGACTCTCCACCTAAAGTGGGTCCCGGGTTTGTTTCCTGTCCATGCTATCCTATTTTCACTTGAATTTAACTCATTTGGCAAACTTCCTCAGAGAAAAGTGGGGGATTCAATGATCCTCTTAACCTTCTGGTTCCAGCTTTTATTTATATTTTAATTTGGTTGATCTTTACTGTCTTTTTAGATCTTTGGTGCTTAAAAAAATTTGTTTTCTATTTTATGGAGCATTTTTAGTTGTTATTATTCCACTGCAAAGGTTGGTCCAAATAATCTATCTCATCTTGTTTCCAAAAAGGGAAATTCCAAGATGTATCTTTATTTAAAATTATTTAATATTTCATTGATGTTTTTGTAACAGAAACATATTCATTGCAAACAAAACACAAATAATATTTGTCTCCCACCTTCATTTTATACTTTATTTAGTGGAATGAATATTTCTCATCCTAGATAAAAATCACAATAGGTCTCATGTTTTGGACATCCAGCCCTGGACAACAATAAGTTTTAAACCTCAATTAGCATTAAATTGTTTCACTTCTGCCCACCCACCCTCATTAAATTTGGCCTGCTTTGGTCTGGAGTCTGCTGTATTGAAAGGGATCTCTTTGCTATTCTACTCCACACTCTCTACTCAATTTCTCTCCCATTTGATCCCTTTTCTATTCTACTCTATTGTACTTCTCTATATGCAATGTCTTCCCCTTTCACTAGCTGCTAATTAGCCTGTCTCCTGGATTAAAGTTGTGTGTGGCAATCAAGAGATTGAGTCAAGGGATTGAGGTACATGAGTTAAGGGAACAAAAATGTACTTACTTGGATGAGTGGCTTTGTGCTCTCTGAACCTGGCAAATAATGAAAGCTGACTTTTGATGAGGTACTTTGTGGACTTAGAGGATGATTTCTGCAGGGCACATGTGATTCTATTCCTGATGGTCATTTGAGATGGTTTCCTTAAGCCCTGGCTATTAATGGTACATTTCCAGACTCTTGTCTCTGACGATAACCTTTGGATAAATCCTCAGGTGATTCCGTACCACTTTTCTCCTGTGTAGCCCACATTCAGTCTATGGGAAATGTGCCCTGACAAACTCTGCAAGTACAAGTCAATCAAAACACATCAGCGCTCTTTGTCAAAAAGCAATGTGTCAACTTTTGTCATCTCCAGATTTCTCAGGCAGGAGGCAGACCTCAGTCTTAGATCTGCTTTAGTTTTTCTCACATGTAAGAAAACATAAGTCCTCTATGGTTTCCAACTGTAGAAAACGCATTTAGAGTTATAGGTTGCCTCACTTAAGTCTTCCCAAACCAGCTTTGAGAGGGAGGGAACAGACCATCCTTCTCCTAAAGTCAGTAGAATGGAGACTCATGACAGCACAACAGCTCTCTGAAAGAAATATCTTTGGCAATTCATTCCCCCTGTCCTTCCTGACTCTTTAAGGCCTTGATGAGGGATCCAAGTGTCAAGGAGCAGCTTATCATTCATTCTCTGCGTGAAAAATGAACCATCTTACTCCTACCTGGCATCCTTCTATATATGATTTTAATGACACCTCAATCAAAAATGGGACATTCTGTACACTTTGATGTCATTGTTTTATAATCAAAAACAAATTATCAAAGTTTTTGAAAATTATTAACCCCACATGTAGCCATGATCTATGTGTGTGATGCTTATAGTGAAAAGTCTCATACCTATTTGCACCATTTCTTTAATAATTTTTTAAGACAACTAAAACTACTTGATATAGTCAACTGAATGGATTTTTAGAATTTCAAAACTGTTAATTGATGGAAAAAATCCAAATTCTGGTAGAAAAAAAAATGAAAGCAATAAATATGCATCTCACAAGGAAGAAGTAGGAGGGAGAACTTTAGAACTCTCTAAAACAGCAAAATCTATTTCAATAATACTTAGGAGAAGTAGTTACGTTAAAGTTTCCTTCAGGTGGAGAAAAATTCACCCTCACCAAAAACATCCAGGTACGCCTCCACTCATTTCTTATTAGGGCAACCAACACCTACCAGTAAAAATTCTATTTCCTCTAAAAGCTGTGTGCCTCTCACATGAGAAGAAGCCTGAATATCCTGGTCCCTGCTCAGAAGCAACGATTTTGCAAACGGAGACATCTTTGCTGGATTCCACTGGGAGTCTCAGTGGAAACAACAACCTGTTGCCATTATACAGAGCACTATACAATGCCCTGAGAAGCCCTAATTCTCATAAATCAAAAGTTCTACTTGAATGCGACTGATCTATTTTAGGGAAGGCGATCCTGCTCAGAATCAGATTTGTCACAGCACATTCCTTTAATCCTTAGCAGTATGAGCTCTGTAAACACAGTATTTGAAATAATATTACACATTATTTTATACAGAAGCCTTCAGAGTCCTGCATCCCTGAAAGCTTTCTAGTGAAACAGCCAAGTAACTTACTTAAGCTTCTTTCTTTTTTTTTTTTTTTTAAGCAGGAGAGAAGTGAAAGTGCTATGGGCCAGTAAGCAAAGTAGTGTTTGAATATTGAGAGGAGTTAATGAGACAAAAAAAGAGCTGCTGCAGTTGGCAAGTCTCACAAAGCAAAGGTTCCTGCAAAGGTAAAAGTGATATGAATTAAAGACAAGGACACTGACCATCTATTTGATGTTTATACCCCAAAATGTTGCCCTCAGTAACTGCACCATATCTGCAAGACTGCCAACTTGCTTGCAAATATAATCCTCATGAAATGTTATGTTTTCCTTTACACTGACCAAGCGCATTTACCCTTTTAGAAACATCACAAAGGACTTTGTGTGAGGCTTTGAATGAATCTGCATAAAACCTCTGTGAATTAGCCAAGTGAGCGTTTTGTTTCTTTGGTTTGTTTTCTTTATTTTCCCTTCTGTGGTCCAAGCACACACGGAGAACAGATGCGGTAGAGAAAAAGAAAAATAACAGTAGACTTCCGCGAGCTAGGCTTAAGATAGGAGATGACTTTGGGGAAAAGTATAATTAGGAATTAACTGAGTATTAGAGATACGATATACCAATGTACAGCTAGAGAACCAAATCAAATCATGAAAGAGGACCACTGAAGAGAGTAGAGACATCTCAAACAATAGCAACTAGAGTTCTGATCTATGTAGAGATCATTTTGAATGAACAAAAACAGATAAGTTATATACAATACTTTCAAGTCAGTAGATAAAAAATTAACACCTCCATGAGGTGTTCCATGATCTTCCCCCATACCTACCTCCAGATAGAGTCATTAGAATGTCCTGGGATAATGTTCTACCATCTATACTCATATATTGTTCTCTTTGTCTCAGTACTGTCTTCTCTAAAAAAAGAACTAGTGATATCTTAAGGATGAAATGGGATAACTCCTAAATGTTCCTAGCACATGCCTTAAACATAGGGGGCACTCAACAAATGACCATTAAGATTCTACTCTAAATATCTTTACTTAGATCTGTCTCCCTCGTTACAATCTCCTTGAAGAATTTATCATCTACTGTTAATTGAGAAGTTACTGTATACTAGGCACAGATCTATGTGTTTTACATATAGATGCTATTGTTATCCTTATTTTACAGACAAGAAAACAGAAGCACTGACAGAATAACTAAGTTGCCCATGGTCACCTATCTAGGAAATGGCAGAGCTAAGACTTAACCCAGGTAGTCTGGCACATAGATAGTACAACACACTGAGTACAGATACTATAGAAACGCACACACATACACACACACGTTTGTGTGCATCCTGCTTAGCTATAAATAGCATAGAAATCAAGTATGAGTCAACTTCATCTCCTTAATATTTTCCTTTCTACCCATATTCAAAATCAGAAATGCCTGCTCAAACCAACTTCAACTAGGACCTACCTCCTTCACTCCACTCCAAGCCCCCATGATCTGTTCTGGTAACTCTGGTTTCTGTCCTATTGGGTTCTACTTCTCTGACTATCTTCTGTAAATGGAAGTCTGACTTGGACTTCCTAGCTGCATTTCAATGTTGGCTTCATTCCAGAATCTAGATTACCCTTCAGCTTGAAACTCTGCCATCTTTGGATACGGTCTATCCTACTCCTGTGTCCAATCCAGGCACCTGGGAATCCAGTCTGGGACCTTATTTTAAAATCTATCTTTCCTTTAAGGCAAGTATGAATATTTAGGTTCTAACTTGGGATTGAACTCCAGTGACCCTGGGCAAGTTTTTAATCTCTCAGTTTCATCATTGGAAACTATTAGGATTTGTCTCACCAGGTTGCTATGAGAACAAAATAATATCATATATGCTACACAGCAAACAGTGCAAAGGTGCACTGAATGAAAAGAAGGCTGAGAACAGGATAATTCAGTCTGCTTTTATTATTTTGTCTACCTGAATGTCCTTTCTATTCTTGACTTCCCCTTCATTCTTCAAGATTCAGCTGAGTCATCATCTCATCATGTCTTCAAGAAAGTGCCTCTCTTTTCTCTGCTCTCGCAACTATCTAAACAAACTTTTATCTTAGTATTTGCCACATTCCGTAACATGTGTTTATTTGCCTATATCACTAGATTTTCAGGTTTCTGAGAGAAGATGGTATGTGGGGGGAGAGGTGTCTGGGGTGATTACATATTACTTACTTCTGTTCTCCCATCATAGGTACCAGCTTTTTCTGGACTTAAGTAAACTGAGTATATGATCTTATACCAGAACCAACAAATGAGAAGGTAAAAACTGGCAAAATAATGAGGTTGGATGAAGCAGAGGGAGATTTGTGAAGAAGCAATCATCAGCTTACAACTGTTTCTCAGCTCCAAGGCAGACTGTAGGCACCTTGAACCTACACCCTGCCACTGAATCAGACAGTCTCCCCAAGTGTACTAATCACCTTGTACCTTAGGAAGTGAAGGATGAAAGTGTGTCCTGCTGAATATGTCAGTGGAGATCCTTCATAGGAAATGTAGCATCGTCAAAACTAGAATGGGATAGTGTTACGGGATGAATTGTGTCCCCTAAAAAAAATGTTGAAATCCTAACCCCTAGTACTTGTGAATGTGACCGTATTTGGAAATAGGTTCTTTGCAGATGATCAACTCAAGATGAAGCTATTAGGGGAGCCCTAGTTCAATATGACTGATATCCTTAAAAAGGAGGAAATCTGTACAGAGAGACAGACCCATGCAGAAGGAAGACATGCACATGCGGAGAATGTCATGTGAGGACAAAGGCAGTGATCAGGATGATGTTCCTAACAAGCCAACGAACACCATGGATTGCCAGCAAACCACCAGAGGCTAGGAGACAGGCACGAAACAGACTCGCCCTCACAACCCTCAGAAGGAACCAAACCTGCCTACACCTGGATCTGGAACTTCTAGCCTCCAGAGCTGTGAGACAAGAAAATTTCTTTTGTTTAAGCCACCCAGTTTGTGGTACTGTTACAGTAGCCCTAGCAAACTAATACAGATTTATTTGGGAAGCAATAAGGCAATCTCATTAAAAGGTAAGTATAATAGAATTCAGTCAAGAAAATAAGTAAATGTAACCATCTTAACCAAAATAGTGAAACAAAGAAAAAAAGTGTTACTTATCTCAGGCCAACAATTCCACTTAGCAGCTTTTCATCCATATCCAGAAAGGAAAGCACTCCTCAGCCCCAGCCATTACTATTCTCCTCCCAAATGTCTGTGGTCCATTCTTGCTCATCTATTTCTATTCTTTCATCTGAACTTTAAGAGCACTTGTCAAGTTTATTTTAAGATAACACATAAAATGATTCAAGTAGATTATTAAATGACACCGAATACAGATTCAAAGATTTCTTTTTTTTTTTTTGCGTGGGCCTCTCACTGTTGTTGCCTCTCCCGTTGAGGAGCACAGGCTCCGGACGCGCAGGCTCAGCGGCCATGGCTCACGGGCCCAGCCGCTCTGCGGCATGTGGTATCTTCCCGGACTAGGGTACGAACCCGTGTCCCCTGCATCGGCAGGCAGACTCTCAACCACTGCGCCACAAGGGAAGCCCCAAAGATTTCTTATTAATGATATTCCTACTGCTTTGATAAAATCTGTTGTTAATGTGAACATGATCTTAAACTTTTCTTATATTTAAACTGCCATTTGCCAGTTTAAAGGAAAACCTCAATTTCTATGTGTAATGGTCAGCTGCAGTCTCTAGAGCACGCCACTTGGGGGCAAATCCTTACTTTTCCACTTGCTGTGAATGTGACTAAATAGGTTTTGGTACCAATGCCAGTGATGGTGGAGAAGGTTCCTACACCAAGTAGGAGTTCTCTAGTACGGAGGTCCCCAACCTTTTTGGCACCAGGGACTGGTTTCATGGAAGACAATTTTTCCACGGACCGGCGGAAGCAGGGGAGATGGTTCAGGCGGTAATGCGAGCGATGGGGAGCGACAGGGAGCGGCAGATGAAGCCTCACTCACTCGCCCGCCCGCCACTCATGTCCTGCTATGCAGCCCAGTTCCTAACAGGCTGAGGACCAGTAACAGTCCGCAGCCCAGGGGTTGGGGACCCCTGCTCTAGGACACCAGCTGAGTGTCCTACAATTCAACCTAATTCCAATACTATATACCCAGAGTTAGCACCAGATTCTCCAGGTTAAAGGTTCAGACTTACAAGACCGCCCCCCGCCGCCGCCGCACAGCCCCCACCCCACTTCAGAGGTGTCAATCCTAAATGAGTGTTGTTACCTCTACCTCTGACCAGCTGGCTAGGTTCCAAGGACACCCTCCTCAAGTTTGATTCATTTGCTAGAGCAGCTCACAGAACTCAGAGAAACATTTTACTTACTAGATCATGGGTTTATTATAAAAGGATATAACTCAGAAACAGCCACATGGAAGAGATGCACAGGGTAAGGCATGGGGAAAGGGCACAGAGTTTCCATCCCCTCTGCACGTGAGCCACTCTCCCCCATCTCCACATGTTCACCAATCCAGATGTCTCCAAACCATGTCCTTGTTGGGTTTTATGGAGGCTTCATTACATAGGCATGACTGATTAAATTATTGACCACTGGTAATTGATTCAACCTCCAGGTCCTCTCCCCTCCCCCTTCCTCCCTTCCCCTCAAAGGTCAAGAGGTAGGACTGAAAGTTCAACCCTCTAATCACTGGGTTGGTTGTCTGGCAACCCTAGGTGCCAGCTAGAAGTCACCTTATTAACATAACAAAAGACATTTTATCGCTCTCAACACTTAGGGAATCCTAAGGGTTTTAAGAGCTTTGTGTCAGAAAGGTACAAGGACCAAATATATATTTCTTATTATAAATCACAGTACCACAGTGACTCTAGCCACTAAACCTTTTCAGGGCTCAGTTTTCCCTTCTGTAAAATAAGGATAATGTAATCGAGGGGAACCCTATGAGGCCTTCCCAGAATAGACCTCCACCCATGTCTTCCACCTGCTTTTCGTCTGTAGAAAAACTTTAGTCAAAGAATAAATTTAATCAGAGAAGTGAGAAAATGCAGAAAGAAAGGAAAACAGTCAAGCAAGACAAAATAATAACACTTTGGCCATTAAACAAAGTGAAGGACATTTAGTTCTTCCTCAAGGACTATAGGTAATATTCTGAGCCATATCTTTTGGGCTATTTTGCAGATACTGAACCCCCCAGCAGGTGGAAGAAGTTAACTGTATGCTGCCCACAAGCACATAGACTCCCAGACTGTTTGGAACCAGAAGACTGTTGATGCTGACTCTCCATTACCTCACCACCGACCAATCAGAAGAATGTCCACGAGCCAACCACGCCCTGCTCTTTGAACACTGTAAGACTCCTCACTACCCCCTCCAGGGCAGGCACACAGTCTTGAGAGCATTAGCCCGATGTGGCCCCCTTTGCCTGGCAAAGCAATAAAACTATTTCTCTCTACTTCACCCAAAACTCTGTCTCCAAGATTTAATCCGGCCCCGGTACACAGAGGCCGAATTTTGGCAACAATAATGGTAATACTAACCACACAAGGAGATCAGAATTCAGTGAGAAAATAGATGTAAAATGCTTAGTAAATGCCTCATATACAGTAAGACCTCAGTGAATGTCAGCTATCACTTTTGCTGTCCTTAGTATTAGGTATGTATTAATTTCCTAATGATACATTGGAAAAATTATAACTGTCACGGAGGTCTGCCTTAAAAAATGACAACCCCCCCAAAAGCCAAAAGTCACTAAAAAATAATATCACTTAAAAATAAAAAGTAAAAAGGCTACGATGTATTCTCTGAATGTTAACTTTTTCCCTAGAATATATGTCATTTATAACAAAGCGAAGCTGAAAAATAGTGGTATGCCTACAAAAAAAGAAAAAAGTGACTGAGTAGAAACTTCCCAAAATATTTTACCTTTAAAAATCGCCTAAATATTCTCAGCAGATTATCTTAACTGTATACAAAATATAATAATTCAAGATAGAAATTATTTTAGTCCATTAATGTTCTCCTTCTCCAATTGAAAATTACTTTCTTCAAATAAAGACATAAAATGCTCTAGGTAAGATTCAAGAGAACATTACTCAACATGCAAAATGTTTCAGTAATCATAGCTTCCTTAATTAAGACTTTTTTATTCCCTCAAATCTGAATAACATACAATATACAGTGAAATCGAACATGTGATCTAACAAAATATACATAATCTATAATCCGGTCCTGATATGGTTTACTTAAAGTCGTCACTATAAGCAAGGGCTGTGATTTACTTTTAAGATACTTAGAAATATAAAGTAATAACTTGAAAGACATCTTTGCCAGTATCTCTGCCAAATCCTCACTCCCCCAAGGTTTGATAATATGCAATACTTGTTAAATGGAAGCTCCTGAGGTGCCTAGCTGCTGAAGTGTATAACAAACACATTTATCCTGAGAGTTTTTGTCAATATGTGAAATCTGATTTTGCTTACACCTCCATACTAAATCAATATATGTGTAGTCTAACATGTATCTCTCCTTTGGAAAAAAAACAATTACTCATACCAGAAGCAATTAATATCAATAACTAGTTTTCTACATTGCCATGGAAAAACTCTCAAAAACCAGGAAATTACTTTAATACCAATAAACTTAAACACCTTGCAAAATACTTTCTGCTACAGTGTCCTATAAGTCAATTTTCACTATTTAAAATGACTCATTTTACTAATACACAGGAAGACATATCTGCTTAATTGAACAGAAGAATTTAACATACTTCCACAGGTCTCTCATCTATATTCACCAAATAAGTCACTTTCTGACTCAAAAGGCTTGATATTCATCTGTCAATATGCTAACAAAAAATGAAAATGGCAAACAGTTAGATTCCCGTTTATTAAATTTAAAAACTGAGGTCCAGAGAGATTTTTGCCCAAGATTAAAGAGTGAGTTAGTGGTTGAGTGAGTAATTAAAACTGAAATCATTGTACTCCATTTTCTCCCTTGATAGCTTATTCATCTACATTTTAAAATAGACCACAGACAATTGAGATACAGAGACAGTAAAGAACCTAGAAGTGTGTCAGTCATATATCATTGAAAGTTCACTCTTTTTTAAAAAAGTAGTTTGTTTTTAAAGTCATAAGAATGACTACACTTTAATAAAGAATAAAAAGAATTTTTTTTAAAATTAAACTTGTGCAGGAGTCCTCTAAAATCCACTGAAGTTATTTTTGCAGTTGATATGTCTTGTCAATTACAAACTGGATTTAATTTGAACTTCCTACTTGCAAATTTTAGCTTTTGCCATGAATTATAGTGGGTCTCATGATTAAAAAAAACTGTTAGTAACTCACAGCTTTGACATTTATGTTCCTATGTGAGTAATACAATAAATAAATCATCCCTATTTCTTTTATTTTATTAAGCAGCAAAAGTGTGGTTTATAATCATTAACATTATTAAATAAGCAAACAATTATCAAGTTCCACATAGAATTATTCCAGAAATTAGAATTTGACCCACTTGCTGGATAAAATGGTTTCTTAACAAGAATTAAATATTCTTCTCTTAAAAACTGAATTTCATGATCTAATGTTTAGGAGATTCTCCTCAGCCACCCTGTGAAGATTTTTCTAACACTGGTCTTCAGGTAATACTTGGAGTTTAATTTTTCTATTAATTTGGAAACAGCTCAAATCTGGACTGGTAAAATGTTTCTATTAAGTATGTAATACTTCAATTTGCACCTCTTGAAGAAAGGGGTGAGTGAAGGATACCCCACCAATCCCCCACTCCATTAACAAGTTCTGCTTGCATTTTCTTGTCTATAATGGAGCTCAAATAAGATTTAATTTTTTTACTAGATCTTTATTGGAGTATAATTGCTTCACAATACTGTGTTAGTTTTTGTTGTACAACAAAGTGAATCAGCCATATGCATACATATATCCCCATATTCCCCTCCTTCTTGAGCCTCCCTATCCCACCCCTCTAGGTGGTCACAGAGCACATCAGAGCTGATCTCCCTGTGCTATGCGGCTGCTTCCCACTAGCTATCTATTTTACATTTGGTAGTGTATATATGTCAATGCTACTCTCACTTCGCTCCAGCTTCCCCCCCCACCCCACGTCCTCAAGTCCATGCTCTATGTCTACATCTTTATTCCTGCCCTGCCACTAGGCTCATCAGTACCTTTTTTTTTTTTTTTTTACATTCCATATATATGCATTAGCATATGGTATTTGTTTTTCTCTTTCTGACTTACTTCACTCTGTATAACAGACTCTGGGTCCATTCACCTCACTACAAATAACTCAATTTCGTTTCCTTTTATAGCTGAGTAATATTCCATTGTATACATATGCCACATCTTCTTTATCCATTCATCTGTCGATGGACACTTAGGTTACTTCCTTGTCCTGGCTATTATAAATAGTGCTGAAGTGAAATTGTGGTGCATGTCTCTTTTTGAATTATGGTTTTCTCAGGGTATATGCCCGGTAGTGGGATTGTTGGGTCATATGGTAGTTCTATTTTTAGTTTTTTAAGGAACCTCCATACTGTTCTCCATAGTGGCTGTATCAATTTACATTCCCACCAACAGTGCAAGAGGGTTCCCTTTTCTCCACACCCTCTCCAGCATTTATTGTTTCTAGATTTTTTGATAATGGCCATATTGACTGGTGTGAGGTGATACCTCATTGTAGTTTTGATTTGAATTTCTCTAATTAGTGATGTTGAGCATCTTTTCATGTGCCTCTTGACCATCTGTATGTCTTCTTTGGTGAAATGTCTATTCAGGTCTTCTGCCCATTTTTGGATTGGGCTGTTCGTTTTTTTGACATTGAGTTCCATGAGGTGTTTGTATATCTTGGAGATTAATCCTTTGTCCGTTGTTTCATTTGCAAATATTTTCTCCCATTCTGAGAGTTGGCTTTTCATCTTATTTATGGTTTCCTTTGCTGTGCAAAAGCTTTTAAGTTTCATTAGGTCCCATTTGTTTATTTTTGTTTTTATTTTCATTACTCTAAGAGGTGGACCAAAAAAGATCTTGCTGTGATTTATGTCAAAGAGTGTTTTTCCTATGCTTTCCTCTAAGAGTTTTCTAGTGTCCGGTCTTACATTTAGGTCTTTAATCCATTTTGAGTTTATTTTTGTGTATGGTGTTTGGAAGTGTTCTAATTTCATTCTTTTACATGTAGCTGTCCAGTTTTCCCAGCACCACTTGTTGAAGAGGCTGTCTTTTCTCCATTGTATATTCTTGTCTCCTTTATCAAATATAAGGTGACCATATGTGTGTGGGTTTATCTCTGGGCTTTCTATCCTGTTCCATTGATCTATATTTCTGTTTTTGTGCCAGTACCATACTGTCTTGATTACTGCAGCTTTGTAGTATAGTCTGAAGTCAGGGAGCCTGATTCCTCCAGCTCCATTTTTCTTTCTCAAGATTGCTTTGGCTATTCGGGGTCTTTTTTGTTTCCATACGAATTGTAAACTTTTTTGTTCTAATTCTGTGAAAAATGCCATTGGTAGTTTGATAGGGATTGCATTGAATCTGTAGACTGCTTTGGGTAGTACAGTCATTTTCACAATATTGATTCTTCCAGTCCAAGAACATGGTATATTTCTCCATCTGTTTATGTCATCTTTGATTCCTTTCATCAGTGTTTTACAGCTTTCCGAGTACAAGTCTTTCGTCTCCCTAGGTAGGTTTATTCCTAGGTATTTTATTCTTTTTCTTGCAATGGTAAATGGGACTGTTTCTTTAATTTCTCTTTCTGATCTTTCTTGTTAGTGTATAGGAATGCCAGCGATTTCTGTGCATTAATTTTGTATCCTGCAACCTTACCAAATTCATTGATTGATTAGTTCTAGTAGTTTTCTGGTGGCATCTTTAGGATTTTGTATGCATAGTGTCATATCATCTGCAAACAGTGACAGTTTTGCTTCTTCTTTTCCAGTTGGGATTCCTTTTATTTCTTTTTCTTCTCTGATTGCCATAGCTAGGACTTCCAAGACTATGTTGAATAACAGTGGCAAGAGTGGACATCCTTGTCTTGTTCCTGATCTTTGTGGAAATGCTTTCAGTTTTTCACAATTGAAAAGGATGTTTGCTGTGGGTTTGTCATATATGGCCTTCATTAGTTGAGGTAGGTTCCCTCTATGCCCATTTTCTGGAGAGTTTTTATCATAAGTGGGTGTTGAATTTTGTCAAAAGCTTGTTCTGCATCTATCAAGATGGTCATATGCCTTTTATTCTTCAAGTTGTTAATATGGTGTATCACATTCATTGATTTGCATATATTGAAGAATCCTTGCACTCCAGGGATAAATACCACTTGATCATGGTGTATGATCCTTTTAATATGTTGTTGGATTCTGTTTGTTAGTATGTTGCTCAGGATTTTTGCATCTATGTTCATCAGTGATATTGCTCTGTAATTTTCTTTTTGGGGGGATATCTTCTTCTGGTTTTGGTATCAGGGTGATGGTGGCTTCATAGGATGAATTTGGGAGTGTTCCTCCCTCTGCAATTTTTTGGAAGAGTTTGAGAGGATCAGTGTTAGCTCTTCTCTAAAGGTTTCATAGAATTTGCCTGTGAAGCCATCTGGTCCTGGACTTATGTTTGTTGGAAGATTTTTAATTACAGTTTCAATTTCATTACTTGTGATAGGTCTGTTTATATTTTCTAATTCTTCCTGCTTCAGTCTTGGAAAATTGTACCTTTCCAAGAATTTGTCCATTTCTTCGTGGTTGTCACTTCTAATTTTATTGATTTGCATCCTCTCCCTTTTTTTCCTTGATGAGTCTTGCTAAGGGTTTATCAGTTTTGTTTGTCTTCCCAAAGAACCAACTTGTAGTTTTATTGATCTTTGCTATTGTTTTCTTCGTTTTTATTTCACTTATTTCTGCTCTGATCTTTATGATTTCTTTCCTTCTACTGACTTTGGGTTTTCTTTGTTCTTCTTTCTCTAGTTGCCTTAGATGTAGGGTTAGATTTTTTTTTTTTAAGAAGGTATTGGGGGTAGGAGTTTATTAATTAATTTATTTTATTTTTGGCTGTGTTGGGTCTTCGTTTCTGCACGAGGGCTTTCTCTAGTTGTGGCAAGCAGGGGCCACTCTTCATCGTGGTGCATGGGCCTCTCACCATGGCGGCCTCTCTTGTTGCGGAGCACAGGCTCCAGACACGCAGGCTCAGTAGTTGTGGCTCACGGGCCTAGTTGCTCCGCGGCATGTGGGATCCTCCCAGACCAGGGCTCGAACCTGTGTCCCCTGCATTAGCAGGCAGATTCCCAACCACTGTGCCACCAGGGAAGCCCCAAGGTAGATTTTTTTATTTGAGATTTTTCTTGTTTCTTGAGGTGAGACTGAATTGCTATAAACTTCCCTCTTAGAACTGCTTTTGTTTCTTCCCATAGGTTTTGGGTGGTTGTGTTTTCATTGTCATTTGTTTCTATGTATTTTTTAATTTCTTCTTTGATTTCTTCAGTGATCTCTTGGTTATTTAGTAGTGCACTGTTTAGCCTCCACGTATTGGTGGGTTTTACAATGTTTTTTCTGTAATTGATTTCCAATCTCATAGCGCTGTGGTCAGAAAAGATACTCGATATGATTTTAATTTTCTTAAATTTTCCGAGGCTTGATTTGTGACCCAAGATGTGATCTATCCTGGAGAATGTTCCATGTGCACTTGAGAAGAAAGTGTATTCTTCCACTTTTGGGTGGAATGTTCTATAAATATCAATTAAATCTGGTCTATGGTGTCATTTAAAGCTTGTGCTTCCTTATTTGTTTTCTGTTTGGATGATCTGTCCATTGGTGTAAGTGGGGTGTTAAAGTCCCCTACTATTATTGCATTACTGTTGATTTCCCCCTTCATGGTTGTTAGCATTTGCCTTATGTATTGAGTTGCTCCTATGTTGGGTGCATAAACATTTATAATTGTTATATCATCTTCTTCGATTGATCCCTTGATCAATATGTAGTGTGCTTCCTTATCTCTCATAACCATCTTTATTAGCCTATTTTATCTGATACAAGTATTGTTACTCCAGCTTTCTTTTAATTTCCATTTGCATGGAATATCTTTTTCCATCCCTTCATTTTCAGTCCCTATGTGTCCCTAGGTCTGAAGTGGGTCTCTTGTAGACAGCATATATATGGCTCTTGTTTTGTAGCCACTCAGCCAGTCTGTGTCTTTTGGTTGGGGCATTTAATCCATTTACATTCAAGTTTATTATCAATATGTATGTTCCTATTACCATTTTCTTAATTGTTTTGGGTTTGTTTTTGTGGGTCTTTTTCTTCTCTTGTGTTTCCCACCTAGAGAAGTTTCTTTAGCTTTAGTTGTAAAGCTGGTTTGATGATGCTGAATTCTCTTAGCTTTTGCTAGTCTGGAAAGATTTTGATTTCTCCATCGAATCTGAATGAGAGCCTTGCTGGGTAGAGTAGTCTTGGTTGTAGGTTTTTCCCTTTCATCACTTTAAGTATATCCTGTCACTCGCTTCTGGCCTGCAGAGTTTCTGCTGAAAAATCAGCTGATAACCTTATGGGGATTCCTTTGTATGTTATTTTTTGTTTTTCCCTTGCTGCTTTTAATATATTTTCTTTAAATTTACTTTTTGTTAGTTTGATTAATATGTGTCTTGGTGTGTTTCTCCTATGGTTTATCCTGTATGGGACTCTCTGTGCTTCCTGGATTTGGGTGACTATTTCCTTTCCCATATTAGGGAAGTTTTCCAGTATAATCTCTTCAAATATTTTCTCAGACTCTTTCTTTTTCTCTTCTTCTTCTAGGACCCCTATAATTCGATGTTGGTGTGTTTCATGTTGTCCCAGAGGTCTCTGAGACTGTCTTCAATTCTTTTCTTTCTTTTTTCTTTATTCTGCTCCTCGGCAGTTATTTCCACCATTTTGTCTTCCAGCTCACTTATTCTTTCTTCTGCCTCAGTTATTCTGTTTTTGATTCCTTTTAGTGTATTTTTCATTTCAGTTATTGTGTTGTTCATCTCTGTTCGTTCTTCAGTTCTTCTAGATCTTTGTTAAACATTTCGTGTATGTTCTCAATCCATGCCTCCATTCTATTTCCAAGATTCTGGATCATCTTTACTATCATTACTCTGAATTCTTTTTCAGGTAGACTGCCTATTTCCTCTTTATTTATTTGGTCTTGTAGGTTTTTACCTTGCTCCTTCATCTGTGACATTTTTTTTGCCGTCTCTTTTTTTTTCTTTTTCTTTTTTCATGAGTGGGATTGTGTTCCTGTCTTACTGGTTGTTCAGCCTGAGGCTTCCAACACTGGAGTTTGTAGGCTGTTGGGTAGGGCTGGGTCTTGATGCTGAGATGAGGACTTCCGGGAGACCTCACTCCAATGAATATTCCCTGGGGTCTGAGGTTCTCTCTTAGTCCAGTGGTTTGCACTCAGAGCTCCTACCACAGGAGCTTTGGCCCAACCCCTGGCTTGTGAAGCAAGATCATACAATCCGTGTGGCACAGCAAAAAAAAAAAATGGAGAACAATAACAAAGTAAAAAATAAAATTAGACTAGGAAACTAACCGATATGTTAGAAAAAATATAAAAATAAAAATATAGATGAAACAATAATCGGAAGGTAAAATGGAACCACAATACTAAAGAGGATGAGGAAAAATAAAAAAAGTTTGAAAAGGCCTTGGCTGTGGAGGGCAGGGCCTAAGCAGGGACAAGGTTTGGGCAGTGGGTGGGGCCTATGCTTAGGACCCACAGGGCTGGAAAAGGCCCTGGGGGATGTGGGGGGTGTGGCTTAGGCTCAACAGAACAGAAGGGGCCCAGGCCTGCCTCCTGCCTCTGGTCTCAGAGGGCGGGGGACCCTACCTGGGAGCCCAGCAGGATTCCTGGGTTTGAGTAGCTGGGGCAAATGCCCTCCGCTCTTCTCTGGCTTCTCTAGTCCTGGAGGTCCTGTCCGACCTGCCTCTCCTGATCTCTCTGGCCTCCCTTCTATGTCCCCAGGACCCACTCAGCCTGGAGGGGGCTTTATTGGATGGGGGACTGGCCTGGGAGCTCAGCAGGCTCCCCGTGCCTGACTGGGCAGGGCAAACGCCCTCCACTCCTTTCCCGCTCCTCTGGTCCTGGAGGGCCCCTCCTGCCTGCCTCTTCTGTTCTCTCCTGGCCTCCCTCCTATATCCCCAGGCCCAACTGGGCCTGGAGGGGACCTCTGAGGGCATAGGACCCGGTTCCAGAGCCAGGCAGACTTCCCCGGCTGACTGGGCAGGGGAAACGCTGGGCCAGCTCCCCCTGATCCGAGCCCCAGAAGGTCCCTCCAGGCATGGGAACCCCTCCCCACCTCTAAGCCACCCCTCGGGGCGCCGGTCCTGTCTGGCCTCCACTTCTCCTCCCCCGTCCGTCTGCCCACATCCTACTGGCTCGCTTGGGTTTTTTTCCTGTCTCCTTGGGCGTTGGGGTACCCCACCAGCATCCAGCAGGTGCCCTAGTTGTGGGGAGACATGAACTCTGTGTCTTCTCACACTGCCATCTTGACTCTGCCCTATCCCATTTCAGATTTAATTTTTAAATTGGGTTCTGCTGACTTAAAATAATTGAGACTGTCTAAACTTAGAGAAAGAAAAAAATAGTGAAGTAGGGGTAATTTACAATCAAACACTGATATTTCAGTAATTCACTTATCCAGTACATATTTATTGAGCATCTATTGTACGTCAGGATTGGGGAGGAAAGAAAAATGTCCTCTACCTTTCTAGGTTCTTCTGGCTGGTCTAAGAACTAAAGAGATGTTAGACAGATTAATAGGAGAAAATCAAATTTTAATTACATGCATTCAGTGATTCCATAAGGATATGGGGCCCAAGGACAAGTTAGACAATTGAAGCTTATTATGCCATCTGAGAGAAGGAGAAGAGGGTAGGGGGGACTTCAAAAGAAAGAAAGGCAACTTACAGGAAGATGAAAAAGAGCAAATGTTTGGTGAACAAAAGTTTGCTAGTAAATACATATTTGCTGGGCCATGCAAAGTCAATAGGACCCAGAGAGGACTTTGATCAAAGAGGCATAGCTAAGTTTCCCCCGGTCTACCACACTTAGCTCATATTATACTTTAGTTATTTATGGTGATGGTGCCTCTTCCTGGAACAGGCCCTTTATCTAAATTCTTTTAGGCAGTAAAGGGGAGGAGGTAAAAGCTCTTCCTGAGCCTTTTGTTTTTTAAAAACAATGAGCCCCAAATAATCCTCAAGACAAAGAGACATATTTGGGGGTGGCAAGTTTTGTTCCATTACATCAGGCACTGAGAAATCATACATGGTTAACAAGATAAAATTCTTGCCCTTAGGAAATTTCCAGTTGAATAAGTAGACATTAATATATAAATGGCAAAATATACAATACAATGCATATATACATGCTATAAAGAAAAATAAAGAGGGACAAGGAGATAGGATCTAATGGGTAGTTACTTTTGATAAGATCATCAGGGAATGTCTATCTCTGATAGGAGGTGGCATTTGAACATATTCCGTAAATATGTCGCTAGTGAAAAAGCATTTCAGACTGAAGGAGCAATAATTTAAAGGACGAAATGAGACAGGTGTATTCAAGTAAGCATTAAAAAAATCATATAAATAGAGAGGAATAAGCACAAAGGCAATGGTGGGTTCGGTCAGAAAGGTAACCAGGAGTCAGATCATGGGGGGCCTCATAGGCTGACATAAGGACTTGTTCTAAATTTGATGAGAAGCAGCAGAGGGAGTGTTAGGTTGCACCGCACAGGCCTGCAAGCCCTGTACTTGCCCAGCATTAATACTGAAGAAAGAGCCCTGCAGTCAGTAACAGAGACACCAATCATTTAATAGGTGGGGGATCTTACACGTCTGAAGAAAGAAGGTCTTGGAGTGACACCCCATCGTGGACGGCAGACTGCAGGCAGGACATAGAAGCAGCCTTCCCTCTGGGACAGCAGAGGGAGCTACCAGTTATAGGGGGAACTGACCTCAGGTTAGCTCATCAGTTACCAGGTGAACCAGCAGAGAGGCATGTCCCTTCTAGCCCCTCAGGCTAACGACCTTCACTGGGCATATGTCTTCCCCTTTGATAAACTATCACAGTGGAGCCCTTCTGATCTAAAGATTAGAGCAATCACTACTTGGAGCCATGGGCAAGTACATAAGCATTTACTGGTTAGGCTCCATGATTAAGAGGGAAGGTCAGTCATATGAGTACGGTGTAGGTGAAGCAGGGACTGGTCGAGCAGGAGATGTACAGAGAGCAAGAGAATAGCCATCATAGGTGGCCTGGTCATACTGGGAGAGACTGATGTAAATGTGATTTATATTTTTAAAAGCTCACTCTTGGTTGTTTAGACAATAGAATCAGGCAGCAGGGAAGGTTGCAAAAAAGTTGCAAGAGAGAGAGTAGTTTAGAGGCCTGTTCAATAATATAGGAGAAAGAAGATGGTGACGTGGACTAGGGAGTTGCAGTAGAAATAGGGAGAATGAGTAAAACACAGTATACATGTTGAAGGTAGAAGCCTAGAGGACTTGCTGATGGGTTGCATGAAGGCTATACAGAAGACAGAATCAAGACTGACTCTTCAATAGTTTACCTAAGTATCCCTCTACCTGGGGCTGCCATTTGTTAAAATGAAGAACATGGAAGATGGAGCAGGCTTGGTGGGGGAAACAAGGGTTCTATGGTGGGAATGTTTACCTGTTTAACATCACAAATGTCAAATAAGTTAGAGCTCACAGAAGGTCAGAGGTGACTTAGTAAGCCTCATGCCTACACAGCCCACATTTTTCAGAACTTGGGCCACAAGAAGGTGGCTGTCATGTTGCGATACGGTTATTCCCGAGAAGGAAAGGGGGAGCAAGGAAACGGTGGGGAAGGAGAGCCCTTAAGCAAACAGTCAATTGCAGGGAACACATCTCATGTTTCAGAATCTGTCACATTTTTAAACCTAGCAAATAGCAAAATTGAGGGTCTGCTCTGACAGTGTCAGATTTTGTGTATCTGTTGTCAAACATATCAGTCACTGAAGATAAGAGATGAAAAAAACTACAAATAAATGATTACAGAAAAGGAAATATGCTGATCCTCTTTCTGAGACAGTGGTTGATCTATTTCGAACAATATAGTGCTGTGTTATAGTTGACATGTTTTTTGTACTGAGCCTAGACAGTGAATCTCAGATTGTTGAGCTCAGATATGAAATGTGTCACAAGTATTACAAAGTTGTTACTACAAATTTCATGAAAGTGTTAAAGCTTACTATTAATAAGTCTTTTCTCTATTTGAATCAGCGTTAATATATCGATACAATTCCCATACATTTGCTTTCTGCAGTGCTTCACTGGGAGAGAATGAATGGGTTGGGATGACAATTAGTAATTCATCTGGCTTGTGTGAATGTGCTTAGGTATATGCTACCCATCTGCGCTCTGAAGGTGGCAAAATTTAAGAAATACTAGTTTAGACAATTAACTGCCTAGACTTAGAAATGTTAAGATGAACTATTTTCAGGCCTACCTTATTAATGTGCTAAACTTAAATGTGTTAATAGTCACCAGTGTCTAATAAATGAAGCAAGACAACATTTCCTGAGCTCTCAAATTCTGAACACTGAGCCATTTGACTCATAGCTCAGATAACAGGTAGATTCTAAACATGCCACTTTCAACAGGATTTACAGGAAATCCACAGAGCAGCATGTATTTGTGACTTTTACCCCCTCATTTCCCAACACAACTCTTCCTTTTCTTAGGAATAACAAATTTCCTAAGAAAAAACTTGTACAGAGAAGAAAGTCATAATTGGATTTGATTATTGGCTTTTCTTAATAGACAATGAAGCCTATTCAACCATCACAATCCCAAGGATCCAGGGCATCTCGCAACAACTTGAGTCTTTGCCGTATTTATATGTGTACATTCCCTAATCCGATTCAAATTCACATCTGTTGCACGCTCTTTCATTCTACCCTCCGGAACTCCCTAGGCATCATTAGCAAATTCTCCTATCTCCTTAATTTCTTTTCTGAGTGTTTTGTTTTGTTTCTTTGTTTCTTTCCTGAGTGTTTTAGCTCTAATTGAAACTTGGCTATATCTTGAAGGACACTCTCTCAAATGGGGGTGATTTTCCTTTCACACCCCACAACATACAAGCCTGGAAGTGTCATCCTTGTTTAAAGCTACTTATACCACCTTCCTAAAAATCCCAGCTTTGAGTAAGGGATACCGCCTGTTTCCCGAATTCATCTGCTGTTGCCTCCCAGGCGTCGCATTTCATTAAGTGCTGCCTCATTGATGATCAGGAAACACTGACTTTGTTTCCACCGCTCTTCCATCATCCTTCTTGCATGTCTCAATGCCCACATGGATAATCCTTCAAAACGCTTGAGAGGCCTTGATCTCCTTAGTTCTAGTGTTATTTTCCATTGACCACATCCAGACCACAGTCATACGCTGGACATTGTCATTCCCAATAACTGTACCACCCGGAAATGTCTTCGTGTCAAGCAGTCCACTTCTTGCTTGTAACATCCTATCTGTACAGCCTTGTTCCGCCACTTCTGCTTCAACAATACTTCACCCTCCTCTCTGGGATCTCCAACCTATTAATTCTACACATTTTCACAGCCACTCCTCCTCTCATATCCTAGCTCCCCATTTCACCCAGGTTAGATGATATGGGCGTCACTGTAATTATTTAATAATTCCCTTCCTGTTATCTTCAACTACTTGGCCCTCTCTCCATCATTCTCACTCAGCAAAACCTCCACACTACTCTATGCCTATCCTGCGCCTGCACTGACTTACTAATGGTATAAGTTTTAAATTTATGACCATATAGTTAAGTGGGCCCCTCTGCTGTGCAGCAATCATACTGTATTTCTGTTATGATTTTGCTCTCCCACCCTCTAAGACAATTATCTCACAACTCTCCTCTTCTCAATCTCAGCCATTCTCTACTATCTCCTTTCTTAATTTGAAATTAGAAGTTGCAGAGAAAAATGGACATCTTAATCCTGACAAAATCAAGGTTTCCAGACATTACTCATTTTCGGTGACAATGTGAAATAAATTATAACGGGTATTTGATATAATAGCCTTCATGTGAATACAGGATATGAATACAGTGTGTGATATATAAGATGTGAATATGTATGTAATCAGTATATCTAAATAAATAAATTGTATACAAATATACCATATTTAGTTTTTAAAGGTATATATTAATAAATTGATATATAGTGTATAAATAATGTATATAATTATTGTTTATTAATACAAATTTAAATTCCATTAATGTATATATTCTTTATAAACTTAGGATCAAAACAAATGCCTTTAAGAAGAACAAAGTGTACTAAGTATTTTGAATGTACCAATTCAGTTTAATTCTTAAGCATTTATAAAAAAATCTAGAAAAAAACAAATCCCTAATAAGGATCCCTAATAAGGTTTGAGGGATTTGTAATTTTTACATTGTTGAACAATGAGGTTATCGCGTAACATAGGATTCAACAAACTGCAGCCTATGGGCCCAATCTGGCCAGTCATATGTTTTTGTAAATAACATTTTATTGGGACACAGCCATATTTATTAATTTATATGTTGTCTATGGTTGCCACTGTCTTGCAAGAGTTGAAAAGTTGCAGCCAAGACGGCATATGGTTCACAAAGCTGAAAATATTTTCTACCTGATCCTTTGCAGAGAAAGTTTGCTGACCACTATGATATTGATTATGGAGACTTCTTTACATGATTAAAATTCTTTCTAATCACAGATTTTTTTCACTACAGATAAGAGGGAGAGGCAAAGTAACGATACTTTAAAAGGTAAAGCGATAATTTCTTCTTAAGTAGTCAAAGTAATTGAAGCCAAATAGAATGGTAATGGAAAGGCCTGCCTAATTCAAGTGGTTGCTACAGTCTTTATTTTGTCATCCCCACCTCAGCCTAAGCAAACAGCGTTGTAAATGACTCAAGCCCATGCACGTGTTAGACAGCTTGGGCTGCCATAACAAAATACCATAGACTGTGTGAGCTAAACAACAAAAATTCATTTTCTCACAGTTCTGGAAGCTACAAATCTGAGTTCAGGTTGCCAGCATGGTTAGGTTCTAGCGAGAGCTCTCTTCCTTTCTTCTTGGCTTGTCGACACCCACCTTTCGCTGTGTCCTCATGTGGAAGATAGAGATCTCTCTCTCTTCCTCTTCTTATAAAACACCAAAGCTAATGGATTAGGACTCTACCCTTATGACCTCATTTAACCTCAATTACCTCTTAATTACCTCCTGTCACCAAATATAGACACCAGGAGAATTAAATCTTCAACATATGAATTTGGGGGAGATACAATTCAATCCATAGCAATAAGAATTCATGATTTGGGGTATATCCAAATATCTGCTACAGACATGGACTATTGGTTTTGCCCAGGAGAGGAATTTTGCTCATCAAGTTTCATATCACTTACCAGCTGGCTTATTGGTATTAATAAAAATTAACAGGTTATATCTCAATGTACTTAAGAAGCTAAATGATCCTAAACGCTATCAACCTACCAATTATTTTACAGCTTAGTGAATATTTTTCTGTCTGTAAAATAAAAAGAATTGCTAAACTATTTAAAAGCTAAAACCATCCTATTTTATACTATTGAAGACACTCTCTAGGTCACTCATGAATTATTTCCCATATGAATATAGAACCCACAAGGAAAAATAATAAAGCCAATAAAGAATAAATCTAAGTTATAAACCATTAAAATTCCTCCAACTGAAAAATGGCATTTGGGACTCACCGTCTCTCAAAATTACCCTTTAAAAAGCTTAAACGCCCTAAAGGCTTCACTTACAACTACCATACTGGATTTGCTCTGCTTGTATATTGCAACCTCCCTTACTAAAGTTTGTTTTACAGTTCAGTCTGTTTTACATTTCAAAGTCCATAAGCAGCAGCATCAAAATTCTCAGAGACAGGAATGAAAAATCTCGAGACTAAAAGATGGACCAGTAGTCCATTTTACATTTGAAATCTCAAAAAGTTTTAGTCTCAATCCTAGATCCCCCCAGTGTCATGGTAGATAAAGTCATAATGTTAAAACTTTTAAAAATAGCTGATTTTTTTTTTAATGAGAATGGCATTTTTTTTCAGCTTTTTTTTTAACATCTTTATTGGAGTATAATTGCTTCACAATGGGGTGTTAGTTTCTGCTTTATAACAAAGTGAATCAGTGATAATACTTCATTCAAATGATTATATCACTTCTACATTAGCTAGAATTTTTTTTTCTAACATTCTTTTTACTTGGTAATAATCTCCCAGTATCCATCCAAGTTGAATTTTATACGGTTTGCTGAGGATTTCTCTCCTATATTTGACAAGGGAGTGAAAAAAATACGTACACCTCACTCAGGTTACAATAGCACATCTGCTTCTCACCTTACAAAATTATAAGTAGGTATTCTATGGTTTACAGCAAGGATGTTTATTATCCTTTATTATCTGATAAGATCAAAAGACTTTAATGCCAAAGGCAAAGGGATGCCCTGATTATGATTACCACTTAGAATTCCTAAACCTTAGAAATGATAATCAATAAGTAATCATGGCAAATCTTTACAGTGGAAACATCTGAAAAGTTCTGAATTGGATAAGGAACACTATCACAATTATACTGGAACAAAGAAAAGAAAAAAAAATGTATTTTGACTCTTTCTCTCCTAAGAGCATTTTGCCTTAATTGACTTTTAGATACTTAACCTTACTTTACATAACTATCCCTCAGTTTCTTGAAATGAAGCTATTTGGAAAAACCTTCTGATCTCAATATAAGCTATTTTAGCTCTCAAGTTTATGGCATAAGTCACCTTTCTTTTAAAACTGCCTGATTGGCAGTGCTTCTGTCAGCAGTAATCCCCAGCCTAGACTTTAATGAAATGGTCCTCCCTTTCTCTAGGGCTTTGGATAGCAATTTGGCTATAATTAATTCCAGATTGACCAATGGCCAGTGAAGGAAGTAACTCACTCTCAGAAGAGGATTATTACAACCACAATTTTGTTCTAAATACAGCTGTTCCATCTAGAAAACACAGAAAATACAAATTATTTATCTTGCTATGTTAATTTCAAATGACCAAGAAAAAGAGAAGGAGGCATAAAAACATTGTTCCCTTTCATTGTAGCTACACAGAAAAAATAAGCCACAGGGGGGAGAAAAGAAACCTCATAGTTTTTCAAACTTGTCACAATTTTCTAAACTGTAGCTGAAACTGACATCAAAACTTCATTTGAAGTCCTATTGTAAAGTAGTAAACTCTGTTGATCCTCCCTTCAAAATATTCAGAATCTGCCCATTTCTCACCACCTCCACTGCTATGACTCTGGTCCAATACAGTATTAATTTCTCGGATTAATATAATAGCTTATCTATGCTTTGGGTTTGACTCCCCTTCTCCCAACAACCTGTTCTTCATGAAACAGCCAATGTGATCCCTTAAAAAATATAAGTCCTGCTATGGACTGAATTATATCCCCCAAAGTTCATTCACTGAAGCCCTAACTCCCAATGTGATGGTATTCAGAGATGGGACCTTTAGAAGCAGGTATTCAGGTTTAGAAGAGGTCAAAAGAATAGGGCTCTCATGATGAGATTAGTATTCTCATAAGAATAAGCACCAGAGAGCTTGCTTTGTCTCCCTCTGCCATGCCATGAAAACATACCAAGAAGGTGGACATCTGCAAACCAGGAAGAGAACTCTCACCAGGACTCAACCATAATGGCACTCTGATCTCAGACTTCCAGCCTCCAGAACGGTAAGAAAATAAAATTCTGTTGTTAAAGCCACCCAGCCTATGGATTTTGTTATGGCAGCCCAAGCCACTAGAGCAATGCCTTTGCTCAAAATAAAAGTGAATGTCATTCAATGGCCAACCAACAAGATCCTTCACCACCTGGCACAGTTACTTCTCAGACTTCATCTCACCCCACTCTGTCTCATGCATTCTGTCTGCATCAGGCACACTGGTTCTTCAACAAGTCAGATACCCTCTTCCTTAGCGTTCCCACACTCTTTCAGATTTTGAATCAAATGTCACCATTTTCAGCAAGGCATTCCCTGACCATCCAACCTGTTTAAAACTTCAACCCCTCCCCCCACCAATATTTCTGACACTTGCTTCTCTGCTTTATTTTCTCTAGAGTACTTATCACTTTCTAACATTATATACTTATTTTGTTGTTTGCCTCTCCGCCCTATTAAAATATAAGCCCAATAAGGATGGGGATTGTTGTCTCTTTGGTTACCTGCGGATTCTTCAGTATCTAATAGAACAGTATCTAGTATATAACAGGTATTTAACAACGTTATCAAATCCATGAGTGAAGGTTGTTTTCATTTCAAAAAACAACAAGAGCTCAAAGACAACTAGATACTTATTTCATTTTCAGATTGCGAAATCATCCCAGGTACAAAGTATGGCCTCTTATAGCCTCAGTCTAGAGTCGCCAAGAAATTAAAACAAAAGCTCAATACCTCTTCTTGGTATCAACTCACCCATTTTTCACCAAATATTTCCTTTACATAAATTCTAATCGGAAAGCGGCTGCAACTATAACTAATTCAACTTTCACCTCTTTCACTTGTATTTACCAAAAAAAGAGTTTCCTTGGTAGTTTAAATGAACATCACCATTATTTCTTTGTTTATTCTGTTAAAAAGAAATCATATTTTATTTCATTCACAAAGTAGCCAAAGCTTTGCCTTTTTCCCCTTTCTAGTGTGGTAAAGATAGTTAAAAGAGAAAGAAGTCAGCGATTACTCATTCATTCAACAATAATTTATTGATTGCCTACCTTGGGCCAAGTACTGTTCTAGGCAGAGAGAATAGAGCAGAAGACAAACAGACAAAAACATGTCTGTTCTCATAGAACATTCACATTTGGCAAAGGAGGAGAGGTAGCTTGGAGACAGATAATAAATAAAATAAAACATAAGTAAGATACATATTAAGGAAGATAATAGAAAGTGCTATGGAGAAAAGTAAATCAGGGAAGAGAGATGGGAAGTGATTGGCAAGGCTGCAATTTAAGTAGGGGGATCAAAGAAGACCTCACTGGAAAAGGTGATATTTCAGTCATGCACATATCTGAAGGAAAAGTGTTCTGGGCTGAGGGAAGAACGAATGCAAAGACCCAAGGCTGGCACATGCTTGGTATGTTGGAGAAAAAACAAGGACGGCACTGCCGCTGAAACAGAGAGAGTGAGAAGGAGAGAAGCAGGAGATAAAGTTGGAGTAGCAGCAAGTGGCCAGATCCTCAAGGGTCTTGCAGGCCAAAGAAGAATTCTGGATTCTACTCTATTATTAATGGGAAGCCATTGGAACATTTGAGCAGGAGTGCGACATCACCAGGTAAGTCCAATATCCTTCCCAAGAACTCAGTAAATTCAAGTATCTCACGTGCTCATCCCACTGTAACTTCACATTTCAGTGAGGCTGAACTCTTCACCCAGGCAAGAATGAGAGTAGTAGCTTTGGAAATGCGGAGAAGTGATCAGACTCCAAATACGTTCAAAAGGATTTGTTGATGGTTTAGATAAGTAACATGAGAGAAAAACACTACAAGTCTAAGGATTTTTTTACCTGAACAACTTTTGAAGGGATGAAGCTCCCATTTACTGAGATGGGGGAAAATATGGAAGGAGAAAGATGGTGGTTTAATATCTCAAGCTAAATATGAACATGTTAATTTGAGATACTCATTAGGCATCCAAGTGAAGCTATCAAATAGTCAGTAGAATGTAGAAGTTTGGAGTTGAGTCAGAACCAGGCTGGAGATGTAAATTTGGGAATCCAGCATTAGCAGATGGCATTTAAGCCATGAGGCTGGATGAGGTCACCACCAAAATAGGTATCAAAGAGAAGAGATGCAAAACCGGAGTCCTGGGGCACTCCAGTATTAAGCAGTTAGAGAGGGGAAAAGGAGGAAAAACTGGACTCGGAAAGAATGTCCAGTAAAGAAAAACAAACCCCCTAAACAGGAAAATGTGTTGCCTTGAAAGACAAGTGAAAAATGTGTGTCAGGATTTGGAGAGAACAACTGTGTCAGAGGCTGTTGACAGCTCAAGATGAAGACTGAGAATTGGCCATTGGATTTAGTAATGTAGAAGCATTACTGAACTCAACAAGAACAGTTCTTGTATAGTGTTGGGGGCAAAAGCCTGATGTAGAGTGCACTCAGGAGACAAGGGAAAGCAAGAAATTGGAGTCAGTGGAGACAGACAACCCTTTCAAGCAGTTTAGCTGTAAAATAAAGGAGAGAATGGTATAGTAGCTGCAGTCAGTGTGCCTGTGTGTGGTTAGGCTGAGAGAAATAGCACTATGTTTTTAATGCTGATGGGGAAAGACCCAACAAAGATGGAGAACTGAAGATCCAGGGAAGAGAAGAGAGAATTGCTAAAGGGATGTCCTTGAGCAGGTGAGAGAGGATGGGATCAGGTGCACAAGAGGAGGAGGTGTCCATTACTGGACCAACACCACTCGACCCCTATTAATAGGAAAGAGAGCAGAGCGTATGGCACAAGACTCGTGCAATGACTACATAGGAAAATGTTGAAAGTAGTTTCCTAGCTTAATGGTAAAGTTGTAAGGGGCAAATACCTCTGTTGAAATATGTAAAACAATGCCTTGGAGGCATCTATAAATAAGCCCTGATTAAGTTAAGCACTTTCTAAAGTTGCATTCATTTTCAGGATAAACAACATTTCACAAAACCCTGACTGAATTAGTGAAAATATACTTAGGAGTAAATCCAAAGTTGTGAAGCTCTGAAATTCTTAAAACCAGAGAAGGAGGGAGGAGGGCAGTAAACAAATTGAACAAGTAACAATATTGGCAAAGTAGCTAAATAATAAAAAACTTCCCTTTAACTAGACTGTATGCTTCTAGTGGAAGAGGCCACTGTTGCTGAGTACAATATACATAGTAACTACTCAATAAATGCTGTTGAATTAATTAGTTAATTCAGTTCTATAGCTGGTTTGTGTTGCATAAAATTCTCCACCCAGTGTACTTGTGGTTTGCTAGTTTATAGCAGTAATAATCTTATGCATCATTCCCACTAAAAGGCATTGCTTTCATTGATTTGTTTATTTCTTTTTTTGTATTAGTAACTGAATATTATAAACATTGAGCATCATATATATGTTTTGTTTGCTAGTACAATCTTGGAGGCGTATAGCATGTAATAGCTGCAAAACAGCTTAACAAGAACAGTTAAATGGTCATATTATAGAATAATTAATGAAGGGGGAAATGCCTTGCTAAACTGTGTTAAAATACTTGTTAAATATTGAAGTAACTGTGTCTGTTTTAATAGGGTTTGGTGGTGTTTCAGCACAAGTGGTTATCAGAGTGAAGGTTAGGAACATATAAAAAATATTTTCCATTAAAAGACATGATAACTGTTGGGTTGATGAGAAAATCACCACATGAAGGGTTTTTCAGAAAGAAACTGCCGTCATAAAATTGGGAGACTATAGTTATTTGATTCCAAAGAGGGGGAAAAGGATAGTCATTTGAAAAAACTTATTTCTCTAAAGTACCTGGTAAACCAGAAGGCAAAGAACTGCCTCATCTGATTTCCTAAGAAATGCACTAGTAATGTTAACCTACTAGTTAACTAGAGATCCTTATGTTAGTCTCCACCAAGAAAACACATCATTAAATAGCTCCAGTGTATATTCAAATATTTTTAGGGATTCTGGTTGAAGGAAGCATCTTGGGAGTGAACAGACATTATACATAATTAGACCAGACTATATAAAGAGCTTCTAGAGATTTTATTTTAAAAAGCAGTGTTAACTTGAGGCTATCAACAAAACATATATATAGTACTCAATATTTACCTAATCAAAAGGAAGGTAAGAAAAGTCATCATTTAAAACAATTAAGCCTCAAATAATAACTCAAGTATGAGATGTATAATTAAAATGAGGATAGTATTATACGATTATCATCTCAAATCAAGAACAACAAATATACCCATTACTTAAAGAAAAAAGATACATAACCACAGAGAGTGAAATGTATAGCAGTCAATACAAATATTTTATGAAGGAAAAAACCCCAAAGCTTTACTACTTGCAAATAGCAAATCATCATCATCACCATCACCATCACCATCATCATCATCATCATCATCATCATCATCACCTCCATCATCATCACCACAATAAAGAAATGGATCTATCTGTTATAGCTTAAACAAAACTCAGTCATTCAAGCTAGCCTCTCTTATTCATGAACTTCAATAGGGCAATTTATTCCATAGCTTATCTGTTCCATTATAGAAAAACAGACTCCATCAACATGATACATAGAGCCTAAGGTATCCATGGCTTTCCCCACCACACAATTCTCAAAATAATTTCTCCCCTTTCTTTTCCACCTCTGATTAAATGTGTTTCTTTTTTCAGGACTTTAGTAAAGATAAGCCTTCTTTTTATGTCCCTTTCACGCCTACAGCATCGTGCAATGATCCCACATTCTTAACTACATGGTTCTACGTTTTTGCCCCACAAAATTTTGGAGCTTGATTATATTCGATATAGTGTGAGTCCCTAATCCATTAATTCCTGTAAATATCATGTTCTCTCCTTAACGAAGTCACAACCTCCTTGAAGCCATAAATTCTTGTTACAAAATACCTGTGCTCCCTCTACAATTACAGCCTGTGCCAAGGAAGTAACAAATTCTTCATAAAAGCATGGTGTCCTGAAAAGAAGCAATCAAGCAAACTCCTTTATGAAACGCATTGATTTACAAAGTAGCAGCAAAAGAAACTGAAAACTATTATAAGTAATTGAAATCTAAATAGGATGAATAACAAAATATTCCAATACAAATCTGAGTCACTTTATCTGCCACCTAATTGACTTATAAAAAAAAACTATCATGAAAAAACATTTAAAATACTCAAATATATCTTCTGACTGATGAAATTATGAGTTATAAGACATGTGCTTATTTATTTTTTAAAAAAATTTTCTATAAGGACCGTATATTACTTTTTAACATCAATATGAAATTAACAAAAATAATTACTACATTATTCCTCTAGCAATCAGATTACCTAGTTTATTAAGGTGACCCATATTTTAATCTCTGAATTCTCAAAGTTTCTGGAATCTGTTTCATCAGAATCCCAAGAATCTGGAGCCAGAGAACCTGGGTTTGAATTATAAATCCATTAATTCCTGCTGTGTGATCTGAGTACATTACTTAGTGCCGAAATTTTGTCACCTAGAAAATGCGAAAATAACAGCAACTACCTCAAAATGCTGTAATAAAGATTAAATGGGGCTTCCCTGGTGGCACAGTGGTTGAGAGTCCGCCTGCCGATGCAGGGGACACGGGTTCGTGCCCCAGTCCGGGAAGATCCCACATGCCGTGGAGCGGCTGGGCCCGTGAGCTGAGCCTGAGCGTCCGGAGCCTGTGCTCCGCAGCAGGAGAGACCACAACAGTGAGAGGCCCGCGTACCACAAAAAAAAAAAAAAAAAAAAAAAAAAAAAAAAGATTAAATGAGTTAGAATATACGAAGCCCTTAAGAGTGGCCCACATTTAGTAAACACAAACCCATTTGTTTTTGTAGTTGTGGTCAGTAAGTTTTGGGGATAAGAGGAAAGGTAAGTTAATTATAAGTCTATAACAACCTTCTTTTAAAGTAAACCTCCATGTCTCAGACAGTTCTCATGAAAATAGGGCACAGAGCTATAGAAAGGCTTGCTGTACTGTATCAAGTAGATTCTATACGTCACATTACAACTTAACAACAAGAAAGAGAAAATCTCTACAAACCTCCTACTAATAGTTTTAATTACCTAATGGAGAGATTTAAAAACAAATCCTTACACAGCATACCCTCCTGCCTATTTGGGTTTTAAAATGTTAAAGGAATATCCTTATGCAACAAGGAGAATCAATATTGTCCCACCTGCAAGCATCAGAATTCCTCTTAGGGAACTACTCTGATAAACTACTTGGAGCGGAAACTCAAATCCTTAGAGCTGAGCTAGCATAAGATGATACAATGGGTTCGTCTAGGAAGATGGCGGAAGAGTAAGACGCGGAGATCACCTTCCTCCCCACAGATACACCAGAAATACATCTACACGTGGAACAACTCCTACAGAACACCTACTGAACGCTGGCAGAAGACCTCAGACCTCCCAAAAGGCAAGAAACTCCCCACGTACCTGGGTAGGGCAAAAGAAAAAAAAAAGAAAAAACAGAGACAAAAGAATAGGGACGGCACCTGCACCAGTGGGAGGGAGCTGTGAAGGAGGAAAAGTTTCCACACACTAGGAAGCCCCTTCGCGGGCGGAGACTGCAGGGGGCGGAGGGGGGAGCTTTGGAGCCGCGGAGGAGTGCACAGCAACGGGTGCGGAGGGCAAAGCGGGGAGATTCCCGCACAGAGGATCGGTGCCGACCGGCACTCACCAGCCCGAGAGGCTTGTCTGCTCACCCGCCGGGGCGGGCAGGGCTGCGAGCTGAGGCCGGAGCGCAGGGAGAGGACTGGGGTTGGCGGCTTGAACATAGCCTGAAGGGGTTAGTGCACCACAGCTAGCCGGGAGGGAGTCCGGGGAAAAGTCTGCACCTGCCGAAGAGGCAAGAGACTTTTTCTTCCCTCATTGTTTCCTGGTGCGTGAGGAGAGGGGTTTAAGAACGCTGCTTAAAGGAGCTCCAGAGAAGGGCGCGAGCCGCGGCTAAAAGCGCGAACCCCAGAGACGGGCGCGAGCCGCGGCTAAAAGCGCGGACCCCAGAGACGGGCGGGAGCCGCGGATGAAAGCGCGGACCCCAGAGACGGGCGGGAGACGATAAGGCTGCTGCTGCCGCCACCGAGGGGACTGTGTGCGAGCACAGGTCACTCTCCACACCCCTCTTCCGCGGAGCCTGTGCAGCCCGCCACTGCCAGGTTCCCGGGATCCAGGGACAACTTCCCCGGGAGAACGCACAGCGGGCCTCAGGCTGGTGCAAAGTCACGCCGGCCTTTGCCGCCGCAGGCCCGCCCCACACGCCGTGCCCCTCCCGCCCCGCCGGCCTGAGTGCGCCAGAGCCCCCGAATCAGCGGCTCTTTTAACCCCGCCCTGTCTGAGCAAAAAACAGACGCCCTCCAGCGACCTACACGCAGTGGCAGGGCCAAATCCAAAGCTGAGCCCCTGGAAGCTGTGAGAACAAAGAAGAGAAAGGGAAATCTCTCCCAGCAGCCTCAGAAGCAGTGGATTAAAGCTCCACAATCAACTTGATATACCCTGCATCTGTGGAATACCTGAATAGACAACCAATCATCCCAAATTAAGGAAGTGGACTTTAGGAGCAAGATCTATGATTTTTTTCCCTATTCCTCATTTTGTGAATGTATATGTGTATACTTCTGTGTGAGATCCTGTCTGTATAGTCTTGCTTCCACCATTTGTCCTAGGGTTCTATCCGTCCATGGTTTTTTTTAAAAATTTTTTTTCTTAATAATCAATTTTAATTTTATTAACGTTATTATACTTTACCTTCGTTCTTTCTTTCTTTCTTTCTTTCTTTCCTTCCTTCCTTCCCTCCTTTAGACAACGAATCATCCCAAATTGAGGAGGTGGTCTCTGACAGCAAGATTTATGATTTTTCCCCCTTTACCTCTTTTAGTGAGGGTGTATGTGTATGTTTCTGTGTAAGATTTTGTCTGTATAGCTTTGCTTCCAACATTTGTCCTAAGGTTCTATCCGTCCCTTTTTTTTTTTCTAAATAAGAATTTTTTAATTCAATAATTTTATTATACTTTATTTTATTTTTACTGTATCTTCTTTCTTTCTGTCTTTTTTCCTTCTTTCCCTCCTTCCTTCCTTCCTGCCTCCCTCCCTCCTTTCTTTCCTTCTTTCCTTCTTTGCTTCTTTCTTCCTTCCTTCCTTCCCTCCTCTCCTTCTTTCTTTCCTCATACTTCTACTAATTCCCTCTACTTTTTCTCCCTTTTATTCTGAGCCGTGTGGATGAAAAGCTCTTGGTGCTCCAGCCAGGAGTCAGGGCTCTGCCTCTGAGGTAGGAGAGCCAACTTCAGGACACTGGTCAACAAGAGACCTCCCAGCTCCACATAATATCAAACGGCGAAAATCTCCCAGAGACCTCCATCTTAACACCAGCACCCAGCTTCACTCAACGACCAGCAAGCCACAGTGCTGGACAACCTATGCCAAACAACTAGCAAGACAGGAACACAACCCCACCCATTAGCAGAGAGGCTGCCTAAAATCATAATAAGGCCACAGACACCCCAAACACACCACCAGACGTGAACCTGCCCACTAGAGAGACAAGATCCAGCCTCATCCACCACAACACAGGCACTAGTCCCCTACACCAGGAAGCCTACACAACCCACTGAACCAACCTTAGCCACTGGAGACAGACATCAAAAACAGAAGGAACTACGAACCTGCAGCCTGCAAAAAGGAGACCCCAAACACAGTAAGATAAGCAAAATGAGAAGACAGAAAAACACACAGCAGATAAAGGAGCAAGATAAAAATGCACCAGACCTAACAAATGAAGAGGAAATAGGCAGCTTACCTGAAAGAGAATTCAGAATAATGATAGTAAGGATGATCCGAAACCTTGGAGATAGAATGGACAATAGAATGGACAAAATGCAAGAATCAGTTAACAAGGACCTAGAAGAACTAAAGATGAAACAAGCAACGATGAACAACACAATAAATGAAATTAAAAGTACTCTAGATGGGATCAATAGCAGAATAACTGAGGCAGAAGAACGGATAAGTGACCTGGAAGATAAAATAGTGGAAATAACTACTGCAGAGCAGAATAAAGAAAAAAGAATGAAAAGAACTGAGGACAGTCTCAGAGACCTCTGGGACAACATTAAACGCACCAACATTCGAATTATAGGGGTTCCAGAAGAAGAAGAGAAAAAGAAAGGGACTGAGAAAATATTTGAAGAGATTATAGTTGAAAACTTCCCTAATATGGGAAAGGAAATAGTTAATCAAGTCCAGGAAGCACAGAGAGTCCCATACAGGATAAATCCAAGGAGAAATACGCCAAGACACATATTAATCAAACTGTCAAAAATTAAATACAAACAAAGCATATTAAAAGCAGCAAGGGAAAAACAACAAATAACACATAAGGGAATCCCCATAAGGTTAACAGCTGATCTCTCAGCAGAAACCCTACAAGCCAGAAGGGAGTGGCAGGACATACTGAAAGTGATGAAGGAGAAAAACCTGCAGCCAAGACTACTCTACCCAGCAAGGATCTCATTCAGATTTGATGGAGAAATTAAAACCTTTACAGACAAGCAAAAGCTGAGAGAGTTCAGCACCACCAAACCAGCTTTACAACAAATGCTAAAGGATCTTCTCTAGGCAAGAAACACAAGAGAAGGAAAAGACCTATAATAACGAACCCAAAACAATTTAGAAAATGGGAATAGGAACATACATATCGATAATTACCTTAAATGTAAGTGGACTAAATGCTCCCACCAAAAGACACAGATTAGCTGAATGGATACAAAAACAAGACCCATACATATGCTGTCTACAAGAGACCCACTTCAGACCTAGAGACACATACAGACTGAAAGTAAGGGGATGGAAAAAGATATTCCATGCAAATGGAAACCAAAAGAAAGCTGGAGTAGCAATTCTCATATCAGACAAAATAGACTTTAAAATAAGGACTATTAAAAGAGACAAAGAAGGACACTACATAATGATCAAGGGATCGATCCAAGAAGAAGATATAACAATTGTAAATATTTATGCACCCAACATAGGAGCACCACAATACATAAGGCAAATACTAACAGCCATAAAAGGGGAAATCGACAGTAACACATTCATAGTAGGGGACTTAAACACTCCACTTTCACCTATGGACAGATCATCCAAACAGAAAATAAATAAGGAAACACAAGCTTTAAATGATACATTAAACAAGATGGACTTAATTGATATTTATAGGACACTCCATCCAAAAACAACAGAATACACATTTTTCTCAAGTGCTCATGGAACATTCTCCAGGATAGATCATATCTTGGGTCACAAATCAAGCCTTGGTAAATTTAAGAAAATTGAAATTGTATCAAGTATCTTTTCTGACCACAATGCCATGAGATTAGATATCAATTACAGGAAAAGATCTGTAAAAAATACAAACACATGGAGGCTAAACAATACACTACTAAATAACCAAGAGATCACTGAAGAAATCAAAGAGGAAATCAAAAAATACCTAAAAACAAATGACAATCGAGACACAACGACCCAAAACTTGTGGGATGCAGCAAAGCAGTTCTAAGGGGGAAGTTTATAGCAATACAAGCCCACCTTAAGAAGCAGGAAACATCTCGAATAAACAACCTAACCTTGCACCTCAAGCAATTAGAGAAAGAAGAACAAAAAAACCCCAAAGCTAGCAGAAGGAAAGAAATCATAAAAATCAGATCAGAAATAAATGAAAAAGAAATGAAGGAAACAATAGCAAAGATCAATAAAACTAAAAGCTGGTTCTTTGAGAAGATAAACAAAATAGATAAACCACTAGCCAGACTCATCAAGAAAAAAAGGGAGAAGACTCAAATCAATAGAATTAGAAATGAAAAAGGAGAGGTAACAACTGACACTGCAGAGATAAAAGAGATCATGAGAGATTACTACAAGCAACTCTATGCCAATAAAATGGACAATCTGGAAGAAATGGACAAATTCTTAGAAATGCACAACCTGCCAAGACTGAATCAGGAAGAAATAGAAAATATGAACAGACCAATCACAAGCACTGAAATTGAAACTGTGATTAAAAATCTTCCAACAAAGAAAAGCCCAGGACCAGATGGCTTCACAGGCGAATTCTATCAAACATTTAGAGAAGAGCTAACACCTATCCTTCTCAAACTCTTCCAAAATATAGCAGAGGGAGGAACACTCCCAAACTCATTCTACGAGGCCACCATCACCTTGATACCAAAACCAGACTAGGATGTCACAAAGAAAGAAAACTACAGGCCAATATCACTGATGAACATAGATGCAAAAATCCTCAACAAAATACTAGCAAACAGAATCCAACAGCACATTAAAAGGATCATACACCATGACCAAGTGGGGTTTATTCCAGGAATGCAAGGATTCTTCAATATACGCAAATCTATCAATGTGATAAACCATATTAACAAATTGAAGAAGAAAAACCACATGATCATCTCAATAGATGCAGAGAAAGCTTTTGACAAAATTCAACACCCATTTATGATAAAAACCCTGCAGAAAGTAGGCATAGAGGGAACTTTCCTCAACATAATAAAGGCCATATATGACAAGCCCACAGCAAACATCATCCTCAATGGTGAAAAACTGAAAGCATTTCCACTAAGATCAGGAACAAGACAAGGCTGCCCACTCTCACCACTCTTATTCAACATAGTTTTGGAAGTTTTAGCCACAGCAATCAGAGAAGAAAAGGAAATAAAAGGAATCCAAATCGGAAAAGAAGAAGTAAAGCTGTCACGGTTTGCAGATGACATGATCCTATACATAGAGAATCCTAAAGATGCTACCAGAAAACTACTAGAGCTAATCAATGAATCTGGTAAAGTGGCAGGATACAAAATTAATGCACAGAAATCTCTGGCATTCCTATATACTAATGATGAAAAATCTGAAAGTGAAATCAAGAAAACACTCCCATTTACCATTGCAACAAAAAGAATAAAATATCTAGGAATAAACCCACCTAAGGAGACAAAAGACCTGTATGCAGAAAATTATAAGACACTGATGAAAGAAATTAAAGATGATACAAATAGATGGAGAGATATACCATGTTCTTGGATTGGAAGAATCAACATTGTGAAAATGACTCTAGTACCCAAAGCAATCTATAGATTCAACGCAATCCCTATCAAACTACCACTGGCATTTTTCACAGAACTAGAACAAAAAATTTCACAATTTGTATGGAAACACAAAAGACCCCGAATAGCCAAAGCAATCTTGAGAACGAAAGAAGGAACTGGAGGAATCAGGCTCCCTGACTTCAGACTATACTACAAAGCTACAGTTATCAAGACGGTATGGTACTGGCACAAAAACAGAAAGATAGATCAATGGAACAGGATAGAAAGCCCAGAGATAAACCCATGCACATATGGACACCTTATCTTTGATAAAGGTGGCAGGAATGTACAGTGGAGAAAGGACAGCCTCTTCAATAAGTGGTGCTGGGAAAACTGGACAGCTACATGTAAAAGTATGAGATTAGATCACTCCCTAACACCATACACAAAAATAAGCTCAAAATGGATTAAAGGCCTAAATATAAGGCCAGAAACTATCAAACTCTTAGAGGAAAACATAGGCAGAACACTCTATGACATAAATCACAGCAAGATCCTTTCTGACCCACCTCCTAGAGTAATGGAAATAAAACAAAAATAAACAAATGGGACCTAATGAAACTTCAAAGCTTTTGCACAGCAAAGGAAATCATAAACAAGACCAAAAGACAACCCTCAGAATGGGAGAAAATATTTGCAAATGAAGTAACCGACAAAGGATTAATCTCCAAAATTTACAAGCAGCTCATGCAGCTCAATAACAAAAAAACAAACAACCCCATCCAAAAATGGGCAGAAGACCTAAATAGACATTTCTCCAAAGAAGATATACAGACTGCCAACAAACACATGAAAGAATGCTCAACATCATTAATCATTAGAGAAATGCAAATCAAAACTACAATGAGATATCATCTCACACCAGTCAGAATGGCCATCATCAAAAAATCTAGAAACAATAAATGCTGGAGAGGGTGTGGAGAAAAGGGAACACTCTTGCACTGCTGGTGGGAATGTGAATTGGTTCAGCCACTATGGAGAACAGTATGGAGGTTCCTTAAAAAGCTACAAATAGAACTACCATATGACCCAGCAATCCCACTACTGGGCATATACCCTGAGAAAACCAAAATTCAAAAAGAGTCATGTACCAAAATGTTCATTGCAGCTCTATTTACAATAGCCCGGAGATGGAAACAACCTAAGTGCCCATCATCGGATGAATGGATAAAGAAGATGTGGCACATATATACAATGGAATATTACTCAGCCATAAAAAGAAACGAAATTGAGCTATTTGTAATGAGGTGGATAGACCTAGAGTCTGTCATACAGAGTGAAGTAAGTCAGAAAGAAAAAGACAAATACCGCATGCTAACACATATATATGGAATTTAAGAAAAAAAAAATGTCATGAAGAACCTAGGGGTAAGGCAGGAATAAAGACACAGACCTCCTAGAGAACGGACTTGAGGTTATGGGGAGGGGGAAGGGTGAGCTGTGACAGGGCGAGAGAGAGTCATGGACATATACACACTAACAAACGTAGTAAGGTAGATAGCTAGTTGGAAGCAGCTGCATGGCACAGGGATATCGGCTTGGTGCTTTGTGACAGCCTGGAGGGGTGGGATAGGAAGGGTGGGAGGGAGGGAGACGCAAGAGGGAAGAGATATGGGAAAATATGTATATGTATAACTGATTCACGTTGTTATAAAGCAGAAACTAACACACCACTGTAAAGCAATTATACCCCAATAAAGATGTTAAAAAATTTAAAAAATAAATAAATAAATAAGGATGTGTGGAGTCTGGGGTAACAGAATGGTATGTGACTTCTGTAAATATATGTATGTAAGTAAAATTAAAAAAAAAAACTTGGTTAGGCAAAAAAAAAACAAGGATACAATGGCAGAGAAAGTTAAGACTATTCAGCATTAGAAATGAAAAAAAAACATTGGCAAAGAGAGCAGATATTGCTGAGTTTATGACAGAACAGCAAAGTGATTTTTAAGAAAAGAAGGATTCAATATTACATTGTAAGGGTTTGTTTGGGGTTTTTGCAATGTAATGCCCTGACACTTACATATGCGCACATCCCCCCAAAGCACCAGTAGAGTCAGATCAACTGGTGGAGGTCTGTTTGGGGTTTTCTAATGCAAGTCAAAAAAAAAAGAGGCAAGTTCCACAACTCCCTTGACATCTGGGACAGGGACAACCTGTGAGGTAAGGATGTGATCTGTTCACAGAAACAGTTCTCAAGAAGTGAGCATTTTTAGAACACAAATATTTCTCCTTCCCTCTATTTCCAGAACCCTCCCCATGGGGAATTTTCAGAAATGCTGATCTGTGATCTGTACTCACTGTCTCTAGTTGCAGCATCCACCCCATTTGCTCTTGAACACACCCATCAGGTTTTTGACCTGAAACTGCTCTTGCCCAGGTCACACGGCAGCCTCAATGAATGATCAATTCTCAGTCCTCATCTATCTCGACTTACCACAATTTATCATCTGCTTTTCTGTGAAATACTTTCTTTACCAAATGCCCAGAACATCTAATATACCTATTTCTTTAGTGCCTTAATCACTTGCTTCTTCTCAGTAGCCTTTACCAGCTCCTAATCTCTCTAACTGCTAAATGGTTCCTATTCTCTCTTTTTTTTTTTGTCTGCATTCAGTCTTCATTGCTGTGCGCAGGCTTTCTCTAGTTGCGGCGAGCGGGGGCTACTCTTCGTTGCGGTCACTGTGGTGGCTTCTCTTGCTGTGGAGCACGGGCTCTAGGCGCACAGGCTTCAGTAGTTGTGGCGCACAGGCTCAGTAGTTGTGGCTCACAGGCTCTAGAGCGCAGGCTCAGTAGTTGTGGCACATGGGCTTAGTTGCTCTGCGGCATGTGGGATCTTCCCGGACCAGGGATCAAACCTGTGTCCCCTGCATTGGCAGGCGGATTCTTAACCACTGCACCACCGAGGAAGTCCCTCCTATTCTCTTTTCTACCTGCTCTCACAGCCTTGGTGATCCCGTCCAGCCTCATAGCTTTATACCTCATAAAATGCCGGCAAATGTATATCTCTAGCTGGATTACTCAGGCAAACTCCATTATTTGTAAATTGAACTGTCTACTTGAGTTTCTTACAGACATCAAGTTGCCACCTAAATGTTTAATAGATGTATCAGTCTTTAAAATGCTATCTTTCCACAATCCTTCTCTCTCAGTAAATGGCAATTCCATCCTTCTAGTTCTTAGGCACAAAACCTTGGAATCACTTGTGGTACGTCTCTTTCCCCCAAATCCCACATCCAGTTCATCAGCAAATTTGCTGCCTCTACTTTCAATATGCGCCTAGAATTAGACCACTTCTGACTACCTCACACTTAATATCCTAGTCCAAGCAATATCAAATTTTCCCTGAGTCTTGCCATAGCCCCTTAACTGGTTTTCATGCCTCTGCCCTTTCCCCTACAACAGGATCTCTCAACCTCAGCATTATTAATATCTTGGGCTAGATAACTCTTTGTTGTAGGAGGCTGTCATGTGCATTGCAGGATGTTTAGCAGCATCCCTGGCAATAGTACACACTCCACCAGTTCCCCTGGAGTTGTGAAAAACAAAATGCCTCCAGATAGTACCAAGTGCCTCTGAGGGACAGAATCACCCCTCAGTGGAGAACCATTGCCCTACAGTGTATTCAACCTAGTGACAAGAGTGACCCTTTTATAACAAAAGCCAGATTATGTAATACCTCTGCTCAAAACTGACCAATAGATCTCCATCGTACCCCCCACAAAAAAACAAACAAACAAAACAACAATAAAAAAACCAAAGTCCTGACCACAGCCTGCTGGCTCTACAGGATCTGTCACTTACCCACTACCCCTTGACCTCATCTCCTATTTCTCACCCCTTTACTCACTCTGCTCCAGCCCTATTTGCCTCTTTGCTGTTTCTCAAATACATGAACAAAGTTCCCACCTCAGAGTCTGGGCACTGTGTTCCCTCTGCCTAGAGTCCGCGTCCCATGATATCCACTTGGCTTACTCCTTCACTCCCTTAAGTTCTTTGCCCAAAAGTCAGCTTCCCAATAAAGCTTTCCATATTCACGCATTTAAAACATTCAGCCTTTTCCCCACACCCCATGTGCTCCCCACACTTCCTATCCCTCCATTCTAGCTTTATTTTTAATGGCACTTATCTCCATCTGACATGCTATATGTATCACTAATTGCTTAAATGTCTGGCTCTACCTAATAGAATGTTAAGCCCCAGGTGGGAAGTGATTTTTGCCTTCTTTTATTTGCAGCTGCCTCCCAATGACATAGACAAGTGCATATGTGAGGTACTCAATAAATGGTTATTAAATAAATGAGGGAAGGAAGGAAGGGAGGAAGGGAGGAAAGAGGAAAGGAAGAAGGAAGGAAGGGAGGAAGGAGGGAAGGAAGAAGGAAGGAACGAGGGAGGGAGGGGAGGAAGAAGGGGTGGGAGGGAGGGAAGAATAGGTGTCTGGGAAACCATCTTAGATCTAAAAAGTCAAGGCAGATGCAGCTGATATCTAGGATACATCTACATTCATCATTTAGACTGAGTTAATGTCCATAGAATTCATTTGAAATATAATTTGTAATGTACAGTAGAAAGTAAGGATTTGTCAAAATGCTTCTGTGCTTCGGAATTTTTATGTAGGGAGCATTTAGAAAGTATATTTATAAATCCATTAACATATAGCTCTAAATATTTAAAGGTATATTAAATAAGTAGAACTTCAAGAGAAATTTTACAAAGTGCAGGGGATGTGGAAACCCCCCTAGATACATAAAAAGGAGTGTGCTGGGATTAGTCAAATCATTCAATTATATACACCAAAAGGTAGCTTAACAAGTAATAGTAACAGTGAACAAAGCTCTTTTCTACAGATGAAAGACTGCAGAGTTCAATTGTGAGTGAAAGAGAGGAACAGAAATGCTTCCTGCTGCAAGCTGACAGTTACATGGAACCCCCTGAAGTTATAAATTGAGTTCCTCTACTAATTACTGGTCTGAAGGGGAAAAAGATTCACATTTTATTTCTCTTGCTGAACGTGCAACATAAGCACTCGTGAATTTTACATTAGGGTCAAGCCGAGAAGTTCCCAGCCTGTTTTACCTGGTGTAGAGAACAGTGTCACCCCCATGCAAATGAAGTCAGGTCTTCCTTTCTGCCTTGGGTGCCTACCAGGGAGATTTCAGTGTAACAGATTCTAATAGGGAAGTTGATATAGAGGGGAAAATAAAGAAGGAAGAACAAAACAAAACATAGATCCTATCTGAAATAAAATTTTGTTTAGAAATTTGAAAGAAAATCTTAGGGATTCTAAGAGCACATGTTTCAAAAGACTTCAGAATTTTGTAATATCACTCATTAAAACTGTATGCTACACCCACTGATAACAATATCAACTATTCTATCTACTTTCTGAATCACTGATTATAAGGCCAATAAAGCTATAGAGCAGGCAGGTACTTTAGTGAAATAAGCCCATCTCCAGAGACAAGAACCTGCGGTTCAAATGCTAATACTTTTGACCAGGTAAGCATTTTATTTTTGTCAATGAGTGATAACGTTTATGTGGATGCTGATTAACAACACTCCTGAGAAGGAAAATGGATCGGGGAGGAGGAGGGAAGAACAAAAAACGGTTGTGATATTAATATTTCCAAACAGGTTTTCTGAGAAGAAAAAATAGCTTCAGCTTTTCTAATGGGTATATATATACCCTTTCTAACTTCCTGGAACATCACAGTTCACTCCCTGTAAAAGCAGCAGCTTCATGCAAATTAGGATAACAAAATTCATTCATGTACTCATTCAACAAATAATTATTGAACCTACTCACTTTGTAAAAGAAAGAAATGTAAACATATTCATGGTGAACACAATCTCCATCGTTGCAGTTTTCCTCCTCTCTTGTTTTTATTCTATTTACTGTAACTGTGTACTCAAAATATGACTGAACAAAAATAATCTAATGGATGACTAATACATTCAGGGCTGACATGTGAGAATTAGGAAACAGAAACTAATCAATGAGTGTCTTCTTAGTGTAAAATATCGTATAGTTCTGGGAGTCATCAAGACCTAGCTTGAAATCCCAACTCCTTTTCTTACTGGCTGTCTGAGTAAATGAAAGACGCCCAGGTCTCAATTCCCTTATGTGGAAAATGTTCTAACGGTACCTACCCACAGAGCAGTTGTGAGATTAAACAAGATGTTGGCAAGCACCCCTCCATAGTGCTTATTCAACAAATTAGCTACTTGAGTTATCTTTCGGAATCTTAAACTCACATAATGCCTTTCTTAATTCCTATGAGCACTTTTTGGCAAGACTTAAAAACACTGAATTTTATTTTACCTCTTCAGAAGAAACTGTTTTCTGTGCTCATCTTCTCTAAAAATATAACCCTTAGAATTTTCCATGTTTCTGGATGTCTCAAATAAATGCATGAAGAAGAAATTCCACCTTCAAGGAGCCCTTACAATAAAATAACCAAGGAAATTCTTACCTAGTTTCGGCAAGGAATAGGGCACTTGGAAGTAGTCTTCATAAAATTCTATTAATCTCTTTGTTATGTGGAGAGCGTAGTCCCCGGATCCTCTTCTGATAGCATCAGGTCTTGCATATAAGCGTACCTAATTAAAAATATATAGAAAAGTTACTTTAGCCTTTTGATCCTCCAATTTTATCTTCCCTGCATATATGAGCCTATACAAATCACTCTGAATACTACGAATATTAAGCAGCATTCTTGTTCTTATATCAAAGCATGCTGTGGCTGAAAGAACCAAACTTAAACAATTAAAGTAACCAAGTCGAGCAAGTCACAGTTTCCCAGCTTTACAAGTTGACATAGAGAAGATTTATATTGCATCAAAATAAATATTCAAAGTTATCACTTACATGTGCTTGCTAGAGATAGGAAGGTACGGTGGATTAGTATAACGGTTTCCTGACTATGCTGAAAGCAGGCGGGATATGGTGGCTTGGCAGGAGAGAAAATCCATGGTTTGTTAAAGTAACACTGCAGCAAGCTTTGGAAGTATTACCAGGCTGAACAAAAAAAAAAATTTACGCTTCTTCTTTTCTTTGGAAGCAACTATCCAACTGTCCTTATTCCCAATATGCAAAGTAGGATAGAAAACTTTTCATGTACATAAATGATTGCCATTTTGGAAGGCTGTCTGCAACGTTGCCGGCTTCAAAACCAGCTGAAGTAAGTCATATTTCTAACACAATCTGGATACTTAATATTGATTTTCAAATCAAGCGTTGTATATTATCTAGTCCTTGGCCAAAAAGGAGCCTGAGGCAAAGAACATAAAACTGAACAAAACTAACAACTGTGCAGAAAAGGTTAAAATGAGATTAGTTTTCTTAAAGCTTTCATAAAGCTATCTGGCATCTTTCTTTCCAAAGGCTAAATCTGTTTTTCACAGATGTGGTCCCTAATCCTCGTATCAATTCTGTGAATAAGAAATATGTATTTTGTGGAGCAGCGGAGAGCCCGGGAGGTGGGTTTTACTCTTGCTCTGCCACTAACCAAGCTGGGAGATATTGAACAAATTACTTAACCTCTTTGGGTCTCAAGTGTTCTCATTTATAAAATGAAGGTGTTAGCCACCAGCTGGTTGCTAAAGTGCTTTTCAGTTCTAAAACACATTACTTCCAATCCCATTTTACAGATAACGAGGTTGTGTTCTTTGCAAATCACTAAAAAAGTAAATGGTTTACTTGGGGTTTAGAAATGGATCTTTATATTCAACAGGAAGACAAAAGAGAGCTGTACCCAATCATATAAAAATGGATTATACAATTAACTCTTTATTATTCTTGCTTAAGGAAAGACAACAGAGATGTGTATAATCAAAAAGAGCAAGAAGTCAAGGAAAACACATTCTGACTTTGTTAGAAAGACCTGTAATTCAATAAGATGTTTACTAAATTCAATAACAATTATTTACTGAAATTGTGAAACGATTCCCATCTGACAACCAAATGAAATATCAAATGTAGTTCACAGTTGCCTACAGTTTTGGTTGGCAGGACTATAAAACCAAACACTGGCAGGAAACACCACCTGCAACAGCAGAAACTACCACTCTCAGAGAGACAGCGGTTAGGACCCCCTACCCCTGACGTCACCTGCTTATAAACATGCAATGTCTTAAGTTCCCAAAACACAGACCCTAAGGAAAGTATGAGTGTACAGGTGATTTATCAAGGAAGTGTTCTCAAGGAGAAACCTACAAGGGAGCAAGGAAAGCAATATAAGGTAGCATAAAAAGCCAAGCAAGGGTGTAATTTCAAGTGAAGTCCTGGCCTCGGCCTGATCCTACAGGGAGCTCTAGAGTGTAAATTGCACTGGTGAGTTTGTGCTGCCTTGAAGTAAGAGAGCTTCCATATTCCTGCATCTCAGTCATTGGATACTGGTTACCCAGGAGAAGGCATAAAATCCCAGGCACTTGTTCTTGAAGGATCTGGATGATGCATCTCCTGTGGTCCAAGGAGAGTCCTTGGGAGAAGAGGTCAGGTGTGAACTGTTAGAAGCGAAAGAGTGAGAGTTGGGTGATAAGCACACCAAACAGGAGAGGAGATCTGGTCTGTGCACCAATAGCATACACCGCAGACAAGAATCATTCATTCCTGCATTCACTCATTCAACGAGTATTTATTTGGCATCTGCTTTGCACCAGGGCCTGGACTAAGCATTTGTAAGTGATGAAGAAGACATGTTCTCTAACCACAGATGGTACAAAGCATTATTGGGAACAAAAAGTAATGAAAATATAATCCCCATTCTCAAAGAGCTTCCCATTAATAAAGGTAAATTAGATAATAATAACAGATAACGATGCATGCCATATGAATGGTAAGCCATGAGTGCCAAGCGGATACAGAACAGATAGTTTTCAGAAGGTTCAAGGTGAAGTAAATAGTAAATGCATGTTAAAACCATAACCAGGACCACTGCAAAATAATGCAGCAAAAGGTCACTGATTTTACTCAAAAGGAGCATCACTGATTTTAGTAGAAACACAGCCATTCCTGTCAATCAGCTCTACCTGTTAGTCAAGCTATCTGTAGGCCGAGACAAGAGAAGCACAGTTAAATCAATCTGGTTGTCAAGATTTGATGGAAATGATCCATCCAATCTGAGTGAGAAGATAAAACGTACAGAGTCTTCATTTACTCATTTAAACATTTATTACACGCCTGCTGTGTGCCAGGCATTGTATTAGAGAGTAGAAATAGAACAATAAAAATTTCTGCCAGAAAGTAAACAAAACATTTACTCTTACTGCTCTTAAGAAGCTCACAATATGTGGAGAAACAAACAAATAAATCAACAGCAAAATACAACGTGAGAAATGTAACTGCATTTTGCCTTCCCTCCCATTACAATGGACCCCTGTAATATAATGGAATGAACTCCCATTACAAAGGATTGAGCTCCTACCCACGGCCAAACCCTCCACATTCTACCCCTCCTGCCTTTTCGAAGACATTATTCTCAAAATTCTCCCCTTTATCTCCCGTATCACCAATTTATGCTTCCATACTGGATCCTTTTCATCAGCAAACACATACTCTGTATCGTTTCCTATGTTTAAGAAAAATCTTTGTTGACCACAGTTCCTCCAGCTATGGTTTCCAGCAACGGTCCTTGAAAGAGTTTCCTATATAGTTAGAATTAACATGTAAGTTAACATGCAAACTAGAATACTTTCAAAATAAACAGGAGCACTTAACACCCTGAGACAATAGGTATAAGTAGGGTGCTTGCCCATTTATACTCCCTGTTTCTGGTCTCTCTTGAAGTCACCACAACAAGGCTTTCATCCCCACTACTCCACCAAAACTGCTCTCATCAGCATCGCTTATGGCCCCAGGATGCCAAATCCAACCATCCAACCGTCAGCTCCCAGTCTTCAACATGCTTAACCTTTTGGCAGCATTTGACACAGGTGATCATTTCCCCTCTTTCAAACACTTTCTTCACTTGGCTTCTATCTGGTTGACCACTCCTTCTCAGCCTCCTGGCTGATTCATCCTCATCCCTCTCACTTCTTAATGTTGGAGGATGTCTAATTTTAATCCATAGACATCACTTCTTGGTCTACACTCAGTCCCTTAAAGACAATATTGAGTCCCATGGTTATAAATATTATTTGGATGTTGAAGACCTACCCCATAATTCCAGACTTCCAACTGACCACTGGACACCTCCACTTGGATATCTAATAAGCTTCTCAAAATTAACACATCTAAAATCCAAATACTCAATCTCTCTCTCTCTCTCTCTCTCTCTGTCTCTCTGTCTCACAAACACACACTCACACACATACACACCTGCTCCTCCTGAAGCCTTTCCATCCAGCTGCCCAAGCCCAATACCTCAAAACCATCCTTGTTTTCCCTCTTTCTCTCACACTCCCAGGTTCAACTGGTCATCAAATCCTTTTGGATCTACCTTAAAAATATACCCAGAATCCAATCACTTCTCACAACCCCACCACCACCATCCTGGTCCAAGCTTCCTTCATTTCTTGCCTGGATGAGTGCTCTAATTTCCTACTGATGCCTCATCCCCTACTCCATTCAGCCTCTTCTCTACAGAACAACAACAAAGTTCCAATTAAAATAAATATCAGGGACTTCCATGGTGGCGCAGTGGTTAAGAATCCACCTGCCAATGCAGGGGACACGGGTTTGAGCCTTGGCCCAGGAAGATCCCACATGCCGCAGAGCAACTAAGCCCGTGCGCCACAACTACAAAGCCTGTGCTCTAGAGCCCACAAGCCACAACTACTGAGCCCGCCCACCACAACTACCGAAGCCTGCACGCCTAGAGCCCGTGCTCCGCAACAAGAGAAGCCACCACAACGAAGAGTAGCCCCCGCTCACCACAACTAGAGAAAGCCCGCACGCAGCAACGAAGACCCAAGGTAGCAAAAAATAAATAAATATCAAATCATACCACTCTTCTTTTTGTCCTCTAGTGGCTTCCCATGTCATTTAGAGTAAAAGTCCAAGTTTTTACAAGGGCTCCCAAATCCCTATAAAAACCTAATCCCCTTTACTTCTTGTCTCATTTCCTACCATTTTGCTCCATACTAACCTTATGCCAATTATACAGTAGCTTCCTTGGCATTCCTCAAACATGCCAGAGAGATTCTCTCATCAAGGCTTTGAGTTTTCCCCTAGATATCTCCACGGCTCATGCCCTCTCTTCCTTTAGATATACTTTTCCAAATATCTTTGCTTTCTGAGCTGCCCTCCCTCCCACCCCAGGACTCTCTATTCTCCTTCCTTGCTTTATTGTTTCCCATATATTTATCACCATTTAACAAAAGATATGCTTTACTTATTCATTTTGCTTCTGACGGCCTTTTTCCTAAGAATGTAAGTTGCATGAGGGCAAAGATTTTTATCTATTAGTTCTAACCATACAAAAGTGTCATTGTGCTAAGGCAACAATGTTAACCAAATGATAAGTGATTTTAAAGGCAACATTAAATAGTAGGACTTAATTATAATACTGGTGGTAATTCATGGGGGGATATTAAGCTAGAAAATGATAAAGTTACTTTTGCATGTTAGAAAGATTACGTCAGTGACCTATACCAGGTGAACTGAGATATAGGGGGACGCTTGTGAAGACGTCCAAGAGAAATAAAATTAGAAAAGTGAAGAGATACATAGTGATAGGTAAGACTGGATACGTAAAGAGAAACCTCAAACCAAATTAAAGAAGGGCCTGTAAACCAAATGGTAGAATACTAATTCACTCCTATAGTCATAGGCAAGTCACAGATTTTAAGCCACAGAATGATATAATCAGAATTAAGTTTTAATTGATGATGCTAGCTGCAGTATAGATGATAGATGAGGAGAGACTAGGATCAAACAAAGGAAATACGTTAGACTATTGTAGTGAAAGTTGACGGTGGTTTGGACAGGAGAGATGGCAGGAGGGATGCAGAGAAATGGAAAGATTTATTCAATTGGTCCTAACATTCTATTGAACAAGTCCTTTAGTTACCAAATAAAGCCAATTGTAGTCACATTCTTAGTAATGAACAATCATTCACCTTATCTGTACCTGTCTCACTCCAGTGCCCAGCTGGAACAAGCGAGACCAGCTGAAGGATGGGGTTGGGGGTGGGGGAAGTCCAAAATATTTCACAAACTGGATAATTCCTTTGTTGTTAGTCAAGAGTTGGCTGTGCAATAATTCATTTTATACTGTGAAAAAAAATCACAGTTGTTTTCTTCTTTTAGAGCAACTAGTTCTACTTAATCTTAACATAGAAACTAAATCTTCAAAAAGAGTTATCACTCAAAAGCAATGAAATATAATTTTATTACACCTGCTCACTTGCTCATCTGACATTCCATAATAAGAGCCCAGCTCTGAAAATGTAAATTGCTAACCAGGCTTTATCTCTCCCTCTGCGTAGCTTCTTCCTACAACCAATATAAACCAAACTGCACATTAAGGTCCAGGAGAAAGGACATTATACTAGGAACTGGTACACAGGGATGTGAGACTCAGCTTTCTCAGTAACGACTGTCAACTTGGGAAAGTCTGTAAACTTCTCTGGCTCTCAGTTCAGAGTTCCTTCCAGGGGTAATAGTTTACAGACTATATATCATATCAACCCTGAGAGGCTGGTGCATCATACTAATTTGCCTAAATTGTTCTCATCTAGTCACTAATTATTTTGAAAAGAAAATAATGAAAAGGTTTTGTTTTTAATCTTCACTCAGTTTAACTCCTTGACATTTTTTGCTTCCCTTGAAAATACATACCAACTACTCAGCCGTTATTCTCCATCCTTTAATCGAGTGTTCCTCTTTTTATTTCCCTGAACTGTCCATGAACTTGGTACTGATCAGACAGACATAACTATAGTAGTCAGCCAATATGAAATAGAAGAAGCTGGCCTTGGAAAACATGATCTTATGGCCCCACTACTGTGGGAATACACAGCAGCAATGAGCTAAGGTTTAGGAGCTACATATTTTTGATCCCATAGAAAACTTAAATGCCCAAAATAGGTATTCCTAGGGGGCTTCTGTTTGACCCAGTGACCTTTACTCTTTAGTTTCATGGACCCTCTATATTTAAAGTATGTTTGTTTTATCTTTTTATAGGATTTTAAGTCCAGTCGATCCTTGAACAACATGGGTTTGAACTGCACAGATCCACTTATATACGAAATTTTTCAATAAGTACATTGGAAAATTTTTTGGAGATTGCAACAATTTGAAAAATAACATGAACCGCGTAGTCTAGAAATATCAAAAAACTTTTAAAAAGGTGAGACATGTCATGAATGCATAAAATATATGCAGATATGCATATAACATACCAAATATGTGTTAATTGACTGTTACCAGTAAGGCTTCTGGGTCAACAGTAGGCTCTTAGTAGTTAAGTTCTGGGGAGTCCAAAGTTATACATGGATTCTCAACTGTGCAAGGGGTCGGTTCCCCTAACCCCCTTATTGTTCAAGGGTCAACTGTGTTTTGATCATAGAAGGGGGAAAATACTAAAGGCAGACACCATCACCCCATTGGTCATCTCACTTTCTCACAGTAACAGGGATGGCAATTAAGTTTCAACTTATTCTGACAACTGAGAGTGGCTTTTTTTTTTTTTTTTTTTTTTGCGGTACGCGGGCCTCTCACTGTTGTGGCCTCTCCCGTTGCGGAGCACAGGCCCCGGACGCGCAGGCTCAGCGGCCATGGCTCACGGGCCCAGCCGCTCTGCGGCATGTGCGATCTTCCCGGTCCGGGGTACGAACCCGTGTCCCCTGCATTGGCAGGCGGACTCCCAACCACTGCGCCACCAGGGAAGCCACTGAGAGTGGCTTCTTAGAGGACATGTCAGGAGAAAACTTGAGACCACATCTGCACTTGTCAGGAGAAAGCGCCATGATCTGTGAAATGCCATCTGCACTGCTAGGGGTAGGAGAGGTGGCACTGATGTCAGATATATGCCATTATTAGGACAGAATATTCTTTGGAAAGGAGTCATAATGGTAGGAAACTTTAGATAAGTTCAAACTGACTGTCTCTGATAGCTGTGCAACTCAGAATTAGAACATCAAAGACAGTTAAATGACATCATCAATGGGATATTTAGTTAGCTACTATTTAATGAGCATATATTAATGGTCATGTGCTGACTGTCCAAAGGTAAGCAAAAGAGACATGGTCTCTTCTCTCAAGAAGCTTGCAGTCCAGTGGGGAGATACAGCAACTAAGTCTAATCATTGAGAAAATCAATGTGGACCAAATTTACAATGGCTCTTCAAAGAAGTTCTCTCCATAGAGATGGTGATTCATCAGAACAGGGACAGAGAAGCATGGAAGTGAAGAGAAGCAAACAACTATTCAAGTTCTTATGTATAATGTTGTACTTTCATCGTATTAAAGATTTCAAAGGAAAAGTAAAAATATATATACAATTGTAATATAATGCAAATAAGTAAACACATGCAGTTGTCAGAAATATTATAAAATTTTACACTAAATAATTCTGGAGACTTTCTTCTAATAATTTAAAATACTTCACAGATTTTCTTATTTATCTTTACAAAATACCTGTAGAATCAGTATGGTGTTCAGCAGTGAATTCTGATTTTGTAGATGAAGGATCTGAAAAGAAGTTTTTCTATAGTCACTGAGCCATTTTAAAGGACAGTGAAACTAAATTTCTCTAGTATCTTTCTTCTAGACTGTTTTAATTATTTGTTGTGTTAAAAATGAATTGTGGTAGTTGCTATACAATTATGTGAAACAGTGTGTAGTTACACCATACAGCAAAGGGAAAAATAAATTTTATAGCACTAGCACACCTGTTAAATAAAGACTTGAATAACATTTGCTCTGATTTGACGTTTGTAGTTTGGTATGTTAAGTTAAATAAACCTTCTGCCTTGCCAGAGTTATTCTCTGAGAAAAGTTCATACTGAAAGAGTACATTAAGAACTTTGGAAGACACAGAAATTATTTCATGCCTTTCAAATTTCACTCTAATAACAATAACAAATTTGCTTTTCCTTTCACCTAACTGAAAAAAATCAGTCCCTTTCTTTAATAACTGCAAAACAATGATGTGTTGTCACTAAACTCTCCACCATTACAGCTGAATTCATTCGCCTATGTGAATATAATTTGATTTGGGGGTTCTTCATACAAATCAATAAAACAAAACAAGACAGGCAGAAGGGAGCAGGTGCTTTTGACACTATGTAGAAGAAAAATACATCGATACAAAGAGGGAAGGATGTTGTAAACAAGAAGCTAAAAGCCCAAGAGTATTCGTCTTCTCTAAAATTCGGAAGATACCAGGTTTTTTGCAAAGAAAAAGGAAAATAAATACACACAAAACTCTGACAGAAACAAGGAGCCAGAACCCAGATGCACAAGCCAATAAACATAAGGAGGAGGCTGCAAGGGGGATGGGGAAGGAGCTGGCGTGACTGGAGCAGGTGGTACAAGGGCAGGAGACAGACCTTGCCCCCCAAAGATTGTTCTAATCCTTAGAACCTGTGAATGTTATCAAAGGGACTTTGATTGTGATTAAATTAAGAATTTTGACATGAGGAGATTATCCTGGATTATTCAGGTGGGCCCTAAATGTCATCACAAATGTCCTACTAAGAGGGAGGCAGAAGGAGTTTTGACTACAGAAAAGGAGAATGCAATAGGATGACAGAAGCAGAGAGAAATGTGAAGATGCAAAGAAGGAGAAAGAGCTGATAAATCACTAAATGCAAGACATGCAGCTCTAGGAGCTGGAAAGGCAAGGACCAGATCCTCCTCTAGAGCCTCCAGAGGGAACCAGCTTTGCCAACACCCTGATTTCAACCCTGTTAAAACTCATTTTAGATTTCTAACCTCTGGAATAGGAAGAGAATAAACTTGTATGGCATTAAGTCACTGAGTTTCTGGTAATTTATTACAGCAGCAATAGGAAGCTAGTATAACTTCTTTTAATCTTCATGCCAGTGAACACACTGATTTGTGTTAGATTTTCAGCTTCATATAAGAGCATATTTTGTACTTCTCTGTGTGTCACTCTTTCTGTTGTAGACATAATTATTTACAGCTTTCAATCTGCTAATGTTGGCACACCTGATTTACTTACATATATTATTACCAAGCACATAACACATTATTGCATGTAATTGATACACACACACAAAAGTGAAATGATTGAGTAAAAGAATCATCTACAGCAATAATTTTCTAAGTGTTGTCTCATTATGCTTTGCAGCAGAATCACCTGGAGTAAGTGTTTAAAATTCAGATTCCTGGGTCAATACATTGCAGAAATTCTGAATCACCTCTCTCCATGGGGCCCTAAAATCTTCATTTTAACAAACTTACCAATTGCATTACATATACACTAAAATTGAAGAACTACTGGCCTAGAGTCACCTAAGAACCTTTAGTTCATTCAGCCCCACAGCAAGCAAGCCTCAAGACTGGAAAGAAATATTTAGCAAAAGACTAACACATAGGAAAACATATATATCCTTATTCCTTAAATCTCTTTCAACATCAAAGTCTTCAATGAAGATACATTCAACATGACTGTTATTATTTTTAACTCGAAAAACTAATCTTTCTTTCCCCTGCACAATAAACTATAAACAACGGATGAGTCAGATCCAGTGTTTGGAAACCAGTAAAAGTTGTTTAATACTGTCACACCCCATAGATAAAACGGTAGCATTTAATCCCTCTCTGAGATAGAGTACATCTTTTGTAGTAAACTGAACTGCAGGTTTGTTTGGTTTTTTTTAGTGAGATAAAATAAATGTAGAGAATTTCCTTATTAAGCCATCCATTTTATGCCTGGTCAAATTTCTTCAGCAAGACTGACACCCAAGAACATCTACTTGTAAATACAGGAGCTCAGGGCTCAGTTGGATTCAGTTTCAATTTGTTTTGTCCCATCTGTCCTTTTACTCCCTGCTTTCCAGCAACCTGTTGACCTTACTTTTATGTATGCCACCTTCTCCTCCAACTCAGCACCATCCAGTTCAAACACAGCATCCCTCCTGCACCAACCCTCTCTTGTGGATCTTTCAATGATGCAGGCAGCCTTCCACTACCTAGGGGTCAGAACTCAGAATTCCTTTGTCCATTCACTCATTTAATAAATATTTATTGAGAGTCTACTCTGTACCAGGTGCTCTTCTAGAAAGTAAACCAAACAAATAAAAATCCCTACCATGGAAGTTTATATTCTGGTAGGAAAGATGGATAAATACAAACAATACAAATAAATGCTACAAATAATACACTATAAATAGCAAACAATACAAATAAATACAAATAATATATAGCATGTTAAATAGTAATAAGTGTTCAACATTAAAGTAAATCGGAAGGAGTTAGAAAATGTCAAAGGCCACGGAAAGCCTCACTGAGAAGGTGGTATTTGAGTAAAAATATAAAATAAGTAAGGATGTGAGCAACGTGGATACAGATTCCAGGAAGAGCTACTTATGAGTGTCCTGAAAACTTTCATTTCAGTCCTCAAGCCTCCCCATTCAACTCTTTCTTTAAAGAAACTACAAAATATTCCAATCATAGAGAAATCATATAGAAAAGTACAGTACAAAAGTGCAGTATTCTTATACCCCTAACAGATTTAAATAATGTTGATATTTTTCCCCATTTGCTTCAGATATTTTTTAACCATGTAAGACATTACAATTCCATTGAGGCAATACACCCCCTTCTTACCACGCCCCTCCCTCCCACTCTAGAATTAACCATGGCCATGAAGTACAGGCTTCAGGAGACTTTCAATTCATGTTATAATTGTCCTTCGTTTTAATGGGCATTACCAATTTCTCTTCAAAGGAGCTATACCAATTTACATCCCACCAGCAATGTATGACAGTCCCTGCTTCCCCACATCCTCAAAAATTTTGAAATGTATGTTCATCAATGGTCATAAAATGGTGTCTGGTTGTTAGTTGTAATTTGCATCATCCTAGTAATGCAGGTGTTAAGCACCATTTCAAATGTATATTGGCTTATATGTTCCTGTTCTGCAAACTGCCCTGTTCCTTTGCCTAGTCTTCCATTGGATCATTTACCTATTTTCTCATGGTTCATAGTAGTCCTTTGTATATTCTGGACAGTAGTCATTTGCCTGTGTATGATTTACAAAAATCTTCTCCTAGTCTGTGCTAGTCTTGTACATTATGTCCCTGATCAAATAAAAAGTTTTACTTTTAATGCAGTCAAATAACAAATGTTCCCTTTAGGGTTTCTGCTTTCTGGGTCTCTTTAAAGAAATCTTTCATTGCCCTCAAGGTCAAAAAATATTTTTTCCTATATTTCCTTCTAAGATTTTTAAACTTTTGCTTTTCAAAGTCAGAGTTTTAACCCATGCAGAATGCATTTATGTGAATAATGGGAAATAGTGATCTCATTTTATTTTTTTCTATGTGGATGATCAATTGTCTCAGTACTATTTATTGAAGAGTCCTGCCTTCCCAACTGATTTATAATGCCTCTCTCCATATACGAAGTTCTCATACAAACTTAGATCGCCATTGTTTTCTGTTGGTCAGTATGTCTATCACTGTGCCAACAGCACCTTCTGGAATCACTAAAACTAAATAATAAATTGTGGACTTCCCTGGTGGCACAGTGGTTAAGAATCCGCCTGCCAATGCAGGGGACACGGGTTCGATCCCTGGTCCGGGAAGATCCCACACGCCGTGGAGTAACTAAGCCTGTGCACCACAACTACTGAGCCTGTGTCTACAGCTCACGAGCGACAACTACTGAAGCCCACGTGCCACAACTACTGAAGCCCACGTGCCACAACTACTGAAGCCCACGTGCCTAGAGCCTGTGCTCCACAAGAGAAGCCACCGCAATGAGAAGCCCGTGCACCGCAACAAAGAGTAGCCCCGCTCACCGCAACTAGAGAAAGCCTGCACGCAGCAACGAAGACCCAATGTAGCCAAAAAATAAATAATTTAATTTTCAAAAAAATAAATAAGTAATAAACTGTGAGGTCTAATAAGACCAGTACTTTTCCTTAATTCTTTTCAAAGCTTCCTTATTATTCTATATGAATTTTAGGATCATTTTCCACATTTACACAAAAAAAATCCTCTTGGGGACTTGGATAAATTGCACTAGATTTGCATGTTAATATGACACCTTCAAATGTTAGATCTTAACACCCATGTCCATGGAATATCTCTCGATTATTTCAGTCTTTATCCCATTTTTAAGTTTATCAATTTCCTTCATATAAGCCTTGCACATCTTCTATTAGATTTACTTCTAGATACCTTATGGTTTGTTGTTACTGTGAATGGGATTTGAAAAATCATATTTCTAATCTATTGTTTCTGAAATTAGCCACTTACTGATTTTAGTAAAATGACTTTGAAACTAGCCAACTGTCTGAAATAACTCTAATAGTTTTTCTGCTTTGTTTTGTGTTGACTGGTCTCAGTCAAGATTTCTAAAACAATGCCAAATTTTTTAAAAAAGCAGTGAAAGAAGGCATCCTTATCTTATTTGTCGCTTTATTTGGAATGCTTCTACTGTTTCACTACCAACTATAATTCTTGCTGCCAGATGAGGAAATTCCCTTCTATTCATTGTTTGCCAAGAATTATGTCACGAATAGTGTTGGATTTTTCTAATGCTTTCATCGTATCTATTCAGATGATATTTTTCTTCTTTTTTTCCTGTGTTCCATTAGGGTCGTGAATCATAATAATAAATTTTCTAGTGTTAACCGTTTGCTTTCCTGGGGCGAGGGTGGGGGCGGGGTAACCTACTTAGATGTGTTGGGAAGGTTTTCGTTTGTTTAAGATTTACCTTTTCCCAGAAAGTGTTTTAACTAAAACACACCTATAAAACTGTGTAACCTGGTGGTTTTGTGTGTGAGAGGACAGATTTTGATTAGTGATTCACTATATCTATGGTTATTGATAATTCATGTTTTTCTTAAAATTATGCATTTCATCTAAGTTTTAAAAGCATGAGAAAGAATTTCTCCATAATATTCTCTATTTTTGAAATCTCTCCATGTAGAGTTATTTCAATTCTGATAATATTTGTACTTTCTTTTTTCTCTTGATTAAAACTGTCAGAGGTATGTCTTATAGTCTTTTCAAAGAATTCTCTTATGGTTTCATTAAGCCTTCTATTATTTCTTAGTTTTTTATTTCACTGATTTTTAATCTAATCTTTATTATTTTCCTGCTTCTTTCATTATACTCTGTTATTTCTCTAAATGTTTCAATAAAATGATCAGCTGATGAATTTTAAATCATTCATGTTTTAATATGACCCTTAAGCCTCTTTATACTATATTCTTTAAGGCTCTAAATTCCTTCTAAGCATAGCTTTTACTTGCATCCATGAAATTTAATAAGCAGTGTTCTCATTTTTCATTAATTTCTAAATATTTCATAACTTCCTATTTGACCCATAAATTATTTAGAAATATGTCCTTAACTTCCTAATGTATGTGATTTCCGGGTTACTTTTCTTTATTATTCCTATCTAACATTATTGCCAAAAGCCTGGGCCATTTGACACTGATTCTTGGTATGTCTTCAGATTCTTTCTAGACCAGTAATTAACGAAGTTTGTAAGCAATGGATCTAGATGCTTGAAAACAATGTTTAACCACTAATTTTTAGGTAAATGGTTCTAAACATATTGAGATTAATATTGTTTTGTTTATATCTTCTAAATCTCTATTAGGTTTTTTGCTTTATGTTCCTGAGAAAGATATTAAAATCTCCCATAAGCCCATTGATTTGGTTGTCCATCTATAGTTCTGCCAATTTCTGCCTCGTATATCAATACTTTGAGTCAATATTATTAGGTGCATACGGGTTCATGTCTTCCAGGTGAAATCCTCTTATAATTTCAGCCTCAATAGTGTGAACACCTTAAAATATATTTCATCAAATATCACTGACTTTATCCTTCCTTTTACATTCAAAATTGTGGGCTTTATATTTAAGATGCATCTTCTGTCAAGCATAGAGTCATATTTTACTTCTTTATCCAATTTTTTGTTCAATTTATTTAAACTAAAACAAAACAAAAACAACTTTATTCATTCTATATTTTAATAGGTAAATTTAGTGTAGACAGATATATAGATATAGCTACAGATAGATTCCTATTCTGTTCTACTATTTTTCAATGTTTGCTATCCATCTTGCTTTTACTTTGCTTCTTTTTTCTCCTTTCCTGCTTTAAGTAGATCTATCATTTTTTCTCTGTTCCATTTTTATCCTTTTTGTCATTTCAAAATTGTATAAACTAATATTTCTATCTACTCTTTCAGTAGTTGCACTTAAATGTCAATGCGTGATGACTTTATACAGTCTAATGTTAATCTGTATCTCTACATGCCTTGAGAACAAGGACCTGAATACACTATACATTCAGTATAGTGTGGTTTTCAAGTGACCAGGTCTGGAGCTAGACTACCTGGATCTAGATCCTGGCTCTATCTCTTCCTAACATTTAATAGGTAAGTTACTAACCATCACTCTGCATCAGTCCCTTCATCAGAAAAATTAAATTAATGATAAAAATGCTAATTGTAAGTGCTTGAGAATTATGAGAATTAAATTAGTCACAATGTGGAAAGGGTTGAGAGAAGTAGCTAGTATATATGTTAGCTGTTATGGATTTTCACTTTCGTATTATACTATTGTTATAAGTCATTTTTTACATCATCAAAGTTAGTCATTATTATTATTTCACAGGTGATATTTATTTAAATTTACCAACAGGTTTACCAATCCTTGCTTCACCATTGCTTCTTTCTTTCTAGATTAAATTTTCTTCTCCCTTGGGTATATCCTATAGTCATTCTTTTCACAATGGTCTGTAAACAGAAAACTCTTCCAGTCCTTCTTTCTCTGGAAATGTCTGTATTTTGCCTTCACTCATAATTAACAATTTATCAGAATATGGAAGCCCAATTAGGACACGACTTTAACTTTCTCTCAACATTTTGGAAGTTTGTGTCACACTGTCTAGGGGACTCTGTTGTCACTGATGAGATGTCTACTTGTCATTCCTTTCTCAATAGGTGATCTTTCTTTTCTCTCTGGTTACTTTTTTTTAAACATGAATAGTTTTAAATTTTCAGAAAGAAAGTGATATATAATGTATAATGGAGTATAATGAACCAGTATAATGAACCCATATTATCATCTCCTAGATTCAACAATTATCAAGAATTTGCTTCATCTATCTTTTTCTTTTTTCACCTGAAGTATTTTAAAGGAAATCACAGGCATTATGTCATTTCACTCATACGATATACATCTCCAAAACTATGTTTTTTTAATTTAACCACGATATCATTATACATCTTACAAAATGGTCTCCAGCTGCCTTTACGGCTTTTTTCCTTGAGTTTGGTGTTTCATAGTTTTAGCGCAATGCTTCTGATGTGGCTTTGTTTTTCCTTATCCTGCTCAGGTCACTTTCGATCTCCCTTCCACTACAACACACTATCCCAAATCTAATCCATCAACCAAGCCCTTTTAATTTTACCTTTTTTAATAGACTTTTAATCCATCACTTCTCTCCATATCCACTGCCATCCAAGTCAAGTGATCCCATCTCTCTCCTGAACTATTGTTAATAACTTCAAAACTTCCATTCCATTCCTTCCCCTCTATATCCAATCTTCACAAGGTAGCCAGACAGTTCTTTTCAGAATACAAATTTGCTGACATAACCTCTGTCTTCAAACCTTCATTTTTCTGGGAGGAAAAGGGTCTAGGAGGTCCACATGGTCAGTCTCTAACCAGCTGTGCATAGACCGTTCACTTAATCTTGATATTGCCCTAACATGTACCCTCCACCACAGCCGTGACCACGTTCTAACTGACTTTTAAGACTCATGCATTTTCCCATCCCTTCTCTAGGGAAACCATCCTTGGAATCCAAATCTAGATCAAGGTTTGGTTTCGTCCTTTTTTATAAGTTAACAGAGAGAACACATGGCACAACTGCGATTCTGCGCCTTCAGTTTTTTGATGTGGTTATTTGATAAATGCCAGTCTCCCCGGGATAATAAGAGTTCCAAGAAAGCTCCTAACTGTATCCTCATGCTTAAAAGAGGAACTCACACAAAGCAGGAACTCAACTCAGCATCGGTCAAATGAATGAATGAATGAACGAATGCACGATTGTCCAGGCATTCCTCCTCTGTGCTTCCAATCCAATCTGCAAACTCCTATCATATAGTACTCATCATATTTGACATTATTAGTAGTTTTCCACTCAGTCTTCCCAAATATATTATGATCCCCTAAGGGGCAGGTAATGTGTTTGGTACACTTTTATATCTCCAGCAACTGGCCTGGTGCCTATATGTAACATGTATTTAACTATAAAGGAAGAAATGAGTAGAGGGACACTAATTTTGATTGGTTCTCAGGCACATGGAACTGAATAGATCATTCTTCTTAATTTATACATTCATTCTTCATTCCCATTTTACTTATCTGAGCACCTGTTATACCCCAGGTACTGACTTAGATTCAAGGGACAGACCAACAAAGCAGACTAGACTTTGGCCCACACTGAGCTTATGCCATGCCATGCTTTCATCAGTGACCTGTGAATGTTTCCTCTTCTGTTTTAGATTTGATTTTTTTGGATACACCTTTATTGGAGTATAATTGCTTCACAACGCTGTGTTTCTGCTGTATAACAAAGTGAATCAGCTGTATGTATATATATATCCCCATATCCCCTCCCTCTTGAGCCTCCTCCCACCCCCCCATCCCACCCCTCTAGGTCGTTGAAAAGCACCGAGCTGATCTCCCTGTGCTATGCAGCTGCTTCCCATCATCTATCTATTTATTTCACATTTGGTAGTGTATATATGTCCATGCTACTCTCACTTTGCCCCGGCTTCCCCCCCCCCTGCCCTGTGTCCTATTGCTTTCCCCTTTATTCCCTATTTCCAAGACCATTCCTCACTCCTTGGTAACTACTCTTATGCATTTTCTATCCACTCAACATACCTGTTTTTACATGTAAGTATATCCAGGAAAACACACAATATTATATGTATATTTATTTTTTTTATAAATGGTATTATGTTACAATCTCATTCTCTTTTTTTTAACTTTTACTGTTCGTTTATTCAACTAATTTTGAAATCTATCCATGTTTTAAAATATAAAATGTAGTTAATTTCTTCCAAGCATTCCATAGTATAATCCTATAAATATACCAAGGTATCCATTTCCCTAGAAAAGGACTCCCCTGGTACTTTCAACTCCTCACATCCCCAACCTCAATGCAATAAGCATCCTACTGTGTGTCTCCATATGCACTGACTTGATGGTTTCTCTCTGGAACATGTGCAAAAGTAGAACTGCCAGGATGTCAGGGTTAGCATACACAGTTTCCCTACGAACTACTGCTGCTCCCTAAAATGGCCACACCAGCTTAGACTCCAACAAATAGTGGAAGAGGGCTCCCCTCATTTTTCCATTCCCACCAGCGCTTGATATTATCTGATTTTCACATCTTTGAAGATCTGATTGTTGTAAGGTATTATTTGGTTATTACTTTAATACACATTTCTCTGACAACTAGTGAGCCTGAGTATCCATCTACGTATGAGAGATCTGAAGCCAGATTTCCACTTAGTATCCAAGTAGTTGTAAGTATATTATTAATTGTTCTGTGAATCAGTTGCTTCCTCTGTAAGGTAGGGATGATAATAATACTTCTATTATGAGGAATTAAATGGTTAAAAATTAAGCACCAAGAAAAAAATCTGATACAAAGAAGTGCTCAATAAATGTTGGCTATTTTTATAATTATTTATTATTATTTTCATTCATGTATCCTCTTCTGTAAATTGTCCATTTATGTCCTTTAATAATTTTTCTTCGATATTTCCTGTCTTCTGATTTACATGACTTTCTTGTATATTCTGAATATCAATCTCCTACAAATGTTTTTAAATGAATCAGTGAATGAGTGATCAGAGATTAAACATGCCTGTTTTGTCTTACAAACAGAGCTCCAACTGTTTGCTCTTCTGCTCACAGCCTTGCTGGGTCATTTTTGTTCACAAATATTGAATCTCAATGTATTTTAATATGGTCAATACATTTTAAATAAAATTTAATTTATATTCCATTTTTCTAAGTCAACAACAAACAAATCCACAATTGCAGGAGGAAACATCCTAGCTCCACTGTGAAAAAGTTAAACTATTCTATTTGTGGTTTTTATTGGGCAATTTATTAGAAAAGTAGAAAGATAGTACAAAGAGCTATAGAGTCTGTCAAATCTTCTCAGAGACAAGTACTTTGTTTCCATTTCAAACTCAGTATTAAACTAGAATAATCCTTAAAATGGGCTTGCAAAATAAGTTTCTGCAAGATTACCAAAGGAACTATTATCATTGTTAAAGGGGCCTTTTAAATAAAATTCTTAGTAATCATTTATAAAAACACACAGAAAATCTTAGAAAATCTCAAAATAGAGCAGCAATAAACACTTGATAAGAATTAGTGCTTAACGAAATCTATGTGGAGCATCCTAAAGTTTGTGACTCTTTTCGTAGCAACTCAAGACACACAAATCGAAAACTGCTCAGCTCATATTTACATAGGAAGACTATGATTACTGTATCTTATTTTTAAGCAGAGATGCAAAAGTATCAGTGAAGAAAAAGTAATTATCTCCATCTTGAAAGAGTGCAATTTATATAAAAATGAGGGGGTAGGGGAGGGATCACAGCTAAATAAGAAATGAAATCATGATCAGTCACCACCCATGCCACCTGGACGGCCTTCTAATACCTGATGCTGCTTTACTTTTTTTTTTTAATTCTTTTATTTTTAAAAAAAATAATTTATTAACTTACAGTTCTGTAAATCAGACGTGTCACTGGACTAAATCTGGGTGTCACCAGGGGCTGTGTTCCTTTCTGGAGGCTCTAGGGGAGAGTCTATTTCCTTGCCTTTTCCAGCTTTTTCTTTTTCTTTTTTTTTTGGCCGTGCAGTGCGGCATGTGGGATCCTAGTTCCCCGACCAGGGGGCAATCTCGTGCCTCCTGCAGTGGAAACCTAGAGTCACAACCACTGGACCGCCAGGGAAGTCCCCATTTTTTTATTTTTAATGGAAAGGTTAGGTGATGTAGATAAGAAGTCACCCATTGACCGACTTCTGTCTGTCACATCTTGGTGAACAGTAACCTGTTCTGATATGGATTAGTAATATTCTAAGTAAATAAAACAGACACAATTAAGAAAACGTTGGCCAAATCTCTTTCTTTCCTAACTAATTCCAAAGTGGATATGCAGATTCATTTAGTTTATGTCATGAACATCACTAGATGCTGGAGTTACAATTATGAGCAAAAACTCACAACATCCCTAGTGGTTATGACTCAGCAGGGGAGACAAATGTTAAGTTTAAAATTACACAAAAGTGGAATTATTCTGAAGGATAGGATCACGGTCAATGTTATTAGGAAAGTCTATAATAAAAGAATCTGACCTAGTCTGAAAGATCAGAGAAAGCTTCCCTGAGCCAACATCTGTAGGGAGAGAATGAGTTAAACTGGTGAAAGGAACAGCATGTTCAAAACTATGGTGTAAGAGATTGTAGTAAGTCCACATCTATGGCTGGGCTGGAGAGTATAAAGGAGACGCAAGATATAGGTGGGAGAAATGAGGGGCTTCCAGAAGGTGCCTGGCTATTTGGCTATCTTAGTTGTTTAATCTTTAAGTAAAATGGAAAGCTACTGATGGGCTTTAAGAAGGGAGGCTCCAATGTAGAGAATGAATCGGGGGAAACAACAAGAATGGAAACCAATTATAAAAAATGTTTCTATAGCCCAGGTGAGAGACAGAAGTATCTTGAAATGAGCTGCTAGTGATAGAGATGAAAAGAGGTGCCAGGACTCTAGAGATATTGACGAGGCAAAATCAATGAAGTCATATAGGAAAGGACAGATGCAACAAAAGCCTCTTTCATTATTTCTCTAAGACTTTCTAGGCATTGTACTGCTTTTTCTATTATGGCTGCCAGTTGGTCACGTCCCTGCAAGTTAAAAAGGAGCTACACTCTTGACACTGTTTGGACACCCAGGCAGAGTTTTTCATGCATCCATTAAAGAAATAGCTTTGGCCCCATTTACAGTAAAGAACAGTTTTAGCTGCAGATATTCTGTAATCTATACTTCCGTAACATGGCAGAACTTATTTTACAGACCAACCTGTGATCCTATTTAACCCTGTGGGACGTAAGTTATTTTCATTGCTGTTAACTTTGCTCGCTTCCTCAGTGTGTCTGATTATCATACATAGGATGCCTACTTCCCAGGGCTTCATTCCTTTCTCAGGATTTGTTCCAGTTCATGAAATATTTTATCTGAAAGCTTGTAGAAATTTCGAAAATTTTCTAACCTTCTCCTCTGGATCTGCTACTAGTTGAACAAGGTATGTATAACAGACACACAAACATGTTTAAAGATTACACAACAACTTTTCCTTCAAGTTCACAGTCAGTTGTATGCAAATGGCTAGTTCTACTTGGCTAGGTTCGGATTCTTTTATTATAGACTCTCATAGTGACATTGACCATGATCCTGCCCTTCAGAGTAATTCTACCTTTGCGTAATTCTAAAATTGTTTGTCTCCCTTGCTAAGCCATAACCACTAAGGATGCTATGAGCTTTTGCCATGTTCTCTCTCAATTGGACTAACAGTTTTATTTCTTAACATCCATTCACATATTCAGAAGATACATCCATTTTTAACTTTTAGAATATATCTGTCCTCCCATTTTTCTATCAAACCTCATTTCTCATTAGCAATTTCAGTAAGATAGTTTGGTACCTGCAGGTCAAAACCTAGCCAAGTAGAACTAGCCATAACAGCCATCCACTGGAATTCTGGGCACATACATCAGGACAGGCAGGCACTGGTTCAAAACATGGACTTTGGTATCAGTCTGATGCTCTGTGACTTACTAGATGTATGGCCTTAGGCTAGTTACTTAACCTACATAAGCCTCATTTTCCAATAAAAAAGAAGAGTATAACAAAATATGCTGTGTTCTATGTCATATGATATAGTATATAATACGTTGGGATATAATACATAAAATGCTTGGCACAGAGAAAAGTGTGGGAGCTATCATCACTATGACTGCTAGCATAATTGTTCTGTTTCCTGCTTTCTTCCAGCCATGGCCATCTACCAAAGAAGGACAGATGTTTAAGAAGTAAAGGTTGTGTCAAAGATTTCTCTCCTGGCATATGGAAAGATGCAAACTTGAGTAAGCCATATAGCAAATTAGCAATAAATTCATAGAATTGGGTAGGTTCATCAAGAATAGGTGGAGAGAGAAGATGTAAAATCATATCTGCCTGTCTCTTGTGTAGGTTAAATGAAGGAGTAAGTTGTTGTTCCAAAGAAAAAAGTACATGGAGTACGGAAAATGATTACTGTAGCTTTGTAGTATAGTCTGAAGTCAGGGAGCCTAATTCCTCCAGCTCCATTTTTCTTTCACAAGATTGCTTTGCTATTCGTGGTCTTTTGTGTTTCCATACAAATTGTGAAATTTTTTCTGCTAGTTCTGTGAAAAATGCCATTGGTAGTTTGATAGGAATTGCATTGAATCTGTAGATTGCTTTGGGTGGTATAGGCATTTTCACAATGTTGATTCTTCCAATCCGAGAACATGGTATATCTCTCCATCTGTTTGTATCATCTTTAATTTCTTTCATCAGTGTCTTCTAGTTTTCTGCATACAGGTCTTTTGTCTCCTTAGGTAGGTTTATTCCTAGGTATTTTATTCTTTTTGTTGCAGTGGTAAATGGGAGTGTTTCCTTAATTTCTCTTTCAGATTTTTCATCATTAGTGTATAGGAATGCAAGAGATTTCTGTGTATTATAGATGCATGAATCTATGGAATAGAATTCCAAGTCAAGAAATAAATGCTTATACTTATTGTAAATTAACCTTTGGCTAGAGTGCAAAGACAATTCAATGGGGAAATAATTATCTTTCCAACAAATGGTGCTGGGAAAACTGTATATCCATAAGCAAAAGGATGAAGTTGCAGCCTACTTCACACGCTATCCAAAAATTAACTTAAAATGGATCATAGATCTAAACGTGAGAGTTAAAACTATAAAACTCCTAGAAGAAAATGTGGGAGCAAATCTTCATGACTTTGGATTAGTCAATAGTTTTTAGGTATGGTCTCCAAATATAAAGGTCAAAAGAGAAAACGAATTGGGCTTCATCAAAATTAAAAACTTGTATGCTTTTACCTTCAAGAAAATGAAAGGACAACACATAGAATGAGAGAAAATATTTGCAAATCATATGTCTAAAGGGACTTGTAACCAGATATATAAAGAACTATTACAACTCAATTATAAAGACAAATCATCCAATTAAAAAATGAACGAAGTATTTGAATGACATTTTCCCCAAGGAGATATGCAAATGGCCAAATGCTCAACATCTTTTGCCATTATAGAAATGTAAATCAAAACATTAAGAAATGTCAAGCTACTACTTGACACCTATAAGAACAGCAATGATAAAAAAGACAGACAATAACAAGTGCTGAGAAAGAAGTGGAGTCATTGGAATCTTTGTACACTGTTCGTAGGAATGTAAAATAGTGCAGCCACTATGGGAAACAGTTGAGAATTCCTCAAAAGGTTAAGCATAGAGTTACCATATGACTCGACAGTTCCACTCCTAGGTACCCACCCATGAGAAATGAAAACATACTGCATACAAAACTTATACATGAATGTTCATAACAGCATTATTAATAGCAGCCAAAAAGTGTAAACAAACCAAATGTTCATTAAGTGATGAACGGATAAATAAAAGTGGTATACCCATACAATGGAATATTATTTGGCAATGAAAAGGAATGAAGTTTATGAATTACTAATACATGCTACAACATAGATGAGTCTCAAAAAGTGCTCAGTGAAAGAAGCCAGTCACAAAAGACCATACTGTATGACACCATTTATATAAAATGTTCAAAATAGTCAAAACTATAAATAGAGAAAATGGATTAGTGGTTCTCAGGACTGGAGTGGATGCAGGAAGGTTGAGGATAGGAGGTGTGACTGGTGATAGGTACAAGGTTTCTTTTTGGGGTGTTGAAAATGTTCTAAAATTGGGTAATGGTGATGATTGCATGACTTTGTAAATATACCAAAAACCAATGAATTGTATGCTTTAAAAAGGTGAAAACTGTGATATGTAAAGTATATATTCATAAAGCTGTTAAAAAAATGGCATATACCACTAACTGAAGACAAAAGATGGCAGCACAGACTTCAATCTAGTATCTCTGTTTTTTATTACCTTTTAGACCTGTATAAGAACAAGCATATTCTGGTTTATAACTAATGCCACGCATAAGAAATGCACGACAGCTATTCCCATTTTATAGATGAGGCAACGAAGCCTCAAAGAAGTGACTCATTTATAATCATACATCTAGGAAATAACAGGCCCAGACCTAAACTAGGTTTCCTAACTTCTAAGTCCACTTCAAAGTGCCCTTTTTACTGCACCAAAGACAATCCCAAGGCCACACAGCTTGGCCTTTTTTGACCAAAACTGCACATGCAATTAGCTATAGTCACAAGTTACCATCCTCAACAATAACCGATATTTTTAGACCTTAGTGTAAAGTAAGCAAGGTCTACTACTCAGGATACTGTAAGGGTATGTATTTGTCTACAAGCCAAAAAGAGACAAAGGGCCAAAGAGTATGCCAATTACCTTTTAAGGAAATTCTCTTACTAAAAGTAAAACAGAGAAAACAAAGAATGAACCATGTTTGCATTCATTGTTCCCAGGCGTCAAGTAAAGTCACTCTAATTACAGCATTTCTGGTCACATTCCTTTCAAGATTGCCATATAATGCTTAGAAATTTCAGAAGCATAAAGAACACCTATTTGTCTAATAAGGCCAGTAAAATAAAATAAAGTCAGGCAGATTAGAAATAAAACTAGGTATTTCCATGATGATTGTGGAATATATGTGTCAGTAAATGAATTTATGATATATGTGGTTAGCATTTTTAGGAATGTAAAGATAATCATAGGAAAAGATGGTAAAAATGCACACTTAGCTAAGCTCAACTTTAGGTATGAGAAATCATAACTACCATATAAAAGCCATAGTAGAAATGAAACAGGATTACATCACTGATGATTGCTAATATTAATGGACCAGAGGGGACTATGTTCCCTGAAGCTAAACATGTCAGTGGGGAAAGACACACAATTCTGCTTGAAAAAGCAAATTTCACTAACCATGAAATAGGGAAACAAAAAATCAAACTTTCCATACACCATATCCTACCGGAAAAATATCTATTAGAGAAAAAGACCTCTACTAAACAAAATGTTTTCAATGCAAAACAAATATAAAAATAAATGATTTAAAGTCAAGAAAAATTCCAGAAAATTTATATGGTTGATATTATTTTGGCCGTATAGATCCATCAAAGTACCAATATACTTCTTTGAGTGTATTGATCTCAAAAGAATGCATGTTGATTGGAGTGTACTTAAACACATTTTTAATTTAAAAATTATCATAGAAGCTACCACAGATTTCATGTGAAGCATTCCAAGTTTATGTTTCCGTCGTGAAATTACTCCAAACAACATCTAATGTGGAAAAGAAGTCCTAGCCTCTCTAATAGGAAGCATAAGACAAATCAGAGAGATTTGACCCTCTCAGCCTAATTAAATTTGCCAAGATTTGTAATGGCTTCCAGAACAATCTTTTTAAAATATTACACACCCAAAAGTAAAAGATGACCTGCATCCATTAAAGAGTTATTCACATGGCAGAATTCCCAGATGGAAAAGATCAATGCCATTGTCAACAATCAGAGTAATTAACTATTTCTCCAGTGATCCAGGGTGATGCAGAAAAGAGGTGGCATAGCATATATACACAGAGAATTAAACCAGCAAACAGAGGTCTTCTACTGCTTTAATGGGATTAAAGAAATAAATTCCCTGAAAAATGCCATTGGTAATTTGATAGGGATTGCACTGAATCTGTAGATTGCCTTGGAGAGTATAGCAATCTACAGATTCAATGCAATCCCTATCAAATTACCAATGGCATTTTTCACAGAACTAGAACAAAAAAATCTTAAAGTTTGTATGGAGACACAAAAGACCCTGAATAGCCAAAGCAATCTTGAGAAAGGAAAACAGAGCTGGAGGGATCAGGCTCCCTGACTTCGGACTATATTACAAAGCTACAGTCTTCAAAACAGTATGGTACTGACACAAAAACAGAAATATAGATCAATGGAACAGGATAGAAAGCCCAGAAGTAAACCCACACACCTGTGGACACTTAATCTATGACAAAGGAGGCAAGACAATACAATGGAGGAAAGACAGTCTCTTCAATAAATGGTGCTGGGGAAACTGAACAGCTACATGTAAAAAAATGAAATTACAACATTCTTTAACACCATACACAAAAATAATGTAAAATGGATTAAAGACCTAGATGCAAGACTGGATACTATAAAACTCTTAGAGGGAAACATAGGCAGAATACTCTTTGACATAAATTGCAGCAATATCTTTTTTGAGCCGTCTCCTAGAGTAAAGGAAAGAAAAACAAAAATAAACAAATGGGACCTAATTAAACTCAAAAGCTTTTGCACAGCAAAGGAAACCACAGACAAAACAAAAAGACAACCCGCAGAATGGGAGAAAATATTTGCAAACAATGCGACCAACAAGGTATTAGTCTCCAAAATTTACAAACAGCTCATGCAGCTCAATATCAATAAAACAAACAACCAATCAAAAAATGGCCAGAAGACCTGAATAGACAGTTCTCCAAAGACATACAGATGGCCTAGAGGAACATGAAAAGATGCTCAACATCACTAATCATCAGGGAAATGTAAATCAAAACTACAATGAGGTATCACCTCACACCAGTCAGAATGGCCATCATCAAAAAATCTACAAATAATAAATGCTGGAGAGGGTATGGAGAAAAGGGAACCCTCCTACACTGCTGGTGGAAATGTAAATTGGTACAGCCACTATGGGGAACAGTATGGAGGTTCCTTAAAACACTAAAAATAGAGCTATCATATAATCCAGCAATCCCACTACTGGGCACATATCTGAAGAAAAACATGGTTTGAAAGGATACATGCACCCCAATATTCACTGCTACACTGTTTACAGTAGCCAAGACATGGAAGCAACTTAAATGCCCACTGACAGATGAATGGATAAAGAAGATGTAGTACATATATACAATGGAATATTACTCAGCCATTAAAAAGAATGAAATAATGCCATTTGCAGCTACATGGATGGACCTGGAGATCATCATATTAAGTGAAGTAAGACAGAGAATGACAAATATCATATGATATCGCTTATATGTGGAATCTAAAAAAAAATACAAATGAACTTATTTACAAAACAGATACAGACTTAGAGAACAAACTTATGGTTACTAGGGGGAAGGGGGGAAGGGATAAATTAGGAGATTGGGATTGACATATACACACTACTATATGTAAAATACATAACTAACAAGGACCTACTGCATAGCACAGGGAACTCTACTCAGTACTCTATAATAACCTAAATAGGAAAAGAATTTGAAAATGAATAGATACATGTACATGTATAACTGAATCTCTTTGCTGTACACCTGAAACTAACACAGCACTATTAATCAACTATGCTCCGATATAAAATAAAAATTAAAAAAAGAAAAAAATTCCAAGATGACTGACACATATAAACTTTAAAAAAGTTGCTCAACTACTACAAACAATAAAGCATATGTGTGGGAAGCCTCTCTAAGATGATCTCCAGTGATCCCTGCCTGCTGGTATTCAGGCTCTTGTGTAATCACTTCCTCTTGGGTATTAGCTAGACCCGGCAACATGCCACTGATGGGCAGATATGGCAAAAATAATGGGGTGTCAACTCCAAGACGGGGTTACAAAAGATTATGGTTTCTGCCTTGCACCCTATCAGGCTCTTCTAGCTTGCTCACTTTCATGAAGCCAACTTTCATGTTGTGAGTTGCCCCATGGAAAGGCCCACATGACAAAGAACTGAGAGCAGCCTCCAGCCAATGCCAGCAAGGAATTGAAGCCCTTAGTCCAACAACCCACAAGGAAATGAACCCCACCAACAATCATGGCAGTAACTTGGAGGTAGCCCCTCCCCAATCAAGCCTTGAGATGACTGCAGCCTCTGACAGCACCTTGATGGCAGCTGCATGAGAAACCCTGAGCCGGATAACCCAGTTAAACTGCATCCACACTGTTGACCCACAGAAACTGTGAGACAATAAATGTTGTGGTTTTAAGCCACCAAATTTTTTAGATAATTTGTTACACAGCAAAAAATAACATACAGTATTCAACAAAAATAACACCTTAATGACTTCATCTTTGAATAAATATAGTACTGATTTTAGAATGGAAAGATCCTTGTTTCCATCCCATTCTTATTACGCAATTCCAGAACTTCGGTATCTCTCATGTGGACTTGTCTCCTTGCTTCAAGTTTTGTCCCTCTGAATCCATGTGTTATGGGTTTATGTCCCTCAAATATTCCTATGTTGATGTCCTAATTCTCAGAATGTGACCTTATTTGGAAGTAAGTTCATTGCAGATATAATCAATTAAGACGATGTCATACCGGAATAAGTGGGCCCCTAATCAAATGTGACTGGTGTTCCTATATAAAGGGGAAATTTGGGCACAGACACGTACACATAGAGAATGACATCTGAGACCAGAGTTAAGCTGCCACATGCCAAGGAACTACGAGAAGCTAATAAAAAGGCTTAAAACAGATCCTTCCCTAGCACCTTCAGAGGGTACCAATACCTTGAACTCAGACTTCTAGCCTCCAGAACTGTGAGATAATAAATTTCTGTTGCTTAAGATATTCAGTTTGTAGTATTTTGTAACAGCAACCCTAGCAAACGAATACATCATCTTCTACACAGCTTGTCAAAAGGTATTTATTTGAAATACAAATCTCACCATGTCATTGCATCTATTCATTCATTTATTCAATAAATATTTACTCAGTACCTCCTACATGCCAGGCTCTAACTTAGTTACTAGACATTCAGTAGTAAACAAGAAATACAGCTGCAACACACACTAGCACACAGGGTGTCCTGGTTTTTGAGAAAGGTGGGGTATCTCCAGGTAGAATATTGAAAAATGGTACTCTCTCCTAAGGAATGAATTAACTTAAATATGCTCCTCTTAGAGGAACAATTAGACAAAAGTACAACACGGCAGACATTGGTTTTATCTGGGCAGAAGAATTATACTTGGTAAGGGTGTGCCTACTGGATTTTGGCCTGCATTTCCACCCTCTTGGCTGGATGCTTTTGTGAGGAGACAACTTGTACAGTCATTAAAGTCAGACCTGAGTAAAGAACTCTACTTCTCAACCCTCACAGATCTTTCAAATCTTAGTTTCCTTCATGGCTCTCCATCCATTCTTTGTTGGGGATATACAGGAACCCAGAACCTCATGCTCAAACATCCCAGACAGGTTTGCTGGAGCCAGCTCCTACAATATTGTTAGGTCTCAAAGTCCACTGAATGACCCATAATAGAGAGAAGAATGATAGAATCTTCTAGAGGTATCCAGAAACAGACCACCTCAAGCATGAAATTTCTGTTCTGCATGGCATTTTCTTTGAAAAATATATGCAAATTTTGCATACTACTCTGTGATATATACATTCTTATTTTAATAGAAAAATAATGGGTTTTCCTCTCCAACATCTGAGTCAAACTGATGTTATATCAAGATGTGTTATGCTAATTCTGTCACTTCGACTGAGGAACACTTGACACTATTTGAGAAGCACAGAAAGCAGACTAGAAGGCATCCTGTGATCTGGCCTCAATTGTCTTTCCATGTGAGGCATCAGGGCTTCTACACTGGCCCCAGGCTTTGGAGGACCTTGCTCTTCCTCTTCTCCAGCTGAGTCTCTCCCCAAGGGATGAAGAATTCTTGGAACCCAGGGGGTGTGACAAGGTGGAGCCCACACATTGCCCCACCCCACAGACAACAGACAATGCTCCAGATACCCAAGGATCCAGAATTCCATGTCCAAACAGCACAGACAGTGGTGTTCTGGAACTGGCTCCTAATGTTTCACAAAGGTCCATTGTTAAATTTGCAGAAATTTTGCAAGCTGGATGTTAAACATGGCCATTATTTAAAATAAATTATGTAAACTTAAGAAGTTATATTGAAAACAAAGTAAATATTCATTATTTATTATTTAATAAACATTAAAAACTCCTCACTTTCTAATTATTTTGTTATTATTTATGAACTTGAAGTTATTTATGTTATATCTGTATGATAGTAATACATACATAGAAATAAATACATAGAAGTGCAATGGTAGGCTACTGTGCTTCTCTTAATCTGCATTCAGTGACATCATGTTGTTAGCCTGAAATTGGCCGTGGTAACAGTATTTACACCACAAAAATCAGCAAATGCTAAAAATCAGGACTTGACTTATTGTCTTCTCAATTCTTTAGGCATAAGAAACTGCTGAAGAAAATGTTAATAACGTAGATTAACCTTAGAAATGTGTTGTGTCTCTAGCTGTTATGCATAGGCATAAAAAATTACAGAAACATCTGGTCTAGTATTCAAGAACTATTATATAATTTAGCAAAGAAGTCACCCATGTCATTGAGGAGAGAGTGAAGTTCCACTTCATTGTTTCAGTTTCATCTTACTCATTAATGTAAATAAAAATATCAACCACCATGCATGTAGGGACTATACTCAGAAAGGTAGCTGTTACACATTTACATACCGCTAGGCCCAGAAGCCATTTCCAAGGCCAACACTGGACTTTTCTTTGATCCTTCCTCCCAAGAGTGGACCATGCTACCTGGGGAGTGTACCTGTAGGGACATATGTGCAGCCAGGGGTGTTTACTTGTAGGAAAAGTGCCCCTCATGATGCTTGACCAAGCCAGGAGTGGGAGGACAAAAGGACTGCAGCTGGTCAGACCTCCACATGGGGACTTGGGCATAGCTTCCAATTCTACTCCAACCTAGTTCTGCATGGATTAGAGGCAGTCCAGACACCATACCACTCTCTTTGATTGACTTGCCTTTTGGACGCCAACAGCATCAGACTGCCTGCAATTCTCCACACCCCCAAACCATGTTGTCTTCACCAACAAGCCCTTGCTCGTGTTGCCCACCTGCATAGGAGGCCCCTTTATTTCTATCACCAGAAGCTAACCCAAGGGCCTGAAACACAGTAGGACTTGAAAATCTGATTGGAATTAATGAATAAATGAATTTTATGGGCACCAGTGCTTGGTCCACTACTTATTAGTTATGTGGCATTAGTTAAGCTCTTCAGGCTTTAGTTTTCTCAGTAGTGAGGATAAATAAATCTCACCTTGTAAAGATTAAATAAGATATTACATGTGATAAATATAGCAATAACATTTATTAAGCACTTACTTGCTAGGCACTGGGCTTGTTGCTTCACATACACTATCTCATTTTAACTCTAGGAGATAGGTACTATTATTATGCCCATTTTACAAAGGCAGAAACTGAGGCTTAAGAAGTTTATGTTCACATCATAGGACTCAAATAACAGCTCTTTATGCCTAAAAAAGCAACAATATATTTGGGTCAGTGTTTAACTTACAATAAATTCCAATAAAAAGATTATTAAAATATTAATAAAGAAGTACCCCATATAATCTGCCCATATATTTAGTAAATCTTGTACTGAAAAGCTAATATTAATGAGTCCAATGAAAACAAATTGTAAGAAAAGCAATTAATATAGTCAAAGGAGATTAATATGATCCTATTATAAAGCTGGTTTAGAGAGACAAGAATAACAATCACAAGGTAAATGTTCAGTGAAAACAACACAATATAAATGATTTATTACAAGTTATAACTAGCTAGTGGTTCTCCAACCACTGGAGAACCACTGGCTGGAGAAGGAGAGAAGGGCTCTCTTCTTTTAGAATCAATGAGCAAGAAGATACTTTAGGAAGTTTAACCCTTTCTTTAGATCCTTTAAGTTTCCCTACATCATATCCTTAATTGTATTAGTCATACTATTTTCTTTTTGCTTCAAAAAAATTTACAAGAAAGTATATTAATTAAAAAGAGTACCAATAAGCAGACATGAATTACCTTCAACACTGACAACATAAACTCTTGGCACCATAAGCAGGAGGGTACATAAAATTAAATTTAAAGTAACAATAACAATATTGACAATTATACCTGGCCTAAGATAAGAAAACTTGGACTACTGTTGATCACAGCCAGAATAATGGAAATCTTAATATTTAAATGTTCAAATCAATCATTACATGGAGAAGTGACCTTCATTGATTTCTTCTTTAGGTTACTACTGTTGATATCCCTGATACATGTTATTTAAATAGCATAGCGATTAAGAGCATAGACTCTAGAGCCTGACTGCTTGGATTAGAATCCTGATTCTGACAGTTATTAACTATGTTATATAACCTCCTTGCTCCTCAGTTTGCTCATCTACAAAATGGAGACAGTAATAAAACCCACTTCAGGGGATGTTAGTATTATATGTAAAGCACTTGCAATAGTGCCTGGCACATAATAAATGCTTACTAGCGATGATTACTAGCATTTTCATTGAAATTAAATAATATCTTGTTATAGACTGTATATTTGTGTTCCCCTTAAAATTCATATGTTGAAATCCTAACCCCTGACATGATGATATTTGGAGTTGGAGCCTTTGGCAGGTAATTAGTTTAGATGAGGTCATGAGGGTGGAACCCCCATGATGGGATTAGTGCCTTTATAAGATAAGACTAAAGAGCTAGCTCGAGTACATGCGCGCGCGCGCACACACACACACACACACGCGCGCTGCGCGCGAGCGCGCGTGCTCTCTCTCTCTCTCTCTCTCTCTCTCTCTCTCTCTCTCTCCCTACCATGTGAGGATAGAGGAAGAAGGCTCTCAGCAGACACCAAATCTGCCAGTACCTCCATCTTGAACATCTAAGCCTTCAGAACTGTGAGAAATAAATGTTTGTTGTTTAAGCCACACAGTCTATGGTATTCTATTATAGCAGCCCAGAATGACTAAGACATATCTCAAAGCCTAGTTGCTACATGGCTAAGTTCAAAAAAATGAAAAAAAAAATCTCTATCTGCGAATCACATCTATGGAACTATATTACATGCCACTATAATGAAGAAAGAAAATCAATGAATGTGTTCTACTTCCTATATGTCCAACTCCATCTTCTTCTAATATTAAGAAATACAATAGAACTAACTCTTCCTCAGAGTATTAGCTAAATCTACTTATAAAATATATAAATTATGCTCCAGTGGTGTTATCTTTATTCATTAATTGCCTACTTCACTAGTTACCGAAAATTTAAAAGATTGCTTCTTCCAATTCCACATCTCATCACTTACATGAACCATATTCTCTTCATTTTTGCTTTCTTTAGAAGCTAGAGTGTACTCAAAGATATTATTTTGGGAGAAATACACTTTTTCAGTAGATACAGGAAACTTTCTCCTCTTGAAAACCTATTCTGTTCTCTGAGAGTTGAAAACACTGAAAATTAGCTTGGCATATACATCTAAAAAGAAATGATTAGTTGAGAACTAAAACAAGTCTTTAGCTCTGGTAGATTTAACTTGTTTCACTTATACCATACTTCTCAAGTATTTTCCAATCTAAGTAAAATGTTATATCCCCAGTTTTCTTTAAATTATTATATAATGATGCAAATAAGTGAACAGAATCAAAATATAACAATAAAATATGCTAAAAATTTAGTAAGACAAATACCAAATATTGGCAATTCTTTCTCTAAATGAGCTCCAATTTTATTTCAAATAGCTCTAGATCCACAGAAATTTGGGAGTTTTTAAGGTCTTTTCTTATTTAAATCTTGAACACTGATTTTGAATTGTTTCAATCCTTTCTACCACTTATCTATTTCCTGTTGTTTTGTAGCTTACCACTTCCACAGACTAGCTCTTCCAAAACATTTTTCAACTATTTTCTCCTTCTGAACATATACCCATAACTTACCAGCTCAGGATTTTCAAGAAGTACAATATTTTGTTTGTTTTTAGGAGATTCTTTTAGAACTGCCTTTGTAAACTTCAGACCCATCTTTTACTAATGGATATTATTTGTCCACAGTTTTTAAATCCTGTTGACTCTACCTTCCAAATAGCTTTTTAATACTGCCTCTTGGTTCCATCCTTATTGGTATCTCTAAATCCAGCCCCTCACCACTCCTCATCTAGATCAATGCACTAATTTCAGAACTCTCTAAATCATCCAATCTTAACTTCTTCCTATTCAGCTAATTCTGAAGGTTTTAAAACACTTTTCCAAGATGAAAATATTTAATATGATCATTTTCTCCAATGTCAGGCCAATTTCTTTTTTACCCGATGCCATAGTTTACCTTAGTGTTCACTCTTGGTGTTGTATACACTATGGATTTTGACAAATGTATAATGACATATATCCATCATTATAATACCATACAGAACATTTCTACTTCCTTAAAAATCCTCTGTGCTCTACCTGTTCATTTCTCCTCACAGCCCGCTGCCAGTCCCTAGCAACCACTGATCTTTTTATTGTCTCCATGGTTTTTTTTTTTTTTTCCAGAATATCATATAGTTGGAATCTTACAGCATGTAGCCTTTTCAGACTGGCTTCTTTCACTTAGTAATAAGCATTTAAGTTTCCTCCATGTCTTTTCATGGCTAGATAGCTCATTTCTTTTTAGTTTCGAATAATATCCCATTGTCAGGAGATACTACAATTTATTTATCTATTCACCTACTGAAGGACATCTTAGTTGCTTCCAAGTTTTGGCCATTATGAATAAGCGTAAGGCTAACTTTAAAAGAGAAAAAGTTTAAAGGCTTTTCCCTCTTTAAAGAACTCAAACTATGTTGATTGTTCAATCCTGGCATTCTCAGAGAAAAAAATTGTGCATTACTATTCTCCTTCTGTTAGTATCTCTTTCTAAAGAGATGCTGTAGGTTCACAAAATTCATTTAGAATACATCTTCCTCATAGGACATGAGTTATATCACCATAAGCAGCAGCAGCTGCATCTTCATCATCAGCTGCTACTTAATATGTTTACAGCACATCATTGTTTGCCAAGGGCTTTACATACATCAACCACTCAGTCCTCCTTAGAGACTTGTGAAGCAGAAGAAATTTATCCTCAGTATAAACAGGTGACTTGGGCAAAGTCATATAACTAGTACATGGTAGATCTAAAGCTAGAACCTACACTCTCCAACTCCCTTGACCCACTACTTCTACTGTCACCTTCACACACTGATACTCAAATATTTTCTTTCCTCTGCTTTCAATAATTCCAAATTCTGAAGTTCAGTGTAGCTATTAAGCATCAATTTCTTCACTGTCCTTGAATTATTTGAAATTTACCAGGTAAGAGCCACAAGTAGGAAATACCCCATTGAAGAAGTCACAATCTATCTACAAAATCCATCGGGATTTTTTGCATAACTGCCAAAAAGAAAAGCAATCTTCACCACCATCCCTCATTAGAATACAACAGGATTTTTGCCTGAGGCAAGATGGTAGAATACAGCCCCAAACTGGCAACAAAAAGCTTCAGAGGAAAGAGCCGGCATCAATCGCATAAATAAGTATAGCGAAGAATAAGAAAATGCATTCCTTTCCAACACTCTGTGTGAAAACAGAAGTAGGCACAGTGACACTTATTCAAAAAGTCATCTGAAACATATTTTTAAGTTCCAATTAGCAGAAAATTCCTGCAAATACGAAATTTCTACAAGTTAATTTTTTCTGGGCTCTGTTTGAGGATTTATTTGCTTCCGTTGCTATGTTTTCACAGATCTCAAGTTCCTCCCTAAAAGAGAGTATCTTTTGTTAGTATCATCATAGCCAAGAGCATGCAGCAGGAGAACGGCATATTTATCCACCTTACTACGTTTAAACGTCTGCACTGGGCTGACAATAAAAGAATAATAATAATTTCAATGTAACTTTCAGTTATGCATATTAGGAACCTCATGTAAAACCAGGCAGGCAGCAGTGAACCTAAACCAGCCAAAGACCATAAGCAGGAACTCTTCTAAGTCCAGCTGTTCAGGAATAATGCACATAAATCACAGAGCAAAGGGGAATAGAAGGCATTTCGGGCTTGGCTTGGAGGAAAAGACACACGAGACACACTCAGGAAAACTATTGTACAGTCTAGAGAATGAGCTTCAAGGAGGGAACCTGATCCTAATCTATAAATACCACCAAGGTAACACCATAAATAATTGAAGAAGAAGTATTCGTTGTCTCTGAAGGAGGTCTGAAAATGAAGTTTTAGATTTACGTCTCCCTTCCTTTCTTCGTGGCATCAAAACATGTTTGTACTGACAGTCCTTTGCTCTTGCCTGGGATGCACTGGGACAGAGCACTAGACAGGTGGGTGCCTGTAGCTAGTCTGCCCTGCCTGAGAAGCGCGACTAACTCTTTCTCTCTCCAGCCAGGCAGCTCAGATCTGCCCAGAAAAAGCAACTGCAGGAGCAGAATGCTCTGCACATGCCTCTGCCACTCCAAAGTGAGAGCATCCACACTCTTCTAAAACTCAGAGAACTGGGCTACATGTATTTTAAATATTTATTGTTTCATCTGTTTGCTCAAATGCATGTTTACCATGTGCTAGGACAGTACTTCTCAACCCAAGTGCATACAAATCACGTGGGGGTTTCCTTAAACGCAGATTCTCATTTAGTAGGTCCAGGATGAGATTCTGCATTTCTAACATGCTTACAGGTAATGCTGATGCTGGTCCACGAACCACACTTTGAGTAGCAAGGGGTTAAGATCTCAGAGTCTCTTGGTGTAGACAGACGCAGAAATAACTAACATACAATACGATAACGTGCAATAGGCACCTAACCCAGCCTGAGAGACACAGAAAAAACAAGCTTCCTGAAGAGGGCAGTCCTTGAGCTGCGTCTAGAAGATATTAGTGAGATTAAATACCAGGAAAGAGCACCCAGGAAATTCTCATGATCTTCATTCATAGATAATTAACACAGATAGTTTGAGGATCAGGAGAGATTCTATTAGCTGCTGATTCTCTTGGGTTGGCCTATAAGATTTTACAGTGTTTTAACCTAAGACAGTGTGGAGTAGAAATAGCATAGGCTTTTGAGTCAAACAGCCTCTCTGAATTTCAGTTTCCCAATGTAAAAGAAGTATAATAAAACCTGCCTCCAGGATTTTAGAGGAGATAACAAATATAAGTCCGTAACAAATGTTAAAACTCTTTTCCCCTTTTACTGACACCTAAAATAAACTACATTTCCAGAGTCACTATAAATGCGTTTTCCCCACATTCTACGTAACTGTTTCCATTCCTGACTACACTAAATGTGCTTATGTCTAAGGAAAATCACATTGAATTTACAAATTTTTCTCCTTTTTTTAATGTGTTAAGTGTATTATCCCACTTGCTCACTCAACATTTTAAAAATAATTTCTCATGAATCTATTCTTTAACAGAAATAAAGATATGGCAATCGTACACCCTGGGTTTTTCAAGGCAGCTCTGATTTCAAATATTCTGCCCACTCATCAAACAACTGTCTCCAATTTTTGGCTTCGAAACATGGTCACCAGAGATATAAAACAGAATATTCTGAATGTATTAAATTTTTTTAATTCAATAAGCTCAATTTGATAAATGTCTATTTTTACATGCCTACACGTGAGACTCTTTGGGGCAAGCCTACATGGTTATGACACTGTCCCTGCCCTACAGTTGTTCACACTCTAGCGGGTGATTGTGTATGTGCAGGGCGGTGGCTAGCAGGAGGTGGGAGAAGGTCTATATGATATATACACACCCAAGTATATGCACCCAAGGCTGGTGTTTACTGCCAAGTCACTTGTTTGTTTTAATGTCTATCTTCTTTACCTCTCTGGCCCATAAAAGAAAAGACTGAAATGATAGATGTTTAAATGCCAAAGTAATTTCTATATCATATACGTGTGCCCCGTGGTTCCTTTGAACTTAATGTCTGCAGCTCAAAGGCTAAGCCTTCCTAAAATGGCTACAAAATGGCATGTAAGGTCTATACAGTACTAATAGGGTCTACTCCCTGAAATCTCTTGACAAAACATTGAATTTGCCCCCAAGAGAACATAAAGAAAATGCTCTGTGATTGGCAAGCTCCTAAGGAATGTGATCACAATAAACTAGAATTCAGATGGGAGTGGAGTTGGAAAATACACTGTTCTTGTCCCTGTTCTATCTTGAAGAATATAATCAAACCCTATAGCTACGATTTAAATCATTTTTACTGAAGAAATTTTCTGGCAAGAAAGGAAAAATCTACGAATGAGCAAAGTATCAACTATGGCAATTATGATGATGAATGATTTGCTGAACAATATATTACATAGAGACTTTTGCTCTCTGTGAGCACTGTAATGTCATTATTTTACACCGTGCCCCTTGAAATACAATTCTAGCAGCAGAAGCCACTGCTGCTTTTCTCTTTACACTTTAAAAGAAGAGAGAGTAATTAGGAAAGCCATTCAGAGGACTCTCAATAAACCTAAAATTATACGCATTCCACTAACTACAGAAAATCAGAGGTTGATTTTTAACCCCCAAATAGCTGGACCATAAAACATCACTTCTTTCCATGCACTGTCACTTAAATTTGAATTTTACAGTGTAATAATGCTTTTTTTTAAAAAAAAACCCTATGTTTCTTGAGCAACAAAATTTCCAATAGGAAGTCTATCCACCCCAGGAAAAAAGTACACAGATGACCAAGATCCAAAGTAACACTTCATCTCAATTCCAAATCCAAATCACTAACTCAGTCTGGTGTGTTGATATTTCTGTCCCCATTTCCATCTTCAGAAGTGTATTTCCATCTTCAGGCTACATAGGCAAGAGGCTCAAACAAGATTTACTAATGGCACAGGCATGCATTACTGACCTAATACACACCTAATCATCGAGGTTTGTGAACTTCCACCTACTGGGTCCCTTCAGCCCATGTTCATCCATTTTTAATGCATAGAAAAAGAACTCTTCAGTAGTGCGGAGCTATTATTTCAATCCCATTGCTGTCACAAATTCTTCACAATATCTCCCAAACCACCTCCTTTTCTAAAACTAGACCTCAATTATCTTCACCTGGATTATCACGCTCTCCAATTTCAAATTCCTAATTTTTAACATTTCTGTATTCAGGCAACCTTCAAATCTGCTAAAAGCAGCTTCCTTTACAGTTTTTATTCTGGCTTTAGATCTCGTAGTAAGACATGAATACATATTGGTAAACACTCAGAAACAACCTATATTTTCTGATTTAATTTTTATTAGTTTCTCCACCATTTGAACAATCCATCAGTCCTCACTGGGCATCATCATAGTGCTTGGCCCTGAGTTAGAAGCTGAAGAAGAGATAAACAGGTAATGAGCACCCTCCCCATTACTAGAGACATTTAATCAAGCACCTAACAACCCTTAGTCAGGGATTTAACTTCCTTTGCCTTTTCATATGTTCTTATTTACTTCGATCATTCCAGGAAATGTATTCATCTTCTCCTAAATCAGACTACCCTTCACAGACAGTAATTTCAGTGAATGAGAACAGGGCAAAGTGTTAAAAGCTGAACTGTCTAGTGCTTTTCAAACGTTAACGTTCACATCAATTGCCTGGGAGTCTTGTTTAAATGTAGATTCTGACTCAGTATGTCTAGGCTGGGCCTGAGACTATGCATATCTAACAAGTTCCCAGATGATGCCTGACGCTGATGCTGCTAGAGCCCTGAGTAGCAAGGGGCTACATTGGAAGGTCTCTGAGTGCGGTGTCTTGTCTGTCTTTCAGCCTCACTCTAGACCAGTGCCTAGCCTGCTACCTAGCATGTGGTAAATGCTCCGCAGCTATCGTTGCAATAAATAATTAGTTGTGGAAGAGACATAATTAAAGAAGAAGAAAAGAATATAGGAAAGGAGTTCATTCATCTCAACTCAATTTTTCTGTTGTATACAGTTCGTCAAATCATTTTTAAACCCAACTTTACATCCTGGCCATCAGACTGATCCATATTTGACTCATCGTCCCTGTTCCTCTGCTCCTTCCTGCACACCTTCCCCTCAGACCGGGCCATTTTCCCCACTGCAGGTACATAAATGCATGCCCATCTTTTAGAGTTCCCTATAACCTGTTCCTCTTTACGGTAGCGTGAACCTAGGGCCACCAACCTCTTCAGCTCACGGTCCACCAACCTCTTCAGCTCAAGGCCCACCTCTTCCATGAAGTTTTGCCCAGCTTCCTCTCTCACCTTTCCAGCAAGTCTGCACCTCACAGTTCATTTTGGACATTGGAAGTAAAGCAAAATGACACATGAGCACCTCCACAGCAGAGATAATGAGTCATTCTGAGGACAAAGTGACGAAATGTCCTTATATCAGAGTAAAATTCACTGAGAGAGCTGTCTTATATTTGCACGGTCCCTGCTAAGTAAATAAAGAATATTAATCGTCTTCAGAGGCTTTCTCCATTCTTTACCTGGGACACAGGATCTGAGTCAAGCTATATGTAAAGACAAGACATCCAGACGTGCCGTGGTATGATGGTCAGAGCATGGGTTTTGGAAAACAAAACCCGGGTGTAAATCCTGGCTCCATCACTGTTATATCACTGTTATAGCTATGGCTTCGGCCAAGTCTTCTGGCTTGTGGGAGCCCAAAGGTCCACATTTAAAGGGGAGCAATGATACCCAATAATATGTTTGTAAAGATGAAATGAGGTAATAGATGTGAACTGTTTAGCCAAGTGCCTGGCACACAGGAGGTGCCCAAAGTTTGCTACTGTGGCCATTTCCACAGAGGGTTTTATATAGGCTCTCATTCTCAAAACGTGGTTCACAGAGGCAGCAGCAAAATCATCCAGGAACTTGTTAGAAATGCAAATTCTCAGGCCCCACCCCTGACTTCCTGAATAGAAACTCTGGGAGCGGTGCCCAGGAATCTGTGTTTTAACAAGCTCCCCTGATGAATCAGATGCTCACTAAGTTTGAGAAGCACTATTCTAAAGATTAAAGGAACTGTAGGTGCAAACCACCTAAGCTTAGTGTTAGGCACAAGAGGAGATACTAAAAGGCTCCTATCATTTTTAACAGGGTATGATTTTTGCTTGAAAAGTGCTTTTATTCTACTTCCTAACACTAACATGTCTTGAGCCAGTGGGTTGAACTACCTAGTCGTTTCAGTCGTTTCCTAACAGCTCTGCCTAATTGCCAACCGTTGAGGGTGCCCCAAACTGCTGCTCACAAACGATTTAATTGCTTATCCAATTGCCTACCTAGAAACCCCCGTGGGTCTAATTACCAGCGGCTGACCCCTGGCTACAGGAGCAGGACGGTGAGCTCTCCCATCACTGGGAGAACAACACTGGCGGCTGAGCGCTGAGCTGCGCCCTCCAGTTCTGAGCTACTCCCAGGACCAACTACATGCAGGATTCTGAACTGCTTTGCCTCTTTTAAGCTTTGATGTTGGTTTCCTATTTTTCTTTGCTTTTATTTTTTGAGAACTGGGGGCCAGGAGTGGGGGAGAGTTGCTTTTGTTTCCTTAACTGCAAAACAGTCAAACTTTTCCATAAAAACTGTGTATTGCTCAAGGCCAGACAGTTAAGCAGCTGGGGCATATTGGGCACTACCTGTTACCGATTTTATTTCCTTTTCACTGCACTTGCAAGCAAGTCATTTATCTTTAAGTTAGCGAGCAAGGAATGGGAAAGAAAAGAAATATGTTTTATTTAAAGCAGCGTTTGGGGCTAGTCTTGATGAGGGAAATGGGCACTGCCTACTCTGAGTTCATTTTTATTACACTGCACTGACAGCTAAACCATTTCTCTTTGTTGGAATCCCACTTTCATCTCTCTGCTTCCCTTATGTTTCTCTTGCTTCCCCCACTCCCACCCCTCCTGTGGTACCAGTGTTCTTGAATTTTGAAGATGAAAAACTGGTAGAATCCAAGACAAATGATTCCTTTGGGTAACAAGCCCCAAGATAACCCGTTTCCTCTCTGAGGGAGCTAGTGTGGGATAAGTAAGCCATCATTTCATGGTGTATAAACCAGAGAAGAGCCTTTTTTGTCCATCCAAATAGGCCAAACAATAATCAAAGAAAATATTCTACTCCCATCATGTATTCTTCTTTAAAATGGAGATACATGATTCTGCCATCTATCAATGCAACCTGTACTGTAATAGTGAAACAAAATTGAAACAAGCCAGAAATTTCCTCAAAAACCAAAGATATCAATGTTCTTTAAGAAGTTCCACTTGCTTGCTTTTAAAATATGGGACAGCAACCACTTCAAAAACTTGATAGAAAAAGGTATCGCATTACCAATAGGAAGGGAAAAAAAATGGGTTCAACGCATTTATTATCACTATAGTAATTCTCTGATTTCCCATGATTTGCACTAGATACACCTAATTCATGTCTCCAAATAAAATCAGATTTTCCTGTAGCCTAAATCTTGTTTTAAAATTGTTGAGTTTGTTGTCAACTATATAAACATTTAAGGATTGGTTTATCTGAAGTGGATGAACTCCACCAATACTTTATTTAATATCAAAAATAAGAATATACCTTTAATGCTCCCATAATACCCTCTGCTTGGTTTATCCCATTAGACAATGTATGATAAACACTGGTTTTCTTATCTGTCTCCTAATCAGCTGACTGTGAGCTGGGAAGCATGCACTATAACGTGAGTCTAGCAAAAGTTAAGAATATGGCAAACTCTCCATAAGTATGCTGGTAATGAAGTGAATGAATAAGAAGTCCATAAAACTTTGAAACTATTTCTTGTATATTTATACAGACCTATTTTCAATGACATCAGACAAATGAGACCAGATAAAAATGGAGATACCAGAAGGATAAGTCATTATACAGAAGCTTCTGTGATTTAGCTGCTAAAATAAACTAGATATTATAGTATAAGATAAAACAAATAATAAATTATTTACTCAACTAGGATTATGTCAATTAGGAAAATCCTTTGAAATTATGCCACCAGAAAACTAACAGTATGACAGGGCAAAGAAAGTTAGCAACAAAGAAACTTTTCCTCACTGTAAAATTACTTCACTCCATATAAAGTTAAATCTTTTCATTTTAAACCATTTCAGCAAAATTTTTTCTGGCTCAGTTTATGATGCATGTATACTATAGTTTCTCTCTAAAATACAGTATGGTGGAAATGTACTAAAATCTCAGAAGTATCTAGAACAAAGATGAGCTGCATGCTCCCACCCAAGGCCCCCCAAATCAAAAACACAAATCGCTTTCCTATGTTATCTTCCTAAAACCATGGTGAGTTAAATCGTCGATAATCCAAAGGTGAACGTAAGAATATCTCTATCTTTAGGCTTATGAACAAGCTTTTATAAAGAAAATCAGTAGACAATGTGAACACTGTTTATGAAAAAAATGTCGATCAAACTTAAATTTGAACCATTAAATTGTAGTAAGATGACCTACCACAAAAAATAAATTCCAAATTAGGCAACTACTTATAATGTGTCCATAACACTCAGCTTCTATCTTAACTGTCCCTGAACGCCTCACCCACCGTAGCAATGCCTATCAATGTAGAGATCTAAGTTTAGTATGTGTCAGTATACAGCAAAACGGAAGTACACCAAGCTAGCATCAAACTCAGAATGTACTTTTGGGGACTCAGATTTAAATATTTTGACTTTGGTTGATATAGTTCATAACCTGACATTGTTTAAACCTGGTAAGCCAGGTTTTTCTCTCTGATACCCCTGGCCCATTTACAATGTTTGTCAGTATGCAAAAAACAGAGTGACTGGTGTTGATTAGGTAAAAGCCAAGCAAGGACAATTACTGAAACTGGGCTGCCTGCCCTGTACACACTCCTAGTGAGAAAACTGAGGAGCAAATGTGTAAGTGAGAGACCAATGACAAAACAAAGTCTTAGCAGAACAAATTCCCAAAGCAATCTTTTGAAAGTCAAAGCTAGTTCTTTTATATTTCCAGTCTGATATGTAATCAAATAGCTTAGGTGTTAATTTTATGCTACACCTTTTTTTCTCTTTTAAAATTAATCCCATAAAAGAGAACAACTGCTAAGAGCTAGTTTCATCTGGGATTTAAGGAGCTTCAAATGAAAAGAAAAAAAAAAATTGTTCAAGTCTGCAAGCAGAAAAATAAATAAATCACCCCTAAAATGATATAGAACATCTCTTCATTGTGGTCTCAGAGCAGTTTCCTCTATTGACAATGTCACTGTGAATATTGTGTTGAATTATGAAAAGAAATCTCTATCGTCAGCCTGGTGATTCAATGTTTTCTACTAAATAATCCATTAAATCGTAATGATGTCCCAAATATGAATAGTTTTGGACCATTATGGACCTAACCTAAGTATTTTAATCAGGAAGAAGACTTAATGATGTGAGAAAGAACATTCATTCATTTATTCATTCATTCATTGGCTCATTTTCTCACCCACTACTTATTAATTTGGGAAATCCACACCAGACTCCTATGACAGCCCAGCCCTCAGGTCTCACCCCTATGCCCCATTTTCTCTGTAGAAGTCCTAATACGAATTAAGGTGTTATAAGGAAGGGATCCCCCACTCAGATTTCATTCTCACTAATTAGAGTTCCTGTTCCATGTCTCCATCCTCTGCGCCCTTGCTTCTCACTGGACAGGTCAGCTCAAGCTATTTTCTGAAATAACCTTCAGTTTGTACAAAAAAAAAAAAGAGTAAGATAAAAGTCCTCACAAAGAATATCCCCCCAAATCAAAATCTGTTAATAGAACTTATTTTTTTCTCTAGTCTATAAATGTATGCTTAAAGGAATAAAACTTAGCATCATAAAATCAAAGAACTTTAGAGCTTATCAGGATAGACACAAAGCTAGAGATAGATATGTAATCATCTAACCCAGGACTTTCCAGATAAGGGTCGCAAGGCTGCTGCCACTCTTTCTCAGTGTAGTCACCATTCAGATCAAAGTGAGAAAAGTCCGAGCAATGTGCCAAGTTATCACAAAGCTTAATTTGTTCAATGTGGAAAATTATCTGTCATTCTGAGAGTGCAGTTCCTACTTTTTTGGTGTTAAAATACACTTTTTGATGAGATGAAGGGAGTAATGATGGTGGTTTGCTGGGGGAAGAGGCCCTTGTGTTTACTCAGAAGGTTAAAAGTTAGGAAACTCGTGTTGGTCCAGGATATTGGTTAATTCATTCTTCTGTTGTGAATCCCCTAAGCTTAAATTTTATTTAATCCTGACATTATTATTTTATAGATGAAGGCTGGTGAGAAAAAAAACCAGAACACAGTGAAATAAAGTGCCAGGTGGGGACATAGGATTAGCGTCTTGACAAGTCAGTGCCTTTTGCTTTTGAACTGCATAGGTGTTCTTTAAAAATAATAATAAAAAAGAAAGAATATCTTCCCCATAACATGGAACAGTTGGTGGTTAAGAAGAAAGCAGAAACCCCTCCAAAGGTTCTAGTTGCTCTGTCTCTGTGTTCTACCTGTTAACAATGTCAACTACTTAGAGCACTGGATTGAGAATTGTTCTGAGTGGTCTACAAGCATAAGACTTGCCCCCATGCCCACAAACAAACTGGCAGGTTACTTGATTGAATACACTACATCAAATGCGTGGTTTAAAGTCCCATAAACCAAGAATCAAATTTTGTGTAGAAGCAAAGTGAATTGCACACAGGTCGTTATCCAGTTAATTGAAGCAAAAAGCCCCAAACCTACTATTAAAAAAAGAATTGGCTGGCTGTAAGGTCAATTTCACTAAATAATTCCTCATTTTAAAGTAATTAAACTCTGTAGGAGCTTCAAGATGGCGGAAGAGTAAGAGGCGGAGATCACCTTCCTCCCCACAAATACATCAGAAATACATCTACATGTGGAACAGCTCCTACAGAACACCTACTGAACGCTGGCAGAAGACGTCAGACCTCCCAAAAGGCAAGAAACCCCCCACGTACCTGGATAGGGCAAAAGAAAAAAGAAAAAACAGAGACAAAAGGATAGGGACGGGACCCACACCACTGGGAGGGATCCGTGAAGGAGGAAAGGCTTCCACACACTGGGAAGGTCCTTCGCAGGCGGAGACTGCGGATGGCGGAGGGGGGGAAGCTTCGGAGCCGCGGAGGAGAGCACAGCAACAGGGGTGCGGAGGGCAAAGCCGTGAGACTACCACACAGAGGATCAGGGCCCACCAGCACTCACCAGCCCGGAAGGCTTGTCTGCTCACCCGCCGGGGTGGGCGGGGCTGGGAGCTGAGGCTCGGGCTTCGGAGGTCGGATCCCAGGGAGAGGGCTGGGGTTGGCGGCGTGAACACAGCCTGAAGGGGCTAGTGCGCCACAGCTAGACGGGAGTGAGTCCGGGAAAAAGTCTGGAGCTGCCGAAGAGGCAAGAGACATTTTCTTGCCTCTGTTTCCTGGTGCGCGAGGAGAGAGGATTAAGAGCACTGCTTAAAGGAGCTCAAGAGACGGGTGTGAGCCGCGGCTAAAGGCGTGGACCTCAGAGACGGGCATGAGACGCTAAGGCTGCTGCTGCCGCCACCAGGAAGCCTGTGTGCAAGCACAGGTCACTCTGCACACCTGCCCTCCCGGGAGCCTGTGCAGCCCGCCACTGCCAGGGTCCCGTGATCCAGGGACAACTTCCCCAGGAGAACGCACGGCGCGCAACAGGCTGGTGCAATGTTATGCCGGCCTCCGCTACCGCAGGCTCGCCCCGCACTCCGTGCTCCTCCATCCCCCCGGCCTGAGTGAGCCAGAGCCCCCGAATCAGCGGCTCCTTTAACCCCGTCCTGTCCGGGCGAGAAAAGATGCCCTCAGGGGACCTTCACACAGAGGCGAGTCCAAGTCCAAAGTTGAACCCCGGGAGCTGTGCGAACAAAGAAGAGAAAGGGAGATCCCTCCCAGCAGCCTCAGGAGCAGCGGATTAAATCTCCACAATCAGCTTCATGTACCCTGCATCTGTGGAATACCTGAATAGACAACGAATCATCCCAAATCGAGGAGGTGGACTTTGGGAGCAAGGATATATACTTTTTTTCCTCTTTTTCTCTTTTTGTGAGTGTGTATGTGTATGCTTCTGTGTGCTTTTGTCTGTATAGCTTTCTTTTTACCATTTGTCCTAGGGTTCTGTCTGTCCGGTTTTTTTGTTTGTTTTCTTTTTATTATTATTATTACTTAAAAAAAACTTCTTTTATTTTAATTATTTTATTTTATTTTACTTTATTTGGTTTTATCTTCTTTCCTTCCTCTCTCTCTCTCTCTCTCTCCCTCCCTCCCTCCCTCCCTCTCTCTCTCTTTCTTTCTTCTTTTCTCCGTTTTATTCTGAGCCATGTGAAGGACAGGCTCTTGGTGCTCCAGCATCAGGGCTGTGCCACTGAGGTGGAAGAGCCAAGTTCAGGACACTGGTCCCCAAGAGACCCCCTAGCTCCACATAATATCAAATGGTGAAAATCTCCCAGAGATCTCCATCTCAATGCCAAGACCCAGATCCACCCAACGACCAGCAAGCTACAGTGCTAGACACCATATGCCAAACAACTAGCAAGACAGGAACACAACCCCACCCATTATCACAGAGGCTGCCTAAAATCATAATAAGGCCACAGACACCCCAAAACACAGCACCAGACATGGACATGCCCACCAGAAAGACAAGATCCAGCCTCATCCACCAGAACACGGGCACTAGTGCCCTCCACCAGGAAGCCTACACAACCCACTGACCCAACCTTAGCCACTGGGGACAGACACCAAAAACAACGGAAACTACAAACCTGCAGCCTGTGAAAAGGAGACCCCAAACACAGTAAGTTAAGCAAAATGATAAGACAGGGAAACACACAGCAGATGAAGGAGCAAGATAAAAACCCACCAGACCTAACAAATGAAGACGAAATAGGCAGTCTACCTGAAAAAGAATTCAGAATAATGATGGTAAAGATGATCCAAAATCTTGGAAATTGAATGGAGAAAATACAAGAAACGTTCAACCAGGACCTAGAAGAACGAAACAGCAAATAAACAGAGATGAACAACACAATAAATGAAATTAAAAAATCTCTAGAAGGGATCAATAGCAGAATGAGACAGAAGAACGGATAAGTGACCTGGAAGATAAAATAGTGGAAATAACTACTGCAGAGCAGAATAAAGAAAAAAGAATGAAAAGAACTGAGGACAGTCTCAGAGACCTCTGGGACAACATTAAACGCACCAACATTCGAATTATAGGGGTTCCAGAAGAAGAAGAGAAAAAGAAAGGGACTGAGAAACTATTTGAAGAGATTATAGTTGAAAACTTCCCTAATATGGGAAAGGAAATAGTTAATCAAGTCCAGGAAGCACAGAGAGTCCCATACAGGATAAATCCAAGGAGAAATACGCCAAGACACATATTAATCAAACTGTCAAAAATTAAATACAAAGAAAACATATTAAAAGCAGCAAGGGAAAAACAACAAGTAACACAGAAGGGAATCCCCACAAAGTTAACAGCTGATCTTTCAGCAGAAACTCTGCAAGCCAGAAGGGAGTGGCAGGACATATTGAAAGTGATGAAAGAGAAAAACCTACAACCAAGATGACTCTACCCAGCAAGGATCTCATTCAGATTTGACGGAGAAGTTAAAGGCTTTACAGACAAGCAAAAGTTAAGAGAATTCACCACCACCAAACCAGCGTTACAATAAATGCTAAAGGAACTTCTCTAGGCAGTAAACACAAGAGAAGGAAAAGACCTAAAATAATAAACCCAAAACAATTAAGAAAATGGTAATAGGAACATATATATCAATAATTACCTTATATGTGAGTGGATTAAATGCTCCAACCAAAAGATACAGACTGGCTAAATGGATTCCAGAGCAACACCCATATATATGCTGTCTACAAGAGACCCACTTCAGACCTAGGGACACATACAGACTGAAAGTGAGGAGATGGAAAAAGATACTCCATGCAAATGGAAATCAAAAGAAAGCTGGAGTAGCAATTCTCATATCAGAAAAAATAGACCTTAAAACAAAGACTATTACAAGAGACAAAGAAGGACACTTCATAATGATCAAGGGATCAATCCAAGAAGAAGATGTAACTATTATAAATATTTATGCACCCAACATAAGAGCACCTCGATACACAGGGCAAATACTAACAGCCATAAGAAGGGAAATCGACAGTAACAAAATCATAGTAGGGGACTTTAACACCCCACTTTCACCAATGGACAGATCATCCAAAATGAAAATAAATAAGAAAACACAAGCTTTAAATGATACATAAAACAAGATGGACTTAATTGATATTTATAGGGAATTCTATCCAAAAAGAACAGAATACACATTCTTCTTAAGCGCTCATGGAACATTTTCCAGGATAGATCATATCTTGGGTGACAAATCAAGCCTTGGTAAATTTAAGAAGATTGAAATCCTATCAAGCATCTTTTCTGACAGCAATGCTATGAGACTAGATATCAATTACAGGATGAAATCTGTAAGAAATACAAACACATGGAGGATAAACAGCACACTACTTAAGAACCAAGAGATCACTGAAGAAATCAAAAAATACCTAGAAACAAATGACTATGAAAACACAATGACCCAAAACCTATGGGATGCAGCAAAAGCAGTTCTAAGAGGGAAGTTTATAGCTATACAAGTCTACCTTAAGAAATAAGAAACATCTCTAATAAACAACCTAACCTTAAACCTAAAGCAATTAGAGAAAGAAAACAAAAAAACCACAAAGTTAGCAGAAGGAAAGAAATCTTAAAGATCAGATCAGAAATAAATGAAAAAGAAATGAAGAAAACGATAGCAAAGATCAATAAAACTAAAAGCTGGTTCTTTGAGAAGATAAACAAAATTGATAAACCATTAGCCAGACTTATCAAGAAAAAAAAGGGAGAAGACTCAAATCAATAGAAATACAAAGGAGATGTAACAACTGACACTGCAGAAATGCAAAGGATCATGACAGATTACTACAAACAACTATATGCCAATAAAATGGACAACCTGGAAGAAATGGACAAATTCTTAGAAATGCACAAACGGCTGAGACTGAACCACGATGAAATAGAAAATGTGAACAGACCAATCACAAGCACTGAAATTGAAACTATGATTAAAAATCTTCCAGCAAACAAAAGCCCACGACCAGATGGCTTCAAAGGTGAATTCTATCAAACATTTAGAGAAGAGCTAACACCTATCCTTCTCAAACTCTTCCAAAATATAGCAGAGGGAGGAACACTCCCAAACTCATTCTATGAGGCCACCATCACTCTGATACCAAAACCAGACAAGGCTGTCACAAAGAAAGAAAACTACAGGCCAATATCACTGATGAACATAGATGCAAAAATCCTCAACAAAATACTAGCAAACAGAATCCAACAGCACACTGAAAGGATCATACACCATGATCAAGTGGCGTTTATCCCAGGAATACAAGGATTCTTCAATATACGCAAATCAATCAACGTGATACACCATATTAACAAACTGAAGGAGAAAAAACATATGATCATCTCAGTAGATGCAGAGAAAGCTTTCGAAAAAATTCAGCACCCATTTATGATAAAAACCCTCCAGAAAGTAGGCATAGAGGGAACTTTCCTCAACATAATAAAGGCCATATATGACAAACCCACAGACAACATCGTCCTCAATGGTGGAAAACTGAAACCATTTCCATTAATATCAGGAACAAGACAAGGTTGCCCACTTTCACCACTCTTATTCAACATAGTTTTGGAACTTTTAGCCACATCAATCAGAGAAAAAGAAATAAAAGGAATCCAAATTGGAAAAGAAGAAGTAAAGCTGTCACTGTTTGCAGATGACATGATACTATACATAGAGAATCCTAAACATGCTACCAGAGAACTACTAGAGCTAATCAATTAATTTGGTAAAGTAGCAGGATACAAAATTAATGCACAGAAATCTCTTGCATTCCTATACACTAATGATGAAAAATCTGAAAGTGAAATTAAGAAAACACTCCCATTTACCATTGGAACAAAAAGAATAAAATATGTAGCCATAAACCTACCTAAGGAGACAAAAGACCTGTATGCAGAAAATTATAAGACACTGACGAAAGAAATTAAAAATAATACCAATAGATGGAGAGGTATACCATGTTCCTGGATTGGAAGAATCAACATTGTGAAAATGACTCTACAACCCAAAGCCATCTACAGATTCAAGGCAATCCGTATCAAACTACCACTGACATTTCTCACAGAACTAGAACAAAAAATTTCACAATTTGTATGGAAATACAAAAGACCCCGAATAGCCAAAGCAATCTTGAGAACGAAAAATGGAGCTGGAGGAATCAGGCTCCCTGACTTCAGACTATACTACAAAGCTACAGTAATCAAGACAGTATGGTGCTGGCACAAAAACAGAAAGATAGATCAATGGAACAGGATATAAAGCTCGGAGATAAACCCATGCACATATGGTCACCTTATCTTTGATAAAGGAGGCAGGAATGTACAGTGGAGAAAGGACAGCCTCTTCCATAAGTGGTGCTGGAAAAACTGGACAGCTCCATGTAAAAGAATGAAATTAGAACACTCCCTAACACCATACACAAACATAAACTCAAAATGGATTAAAGACCTAAATGTGAGGCCAGACACCATCAAACTCGTAGAGGAAAACATAGGCAGAACACTCTGTGACATAAATCACAGCAAGATCCTTTTTGACACACCTCCTTGAGAAGTGGAAGTAAAAACAAAAATAAACTAATGGGACCTAATGAAATTTAAAAGCTTTTGCACAGCAAAGGAAACCATAAACAAGATGAAAAGACAACCCTCAGAATGGGAGAATATATTTGCAAATGAAGCAAATGACAAAGGATTAATCTCCAAAATATACAAGCAACTCATGCAGCTCAATATCCAAAAAACAAACAGCCCAATCCAAAAATGGGCAGAAGACCTAAATAGAAATTTCTCCAAAGAAGATATACAGATTGCCAACGAACACATGAAAGAATGCTCAACATCATTAATCATTAGAGAAATGCAACTCAAAACTACAATGAGATATCATCTTACACCAGTCAGAATGGCCATCATCAAAAAATCTACAGACAATAAATGCTGGAGAGGGTGTGGAGATAAGGGAACCCTCTTACACTGTTGGTGGGAATGTAAATTGATACAGCCACTACAGAGAACAGTAGGGAGTTTCGTTAAGAAACTAAAAATAGAACTACCATATGACACAGCAATCCCACTACTGGGCATATACCCTGAGAAAACCATAATTCAAAAAGAGTCATATACCACAATGTTCATTGCAGCACTATTTACAATAGCCAGGACATGGGAGCAACCTAAGTGTCCATCAACAGATGAATGGATAAAGAAGATGTTGCACATGTATACAATGGAATATTACCCAGCCATTAAAAGGAACGAAACATAGTTATTTGTACTGAGGTGGCTAGACCTGGAGACTGTCATACAGAGTGAAATAAGTCAGAAAGAGAAAAACAAATACTGTATACTAACACATATATATGGAATCTAAAAAAAAAAAGAAAATGGTCAGAAGAACATACGGGCAAGACAGGAATAAAGATGTAGGCCTACTGGAGAATGGACTTGGGGATACGAGGAGAGGGAGAGGTGGGATGGGACAAAGTGAGAGAGTGGCATGGTCATATATACACTACCAAACGTAAAATGGATCACTGGTGGGAAGCAGCCGCATAGCACAGGGAGATCAGCTCAGTGCTTTGTGACCACCTACAGGGGTGGGATAGGGAGGGTGGGAGGGAGGGAGATGCAAGAGCGAAGACATATGGGGCCATATGTATATGTATAACTGATTCACATTTTTATAAAGCAGAAACTGACACACCATTGTAAAGCAATTATACTCTAATAAAGATGTTAAAAAAAACAAATAAAAGTAATTAAACTCATCTTTATAATGAAAAGGTTTCACTGTGGTGCTTCACACAGACAGAGACTTGGCTTCAAAATCATTGACTAAAATCTTTGAAAGACTGAAAACAGCGGAGATCTACATGATAAAATATAGATAAAAATGATAAAATATAGGTAAAAAGACAATACTGTATTTTTTCCTAGCTTTTTGTTCCTAGGGAGAAAATCCCTTATTTTGTTGTTTTTGTTATTCGTTATATTCGCATAGCTTCTTTGCTCCTAAAGCATCAAATTCCAGTTACACCAACAACAATTGCCATTGTCGTTTTTCTTTACAAAATGCTGTTTGGTAAACAAAAATGTTCATTTGTTTTACTGATTTTCTTTCTCAGGTTTTTCCTTTCTGCGATTTAAATAAACACGTAAAAATACATAAATCTCTGAAGATGAAATCTAAATCTCTTTAGTGTGCAATGCTTTAAAGTACATGAAAAAATGTTTAACAATTATCCTGTTGGATAATGGTGTCTTCGTGAGAAGAAAACTGGAGTGTGCAGGCTTAAACTGAAGAAAATAGGATTTAATTTAGAATTAAGCCTTTTTTAAAATAACAATGTTATGTCTACATAACGAATAAGAATGGTTTTTTCAGGTTAAAAATATGGAGCAAATGGCTATGGGCAATGTTTTATGCCAAAAGAATTCCGCTGAGTTTTGTTTTGTTTTTCTCTTTTAATTTGTTTTTCATTTTGTTTCAAACAATTTGCTGCTTTCTTGTGCTATCCCTGAGAGAAATATTTTAGCTCAAGAGCTCCCAACTGATGAGCAACAACTTTAGAAGCACAACTTATTGTACATTTACCATTATTATCACCCATGTTTTCTGAAATGTCAAGTTATACCCAAGGTCTAGAAGGATGTTGATGACAGAAAGATGAAAAAATATCACTTAAATAGCATTACCCATTAGGAGTTTTATAAAATAATACTGAAGATTATGTAAGAGGCTTCTTTCAGATACAAAAATCTAGAGAGTAAATGAAGGTCTGCAGAGATTCACAGGGGAAAAAAAAATTCTACTCTTTCAGGAGGAAGTTATCCTCAATATAAAATTGTTGTTTATGCACGTCTACTCATAGTAACAGGCAACAGATTCCATTTGCTCAACAAATGGTACATCCTCCCCATCACCAGCACCCCTACTTCCTGCATGAGGTCTTTTCTACATCCACAGGGTCAGTATATAAAAATCAATAACTGTTGCATCAGGGAGATGCAGGTTCTAGTCCTGGCTTTGACACATTTACAGGTGTCTGTTGTTTAACCCCACTGAGCCTGTGATTGTCTCTCAGTATCTTGTTGGTTTTAAATTGATGTAACAAATAGAAAGTATCCAGTGGGTATTCATTAAACATGAATATTTTGATTATTCCAGGTTCATTACTCACTTTTGTTAGACACCTTGGTTCCAAGGAAGAGAAAGTCAGTGCTAAGCAGCTGATACAACCAGAGAGGCTACTGTAAGGATAAACATATGCAGGAAGTACTGAACAACCTGGTAGGAGGAAGGGCAGGAATTACAGTATATCTTGGTCTTAGAAAGCACAAAACTATGTGGTAGAGGTGAACTTTGGGATTTTCAATGAATATATTCTTCCATTAATATGACTCAGTTCTTCTGCATCTATTCTCTGTCTTCTTTATAGACCAGATTCCTGTCTTTCCCATACCCCTTCTCTCTCTCCTCTTTTTTCTTCTTCTTTTTAATTTTTATAACATCTTTATTGGACTATAATTGCTTTACAATGGTGTGTTTGTTTCTGCTGCATAACAAAGTAAATCAGCTGTACGTATACTTATATGCCCATATCTCCTCCTTCTTGCGTCTCCCTCCCACCTTCCCTATCCCTCCCCTCTAGGTGGACACAAAGCACCAACTTGATCTCCCTGTGCTATGCAGCTGCTTCCCAGTAGCTATCTATTTTCAATTTGGTAGTGTATATATGTCCATGCCACTCTCTCACTTCGTCCCAGCTTACCCTTCCCCTCCCTGTGTCCTCAAGTCCATTCTCTACATCTGCATCTTTTTTCCTGTCCTTCCCCTAAGTACTACAGAACAATTTTTTTTTTTAGATTCCATATAAATGTGTTAGCGTACGGTATTTGTTTTTCTCTTTCTGACTTGCATCACTCTGTATGACACACTCTAGGTCCATCCACCTCACTACGAGTAACTCAGTTCCATTTCTTTTTATGGCTAGGTAATATTCCATTGTATACATGTGGCGCATCTTCTTTATCCATTCATCCGATGATGGACATTTAGGTTGCTTCCATGTCCTGGCTATTGCAAATAGAGCTGCAATGAACATTGTGGTACATGACTCTTTTTGAATTATGGCTTTCTCAGGGTGTATGCCCAATAGTGAGATAGCTGGGTTATATGGTAGTTCTTTTTTTAGTTTTTTAAGGAACCTCCATACTGTTCTCCATAGTGGCTGTACCAATTTACATTCCCAACAACAGTGCAAGAGGGTTTCCTCTTCTCCACACCCTCTCCAGCATTTATTGTTTGTAGAGTTTTTGATGATGGCCATTCTGACCAGCATGAGGCGATACCTCATTGTAGTTTTGATTTGCATTTCTCTAGTGATTAGTGATGTTCAGCATCCTTTCATGTGTGTGTTGGCAATCTGTATATCTTCTTTGGAGAAATGTCTACTTAGGTATTCTGCCCTTTTTTGGATTGGGTTGTTTGTTTTTTTGATATTGAGCTGCCTGAGCTGCTTGTATATTCTGCAGATTAATCCTTTGTCAGTTGCTTCATTTGCAAATATTTTCTCCCATTCTGAGGGATGTCTTTTTGTCTTGTTTATGGTTTACTTTGCTGTGCAAAAGGCTTTAAGTTTCCTTAGGTGCCATTTGTTTATTTTTGTTTTATTTCCATTTCTCTAGGAGGTGTGTCAAAAAGGATCTTGCTGTGATTTATGTCATAGAGTGTTCTGCCTATGTTTTCCTCCAAGAGCTTTATAGTGTATGGCTTTACTTACATTTAGGCCTTTAATCCATTTTGAGCTTATTTTTGTGTATGGTGTTAGGAAGTGTTCTAATTTCATTCTTTTACATGGAGTTTTCCCAGCACCACTTATTGAATATTGAAGAAGCTTCCTTTTCTCCATTCTATATTCTTGCCTCCTTTATCAAAAATCAGGTGACCATATGTGCATGGGATTATCTCTGGGCTTACTATCCTGTTCCATTGAGCTATATTTCTGTTTTTGTGCCAGTACCATATGGTCTTGATTACTGTAGCTTTGTAGTATAGTCTGAAATCAGAGAACCTGATTCCTCCAGCTCCGTTTCTCTTACTCAAGATTGCTTTGGCTATTCGGGGTCTTTTGTGTTTCCATACAAATTTTGAAATTTTTTGTTCTAATTCCGTGAAAAATGCCATTGGTAGTTTGATAGGGATTGCACTGAACCTGTCCATTTCTTTGGGTAGTAGAGTCATTTTCACAATGTTGATTCTTCCAATCCAAGAACGTGGTATATCTCTCCATCTGTTTGTATCATCTTTAATTTCTTTCATCAGTGTCTTCCAGTTTTCAGCATACAGGTCTTTTATCGCCTTAGGTAGGTTTATTCCTAGGTATTTTATTCTTTTTTGTTGCAATGGTAAATGGGAGTATTTCCTTAATTTCAATTTCAGATTTTTCATCATTAGTGTATAGGAATGCAAGAGATTTCGGTGCATTAATTTTGTATCCTGCTACTTTACCAAATTCATTGATTACCTCTAGTCGTTTTGTGGTAGCATCTTTAGGATTCTCTATGTATAGTATCATGTCATCTGCAAACAGTGACAGTTTTACTTCTTTTTTTCCGATTTGGATTACTCTTTTTTTCTTCTCTGATTGAGTGGCTAAAAGTTCCAAATTATGTTGAATAATACTGGCGAGAGTGCGCAACCTTGTCTTGTTCCTGATCTTAGTGGAAATGGTTTCAGTTTTTCACCATTAAGAACGATGTTGGCTATGGGTTTGTCATATATAGCCTTTTTTATGTTGAGGTAAGATGCCTCTATGCCCACTTTCTGGAGGGTTTCTATCATAAATGGGTGTTGAATTTTGTCGAAAGCTTTTTCTGTATCTATTGAGATGATCATATGGTTCTTCTCCTTCAGTTTGTTAATATGGTGTATCACATTGATTGATTTGCATATATTGAGGAATCCTTGCATTCCTCGGATAAACTCCACTTGATCATGGTGTATGATCCTTTTAATGTGTTGTTGGATCCTGTTTCCTAGTATTTTGTTTAGGATTTTTGCATCTGAGTTCATCAGTGATATCTGCCTATAGTTTTCTTTTTTTGTAACATCTTTGTCTGTTTTTGGTATCAGGGTGATGGTGGACTCATAGAATGAGATTGGCAGTGTTCCTCCCTCTGCTATATTTTGGAAGCGTTTGAGAAGGATAGGTGCTAGCTCTTCTCTAAATGTTTGATAGAATTCGGCTGTGAAGCCATCCGCTCTGGGGCTTTTGTTAGTTGGAAGATTTTTAATCAGAGTTTCAATTTCAGTGCTTGTGACTGGTCTGTTTATATTCTGTATTTCTACCTGGTTCAGTCTCGGAACGTTCTGCTTTTCTAAAAATTTGTCCATTTCTTCCAGGTTGTCCATTTTATTGGCATATAGTTGCTTGTAGTAATCTCTCATGATCCTTTGTATTTCTGCAGTGTCAGTTATTACTTCACCTTTTTCATTTCTATTTCTATTGATTTGAGTCTTCTTCCTTTTTTCTTGATGAGTCTGGCTAATGGTTTATCAATTTTGTTTTTCTTCTCAAAGAACCAGCTTTTAGTTTTATTGATCTTGGCTATCATTTCCTTCATTTCTTTTTTATTTTTTCTTCTCTGATCTTTACGATTTCTTTCCTTCTGCTAACTATGGGGGGTTTTTTTGTTCTTCTTTCTCTAATTGCTTTAGGTGTAACGTTAGGTTGTTTATTTGAGATGTTTCTTGTTTCTTGAGGTAATATTCTATTGCTATACACTTCTCTCTTAGATCTGCTTTTGCTGCATCCCATAGGTTTTGAGTCGTCGTGTTTTCATTGTCATTTGTTTCTAAGTATTTTTTGATTTCCTCTTTGATTTCTTCAGTGATCTCTTGCTTATTTAGTAGTGTATTGTTTAGCCTCCATATATTTGCTTTTTACAGATTTTTTCCTGTAGTTGGTGTCTATACTCATAGCATTGGGGTCCGAAAAGATACTTGATACAATTTCAGTTTTCTTAAATTTACCAAGGCTTGATTTGTGACGCAAAATATGATCTATACTGGAGAATGTTCCATGAGCACTTGAGAAGAAAGTGTATTCTGTTGTTTTGGATGGAATGTCCTATAAATATCAATTAAGTCCATCTTGTTTAATGTATCATTTAAAGCTTGTGTTTCCTTATTTATTTTCATTTTGGATGATCTGTCCATGGGTGAAAGTGGGGTGTTAAAGTTCCCTGCTATGATTGTGTTCCTGCCGATTTCCCGTTTTATGGCTGTTAGTATTTGCCTTATGTATCAAGGTGCTCCTATGTTGGATGCATAAATATTTATAATTGTTATATCTTCTTCTTGGATTGATCCCTTGATCATTATGTAGTGCCCTTCTTTGTCTCTTGTAATAGTCTTTTTTTTTATATTTTATTTATTTATTTATTTTTGGCTGTGTTGGGTCTTTATCACTGCGTGAGGGCTTTTCTCCACTTGGCACGTGGGCTTCACATTGCGGTGGCCCCTCTTCTTGCGGAGCACAGGCTCCAGGAGCGTGGGCCTCAGTAGTTGCAGCACATGGGCTCAGCAGTTGTGGCTCACGGGCTCTAGAGCGCAGGCTCAGTAGTTGTGGCGCATGGGCCCAGTTACTCCACGGCACGTGGGATCCTCCCAGACCAGGGCTCGAACCCGTGTCCCCTGCACCGGCAGGCAGATTCTTAACCACTGTGCCACCAGGGAAGCCCAATAGTCTTTATTTTAAAGTCTATTTTGTGTGGTATGAGAATTGCTACTCCAGCTTTCTTCTGAATTCCATTTGCATGGAATATCTTTTTCCATCCCCTCATTTTCAGTCTGTATGTGTCCCTAGGTCTGAAGTAGGTCTCTTGTAGACAGCATATATATGGGTCTTGTTTTTGTATCCATTCAGCGAGCCTGTATCTTTTTGTTGGAGCATTTAATCCACTCACATTTAAGGTAATTATCGATATGTATATTCCTATTACCATTTTCTCAATTGTTTTGGGTTTGTTTTTGTAGGTCTTTTTCTTCTCTTATGTTTCCCACTTAGAGAAGTTCCTTTAGCATTTGTTGTAGAGCTGGTTTGGTGGTGCTGAATTCTCTTAGCTTTGGCTTGTCTGTAAAGGTTTTAATTTCTCCATCGAATGTGAATGAGATCCTTCCTGGGTAGAGTAATCCTGGCTGTACGTTTTTCCCTTTCATCACTTTAAATATGTCCTGCCACTCCCTTCTGGCTTGCAGAGTTTCTGCTGAAACATCAGCTGTTAACCTTATGGGGATTCCCTTGTATGTTACTTGTTGCTTTTTCCTTACTGCTTTTAATATTTGTTCTTTGTATTTAATTTTTGATGGTTTGATTAATATGTCTGGTGGTGTGTTGTGGGCTGTCTGTGAACTTATTATGATTTTAGACAGCCTCTCTGCTAATGGGTGGGGTTGTGATCCTATCTTGCTAGTTGTTTGGCATGGGGTGTCCAGCACTGTATCTTGCTGGTCATTGAGTGGAGCTGTGTCTAGCACTGAGATGGAGATCTCTGGAAGAGCATTCCCTCTTTGATATTACGTGGGCAGGAGGTCTCTGGTGGACCAATGTCCTGAATTTGGCTCTCCCATCTAAGGGGCTCAGGCCTGACACCCGGCTGGAGCACCAAGACCCTGTCAGCCACAAGGCTCAGAAGAAAAGAGAGCAAAGAAAAGAAAGAAAAATAAATAAAATAAAATAAAGGTATTAAAATAGAAAATTTTTAAAAAATATTATTAAAAATTAAAAGTAATTAAGAAAAAGGAAAAAAGAAAGAAGAGTGCAACCAACCAATAAACTAATCCACCAATGAAAACAAGTGCTAAAAACTATATTAAAGAAAAAGAAACGGACAGACAGAACCCTAAGACAAATAGTAAAAGCAAAGCTATACAGACAAAAATCACACAAACACACAGATATACACAAAAAGAGAAAAAGGAAAAAAATATATGTATATTAAAAAAAGGAAGAGAGCAACCAAATCAATAAACAGATACACCAATGATAATAAGCTCTAAATACTGAACTAAGTTAAACATAAAACCAGAAACAAATTTGATGCAGAAAGCAAACCCCAAGTCTACAGTTGCTCCCAAAGTCCACCTCCTCAATTTTGGGATGTTTCGTTGTCTGTTCTGTTATTCCACAGATGCAGGGTATATCAAGTTGATTGTGGAGATTTAATCCACTGCTCCTGAGGCTGCTGGGAGAAATTTCCCTTTCTCTTGTTTGTTTGCACAGTTCCTGGGGTTCAACTTTGGATTTGGCCCCGCCGGTGTATGCAGGTCATCTGAGGGCGTCTTTTCCCCACCCAGACAGGATGGGGTTAAAGGAGAAGCTGATTAGGAGGCTCAGACTCACTCAGGCTAGCGGGAGGGAGGGGTATGGAGTACAAGGCTAGCTTGCAGCGGCAGAGGCCAGCGTGACATTGCAACAGCCTGAGGCGTGCAGTGTGTTCTCCCAGGGAAGTTGGCCCTGGATCACGGGACCCTGGCAGTGGCAGGCTGCACAGGCTCCCGGGAGGGGAGGTGTGGAGAGTGACCTGTGCTCGCACACAGGCTTCTTGGTGGCGGCAGCAGCAGCCTTAGCATCTCAGGCCCGTCTCTGGTGTCCGCGCCGATAGCCGGAGCTGGCGCCCGTCTCTGGAGCTCGTTTAGGCGGTGCTCTGGATCCACTCTCCTCACGCACCCAGAAACAATGGTCTCTTGCCTCTTAGGCAGTTCCAGACCTTTTCCCGGACTCCCTCCCGGCTAGCTGTGGGGCACTAGCCCCCTTCAGGCTGTGTTCACGCAGCCAACCCCAAACCTCTCCCTGGGATCTGATCTCGGAAGCCCTAGACTCAGCTCCCAGCCCCCGCCCGCCCCAGCAGGTGAATAGACAAGCCTCTCAGGCTGGTGAGTTCTGGTCGGCCCTGATCCTCTGTGTGGGAATCTCTCCGCTTTGCCCTCCGCACCCGTGTTGCTGTGCTCTCCTCCATGGCTCTCCTGTGCTCTCCTCCTTTTCCCCCCACCCACCCCACATCTCCACCAGTGAAGGGCTTCCTAGCGTGTGGAAACTTTTCCTCCTTCACAGCTCCCTCCCAGAGGTGCAGGTACCATCCCTGTTCTTTTGTCTCTGTTTTTCCTTTTCTTCTTTTGCCCTACCCAGGTACATGGGGAGTTTCTTGCCTTTTGGGAGGTCTGAGGTCTTCTGCCAGCGTTCAGTAGGTGTTCTGTAGGAGTTGTTCCATGTGTAGATGTATTTCTGATGTATTTGTGGGGAGGAAGGTGATCTCCACGTCTTACTCCTCTGCCAGCTTGAAGGTCCCCCTCCCTTCTTCTTCTTCTTCTCCTTCTTCTCCTCCTTCCTCTCCCTCCCCAACCCTCTCTTTCTCTCACCTTATTTCTATCCCTATGCCTAACCCCATCCCTGTCTCTATCTCTATCTCTCTTCTCTCTTACAATTTCATCTTGCAAGAGATCCATCATGACCAGCCCTACTTCTCTCTCCATCATTGGCTTTCACCCTCATTCCCACATCTGCCTCCTTTTATAATTATTTCCTGGTTCAAAGTTGCTAAGGGGAAATCTGATTGCCCCAGTTCCTCTTTTTGCACCAACATATACCACTGAACTGGCTTCCTTTGCGTCAGATGCCTTCACGTAATCCAATCAATTGTGGAACTGGGCTGAGAAGGCAGAGCCAGGAGCACTTGGAACAAACATGGCTGCAAAAGAACAGCCCTTTCAATGTGTGACCATGTAAGTGGAGCTGTGGGAAGGCCAGACCCTGAGAACAGCAGCAAACAGACTGTTGTCCTTTTCTAGAAACTCATACAACACTAATCACCAAGGGTTCTAAATCTTATTTTAGAATACATTCTGAGGGGCAGCACAAAGTGGAAAAGAGGGTTATGTGCAGTTAGTCTGAAAAATTCTGCTCCTCACCAGGTAATTCTAATAAGCCACACTCTACCATCCACATCCAGGTTGAAAACCACTACTCAATAGGACCTAATTTATCTCTTAACTATACTTCTTTTCATATTGTTTACTGTTTAAATTTATTGAGTCACCCCAAATTGATTGTGACCTTCTTAATTATAGGTATTGTACTTTATAGAGACACGTCTTTGTAACCTTTCTCTTTCCCCTACCCTGAAGATGATGGGTAACCACCTAAGTGCTAAATTAATACTCTTGTAGACATATATAATTTTAAAATTGGAAAGAACTTTGGAAATTTGCACTCCTCTCCTTGTCTCAGAGATGAGAAAATAGAGTCTAAGACAGGGAAACTTCTTGGTCTAAGATCACACAACTAATCAGTAACAAGGCTAAGGTCCTACCCACAGCTCACACATCCCCTATATCTATTGCTGATGTGATACATGGATATCTCAAATACTAAAAACTCATTTACAAGTTATGGAGCTATTACTGAATTTGTCAGGTACTTCTTTCAATACTTGAGAGGTATCTATAAGTCTGTGTACGTACTGAACAAATAGTCAACAATCAATATTTTCATATTTTCATACACAGTCTATTCTCATTATTTACAGTAGTTATGTTCTGCAAACACTGAACTAATGAATACTGACCCATTGCTCCTAGGGAAAATACAGGATTAGGTTCCTATAAGCCTTGGTCACATTTTCATCAAGCAATCAATATACAGCCTTGTTTTATGTCCTTTTCTACTTAAAGACAAGCTATTTATTACACGTTTTTCATTAACACTGAACTCACTGTCAACAGCACTATAACTCATGCCCAAACAAAGCTTACCTAACACACATATGTTCTCCATAAGGCACATCACAGCTTTCTTGTGCTAAGCAACACTAGACGGCACTTCAGCACTATGCTTAGGGGCTACTTTAAACTGTGAAATCTCTAACAAAAAGCCCAGAAATGCAGGGGGAAAAAATAACTGGCACTAAATAGATCATGAAGAGGGCACTTGTCTACAGTACAAGAGCTGAAACAAGTAGGCAAAACACCATCTTGTTTGAGCTCAGCTGGGAACAGTTGTGTCAGGTTACTCAAATTTTTCACCATTGTGAAATGCCTGAGAATAACCATGAAAGTGCCATGAGTATTGATTTTGAGGTTACAAATTAATTTTAACAAGTAAACAAATTTGCAAATAGAATCTGTGAACAATAAGGATTGACTGTATTTATATATAACCTAGGTGATTAAATTGCATTCCATTTTCTCCCTGATATTTTGTGATTTCCTAGCCATAGAGACTATTACAATAAAATGAGTAGTCAACAGTTCCTTTGATGTTAGTAGAATATAGCCTCCGGGACTACTGTTCTTTGATAATATTATGTTACCTACAAATAGGCAGAGAGCACCAACACTAAGCAAAATGGTACATTACTTACAAATAATTGTTAAGTACTGCTACTTTTGTACTTTATAACTATTAACCTTGCATTTTAACATATACCTCTGTAATGCATTCACAGTAAAGAGTGCCTTTTAGAAACAAAACTGAATACATTTAGAACACATATAGACTTTAATGAATATTCGCTAAAGAAAAGGCTTTAAATGCTTGGTAAAACAGATGCACATTTACTTTCTAAAAGTAACAACATACAAATGTATTCTTCCCTGGGTCTATACAGCCTCAAACACAAGGTGACCTCTGAAAAGTTTCTAGAGCAGAGATCATGAACTAGTAGCCCAAAGGCTGAATATCATGTTGTTTTTCCTGAACAGTGTTAATCCACTCAATGTATTTTTTAAAAATTTGAATTAATTTCCGAAATTTATAAATTAAGAGAACTCACTAATTAGAAAAAGTATAATTTTCTGAATTCTCTTGAAAAAACAATTGTGCTAACACTGCTCCCCATTCTTGCCTGGAAGCCATTAGCCAGCACTGAAGAGTAGCCGCCTCCGGCGCAGGGCAGCTGCCCTCTCCTGTTGGCCTCAGCTTCTGGAACTTCCTATTACCCTTCACACTATGACTATATCTCAGTTGCATTTTCCTTTTATAAAATTAAGAGGTAGGTTAATTATTTCTCTTACTAATCTTTCCAAATTGAGACCAAAGAACAGTTGAGAATCACAGTTTTCATTCTCTTGCATCTTGCTTATTCACAGCAGCGTTGGAGCTATTTAGCTATTCTAAAGCTAAGGTAGACACCCTTCTGACTAAGAAGTTAAAATATCCTCCATATGGAATCAAACCTTGGATAATGATCTTACCTATAGCTTTTTACAGTTCACAGAGGCTCATGCATTATCTAACGTAATCTCTGCAAGAAAGTAAGGTGGGTAGAGCAGGTAATTTCACCCTCACTCTACCAAGAAATCCAAAGCCCATAGCCATTAAACAGCTTGTCCAAGGCCACAGAGCTAGTAACAGACTAAGGAAGGTGAAATCCTATCTTCTAATTTCAAATTCAGAGCTTTTCCTACTATAGTCTACATATGGGCCAAAGGGCTGATCCATATTTTATTGCATATTTCCCTTTTTAAATATATTCTTGTCATCAAGGTAAAATTCCAGAGTGATAGAAATTAAGGTGTTGCTTTTATATTCCACACAGAAGAGTCAACTTCACTTGAATAAGGATACTTTTGTCCACATCACTCCATCAACGCTACTAAAAAATATATGATTCTGTGTGTGCATGATCCAGTGTGCATATACACTCCTCATGAGTACATGCCATAATAATCAGATGCTTCATTCAAGACCATATATTTTACTCCGAGCTTCCCAGTGATCGGTGCACAGAGGGAAACGTCATCAGCTACCCAGTTCACCATATCAAGGAAAAAAATATGTTACCGATGTCTGAGAGATATTTTCCCCCGAGAGTCCTCATAAACTCCCCTTGATGCAATATAAAGACCCTGATTCTCTACAAAATTAAAACAGTGAATAAAACAATAAACCATGCTTCCCTTGGCTATTTCGTGTATTTCCCAAAGTAGGCTGATGGCATAATGCCAAATCATAATTCAGTAAAAGCAATCCTACTAAATATAAAATAGTCTAGTTACTTAGCAAATTTTACGTGCAGAGTAACAAAAAGATAGACGATAGAGAGATAGATAGATAGATAAATACGTAGATACGTAGATACATAGAAAGAATATCTAAGAAAGTATCTATAAGCAGCATACAATTCAGGCATTCCATACGTACTATTTTTCCAATTCAAGCTTTTGATTATGTATTGTGCAGAAAAGAGTTCAAGGTTAAAAGTCTCTGACAAGATCTTGGTACTGAAAAATTTCATGTTTGTTGATTAAAGACAAATCCATAACTTTTGAGAGTGAACGAGGTGGGTCTAGGCTTGACACTGCATACAAAATAATTGAAGCCCTTTCCCACAGTCCTACGGAGGGGAGCCAAGGGAGGCACTGAGGGCAAGGTCAGTGACACCTCTTCTCTCACCTAGACAGCTGGCCCCCTCTATGAGAGATCAGAAAGTGACACAGGCTATGGCACTTGACCCCTCTCCTGAGTTTCAGTCCTGTATCTTTGGCAACCTGCTGAACATCTCCATCTGGCCATAATGTGTCCTTCAGTGTGCTTTTTCTATTCTTGTATTCCCCATCTTCAGTGATGACCTCACTTCCTACCCATTCATCCAAACCAGAACCACAGGGAGACTTTCTGTTTCCCCTCCTTCCCTTCACCCCACCATGGGTGACCCAGTCTTCCAGGGTTAGCTCTCACCCACTGTGCCTTCTCTCCACACCTACTCCTGCTGCGCTGGTTCAGGAGAGAACTGCCTCTCATGGAGGTTCCTGAATTATGCTAATTATCCTAATCATTTCCTTGTCTCTCCTTCTTCACACCTATCCTCTTTCATTCTGATGGAGTAATCTTTCCAAAATAATAATAATAATAGCAGCATTTATTGAGACGTTACCACATGCCAGGCACTGCTCTAAATACTTTATGTATATTATCTCATACACCTTTTTTAAACTTCAGCTTTACTGAGGAATGATTGATAAATAAAATTATAAGGTATTTAAAGTGTACATCATGATGATTTACTCTACATATACACTGTGAAAGGATCTTCCTCATCTAGTTAATTAACGCATTCATCTCCTCACATATCTTTTTTTTTTTTTTTTTTGGTGAGAACATTTAAGTTCTACTCTCTTAGCAAATGTCTCTTATACAATACAGTGCTAACAACTCTAGTCAGCAATTTTTACAGTAGATCCTCAGACCTTATTCATCTTATAGCCGAAACTTTGTATACTTTGACAAACCAAACCTCTTCCTATTTCCCCGACCCCCACTCCCAACCCCCTGGCAACCAGTTTTTCTTTTTTAGATCCCACATATAAGTGGTACTGTACAATATTTGCTTTCTCTGGCTTATTTCACTTAGCATAATGCTCTCAAGGTCTATCTATGTTGTCTCAAATGGCAGGATTTCCTTCCTTCTCATGGCTGAATAATATTTAATTGTATATATATATATACCACATCTCTTTTTTTTAAATTGAAGTATGGTTGATTTACAATGCTGTGTTAGTTTCTGGTGCAGCAAAGTAATTCATATACATATATATTCTTTTTCATATTCTATTCCATTATGGTTTATTACAGGATATTGAATATAGTTCTCTGTGCTATACAGTAAGACCTTTCAGTTTATCCATTCTACATAGTTTGCATCTGATAGTCCCAAACTCCCAATCCAACCCTTCCCTTCCCTCTCCATAGACTTGTGTCTGCCAAGACTCACAATGTCTGTGAGTCTGTTTCTGTTTCACAGATAAATTCATGTGTCATATTTTAGATTCCACATATAAGTGATATCATATGGTATTTGTCTTTCTCTTTATGACTTACTTCACTTAGTATGATAATCTCTAGGTCCATCCATGTAGCTGCAAATTATACCACATCTTATTTATCCATTTATCTGTTGATGGACATTTAGGCTGCTTCCTAAATGAATAATGTTGTGAATAATGTTTCAAGGAACATGTCAGTGCAGATATCTTTTCCATATATTATTTTTATTTCCTTTGTGTATATACCCAGCAGTGGGATTGCTGTATATGGCAGTTATATTTTTAAGTTTTTGAGGAACTTCTATACTGTTTTCTATAGTAGCCGCACCAATTTACATTCCCACCAACAGTACACAAGTGTTCCCTTTCTCCATATCCTCGCCAACATTTGTTATTTGTGGTCTTTTTGATGATAGCATTCTGATAGGTGTGAGGTGATATCTCATTGTGGGTTGGATTTGCATTTTCCTGATGATTAGTGATGTTGAACATTTTCTCATGTGTCTGTTGGCCATCTGTATGTCTTCTTTGGAAAAATGTCTATTCAATTCCTCTGCCCATTTTTTAATTGGATTGTTTAATTTTTGCTATTGAGTTGTATGAGTTCTTTGTATACTTTGGATATTAACCCCTTTAGATACATGGTTTGCAAATGTTTTCTCCCATTCCATAGGTTGCCTTTTCATTTTGTTGATGATTTCCTTTGCTGCACAGAAGCTTTTTAGTTTGATGTAGTCCCACTTGTTTATTTTTGCTTTTGTTCACTTTGCTTTGGGTGTCAAATCATCTCCAAGACCAATGTTAAGGCACTTACTACCTAGTTTTCTTCTAGGAATTTTATGATTTCTGGTTTTGTACTCAAGTCTTTAATCCATTTTTAATTGATTTTTGTTTATAGTGTAAGATAGTGATCTAGTTTTATTCTTTTTGCATGGGGCTGTCCAGTTTTCCCAGCACCATTTATTGAAAAGACTATCCTTTCCCCATTGTATAGTCTTGGCTCCTTTGTCATACATTAATTGCCCATCCTTGTGTATGTTTATTTCTGGGCTTTCTCCTCTGTTCCATTGATCTTTGTGTCTGTTTTTAGGCCAGTACTTTACTGTTTTGATTACTATAGCTTTGTAATATAGTTTAAAATCAGGGCGTGTGATGCCTCAAGTTTTGTTCTTCTTTCTCAAGAATGTCTTTTGTGGTCCCATACAAATGTTATGATTACTTGTTCTATCCCTGTGGAAAATTCCATTGGAATTTTGATAGGAACTGCACTGAATCTGTTCATTGCTTTGAGTAGTATGGACATTTTAACAATATTGATTTTTTTCAATCCATGACCAGGGAATATCTTTCCAATTATTTGTGTCTTCTCTGATTTCTTTTATCAGTGTCTATAGTTTTCAGTGAATGGATCTTTCACCATCTAGTTTTATCTAATTTAACATATAGTATTATATCACTGTGGTTGGAAAAGATGCATGATATGATCTCCATCATTTTAAATTTATTAAGACTTGTTTTGCGATTTAACATATGATCTATCCTAGAAAATGTTCCATGTGCACTGGCAAAGAATGTGTATCCTGCTACAGTGGGATGAAATGTTCTGTAAATGTCTGTTCAGTTCTTTTGGTCTAACAGGTAATTTAAATACAACGTTTCCTTATTGATTTTCTGTCTGGATGATCCATTGTTGAAAGTCGGGTACTGGGTACTGAAATCCCCTGCTATTATTGTATTGCTGTCTACTTCTCCCTTCAAATCTGTCAATATTTACTTTATATATTTAGGTGCTCCTATGTTGAGTGCATACATGTTATTCTTCATAACTCTTTGAAATCATCCCATTTTCACATAAGGAAACTGAGTCACAAAGAAAATAAATACCTTTTCAAAGTTCACTCAGCTGGGACATAATGGAGCCAGGATACAAGAAAGACCAGTCTGAATTCATACACTGCACTCCTAACCACTGAGAAACAGAAAAGCAGCCCCTGACATCCGCAAATTGGCTTGAAACAGACAGTTAGGCCACAATGTTCTGCTGTTGGTATAAACAATCTCAAAGTACACCAACATCAGCAACAGTCACTATGACTGTGATGAAGTGAGACCAAACCCAAGACCACTTCAAAATCAGATCTAAGCACACACACAAATAAGGTCATTGTGCCAATGACAGAAATAGCAAACATCCCCCTCTCCAACTAACATGAGTGACTACTGCCCCTCTACCCATTACAGCTTTAAATCCCTCTAGTCTACACTTCTTATGGATAAGATTGATTAAGGCACCAAGTCATATTATTACCCCTATTTCCTGATAGACCCCAATCCAGAATGAACCCCCACTTTTAGGACACTCCCACAAATCACCCAGATCTAGTAAGTTCTTTCTAACACATTTTTACTGAGATGTCCCCTTACTGCCAATAGCATGGATTGTCCCTCATTGTAATAAGCAATAATCCAATTTTTCCCTTGCAGATTATGTCTTTGGCTAAAGGACAGTGACACCACAATGCTCTACTACCTCTAATCATGATGTTTTCCATGATGAAAAAAAGCCTTTTGGTGGCTACACATCCCCTACATAGAAAAACTCATTAGGAGGAAAACCCACTCCTCCATGCTCTTATCCTTGCCTTTCTTCAGCCTCACTCCTAACACATCCTTACTTCTGCCACCCCACCCCTAACATTCACCTTGACGTCTTACTATAGCAACATTCCCAAATATTCCACACTTTCACACATGCCATTGTTCTGCCTTCAATACTTTCTGCCCATTCCATCCTACAACTCCCTATCCTTCTGCAACCCCTTCCTCATATAGGCTGCCACTGGCATTCCCCCTCCATGTACCTACAGCTCCCATACCTCTAATACAACTTTTCTCCACTAGATTAAACTTTTAATTTAACTGATCTGCTTTGCCCACTTGTAGCTCCAGCTTTCACCAGAATATAAGCTCCAGGCGTGCAAGTATCATGCCTAGGTAAGTCATTAAGAGGATACAGTAGAAAAAGCAGGATTAAACAGGCTAAATTACTTAGAACATGTATAAAAACAGACAACTAACAAACTTTCTGAGACTCAGTCTCCTCATCTATTAAAAAAAAAAAATGATAATACCATGTAGGGTTGCTTTAAAACTTGAAAGTACCTAGTATAGTGTCTGACACTCAATACAGGGTTCCCCTGCTATTTGAAAGTAGAGCATTCCTATGAAAACTTTTGTAAGCCAAAACAGCATAAAGTGAAAAAACAATGGCCTTAGAACACATCTTGCTAACGGATGTACAAAATAAATCAAGATAAAGCACAGATGCTCACAGACACAGTTGAAAGCTATGGAGGCTTGATGCCAAGATACTGAGTATAGTCTCCAGGGAAGGAGCTTGGTGGTGCCAGTCTTTCAGCTCAGGGTGTGTGCTGCCTCTGTAACAGCTTGCTGCAAAACAAACACTGAGCACTAGTTTCGCTTTTCACCTTTTTTTTCATGAAAGTGAATATCCTCCTTGGATTTCTTTCAATTAGCAAAAACAGGTAGTAACGTAGATCTTTCATAAAAGCAAAGTGCGGTAAAGCAAACTTTCGAAAAGCAGGGGATACCTGACATGTTTAATGAATTTAACATACAGAGCACGACAAAATATATGTAACTCTTCTTTTGATATGTATTATGTCAAACCCCTCTTTTTAAGTTGCCATAACCTACATTCTCAGGAATCTGAGTTTTCATTAAATGCTATCCTATACGAGCTAGTCCAAGATAACCGTGTAATTTATACATCACAACACATTTCTCCGAATGACCATTCAGTTATAATCTTTAGAACAAGGAGAGACTACAGTTATTTAATCCAATGCACTCTTATTTTCTAAATAGATAAATAAATTGTGGTACACTTGACCCTTGAACAACATGGGGGTTAGAGGCAGCAATTTTCCCTCAGTCAAAAAACCACTTATAGCTTCTAGTCAGACCTCTGTATCTATGGTTCCACACCTGCAGGTTCAACCAACTGCCAATCATGTAGCACTGCATGTATATATTGAAGAAAAACGCATATAAGTGGACTCATGCAGTTCAAACCTCTGTTGTTCAAGGATCAACTGTACATTCATATAATGGAATTCTGCCACACATATCGGCATGAATGAATTTTACAGACATGAATGAATTTTACAGACTTGAATGAATTTTACAGACATGAGTGAAAGGTCAGAAACAAAGAGCATATACGGGTGATTCCATTCACGAAAGGTTAAGAAACACACAAAAACTGAAGTATGCTGTTAGAAGTCTGAATAGCGCTTTTCTTTGGGAAAGAGGATTAGTGACTAAGAGGAAGACTGAGGGGGACTTCTTAGGTGTTGGTGATTCCATTTCTTGATCTGGATCTGGGCGGTGGTTACATGGCTGTTTTCACCTTGTAAAAATTCATTGAGACATAAGCATATGACTTAGCCACTTTTCTTGACATTTGTTATACTTTAATGAAAATGTTTATTATTAAAAAAATGATAGCGTCAAGTATTAGCCATACTCTGTGGTAGCTGTCAGGCTCCCAGTCATACCTGTTCTATAGGCAATGCGCTCATTTTTAAAATGAGAAGGGTACGGCAGCATAAGTGACGACCTGAAAGTCATATAACAAATCCATGACTCCGAACTAAAACCTGCAATACTGATTTTCTTGCCAGGGCTCTTGATTTATGTGTGTACAATGTTACTCCATGTAAATATATCAATGTCTTCTCAAGGAAAAAGTTCCTTGGATCTGTTCATTCAGAAGCTGGAGTATAATATATTCGATGAAAAGTGGCTCTTTGGCCATAGCCCAGCTATTACACTGGCTGCTGGCAGAACATCTTCTGAATCTGTGAAAATTTGCAAATTAAGGCCAGGCCTCAATCCACAGCTGGTGCAACACATTTCTGTTTGAAATGAAATTTAGTTGCATTCTGTTTTTCCCAGCTAAATTACACATAAAGGGGGAAAAAATCGTTACATATCCATTTAAGGTAACCATAATTCCAAGGCCACACAATGCAATTAAAATGCTACAGAAAATCAGGCAACATGGCAATAATGCTGCATTGCCAGATCTCCTCTTCCATCAGTACTGAGAGGCTGGTCAGAGTAAGCCAGGGGTAAGAGTGCACAAGGCCATCATCCCTGATGGGAGAACGCAAGGCTGAACCACAAGAAGGCCAGGCCCCCTGGTAGGCACAAACAGGAGCCCAGGGATTCTGCTGCCAGCCATACTCTCTGGCAGCTCAGCAGATGTGCCTCTGAGAGGCCCTGATTTGCAGATCATCTGCTCAGGTACAGAGAAAAAGTATACACCATAATTCTACAGCTACGAGTCCTAATATCCTGCAGCACTTTACTATTTTAAGTATGTAGTCGGCAATAATGCTGGGCCCATACGTAACTAGATGCTGATTAAAAATGCACAAGAAGTCATGAGCTATGGTACAGATGGCTGCTTGACAATAATCTAAATTTTATATGGACTTTACAAAACTAAACTACTTGTTTCATAAAATATTGCCACCTTGAGGAACTTGTGTAAGACTTATCAGTTTATTCATTTTTTTCTTACAAAATTAGTAGAAAGCAACCCATAAATATCACTTTGAAATACTTCCTAATCTCACCAAAGACTAAGGTAATGTTTTATCTTCCTCACATAGATTATGCAAATGAAAGATCTTGAGGGAAGTAGCTGAGAAGACCTTCAAACAAGTCAACTTAAAAATAAATAAATAAATAAAAAGACACAGTTTTCCTTTAAACGGAACAAAAAAGTATCCTTTAAAAAAGCAAAGGTGATGGGAGGGAGGGAGACGCAAGAGGGAAGAGATATGGGAACATATGTATATGTATAACTGATTCACTTTGTTATAAAGCAGAAACTAACACACCATTGTAAAGCAATTATACCCCAATAAAGATGTTAAAAAAAAAAAAAAAAAAAGCAAAGGTCAGAGTTGGCCAAGATGGTGAGGGAGGAAGACCCTGAACTCCCTCCTCCCACAGACACACCAAAATTGCAACTACTTACAGAGCAAATATCTATGAGAATGACCTGAAGACTAGCAGAAGAGATTTTCCACAACTAAAGACAAAGAAGGAACCACAGTGAAACAGGTAAGAGGAGTAGAGATGTGGTGTAGTCAGGACCCACACCCCGGGGTTGGCAACCCACAAACTGGAGGAATATCACAATTTTGGAGGTCCTCCCCAAGGAGTGAGGGGTCTGCGCCACATCACGCTCCCCAGCCCAGGGTTCCTACACCAAGAAGATGAGTCACCAGAATGTCTGGCTCTGAAAACCAGCAGGGCTATGCTCAGGAGACTCAGAGGGCAGTAGGAAACAGAAACTCCACTCTTGAAGGGTGTGTGCAAAATCTCACATGTTCTGAGTTCCGAGGCAGAGACAGCAGTTTGAAAGAAGCCAGGGTCAGACCCACTTGCTGACCTTAGAGAGCCTTTTAGAGAGGCAGGAAGCAACTGGGACTCCCCCGGCGGTAGAGACCCTGGCAGCACCCATTTGGGGGAGCTCATTCTCTCACAATAACACCAGTGCTGACAAGTGCCATTTTGGAATCCTCGCTCTAGCCCACTAGCTCCAGGGAACTCGCCCCAGCCACTAGTGAGCCAGCACTAGCCCTGAGCCTCCCACGGCCACCCAAAGAGCTAAATAGGGAGTCTGCCCTACCCTCCAGTGGACTTGCAGCCACTGCACAAGGCACAGCCTCACAGCCAACAGGGCCAGAGGCCAGCCCCATCTACCAGCACACCCACAGTAGTCATCCCTGCCACAACAGAAGGACATACGCAATCCATATAGGGCACACCTCTGGAGCATATAGATCCGGTGACCAGAGGGGAGTGTACTGCTAGGCCCCACAGTACATCTCCAAGGTCACTTCTCCAAGACCAGGAAATGTAACCAACCTACCTAATATAGAGAAATAAACACAAAGAATTAGGCAAAATGAAGAGATAGAGGAATATGTTCTAAATGAAGGAACAAGACAAAACCTCAGAAAAAGAACTAAATGAAGTGGAGATAAGTAATCTACCTGATAAAGAGTTTAAGGTAACGATCATAAAGATGTTCACTGAACTCAGGAGAAGAATGGATGAACACAGTGAGAACTTCAACAGAGTTAGAAAATATAAAGAACAACCAAACAGAGCTGAAGAATACAATAACTGAAATAAAAAATACACTAGAAGGAATCAACAGTAGATTGGATGATACAGAATTGGAACAGAATGTGGAATACATGGTAGTGGAAATCACCCAAGCTGAACAGGAAAAAAGAAAAAAAAATTTAATGATGATAGTTTAAGAGACCTCTCAGAAAACACCAAGCATACTAACATTCACATTATAGGAGAAAAAGAAGAGAGAAAGAGCAGATAACTTATTTGAAGAAATAATAGCTGGAATCTTCCCTAACCTGAGTATGGAAACAGACACCCAGGTCTAAGAATCAGAGTCCCAAACAAGATGAACCCAAAGAGATTCACACCAAGATACATTATAATTAAAATGGCAAAAATTAAAGACAAAGAGAGAATTTTAAAAGCATCAAGAGAATAGCAACAAGTTATATACAAGAAATCTCTTGTAAGACTATGAGGTGACTTTTTAGCAAAAACTTTGCAGTCCAGAAGGGCGTGGCATGATATATTCAAAAAACAAAACAAGAAAAAAACCTAAAAACAAGAATACTCTGCCTGACAAGGTTATCACTCAGAATTGAAGGAGTGATATCACGTTTGACAAACAAGCAAAAGCTAAGAGTTCAGCACCACTAAACTAACTTTATAAGAAATGATAAGGAGATTTCTCTAAGCAGAAAAGAGAAAGCACACTAGATATATGAAAATAATGGAAGGAAATATCTCACTGGTAAAGGCAAACATATAGTAAAGGGGGGAGACCAACCAATTATAACGCTAGTAAGAAGGTTAAAAGATAAAAGTAGTAAAATCATCTATATCTGCAATAAGTAGTTAAGAGATACACAAAACCAAAGATGGAAAATATGATGTCAACCACATTAAACATTGAGGGGGGAGTAAAAATAGTAAAAATGTATGGTGGGTAGAATGCATTTGAACTTAAGAGATCATCAACTTAAAATAATCAACTTAAAATATCATATTGTTATATAAGAACCTCAAGGTAACCAAACACACACACACACACACACACACACACACACACACACACACACACACACAAAAGGAATTCAAACATAAGACTAAAGACAGTCATCAAATGACAAGGAAATAAAAAAGGAACAAAAAAGAATTATAAACAATCAAAAAACAATTTTTAAAATGTCAATACATACATAGATATTGATAGTTACTTTAAATATAAATGGACTAGATGCTCCAATAAAAAGATACAGAGTAGCTGAATAGATAAAAAAACAAGACCCATATATGCTGCCTATAAGAGACACATTTCAGATCTACAGACACACACAGACTGAAAGTGAGGGGATGGAAGAAGGTTTTCCACACAAGTGCAAACGAAAAGAAAGCTGGGTGGCAGTATTTATATCACACAAAATAGACTTAACAGCTGTAACAAGACATAATGATAAAGAGATCAATCCAACAAGAATATAACAATTATAAAAATATATATGCACCCAACATAGGAGCACTTAAATACATAAAGCAAATGTTAACAAACATAAAGGGAAAAACTGACAGTAATAATGGAAGGGACTTTAACACCTCACTTACATCACTGGATGTATCATCCAAACAGAAAATCAATAAGTAACACTAACCTTAAATGACACAGTAGATTTGATTAATAGATATATACAGAAAATTTTATCTCAAAACAGAGAATACACAGTCTTTTCAAGTGCACATGGAATATTTTCCAGGATAGATTGCATGTTAGGACACAAAATAAGTGTCAATAAATTTTAAAAGACTGAAATCGAGGATATTTTCCAACCACAACAGCATGAGACCAGAAATCAACACAAGAAGAAAACTGCCAAGAAACCCAAACACATTAAGTCTAAACAGCACACTACTAAAAACCAATGGGTCAACAAATAAAGAGGAAATCAAAAAATGCCTGGAGACAAATGAAAATAGAAAAACAAGGATCCAAAATCTATGGGACGCAGCAAAAGCAGTTGTAAGAGGGGAGTTTATATCTATACAAGCCTACTTCAGGAAACAAGAAAAATCTCAAATAAACAATCTAACCTTATGCCTAAAGGAACTAGAAAAAAAGAAGAACAAACAAAATCCAAAGTTAATAGAAGGAAACAATAAAGATAAGAGCAGGATTAAATGAAATAAAGACTAACAAACAATAGTAAAGGTCAATGAAGCTAAGAGCTGGTTCTTTGAAAACACAAACAAAATTGATAAACCTTTAGCCAGACTCATCAAGAAAAAAGACAGAGTGCCCAAATAAATAAAAACAGAACTGAAAGATGAGACGTGACAACTGACACCACAGAAATACAAAGGATCATAAGTTTACTACAATTATACACCAATAAAATGTACAACCTAGAAGAAATGAATAAATTCCTAAAAAAGTGCAATCTCCCAAGACTGAATCAGAAAGAAACACAAAATATTAACAGACCGATTACCAGTAACAAAATTAAATAAGTAACTTAAAAACTCCCAACAAATAAAAGTCCAGGACCAGACAGCTTCACAGGTGAATTCTACCAAACATTTAAAGAAAAGTTAACACCTATCCTTCTCAAACTATTCCAAAATATTGAAGAGGAAGGAATGCTTTCAAACTCATTTTATGAGGCCAGCATCACCCTGATACCAAAACCAAACAAAGACACCACAAAAAAAGAAAATTACAGGCCAATATCACCAATGAACATAGATGTAGAAATCCTCAACAAAATGTTAGCAAACCAAATACAACAATACATTAAAAGGATCATACACTATGATCAAGTGGGATGTATCCCAGGGAGGCAAAAATAGTTTAATATCCACAAACCAGTGTGATACACCACACTAACTGAAAATAGAAATCATATGATCGTCTCAATAGATGCAGAAAAAGCTTCTGACAAAATTCAACATCCACTTATTATTAAAAAAATCTCAACAAAGTGGGTATAGAGGGAACCTACCTCAACATAATAAAGGCCATATATGACAAACCCACAGCTAACATCATACTCAAAGGTGAAAAGCTGAAAGCATTTCCCCTAAGATCAGGAACAAGACAAGGATGCCCACTCTCACCACTTTTTTAGTTGTTGTTGTTGTTGTTTTTTGCGGTACGCGGGCCTCTCACTGTTGTGGCCTCTCCCGCTGCGGAGCAACAGGCTCCGGATGCGCAGGCTCAGAGGCCATGGCTCACAGGCCCAGCCGCTCCGTGGCATGCGGGATCTTTCCGGACCGGGGCGCGAACCCGCGTTCCCTGCATCGGCAGGCGGACTCTCAACCACTGCGCCACCAGGGAAGCCTCACTCTCACCACTTTTATTCAACATAGTTTTGGAAGTTCTAGCCACAGCAAACAGACAGGAAAAAGAAATGAAAGAAACCCAAATTGGAAAGGATGAAGTGAAACTGTTTCTGCTTGCACATGACATGATACTATATATAGAAAATCTTAAACATGCTACAAAAAAACTATTAGATAGGATAGTTGAGCCAGGGGTGAGAGTGCACAAGGCATTATTCTCACATGCTACCAATATTAGATATACCTGCCTAACTATTTTTAAATAAGTAGTACCAAGTTAATTTGGTCAATTTGCAATGAAAATATGAATTATATTAACAGGTATTTGTGGTTCAGTGAGTACAAACTTGCCATCTCATTGTCTGAACACTGGTCCTAAAAGTAATGTTTAAAAAAATGTTTAAACATAACCACATTTCAAATCCTAATCCCTAATTCCTTCGTTTAATCAGCAGAGCTGAATCTGAAAGAAAAAGATACAATACCAGAAAGCAAAACAAGATCACAGTAGCCGGGCATCTTTACTTTTTAAAATTCTGAAATGTTTTTATGCAGTTGCTACAATTCAGATATAAATTTCACCTGCAACTCTTAGTAGGGCCGAAGGGTTCCATAGAACTACCATTTTTCCTTCCATGGCATTCATTTGAAACAGTAGCAGTTTTATGCAAATAAAATTAATTTCATATTCATGTACCGTGTCTATGATAAATGCTGCCATAGTGGATTATGTTTTATAAGGTAAATATTATATAGGAACAACTCATTCCCAGTACATTTAATTTGCAAAATCAACCAGAAATCAGGAGTAACAGATTGCAAGTTTGCAATTTGTAAGGTGTTTTTGTTTCTTTTTTTTTTTTTTAAGAAATACCTGATGCTCTGGTCTTTCACATTCAGATCACGTGTGATAAAATAGTTTTTTGTCAAAAACTGAGAAGGGTCAGAAATTTTATCCTGCTTGCAAGCTAACAGTTTAGCCTGCCACAGTTTCATAGATTTTGGCAAAGACATGCCTGGGTCAGAGGCAAAGGAGTTTATTCCCATAGAAAAGCAGGCAGCATGAGCTTCCTGTTCAAATGAGTTCTTGGCCCCAAGTCCAACGTGGATGATACAGAGTGGCCAAGAGGGATGCTGCACACACAGTGGGTCCCAAGCTCAGGAAACTGCCGATCTTCCAAAGAGAGCTGCAAGCAAAGCTGCCTAACCTTTGTCCCTGAGGGAATTTATCCTGGTCAGGAAACAAATCTGCCTTCTTCCCTAGGAGGCACTACCTCTAGCTTCTAAAGCTGTTTGCTATGCCAACATCCTTGAAAAGATAGTCCAAAACAAAATATGTCACAAGACTTGTAGAAACACCACGGATAATTATCCTCCAATGGTTTTGTGTGTTGTACTCCATCCTTTATTAAAATTATTTCTTCTAAAGAGTTCCACACTTCATCTAAAAATAAAAAGTTTGCACTAGTTCTATGAGAACATTTTTCCAATAATAAAACTGTGCGAAGTTTGATTTTGACAAACAGAAAGAAAAATAATGCTTTTTTGATGGTAGGATTAATTTCAGTACAATTAATATATATTTGGGCTATATCTTACACTATCACAATTATATTTTATTCTCATAAAAGAACATTTTAAAACACTCATTAGAACATTTAACAAGTATTACAAATATTTTGTGTTTTAATTTAAATTAGATTTAATTTATTTAATTTAAATAAATTTAACTAAAGTTAAAAGGTAAGGGAAAAGTACAAAGAGACTATACAGAAACCTGTGCTAATATCTGGTCTATCAGGTGCTCTATAATATCAACAAAATATGTAGAATTTTTTTAAATCAGCCAATATTCTGGAAGTAGCCAAATATTTTGGGTTTTGGAAAATAGTAGCAAAATTATCTGCCTACCTGACCTAGTTGTTTGAAACTATAAATATTGCCCAAAATAATAAAATCGTAAAATTTGATAGCTCAGAAGAATTTTAATGTTTCTAATCTAATTGAAGATAATCTAAAGTCTTACAAGAGCAAAAATATTTCAAATGGCTAAGAAGGAAGGGAAGGAGGGAGGGAGGGAGGGAGGGAAGGAAAGACAAGCCTCCTTTAAAAAAAAAAAATCGGTTTGCTTCAAGACCCTCTAAAACTAGATAGAGGTTTCTTCAGGTATATCCATAGAGATAGAGAAAAAAAAAGGAGAAAGAGAAATAACAGCAGATGTAGGGGTCACTACTTTATTACTTATTAAAACTTCTGGAACAATATTTTCTCATTAGCCTAAGAAGTTGACGTTGATGTTTATCTCATTTTTTTAAAGTGGCATAACTTAAAAAGTTCACAGAATTATAATCTTCATGAAATTTTATTAAGGTTTGAGAGGATAATATAGCTTAATGAAATCTGGTAAATTCATGACCTACTGGAAAGTGTGTGCATCTGCTCTGAAGTGGAGTAACGGGAAAAAGTCACATGCTACCAATATTACCTTTTTAACACCCACCACACTGTTACATAATAACCAGAGTATCATTTGTTGTTTTTTTTTTATTATTTTTAAAGCAATGGCTGAGTGCTGTTGGGTCATAATTAATAGCAGGCTGGAGGAGTTCTGGTCATCACTTTACAGGAAATGTCTGACCTTAGGTCATCATCTTTATTTTAAGTCATTCTGAACTCCTAAATATAGAAAATAAAAAGCAATGCCTGTTGTTTGTTGAACAACTGCACACAATCATAAAGTTGATGTGCTGTGAATGATATCAATACATTTAGCCAGCAGATAAATGGAGCCTAAGGGATGACACTGAAAAGTCATCATACAGCATAATAAGCAGCAAGAAGGGCAATCAGCAAGGTGAGGTGCTTTGACTGCAGCCCTTAAAGGCAGACCTGGTTTTACTAGCTGTAAGACCCGGGGCAAGCTCCTTTTGGATTTATTTACCTGTAAAATGGTGATAAAAATACCTACTTCTAGGTTTGTGTGAGGATTCAGTGAGATGTATTTAAAGTGTCTATCTCACTCAACAAATGTTTGCTCACTTTGCTTCCCCATCTATTTACATCTATACTAATGCTACAGTCCAGACTTCAAAATCTATATAATAGTCCTCATGAAGAAAATAGGAAGAAAAAAAACAAAGAAGAGTAGAAAGAAGCCTTTTTCCAAGGAAGGTACCAAATGACTCAAAGCTATCATAGCAGACAGTTACATAATGAGTTTCATTCTCCCTCATGTGTTGGAGGAAGAGCTTATATAAGCCTTTCAATTTTCTCTGGTTGTGTTACTGGACACCTACCAAAATGTACTGACTCAAGCATGGCACTCCAGATTGGCTAGTGTAATGGACAAAATATAATTCAATTCTCTTAGTATTATATTACCATACAGATTAACTGAGTTTCTCCATGGCAGTTGTTAGTGTTAGCAATTTCATTAATGTTCCATTAAAATATCATACATTTGATGATGTATGATATATCATACAATGTATGATGTGATGTATGATTTGATGATGATGATTTGATGAATAGTCAATAATATTTACTGAGTAGGAACTGAGAAAGACAACCTCTTCCTTTCCCTGCATTTTCAGCAACGTTAATGCACTGAGCCCACCTATGACAACTGCACTGCTCACACTAGGTGCTGTAAGTTATAATGAAGCCTGCATCTGTGGACTCATTAGCTCCATCTCCACTCCACAGGCAGATACACAGACACATACATTCATACACCACACATGCATAGATGATGAATAAATTAGGGTGTAATTAGTAATGAAGCCCAGTAAGAGGTTTCCAGACACTATTTTAAAATAGTTAATTGATATAAATGACATTCTGGAAAAAAACAAAACATTTGGAAAAGAAAAAATATCAGTGGTTGCCAGGGCCTGGAGGTCAGTAGAAAGAATTGACCATAAAGAGGTATAAAGGAACTTTGGGGAGTGACAGAAATATTCTATATCTTCATTGTGGTGGTGGTTACATGACTGTATGCATTTGTCAAAATCCATAGAATTATACGCCTAAAAAGGGTGAATATTGCTGTTTGTAACTTATAGACCAATAAACCCAACTTTAATAAAAGCCAGCAAATTGGAAAAGGGAAAAGAAAGTAGAGGGACCCTTCCTGACAACAAATGCTATAATTTATCCTCCAATAATGATCCATGAAGCTAAAATGCAGAGTTGTCACAAATCTTTAAAAGAACCTACAACATTCTATACATGAATAAATTCTTGGACTCAATACCATTAAAGGTCAGAATCAACTGAAATTGGTATTGATTAAGTACGGTCAAATTTCAACTCCACATGCTAAGGCAAAGGAAGGAAATAAAATCCATGAGGAAAGCAAAAACTTCACTTTAATTAGGAATTTAAATGGCTCCCTTTCCTCTAATAAGTTTTTTCTTCAGAGCCGTAGGTTAAAATTATAATCAAATATATAATTAAAATTATTATAATTAAAATCTAAAAACATTTCCAATTCCCAATGCTGCTCTACATTTATGTCAACATTTCACATTTTGAAGCATTTTCACATTCATTACTTTACATAATTCCTGCATAACTGGACACACAATGTAGTATATTATGTGGGAATAATAAGACTTTATTTTGTATAGTATTTCAGAGTTGCAGAGGACTTACATGTATACTATCTCCTTCAATTGTCACTAAAGCATATGCAGTAAAGATTATTAAACTGATTTTACAAAAGAGGTAAGTAAAAAGCAACTGGCAATGGTTAGATGATTTGCCCATAGTCTCAGATCTAAGGTTCTGAATTTTGACATGGGACTTGAACCCAGGTTTTCTGACTCCTAATAATAATATCTAGACTTACCTATTAGCACATATTAAAGCATTTAATTTGCACAACAACACTATGAATTGGGCACTATTACTGTCTCCCTTTAACAAGTGTGGAAACTTGTTAAGTTTCCTTAGGGGTTAAGTAACTTGGCCAAGGTCACACAGCTACAAAATTGAGGAACCAGCATTCAAACTCAGGCAACAGGGTTCCAGATTCACAGTCCAACACCCTGGGATATTGTGTGTCACAGCATCTTCTATTATTTCTGCACTAGGCATAAGGTCTCCTCTAAACAATAAGTTTGTTTTAATGGAAACTGCATTAAATTAACAAGCAACAAATTAGAATGATCAGTGTCTCACTCCTTTTTTGTAGGGCTTCAGATCTGACAGAAAGTGAACTGTTTTTCACCCTATCCTGTCTCCTGACTGACCACGTTCCTAATCCATTTAAACCCCACGGTGCGTAACTACTCTATTAGATACTCCTCCTGATTTTCCTGTCCTTCCTCTACACCTTCTTTGCAACTTCTCCCCGGTTTTGAAAAACCTCATCTTCTACGTCCTTTGCTGCTACAGCCTAGCCACAAACAGCAACTGAAAAAAAAATCACCATGAGATTGGTTTCTCCATGAAGTCTTGACCTCCAGTGTCAGCTAGACATTAGGACCACTCAGTGATCTCTGTCATACAAGACAACTCCCTTTCCCACTCGCCCACTCCTCCACAGCTGCTATTGCAAAGCCTCATTATTTTGCCTGGGTACCTTCTCACTTCTCCTTATCTCTCAACACATGAACGTTTCTGGCACTTAATTCAAGAAGCTGAACCAGCTGATATAAAATCTTCAACTCTTTGACTCCACATATAGTAATATTCCTGTTTGCTTTATCTTGTACCACCACACCTCCACTTTTGGGGGAAAAGCTGTTTTTCCTCTTGTTTCCAGTTATTCCCCCAGTTATACCTTTCATCCCAGCCCCTCTCAACCCCTTCAGGATTTCTTTCATCATTGGTCGCCTGTCTCTCCAGTAGCTTTGCAATCTCCCTCTCCACCGCTTTTTTCCATCTAGCCTATAAACATGCTAAAACCTTCTTTTTATTTTTAAAAATTCTCTCTTAATTTGTGTCTGACTACCTCTCGTAGACTTTCTCTTCACAATCTAACATGTTGAAAGAGTAGATGCTCGTTGTCTCCTCTTCTTCACCTCCTCTTTGTCTCTCCAAACAGTGTCATATGTCTTTTACCTCAAAAATGAGTTTGCAAAGGCTTGCAAAATTAAATTCAGTATAGTAGTTGTCTGGGGCTGGGATGAAGGGAGGGGCATTAGGAAACGTTTTGGGGGTGATGGAAACAATCTGTATCTTTGTCAGCAGTGTCACATCAGTCATAACCCAATGAAATTTACACTTTCAATGGGTGCCATTAATTGTTCATAAATTATACGTTAATAAAGTTGATTAAAAAATAAACTCAGGGGCTTCCCTGGTGGCGCAGTGGTTGAGATTCCGCCTGCCGATGCAGAGGACACGGGTTCGCGCCCCGGTCCGGGAAGATCCCACATGCCGTGGAGCGGCTGGGCCCGTGAGCCATGGCCGCTGAGCCTGCGCGTCCGGAGCCTGTGCTCCGCAACGGGAGAGGCCACACCAGTGAGAGGCCCGTGTACCGCAAAAAAATAAAAAAATAAAAAAAAATAAACTCAGTGTGATGAGTTCTAAGGTTAAACAAAGAACAAAGAAATGAACTACAAGGAAGTAGACTAGCGTTATCAACAGGTAAAATAAGATAAATTATGTAACTAGATACTAAATTGAGACGTGAGTTTCTTCTCAATCAAATAAGAAAAGGAATAATATTAGACTAGAGAAACCACTTCATGGTACTAGAATTAAACAAGGAACATATCACCTAGTCTTCACAATTAGAGTTTAGGTAACATAACAGCTTTTAGACATATAGATATAATATTTAGTTGAACATTTTATGTATCAACTGTTTTTTAAAAATAAGTGCATAGTTCAGGATGGCACTCTTGGGACCTTCAACTTTTAGACTGTACATCTGAGGCATAAAGTTGTTTGTTGTGTACTATGGTAGAAGTTTGTCTTACTGTTTCTCTACTAAGAACTCTTTTTACAGACTGGTTTGTTATTGTAGCACTTTTTACAAAGAAACTATACTTGAACAGTTCCAAACTGTACATACTGTATGAAGCTTCTCCCCTCAGTGGGTTTCTTATTTCTATGTGGAATTTCATATCTTGCAGTGTCCTGTAAATAAAGATTAAATTCCACCCTTAAAAAAAGAATAAGTGCGTAACATTAAATTATACTCGATGAAAGAATTTCTACAGCTACCGATAAAAAGCCTGGACTGGGCTTGTTACTTTCTGACAGTATAATACACTGCAGAAACAGACCAGGATTGAAGAAAAATCATCTTCTGCATGCCAGATACTTCATATATATAATCTAATTTCATCTAACATGCATAATAAAAGCTTGTTAGATGAAATGAAATCACTTATTTAAGCGGTTAAATAACACAGCTACTAGGTAGTAGAACCAGAATCAGTACCAGAATCCATCAAGCTTAAAACCCTTCCTCTATGCCATACACATCCAGTCACCTACAGAAGTGCGTTGTCAACATGCCCATTAAGTGATCTCTCAGATATCAGTTGCCTGAGGAAGTCACTGGCAAATGCTGGGTCACAGGCAATCTGTCCTCACATTCACTGATGTGTGCACAGACTATGGAACTGTGGAGAAATGGACTAGGAGAAATAAATGTGCTTTAGCCACCAAGAAATGCGGAAGTCAGAGTCTACTGAGAGCTCACCTGTACTCTCCCTCAGTCCTCTCAAATGATGTGGACCAGAGGAGGAATTTCAAGAAAGCAAAAAATATGTGATCAACCTTATTTCTATTGCCTTCAGGCAGTTATTGGTTGAATCCCAAGAGTTCTACACCATATAATATTGAAGAAGCAGGCATGACCATAATAAGTACCTTGACCATAAAGCATTTGTTTTTCAATAAAAACTACATTTTTATAGGTGCACATAAAATGTGTTAGCTGCAAAATGTACTCTCAAAAGCTCAATTAATTACCTTGTTGGGTGGAGTTATTTAGTATTATCCATTCAGAGAATGGAAACATTTCAATTTCAGTTTCAGTTGCACAAATTCAGAACTGTTCTCTCTAATGACAATGAGCAACTAACTCAGCCATTCCCTGTATAACACAGAAATTATAGGTATCATCTCAGCATAAAACAGAGAGTATTCCTCGAATTCTCATTTTCTCACAACCCACAGCCAATATATCATGAATCCCAGCAATTCTACCTTTAAAATATAGCCCATATTCCACTACTTTGCTACACTCCACTACCCACACATTGTCACCACTTAGATGGTCTCTCTGCATCCGTCCTTACCCAACTATAGTATATTTCCACACTGCAGCCAGAAGGGCCCTATTGAAATATAAGTCTGATATGTCATTCTTCTGTTTGAAATCTTTGAAAGGCTTTCCATCACACTCAGATTGAAAGCAAAAGTCTCTATAATCACCCGTAAGACCCTACCTACACAGCACACCACACACACACACACACACACACACACACACACACACACACACACACACACACACACACACACACACACACACCCCTGACCTCATCATCTACTATTCTCCTCTTCACCCCAGGGCTCTTCTTCCAGCACTGGAACACTCCAGGCATTCCCCTGCCTCAACACCTTTGCACTGTCTGTTCCCTCTGCCTGGAATCCTTTCCCCAGATACCCCAATCCTCACTCCTACCGTTAAGCCTTTGTTCAAATATTCATTTTCAGAGAGGCTTTAATCACCCTATTTTAAATTGCATCACTCTTTTCCCTGTTTTGTTTTTCTCCTTAGCACATATCACAATCTCACATATTATGTATCTTATTTTCTTGTCAATCTCCCCCCAGTGAAACAGAATGTAAGCTTTATAAAGTTTTATCTGCTTTATTCATTGCTTTGTTCCCAGTGCCTGGAACATACGAAAATTCAAGTAAATATTTGGTGAGTGAACATTACTGTATGACTGAATGAATGAAATCATAACATCTACACAGAGAAGAATACTTATCTTCTTGTTTGCTACAGTTGAAGTATGTACTGTTCCTCTAGTACTGTTGCCAAGTCATTTAATGTAAATTTAAAATAAATGAGAAATGAGGGCAAAAGTCTGCTTTACATGGCTGAGTACTGGAATTGTGTGTATCATAAAATGATTCCTACCCTCCCTGATTTAACAATGTTAGCATTATGCAGATTTTCAAAAAGCATTTTCTAGGCTGTTATTTACAGAAATATTATGCTTAGTCCACAATTACTTTCTGATACGGAATCAAAAACTGATGGGGGGATTGATGAATACTGTCCTTCAGTGTGTTTTCAGTGAATATTACTGATATGGAAAACATTCATAAGAGATAAATACGTATAAAGCCTACTTGTTTCTCCTGCAAAATATTAGATTTAAACATCTGATCTCATAATTTTTTTAGAAGGAAACCAAAAGAGAGTTTCAATTAGATATCCACCAGGAGAACAAACTCTAGGCCATGAGGCAGGGAAAAGGGAGATGACAGACCAACCCAAACTGCACAGGGCCTGTTTAGTACCAGTGGCTCTCACTAGTAGTAACCCAGCAAGATGGAGTTCTTTGTAAGATGGAGATGTCACGTCCAAATGGGCTAAAAAGTAATAACAGCCAAGGCAGAGAGGGGAAGAACACCAAGTGGGAAATCCAAGTATTTGGATTTCTTAGTCTTAGTCTTCTAAGTCTTAGTCTTCTAAGACTTAGTCTTAGTCTTAGTCTTAGTCTTCTAAGATTTGGAGTGTATGGAGGGGTAATGTAGCCCTTAGTCTTAGTCTTCTTAGTCTTAGTCTTCTAAGTCTTAGTCTTCTAAGATTTGGAGTGTATGGAGGGGTAATGTAGCCATATTTGAAAAGAAATGAGTTTTAGGCACAGAGTCAGTGGAACCAGTAAAATTACTGGAGAAAATGATTTACTCTTGCCAGATTGCATCTATACCTTTAGACAGACCTTGCATCTTCAGCAATAAAATCTCATCTCTGTTGGGGTTTTTTGCCTGGCTTGGTAACGCCCTGCTCCTATATGAAACCAGACTGGGAAATTCCCTTCCTCTAGCTGCAGATACATCCTGATACGACTGTCCTCACACATTTGGGGTATATCCTACTGCAAATATTAGGACCTATTACTGAGGAGGCAAAGGATTCTTGCAGCCCAAATCCTCTGGGATTCTTAGTCATCATTTGGTGATTAATTACTTGGCTTGTCATCAATGGCAGTTTATGCCTCTACGATCTCATGTGCAAAAATCATATCATGAGCACCAACAATGTTCCAATATCTCCCTCAGGAACTGTCTGGAATGACTGAGCCTAGAGCCTATCAGTGGGATTTAATAATATATTTTTTCAGAAAGGATAAACTTTTGAAAGTGATTTAGTCTAATTTGTGGAATAACATTTATTATTTTCTAATGAGAATGTCACGTGTCATGTTTAAAACTTTGTCAGAGTTATTCTGTTGTTATTGTTCAGGTTTGGATACTTTTGAACAAAAAGTACCAAAAGGACATTGATTTTATTGGAGTCTTGGTTCTTTTTTTTTTTTTTTTTTTTGGTGGAGTATTCTAATAAAAAGTTAATCTCCATCTCTCTCTCAGAATACTTATCTAACCACAGGATAAGATGACAGACACATGGGACAATAAGATTGATTTCTGCTTACCTACAACCCTATACAACTGCTTACAGAGGAAATACTTCCCCAAAGAGACCAGCATGCTATGAATGACTTACTATTTAAAAGGTCAGTCATGGACTTGGAAAAATATATTCCTTATATTAATAATTTCCTAAAACATTCCTGGTTCAGTTATGTGTATAATCTGTCTCAGTGATACCGGGAGTCAAAAGAAATCTAAGGAAAGACTCTTGATGAGAATAACCATCTCAGATTTGGACCTGGTTATGAGGAACTCTTTATTAACTGGCCTTCTGATTACAGACAGACTGCACTAAGACTTCTCAGAGACTGCTGTTTGTGTCATCTCAAGAGGATAAATAAGCCTAACCAGGTATTTTCCTATTTGATTCATGAACTAGCTATCATGGAGAGAGGCCTATATATTTATATAAGTCCAATTCAGATTTTCTATGAATCACACTCTGGTGGGATCACTGCCACTCCAAAATTTCCTAATATTTATCAATGATCCCCTGGATTATTGGGCACTATAAACTGAAAATGTTGCCAAATTTACTAGATAGTATCAGGCTCTCTCTGCAGCTATCCTATCTTATGGTACTATTTTTCTGTTCTCATTTAGAACTATGAAAACAAAGTAGATACTAAATTAAATATATATAGTAGTAAAATTCTAATAAAATCTGAAGGAGAAAGGGCTATTGACATTACTATTATCAATAACGGTCAAACATGTTTCATATCTAAAGCTAGAGAATCTAAAAACTGTAACTACTAGGTTCACTGGGGCAATTGAGGTAGTGTAATTAGACTGCCTCATAGAAAATGCTTGCAGACAGAATCCATTGAATATTTTAGCTTTAACATCCACCAACTATGTGACAAGGATCAAGTTGGTAGGCCCTTCGAGATTCCAATTCCTCACCTATAAAATAAGGATAATGGTAGCAGCAACATCACATGGTTGCTTTTCACTGCTCCTGACACACATTCAGTATTCAATAAATGTCCAATGTTCTCATTATGGTTTGTTTTTTTTTTTTTTGCGGTACGCGGGCCTCTCACTGTTGTGGCCTCTCCCGCTGCGGAGCACAGGCTCCGGACGCGCAGGCTCAGCGGCCATGGCTCACGGGCCCAGCCGCTCCGCAGCACGTGGGATCTTCCCGGACCGGGGCACGAACCCGTGTCCCCTGCATAGGCAGGCAGACTCTCAACCACTGCACCACCAGGGAAGCCCTCTCATTATGTTTTAATGATAATAATCTGTGTCAGGGGCTGCTAATTGTCTACTAATGCTCAATCCCCTTGTTCTTCAGTTTTGGAACCCCTGGCTTTTAGCTCAACACATGGCTTTATGGAATAAAGACTACATTTCCCAACATCCTTTGCACTTAGGTACATGTAAGAAAGTTATAAGGCCAATGGGAATTTTTTGTTTTAATGCTTTACGTGTGACTTTCAGGATATGCCTTCAAAAGGAGGGAGCAGAGTCACAAAAGATCATCCCAGATAAAGAAGCATGAGAAGAAAAGCTTGAGTCCATGCTTCTCATTTCGGAGTGTATATCTGAGCACTTCAATATCCTCTCGAAGCCGAGCCCCCGTGTCTGAAGGTTCAAATTCACCATGTCTGTACAGTAGGGCCCATAAATGTGAACCTGAGAAACAGTCCACAGGTGATTCTTATATGAACATGTAGTTTAAGAACCACTGCTGTAGAGTCTCCACCAAGTCTCCTACATCTAGAATACGAAGACTAAGGGAATATCAATCAAACAGTACACTGGAAACACTGCAAACTGAACAAGACTCAGACTATCCCTAAAACAGCCAAACAATGCCTGACTACAGAACACAGCATAAAAAGTTCCTGCTCATTTGTTCTTTCTACATGGTGAGCTATGTCCTTTAATTATGAAAAACTTTGTCTCTTAATCCATTTCCCATCCAGAACCTCAGTCTCTAATAACGTAGTCTAGATTTCCCTTAATTGCATTTGTGCACACATTTATCTGAAGAAGTAAGTAGATATCAGTGAGTGAAAGGAGTCTTGATGAGCCCTCTGTCACCTCTTGAATACCTGCTCCAGGTTGGCTGCACACCTCCAGATGGAGTCATCTCCATAGCTTTCATACAGTCATCAACCACTATGTCATTCTTCTAGATCAGGGGTTCTCAATCAGGCGTGATTTTGCCAGGGCCCATTTGACAATGTCTGGAGACATTTGCAGTTGTCATGACTGCAGGGGCTACTGGCAACAACCGGGGAGAATCCAGGGATGCTGCTACATATCATATAATGCGCAGGACAGACCTCCACAACAAAATGTTATCCAATCCAAAATCAGCAGTGCCAAAGGTTGAGAAACTGTTTCAAAGGGTGTTAAAAGAACCCCTTCCCCTACAGACACGTGGATAGAATGCCCAAACACACAGTCTCAGAGAAGCAGCTCGCATCTAGCTAGGACATAAGCTCTGTGAAGAAAGAGGCCATGCTTATTGTGCACAGCCCTGTGTCTGCCCTGCAGACATCCAATCTTAACATCTGTGAGACAGTACAGCATAGCAGTGAGGAGCATGGGCTCTGCAGTAAGACCACTTACTAAAAATTTCCTAAGGTAATTATTATGAAGATTAAATGAGTTAATCCATGTAAAGTTCTTAGAACAGTATCTGACACATAATACATGATTAATAAAATAATGCTATTTTAAAATAAAGTAATAAATAAGACAATTTGGTGAAGGAATGAATAATTTTATGATGCCCCAATAGTACAGAAAATCTCTTCCATCTTTTCCATCTTTCAACCTCTATGTCCTTTTGTTACAACCCACCTTAAATCATATCCTGATAAGTAGTAGGAAATAACTTTATTTTTTAATATATGAACATAGATAATAGACATAGGATCTCCATGTCTTCAAATACCTTTCTTTCCCTGGTTTCCCGTCCCCCACCTCCGGGAGCAATTCCTCTATAAATCTAAGAAGATTCCATCTTCCCACATATGACAGAACCACAGAGAAACATCCCTCACACCCTTCTTCCTTCCTCTAATAATGAGCTTATAAGTCACCTGCATAATGTTGGTAATCACAGGAAAAATAAACACCACAAATTTTTGCAACACTTTTTCACAGTGGCATTATGCTGGGGTGTCAAGATGAAATAGCAGCGTTTCTTGTCTTCCCCTCTGAATAATCCTCCTTGGCCTTTGAAAACTATCTTTTTTAAGCTGCTGCCACAAAGGTTCCCATTTTACCCTCCTGTGCTCCTTCTCCATCCAGCCTACCTTAGCTAACTCACTAGCGAGACAGAAACTTAGCCTTGTCAGTATAGCTGCCATGCACTGAACATCCTTATGTGCCCAGTACTGTGATGGATGTTTCACTCCCATTGTCTCTTTTAAGTTTCTCAACAGTATTACCAGGCATGCATTTTTATCCCATTCCTATCAGAGAATGTGGCTCTAGTTGAGATATCTGCCTCTAGTAAGTGATGGAATCCAAAATCTAACCCCCATCTGCTAAATGCCAATTCTATTTTCACTATCCTTCTCGATCCAACCTGCGCTCGACTCCTTTACGGCTTCCTGGAAAACACACATCATGTAATAGAATCCCTCCACTCTCGGCTGATTCTTTTACACAGGACTACCCCACACACTCGTTGTTCACACTGCCTGTCCCTAGGGCAGGGGTCCCCAACCCCCAGGCCACGGACCGGTACCAGTCTGTGGCCTGTTAGGAACCAGGCCGCACAGCAGGAGGTGAGTGGCAGGCTGGCGAGCGAGCAAAGCTTCATCTGTATTTACAGCCGCTCCCCATCGCTGGCATTACCGCCTGAGCTCCACCTCCTGTCAGATCAGTGGCAGCATTAGATCCTCATAGGAGCGCGAACCCTACTGTGAACTGCGCATGCGAGGGATCTAGGTTGCACGCTCCTCGTTAGAGTCTAATGCCTGATGATCTGAGATGGAGCTGAGGCCGTGACGCTAGCGCTGGGGAGCAGCTGCAAATACAGATTATCATTAGCAGAGAGGTTTGACTGTGCGGAGACCATAATAAATCGACTGCTTGCAGATTCATACCAAAACCCTATCAGTGAGTGGCAAGTGAAAACAAGCTCAGGGCTCCCACTGATTCTGCATTATGGCGAGTTGTATAATTATTTCATTGTATATTACAATGTAACAATAATAGAAATAAAGTGCACAATAAATGTAATGCACTTGAATCATCCCGAAACCATCCACCCCCCGCCCCAGTCCATGGAAAAACTGTCTTCCACGAAACCGGTCCCTGTTGCGAAAAAGGTTGGGGACCACTGCCCTAGGGAAAGGGGAGGTAAAAGAACTGCTCTCACCATGAGCATTTCAGACATTTCCACGAGGTCCTTCTGACGAAATTTCTCATTGTTTAATGAATTTCTGAAAAATAAATAAATAAGAACACTTCTCCATTCAGGAAAAGTGTTCCTGATTCAAATGATTGTTTTTTCCTCTCTGAAACGCTCGGAGACACATCTGCATTAATTCTAGGTATGTGTGGAGATAACCTAACTTTCAGCCTGACTTGCCATTTAAAAGATTTACATTTCATCAGAGAGACACATATAATAAATTTACCATATTAAAAAACAGAACACTGTATTTCTTCATTTTCTTTCTCTGGCATGACAGGCAAGTGTGGTGTTAAGGCAGAGCGGAAGAAAACATGAAATGCCTCACTCTGGCTAAGCCTCCACCTGAACCTAGAACTGTATGGAGAAGAGGGAGAGAGGAGGGGAAAGAAAGTGAAGAGAAAAACTAAGAAGTAAAGACACAGTACTAAAGCACTGTCCTCTCAGTCAAGCAACTGAAACTCTGAGGTTCTGCTTGATTACTTTTATTCCCTTGTCACCCAAATCAACACACTCATCAAGACCTATTGATTTTTCCTTCAAGCGCATCTTATAACACCCATGCCTTGAATATTTACTGAGTGATTGCTATGGGCAAGGAAATATGCTATATACCATGGAGTATATAATATATACTAAACATAAAATTTCTGTAAGCTGCCCAGAATATATATATGTGTGTTATGTGATTATATGTATAATATAGTATATGAGTGTGTTTTTCGCTGCAATAGTTCTTATCCTCACAGATCTTGCAATCTCATAAGTAAAAAAAAAAAAGATGTGCAGAAAACAACATAATAAATTTATTAGGACAATGATCCAAAGACAGTTATAATTATAGGGCTATTACAGTTCAAAGAAGAAAAAGAATCTAGCTAGGGCAAGGCTTCATGGCAAAAATGAAACCTAAAATTGCCTAGAAGAACAGTTAAGCTCTTGTGCTGGGGTAATTCTTTCTTGTCATATTAATATTCTTTAAAATCACAATTCAATAATTAAAGTACAGCACTTCATGCAGTTATATTAAAAAAAAAAAAAGCTTCATTGCCATGTAAAAAAGACATAAGAACAGTCAATGCATTTGCCTTCACCAGGTCTAAAGCACCATTATCCACACTCAGCCATGACCTTCTGGAGATGGGCTTTCAAAACTCCAGGCTTTCTTCCCTTCCAATGTATTTGGCATGCTTCTTCAAGATTAATATTTCTTAAACCTCACTTGTATCATGTCATTCCCTTATCCTTTGGGGATCCTGACTTCTTTCCATTTCCAATCTAAACTTGTCTTTCTGACCCCACTCCTCCTATTTACTTTCCCTTCCTGTGACTCCACCTTTCATCCTCCCTGGAATCCAGCCCACCTCCCTGGGTGTGAATGCTGGCTCTGCCACTGTGAGCCATGCAACCACGGGCCAGCTAGGTATTCACTCTCTCAGTGCCTCATTTTCCTCATCTAGAAAATGCAACAGTTCTTGCCTCAAAACATTAAATGAAGTATTAGAACAGTGCCTGGCAGCTGCTAAGTACTCAATAAATGAAACATATATTTATCTGATGATTGCTGACAGGATATACTTCTTCCCTTTCATCATTATCATAATGTTATACTGGTTTTCCTTTGAGAAATTACCTCTCCCCAGATTCCATCTGCCCCTATGAAGGAATCCCAGAATCTACATCAGCCCTGGAGATGGGCACTCTATTCAGGCAAAACAAATTGCTCCCTCTCTCTCTCCTGGGAATTTAAGGACTGCAGCAAAAACATTCGGATGACAGCGCCCCAAGAAGGCAGGTAATTGGTAATTACTGTCTAGATGCTCAAGTCTGTTCTTCCCAAGACATAATTATTTAATTCTTTCCGGTGAGCTGGTCAGGATCCCACCACTGATTTTCCCTTTTGCTTAACTTTTCCTGAGTTGCTTTCAGATACTTACAACCAACTAAGTGATATATTAATCATCTCACTCTGAAGAAAATCCCACGGTCATCCCTTCCTTAGACACTCTCTTCACCTCACAAAGAAGGCTCTCTAATTTGCCTTTCACCTTCCCATATTCACCCCTCCCTCAAGTCCCAATACCCTTCAGTAAGTATCTGTCCACATTGATCTCCTTCTCTGTTCTTCCTTGACATCTAACATAGCACTGAATTTACCCTTCCTTTATAAAATCCTGCCTTGTACCATCCAGTATGTGGTAATGTGTTCATCTTGTCTAATCAACTGGCTCTTAAACCCTTTGGAAATGAAATCTGTACCTTATACATTGGTTTACAGCAGTGTTTAACCTGGTTGATTACTGTTTGCTTTTGATTAACTGATTGACTAACTGGCTGATTGATTAACTGCAAAAAGTTGAGAACTTTTCCTCTCTGTCACTCAAAGTCCTACATCTTTGTGAACTTCTTACGAATTCTGCCCAGTCTGTTCTCTCTTTGGTCATCTTAACTATGCCAGGATTTTCCAATTATCTCAGTTTAGTACTGAACACAGTTGCCTAATACAGATTTGTGAATGGATAAAGCAATGGTTTTCTATGGTTTTAAGAAATGTGATAAGAAATACTTTTCAGTGGCATGTGAACAGTACATTTGGATAGTGATTGGTTTTAGGCATTCACCAATCCCCCCCACCCCAATTGAACCTAATCAGAAAAGAGCAGCATTTCACAGACCCAGCAAGTTTCCTCCTGCCATCTGGTCTGAAAAGGAAGTCAAGAAACATTAGTAGGTGGCAGGGGCTAAAGACAGTTCTATTAGTACTTGGATGTCTTCTTCCACTCTGAATATTCAGCTTTATATATCCAACTGAATACAAAGACCTTCCAGGAATAGTAGTTGATTCTTCAGCTAGAATTTTCCTCTTTGTTTCATGCAAGTTCCACCTCCAGAAATATTAATATATCTCGACCAAATACCCTAGTTAGTCTCTGAAATTTGACAACAAATCCTGTAAAAATCATTTGAATCTCAGTAACATCAACCTTTAGAATATAATTTAGTTTCATCGTTTGTTTTATATCATGATTACCCAGAGATTTTTTTCTCTGGACTGAAGCACATTTTATGTCTGAGACCAGATGCAAAAGTTTGGATACTCTTTTCGTGTCAGCCATGATCTAAGACTCTCCACTTGTTTGCCATACCTCCACTTACTTCCTGTTCCTAGATCTTCAGGAAAGTTGAGCTAGACCATCATGACAGCTTTAATCAAACAGGAAAACTGATCCTGGTCAGGTAAATAATGGACAAAAGGAACTGAGAGTCTCTTGGGAAAGGTGATAAGACATTTCGTATTATCCCCATGCTTCTACAGAAAACTCCTGATACGATCTGAAGCCCTCCCAAGCTCAAATCCTTTCATGCTTCCCTCTTCTTAAAGGATAAAAACAATGACATACAAATCCCTCCATGATCTGTCCCCTGCAAAAATCTCCAACCTCATCTCTCACCACTTTCTTCCTCAATATTACAAAGTACTCTACCTCCCTTACATTATAAAGGATTGGGCAAAACAGTTCTTTAAAGTAAAAGTCCTAAAGAACTAGAAGTAAAAAGAAAAAGTAAGATCAATAATAAATCTTAAGTTATAAGGAAAGTACACAGCAAAGAAAGGAAAAGCAAACTCTTTCAGATTAACAGATTATATGCTATTATGCTACTCTAGATATGCCGGGACCATATCTAAGAGGCAACTGGATTGGTGGCCTCCATTGCAACCACCCAAAATTTTAGCAGTACGATTGAGGGAAAGAGGATCACCACCAGAATCACCTCCTTTCTCTCTACCAAGAGAGGAGCGACCGGGTTACGCACCACGTGATCCATCACACACATCATCAAGCTTAAACATACTACAGCCATGAATCCTCTACAATGACTAAACTGTTCTGTTTATTTTTATTTAAACCTTTTTCCTTTAGCCTCTATTAGCCTCTTCAATAGGTAGACTCTTAAACCTCAGAGCAGTAGATAAATCGTGGATTATGCAACAAAGCCCATTATCATTCATCACTTAATCCACCATCAGCCCAGGCCAGCCACCAGGGGATGGAGATGTGCTGAGGCACGCACCACTCCACCAACATCCCAATGGGAACCTTGGAGCTGGATAGTTCTATAAGCTCCTCCACTAACTAAATTCCGCCTTCTCAGTCCTCTCCCTCTTCTGCTGTTGACACAGCCCTCCAGCCTACCGTTCTACCCTCTGTGTAAGTAATACTCATTATCAACAGCTCTTAGCGTTTACACAAACCCCTGACTCCTGCTACTTCTCCTCACGTTCTCATCTATATTTAGATCCTCTCTCATCCACCCTCAGAGCCAGAGAGGGATGAGCACTTTCCTGACTCTTCCACTGCTACTTTTATACCACGATTCCTCCACTTTCATGAAAAAACTCTCCTCTTTTGAAGTTAATGGAGTGCGCTAATTCTCTTCCCCATCTAGGCTTCCAAGTGTGATACTCACACTTCAAAAGTCTGAAGCCTGCCTACAGCTTTCTTACTAACATTCTCAAGGATTTCCCCTCAATTGTTTTTATGTTTGTTCCAATACAGCCTCGGCGTTATTTTAACTCAGCTCCCTCCATGATTCTAACGTCAATCCCCTTCATCCATCCAACTTTACAATAACATTCCTCCAACTCAATTAAAATGCAGTTAAAATTGCCATTAAACTGCAATTAAAATTCCTCCAACTCACCCTGAAATCTGAAACCTCCTTTCTATGACAGCTTTCTACTTCATCCACTTCATCACTCTACCCTGACTTTTTATTCTCATAGTGACTTCTGTTCTTCATCTGTCCCAATCCATTTTCCATGACTATCACTCCCATTTGGGGTTCCCTTGCCTCTCTGGAAACCATGGCCTATAATTTCGACAATGTTTTCTTCGTCACTCTAGATGTCGTACCCTCTTGATTGCTGGCCACGTGTGTCTTGTCAGTCTCCCAGGTTGAATCTCCCACATCTGCTTTCTCTATTCCTATTCCTGGGTTCTTAAAACTTGCAGAAAGGTGTAAAGGAGTGTTGGATATTTCCCCAACAAAGACAAACTATTAAACATCTGGTAGCTCTTCGGTTACTGTCTGGAAACGTTTGTTTTGTTGTTGTTCTCTTCTACAGATTCAGCACTCCTATATCTAAAAATCACTTGCACCGGGCTCTGCATACATGTATTTTCTTATCCTTTCCCTTAACGAGCACTCTTAAGGACATAGTCTACAATCACTACATCCATTTGTCCACTTTACACTCACTCCTTAACAGAACCCATCGGCTCTATTCCTACCACACTAATGAAATTTAAGGAGGTTCATCAATTACATTTCTTTTTCCTTTTAACTTCTCAAACTCCTTGACTCCAATAAACTACTGACCTGGCCGCATAGCCTGCTGACAAGAGAACAGATCTGACTGGCTGACCCCAGCCTGGCTCAGGCATAGCTCTCATGCAGCAGAGGTGAGTTGGGCACCAAAATTCCATCACAGGCGCCTAGGTGGCAGCCAGGGCCACCTAGCCAATAGCCCAGCTATCACCAGCCAATCAACAGCACTCAGAGGCTTTCCTTTCTTGTTAGAGGACAGAGACAATTGCTGGTCTTTCGGTTTATAAGAAACACCCCCATTTCTCCTCCCCTGTACTAGATCCTCCAGAGCCTCGACTCGGCACTGAATCCAGTTCCCTGTTTGGCAGTAAAACTTTACCTCTCAGTACTCAGCTCTCCTTAACAACATCTTCCAACAAAGTGCCTAAAAAGTGAAGATACCTCTATTGCAACATTCACTATTTTACATTCAATATTGGTCAAAATTACTTCTCATGAATTTTCACGCTGTGACTTCTCCGAAGGGAATTCACTTATTTAGATGTCCAATGGACTTTCACTGAGTACCTCTCATTTTCTATATACCATAGGGATGGCTGATCTTACAAAGATGAGTAAGGTATGGCGCCTGACTTCAACGAGTCCACAGTCCAGAGGAGCAAAGAGGCCAGCAAGAAAGGACTATAAACAGAGAGATAATGACTGCGAGAGATAAGTGTACAAAGTCTTCTCAGAGTAGGCAGAAGGAGGAGGATTATCTCTTCTAGGGATAATCAAGAAGCCTCCACTTATATTCCTAAATAAATTGTAACCCAACTCCTTTGTCACTACTTTTTCTTTCTCTATGGACCATTACTGTATTCGACTGCACTGTAATGCAATTGAAACAAAAGGACCCCTATTATTACCATGTACTTTTTTTAACTGGGTTTTTTATCAAGGATTTTTTAAGAGCTTAGAGTACCTTAGCCTACACCCTTCTACTCCTGTTAAAAAGAGACCTAAATTTTATTTCCAGTAGGAAACTACATTGAATAATCACATGTTTTAAGTGTGTATACACAATGTCACTAGAACCCTAGCATCACAAATGTGCATCACACGTATGAGCGTGCATACTTTCCTGGGTATAGGTATATGTACACATACACCATCACTGTAAATTTTGTGTATCCTTCCTATTGTAGTCAGTCCACACACGCACAAAAATAACCTGAAAAATAGGTTTAGGGCACTAGTAGTTGTTTTTTGCTCAGCATCTCTTCTCTAGAAACTCCTGTTGTTTTGGTAACGTATATTCCCATTCACAAGGTGAAGCAGAAGATGTCACGGTCCTGTGATGTGCATTCTCTAGACATAGTGACCAGAGATGATCATATGGCTCAAACAAGGACCATCAATACACTCCCCATGAGTTTGGAAATTTATAAAGGTCAGTTTCCCTCTTGGGGCCTTCATGTCAATATGCAAAACTTGGGAACTTCTGGCAGCAACATTCTACCATGTGACTCAAAGAACAGAGGAAGCCTGTCCACAGCGAGAGAGTAAAGCAAAGCAGAAGAAGCACTGACAAAGACCTGAAACAGGATTCCCGAGTTTCTCACACTGCTCAAACTTCTTACAAATTTCCCTTTTTTGCTTAAGCTCCAATTGAATTTCTATCACTTGCTAATAAAAAAACAATGCTGACTAATAAAATTCTATATGATCAGTTATATAATAGGAGGAAAATATCACTCAAGTAGTGTAGGTTGTGCATCCAATTGGCCAAAAAAAAAGGGAAAACTCTCACTGGTTGTGATAACCAGTTCAGAATACATAGTGAATCTGGAGGACAGAAACTATAGAGATGTGATTACCTTAAACATTAAAGTCGTTCTTGACTCTTTGCTCTTCTTCTTCCCCAATGTTTACTTTTTCCTATCTTTTATCCCTCACCAAGTCCTACCAATTCTTTCTTTTAAATGCCTTTCATAACTACACCATCTTATCCATTTAAATTATAATTACCCTAGTCCAGACTTTCTTAGCTAAATGGACCCCCATTTCCAGTCTCCTCATAACCACATATTTTGCATGCTTCTCTCCAGGAGATTATAAAAATTATACATATCATGCTTCCAGTTCTTCAATTTCCAGTGGATCTTATTGTTAACTGAATAATAATTTTAAAATTTAGCCAGGCATCAAGTCCTTTCATAATCTAGATTCCATCTACCTCTCAAACTTACATATCCCTACTCCTTTCTATGACTTCTGAATATATCATCAACTTAATTGTCATCAACAGAGTGAGTACAATGTGTCAGGCACTATGCTTGTGATTTTATAATCCCTATAATACTTATAACAACTGATTTTTTCCAATGAGCCTTCAAATTCTTTGACACTATTCCCATTGAAAGATGGGGACTATGTTCCCTCCACTAGAATCCGGACCAATCTAAGTTTGTAAGTAACAAAATGCACCAACAGTGACACTGTTAACTTCTTAGGCTAGGTCTGAAAGGATAATACAGCCTCTGCCTTGCTAAAAGGAAGAGAGGGAAAAAAAGATGGTGACTAATACATTCTATACAACCATTTTATAATGGAATGAACAGGCAGTGTGCATCTCTTGGTACACTCACCTTTGGAGGACTGAATCACCAGTAACAAGTCTGACAAACATTAGGCTGCAAAGAAGCTCAGGCCACATAGGGAGACCATTCATAGATGCTCTAGATAAAAGCCCCAAATGAGGGCCCAGACAACAGCCAACAACAAGTAAACACAGTTAGTAAAGATTGCCCCCAGATGATTCTGGCCCCGAGCTGTCAAGTCACTCCCAGTGAGACGAGCCTTCCCAGCTCGGATGCTTCATCCTTAGTGTATAGGAATGCTAGAGATTTCGGTGCATTAATTTTGTATCCTGCTACTTTACCAAATTCATTGATTAGCTCTAGTAGTTTTCTGGTAGCATCTTTAGATTCTCTATGTATAATATCATGTCATCTGCAAACAGTGACAGCTTTACTTCTTTTCTGATTTGGATTCCTTTTATTTCTTTTTCTTCTGTGATTGCTGTGACCAAAACTTCCAAAACTATGTTGAATACTACTGGTGAGAGTGGGCAACCTTGTCTTATTCCTGATCTTAGTGGAAATGGTTTCAGTTTTCCACCATTGATAACAATGTTGGCTATGGGTCTGTCATATATGGCCTTTATTATGTTGAGGTAAGTTCCCTCTATGCCTACTTTCTGGAGGGTTTTTACCATAAATTGGTGTTGAATTTTGTTGAAAGCTTTTTCTGCATCTATGAGATGATCATATGAGGCAAACTTTATTTTAAAGTCTATTTTGTCTGATATGAGAATTCCTACTCCAGCTTTCTTTAGATTTCCATTTGCATGGAATATCTGTTTCCATCCCCTCACTTTCAGTCTGTATGTGTTCCTAGGTCTGAAGTGGATCTCTTGTAGACAGCATATATATAGGTCTTGTTTTTGTATCCATTTAGCCAGTCTGTGTCTTTTGGTTGGAGCATTTAATCCATTTACATTTAAGGTAATTGTCAATATGTATGTTCCTATTACCATCTTCTTAATTGTTTTAGGTTTGTTATTGTAGGTCTTTTCCTTCTCTTGTGTTTACTGCCTAGAGAAGTTCCTTTAGCATTTGTTGTAAAGCTGGTTTGGTGGTGCTGAATTCTCTTAGCTTTTGCTTGTCTGTAAAGGTTTTAATTTCTCCATCAAATCTGAATGAGATTCTTGCTGGGTAGAGTAATCTTGGTTGTAGGTGTTTCCCTTTCATCACTTTCAATATGTCCTGCCATTCCTTTCTAGCTTGCAGAGTTTCTGCTGAAACATCAGCTGTTAACCTTATGGGGATTCCCTTGTATATTATTTGTTGTTTTTCCTTTGCTGTTTTTAATATTTTTTCTTTGTCTTTAATTTTTGATAGTTTGATTAATGTGTGTCTTGGCATGTTTCTCCTTGGATTTATCCTGTATGGGATTCTCTGTGCTTCCTGGACTGAATTGACTATTTCCTTTCCCAAATTAGGGAAGTTTTCAACTGTAATCTCTTCAAATATTTTCTCAGACCCTTTTTTTTTCTCTTCTTCTTCTGGGAGCCCTATAATTCAAATGTTGGTGCGTTTAATGTTGTCCCAGAGGTCTCTGAGACTGTCCTCAATTCTTTTCATTCTTTTTTCTTTATTCTGCTCTGCGGTAGTTATTTCCATTATTTTATCTTCCAGGTCACTTTTCTGTTATTCTGCCTCAGTTATTCTGCTATTGATTCCTTTTAGAGAACTTTTAATTTCATTTGCTGTGTTGTTCATCATTGTTTGTTTGCTCTTTAGTTCTTCTCGGTCCTCGTTAAACTTTTCTTGTACTTTCTCCATTCTATTTCCAAGATTTTGGATCATCTTTACTCTCATTACTCTGAATTCTTTTTCAGGTAGACTGCCTACTTCCTCTTCATTTGTTTGGTCTGGTGGGTCATTGCCTTGCTCCTTCATCTGCTGTTTGTTTCTCTGTCTTCTCATTTTGCTTAACTTACTGTGTTTGGGGTCTCCTTTTTGCAGGCTGCAGGTTCATAGCTCCCGTTGTTTCTGGTGTCTGCCCCCAGTGGCTAAGGTTGGTTCAGTGGGTTGTGTAGGCTTCCTTGTGGAGGGGACTGGTGCCTGTGTTTTGGTGGATGAGGCTGGATCTTGTCTTTCTGGTGGGAAGGACCGCGGCCGGTGGTGTGTTTTGGGGTGTCTGTGACCTCATTATGATCTTCAGCAGCCTCTCTGCTAATGGGTGAGGTTGTGTTCCTGTCTTTCTAGTTGTTTGGCATAGGGTGTCCAGCACTCTAGCTTGCTGGTCATTGAGTGGAGCTGGGTCTTAGCGGTGAGGTGGAGACCTCTGGGAGAGCTTTTGCTGTTTGATATTATTTGAAGCCAGGAGGTCTCTGGTGGACCAATGTCCTGAACTCAGCTCTCCCACCTCACAGGCACAGGCCTGACACCCAGCTGGAGCACCAAGATCCTGTAAGCCACATGGCTCAGAAGAAAAGGGAGAAAAAAAGAAAGAAAGAAAGAAAAGTAAATAAAATAAAATTATTAAAATTTAAAAAATTATTAAAAATAAAAAAAGTAAAACGTAATAAAAGAAAAGAAAAAAGAAGAAATGGAAAGACAGAGCGCTAGGACAAATAGTAAAAGCAAAGCTATACAGGGCTTCCCTGGTGGCGCAGTGGTTGAGAGTCCGCCTGCCAATATAGGGGACATGGGTTCGTGCCCTGGTCTGGGAAGATCCCATGTGCCGCGGAGTGGCTGGGCCCGTGAGCCATGGCCGCTGAGCCTGCGCGTCTGGAGCCTGTGCATCCAGAGCCTGTGCTCCACAACAGGAGAGGCTACAGCAGCGAGAGGCCCATGTACCATGAAAAAAAATAAAAGCAAAGCTATACAGACAAAATCACACAAAGAAGCACACATATACACACTCACAAAAAGAGAAAAGGGAAAAATATATATATATATATATATATATTTAAAATAAAGGAAGAGAGCAACCAAATCAATAAACAAATCTACCTATGATAGTAAACTCTAAATACTAAACTAAGATAAACATAAAACCAGAAACAAATTAGATGTAGAAAGCTAACCCCAAGTCTACAGTTGCTCCCAAAGTCCACCGCCTCAATTTTGGGATGATTCGTTGTCTATTCAGGTATTCCACAGATGCAGGGCACATCAAATTGATTGTGGAGCTTTAATCCGCTGCTCCTGAGGCTGCTGGAAGACATTTCCCTTTCTCTTGTCTGTTCGCACAGCTCCTGGGGTTCAGCTTTGGATCTGGCCCTGCCTCTGCATGTAGGTCGCCTGAGGGCATCTGTTCTTCCCTCAGACAGTACGGGGTTAAAGAACCAGCTGATTGGGGGCTCCGGCTCACTCAGGCTGGGGGGAGGAAGGGGTACAGAATGCGGGGCGAGCCTGCGGCGGCAGAGGCCAGCATGACATTGCAACAGCCTGAGGTCCCGTGCGTTCTCCGGGGGAAGTTGTCCCTGGATCATGGGACCCTGGCAGTGGCGGGCTGCACAGGCTCCCAGGAGGGGAGGTGTGGAGAGTGACCCGTGCTCGCACACAGGCTTCTTGGTGGCTGAAGCAGCAGCCTTAGCATCTCATGCCCGTCTCTGGGGTCTGTGCTGATAGCTGTGGCTTGCGCCCGTCTCTGGAGCTCATTTAGGCGGTGCTCTGAATCCCCTCTCCTCACGCATCCTGAAACAATGGTCTCTTGCCTCTTAGGCAGGTCCAGTCTTTTTCCCAGACTCCCTCCCGGCTAGCTGTGGCATACTAGCCCTCTTCAGGCTGTGTTCATGCAGCCAACCCTGGTCCTCTCCCTGGGATCTGACCTCCGAAGCACGAGCCTCAGCTCCCAGCTCCCACCCGTCCAGGTGGGTGAACAGACAAGCCTCTCAGGCTGGTGAGTGCTGGTCAGCACCGATCCTCTGTGTGGGAATCTCTCTGCTTTGCCCTCCGCACCCCTGTCGCTGCACTCACCTCCGTGGCTCCAAAGCTTCCCCCCCTCTGCCACCCCCCGTCTCCGCCCAAGAAGGGGATTCCCAGTGTGTGGAAACCTTTCCTCCTTCACGGCTCCCTCCCAGAGATGCAGGTCCCGTCCCTATTCTTTTGTCTCTGTTTTTCCTTTTTTCTTTTGCCCTACCCTGGTACGAGGGGAGTTTCTTGTCTTTTGGGAAGTCTGAGGTCTTCTGCCAGCGTTCAGTCGGTGTTCTGTAGGAGTTGTTCCACATGTAGATGTATTTCTGATGTATTTGTGGCGAGGTAGGTGATCTCCACGTCTTGCTCCTCTGCCATCTTGAAGGTCTCCCCAGAAAACCAGGTTTTATACTTTAGTTCCACAGTTGATAAACAAGGGTTCCCAACGGCAATTTTATTTTCCTTTTTACTATTCTTAGTATTTTTAGATTGTAGAGCAAATTTTTATTTCAGTTGACCTTCCAATGTTCTCTGGTAGCATGTTTTATCTTTTCCACATAAAAATAAGTAGGAATTTTTTAATGTTTACTAATTACTTGAATTCCTTTTTTTTTTTTTGAATTCTTGAATTCTTAACTCTAATAAAAGTCACATCTAAATAATTAGGGTGTGTCCTGGTTTTAAATATGGATCATTTAGCAACAAGCATAATTGTATACAGCTGAGAATAGTTTTAGGATATTTTAAAGAAATCATACTAGGAAAAACACTTCCAATGTACCCTATGCTCCTAACAGACCCACATCAAGTAGTCAGTCATCAACTTTTGAAGATGTATAAGGGAATGATATGTCATTTTCTGTGTATGGTCCAACATGTATAGCCTTGAAGTATCCATAGGAGACATCAACAAACATCAGAGGAATTCACCATACCAAATAAGAAGTCCAAAAGAGTAAAATATCTTTTTTCTAGCCTTCTACAGCCAGCATTTAAGGTACTGTTTTAATGATTATGTAGATTAATTCACTATACACAGTTCTTTAATAATGGCATTAATTTTGTATGCAGGCAGATTTTATTTTTTAAATGGGTTCCACAGTGATTTAAATTGAAAGTAACGGTGAGAAACATTTATTTAGCTAAACCCATTATTCAATATTTAGGCTGTTATGGAGCTATGAACTTCCTACAAAATAAGAATATAGATTTCTGTACACTTCTTCTGTTATGTTGGAGCAACACCAAATATGATGGCCACCGGATGGACAGAATCATTACCTGAATTCTCATATCGACACACAGGTGAAATGGTGAAACAGAGCTCCTAGGGCATGGGGAGGGGGGCAGGGTGGGTAGAGTCCCAAATTTGGGATCAGACCAATAGAAGTTTTTCTTGCAGCCCTACCACTTGCTTACTTTTTACTCTGGTAAAGTTACTTCATCTCTTTAAATCTAAATTTACTTTATTCACTTGGAAAAATGGAATTATAATACCTTGCTTTAGGGTTGACATGAAAATTAAAATAAATGCATATTTATTGTGTAGGCCATTGAAATGAGGAGAAAGTTCTTAAGAGGCATGACCTGACTTAATCTAGCGCAATACAGTAACATGTAAAAAGTGCCTAGAACACCATGCTGTTATAAATGTTAATGATCCTAAAGAATCCAACTGATTCTTGTTATAAATTTAATACAGACAGTGAGTTCTCTAGGCTTCCCTTATATCACCCTTCTCTAAGTACGTATTTCTATACACTTGCATACTATGGGCTAAAAGAAGCTTTGTACCTTACAGAAATTCTAGCACACTGGCAGAAGAACTTACGTACAAAAATGTTCACTGAGCATTGTTGCTAATCAATGAAAATCAGAAAAAAATTAAAATGTTCATTTATAGGAGGATGACAAATTTTGATATATTCACTCAACCATTCTATTCAGATAAACCACAAAAACAAAATTTTAAGCAAAAAATAAAATAAAGTTGCAGAATGATATCTATAATATAAAACCACTTATATGAAATTTTAAAGCATGGAATGTATTGTAAGTAGATTTATACTTAATAATTAATAACATACTTAATAATTGTGTGATAAGGTGCATGGAAATGGCAAAATCCAAATTCAGGGCAAGGCAGGAGGTAGGAAGCAAGGCAATGAGATCAGGCAGGTGTCCAAAGAGGGCTTCAACTCTATCCAATATGCTTTACTTTCTCAAAAAACAAATTAGACTGGAGCAAAGATGGTAAAATGTTTAGATTCTATAGAGCTGGCTAGTAGAAGTTTATTATATTATTCTCCATATTTTCGGTATATTTGAAATATTTTACAGTAAAAAGAAGCTTTACCATCATGTAAATAAAAAGAGGCAATTTCCCATAACAGACAATAGTTGTTCCAGAGATACTCAGGCAATGAAGAAGGACAGGAACGGCAGGGATGGGGAGGTGATTAAAGTAATAAGAGGGCTGGGTATAGAAGAGAAGCTCCTCTCTGACTCTGAAACCAGGAAGATAATTTTCCTTCCAAGGATTAAGGAAAGAATTCAGCTATGTAAGTTGTGAAGAGAATAGAAATGATTCATTGTTAATCCAGAAATCAGTGTACATTATCCAGAAACAACATTAAGCTTGAAATACTTACTACAACCCCGGTCTTGGTGGTAGTTTCTCTGTATGTGAAGTTGCAAATTGCCCAGGCTAAATAATACGTGGACATGAGAGGGGTCTGTGAAAAGTGATCCGTAACCCATCCATCTTCCTCAAACACGGAAGTTTCCACCGGCATATTGGATAAAGATAAATAGGTTGCTTGATGCTTGATGCTGATTTTGAAAGTAGCCTTGTAGATTGGCTCATCAAAACAAGGAAATGCCTTTCTGGCATGTGTAGGCGAAAACTGAGTAACGCCAAGGAACCTGGAAAAAAGAAAATGACATTCTCAATTACATTTGTGGCTTGAGTTAAGTTATAACCACTTTATATGCTTCTGCTTATAAAATAATATGCTTGAGCAAAATTACGAGACAGTTTTTTTCTGAATCAAACTTACGTGCATGAATAGCATGGAAGCATACTTCATACATATTTCCACAACAATGAAAATTCTTCAGGGAACTTTTGTCTCAACTAAAGGAAATTCTCTAAACCCAGAGCCATGCTTATTAGACAAAATATTACACTTTACAGAAAAACAACTCATCATCATATTGGCAAGTACTGGAAAATAATGGTTCTCCTTTTTGGCATGCCTCAGTCTCCTCTCCGAAACTGTACAACCAGTAAAGACAACGAAATCAAAATCCAAAACTTGTCATCAGATACAAGTAGGGCATAGACCATCACTGAGAAACATCTATGTCCTCAAATCTCAGGCTCAAATGGCCTGATTTTGTTAAGGAAAAGCATTTTGAAATCTGACAAAACTTGGTCTGCATTCTGGCTCCACAACATTTCTTAGCCGAATCATCTTGGATGATTGCTAAATTTCCCTAAGGTGTACATGTTCATTGCTTAAAAGGAAATAATCACGCCTAACTGAAAAAGCATTGTAGAGCTTAGTAGAATGGAAAAGGGGATGTAAAGCACCTATCACTGTGAATAGATGAACAGCACCCCGAAGGCAGTTAATAAGCAGCAGCCACTGATTCACAATATCTTCAACCTTTCCTGGAGTGCTATAATATACATTTACATAGAATAATCCAGATACCGTTGGTTTTTACCACCCATGATATATATTTACTATATAAATTATATGTTAATATAATAAAGTAAATTAACTAATAAATATCTATATAATAAATACATCAATGTGTGCACATATATATATAAAATATTTAATGCCCTCAAGTTTTCAGATCAAGCTGCAAAGTTGCATCTCATTAAAACTCCAGAAGCACCCTCTACATTCTTTCACTGTTATGGTTACAAATCAAAACACTCAAACTAAGTACTTGAAAAAGGACACACTTTTAACTTAAAAATGGGGCCATTATTTATGAAAACATTCATGACATAAATTAATTAAACTTTTAAAATGATACTAGTTAAAACTGGACATAAGTCAATAACCCTTCATAAAACATTACTGAGTGCTACAAGTCATTTCTTTAAAAGGCTCTTTCCCCATAGTAGTTCTGCCACCCCTCCCCTCTCCATCATCCACAGTGTTCATGGTTAATCTCACATGGCACACTTTCCCGCTGAGCCAAAACTTGGCCTTAAAATTATTCTCAGCACAGCACTTCAGGCAGTTACTACCGATCAGTAGGTGTTGACATGTGTATTGAATTGTACTGGCTATCCCTGGCTCAAACCATGAAATGTAAATGTTTATACTTTTTTAAAATTATGAAGCTTACATGCATTATTGAGGGCTTACTTTTTAAAAGTTTAGTTTTGAAACAGAGAAAAATAAGACATTTTCAAGATTAATTGTATATTTATTCTGAGAGAGGGGAATTGAGAATTATCTTGAAATAGTACTGGGCTGCTGCATACCAGGCTTGGATAAATCACTTAACTACCTGAGTCTATTTTTTCATTAGTAGAAGGGAAATAATATTTTCTAGGCCTCCCTTACAAAACTGTCGAGATGATAAAATGGGGTAGTGTATAGGAAAGAAGTTTTAACTATAAATCTTCAGAAAAATGTAAGGTTAAAGTTGGAAGCAATCTTAGAAACAAATTGTCCAGCTCTCGTAAATTCCTAAAATGAGAAAGTAGCTCCAGTAGGGTTAAGCGATTTCTCCAAAGTTACGCAGGCAATTAGCGCAAAGCCGGGTCTAGAATTCACATTTTCTGTGTATGAGTAAAAGGTAATTTTATTTCAAAAACAGTAAAATTAATCTTTAGCCATAATTTATAAACAATGTTTTAATTTGACTATTGGTAATAAAGGTTCTTCTTTCCAAACTTGCCAGCATCTTGGTAATATTTTTCCTATTTTCTACTGACAGTAATATAGTTCTTGCTTAACGGAGTGTCAGTAACTTTTAATTAAGATGCACCCATTTACAATTTGCACGTGCTTTTGTCTTACATATGTGCTTGAATCTCATCTTTCTTATTAAAAACGTCCACTGAGCTTTATATTTCTTTACTGAGGCTATTTAAAAGATACCTATGGAATTTAATATATGAGGAAAAGTGTTCCCTTTTAACTTTCAAGTACCTGAGAAATCCAATTCCAGTCATTGAGCAAACAGATATTGTCTGCTATGTGTGATTTTCACTCTATTAGGTGTGTGGTAGGATTTTTTTTTTTTAAAGATGTAACCATTTTTGTCCTTAAGGCCTTTGCAATCTACCTGAAAAGGGAAATATATATAATACATAAGAAACAACTAATAATACGAGGGGAAAGTTCTGCAAGAGTTCAACAGAGAGGCTGCACTTAGAGTGTATTAGTCATTAAGTAAAAAATCAAAGGTGTCTTTGGTATTCAGTAATGAAAGGGTAGGAATTTATTAGATGTAGAAGATCTAAATACCTCTGGGCTAAAGAGAAATTAATAAACCAAATATTTATGCAGAAGAATCATGTTGTGCTCAAGTCTCTTTTTGCCTCATATAGTAAGTAAATATGTTAGTAAGGCTAGCAATTTAAATAGCTGATTCTCAGAGTTGAAAGGAACTATAAAGATTATCTAGTGACTTTTTCTGCAATTAATATTCTTAATGAATTCCTACACACAGTATATATCTATGCACTGAGGGCCACATATATTTGATAATGTCTAAATGAGGAAATACCAATTTCACAGTCTGGCACCTGAGGACGATTGCAATTGAATTTCAATTCAGTATTTAGCAAATCAAAACAAGCCCCTTGGAAACAAGAGCAGTTGGACTAGATTACACTTAGGGTCTTTTCCAAGCTTGAGATCCTATAACTGAACAAAAATTTAAAATAAAATATTCCCTGAATTTGATGAGATGTTTTTAAAATATTAAATTACGTTACTGCTAAATGGCTTTTTGCTACAAGATCTATTATAACACATTTGCTTTTCTTAGTCACCATTTTTAAGTGTTCAACGCTGTGGAGAAAATGATAAATAGATGTGCTTCCTTCCCTCAAAGAGTTTATACTCCAATAAAATAAATAAAACATATGCCTAAACAGGTATCGTACAAAAAGACATGACAACGAGGGAAAATGCATGAAGAAATTACATCTTCCAAAGCAAGGTTTCTCAACCTTGGCACTACTGACTTTTTTTTTTTTTAATGTTAAGTATTGGTGATTCAGTGGTAGAATTCTCGACACTACTTACATACGAGGGTGGATAACTATTCTTTGTCGGAGCCATCTTGTGCTTAGCAGCATCCCTGGCTTCTACCACTAGATGCCAGTAGCACCCCCTCTCTCCCGCTGTGACAACTGAAACGTCTCCAGACATTGCAGATGTCCCCTGGGAGGCAGAACTGACCCCGCTGAGAACCACCAGCCTTAAGAACTGAAGGAAGGCTTTATGGAGGAGGAAGCGTAAACTCCTGGGTAGTAAGGGTCACAGACACATTGGAGAAGTGAGCCAATTGACTACTGGTAGCACAGAAATAAACCTTTAAGAAAGTTTTGCCTCACATATGAAGTTCGCACCCTGTCTGCTCTCTTCCAGGTTCCGATTTTCTCGGAGCCCAGTGTTGCCGTCTACCTCGAACACCTACCTCTCTCACCCTTGATAGTCTCCTTTCTAACAAAGAGAGCCAGTTTCAGTCTCAGTGCCCCCAACAGGCAACACTGTCTGTTGGATTTCAGAAACATAATCTTGTCTTCGCTGCGTATATTTTATGGTTGCCTTCAACTGGCGGAAGTGAGACTGCTTTCCTGCTTACCGTCAGTAGAAACGCCAGAGACCTCTAGCGAAAGGGATTCGGAGCAGAAAATAATGAGTTTGGTTTCTGAGCAAATTTCAGGTGGAGTTTGAGGCGGTAGCAGTACACCAGGTAGAAAAAAATACAAAAAAATAATTAAAAATAGAGAACATTTTAATATAGAGTAAGGATGTGAAATACCTATGTAAATACAGCAAGAAATAAAACAGTAGGAGGCTGAAGGTAATGCGGAAGAGCATTTTGTTGTCTACTTTTCTCCTGCTTTTTCTCAAACAAAATCATTTGTATCTTTTAAGGAATCCCTCTATTATCATAAAAACATTCCACCTCCAAAAGTGACATCCTGGAAGTGTTATTCCAAGAATGTCACTTTAGCATAACTAGAAAAATATGAATAATATACATGTATTTTAATGCTCTTCCATCTAAAATAAATTACTTGATTTCTTAACAACTTGTCTATTTGACATTTTGGTTGAGCTAAGAAGTAGAGCTTAAAGCTCTATGTTGCCTCTTAAGGATACAGAGAATTGATTTCTTCTTATTTCTGCGGAAGTTCAACTAGGCAAGCTACTTGTGTCAAGTCATTATAAGATTCAGCAGAAGTAATGCATTAACGTTGGTTGATATTGCCAACATATTACAGTATATGATACAATTTCTGTTCCATTATTTTCAGTTTGCCTTTTCATCAAGTTAAAATATGCAGAAGAAACAAACATTTGCATAACACTGCTAGTATTCAGATAGATTCATGTTTCATTGCGGAGCCCACCAAAACCAAGAGAACCTCAAAAATGGCAAGGCGTTTTTGAGAAGTTTCCATTTTGACCACATCTATGCAGACCACACATACAGCACAGTGAAAAATGCTCTTTGAACTTGCTTCTATCGCAACTGCAATTTGCCTACGGTTGCAATAGTTTAAAATTGGTAATAAAAACTCCCAAGATCGAAAGAAGTGATCCAGTGGATCATCCAGCTACTATTCAACTGTTTCCAGGAACTGAGCAAAGTTACAGGATCATGGAAGTTACACGTCCCATTTAAAGTTAAGGTTGTTAATCAAAATGCAAATTACTACTCAATGACAAAACATTTTAAGCCAAAATGGGTCGTTGTTTAGACTCTGTGTTTTTATGTACTTCAATGAGTCAGTAAAACTCTGCCATTTCAGAAGAGAAGTGTTCCTGCTGAACATTCAGTGCTATAAGCAAGCACGTAGTCTATTGTTTTTTAAATAACCATTCTAGTAAACTAAAAACATAATGCAATAATGCCAGCAAAATGTATGTAGGAAGTGGTGCACATGTGAATAATCGTGTTATAAAAACAGAGCATAAAATTCATAATTGTTTTCATTTTTATACACTACTGTTATCGAAAATGAGCACTGAGTACTTGATCACCATTGATGAAGAGTATTACGAATGCACTAAAATTACTTTCCTGTGCCATAATATTAGGTTTTCATAAGAATAAATAAACTAGTGTCTGCGATTCATTTCTTTAATAGTGGAAAGAGAAAAAGTATTATGTAAGTATTATAAAGTACTACTACTGGTGGAACTCACAAAGTCTTGAAAACAGTATCTAACAACTGATGTGCCTTTCCCTTGGTACTTGGAGCTTTTCTTTTCCTGTACTAGCTTCCAGTGACAAGGAAGGCACCCTCCTGACCCTTTGGTAGCTGGTTTGCTGACAGAGAGCAGGGCCATAATCAGAGTTGTGAGTTCCTTTTGTTTCACACACTCTTCCCACTCCCTCAATCCTCTCCATCTCAGTGTCTGGACCAAGCATGGAGCTTCTCTAGCTGTGAAATACCACAGCCTTCCTCTTCTCTTCCTTCTTCACTGTGGAAGGGCTCTGCTTCTTCCTCTCCCCCATCTTTTGAACTCTGCATAGGGGGGCAAAACAAACAGCAGTGGAAGGGATGTCCACAGTGATCATTTCCCACTGTCTTGCTAGTAAGGGGAAACCTAAGGCAAAAACATTGAGCCTAAATGACCTTGTACCAGCTCTAAGGGTAGATGTCCAGGCATGTAATAGTATAATCGTATTTCATACCCACAAACGTGCTTACTAGTTGTCAGACACCATTCTAAGTGCTTTATTACTTTACTCATGTAATCCTCACAAATAACCCCATGAAAGAGGATATCATTATCCTCATTTTCCAGATAAGAATACCAGACGCAGAACAGTTAGGAAACTTGGCCAAGGTCATAAAGCTAATAAACGGCAGAGTCAAGACATAAATCGAGGCAGTCTGGTTCCAGAGTCCCTGAACACACACACACCCCTTGCCACCCAGCAACACAACTAAAAGTGGCTCGCTTATTCTTAAAGAGATAAAAAGTAAAAAGTAACCAACAGTGGCAATTTTACAACTTGATTCTTTTTCCATCCTATGATTCTTTTTTTTTTTTTTTTGAGTGTGTAGTCATGAGGAAAGATCCGAATACTTAAACTAAAACTTCATCCGGCAAATCAACACAGGTCTGCACTGGGAGGAATCCATTCTCCCCTGTCCCTGCACAACTGTTGCCGCCGGAGCTCCTTAAACCCTGGGGCCCCTTGTTTATTCAGAGACTGAGAAGGCACACTTGGAGGCAAGGAGGGCAGGAGTGGGGAGCCTGGGACCCTCCCCCTCAATTCAGCCCCACTCAGTAAGATCTTGTCAGTCTTATTTCACTCTCACAGCCCACTCACCAGCATCCAGATGTGCCTGTCTGTGAATCATTTCAGATTGTCCAAAGAACTGGGAAGGGCAAGAAGTGTTTTGCATCTTTATATTCTCTCAAATCCTATGTAGCAAAATTCTGTTGGAGAGAGCAGCCAGTCTCTAGTGGCAAAAAGCAGGATTGCATGGGTCTTTGAGAAACTCTGGAAGAACCCAGCCACTACTGTAAGTTTGAAAGGATATACAGGACACACAAAGAATTAAAAGGATGATAAGGTGATGATCATGGCTGGTGGGTAGGAGGATGAGCCTGGGGCTATGGAGGGATGCCCTTCTTTACAGACTGTGAAACACTTATGAGTTAAAGGTAGACTATTTCTTCTTCACTCTTTTTATACCATTCTTTACAGTCATGCTTAAAGAAGTGAGTCCTATTCTTAAAGAGACAAATATCTTTATGTCATCATCAAATGTCATCATCATCCTCAAGCAAACCTAAACTGTTGCCCTGTACTGTTGTCTCAAGCCCAACCACATACACGGTGGCAAAAACTGATTTGAGGAAATAAATATGTTATGCAAATCCAACACAGGGAAACCAGTCACAGGTCTATCTTTGCTTGAAAGAGATCCAGAGCATATAGGCCCTGTTTAGAGTTGTTTTGAATAAATAAAAACACAGGCACATTAATTTAACTCTTTCAGAAATAAGGTATACTCTATTACTACCCAAGGTGATCAAAAGCACAGCAAGACAAACACCAATTGTCTGGATTTTCCTCCCTGAATAAGTGATTATTAAATGGTCAAAACTTTCTTTCCCCCAAAAGTTTCTAGATTTAGTTTACTGGTGGCATTTTGAATTGTGACCAAAATCCAACACTGGACTCAGTTTGGCCATATGGTTATGTATGCAGTGACAAGAAAACAATGAGCTAAGTCCATTAAGGAATCATATAAAAAGTTTTCAAAGAAACAAACCATTCTCCCAGATTTTTCAGTTCCGAGCCCTCTTTAGAAGGGCAAAAAGCCATTTACTTCAACTTGCTCATGTAAAGATATCTCCTCAGCAGAGTAAGTGGAGAAATGGGGCTGCTTTCAACATAAAAACAACATGGTGGTTTTCTTGTTTTTATTAAATACCATGATTATTAATTCACTCCAGAAAAAGTACAAGGCACCAAACCATGTATGCTAATACCACAAATGATCAATGACTACCCATAAAATCCTCTATGCTCTCCACAAGATTTTTGCAAAGGAGTTGTTGGCAATTCTCTTTGAGAACCACAATTTTATCTTCTCATTTTACTTGGAGATCATGGTTTCTCTCTAAATAACCCTTGACAGAAAAAGACCTCCTTTTTTCATCCTGTCTTCTGTCACTGTGGCATGTCACAGACCCAAAGTTTGTCACAGAAAAACAGTCTCCCTTTTGAAAGTGAATAAAATGTTCATTTACTTTGGGTAAATTTCCTCTTTCAATCCGGCCATCTGGATCTAAATTAAGGTACCCTACTTTGAACATGGGTATGCTCGCCATCTGGCTGCCCCAAAGCGGCAATTACTTCAGGTAAATGAAGACTTTGCCTAATTCTGAGCAAGCATATTCTACTATAGGATATTATGGCATCTGCCTGCTGCCCACCTACCTGAGGGACAAGGGAGTATATATTGCCTAACAGAGGTAATTTACTCTGTAATTTACTCTGCAATTTAATCTGCTGTGTGTAAGCATTTCAAATTTAAGAGAATTATTTTTAATATTCAACAAGTGGTGAATTTCCCTTTAGCCAAATGATTAACTGAGAATAAAAGATGTGCCTCAAGTGGAGAAGCCTTAGGTTCTAACCGGGAGCCTGTCTTCCAACATTTATTTTAATATTGGTACCGGGAGAGGCAAGTCTTCCCTGTAGAACAAAACCAGGGAACCTTCAAAGGGTCAAAGGCATACAGCACATAGTGAAGTCTAATTTTCCTGCCTGACCCAAAGTACATCTCTCAGACTTCTGAGGAGTGAGTCAAAGAATCAGATTGATTATTAACAAGTTGTTTCCACATAGACTAAGTAAGGTAGAGATGAATGGCAGTATTGATCTTTTTCAATATTTCAGGTTGCTCATTGTGACTCCCCATTGCCAGATTAAATATTTATTTTCATTCCAGAAATTATCTGATAAATTGGCAAAAATTCTGACTAACTAAAGACCAAGATACGTAATCACTAATCAAATGAAAATTTAGAGATTGCATTTATGTCCTTTTGGAATGAAGGGGAAAAAAGAGGAACAAGTACTTTCTCTAAGAGGCTGTTTAGAAATAAAATCATCCTGGGATCTCCAGAAACAGCAAATCCTGCACAACTATTGGGATGCAGAGTTTAGCCACAGGTACACTAGGTTAAACTCTCAACCATCTTTGGGGAAAACTGAACGAGAGAGTTTGAATACAAATATGCACTAGGGTACAAGAAATCAGTTATAGGTCAAGCGGGAACATCTGGTCTTTTTAAGAGTCCTGTTCATTTGAAAGCACTGACCAAAACAAGCTCAGTTCCGCCAAATGTATTTTGGCATGGCTCAAAAAACAGGACTTTCTGGAAGTATTTATTTCACCACAGCAAGATTTATCAGTAATGATATGCAACTCCCACTACTGACATTTTGACATAATATGCAAATGTGCCTTCTATGCTTTTCCCCCAAATTTGATATGATCGTGGATTTTCTTTTTAATCCTTTTAATCTGTATTCTTTAGAATATGTCAGAGAAATATGTCAGAGAAAGTGGTGGGAGGGGGTTTAAATTATCCACATCTGATCTTAGGAGTTTGAAAGTGAATAATTTATACATTCACTTATAGGAGACTTTAATTATCATACAACCACTAAAGCATTGGACAATTTATTTAGGTGAGGCTACACCACAGGACTACTAACACTTTTGTGTTCTCTTATAACACACTGAAATTTCCCTAGCCTCATACTATATCAGCTTCTTCTGAGAGCTTCCAGACATCATGAGCCCTGGTCCAGGGATCAGAAAACCAAAATTTGAGTCCCAGCTCTCCACTGCCAAACCTGCTGACCTCAGGAGCCCTGGACTGCTCTGATCCCAAGTTTTCTGCTGTTGTGAGACTCTCTTGAGAACAGGGGAGGCTCTGCCAGTGGCATCATTACTAATCTCCAACCTGCCTCCACTCCTAAGGTTATTGACTTCATTTTTAAGTTCATTTTGGTTATTCCCTGGCCCTACAGCCATTTAATTAATCAAAGTTATTTTAAATGCAATGGGCTAGGGCAAAAAAGCAAGAATCACTTGTTTATTCATTCAACAACATGCTTGAGAGCTTATACCACAGGACACTCATAACATGAGTGGGCACTCTATGTGCCAAGTACAGAGTTAAGTGCTTTTCAATGCATTTACTCGTGGACACCTGCAACGATCCTATGTGGATATTATTATTATTATTTCCCCAAGTTAAAACTAAAAGTATAGGTTCTGCAGCCAAACTGCCTGAGCCTAAAACCTGCTTTGCTGGCTCACAATGTTACAAGTTACTCGACTTCTTGGTGCCTCCACATTTCCCCATCTGTACAATAGGGAGTGTTGACAGCATCTATCTCATGGGGTTCTTGTGAGATTGAGTTAATACAGGATGCTCATTAAGCACTAGAGGCTGTTATTGTCAGGAATTGGTGACTTAGCTTAATCAGCTTCCTGAAGCCTTCAACACAAGTAGAGTTGCAGCCGAGATTTGAACCCAGTTCTGTTGGACTCTGAAGTCTAAGCTCTAAACAAGCGATGGAAAGCCCCACAGCCTCTCAAAAAAAAAAGAAGCAGAATACTGCCCAAATCTAAAAAGCATCAAAGGCACTCATTAACACGGCATTTGAGACTGACGGTTAGCTTTCCCCCTTTCACCGCTGAAGCCATTTCCAGAGGCAGTAACTTGTGAACAAACTGGAGTCACTCTGTGTTAGGAGAGAGCTGGCAGCACAGGCAAGAACGTTTCTCGCTGGCACTGGCCATGGCAGCCGCCAGCACCACCACCAGCCCACCCCCGCCCCCTTACTCTGTCACTGGGACTGGCTCTTACTGCCCAGAATCTCAACTTCCAGTTTTGTAAAACTTCATGGAGCCAGAGCCTATCCAATACTCTGCGCCTTCCAGAAACGGGCATGGTGGGGGAGGGGAGGATCTTGCCCTGCCTGCCCTGTCCTGACATCTAACCGGGATGCGCTGCTGCCCTGGCCTCTGGGGCTCACGAATTTTCCCTCGATGGTAACTAGGCAAGCTTTTGATGTCACCCTGGCCCGACGTCGCTCAGATTACACACTACCCTTTAAAAAAAAAAAAAGTTGCTGTGTGCCCCAGGCTGGCTAAGGAACTTTGATGGGGCAGGGGGTCCCAGCCTACAGGAGGAGTGGCATTTGGCACTGGTGAGACTGGTGAGTGAGTTTGTGGAGTTGGCCGCAGGGAGAGCCCAGGCACCTGGGAGACCCCGAGAGTTCTGGGTGATGGCCATATCTCACCTTCACTTCCTTCCCCCATCCCTCGCTTCCCGGGTATCTGAAGCCAGCCCGGTCCCTGGGTGGCCGGCTGCCCGGCGGTTTCGAACAACCTGGCTGGGTGGGGCGGTGCCGGGCACCGCCTCCCTCCGTACCTTCTCTCCCCGTGGAGCACGTAGGAGCTGCGGAAGAAGCCCAGGAGCTCGTTCTCGATCAAGGCGTTGTAGATGATCTTCAGATTGTAATTCCTCTGCGCGTCCAGCGTCCTGTTCAGCACCACCACCAAGACCTGGGTTGGCGGGTAGAGGAAAAAGCCGGCCACCGGGACCGCCCCGGCTACCCGGTCCTCGGCCACCTGCACCTTCTCGACCGCCACACGGGAGGCGTGCAGCACGACGTAGCGAGTGGCGTTCCGGCACGAGATCTCCACGTTGACCTCCCCAGAGAAGGTGAAGTTCTCCATGAAGGCGGTGAGCATCAGATTGTAGTGCAGCGGCTTGACGTGGCCCGACAGGCGCAGTTGAGTCCACGGCTGCCACTGCTGCCGCTCCTCGTCCGACGGCGGCCGGGCGGACGGGGTCTCAGGGTTGGCTTCCCCGCCTGCCCCGGGCTGCGAGGAGTCTCCACCAGCATGGTGGTTGCGCCGGGCTGAACCCGGAAGGCTTTCGTTGCCGCCGCGCGCTGGGAAGCCGGCGGGGCCGCCGTCGGCGCCGGGCGGTAAGCTCGCCCCACACTCGTCGAAGCGCAAGCTGAGCAGCACCGCGAGCATGGTGACCGCGAGCAGCGCCACGATGGACACGGCGAAGGCCAGCACTAGCCGCCTGTGCACAGTGATGTGGCGCTCGGTGGTGCGGGGTCGCACCCCCATGGAGTCCGCCCACGGGTCCGAGAGGCCCCTGCCGCCGGCCCGCAGCGCGGCGTCGTTCTCCCCCATCGTGGCCGCGAAGGGTGAGCTGCTCTTCTTAGCCCCCGCCGCCTCCTCCTCCTTCTTCTTCTTCCTCTTCTTTTTCTTCTTCTTCTTTTTCTTCTCCTCCTCTTGTTCCCCCCGCTCGCCGTCCAGGGCCATCACACCGCCTCCTGCTCCTCCCCCGCCCCCTCCGGCACCTCCCGCGGGGGGCCCACCCTGTCCACCGCCAGTTCAGGCATCAGAGAGCGCACGCGGGCGGAGGGCGCGACGCCAGCTGGGACCCTGGGGAGACTGGCCCAGCTTCTTTTAAGACGGGCTCTGGCCGTAGGCGACAGCAACCTCGGCGCCTCCCATCAGCCCCGCCTCTCTCCGGACACGGGCGGCGGAGGCGCGGGGCGGCGAGCTCTGGGACGCGCCCAACTTGGAAAGCGTCTCGCTCGCCCCAACGCGCGCTACTTCTCCGGCGGGCGCCGGGCTCAGGGGCACATGCTGCCCCCGCCCCTGTGCGCCTGCGGCTTCTAGCTCGCAGTCCCCTGCGCAGAGCTTTCGCCTCGCTTTCCGCGGGAGCCTTCCCGCGGGTCCTCGGCTGGCAAGTACAGAGAGCGATGGAGAAGGAAGTTAGGGCTGCCGCTTTCTCTCCCCACTCCAGCGGCGGCGTTCAGTCCTCTGGGTGGGATGTGCTCGCAGCAGCAGTGGCGACGGCAGCAGCAGCGGAGGCGCCCGAGCCATGCACCCCGCAGGCGGGGACGAGAGGATGGCCGGGAGGAAGAAACCCGGGTGAACCAGCCCAGTGAAGTCCCAGGGCCGCAGAGCTGCACCGGAAATCTGACCTGGAGAAGCCTTCTCCTCCAGCCTGGACACTTTAAGCAGAGGTGGCGGCATACAGCGTGAGGTTGCACAGCGGACAGTGAGCCTCCCTAGTTACGACGTTGCTCTGACCTGCGGAGATGACAAGTGAGCAGGAAGTGTCCGGCCGGGCCATCCCCTTCAGGTAGATGAAGCTCCGGGTTTGCTCTGTGTCCCCGCGGGGAGAACCTGAGTGCGTGTGTGCGAGTGAGTGTGCGTGTGTGCGCGCGTGTGTGCGTGAGCGTGTACACACAGGTTCCGGGTCTAGATTGCCAGAGCTACTCTGGCTGCATTCAGGGACTGAAACTCCCCGAGAAAGGCAAAGGAGCGAGCGAGAGAGCGCGAGGAGACTGGGAAGACGGGAGGGAGGAGAGCGGCTGAGCGGCAGAGGCAGGCGCTGGGAGATGAGAGAGCTTTTCTCCGCTCTGTCACACCAGGCACACACAGCCACAGAGGGGGTAGCTGAGCCGCGTGCAAGAAGTACCCTGTAAATCGTCAGCGCAACAAGCCCCGCAGTCACCCCTCTTCCGGACTCTTTAGCCCCACCGCGCTTCCCCGGAGGCATCGTTGGAGCCTTTGGCTATTGACGCCAAGAAGCAAAGGAAGATCCGGCTGGGGAGACGTAGCTGTCTCAGGTTTCACACCAAGCTCGCCAGAGGGTTTGGAGGATTGTATGTAAATTGAAATAAATTCTCCAAAGCCTGACTACGTATATGCTACTGTGTGCTGTGTCCAGGTGTGCAGTATTAAAATAAGGGTTAGCAAGGAAACATTAGAATCCTCCGGAAGTCAAGGCTAAAGAGACGAGTTTTTTCCCATCGAAAAATTCCTGTTTTTAGATTGAGGAAATGATTAAAATCTAATACCTAAAGTGTAATATTCGGGACCACAAACTTGAGACTGAGAAAAGCTGAGGACATGAGCCCCATTACTTTAGAATGAGAAGAGTGAACAAGTATATTCTGGGGTCAGTTTTTCACTTCACCTAGCCACAATTCCTTTTTTTTTTTTTTTTTTTGCTGTTTTCAGTGTTATCATGAAAATCGTTTAAACTTTTTTAGAACAGTTATCAATAGGAAGTGACCACTGACAGCAGGATCATCAAAACAGATTCATATACCATTGGCTGGTTATGGATTCTTGTCTAAGTTTGTAGAAGCTTTAAATATAGTGCAGAGTATGTATGAGTATATGGGATATCCAGCCTATAGAATTTGGGTGAAGAACTCTAATTGGAACAATATTCGGAAAACAGCCACTCCAAAGGTAACAGCTCACAGGCAGGAGTCTCTAGTTTTTAATGAAACAAGTGATGGGCTTCAGAGTCAATTTTTAAAAGTGCAGAATAAAAAGAGAATGAAGTAATTCCTTTTTACACATTTCTTTCACATCTTCAAATCCTGAAGGCATTAAAAGAAAATCATGTTCCTCATTATTTTCTTACAAAAAGGAATGTTTAATGCCACCAGCTTTGAAGTCCTGAAAATATACATTAAGGTACTGTGTTTGGCTTTAAAAGCATGACCAAAGACAAGAGCCCAAAATATGCATCAACTTCAGCCTGAAAACTACTGAAAACACAGCCCTATGTTCAGTGAAGCTCTTTACCATCTACCCCCAGATGGGATACATTCCCAATGCCATACATTCTAAATGTCCATTTGAATCATTTTTTTTCGTATCTTTATTGGAGTGTAAATGCTTTACAATGTTGCGTTAGTTTCTGCTGTACAACAAAGTGAATCGGCTATATGTGTATATGTATGTGTGTGTATATATATATATATATATCCCCATATCTCCTCCCTCTTAAGCCTCCTTCCCACCCTCCCTATCCCATCCCTCTAGGTCATCACAAAGCATCGAGTTGATCTCCTTATGCTATGCAGCAGCTTCCCACTAGCCATCCATTTTACATTTGGTAGTGTATATATGACAATGCTACTCTCTACTTCATCCCAGCTTCCCCTTCCCCCCTGTGCCCTCAAGTCTGTTCTCTACATCTGCGTCTTTTGGAGAAAAGGGAACCCTCCTGCACTGTTGGTGGGAATGTAAATTGATACAGCTATACAGCTATAGTTCTCTCACTATGGAGAACAGTATGGAGGTTCCTTAAAAAGCTAAAAATAGAACTACCATATGACCCAGCAATCCCACTCCTGGGCATATACCCTCAATCATTTTTAAATGATGATAAAACGAAGTGCCAGGGTGTTTTGTTTTTTTGTTTTTTGTTTTTTTTCTTAAGCATGTTGTATGTGGGCCGTTAGCAACAGACCACGGGAAATGCCACATTCTGTTCAAGTTACTTTTTTATGCTCTGTTTTTAAATCTCTGTGCTCTTGCTGTCCATATGTATCTGCCTGTATGCATTTTAAGAGTTGAGGAGTCCAGGTTTGTTAGTTTGTTTTCACAGAATCAGGAAACAATACAGGCAGGCAAAAAGAGCTGTGTGACTCTTCGCAGCTCACCAAACTTCTCTGGCCTTAGGGTACTAATCCAGCAGTTCAGGATTATTGATCTAAAGTCCATGGATTCAACTCACTTGTATTATAAGAGGGATCTGGAACCACCCCCCAGAAGTCTGAGAACCATTACCTAAATGAAGAGGTTACCCACTAAAGGATCTTTAAGACCTTTCTGTAAAATGATATTAGTCAAGATTCAAAGAAGGCTTTTTCTGTTCTTCTTTGTATTTTATCCGCGTACTTTTGAAAATTTCTACAAGGCAACTCTCCAAGACTTCAGAATTAAAATATATTTACCAATTAGTAAAGTCTCCACCAGCTGTGATTAAATTAGTGGATGGGTTATTTTTGAGACCTAAGTGGGGTGGACACAAGCTTATGAACCTGGAGTGAACACAACTTATTAAAACACTGATTCCCCTAAAATGCAACTTTAGCCAATGAACTCAATATCAAGGTCAAGTGGGTAAATATGTCTTCCCCTCATATCAATGTTACAGAAGGGTCCCAGTGAGTTTTTCTTTTCTTAATTTCTGAAAGTACATAACGTACCTCTAAGAAGCAAGTACTTTGGTATAATAACTTTTTAATTTTATTTTTTAGAGAATGTCTATTCTACCCTCTTCAAACCAAAACAAAGGGAAAATTTCAGATGGTGTACCTAACAAAAATCTTAAAGAGATGATTCACTAGTATTCCTATAAAGAAGTTGCCTTCAGTGTGTAGATGACTAAATTGGAGACATTCTGACTTTGTCAATGCTAGAGCCACGCAGGGGAGTAAGACTTTCCAAAGTGCTTGATGCTCCTCTCAGAAACACGTTTATTATTGGGAGAATTTATGATTATTTTCTTTAGCTAATAAATGTCTTTAAAGCCATTGTGTGGCCATATTTGATTTAGATGCTTGTAAAAGTGAAAAGAGTCTGAATGTTTAATATCCATAAGGCCAAACAGAAGTTACTAATGAAATCTACACCTAAGTCCTATGACTAATCAAACTGAACTATTTGCAGTGAATGTGCTGGCTTCAGAGGCTTTACTCTTTGATTGTTTACACTTGAACTGCTTTTTTTCTCTTCCCATTGGTTTGTAGGTAGAGGCACAACTGAAGTGTCCTTTTATACTCAGCCCCTTCAAGTGTGATTAGCACTTCACTTTCAGAAACAGCTTGGCTCAGGAGAAAGAACTAGATACAAATCTGCCCTCACCTCCCTACATTATCCTAACCTACTTACCTGACTCCGTTTCTTGATGGGTTCATGTACAGAAGTTAAATAGACTAGGTAACCTCCGAGATCTCTTCCAGTTCTCAAATTCCGTAAAAGAAATTCCAAAGCTAATACAACAGTCTCTATGCTCTCAGGGATTTTTAATTAATATTCTCCATTGAGAAGCCAAAAAAAATCAATTCAAAACTCAAAGTTTAATGGGTAAAGAGACTCTGTAAAAATACCCTGTACTAGCGAAAGCATATGGAGAAAAGAAAACAGCCCCTGCTACTCTGGCAGGGGAAACAGGACTGATCTATTTTATGAGAGGGAAGTGTCCCTGAAGACCCCACACACTCGGAGACCAATGCTGACAGTGAATGGTGGGAATCTCTGTTCACCAGCTGAAGTGGTGCTGCCCTGTGACACTAAAAGCAGTTCGAAGTTTGAGATGGTAATAACTTGATGAAATTTTTAATTTGGGGAAACACAATATTGCACACTTCTAATATAATACATAATTTCAAAATTTCATACCATTTGACCACTGCATCTGTTGACATTGTTACAGGGTAACATTAAGAAATACCCTTCTAGGGCTTCCCTGGTGGCTCAGTGGTTGAGAGTCCGTCTGCCGATGCAGGGGACAGGGGTTGGTGCCCCGGTCCGGGAGGATCCCACATGCCGCGGAGCGGCTGGGCCCGTGAGCCATGGCCGCTGAGCCTGCGCGTCCGGAGCCTGTGCTCCGCAATGGGAGAGGCCACAGCAGTGAGAGGCCCGCGTACCGCAAAAAAAGAAATACCCTTCTAGATAGAACCTTCCTCAAGATCTTAATGATGGAAAGAGAAGGACTGTTTAAAATTAGCCATAATTGAGACAGTGCAATTCCATAATGTCTACAGTTTGCTAACTACAATTAACACCTTGATTTAACTGTTAGTTATCTGACTTCTGTTTATTTAAAAAGATTAATCTGAATTGATATATCTGAATTGATACCATATCTAAATGTGATTATGTCTTCTTTCCTCGTATAAAAATCTGTGAAATTATAAAGTTTTAAAGGGAAAACATTCCCTAACCTATTAATGTATTACTACATGTTATTAGGCCTAGTAAAGTCTCAATTATGCTAAAACAGAACAAGTATTACAACATAAAAAGGGCCTCTCTAGATAGCAAATATAAGGAAAAGCATAATCAAATATCCACAGTACTATTCCCAGTTCTATAATTAAATGTTATATCCAGAGAGGAGAGAATTAGGATCTCAAAAAAGTTGTATTGTTATTTGGGGATTCTAATGCTAGGTTAAAACTCTTCGGTGTTCACTGTGGGCTTTTTGGTTTATGATCTCAGTAAGAAAGCTTCATAAAAAGGCAAAGAATGCATCATAGAAATGTTTACAGTTTATTCATGAAACCTACAAACATAACATAAACCAAATCCTAAAATCAGAATAGAAACTGGGTAACTTTCCAGAGATGTTTCTGATGAACTAGTCAATTTGTCTAGTAGCTCAAGAAATAGAAATAGTATATACACCCAATATAGTTTTTGCCATGAATTTAAGTTGTTCAAATCCATGTTTCTAGATATATATGGCAGGAAGAAAATAATAACAACAACAGTAACTAAGATTTTTCAAGGGCTTACCTTGCATCAAGTATTTGTCTAAGCACTTTATGTCATCTTATTTAATCATGAAAATAACCCCATCAGGTCAATGCTGTTATTTCCCCCATTTGACAAATGAGGAAGCATAGGCTCAGAGAGATGAAATACCCTGCCCAAAGTCATTTAATTAGTACAGCCAGAATTCCAGGCTCCATCATCTGTACACTTAACCATTATGCCATAGTACTTCCTGAAAGGTAAGCCAGATGTAAACAATCCAACTGCATAATTGATATTTGCTGCATAAATTATGAAGTCAGTTCCAGGCAGAGTGCTGGAGATATAGCACTGAATCAAACAGTTGTGGTTCCCCCCATCATTGGAGGGTACAGTGCCTGGCACGTAACTGCTATGTGAGTGTTTATTAGATGAAATGAATAGAGAAAAGGTAGTATGACCCTGAGCAGAATAATAATTATAATTTTATAAAGTAATGATAGAAAGAAAAAAGGAGAGCATTATTCATCCTTGATTGAGAACAAAGTAGTTGAGGTTGACTGTAGTTTATTTTCATTCTGCAGAACAAGCAGTTTGTATGCCTTAGAAATCTTACCTCTTGAAGGCATTAATAAATGTATCTTTGACCCAGGCTTATGTGACAATTCAAACTTGCATCATTAGAATAGTGCCTCACCTCTTTCAAACCATGAAAAGTATCTGCTTCAAATGTACACTTATACAGCTATTAAAGTCACATAAAGACATAAAGTATCCTGCTCTGTTTCTTCCATATGTATCTTCTAATCCAATTTTTTCCCTTTTCCACTCATTTATTCACCCTTCTTCCATTTAATAATAAAACATATTACCTCTTAAAACCTGCATTACTAAACATACACAAATAGACATTTGATATAGAAATGTGTACAGCTCTTTAAGTGAGGTAATTACATAGTGTATTATATACCACAAACGTGCTAAGAGACTAGATCTTAAATGTTCTCACAACAAGATGATAATTATGTGACATGACAGAGGTGTTAGCTAATGCTACGGTGGTCATCATATTACGATATATAAATGTATCACATCAACACATTGTACACCTTAAACATACAATGTTATGTGTCAATTAAACCTCCATTTAAGAATGAAATAAAAAATAAAATTAAATTAATTCATTAAATGAGGTAATTACAATAGTTTTTTAAAATTTGAGTGGCAAATGATCATTGTAAATGGGTTGATAAAGAAACAAAGATAAATAGGGTGAAGTTTTTCTCTTTTAGATAATGAAGCGTCACTAATCTTGAGGTCATGTACCTGTACATGAGTTTCTGAAAGCTGATCTTGACCTACGGTATTTTTTATTTTTAATATTATAAAATATGTAATACGTAGTTTTAATGAGTCAGTATTCTAGTCAAAGATACACTTATTTCTGAGTAAGAAGTACATCTTCTGTTAGAAAATATTTCACAAGCTATATAGTATGTATATTACACAATTGTAAAAATTAAAATTGCATTATTTTTCAACTCATTGAATTCCTACTTTGAAACCAAGGGGAAAAAAAAAAACCAAATCATAGTATTTCCTTTTACGTTTTAGGCCTGTGCATGAATAACATTATCTCTTAATCATGAACTGAAGAATAGCCTCTTCTGGGATCTACACCTCCTTCTTGCTCGTAACCAGAAGTGTTTGCTAGAGAAGACCCAGTTCTTTCCACCACATGGCACTATAACTAAGGATCCTCCATGCCTCTACTTTTTGGATTATATACTAAGGCTACACCAATGTCATGCCATGTTTTCTTTCTCTGTACATGGTTTTTTGAGGACATTTCCCCACTCACATCCAGGAAGTATTCTCCAGGTGCCTCGAAAGTTAGGTGAAATATGTATTTGGGGATCCAGGAATTATTTTTGGAATTCAAACAATTAGACTTTGGCTGAAATGCCTTACTGTTGGTGGTTTAAAAAAATTATTTATACGCTATTACCACAAAAACAGGCATACCTCAGAGATATTGCAGGTTCGCTTCCAGACTACCAAAAAAGAGCAAATATCACAATATAGCAAATCACACAAATTTTTTGGTTTCCCAGTGCATAGAAAACTTATGTTTACACTCAACTGTAGTATATTAAGTGTGCAATAGCATTATGTCTACAAAAATACATACTTTAAAAATATTTTATCGCTAAAAATTGCTAACCATAATCTGAGCCTTCAGCGAGTCGTAATCTTTTTGCAGCAGTAACATCAAATGTCACTGATCACAGATCACCATAAAAATATCATAATAATGAAAAAGTTTGAAATATTGTGAGAATTAGCAAAATGTGACACAGAGGCACAAAATAAGCCAATGCTTTTGGAAACATGGCACCGATAGACTCAGGGTTGCCACAAACCTTCAATTTGTATAAAACGCAGTATCTGTGAAGCACAATAAAGTGAAGCACAATAAAACAAGGTATGCTTGTTAAAAGTCTAAATATGTCATTTTACTATAAACATTATAGTGTTAAATCGGTCTTTTTTAACATTTATGTTAAGTGCTAGGCACTATACAAAACATTTTTAAAATGGTCATAATTTATAACCATACAATTGTTGTGAAGTCTGAATCTGGGGGAAAAAAAAATTCCCCATGAAAGAACTACACAAAAATATTCAAACTACTAAGTCTTTGGAAAATATAATCGGCTGCTTGATTAAATGAAACTTTTTTTTTTACTCCAAAACAGTCTGTAGGAATAAAGCAACGAATGTGAACATGAATGTTTTTGAGTTACTAGCATATTAAAATTTGGGTGATCATGTCATGAAATAGGTTTAATTCTCATAATAGAATTGATTTAGTATAGAAGTTGCTTGTGACCTTCATTTTGTCACTTTTCTCTTTAGTGCCACCTTGTGGGTTAGCCAGTAACAATAAATATTCGGTATAGGGTTTTGAGTTTAGGGGTTTTTTTTCTTTTCCTCTACTGTGTCAAAGCTGGTCTTAGAAAGTAGTGTGGTAAAACTCAGATGTGAAGCAATTTCTTCGTTTTCTCAGAGAAGCAACCACTTCACTAGAAGATATTTGCCGTAATTCTGCAACTGGCCATTCCAGACACCAGAGCTGTTTCTCAGAGATTGGAAATATTGGAGTCTACACAAAAATCGATGTTCATTTACAGGATAATCACCAAACTTATCTTGGATAACATAAGTGGCAAGCTCTGACTTGTGATTTTTCCATAAGAAAAATGTTTTCTTAACTCAGTATCATCATTTGTACAATAGTGTCCTATGAGAATTGATTCTAGGTGATTTGAAACACTGTTTAATCCTGTTTAGAAAAAACTCACATATCTGATTTAGTCTTGTTTGCAGCTTACTTCTAATACCAGATTGAATTTGCATTGAGTTACCTTATTCAGTTCATTTTTTAATTATGATGCTGCAGTTATAAGGAAATAAGGAAAAAGTCAGTGTAGTATGTCGAAAGCTTTCTTTTATTAGAGACACACAGGAAATGTGTTATATATTCCCTAACACTCTCCATATATTGGAAATGCTATAAAAAGCTTTTTAATAGCTAAACAAAAAAGAATAGTTTCTCCTCTTTAAAACACCTAAACATGTTAGAATTTATTGCTAAGTTTTTTTGTGGTATGATGAAAAAATAAATCTCTAAATTGCATTTATGGCGTCATTTCAGAGCAAGTGAAAATCACATACAGTCTGGTCACTCTGAAAGTGTAAATGTCCGTATCTGAACTCTTCCTTCCCTATTAGGACTAGAAGGTTGTACCATGTGTTATTCAAAGAGTAATTTTCCTTGGATGTGTAATAAGGCCTCAGCTCAGATTTGACCTCTAACCTGAATGTTATAAGCTATCAGTTATCTATGATGGAAGCACACCACCAACAACAAAAGTTTTAAGTGTTGCTGTAGGCTTGCTAAAATCTTAGTATAGAACCAAAGCAGCCAAACGCTATCAGTATGTAAGGCTGCGAAAACCTTAGAATTCAACTCCCTAGTCATTTTTAACTTGAACAAGTCTTATGCTTTTTCTCTAAAAGTAATAAGTTGTATTTTCCAATTCAGGAACTGCTTTTTAATTATTAATTTTTGTACCCTTTGATATTTGAATTTCTCCATGACATACTCTGATACATATTTAGTTTCCAGTGGATTTGGTACAGGAGCAAAAGGTGCCTTAGAATGACAACACTCAATCTATAATCCATTTAACCTTTTTTTTTTTTCCATTTAACCTTTGCATGGCCACCATTGAACAAGTCAGTGTTCTTAGAGTTTAACCAAAAATAACAAACAAACAAACAAAAAAACCCACAAACCCTAGCTAAAGGACTTTCTAATCTGGGGACCACGAAAACTTGCGACCATTTTTCCACTTAAGCTTCAGCTTCAGCTTGTTAATAATAAAGGTGTGTCTTCCTTCAGTTTAAGTTGAATAAACTGCTGTATAGTGCCATCCACAAGATTCCTTGAACACATGTGCTACTGTTGGCAAGGTAGGGGCTGCACTATATTTAAGTAAGTGGTACCTCCATTTGCCACACAGTTTTAACTCCAGGGATGAATTTTAGCCTCTCTTCATTTTTATTGTATTCATTTTAAATAGATGGGTTTTTTACAACAAGTTACAAAGCAGCAAAACACATTTCATATGTCCTCTGTTACAGATTCCAAATTAAGCAGATCCTAATTAATTGGGTTATATTATGTAACAACAGCCTTTCACTTTAATGTCAAAAGGCTTTTGTGATCTCTATTCACTTCCTCTTAAAGTAAGACTGAGCAAAATATTTTCTTGACATTTCTGAGAATTTCATTTTCAGTTTCAAAGGATCATTTATTCCTTTAATCTTCCAAGGTGAAAAAGTAATGAATATTTACTTTTTTTAGTCTCATTTTTAGAGGCGCTAACATTCAACTAGGTAAACTTAGTAAGTGATAGCTATTAATGTTCTCTTTTGTCTTCTAGACAGAAAATCAAAGCTATTTAAAGTTAAGGATGTGTTTAAAACCAATATATGTCCACAAGTTAACATTAATGTTTACAAACACTTTCTGTGATCATCATGTCTTATTTGGGTGTATTGTCTTTGTTTATCTACCTCAAAAGATATGGAGCTAGATATAAATAGATGAGACAGGTATACTGTGTTTCCATATGGTCTGAATAAAAGTGTATGATTAGTCACTAGGCTAAGCTGCAGTGTTCTGAGGTACACAAATAGTTCTCTGTGTTACTCCTTCATTTTCAGTGCTTGCCGTGATAGCCAAATTAAACTGCGATGTGATAGTCATCCAAATACATAATTCTAAAACCATGATTATAGGATCATTTCTTTATTTCTATGAGATTTACCTATAGTAAATCTCTGTTTAATGTTCAGAGTTCTATAGCAGTTCACTTCTAAATGTTCAGAGCAGGAGCTATACCTTCTAGGATGTGCAAATAATCAAGTCCTAGCAACACTATAAAATATAATCCATGTTACGAATTGAACAGAATGAGCCCTCAGATCTGACTGCCTAAGGCTCAAAATGTTAACGCTCCTGACACACGTTATACATATTAGCAAATTGAAATGGCATTAAAAGAAGAGAACGAACTACGGTCCCCACCTCAGCATCACTTCACCAGCCTTCCTATCCCTGCCCGCTGGAGAGGGGAGCTTCTGTTCTGCAGACCTGGGGGTCGGGGGAGGCTGCAGATCTTCACCTCCTGTCAGTTTCTACAATTCCAAAAAGGATCAGGCCTGAGGAATTTTATCTTCTAGTGTTCCATTGTGAGCTGACTTAATTAAATTTTTCCCAAAGTGCCACATTCTCCAGTTCCTCCTCAGGAGGACATATTGAGAAGACAGAAACAGGTCCAAATGAAGTGAAATTTTTCTTAATTAATTCAAAAAATAACACCATGAAAAAGCACTTTGAAATTTTCAATTCCCAGGCAATTGGTTCGAAAAAGAAAAACATTCTAAATTATCCACATGCCCTCATTTATTAGTCTAGAGCTCTTGCCCAAGCAATTATTTGCAAAGGTAATATATAGTGCTTCATGGTGATTTACTTGTTTTTCTAATACCTTTTGCCCACAAACTCTATAGAACTGAAAGTGTGTCAGCAAAGAGAAGTGACTATAAGAGAAGGCTCACTAATATACAACAAAATATGTAAAAGTAAAGGGAAAAGAGCCAAATCCCATTTAAAAAAATCAAATTCTACAGATGGTAAATGTCACAGACATCATTTCTTATTTATTGATAACCACTTAAGAGTAATCTATAATTTCTTCCTAATCTTCAGAATAGGTTTCTGGCAGTCACATAATCTCCTGGGGAGAAATGTCTTCTGAAATTATCACCTGATTTTGTAAAGTCCAGACAACTTGAAACAAACTGAATACCCTTCATTTACCCAACAGCCATTCAAAAATATTATAGATAATGAACAGCAAACAAAATAATTTAACTGAAAGATGCTTTAACTGAAGTGCTTTAACTGAAAGATAATTCTCATATCCTTTGGAATCCAGTCCAGGACCATCAAGATATAGAAAAATACAGCCACTGGGCACTGTTTTCTTTTTCTCAGAAAACCATTATCCTCTTCCTTGGTACAGTACTTATTTAACAGCTCAGGGTGGGGTTGGGGGGAGGTAATATCCTAGGAAAGTCAAAATTCTTATCTAAATCCTTCTTAAATTGTGCCTTTCGACATAATATATTGTATGAAATGGATTTTAAAAGTAGTATTTAGAAATTACTTTCCAACTTTGTAATTATAAATTGGTATAAACTTTATGGAAAATAATATAGCAAGAGCTAGCAAAATCCACAAATCTGAAAACTGTAGCAAGACTTCTGAGCTATCCTGTATTGCAACTGTTGGCATGACTCTCTTCTACTAGAATTAAAGCTTCTTCAGGGTAGAAGACATATATATTCATTTATGTCTCTGCAAAGCATGCAAAGTCTCTGGAATATATTGCGTTCTTAATAAGTACATGTTGAATGAACGAATGCTCCATTCAGTATTTGTCACCAGCTTCTTGGCCCCTATTACTTCTCTCTCTGATTTAAGGCTTCTCTTCTCCTCCCTGCCCAGCACTCTTTGGCCTCCATGCCTAGGGAGGGTGCTCTTCAGCTTGGGCTCCTATGTATGGCCTCAGTGAGCTATCCTACTGGAGTTGGTCCTATAGCCAAGACCCTGCCCTTCCCTAGCTCTGGCCTAGAGACGTGGCGTCAGAGTACTTGTTGAAAGCATTTCTACATTTTAGAAGGAATGAACTAACAAACAAAAACTATATCATTTTCCCTGAATAAGCAAGTAGTAAGTAAGTAAGATCTAGAATCAGCTTCTGATCCTCTCAGCTTCAGTTTCGGAGACCAAAGTGACGTGTTCTCCCAGAGGGAGAATTTGACTAGATGTTGAGACAGTTTAGGCCACACAGCGGCAATCATACTTTATGCAGGAGTTACATTCTGAAGTAGGTTTATAAGGTAGGAAGCACTTACGGTCAAATTTTCCCTTGAAAAACTCCCTAAATCACCCATAAAAGGCAGTAAACCATAGTTCTGTGTACCCATTCCTATGTACAGCAATATGTACACACAGATGTAAGTATAAAATGTGTGCAGTATATACAATACTTAACTGAATTTGAGTAAACTATCCATATGCTGTTTTAATAACACTGCTACCAATTCACTACTGTGTTTCTGTGATGCCAAGATAACCAGCCCATGCAGAAAGTTCAGTTAAAAGTGATGGTAATGGCTGCCTTCCTTTCTTTGCAGCAGGAGAGCAGTACGGTGGGTGTCAAGGCCCACACAAAGTGGGTGTTGGAGTGGGCAGGAAAGCAGTTTAGTGGGAATCGGGGCCCACACAGGGTGGGCTTCTGAGCAGGTTAGAAGCCCGGTGGAATGAGGTGATTGGCAACAGATAGAAAGTCAAGATTTTTAGTGCTGGAGGAGGAAGGTATAAATATGGAAAGGGGAAAAGGTCAGATGAACCCTGTGGTCTTGGATCATTGAATTAGAACTGAAAAAGTGTCTGTAAACATATAGTTTTACAGATATGGATACAGATATATCAATAAAGATATTTAAATGTGCGTGTGTGTATGTATGTGTGTGTATCCATTAAGAGGACCTAAGTAGCAATGAGCAAACTCAAGGCCCAAGTCTTGGTTTATAAATGCATCTTTTCAGGGCTCACTGGAGATTCTGAAGGTGGGTCAGGGAAAGAATAAGATGAGCTTTCAACATGCTTTTGTGCCAGAAAATAAAGAAGTTCTCAAAAGAATGATGGGCACATGACCAAAGAACACAGGAGGCCACCTTGAAAGAGCTCCCACTGACCAAATCTGGAACAATTTGAGCATCAAAGTAAGTAACAAAGTAATGGATTATAACCACTGAATACAATGGAATCCATGAATGCACACTGATATAAGTAAGCAGATATACAGAAAGAAAAGAAACCTCTTTCTTAGATCAGAAGTCCAACTAATAAATATAGCAGGAATTCAGGCAAGACACATCAATGAATGCCAAAATTGTGGGTGAAAGTAAGATGAGGAAGGAGCTTACAGTCTCAAAGTATCTTTCTATAAAATGTTTATTAATTACAAAGGAAAAGAAAAATTCACTTTACAGTGGGGAAACTTCACAAACACCATCTGAATTGTGTTCAAAGTTAACCATAGCAGCAATGGGACAAATCAATATCATGTGCCACCTGACAGCATACAATGAGAAGAATACAACAACATCACTGCTCTAATATTTCAGAACAAAATCATAACCTGGTTATAATCAAGAGGAAATACTAAATAAACAGAAATTTAGCTTCTGCAACAAAATGACCTTCAAAAATGTCAAGACCTTGAAAGCCAAGCAGACTGAGGAATTCTTCTAGACTGAAGGAAGCTAGGGAGATACGACAGTTGAATATACTGTGTGGTCCTGCATTGGACTTTTTGTTACGAGGACATTGTTAGAACAACTGGCAAAACTTGAACTTGGGAGGAGGATATTCAGGAGTTTGTCAGGCCATTCATGCAACTTTTCTGAGAGCTGGAAATTATTTGAAAAGAAAATGTTTTTTAAAAAGAACTCCACCCTCATTGGTACTCTTAAACTTCCAATGCACAGCTCTAAAGTTACACAAGCCAAAAAAGGAAGATTGGTTGAGAAAGAGTAATAAGACCATCAGGAAGGTGGCAAAGAAGATGAACTAATCATATGATGTCAACCAACCAATTTTATCACAACCTGTTTGGGTTTTTATCTGCTCTCCTGGCATCCTGGAGCATGCTTAGCCATACTTTTCCCTTCACATATTCCATGCACCCATTTTAAACACAGCAAAAGACATTACGAGAATAGAGTCTGCAGCTACCTTTTTCTTTTCTTTCATTTTCTTCCTCCCTTTCTTCCTTAATTTATTTTGGAAGCAGCATTCACCCTACTGTAAGAACCGATTCTAAACATAAAATCCCTTGCCTCACCCTGCCCACCCCCATGACAAAGTAGCATCTGATGAGACAGAAAAGAATCACTACACACTTACCCTCTTCCCCCTTCATCCCCCAGCGATCTTAACGTCCCTTCTTCTTTATCACTATTATCCTCCTTTCTTCTCTGAACTGTTCTTGATCGAAACTGTTCTTGAAACTAATTAAACAGAAGTGGACCTCCAACAATTGTTCTTGCCCTATAATCTAAAGTAATCAAACCTCTCACTTAAAACATAAAAAGAAAGGAAATCAGGACTGTAAACTTACCCCTTTTTTAACTCTTTTTTTTTTTTTTAACCTTCTAAACTGTCTTCCCCTGCATTAAGTCAGGACTATGAAACAGTCTGCCACTCTAAACAGCACCAGTCAGGAATGTGGGAAATTGTTAAAAGAGAAGATGCTTTAGAAGATCTAAATTCAAATTACCTTGACTACAATTAAAATAGCCACCACTCTTGAGTAATGACAGGTGAGGTAGAAAGAAGGCAACAACAATCAAGGAGACTAAGATCTCAAGCAACATTCATCAATCAGAAGCATCTGAAAAACAAGGGCCCCAAGTTATTTTGAGGCAGATATTTTCGTTTTCTTGCCAGAATCTGCCTCACAGAAACTCGGGAAATATGCTATTAGATAGCCCGGTGCTTTCCTCCTTATAATCACTCTGATTCAATGATGATGATGATGATGATGATGATGATGATGATGATGATGGTGATGGTGGTGGTGGTGGTGGTGGTGATGATGAAACCAAAGCAGCTAGGCAGCACTATTTGTGGCATCATGAAAACCATTGCTAATATCCTCATTCCCTTCGATATCTCTAAAGTCAAGAAGCATTGCAAATTGAACTGCATACCACATTTTTGATCATTTCACATGATGCAGTGTTCACACACAGCTGGTGTGAATGGTGTTACTTGACTTCATCCAGGGAAGCCACTCTCAGGAAGCCACATATCTGTGAAGATGACGATCCTGAGACTGTTCTCCTGGCCCTGGATTGGCCCTGCAGCTCTCAAAGGACTGCAGCTCTCCTGAGATATTCTGGGTACCACAAGGAAGGGGCTGGGATGTGTTCCCCAACTTACAGTGATCTCCCCTCAGCATAGCCACTGATGCAAGCATTAGATCACAAGACTACTTTTCTGAAAATTGTCCCAAGATTATCAGCCTTGTTTTTTATTTATGTATTTATTCATTCACTTATTCAGCAAAATTTATTAAGAAACAGCTATGTGCAAGATACTGTTCTTGGCATAGCGATCAAGACTGACTAAAAGTCCTGATCTCATGGAGCTCACATTCTAATAGGGGAGACACACAATGCAAAAATTTTTAAGTAAAATAAAAGATAAAAGAAGATATAGAGAGTGCTGGACCCAGGAAGATAGGTTGCAATATTATATATGACAGGGAAGGCCTTACATTTGAATGAAGACCTGTAGGAAGTAAGGTATATAGATAACTGAGGGCGAGGGAACAGCATGAGCAAAGGCCCTGAGACAGGAATGTGGCTCGTGTGTCTGAGATAAAGCAAGAAGCACTGTGTGGCTAGAATAGCGTTAAGTTAGGGAGAGAGGGAGAAGAGGTGGGGTCAGAAAGATAATGGGGACGCAAGACTGGATAAGGTTTTGTGGGCTATTGCAAAGACTTTGGCTTTTATTCTGAGAGTGATGGAAAACCATTAGAAAGTTTTGAGCTGTGGCATGACATAATCTGTTGTGAAAGAGATGACTGTGGCTTAGACCAGGGTGGTAGCAGCAGAGGTGGTGAAAAGTGATGGGTGTTCCTGAAGAACTGTACGTGGGGTATGTGTGAGAGACCTCAGGGTTGACACTGTGACGTTTTATCTGAGAAGCTAGAAGGTTGGGATTGACATTTATTGATAACGCAAAGACTTAGATAAAGGCAAGATCAGATTTTCGTGCCTGCATTGCTGATCATCAAAACTACGTGTTCCAACGTAGAGAACAGACTTGTGGTTGTCAAGAGGGAGGGGTGGGGGGGGAGGGAAGAATTGGGAGTTTGGGATTAGCAGACACAAACTATCATATATAGGATGGATAAACAACAAGGTCCTACTGTATAGCCCAGGGAACTATGTTCAATATCCTGTGATAAGCCAGAATGGAAAAGAATATGAAAAAGAATACATATATATATAACTAAGTCACTTTGCTGTACAGCAGAAATTAACACAACGTTGTAAATCAACTATTCTTCAATAAAGCTTTAAAAATTTTTTTTTAATTAAAAAAAAATATGTGGTCCAAGAATTAATTGGTCATTATATTAGGCAATGTGAAGACCATTAGTAACCTTCACGTGAACAAGATCAGGAGAGCGCTGGCAGCAAAGCCTAACTGGAGAGGGTTCAAGAGTGAATGGGAAGAGAGCAGTGGTAAGTGGTGAGTACAGGCAAATATTTCCAGTGGTTTTCTGTAAAGGATGGTAGAGAATTGGAGCATCATCCAGAAGAGGATACAGGATTAAGAGATGGGGTTTTTTCCAAGGGGAAAGCTGGAGTTCATTATAACATACTTACATGCTGATGGGAATGAGGCAGTCAGAGAGAAAATCTTAATGTAGGAGAGAATGCGAAGAGTTACTGGAGTTATGTCCTAGAATGGGTGGGAGGGGGTGGGTTCCAGAAGTAAAGCGGAGAGCCTTGATTTGAGGACAATTGATCTGTAGGAACCAGTAGGAAGATGGTTAAGCAGGAACATTGTGAACATGGGTGGATTCTTGTGAAAATTCTCACTCAATGGTTTCTATTTTCTCAGTGAAAATAGGAAGCAAGGTCATCAGCTGAGTAAAGATGGGTAAAAAGGCATTGAACCTTTCAGGAAATAAGTGAAAATATGCTACAGTAATCTGAGAGGGTGAGTAAATAGAAAATGGAAATGTTGGGCACTGAGATTATTGGGCATTATTATTACTGAGTGGACACAAATTTAAAGTTTTTTGAAGCTACTCTCTGCCATGTAGGTGTAGGCCTGTAGTAGTTGGAGAGTTGGATTTAATAGGATTCAGAGTCAGGCAACAGCCATGGAGGGAGAGTGGGGCAAGGGAGATAAAGGGTATTGGCAAGGGAGCAATTTTAAACATAGACCATGGAATCAAAACTGGTAGGGAGGAAAATGAGGACATGAAGGTTAAAGACAATGAAAATGAGGTAGAATGAACAGATTTCAGGTCCCTGTAAAGTTGAAGAAATATTATTGCTTAATATTAATTATTGAAAGAAGCTACTGCACTTAAGGCACAGTGAATCCCAGAAAGTCATGCCTCTTGTATCTTAATAGGTAATACATACCCTTTGCTCCAGAACTCAGACATATATGTATCCTTTTCTATGCTGTCATTTATTAAGAATTCAATACTTTACTCAACTTTAATGTATAGTAGGAAATTCCTATACTATTATGAATCCAATCTTTGATTTATATTTTCTTCCAATACTCCTTCTCCGTTTTCCTAGCCATGACTGACACCTAGCTTTCCACCAAGAGTCCATTTTCATAGCAAGCCTCATCATCAAAAGCCCCCAACTTACGTATGAGGAGGAATTAGCAGGCTAAAACAGATGATTGTATCAACTGACACAGAAAAAGCATTTGACAAAATCCAATACTCATTCATAATTTTAAAACTCTCAGCAAGCTAGGAATAGACCAGAACTATCTCAAGTTAATAAAGAGCATCTAAAAAACAACTATACCTGTTGTTCTTAACAGTGAATGACAGAATGCTTTCCTCTAAGATAGGAAACAATGCTTTCCTCTAAGATAGGAAACAAGATATCTTTCCTCTAAGATAGCAAGGATTCAGTCTCACCACTCTTTTCAACATAGTACTAGAAGTTCTAGCCACTGCATTAAGGCAGTAAAATGAAATAAAAGGCATACAAAATTGGAAATGAAGAAATACAACTGTTCATATTTGCATGCAAATATGACTATTTGCATGACTATCTAGAAAATCCCAAGGATTCTACAAAAGTAAAACTCCTAGTACCTAAAAAGTTATTTCATCCAGGTCACAGGATTAAGATCAATATAGAAAAATTAATGTCACTTCTATAGAGTAGCAATAAACACATGAACATCAAAATTAAAATACACTTACAATCATTCCAAAAAAAATACGTAGGTATAAACTTTATAATATATGCACACTATCTGCTTGCTGAAAATTGCAAATGCTAATGAAAGAAGTGAGTGACGACCTAGATAAACAGAGAGACATACCATGTTCATAGATTGGAAGACTCAGCATACTAAAGATGTCAGTTCTCCCCAAACTGATGTGTAGGCTTAATGCAATTCCATTAGGGAAATGTGAATTAAAACACAATTAGTTGTCAGTACACACCTGTCAGAGGACTAAAATTTTTAAAAAGTGACAACACCAAATGCTGACAAGGATGTAGAGAAATTGAATGACTCATAACATTGCTAGTAAGAATGTAAGATGATACTGTTACACTGGCAGTTTTTTTTAAACTAGACATGCACTTCCCATACAACACAGCAATTCTATTCTCCAGCATTGATCCCAGAGAAATGGAAATACATGTTTACACAAAAACCTGTATATCAGTGTTCAGAACAGTGTTATTCATAGTAGCCAAACATCGGAAACAATCCAAATGTCCTACAAGGGGTGAATAGTTAAATTGTCATATATCCATCCCATGGACTAGAACTGGGCAATTTAAAAAAAAATGAACTATTGATATACACAACAACTAGGATGAATCTCCAGGGAATTATGCTGAGTGGAAAAAAAGTTAATCCCAAGTGGTTGCATACTCTCATGTTGCATACGATTTCATTTGTGCAACACACATTAAATGACCAAATTATATAAGTGAAGAACTGACTCATGGTTTCCAGGAGTTACATACAAGGGTAAGGGCAAGCAGGAGGGAAGTGGGCACAGTTATATAAGAACAACACAAGGGATCTTTGTGGTGATGGGACTGTTTTGTATCTTGACAGGTGGCGGTCACATGAATCTACACATGTAATGAAATCATATAGAATTAAATACACACACACACACATTCAAGTGAGTGTGTATAAAACTGGTAAAATCTGAATAGGTTGATTGATTGTATTCAATGTCAATTCTCCAATTCTAGTATTATACTGTGGTTGTCTAAGATGTTAATGTTGGGGGAAACTGGGTGATAGATGTACAGGATCTTTCTGCATTATTTCTGTATAACTGCATGTGAGTCTCAATTATATCAAAGTAAAAAGTTAAAAAAATAAATTATAATGAGAGAGAGAGGGAGGGAGGCTTTCCTATAAAGAACAGATCATTTGAGTCATCTTATGCTTTAGAAAGGGAAAGTATGCAATAAAAATCAAACAATTTAAAACTGTAACTTAGCTAAAAAGTCACAGATGGGGCTTCCCTGGTGGCGCAGTAGTTGAGAGTCCGCCTGCCGATGCAGGGGACACGGGTTCGTGCCCCGGTCCGGGAAGATCCCACATGCCGCGGAGCGGCTGGGCCCGTGAGCCATGGCCGCTGAGCCTGCGCGTCCGAAGTCTGTGCTCCGCGACGGGAGAGGCCACAACAGTGAGAGGCCCGCGTACCGCAAAAAAAAAGAATTCACAGACCATTTTGGGCAAAAGCAAAAGAAATAAAAACAGCAGCAAACATTTTTAGCTTTATCATTAATCTTTTAGACTATCTTTGACCTTTTCTCTGGCTAAAAGGAAAGAAGTCTTCAGATCTACTCTGAAGCCTTTCTTAGACTGAGAAGCCTCTGATACCTTTTCAAAGCAGCTTAGTGTCACACATTCTTTGACTATCCTCTAAGAGTCTGTTTGCAACTTATTAGAAGAAAATTTTAAGTTGCCTTCTGACCATGCACAATGAGTTCTCATTTTATCCAGTTCCAAATTACTCTCTGACCTTTAGCATAACAGAGAAACATCTTTCAGCCCCTTAAAATCCAAAAAACAAAATTTAGACGAGAGAAAGCAACTTCAAAGCTGGATTATCTGACTCCCAGACCAGTGAGATCCTCCCGCCATCTTCTGCTGCCTTTCACAGAGTTTCGCCAGGCCTGACATTTCTACATCCTAAACTGCCAGGCCCTAATGATCTCTCTTATCTCTGAACTTCTGTAACATTTATTATGTATGCTAATGTGTTTTTTAAAATTGAGCCATATTTATATGCAAAATACAAAAAGCACTCATTTTAAGTGTAAGCTTGATATATGTTGAGAAGTGAATTCACTACTGTATAACCAACACAGTTAAATTCCAGAACATTTCCATCACCCCAACAAGTTCCCTTGGCCTCTTTCTCCAGCCCTCAGCCGCAGGCAACCATTATTTTGCTTTCCATCCATATATTTTAGTTTTGTCTATTGCAAAATTTTACTTAAATAAAAGCATAAAGTGCGTATTCTTTTGTGTCTGGCTCCTTTAACTCAGCATACGGTTTCTGATATTTATCTAGGCCGTTTGTGTGTATTAGTAGTTATTTTTATTCTATTACACGTAGATAGTTTATCCACTCACCTGTTGGTGGACATCTGGATTGTTTATAGTTTTTAACTATTACAAATAAAGCTGCTGTGGATATTCATGTACAAGTCTTTGTATGTGGTCAGATGCTTTTATTTCTCTTGGGTAAATACCTAGGAGTGGAATGGCTCCTAGGATCAAAGAGTAGGTGTATATTTAACTTTATAAGGAACTGCCAGACTATTTCACATTCCCACCAGCAACATATGAGAGTTCCAGTTGTTCCATATTCTTACTAACACTTGCTTAGTCTTTTTAATTTTAGTCATTCCAGTGGGTGTGTAGTGGCAGAACATGTGGTTCTAAGTTGCATTTCCCTGATAACATATAGCATTGAAACCTTTTTATGTCCTTATTAACCTTCATGCATCTTCTTTTATGCAGTGTCTGCTTAAATCTATTTCTCATTTTTTAATTGGATTATTTGTCTTATTATCGAGTTTATGTATTCTGGACAAAAGCCTTTGTCAGGTACACAGATTGTAAATATTACCTCCTAATCCATGGCTTACTTTTTCATTTTACTTAAAAATGTCTTTTGAAGATTAGAAGTTTCTATTTTAATAAGATCCAATTTATCATTTAAAAAATCTTATGACTGGTGCTTTTAATGTCTTACCTGAGAAATTTTTGCCCACCTGAAAACTATGAAGATTTCTTCCTGTGTTTTTATCTAGTGGTTTTATAGTTGATCTTTTATATTTAGGTCTATAATACATTCTAATTATCCTTTGATTTAAAAATAATAATGAAAACCAGAACTCAACTCCCTCTGTCTCCATTAATATTAAACTTATTTTAATTGAACTTATTAGTGATTCAGTGTTTTATTTTAAAACCCAAAGAATTAATAAATGTACCATCAATGTAATAAATAAGAATATTAATATCTATTAATGAGAGTTCCAAATATATAAACTGCTTAGTTTCTTAGTAAAACATTCATATTTCACATCTACCAAGGTAAAAGCATTAACTATGAGAATTTCCACCTTAATCATGCTCTTATGAACTCCACCCGTGGTCCTCTCTTTACTCTTGAAATGCCCACAGCACAATAGATCTTACAAGGAAAAGTGACCAAAGGAGAGCCCAATAACAATTCCACCCCCGCTCATATTTGAAGAGTTGGGGAAAAAACTATACAACTAGTAAATTCTAAAGCTGCCTTTGCTCTCCTTCCCTAGTAGTCTAATATATTTCCAGTGATTTATCCTCTAAAATGGATGGTCTCAGGAGAAGTCAGAGGGAGTTTCATAATGAGTTAGGAAAAGCATCTTATAATATTGATTCATTTATTAATGTATGCAGTATGAAAATGCATGTGGATAAGCATTTCTCTCTGATTGAAATATGCATTCCATTAGTTTTACATATACAAACATGCATAGATAGATAGATAAAGAGATAGATAGACAGATAAATACCAGTGGTCTGTACCTAACAAAAATGAGGTTCCAAAACACCATTCTGGTATCTGCAGTACCGAGAAAGAGGCTCTTGAAATTGCTCTGGCTCATTCTCCACACAAAATAAGCCTGGTCTATACAATATGACCTAATACTGTATTATGTAATTTACATGTCTTTTAAATATTCTTGTGCTTGCAGGTTTCTCAATATAAACTCAAAATAGATTTTGAGTGTCTACAATGAAAAAGACACCATGCTATGTTCTACAGCACTGATCTTGAACTCTGGCTGCAAGTTAAAATAACCTGGGAAGTTTTGATAAAATACCAATGGCCAGGCCAACCTCAAACTAATTGAATCAAAATCTCAGCCTGAGACACAGAGTAACCAAATGATTTTCATGTTCAGCCAGATGGAGAGCCATTGTTCTGGATTAATGGTTCTCAAAATGTGGTCCATGGACCACTGGAGGTCCCTGCAACCCTTTCAGGGGATCTACTAGGGCAAAAGCAAAACTTTCCCCTAGGTCCTATATAACAACTGAATAAAACGTTAGCATGCAATATGCACATTTTTGTAAAATTGGATTGAACTGAATTAATCATGATTTTGAACATCCAACTTAATACAGTGTTTCTGAACCAAGATATTTTTGTCAGAGAGTAAAAGAACCAACAACAAAACAGCAAATTTTCCTGTACCTTCAGTTTTACTTTTAATCAGAGGTTTGGAATAAGAAAACAAATCATTATTTCCAAGTTCACTCCTCTCTGCTTATAAAAGCAACTTAGTGGAAAAGTTTCACGAACACCACCTTAATATAAGGAAGAAGATAACTTTTCTAACACTTAATAACAAAAGTGTTAGAAACTAACCAAAAGCAGGAGGAATGGAAATGGAAGGTGAGGTGATTATTCCTCTGGCCCTTCAGGGAGGGTCCTAGGTTTGTGTTCTTCCCAGAAGCAATATCCAGCTATGTTAAGCAAGTCAGCTGCTTGAGGTGAAAGCAAGACCTCTCTATACAGTTTATCAAGAAAGATGAAGACAAAAATAGAAAAGAGGAAATGATCCAAAACAGGAAACCGAAAAATATGTTTTTTAGGAGTCAGAGGGGAATCAAAAGCCATATCCAAATAATACTGAGCAGATAAATATGACCTGAGGGAGAAAGAATAAGTTAGCATTGCTGGAACTCAAATTAAGTGCATGCTACTTTTCACAGAGTAATGCACCAGAAGTCAAAGAAATGCAAATTAAAATTTCCACAAGAAATCATTCTTTGCCTATTTAATTGGCAAAACATAAAAGTTGATTATATGCATTTTTATGAAAGTATAAGGAAACACATACTTCTTTCATTATTATCTGAATGTAAGATGGCACAGTTTGGGGAGTATAACATCCATTAAAAGTTAAAATGTGTAGTCTTGGAGCAAGTAATACCACCTATAGGAATCTATCCTTGAGAAATAATCAAATATGAGCAAGAAGATATATTCACAAGAATGTTCTTTGGATCCTTGTGACTGAGACTAAACACTGAAAATCTCTTGCATGCCCACCAATATGGACATGGTTAAATACAGTGTGGTACTTTGTACTTTGTTGTAGTTAATAATGAGGTGGGTCTACAGAATATATACTATGCCCCCAATTGTATAAAGATACCTCAACTAAATATACGTAGGTGTGTGTGAGGTGTGTGTGTATTAATTTACATACATAGAAAAAAAATTTTTTTTTTCTTTGCGGTACGCGGGCCTCTCACCGTCGCGGCCCCTCCCGCTGCGGAGCACAGGCTCCGGACGCGCAGGCTCAGCGGCCATGGCTCACGGGCCCAGCCGCTCCGCGGCATGTGGGATCTTCACGGACCGGGGCACGAACCCGTGTCCCCTGCATCGGCAGGCGGACTCGCAACCACTGCGCCATCAGGGAAGCCCAGAAAATTTTTTTAATAATTTCCTATGAAGGGGCATGAAATGTGGGGGAAAGATACTGAATATTGAATGTATATAGATATGCAGATAAATGGATATATTGACATATGTGTGGATACATAAATATACCTAAATGAGTAAAGGTGAATCTTTTGCAAAGAAAGCAATATCCTGCTGCTTCTTATAGTCAGAGAATGGAAGATTCCCACAGAAGAGACGAGGGACTTCTGGAGGGACTATGAAATCTCAGGGAGAAAACTTAAGGATTTGTAGCCTTACGGGACAGTGGAGTGCTTTCATTGTTTTTTCTCTATGAAGGTTGGGATTTGGGAGAAAAAAAGTAGTATATGGTGATTGAGTAGCTAAATAGATATAGATGTAAATATAGGTATAAAATCAAATCATGGAATTTAGATTTCTAAACTACAGATATAGTGAGTTAGGAATGTATTTATGTCACACAACTGGTGAGATATTGACCCACACACCATCTGACTTCTTCAAGAGAAATTTATATTGAATAGGATGAGTTGGGGAAAAAAATGCCCAGATAGGGGCTTCCCTGGTGGCACAGTGGTTGAGAGTCCGCCTGCCGATGTGGGGGACACGGGTTCGTGCCCTGGTCCGGGAAGATCCCACGTGCCGCGGAGCGGCTGGGCCCATGAGCCATGGCCGCTGAGCCTGTGCGTCTGGAGCCTGTGCTCTGCAACGGGAGAGGCCACAACAGTGAGAGGCCCGCGTACCGCAAAAAAAAAAAAAGAAAAAAATGCCCAGATAAAACTTGACAATTTTTACTCTAGACCATCAGTTTTTCCTGAACCCTGTAAAAGAATTTTTTAAATTACTGACATCCCCTTCACACTGTTGGGTTAACATCTAAAAATTTTATTATATGTATAAATGGTTGCAAAAGATATAATTTCTTGTGAATTTTAAATAATGACATTTCAAAATAGAACTGTTCTATCGTGTTTAATCTGAGTCAAATGAATCCAAATGCCATAATAATTTGAAGAATACATGAACAAGCTTTCCTTTGTCCGTCAGAAATCCTACATATTCCCTTTTCTCTCTGAACTTACATTTTCATTCTCCAACCACCAAAGAATTTGATCTTAATGCAATATATTGCTATGCTTTAAAGTCTCTTATTGATCAACCTGTCAATTCTCTTCAATAAAATATATATAAATTATATTTGTAATTTTCAAAAACTTTATGAGACCATTAAGTATGACAACCTTCCTTCTGGATTGAATTATCATTAAAATAACTTTTAGTACATTATCAAATGAAACAAATATATTAAAAATTATTATAATTAGTAAAAAAAAGTAAAATTTTACTGAAAATTCATCTCATTGAAATTAAGGTGCTCTGTATTTTTCAATTAGTTCATGTACGCATGGATATTTATTACTTTCATCTATAACGAGAGGCCAAGTGGAAATTAACTGCCAAAGAAGAGATATATTAGAGCTGGACTTAGAAACAGTGTTGTCAAATGCAACATTTACACTAGAATCCACAATGCATTTCTATTGAACTACCTACCTCTAATACCATATCCTTTGGAAAAACTTATTTACCTCCAGGGTTATGTGTGCCCCAGTTTGAAAGTCATTGTTACAGAGTATGTCAGGATGACATAAAATGATAGTGAAGGTCCAGTAGGTCGCATGAGAAAGTCACTAGGAAAGGGAACAGTAACATCATAGTCTCAGGTATCTATATACCAATGTGTAAACAATGGATAATAAAATAAATCTAATAACATACTGTGATAAGTAGAACCTCATCCTAAACATCAAGGCTTAGAAAATGACGTGAAATGATGGAAACTACAATGTATTCTAAATGAACAAATATATCTGAAGGAAGGCAGGGTAGGACTGTATGCCATACATACCCTATACACCTGACTGTGGGAGCACACTGAGAAACCATTAGAAAAATATCCTAGAAACCATGAATTCAAATGATATTATTATTATTAAAATATACCACAGATGGCAAGGCCAGGTAGAGGGATTTGATGATGACTTCTGGGTAGAGAGCCAAAGGGAATAAGAGAGCAAGTTCTATGGATATCTGGAAGAAAGTCATTCCAAGTAGATGGATCATGAAGTGCAAAGACAATGCAGAACTCGCTGCACAGGTTAAAATCAGCATGAAGTCCATGTGACTGGAGTGAAGTGAATGTGGGAGAGAGCTGGAGAGGATAAGGCCAAAGAGGTAACAGGGTCCAGATTTTAACTTTTACTCTTGAGTGAGAAGGTATGCCATTGGAGGACTGTTAACAGAGGAGTGGCAGAATCTTACCTCTTAAAAGGGCCATTCTGGTTTCTGTTTAAAATAGAGACAGTTGCAGTAATACAGGCAATAGGTGATGGTAGATGAATTCAAGGGGAAATACAGAAGAGAGTGCAGTGGGTGTGTCTGGATAACGAATACTTTTTGAATGTTGAAACAATAGGTATGAAATGTAAGACAAAGAAGGAAGCAAGGACAAATTTAAAGTTTTGACCTGTGCAACTTAAGGGACTGACTTACTATTTACTAAGATGAGAAAGACTACAGAAAAAGCAGATTTGAAGAAAAGTTTATGAATTTGATTTTGGACATGCTAAGTTTGCGATGCCTATTACTTCCGGGTAGAACTGTTGAATAGGCAGTTGGCTATATGAGTCTGGGTTTAGTGCAGTGCTCGCTTTGGCAGCACATATACTAAAATTGTGTTTAGTACAGTTCAGTAGAAATATAATGCAAGCCATGTATGTAATTTTAAATTTTCTAGTAGCCACATTTTAAAAACTTAAAAGAAACAAGTAAAATTCATTTTAGTAGCATATTTATAACTAAATTATCTCCGAAATATTATCATTTCAACAAGTAATAAATGTAAAAATTAACAAGATATTTTACCTTTTTTTTTTAACTACGTTTTCAAAATCTGGTATATATTTTTCACTTTACATCACATCTCAATTCAGAAAAGCCACATTTTATGGGCCCAATAGCCACACGTGACTGGTAGCTATCTTACTGGACAGCAGAAGTTTAAAAAAATAGATGACTACAGAGGCTGCTCTGTGTGGAGAGCAGACTAAACAAAAAACAAAAAAACGTTAAATTATGGAAAGAATAATACTGTATTTTAAGATATTCTGGCAGCAAGTAAAAGCCTCACAGCAAACCTCAAACAGGCTTAAAGTCAAATATGTATCAGCCATCAGAGGAAGTTCTGAAGTGGGGCAGACCCAGTCATGTCATCAAAGACCCAGGTTCTTTTCATGTCTCTGCACTGTCATCCGTGTGTTGCCTTTATCCCAAGGCTGGCAGCAAAACATCAGTAGCAGTCCCAGATGTTACATCTTGATACAACCACATTCAGAAGTAAAATAAATGAAGCATCAGTTCTTATGTGTCTCTCTTGGTAGTGATAAAACTTTACCAAGAGACCCCCTACCCACCCCACCCCTGCCGTAGGATTCATTTCATATCTCATTGGCCAGAGTTGAGTTAAATGTTATTCCTTTAACCAATCACTGTCAAGAAGTGAATATGGGGAGTTCTGAATAAAATGAAATAGGCATTCTCCAACCTGTCTCTCCCACTGAATGCAGTAATAAAACCAGGGCAATATAAATGAAACAGATATTTGAGGACTCTTAAAAGCGAACAGCAGCAGGCAGATTCGGGAAGAAGATAGGGATTCAAATCACCCCTGAACCAACAGTGAGTTTCACTCTTTTTTTCCTCCAGAATCCTACAGCCTGGTTTAAAGGCAGGCCAAGAACCTCATGTATACTTTAGTGTGGATAGAGAGATCTCAAGAAGAAGCCCTCTAGTCCAAGATCAAAGAGCAAAAAAGACTACTGGCAGCAACAGTCATGGCAGCAGGAGTCCACAGGCACCCAACACACTGAGGAAAAGGAACTTTCCTCTCTGACCAGAGGAGCTGTGCTCCCAAGAAGGCAACAAGAAACTCTGTTGCTTTTTTCTGTGTCCTCCAGATGAAAATAGATGACTACAGGGGGAATTCTCTGAAAAGTTGGTACAAGTTTCAGTTTGGTCCTGAAGTTAGGTACAGTTGCAGGAACTATGTGGCAGAGGAGGGTACTAAAACCCCAGCTTTCCAGCCAGAGGACTACGAAAGGGAGCCACAGGGAGTCTAAAATACTGAGGAGATAATGGAGATGGAGGAGCTTGAGAAAGCAACGCCATAAGATTATTTATGAATTCCTGGGCTCATCCTGGAATTGTACATACATGGATCTGACCCTAAACAGCATACCAAAGATTTGATAACTGAACTGAGAGATCCATGTCCCAGACTGGCCACTGGATATGGGACAAATCTGCATAGCTCAGCAAATGTTTTGAGACAAGACTGGCACTGAAACCACAACTTAGAGAAAGCTAACTGGAACTAACGGCTTGAACCTAGTAGGTCAACTGGCTGCTATATAAAAATATCAACAATGTCTGTAAGATTTAAACAAGACCCAAAGTCTCATAACTTAATATTCAAAATGCCTAAGTTATAATCCAAAAGTACTCAACATATGAAGCACCAGGAAAATCTCAACCCGCATGGGAAAAGACAATCAACAGATGCCAATGCTGAGATGACACAAATTATGAAATTATCTGACAATGAATTTAAGATACAAAAATGTTCAACAATTAAGGGTGAACACTGTTCAAATGAGTGGAAAGATAGAAAGTCTCAGCAATGAAATAGAAGATGTAAAGAAGACCAAATAGAATCTTTAGAACAACAACAAAAAAAAAAACCCAAAATTTACAACTCATTGGATATTCTCAATAGCTGAACGGAGACAACAGAGGCAAGATTCTGTGAAATTAATGACAATAGAAACCATCCAATCTGAGCAATGGAGAGAAAAACAACTGAAAACCTGACCAGGGGCTCAGAGATCTATGAAACTATACCGAAAGGTCTAATATTCATTCCATCAGAATCCCAGAAGGAGAAGAGAAAGAATGCATGCAGAACACAATATTTGAAAAAGTAGTGGCTGAAAACTTCCTAGATTTGGTAAAAGGTATAAACTTACAGGTTCTAGAAGCTTGGTGACTCCCGAACAGGATAAAAAAAAAAAAACCTTTTGTATTTCTACATCCATGCTCATACACACCATACTCTCACTACTAAAAAGTAAAGAAGAGCATCATGAAAGCAGTCAGAGAAAAATGACACAGTATTTGTAGCAGAACAACAATTAGAATGACTGTGGATTTCTCATTAAAAACCATAGAGACCAAAAGGAAATGGTACAACGTTTTGAAAGTTCTGGAAGAAAAGATCTGTCAACCCAGAATTCTATATCCATTGAAAACCTCTTTAAGGAATGAAGGTAAAATAAAGACATTCTCAAGTGAAGAAAAATTAAGAGCGTTCATTGCCAGTAGACATGCTGTAAACGAATTGCTAAAGAAACTTATTCAGACAGAAGTGATACCAGAGGAAACTTGGAACATTATTTATAAAGAAAGAGTATCATAAATGAAAAAAAATTTGGTAAATGTAATATACTATTTGCCTCTTGAGTTCTTTAAAATATGATTGATAGTTGAAAGCAGATATTATAACATTATCTATAGGTTTTCAATAATGAGGTATATATGACAATTATATCACAAATGGTTAGGATAAAGCTACCTATATTGTGGTAAGATTTATATACCCTGCTTGAAGTATTGATTCTAAATAAATTATAAGAAGTTAAATATGTATTTTATAATGCCTAGAACATCCATTAAAAATAAATCTAAACAAAGATATATATTAAAAAACATAATCAAAAAATTTAAATGGAGTACTAAAACAATGTTCAAATAACCCAAACAGAGGCAGGAAAAGGGAAACAGAGGAACAGAAAACAGAGAAAACTAACCAAAAAAAAGGTAGACTTCTAACCAAATATATCAGTAATTACATTAAATGTTTAATGATCTAAAAATGTCAAAAGATGAGATTGTCAGAAAATATTGAAAAACTTTATGATCCAACTATGTGCTGTCCATAAGAAATTAATTTCAAATATAATGCTATAGATACATTTAAAGTAAAAATATGGAAACAAAAGATATATTATGTAAACACTAGTCAAAAAAAAGCTAGTATTGCTATGTTAATATTAGACAAATTAAACCTAGAATAGAGAGATTAACAGGGTAAAAGAGAAACATTACATAATGATAAAAGAGTCAACTCACCATGACATAACAAACCAAAAAGTGTGAGCATCTAACAAGAGATATTCAAAATACATGGAGAGGGACTTCCCTGGTGGCGCAGTGGATAGGATTCTGTGCTCCCAATGCAGGGGGGGTCGATCTCTCATCAGGGAACTAGAGCCTACGTGCATGCCATAACTAAGAGTTCGCATGCCACAACTAAGGAGCCCACATCCCTCAACTAAAGGAGCTGGTGAACCAGAACTAAGGAGCCCTGGAACCACAACTAAGGAGGCTACCTGCCACAACTAAGACTGGTACAACCAAATAAATGAAGAAATAAGTAAGTAAATAAAAAACAAAACAAAACAATACATAAAGATTGACAGAATTGAAAGGAAAAATAGACAAATCTACAATTACAGATAGAGTTCAACACTTTTCTCAGAAACTGATAGAATTAGTAGACTGAAAATCAATAAGAATTTGGAAGAACTGAAAAATACCACTAACAAACTGGATTAATTGGCACTTATAAAACTCTCAACAACATTAGAATACATGTTGTTTCCAATTAAACATGGAATATTGTCAAGATATAGCATATCCAAGATAAAAATACCTAAACAAATGTTAAAGAATTAAAATAATGCAAAGTATTTTTCTGATCATAATGAAATTAAACTAGAAATTAATAAAAGACAATAAAAAAATCCCCACTTGGAAATTAAACAACACTCTTCTAAGTAGTTCATGATTCAAAGGGAAATTCTCAATTGAAATTAGAAAATATTTTGATCATAATGAAAATAAAAATTGACATGTCAAAAAATCAGGGATGCTGCTAAAGCAGTGTTTAGAGGGAAATTTATAGTATTAAATGCTTATATTAGAGAGGTTTTAAACCAATCATTTAAGCGTCTAACTTAATAAACTAAAAGAAAAAAATTAAAGTAAACCCAATGCAATCAAAAGGAAATAATAAAATAAGAGCAGATACCAATGACATGGAGAACAGAAAAACAATAAAGATTCTCAAACCAAAAACTGGTTTTTGAAATGATCAATAAAATACATAAACCTCTATAAAGACTGACCAAAATAAAGACACAAAGTATCAGAAATGAAATATGGAATGAATGAATCAGAAATATTTTGGTAATAGTAGGAATGATAAAGCAGATAACACTCCAGATAATTAAAAGTATGAGGAAATACTATGAATTTTTTTATGCATAATAACAACTTAAGTAGTCCTATGACTATTTAAGAAATTGAATTCATAGTGAAACACCTTGTGAGAAAAATATCTCCAGGCCCATATGGTTTCATCAGTGAATTATAACAAATATTTAAAGAAGAAACACCACCACCAATTCTATGCAAACTCTTCTAGGAAATAGGAGAAGAGGGAGCACTCCCCAACTCATTTTATGAAATCAGCATTACCCTGATACAAAAACTAGAAAAGACAATACAAGAAAAGAAAACTATAGACCAATATTCCTCATAAAAACAGATGCCAAAATACTCAACAAAATATCAGCAAATCAATTGCAACAATATATAAAGCAAATAATAAAACACCGTCAAGTGGAATTTATCTCAGAAATGTAAGGCTAGTTCAATACTCAAGAATCAAGCCATGTAATCCATCATATTAACAGTGTAAAAACCATAAGATTACATCAATTTATGCAGAAAAAAGCATTTGAAAAAAATTCAACATCCATTATAAAGACCCATAGCAAACTAAGAATAGATAGGTATTCCCTCAACCTGGTAAAGAATATCTACAAAAACCCTATCACTGATATCATAATTACACGGTGAAAAAATTAAATGCTTTCTCTGTAAGTTTGGTAATAATAAGGCAAATATATCTACTTTCATCACTTCTAGCCAGATCAATCAGGCAAAAAATAAAATAAAGAGTCAAAAGGCTTACAGATGGGAAAGAAAGGCATAAGACTGGCCCTATTCACAGATAACATAATTGCTTACGTAGAAAAATCCAAAGGAATCTACAGAAAAAGGCAAAAAAAACAACTCTTAGAACTAATAAGTGTTTAGCAAAGTCACAGGATACAAGGTTAATAATACATATATTTCTATATAATAGCAATAATCAATTAGAATAAAAATTTTTTAAGTAATACCATTTAAAATATCTCAAAAAAGAAATAATTAGGTATAAATTTAATAAAATATCTCAAAAAAGAAATAATTAGGTATAAATTTAACAAATATCTCAAAAAAGAAATAATTAGGTATAAATTTAACTGAATCTGTATTCTGAAAACTATAAAACACTAATTAAAGAAATCAAAGAAAACCTAAATTAATGACAAAACATTTAAAGTTTTTGGATTGGAAGACACAGCCTAGCAAAAGATGTCAGTTCTCCCCAAATCAATCTACAGATTCAAAGCAAGCATTCCAGTCAAAATCCCAGCAGAATGTTTACTTGGCTATAGACAATCTAATTCTAAAATTCATATGGAAAGGTGAAGGAACTAGAATAGCCAAAACAATTTTGAAAAAGAAGAATAAAGTATGAGAAAGCATGCTGTTCAATTTTAAGACTTACTATAAAATACAGTAATCAAGATAGTGTGATATTGGCAAAGGAAAAGACACATAGGTCAATGGAACAGAATAGAGAGAACAGAAACAGAACCACACAAATATGGCCAACTGATCTTTTTACAAAGGTGGAAAGCCAATTCAGTGCAGAAGGGATAGACTTTTCATAAAATGGAACAATTAGACATCCATTAAAAAAAGAACTTTGATCTAAATCTCACACTTATTACAAAAGTTAATTCAAAAGGGATCAAAGATGTAAAAATAAAATGCAGAACTATATAACTTTTAGAAGAAAACATAAGAGAAATTCTTCATGATCTGAGATTAGGCAAAGAGGTCTTAGATACGACACACAGTTATAAACCCATAAAAAATGGATGAATTGGACTTTATTAAATTTTTAATTGCTCTACGAAAGATACTGTTAAAATAGTGAAAAGACAAGCTACAGACTCAGAGAAAATATTTTTAAATTGCATTTCTGACAAAGGACCCATGTCCAGAACAAATAAAGAAATGTCATAACTCAGCAGTAAAATAACCCAATTAAGAAATAGGCAAAGGACTTGAACAGACACTTCACCAAAGAAGATGTATATAACTATAAGCATACAATAAAAGACAAATAAATGTAAGAGAGTGGCTTAGATCTGTTAGAAACTGTCACAATGGATAAATTCTAGATTGAATTGAGATGTGTGAAAAATAATGTAAAAATAAATTTGATTTTTAAAAATTATTTGGAGCAAAAACAAGGAAGCAATAAGCCCTCTGCTAAGGGCAGATGGTATAAGGTTAACAGATGACAGAGAGAACATGGAACTATCTAATTGTTATTATGCCTCCATTTTATCTGTCAAGAAGATGACTTTATATTAGTGAAAATGGTATTACAAAAACAGAATGTACAATATAATTCAATTTTAGATAGATGACAAATAGATAAGCAGACATATATGTGCATAGAAATAATATGGGAAAGATATATATGTATGTGCATAGAAATAATATGGGAAGGACATACACTAAAATGTTAACAGTTGTTATTTCTAAGTGTAAGATTTTCTTTTTTTTTTTGCTGTGCATATGTATTTCATGAATATTCCATAATGTACATGTATTGCTTTTAAAATAAAATAGAACAAGTAAGTGATTTTAAAATGGAAAAGATAGTAAAAGGAACTTTAAGAAAATAGAAGCTCCAGGTGAGGAGGTCCTAGAAGAACACCTAGATTTTATGAGTTACAATGAAATACACCCCAGAGCACTGCAAGAAATTTTATAGAAGAGACCATATGCAAAAGTAGTTCTAGTCTTCAAGAAAGAAATGTCATCTTCTGAAAACTATAGCAAGATTCTATACCTAATAATTGGAAGAACAGATTTGGAGAATTCAGAAAAGAAACACTACTAGGATCCCAACTTAGGCTCACTAAAAATAGGTCATGACAGACAAACCTCATTTCCTTTTCTAGACAGTTACTACTAGAAGTGATGGCTGCTATGTCCTCAGATTTGACCTGTTCAACACTTCCTTCTTTCTGATGACAGCAGCCTGGTTTTATTTTGGGGAACTACTTTGGTTATTTAATAGACTTCTAAAACTTACCATGTCCAATGGTTAATTCATCTTTTCCTCTAAAACCTGGTCCTTCTACTGTCTTTCCCATCTCAGGAAATATTAACTGCAACCTTCTGTTACTTGGGCCAACCCTTCTGGAATCATCCCTGACTCCTCTCTCTTTCTCACACTCCGCCTTCAAATCCATCAGAAAATACTGTTGGTTTTACCTTGAAAATAAACCAAAGATCTGACCACTTTCTCAACATTGCTGCTACTATGACCATACTCAGTCCCACTCACCATCTCTCCTCATCTGGGTTATTACAACAGCAGCTAAGTGAAATCCCTACTTCTATTCTTGACCACCTATATACTCTACTATCCTTTTAATACACAAGTCAGGTCATGGCACTCCTATGATAAAATGAGTCTCCATTTCTCTCAGAGTAAATACCAAGGTCCTTTCCATGGCCTTCAGGACGCCTCCTGAAATGCTTCACTTTCTTCTCTTCATCCTGTTCTCTCCCTTGCTCACCTGGCTCTAGCCACAGTGGCCTCCTTGCTGGACCTTGAAACAGTCATGCACTCTCTTGGCCTCAGGGCCTTTGTACTTGCCCTTTCTTCTACCTGGAATTCTCTACTTTCAGATCTCCCCATGGCTAGGATGACTGTATATCCTGGTTTGCCTGAGAGAGTCCCCATTTGTGCCTGATATTCCAGCGTTAACACACACAATCTTAAAAGTGTTCCCGTTCGGATGATGTTATACGGTCACCCTACTCATGGCTCAGAGCCTCATCTCTTTCAAGTCTGCTCAATCTCAACCTCTCATTGAGGACTCTCTCACACCTGACTTAATATTGTAGCCCTACCCCAGCACATTTAAATTCTTTCCTTGTTTTGTGTTTTTTTCCCTATGGCTCTTTTCACCTTCTGATATACTATATTACCTTCTTATTATGTTTACTGTTTGTATTCTGTCATTACTTACATAAGCTCCATGAAGGCAGACATCTTGCCTGTTTCATTTTCAATATCATATCCCCAGCACCTAGAACAGTGCCTAGTATAGAGGAGATCTCAATAAATGTTGATTGATACATGAATGCACAAATGAGTGCCTAGAAACTTGTTTTCTCACTAGATATCAAAATGAAATAAAATAAAAATTTATATTTGGGGACCTTGAGGAAAAATAAATATTCTATAAAACATTACTTATGTGTATATTGAATATATATATATATAATGTCAGGATTCCTTTATTCCTTTGGTTGAAAGTGATAGAAGTTTAACCTGAACTTCCAGAAGTAAGAAAAAAAAAAAAAGAGGCAGAGTATTTATTGCAAAGATACTGTAAAGTCTCACAGAAATGAAGGACCAAACCTTAGCACAGCAACTTCTGGGATTTTAGAGCCTGGACACAAGAATTCAAATACAAACAAGATTCTTTCTTCTCTCTTCTCTGCTCTTCCTGCACGTTGGCCTTATTCTCTCCTATTGCAGACTGACTATGGAAGTACTTTTTCTCCCAGCTCCCAGCTGTAGTTGGAAAAAAAATCCCAGAGATGGACTGATTCCTATTGTCCCCGGCTTGAATCACATTCACTGTGGAAAAGAGGATGAAACACTGTGATGGCTCCCCCAACCCCCAGAGCAGTCACTACCGTCAAAAATGCAGGTTCCTGCCACAAAATGACAACAACTCTTCCCATATAAATGGGACAAGTACTTCCTCAAAAGAAATCAAGTCCTTTTCCCAAAGGAAATGAGAGACACTCAGAAGACAAAAAATAAAAGTCTAATTCGATAGCTTTTTATATTTTTAAAATGCCACACTATTCTATAACGTATGACGGAGATTAATAAACGCCAACATGTTCTTCACTCATAAATGTGTAAGATTGCTTTCTATACATTGAGTCTCTGATTCAGCACTTTGATAAACTCTGCAATTTTACCATCCAGTAGCCATCTGCTTTAATAAGACACATTACCAAAACACTGCACATCACATAGTCAGAGATATTCTCTCTTTTTTCACTGTGTTAAATAATGATATACATTTTCAATTTATCTATGGTGAATGTTAGAATATGACAGCTGTATTTGTTGTTCACGATGTAAAGTGAATGACAATATCTCACAAGCTGATTTATTTCCTTCTTTTATTATATCCATAATGATCTTACTGTGCTATTTCAGCTTAAAAATATGGATATTGAGGCAGCAGCTGCTTCAGCTCTAGAGAACAGTTATTTCCCATGAACCAACAACTTTACTTAAAAGAGGAGGTAGACAGAACATAAGGAAACTCTTCTCAGGACCACCCAAACCAAATAAACAAACGACAATGCAAAAAAACTACCTAAGTTTTGACAGCGTTGCAAGATTCCTTTTGTTAAGGTACAAGATACAGAATTTCCCAGGAGAACAACAAAATCAATGAAAGCCTGAATTCTCATAATTAGAGTTGTTGTTATTATTACGTTATGGACACAAAAATGCCTCATCCTCATTCCCAATTAAATTTGCTGTATAACCTGTGCAAAGCAAATGCTATAAATAGAACTAAAATGTTGTGGATGACATGTGGAAGACTTTTTTTTTTCATTTTGTTTTTGTTTTATAGGTTTTTCGCTTTAAAGAAATCTAACAGATTTTATCTCCTTTTAGAAAATCATGCATGCAGGGACCGAAGCAGTGATTTATGCTGTGACATAATATGTTTTTGACACAAAAAGTACTTGTCAAAAATGCAAGATACAAAAGCAGCTATTCTAAGTGTTTTAAAGGGAGGAAGGAAAATCTGGCTTTCTTCAGTCAATAATGCATCTGACATAAATAATGATTGAGAACTGACAGCTACAAGATGTGATTTAGATGTTTTGAATTCGTCAAGATGAAAAGGTAAGTAATATCAATTTTGTATTCTATAGTAATTTTGCTGTAATGTAACTGAACTTCTCATGGCAACAAGAGTTATAATAATTGTATTAGTAATTGTCGAGTCATACAATGAATAACGTCTTTAATTGAATACTTGTTTTTATAATATAGCTACAGCTCTGCCTCAAAATTGAGTTCGATTTGGCACTATAGAAGAACAGATTTAATCTTTCATCTTCCACCTGTCTTATATGAGTAATTTTATTTTTAAAAATACACAAAGAGGGAAAGAAAAGGAAAACCATGAGGTTAAGTAACGATGCAGAGTTTTAACTAGCCATGGTCCTCAGAAACAGTGAAGATTAATTTGGGAAGGTATGACTTATCTCAAACCCTGCAAAATAACAGTACACTTTCATAAAACCAAAGAGAAATGTCTGTTCTGAATGGCTCCAGAAAAATCACGCCGCCACAAAATATTTTCTTCCAATGACTCATACTCTGCTTTGGGATTTCAAAACTTCCCATTTGCATATATTGACTGCTTCATTCTGATGCAAACTCTAGCTTTCAGACTCCAAGCTCATTTTTACAGGTCAAATTTAGGTAGGAATCGGTAGCAATGGCTTCCTCCTTTTACATGACCGTTCTTCCCACCTCATCCCCCGCAAAAGCCAATATTTTATTGATTCCTTTATTAAAAAGCTATGATTTTCATACTAAAATGTTATCCTGATTTTAGAGATAGATTAAATACATCTAAGCTTTTCTGGTTTAGGCTATATTATGGTAACATGAAGCACAAGTTCAAATACTCATGTTTTGTTGTAAAGTCACTTGGATGCCTTTGCATTTTCAACAGTACTTTGCCATCTATGACAATGACTGGCTAGACGTTCTCACCAAATCCATGCATCCTTTTTGCTGAGCTCACAACTCTATTTCATGGAGGTAGGAGTGACCATGTGACTGAGTTCCAGCCAATAAAATGTGGAGAGGTAATGAATGTGGCTTCCGGACTTCATCCATAATGAGTTTTCATGCCAGCTCTCCTGCATCTGCTGGCTGAACGAAGAGGTCTCAGAACGTAGAGGAAGGTAGCGACAGGATACCTTAGGACCTAGCTGAGTTCATAAGTGAACATGTGGAATGTTGTCCAAATGCCATGCACGTGAAAAATAAACTATTATTATGTTAGACAGTTGAGATTTGGGGACGTATCTAACTTAGTCACTAGAGTAACCTTAACTAATACACACTCCCACTCCAAAATCTGGTTGAGTGGTGACCAGGGTAGAGAGTGATCACTGGGACTGCTATGCAGGAAACATTCACGACCTTCTCCCTCCCATGGTGGGAAGAATGTACTTCCTGAATTCCTGATGTTGTGCATGGACCCAACTTGCTTTGGCCAACGGTATGTTAGTAGACGTGATGCGAATAGGCCTTCAATATGTTTGTGCAATTTGGGCTTCGCTGCAGTGCTCTGCTGATCTGCCTGAGGAAAGCATGCCCTGGGTAGACGCTCCCCTTCAGCATAAGCCCCTCAAAAAACACATATGCAGCAGACCTGAACCCAACCCACTCCTGGAGCGAAGGTCATCTGACTCAGAACAGAGCCATCCAGCCAAACCCCGGTTAACCTGATGATCTGTGAGCAAGAAAAGTATATGCTTATTGTAAACCATGGAGTTTCAGGGTGGTTTGTTAAAGCAATAGCTGATGACACAGACAGGCAGCCTTAGTGTAGTGTGGTCAAGAGTGCAGACTATAAGACCAAACACCTCATGTCAAATCTGTATCATTTATTACCTACGTTTCCTTGTGCAAGTTATTTAACCATGCCTCTGTTTCCTCATTTATAAAATGAGATAATAGTACCTATCTCATAATAGTACCTAATAATAGTAGTAGTAGTAGTAGTACCTAACTCATACAGTTAATATGTATAAAGTGCTTGGAATAGTGCCTGGCACATAACAGCCACTGCAATAGTGACTATGAGATAAAATAAACCTCAGTAACCCATAAATACTTCAGCAGATTACCCCCAACAAGAACAAGAGGCTGCTGCCAACGGATGCTTGAATTCCCCAGAGATATTCTTCCCTGTAATCAGGAGTCCATGTTACAAAATGCTTAAAGAATTCCATCTGTTGAGGCTTCCTTCTGATGAGTTTAATGACATGGATTTGAATTCTTGTTCCACCATTTGGGACCCTGGACACTGTGCTGATCACTGGGTCTCAATTCCCTCACCAGTAAATGGGGACTGTAACAGTACTTAGCTCAGCAGAGTCGTCAGTATTATAGTAGATGCTCTACAGAAAGCATTTTAGTACAATAAATAATGCTTATAAACACTTAATAAATAGTTATTCATTTGGGCAAACAATTTCAAGAATAACCAGGTCACTTTCAGCTTGTGAAGAAGTGGATTGTAACTTCCAAGTATTGTTTATCTAAACTCACCAAAAGATTACCTTCTCTGATGTTTTTAAGGCAGAGGATATTTTTCAAAAGAGCACTTAAGGGACCTCCCTGGTGGTCCAGTGATAAAGAATCCACCTTCCAATGCAGGGGACGCAGGTTCAATCCGTGGTCGGGGAACAAAGATCCCACATGCCGCGGGGCAACTAAGCCTGAGCGCCACAACTACTGAGCTCGCGCACCTCAACTAGAGCCTGTGTGCTGCAAACTACAGAGCCCACACGCCCTGGAGCCCATGCGCCACAACTAGAGAAGAGAAAACCCGCACGCCACAACTGGAGAGAAGCCCGCGCACCACAACGAAAGATCCTGCATGCCTCAAAGAAGATCCCGTGTGCAACTAAGACCTGACGCAGCCAAATAAATAAATAAATGAGCATTTAAAACCACAGCAGTTTCTCTCCTCTACTACCATAAATCTTTTTAGCTTTTATTTTCATTTGTTCTGATGTATCAGTATAATACAAATCATGAAAATCGTAAAATGATGCCTGTTATTATGTCTGCGTTATCTTCTCTTTACTTTTATGTAAATAATGTTGTCTCTACCTTCTATTTACTAACAATATTTCTGGTATTAATCAAAAAGAGCCCTCAGATCACATTCAACTTAATAGCAATTTAATTTAAAAGGTAAGAGATGTGGATTATATGTGATACTAAGCTACAATGTGTGTATCTTCTACATGAAAACAACCTTAATTTCCTTGCTTGACTGAGAAGAGAAATAAAAAGAACGATTGTTACAAGTCAGGAAAAATTCATAACTTGCCGGGGGTGTAACAGCTGTTGATTTAAGGTTTGCATCTTTGATAACACGATGCTGCTGGGAAGATAACATCTTTTTGACAAAGCTGTGAACATAAAAATTACAAGGCTTTACTCAACACTTAAATATTTTCTTTGTATCACTTACAGAAAAGATTATTTCTTTTATTTACTTACACTAAAATGTGTTTGAAGTATACTGTATATCAGCAAGCTTTACAATAAAATTTAGTGTTTCCTTGTTCCATAGGTATACAGTACACTTGTCACATCACAAATAAAAATTACTTAAATTATCCTCAGTTTAGAGAAATGATCTGCTGTTGTTATGTACAAGTAGTTCCTACCATTGGAAATACAAGCACAGAATTGAGCATACACTCAGGATATTATTCATTTCTTTTATTATCAGCTAGAAGTAGGTGACTGAAAAATTAGGTGACAAAACAAAGCAAGTACTGCACTGACTGGGGGAAAAAAACTGCAAAGTGGAATCTTGAAAATGTGTAAAAGAGAATAACTTTGCCACGGCAGGTAGAAACAATAGCAGTGTTCTCATTTATCTAAAGGCTGCTGCGTTATTGCATATGTTCCTGCACCGTTGACTCACAAACTGAAATTTTATGCCGAGCTTTTGTGTTTCAGTGAAATGCACTGAGAACATCGTCAAGGAAGTACAGAGAATGATGCTAGTAATCGCCTTGTCTCCTTACTCTTCAACAAAACACAATGTGCTTCCTTTCTTCTGTGAATTATACTTATTTTAGAAAGTCAGATTTCCTTCTTATTTTTAAATATTTTTTTCTTTAAATGTTTCTTTTACCAAAGACTGACTTGCGTTGTCATTGAAACCCATATGTACCCCAGCCCTGTAGTTCTCAGAGTCACTTTTTTTTTAATATTCAGAAAACGTGATTTGATTGCTCATGCCACATGCTTCGAGAAATCCAAATCCCTCTTTGCCCCCCTGAGAATTGGGGTATAGTTGCTTCCAATTCTCCTGGATACCTCTCACTCTTCAATTTTACTCTGAATTCCTTCTTTTGCTTAATTCTTGATCCCTATCAGTTGTTCCTCCTCCTGGAACTATACCTCCTTCTCTCTGTCCCACTTCATCCCAAGTTGGACTCTACTTCTGGTTCCTTGTTCAAAGCACCATCACCCAAGGTTGTGTGGACAACAGAGTGCTACTGGAGGTCTCAGGGAACATAAAACAGCTTTACGTTTAATGCTGAACATCGTTGTTCATTCATTTATTCATTCATTTAACTAATATTTATTAAATACCTACCATGTGCAGGTACTAGTCAAGATCGTAGAGATACAGTAGTGAACAAAATATTTTTTAAAACCCTTGCTTTCATAGGGCTTGCACTCTAGTTATGGGAGAAAATAAAATTAACAAGTAAAATATATGTCACAGAGTGATATTATCAAGCAAAATAAAGCAGGGAAGGTAGAGGGACCTTTGGGAAGGGTGCAATTTCAAGTAGAGTGGTAGAGGATTTACTGTAACAGTGTTATTTAGGTAAAGATATGAAAGAAATAAGGGAAGAAGCCATGGAGATAAGTTTGGAAAGAATGCTTTAAGTAAAGAGAACAGCAAAGGCAAAGGCCCTGAGGTGGGAGCTTCCCTGGAACATTAGAGTTATAGCAAAGAGAATACTGGGGCTAAGCTCTTAAATTTCTCACTACTTAGACCCTTCTCCTCATTCCAGAGTCCTATATTAACTGTATTTCTTTATTTTTTTGTATTCCTGAAGTTCTGGCATCTACAGCCTCGATGACTGGAAGACTGCCCTGCCAGGGCTAGCCAGTCCTTAGAGATAGCAAACTACTTTCCAGGAAGTATACTTTTCACGTGAAAATTAACCAATCCAGAGCCCAAACTCAGGACCATCTCCACTATCTGACTTTTACATTCCAGGAGGCAATATTCCTCTACCCTAATCACCCCAGGGCCAGGTGCTAGACAACTAGGGACTACCCTCATGCCCCAGAGCCCAGCCACTTATTCAAACGATCCAATTTAATACCTGCTCTGCTGCTTATCCTGCCTCACCCACTCACTCTTTGGAAAACCACAATAGAGGCTTTTGCTCATGCTTTCCCCTTGCTTCTTCTACTCCTGACCGGTCCTGGTGTTTGCGCATGTGGCCCTGCACAGGATGGGTTCTTCTATTCTCTTGGAAACTATAACAAACTATCTTTTCAATGGCGATCGTCTTCTGATCTGTTGACCACATTATACCTGAATGAAACCAAAATCCCAAGTACAGTTTAAAATAACTTCTTGCCAAGCATCCAGTGGACAACTCATGAATTCTTTTATTCCTCGATATAGAAATATTCGTGGTCTTCTTTCTAGTAATGGCTCCTATTCAGACTAAGTCTACCTTGATCTAACTAATAGGCACATTACTTAGTTTCCCGCACAAAAGTCTTCCTATGGCACGAAAATTCTACTTTATGTCTGATTATATGATCATAATCCCCTGCCATCACTCCATAGCCTCAGTCCCACCGTCCACGCCATTTAACTCCTTAATAGATGTGATGCCTCCGAAGTCAGACATAATCTACCACCTCACTGTGAGCAGTGTGTTCACTAAGGAAGTGACCAAATCCAAGCCAAATATATCCTGCCCAGAAGACCCTGTGGCACAAAAATCTTGTCGTTTTTTCAGAGGTAACCATCTCCAGACCATAACAAGTTGGTTTCCCTGGAGACTCTAAGTTCTGCATTGCCTGGACTCTAAGAAAACCACGTGTCTGATTTGATAAGACAAAGGCATCTAAGGCAGGAATAGCCTCATGGGCCACCCTTACCTTTGGCTGGAGACTTAATAATGAGCTGGTTTTCCCAGCTGTTGGACAACAGAAATCTCATCAAACTTGATATTCCTCCAAAAGGGGATTGGGGCGGGGGGGGGGTGGCTTCCTTGGAGAAGTAAATTTTGTAAATACTGAATAATATATCCCACCTCTATGATCCTACTGATTGTGCACATTACACTATGCTAACTATAAAATTTGAGTGGAAGAAAAAAGTAAATATAAATAAAATATAAAAGTAAATATATGCTAGAGTCAGTAAAAACCTGATCTCCAATACTGGAGATACTGATCTCCAATACTGGGCATCTCAATGATTAGTGAAACATAAAATGCTTTGTTTTGGGGTTTGATGTTTTCTTTTTAATTTTCATGTTTGTTCCTGGTTGTCAAATAGACATATATTTTTATCTACTTTTAATTTTAATCTCAAAAACAGTCAAACTCTTAATCAGCTAAAATTCTGTCTAGTATGTGAATTAATTCTATGGCAACAACAGATTTCTGGCTTCCAAGTGTTGATAAATGTCCAAATTCCAAAAATGAAAATATCATCTCTTTTACCCATTTTCTTTTTACATTTTATGTTAATTCTTGGCCCTAAAATAACCCCAGTGTGTTATTTTTCAATTACATTTCTATAGAGTGATAAAAACAGAATCATGATTCATAGTAACAATATGTTTGCCTTAAGAAGAGTTTTGTGCTACTGGAGGGAAAAGAATACATATCTGTTTAATACATGACCATATTTTCTGGTTTATAAGCTTTGGCAGTCTATAAAGCATAGCCAACTTTTATAAGCATATGTTGGGGTTTGGGAAGAATTTTACAGCAAGGAGAGTAGAGGGAAAACACACCTCCCTGCCCTGACAAGGTCAATGGGTCATCCTGCTAGGGTGCTCTGAGAGCTTTTGCCATCAGCCACTCTGGGGAAAGCTTTGGGCTCTGAGGAGCTCTGGAAGTTGTGAGAATGTCACTGTACTATAGCATCATAGGATTTCACCACGTAGTGGCAACTACTGAAAATTATAGCCAGCGACCCTGAATGAGATGCCTTTTGGGTGTGTTTCTAAACTATTTACTATTATACACAGGTTTTATTTAACAGTGTGAATTTTCATATTCTGAATTGGTTATGATGTGATTGATAAATTGGAAAACATGTTTTGCAAAACACAGATTATCAGTTATATCAGGATAATGCCTGGATGCCATCACATTCATGTTTCTTACATTCATGCAAGAAAAAGAATTGAAGCAACTGTTACAACAGCTGCTTTCTTTATCATAATGGGGTAATAAGGATGAATGGAATGTACAGAAGCACTGTGCTAATGGCAGGGTTAATGGTAATGAGAACACAAAGCCTATTATTAATGACCAAAACCTAGATGCGATCTGGGGCAATATTTGTTAAACATTCTAGATGAAATATTTCATTATTGTAATTTTCAAACTCTTTAGGACCTGAGGCCCTTTTTCTCACTGACACAACAGATATATAACACAACTTTTGACAGCTACAATTTTTCTAGGAACAAAACTATCAGGTGGTGGCAGACCAGAGACCCTCTTGCTAGCACATCTACAAACTGACAATTATTTACACTGTTTCTTGTATTGCAAACATATCCAGTTTTTCCAGATCCATTGAAATGAATACTGAGAATTCCATTCCATTCTGTAACTCTGTATTAGCATCTCACCTTTCTACTGTTTTAATAGTTCTCCTTGTCTTCGGGGATGAATTGTTTCTCCAGTGCCCATTTTGGAGCTTTCCACCCCCCTCTTCTTTAACTCATATATTTTGCTGCTAAATCTCATCTTCCTTTTTTTAATTTATGAGTTCTTTTGAGGCTATGTGTTAGTGTAAATAGGTAAGCTAATTTTAATTAAAATTTTAAGTACGTTTCATAAGGCATAAATCAAATGATTCAGTAAAGTCCAGATATATTATACCTACTGAATTCCTTTCATCTACTTTGTAATTTGATCAAAGGAATGCAATTGAATATGTCTGGCATGATCTGTTCTGTATGAGCCCATGCTGTTTATCACCCAGGCTTTCACTGCTCTCTTGATGCATATATAATACTTTTTTTTTCTTAATATCCGCTCTGTTATTTTACTAAGAATTTAAGATAATAATGGCCAGGAGGGCTTTCTTCTTTCTTTCTGAAGTATTTTTAACTCGGTTATTGTTCCCATTGTTTTTGAAATGCTTTGGTTGTCCCAATCCCAGGAAATATTTCCCAACGGAAACATAAACGCAGTGGGTAATTTTCCTGGCAAGTAAGAGTGCTTTATTTAAACCAAATGTGCTTAATTGCTGTGTTCCATGTGTTCCTTCCTAGCCTATTGAGTTCAAATAGCTTATTGATGTTATCATTAATCTTAAATTCCATTGTCATCTTTTCAGCTAATTATTTCTTGATAGAATTATAAGAAAAATCTGCAGTTTCTGAAGCATGTGCTAATTCAACCAGAGGTTATGTTTGTCGTCCATTTTAGAGTATTTTTAAATAGTTTATACCAACTCCATAACAAATTCAGTTATGCCAGCCTCAGCATATTTAAATGATGATTCTATTTGTCACTTAGGTACATTCTTTAGAACTGTAAGTCAAACAATTACTAGTTGGTCTCTGGAAATTCACAAATCAGCAATGAGGTTTACAGTCTGTTTTACATGATAAGTTGTAGATTGCAACTTGAATTTCTACTAAGTAGAAGTAATTTCTATTTGACTTATATTTATTAATATAACTATCGCTTCAAATACACTGCAGTTAAAATCAATTGGCCCTTTTTTAAAGAGTTTTCAGAAAATAAAAGGACCGTTTCCACACCTTTGTACCAATTCCTCTAGAAACTCTCAGGAGTGAACAAGGTAGGTGTGCATGATAGTGTAATCATTGCCCCTCATGCTCAAAGTGCTAAGAAATGTCACCTTTCCTTATTATATCAAACCAGCTCTACCTCTGGGCCCCCACTTGCCATGGTCAGCACTGTCAGTCATTTTAAAGAGCTCCCATTGCTCTCTTAGGAGGAAAGATCTTGGTCACGATTGAGGTGCTCATCATACCCATTCACAGGCCAAGGTGGACTGCTCTGCAGGTAGCATCCACATCATCACTGCTCATGTGACAACCCTTAAAGCACTCTCCATGCTTTATGAGTATGATGTACCCTGTATCTCTGGAATACCTGAGTAGACAACGAATCATCCCAAAATTGAGTGAGTGGACTTTGGGAACAACTGTAGACTACGGGTTAATTTTCTGCATCTAATTTGTTTCTGGTTTTATGTTTATCTTACTTTAGTATTTAGACTTTATCATCATTGGTAGATTTATTTATTGATTTCGTTGCTCTCTTCCTTTTTTTTAATAGATATATATTTTTTTCTTTTTCACTTTTTCTGAGTGTGTATGTGTATGCTTCTTTGTGTGATTTTGCCTGTATAGATTTGCTTTTACCATTCGTCATAGGGTTCTGTCGATTTTGTCTGTGTGTGTGTAGTTTGTAGCACTTGTTATCACTGGTAGATTTGTTTTTTAGGTTTGGTTGCTCTCTTCTTTCTTTCTTTTTTTAATTACTTTTTAATTTTTAATAATTTTTTATTTTTCACTTTCATAACTACTTTAGTTTATTTTATCTTCCCTTTCTTTCTTCCTTCCTTTATTTTTTGCTCTTTTCTTCTGAGCCGTGTGGCTGACAGGGTCTTGGTGCTCTGGCCAGGTTTCAGGCCTGTGCCTCTGAGGTGGGAGAGCCAAGATCAGGACACTGGTCCACCAGAGACCTCCTGGCTCCACGTAATATCAAATGGCGAGAGCTCTCCCAGAGATCTCCATCTCAACGATAAGATGAAGCTCCACTCAACAACCAGCAAGCTGAAGTGCTGGGCACCCTATGCCAAACAACTACCAACACAGAAACACAAGGCCACCCATTAGCAGAGAGGCTGCCTAAAATCATAATAAGGTCACAGACACCCCAAAACACATTACCAAACATGTTCCTGCCCACCAGAAACAAGATCCAGCCTCATCCACCAGAACACAGGCACCAGGCCTCTCCACCAGGAAGCCTACAGAACCCACTGAACCATCCTTACCCACGGGGGGCAGACAACAAAAACAACGGAAACTACAAACATGCAGCCTGCAAGAAGGACACCCCAAACACAGTAAGTTAAGCAAAATGAGAAGACAAGAGAAACACACAGCATATGAAGGAGCAAGGTAAGACCTCACCAGACCAAACAAATGAAAAGGAAATAGGCAGTCTACCTGAAAAGGAATTCAGAGTAATGATAGGAAAGATGATCCAAAATCTTGGAAATAGAATGGAGAAAATACAAGAAACATCTAACAAGGACCTAGAAGAAATAAAGAGCAAACAAACAATGATGAACAACAAAATAAATGAAATTAAAAATTCTCTAGAAGGAATCAATACCGGAATAACTGAGGCAGAAGAAGGGAAAAGTGCCTGGGAAGATAAAATAGTGGAAATAACTACCGCAGAGCAGAATAAAGAAAAAAGAATGAAAAGAAATGAGGACACTCTCAGAGACCTCTGGGACAACATTAAATTATAGGGATCCCAGAAGAAGAAGAGAAAGGGACTGAGAAAATATTTGAAGAGCTTATAGTTGAAAACTTCCCTAATATGGGAAAGAAAATAGTCAATCAAGTCCAGGAACTGCAGATAGTCCCACAAAGGATAAATCCAAGGAGAAACACTCCAAGATACATATTAATCAAACTATCAAAAATTAAATACAAAGAAAAAATATTAAAAGCAGCAAGGGAAAAACAAATAACATGCACAGGAATCACCATAAGGTTAACAGCTAATCTTTCAGCAGAAACTCTGCAAGCCAGAAGGCAGTGGCAAGACATATTTAAAGTAATGTAGGGAAAAACCTACAACCAAGATTCCTCTACCCAGCAAGGATCTCATTCCAATTCGACAGAGAAATTAAAACCTTTACAAACAAGCAAAAGCTAAGAGAATTCAGCACCACCGAACCAGGTTTACAACAAATGCTAAAGGAACTTCTCTAGGCAGGGAACACAAGAGAAGGAAAAGACCTACAATAACAAACATAAAACAATGAAGAAAATGGTTATAGGAACATACATATTAATAATTACCTTAAATGTAAATGGATTCAGTGCTCGCACCAAAAGACACAGACAGGCTGAATGGATACAAAAACAAGACCCGTATATATGCTGTCTACAAGAGACCCACTTCAGACCTAGGGACACATACAGACTGAAAGTGAGGGGATGGAAAAAGATATTCCATGCAAATGGAAATCAGAAGAAAGCTGGAGTAGCAATTCTCATATCAGACAAAATAGACTTTAAAATAAAGACTATTACAACAGACAAAGAAGGACACTACATAATGATGAAGGGATCAATCCAACAAGAAGATATAACAATTGTAAATATTTATGCACCCAACAAAGGAGCACCTCTATACATAACGCAAATGCTAACAGCCACAGAAGGGGAAATCGACAGGAACACAATCATAGTAGGGGACTTTAACACCCCACTTTCACCAATGGACAGATCATCCAAAATGAAAATAAATAAGGAAACACAAGCTTTAAATGACACATTAAACAAGATGGACTTAATTGATATTTATAGGACATTCCATCCAAAACAACAGAATACACTTTCTTCTCAAGTGCTCATGGAACATTCTCCAGGATAGATCATATCCTGGGTCACGAATCAGGCCTTGGTAAATTTAAGAAAATTGAAATCCTATCAAGTGTCTTTTCTGACCACAATGCTATGAGACTAGGCATCAACTACAGGAAAACATCTGTTAAAAAAAACATACACATGGAAGCTAAACAATACACTACTAAATAACTAAGAGATCACTGAAGAAATCAAAAAATACCTTGAAACAAATGACAGTGAAAAAAAGACAAACCAAAATCTACAGGATGCAGCAAAAGCAGTTCTAAGACGGAAGTTTATAGCAATACAAGCCAACCTCAAGAAACAAGAAACATCTCAAATAAATAAACTAAACTTACACCTAAAGCAATTACTGAAAGAAGAACAAAAAAACCCCAAGGTTAGCAGAAGGAAAGAAATCATAAAGATCAGATCAGAAATAAATGAAAAAGAAATGAAGGAAAAAATAGCGAATATCAATAAAACTAAAACCTGGTTCTTTGAGAAGATAAACAAAATAGATAAACCATTAGCCAGACTCATCAAGAAAAACAGGGAGAAAACTCAAATCACTAGAATTAGAAATGAAAAAGGAGCAGTAACACCTGACACTGCAGACATACAAAGGATCATGAGAGATTACTACAAGCAACTCTATGCCAATAAAATGGACAACCTGGAAGAAATGGACAAATTCTTAGAAAAGCACAACCTTCTGAGACTGAACCAGGAAGAAATAGAAAATATAAACCGACCAATCACTGAAATTGAGACTGTGATTAAAAATCTTCCAAAAAACAAAACCCTAGGACCAGATGGCTTCACAGGAGAATTCTATCAAACATTTAGAGAAGAGGTAACACCTATCCTTCTCAAACGCTTCCAAAATATAGCAGAGGGAGGAACACTCCCCAACTCATTCTACGAGGCCACCATCACCCTGATACCAAAACCAGACAAAGATGTCACAAAAAAAGAAAACTACAGACCAGTATCACCGATGAACACAGATGCAAAAATCCTCAACAAAATACTAGGAAACAGAATCCAACAGCACATTAAAAGGACCATACACCATGATCAAGTGGGGCTTATCCCAGGAATGCAAGGATCTTCAATATATGCAAATCAATCAATGTGATACACCATATTAACAAATTGAAGGAGAAAAACCATATGATCATCTCAATAGATGCAGAAAAAGCTTCTGACAAAATTCAACACCCATTTATGATAAAAATCATCCAGAAAATAGGCACAGAGGGAACTTACCTCAACATAATAAAGGTCATATATGACAAACCCATAGCCAACATCGTTCTCAATGGTGAAAAACTGAAACCATTTCCTCTAAGATCAGGAACAAGACAAGGTTGTCCACTCGTACCACTATTATTCAACATAGTTTTGGAAGTTTTAGCCACAGCAATCACAGAAGAAAAAGAAATAAAAGGAATCTAAATCGGAAGAGAAGTAAAGCTGTCACTGTTTGCAGATGACATGAAAGTATACTTAGAGACTCCTAAAGACCCTACCAGAAAATTACTAGAGCTAATCAATGAATTTGGTAAAGTAGCAGGACACAAAATTAATGCACAGAAATCTCTTGCATTCCTATACACTAATGATGAAAAATCTGAAAGTGAAATTAAGGAAGCACTCCCATTTACCACTGCAACAAAAAGAACAAAATACCTAGGAATAAACCTACTTAAGGAGACAAAAGACCTGTATGCAGAAAACTATAAGACACTGATGAAAGAAGTTAAAGATGATACAAACAGATAGAGAGATATACCATGTTCTCAGATTGGAAGAATCAACATTGTGAAAATGACTATAATACCCAAAGCAATCTACAGATTCAATGCAATCCCGATCAAACTACCAATGGCATTTTTCACAGAACTAGAACACAAAATTTCATAATTTGTATGGAAATAGAGAAGACCCCAAATAGCCAAAGCAATCTTGAGAATGAAAAACAGAGCTGGAGGAAGCAGGCTCCTGGACTTGAGACTATACTACAAAGCTGCAGTAATCAAGGCAGTATGGTACTGGCACAAAAACAGAAATATAGATCAATGGAACAGGATAGAAAGCCCAGAGATAAACCCATGCACATATGGTCACCTTATCTTTGATAAAGGAGGCAGGAATGTACAATGGAGAAAGGACAGTCTCTTCAATTAATGGTGCTGGGAAAACTGGACAGGTACATGTAAAAGAATGAAATTAGAACACTCCTTAATGCCATACACAAAAATAAACTCCAAATGGATTAAAGAACTAAATGTAAGGCCAGACACTATAAAACTCTTAGAGGAAAAACCAGAACACTGTATGACATAAATCACAGCAAGATCCTTTTTGACCCACCTCCTAGAGAAATGGAAATAAAACCAAAACTTAACAAATGGGACCTAATGAAACTTAACAGCTTTTGCACAGCAAAGGAAACCATAAACAAGACAAAAAGACATCCCTCAGAATGGGAGAAAATAATTGCAAATGAAGCAACTAACAAAAGATTAATCTCCAAAATATACAAGCAGCTCATGCAGCTCAATATCAAATAAACAAACAAACACCCCAATCCAAAAATGGGCAGAAAACCTAAACAGACATTTCTCAAAAGAAGATATACAGATTACCAACAAACACATGAAAGGATGCTCAACATCACTAATCATTAGAGCAATGCAAATCAAAACTACAATTAGGTATCACCTCACACCACTCAGAATGGTCATCATCAAAATATCTACAAACAGTAAATGCTGGAGAGGGTGTGGAGAAAAGAAAACCCTCTTGTACTGTTGGTGGGAATGTAAATTGATACAGCCACTATGGAGCACAGTATGGAAGTTCCTTAAGAAACGAAAAATAGAACTACCATACAACCCAGCATATCCCACTACTGGGCATATACCCTGAGAAAGCCATAATTCAAAAAGTGTCATGTACCACAACGTTCATCGCAGCTCTATTTACAATAGCCAGGATATGGAAGCAACGTAAGTCTCCATCGACAGATGAATGGATAAAGAAGATGTGGCACATATATACAATGGAATATTACTCAGCCATAAAAAGAAACGAAATTGAGTTACTTGTAGTGAGGTGGATGGACCTAGAGTCTGTCATACAGAGTGAAGTAAGTCCAAAAGAGAAAAACAAATACCGTATGCTAATACATATATATGGAATCTAAAAAAAAATGATTCTGAAGAACCTCAGGGCAGGACAGGAATAAAGACACAGACATAGAGAATGGACTTGAGGACACGCGGAGGGGGAAGGGTCAGCTGGGATGAAGTGAGAAAGTGGCATAGACATATATACACTACCAAATGTAAAACAGATAGCTAGTGGGAAGCAGCCGCATAGCACAGGGAGATCAGCTCAGTGCTTTGTGACCACCTAGAGGGGTGGGATAGGGAGGGTGGGAGGGAGACGCAAGAGGGACGAGATATGGGGATATATGTATATGTGTAGGTGATTCACTTTTTTATACAGCACAAACTAACACACAATTGTGAAGCAATTATACTCCAATAAAGATGTTATAAAAAAAAGACCCAGGGCTTCCCTGGTGGCGCGGTGGTTGAGAGTCCGCCTGCCGATGCAGGGGACGCGGGTTCGTGCCCCGGTCTGGGAAGATCCCACATGCCGCGGAGCGGCTGGGCCCGTGAGCCATGGCCGCTGAGCCTGCGCGTCCGGAGCCTGTGCTCCACAACGGGAGAGGCCACAACAGTGAGAGGCCCGCGTACCGCAAAAAAAAAAAAGACACAATACACTTAAATTTTCATATATTACTACATTAAATACTTAATAACTCACCTTTTACATAAGGAAACGAACACAGCTGTTTTTTCTAAACCAAGACAAAAAGCTTTTGAATGAATTTCAGTGCCTGTGTTTAAAGCTAACTTACACTTCATCCTATTATGCATTCCTGTTTCCTGGCTGTCTTCTATCTTCCACAGGCTTTTTTTCCCTACCTCCCAAGACAGTTGGAGCCAAATTAACGCTATGCAGAAAGCTGTTGGCATCAGGCTTTTAATAAAGAATAGATTATTGTATGTACTAGCAGTAAATGTTATATAAGCAATTCACTTGGTTAGAGGGTGTGATGCTTATTGGGGGCGGGGAGGCTAAGGTCACACATTCAGTCCTTCCCTGAGCCAGCAGACTTCACAGCGAGAAATTTCTTTTTACAACAAGACTTCCTCCCTAGCTACAGCCAGCAGAGTAATTCAGATTTCAAAGAACATTTCCTGATACAGTTGGTCAATTGCATCATTTTGCTATATGACACACAGCCTATTGTTACATTATTATTCACTAGGAAGAGGTGTATTTCTTTGCAGAATTTCTTACACAGAATTACCAACAGGAATAGGAAAGTTGACTTAAATTCAGTGGAAATTATTAATATCAAAGAAAACCTAAAATTACTTATACCTAGCATTAATAAACAAAACAGAATAAACATTAGAATTAAATGCTGAGGGAGCTAACAGGATTTTTAAAAAGAATGAAGATGAGTAAAACGTAACCATTATATGTAGTTGCATTAGCGGAGAGATATAACTAATAATCACACCATTAATATTGTTTATGACCCACCTTAATATTTTAAGATGGCTTATAAGATACATATTCTGCAAAATCTTCATTAGTATGACGCTCCATCCTATCAGTCAGTTTTGTTGTTCCTCTAGTAAAGCTTATTGATTGCTATCTTTGTCTGAACAACTCATGACAGTAATCTAGGGAAACCACCAGTGTGATGAAAATCTACAGAGAAATACACTCTTTCCTAAGGACACAGAACTTAATACTACACAAAAAAAGTAATCCCTCCTAACAACCTTCCACTGGGGAACCACGTGGTCTTGATGTTCTGACACCAAATTCCAAGCAAAAATAATACTTTGCATTCACCGAAGTCCAGTTGGTGACATATAGCAACTGTTGTGGAATATTAGGTGATATTGAAAAATCAGTCTGACCAGCTGGCCTCCCCACAGCACCACACCCATTATCCCTGGGCTCTGCATTCTATGGTCCTTTCTCGGGTAGACATCACCTGCAAAGGTCCCAAGCTTTTTAATGGTTTCCATCCTCACACCTTCTGGTCCACCAAAGCTGCCTTTCTTATCTTATCTTCATAGTTATGAAGGGATTTGGTGCAAGGACAGGGAGATTACAGTATGTGTTCAGTCCGCAATCTTAAAACTGGTAATTTTGAGTTATTTTGTCCCAAGGGGGAAAAATGTTTATTTTAAAAACAGATACAGGGGGCTTCCCTGGTGGCACAGTGGTTAAGAATCCGCCTGCCAATGCAGGGGACATGGGTTCGAGCCCTGGTCCAGGAAGATCCCACATGCCGTGGAACAACTAAGCCCGTGCACCACAACTACTGAGCCTGTGCTCTACAGCCCACGAGCCACAACTACTGAGCCCACATGCCACACCTACTGAAGCCCACACGCCTAGAGCCCGTGCTCCGCAACAAGAGAAGCCACCGCAACGAGAAGCCCGTGCACCACAACAAAGAGTAGCCCCCGCTCGCCACAACTAGAGAAAGTCCGTGTGCAGCAATGAAGACCCAACGCAGCTGAAAATAAACAAATAAATTTATTTTAAAAAAAGATACATTCATGAAGCGATAAAAGTAAAAGAGGAAAGACAGTAGAGAATAAGTTAAAAATTAAGAACGAAATTAGTACATACAAGGCATTCTATGCCATCCCATCAGCTTGTGAACATAGGTCAAAAATTTGACTCTAAGCTTTCATTTGCCCAACACAAAGAAGAAAACATGAGTAGTACATGACTCAAAGTGAACAGTACTCAAGAGAAGCTGAAGTATCCCAGTATTGAGTCACAAAGAAATACATCTTATTTCCTGCATAGAAGACCCTCTGTAATATGAATAGCATCCTCAATACTACATTTGTTGAAAATGCAGTGTCAAGTTTCAGGGTACACCAGTGGCACCATACTAAAGCTTAATTCAGCAAAAGCAGTTCCTACTGGGGTACATCAAAGAGATAATCTGCCTTAATGTAAAAAAAAAACAAACAAAAAACGGGTTTAAGACACGTTTCCCACAAGGGAGCATTCTGAAAATTTTGAGAGGTGTTTGCTTTTTGGTTGTTCTTGCTATGTTTGTGGGACACTTCAGGCATTTGGTGGGAAAAAGCCAGGTGTGCCAGACATCCTCAAAGCAAGGGAGAGTCCCATGCAGTGAAGATTTGCTTCACACCTCCATACTTTTAACATGTCTTACCAGACATTCAACTACCGAATACATGCTTGGACATGTGATAGCATTTCAAGATAGGAAATATGTTTTATTTGTTATTTCATCACTGACCCAACCTATGTCATATGCAAGAAATTATTTTTACATTACACTTATGACTAAGACTAGCTCCTCGCTAATTCATTTTCTCCATTTGACAGTTTGTAATTTGCCATGGCATTCTTATCGTACGTTGTCAAAGGCTCTTCCCTTTTTCTCTTATCATTTACATATAAGTCAGGTTATCATTACTTAACATTTCACTAGTTTTAATTAGGGTTCCCTTGCTTCCCTTGCTTCTCTGCCCTTTAATTTTCCTGCCTGTATACAGAATGGCTTCTGACTTTTTTTATCTTTAATCCAAGTATTCATCATAAGTAGCTGCAAGCATCTGACTACTTCATTATGTTTTCTAGTATAATCGTGCTTGAGCACTTACATATTAATATGTATTACACGTTATTTTATTATAAATTACATTTCTTTTTCCTTTATTTATAGTTGAAGTATCATATTGCTCTTTTTAAATTATGTTCTTTTTTTAATTAAAATATGTTCCTTTATGATATTTTATTATCTCTGAATTTCATTTCATAATAAAAGAAAAAGAGGGAAATACAAAGTATTTGTTATGAAAAGGGACCTTTGAGAATGATAGAGGTAAAAGCCACTTGTAGGGATGGGAAATGCTTGCAAAGAAGATAGACTAGTATCACAATTCCCAATGGGATATCTACTTACATAGCACATGAGGTGATCTGCACCCATGCCTAGGTGGATGGGGGCAAAGGAATTAGAATGAAATAAAGCAAAATGAGGGAGCAGGGTCAGTACACTAGCCTGCACCCCTACCACTGGAAGCGGCAAGGATTTGAGGATGCTTGAGTTTCCAGTGGGAGGGAACACCACAGAAGATAACTAAAGCGGCTGCCTGACAGACAAGGGAACCCCAGCAGTGAGAGGCTCTAGGCTGTACCACTGGGGTCCAAGGCTGATAGGACATGGAAGAGGTCTCGCAGGAGTCCATGTCCCATGTCAGGATGATGCAGTGAAGACTCTCCCATGTAGCCCTTGAAGAACAAACACACACATCCTATAGGGAAGCCAGGATTTGAGTACTTGTTATACAGAAGCTATCAAGGGAGGACCATAGCAGTGCTACTTAATTTCCCCTTTTCCCATTCTTCTTGCCAGACCTGAACACCCCAAAGGATACACAGTAGCCCAGAAAAGAGGGGAAGGAAGAAGATAGGCTCCTCCCCCTTCCCTAGCAAGGATCACTCCCTGGTCAAGGGCAAATTAGAGAATAGGTAGTGCTTTGAATTGAGTGAAAGATAGAATCATTAAACTGAACTTTGTATACCTAGAAGAGACTAGAAAACAATGGGATCTGTCCAATTGTAGATATGGGGTGAAAAAGGGCAATTCAACTGAATATGTTTAAAGTCAATTATAGGAGAAAATTAAGATATTTTATATCTATATCTTACTGAGTTCATTTTGCTGAATATAGTAAGGCAGGTAGGTAGATAGATAGATAGATAGATAGATAGATAGATAGATAGATAGATAGATATAGATAGGCAAATAGGTAGGAGATACATTTCTATTAAGCTAATAGCTCTATAACTTGAGGTTAGAAATTATTCCTCCTTTTAAAAAAAAGGTGAACAACTTTTTATCTAGTCCAACTAGACAGGAATATAATCCTAGATTAACACAGACAAGTATCACAGCTGTCCTTGTACAGTCATGGGAAAAGACGCCCCTCTGTGCCTGATTTATTTGGTTTGAGTGTTTAAGTCAACTGTGCATAAGTTTTACTGTCAGAGAATCCTGGTTTCTACAAAATTCAGAGTTGTTAACCTTGGGTTGCAAAACTAGAGAAAATATATCTCCAGATGTCCTCTGAATGCTGAGCCTCCAAGAAATCAACACCAAATTCAGGAGACTGTATTGTACAATCTGTCCTCTTTTTCTTATTTTACAGCTAAACTCGGGTTCCCCCACATGGATTAATCATACTTGAAATTTTTAAGCCATGAAAGGAGATTATAAGAATATTTCAATTTCAGACTGCCTCTTCTAATTTGTTTCTCAGGTCACTATGCTGACTTGATAAAGAGTGTTTGGCAATAAAGAAACCTTTGTCACACAGGACCCTACAAGGATGTCACCCATACCTATGTGCATAGAACTTGTCTTAGGCTATCAGCAGCCCCCTGGGTAAAGAAGTTTCATCATTGGCACCTGAGGCAAAAATTTTTTAAAGTGGTCAGAAAACAACAATTATCTTCTGTGATATTCCCTTCCACCAAAAACTCAAGAATCTTTGTCACTCCAGAAGGGAGGGATGCAGACTAGCCCACTAAGACTCACAAAGACTGAAAATTCCTCTTAATTTTGTCAGCCCTCTAATCAGGCCAACCATGAATGCAGATGGGGTCTAGAATAATTCTGAAGAGTGATTCAATACATGGAAAAAAGCTGCTTTAACATGAGCCACAGTATTCATCTAAGGGACAGTAGTAAGCAAAGAACAAATGCTATCATCTAGAATAATGGTTCTCCAAAAGTGGTCCTCAGACTGGTGGCATCAGCATCACCTTGGAATTTATGAGAAATGTAAATTGTCACCCTCCTACCCCTAGAACATAATGAATCAGAAACTCTGGGGTGGGATCCAGAAATCTGTGTTCTAAGAAGCCCTCCAGGTGATTCTGACACATGCTGAAGTTTGAAAAACATGGATCTATGATGCTGGCTCTCAGAGTAGAGAGATGGGGAAACTTTCCCCCAGATTATTCTATGAGGTTTCAATCAGCAACAAGTTACAGAATGTGGCAAACTGTATTTTCCAAAGATGGCTGGAACAATATCTCCCATCCCACATGCTCTACTCACAATGACATTGACTATCTTCCCATCAGGAAACTGGGTCGATGGCCCCTACCCTTGAACCTGGATGGGCTTGTCTTTCAGTGTTAACCAATAGAATGTGGCAGAAGAGATACTACGTGACTTCCACAGCTCAGTCACTAAAGGAATTCGACTTCTGTGTTGCTTGCTGTAATACTTGCTCTTAAGACTTCAGCCAATGTGTTATTGTTAGCAGTCTGAACATAATCTAATAACTTTTACAGCTCTGGGAAACTGAAAATAAAAATGCCTTCACACCTAGAACCTTCCGAACACTTTTTTCCCTTTCCCACAATTAAAAGAAACATTCATTTTTAAAAAAATAATTATTGGGGTAATATTTTGTTTTTAGACTGATATACTACATATTTTCATATTCAATAAAACATTTATGTTTATCTTTTTAACCTAAAGCACAATCCTAAATATTTTTAAGGAATCCAATGTAACCAATTACTAATCATAATAAATCAGAGATATTAAAACAAAAATCTCCACTCACTGACTGACATGTCAGCATGGTTTGTACAGCGGGGGGGCAGGGGTGAACATTACATGTAGACCCTTAAGGTTAAAGTATGCTCCCAGAGCATGCAAAAATCTATGTCACCCATCACTATAGCAGTATAAAATTCTATAATCACTAAATGTCAGTTTAATCTCCACAGTGTGAAAGACCCTTATAATACACTGATGTGTAAAACTTTAATGTCAATAAATAATTCTTTATGCCAAAAAAGTAAGCAATCTTTATGGAAGCAATCTAAGTGTCCATCAACAGATGAATGGATAAAGAAGATGTGATTTTATATATATATATATATATATATATATATATATATATATATAAAATGGAATATTACTCAGCCATGAAAAAGAATAAAAATTTTGCCATTTGCAGCATCATGGGTGGACTTGGAGAGCATTATGCTAAGTGAAATAAGTCATACAGAGAAAGACAAATACTGTATAATATTACTTATATGTGGAAGCTAAAAAGTACAACAAATTAGTGAATATAACAAAAAAGAAGCAGACTCACTGATATAGAGAACAAACTGGTGGTTACCAGCGGGGAGAGGGAAAGGGAGAGAGGCAATACAGGGGTAGGGGATTAAGAGGTACAAACTATTAGGTATAAAATAAGTTGCAAGGATATATTGTACAACATGGGGACTATAGCCAATATTTTATAATAACTATAAATGGAGTATAACCTTTAAAAATTGTGAATCACTATATTGTACAGCTATAACTTCCATAATATTGTACGTCAACTAAATTCCAGTTTAAAAAAAAAGTAAGCAATCTTAGCCCCCGAGGTTTCCATGCTGTGAAGAAGCCCAGACTAGCTAATAAGGAGAAATCATATCAAGAGGCCCTGAGACTGGAGATGCTGGGGAAGAGCCCAGTTGCTTCGATACCCAACTATTCCAGATCCAAGCACCACCGTTTGACTGCAACTGCCTGAGAGAACCTGAGCCAGACCCACTCATCTGTGTCCTTCCCAAATTTCTGACCCACATAAACTGTGAGAGATAATAAAATAGTTGTCACTGCTTTAAGCCACTGATATTTAGAAGATACCTGAACATATGGTGTTCTGGTACTATAAAATCATTTTTTTCCAAAGTTAGCCAGTCGTCCTAATGCCATTTATGAAATAATTCAACTTTTCTTTGTTCATTGTAAAAGCCATGGTTACAATATTAAATGCTTTCATTTCCTTGGGTCTATTTCTGGACTTTTTCCTCTAAATTATTAACCTGTGCCCCTACCCCTGCACCTTTTCTATGCTATTTTAAATATAGCTGTGTAATATAGTTTAATAGTGAGTAGGACTATTCCCACCCTGAATGGCCTTTTTCAAAAGTCTCTAGTCTGCTAGATGAATTTTAGAACCATTTTCAAGGTCTAATGATAAATAAATTAAAAAACACAGAAATTTTAATTGAGCTTGTCTTAAATTGGTAGATTAGCTTGTTTCACAATATTAAGAAGTCCCAAGGAACTTGATATATTTTTCCACTTATTTAAGTTTTCTTCCACACTATTCAGTAATTCTTGGGTTTGTCTATTCTCATAGTCCTAAACATTTCTTGGAATTATTCTCAAGCATTTTCTATTTCTGTTGCTAGTATTATTAGATTTTGTTGTCCTCTCCCCAAACACATACACATACATATTTCTAACAAGCATATTGTAAAAGTATTGTCTATTCATGACTACCTCACTAAAGTTTCTAAATAATCCCAACAGTTTTTCAGTTCATTCTCACAAATAAACTGGATTGATATTTCCAATTAGATAATCATATCTCCTACAAACAATTATAATTTTGCTGCCTCCTTTCCAATGTTCCTTGCTCCTCATTTCATTTTATTGTCTTGGTGCATTAGTTAAAGATTTCAGGGGAAAAAATTAATCAATAATTATACATTTTTAAATAAAAAAATAAAAGTTGTTAGATTTCTTTATGACTCTCTTAGAGACAATCCTATCTATTACCGTCTTTCACAATAAGAAAAGGCAACAAAAAGACCCCATCAAAAATATCCAGTAACATTCTTTGGCAGAAGAGAAAGCAGATAAATAAAAATGAACCAGTTAGAGCCAAGCTGATGTAGAACAGCCATGTGCGTAAATAACTACAGTATAAGACTCCATGTTAAATGTCATCAAAGAAATTCAAGCAAAACACTATGAGAAGAAAGGAGAAATAACTTCTGACTAATGGAAATGGGGTGACCTTTGAGTGGGAGTCTGAAGTATGGTTAAAATTCCAACCCATGAAGATAATACAGAAGATCAACAAAGGTGGAGAGAAACGAGTATACTTGGGGAACAGTGAGTAGCCTGGTTTGGACAGAGTGGGAAATGATAGAAAAAACTGGAATAGCCTGGAGAGTGCAGGAATGCCAGGCTAACAACAAGCACAAGAGTAATTAACATGAAATGGACCCTTGTCATGTGCCAAGCATTGTCTCAAGAGCTTCACCTGTACTAACCCTAAAACACAGCGACAAACTTAGACTATATGTTTTAGGCCGTGAATGCCTATGTTAGCTTTTCAGCAGGAAAATGAGCAAAGCAAACTTAAGAATAACTTGATAACAACTTTCAGGACTGAAAAAGGGGAATCTGGAGGCTGCGGAGACATTTAAGAGGCTTGCTAAAAGATGCAATCCAAGTCATATTAGGTTCCACTCCGTAGCCTCTAGCCTCATTTGGCACTTTCCCCACCACACATCCTTTTTCTAAACCATCCTAAAGGGCAAACATGTGGTGCCCTTTCAAACGCCCATGCCTTTTTACATCTCATTTATTATCTATGCCTAGAAGGCCCACTCCACAGTTATCCTTTCCTTTGTAAACCTTAACCTATTCCAAGCTTGGTTAGTTATTTCTTCATCTCTGCAAATGGTACTTTTCCCATACCCCAGTAAGTGTAGTTATATTTTAATTAAATGTTTAAAATCATTCTTGCCCACAGGTTATTTGTGGGAAGGGCCTGCAAACTATTTATTGTTATATCCTCAGCATCAAGCACAACATCTCAGCAGGTCCCCAGTGAATGACTGTACAAAATCAATACCAAAATGGGCAAAAGGACCACAGACTATCAGTGAAGACCTGGGACTGAATCCCATGAATTTGTAGTGCACAAAACCAAAGGGGTTTTGTGATGCCCTTTAGCAATGCTCAGTGTCCCAATAGCAGAGGACTAACGATACGTTTTATTTTTGTCTACACCTCCTGCTAGGCTATCGTGTGAGCCTCAGTGCTGGTCATGTGACCCAAGGTGGGTCAATCACAGTACCTCACTCACAGTCCCAGCGATTGATTCAAGTGTGGGCAAGGAACATAATCCAGGCTGAGCCAGGTGAGAGCCTTCCCTAAACATGAAGAATCCGTTTAGGAGCTTTATTACATTAGTACAGTTTTTACCAAAATGTGACCCGTCCCCCAAAACATTTTTGTAAACAACTGCCATCTAGTATTATCATCACATTTTTACAAGAAGAAATTAAGGAGTAACCTCAGAACAAAAGGCCATTATCTATATTTAATTCATTTGACTTTATGGAGAATTCATTTCATTGTGATTGATTCTCTTACTTCTCTGCTGATAAAACTTAGGCTAGACTTGAACCAGTTCATGAAACTAGAGCATTAGGGATTGTAGTGTGTTGAATACTGGTTCTCAGAAAGATATGCTCAAGTCCTGGCCCGTGGTACCTGCGACCGTGGCCTTATTTAGAAAAAGAGTCTTTGCAGATATAATTACATTAAGGGGCTCGAAATGAGGCCATCCTAGACCCAACAGTGGAAGTCCTTATAAGAAAAAGGCAGAAGGAGATTTGAGACACAGAGACACAGATGGAAAGGCCATATGAAGGCAGAACCAGAGATGTGAGCTATGCACAGCCATAAGAAACACAAAGGACTGCCAGCAGCTACCAGAAGCTGGGAGCCAGGCATGCCACGGATTCTCCCTTAGAGTCTCTGGAAGGAACAAATCCTGCCAACACATTGATTTCATAGTTCTGGCTCCCAAAACTGTGAGAGAATAAATCCCTGTTATCTTGAACCCCCCAGTTAGTGGTAATTTGTTACGGCAGCTCTAGGAAACTAACACAGGGAATTATTCAAATTGGAGAGTGACAAAAAAATGGCATTATGAAAATGTAAGAAAGGGGAAGAATCTGCAGTCTGAGAAATGACATTGTATTTGGTATTTTATTCTAGAAGAAGAGTATCAAAGTGATAGCACTCCTGGGCTTCCCTGGTGGCGCAGTGGTTGACAGTCCGCCTGCCGATGCAGGGGACACAGGTTCGTGCCCCGGTCCGGGAAGATCCCACATGTCGCGGAGCGGCTAGGCCCGTGAGCCATGACCGCTGAGCCTGCGCGTCTGGAGCCTGTGCTCCACAACGGGAGAGGCCACAACAGTGAGAGGCCCATGTACCGCAAAAAAAAAAAAAAAAAAAAAAAAAAAAAAAAAGTTATAGCACTCCTAACTCGTTTAGTTGAAAGCTGATAATTATATGCAGCTATAAAAGCTGTATGTTAATCAGACTTGTTTGACCAAACGTATACCTGATCCAGAAACCACACTGATAAAATTTTTCATTACTTGCTTTTAAAATCTCACTGACATAGAATGGCCATCATCAAAAAATCTACAAACAATAAATGCTGGAGAGGGTGTGGAGAAAAGGGAACCCTCTTGCACTGTTGGTGGGAATGTAAATTAATACAGCCACTATGGAGAACAGTATGAAGGTTCCTTAAAAAACTAAAAATAGAACTACCGTACGACCCAGCAATCCCCACTACTGGGCATATACCCTGAGAAAGCCATAATTCCAAAAGAGATATGTACTACAATGTTCATTGCAGCACTATTTACAATAGCCAGGACATGGAAGCAACCTAAATGTCCGTCGACAGATGAATGGATAAAGAAGATGTGGCACATATATACAATGGAATATTACTCAGCCATAAGAAGAAACAAAACTGAGTTATTTGTAGTGAGGTGGATGGACCTAGAGTCTGTCATACAGAGTAAAGTATGTCAGAAAGACAAAAACAAATACTGTATGCTAACACATATATATGGAATACAGAAAAAAAAAAGGGGTTCTGAAGAACATAGGGGCAGGACAGGAATAAAGACGCAGACATAGAGAATGGACTTGAGGACACGGGGAGGGGGAAGGGTAAGCTGGGACGAAGTGAGAGAGTGGCATGGACATATATACACTACCAAATGTAAACTAGATAGCTAGTGGGAAGCAGCCGCATAGCACAGGGAGATCATCTCTGTGCTCTGTGACCACCTAGAGGGGTGGGATAGGGAGGCTGGGAGAGAGATGCAAGAGAGAGGAGATATGGGGATATATGTATAGCTGATTCACTTTGTTATACAGCAGAAACTAACACAACGTTGTAAAGCAATTATACTTAAATAAAGATGTTAAAAAAAACCTCACTGACATAAAATAATGATGATATAGAAAGTAACTGCACATTTTTTCCTAAACCTATATTGCCTATAGCTTACATTGGTATCTTTATTTGAATAGATATATAATTTCATTATTGACCTATGAATGAAAGTAAAATTCAGGGCTACTGATGTAGTAGACTACTCTTTTGGCCACTGCTAAATCATGAACTGAGCTATATCATGGTTCATAATCACATGCACATTCTTTGTTGTAGACAAAGGAAATTAAAACTCATTTTAAGTTTACTTTAATAATATGCAGACAAATGAGTAATGAATATATTTGACTCTGGGTTTCTGCAAGATAAGTCCAATATTTGGTTCTAACAGTTTCCCATCTAACATAGTAAAAAAAAAAGTTGAGTTGTTCTGCAATCCGACACTTAGGCTTATGTTTTTAAATTTTTTTTATGCTTCTCATGTATCTGATTCATTATATTGTGCAACAAAAGCATCTCTCTTTCACTTAGCATACTGTTGAATCTGCAGAGATCTTCCTACTTTAAATGTATATGCACTTTTCTTCCAGCATAAAAATCAGCTGTTAAGTTGGACTGATGGAGCAGCAATTTCTGGCTTTTACAGAGATTAACAATGCTTATTTTCTCCTACAGAGACCATCTAACTGACATGCTGTACGTTGGTGACCAAATAAGAGACTGACAGATGTAAGGAATTTTCATGTCCTGTCAGACATCCACTGGCTTTTTCCAAATACAGTAAATGATCTCTGGCTTTTTAAGAATCTGTTGAAGAATGCTACCATCCATTAATTACTAAAGGCACTAGGGAAAGTCCTTAACCAAGACGTGGATGGATAGTTATTTAGGAAACCAAAGGCTAGAAAGAGAGCTATTTAGCATTAATGAGGTTATAAAGTTATTTGATTCATTACGGCTACAGGCTGAAATTGAATGGAATAATCAAAGTTCATTACCAGGTCTGATTTCCTGAGTGGGAAATGGTAGAGATACTATGTATATGACTACCTTCCCTACACCTTCATTTGAGTGCTTTTTTTTCAATGTTTTTTATCAGTAAATGTTATCCTCTTCCTATTTTGTTTTCTTAAGGTAGCAAAGCACACCAACAGACATGCCAAAGAAATCATTTATGGTACATGTAATGAAACCAGAAAACTATAATTGCTCATCTGAATAATTCCCTTAATGCAATCTTACTTAAAAAAAAAATACTAACATTACCTTAAAATCTTTTCAATGAAAAAGTGCAAAAAAACCCCATCAAGTTAGGTTGCTGTTTATTTTACATGGCCAATACCATCAAAAAAAATGCCAAAATTCAATTTATGTAAATTTTTCAGTTAAATTATTTATAATAGGAAATTCTCTCACCTTTCTGAAGTGAAATAAATACAGATTTAATTCATTAGATGACTAGACTGGTATAAAACCTTAGAGGAAATGCAAATGGTAACTGAAAATATAGAAATGACATTTGTTTTGGTGATACAACAAATCAATCAGCATAAATTGTCAAGCTTACAAAAATATCACGAAAATATATTCTGCATTGTCCATTAAAAGGTATGCTTTTTATATTTAAAGCCCATATTTCACAAGGGAATGAGAGAAGTAGGAACTGTGGGTTCAAGTTGATCTGAATGCCATGAACCTTATAGCACTATCATGTCCCTACCTCTCAGGAGAGACCCCCTAATGAAGACAGAAGATGTGGTCTTTCTCCTGGCTTTTCTACCTGACAATTCTGTGACTTTAACTAAGCTGTGTGACCTTTCTGAGCATCAGTCCCCTCATCTGTATTAAATGGGGTTTAAACAGTGGACATATAAAGTGCCAGTCATGCCCCTACCACAAGGATTTTATAAGAATCAAATGAAGTAATGGGTTGAAAACGCTTGGTAAGTTATAAAACACTACAGAGCTGGCATGCCTTAGTAGCTACCCATGAGTCCCTGGCTGCCAGACTAGAGTTTCATAGAATCAAGTACAAAATCTACCCAACCAGTCTTTCCTCGACTGTCCTTATTCACTGGATTTCTGGGAAGTATGAAGCCTACTGATATTTGAGTGCCAACTACCTAGTCTTTATGTAGCCTAATTATATAGTTCTCCATGACAATTCAGAGAAACAAGTTTTGCTATCCACATTTTACAAATGAAGAAAGAGACTCATATTGGCTAACTTGCCTGATTTCATTTAGTAATAACAGCAGAGATGAAACGCAAACCCAGCTACATCTTGTGGCAATGCCCAAACTTTTTTCCACCTAAATCAGTAGCCCATCCAAATTTCTCCTTCTGGCTAAAGTGCAATTGGAGTGGAAGATTCAGAAGTGAAATATAAGCACAACCACAATCCTCTTCTGTGTTCAAAGTTTGCCACTTAGTTTCCAGGTTGTCAGTCTCCAATCATTTCTGAGGCCCCCAAGGAATTCAGGTGTCACTGCCACCATCCAAATGAATTCCAGGGCATTGCTGGGCCACCTGTACACTTCCACCTGTCCTTTTAAACTCTTGATGAAGACACAAAATAAACCTGCCTCATGAGCCCAAATTATCTAAATCTTCATGGGCCCTGAGAATCTAGCTGAGCAATATCAGACTACACTAGTGTCATAACAATTTGGTAAGAGCGTTGAAGATGGGCAAACAATAGTTGAATATCATGGCAGAAAGTGTGCAGTGACTTTAGGAACCAGAGCTGGCTCTAACCCATGTGATTCCCATTACTAGCTCTGTGACCTTAGGCAGTTACCAGACCTCTGTGAGCCTTATTTTTCTCCTATAAAGATTAAAATAGCACCCCAAAGTGTTAGGAGATCAGTGAGGTCACATCCCGGAAGCACCTAACACAAAGAAGGCACTCAATGAATGAGAATTTGGTGGGATGAAAAAGTCAAAAGACTTAAAAACTCTTGTTCCCTGAGATGTCTCCAAAGCTTTCAGAGATTCAGGACTATTGCCGCTGTGAATGAATAGCACAGGAGAATATGTATGAAGAAAGAAAAAAATAACTTGCTTCTTTTGCCAGGGGTAGGATGAAGATAAATTATCTGAGAGGAGAAAAAGTATAGTTACATGATTTCAATCACAATTGAAACTTTATCTTACAGTGTCTATTTTTCTTTTCTTCAAGAAAATGCCCGTACATTCAGCATTGGTAAACACGTGTCATTGACTTGTTTGTTTGTTTGTTTTTATTGCTTTATATTGTAGTCATGGGATAATTTTGTTTAAAATGTTTTGTTAAAACCCAGTTCAATGTAAAACATTGAACCCTTTATCACAAAGTCACCAAAACCAAAACCTTTGCTATTAAGTGAGGCAGCACTTTAAAACATCAAAAACATCTAGAAAACCAAATTCATGACCTCAGAAACAATAATTGTTTTGAAAATTAAAATCCTTTTCCGGGCTTCCCTCGTGGCGCAGTGGTTGAGAGTCCGCCTGCCGATGCAGGGGACACGGGTTCGTGCCCCGGTCCGGGAAGATCCCACATGCTGCGGAGCGGCTGGGCCCGTGAGCCATGGCCGCTGAGCCTGTGTGTCCGGAGCCTGTGCTCCGCAACGGGAGAGGCCACAACAGAGAGAGGCCCGTGTACCGCAAAAAAAAAAAAAAAAAAAAATCCTTTTCCCCACTCCAGCCAGTAACTAACTCTTCCGACGTAAATGTGGTGTACAACCAAAGGAGGAATCATGCATCATTTTGCCTTAGTGCCAGCAAAATATCTCCGGTTGACAGTTACTAATTTCTAGTCAAATTATCCTGGAATAGGGTCAAAGAGAACTAATGGTTTTACTTTACACTGCAGGAAGTGTTGTGTTTCAGCATTCAGAAGGCAGCGCTCTCTAAAGAGAGCTCGGGGAGAGATCAGGAGACCAGCATGCCCTCTCCAAAAACTCTGAGATTATTAAGTGCATTAACCCTTCAGGATTTCTCAGGCACTTTCCCATAAACTGTATTAAAATTATCAAGGTTGTTCATGTATTCTCCATCTGCATTAACTGCAGTGTATAAAGTTTTAAATTATTTAAAAATATAAATGTCTGGTTATAGATATGAGTGACCAAGGATTATAAAAGCTGTTATTGTTTTCATTCAATTTGCCCTTGATTTTGCAATTTTAGCTTAGTAAATATGCATATAGAAGTAAAGAAGATCTAAACAGTATTAGTTATATAAAGTTTTTTCTTTTCTGCCTCAGTTCCTAGTTAGGTGGTCCATATAATGTGGGTTATATCATGACAAAATCAATTTTCTTCAACTTATATGTAATTCTTTCCACTGGCTCTCAGGAATTTCAATAAATTCAGTTTTATGGTGACAGCCTCTGGTCTTCTCAGTTCACCACTCCTGGTGTGGAACTTCTACTATATGAGATTGCTGGGGAGGGGGTGATTAAGGCCCCAGTATGCAAGGCCTGTCACACCTGGGACAGATTTTCTACCCTATGAATGGGGGCTGGATGGGGTAAGAGCAACCTGGTCCTCTCGGCAGTTGCCTGTCTGAAATAGAGCTGGGGCTGGTGGGGAAGGAGAGGTGAGAAATGCTGGCAGCCTGCCCCTCCGGGGACAAAACTGTACCCCCAGACTGGGAGCTCCCATCTCCTTGACCACACCTGTCCAGATTAGAGCATACCAAGTGGATTTTCATAACACGGGGGTGGTGATGGAGCAGATTGTGGTCGAAATACCACAGACTGTAGCTGTTCTTACCAAGATTGAGAAGATTTTCTTAAATGCATGCCTCTTCATTCGCTCTATACCCTCAGGATAATTCACAGAGACTTTAAATGACTGTTTTTTATAACTTTCACCAGTTAACTGTTGTCTAGGGTCCACTGATTTGCTTACCCTGCTATTCCCATTATGATGGTTTTTTTTTAAGTGTTACTGAAATTTCTATCAGTGTAAACTTTTAGGGCAAAAAGCATTATGAGCTCAGAAACATCCCCTTAGAAGATTTCAGAATTCTTGGTTTATAAGAAAGGAGTTGAAGAGAAGAAAAAAAAAAAAAGAGCCTAGAGGCAAACGCCTAAGGATGCTGATGCCTTCAGGCAGGTACCAAAAGAACAAGTCTTGAAGAATAACAATGAGAGTTTCAGATTGTGTTGATAATATCTTCAGGACAGTTATGATCGGAAGTTGTCCAGGGGTTGGGCTGCTCTCAGATCTGTTTCTGAGATGGACCTTCAAGGTTCATGGGGTAGTGAATAGCAGCCAGCAAGATTCCGTTTGCTTTCTTTCTTTTTTCAAACAGAAACCAAATTAAAACAAAATCCAAGACAACTCAGTTTAGTGACATATAACCTATAGACCTTGGTGCCTATCCTCTGCTTAGACCCTGGGGAAAGGCTAAGTTTTTAGAGAGAAGAAGAGTTGGGAGGTGAGGAGGGTGAAATGGAGAATAAGAGAGGAGGGTGCTGGACTGGCAGCAAAGCTGTCTCTGGAAGAAGTAAGGAGAGGGAGGGTTCCTGTTCCCACAGTATTCCTTTAAGTGGGAGGGGACAAATGTGCTGGCAGGGAGGTGGCACCCATGCATCAGTATCAATTATCTGGTCAGTCAGCTTCTAAGTTTTCACAGTTTCATTAATTTGGGAATAAAGCAGCACTCCCTTTGCAATTTTTTGCTCTACTTATATTATAGTGGGATTTAGGTATTGTATTAGTTTTCTAGGCGTGCCATAACAAAATACCAGACCGGATGGCTTAAACAACAGAAATGTATTTTCTCGCAGCTCTGGAAGCTTGAAGTCCAAGATCAAGGTATTGGCAAGTTTAGTTTCACCTGAGGCCTCTTTCCTTGGCTTGCAGATGGCCACCTTCTTACTGTGTCCTCACCTGGCCTTTCCTTTGTGTGCAAGAAAACCTGATGTCTCTTCCTCTTCTTATAAGGATACTGGTCATATTGGATTAGGGCCCTACCCTTATGACCTCATTTAACCTGAACTGCCTTTTTAAAGGCCTTATCTCAAAATACAGTCACTTTGGGGGTTAGGGCTTCAACATATTAATTTGGGGGGACACAATTCAGTTCATAATAGGTATTATGTATACAAATGTCAGGAAAAATTGTGAATGACTTCAAAATAATTTTTAAAAAAAAGAAAGAAATTGGTGTTGGGTCTAGCTCAATTATTAGGGTTATCTCCGCTTTGGGTTATCTTTGACTAGCCTGTTTAGAAAACTGATCATAATGAAAATGTGTCTTGCCCATACATAGTCAATGTGAATGAATCCTCTTCACACAAAGGCAAAGAGATTTTGTCCAATAGAGAATGTAAATCTCTGTAAGTTAAACTCTTTTTTTAACCAGTTGTAACATCTTACTGGTTCCCTCATTAATGTTAATGAGTTAAATAAAATCTTTGACACACGTTCATTTTATATTTGTAGGAAAATCATGGTTTTACCTTTTTAAAAACGTGATCCTCCAAAATACTGAGGGTTATTTGGGCAATATTATTGCTGCTGCCCTGATTTTTCTGTCCTTCATTGGTTTTCCTCCCTTTCCTCACTTTTTTTTCCTCTTCACCGAACTTAATCTCCAGGGTTAGAAATGGAAAATAGGAGGCACATCTAACACGGATGATGAACAGGGAAATGATGGAGGCCCCCATCAGAATTCTGTCATGTTTCAGTTAGGAGCCATGTTACTGAGAAGAACGTTACTGAAGCTTTTAATATCATAGATTAATGGTACATACACATCCATAAAATAGGTATGCTACTCTATCAGAAAAAATATATATATATGTAATTTAAATTTATCTTCTAGAACTTAGAATCTTTGTGGTTCTAGATATTCCAAAGTTCAGATCTAAATATTAAGATCAAGATTTTAAGTAGTTAAAATATTTTAATTAGCTAGGAAAAGTCCAGAAGCTAATTCCTTTGTGGTTATTATAAATTTCTTAGCCAGTCTTAAATGATGTCATATTATTTTTATTCTTAAACCACAAAAATGTCTATGCCTTGGACTTGGAACACTTTTCCTTGATTTCCTTAACCAACAATTCAGTGATCATAAGCATTCAAGCAACATGAAGGGTTTAATCAACACTTGCATAAACGCATCAGAAAGCACTGGATAAGCAGAGAGAACTTAAGCAAACGTGTACTTTCTTATAAGCCACAATTTGTCGGAAAGTAGGTTAGTTCCAGAATACAGTGTAAAGGAGTTTTAACCTTAGGTGACACACTTGGCAACATCTCTGACCGAGGTGAACCTGTACTCAATATATCTTAACATAACAAATATGTTTGCCACCATCTTAATGTAGCAGGAATCTTTACAAAGGGAAATCAGAGAGACAAAGGGAATAACCTCATACATTAGATTATCCAAAGTCATCTTTACTCTTTTCCAATAGTAAAAACAAATTAATTTGCTTTCTTGCCTTGGCATTTATGACTGCTAATTTAATCACATAAATTTAGATTTCCTGTGAGAGAATCTGAAACCACATTGTGAACATGACTTTCACATAAGGCTTGTTCCTTTTTCCTGAATTAGAAAGTAAAATTTTGAAAATCCAGTGCTTGTATTAGACCCTAGGCAAAATCAGTATAGCTCTGCCATCTCCCGTGAAGTTGATTCAGGACTCTAGGGAACCATGTCACCATCTGGACTGGAGTGCATGTGGTCAGAAGAAGGCCTGGGAGGATGTTCTCAAAAAGACCCCAGCTGGCTGAGCAGCCACCTGTTACCAAGATGAGCAAGGGCACAATATATCGTATCCATCATAATCCATCTGTTTCTAGTCTCCAAATATCCGACGCTGTCATGGCAGGGAACCACTGACAACAGGAGACGACTGACTCAGAGAGGCCAAGACTATAAGTCCAGCTAAGCAGAAGATGTCTAGAAGTTACCCATGATGAGGAAATAGACAAGGAGGCTGATTTGGAAAGGTCAAGGGAGACAGAGGTAGCAGGCCTGGAGAAGTAGAAAGGCAGGAGCCCAGGAGCTCAGATAATTCAGAGAAGCCATGAGAGCAGCCCTGGTGAGCTGGGTTGGGGATTTAGATACTGGGCAGAATGGGTTGTTTTAATGGCCTGCTGAACACAAGTATTTCTGAGAGACATGGACTGTGGCCTCAAAACAGATACGTATAGATTAATATAACTCCTGATTAAGACAAAGATATAGAATCTAGAATTCATTTACAGCCTCAATGGCAAATAATAATAATAATTAATAATGGTCAATACTTACATAACACTTAACAAGTACTTTGCGTATATTATCTAATTCAATCCTCAACATAACCCTGTGAGGTAGATACTATGATTATTCTCAGTTTGAAGATGAGAAACATTAGGTGCAGAGGATTTTGGTGACTTGCCCCAAGTCACGTAAGTGGTAGAGCTGCACATGAAACCAGCCCCTGTTCTCCCCACCACTGCTGTGCGCCCCTTTCATTTCCTTTCGCCTTCCAAGAAACTGCAATGGCTGAGCTCTTCTCTTATTTTCTTAGTTTATACCCCCCTTTCCCTATTTAACCTCTTTCACTCTGATTTCCCCTTTCTCTAATATCATGAATATCAGGGTGGATATGCATGGCGGAACCAGAGCAAATGACTGCAATTAGACAGAGCATGCCCTCTTTTTTCTCCTCCCAACCCACTTGCTTAAGTTGAAATGAGGAAAGACTCTTGATTTTTGGCTGGAGAGGTTTGGCCTTTGAGTGCCAGAACTGCGTGAAGGACATGAGGACTGTGTGTGTGTGTGTGTGTGTGTGTGTGTGTGTGTGTGTGTGCGCGCGCGCGCGCCGTGGGTGTGGGTGTGTGTGGGTGTAAAGGGCAGGGGTAGGATTTAGAAGGTGGAGACTGGAGAATAGCTGAAGGTTGAAGGTGGAGCTGGAGGGGGCTGTGTTGAGGAAGAACTCCTTGAGACTGTCATTTATACAGGCTGAGTGGAGCCCAAATGACAAAATGTGGAACAGTTGGGGAAAGGGCAACAGAAGGGACTGAGACATTCAGCACAGCACCAGCAAGTGACAGTGGTGAGATGCTTCCCTGGGTGACTCACAGGCAGCAGACAGCAAAGAGACACAAGCAGATTAGTGATCTTGCTGAGAACTTTCCCAGAGATGCCTAGAAATCAACAGGGGAGATTTTCAATGAGAGCAGGAAAAAGTTGTGACCCCACAGCTGTGCAGGTGAGCACCGCCAAGCAGCAAGCTGCAGACATTTATGTTAATGTGACCTCACTGCTTGTGGAGAATGGAAGGCCCGGGGTGACATCCTAGCTGGCTGGACACTCAGGAACAGAGAAGAGCGAGAGTGATGCAATATACACCAGCCCCTTCAATCATGCTGCACACAGCTACCAACCTATTCTACTAATAAAGGGGAACACAAACATTGTACTGGAATAGCTTAAAATCTATCAAGGCCTTTTCTGTTGGGGTTTTATTTTTGTAATCACTTTTACAAATAGTGAATTTTAACCATAGGTTAAAGTAGCTCTCCTTTTTGTTATGGAATTTTGTCTCGCAATGTACAAATCTTTGTGTATTTCTTCCACTAATACCAACACTTGGTACTTGAGCTTGTCCCTCTAGATATGGTTCCATTCAAGCCCTAAGAAATTTAACTATGACCTTTTAACTATCTCACTGCACTTGTGCTTTGTTTTCCTAAAGTCAGATTCCACGGACCAGGCGACATAAGGGGTAAAAAACAGAATAAGCACTTTTGATCTAAGCTAATATGACTGGACCATATGTAACAGCCATGCTGTCCTTCTATTTTCTATTTTGTACATATCTTTTTCAGTCATCAGCTGTAGCAGGCAATCTTAGGGAGGAAACAGCCTTTAAAAAATTCTCAAAAGGATGAAGTATGAGCAGATGTCCAAGAGGAAGATAAAATAACATTGCAAGTAATATGTAAAGATTTATTGACACACTTTAGCAAGCTGTAATAGAAAATGTTGAGGACCTTAGAGTACAACACTAAAAGAGAAAAGGTAAAAAGTCTTCTTTTCATCCCACTGTGTTCAATATATCATGTAGTTCCAGTTGCTTTCAAGAAGGTTATTCACTTACTATGAGTTGCCATTAGTTAGTAGGTCCAATTTTTCATATGCAAAATACTTTCTCCCAAATACATTGTTATATATAGATATATACATTACATATAAGGAAGCATTTAGGCATTAATTTGTAGCATATAATATTATCTTAAAGCTATTACTTTATTATTATAATTATGTTTATTTCTTTTAAAAATCTTTATTTTGGAATAGTAATAGAATTGCTCCACCAACAAGTCAATCAAATTCCATGGGAAAAGGAATAATATTGAAACATAGTCCATGTTCCTCTACTTTAAAAAATAAAGGATATGGCTGGTGTTAAAAAGATAAACCCTTTCTACATATGCTAGCAGAGGTATAATTAATAAGATGTATAATATTATTTACTTGCCAATAGGAATTAAGTTAGTAAGTATGCATTGAGCATCTACAACAAGGCACTATGAGATTAATGTTAGCAGGCAGTGCTTACTCTATGGTTAGGGAAGCAAGAAACATGTCAACAACTAACTAAAGTGCAAGATAGAATTAAACAATAATCAGTGCTTTGGCACCATGAGATATCACCTCACACCCATTAGGATGAACACTATTTCAAAAAAAACAGAAAATACTAAATGTTGGTGAGGATGTGGAGAAATTAGACCTGATAAAAACCCTTATACATTTGGTAGGATTGTAAAATGATACAACCACTATGGGAAAAAACAGCACGGAGGCTCCTCAAAAATTAAAAATGGAACAAGCATATGATCCAGCAATCCCACTCTTGGGTATTTATCCAAAAGAAGATAAAACAGAATCTCAAAGAGATATTTGCACACCCATGATCACTGCAGCATTATTCACAATAGCCAAGATGTGGAAGCAACCTAAATGTCCACCAAAGAATGAATGGATAAAGAAGATGTGATCCACAATGTATATTACCCTATAAAAGAAGGAAATCCTGTCATATGCTACAAGATGAATGAACTTTGAGGACAATAAGCTAAGTGAAATAAGCCAATCACATAAAGAAAAACACTCCATGTGTCTACTTGTATGAAGTATCTAAAGTAATCAAACTCATAGAAACAGGAATGGTGGTTGCCAGGGATTGCGGGGAGGGGGAAATGGGGCGATGTTGTTCAGTGGGTATAGAAATTCAATCATGCAAGATAAAAAATTCTAGAGATCTTTGTACAACAATGTGCATATGCTTTACTGTAATGTACAGTTAAAATTAAGAAAGTAACTTTATGTTATTGTTTTTTACCGCGGTTAAAAAGAGTCCTAAAAAAAAAAAAGAATCAGTGCTTTAGTCGCATAAAGTAAAGAGTAATTTCACAGCTTCAGAGTGGAGGTAGCATTTGACATGAGTTTTGAAGAATAAGTAAAATTTTGGTGTACAAGAAGGTATGGAAATGCATTAACAAAGTCCCAGATGAGTCAGCATCACTGATCATCAGGGAAATGCCAGTCAAAATCAATAATGAGATATCATCATCTCACACCTGTTAGTACGGCTATTTTCAAAAAAACAAGAGATAACAAATGTTGGCAAGGATGTGAAGAAAAGGAAATCCTTATAAACACTGTGGGTGGAAATGTTATTTGGTATAGCCATTATGGAAAACAGTAAGGTGCTTCCTCAAAAAATTAAAAATTCAACTACAATATTATCTAGCAAACCCACTCCTGGGTATATATCTGGAAAGACTTGAAATCAGCAACTCAAGAGAGATATCTGCACCACCCTCATGTTCATTTCAGTGTTATTCACAATAGCCAAGATATAGAAACAATCTAAGTGTCCTATAAAGGATGAATGGATAAAGAAAATGAAGCATATATCTATTATATATATAATAATATTCCATTATGTATATATACATATGTGTATATATATATATACATACACATATCCATAAAAGAAAGTCCTGCCATTTGCGACAACATAGATGAACCTGAAGAGCATTACGCTAAGTGAAATAAGCCAAATAAAGAAAGACAAATTTACTGTATGGTATCAATTCTGTGTAGAATCTAAAATAAATAAATAAATAAGGCCAATTTCAGAGAAACAGAGACTAGAATTGTGATTGCCAGTAGCTAGGGGGAGGAGAAAATGGGGTCATAGAGATCAAAGGGTACAAATTTTCAGTTTTAAGAAAAATAAGTTCTGAGGATCTAATGTACAGCATGATGACTATAGTTAACAATACAGTATTACATACTTGAAATTTTCTGAGAGTAAATCTTAAGCATTCTCATTACACACACAAAAAAGAGTTAACTATGTAAGATTAGTGTGTTAATTATCTTGATCTTGGTAATGTTTCCACAATGGATATATATGTATATCAAATAACCTCATTGTACACTTTAAACATATACAATTATATTTGTCAAAACTTGTTTAATTATATATATATATATATATATATATATATTTTTTTTTTTTTTTTTTTTTTTTGCGGTACACGGGCCTCTCACTGTTGTGGCCTCTCCCGTTGTGGAGCACAGGCTCCGGATGCGCAGGCTCAGCGGCCATGGCTCACGGGCCTAGCCGCTCCGCGGCATGTGGGATCTTCCCGGACCGGGGCACGAACCCGTGTCCCCTGAAACGTCAGGCGGACTCTCAACCACTGCGCCACCAGGGAAGCCCAATAAAATATATTTTAAAAAATCAATTTAAAAGCATACTAAACCAGTTTAGTATCTGACACGCAAGCAAGGAGAAAAGAATGCATCTGGCCTGTGTGTTGTGGAGATTACTGAGATACTCTTGTAAACTGAGGGCACTCCAAGCATTGTAAGCTCAGTTCAAGGGTAGTCTAGAAAAAATGCACCCACCAGCGCAGGGAGATAGTGATGGAACTTGACTCCTACTGAGCTCTAAGCAGGTGAACAACCAAAAAAGTTCTTCTGAGAAATCAAAACAACAGGCTTGTGTAGTATGTGGTATCCAGAAGACCAAAGCAAGAAATTAACATAAAACGAGCTTCAGACTTTTGATATTTCTGGGGCTCCTCGCAGAATCATGTGCTTTACAGGTACTCTCCTGCAATCTGCTCCATGGAGTCTTTCTCTCTTGCTTTAAGCAAACAACAAATATTTATAAAAATTTACCGGGGGCTTCCCTGGTGGCGCAGTGGTTGGGAGTCCGCCTGCCGATGCAGGGAACACGGGTTCGTGCCCCGGTCCGGGAGGATCCCACATGCCGCGGAGCGGCTGGGCCCGTGAGCCATGGCCGCTGAGCCTGCGCGTCCGGAGCCTGTGCTCTGCAACAGGAGAGGCCACAACAGTGAGAGGCCCGCGTACTGCAAAAAAAAAAATTTACCATGCACTAGGCCACAAGGCAAATCTCAACACAAAATAATGATTGGATGCCTTTATCCAGACCACCTTCTCTAACTAAAATGCAATAAAATTAGAAATGAATAACAAAATTTAATTCCAAAAGACTCGTAAACTTGAAATATTTGAAATAAACTTCTATACAATTCATGGATCAAAAATAATTCATAAAGGATCCTAGAAAATATTTAGAAGAGAAAATAATGAATCATTACTTAACATTTATGAATTTAGCTATAGTAGTATTTATAGGAAAAATTAGAGTCTTAAATATGTATTAAAAAAGGAGAAAGTTTTAAATTAAATTAGCGGAAGTAGTAAATAAAAAGTTCTATTTTGGACTTGTTAAGTTTGAGATAAGTATGCAATGTCTAGGTAGAGATGTCAAATAGCAAATTAAGTATAGAAGTCTGGAGCTTAAGGAAGTGTTCAAGTCTCAGGAGATAAACGTGGCAATCTTCTTCATAGACATGCTATTTGAGGTCAAGGCAATAGGTGAGGTTACCCAGAGGAAGAGTCTATATAAAAAAGGAAGGCAAGGACAGAGCCTTGGAGTGCTTCAATATTTAGAAGAAAAGAAGATGAGAAGCCATTAAAGGAGACTGAAAAGAAGCAGACAATGAAGGAGAAAGGAAACCAGGGAAGGGTACTGAAAAGGAAGGCAAGAAAAAGAAGTGTTTCAAGAACGAGGAATTAATCAACTGACTCGAATGCTCCTGAGAGAACATGAGACAGATGGAGAGAATTAACCACTGAATTTGGTAAGATGGAAGTTGTTGATTCAGAGGAATGCGGGGAGGGGAAAGCTTGAATTTACCACTCAAGTAAGGAGGTTTAGCTTTGCTTAAGAGTAAGGCTCTAGTTCCGCCTGATTGGAGAAAGGCAAGGACAGGTAAAGATATAGGTAAAGTCGTAATTTAAAAAGAGTTAAATAGAAGATATAAATTGAAGCTAAGTTAAAGGGGGTAGATTATGAGAGATATTTAGAAGGGAAGTGGTATATTCAGAACTGCATGTTATGTTGGCTCTGCCTGAAACAGGGCTGGAGATAGAGCAGTAGTCCAACCAAGAGATGGCAAATAGTCAGGGTTCCAACAGGAAGTGGATGTCATGCTCACATTAAGACAATTCTAGGGGGGGTTATTCGAAAAGAAATTCATTTTTACCCTCTGAGTGGGAATAGCAGAAATCTGAAACTAGAAGCAGTGAAGCTAAAACGAACCTCCCCATTAGACTGAAAAGAAGATGGGATGGATGGAGGACCAGAATCCCAAAAGAGAGCTGGGGAAAGCCGATCGCCTTGGAAGATCCACTTTCCGCAGGAGAGACAGAGAAATATTATTTGACTTCTTAAACCACATCAATTATCCTTATAAAAACAAAAACTAATTAAAAGAAGTTTTGTTGCCAGCTTACACGTGCTAGGGACTGTACTAAGTTCACATCATTTAAATGTCACAACAACTCTCAGGACGTAGATACTCCCTGAGGCAACCAAGGGAATAAATACCATGACCCCACTCTTCTTCCCCCAGAACTTCTGTCCACGTTCCCACTGGCCGTAACCAACAGTCAGAGGACAAGGCAAAACACCGATAGAAAAAGGAGAGTCGTAGAACCTGGGCACATCCAAGACCTAGGTCCACCACAGAGATGGATGCAAATTACATTCCAAATCTGGTTCAGCAACCATCATAATTAATTGGCTTCCCATATAGGTTGCTGGCAGAGAGAGGCAGCACTGTTGAGGCCAATGCAAATATCTGCTCCACTTAGCATTTTATATTCTCACTCAAAATTACTAAGACAGTGTTCTGGAGTTATTAAAAATAGAAACTTTATGAACTGTTGGTTATTTCTTAGTGAAAATTCATAATAGCTTGCACAGTTTTATGACTCTAACATTACAAATGATAAGCGGTATCTGTGATATAAGCAAAGAAAAGAACCAGAGGAAATTTTACTTACTTGTCGATATTTTACAAAACAGAAGCTGTGGCAACACCAGGGCAAGGTTGCCGTATGGCAGCCATCAGTTGGAGTCGAGCAGCTGCTTCTCCCTTTAACGGGGAATGCTGATCCCAGCTTGTTCCATCCGAGCATGCTGCACTCCACTAGGTTAACTACCCCATTCCTACAAGTACTTGAGGTGGCCCCTGTTGTAATCCATCTGAAATTCATCTCAGAGGGCCTGGAGCCTAGAGAGGTCCCAGAGTCATCCCTTGTGTTTCCAAATCCTGTACTGCCAGAGATAATTCATGGAATTAACTAGGAGCTTAACAGCTTAAACTGGAGGAGAAACTAACATCAAAAACAGCCCAAGGAAGCAGCCGCATGGCACAGGGATATTGGCTCGGTGCTTTGTGATAGCCTGGAGGGGTGGGATAGGGAGGGTGGGAGGGAGGGAGATGCAAGAGGGAAGAGATATGGGAACATATGTATATGTATAACTGATTCACTTTGTTATAAAGCAGAAACTAACACACCATTGTAAAGCAATTATACCCCAATAAAGATGTTAAAATAAATAAATAAATAAATAAAATAAACTGATGGTCAAATAAACAAATGACTGCTATAAATAATCTGACAAAATATGATTTAAAAAAAAAAAAAAAACAGCCCAAGGGACTTCCTTGGTGGCGCAGTGGTTAAGAATCCGCCTGCCAACGCAGGCGACACAGGTTTGAGCCCTGGTCCAGGAAGATCCCACATGCCGCAGAGCAACTAAGCCTGTGTGCCACAACTACTGAGCCTGCGCTCTAGAGCCCGCAAGCCACAACTACTGAGCCCACATGCCACAACTACTGAAGCCCATGCGCCTAGAGCCTGTGCTCTAGAGAAGCCACTGCAATGAGAAGCCCGCGCACCACAACGAAGAGAGTAGCCCTCCGCTCGCGGCAACTAGAGAAAGCCCACACGCAGTGACAAGACCCAACACAGCCAAAAATAAAATTAATTAATTAATTTTTTAAAAAAGCCCAAAATAGGGCTTCCCTGGTGGCACAGTGGTTGAGAGTCCGCCTGCCGATGCAGGGCACACGGGTTCGTGCCCTGGCCCGGGAAGATCCCACATGCCGTGGAGCAGCTGGGCCCATGAGCCACGGCTGCTGAGTCTGTGTGTCCGGAGCCTGTGCTCCACAACGGGAGAGGCCACAACAGTGAGAGGCCCGCGTACCGCAAAAAAAAAAAAAAAAATAAGCCCAAAATATAGACCTCTCTTTATTCCACTTTTTTACTTCATTTTTTTAAAATCTTTCTCTGCTCCCCTAAAATTGTTTTCTAAAAACATTTATTGTTAAGTACCAAGCTCCTGGATTTGGATTTTACAACTATTTTTGTTGTCGTTTACAGCTGTAGCATTTTATTTTTCTCCCTTAATTATTTCCATTTCACGGACTAAGATTCCTTAATATTTGTGAGACCTTCACAACCTGGACCCTGCTTACTACTCCACTGCATCTCTTCCATAGTTCCATTCTCACATTGATCTCCTCCACATTAAGAGACAGAGACAGAGGCAGAGACAGAGAGTCTCCAGGAATACTAAACTAATGTAGTTAATGGCATATAAATAGGAAGTCTTCCTTTATCATAGTCCTACACCAAACTCCCTGTTAATGTTCTCTTTAGCTCACAGCCACTCCCAATGCTTCCCACACCCACAAGGTTGGGTTAGGTGCTGCCCTGTGCGCTCAAAAATAGCCTATAAAATTAGGCCCTACCTGTATTATAAGCATTTGTTTATTTTTCCATCTTCTCCACTAAACAGCCAGACCCTTGCAAGCCTGATAAGCCGCACAGAGACTGAATTAATCAATACCTAAAGCTTAATTTGGGCTGTCAGTTCAGACAACTGCATCTTCACGGTTGTACTAGGTGTTAATAACACACCTAAATCACCTAAAAGTGGTTTCTCCATTTTATGTCCTTTTCATTCCCTGCACTTCCCAATCCCATCCCCAAAGTGAACTTTCTAACTATCATCTTAATTTTTTTATCCCAGTAGTCAACACTCTCCACTTAGGCTCAGGGGATAAATTTTTTTATTTCATAATAAATGATATAAACCCTTATCACAATTGACACTTCTGTAGGAAACGTAACTCAAAATGAGATGCCTGTTTTCTCAGGCAGCAGGTATTTGTTCTAGCCCACATCTGTGGGCCGCTCCCTCAATGGAGCCCTCTTATGTCAGAGTTCAAGCCCCTTAAATACACTGGGGTTGCAACAACTACTTTCCAGTCTTCCCTCCTCACTTTTTCTTCTACCTCACTTTGCCTCTCCTCAACACATACACAAATCCACAAGCAATCTTTACTATACAAACCCATTTGGCTTTCAATTACAAGAGATGTCAGTTTAATGGATATGGGATGACACTGTTCCTATTCCATTCAAGGAACACAGTCAATATGAAATACATCTTCATCCATCAATACGCTAGAGATCAGAGGGCTTCTCAAGTCACTCTGTTATTCACCCAGAATACCTTGCATTTCAGTAAGCTACTCAGTGGCACCCTCTATTTAGGAGAGAGACGAACACCCCTCCTCACCAAAAAAGATATATGCAGACAAACACTAAAAGGAGTCCAAGCTTAATTTTACCACAATTGATGACGTTTAGCACAAAAAAGAAGGAATCTCAAACAGACCAGCTCTTTAGAATTTAAATTCGTACTAGGATCTGAACACCAAAATTGTATGAGCTCCCTAATCAGAATGCACTGGTGTAGAGAGACCAGAAGAATCTTCACATAATTCAAGAATTAAATGGCAAGCCCTCAAATCACTGAATGAACAATAAACAAAGTAATTTAATCAGATTCCCTACCTCTTGAAGGCTTATTTCAGTTCCTGGAGTGGCCTGCTAGTGTGCTATGTCTTATCTTTCTAAAGGCCATTTTTATCAAGTCATCTGTTTAGACCACTGTAGTGACTCCTCAACATTTACAGAAGTTTGCGTGCGACAGCATCCAAGACCTTGCACAATCTAGCCCCAATCCCTATCATATTCTTTCCCCCCATGTGGTCTTTTCTTTATCCCTCCAACAAGCCACCACTACTTGGCACACATGGTTTCCACACAGTTTTGCCAACAGGCCCCACCCAGGTATCATCTGGCTGAGAGCTCTCCTCCCAGACATTGGCACTCAACCCTTCCCTTCTCATTTGACTTCCAAATGCACTTAATATCACAGAAAGTCAGAGCTGAGAGCAGCTTGACCTTCCTCTGGTGTATCCAATGGCTTTCTTAGCTATTTTTTTAAAGAACTGGCATACCTCCCATGACCATTTTTACATGAAATCGTATGTGGGAACCTATTACTCTAAAAACCATATAGGACTGGAGTCCCTTTGGTCAAAGGCAGGGAATGGGGCCTGAGGCAACCCCACACACTCAACTCTACAGAACATATTTGGAAAATACCTGATCCAGCCCAATCTCTTCATTTTATAAATGAGGAGAGAAGTAAGGCTCACAGATATTCAGAACTCGCTCAAAGCCACATACCTAATTCAGGCAGAGACAGAGCTTTCTAGCAAGGTGTCTTAGCTCAGATCCCAGTACCCCCACAATACTGAAGTTCAGGATCAGATGCTAACATTATAATTCACTGTGGATGGATGATTTCCACACACTGAATTATGAGTTGAAACGGCAGGCTGCCTCTGGTTACACAACCTCTGACTTGCAAGCCTTCATCAAGCAACAAATATATATTGAGTGTTTCCTGTGTGCCAAGAATTGTGCAAGGCACTAAGGATTTAGAGGTGGATAACACAGCATGATCCCTGACCTCATAGAGCATGAGATCTATGAGATCACGAGAGAGAACACAGGAAGTTAGAGATGAAGGAATGAGCAGACCACACTGGGTTTGTAGAACACGGTTAACATTTTGGATTTTACCTTAAATGCAGTAAAAAACCACTGAAAAGTTTTAAGCAAGGGGGTGACACCTGTTCACTTATTCAATAAATTTAATTTTCATCTACTATGTGCCAAACACTGCTGTGGAACAGGAGGTTCAGTCATAAACAATCACACAATTCTTTGCCCTCATGGGACTACCCCGTGGGGGGACCAGTCACCGAAACAGCAAATAAGTGAAGCACAGCACTATGTGGAGGGTGATGGGTGCTACGGAGACAAGACAGGGAAAGGATAGGGTGTGCCAGTGTGGGCTGCCATTTTAAACTAGGTGGTGTAACGGTTAATTTTACGTATCAGCTTAACTGAGACGTGCACTGCCAGACACTGGGTCAAATATTACTCTGAGTACGTCTATATCTGGATGAGATTAACATTTGAATCTGTAGACTGAATTAAGCAGATTGCTCTTCCTAACACAGGTGGGCCTCATTCAATCAGTTGAAGAACTGAATAGAATAAAGTCTGAGTGAGAGGAAACTTCACCTGCCTAAAGTCCAGCTTTGCGTGAGCTAGGACACTGATCTTCTTCTGCCTTTGAGTTGAAACATAGACCATCTCCTGGTCCTCAGATCTTCTGACTAAGACTGGAACTACCTAACCAGCTCTCCTGGGTCGCCAGCTTGCCAAGTGCAGGTCTTGGGACTTCTCAGCCTCCATAATCATGTAAGCCAATTCCTTATAATAAATATCTCTCTCCGTCTGTCTCTTGTAGAAATGTATGTGTGTGTGTGTGTGTGTGTGTGTGTGTGTGTGTATATCCTATGTGTGTGTATATATATATATATCCTACATGTGTGTATATATATATGTATATATATATATATCCTGTGTGTATATATATATCCTACATGTATATACACATATAAACATGTGTGTGTATATATATCCTACGTGTATATACACATATAAATGTGTGTGTGTGTGTGTGTGTGTGTGTGTGTGTGTGTATCCTATGGGTTCTGTTTCTCTGGAGAATCCTAATACAAGTGAAATAGGAAGACCTCACTGTGATGTGATATTTAAGCAGAAACTTGGAAGAAATGAGGAAACAAGACATGACTGTTTGCAGGGGAATCTAAGGAGAAACTGCCAGTGAGGTAGGAGAAAAACAGGAAATTGTGATGTCCCAGAAGCCTACTGAAGAGCCTGTTTCAAGGAGTAAGGAATAATCAGTTGTGACAAATTCTGGCTATAGCTCAGTTAAGGTGAGGGCTAAGAACTGACTGTTGAGTTATTCAATGTGAAGGTCACTGCCAAACTTTAACAAAAATAGTTTCAGTAAGTTAATGGTGGGTATTGGCCTGATTGGAAGCCGTTCAGAGAGAATGGGAGAATTGGAGGAACTGAGTATAAATTACCATGGAGAGGAAGTTTTCTGTAAATGAGAGCAAAGAAATGGGACAATAGAAAGACAGGGGTTTGGGTAGATATTCTCATAAGAATGACCAAATGGGAAGGGTAAAGTGATGATACTAGAGAGAGAAGGGAGAATATCTGGGGTGTTTTATTTAGTAAGTGAAAGGAGACAACATCTCACCCACAAATGGAGGGTTGGCTTTGGCTAGGATATAAAGAGTTCATCCAAAAAAATAGGAGGAAAAGGAGGTTGGAGTGACACAGATACTGGTAGGTGGATAGATGTAGTTGTGGGAGCCTATGGATATAACCAAAGTTAGGTTTCAAAAGTTAATTCTGGGCCAGGGGGCCTTCAAGATGGAAGAGGAATAAGATGTGGAGACCACCTTCCTCCCCAAAACTACATCAAAAATACATCTACATGTATAACAACTCCTACAGAATACCTACTGAAGGCTGGCAGAAGACCTCAGACCTCCCAAAAGGCAAGAAAATCCCCACATACCTGGGGTCTTGGTGCTCCAGCCTAGTGTCAGGCCTGAGCCTCTGAGGTGGGAGAGCCAAGTTCAGGACATTGGACCACCAGAGACCTCCCAGGACCATGTAATATCAATCAGAGAGATCCCCCAGATATCACCATCTCAACACTAAGACCCAGCTCCACCAAATGGCCAGCAACCTCCAGTGCTGGACACCCCATGCCAAACAACTAGCAAGACAGGATCACAAACCCACCCACGAGCAGAGAGGGTGCCTAAAATCATAATAAGTTCACAGACACCTCAAAACAACCACTGGATACAGCCCTGCCCACGAGAAAGACAAGATCCAGCCCCAACAACCAGAACACAGGCAACACTGCCCTCCACCAGGAAGCCTACATAACCCACTGAACCAACCTTAGCCACCGGGGGCAGACACCAAAGACAACGGGAACTACGACCCTGTACCCTGTGAAAAGGAGACCCCAAACACAGTAAGTTAACTGAACTGAGAAGACAGAGAAATATGCAGTAGGTGAAGGAACAAGGTAAAAACCCAAGAGACCAAACAAATGAAAAGGAAACAGGCAGCCTACCTGAAAAAGAATTCAGAGTAATGATAATAAAGATGATCCAGAACCTTGGAAATAGAATGGAGAAAATACAAGAAACATTTAACAAGGACTTAGAAGAACTAAAGAGCAAACAAACAGTGATGAACAACACAATAAATGAAATTAAAAATTCTCTAGCAGGAATCAGTAGCAGAAAAACTGAGGCAGAAGAACGGATAAGTGACCTGGAAGACAAAATAGTGGAAATAACTACCGCAGAGCAGAATAAAGAAAACAGAATTAAAAGAATTGAGGACAGTCTCAGAGACCTCTGGGACAACATTAAACACACCAAAATTCGAATTATAGGGGTCCCAGAAGAAGAAGAGAAAAAGAAAGGGTCTGAGAAAATATTTGAAGAGATTATAGTTGAAAACTTCCCTAATATGGGAAAGGAAATAGCCAATCAAGTCCAGGAAGTGCAGAGAGTCCCATATAAGATAAATCCAAGGAGAAACACGCCAAGACACATATTAATCAAACTATCAAAAATTAACTACAGGGCTCCCCTGGTGGCGCAGTGGTTGAGAGTCCGCCTGCCGATGCAGGGGACGCGGGTTCGTGCCCCGGTCGGGGAGGGTCCCACGTGCCGCGGAGCGGCGGGGCCCGTGGGCCATGGCCGTTGGGCCTGCGCGTCCGGAGCCTGTGCTCCGCGGCGGCAGAGGCCACAGCAGTGAGAGGCCCGCGTACCGCAAAAAAAAAAAAAAAAAAAAAAAATTAACTACAAACAAAAAATATTAAAAGCAGCAAGGGAAAAGCAACAAATAACATACAAGGGAATCCCCATAAGGTTAACAGCTGATCTTTCAGCAAAAGTTCTGCAAGCCAGAAGGGAGTGGCAGGACATATTTAAAGTGATGAAAGGGAAAAACCTACAACCAAGATTACTCGAACCCACAAAGATCTCATTGAGATTCGATGGAGAAATTAAAACCTTTACAGACAAGCAAAAGTTAAGAGAATTCACTACCACCAAACCAGCTTTACAATAAATGCTAAAGGAACGTCTCTAGGCAGGAAACACAAGAGAAGGAAAAGACTGACAATAACAAACACAAAAACAATGACAAACACAAAACAATGACAAAAATGAGTATAGGAGCATACATATTGATAATTACCTTAAATGTAAATGAATTCAATGCTCCCACCAAAAGACATAGACAGGCTGAGTGGATACAAAAACAAAACCCGTATATATGCTGTCTACAAGAGACCCACTGCAGACCTAGGGACACATACAGACTGAAAGTAAGGAGATGGAAAAAGATATTCCATGCAAATGGAAATCAAAAGACAGCTGGAGGGCTTCTCTGGTGGCGCCGTGGTTGAGAGTCCGCCTGCCGATGCAGAGGACACGGGTTCGTGCCCCGATCCGGGAATATCCCACATGCCGTGGAGCGGCTGGGCCCATGAGCCATGGCCGCTGAGCCTGCGAGTCCGGAGCCTGTGCTCCGCAACAGGAGAGGCCACAACAGTGAGAGGCCCGCGTACAGCCAAAAAAAAAAAAAAAAAAAAGACAGCTGGAGTAGCAATTCTCATATCAGACGAAATAGACTTTAAAATAGACTATTACAAGAGACAAAGAAGGACATTACATTGGACTTCCCTGGTGGCGCAGTGGTTGGGAGTCCGCCTGCCGATGCAGGGGACGTGGGTTCGTGCCCCGGTCTGGGAAGATCCCACATGCCGTGGAGTGGCTGGGCCCGTGAGCCATGACAGCTGAGCCTGCGCGTCCGGAGCCTGTGCTCCGCAGCGGAAGAGGCCACAGTGGTGAGAGGCCCGCATACACGCAAAAAAAAAAAAAAAAAAAAAAAAGAAGGACATTACATAATATCCAAGATATCAATCCAAGAAGAAGATATAACGATTGTAAGTATTTATGCACCCAACATTGGAGCACCTCAATACATAAGGTAAATGCTAACAGCCATAAAAGGGGAAATTGACAGTAACACAATCATAGTAGGGGACTTTAATACCCCACTTTCACCAATGGATAGATCATCCAAAATGAAAGTAAATAAAGAAACACCAGCTTTAAATGACATGTTAAACAAGTTGGACTTAACTGATATTTATAGGATATTCCATCCAAAAACAACAGAACACACTTTCTTCTCAAGTGCTCATGGAACATGCTCCAGGACAGATCATACCTTGGGTCATGAATCAAGCCTTGGTAAATTTAAGAAAACTGAAACCACATCAAGTACCTTTTCTAACCACAACACTGTGAGACTAGATACCAATTACATGAAAAAAATTGTAAAAAACACAAACACATGGAGGCTAAAAAAATATGCTACTAAATAACCAAGAGATCACTGAGGAAATCAAAAAAAAACCTCGAAACAATTTACAATGAAAACACGACAAACCAACATCTATGGGATGCAGCAAAAGCAGTTCTAAGAGGGAAGTTTATAACAATACAATCCCACCTCAAAAAACAAGAAATATCTCAAATAAACAACCTAACCTTACACCTAAAGCAATTAGAGAAAGAAGAACAAAAAAAACCCACAGTTAGCCGAAGGAAAGAAATCATAAAGATCAGATCAGAAATAAATGAAAAAGAAATGAAGAAATCAATAGCAAAGATCAATAAAACTAAAAGCTGGTTCTTTGAGAAGATAAACAAAATTCATAAACCACTAGACAGACTCATCAAGAAAAAAAGGGAGAAGACTCAAATCAATAGCATTAGAAATGAAAAAGGAGAAGTAACAACTGACATGGCAGAAATACAAAGGATCATGAGAGATTACTACAAGCAACTATATGCCAAAAAATGGACTACCTGGAAGAAATGGACAAATTCTTAGAAAATCACAACCTTCCAAGACTGAACCAGGAACAAATAGAAAATATAAACAGACCAGTCACAGGCACTGAAATTGAAACTGTGATTAAAAATCTTCCAACAAACAAAAGCACAGGACCAGATGGCTTCACAGGCAAATTCTATCAAACATTCAGAGAAGAGCTAACACCTATCTTTCTCAAACTCTTCCAAAATATAGCAGAGGGAGGAACACTCCTAAACTCATTCTGTGAGGCGACCGTCACCCTGATATCAAAACCAGACAAAGATGCCACAAAAAAAGAAAACGACAGACCAGTATCACTGATGAACACAGATGCAAAAATCCTCAACAAAATATTAGCAAACAGAATCCAACAGCACATTAAAAGGATCATACACCATGATCAAGTGGGGTTTATCACAGGAATGCAAGGATTCTCCAATATACACATATCAATCAATGTGATAAACCATATTAACAGATTGAAGGAGAAAAACCATATGATCATCTCAATAGATGCAGAAAAAGCTTTTGACAAAATTCAACACCAATTTATGATAAAAACTCTCCAGAAAGTAGGCATAGAGGGAACTACCTCAACATAATAAAGCATATATATGACAAACCCACAGCCAACATCATTCTCAATGGTGAAAAACTGAAACCACTTCCTCTAAAATCAGGAACAAGACAAGGATGCCCACTCTCACCACTATTATTCAACATGGTTTTGGAAGTTTTGGCCACAGCAATCACAGAAGAAAAAGAAATTAAAGGAATCCAAATCAGAAAAGAAGTAAAGTTGTTAATGTTTGCAGATGACATGAAACTATACATAGAGAATCCTAAAGATGATACCAGAAAACTACTAGAGCTAATGAATGAATTTGGTAAAGTAGCAGGACACAAAATTAATGCACAGAAATTCCTTGCATTCCTATACACTAATGATGAAAAATCTGAAAGAAAAATTAAGGAAACACTCCCATTTACCATTGCAACAAAAAGAATAAAATACCTAGGAATAAACCTACCTAAGGAGACAAAAAATCTGTATGCAGAAAACTAGAAGACACTGATGAAAGAAGTTAAAGATGATACCAACAGATGGAGAGATATACCATGTTCTTGGATTGGAAGAATCAATAATGTGAAAATGACTATACTACCCAAAGCAACCTACAAATTCAACGTAATCCATATCAAACTACCAATGGCATTTTTCACAGAACTAGAACAAAAAAATCTCACAATTTGTATGGAAACATAAAAGACCCCAAATAGCCAAAACAATCTTGAGAAAGAAAAATGGAGCTGGAGGAATCAGGTTCCCTGACTTCAGACTATACTACAAAGCTACAGTAATCAAGACAGTATGGTACTGGCACAAAAACAGAAATATAGATCAATGGAACAGGATAGAAAGCACAGAGATAAACTCATGCACATATGGTCACCTTATCTTTGATAAAGGAGGCAAAAATATACAATGGAGAAAAAACAGCCTCTTCAATAACTGGTGCTGGGAAAACTGGACAGCTACATGTAAAAGAATGAAATTAGAACACTCCCTAACACCATACACAAAAATAAACACCTAAATGTAAGGCCAGACATTATAAAACTCTTAGAGGAAAACATAGGAAGAACTCTCTTTGACATAAATCACAGCAAGATCCTTTTTGACCCATCTCCTAGAGAAATGGAAATAAAAACAAAAATAAACAAATGGAACCTAATGAATCTTCAAAGCTTTTGCACAGCAAAGGAAACCATAAACAAGATGAAACAACAACCCTCAGAATGGAAGAAAATATTTTCAAATGAAGCAACTGACAAGGGATTAATCTCCAGAATATACAAGCAGCTCATCCAGCTCAATATCAAAAAAAGAACAACCCAATCCAAAAATGGGCAGAAGACCTAAACAGACATTTCTTCAAAGAAGATATACAGATTGCCAACAAACACATGAAAGGATGCTCAACATCACTAATCACTAGAGAAATGCAAATCAAAACTACAATGAGGTATCACCTCACACCGGTCAGAATGGCCATCATCAAAAACTCTACGAACAATAAATGCTGGAGAGGGTGTGGAGAAAAGAGAACCCTCTTGCACTGCTAGTGGGAATATAAATTGATACAGCCACTATGGAGAACAGAATGGAGGTTCCTTAAAAAACTAAAAATAGAACTACCATACAACCCAGCAATCCCACTACTGGGCATATACCCTGAGAAAACCATAATTCAAAAAGAGTCACGTACCACAATGTTCATTGCAGCTCTATTGACAATAGCCAGGACATGGAAGCAACCTAAATGTCCATCGACAGACGAATGGATAAAGAAGATGTGGCACACATATACAATGGAATATAACTCAGCCATAAAAAGAAACAAAACTGAGTTATTTGCGGTGAGGTTGATGGACCTCTACAGAGGTAGAGGACAGACCTCTTCAGTCTGTCATACAGAGTGAAGTAAGTCAGAAAGAGAAAAACAAATACCATATGCTAACACATATATATGGAATCTAAAAAAAAAAAAGAAAAAGAAAATGGTTCTGATGAACCTAGGGGCAGGACAGGAATAAAGACGCAGATGTAGAGAATGGACTTGAGGACACAGGGAGGGAGAAGGGTAAGCTGGGACAAAGCGAGAGAGTAGCACTGACATACATTCAGTACCAAATTGAAAATAGATAGCTAGTGGGAAGCAGCTGCATCGCACGGGGAGATCAGCTCCGTGCTTTGTGACCACCTAGAGGTGTGGGATAGGAAGGGTGGGAAGGAGAAGCAAGAGGGAGGGGATATGGGGATATATGTGTATATATATTTCATTCACTTTGTTATACAGCAGAAACTAACACAGCATTGTAAAGCAATTATACTCCAATAAAGACTCCAATAAAGTTAAAATTAAAAAAAAATTAATTAAAAAAGTTAATTCTTGGACCGGGGCTTCCCTGGTGGCACAGTGGTTAAGAATCCACCTGCCAATGCAGGGGACAGGGGTTTGGGCCCTGGTCCGGGAGGATCCCACATGCCATGGAGCAACTAAGCCCGTGTGCCACCACCACTGAGCCTGCCTTCTAGAGCCTGTGAGCCACAACTACTGAGACCATGTGCCACAACTACTGAAGCCCATGTGCCAAGAGCCCATGCTCCGCAATGAGAAGCCTGCGCACCACAAGGAAGAGTAGACCCCACTCGCCACAACTAGAGAAAGCCCACGCACAGCAACGAAGACCCAATGCAGCCAAAAATAAAAAATAAATAAAATAAATAAAAGCTAACTCTTAATAAAAAAAAAAGTCAATTCTGGGACTTTCCTGGCAGTCCAATGGTTAAGACTGCACTTCCACTACAGGGGGCACGGGTTCCATCCCTGCTCAGGGAACTAAGATCCCACATGATGCAAGGCACAGCCAAAAAAAGAAAGTTAATTCTGACTGCTCTGTGGGCAATAGGACAAGTATGAAGGCAGGGAGCCCAGAAAGAAAGCCGGTGTAACTGTTCAGACAAAAGATTTTGTTGGAGTGGACTAAGGTAGTGGCAATGCTGATGAATTTTTATATTATAATTAAATAAGCATATATGTTATCTCATTTCTTTGTATCATTATCAATAATCTTTCTATACAAGTATTTATTCATACATTTATTTTGCAAATAAACTCAAACTTCTAAATTATATCTAAGAATGATTAAAGACAAAGAAAATTTTAAGTTTTTATCATAAATGCAGCTAGAAAATAATTTTCCCATACGTTTTAATGTTCTGTTGGGTGTTTGTCAATCTTTAATCTTATTTCAACATAATATTCTGTAATCAGAAAAAAAATACAAATAGATGACAATATTTCTGACAAATCTTGTCTCCCCATACTTTCAACAATTTCCACAATAATAGATATGCTACAGAAATAGTTCCTTTCTTTTTTTAAGAGATGTTACTATGTTACCGAAATTAACAGCTAGCTGATGGGAAGGGAGGTGTGAATCTGTTCATAAACTCTGAAAGAATTATTAGCCAAGGCAGAAAATTTCCATAGAATTGAGACTGAAAAAATATACCGCCTATTTTTATTTTCTACATATTCATGATCATTTTTAACCCTACCATAATATGCATTTATTCTTTTTGCCTCTTTTGAAGCTTCAACAAGAAATGTATTTGTAACCATTTTACTTTTTTATTTAGTCACCTGATGTGAAACCATCTAACATGCACAAAATATAAGACTCAACCCCACACTTCCCAGTGAGATTTGAAACATGCACCTACACTCTCTGGTAGAAAATAGGTAATTCCCAGTGAGAGAAAATGGTATGCTATAAATAGCTGCCTCTTGCATTAATCCATGGCCTTTACTATTTGCTCAATTTTTTTTTCATAAGATTAACATTAAAAAGCCTCTTTGTCACAGGCTGAAACTGAATTGTGAAATGTTCTCCTGAATAAATAATTTCTTCCTGAATGTTAATTACATAGGCAATTATCCTGAAGTGTAATTTTACCTAAATACAGTGTTAGAAGTTCTACAGATATGAACAATTGTACAAATGCCTCCTCGATGGAAAAAAAGTTTCTGAGGTTGAAATGAAAGTGTCCGACTTGCTGGATAAATATGGAACATTTGATGTATTGAATATTAATCTGTATGTTTATAGAACTCATTACACAGCTTTAGGGCAACTATACCAACTAAATATTCATAAAGACAAAATATACATAATTTTCCTTATATATTCATAACAATGACAAAAATAATTATATTGATACTTAAAGATCTAAGCCAAAAGTTATAAATGAGACAGCCTCCAATTACAAGTAATCTGAAAATGACATTTATCCAATTTTGATACAATTTTTCCTCCAGGTAAAGTACTTTATATGCAATTATTTGATAATAATTTGATGATATGCTGATGATGGTGACAGACTAGTTTTCACAGAGCAACCTCATTAACTGTTATAGCCAATAGATTCTTTTTTGTTTTGTTTTGGTTTTGTTTTTCGCAGCTCTTATTTTTTTTCCTGAATTTTATTTTATTTACTTTTATAGCCAATAGATTCTTAGTCAAGGATTCCTATTCCAATAAAAGTCACAATCAAACTGGATCCAGGCTCACGTGCTCATTGAAGATAATAACAATAAAGCAGGTACTATTTATTGAGCACTTTCTATGTGCAGGCACTCTACTAAACATAGCACCATATTGTCCTTTTAACCTCACTGCAACTCTATGACACTATGACAACCACATGGGGAAACCAAGCTTAGGGATATTTTTAACTTGCCAAATTCATACAACACTAAAGGTAGATCCAAAATTCAAATCCAGGTCTTAACTCCAGAGGCCACATTATTAAGTAGATGATAGAAGAGTTTTGCGACATAGAAAGAAAAGCCTTAAAATTAGACCAGAGTTGAAAATGTGCCGGTATTTTAAATCACTACCTTAACTTCTCTGCCTTTTTTCTTCATTTCTAAATATTTATTCTGAGTTGACAATGAGACTGGATTAAGTTTAGTAGCCAAATAATCTGTCTGAATTAGAAGAAGGAATCAATCCGATTATTTGCTGTTAATTAAAAAAAAAAACTAAGATTTTAAATTTTAGCTTTAAATCCTTCTTACTCAGCGTGATCTGCAGAGCAAAACCATCAACATCACCTGGGACCTTGTTGGAAATGCAGAAATTCAGGCCCCTCCCTATCCTGCCAAACAAGTCCCCAGTTTGAGAAGCACTGCTATTAATAATAGATCATCCAGGTTCACACAGACCCAGCACTAATCTCCTTTAAAATTCTAAAAAAGTGTAATGAATTTGCAAAAGTGTCATTTGCAAGTCGACACTATAAACTTCTAGTGCTCGATGACGGTGGTGAGAAAAGGAGGTCATCAGATGCACCAGGTGAGTTCCAGGGAAGTGCTTTCACTGGGTTTTGAAATTCCCCCAAATTTTCCAATCTATAAAACTAACCCAGAAAAGCTTCTATTTAGAGACTTGTAGGCAGACAGCTTTTACTACTGTTGAATTTCAGTGGGAGGATTCTGTTTTCAGAAAGTATGTCAGTCACTGATTTTAAAAACTAATGAATAGAGATGATTTTCACATTATATTAAGGCTTGTTTATACTTCTATTCTGTAGCACGCTGTCATGAATCACGAAAATACCACATTAACATCTCCAATAGTCTTACGACATGTTTAAGAGAACAAATTGCTATTCTGAATTTACAAAATATTCGGTGACTTGTCCACATGGTTATATAATAAGTAAACATCATTATTATTGCTAGTTTAACTTTACATTTTTTACTTAAACTCCCAAAGAATTCATACCAACACCTTTTTTCACCATTCCCAAATTTGCTTGGTATTAAGACAACAATGAAATATTTGCAGGGTACATTATAATCAGCTGTTATAGAAACTTTCTCAAAAGGCTACATGTTGAAAGGCACAGGTTAAAATTGTTTTTCCCTGTGCATGGAGTCAGGAGTCCACATAGTTTTAGGATTTGGAGAGAGACTTTTCCTGCCTGTATCAGACAGGATTCAGGAGCAGAAAATAGAATCCATTCTAGTTAACTGAAGCAGTATGGAAATTATTACAGGATATTAAGTGACTTAGTCTTTAGGAGGGCTGCAGAAACTGAATGCAGGCTGAGATTAATGGAGTGACTCCCAAAATTACATCACAGAACTTGGACTCTAAGGAAGGTGCTGGTCCTGACAAAAATCAAGGAACTATATAATGAAGAAGCTGCCTATCGAATCAGGAATCCACTGCAATAGCGACTAGCTCCAGAATCACACCACTTCTACCATGATCCACACTAACCAGTCTTCAACAGAGCCTGTTAAGCGTCCTATAAAGCCATTGTCTGACAGATCAAGAAAACGTGATATATATACATATATGTATATATACGCACAACGGAATATTATTCAGCCTTAAAAAAAAAAAAGGAGGAAATCCTGTCACTTGCAACAACATGAATGAACCTGGAAGGCATGTACTAAGTGAAATAAGCCAGACAGAAAGACAAATACTGCATGGTAACACTTAAATACAGAATCTAAAATAAAAGTCAAACTCATAGACGTGGAGTAGAAAAGTAGAAAAGAGGTTGCCAGGGGCAGTGGGATGAGGGAAATAGGGAGAGGCTGGTAAAAGGGTACCAACTTTCACCTAAAATATGAATAAGGTCTGAGAATATAATGTATAACACAGCGTCTATAGTTGATAACACTGCGTTCTATAATTGAAATTTGCTAAGATAGCAGAATTTAAATGTTCTCACCAAAAATAAAGGTAAATATATGAGGTAAGAGATGTGTTAATTAACTCGATGGCGGGGAATCCTTTCACAATGTGTATGTGTATGAAATCATCATGTTATACACTTTAGATACATTACAATTTTATTTGTCAATTATACCTCAGTAAAGCTGAAAAACAGAGCCATCTGTCTTGTGAGTAATGGAGTACGTGTTAAGATCAGTGTATTCCATGAAAGTCCATCCACTGTCTTAATTTTTTATGTAAAATTAGTCAGATTCAGTGTTCTGTGGAATACCATCACAGAGGTTAAGGCATTCAGAAAGTCCACAGATGATAGTGCTTGCAGAAAGATGGCAACAGGGAAGGCAAAACGAAATCCAGAAAAAATAACTATTCCAGTGAGAACAAGTCGCCTCCCCTTCTAAAACAGAAAGGGTCTGATCTAACTGACCTGCCCCTAGGTGGCTACCAGATTTCTCTTCAACACGGTGCAGACTGGACACAGTACCATGGCATTAGCCAGATCAGACTTACTGAAGGGAATTCTACGTCTTGGAGCCCATACCTTAATTCCATCCTTGTCACCACAGTCACTTGCTCACTAGTCCATTGCTCAAGCACTGGGGTGGCGAGTAACTTAATAAAATCTATAGATAAAAGTATCTTGTCCACATGGTTATAGAAAAAAAATTTTTCACAGAACGGGCACTAATGTGAATATTGACATGAGATATAAACAATATTATATTCTGAGCCCATTACTAGAGGTCTATCCACATATATATTCCCCAAACCTACTTATCACCAATCCTCCAATTATGATCTTTCTAAATCCCTGAATATCCAGCCAAACCATTAGCCTCTGTCCGTGAATTGGTATAGACCCATGATTCTGGCCATCTTTGCTTCCACGCAAACAAAGTAGAAAATCAGTTATATCATCCAAATTTCTGCCCACTGGAAGGATTTCTCTTCCTTCTTCTCTTTCAGGCCCACGTCCTCTGTGGGGTTATATTGCTACAGCAGGTCACTTTTCCAATGCTCTATTGTAAGGCAGGGCCCTCTGTAAACTAGAATTGAACTTTTGCTTCTTCAGTTAGCTAGTTACAGAAAAGTCGACGTGAGGGCACTTGTGAGTAGAGAGAGAGATGACACTGCAATGGAAGTTAAGTTTATTGGGAATGTGGGCCACAGGCTCTTAACATTTATTAGTGCCAACAGAACGTGAGTAGGTCTGATCTCATATATGCCATTCCCACCTGATGATGGAAGACAACATTCGTACCTGCTGGAGTAGAAAACACCTACAACACCGCTGGAGACTAAGTTCACACGGTCAGGCTTTCAGTGTCTAACAGGGCCCATTAGCACGCCAAGAGCAGCTTCTCAACAGTAGAATATTTATTTTCTTCCAAATACTACAAGCTTGCTTTGTATATCATGCTCCTCTAAGGGTTTGCTAGAGGCTACACAGGGCATTCCAAATTGCCAGAGATATTTCAAGCGCCATTGGAGCTGCTGACTTATAAGGACTAAATGACAGAGCTCTGCACTGAAGGTTGGTCTTACTCTTGGCCTCATTCATACCTGGTAACTTTAGGGGTTCCCTCAGTAAATAGATTCCAAATGTGGGCTATGTTGCCTCCAAAATTCAATGTGACCCACAATGCAATGTGCCTCCTTCTTAGAAGTAATTTGGAGGGGATATCCCTTCACATCCCAGATCACTAGTTTCCAAGAAATTTTACCAAAGTAACTGGCCTTGAATTCTCTTTGGATTTTTCTCCTACTCTCAAATCACATACTTCCTACCAGGGCATCTAGAGTACTGGTCACTGCCTATTTACCACATCCTGCCGTATGAGGTCATCAGTGAAATAGTCCAGAACATTTGAGATGGTGAAATAATAAAGACCCTGCATAATAAAGGTAGCTACAGTGAAGTTAAGTTTTATAATCCCCATTTTAGATAGGAGAAAAAAATGACTAGGAATGTAAGTTCCTTGAATGGCAGGTCTGTCTGTCACCAAAGGCTTTTCTCTTGACCTTTATGGGACGAGATTTGCAGCTCATAGCACAGACAAAGGAATGCGAGTCTGGGCTACATAGATGGGATAGAGACCAAGGTCATGTGCAGTGCCCAACAGTCTCTGTTTACACCTGGCCCATCTCCCTCATTTAAGTAGCCTATTGCGCTCTTACAATCACTTAAATTTACAATTACTACCCCAGCTCTACTATGTGCAGAGTTGGAGGAGTGGAGAAGAGCAGGGCATAAATATTCAGTCAAAGAAAGTTCCTGTTAGCTGAGACACAGAAACACTATTTTCTGATTTGATGCCAACTGTTTTAGAGATCCACAATAGTGAGAGAGGTGCTTGTGCTGGGGAAGAAGAGAAGGTAGGAGGTACCTACCAAGGATGGAACGGTAACTTCTCTGGAATCATCTTGCTCGGGCTTCAGGGGAGAAGGGAGCAGGAGGGATACTGGCCCTGACAGTGGATTACAGGGTGGAGTTATACCTGTTTATCAAGTAAAGGACAGATACAGGGGACAGCAGCAGAGAAGACCCCAGGCACCGAAGACCTTCATCCCCTAAGGGTAGCAAGAAATAACCTTTGGTGCTCTGCAAGTCTTCACCTAAATAAATGAAAGAATAAAGAATTCACAATGAATGGATGGCCTGTAGGTCTTCGATTTTCCCTGCTTGCCTACACTTGTGTCATACTGCTTCCAGTTATTTTGTGTGCCCTGGGGTGGTTCCTGAACATCTGGATTTTTACAGAATAATAAAATATGAAAACAATTTTGAAGGCTGATATGCACTTCCCATTATTTTTTTCCAAGTAAGTAAATTTTAAAAGTACCATCTACTATAACATCATTTTACAAAATAAAAAATAGTTTAACGCTACAAAATCCTGTAATCTTGGGATGCTTAAATTGAAGAAATTTAACTTTTTAAAAAAAAATTCTTCACACTATTATTATTGCTTTCATTTTGCACATACAAGTTCCAACTTCGCTATGAACTGGGGTTTGTGAACCACTTCCCTAGACTTTAGTCTAGACTAGTACCTAGACAGTTCTCTGAATAAAGAAACACTTCATCTCTCAGATACACAAAACCATTAATACTATTACAATGTATAATGGGGTTGACTCAGAAAATTGCCCATATTCGACCATTTCCACCTACCAAAAAAAGAAAAGAAAATTTTTTATGGTTCAACCTACTATCATGATCTTTTTGTCTGCACTTGACCATTTTATAATGTCAAATAAACGTTAGAACTATTACAAATGTATTCACAGCAATTCTGTGGAATTACATCTCTTCTGAAGAAAGCATTTAATAATTCTGCACACATGAACATGGGTTTTTGGGGGGAAATTTTTCTTAAGGGCTGCTTACCATGTTCTGCACAGTTGCTAGAAGTCTATATTGGGGCAAATGAAGCTATTAAAATGCTTAATCTTTAAAATATTAGATCTTTAATTACTTGATCTTTATTTACATTCATTATATAACAAACCAGCCTTTCATCAAATTATCTAAAGATTATCAGGTACATACACAGTGTTTAGCACATAATAAACTTTCTAACTCGTTAAAGGCTAGTTTCTTAGGAATGGTTTAGTTAAAATGAGAGGCAAGCTCTTAAATCAAGTTAAGTAATAGAGGTTTGTTGTATCGAGTTGGACGGCCCTCATAGAACCCATAATAAGAAGAGGCCGGCTACATGGGAATAGAGATGTTAGGCAACTACTTACCCCACTTTTTCTCCTGCCCTATTTTTTCTCTCTCTCTGCAGACTCCTAATTCCTACTCCCCAGAACACTGGCTTCCAACGTGATACCAAGGCCATATTGGGGAAATAAGTCTCCCCCACTCCCCAGATTCCTGACTTGGTCTATAAAACTGGAAATTTTCCCTGTTTAGAGAATATTAGAGAGGAAATACACCCTCCCTCTTTACCCCCTTCTCTCATTTCTTTTCTGGGAGTGACTTATTCAATTGGTGAGGCTGAGAAGAGAGTCCTTGTGTGTGTAGAACCCAGGATCTTCTTAATTATTTTTCTTTGGAGGTTTGTCCTGTCCACAAGCCTTGGGTGCTCTCTCCCCTCCAGGGATCTGTCATCTCTGTACAGAACGTTCATCCAGGCAGCCCTTGCCTCCAGGGCTGGAGAGCTATAGAATTCTAGCTGCTCTTTGTGCAACTGGAAGCAAACTTCAGCTACAGGGAGTAAGGAGTAGGAGGCCAGCCAGCCCATTTCAGTCTTGGATCCAGATGATACTTTCCAGCTAAGATTTACTAATAACAAAGCTAACATTTTGGTACCCATTTAAGTCCTGAGTCTCTTCCTTAGCAGAATTACTTATAATTATCATTCATTTTCTAAAAACAAACAGCTCTGGAGCCTCCAACTATCTGCTTCAGTCTCTAGAGCTCTTAGTTCAAGCAAAAGAGATTGAGATAATTTGATTGGTTCAGTTTAAATCAATTGTCTATTCCTGTTATGGACAATTACTTCAGTGTTGGCCAAAGAAGTAAGGTAAATGGAACCTAGTGCTACCTCTTCAGCAGGAACTATGGGGGAAATTTCAAAGAAGGATGGTAAGTTCGGTAGCCCCACCAAGGGTCAAAGTTCTCTTTGAGTTCTAACATCCCAGGACTCTAAAATAGCATTCACCCCCAAAGCTGTTATTATTTAATGGGCCTCACAGGATGGCTCTCAATTTGACAGATATAAGATCTTTCCATCCAAACTCTACATTTAAAGGATTTCAGGTATTCTCCACTTTTATTGCAATGTGTTCCTGGAAATTATGTCATAAAGTGGACCGGCATTAAGCAAACTATAAAAATAATAGTACAAGTGGGGATGGTATGCCATCAATTACATTATAACCATGTGCAATGCATCAAAGGTCAGAGAGATTGGCTTCGCTGTCCTTACCCCCCAAGTCAAAGATACATGCACAGTAGCAAGAAGAGCAGCTGGAAACTTTCAAGTCTCTCCCCACAGAAACCTGCCCTGATAAATACTTCAAAGACAATGATCATTGAAACTAGTCTCTGGTCAGTTAAAATTATGCTTCAAATCTTATAAGTGGGTATGATGTTCTCTACATAATGATTATGCTAAGACCAATATATTGTTAGCATATAACTATATAATTCTAAGCCATGCTGTATGTAAATAATTTTATAGCCTCAAAATTTGGCTAAAACTAATATACAAACTATAATAAATATCAACTACTTAATTTAAATTAATTTTGCTTGCAACCTAGTAATTCAGAAAGACGTAGTGAAATGATTTGACCAGCCCAGGGCTCCCAAAGAAGCTGCGCGATGGAAGTCAAAACTGAGGGTTGTTTTTTTTGTTTCTCTCTCTCTCTCAACAAATTTCAATAAATGTAGCCGAGAAATTCAAAATCATTCTACTGACCTTGGAGATGAACTCAAAGCACTAAACCAGGTGCCCAGTAAAGATGTGTAATGATGCTAATGATACGGCTTCTCTGAGTAGAAAGCATTCTAAAGGTCAGGAATGACCCACCATTTCTCTCCCTCACTCCTTTCTACTACCAAATTTTATCTACAAGGCCCAGTAACTCAGGCACTCAGAACCAATTGCACCACCAGGAAAGATGAGCCATTCATTCTCACTCTTCCACTTCCTAGTTGACGTTTGCTACCAAGGATCAGCTGCCATAAACGATCACCAGGTCATTAGGGTACTGGAATATCTAGGCTGGGCTAACCACCATCACAAAGAGACCTAAATGAATAAAGTTTTACCAGAGAAATATATTTCTTCTTCTAGTCTACTTCAAACCATAAACCTATATAGGACTCCAACAATTGTAAACTATAAGATTAGGATTCACAGTACAATTCTAGAAAAATGTCTTTGTATTTTTCAATCTCTTGGATTTAATTAAAGTTTAAAAATTAAAAAACAGAACAAACAAGGAGACGTATTTCTTGTTCACATAACAGGGCCATAGAAGTCCAGTAGGTTGGCTCTCCTACAGACAGAGTCATTGAAGGACCAAGGCTCCTCCAATTTTGTGGCTCTGCCAATACACAGGGACTTATGTTCACCTGCGTCCAGCTCTCAGAAGGAGAAAGACAGTGGAGAAGTCTGCATGGAAAGTTTGCACAGAGGAAGCTGGAAAGTGGCACATATTCCTTCAGCTTCATTCATTGGCTAAACTCAACCTCATGACCACACATAACTGCGAAGGAAGCTAGGAAAAATAGTCTAGCTCTATGCCCAGGACAAAGAAACCAACTTTAGTGAACAGCCAGTAGTCTCTTCCACACCCTATCTTTTCAAAAAAAGCTTTAAAATAGGAATAATGAACTCAGAGACCTAAAATGGCCAAATAAAGAACCTAAGTGAGTGATAGGGACCTGATGGGAAGAGTCCAAAACTGGAAAGCATTCTATGTCCCCATATTTAAATCCAAGAGATGGCTGCTCTGAAAAAATGGGGACAGAGTATTGTCAGATTTAATTTTTCAAGGAAAGCCAAAAATCTAGGGCAGTTTTTTAAATGTGAATTCTTCCAACATTAAAATATTGGCACCTATTCAATGCTTTAAAAAAATAATATGCAGGTGACACAAATGTTTTTGCATGCCCTATTTGACCCAAAAGTACATAAACTGCTTTAAAAATTTAACTGGGCCCTAAAAACAAACTAACTTTTTAACAGAAGATACAACTTAGTACCTTGATGCGTGTTTACATAGGCTGAAGCTAACAAAAGGACAAATAAACTTCAGAATGAAGGCATGAGTATTAGATAGTATTCATTGTGCTTCCATGAACTACATGGGTAGTAAGCACAACCTAATGCAAAGAGACAAATGGCAGAGACCTTTAAAAATCCTAGAAGTAACTAGAAAAAGCATGAGTAGACTCATACTTCTTAGTTTATTAATTATTTGGAAATTAGACTATGATTTGTTTAATCATTTAACAAATGCTTACTGTATGTACCAGATATTGTTAGCTGCTGCAGAGAAAATAGGAATGATTCAGATTAAACTCTTCCCTTGAGGAATTTATATTTTAATAAGGAAACAGTATAAGTACATAATGAGCTATCACATGAGGTCAAAAGCAAAAGAGCCATAAGTGAGTTCTGACTGTAAATTTCAAACAAGGAAGAGATTGTATCTGGCTAGGGATGATTAGAAATGGCCTCATGGAGAAAGTGGTATGTGAAAGCACGTGAAAGTAAGATTTGGATATGTAGAATGGGGAGGCAGAGAGAAAAATAAAAAGCAGAGAGCATTAGCAAAGACATGGAACTGCGAAAAGTAAAGACGGTGTGCGAGGGTGGTGGGTTAGATGGAAAATGAGGTACCTAAAGGCAAATAAACTCTGTAATAGTTTAATCATTTATTCTTTAATAATTATTAACACCCTTGAAGCTCATCAGTGGAGATACTTCCCTCTCAATAAGACAAATCTTCTATGACAAAACTGATGCCCATGGTTTATAGAAAATATGTAAAATGTTATTGATCTAAATTTTAGTGACATCAAAACCATGTTATTTACAATTGTTACTTGCTTTCAAGTTTTCTTAAATCCAGTATTTGTCTGATTTACTCAAGACATATCCTGCACCAGGTCCAAGTACTGTCATGAACTTCCTGTACCAGAAATCTGCAATAAGTCAGGACCTGACCTTTCTGGTTACAAGCTGCTTTTATTATATCAGTCACCACCCATTCATATTTCCAATAAGTGACATTTGCATGGTTTCATCTGTCTAATTTGTCTATTCTCAAGGCCATATTGCTTCAGCAACATTTGGGAACCTTCCAAATTGTGGCTTCTATATATCTTCAGTTGGTAGAAATTACGTCTGTAGTCAATTTCTCATGATAAGTAGTCTCAAAGATATTTCCTTTGTTTATTTTAAAGAAACATTTTTATATTTCTTGCCCTGGATTTGTATTTTATATTTGTTTTTGCAGTTCAGACAAGTCTGTTCTCAAGTCAATTTAACAATACTGGCCAGATACATTATAACATCTTCTACTGGGGTTATAAATATCCTGGACAAGTAGCTAGAAGTAGTAACTTTTGAAACTGAGGTTGAAGTGTGATGTGTTTTCCACGTGTGTAAGATTTCTTACTAGCCATTCTGAAACCACTCCACTCAGAAAGATAACTACCTCTATTTTATTATTCCTCAATTTTCATCTCTTATCAAATCTTGTATCAAACCCACAGGCTACACTAATTTTGTTCCCCTCTGTTTCTGAGATGTTTCTATTTACAACAGTTATAAGAGTAAGTACCTTTATATTATTAGCTTTATTTGCCTGGTCTATTGGGCAAGACTCTTTTAAATCAGTTTGTATAGTTTTTAAATCAGTTTTTATATTTTTTATATATTAATTATTATACCTTTTGGCATTTTAAATTTGGGGCTTGATATCAATGCTGTTGCCATTACTCTTATTTTAAATATTATTATTTACGATAGCAATATATTATCTGAAGATTCACTATCTGAGCCTGAATTTCCTGATCACAGTACAGTATTCTACTTACAGCACCATTCTGCTAACCTAAGCCAAAATAAATACTTCTCCTATGTATTTTTCAACTTAGAAGCATAAGCTATCTAACTTGAAAAGTTTCTGGATCAAGTCAGTAAGGCAAATTTATCAAAGCAAGGGCACAAACATTTCAATTAATGGTGCTTAACATCATAAAAATTGCTCATTTTCTGAAATGGATGCTAACAACCACCCTCAAAAAACTATTTAACACTTTTCATTTATATATTTGGCAATTATAGCCCCCAGACTTATCCCTCAAAGCATCTCTGTTTTTTCCTTTGCAAAAGAAAACAGGGGTCTTTTCCCCTGTCAATGACTGGAGTATATATCTTGAAGCTTACTTTAACAAAATTCAATATGGAGTAAGGTTAGAACACAGTTCTAAGTACTCCTTTGTATATGTTTATTTTCCTTTCATAGGCCTGGAAGTCATGATTGCTGGTTGATGACAGTTAATCATTTTACACATTTGGGGCACAGTTCAATAACTGAAGTTTCAGGCAGCTATGCAGTATAAAATATTCATTTTTTAAAAGAGAAAAAATCTTTTCATTGTCTAAGCCCACACCTCATCGTGGCATCCTATAAATCTAGTTTTGTAGAAAACATTTTGGCATTTAGTCTTTATTACACATGTGTAGAATTTATAATGTATCTTTAACCTAAGATAATATTTATAGAATTTCATAATTTTATTCCTATTGGTCATAGTTTTGCTAGCCTGTGGTTTGGAGCATTTTTATCGTAGCTATTTATTTCCTCTTCTAAATGCCTGAGTTTTGTATACCTTCCTAGATAAATGCCACTGAATGACCTGAACTGATTAGGCCTCTTGGTAGCAGGTTTCCAGGTACAATGTATATTTGCCAAGCTGTATTTATAAAATCAAGTCTCAAAATTACCTCATCTCATATTTTTTAAGCTAACATACAATATTGTAGAATTGTTGCAAGTGGAAACCTTCCATGTTTGGTACTTTTGAAAGAACTATAAATATAAGCAATCCAATTTAGCAATGACAAATGCTGCTTTCCAAATTCCAATCATATCTGTTCTTAGTTATAGCAATTTCCAATTTAAAAAAAACTTGGATGACGCTCAGACACATATCATTTTTAAGACTTGGAAATAAAGACCTGGACTAAGGCCAGTCACTTGAATTGTGGGAATATCCATTCCAAGAATATCTTTTATTGTTATCACCACTCACTTGTCACCATGATGTATTGGACTGTCCAACCTTCCTTACCACTGGAAAAAAAACTTTTTATTTTCCATTATTTATCTTGTTCTTCTTGCATGCTTTCTGCCTCTCTGTAAGGTATTTTTCAACTCGTTCTGTTAAATAAATCCATAAGAACCCTGGTATCAAAATACCAAAATGACTATTTGGGTTTTGCTACTATCATTTCCTTTGAATGAGACATAACTCTTTTGAAAGTAAAGTTTTCAAAGTTCCTTTATGATTCATGAAATAAATGGAATAGGACAGGAAATTTTCAAACAAGTTAATGACCACTTTTCATTTAACGACTCAATCTCAATTGCTGTATTTTTTCCATTCTAAGATGACAATAGCAGTGCATGCATCATAAATTTAATAACAGCTCTTTAGAAAAAAACATACCACTACATTAATGCACACAATTGATTTCAACTAACTGAGGACAGCTTATGTTTACTCATAGAAATACATATCACTCGCTTTTTGAGAATCTTGGTGTGGTAGATGCAGAGATGAACAGTCCAGAAGGACTTGCTACCCAGGTACGGGGAAGGGGGTCAGCAGACAGCCTCCAACTGTCAGCTCCTTTAGGGTCTGCCTCAACTGCAGAGTCACTCATCCTGACTGAAGCCAGCCTTCTCAGGCCAGCCATATTTCACACAGAGCGAGAGTACAGAGCATAGGCTGTTTGAGGCAGACCCAGGACACTCTGATAGGCAATATGCTGTTAGTTCACACCCTCAGGAGCTTCCTGGGTGAAATCTGAAACTGGCCCCCATGCACCAAGGGCAAGGAGAGACCAAGAGGCAGACCACCTTAGACTGGTAGCTGGTAAGTTTAACAAACAAGGGAACTTACGTACACGGCTTGTCTTAAGCGGCCACAAGGTGAGTAGACCTCTGTGCCTGTCCAACAGAATCTTAAAAGTTGATACAGAGGCCTTAATTGGGTTCAAACACATGTACTGTCTATTCTAGACGGTTTCAACAACACATTGCTCTCTCCAGGCTACATCTCTGAAAATGGCTTTCACTTGGGAATGGTGGGCAGAACATACATTCCAAGGACAGGAGGGAGTAGAGAGCCTCGGGTTACCTGGGTCCAGCTTGCATAGGTCAACTAGCAGTCACATCCTCTCCATAAGCTCCTCCAACACTTCACCTCTCGGGACCGGCTCTTATAATCTTATGAGCCCCCTCTTCTATTGATACAACATGTCCTGAGCAGTCAGCAAGGGGTTCCACCAGCATGGAAGGGGTTGCATTGGAGGGAGATGGCATAGTAACCATATAGGCACATGCAAGATAAAACACAGACTAAGATAATGATTCCCAACGTAAGTAACAGTTTTTCCCACCAAGAGCCCCGTGATCTGATTTATTAAGTCCCTTACCTTGGCGGTCGGGTCATTCAGAGGGTTCCCTTGTGTCCTCACGTGATTTAATAAAGATGATATATTAGCAGACTCACCAGATATGACCCCCCAACATCCTGTTTGGATAATGACACAGGTTCCTCCTTGCAAGAAGTAATAATATCAAAGCCCCACCCTATTTTATAAGACAGCTTTCCTCAATAGAGACATATCAGTGTTCAGTAAAGACAGGCTTTCCTATCACTTGAGGCTTGCTGGGTGCACGTAGCAAGGGCTTCTATGTGTGCTATAATGTCCTCCAGGCCAGTCAAGGGGACAAAGTCAGTGGCCAAATGGTCGTACCAGTGAAAATCAGAACATACCCATCTGGTCCCGAGAAAAGGGAGGTTGGCAATTTTTGTTACTGCGGGACAGATTCTCCCCTGTGCCCAGGAAAACCCAAGGTGCAACGGCCCAACCAGCCAAGTGGAAGATTTGTGCTACATAACCATTGGGTCCCATTCAAGGCTACCCAACAAATACCTGTGTGGTGCAACCATCAGTGCCAAACCAGTCACAATCCTTTAATCTTCAGAATGTAACAGAAGGCCTATTTCTAGTGATATCCATCCCATATTCCTGGTACAGCTGGGTTGGTTCTATTTGGAGCGGTTTTTCTGTTCCCAACGTAGGCGTACCTAGGAGCTCAAATGTCCATAATCTGGTGTGAGCCACGTGAAGCCATCCCACACCTGAGTGTAGCCACACTCATGGCTCTAATGGGGGTATTTTCAGGACCCTTCAAGTCAGCAGTTTGATGGGCTGCCTGTGTAGTCCGATTGACAGAAAAAGAATACCCATGCTCAGTGTCATTGATACTATGTGCTACAGGCCAGGTTTCTAGATGAGTATTGATAATATCAGATGAACTGAGAGTACCAGTCCTAATTCGTTCTTCCTTAATGTACTGCTTTATTCCCTACCTGAAGTGATGATATCTAGTAATAGCAAAGGGAAATATGGTAATATTACAGTAGAGAACCTAATGGATGTGATCTTAATGAAACGTCAAAGTTAACATAACCAATGAGACAAACTAACATCCTGTCCCTTCTGATATGAAGCACCAAGAAGGACACAGGATCATTATGTAGTATTCTTGCAAAAAGAAAGCATTACTTTAACATCATAAGGAAATATCACACAAACTCAAAGTGAAAGACATTCTTTAAAACAACTGCTCCGTACTCTTCAAAAAAGTCAGCCATGCTAAAAATAGCTAAGGAAGAGTTCCAGATTAAAGAAAATCAAAGGCATTGAATGTGTAAGTTCCTTGTATATTCTGGATATTAACTTGCTACCGGATATATGGTTTGTAAATATTTTCTCCCACTTTGTAGGTTGCCTTTTCATTTTGTTGATTATTTCCTATGTCATGTAGAAGCTTTTTAGTTTTACATAATCCCACTTGTCTATGTTTGCTTTGGTTGCCTGTGATTTTGGTGTCATATCCAAGAACTCATTGCCAAGGTGAATGAATGTTCAGGAGCTTTTCTAGGAGTTTTACAGCTTCAAGTCTTCACTTAAATATTTAATCCATATTTGAGTTCATTTTTGTGGATGGAGTACGATAAGGGTCTAATTCCATTAATCTGCATGTGGATATCCAGTTTTCAGGAAAAAATAATAGGTGTGCATGAGCACAGAGAGAGAAGCAAATGTAGCAAAATGGAAACAATTATTGAATCTGCATGATGTGTATAAAGGGTATATGGGCGTTTTTTTGTACTATTCTCGTTAAGTCTTTAAGTTTATAATTATTTCACCATAAGAAGTTATTTCAATCTCAATGAAGTATTGAATCACCTCAGTATGACCACAGAGTTATAACAGAATGACAGCACATACAGGAACAATGTGGATGGGATGAGAGGTTGGGTCCTTAAAGGAAAGTGCTGGAGAGACAATAACAAGAGTGTCCTATGTTCTAGGTTTTGCATACTTTCCTATTTAGTTAAACCCATATTTGCATCTTTTTCCTTATATGAATTCTGCATCGTGGGAAGTTGTACCATTTCTCTTTAATGTCAGCTAAAATCTTTAGGTAAATGAGTGGTGAGCACCTGAATGATCATCCTCTCTACCCGTTATCAGGTCACACCAACCTCTCTTAGCTTCAGTTTCAGGTCAATCTGGCTACAAAGTCATACCATTTCCATCTTACCTTATTCTGCCCAACTGTGGCACCAGAATAATGACTGCGAATGGCATTGGGACCCCAACGTGCATTTCTAATGACTAACACTTTAAGGTATTATTTACTTATTTAACTAAGTAGCATAGAGACAATAAAAGAAACAGTTCAGAAATTTAGTCAGGAGCCTAAATATAAATTTAAAAGTAAAAATTTTAAATGTAATACAACAACCAAAGATAATACTCTGATATAGCCTGAGTGTGTTGCTGCAGTTGACAAGTCATCTCACTAGACCAAGTAGACCACGCTGGAAAATTTGTTGTTACACATAAAAGAGATCTACAGCCAAATATGTTTGGAAAATGTTGGGTAAAACCAACACTCAACAGGTTCTGGTAATAAGCTAACCTACACTGTGCATCTTTAAGAAGCAGCTAGCCTCTGCGGCATGCAGTAAGTGTATTTGACAATGGAACCCTTTGTGTGTGTGTGAAGCATCTTGTGGGACTCATGATGCCACAGGATGGTGTCAGGTTTGGTTCTACTTCACGTCACTCTGTCCTTTCGTGTTCTGGACTGGTAACCTTTCCTACTCCCACCTCCCATCCCTATCTGTGTCCCTCTCTCATGAATACCAGTCAGTGTCATGTTAGTCACACCCTTGAATCTACTGGAATACAATAATTGCATAACTACGCAGCCGAGTCAGCGTAATGCTCTAGAGTCAGGCAGACCTGAAGCCTGGCTCCACCAGTCCCCACCTGTGTGACCTTAGGTGGATTACATGACCTGAACCTCAGTTCCCCCATATTTAAGATGAGAAAATAAAAATCATATCTTAAGCAGCTGCTGGAAATTTTAATGACATAATACTCATCAAAGGCTTAGCATTGTGTCTGGCATGTAATAAGTTTGTTCAATAAATGTTCACCCTCATGAAGGTCTGTCGGTCTTTACGTCTGTAATCACGCAAAGGTCAGTACATTACCTGTACTTCAACTGAACCAAATATTTCTATTCTCTTTGCTACTAAATTAATGAATGAAATACCAAGACACTGGCAATGTGGCTCTCTGTGTATAACAGAGATATCCCCTCCTCTCTCTCTGCCTTTCTTAGAAAAGACCGATGTGCCCTGACCCTGCCCAATGGTAGAGTTACAGTGTATCCTTCCCACCCTCTTTGCTCTACCAATGTCCAGGGCCCTCTTGTGGCTTAAGAGTATAAATGGGTGTTGCATCCTCACAGGGTAGCTGAACAGTGGCTATGAGAAGACGAAATATTCACACAGGATATCACTCCCACTCACTTGATGACTCTGAATATGGGCAGCCTAAGGTCTCACCTTCTGAACAACTAGAAAATTGGTAAACAAGTGGTCAGACATGAGCAGAGTAACAGTATGACTCAGACACAGGACAATCAGTAGGCGAGATCTTGGAAGACATAAGCCATGTAGTTCTTAGTCACTCTGGACATCCTCTTCTGGTAAGCTGTCCCAAGGCAGTGGATCTGTGTTGCTTCTCTGGTCCTGCTCAGCTCTGGAGCATGAGAGTGGTCCCTCTCATTGGTCCTCCTCTCAGACCATTTACTCAGAAACTTCTGAGCAGAAAAACTAGTATGAGCACAGTCCGAGAATGGGGCCTAGGCATCTGGACGGTCACACCACATTCTACTCTTCTCTGTTTTTGTCTCACCTCTCTTCCCTAACCTGAGATAATCTGGGGGGCCTGCTAGCCAAATGGAGACTTTATGAAAGTTAGGAAAAGGCCCTTTCCTCATGATACTTTCCTGTCGTCTATCAGAAAGCTATCCAGTAATGTTTTAAATCTAAGCCGTGTTAATAGAGAAGCCCTTGCATTTGCACAAAGCAGACAGGCTCATTTGTAAGCAGAGGCCCTGGGTCTTATCTCCTCTTCTTTAAACTCTTAGACCAACAAAATTAATCCCATTGTTTTCATCTTGGACATTGGATAAGGCCTGTTTTTCCAAAGTTGCCTTCTCTAAATCCTTAACCTTCTCTTTGAGGAGAGTCTACCTTTGAGGGTTTAGAGGTGAAAGGGGAATGGAGGCAAAACAAACACAAGTTAACTTATATCAAATAATTCTGATAATATGTTCTCTGAACAGTGCCTGTAAACCCTGCTAAAACATGCTGCCATTGTTGAGATGGAAGAGGTTCTATTGACTTCTCTAGCTTTAGGGAGAAACAATAACTTCTCGGTTGAGTGGTAGCTGAAGGATTCTTCCCATTACTCGAAGCTCCTAGGTTGGATTTAGCTTCCTGAGCACCTGTAGAGCACCCTGTCTCCCATTATCAAAAGTTACTCTCCTGCCTTCTCTGAGTTTTGCTATTTAGCTATTTATTCAAAAGAAAGAAAAGAAATTACAGAGACAAGCATTCATATATGAGGCAGATTTACATTTTAGAGTGTTCACATGAAAAATAAAATATCTACTACATGCAAACAGGACCAGCGATTCTCAAAGGGGTCTCCAAACTAGCAGCACCAGTATCACTTGAACACCCGTTACAAGTGCAAATTCTTGGGTTTCACCCCAGACCTATCGTATCAGAAACTGTGGGGATGAGGCCAAGCAATCCATGGTTGAAATACCACTCCAGGTGGTCCTGATGTTTGCTCAAGTTTGAGAACCACTGCTCTAAATACCAGACCAATGAAAGTCATATCAAAGAATAAAAAGAATTCTTCACTCCACCAACAAATGAGATTTAATAACAGTCAGCTATTCCCACATCAGTTAACCATAGGGACTGATTTCGTCTTCTTCAGGCTCTCTCTCTCTAACCTCCCCAGGTGTGCCCTGGTTGGCTCCTGAGGACTCAAGACTTGCTTTCCAGTTTTCACGCAAGGTCAAGAACTTTGTCCTGAAAGCCGGTTCACAGGACCACACATCAATTTCCTACTGCTGCCATCACTGAAGTGGGACCCTGATTCTCAAATTCTTGTTACTTACTTCAGGATTCGTGACTTTAAGAACCCTAGCACTAAACAAGTCTCCATATTGTAACCCACTCTGGGATATGATGCCTCAAACACCTTATGCCAGTTTGCATTAGAGTTGAGCCTACAACCAGACTAAATGTTCTGGCTGACCAACTCCTGCCCGCATCTCACTCCTTTCCCTATTTAGTGCTATTTCTGTCCATTTACCCAACAGAAGTTGCCAGGTTGCCACATAAACTAAACCTGGTATATCATTTTGACTTGTCTACTTTTTCCTATTTCCTAAAATCCAGCCCCCATGACCAAATGGTTCCACTAAACCAGTGGTTGCCAAACTGCTATAGACTGCAATGTGTCCCTCCAAAATATATATGGTGAAGCTCTAACCCCGCAATGTGATTGTATTTAAAGATAAGACTTTTAAGGAAGTAATTAAGGTTAAGCAAGGTCATAAGGGTGGGGCCCTAATCTGATTGGATTGGTATCCATATAAGAAGAGGAAGAGACACCAGAGATTCTTTTTCAACTCAAGTGTACAGAAGAAGGTTGAGGGAAGATATAGTGAGAAGGTGGCCATCTACAAGCCAGGAAAGAGAGGCCTCACTGGAAACCACCCTGATGGCACCTTGATCTTGGATTTCTACCCTCCAGAATTATGAGAAAATAAATTCCTGTCGCATAAGCCACCGAGTCTGTGATATTTTATTATGGCAGCCTGATCAGACTAATACAATCATCTGGGGGAGGTTTTAAAAATTACACATCCCTAAAAGAATGATTCGATTTGTTTGAGGTATGGTCCTCACATTCACATTTTTTAGAATCTTCCAAGATTATTGCATGTGCAGCCAAGGTTGAGAACCACTGGGGCTGTCCCTGCTTTGTAGAATTGAATACTTAGGCCTATTTCTTAAAGTCTGTCCCATTGACATAATTTGAAATGATATCTTTAGATTTAGACATATCTGTATATCTGTTTTCCTATTCAAGGAATCCCCAAATAGATAAGACATGGTTATAGCTTGCCAGCTTGAATAACAGAATATAAACTGAGCTTGAAATTAAGATAACTTTAGAATAAATCAAAGATTTTTATTGTAATGAATTATTAAAGATATCATATTTTTCTGTTGGAAATAACTTTCAAAGAAAGAAACAAAATAAGCAATGAAATCTTTAACAACCCTGTAAACAAGACAGGGTCCTAACCTGAGAACACAACATTTGAGAAACACTGTCTAAATTTGTACTAAATTAAAAGAAGTTGCCAGTAATCTACATAATTCACCTTCTCAAGAGTATAGTACAGCCTGGTTGAAGGTAAGTGTAAATTTTTCTGGAAAAAAAAATCCCACTAATATCTCCAAATTGGAAGGAAATATATTCTACAGGGTTCAGCTGCAGAAAATAAAATCCACTCTAGTTACTTGAAGAAGAACAGGATTTGATGAAGGAAATTAAGTTCTTACAAAATTGTTGGAAGATCAGGAGAAATGGGGTTGAATCTGGACAGCTCCCAAAGCCAAACAGCTTTTGCTATGATCAGGAAAGCTGCTTCTGCAGGAACCTGCTGAATCAGGGAGCCACATTCTGAATTAAGAAGCTTTAACAGATGATCCCAGAACCATGCAACCTCTGTCATTCTCTATCCATACAAGCAAAAATGGATGCCCTACATCCTGCCTCTTTACCCATGTGACTCAATCACTAATCAATGTATCATAAAAATGTTTCTGCTTGATGTATCTAAATCATGTCCAGAACGCTACCTGCAAGGGAGGCTAGAAAATGTGGTCTTTAAGTTTTTCAGCCTTTGATTCTAGAAGAAGATTGGAATATTTGTTTATAAAGCTACTTTCTATATACTTGGCATCCATATACAACCTACTTTCCATACTTGTATTTCCAAACAACAAAACAACCTCCACAACATGGCCATCAGGTACAGTTTTCTAGCTGTAGACAAGTAGTCATAGGAGGCATTCAAGAGGATTACCAGCGTTCCAGGCATATTCATCTATTTCCCCCTTGATAATCGGGATCAATTATGGCAGATAAAACAAGATTAGTCTCCTTTTCCTAAAATGGCCAGTTGATGGTCTCATATTCCAATTAAATTCTTGTATCTGCTGGAGGATGCAATCCTCTCTTAGATATAAGAGCTCTAACCTAGGAGAGCCCCAAATTTCAGCAACAAGAAGCAAAATTTTCTAAGTAGGTCATTCGGTGGTACTACATTGGTGTAATAGAGATACCATTCCCTAGTCTCTTACTCTGTTTTCAGACCCTATTATTCCAGCTATGACAGAAATATGTTGGTCAGAGGTTCAGAGTAAGTACCACATCTCTAAGGCAGCATTCCAATCTCACAAGGTGTTATTTCTTAGGTCCTGCCATTACTGAGCTTTCAGTGGTTCATTCCACCATTTCTTAAGGGCAACTGCTTCTGAATGGATATTACCATTTAGTCTCCTAAGTATGAACATGATGCCTTATTTCTTTTGCTTTAAAGTTAGTTCTTTAATCAGAAAAAGAATTGTGTTGGATACTGTGAATAAGCTATTTAGTTAGTCCTCAGATGTTTCCTGGTAGAAACACAGTAAGCAGGGAAGGCAAATCCAAATCCAAATTGAGTAATCCATTTCCAGTGAGGAAAATCACTGATCTCTCCATGATGGAAGTGGCTTAATATAATCTAACTATCACCTGGGTACTATTCTGTTGCTGGTAGTCTGGACACTTAGTTGCATCTCAACTATAGTGGAAGAAAATTCATGTCATTGAGCTGATGTAGAACCTCCATCAGTGCTACCACAACCATTTTGTTCTTTAACCCAATGAGCAAACACTGGAGTGGCTGGAGAAAGATTATCTTTGTCATACACTGAGTGACCATGATGTTCATATGATTTTGAGAACCTGCTCTCCAAAAGTGGGAGTCATAAATAACACATGACTCAGGATAGATAAGATACAGTACATAAGTTCTGGAGATCTACTGTAAGACTAGTACTTATAGCTATCAATACTGTATAATTTGTACCGTATACTTTGTATGCCTTATATACTTATCAGTAGAGGAACTCTATAGTGAGATGAAGAAGAAAAACAAACAAAACACAAAAAAAGAGAGAACCCTTTTTTATACCTCACTGTGTTCTTTAGTTATGTATCTTTTCTTTAAATTTCTACCATTGATTCTTTTGTTCCAAGGATTGTGCATTTTTCCTTTTTTCTTTAAGTGTGGCCAAAAAATGCAAAAAAAAGTAGTAGATAAGAACATATTAAGTATGTGTTCTTAATACACTTTTTTTTTTTTTTGGCTGCATTGGGTCTTTAGTTGCAGCATGCAGGATCTTTCATTGCAGTGTGCAGGCTCTTCGCTGCAGCGCACAGGCTTCTCTCTAGTTGTGGTGCGCACTTGCAGGTTTTCTCCCTCTGGTTGTGGCATGCAGGCTCCAGAGAATGTGGGCTCTGTAGTTTGTGGCATGCAGGGCTCTCTAGTTAAGGCATGTGGGCTCAGTAGTTGTGGTGTGCAGGCTTAGTTGCCCCACGGCATGTGGGATATTAGTTCCCCAACCAGGGATCGAACCCGCATCCCCTGCCTTGCAGGAAGGATTCTTTACCACCGGACCACCAGGGAAGTCCCTTAATACACTTTTTACACTTAAACTTGCTAAGAAATAGATCTCATATTAGGTATTCTTACCACAAAATAGTGATGATGATGACAATGATGATGATGATGATGATGATGATGATGATGATGATGATGATGATGATGATGATGATAAAGGGGGTCGGAGGAAACTTTGGAAGGTGATGAATATGTTTTGGGGAGGTGATGGTGGTAATGACTTCACAGTGTATATTTACCCCCAAACTCATCAAGTTATACACATTAAATATGTATAACTTTTTACATATCAATCATATCTTAATAAAGTGTGTGTTTTTTTTAAGGAGAAAAATAAAAGAACACATGACTCAACCTCTGGGTCTATCTGAAAGGTTCATCAACTTATCTCTTCTTCAAACGTCCTTGTCAAAAGTCCTCCAATCTTGTATTTCCCAACCCAGTAGCCACTGGCCATTGCCCATGAATCAAAATGTATACTACATTCAGCCATCTTTCACTCTGGACAAGGTACACCACTAGAACATAGGGTCTTCCCATTGGGAGGATTTCCTTCCCCCCTTTTTCAATAATACCCTGTGCAAAGCTGTGATGTTTCAGCAGTCAGCCCACTTCCAGCTTAGGTCACATATCATGAGGAACCATCTATAAACAGACTTAAATTTTTTTCTTTCTCAGGTTATATGGAACTTCCCATGAGTTCCTGGGGCTGGGTTGAGGGAAGAATGGAGGAGAAAGACTTGCACAAACCTTATAGCGTATATTATACTTCCACGTGATAATAGAGTGCTGCTAGACATGCACTAATTTATGATTTAGCAAATCAGACACCACTCAGTTTTATGAGAAGCATGAACTCAGCACTCAGTCTGTGTGCATATCTGTGTCCTCCAGTTATATATTCAGTCTCTGCTAGAGTCTAATAGCACACCAAGAGCTGTTTCTCAAAAGGAGAATAGCTACTTGCCAAAGAGAATGTGGCATGTCTGGATTCTGCTACTTATTGAATATATTGAACATATATGAATATACATGTAGTTATACATATTATATATATTATTTTATATAAATTCTATACTCAGGAATTGGAAAAAACACAATTTATACACATGGACCTACCAAAAAAACTCTGTGGTGGACATTGACCAAAACTCTGTTTATCACTAGAATCTATAAGTCTCCACTCTGACCAGTAAACCATAGTGGTGACTGGGTCCCCATGGATTAGTGCTATCTCAAAACCAGTATCAATAATCACTGAAAGGTCCAGTATCTTTCTTTACCCCATAAAGTATCCCTTTGTTATCAGCAACGGAAGGAAGATTTACAGTATGTACTTGTGATGTTTTGGTAGTCTTTCTTCAAGAATACTGATCATTGGTTGACTGAAAATTTGTATTTAATGGTGGTCCAGGATGAATAAAGATCCCAGAAATTTCTTGTTGTAATAAAGAAGGAGGAATCCAAAGTTGCAGGGAGAGCAAACAATGATGCCCTTTCACTCAAAAGGCTCTGGGTCTATGTACTCACTTAGGTCTGGGTATTAGTAGGGAGGCTGTGATTACCATGGTGTCTCAAGTCAGGCCTCTGTTCCCAGACCTTGAGTTTTTAGTGAGCTGCCCATCTATTTCATTCCTAGGGCCCCAAGATCAGTAAGTTACCACTAAAAATTTCTGCCATCAAACCACTTCTACCTACTGAGATAACTATGCCCAGCCATTCTGGCATAGTTAATGCCACACTGGCCTCTGCTACATAAAATTCCATCATTCCCACTAAGGTAGGGATTCTGATTGAATGGCATGTTCTGTCTTCACTTTCAACCTATAGAGAACGGCCACGGCTATCTCACATCGATGTATTTATCAATGATCTGAGTGATCTTGAGAGACATAGTTAGGGGCAGTCAAGTTGATCACACACGTTAAATCCATTTTAACATTCCTAATTCCCTAATACTTGAATTTCTTCTTTTTCATGATACTAAGGAATTTCTGGCATCTCAATTTTATTAGCTTAAGCCACCATTAAGTCTAGGAGTCAATCAGCCATCAGACCACAGAAACACTCTCAGATGCTCAGACTACACACTGAATCCCAAATCTCTGGTAATTGTATCCATACCAATAAATTCACCCCATCACAGCATTGGTCTAGTATCTTCAAAATCTATTTCCCACAAATAATCCCCAGCTTTTGGCTGTTATAAATATATTAGCAAAATCATTTAACTCCTTTTGCTTGTAAGCCTTTTCCTCTAGGCCTTGATCCTGCAATTGTTCCCTAGGACATGCAGAGATCTGATCCGGCTATAAGTGTGGAAGCAATAAGGGTAGGGAGGGTGCTACAAGAAGAGAACTGATATTTCTTTGCAAGGGACTTGCCTCACAAAAGGCTGTTACAGGGTCTTCAAGCAAAGCAAGGTCAACATCATTAGGCAACAGAGGAGCAGTAGAGGACTTGGTGAGGTTTGGGGTACAGAGTATACAGATTTATCCAAGTCTTTCTAAATGATATCATTTCAGTGATGCGGTCCAACTTTTTCTGAGTCAATGTTTTCAATTTTGTGAAAAATAAATGGAAAAATTGTCAATTCAACCTACCTTATAATTCAACAAACAATCCGCAGCATCAGACTTTCCATCTGATTTCCATCTAAATTAGTCTTGAGGCTACAAAAGATGAGAGATTCTTTAAGTACAGTTGTAAAAATTCTTTGATTCTCAGATGGTTTCTAGGGCTGAGAATGTAAAATATTGAGCCTACCTTTTTCTTATAGCTCACCAGCACAATTTAGAAAAAAACACAACCACCCTCTCCCAAGTCCTTTGCTTCCTCACGTCCTCCACAGTGGTCTATCACAGTGGATGACCAGAGGTAATAACTTAAGTAATTGCTCATTCTGTGCTGCAAGTGCCTTTAAACAAAATCAAGTCCATTGCCTTCCTGTTTTATTGTCTATAACCACTTCTGGTACTAATTACTCAGGTTATCACTCAGGTCTCAGCCACATACAACAGAATCCACTTTAACCAGTTTAAGCAGAAAGTCTTTATTATAGGGAACTATGTGCTTCCATAAATTTTATAGAGGCACAGGAGCAGGATTCAGGCTAACAGCCCAGGACTGACTCCTGGCCCTAAAAACCACTCTGTCTCTGCTGTGATTGAGAAAGTGACCACCACCACTCCAGAAAGGTAACAAATCAAGAGTCCATTTGTACTACTGATGACTGCAAAACCATACTACCTCTGACATGACTGAGGACACTGCCACCACAGGACACATGGACACCCTGGGAACACAGTGGCACCACCCCGTGACAGGAAGCAGCTGACAGGAAAACCGTCTGCCACATTAGGGGGTCCAGAACCGTGTCACCTCTCCCCACAACCTCTGCCCTCACACTCTCCCTGTCCTGCCTGTGTTCACTTTTTAATCAGTGTCTCATGCAACAGCATCTCACTGATGAAACGTAAGTCCTATCTAAAACTGACTTCTGGAGATCTGGGAATGCAGTGATCGCATACTAAGAAGGATTTAGGGTGGATGTTGAGTTAGCCATTAACACTTGTAGCTTCTCCTTTCACTGTATATCAGAAAAAGTTCAAAATCGTAATGATAGGCCTAGAAAAGACACCACAGTTTGCCTTATTTTTTCTCTGGCCCATGAATGGTGGGAAGACAGGTAAAATTTACAAAGAGCCATAGTTAGAACCAATGATCCACATCCACAAATTACACTATAAGGCAAACTACATTGACAGGTCTACAAAAATGCATGGGGCTTTTTCAACAGCTTAATTGAGGTATAAGAGATGTGCAACATACTATATAAAGTATACAACACGATGAGTTTTGATATATGTATACACCCATGAAAACATTGACACATCAAGATAATGAACATACCCATCAGCCTCGAAAGTTTTCCCAGGTCCCTTTATAACCCATGCCTATAGGGGTTCTTTTAATTTTTAATTTGACATTACATCATTAGCCAACTCATTCTTTTTTTTTTTTTTTTTTTGGCTGTGTTGGGTCTTCGTTGCTGTGTGCGGGCTTTCTCTATTTGCGGTGAGCAGGGGCTACTCTTTGTTGCAGTGTACAGGCTTCTCTTTGTGGTGGCTTCTTTTGTTGTGCAGCACAGGCTCTAGGCTCACGGGCTTCAGTAGTTGTGGCATGCAGGCTCACTAGTTGTGGCTCACGGGCTCTAGAGAGCAGGCTCAGTAGTCATGACGCATGGGCTTAGTTGCTACGCTACATGTGGGATCTTCCCGGACCAGGGCTCAAACCCCTGTCCCCTGCATCGGCAGGTGGATTCTTTTTTTTTTTTTTAATTAATTTATTTATTTATGGCTGTGTTGGGTCTTCGTTTCTGTGCGAGGGCTTTCTCTAGTTGTGGCAAGCGGGGGCCACTCTTCATCGCGGTGCACAGGTCTCTCACTATTGCTGCCTCTCTTGTTCTCTGCGGAGCACAGGCTCCAGATGCGCAGACTTAGTAGTTGTGGCTCACAGGCCTAGTTGCTCCGCGGCATGTGGGATCTTCCCAGACCAGGGCTCGAGCCCGTGTCCCCTGCATCGGCAGGCAGATTCTCAACCACTGCACCACCAGGGAAGCCCATTGAATTCTTAACCACTGCGCCACGAGATAAGTCACCAACTCATTCTTAAATAGAGGAACAAACCAAACCCTCTCCAACAAAGAAGGATATTTTCTCAAATCCAAAAAGCTAAACTTTCAGTACAACAATTCAAGTTCATTCTTAGATAATCCAGAAAAAAAAATCAACATGTTGGGGCATAGCCCTAGTTCTCTCCTTACCCACCACAAAAATCAATATAACGAGACAGATAACATAAACCATTGGTTCTTAAATGTGTGTAACAGAATACTGATGTGTAGTTAGTGTCACAAATGTATCTCCAAATCTGGATCAGTGTGAAGAAATTTTATTTGCTACAATGGAGAACACATACTATGGATAGCAATGTCTATCAGCAACTGAGATGAGCACGTCATACAACGCAGGTACAATGTGCAGCCAATGAGACATAAAAGGTACAATAAATGAGAGATGAGAGAAACCAAAAAGGATTTTGTGTTTACTAAAACAAACCCAAAAACATCTGATGTTAAGTATATGAGAAAGAATGCCAGGGTAGTAAACAGTTCTATTCAAACAGCAACATAACATTAAACGCTACCAAGGTAACAGTGTAATGCATTTCAAATATATCGCCCCCAAATTCTAGTATTTAGAAATGTGACATGAACATAAATAGGATAGAAGCCACTGGGAGGGGGAAAAAACACACCTAAACCAGTGGCTCTCAGACCCTGTATGCCTCAGAATCACCTGGGGGGCTGCATAAAATACAGACTGCTGAGTCCCACCCTAGGGATTCTGATTCAAGAGGTCTCAGGTGGGGGTCGAAGAATTAACATATCTAATAAGTGCCCAGATGACGTCGATGCGGATGGTTTGTGGACTACACTATAAGAGCCGTGACTGATCTAGACTTCTAGCTTAATTCCCAGCAGAAGTATTCAGTGGGAGTCAAAGAAGCAGAACATGTTGAAAAATTTTTCATTTTCCAACTATTTCATTGCTTACTTCAGGTGTCTTAACTGACGATATTGGATTTCTATTGCTTTTACTTCGTATCCATTATTTTCCCTTTTAATTTTTTCCTCATTGTCCCTTTCCTCTTTATTTCAACATGGCTTTCTCAAGCCTGTCTTCTACATTATGGATTTTGTTTTCTCTACATTTCGTTTGCTTTTCACTGCTTCAGATGCTCTGATTTCTCCGATGATATTTCTTTTCCTTCATTTCTGAACTTCCTTTGCCATTTCTCTTTTCTTCTTATTTATTCATTTCCTATGTCATATCATCTCATCTTTCATCTCTTGCTTTATAGAGTTCTTGATTTCTCTAATTTCCTTTAGAGGTCAAATTAGTTATTAAACACTTCTTTCTTTACTTGAATTATCTCTTCTCAATTGTGCTATTTTTGTGTCTTTTTTTTTTTTTTTTTTTTTTTTTTTTGCGGTACGCGGGCCTCTCACTGTTGTGGCCTCTCCCGTTGCGGAGCACAGGATCCGGACGCGCAGGCTCAGCGGCCATGGCTCACGGGCCCAGCCGCTCCACGGCATGTGGGATCTTCCCGAACCGGGGCACGAACCCATGTCCCCTGCATCGGCAGGCGGACTCTCAACCACTGCGCCACCAGGGAAGCCCTTTTGTGTCATTTTTATGCCACTCTTATTTTTCCTTCTTCTGGGGGACAGGAATTTTGCATAAATTCAATGTGTGTTTTCTCTTTTCTCTGCCATTTATTCCTTAGTTGGGGGACGTTCCCTCTGGTTATGCTACATGTTCACCTGAAGTAAACGATGAAATAATTGGAAAATGAAAATTTTTTCAATATGTTATATTGAAGCTAGGTTTCTGATTTGAAAAATCTTAAATATGATAAAAAAAAATACATAGCCTCTTGAAGAAATGGAAGTTCAAGTTAACATGTGGAGAACAGTACGGAGGCTCCTTACAAAACTAAAAACAGAGTTACCATATGACCCAGCAATCCCACTCCTGGGCACATATCAGGAAAAGATGAAAACTCTAATTCGAAAAGATAATGCACCCCAGTGTTCATGGCAGCACTGTTTACAATAACCAAGACGTGGAAGCAATCTAAGTGTCCATCGACAGATGAATGGACAAAGAAGATGCGGTATATTACTGAGATTATTACTCAGCCATAAAAAGGAATGAAATAATGCCATCTGCAGCAACATGGATGAACCTAGTGATTAACATACTAAGTAAGTCAGAAAGAGAAAAACAAACACCATATGATATCACATATGTGGAATCTAAAAAAATGAAGTTCTTTACAAAACAGAAACAGACTCACAGACTCACAGACATAGGAAACAAACTTATGGTTACCAAAAGGGAAAGTGGGAGGGAGAGATGAATTAGGAGTTTGGGATTAACATATACACACTACTATATATAAAATAGATAAACAACAATGACCTTCTGTATGGCACAGGTAGCTATATTCAAGATCTTATAATAACCTATAATGGAAAAGAATCTGAAAAAGAATATATATATATATATATACACATATATGAATGAAACAATCACTTCGCTGTACACCTGCAAGTAACACAACATTGTAAATCAACTATACTTCAATAATTTTTTAAAAAAAGAGCTCCTAAGCAGAAGAATCATGTCCCCTCAATTCACATGACTGAAGCGCTGTCTGAGGGTTTTTGCCTTCACTTCATCTCTGCCCTGATGAAACAATTCCAATGGTGGGGTCATTCTCATCCTTCTGTTTTCAGGTTTCATGTCAAATTCTCAGAACCCTTTCCTGACCGTCTTCTATAAAGCAGACTTTGAATTATTATCACTTCAACCTAATTATTTGTTCCTTGGCTTTTTTAATTTTCAAAACATTATTCTGTCTTTAATTATTTGTAACTTCCCAATAACATTTAAACTCCACAAGGAAAGAAATCATGTTTGTCTTTTTTACCGCTGTGTTCCTAGCATCTACTACAGTGATTGGCACATAGTAGTTAATCAAAAATTGTGTTAAATGAACTAATAAAGAATTATAAAATTAATACAATTAAAACCACATTCTAGACTGTAAGGTCAAATGGTATAAACTAGAGTCTAGAATTAGACCCAAGCATACATGCATTATTATTTTAAGTTGGCAGAGCAGTATTCAGTACCTGATGCATTGACTGGACATTTGGAAAAATAATAAGGCACCATCCCCTATGTGAATGGTTTTTGAGGAAGTCAGGGGATGGTGAATAAGTTAGCACAGAACAAAAAGAAGAAAACAGATTCAGAAAATCAGATATGCATGAAGTCAAAGTTTAGTGTGGCAGGATCTCAAAACACTATAAGATATAAGCCATCAGGCATTTGCAGATGTCTTAGGAAAGGCTTCACCCAGGACTTGGAATAGAGGATTATACAAATCTTACCTAATTCTGAAAGAGAAACTGATATCTGGGTTACATACACATAACACTGAAGCAAGAACTTTAAAAAAATGGATAGTTTTGACTCTGTACAAATTGAAACCTCTTATATTACAAAAGTAATAGTCACCACAAATAAGACTGAATAATAAATAACAACCCAAATGAAAAGTTGCAACATATTTGGGAAATGGTTATTGTTTGTAATATACAAATAACTCTCATAAATCAATAAGAAAATGAAAATTACTGAAGGACACAAAGAAACAATCACACACACACATACAACAAGTAATGATCCTACTCTCCCATCCCCCCCAAATAAAACCCTAAATATATACGGTATATGGTGTTAACTATAGTCAAATACATAAAGTACATTGAAATATCATTTTTTTACCCATTAAATTAGCAATAATTTAAAAGATTGACAATATCCAAAGCTGACAAGAATGTAGGGAAATAGACAATCTCAGATACTGTTAGAGGATTTAGTTTAGAAATATATATTAAAAAATTAACACTTTGACTTAGCAGTTCCTCTTCAAAGTATTTCTCCCAAGAAAACAATGTGTCAATTGCAATTTCAAACTTAGCAAAACAAAAAGAAAGCTCTTATACTCCCAACAAAACTTATCGATCTCCCAATTTTTCCCATCTTACTACATGGCCCCTCCAGATACCTAATTGCTCCAGAAAGAAGCTTGATTATCTTTGATCCCTCCTTTCTCTCACTTCCTCCAGCCAGCTCAAGTCTTTTCAACTCTACCTCCAAAATCTATCCCAGATCCATCCTCTTCTCTCCTCTCCACTGTCCACACTGTAGTCCAGACCACTATCATATTTTCCCTGCATCCCTGTAAATAGCTTCCTGACTAATCTTACTTCTACTCTCATGATCTGACCCCAACACTGAAGCCAAAATTAAGCCCTTTAATCAAAAAATTGTATTTTTTTAAAGTAAATGCTCAAAGTCCTAAAATTTCTCTCATCTTTAAATCTGACTACCAAATTACAACACACCTTCCTCTACTCCACATCCTATTCTAGCTTTTTCTCTGCTCTTTTTTTTTTTTTTTTTTTTTTTTTTTTGCGGTACGCGGGCCTCTCACTGTTGTGGCCTCTCCCGTTGCGGAGCACAGGCTCCGGACACGCAGGCTCAGCTGCCATGGCTCACGGGCCCAGCCGCTCCGCGGCATGTGGGATCTTCCCGGACCGGGGCACGAACCCGTGTTCCCTGCATCGGCAGGCAGACCCTCAACCACTGCGTCACCAGGGAAGCCCTCTCTGCTGTCTTTTATAGCAAAAAAAAAAGAAAAACTTATTGTCTATAACCTCCATCTCTATTTTCTCACTTCTATTATTTCTCAAACCCTCTCCCTTCAGGCTTTCATCCACACCTCCTACCAAAACCTCATGGACCAAAAAAAAAAAAAAAAAAACCTCGTGGACATCATGAACTTCACAGTATTAAACCCAACAGTCAATTCTCAGTCCTCTTGCTACTTGACTCCCCAGCAGCATTTGACACTGTTGATCTTGCCTCCTTCCTCAAATACTTTATTCATTTAGCTTTTGAGATACCACAACTTCCTGAGCTTCCTCCTACCTCTGGCCATTCCTACTAGCACTTCTCTCCATGTGATCTCTAAACGTCAGCGTTCCAAACTCCTTCCTCAGACATCTTCTCTTCCCCCTGTTTACTCACTCCCTACATGCATTCATCTGTTGCTACAGGTTTAAATATCCTCCAAATGTTAATATCTCCAAATTTATGTCTCCAGATCTGACCCTTGCCCTGAATCCAGGCTTGTATATTCAATTGCCAAATCAGCGTCTCCACGTAGACATCTAATAGGCATCTACAGCTTAACGTATACAAAATGTACTCTTACCTTCCTCCTCAAAACTTCTCCTTTCCTGGTCTTGTACATTTTCAAAACTGGCACCACCACTCACCATATACATAAGGCAAAGCCACTGGATTCTAGCTTGAGTGCTTTCTCTAAGACTCCATATCCAATCCATCAGTAAATCCTATTAGCTCTTCCTTTTCAGTACATTCTGAACCTGACAATGTTCCCCCACTTCTGTTACTATCACCCACCTCAAAGCCACCATCATCTTTGCCTGGACTAATTTCAGAGTCTCCTAACTCTCCTCCTTATTCCATTACTTCCCCTTTCATACAGCAGCTAAGGTAACCTTCTTTAAAAAATGTGATATCATGTCGCTCTCCTGCTCGAAACCTTCCAATCTCTTCCCATTCTATTGAGAAGAAAACCATTGTCCTTGCCGATCCTGCCATTCCTCTGCCCAGAACAATTATCCCTCACCTATTGGCTTGGCTTACTTTTCACTTCTTGTAGATCTAAGTCAAGTGTCATCTCCTCTAAAAGAGCTTCCAGACCACCCTACCTAAAATAACATGTGTACACACACACACACACACACACACACACACACACACACCACTACCCTGCTTTAGTTTTCACATACATTTCTACCTGACATTAGGAAGCTAGAATGTCAGCTTGAAAAGGGCAGGGACTTCCTCTGTTTTGGTCATTACTGAATGAGTGGCATCCCCTGTATTCTACGGCCTGGAACATGGCTGGTATGAGACAACTGCTCCATAAATACTTGATTAAAAATGGATCGAATAAATGAGTGGTTCCCTTGCTCCTTCACCTAAACTCAGCACCTCTACCACACTTAATTTCCCCAAAGAGCATTGAGAACTTAAAAAAAAAAAATTCTACTTACAATAAAATCTAACTCCTAATCATAGCCCACGAGGCCCTGAAGGATCAACCTCTGTGGGCTTCCCCGCTGTTTTTTCTTCCTCTGCTTCTGACACTCGCTCTTTGCAGCTCGGTGCACTGGAGCCACACCAATCACGCTTCTGTTTTGCAAACACTCAAGTTCATCCCGACCTGAGGCTGAGACAATGGCCTGAGAATTCTCTCTTCGCGGCTCCTTTTGTTCATGTTTTTGATAAAATCCCATTTCCTTAGAAAAGTCTTTCTTGACTACACTAGCTAAAGTTACCTCTCTCATTCAGGTACTACCATATTTACCTATTTTGTCTTCTTCAAGCACATATCACTATTTGTAATTATCTCGGTTACTTATTTGTTTGACCTCCCCCTGAGAATGTTAGTTCCATAAAAGCAGAGGTCTTAAATGTTTTATTCACTGCTATATCACCAGGACTTAGAGTACTATCTGGCACCTAGGAAACACCCAATAAAAATCTACTGAATGAATTGTACAATGATACATTTGTGTCTTTGAACCAATGTTATTTATAAAACTCAAAACTGAAAATAAGCTAAAATCCATCAATGGAGAATTAAAGTATTTGTGGAGTATCCATACACTGGAACACTTTGCAACCATTAATAATGATAATACAAATCTATATTTATTGACATGGAATAATGACCATAATACATTAATGAATGAAAAAAGATCACATATTTTGTTTGGTCTAATTTCAGTTAATATGCTTGTGTTTGTGACTGTATAGTTATATGTCTTGTAAGATATCTGCCAAAATATTAGCAATTGTTGTTACATACTATTTACCTTCCATATATATGTAGTATAGTCTGAATTTGTTCAGTTACAGTGAACATTTATTATTTATAATCAACTTTTATTTTGAAGGGGGAAACACAGGTGTTCTCCATGAATATACAGCACAACACTAATCTTCTTGCTTTAAAACAACATACAAATGCCAGGCTGAGTGACTTTGATTTTTTGGAAATAGAGAAACAGCAGTGGAAATTTCTTAAACATGTACCATTTTCTTTTTTTTTTTTTTTTTTTACGCGGGCCTCTCACTGTTGCGTTCTCTCCCGCTGCGGAGCACAGGCTCCGGACGCACAGGCTCAGCGGCCATGGCGCACAGGCCCAGCCGCTCCGTGGCATGCGGGATCCTCCCGGACCGGGGCACGAACCCGTGTCCCCTGCATCGGCAGGCGGACTCCCAACCACTGCGCCACCAGGGAAGCCCAACATGTACCATTTTCTATTTGAAACTATATTAGCTTCAAAATTAAACAATTCCTGGATGGCTCAAGTACAGTGTCCTCTTCCTAATCTATACTGACTGAAGAGCTGAATAGAATATTTCGTAATAACAAAGTCTTTTTTTCCTCTCAATCGTGCCCAATGAAAGAATGAACTATGAGGACTTATCAGCAATTTTGAGTTTTCTTACTTAGTATACATCCCATATCTTACCTCATACAGTGTGCCTAGTACACTCCAAATCCTGTGTTAGAGAAAACTATGTTTAGTCACCAGACTCTTTTTAGCCAGGTCTGTAGTCTAATCTGAACTCAGAGAGGCTTTCTTGTACTTATTTATTTCCTGCAATTGTCAAGCCAGAAAAGTTCATGTCAGCATTTGCCAAAAAGAAGGCCCAAAGTAATCAAAGACTGCTTTTATTCAAACATTCAATAATAACCATGTAATTATGGAAGCATTTAAGATCATCTCAGCCTCTTGTAAAAAGGCATTTGTGCATATACACTGTCATATATGGAGTTGTCTGTGCATCGAAGCAGAATCACAGTCATTCCTATAAATCTTACTGACACACTTTGTTCTAGTCCAGCTTGCAAGAGAGCTGCTTTCATGACATCCCCAGATCACAAAACAAGTAGCAGGATACAGTCAAATTACTTTTCTGACAAACGAAACAGAAAAAAAAAAAAAACTTGCAAGGATGAATTCATATGAGATTGAAACGTGCTTGGAAGACCAAGAACTGAGAGATCACTGCGATTCCTTTGGGCGCCATGATATGCCAAAATTGCTTTATGCCACTTAGCCATAATTGTAGCTAACCGCACTGCTGGGGCTCTTTTTCTTGGCAGGATCCGCGCCTATGAATATGCGTGTGTATTTGTGTGTGTGTGTAAATTAAGTTCCTTGTGAAGATGTGATTGCTCCACCTGTTATCGTCTGTCTCCATCTTAAATTTTCATCAAGTGTTGCCAATTAGTTCACAAACAGAACTGAAGAGTGAAAATTGAGGTGCAAAATGTCTGACTAATGGACGAAATTTGTTATGGCCCATGATTTTTGTGGCTGCTTTAAATATTCTGTTACCAAATTGATTAAATAATTAAAGTTGCTACAAACATGTCAGATGGAATTTCACATCAAATTTCAACTGGGGCTTGGAAATGTCATGTCTTTTCTAATGCTATGGGATTCTTTACATTTCTGGAAAGCCACCTGAGGTTTTCACCATCATATAGGAGACAGTTGTGACAGGATGAAAGATCTATCTCCTAGGAATTAGAAATACTGGATTTTGTAATCTATAAACACCGTGACCCTGAACAAGTAATTCACCTCTCTGAGATCTTTTTGTCATATCTAAGAAATGGAAATAAAATTTGGTCTTCCCATCTCATAGGATTCTTTACAGATTAAATAAAGTACGCCCATGTCATTTGAAATGCAGTTTGAAAATTCTAAAGTACAAAACAAATTCAATAACATTATTATTTAAGAGAAGTCCCGGTATCAGGAACTAGTTTGAAGCGATCATAAAAGAGCTATTCAGCACAACTGGTATCACTCAAAATCTACTGAGCATCTACTCTTTGGGAAGCACTTCAGGTGCTCAAAGATGACAACACTGTCTTCCTAGTGAAGAGTACTTAACACAACTAAAGCTATAAAAACACACAGCAACAGATAAATGCCAAGCGACAGATAGCAATGGGTAGTGTCGGGAGATGGAAAGTGAAAGATTTCATCACTACCTTCCAGGATGAGAGAAGAGTTGAGCCTTGATGGACAGCAGTTTTATTTTATTTTTTCTTTTTCATGGCTTTCAGGGTTTAGATACTGAGATTTTAAGCTCATAAATAATCATATTTCTTTCCTAGTCCAAGTTCAAAGCCAATTGATAACTAGATGCTGTTATCAGAGAGAAGCATATATTTTTGAATCAGCTTTACTGCAGATAAGATTAAATTATAAAATGCAGTTTGGCCTCTGGCCACCCGACATCCCCTTAAGTAAACTTCTCAGCTCCAGCAGATTTGGGCAACTGCAGGCCTCACTAACAGTAGCAAGGCAGAATGGAACTTGCACATCCCAAGAACAGAGCTCTCCACAAACGAGAGGAGCCCTAAAGGAGCCGAAGTGGGCCTGCTTAGTTCCTTCCCCCAAATCCCTCAGTCAGGTTAAGTTACACCTTCCTCCACAGGGAGGTGTGAGTGAGGCCACAACCAAAAGAGGCCAGGAAGGTTACTCTATAGAAATAAATCCTCTCATGGAAACATGAGTCCTGACCAGTAGAGGTTCCTTGCTAGCACAAGGATGAGGTAAAATTATAGCTTTCCTTTTTTTCCAAATGAGTAGCCATGTAAATAACCCAATCTTTTCCATTTAATTTGAAAGCCACCAAATTTTCGGACACCAAATTTTCTATGTATTTATATCTATTGCTTACCTCTTTCTTCTGTACAATTGATTTAGCTCTACCTCATTTTAAATATATTCATATCTAGAAAAGTTAGCTGCCCCACGTTATTATGCTACACCTTGAAAGATAATTAGGAGTAACAGATGCAAATAGATTAGGGAGGCAATCCAGGTGGGGAGGCGGCAAAGCAGGAATAAGAGGTAAGCCTGGACATTACATCCTCAAAGAAAATGAAACGACCACACTATCTTGAGAAGAGAGTTTCTGCAAGGGCGTCGGGAACAATCAACTTAGAGCAGTATCCGCAGTGTAATGTGACCGAGTAAGTGATGATACCCTACAGACACTGAAGGTTTTTGAATAGGGTGCCAAAGACAGAAGGTGCTTTGTGAAGATCACGGCTATATTATTATTTCCTCAATAATTTAGAAATCAAAAGAGAATACAGCTTATTAAAACAGTCCAAGGGTAAGCAATATGGACAAGGGTTACAGCTGAATATATATGTTTTCTTGAATGTTTAAACAAGACAAGAAATTTAGTTTCTCAATTTAGTCTAGCCACTTATATCAGTAAGGCACAAGTACACCTCACTCCTCAATACACTTAATAGCACACAGTCCTATTGTAAATTGTTTCCTTATTATTGTGGCCCACTTCTAGTAGTGATAAATACCTGACGATAAGAGAGAAGAATTTAAAAATATGATTAGCACCAGGAATGTCCTAAAGGAAATTTTAAAGTAGGAAAGTTTACTTTTAGGAGTCCCCAGTTCATCTCCCAAAACCTATGAAAAAACAATTCTTACTTTTGATGGAAATAATATGTTTTAAGTTTTTTTTGTTTAAGATATTTGGGTACTACTTGACTGGGGGAACAGCTGAGAAAAAAAGATATCAAAGAGAAATTCTATAACTGGAAGGAATTAGTTATCAGAACTACAGAAGTCTAATCACTTACTGACTTCAAAATTCACCTTTCCTACCCAAATGAGCTGAAGACTGAAAGAGGCTTTCCTAAAGGAAACAGAATGAAATGCATCATACAGAAGGGACTGGGATCTTTGAAACAGGAGGGCCAAGGGGTCTTCTTTCAGCTGTAATATAAAACTAATATTGTAAAAACAGAATTTCAGAAAAAATGGTATTCACCATCAAGTCCACGTGGACCATCAGTAGGAATCAAGCCACATGCTAGCTTAGAACCATCTATGAAACTTCAAGGAACTAATCCTAAAAAATAATTCCAGGGCTTCCCTGGTGGCACAGTGGTTGAGAGTCCGCCTGCCGATGCAGGGGATGCGGGTTCATGCCCCGGTCCGGGAAGATCCCACATGCCACGGAGCGGCTGGGCCCGTGAGCCATGGCCGCTGAGCCTGCGCGTCCAGAGCCTGTGCTCCGCAACGGGAGAGGCCACAACAGTGAGAGGCCCGCGTACCGTAAAAAAATAATAATAATTCCAGATTTATGCAAAGATCAAACTACACTGATGACCACCACAGTATTTTTATAAATGTTGTAACTGAAATGCCCAAAACAAAAAGAGAGCTTGAATAAATTATGGTTCTTCCTCAAGACAGAATCCATGCCATTTTTTTAAAATGATATAAAACAGAAACACTTCTGAATGGTCATATGAGAATCTCTCTGGAACTTCTCCTTAGCAAAACAACTGTAACTGGAGAAAACCGTATTAAAAAACAACAACAATTTAAAGTCTGTGGAAATTGTCCCAAGGGCATATAGCAAGTGGAGAAACATTTATTCAAGAAAATCCAATAAATCTTACTAAGAACAGCTCAGTGTGATGGAAGCTCTGCTCCAAGCAGATGCAACCAAGAAAACAGGCTCCCTTTTCCCCAGCTTCCAGGCTCATTTCTCCCTAGAAAGGGGAGTCTGTCGGCATTTATCACAACCATGCCCTGTCCCCCGATCTGCACTGCAGAAACTCTATTCCAAGAAAGAGTGGCACAGCGGTCTGAGGCTCTTTTCCTCCATCAGCACCCACCAGTATATGCAGGCATGGCAGGTGGGAAATGCTGGGACCTGGTCACCCTCACTTCAGCTTTCTCATAAGGGGGACATTCCACAATGTCCGGGGGGGCAAGCCGAGAACACCAGGCACTGCCACACATCCCCTGTGCCCACTCATAGAACAGGACTGTCCCCTGAGATAAGTGGGCCTCAGTCCCTGACCCCAACTCCAGAACAGTGGTATGGACATTCTCCCAGTGAGAGGCAGGTCTTAGCACAGAGAGCTCTGTCACTCTCTGTAAGGGGACTGACTTTATCTGCAACAGAGAGGTGAATTCAAGCCTGGGGGCATTATTGAAAACAATGGAAATCTTGGTGGTGAGCAGTTAAGAAGAGGCTGGTAGCTCCCTGACAGTCATAGGTAAAACTCTAGACTTGCTAAAAGTTTAACAGAGAACTAGGAAGAGAAAAGGCTAAGGAGAACCCTCCTGGGGCCAGAGAAGGCCTGGAAGACTACCAAGGCAAACAGGTCTGACTTTAATTGGATTAGACCTTGGAGTAAGGTGTGCCTAGGGCATTATCAAAAACAATAGAGCAATCGGCTAGCAATTAATAGAAGCTACTAGCTGGATGTGATACCAAGAGAGACAAACCATCCAGAACCATAACAGGGAGATCAGAGAGAGAGAGAGCAACAAAGAGAGCCTGACAAAAACCACTGTCATCCTACTGAGTCCTGCCTCGGCCCTCTAGAAATGAACGCCCTGCTCCCATTACACTGCTTCTCGCCTGGCTGTTCCAGACACCCAGCTTTGAAGTATGACAAGATGCCAGAGGTCAAGACTTTCTAGGAAACTTGATCTGCATGGGACTGGGTCAAGGAAACTAGCTACAGGCTGGTTCCTTAAAAAGTGTTAATGTGTCCGATCTCTAGTTTCCAAAGTGGGTGATCAGTTTAAGTATCAGTTAATTCATCAACAGGGACAATGATTTTTCAGTCTAGTAAATTGAACACAGCGGCAGCAGTAAACCAGTGAAAACACATGAAAGGTATGTGGGATGCTGTGTTGGGTTTCTCAATACTATGTTGGTATCAGGACGCAATCCAGTAATTCAGGACAGGATCCTAGCTCACTCCTAAGCCTCTCCCCTTGCACACATACACATCACCACCACCACTGCCATCATGACACAGGACAGACTAGAAAAGAGCCAAGCAGGATGATACAACTCCTGCCAAAGGAGTCAAAACAACACTCTAGTCGCCATGAAAACTGCCAAGAATGCTGAAGGGAAAACTGAGACAGAAGCCCAGTCATTCAATTTAACATGGGAATGGTGGGGAAGAATTTTCGCCACAACAAAGACATCCTCATGACTACTACTTCCTGCTAGTCCAGAGTTACCCCTCAACACCCTGTACCCCAAACCTAATAGACACCCTAGATCTCAGCGTAAGCCACTACTTGTAACTCTCTGAACACATGGTGTTCTCTCCTTTTTGTTTTCCTACATGTGCTAATCCCTGCTTAGAAACCCATTCCCTCCTATTCCCACTCCCCTCACCTGGCCAATTCTTAAATATCACTTGAACTCTATTAAAACATCACCTTCCCTAATAACCCCAATCTGGTTTGGGGGCTCATCTCACATACTCCCATGTCACCCAGAGCCAGCCTCTATTGTAGCCCCTATACTGTAGCAGAGTTATCTGTTGTTGATGTTTTTGACCGTAAACTCATTAAAGAGTAGTACCATTAACATTAGTCCTCTTATCCACAATAAGCACAGGGCCAGGCAGAGAGAGACTCAACAAATGTGTGGTAAGTGAGTGAGTGATTGCAGTTTCTGGGGCACAAAACTGCTAAATAATTGAAGCCAAGGCAGAGACTTCCCTGGTGGCGCAGTGGTTGGAACTCCACGCTCCCAATGCAGGGGGCCTGGGTTCGATCCCTGGTCAGAGAACTAGATTCCACACGCATGCCTCAACTAAGAGTTCACATGCCACAACTAACTAAGGAGCCCACCTGCCGTAACTAAGACCTGGCACAACCAACTAAATAAATAAAACAAATATTTAAAAAAAGAAGTCAAGGCACCCCAAAAGTTGAGACCATGACCACAAAAATAATTCCAGAACCCACTGCTGGTCATTCTAAGACTTCAAACAAATTGTCTGTCTTCGTCAGGACTAGTTAACAACTGGACAGAGCTAAGCCTACAGGTCACAAGAGACTTTCTTTGTAGCTATTGGAGGCTACAGTATACAGGGGACTCACAACATGAGTCTCTGGTAAACCAAGATAAAATAATGTGATAATGTGTAAGACATTTGCATTTAAACAAAGACATCTTGGATTTATTCCTTAACTCAAAGAAATAGTTTAAGAGTGGCATTTCACAAAGCAGAAATAGAGACATAGCCGTAGAGAACAAATGTATGGATACCAAGGGGGAAAGGGGTGGGAAGGGAGGAATTGGGAGACTGGGATTGACACACATACATTATTGATACTATGTATAAAATAGACAACTGATGGGAACATACTGTAGGGCACAAGGAACTCTACCTACTGCACTGTGGTGTCCTAAATGGGAGGGAAGTGAAGTAAGTCAGAAAGAGAAAAACAAATACCGTATGCTAACACATATATATGGAATCTAAAAAAAAAAAAAAGGTTCTGAAGAACCTAGGGGCAGGACAGGAATAAAGACGCAGATGTAGAGAATGGACTTGAGGACACGGGGAGGGGGAAGGTTAAGCTGGGACGAAGTGAGAGAGTGGCATTGACATACATACAACTACCAGATGTAAAATAGATAGCTAGTGGGAAGCAGCCGCATCGCACAGGGAGATCAGCTCGGTGCTTTGTGACCACCTACAGGGGTGGGATAGGGAGGGTGGGAGGGAGACATAAGAGGGAGGAGATGTGGGGATGTATGTATATGTATAGCTGATTCACTTTGCTATACAGCAGAAACACACCATTGTAAAGCAATTATACACCAATAAAGATGTTTAAAAAAAAGGGAGGGGATATGTGTATATGTATGGCTGATTCCTTTCATTGTGCAGTGGAGGCTAACACACATTGTACAGCAACCATACTCCAATAAGAATTAATTTTAAAAAAAAAAGTAGCATTTCAGGCACTAGAGCAGAAAATGGGAGAAAATATTTTACACATAGAAACCTTCCTTGGGGTTTTGTTCAAGTCTTACTTCATAAGTGACCACTATTTAGGGTCACCAGATAAAATACAAATGCCCTTTATTTTAGTATAAGTATGCCCCAAACATAAATATATAAGTATATCCCAACTACTGCATGGGATACACTTTAAAAAATCATTGTTTATCTGTAATTCAAAGTTATGGGCATCCTACATTTTCATTTGGTTAAAAAAAAAACTTGAAAAAAGCATACTATTACATTATAGGAGTTTTCTAATTCATCGAAGCTTAGCCCCTTACGTCAAGAGTTAACATTCCTTCTTCATCCTCTCCCCAGTTTAATTAAAAGTTTAAAAACTTTTATTTTCTGCACCATGTTCATTGACTGTTTCTGCCAAAACTACATGATATCCATTGAAATGACTATCCTAGCGTGTAGTTGAGAAAACTAAGGGTCGAAGGGAGTAGGCAGGAGAGAATTCTCAGCCTGATTACCAAGCCAGCAGCTGCTTCACACACTCTGTCACTCGTATTATGGTTGTTACTAGTCACAATAAGGATAATTATATTCTCATTAAATAGGACTATTTCTCATAATAGCCTAATTTGATCTCCAATAAGGACCTGATCCAGCAGTGCTTTAGAAAGCACAGTGCTGTTGATCTCAGTGGCAGCCTACTTGGCACACGGAACAGAGATTTCTCTTTTCCTATTCAGCATCACCACCACCTGTGAAATTCCTAAGGTTCCTTCTTCATGAAAATTCAATCTCCTGCTCAGGCTGAAAACATTTCTATTTGATAATGGTTACATATGGACACTAAGGAGGATTCAATAATCCCCAAGTTCCCCTACTAAGGTTTTCATGTCTTTCTTTAGATGTATTCTGTATAAAACGCACATCTTGTTATTTTATCACCCTATTAAGATGAAAGCATGACTATTATCATCTTTATGAATTTTATCACTATAAATTTTTCAAAAACCTAAACGTCTGCAAAAAAAATTTTTTGAATTCACTCTTAAAATTCATTTTACCACATTAAAAATAAAAAATCAGTTCTGCCATTTAAAATTTGATGGTAGACGTGGAAACGTTGTCAGCATTTTTGTTTGTATTGCTTCCTTTCACACTCAATTCTGCAACAATTTATAATTTTAAATGCTGTTTTTTTTTAAATAGAAGCTAACCTCTATTAAGTGCTTATTATGTACCAAATTTCTAATCTTTTCACATGTAAATGCTCTTTTAAAAAGAACGTCTCAACTCCACCCAACGGGAGAGCCAAGTCCTAATGTATGTCCAGGTGTATCAAGCATTGTTTCAAAATCACCATGGTAACCACTAATTGGTGGAAAGAAATGCACATCAAAGGCTCCACTCAAACAGTTCACCTACTGCTCATCATTTGATTTTGTTGAGATACCCTTTCTTCATATAATGAGGTTGAGTTTCAACATGGTCTAGCCCCACATCCTCCAAGTCCAGGTGCTGCCCTTTGCATAACCTCACCAAACCTCCATGTGTTTCTCCAGGTTACCTTCCTTCTGTTTCAGCGCCACTGAAAATGGGAATGTCTACCAGGGAAGTCTGGATAGGACTCAGCACTGTCCAGGCACAAGTGAGTGCCACTTCTGCTGTTCAACTCAGGATATGAACTACATGCACTAGATCATGCAAGGTCCTCCCCAGAGAGCAAGGAACATGGCTAATGTATCCCATCAGAGTCACATGCTCAAATGGCAGTATCGCTGGCCTGTGGGTGCCGCTTCAATCTCACACAGTTCCCTGATATTAGCAGAAGATGGGGTTGAACAGTTTTTCAAGCTGAAGCTGATCCTCTCCATGGAGTCTCCTGATCTCAGTTCCCAAATCCTTCCTCCAAGTACACATGTCACCCCCTCCCAGATCAGAATGGTCTTGGGTTTTCCCAGGTTTACTTGTTCTCAACCCTCGCTGCATATTAGAAAAATCCAGAGAGTTTTGTTTGTTTGGTTGGTTGGTTGGTTGGTTTCATCTGAGCACCAATGCCCAGTGAGCACCCTGAGAGATTCTGACTCAACTGGCCTGGGGTAAGGCCTAGGGACAAGCATTTTAACAGCTTCCCATGATGATTCTATGGTTCAGAGCATTACTTTTTTTCCTTTCTCATCTATTTTTTCTGGTGTAAACTATATGCCAAGCTTCCTTCAGGGTCTTCCCTTTGGACTCTCAAAATGTGTTCCTTTGCAGAAGTTGGCTCTTGAAAATGGAAAGCTTTGACTTTTAAAACTACTGTTTCTTAGGTGGAATTCAAGGGTCTGTTTGGGAAGTCACAAACAGAACCGTGGCTGTTCCTTTCTCTCTGCCTTTCTACCATCATAGCCTGTACTCCTCCTGACGGAGCACAGCTCTGCCACTGATCAGGAAATGGTGATATACTATGAAGAGCAGAAAAGAAGAACACAAAAGATGAACCTTTCCAGATACAATCACACCACGCTCACCCTCTTACTTAATTTCCCTTTCCCTTCAGCACCCTCTGTTGAGGAAAGACTCCTTTATTGGTATTCCTCCCAACAATATTTACGAGGTTAGGAAGGCACTAGTGGTTCTCTCCAAAGGACAAGTGAAATGACCGGAACCATAGGGATTACTTAGGACCCTCGAGGCTCTTAACCTCAGCCTGGTACTAAAAGGGTCCCTGAGAAAGAAAATAGAGACATTTTTACTAGCACATAAGGAATTGGGCCTAACCCATAATCTATCTTATTTATCTATGCAGTGACCCAAGTTGAGTACCGTTACTCCCGGGAGCCTAGCCCACATATGGATCAATCCACAATGTCCTGCCTCACAGGCTTGGGGTTTAAATCAAGCCACTTCTCCGATAATACGCAATTTGAATGACTGTACCCTCAGCTTGCTACTGTGAGAAGGTCTTCCTATGATAAGTTCAAAACCCTATGGACTTACCCTCCCCAAAGGGCATGGTCCCCAGAGAGGAAATGGAAAGTCTGCTCTCTGTTTCATCACTGTTGCTGTTTCTCTTGCCCTTTGATGTCACAGTGGAGGACAGGGGGGTCCAGAAACCTGTTGGAGGGACTGAGGCACACACTGCTCTCCCAGGCATGGTAGTGTTTGCTCAGGCTACAGCAGCTGGAGGCTTCTCCCCACAGCACTGCAGTCAGCTAGTAACCATGCCTGATAGCCCCACAGCAGGTAGGGGTTTGGCACCATCATATGCCATAAAAGCAAATGCTGGGAGCTCCCTCCTCCAAGCAACTACTGCCCCTCTCGCTATCAAGGAACCACGAGGGGCTTGTCAGTATGACAAATGGGTAGTGACACACTGCTCTCAACTGAGACCCACAGGAAGCCTTGGGGCACACCCACAGAGCAAGATACCAGGTGGGAAGGAGTTCTGAGCTTCAGTCACATCCATGCATCCGTGTCCAAACCAGCCTCCTCACAGCCTCAGGGAGGGAACACTGTTACCCTTGGGGATAAAGGGCCAGTCATGATTTCTTTCTGAACTGTCCCGTAGGGCTGGATCCAAGTCATGCTCCTTTGATACTGAGGCTCAAACAGAGAAGTTGCTCCTTCCATGATTGGTGTCCAAGGGAAGAAAAAGGAAGAACCCTGGAGAGTCAGTAATAGCCTTCACTCCAAATCTGCCTTCAGAGACGCTGCTTCCCCCAGGCCCCATCTCAAATCTGTACCTGGCCCATGTCTCCAACATCAGGCATCAGACCCAAAAGGGGCCTCCCCCTTGCCCCCGCAGTGTTACCCTCACCTCAGAATGACAAAACTTGTAATGCTACTGTTTTTTTAATCAACAGATAATCACATAATAGTCTGAAGTTGACTATTTTCCCAAGACCCAGACTAGAAATCCTACCCATTGTCACTTTATTACATGACACAGCAGAGACAGAATAAAAAGTAGATGAAAATATTCATTTAGGTCAACTCCATTAAGGTATAGATGAGGACACTGAAGCCCTAGGAATTCTATAAGAGTGAACACAAATTCACTAGACTGAACCAGTCATTCTTCATGCAAAAATTTAGCTGCCTATCTGTGAGAAAACTCCCCTTCAATGGCGTATTCCCTGGCTATGGAATACACTTGTGCCTACAAAATGCCTTATTGCTATAAGGAACTTGCTCCGGGGCGCATAGAATATCCACCGTTGAAAAATCTGCACAAACCCAAAGCATGCCTAACACGTATTACTTGAACCATTATCAACGTACACTTGCCAGACAATCCACTAAGTTCATTTCCTTTCTTCTTCTACCCTCTTCTAGGTCAATGGGGAAGTACGAGCCTTAATTTAAATTCCCCGTTATTTGGGACATACATGCCTCTACTTCATATCATTTCAATGTAACCTATTTAATTGTAAATTACGGGTCCTATGAAGAGAGCTTTATTGCATTTCCCATTTGCAGTTGTTTACACTTTACTATCAATATTTTCCCACCAATATGCAATTCAGAGGCTGTTACGCTGACACTAATGCTAATGGGTTATATTATGCTTCTGTTCCACTACAGTGCATGTTGTTTAAAAAACATAAAGAGCCCATTTTGCAGATGTTCATATAGCCTCACACCACAGACTTGCTTATATTCCACACTGAAAATAAGCCTAGACATCCTCCCTCCCGCCAGCCGGCTGCAATTCAAAACTTTTGGAAATAGCTAAATTAACTGAGTCCTGAACCTTTCATTACCTATTCCTGGTCCAAATGAAGGACAGGCATCGGTAGACCTGTCGATACAAATGAACGGCGTGCTTACAGCAACATCAAACCAAGCAGCAAACCAGAAGAGCAGATGTCTCCAGAAAGAACGAGTCCCAAGATCGCCATTGAATCGTCCAGTGCCGTGACGTCAGGACAGGTCACAAAACGGAGCTGTAAAGAGTCAAAGCCATGGGGGAAGCACATCTGTCCCAGCAGCATAACTCAGCCCGAGACGTGGATGGGAGCACGACAGCTTGCTTCTAAAGGGAGAAGAATCCTCAGTGAAGGCAAAACAAACTTAATCTCCCCGGAGTCCAGCAGGAAGTCTAGAGGATGCCACATATTGATCTCCTCTCACAGCAAGGTACTTGTACTTCATCACCAGTAAATAGCCCTTGCGAGTCTTTTCAGGGACTCGAGGCAGCTAAGATAAGCACACATTTTCCCCTGGTCCTTTTATTTAAAAGTAACTTGTAGGTTAAAACAAACACACACACGCACGCACATGCGCACACACACGCACACACTATAGGAAAACCATGAAAGCAGGATGTCCCTGTAGTCAGTTACAGGGCTAGCAAGCCTACCCACCACTGTTGAGCTTTGTTCTGGGTATTGACTGAATGTGAAACCTAAAGGCAAGTCTCTTCATCCTGCCCTGTCTCCCTGTCACCAGAGAGAAGCCCAGTCTGATAAAGCTGCCAAGGTTCCTCATGGGGGTCCCACAGAACTCCGTAATGAGCGCAAATGTACTTGCCATGAGAATATTGTGCTGAAGTACTAGGAAACAAGATGAATGAATAATAAACAGAAGAGACTTGAAAACACTGAAGAGGCTATGGAGACTCGGTCATTCCAATTACGCCTCTGGAAAATGACACTTTAGTGCCAATTCTGAGTGGCTGAGCTAGAGTCCAAAGCCCCATGGGTGCCAGGCTTATTGCCAGTTTTCATCTGCGTTTATGCTGGAGCTTAATGCACGTTTACATTCATGCTCACAGCCTAGTCTTTCTTTTTTCCCTTTTTCTTTCTTTTCTCTTTTTTTCTTTTTAATAGTGCTTTACATGTTGTGGTAACTAATTTTAACACTCACATGTATATCCAAAACACAGCAAGCATAAAGAAAGGGTCTAGGGAATGGACTCGAGGTCACGGGGAGGGGGAAGGGGAAGCTGGAACGAAGTGAGAGAGTGGCATGGACATATATACATGACCAAATGTAAAATAGATAGCTAGTGGGAAGCAGCTGCATAGCACAGGGAGATCAGCTCGGTGCTTTGTGAACACCTAGAGGGGTGGGATAGGGAAAGTGGGAGGGAGACGCAAGAGGGAGGGGATATGGGGATACATGTATATGTACAGCTGATTCACTTTGTTATACAGCAGAAACTAACGCACCATTGTAAAGCAATTATACTCCAATAAAGATGCTAAAAAAAAAAAGGGTCTAGGATCGAATGACATGTTATCGTTTTGTTGGCTTGAAATAATTAAAGCAGTATCACAATAACTATTAGTCACCGCTTTCGTCATTTGTTTATCTGGAATTATGCAAATGACAGAACCAAACCAGGCAGCTGAAATCTGTCTCCCACTCCCTCCTCCACCCCCAAGTCCCAAAATTTCTGGCTTTCAAAATAGCTGCATTTAGAATTGTAGGATGATAGAGAGCCAAATAAAGCTAACATGCAGCATGGAAGGAGCACAGAGAACACCTACCTATTGGGATTTTTTCTTTCTCTTCTTTTTCTCGGGCCGTAAATGAAGTAGATCCAGGTTTTTATAGAGCCTATAGATTATACAGTTTGGAGGCCCTCTTTGAGAATGAGAATACACAAAGTTTTTCAAAAATATATATCCATGTCAACACATGGCTAGGGCCCCTCTCAGGAACTTGGACAGGCCCCCATGCATGACAGTCTCTGAAACGTAAAATAAATTTGTCTCCAGCCCTACGTAACAAGGCTGGCAGGGATATTTCCGTGCCTCTCATTCTCCCTCACATAGCCTGTAGCCTACTTACTAGGATCCTCTCCCTATTTTTTCCCATGATCCTTTCCCTTCTACCACTTTTGTTCTGGAACCTGGGCAACAGATGGATTCTCCAGGTATGTCAGAACACACGCTATGAAACCTAATAAGGACCAGCCCTCTTTCCAGAAACTTCTAAGAAATGACTTTAAGGGAAAAAAAGACCAAGGACAATGAAATTTTTTTGACTTGAGTTTTTGAACTGTGCTCACTTTTCTGATCCAAATCCTAGAGGGGAGAAAATCAGAGCTCAGCCCGTGCCAGTGACAATTAAAGAAACCCATCAGCTAGAGATTATCATACTAAGTGAAGTAAGTCAGAGAAAGATAAAGAGCACATGATATCAGAGATATTTGTAAGACAGTAAGTCCTTATAAGTGGAATCTAAAAAAAAAAGTGATACAAATGAACTTATTTACAAACAGAAACAGACTCACAGACACAGAAAACAAACGTATGGTTACCAAAGGGGAAAGGTGGAGGGGGAGGGATAAATTAGGAGTATGGGATTAACATATACACACTACTATATATAAACAACAAGGACCTACTGTATAGCACAGGGAACCATACTCAGTATCTTGTAATAACCTATAATGGAAAAGAATCTGAAAAAGAACAGATAGACCGAGAGATAGATGGATAGCTGTAGCCTACTTACTAGGCTAACTGAATCACTGAATCACTTTGCTGTACACCTAAAGCTAACACAACATTATAAATTAACTATACTCCAATTTTTTAAAATGGTAATAAAAACAGTCAGTTCCATCACAATCTATTCACATTGATTCCTAAGAACAATTTGACCAGGGACCTGGCACATTCTAATTTTAAGTAGATCAAGAAGTGAGTTAACAACTTTAGCTGCCAGCACAAAAACCTGGAGAAGCCAGTCTGCACGCCCCGCAGTCAGCAACATGACCTATCTCCAGTGTCTGCTATCTCTCTGCGTATAGAACAGCCACCCAGGGAAAAGCTGAGGAGGAAGTGAAAGGAAATGCAGCTGTTGTCAAAAAAGGGAGGCTGCAGTCTCTGCAGTCCCAGCAGTATACCTAGCCCGGGACCAACAAGGACAGTAAGTTACTCAAACACTCCACAGAGAACCCCGCGCTCATTATAGCGCAGGTCAGGAGATGAGCTGACTTCTGCATGTAATCAGGGACACCAAGTGGCCCAGCTATGGACCTCCGAATCAGCACCTACACCACAAGTTCAGCATCAACACTATAATGTCAATATAGTTTTAGTCCACCCTGAAATTCAACCAACAGATGGAAAAATAAGATATTGGAAAACTGTTGGAGTGTTTAATGTTCTACCCGAGGCATCCTATGCCAGGACTTCTGGGATACTGAGATCATCTTCCCCAGCACCCCTCCCTCTCTCCCAAGCCCGTTCTCACTGTTCTACCCAAGGCAGCAAGCTCAGCCACTGCTGACTCCTCCCCTTGCTACTCCCCACATCCAAACTGTTGTCAGACCCTGTCAATTCCATCTCTGATACATCCCTTGAATCCTTCTCCTTCCTTTCTATTTTCAGGGCATCTGCTTTCCTTAGAACTCATATTAATTTTTTTCTGGATTGTGGCATTAGCCCCCTACTGGTTCCCCAATCTTCAAACTCTTATTCTCTAATTTGCCCTCAAATTGTCAGTAGCTGTTTTCTGAAACACAGATCTATGTGCTTTGCTCTGTGTGTATATTTACAAAAGCTTTCGGTGGTTCCCCATTGGCTAAAAATAAAACTCCACTGTTTGTCATGACTGCAATCTACCTCTACGACTCACCTTATACCACTCTCTCCTTTGCCCTCTCTGCTTTGGCCACATGAGGCTCTTTGTGTTTCCTTTTTTCTTTTCATCTCCATGCTTTTGCTGCCTTTCTGTTTGCAAAACCTCTCCTCTTCCTCAAAATCCAGCTTAAATGTAGTTTTTTTCTGAATCTGCATCTGACCCATCCTCTTCCTAGCTGATTTAATATGCCCTTCCTCTGGCCTCTCTTGTAGTATTTGTCAGTCTACCTTAAAAGATACTTATCTGTGGGCTTCCCTGGTGGCGCAGTGGTTGAGAGTCCGCCTGCCGATGCAGGGGACACAGGTTCGTGCCCCGGTCCGGGAGGATCCCACACACCACGGAGCGGCTGGGCCCGTGAGCCATGGCCGCTGAGCCTGCGCGTCCGGAGCCTGTGCTCCGCAACGGGAGAGGCCACAACAGTGAGAGGCCCGCGTCCCACAAAAAAAAAAAAAAAAAAGATACTTATCTGTGCTTGTGTCCATGGCCGACAGGTTCTATTCATCTCTGTATCCCCAGCACCCAGCACAGAGCTGGCATGTGAAAGCACTCCATAAATACCTACCAAAATAAATAATCTCCCCAAATACCCAGGGTTGATGTGTGGAGCAGATTTAGAGGAGGACTGTGCTAGTTTTTTGTGACACTACTTTTGTCGTGCTGGAGTGTGAGTGCAAGGGTGGTGGGAGGAGGTCAGAGCCAGTCACATCAAAAGAACTTTATTCATCAGAAGAGATTTGGGGACTGGAAATAGGAACTACTTGTATCTTGACACTATGCTCTTTTTCTTTTCTTTTTTTTTTTCAATCCTATACACCCAACTGTGTCTGACTTGACTTTCTGGTCTGGTTCCCACTGGGCACCAAAGTTCTCCCAAAGCAATGCCCCCCTGAAAGAGTAAGAATGCCAGTGTCTCCCAAAATTGATTTATACCCTTTAAGCCCTCAAAGCTCTTCTTGGCTATGAAACCCCCGCTCCTTTCTTCAGTTGCTATGAATTGCCAGCCTACTACAGACAACCAGCTGGCTCCACCTGTCTCCAACAGGCAAACCAGCAAGCTTAGCACATCTCCTCCTTCGATTAAACAACCCAAGTTAGCTGCAGGCTGCCACCTCCAAACAACAGGATACTGTCCCAGGGATAATCCTTACTGTTAAAATATCCTTCTCTAAGACACTTCTATTCCTTTGTTACATCAATGCCAAGTATGAACTAAAAGAGTTGAATTTTTAAATTAATCATCTGCAAATAAGCTCTCTAACAGGTGTACTGTTGTCCTCTATTATTCATTACTTCATTTCAGTGAGAGGATTATCCATTCCCGCCCACTACCACATGACTTCCCGTGCATCCCCCTAAGGGGAGTATATTTCCCTGCTTTGCTTTGACTAATGATACAAGAGCACACATTCCAGATGCCAGTTCAGAGCAGAAGCATTAAGAGCCAGTATATATCTCCACCAGTTCTCCTGATTTTAACCCTCCACCACAAAAAAACGGCATGTCCCAGAGTGAGGCTGCCTCCCTGAGCTGGGATTCTAGGTGATGATCACATGTGGAACAGAGCCTGGCAAATCTCAGAAGAGCAGTCACAACCCAGCAGGCAACGTATAACTGACATTCTGAGGTCATATATAACTGTAGCACAATTGATAGATACAACAGATCAAAACCTTTTAGGCAAACATATCAAAATAAAAATACTTTTTATATGAAAGCTCATATAAATCGATAAGAAGAAAATACCAAAACCCAAAAGATAAATGGGTAAAGGAGATAGAAAATTTCAAAATGAAAACATCTATTAACAGATTGTAAAATATTCAGCTTTGCTATTAATTTAAAAATTAAATGAAAGGAACAATATGGTTTTTGTAAAATTGAAAATATATATTAAAATAGTACAAGGGACACAGTAACAGACATCATAAGGCGTTGCATTTTGGGAAAACAATTGGCAATATGTACAAAAAGCCCTAAATTCTTATTTCTGCCATACTGCTTTCCAAAATAGCATCTCTAATTTATAAGCCCACAAGGAGTAATAAAGGTTCTAGTTTCCCCTTTTCTTCTCCAGCAACTGATATTATCTAGTTCTTTAATTTTTGCTCAGGGGTTTTAAATTGTTTGCAGTCACACATTAATTTGCATTTTTCTGATAAATAGTGAGGTTGAGAATTCTTTCATATACTTACTATTCATTTCCTTTGCTCACTTTTCTATTGCATTTTTTCAGCTTTTCTTGTTACCTTACAAATATTATCCTGTCACCCAGTTGTTAGCCTTGTAGTGTTCTTTGATGGACAGAAATCTTTGGTTTTCATGTAGGCAAATCCATTCATATTACCTCTAGTGATTTTCATTTGTTCGTTTGTTTGGTCTCAAATAGCAAATCCTTCCACATCCCAAGGCCACGAAGATGTGCTTCAACATTTGCTTCTGCCTGGTTTTTCATCTGTTTCGAGACTTGAATCTATCCTTCCCCCTCTTATACTGTAACATACACCAAGTTGCCATTGGCCTATTTGTGGGGTTCATTACCAGTACCATATTGTTGTTTTACTATGGCTTTGTATTATGTTTTAAGATCTAGTAAGGCAAACCTGCATATCTGTTCTTCTTTTCCAATATTATCTTAGCATTGAATTTATAGTCTGAAGTAAAACCTAAATCTTTAAAATGATGACTTGTTCCAACTATGAGTATGTTATATCTTTTAATTTATTATTATTTTATGTCCCTTAATAGAAATTTTTAGTATTTTTCTACTAGGGTCTTGTGCACAATTTATTAGGTGATTTGCTAAGTACTTTACAATTTTTGTTCTATTGAAAATGGTATCTATTACATTTTTAATAGATCTTTACTGGTATAGGGAAATACTAATGAATTTTGCATCCGGCAATCTTACTGACCTCTATTGGGTTGTCTATGAAGTAATTACTTTATCTGCCTATTCAAATAAAAGTATTGCTTACTTTTTGTTTATTTGTTATAGTATCCAGGACTTATAGAGAGTAGCAAAGTGGTCATCCCCACCTTTTTCCCAACATTAAGAGAAATGTATCCAAAGTTTCTCTGTTAAATATGTAAACTCTTGATAAAAAGCTTTTATCCTCTAGAAGTTTCCTTCGAATTCTAGTTTTCCAAGAAGTATACATCCTAGGAATACCCTGCATAGATACACAGGAGAATGTGAGATTTATCACAGTTGTCTGAATGTTAAGAAAATGTTAGAGGTCATCTAGGTATTCATCACTGTAGAAATGAATAAGTAAATATGGCTTAAACACATTTAAATAAAAAGAAAAACTCATATATTTACCCAAGTTCCAATTTCCACTTCTCTTTATTTTTTTGTGTATATCCATATTTCCAAATGGAAACATTTTGCTTCTGCCTGAAGAACTTTCTCTAACATTTCACTTAGTTCAGGTCAGCTGCTAATGAATTTTTTCAGCTTTTGTATGTCTGAAATAGTTATACTTTTTCTTTGTTTTTAAAAGATATATTTGCTGGGTATAGAGTTCTAAGTGGACTTTTTTTCCTTTCAGTATTTTAAAGATGTTTCACTGTTTTTAAAGAGAAATCTGCTGTCGTCCTTATCTTTTTTCCCCTGTACATACGTGACATTTCCTCTGACTGCTCTTAGTATTTCCTATTTAATACTGGCTTTGAGCAATTTGACCATGATGTTTCGTCTTTGTTTTGTTGAGGTTCTCTGAACTTCTTACATCTGTCAGTTTATATTCTGCCTTGAATTTGGAAATTTTTCAGCCATTATTTCTTCAAGTATTTCTTCTGTCCCCCCCCAACCCTGCCCACTTAGAGACTCCAGTTACATGTATGTTAGGTTTCTTGAAGTTGTCTCACAGCTGATACTATTTTCTTTTTGTTTTTAATCCCTTTTTCTCTGTGCGTTTCCTTTTGGAGGGTTTCTGTAGAATGCCTTCAAAATCGTTAACCTTTTTCTCTGCAATGTCTAATCTGCTGTTAATCTCATACAGTGAATTTTTCATCTCACACATTTTAGTTTTAATCCCTAAAAGTTCAATTTAGTCATTTTCTTATCATCTATGTCTCTATTTAAATTTTTAAATATGTGATATAGTTTTAATAACTGCTTTGATATCCTTACATGGAGATTTTAACATCCATGTCAATTATCATTCAGTTTCAATTGATTGATTATGAATCATATTGTCCTGCTTCTTTGCATGTCTGAAAACTGTGACTGGATGACAGGTATCCAATTTTACCTTTCTGCATACTGCCTGTATTTGTTTTCCTATAATTGTTGTCAAGCTTTGTTCTGGAATGAAGTTAAGTTATTTATAAACACTTTGATTATTTCAGATCTTGTTTTTAAGATTTGTTAGACAGGCCTGGGACAATGATTATTCTAGGGCTAATTATTCCCCACAACTGAGACAAGACCCTTCTGAGTACTCAATGTCCCATGAATTATGAGGTTTCTCAGACTAGATGGTGGAAACAGACACTGTTCCTGGCCCTGTGTGAGTACATCTAATTCTTTCTGATGATTCTTTCTCTGGCCTCACACACATGCACCAATCAGGACTCTGCTGAATATTCAAGGGGTACCCTCTGCAGATATCCAGGGTTCTCTTTCTGAGCAGCTTGCTCCTCTCTAGGACTCTGTCCTGCAAACTCAAGCCATCTTGGTTTTCCCAGATTCTCAGTGTCATCTATTCAACTCAGGGAGTCTTCCAGGAGCCACCTGAGTTCCCCCACCCCTGTATCATGGTCTGGAAACTCTCTCAAGGTAAGTCAGAGGGATCACCTTGTTTGCTTCTCATCTCTCAGGGATCACTCTTTTTCATTGTCTTGTCCAGTGCCTTGTAAACTTTGGCTAAAATATTTTGTCTTAGTTTTTGGTTTTGTTTGTTTAAGGGTATTGTGCCTGTTACTCCATCTTGGCCAGAAATTATTTATGTAAAATTTTAAAGCATAAAAAATATGATATATTTTTCAAGAATAAAAATCCATAGGGACTTCCTTGGTGCTGCAGTGGTTAAGAATCCGCCTGCCAATGCAAGGGACACGGGTTCAAACCCTGGTCCGGGAAGATCCTACATGCCGCCGAGCAACTAAGCCCATGCGCCACAACTAGTGAAGCCCACACTCCCTAGAGCCCGTGCTCTGCAACAAGAGAAGCCACCACAATGAGAAGCCCGCACACCGCAAAGAAGAGTAGTCCCCACTCACCGCAACTAGAGAAAGCCTGTGCACAGCAACAAAGACCCAACACAGCCAAATAAATTAATTTATTTTTTTTAATCTATAAATTTATGAACAATGAATGGAAGGGCATATATTAAATACACAGGAGTGGAAGTTGGAGGGACAAAGGAGATGGTAGATGAAGAGAACAGCAAAATGATTAAATGAGTAAAGTTCTCCCCCAGGGATGATCACTTGTCCTGATCCCAGGAATGTGATCAACTTTAGGATAGACACCTGAGGTCTGATTTCTTTTTTAATGAGTTAAGCATTTGGTTCAAGTAACTGGAAAAATAACATAAACAACTGTAAGAAAATATAAATGAAAGAAAAAATTTTTAATAGATATAAATAATCTGAAAGGCATCTCTCCCACCATAAGGATCCAGAACAGAAAATTTATTTTAGGTAAATTCTATCATACTTTCAAAGGAACAAAACTCTCTCCCAAAAACTACTCCCAAGAATAGAAAAAAAGAGGAGAAGCTACCCATTTGTGTCATGACAGAGTAACTTTAATACCAGTGCTGAAAAAAAATAGCACCAGAAACTAAATTATAGGCCAGTTTTACTTTTTAAATAGATGTAAAATCATAATTTAAAGTTAACAAAGTGAATCTAACAATGTTAGAAAATAATAATATATAATATCTAAGGAGGATTTAATCTTAGGAATACAATAATGATTCAACATTTTTAAAATCTTAAAAAGTAAAAGAAAAAACTGTATGTCCTTTTTTACAATAACTGTACTCCTTCAAAATCTATCCTAAGGACACAACAGACAATTCAAAAGCTTAATTCACAGCAATGTTCATAGAGACATTATATATAGCAATGAAAATTAGAGCTAATCTGAATGTCCATCTATAGCTCTAACTAAGCGAATTACGATGTAACCACGCAACTGAATATTATATAGCCATATAATGTTTACAAAGAATTCAGTAGAAAATGCTATGATACATAATAGATCCCTGACTTTGTCAGATTTTAAAACTCAGACCTCACTAAGGCTTATTCTGATCTCTCTATTTAAACTTAAAACCAACTTCTGTCCCCCAAACACACTCCTGGTACTCCCAATCTGCCTTACCCAGCTCAGTTTTTTCTTTTTTATGTAAAACTTATGAACATCTACAAAACTAGATGATTTACATGTTTATATTTACTACTTATTAGAAATATAATCTCCTATCTTTTCCTATTACAATATGATCTCAACAAGGAAAAGTGGTTTGGTTTGCTGATGTAGCTCAAGTACCTAGAAGTACCTAGCAAAGTTACATAGCTTGAATGAATGCATGAATAAGTGAATGAATTTAAAGTTGAATGAATGAATTTAAAGTTAGGAATTTTCTTTATTTGTAAATGACCTCAAGTTCTATGACTTATGAAAATATATAATTATGTTGAGGGCTGAATTTAATTCACAGGCACCATGAATCAAATGTATACAGGAGGTGCCTGGCATCTGAATCTCAGTGTGGTTTTGTTGTTCTCTGGACATTTTATGAAGAAAATTACATGCTGTACAACAGCATAACCAGTCAGTGATAAAAAGGTATAAACTACGGATACATGTAACAACATGGATGAGTCTCAAATGCACTAGGCTGAATGACAGAAGCTAGACCGAAAAAAAAAAAAACAAAACCACAGTATATCCTGTAGGAGCCCTTTCATATAAAATTCTAGAAAATGCACACAATGGTAGAAAATAAGAGTGCTTGCCTGGGGAGGGATAATTGTAATGGGGCATGATAAAACCTTTGGGGCTGATGGATATGTTCCATATCTTGATTGTGATGGTAGTTTCATGTGTGCATATATCTGTCATAGCTCATCAGATTGCCTACTTTATGTATGAGAACTTTATTGTACAAAATTCTACCTTAATAAACTTGTAAAAAAGAAAGGTAAAAATACATGTTCAAATGGTATTAATGAATGTAAACATTATCAAAACTTTCAATATGAATCTCTGATAAATTTCAAGGATGTTCAACAATATTAAATGAAAAGAACATCAGGATAAAAATCATATACACGTCATAATTACAACTATGTAACCATAAACAGGAAAAAAATAGAAGAAAATATACCAAAATACTAACATTGGGATTCAACAATGATAATTTACTGGGCTTTATTTCCTTGTTTTTACTTATATGAGTTTTTAAATTTCCTCTAATAAGAATATATTAGTTTTGCAATAGAAAAAAATATTTTAAGATCTACTTAATTACTCTTGTACTCAAGCATCATTTCTAACCCATCTTTCTTGTCTCCACAGGACTAATCATCCTGAAATGTTGCTTTCACTTCCCTGTTCAGGAACCTATAGAGGTGATAATTGTATAGATCTGTTCTCACCACAAATTTAAAAAGGTAATTATGTGAGGTGACAGATGTGTTAAATAACCTCATTGTGGTCATCATTTTGCAACATATACATGTATCAAATCAACACCTTGTACACCTTAAATTTACACAATGTTATATGTGGATTATAACTCAGTAAAGCTGGGGGGAGGGGGAAGGAGGGGGAAAACCTACAGTAGCTTCCCATTGCCCAGCATATCAAATCCAGTTCATGCTGGTGTCTGCAGCCCTATTATAACTTGTTTCCATCGGGTTGGAAGTAAACAGGATCATACCATATACTTTAAACTTAATTTCTAAAACCTCAGATACATAAATGTTGGATTGTCTACCAGCTTAACAGTGGCAGCCAGGCATTAGAACTGAATATTTCCCTCTTTTAGAAGTATAATCCAGGACAGTACTGGCTTTTTGCTGTCTTTCTTTTTTTCCCCTCACAGTATTCTTTAAAGTAAGAAATACTAGGCAGTTGTATTTTAAAAGGATGTTCATTATATATTTAAATATATCCCTAAACAATATTTAGGTTTGAAATTTCATGTTATTAAAAGGAAAAAGATATCGGGCTTCCCTGGTATCTCAGTGGTTAAGAATCCTCCTGCCAATGCAGGGGACACGGGTTCGATCCCTGGGCCGGGAAGATCCCACATGCCGCGGAGCAACTAAGTCCGTGTGCCACAACTACTGAGCCTGCGCTCTAGAGCCCACGAGCCACAACTACTGAAGCCCACACGCCTAGAGCCCGTGCTCTGCAACAAGAGAAACCAATGCAATGAGAGGTCTGTGCACCACAACGAAAAGTAGTCCTGGCTCGACGCAGCTACAAAAAGCTAGCGCACAGCAACGTAAGACCCAACACAGCCATAAATAAATAAATAAATAAATAATTTTTTTTTAAACAGATATAATTAGGGTCAGAAATTTCCACCTTCATATAGAAGACCTATTTTGGGATTAGATAGTGATAACCTCTAGAGCCTTGTGTACACAGAGGTTTCAAATATCCAAAGTGACTTTCTTTCAAATGTCCACCATACATTGCTCCAACTAAGTGTTTTGAGTTTGGCTAACAGTGAAAAATCACCTGTTCTTTAATAAAGCAATTAAAATATAAACACTATCATTCTAGAAAAAGAACTCCCTGGAAATTCTTTTTTACAAAGTCACTTTCTTGGACATGATGTTCTACTAGAGGAAAACATTTCTTAAAATATGGAAATCTTTTCAGCAAAGAAATTGCTGCTACATATTTGCTAAAAAGTGGCCAGTCTGTTTATCCCTGTCTAAAATTCTTCTGTGGTGCAAAATGTTAATGTCATAACTAATCAATGAATAAATTAAACCAATGGATGAGCACTGATTTAATAAGAAGCTGTATCAGTTAGAGTTCAATCAGAGAAGCAGAACCACAATGAATGGTACAGAATAAGAAATTGATTGTAGAGATGAAAACCTAGGCAACTGTGCTAGCGGCTGCTTCTGCCTCTGGTGCTGGGCCTGAAGTCAGTAGGGAGGGCAGGTAGCGCAGAAGGAAATACAGGTGTGAAGTGGGGGAGAGCAAAAACAAGCTGGAAGCTGTGAGAACAAAACGGAATTTACAAGAACCGGGACCCTCATTTCTCTCACCACCTCCATCCTGGATGCTGTGCGCGACATGCAGGATAACAGGCATCCTTCGCCACAGAGCCCAAGATGGGATTCAGAGAACCTGAAGGAGGGTGTGGGGAGAGGAAAGGAGAGAGGAAGCACGGAGCTGACCTGGCTGCTGCTGACACCAACCAGGTAAGCAGTTCAGCAACAGTATCTGGCCCTACACTGACACCTGGCTACTGCTGCACTTCCACCTTCCGAATCTCGGTCACATTTCTCTTTTGGTTAACACTGACCATGCGGGAACTGTATCAGGAGAAGAATTCTGCGGAACACAGTTCTGGCTTAGTTAGGTTGACAGGGAACAAGCCGCCATAGAAACAAACTCCTGAGCCCATATTCTCCCCCCTTGCTCCTTACAATTCGTTTTTTTTTCAATTTTTTAAAGTTGATGTATAGTTGATTTACGTCATTGTGTTAGTTTCAGGTGTAGAGCAAAGTGATTCAGTTATACATATACATATATCTATTCTTTTTCAGATTCTTTTCCATTATAGGTTATTACAAGATATTGAATATAGTTCCCTGTGCTATACAATAGGACCTTGTTGTTTATCTATTTTATATAAAGTAGTGTGTATCTGTTAATCCCAAACTCCTAATTTATCCCCCCTACCCCCTTTCCCCTTTGGTAAACGTAAGTTTGTTTCCTATATCTGTGAGTCTGTTTCTGTTTTGTAAATAAGTTCATTTGTGTCATACTTTAGAGTTCATATATAAGTCATATTATATGGTATTTGTCTTTCTCTGTCTGACTTACTTCACTTAGTATGATAGTCTCTAGGACCCTCCATGTTGCTGCAAAATGATAGTTCCAGGAGCCTGTGGCATAAAACTAACCTTCTCAGAAGTAGGAAGGTATCACTCTTGGCCCCTAATTTCCCTAAATTTACGAGACCTGAAGTCACCCTTGGTCTGGAAGATCAACCACACAGAGACTGGAAGAGCCAATGAAGATGCTGGTCAAAGAATTCTAAGGTAAGATCTTAACAAATAACTATCTGACTTAGAATATAAGCTCCCAGAGGGAAAGGAAGCTGCTATAAACCATATGCTGAGCAGCACCTAAGCTCTCTGATGAATAAAATAGAGGACCCATATCCTGTAGCAAGTTGATGCCATCTTACAAGGCAATTGCTAATTTATTCCTCCCAAAGCCATGATGTCAATTACTGCAACGTCCCACCCAGGAAGAGAAGTTCAAGCCCATCATCATCTTTCCTATGGGTCACTCTATTTTCATCAGCAAATACATATCATGCCAACATCTCTTTTGACTCTTTTGACTGTGAAGACCAAGAACCCTTATTATACCACATCATGAAATAAAGGGTGTATTATAAAAATGCACACAGATGGAAGAAAAAGTGGTCACCATGATTCTCCATCTCTTTCTCAGGGACCTTCAGCAATATGTGATGTCTCAGATTCTCTGTATATTTGTTCCCTTCTCATCCCCATGAAGCAGCTCTCTCGGTTGACTATGTCAGAGTCATCACATGGCTCTGGTTTGCTCCAGCCAACTCTTAACTCATGCCTTCATTCCATTTTCAGCTTCCCTGGTAGCTGGAAAATTTTCCCCATGCTTCTAATTTCAAATTCTTAAGAGGAAAATCACCTAATTCAACTCCTCTTTGGAAACAGAGACACAGGTCAAACATCACTGCCCAGACTACGCATTGGCTTCTCTTGGGTAATATACCTGCTCTGAGGTCCACACAAGACCAGGAAGCCGACTTGAGAGGCAACAAAATGGAAAAGGATCGAATCATTTAAATGTGGCTTGACAGGCAAGAGAGTCTCTGAACCAGGCAGTTTCCCATAGAAGGAGGTGTGAGCAGGGCAGGTCTTAGAAGTTTAACCCATCTAGGAGTGTTAGTAATGGCTTGCCAAAGAGAAACGGAGGTGATCTCAGTATGATGAATTTCTTACGTTAAATTCTTCTGACATTTACAATATCACATTAAGTCCAGTATAATATCATTGAGATCAAAAAAGTTGATATCCGTGAAAGTGCATTGAAAAGTACTTAATACCACATAAACGAGAGAGCTTTTATCATCAGGAATTCAAAGCTTTTATTCACTCCTTTAATAGATGGTTCCTACTATGTGCCAGGCACTGCTCTATTTACTGGAGAAAATCAGTCACCATTTTTCAAATTCCAAGTACACCAATGCTGTGAATGTACATGTCTTTTCAAAGCAATTAAATGATTTTATTTCTTTTCAGATGAAATCTGAATGGCTAATCACAGTTACTTATCAGCTCCTGAAACCTAAATAGCAGAAATGGCCAGTCCTTGCGTGAGACCTCCAAGCAAAACAGCATGTTACAGGAAGTATATTGCTAATTCAATGAAGTGGCACACACTGCTTTGTGTCATTGCTGAATGGATGTCCCATTACAGCATCCGGAAACCCTCCTGCTGACAACAGCATATTTCAAGGAACTTTAAAACCGACTTCGCAATCCCCTCCTGGGACCCAGATATTCCATGGTTCATGTATTAGAAGCAGGAATAGATATAGCCTGAGCAGATCCTTTTGTGTATATACACATTTCTGCCTGCCAGATTCTTCCTAGAATACTAACACTAGGCTTTAACTTTGGGATTTTTTTCTCTTTTCTTTTCTTTTTTTTTTTTTTTTTTTTACTTTATTCCCCTCAAACACTATGTAGCTTTGCTAGATCATACTGAACAGCTGCAACATGCTACCCAGTGGGATTGCTGAAATTTTTGGCAATTGCTGAAATGACTCTGTGTAGACACATATTCGCATATGTGGAGATAGAAAAATTGTTTAAGAACCAGGGGACCCATCGGAATGAAAGATGCCAGCTAAGTGGTAAACATTATTATTTTATCTGAAAGAAGAACAAGGCAGAGAAAAATAATTTTTGGTAAGGCTAAAAATGTCTCAGAAGTATTGTATTAATTATTATTGCAAAAGTTCATCAGGAGCCTCCAAGCTCAGCAAACTCGACCAGAAATCCATTTCCCTTCTGATTGTCTTTCAGGCAATACTAGTGCTCTTGCTCCTAATTACTTCAATTAAAAGTACTATATACGAGCTTCCCTTGTGGCACAGTGGTAGAGAGTCCGCCTGCCGATGCAGGGGACGCGGGTTAGTGCCCCCCTCCGGGAGGATCCCACATGCCGCGGAGCGGCTGGGCCCGTGAGCCATGGCCACTGAGCCTGCGCATCCGGAGCCTGTGCTCCGCAACGGGAGAGGCCGCAACAGTGAGAGGCCTGCGTACCGCAAAAAAAAAAAAAAAAAAAAAAAGTACCTTATAGGGACTTCCCTGGTGGTCCAGTGGTAAAGAATCCACCTTGCAATGCAAGGACGCGGGTTCGATCACTGGTCAGGGAACTAAGATCCCACTGCCGCGGGGCAACTAAGCCTGCGCGCCACAACTACTGAGCTTCCGCGCCTCAACTAGAGCCCGTGTGCCACAAATTACAGAGTCCATGGGCTCTCTCTCACAACTAGAGAGAAGCCTGCGCACCACAAGTCACCACAAGGAAAGATCCCGCATGCCTCAACGAAGATCCCGCATGCCGTAACTAAGACCCAGCACAGCCAAAAATAAATAAAATGAAATAAATAATAAATAAATCTCTTTACTTTATAATAAAATGTTGTCATTTCTCTTCCTCAGACCGTAGAACTATGGAGATACTTGTCAAATTGTTCTTTCACACTCCCAAATGAGATTTTTCTTCTCAGTACAATGAACTGTTTCATCCTGCTTTCTACTTATAAGGACTCAAGAAAAATAAGTGACCTTTCTGAGTCACTGAGGGAAGGTTTTATATGTTTTGTATGTTTGTTTGTTTGTTAAAGAGTACGAGCAGGAACAGTTAATACACGATAGATTCTTCTTCTGTGTACAGTCTTTTTATTGCCAGGGGCTGTCAAACACATGCAAACTCACATATCTGGCAAAAATCATCAGGATGCAGAAATCGTGTCCTCAAAGAGCCAGCCAGTCTCCCTCCTCTCTGAGATGGAACTCCTTCACTGTTTCAATCACATCTGTAACATGAGTTAATGTTCAGCAGCAAGAAAACATCTGTCCTTTGAAAGAGGGACTCCACTGAGTTGTGCCTCAGATTCCTGGCAGAAAACGTGGGATCGCTGGTAATGACAAGCATTGACTGTGGCAAAGTTGACTTGGTCAATTACCCTCTGCTGAACTGAAGTCTACATGAAGCATCTCACAAAAAGAGATTGCTTAGGAGTGACAGGAAAAGAGACACACTTGCACTTGCCAACTTCACAGAACATAGTTCTCACTTGAGTAAATTGGGATTTCACCTTATTTTCCATCATTTTCTCCCATTAAAACAGTAACACTAGCCATTTAGATGTGCTTACAAAACTACCATTTCTACTGGAGCTATAGATCACTATGTCTTCCCTTTTTCTATATTGAAATAGCTCTGCTCAGGGTAAAATCTCCTACCCATGGTTCACATGAGATAAATCTTTGAAGGACAGCAATGATGGCATCACCTAGAGTCAGGATATTAATTGCCTGTATCTTATCAAAAGAACCTAGTGTTATTTAATCTCAGATATCTGATAGGTGCAGTTTCAAATTTTTCTCTCAATGTGTTTGTAATCATGCTGGTCCAGAGAGGTATGTTATATAGGCATTGAATAACAAGGAAGTTCACAACAGACAGAAAACCCTAGTGAATCACCTCCTCAGACTCAAATGACTTTACTTCTGTGCTGGGCTTTGAGAAGAAATGTGGTGCAATGGAAAAAAAGTGGACTTTGGTTCAGGCCTGGGTGGGTTTGAATCCCTGCATGTTATTCATCTCTCAGTACCTTATCTTCCTCACTTACAAAGACAGTCTTATCTCATCTGATTGTTATAGGGGTTAAATGCCCATACGATATAGAGTAAGTCCCCTACATACGAACAAGTTCCATTAGGAGTGTGTGTTTGTAAGTCCAATTTGTTCGTAAGTCCAACAAAGTTACCCTAGGTACCCAACTAACACAATTGGCTATATCGTACTGTACTGTAACTGGTTTCTAATACTTTTCACACAAATCATACATAAAAAAACAAATGCAAAAAATAAAGAGAACATTTTAAATCTTACAGTTCAGCAGCTTGAAAAGTACAGTAGTACAGTACAGCAGCTGGCATACAGGGGCTGGCATGCACGTTCGCATCTTTGAAAGTTCTCAACTTGAAGGTTCATATGTAGGGGACTTACTGTAGTGCTCTAAGGACAATAAAAGTTCGATAAAAATGACCTCTTTTGGACAAGGTCATCAAATTCCACATAGAAGACTGGTAAAACTATTACAAAAGGTAAATGTCTCCTCAGCACTCTCAATCTCAAATTTCTACATAATTTTCCCATTTTTCAGTACTAACCTCATCTTAAATTCGTAGATTCCCCGTGATTGCGTGGCGACCCACTCTCCCCTCTTAAAGTTTATCCAACAGACTGAGATATTAGGGACTTATATGTGGTGCCATTCCCAGAAGCATCTGCATTTTTATAGAAAGATATTTGAAAGATCATTTGACCCAGAGGAAAAATTAGAGATATATAAGGACAGGAAACGTATCTGCAGGCTTTTCCATCATCTCTGGTTCCACACAGATGCCTGTGTAACCAAAGCCACGTTTCCTCTTCCTTGTTAACTGAAGCTGGATTTTGATAGAAGGGGGATGTACCCTGCCAAGGGCAATAAGTAGCGAATTGTCTAAGTAGTCATGCCAATGCTATTCCCATTTGCCAATTAAAGTTTTAAGAGTAGGCATGTGACCTAGTTTTGGCCAATGAAACATAAGGGGCAGTCTCCTAGTGGTTTCGGGAGGGAAAAAAATTTTCCCCTAGGAATGATTCCCCCCCCCTTAAAGGAAAATGTACTTTTGTTCTTGTCCCCTTTCTCCTTGCTCAGAACATTATTATATAAAGATGTTAGCTTATAGCTTTGGTAGCCACTGCGTTACCATTAGGGAGACATTGCCAACATAGACAATGGTGGATTAGGTAGAATAGAAGCCTGGATTGTTGGTGATACCACTGACCTACTACACTAACTCTGGAATTTCCTACTGATTATGTGAGTTTAGTAAATCACACATATATACTTTCAGTCAGGTATTCTGTTCTTTGCAGCTAAGCATATCCTAATTTATAGACACTCTAATATTTTGCCGTCCTTAGAGACCTCAAGAGAAATCACGAAGATAAGAACAAAGTCTAAGGGATTAAGAGCTAAAATAGAATTTTTAGCCCTCCCAAGATGAAGGAAGCCAGGCATATAGCTCTGGCTCTGAGAGAATGCTTCCCTGCCTTTAAGGTGGAAGCAAATTGATCTCAATTTTACAAGTGACTGGAAAATCTCTGTGAGGGCAGGAACCTTGTCTTATTTACATCTTTAGTTCCTGGCACATCGCCCAGCACATAGTAGGCAACTGAGAAACATTGGTTGAAAGGCTGCATGAACGTGGCGGAGTGATTCAGCTCGCTTGTCATAGCTTTCTACTTCTCTGGACTGTGAGGACCTACAAAGCTCTCTACAACAATTTGATTTGGAAATAAAGCCAGAAAACAAGAATGGCTTTCTGTGCTCCACCTTTCTGTTGCAAATTCTGCTCTATACTGCAGACCCACACCATAAATGCTTAGCCTTCCCAGTGCCCCAAACAAAGCTGTGATTTTCTTCTGATTCTCTCTTTTTAAAAAGCCCAAGACTATCAGTGTGTTTGTGTTTCTTTGTGTTGACCACAGGTTCTGATGTTGTTGCCAGTTCCCCCCTCACACTGTCAAATTTTCTGTTCCCTTATTCTTTCAACCATTTCAGGGGGGAAAATGCTAATTACCATGGGCTTAATAGCAGTTCTGAACTGCACCAGAACACAGAGGTCTCACAAATACCTGTCACCGCAGAAGTTTTCAATTACCATAATTCCATTCCTAATTCAAATTACGATAATTGCTCTCCATTAATGCAACTCTCTTAAAGCTGAAACATCACAGAAGAAGCTGGCATTCACATTAGCTCAGCTGACTACTTGCAAAAACAAACAGTGTCCATTTTGCAAATAAGATGACGTTAGCATGAACAGATATACGTATTGGTGCTCTGAGTTCATAAAAACCATCACATTATATTTTGACTATTCTGTCAACATTTGCAAAAACTGAAAACCATCCATATCTTCCTTCCTCTCTTCTATTCGGGATTGAAGGGTAAGAGCTGCTCTTCTGAAAGTTTCAGCATTTACCAAAAGAAAATTCAGCCTGTCAGCTCCTTAACTAACTTTGTTCTTACAAATACGTCTCTTCAGATAAAAACCAGTTTTACCACCCTGTAATCATCAGTTCCACTGTTAATGATTGTTGTTTTCCTGAATAAGTCATGCTTGTTTTTTCTCACTTACTGGGATGGGAACCACTTCCCAGAGTTCACTTGGTTGAATATCAGTGCTATGCCATCAATGGACTGTCCCTGGCATTTTACCAGGAAACAATAATTTTGTAATTTGAAGTATAGCCAATTCTTCATACTTGACTGCCAGAGGGGGGAAGGAAGAGCAAAAGGTGACATTATAAATTGGACTACCAAAGTATTTGGTTCCAAGGAAGCAAGTATAACAATCCTTTAATTCAACAAGTGAAAAGTGAAGCACTCTTCAATAAGTTTACCTAAATCCATTGCTTAAATGATAATACATTTCCAAAATGTCTAAAGAAGCACGATAAAAAGCTCGTTTTAAATTCTCAGCAAATGATCAAAGCCATTGCTACTTCTCAGTCCTGCAGAGTCTCTCTGTGGTATCTGGTAGTTCGGTCAGATACTCAAGAACCACAGTAGCTTTGAGGGTGAAAATTCTGCATCTCCAAATGCCACAGGCACCTTTAGAATTAGCTCCAGGCTGCACCAATGTAGATCTGTCCCCTGAAGACAGGGAACAGGAGAGTTCCACTGGAGACTCTGGAGGGCTCAGAGCGAGTTCACCTCATTACCTACATCCAGTCAACAAAAGGATCCAGGGATGGAGTCGCAGTATCACAGCTACACCCTGGAGGCTTCTCTCATGTCCTGTGCTCCCAAGTATTTTGACAGATATTTAGGTTATTGCTGCATTTTGCTCCTCAAAGTGAGGTAAATATACTCCATTTGTACCAAAGGCATCACAATACCAGATAGATTTCTGTCAACAAGGGGGCAGTCTCAGGATGATTGACAATGAAAAAACAAACAAACAACAACAAGGGGGCAGTCTCAGGATGATTGAAAATGAAAAAACAAACCAAAAACCCTAAAAAAACGTATTAAAGGAAATTTATGGGGATAGTATACTGTTAGACCATCATATTTTCTAATATAGTTCAAAAAATGTTCTATGAGCACCGGGACCACCTACAATAGTATGTGGCAAATGGGAGATGTTTGTGGAATGAGTGAATGGAGTGAATAAGTAAATTATCAATGCTGTTATAATGTGGAAATGTCTACTATGTTGGCTCCTTCTGCCTATCATAAGAATAGGATTCATAAATACCCAAGGATGCAAGAAAGGTCTCTGAGGAATCAACACTATAAAAGTCATTTACATGGAACTTTGCAGGCCAAAATACATCTAAAAATGTACTGAATATATATATATATAATATATATATATTATATATATAATACCATACAAGTTGTGTATATATATACACACATATATACACATACCATATAATTGTATAATTATATACCATACAAATTGTGTATATAATTGTATACCATACAAATATCAGGTGTTATTTATAAACTATATATAGAGAGAGAAGTGTGTGTATGAGAATGTGTGCCAGGCTGTGTGCTAGTTTCTTTCATGTACATAACCTCATTCATCCTGTTTTCCTCTCTCCTGTCTTTCCCTCTCTGTTATTCTCGCAATGTATATTTCCTTTTGACTCACTTTTTTTTTCCTGTACGCGGGCCTCTCACTGCTTTGGCCTCTCCCGTTGCGGAGCACAGGCTCCGGATGCACAGGCTCAGCGGCCATGGCTCACGGGCCCAGCCGCTCCGCGGCACGTGGTATCTTCCCGGACCGGGGCACGAACCTGTGTCCCCTGCATCGGCAGGCGGACTCTCAACCACTGCGCCACCAGGGAAGCCCTTGACTCACTTTTGACTCTTTCTCTTCACTTTTCTTTTTTTATTTGCCTTTTTGTTTAATTAAAATTAATAAAAACTGAAGAATATTTTTTGTATTTTTCAGTTATTGAATTAAAGTGTAGGTTTGCAATGTTTAATTTTTTAAAGTAGGCAATTTCAATATTTTAAATGAGTTCTCCTCAGTAAAAATCTGTATATGATTAGTTTTGCTTTTTCAGGAAATCAGAAGACATTGAGTTTAATTTTTTTCCATAATTTTTTTTTATTGAGGTATAAGCATTGAGTTTCATTTTTAAAATTACAAAATGTCCTCCTTCTGAGTTGGAAAGTAAACAGAATTACTGTAACTCAGACTCTTACCACCTCTCCCTTCAATGTTTCCAACGTCTCTTGAATCATCTGTACACCTTTGGTTCCTCCCCAAGCCCACATTACAATGTCATCCACCAGCAATACGTTAATGTTCAGGCAATGAGGCAAAAAGCCCAACCAAACTCTGGAGCTCTGAACTCTAGTCTGAGTCCAATCACTTTCCAGCCATGTACATTTAGAGAGATTGCTTGGGATGAGTGAGGTGTATTTTAATGGTCTCAAAAATAAAATGGGGACAGAAATAAATACCTATTCTACTGAATTCACAGGACTGTTATGAAACTCAAATAAAGTAATATAAGCAATAGTGTTTTGTAGCATGTAAAACACCATACAAATATCAGGTGTTATTAAGCTTTAAGCTTCAGATGTATTGCCTTTCAACGGTAGAGCATAGCAGTGAAAGCACAGGCTTTGGAGCCAGACTGCCACTCATTAGCTATAAGACTTTGACCATAGAAGACCTGTGCCTCAGTTTCCACCTCTGCAAAAAGAGAAGAACAATTGTACTTATAGCGTTATTATAAGGACTAAATAACTTACTATTATATAAAGCACTTAAAATAGCCCCTGACCCAGAGTGCTATATAAGTATTTGCTATTATTACCATTATTATTAATATTACTCTAGCTCAATATTCTATTGTGATTTTCCTGCGTGACAGTCATAGCTGTCCTTTTCTCTCTTCTACACTTTCCCTTCTCCTCCCAAGCACAGACCAGCCCTGCTTCGGCTAGACCAGTCTCCCTAGTGCCCTGCACCACGCGTTGGATCCTGAACCATGCCCTGTTCGTTTAGTATCACTTATAGAAAATGCCCTTTTCTCTCCTATCTACCCATTAATCAAATCCAGTTCAAGTCCGACCTCCTCAACCACCTGAACAATTCCCTTCCCTTTCTCTGAACTACAATGGCGGTTTCAATCCAGACTGTTCACCTGGACTTGCAATCACTTACTTCCTTGCACTGCTACTTATAGTTTATAATCTTTTGTCTTTTTCACCCACAAGGGCACTTCTCCCTTCTGCTGAGAAGATTCTAAAGACTGGGGTCCACTTCCTTGGCCATTTGGCTCTCAGGGCCAGTTAGTCTTGCCTTGAAATACTTCAAGATCGAGTGGGGAAGAAGAGCCCTCTCCTTTCTGGCACAGAGGTGTTAGCTGTGCGCCCAAAGCTACCAAGAGCCACGGCCCCAAACCCCTGTGAAAGCCAGTGTGAGAGAATGAAAGAAACAGAAAGAGGCAGAGGTGAGAGCTGGAAAGTGGGAATCTAGATGGTTTTCTACTTCCCGGTTCCAAATGTCCCTGAGGCTAACTCTACCTGTCCTCTGTACCTTGGTTATTGGATTACAGATGTCAATAAAGTTCCCTCTTATGCTTTAACTAATTTAACTTTTAAAAGCCTGGTATGGATACCGGCAAATATAATATCTTTTCCTATAGACAAGCCTCTGTCCCACAGCTGGGCTATTTTCAGCTTTCATTATATGACTTGTCCTTGTTCATTATCCATATACCACTGAAGAGCAACAAAAGTAAGTGATTCATTGCTGACACATGGCATTTCTCGAGCAGCCATTAATTAGCAAAACAGCGCTCAAACATAAATTGTTAAGGGGTGTCAGCAAATAAAACTGTAATCAGAATTTTTTTTCTCCCTTCTTGTGTATGCACCTTTGTGAATTGCACTAGGCAATTTCCAACTTTAATTTAAAGCTTATCAGGGAAACCAAGTATTACATTAATCTCTGAGAACTGGGTCTGAGTGTGCTTGGCCCTCTCCAGTCTCTCTTCCAGAAACAAGAGATGACCTGAGTCATAGCACATTCATTTTCCCCAGCCTACTGGGAGTCTCAGATCCCAGTACCCAAGGACCGCAAAGCTGAGCCTTGTCTCATGTTTAAGAAATAGAAAGAATAACAACTGATCACACACTGTGTACCAGGCGCAGGGCACATCAGGGGAAACATAAGAATGAATAATGTGAGACTTCCCTGCTGGTCCGGTGGGTAAGACCCTGAGCTCCCAATGCAGGGGGCCCAGGTTCGATCCCTGGTCAGAGAACTAGATTCCACATGCATGCCGCAACTAAAGATCCTGCATGCCACAACTAAAAAAAAAAAAAAAATCCCGCATGCCGCAACTAAGACCTGGCGCAGCCAAAATTAATTAATTAATTTTGGGGGAAAAGAATGAATAATGTAATTCATTCCTGAGTCATCGTCATTGTCAGGTTCTCCCCCAACACCCATAGTGTTTGGACTTCACTGATTTGGTGTCTTCCAACTTCCATCACTAGTATGTACACCTCTGAGCCTGAGAAATTCTTCTAGAACAATACTCCTTCATAGCACAAAAGCCAGAAGTGCCGGGAAATTAACACCTCCGATGCCTCTTCCACTTCCCATCCCTCCACCCCTACTCCTTGACCCTCACCCCCTCCCCAGCAGCCCTCAATCTTTGAGTAACAGGAGGTATATAAATACTCAGCTCCCATGACACTTGAGGAGCATAAGGCGAGACACATGGGTGGCCCACTACAATAGACTTAATGATGGACATTTTATTGGCCTCCTCTCCTTTGCTCTATTACTTTTCCACCTCCTGCTGGTGTTCCCTGTATATCTCCCTGGGGAAAAACAAAAACAAAACCACCACTATTTGCATTCAAATCTTTATTTCCTGGTCTGCTTCCAGGGTAACCCAAATTGAGACAATGCCCTTAAAGAACTTATGCTCTAGTAGAAAAGACCAGGCTGCAAATAATATTCCTTTAATAAAGGAGTAAGGACTGTGAAAACAGAAAATTCCTTGTGATTCACAGCAAATAGAAATCATATAACAGGGCTTCAGGCAGGGGAGGCTGCAGACCTTGTCTTTCACTTTAAACCTTTTTTTTTTTTTTTTTTTTTTTTTGCGGTACGCGGGCCCCTCACTGTTGTGGCCTCTCCCGTTACGGAGCACAGGCTCCGGACGCGCAGGCTCAGCGGCCATGGCTCACGGGCCCAGCCGCTCCGCGGCATGTGGGATCTTCCCGGACCAGGGCACAAACCCGTGCCCCCTGCATCGGCAGGCAGACTCTCAACCACTGCACCACCAGGGAAGCCCCATTTTTTAAACTGTAGTATAGTTAATTGACAATATTGTGTTTAGCTTCAGGTGTACAACTGAAAGTGCTTCAGTTTTATATTTATAATATCGGGTTGGCCAAAAAGTTCGTTCGGGCTTCTCCGTAAGATGTTATAGAAAAACCCGAATGAACTTTTTGGCCAACTCAGTAAACAAATTCTTTTTCAGATTTTTTTCGTTATACGTTATCACAAGACATTGAATATAGTTCCCTGTGCTCTACAGTAGGTCGTTGCTGTTTATCTACTTTATACATCGTAGTGTGTATCTGTTAATCCCAAGCTCCTAATTTACTCTCCACTACCCCTGCCACTTATCACCTCTGGTAACCATTAAGTCAAATCAGGGCACTTTCTTTCTTCCTCACTAAACCATAGCTGCATTTTCAACTGGATGCTACATATCCACACTGTCTCAGGTTGAGCTCTCTGGGAGGCTGACTCAGAGACGGAATTTAGTGTGCGGATAGTGCTTTGGGGAAAAAGGAGAACAAAGCAGGTCAATGCCAGAGGGAGATGTGAAGCTAGAAAACCCCGTCAGAGTTGTCCTGTGCTGAGCCAAAACGCTCAGGTCTTTATACCCCTGCATAGATCAGTCATTCAACGTGCGCTGCCCGAGAAGGTGGCACTGAGTGAGGCGACTGGTTCTCTGCTGCTGAGGCCATCAAGACCCGCAGGCTGTCACTCCCACCGGCTAGGGCAACAAGCCCTCCGCTGAAAGGGGGTCCAAACAACGTATCCCACTATTCATCGTACATTGGGATCTAATTTCTCAGCCTGATGGTCACCTCCACAGGAGTCTCTTCTAAAAGTTATGGGTTGGAGAGTTCCACAGTGTCAGCAAATTCCCATGGTCTCCCCCTTCCCTCCCCTTAGACTCCCAAGGCTTTTGCCAACACATTCAAATCCCCAAACACATTTTCTGGAGTCCCATGAGCTTCCTATTATCAGCTGAACTAGCTAAAGTTCAGGATTGGAATTTATAGGAGCTTGGGATTAACATATACACACTACTATATATAAAACAGATAACTAACAAGGACCTACTGTAGAGCACAGGGAACTATACTCAATAGTTTGTAATAATCTATAAGGAAAAAGAATCTGAAAAAAATAGATATGTATGTATGTATAACTGAATCACTTTGCTGTACACATGAAACTAACACAATATTGTAAATCAACTATACTTCAATTTAGAAAAATAAATAAATAAAGATGGGAATTTAATGGCATAAATAATCAAACTTAAGTTAGGGTTAATGCTAGGCTAGGACATAGAATCAGATAGCCCAGCAGACTCAGGTCTAACAATCAGGTTCAGTTCATCTAAGATAGCCAGGTTATTTAAGTATTCAATGGATCCGTCAAATTACTGGCATTTTTCTCTGTCCTGGGCCCCAAACCCTTCTACCAGATTTGGGGAGGTGGATGACTGAGCCAGTTTGATTCTAGAAAAACCTCCTTTGAGGTGACTGCGAGTTCAAGTATGTCACTCCATCCCTCTCATACTGCCTTACTCAAAGCCCTGCTATCATATGAGGGGAGGGGGACACCCAAACTGCCTAGCACCCAGGATGTGAGTTAAGCATGTCCGGATACCTAAATATACCTGAAGGCTAGAAAAGCGTAATTTGCACCAAGTTCCTAAGCTCCCCATTGTGTTCATTATGTTTGATTACTGCTTTATAAAGACCCCTTCTATTCTATCATGGAGGTCCTTGCTTTAAGCAAAGATTGACACAAGAGAAGAGAGGAAAACAAAGGATCTGTGCATTTAGCAACACACTTAGAAATTTAAAGTGATCTAAACAAAACAGACTGTCATTATAACTAATTATGTTTTTAGTTTGGAAATGAACTTTGACTCTAATTCAAAGTAAAAAATTACATATGCATTTATCATTTTCTAGGGTATTCACCCTGTACCATTTCAAATTTCACATTTTTCTCAGTCTGTTTCTTCACTGAAACAGTCAGACAAAACAAACATAAAGATAACAGCACAATAACACAGGGACTTGAATAACTGGAATGTCTCTTCAGTCAGAAGTATTTTTGCTTCTACTAAGGATTACACTACGATAAGTATTATTACCCTCAAGATCAATGGAATGAAGGATCTGCCAAACCTAACTCAATGCCAGGAAAATCTATATAGTATTTACAGATTTCAGATGGAAAGATCCAGCATTCGTAGCACAAAGCATTTGTATTCTTTTTTCCTCCCCTCTCCTCTCCATTTCCTTCTAGAGCCAAAACTATCTGAAGGACTCATTGGCAGAAATCTCCTTGTTCATAAAGATGATACTGTGATCACAAAACAGAAGACTGAGAATTGTGCATTAACCATCCTTAAAACCTGGACTCAGTGCAGACTCGTCCTGTGTCTATTGCTTCGCTTGCTTCATGCTATTCTCCCTGAAAGAGCTAAGCTGTTACTGAAATATAATCACCCCACCTATGAGCAGGCAAACTGAGTAGATCAAATGGATTTGTAAACGTTTATTGGCTGTTTCAGTAAAGCTGCACAACATAATCATGGACACTGAACTCTGCCTTCATTAGCCATGCAAAACTCCCCGGGTCAGTATTTACATTTAGGCTGCTTATTAAGCTTCTAGATGCTGTGATTCAATCAGCTTCACAGAATCCACTTTGGTATGGCTATGTGACACAGAAATGATGGAGGGCAAACAGATTCAAATTAGTCCAACTGCAGTCAGCATACCACTTTACCCTTCATTTACTTCTGAATTTGGATACATCCCATGCAGCTTTATGTGCATCTGGAAGACCTAGAATGTATGTACCTTGTGATGAATTTAGCAGCCAAAATGAATCACGGCTATTCAGAATAAAGAATCAGGCATCTTATATGGGGATGTGGAGATATATGTATATGATAGCTGATTCACTTTGTTATACAGCAGAAACTAACACACCGTTGTAAAGCAATTATACTCCAATAAAGATGTTAAATAATAAAAATAATAATAAAATTAGATTATATTAAATCAAAAAAAAATGAGGCATCTTGTTAAGGCCTAAGCTGTCATCCATTCCCAGACTGACACAACCCCACCATGTATGTGAAGGGGGTCAATGACCCAGCCAATGATTCAATAAATGGAAACAAGCCTTGCACTTTGGTAGAATGACTGGGTCAAGATCACAATACACAGGAGAAGGAGAGGTAAGTATAACCAGGAGAAGGAGAAGTCATCTCCACTTCAAGGGGACTATTCTTCACCTGATTCCAAAAGGACTAGGAGGCAGCAATTTTCAGAAATATTTATTTATCTACTCCTTCATAGAAAGAATAAGGGATATCCACGGAAGATAAAACTGTGACAACAACGAACACATCATGGTGATCCAGTTGAACCCATGGAGTTTCTCCCATACTACACATTGCTGACCTCATCATAAACATCTATTAACTGTAACAATCTAAAGCGTAAGTCAGGGCTTCCCTGGTGGCACAGTGGTTGAGGGTCCGCCTGCCGATGCACGGGACGCGGGTTCATGCCCCAGTCCGGGAAGATCCCACATGCCGCGGAGCGGCTGCGCCCGTGAGCCATGGCCGCTTAGCCTGCGCGTCCGGGGCCTGTGCTCCGCAACGGGAGACGCCACAACAGTGAGAGGCCCACGTACCGCAAAAAAATAAATAAATAAATAAAAAATAAAGCGTAAGTCAGACAACAAGGCATTAACTTTGTGTTAAATGTTCAGAGTCCTAGCATTATGAGAAGAAGCTAGGAATAAGACAGTTCCTATTAGTGGTCAACCAAGGAGAGAATAAAGGCTAAAGATGGTAGCAATCAGAGGAGGAATAAAAAGGAGATGGAGTATTAAGTAACATTTGAGTGATTACCATGTGGTAGGGATTGTACATTCCCCACTTAATATTCACAACAAACCTGAGATACATATTATTGTCATCCCTATTTTATAAATGTAGAAACTGAGGCACAAGGAGATTAAGCAGCCTGCTTAAGATTCTACACTCTGTAAGTGATATGATTAGATTTTAAACCTGGGAGTCTAACGCCAAAGACTGACTTCTTAACCACTATATGTAAAGAGATATCTATTTAGTGGTTTATATGATTAATCTTTAACGTATCTAAAAGAGAAATGATGTAAAGAGCCAGTGTATATAAACTCATTCATATTTTCACTGTCCATAGAAATATCTGCATGTCCAGATACTTTCTTGGGATTTCTGAAATAATGTTTTCATTATTTTGGACTACATCTAAAGATTTATCATGGCTATTAACATTAGGATCAACACAAAAATAAAGGTAATAAGAGCTGATTGTTTTTCAGAAAACATAGAGTCTTTAAATTTTCTTCTTGAGCCTGAACTCTAGGTTTCAATATTTATAACATGGTAATGTAGATTTTTCTACTGAAACATTTATTTGGCTAGATTTGAGTCTATATAAATATTAACCTAAGAAACCAGGCTTGGGTCTATATCTACATGAAACCATGAAATTGCTTTGTCAGATACCACTAAAACTTCTGTATGCTAATGAAAGAGAGAGGTAAAGTAAGGCTGGTATTAATCAGATTTTCCTGATACGTAGCTGAGTAGAAACACGACAAGATGAAAGCAACTGACAAGTAATGTATTTAAGGGAAAAATATTCAAACTACACATAGTTTGATCCTCATCTGCTAGTGACCATATCATAATCCAAGAACAAAATCTGAGTCTGTATTCCTAAAAATTCTCAACGTGAGATGCTGCTGTCTCAGTTACCCTCTGCTGTGTAATAAACGTTCCAAAACATAAAGCAATAATGGTTTATTACTTCTCACAATTATGTGAGCTTTGACTAGGCAGGTCCTCTGCTGGTTTCACCTGAGCTTATTCATGCATTTAGCAAGGCAGTTGCCTGGACTGGAAGGTCCAAGACCGCCTCACTCACATGTCCAGTATTGGTTCTAGCTGTTGGATGGGGCCCCTCAGTTTGCCTCCTCCTGGTCTCTCATCCCCCATAGACTAGACCATATTCTTCAAATGCGGGGGGAGTCTCAGGAAAATGTATCGAGAGAGAAGGTAAAGGATGCAAGGTCTTTTGAGGCCAAGACTCTAAGTCTCAAACAACATAACTGCTGCCACATTCTGTTGATCAAAGTAAAACAAGTCTGGCCCAAATTCAAGGGGATGGAAAAAGAGACTTTACCTCTAGAGTATGAGAACAGCAAAGTCACATTGCAAAAGGGCATGTATATCGGTGGGAAGAATTTGTGGCCATGAAACAATTTAACACACACACACACGCGCACGCACACACACACACACAAACACACACACAGAGAAAAGGTTGGCCAGATTGACTGCATCAATGGCAACATCTCAACATCCCAGTTGTGATACTGTACTATAGTTTTGCAAAATGTTGCCATTGGAGGAAACAGGATGAAGCGTACATGAGATCTGTGTTATTCCTTAAAATGACATGTGAATCTATAATTATCTCAAAATAAAAAGTATAATTTAAAAAATTCAACTGGATGGGCTTCCCTGGTGGCACAGTGGTTAAGAATCTGCCTGTCAATGCAGGGGACACAGGTTTGAGCCCTGGTCTGGGAAGATCTCACATGCCATGGAGCAACTAAGCCCGTGCACCACAGCTACTGAGCCTGGGCTCTAGAGCCCGCAAGCCACAACTAGTGAGCCCGCGTGCCACAACTACTGAAGCCCGCGCACCTAGAGCCCATGCTCCACAACAAGAGAAGCCACCATAATGAGAAGCCCACGCACCACAACGAAAAGTAGCCCCTGCTCACCGCAACCAGAGAAAAGCCCGAGCACAGCAACAAAGACCCAATGCAGCCAAAAATAAAATAATTTATTAAAAATTAATAAAATTTTAAAACAACTGGAAAGAATCATAAAAAGCATAGTAAACAAAACAAAACTTGTTACCATGACATTTACCCATTCATGGTGAGGCCAGATATAAAATAATATATGCAATTTATCAAGCCATTTATTCAACAAATATCCTTTGAGTGCCTATCATGGGCCTGGTACTCTTCTAGGCACTGGATACATAACAGTGAGCAAAGGACTAAACCCCTTTCCTCATGAAGCATACCTCCTAGTATTTCATTCTGAATACTATGGCAAACTACAGAAAAGACTCAAGGAGAAGGCCCAGATGCCAACAATAAAGTAGTCAATGAGAAAATGGCTCTATAACATAAGGGAATATAATACAAAATATATTCAAAATCTCTATTCTAGAACTTTAGAACCTTCCAGGAAGTGTAATTAGTCTTCTTTCACTATTTCCAGATCTCAATAACCCAGAACGATGGGATATTTCACAGGCACTTGTATATGTATATGAATGTACGTATGTATAAATATACATGTATAATGTATACATTTATCAAATCATCACATTGTACACTATAAACATATTTCAATTTTGTCAATTATTATCTTTTAATAAAGCCAAAAAATAATTTTTTTAAGATAAAGAAATTGAATTATTCAAGACTGAGCTTCTTATTTCCTCACCAACCTGCCAGACACAATCTGGCTACCCAAACTTGACAAGGATGTTGTCATGTATTTTATCACTTTTGTTTCCCTGCAATCTATTTTCCCTTTTCCTTTGAGAAAACTGCTTCTTCCTTGCTCTTTGGATATGTGGCTTGGTTAAAGCCAGTCCTAAGTTAAGTATGAAGGTGGCCATATGATCCAGCAGTAAGTCAATCAGCATGTTCAGGGATAGATATATAACCTAAATGGCCAATGAGAGTCAGGCCCAGGACTTTTGTTCCAACTCTTGGGCAGCACTCTCTTTTTTCCTGTGGTGTTAAATGAAAAGGATGTGAGCTGGGAGCTGCTGATTGCATCTTGCCAATACTAAGGAAGAGCTAGCCTGAAAATGGCACCAACACATAGGAAAGCCAAGCAGAGAAATGGGGAAAGACTGGGTCCTGGTGAATATATTTGAGGTATTTGAGGTTCTGAATTCACCTACCCCAGGACTCCCCCTCAAACGGTTTTTGTTTTTGTTTTTTTGTTTGTTTTTGTTTTTTTGTTTGTTTTTGTTACATAAGCCAATAGAATTCTCTTTTGGCTTAAGCTAGTTTAAGTCAGTTTACTGTTACTCATGACTGAAAATGTCCTAACCAATAAAAAGGAAGATGATTCAGAGAATCTGGGAGTGTCTTGGGAAAGCAAGATGGAGGACTAGACAGGAGAATAACTAGCAATTTTTCAGAAAAAAATGAAAACTGAGTTGCTGTATGCTTGCTTTCTTGCCTTCTCTGGCACCTGAGCCAAAAACCTGCCTGACCCTTCAGCAGGTAGAGTCAGCAGCACCAGTCTCAGAATTTGATGAACACACATCAGGATAGTATTATGAAATGATCTCTATTACTAAAATGTTTCTTTTTGTATCAAAATAAAAGAGAAGCACCTTTGTGTTTACAGAGCATTAGAGAGATAGATGATACCACATGATGACCCAAACCATCAAACAAGGTGCTCTGGTTACAGATATGTAAGGTCCAAATGCCAGATTAGAGAGACAAGTGTTTCTCTAAATGTATTAGTCAGAGTTCTCCAGAGTAACAGGACAAATAAGATGTGTACACAGAGACAGAGAAAGAGATTTATTTTAAGAAACTGGCTCACCCAGTTCAAAACACTGGCAAGTTCAAAATCTACAGGGTGAGATACCACACTGGAGACCCATGAGGAGCCAAAATTGCACTTCAAGTCTGAAGTCTGTCTGCCGGCAGAATTCCCTCTTGCTGGGCAGAGGTCAGTCGTTTGTTCTATTTGGACCTTCCACTGATTGGATAAGGCCCACCCATATTATGGAGTGCAATCTGCTTTCATCAAAGTCCACTGATTTAAATGTTAATCTCCATAACACTCCCATGCAGACATCCAGAATAATGTTTAACCACATATCTGGCACCATGCCAGCCAAGTCAGCACATAAAATTAACGATCACACTAAATATAGGAACAACAAGTTTTAGCAAATTTCTCCAGGTCATCAACTAAAATGTTTCTGGCTTACAAAATCGAGATCTATAGAAAAATATCCTCCCAGTGTGCTATCACGGACGTCCAAGTCTGAAATACACAATAAGCATAGCTGGATATGATAGGAAGAGCATTTCCCCAGCAGTAAGAAGGCCTGAGTTCCAGTCACAAGTCTGGTGCTAATATAGCCAAGTCCTTTCACCAAGCTGGATTTCAGTTTCCTTATCTCTAAGGTGAGAGGTATAAAACTAGTGATTTCCAAAATACCTTCTAACATTTAATTATGCCATGCTTCTAATCTCCTCTCTCATCGAGGACCACTAAACTGACCCCTTCCTAGAATCTCTACAGTCTGTGTTTATAATACTTACTTCAAATGCCAAATTGGATGTTGTTCTCTTTTCCAGCTCCAATTTTTATGCTATTTAAATAAATGTGGGACGTGTGATGCTGAGAACAGCAATGACAGGGGTCCGTGGGTGTTGGCAACAACCCAGCCAAGGTGACACTGAACTGCTAGAAGCAGCCCACACTAAAAGGTTTTCTCAGCTGTATCAGGTGAACATTTTGTTTTTTCAATGGAAAACAAGTTAGATCCAAAAGACAGAAATGATGACAAAAGCATTCAGCCCTTCTCTTAGTGCTGGTGCATTCCTGAGAAATTTCTGCTCAGAGGGAAGAGATATTTCAAGATGATCAAGAAAGGTTTGAAAGCTTACCTGAGGAAAGAGGATTTGAGTTAAAGCTAAGAGGTAACCCACTTCAAATAGCATTTTCACTATTCCTAGCAACACAGAAATGCTCTTTTATCCCCCATAATTCCCATCACAGCACATTTATGTTTAGCACTTAAGATGTGATAAAAAAAATCAAATAGGAGAGTTACACTGTTGATGGGAATGCAAAATGGCACAGCTGCTATGCAAGACAGTATGAAGATTCCTCAAGATATTAAAAATAGAACTACCAGTTGATCCAGTAATCTCACTTCCAGGTATTTATTCAAAAGAACTGAAATCAGGATCTGGAAGAGCTGTTAGCATCCCAATGTTCACTGCAGCACTATTCATAATAGCCAAGATATGGAAACAACCTGAATGCCTATCAGTGGATGAATGGATAATGAAAATGTGGTATATACATACAGTGGAACATTATTCAGCCTTTAAAAAGAAGGAAATCCTGCAATATGCACCAACATAGATGAACCCTGAAGACATTATGCTAAGCAAAATAAGCCAGACACAGAAGGACAAATACTGCATTATTCCACTTATATGAGGCATCTAAAAATATTAAACTCTCTAAGCAGATAGTAGAAGGGTGGTTACCAGGGTCTGGGCAGAAGGGGAAATGGAAAATTGCTAATCAACGGGCACAAAGTTTCACTTATGCAAGATGAATAAGTTCTATAGATCTGCTGTACAATATTGTACTATAGTTAACAATGCTATATTGCACACCTAAAAATTGTTAAGAAAGCAGATCTCATGGTAAGTGTTCTTGCTACAATAAAAGAAATTTTTTAAAATTATGTGTTACAAGAGACATACATTCTAAGGGACATATACTAACAGGGAAAAAAGTAACATGGGAAAGAGGCAAATAGGTATTACAAAGAAGATGTGGCGATAGATTACAAAGCAGGAAGTGTAAATTACCATAGGCTGCTCTGAATTAAAATATCTTATAGCTATTCTGGTGATTTTAGTTGAGTGCACATTCCCTAAGGGCAAGAATCACATCCTTTGTGTTTGTCACTTCACTCAGTACATTGTCTCACACATGATAGGTGTTTCACATATATGTTGGGAGAATGAAGAATGAATGCCACTCCAAGTCATAGCTGTCTCTGGTGACTTAAAATTTTTGTCAGTCAATATAAGGGCTTTTCTAATATTCAGATACAGTCTTTCAGAAATCTAGTGATTAATGATTAAGAAGTGTTTTGAGTACATAACTTTCCAACTATTGATGAAGATTCTTAACAGAATATTGAGAATATATTTTTGAATAAAATATTCAAAACATGTTATTGCCATAGTTTGTTTCATTGGACCATTTTGCCCTTGCTTTTATCTGCAATATGAGAAATAAATGTAGCAAAAATTCCTAAATAAGAATGATTTCCAGTTTTCAACAAAGTAGCAAGATGCTCAGGATAAGAAGGTACTCCAGGTATGTGCTGATGGTTCCCACTGCCAAAATCTAATCTTCTCACAGGGGAGGTGTGGAGGTTGACAGGTCTCAGAGCCGTGCTTGCACATAAACTGCAAGAAAGCTTTAGGGAGTCAGAGGCTGGTTAGTTCCCACTACAGAAGAAGAGTGTGCTGGAGACGGAGAAGGTTTGAGGCCACAGACCAGAACTGGTTACAAGAGTTTCTATTAACTCTTTTTCTCTCTTCCACATTGCCCTGGGAGAATACTGACTACCATTTCACTACAGTAGTGGAGATACAGATGTTAAAGAAATAATACCAGGGTAGCACTGGAAGGCAGGTAGGATAAAAAACCTATAGTGATGAGACCTAGCAGAAGGACTGGCCACTGAATATTCCCTTTTCTTCTTCTCCTCCCCACTCCTTGGTCTAGGCAATTACATGAAAATGTGCTAGGCCAGCCCCTGGATGAAGCAAGGTATGGTGACACCTGGAGCAGAGGAAATTGGGGTGGGTGAAACCCAGATTACAACACCAGGGTCTCTCCCCATGCACTGAAATCTTAAAAGTACCTAAAGGAGTACAAGCTAGGGCCTGAGTTTATGCCCATCCCCCCATGTCATCATTGCAAGTCAAAGCAGCCGATATCTATAAAGGAGCAAAAATACATCTAGAAAATATCAGAAGCCTCTGAGGAGAATACACATTCTGAAAGAAAGATAACAAATAGAACACCTTATACCAATACAAAAACTAAAGTAGGGCTTCCCTGGTGGCGCAGTGGTTGAGAGTCCACCTGCCGATGCAGGGGACACGGGTTCGTGCTCAAGTCCGGGAAGATCCCACGTGCCGCAGAGCAGCTGGGCCCGGGAGCCATGGCCGCTGAGCCTGCGCGTCCGGAGCCTGTGCTCCACAACGGGAGAGGCCACAACAGTGAGAGGCCCGCGAAAGTAAGCCCATAATTTTAAACAGAAAAATTAATAAAATTGACAGGAGAAGAAAACATAAAGTGTCAAACAGATAAGTTTTAAAAATCCATACTTAGTGAAGTTACACTGAAATTTTTCTAAAATTTTAAATCTTTTAGAGTGAAAAGGCAGATAACTTACAACGTAAGAAAAATCAAATGGATATCAAATTTCTCAACAGAAAATACTGTTATAAAATACTGTTATATTTTATAAAAATATATATATGTTATATATATATTATATATATTATATATATAATATATATATTATATATATTATATATATATTATTATATATAATAATATATAATATATATATATTATATATATAATATATAATATATATAATATATATTATATATAATAATATATTATATATTATATATAGTAATATATTATATATAATATAATATATATAATAATATATATTATATATATTATTATATATATTATATATATTATTATATAATATATATATTTTATATATATTTATATATATTTATAAATATATATTTTTATATATTTATATATATTTATATATTTATATAAATATATATATTAAAATATATATTAAAATATATATATTTATATATATTTATATATATTTATAAATATATATATTTTATATATATAATATATATTATATATATAATATATATTATTATATATATATAAAATATATAAATATATTTTATATAAATACTGTTATAAAAATCTACAGAATGTTGAAGAAAAAGAAACGATGAATCTGTGATCTTATATCCAGCTAAACTATTACCTAAATGTAATGATGAGATAAAGTTATTCACAGGCTTAAGAGGTCACAAAAATTTATTATACGAAGACTTTTTTTGAAAGAATTCTTAAAAAATATACTCCAACATAATAAGTAACGAATCCAGGGGGGAAATAATAAGGCGTGAGAAGTAAGGATGAGGCAAAACTTAATTTACTTTTACCTAATAAGCAATAACCATAAACGCATATGCATAAAAACCTAAAACTAAAAGTCTAAACAATACTAAGAGTATAATGAAGCTTGAGGGAAGATTATCAGAGGGATATGAGAGAAGTTAGAATGTACTAAGGTTCTTGTCATGCTCAGTGGGAAAAAACATTGCTATTGATAAGCTTTCTAATTGTTTGATATGGAAAAATAAGCACAATTTTAAATCTTACTAAGTTGGGAGTACAAAAGTATACACCACCAGTATAAAAATAAAATGTATATTTTCAAAATAGAAGAAAAAAATGTCATCTACCTAGTGGAGTATATAAAAGGAAAAACAAGTGAAAAGAACTGTAAATAGAAAGCAAAAAAAAATTACAGAAATAAGTCTTAATAAAAGTAACTTAATATAAATGGATCAAACTCAATCAAAAGACAGAGAATCCCAGGGTGAATATTAAAGTGGAAAAAAAAAGTAAAGAAAGTATACAGAAATAATAATACCAGAATGGATGCCACGCAGCAACTAAGCCCGGGCGCCACAACTGCTAAGCCTGCGCTCTACAGCCCGTGAGCCACAACTACTGAGCCCGTGTGCCTAGAGCCCGTGCTCCACAACAAGAGAAGCCATGGCAATGAGAAGCCCGCACCCTGCAACGAAGAGTAGCCCCTGCTTGCTGCAACTAGAGAAAGCCGGCGCGCAGCGCAAGACGGAACGCAGCCAAAAATAAATAGAATGAATAAATTTTCTTTAAAAAATAATAATAATAGAATGGTAAATATACCAGGAACATAAGAAATAAAGCAGGTTATAGAACTTATGGTGAAAAATACAAGGGAAAAGAGGAACATCATAAACTGGTAAAAAGAACATTACCTCAATAAGATATGATAATCATGAATACATATATGTATGTAGCCTTGAAATGTATATATATATTTTTAATCACTAAAAAATAGCTAAATCAACAATTGTAGGTGAAGATTTCAACATATTTATCTCAGAAACTGCTAGATCAACAGACACAAAAAAAGCCAAATAGAAAATGTATAAATCCCACAAATAAGCTCGATAAGCTCACACAGAACGTTGTAACCAGCAACACAGATTGCATATAATTTTTTGAGCCCACAGGAACACTCACAAGAATTCACATTTTAGCACATTTTTACAAAACATAATACATTTACTAGGTTGGCATTTTTTCTATAATTCAATATTGCAGACCCCCTTGAGAATTTCATAATCTCTTTTAAAGAGATGACCTTTAAGAATGCAGGCTAAAAGTCAACACTTGGTTACCTGCTATTTTATGCTATTTTATGATTTATGTGTCTTATTTCTTATTCCTTCTGTTTTACTTAAATTAGGCGATGACTCCTATGAGTAAATTGTATTTTCCCAGGTATAACCCCTGCCTCCCTTGGAATGAATAATACAATCTGAAACACATTCTTCTGAATACCTCTGATGGTAGTAAATTACCTTTACTGTTATCAACAGTTATTTAGTGTCATGTCTGGTAAAGAAGGTTGATGTTTTGAGCCACAAATAAATTGTGACTTTAAAAGAGTCATATTGACTGTAGAATGAATATTTGCAGTATCCTTTTGCCCTTCTTCCAATAATAGCCCCTTATTTCGACTTTTAATCTCCTCCCCCACTCTTGCTCCATGCATATTGGATAAAACTAAGATTCCATGGGGAAGCACATGCCCCAGAATGAAACCAAAAGCCACAGTGCATTCCCTTGGCCTCAGAGGTGGTTTCACTGTGGGCATGCAGTCTAAGTCTCAGGACTTATCTAGGAGCTACCAGAAATGATGCTCTCTGCTTCTGATAGATTTTAGCCTGAAAGGATGCTACAGTCACTTTTGCCACCACGCAGGAAAAGCCTGCCTGAGAACGGAGCCAACACAAAGGAAGCAGGGCCCAAGGGACAGGGAGACAAAATAAAATCCTGATGATATTAGAGTTTCTTTTTCCATCTGTGTTTGAAAACAGAGCTTTCCCCTAAAGTTTCCAGGTACATGGACCAGTAAATTCGTTTTTACTTAATTCATTTGAAGGGGGGGGTTTCTATAACTTTCAACCAAAAGTTTTCATAATGTGACTTGCTTATATTGCTCAAAAATGTGCTTTAAAGGCAATTCCAGAAAATAAGCAAAAATATTTTGAACCATGACAGTATAATTGAAATGAAATCTCCCAAAGTAATTACAGAGGAAAATAAACATTTGGATACACAGATTTTTACATATTTGGTAAAATGTCTGTTTAATTTCAATTTATACTTTAGCTATTCTAAAGTCAGATATTCATCTTGATGCAACCTGGGTCATATGCCCATCCTTGTGACTAGGTGATTGAACAGTGTTACCAGAAAAGAGGGATAAAATGGGTGCTAGGCAGATAAAAGCAACAAATGTTCATTATGGTTATATCTGAACAAGTGTGAGCATTATAGGAAAGCATTTTAATTTTTCATCATTTAGCAGATTTTAATTTTTTTTAAAGGGGCTTATGTCTTGTATCAAGGATTTTAACCTAGAATCCACAGATTACTAGTGGATTCAGATTGTCCATAAAATCTCTGACAATATGCAAAATTTCTGTGCATGACCATATGAAGATTCAAGGGAAGGGAATCTATAGCTTTTATTAGATTCTCAGAAGAGTCCATAATTCAAGAAAAGGTTACGAATCACTACCTTGAGACAGCAAGGTGGTTTTGATGCCTAATGAACAAATTCCAAGGGAAATATATCCACCTTTTGAAATGACTCAAGATAGAACATGTACGATACAGCAGTAGGCTAACAGTGGCTATTTCTGGTGAAGGGACAAGGGCTAGTTTTTCTTCTTTGAACTTTTCTGCATTTCCAATATTGTCTATGATGAATATGAATTATGTCAGTCATATAAAAGGTTAATTTAAGAAAAAAAAGTGTGCCTATATCCCTGGGTGTATCATAAAACTTCCAGGTCCAACAAAGCAATAATCATTTCAATATTTAAATCAATGGGCAGTACAAGAATGAAGCATCAAAAGGCATACAAACTCAAAAGTAATCAGAAAATCCCATATTCTCTGAACTGAAATTGTGCAATTCTCTCTTAAGCTCACTAATTGCCCAAACATTCAAGATGTTAAAAAAAAAAAAAAAAGAAAAGAAAGAAAAAGGAAGGAAAATGTGAATGACTCCTCAATCAATCCTGCTATCAAATTCTATTCCCATTCAAATGCTCCCCCAAGAGCTTTAAAACCTCATTGGTGAAGACTGTCCTCCAATAAAGTGTACCGCTGTGCTCTGTGCCAAAAGATTAATAACACTTAACCAAGATGATGACTTATAAGTAGTCTCCATTGGGTGAGTCAGGGTAGGAAAAGACTCATTGCTGCTAGTGATAATTATCCCTGGGTAAATTATTTCCTAACTATGTTCTCCCAAAGGTGACTTCTTACAGAGAGCTCTTACAGAGAAACCAATAGCCTGATAGGGTTTATTTTAAGGTCATAATCTACTTGCCAGCCTATGTCAACCTAACAGTCTTCCTCTTTAACCTTCTTCCTTTTTATCAAACCTTTCTAGAAAGTATTCTTCATTCCTCTCCCTCATCTAAAAAGTAACAACAATAATAACAGGTAGCATTAATGGAGTACTTAGCAGAATGTCACAGTATATAGAAAGGGCTTTATAGTCATTCATTCATTCATTGTTTTATTCACAGAACAAATATTTACTGAGTACCCACCACTTGCCAAGCACCGTGTTAGGTTCTTAATATCCATTAGTGATGAAAGCAGATAAAGATGCTCAAATGGAGTTCTCATTTCACAGGGAGATGAGCAATAAAGAATCATAATAAGTAAATTAAATAGTATGTAGTTCTGACCTTAGCAACTGGAGAGAGCTGCCATGAGTAAGATGGAAAAAACTGTAGGTGAAGCAGGTTTAAAGGGGAAGTTCAGGATTTCAGTTCTGGACACGTCACAGTTGTAGGAATGTATATTAGCCATCTGATGAGATGTCTAATAAGCAGGTGGATATATGGGTCTGGAGTTTGAGAGACAGGTCTGTATTAGAGATAAAAGTTTAGGAGTCATCAGCATATGGAGGGTATTTAAAACCATAACGCTGGCTCAGGAGAGGGGAGGGGAGAAAACAAAGCAGAACAAGGTCTGAGCCCTGTGACACTCCAACATTGAAAGCCCAGGGAAACAAGAAAAAAAAAAAAAACAGAAAGGAACTGAGGATGAGAGATCTGTGAAGTAGGAGAGAAATACCATAGGATTTAGTCCAGGCAGTAACCAGGTACTATTATTCCCATTTTACAGATAAGAACACTGAGGCTTAGCAAATTGATGCTGCCCTGGGTCACACAGCTCTGTCTTCTGGACCTGATGTGGGTTTGTCTGATTCTGTCATCTAGAATGCTGAACCACTACCCACCTAATCTTCAAGGCATGTCTCTCCCCTAAAAATACCTCTCAAACGCTCATTCTCCTGCAGCGCGTGTACTTCAAGACTAAAATATTTGGACATCATTCTCCATTCTCCCACTGTTTCTCATAAGATCATCTTAGCTCTTTCTACCTTCAGTTTTTTAAAAATGTGCCTTTGCTTCTTCAAGGTATGTTTGTAATCCCCCATCACTCCTTACAGCCTTCCTTAATATCCTCATCTATTGACCTCCCCATCATTTCTTGAGATCCACTGAGGACAATGGAAGTCGAGATAAATCAGTAGCAGTGTGGGTGATTATCCAACAGCCCCTTTTCCACTGCTGAGACCCGACTCAGCCTAAGTACCCAAGATTCTGATACTCCGTTCTGCAAACAGAGCCTCCTAGACTTGCATACAGCCCGCTCCCTCATGCCCATCAATGTTAATGATTGACTTCTTTAAGTCCTCCAATTCCGGACCCCTCAATTTCCTTCTTCTCTTTGGACACCCTCTTGACTTCACTTTCTTCCCTATTGAGCTGCAGCTTCCAAGACAACTCCTCTGCTCGTACACCTCAGCAGCTAAAGGTTGCTAAGGGAATCACACCACAGCACAGCTTGCTGCTATGTTATGACTTCCAATCTCAAACAGACCTTCAGTGTTTCTGGGAAAGACTTTTCTATTCCTTTTTTTTGTTCTATTTTCCCTCCCATGCCCTGAGCGGCTATTCTAAGCCTTCATCGCTCTAATCAACCCTCACCCACTCCACCACCACACACACCATCCCCCTCCAAATCATCAGAAAACCTTATCTCCTTCCTATTTCAAAGAGAAAATAGAAGCCATCAGTCACAAACTCTGTACTCCCAAAATTAATTCATCTGCCTCTCCTTCCGGAATAAATGTCACTTCTCTTATCTAAGACTGACCCCTTTGCCTCTGGATCTCATCACCTCTTACCTCTTCCCTTTTGGCTCCTGTATCTTCAGCCTTTCTCTCTCCCCTGGTTCCTACCTGCAGCAATTAAACCTGCTCTAGTGTAATAAATAAGCTAGTGTATGTGGACTTTTCCTCGGACACTCTTTGGATCAGGAGTGTTTTTTAATTCTCTCCACTGGAATCCTACTGTTCTTTACAAGCTTGGCTCAAAAATTCCCTTGGTTCTATGATCATCCCTAACTGGAACATATCTATTTGAATTTCCATAGCATTTTGGGGTACCATTCTTAGATCACTTACCCCATACTGTAGTTTATGCTTCCATTCTTTGGGTGTCTTTCTTTCTTTCAACAAACACTTTCATGTAGCACTTAAAATGTCCTAGATGCTGTTCTAAACACATTTTAAAATACTGACTCATTTAATAATATCAACCATTACAAATATTCACTCATTATCCGTATATACTTTGCTATAATTATATCATATATTACATCATATCATATATCATATCATATAAGTCCTTGAAGGCAAAACTCGTAATGATATACCTTGGCCTCTCTCTATTATACTCTCCCAGACTGGGTGGGCACCTTGCCTATAATAGGGCATTCAATATGTTTTCCAAATACAAAAATGCATGGAAACAACTTGGGCATCATATAATCCTTGTACCAATGCCAAAAACACCATACCCTGCCTTGTATAAAATGAAGACATATCTCACATGGTCTTTCAATTATGATGGACAAAATTATATGTAGTCATATTTACCTTTGAAAATCGCTTAGAAAATTGCCACATGGTTGAAGCCCTTTGTGTTATCCTTCAATAACTCTAGAAAACCCAGTGTTCACTCCAGTGTTGCAAGAGATACATATCTGTTTACTGAGTGCCAAATGAGATCGTCGGTTTGCATCTTATAAGACAAATGATGTAGCTTTAAATCCTAGAATCACTTACAGCTGGTGAGATGTCACACAATGAGAAGCAGGTGAAAACTGGAAACTGAATCAACCAATAGAACTACAGATTCCTATTCCCGAACCCACAATCATATATGCTTATCAGGTGTAATGGCAGGTAACCTTGCCGAAGTTTCTCGTGCTAATCGTATCTCATTGAATCTGAACACATTAACTGTAAGACATGTAGTTTTGTTTACCATTAAGAAATTTAAAATACTGCCAATTCACTATGTCATGCCATCAACTGTAAGAAGAATCCCAATATTAGAAATGTTAAAATGTATATCTTAGAATCAATAAGTACGGTATGAACATTTTTAAATCAAACTGTAAGATCCTCAAAAGCAAAAAACAAAAATTAATTTTATGTACCCTACAGAGCCTTGTCCAAAGTAGGCAATCTTTTATCAAATTTGGTCAAATATATGTAAAAACCAGTTGAAATTCTCCTAGTGGGTTAGGAACCATCTCTTAATCTATGAAGAGTCATAATGAATCAGCATCTTGTAATGTTACTAGAATAAAATAAGTTCACAGGAAATTTCAATCAAACACTGTTAGGCTGCACTCTGCAGGCCTGCAAACCTTGTACTTGCCTAGACACGAAACTGAAGAAAGAGCCCAAAGACAGTGACAGAGACATCAATGGATCTTACAAGTCAGAAGCAAGCAAAGTCCTGGAGCAACACCCCACTCTATACGGCAGACAGCAGGCAGGACACAGCAACAAGCTTCTCAGCGGGAGAAGGAGGCTACCATTTATAGGGGGAATTGACATCAGGTTGACTCATCAGTTACCAGGGAAACCAGTACCTGGGGCAGGGGGCAAGCACGTAGGCAGTTACTGATTAAGCCCTATGATTAAGAGGATTGGATAGTCCTGTGAGTTAGGTGTAGGTGAAGCAGGCCCTGGTCAAGTAGGGGGGATGTACAGGGAGCAAGAGAACAGCCATCTTGAGTGGCCTGACCATACAAATGCATAAGCAGATTCCTCTTTATTACAAGTAAAAAACCCAAAGCTTAAATCATTTTGATCCCCAATATCCATTTGTAAGCAAGTATAATCTCATTAAGATAAATCCTAAAAACAGTACAGAAAATAAGCAACAGGTTCCCTGAACATTGTGGGTAGAACCAAAAAACTGAGCCATCAACCAAATTCACCACCTTTACTATTTATATATGAACTGCTGGGGTTGGGGGCATTTCTGCCTTTCTCCTTGTGTCTCTGCTCTGCCCACAGGGGTAACTTCTGCCTGTGCTTCCACCACTGTCCTCTCCCTTACTAGCTGAATTCTCCAGAGCCCACCTAAGGCATAAAATGTTACAGATGAGTCAGAGCCTGAGGCAGACCCTGGATCCATTGCACAAATGGTCAGGATCACTAAAGTGAAATTAGAGACATTAATTCCCAATTCGTGGCCAGGTGAGTCAGACTCGGTCTGCCCTGCAGGTCAACTATCAGGTGAGAGGGAATTGGGAATCTGCTTTTAAGTTTCCCAACTTAAGTCTTGGGCTGCAGCATTTTAGACAGGACCATCAGGCAACTGCTCGGATATTATTGTCTATTTAAATACAGTTCTTAGTGTCTGTGCTCCCTCTTTTGGAAGCCCTAGGAAAGAGAATACTAAATAATAAATTCCAGCAACAGAAACCCCATCCAAAACCCTTAGAGTGAAACTCCTCTCCCCACCCCCATAGCCTCCTCTACTGCTTTGGTGTTGCCATATAGTTCTAACCATCTTGGTCCACAGCCATTTAATCTCGGTCCCCAACTTGCTTTTTTTTTGCCTTCATACTCAGCTGCCACGCAAGTGAAGACTGGGAAAAATTCCCTGAGATTCTTCTAACATGGGAACAGCCCTGACCTCCATACACAGAAAATAAGTGAGAAACAGGTCTCATGCATCCAAGTCATTTAATGATGTTAAAAGAAATTTGACAGATACATAGATACATAGATACATGTCCTGATCTTCAGTGAGTAAAGATTTATGTCCAACTTTATTGCTGAAGTCTTATATTTTCTTGGCAATTCTGCTATGTATCATTAACCTTACAACATCTGCTAAGATAAAATTTAAATAGGGCATGTTTTATCACTTTATAGACATAGGCAGTACTTCATTGTTCCTAGGAGCTTGGACTTCTAGAGATGAAAAGGACATGAATGATCATTAAATCCACTCCAAACATTTTATAGATGAAGAAACTAAGATGGAAGGATTGTCTGTGATGCATTTAGCCACTGATTAAGAACCAATGCGCTAGGCAACTAAACTTTTACTAAAGGACCCCAGCCACAGAACCTGATCAGAGTTAAGAAACAGAATGAGAAAAATAATTTTTATTCTTTCGTTATTTGTATGAGGGCAGGGTGTATTGGGGGAGAATGGGGGAGAAAAAGCATAGAATACAGACACATGGAATGCTAGCAGGGATATTGAGATACTGCCCAAAGAAACATTCTAAGAGACAGGGAGGCCCACCTAGTTATTGTTTAATAAAACCAGCTTGATATTTCAATATAAAAGCAAGAATGGCTGAAAAGTGAGTAAGCATCTCATTAAAACCACTCTTAAATTCCACTTTCAGGCCTCATCAGAGTATCAAAGGAAACAACAGCACACTTTTTTTCATTTATAAACTATCAGATATTCTTTTACAATCATCCTTAATCTATTCTGAAAGCCTCCAAGTCTTCTCAGTGCAACTTTATCAGATATGTATCCATAGTCTGCATCTTTACATGCATACATTCAAATATGTATCTAAATATATGAACTACTGTTGCAATTTTGTGTTACAAAAACTGAATAGCATAATGATGCAGGTTTGAGTGGGGTTTTTTTAAAGGCCGTTATATTTGTATACACATCCACACAAATCACATGGGCTTATCTTTCTGAAAAAAAAAAGTTTTAATCCCTCAGGTACTCTCCTCTTAACAGAATCAACTTAATTTCATTTGACATCGTCCTTTAGAGAACTGCAAATTCAATGAACGCAGCAGGTCCTGATCTTGGTTTTTAACAGATGGCCTCAACAACATGACAGTAATAGCATCTGACACGCGTTGTTTCAATGATCTCTTTTACTCTTGGAAAAGTATGGAAGCGTTATATCCCGTGTGTTCCTTCAGATTGTTATTTCTGGCACGCTCTTCTTGGCATATGTTATGATGAACCATTCATAACAAATTAAATTTTCATTAAGGTAAAAAAAAATCTTTATAATCCATAAGCCTACAATTTGTCTTGGTTCCCAAGGTAACATATTCTGTGCAAAGGGGCCAGTTCTACAAATAATTGAGTGTGGGGCTGGCTTAGATTTATTTTTTAAGAATTAGCTGTTTTGCTAAAGGGGAGGGGGAGAGAGGGCAGATGGGAAAAGCCTAGAATCCCAGTAATGGAAAAGAAAGATATCTGCAAGATTCGCGGGCTTGCTCGCAGAGCATTTTTGAGGGTACACAAAAATCACAGGATCCCAGAACACACATCAAAAGAGGCTAAGCCACGTGATACCACATGAATGGCACCACAAGGGCTGGCTATAAAGACCAGCTGGAGCGGCAGAATTCCTGTACCTTTAAGGCGAGCTTTAGAGTTGATTGTAGCTGTAATTAACAGCTTCCCCTAACTGTGCAGCAGAATTTTCCTGAAGGACTCAGTGGTTTTACTCACTGGCAGGTTTAGTAAAATGGGATTTCAGGCAGCACAGTGCTTTCAACTCAAAGTAGCTAAATCTAGTTAAAGCAGAAACATCAATGATTTTCAGTGAGCGTTCATCATAGAAATGTCTGAGCACCATAAACCACTGCCACTGCTTCTTTCACAAGCAAGCTGCAGCTAAACGGGGCCCAGAGGAAGCGAGAAACCTAACCTAGGCCTCTCTCCTCCTGGGCTGACATTTAAATCCCATACTATTTTTTTTCCTATAATAATATATTCAAGCCTACTTAGTAGATGGTAGGCTACTTTATTTTCAATACACACTAGAAATATTGGTCACCATTTGGGAAAGAATTTGAATTTAATTCTTTACTTCGCCTCACCTTGAGCACAACCTTCACTTTGGTGATATTTCAGAAACTGCATGAGACAGAATCTCTCTTACATGAACTTTTGCTATAAGGCACTTCATTAGACCCTTTCTACTGAAAATTGAGTTCAACTCTTCACAGAGAGAATATACAAATGTGTAAACTGAAGTCCAAAATAGTATAGAAGAGACAAACAGGTTTACTGTTGAATAGCATATTATAATGAGTATAAAATATTAAGTATGCTTATGAAATAAACACTTTATACTTTCCCAAGTAGTTTCAGATAGGAACCTAAGGAGGAAAGAAAACTGAAGAGAAAAAAAAAATGGTGAACACAATGAGAAATAGGAGTTTGGCAAGAGTTTCCTCTGCTCATCTGCTTAACTAAAAACAAAAGAGGTTAAAAGAACCCATTAGAAGTGGCCGTAACAAGACTGTCACTCTATTGCAGAGCAGCTGCAAGATATTTCATTAGAAAGGGAGGTTCCAAGAAACGTATGTGCATGAGATTCAGGACTTCATAGATGCTCTCAAAGAACTCACAGAAATGAGGGTTTGTGAAAGAAAGAGGAGATGCAAGCAGCTGAGGGCATCACAATAAGTACACACTTGAGAAAGAATCGTCTGTGATAGAAAGAGCAGCACGTTCTGGAACCAGCAGGCGGTGTAAGGCTGGGAACAGAGTCCTGAGACGAGAATGTCCTGAAGGCTCCCTGTAACACTGTAGCCTCCAGTTGCTTCCACCCCTTGGAAGAGGGCAAACTTCTTTGGACAAGGTCCAAAATGAACCCACCTTTGTCAAAGTCGGATCTAAAGTAAATAGTTCTGTAGGAAATGTTCACTGTATTCATTTGAAAACTCACATGTGGAAAACGGTATGACATAACCTCATGAGATTAATTTTGTATTAGCTATTTTCACTGAGAGAATCAACCATTAAATAGAACAATAATTCCTTCTTGAAGTAGATCTGAGTAAGAAACTCTAATTAGCCTTCTGAGATATTGAAGCCTTGGTAAAATAAATTTGATATAAAATATGTACTTCTTTCCAAAAGAACCAGTTTTCTACTAGATACAAAGAAAACCTTGATTAATTTATAAAAGGAGATTTTGAACAGACTCCATTTTCTAACCACAATGCAATAAAAGTCAATAACAAAGCCAGAACCACTTAGCTATTTTAAAATATTCTCCTAAACGAGTTTGGATCATAAAGGAAATAAAAATTATGATAGACCATTGAAGGAAAACCACCAAAAAATAAAAATGACAACCTTGACAGGGTCAAACAGAAATGCTATCAATTTTGAAAGAAATAATAAGTCAACTAAGCATGCAGTGTAAGAAATTAGAGGAAGAACTTATCCAGAATTGAGTTCTGCTCCTACCTGGAACTTAAATCCTTTCCCCTCTTCACCATCTCAGTAGACGGCACCACCATCTACCCTGCTTCAGCCCCAAATCTATGTGACATCCATGATTCCTCTTTTTTCTATTGATTGTAACTCAAATTCATCTACTCCCATTGCTACCTCCACATACCAAGGCCCATCAACTCTCACTTGGACGAAGGCCATGACCTCCTTTTACTCTTGCCCACCCAGAAGCCACTCTCCACACTGTGGCCAGGAGGTTCTTTTGGAAATATAAATAAGACTGTATCAGTGCTACTAAAATGATTCAATGGCTTCCCATTGCACGCTACTAAAATCCAAATTTCTCACCAAGATTTTACCTCAAAGACTGAAGACAGAGATCTGTAAACAGAATTTGACACACAGGTATGTTTTATTTGCCCTAAAGAGTATTTCAAAAGATTTTTAGTGTATTGCTAATGTTTGAAAAAGAGGATATTGCACATTAAAACTGGAAATTTCTGAATTTTCTTGAAAAATTGAAAAATATATCTAAACTGGACCCATGTTTCCATATGGTAAGTAATAACCACAGTTGCTACCACCGCACCTAGTCTCTAGACCCTAGTTTGGGTATCAAGAGTTCATCATCAAGCAGGCACAGTCTCTTTTTCACACCAAAGTCGTGAATATTTTTCTCTATGTAAGTACATTTTATCATGTGAGAAAATGCAATCTGGACAGAGAGAACCACGTGTTTCTCACCCCTGGGGCATTTTGTTTATTTATGACACCTGTTCCAAAACTGGAATGAAATGGAATGTCTATATGTTTTTTGATAATACACTAAACAGAATCTTCCAAATCTCCAGGTGTTCAGGGGAATTCAAGTATTTGGCATCACAAAGAAAAAGAAACTTCCAGGATAAAAACTCACAGGACTAATGCAAGGGTTTTAACACAATATAACAATGCAGTGACATCTCTTGACATTATATACATATTATTATGTATTCATTTCCATTTCTACATGTAGCTGCTGGGGGAGAAAATGATCTGTGGTCTACAGATTTCAAGCTCCTGGAGGATGGGGTACATTTTATCCCTGACCCACCTAATCCATTTGTAGCATCTTTCAAAATCTCCCTAGACACAAAGCAGAAAGAAAAGGTAATAACAATACATTGTCTTTAGATACGTTTTCTGTGAAATAGTTGGAAGAATCTTACAGCAAAAATTACATGTATTCTTGTGTCTCCATAAGGTAGGTAGACAAAAAGCTTTTATCTGCAATTCAGACAGGATGAATAAAGGTGTTAAGCGACTGGTCCATGCTATGTTTCTGGCTAAATTTCAGGTGACTCTCTGTAATTATTTCGCTTTTCAGGTGGCTTTGGAAATTTCTCCTCCTCTATCCCAGGAGAGCGCTTCCATTGTCTTCGCCACTCCTACCGCAGGGCTAATAGGTCTGTGATCGTTGTAGGCTGCAAGGCTGTTATTAGCCTCCCCCAATCCATCACCTCAACTTCTCATCCAGAAAGAACTTCAGAATAGCTGGCTAGAGTTTCCTACTTGATTTTTTCCTTTTCTTTTTTTTTTTTTTTTGGCTTTACATGCTCTGGTTTTCCTGACCTAACAGCTGAACACGTAAAATTCAACTGGTACCCAAAGATGCAGTATGATACATTCAAGCATCCCTCTGTATGTGAGGCCTTTGAGGCCATTTTGGGCAGAAATCAGATTTTCAACAACCCTCAAATACAGGAAACCAGTGCTTCCCATTTAAATTATCAGTCAACCCATGTTTTCAGCTCAAGTGAGATAGGAGAGGTATTGAAATTTTAATTCACTCCTTTTCAGTCAATCCACGTAAATAAAATTACAGTCATTTCTAGCATGTTGGAAATAGAATAACCCTACAAGTCAAGAGGGCTGAATTTTGGACCCCACTATGCCATAACTTGCTAGTTGACAAAGTGGAAATAGCGCTAACGGTGCTGTCTGACACAGAGGAAGTTACTTAACTTCTCTGACCCAGGTGTAAAATAAAGAAAATACTATTATTTCACATGGTAGTTACGAGGATCAGATGGATTTGCTTATAAAAAGGAATTAATGGGTGGTCTTCAATAATATTAGTCTCCTTTCCTATAAAATGAGGGAGTTGAATTTGGTGAGCTGTAAGTTCTCCTCCAGTTCTAATATTTTATGTTTCTATTATTTTTTTCCTGGGTACTAAAAATTGTATATCAGCCAAGTTCCCTCTCCTAGCCTCCAAGCTGCCCAGCCTCTCACCTGTAGACTCAAAATAGCTCCAGGCTCTAGACTCATGACCAAACCTCCACATCGAACCCTATTTTCAAGAACTGAATTGCCTCCTGATTTCCTGACTTGTACCATATTCCTCTGGGAATTGACTCGCATCTCTTCCCTCCCATTCCTCTCAGGATATGGAAGCCATCCCTGAGCCCTATTACCATGGCCTGGTCAGTACTACCTGCTGTAAGTCCTCCCTGCATCGACCACCTGCCGGCTTGGACACTCACTGCCTGCCTGCTGCCAGTTTGAGAGTCCTAAGCCAGCAGCCAGGGCATCTGTCCTCAGACCACTGCCAGGCCTCCCAGATACCAGCTACCCACCTGCTGGCCTGCCTGGCAGCGCTCACTGCGTGAAAGCCAACCCTGTTCTCTCCTGCCCCGCTGAGCTGGCACACCTGTGCGTGCCACACCATCAGCCAAAACCTGACCTAACATGGACGTGGACACTGATAGTAACACAAGGATATAATATTACTTATTATTTCTGAAACGAGTGCATGTTCTTTATACATTTGAGATGAAGTGTCTTAATATCTATATTTAGTCTATTTTGCAGCTCACTTTTTATTATCTAATTTGTTCATTAATTGTATTTTTATGGAGGTAAAGCATATATTCAGAAAAGTGTACAAAACATAATTGCATAGCTCAATGTATCACCACAAAGCAAACATATCCATGTAGCCAGTTACCAGGTGAAGAAACAAAACACCAGCAGCCCAGAAGTTTCCCTCAGGCCCCTTTCCAATCACTACTCTTCACTCCTCAACCAAGACAACTACTATCCCGACTTCTAAGCCCACAGTTCCGTTTTGCCTGTTTTTGAATGTCATGTAAGTGGAATAAGACATTATATACTCTCTTTATTTTTTGGTGTTTTTTTTTTTTTTTTTTTTTTTGCGGTACGCGGGCCTCTCACTGTTGTGGCCTCTCCTGTTGTGGAGCACAGGCTCCGGACGCGCAGGCTCAGCGGCCATGGCTCACGGGCCCAGCCGCTCCGCGGCATACGGGATCTTCCCGGACCAGGGCACGAACCCGTGTCCCCTGCATCGGCAGGCGGACTCTCAACCGCTGCGCCACCAGGGAAGCCCTATATACTCTCTTTAGTCTCCCTCCTTTTACTCTATATTTGTAAGATTAATCTATGTTTATTTGTGTGGTTGTAGTTCATTCATTTTTATTACTATAAAAAATTCCATTGTATGAACCTACCATAATTTATACATATGTTTTACTCATGATGGTTATTTAGGTTTTTTCTTGGTTTGGGCTATAACTAATATTACTGCTTCGACTATCCTTAGGCATGTCATTTAGAGCACATGTGCTTATGTTGCTGTTGGGAGAATACTGATTGAGTTATAGGGTACACATATCTTCAACTTTAGGACACAAATACCAAATTGTTTCCCAAAGTGGCTGAACTAACTTATATGCCTACCAGCAGGGTATGAAGATTCCTGTTGCATCATCACTAACCCTTGGTATTTTTTAAGTGTTTTGAATTTTAATATTCTGATAAGACAGTACTATTATCTCATGGTCTAATTTTCATGAACAAAAATTATTAATTTTAATGTAGTCTAATTCATTATATTTCCCTTTTTAATTGCTCATTTGCTGTCCTCTTTAAGAAATCTTTCCTCATTTCAACGTTATAAAGATAGTCTCCTATAATATACTCCATAACTGCACTGTGCATTACTGTAGCCACTAGCTACAGGTGGCTATTTAAATTTAAATTTCTATCAACTAAAATTTTTAAGGAATAAAATTTCAGTTTCTCATTCACACTAGCAACATTTCAAGGGCTCAACAGGCACACAGGTCTAGTGGCTACTGTAAAGGCCAGCACAGTTATAGAATATTTCTGTCATCACAGAAAGTTCTACTGAATAGTCCTCTTCTAGAAGCTTTATTATTTATTGTTTTACTTTTTCATATTTATGCCTATAACTCATCTGGGATGATTTCTGTGGGATCTAGGATATTGTTTTCCATATGGATAAACAATTGACTCAGCACATTAATTGAGAAGACTGTTCTTTCCCTGCTTCACCATAATGAAATCATTGTCACAAATAAAAATATATGTGTACATATATATACATAGGCATATATGCAATCTGTATATATACATATACATATATTTTTATTTATGACACTATGGAATAAAATGAGTCATCCTATCTTGTTCTTCAAAGGAATCTTAGCTAATTTGGTCCTTGGCATTTCCATTTAAATTTTAAAATCAGCTTGACACTTTCCACTAAAAAATTATTCGAATTTTAATTGACATTTCACTGAACCTCTAAATCAATCTGGGAAGAGTTTTCATATTTATTATATTGAATCTTCTAATCCATGACTATGGCACATCCATTGAAATATTTAGGGCTTCTTTAATTTCTCTCAGTAATATTTTATATTTTTCTGTGAAGAGTTTTACACATCTATTAGATTTACTCTAGGGTCCTTAATACTATTTGATGCTACTGGATTATCCTATAATCTTTCACTGTTATACAGAAACATTGCCAATTTGAAAAATTTTGATGATGTACCTAGCAACCCTGCTAAACTTATTTTTTTAATTCTACACACATGATCATATGCAAATAATTCTTATATCTTTTATTGCTTTTTCATGACTTATTGACTTGGTTAAAGCTATAGGGCATCAATCTGTTGGGGGTCTCCAAGGGTACCTGCAGGTTTTATGACTTCCTAGAAGGACTCACAGGATTCAGTATTTAGTTATACAAGCAAAAGGATACAAAGCAAATTCAACAAAGGGAAAAAGCACAAGGGGTGAAGAATGAACTAAACCAGGAACAAGTTTCAAGAGTCCTCTCCAGGTTGAGTCAAACAGGACATGCTTAATTCCTCCAGCATTTCATTGTGACAACACAGAAGAAGTGTTGTCCACCAGGGAAGCTCATTAGAGCCTCAGTGCCCAGGGTCTTTATCCCAGACTGGTCCCATAGGTACTCTTCCTAGCACATACCAAAATTCCAGATTTCCAGACTAACCATGTTGTTTGTACAAACAGTTTAGGTCCACCATTCACTCTTGTCAGCCAGGAAATGGTGAGACTACTCCTGAAATCCAATTTTCCAGTTGCTAGCCAAACACCAACCTTGCAAGCAGGACTTTCTAAGGATAGCATCTCAGGCCTGCTAATGTTAACTATTTTGTACAATGATTGAGAGTGACCAATAATAACTCTTTTTTTGTAATATGCTTCTCAGGGTTTATAACTGTTTTGCAAACTTCATTAAAAAGATGGAAAGTATTCTCTCCTTTTCCTTAATCTGAAAGAGTTTGTGTAAGATTGACATTATTTCTTATTATTTTCTGGAATAAACTAGTGAAGTCACCTGAGCTGGAGTTTAATCTGTGGGAAAGTTTTTAATTATGGATTCAATTAATTTAATAGTTATGGGACTCTTCAGATTTTATATTTCTTTTTATGTTGGTGTTCATCAGATTTGTTCTAGGATTTGGGGCATCATCATCCCATTTATAGATGAATAAAATGAGTCAAATAATTTGCCCAACATTGCATGGCTAGTAAGTAGTGTCACTGGGATTTCAGCCTATAAATTCTATGTCCAGAGGACATGTACAAAACCATCATATAAACCTCTTAAAAGCATGTTTTACATAGCAGAACTTCATTAAAAATAAACTCATAAACTCTAAGTTTAAATAATCAGAATTTCCTAGGGACTGGTGTTCTCTAGATACAAGTCTGATATGTTTGAACACACATTACGACATCATTTTAGGTTACTGAGAAATATTCTAAAACCAGTACATTTCAAACTTAGCAGAGAGTTTGAGATATTGTGTCAAAAATACATACTACAGGGCTCTATCACTGAACTACTAAATCAAAATCTCTGTAGGCAGAATCCAGGAATCTGTGATTTTGAAAATTCTCCCAGTTATTGTATATGCAGCCAGACTTGTAAAGCATTGCTTCAGAGCTAATGAACCTAGAAGTCATGACTGCTTAGTTCATGTGCTCAACGTATTAGCTAAAATAACCCTGTTCCTCGTTCACAACCTTGGACAATGCCTCTATCCCTGGCCAGTGTGTCTCCCCACATGCTTGCTGCTCCTCACATAGAAAACCATGTAAGCCTAGAGATCACTCCATCCAAACTCATCGCCAATAAAGGTCTGTGTCTCTTCCTAGTCTTATAACAGCACCAGCCCAGAAGAGCGCCAAAATCACAACTAACTGCTGAACAATCATCAACAGGAAGAGACTGAAACTTACCAAAAAAGATACCCCACATCCAAAGACAAAGGAGAAGCTACAATGAGATAGTAGGAGAGGTGCAGTCACAATAAAATCAAATCCCATAACCACTGGGTGGGTGACTCACAAACTAGAAAACAATTACACCACAGAAGTCCACCCACTGGAGTGAAGGTTCTGAGCCCCACGTCAGGCTTCCTAACCTAGGGGTCCGGCAACGGGAGGAAGAATTCCCAGAGAATCAGACTTTCAAGGCTAGCAGGATTTGATTGCAGGAATTTGACATTATTGGGGGAACAGAGACTCCACTCTTGGAGGGCACACAAAAAGTAGTGTGTGCATCGGGACCCAGGGGAAGGAGAAGTGACCCCATAGGAGACGGAACCAGACCTACCTGCTAGTGCTGAAGGGTCTCCTGCAGAGGCGGGAGGTGGCTGTGTCTCACCTTGAGGACAAGGACACTGGCAGCAGAAGTTCTGGGAAGTACTCTTTGCATGAACCTTCCTGGAGTCCACCATTAGCCCCACCAAAGAACCTATAGGCTACAGTGCTGGGTTGCCTCAGGCCAAACAACCAACGGGGAGGGAACTCAGCCCCACCCATCAGCAGACAAGCAGATTAAAGTTTTACTGAGCTCTGCCCACCAGAGCAACACCCAGCTCTACCCACTACCAGTCCCTCCCATCAGGAAGCTTGCACAGCCCTCTTAGATAGCCTCATCCACCAGAGGACAGACAGCAGAAGCAAGAAGAGCTACAATACTGCAGCCTGTGGAAGGAAAACCACATTCACAGAAAGACAGACAAAATGAAAAGAGAGAGGACTATGTACCAGATGAAGGAACAAGATTAAACCCCAGAAAAATAACTAAATGAAGTGGAGATAGGCAACTCTCCAGAAAAAAAATTCAGAATAATGATAGTGGACCACAGGAAAAGAATGGAGGCAAAGATCGAGAAGATGCAAGAAATGTGTAACAAAGACCTAGAAAAATTAAAGAACAAACAGAGATGAACAATACAATAACTGGAATGAAAAATACACTAGAAGGAATCAATAGCAGAATAACTGAGGCAGAGGGACAGATAAGTGGCCTGGAAGACAGAATGGTGGAATTCACTGCTGCAGAACAGAATAAGGAAAAAAAGAATGAAAAGAAATGAAGACAGCCTAAAGGACCTCTGGGACAACATTAAATGCAACAACATTTGCATTATAGGGGTCCCAGAAGGAGAAGAGAGAGAGAAAGGACACAAGAAAATATTTGAAGACATTACAGTCAAAAACTTCCCAAAAACATGGGAAACGAAACAGCCACCCAAGTCCAGGAAGTGAAGAGAGTCCCAAGCAGGATAAACCCAAGGAAAACATGCCGAGACACACAGTAATCAAACTGACAAAAAATAAGACAAAGAAAAATTATTAAAAGCAACAAGGGAAAAATGACAAATAACATACAAGGGAACTCCCATAAGCTGATTTCTCAGCAGAAACTCTACAAGCCAGAAGGGAATGGCATGATATATTTAAAGTGATGAAAGGGAAGAACCTACAACCAAGAATACTCTACCCGGCAAGGATCTCATTCAGATTCAATGGAGAAATCAAAAGCTTTACAGACAAGCAAAAGCTAAGAGAATTCAGCACCACCAAACCAGCTGTACAACAAATGCTAAAGGAACTTCTCTAAGTAGGAAACACAAGAGAAGAAAAGGACCTATAAAAACATACCCAAAACAATTAAGAAAATGGTAATAGAACATACATATGAATAACACCTTAAATGTGAATGGATTAAACGCTCCAACCAAAAGACACAAGCTCGCTGAATGGATACAAAAACAAAACCTGTACATATGCTGTCTACAAGAGACCCACTTCAGACCTAGGGACACATACAGACTGAAAGTGAGGGAATGGAAAAAGATATTCCATGCAAATGGAAATCAAAAGAAAGTTGGAGTAGCAATACTCATATCAGATAAAATAGACCTTAGAATAAAGACTATTATAAGAGACAAGGAAGGACACTACATAATGATCAAGGGATCAATCCAAGAAAAAGATATATAACAATTACAAATATATATGCACCCAACATAGGAGCACCTCAATACATAAGGCAAATGATAACAGCTATAAAAAAGGAAATCGACAGTAACACAGTAATAGTGGTGGACTTTAACACCTCACTAACACCAATGGACAGATCATCCAGACAGAAAATTAATAAGGAAACATAAGCTTTAAATGACACAAAAGTCCAGAGAGATTTAAGTGACACTTATAGGACATTCCATCCGAAAACAGCAGATTACACTTTCTTCTCAAGTGCACACGGAATATTCCTCAGGATAGATCACATCTTTGGGCACAAATCAAGCCTCAGTAAATTTAAGAAAATTGAAATCATATCAGGCATCTTTTCTGACCACAACCCTATGAGATTAGAAATCACTTACAGGGAAAAAAACGTAAAAAACACAAACACATGGAAGCTAAACAATACGTTACTAAATAACCAAGAGATCACTGAAGAAAACAAAGAGGAAATCAAAAAATACCTACAAACAAATGACAACGGAAACACGCTCATCGAAAATCTATGGGATGCAGCAAAAGCAGTTCTAAGAGAGAAGTTTACAGTAATCCAGTCCTACCTCAAGAAACAAGAAAAATCTCAAATAAACAATCTAGCCTTACACCTAAAGGAACTAGATAAAGAACAAACAAAACCCAAAGTCAGTAGAAGGAAAGAAACCATAAAGATCAGAGTAGAAATAAGTAGAAACAAAGAAAACAATAGCAAGGATCAATAAAACTAAAAGCTGGTTCTTTGAGAAGATAAACAAAATTGATAAACCATTAGCCAGACTCATCAAGAAAAAGAGGGAGAGGACTCAAATCAATAAAATTAGAAATGGAAAAGGAGAAGTTAAAACAGACACCGCAGAAACACAAAGCATCATAAGGGACTACTACAAGCAACTCTATGCCAATAAAATGGACAACCTGGAAGAAATGGACAAATTCTTAGAAAGGTACAACCTTCCAAGACTGAACCAGGAAGAAATAGAAAATATGAACATACCAATCACAAGCACTGAAATTGAAACTGTGATTAAAAATCTTCCAACAAACAAAACTCCAGGACCAGATGGCTTCACAGATGAATTCTATCAAACATTTAGAGAAGAACTAACACCCATCCTTCCCAAACTCTTCCAAAAAATTGCAGAGGAAGGAACAGTCCCAAACTCATTCTACAAGGCCACCATCACCCTGATACCAAAATCATACAAAGAAAATTACAGACCAATATCACTGATGAATATAGATGCAAAAATCCTCAACAAAATACTAGCAAACAAAATCCAACAACACATTAAAAGGTTCATACACCATGATCAAGTGGGGTTTTTCCCAGGGATGCAAGGATTCTTCAATATACGCAAATCAATCAATGTGATACACCATATTAACAAATTGAATAAGAAAAACCATATGATCATCTCAATAGATGCAGAAAAGTTTTTGACAAAATTCAACACCCATGCATGATAAAAACTCTCCAGAAAGTGGCCATAGAGGGAACCTATCTCAACATAATAAAGGCCATATATGACAAACCCACAACAAACATCATTCTCAATGGTGAAAAACTGAAAGCATTTCCTCTAAGATCAGGAAAAAGAGAAGGATGTGCACTCTCACCACTATTACTCAACATAGTTTTGGAAGTCCTGGCCACAGCAATCAGAGAAGAAAAAGAAATAAAAGGAATACAAATTGGAAAATAAGAAGTAAAACTGTCACTGTAGATGACATGATACTATACATAGAGAATCCTAAAGATGCCACCAGAAAACTACTAGAGCTAATCAATGAATTTGGTAAAGTTGCAGGATACAAAATTAATGCACAGAAATCTCTTACCTTCCTATACGCTAACAACGAAAGATCAGAAGGAGAATTAAGGCAACAATCCCATTCACCACTGCAACAAAAAGAATAAAATACCTAGGAATAAACCTACCTAAGGAGACAAAAGAACTGTATGCAGAAAATTATAAGACACTGATGATAGAAATCAAAGATGACACAAACAGATGGAGAGATATACCATGTTCTTGGATTGGAAGAATCAATATTGTGAAAATGATTATACTACCCAAAGCAATCTACGGATTCAGTGCAATCCCTGTCAAATTACCAATGGCATTTTTTTTTTACAGAACTAGAACAAAAAATCTTAAAATCTATATGGAGACACAAAAGACCCCTAATAGCCAAAGCAATGTTGATGGAAAAAAACAGAGCTGGAAGAATCAGACTCCCTGACTTCAGACTATACTACAGAGCTACAGTAATCAAGACAATATGGTACTGGCACAAAAACAGAAATATAGATTAATGGAACAGGATAGAAAGCCCAGAGATAAACCCATGCACCTATGGTCAACTAATCTATGACAAAGGAGGCAAGAATATACAATGGAAAAAAGACAGTCTCTTCAATAAGTGGTGCTGGGAAAATTGGACAGCTACATGTAAAAGAATGAAATTAGAACATTCCCTAACACCATACACAAAAATAAACTCAAATGGATTAAAGACCTAAATGTAAGACTGGACACTAGAAAACTGTTAGAAGAAAACATAGGAAGAATACTCTGTGACATAAATCACAGCAAGATCTTTTTTGACGCACCTCCTAGAGTAATGGAAATAAAAACAAAAATAAACAAATGGGACCTAATGAAACTTAAAAGCTTTTGCACAGCAAAGGAAACCATAAACAAGACAAAAAGGACAAACCTCAGAATGGGAGAAAATATTTGCAAACAAATCAACGGACAAAGAATTAATCTCCAAAATATATAAACAGCTCATTCAGCTCAATATCAAAAAAACAAACAACCCAATCAGAAAATGGGCAGAAGACATAAATAGACATTTCTCCAAAGAAGACGTACAGATGGCCAAGAGGCACATGAAAATCTTCTCAACATCACTAATTATTAGAGAAATGCAAATCAAAAGTACGATGAGGTATCACCTCACACCAGCTAGAATGGGCATCATGAGAAAATCTACAAACGACAACTGCTGGAGAGGGTGTGGAGAAAAGGGAACCCTCTTGCACTGTTGGTGGGAATGTAAATTGATAAAGCCACTATGGAGAACAGTATGGATGTTCCTTAAAAAACTAAAAATAAATTATCATACGAACCAGCAATCCCACTACTGGGCATATACCCAGAGAAAACCATAATTCAAAAGGACACATGCACCTCAATGTTCATTGCAGCACTATTTACAATAGTCAGGTCATGGAAGCAACCTAAATGCCCATCGACAGACAAATGGATAAAGAAGATGAGGTACATATATACAATGGAATATTACTCAGCCATAAAAAGGAATGAAACTGGGTCATTTGTAGAGACATGCATGGACCTAGAGACTGTCATACAGAGTGAAGTACATCAGAAAGAGAAAAACAAATATCGTTTATTAACGTATATATGTGGAATCTAGAAAAATGGTACAGAAGAACTGGTTTGCAAGGCAGAAATAGAGACACAGATGTAGAGAACAAACATATGGACTCCATGAAGGAAAGCCAGGGCAGCATGGGGAGGAGGTGGTGGTGGGATGAATTGAGAGATTGGGATTGACATATATACACTAATGTATAAAACAGATAACTAATAAGAACCTGCTGTATAAAAATAAATAAATAAAATAAAATTCAAATAAAAAAATAGAGCACCAGCCCATCGGATAAGGGCCCTACACTTATGATCTCATTTAACCTCAGTTACCTCCTAAAGGCCCTATCTCAAATACAGTCACAATGCAGGGTTAGCACTTCAACTTATGAATGGGGGGGGGGGGCACAGTTCAGTCCAAAGCAGCTGTACTAAAAACAACATCAATTACACAAAAATAACAATGGTCAGCCTTTACTTTGTGGTTATATATGCCAGTGCCAAGTGCTTTATTTGCACTATTCTTGTAATCCTCTGGTATCCTATCTGGTAACTACCATTATGGTCCACTTTTTACATGTAAGAAAAAGATCCCCCAAAAGATTAACTAATAAAAATCAGAACATGCCTTTCTCCTGATTAAAATTTTCCAGTGACTTCCTATTATTCTTAAAATTGCATCCAAACTCGTCCATGGTGTACATGGCCTTCCCCAATAGTTCTCTCTAGAATATTCTTCTCACAGATCCCTGCATGTTTGGCTGTTTTGTGAATCAAGTCTTAAGTGAAATACATCTTCTCAGACCTTGCAACTCTATCTAGTGCTATCCCTCCCAATTACCTGCCAACATAATGGCCTGTTTTTATTTTCTTCATAACATCATTTCAAAGTATTTTATTATATTACTTTGTATTTATTTTGTTATATTTTTGTTTCACGTGTCTTATTTAAATGTAAGCATTATATGGATAAAAGCCTTGTCTTTCTTCTTCAGCTCTTTATCCCCAGTATCTCAAACCTGGCATAGAATGGCAACAAATTACACTGAATAAATGTACAAGTAGATGAATGTGGGGATGAATGAATGACTTGTCCATGATCACACAATTAAACAAATGATAGAACCTGAATTCTAAACTAGTCATTCTCATTTCAAACTCTACAAAGTAATGTCTAAAAGAATTTATTCCAAAATTATACATCAAACTTAAAAACAAGGAATAGATTAATTCCTAGAAGAATTTGATTGAATAATAATTATAACCACCATTTATTAAGGGCCTACCCTGCGCCATGTACTCTGCAAAGGGTTTTTCGAGCACTGTATATTTAACCTTCAAAAACATCGTATAGCATCACTGTTATTATCCTCCTTTTGCACTGAGGAAATTGAGGCTCATAGAGGTTGAGTAATTTACCCAAGTCACATCTAACAGGTGACTGAGAGCAGACAGAACCCAGGTCTGAATGTCTTTAGAATTTAAACTATTACACTGCATACCATAAAATTTGAGTTGTTTTCAAATGATGTGTCAAATTGTATATATTTCCTGATCTAAATATGTACTTTAAAAATAAATTTAGAACAATTTGTGTCAAAAAATAATATGTAAATTTTATCATCACTCCTGACACTGTTCTTGTCTTCAATTCTTTCCCTCGCTAGAGAAACAAGATGCTACTTGATGGTGAAATTTTCCCAGCTCTAAAATCTAATATGTTATGTAGAAGCGCAGTTCCACTAGATAGAAATTATAGATGGAAGACGTCCAGAGCTAATTCATTGCCTTTTAAATGAAATAGCAAGAATGTCTTTGAAGGGACATTTATACCACCTAATAAGTAATCTCCCAAAGTGCAGTGTGCTAACGATTATTAACCAGCACAGACTGCTGAGGTTAATGAATAATGCTAATCTGAATCCATCTGCAGAAACTCCTTCCACTCGGGATTTTTTTTCCCCGGTTTTCTCTTGAGATGACTATTTACAAACTAAAGGAGAAATTAGAGACTCACAAAGAGTTATCAGACATCTACATTTAAACATCTATGGATGCGGAATGCTGACCTAAACATGGGAATAACAGATCACAAAGATAGTCTTTTGACTGTGTCTTTTCCAAGAGCCTGTGTGTAGCAGACCTGGAAAACCAACTTTCAACAGAAGCAGATGAGTTATGATCTGTTAGATTAAAGAATCCTACAGGGGAAAGGAAACATTAAAAACCATCCACAACTGGGGCTTCCCTGGTGGCGCAGTGGTTGAGAGTCCGCCTGCCGATGCAGGGGACACGGGTTCGTGCCCCAGTCCGGGAGGATCCCACACGCCGCGGAGCAGCTGGGACCGTGAGCCATGGCCGCTGAGCCTACGTGTCTGGAGCCTGTGCTCCACAACGGGAGAGGCCACAACAGTGAGAGGCCCGCGTACCGCAAAAAAAAAAAAACAAAAAAAAACATCCACAACTAAAACATCCTAAGCAACTCCAAAATGATGGTAAGAAAATAAGTTCATATAAATTGCTAGACTGGATAATATTCTGAAGCAAGTGAATAAAGCAGAGAGTAATTACTGCCACTAAAAAAAGGTTAGGCGTGGGGTGTAGAGTTTGAGAGCTTCCCACCGACAGCCTAGACTAGCATACCATTGTAGGGACGGCACACAAATCTAACGCACCGGATTTCAAGAACATCAGAACATCGAGTAGTACCACCAATATGGATTTTTCTTCACACAGTTAAATTTTTCCAAACAAAAACTTATGTTTACCACTCTGTCCAGAGCTTTCACTTTTCTCCTTTAAACAGCTGGTGATCGAAGGATGAAATTCAATAATGCAAAAGTCCTTCAGGTTCTCCTGAAGAAGTCTACAGCCTAGATCCAAATACCTCCTTATTATGTACAAGAAACATAAAAAATCCACCCTTATTGAAGACAAGAGAAAGAGTATGGAAAAGTTTTCCCAATCTCACACTTCATTTGTACTTGTTGAGTGACTTCCTAGATGGACAAACTGGCTTCCCAGCTTCTGGTCAGTTCCCCATAGCTCTCCATCATGCCTGTCACTATTAAAGAAGATTATTCCTCCTTAAACTCAAATACAAGCATATCTCTTGCCTGCCCCAAACCTCTGATGATGCCTATTTCCTACAGAATAAAGCTCAAATTCTCCAGCCTGGCCCTTCAGACCCTCTGCAATTTGGCAATTTTCTACCTCTTCAAACATGTGTCCAGGACACCCAGTCCCATACTTACACTCAGTTCCCTAAATGGACTCTTGAGCTACATACAACTAGGCCAGCATTTCTCAAACCCTGTGCTCCAATGGGCTTCCCAGAAACAGTTCAGGAAATAACACCCTGGCCTTGGCCCAGGCAGTTTCCTCTGCCTGAAATGCCCTCTTTGTCCACATCTCTAAAGTTCCAGTCTTCTGGGAAGGGCCATATCAAAGTCCATCTCTGCCAAGAAAACAAGTGATTGTCTCTCTCCCCAACCCTTCCAGAGATTACGGAAGCTCTCCTTTGTCACTTTATAAATAAACATCAATACCATGTGTTATGGTTTGCAAAACAACTTTTGCAAATATTACCTCTAAATGTTTACAAAAGCCCTGTGATTTCAGTACTATTTTCTTGGGGAAAGAGGAAGAGACCTTCAGACTCTCAGACAAGTTATTTCTATCTGAACCTCATTTTTATCTGTAAAATAGGAAGGATAATAACATAATTAAGGAATCATTGAGAATATTGTTATGATTCTTAAAACAAGGTACTTATTCCCAAGAACCTTACACAGTTCTCACACAGGGAACACAAACTGATTAACTATAAACAAAATCCGACTGGCATATTTTGAGTTTGGCCTGCACGGTACTTTTTTAGTTGAGCCAACATTTAAAGATTAGGAGTTCACATAAAATCCAGATCAGCTATCCAACTTATATTACTCTCCTAAAAAGAAGAAAAGGAGGAGGAGAAGAGGATGAAGAGGAGGAGACTGAACAGTAATGCGCTGGAGTTGAGAAGCTGGTATCTCCTTTGAGGAAGGAATTCATCCCCAGTGCGTCATAGTCCCCACCAGTCCCTTATGTCTCCTTGACACTGAAGCCAAGCGTTAGTCCCCCTATGATGATGTAGTTTATCATCATACACTGTTGTTTTTCTCATAGGAGAGAAATATATCTCAAGGATAATCCAAGAGTAACTCATGTTTCAGGAAAACCATGAAACAGCACAAACTCTGTGGAAGTAAAAACTATTTGTAAACGTTTGCTAGTCAAACAAGTGAATCCGTCTTACACCTGGTGCTATGGCCTGAATGTCCGTGTCCCCACCAAAATTCATCTGTTGAAATCCTAACCCCCAAGGGAGATAATATTAGGAGCTGGGACTTTGGGGAGGTGGTTAGCTCATGAGGGTGTATCCCTCATGAATGGGAGTAGTGCCCCAGAGAGCTTGCTTGCTCCTTGAGCCATGTGAGGTGGCAGTGAGAATACGGCTGTCAATGAGAAGCTGGGTCTCATCAGACACCGAGTTTGCTGGTTCCCTCATCTTGGACTTCCCAGCCTTCAGAACCATGAGAAAGAAATGTTTGTTGTTTATAAGCCACCTAGTCTATGGTATTTTGTCATTGCATCTCAAACAGACTAAGACACCTGGGCTGCTTCACTCATTTACATCACCATTCTGGTCTCTGGAGTCCTTTGGATTTGCAACCCCAGATCTAGACTGTGAACTCCATGGTGAGAGAGAGAAAGAGAGAAGCAACATTTCGTTGTTGTTGCTGTTACTTACTGCCATATCTTCCACGCATAGAACAATGCCTGGCACAAAGTAGATCCTCAATAAGTGTTTGTTGAATAAACACAATCTAACGGTAAGAGAGATGGCTATTTAAAAATGGTAACTGCAATTACTCAGTGACAAGTACTACAAAAGAAGTATGTACTGGATACAATGGAAACACAGCGGACTTTGCCTCCTCATCCAGCATAACATATAATAAAAGTGAGCAAAAAGGAGTCTGTGTCTCCTTGCCCACTCTCCACACCACTCCCCACCCTAAATGTTAGCGTCCATTGCAGGGTCGGAAACATCTTCTGCAAAGGGCCAGATAGTAAATATTTTAGGCTTTTCGAACCATGCTGTCTCTATCACAACTATTCTAACCTGCTGCTGTAGCACAAAAGCAGCCATAGCCAATACAGCAAAACATGACTATGGCTGTGTCCCAATAAAACTTTATTTATAGGCAGTGACCTAAATGTGGCCCACGGGACAGAAATTATTTTTAGCATCTTTGTTGTTCGTTGAATTGAAATATTTGGACTCTGATCTTTGTTGATACATATTTTTTATTTACTTGAAGCAGTGTAAGTGCTTCAATGTAAGTGTATTGTCAGGTGGTCTGACAATAACCACCTCCAGAAAAATGCTGCTGCAGAAATAGCAACAGCATTTTTTCTGTGTGGCTTCCTAATGGAAATAAAAATCTTTGGACTTTCACAATTAAAGTCCTGACCTCAATACAAATGCTTGGTCTTAAAAAGATCCAAGGGAGTATCAACTTAGAAACCTAACTACTTGTGCTGGTGTAAAGAAAATTGGTCTTATTACCTTATTTTCTCTGATGAGAACTCGAGGAATGGTATTTACTGAGATAATATTGGTTCCCTAAATTATAGTTTAGATACCTGGGCTAGAAAAAAAAGGATACCGTATTATACACCTGCGACATTCTCTTAATGAGAAAAAAAAAGCAGTTCTTCAGATGAAAGGAAACATCTCCATGTTGAAATTAACAACCTCTTTAGTCTGATTGTCCCCAGTGGAGCTGGAAAATAACTATTCTAGAATAGAAAATTAAGGAAAGTACAGAGAAAGGAGACAGAGAACATGGAGAGATAGAAAGATTAAATAATGAGGAAGAGAATAGACTAGGAAGGGGGGAAATAATAAGGAAAAAAAAGAGACCAACGAGCCTGCTGTGGGAAGTGGCAGGTTGTCAGGGATTCCTTGGAGGTCACGTAAATATGCCAAGGTCATGGACAACCAAAGTTTACTGTTTCGTTTTGTTTTGTTTGATCTGGTACATAGTACTTTACAGAAGTTAAGGTAATTGACTTATCTCAATTCTACGTGTTGGCTTGCAAATTGTTCCCCTTCTCCACTCCCACCCTGAATCCCAGCGCGCGCGCGCACACACGCACACACACACACACACACACACACACACACAGACACACACACACACACACACACACACACACACACACGGCAAGGAGAGACCGATGAAAGAGGCAGGCCACTCCGGATTGGTAAGTGGCAGGTTTTATAAGCAAGAGAGCTTACTTATGAGGTTTAATAAACAAGGGAACTTACGAGGCTTGTCTTGGGCGGAGGCAAGATGACACCCGGCCACCAGAATCTTAAAAGTTCATATAGGGGTTCAGTCCTATATTCAGTTCAGATGGCCTCAACACCACCTTACTCTCTCAAGGCTGCATCCTTGAAACAGCCCCTGCTGTGGAATGGTGGGCGGAATGTAAATTCCAAGGAGAAGGGTGGCGGAGGAGCCTCCAATTGCCCGGGGTCAGATCAGGGGTCAGATTGCAGTCACCACCTCTGGATGACCTTCTCCAATATTATGAAACAAACGTCTACTTTAAAACTCAGGTCAAATATAATTGCTTCAGTGTTACCTTCGTGTGTTTGCTTCCCTGGAACCTGCACTGGTATACATTGCACTTCCACCGTCTGAAATCCCTGTTGTGAGAAGAATCATGCTGCATTTGCCAGTGAAAAAAATACAGGGGCTGTAAAATAGGTCAGAAATGACTAAAACTGCATTGACTGCCTTTAACGTGACTTGTTGATTTCAAGGAGGACTGAGAAGTGGTTCTTACAAGTGTGAAAGGAGTGTAAGGAACTCTAGAGAAACTTAACTCCCATGTTCCACACTCTGAAACCTCTGCTGAAACTAAAATGGTGAGATTCACATGTGTTTTCTTTTTCCTGTAATTTTTCCTCCCTGTTACAAGATGGCCACCAGACCAGGTCTTTATGTTTTCTTCTCAGGGGAACTCACGTTGTAAGGCCCAAGCAGAAGTTGCCTAAAGATTACGCATCTTTCTGGATTTTTTTTTTCCCTAAAAGTCTAAGCTCATTTAGGGAGATAGGCTAGGTCTGCAGGGGAAGGAAAGAAGGAAATAAGGTGAATGCTTGAAGGGAGAGCTTCTCCCAAGAGTAGGAAAGGAACTGAGAGCTGTGGATTCTACAACAAAAAAGCTTCTGCAAAGTGAGGAGATGGCAGGACCCCTAAAAGGAATGATGGCTTGGTGTATGCAGGGAGACTGGACAGTAGGTACCCAGCCTCACAAAGACCCAGGTTCCAGCTTGTCACAAAAGACACTGTGTGGTGTCACTTATATATGCACTCTAAAAAAAAAAAAAAAGATTGAACTCATAGAAAGAGAGAATAGAATAGTGGTTGCCAAGGGCTGGGAGTGGGGGAAATGGGGAGATGTTGATCAAAGGGTACAAACTTCCAGTTATAAGATGAATGAGTTCTGAAAATCTAACAGGCAGCATGGTGACTATAGTTAATAACACTGCAGTGTATACTTGCAAGTTGCTAAGACAGCAGATCTTAAAAGCTCTCGTCGGGCTTCCCTGGTGGCGCAGTGGTTGAGAGTCTGTCTGCCGATGCAGGGGACACGGGTTCGTGCCCCGGTCCGGGAAGATCCCACATGCCGCGGAGCGGCTGGGCCCGTGAGCCATGGCCGCTGAGCCTGTGCGTCCGGAGCCTGTGCTCCGCAACGGGAGACGCCGCAACAGTGAGAGGCCCGCGTACCGCAAAAAACAAAAACAAACAAACAAACAAACTGTAATGTATACCTGAAATTTACTGAGTGTGGATCTTAAGGCTTCTTACCACCAAAAAAAAAAAAAAAAAAAGAAGTAACTATGTGAGGTGATGGTTGTGTTAATTTATTTGATATGGTAATAATTTTACTATATACATATATATAAAATCATATTGTACATTTTAAATATATACAATTTTATTTGTCAATTATATTCAATAAATCTGGTTGGGGGCGATGGGGGGAAGCAGGAGAGCCTCTCCCTATCAAGGTGAGAGGTGATCTTGGGCAGAGATCTATTTGAACCAAAAACATGAGACTCATCCCCAAACATTCTCACCATAGGATTCACCTCCCACCCATTCCAGCCTCACCAGCACCTTTGCCCAATCTGGAGACAGAGAAAACTCCAGTAACTAGTGAGCCATTATTTCCATCCAACATAATGAGATACAGGCTCTGATCAGATTAAATTTGATTTACAGAAGAAAAAGAAATTTCCTACACCTAAATTTTGGGGTAGAATAAAATTCATTGCTGTTGTAGCACTTTTTAATGAGTCACTTTAATTTTGTACAGTTCAGTCACATCTCACATTAAATGCAAAGTAGTTTCATTCTTATTCTCGGCCTCCTCCACTCCTGGCTCATGAGCTACAATGTGTCAGACGCTGTTCTCAACACTTTACTGCAACTCAATAAGGGAGATACCATGACTGCCCCCATATCACAGATGAGGAAACTGAGGCACAGAGAGGTTGGATAAGGTACAGAGGTCCCACAGCTTGTGAGCAAGAGAACTGGGACTCAAAGGCAGACAGTCTGACTACAGAGGCCATGGTTTCCACCAGCCAGGTGTTATTCGGGCCCTTCAGGCAGGGTGCCTCCACCACACCTCAGTTTAAATCATGCAGAACAAGAAGTTCTCATGTGCCCTCAGCGTCCGGGTATAGCCATATGATAGCAGATGTGAAGACTTTGAACATTAAACTGAGCTTCAATGAATAGCCGTTGAACTAAATGTTTTCCTTGACAATCTCCAAAAGCAGAAACTTAAAGCCGTTTGCAACAATAGTGCCAATTCTAGTGCTTTTAAGTTTTAAAAATGGTGTCCTGAAGTCCAACCAATTCCTTTTTTTAGATTTCCAGAGAAACAAAGGAAGGCTTATCAGCACACCTCTCCTCAAAGCCCCACGTGCCTTCACAGGAGGGAAATGCCATTCCCTCCCAGTGTATGTGGGTGAGGCTCCAGCAAGAAGTAAACTGGGCCAGGAGACTGTCATGTGACAGGAGCTGGGAGTGGGAACTGTGTTCCCTACCTTGTCTCTGAAGTGTCACCCTTCCGCCACTCTAGACCCAAGAGGAAGACCACAGCTTGCCTGATACTTGGAAGCCTGTTCAGGGCGGTGTATAAAAAACGAGCAAAGATCTGATTAAAACCCCACAGCATATTCTCAGTCTAATCTCTTTCTTTTTCTTTCCAACACGATTTTAGCAATTATGTTTATCATTTAAATGCCTCCTCTTGCTGATAACTTGGATCATTCTCACATGGCCTGTAGACTGTTTACTCTAATTGTGTTCTTATTAACATTGCTTTTTTTTTTTTTTTTTTTTTTTTTTGTGGTACGCGGGCCTCTCACTCTTGTGGCCTCTCCCGTTGCAGAGCACAGGCTCCGGACGCGCAGGCTCAGCGGCCATGGCTCACGGGCCCAGCCGCTCCGCGGCATGTGGGATCTTCCCGGACCGGGGCACGAACCCGTGTCCCCTGCATCGGCAGGCGGACTCTCAACCACTGCGCCACCAGGGAAACCCAACATTCCCATTTTAAATGACTAAAAATAAGACTTTGACCTGCCAAAGTGAGTGCCTGATTACTGCCCTTCCTCCAGGAGAAATTAACTTTGGAAATATCTGCCAAGTATGTCCAGGGTGATACAACCGTTTATTTTTCTTCCTATTTGTTTCTTTAAAATAGAGTCTCCTATTTCCTATCTGGAAGAGACATGGGGGTAAAGGATCCCTTGGGCCCCAGAGAAAATATCACAAGATACTAGTGACCAATGGAAAAGGCTTTCATAGGAGAATGCTAAAGTGATCAGTCTTTCTCACAAACTCACTGACCTCATGCTTTTGGTTTTAGGAACTAGATCAAATAATGAATGTGAAGTATTTTTCGTAATATATGCCAGCAGTTAAAAATGGTTCAGCCATTAAACTGAACCATTTAAGTTCAATTATTCCATGCAAAGAAAAGCTATCATTTGATTATTTCAGGGGGGAAGAAATAAGATTATGCATCCCTACAAAAAAAAGTGAAAAACAAAACAACAACAACAAAAAAACACCTCCTCAGGAATGTAGAACATAAAGAAATAGGATAATGAGGATTATTTTTCCTATACAAAATTGAACAGTAAAAAATATGAGTTAAACACCATTTTAAATGAATTAAAACAATCAAAGATCAAAAGAGCTATTTGTAGACTTGGAAAACCTAACCCAACATATCCCCTGTGCCTTTATAAATGTGTTTGATAACTGGTAAGTGTCAGTGCCAAATAATAATTCTACACATTTTATTGATAATTGTCTTCAGCCTGACATATGGAAGGAAACATAATAGTTGCAGGGAATTGCAGCAATATATTTAGTTCCCTTAAACCTCTACTTCAATCACCTTTCATAAAGTAAAAGAAATGAACGTAACTTTGTAGGATATACAAAGGAAACTAAACTTATTGATATACGCCAGGAGACCCAAACCAATTCCTTTCATCCAGACACACATAATTCTTACTGCAGACTGGGCTCTATTTTTCGGATGAGCAGTCATTCCCTCCCATTAGAGAAGAATGACTACCTCTGATTATGTATCGCTATCATTAAAACTAAGGAAATGTGCCCACCCACCCCTTGCATATGAAAGGGAAGAAAAGTAAAAAATCATCAGCAGCAGCCTCCAAGCACTGACTTTTTCTACCTTTTGTAGGGAATCCATGAATCTTCCAAAATTAATGACAATTGATAAGCTTCCTCTAAGATTTTGCAGGATGCTGCTCGCACATTTCTGCAGGTACAGCGATTTACTTTGCCCTAAGCGGAGGGGGAAAAGGGAGGACTTAGAAAAATAAACTAGCTTGAACATAAAATTATACAGCTGAAGAAATAACATATGAAAGAAACATCCCAATATATTCAATTTTAATCATCTCAAAACCTAAAGGAGAATTAAACTTCTTTATTTCCCCAACTGAGGCCATTTTTGCTAAAACTGCAAAACCAGTCATTTTGCAAAAGAAAAGGAACAAATAGTAAAGATTTTGGGGGGCTTCCGGGAAGATGGCGGAAGAGTAAGACGCGGAGATCACCTTCCTCCCCACAGATACACCACAAATACATCTACACGTGGAATAACTCCTACAGAACACCTACTGAACGCTGGCAGAAGACCTCAGACCTCCCAAAAGGGAAGAAACCCCCCACGTACCTGGGTAGGGCAAAAGAAAAAAAAAAGAAAAAACAGAGACAAAAGAATAGGGACGGGACCTGCACCAGTGGGAGGGAGCTGTGAAGGAAGAAAGTTTTCCACACACTAGGAAGCCCCTTCGCGGGCGGAGACTGCGGGTGGCGGAGGGGGAGAGCTTCGGCGCCACGGAGGAGAGCGCAGCCACAGAAGTGCGGAGGACAAAGCGGAGAGATTCCCGCACAGAGGATCAGGGCCGACCGGCACTCACCAGCCCGAGAAGCTTGTCTGCTCACCCGCCGGGGCGGGCGGGGTTGGGAGCTGAGGCTCGGGCTTCGGTACGAGCGCAGGGAGAGGACTGGGGTTGGCGGCGTGAACACAGCCTGCAGGGGGTTAGTGCGCCATGGCTAGCCGGGAGGGAGTCCGGGAAAAGGTCTAGAGCTGCCGAAAAGGCAAGAGACTTCTTCTTCCCTCTTTGTTTCCTGGTGCGCGAGGGGAGGGGATTAAGAGCGCTGCTTAAAGGAGCTCCAAAGACGGGCACGAGCCGCGGCTAAAAGCGCGGACCCCAGAGATGGGCATGAGACGCTAAGGCTGCTGCTACCGCCACCAAGAAGCCTGTGTGCGAGCACAGGTTACTATCCACACCCCTCTCCTGGGGAGCCTGTCCGGGCTGCCACTGCCAGAGTCCCAGGATCCAGGGACAACTTCCCCGGGAGAACGCACAGCGCGCCTCAGGCTGGTGCAACGTCACGCCGGCCTCTGCCGCCGCAGGCCCGCCCCGCACGCAGTGCCCCTCCCTCCCACAGGCCTGAGTGCGCCAGAGCCCCCGATTCAGCGGCTCCTTTAACCCCGTCCTGTCTGAGCGAAGAACAGACGCCTTCCGGCGACCTACACGCAGAGGCGGGGCCAAATCCAAAGCTGAGCCCCTGTAAGCTTTGAGAACAAACAAGAGAAAGGGAAATCTCTCCCAGCAGCCTCAGAAGCAGCAGATTAAAGCTCCACAATCAACTTGATGTCTATGGAATACATGAATAGACAACGAATCATCCCAAATTGAGGAGGTGGACTTTGAGAGCAAGATTTATGCTGTATAGTTTTGCTTCAACCATTTGTCCTAGGGTTCTATCCGTCCGTTTTGTTGTTGTTGTTTTTGGTTTTTTTAATTTTTTTTCTTAATAATTATTTTTTTATTTAAATAACTTTATTATATTTTATTTTACTTTATTTTATTTTACTTTATCTTCTTTCTTTATTTCCTTCCTTCCCTCCTTCCTTCCTTCCTCCCTCCCTCCTTCCCTCCTTTCTTCCTTTCTTTCTTTCTTTCTTTCTTTCCTTCTTTCTTTCTTTCTTTCCTCTTCTACTAATTCTTTCTTTCTACTTTTTCTCCCTTTTATTCTGAGCGTGTGGATGATAGGCTCTTGGTGCTGCAGCCAGGAGTCAGTGCTGTGCCTCTGAGGTGGGAGAGCCAACTTCAGGATACTGGCCCACAAGAGACCTCCCAGCTCCACATAATATCAAACGGTGAAAATCTCCCAGAGATCTCCATCTCAACACCAGCACCCGGCTTCACTCAACGACCAGCAAGCTACAGTGCTGGACACCCTATGCCAAACAACTAGCAAGACAGGAACACAACCCCTCCCATTAGCGGAGAGGCTGCCTAAAATCATAATAAGTCCACAGACACCCCAAAACACACCACCAGACGTGGACCTGCCCACCAGAAAGACAAGATCCAGCCTCATCCACCAGAACACAGGCACTAGTCCCCTCCACCAGGAAGCCTACACAACCCACTGAACCAACCTTAGCCACTGGGGACAGACACCAAAAACAATGGGAACTACGAGCCTGCAGCCTGCAAAAAGGAGACCCCAAACACAGTAAGATAAGCAAAATGAGAAGACAGAAAAACACACAGCAGATGAAGGAGCAAGATAAAAACCCACCAGACCTAACAAATGAAGAGGAAATAGGCAGTCTACCTGAAAAAGAATTCAGAATAATGATAGTAAAGATGATCCAAAATCTTGGAAATTGAATGGAGAAAATGCAAGAAACAGTTAACAAGGACCTAGAAGAACTAAAGATGAAACAAACAACGATGAACAACACAATAAATGAAATTAAAAATACTCTAGATGGGATCAATAGCAGAATAACTGAGGCAGAAGAACGGATAAGTGACCTGGAAGATAAAATAGTGGAAATAGCTACTGCAGAGCAGAATAAAGAAAAAAGAATGAAAAGAACTGAGGACAGTCTTAGAGGCCTCTGGGACAACATTAAATGCAACAACGTTCGAATTATAGGGGTTCCAGAAGAAGAAGAGAAAAAGAAAGAGACTGAGAAGATATTTGAAGAGATTATAGTTCAAAACTTCCCTAATATGGGAAAGGAAATAGCTAATAAAGTCCAGGAAGCACAGAGAGTCCCATACAGGATAAATCCAAGGAGAAATATGCCAAGGCACATATTAATCAAACTGTCAAAAATTAAATACAAAGAAAACATATTAAAAGCAGCAAGGGGAAAATAACACACAAGGGAATCCCCATAAGGTTAACAGCTGATCTTTCAGCAGAAACTCTGCAAGCCAGAAGGGACTGGCAGGACATATTTAAAGTGATGAAGGAGAAAAACCTGCAACGAAGATTACTCTACCCAGCAAGGACCTCATTCAGATTTGATGGAGAAATTAAAACGTTTACAGACAAGCAAAAGCTGAGAGAGTTCAGCACCACCAAACCAGCTTTACAACAACTGCTAAAGGAACTTCTCTAGGCAAGAAACACAAGAGAAGGAAAAGACCTACAATAACGAACCCAAAACAATTAAGAAAATGGTAATAGGAACATACATATCAATAATTACCTTAAATGTAAATGGACTAAATGTTCCCACCAAAAGACACAGATTGGCTGAATAGATACAAAAACAAGACCCATATATTTGCTGTCTACAGGAGACCCACTTCAGACCTAGAGACACATACAGACTGAAAGTAAGGGGATGGAAAAAGATATTCCATGCAAATGGAAACCAAAAGAAATCTGGAGTAGCGATTCTCATATCAGACAAAATAGACTTTAAAATAAAGACTATTAGAAGAGACAAAGAAGGACACTACATAATGATCAAGGGATCGATCCAAGAAGAAGATATAACAACTGTAAATATTTATGGACCCAACATAGGAGCACCTCAATACATAAGGCAAATGCTAACAGCCATAAAAGGGGAAATCAACAGTAACACAATCATAGTAGGGGACTTTAACAACCCACTTTCACCAATGGACAGATCATCCAAAATGAAAATAAATAAGGAAACACAAGCTTTAAATGATACATTAAACAAGATGGACTTAATTGATATTTATAGGACATTCCATCCAAAAACAACAGAATACACATTTTTCTCAAGTGCTCATGGAACATTCTCCAGGATAGATCATATCTTGAGTCACAAGTCAAGCCTTGGTAAATTTAAGAAAATTGAAATTGTTTCAACTATGTTTTCCAACCACAACGCTATGAGACTACATATCAATTACAGGAAAAGATCTGTACAAAATACAAACACATGGAGGCTAAACAATACACTACTTAATAACGAAGTGATCACTGAAGGAATCTAAGAGGAAATAATAAAATACCTAGAAAAAAATGACAATGGAGACACGACAACCCAAAATCTATGGGATGCAGCAAAAGCAGTTCTAAGAGGGAAGTTTATAGCAATACAATCCTACCTTAAGAAACAGGAAACATCTCGAATAAACAACCTAACCTTGCACCTAAAGCAATTAGAGAAAGAAGAACAAAAAAACCCCAAAATTAGCAGAAGGAAAGAAGTCATAAATATCAGATCAGAAATAAATGAAAAAGAAATGAAAGAAACGATAGCAAAGATCAATAAAACTAAAAGCTGGTTCTTTGAGAAGATAAACAAAATTGAAAAAACATTAGCCAGACTCGTCAAGAAAAAAAGGGAGAAGACTCAAATTAATAGAATTAGAAATGAAAAAGGAGAAGTAACAACTGAGACTGCAGAAATACAAAAGATCATGAGAGATTGCTACAAGCAGCTATATGCCAACAAAATGGACAACCTGGAAGAAATGGACAAATTCTTAGAAATGCACAACCTGCCAAGACTGAATCAGGAAGAAATAGAAAATATGAACAGACCAATCACAAGCACTGAAATTGAAACTGTGATTAAAAATCTTCCAACAAACAAAAGCCCAGGACCAGATGGCTTCACAGGCGAATTCTATCAAACATTTAGAGAAGAGCTAACACCTATCCTTCTCAAACTCTTCCAAAATATAGCAGAGGGAGGAACACTCCCAAACTCATTCTACGAGGCCACCATCACCTTGATACCAAAACCAGACTAGGATGTCACAAAGAAAGAAAACTACAGGCCAATATCACTGACGAACATAGATGCAAAAATCCTCAACAAAATACTAGCAAACAGAATCCAACAGCACATTAAAAGGATCATACACCATGACCAAGTGGGGTTTATTCCAGGAATGCAAGGATTCTTCAATATACGCAAAACAATCAATGTGATAAACCATATTAACAAATTGAAGGAGAAAAACCATATGATCATCTCAATAGATGCAGAGAAAGCTTTCAACAAAATTCAACACCCATTTATGATAAAAACCCTGCAGAAAGTAGGCATAGAGGGAACTTTCCTCAACATAATAAAGGCCATATATGACAAACCCACAGCCAACATCATCCTCAATGGTGAAAAACAAAGCATTTCCACTAAGATCAGGAACAAGACAAGGTTGCGCACTCTCACCACCCTTATTCAACATAGTTTTGTAAGTTTTAGCCACAGCAATCAGAGAAGAAAAGGAAATAAAAGGAATCCAAATTGGAAAGGAAGAAGTAAAGCTGTCACTGTTTGCAGATGACATGATACTATACATAGAGAACCCTAAAGATGCTACCAGAAAACTACTAGAGCTAATCAATGAATTTGGTAAAGTGGCAGGATACAAAATTAATGCACAGAAATCTCTGGCATTCCTATATACTAATGATGAAAAATCTGAAAGTGAAATCAAGAAAACACTCCCATTTACCACTGCAACAAAAAGAATAAAATATCTAGGAATAAACCTACCTAAGGAGACAAAAGACCTGTATGCAGAAAATTATAAGACACTGATGAAAGAAATTAAAGATGATACAAATAGATGGAGAGATATACCATGTTCTTGGATTGGAACAATCAACATTGTGAAAATGACTCTACTACCCAAAGCCATCTACAGATTCAATGCAATCCCTGTCAAACTACCACTGGTATTTTTCACAGAACTAGAACACAAAATTTCACAATTTGTATGGAAACACAATAGCCCCCGAATAGCCAAAGCAATCTTGAGAACGAAAAACAGAGCTGGAGGAATCAGGCTCCCTGACTTCAGACTATACTACAAAGCTACAGTAATCAAGACAGCATGGTACTGGCACAAAAACAGAAAGATAGATCAATGGAACAGGATAGAAAGCCCAGAGATAAACCCATGCACATATGGTTACCTTATCTTTGATAAAGGAGGCAGGAATGTACAGTGGAGAAAGGACAGCCTCTTCAAGAAGTGGTGCTGGGAAAACTGGACAGGTACTTGTAAAAGTATGAGATTAGAACACTCCCTAACACCATACACAAAAATAAGCTGAAAATGGATTAAAGACCTAAATGTAAGGCCAGAAACTATCAAACTCTTAGAGGAAAACATAGGCAGAACACTCTATGACATAAATCACAGCACGATCCTTTTTGACCCACCTCCTAGAGAAATGGAAATAAAAACAAAAATAAACAAATGGGACCTAATGAAACTTCAAAACTTTTGCACAGCAAAGGAAACCATAAACAAGACCAGAAGACAGCCCTCAGAATGGGAGAAAATATTTGCAAATGAAGCAACTGACAAAGGATTAATCTCCAAAATTTACAAGCAGCTCATGCAGCTCAATAACAAAAAAACAAACAACCCAATGTGAAAATGGGCAGAAGACCTAAATAGACATTTCTCCAAAGAAGATATGTAGACTGACAACAAACACATGAAAGAATGCTCAACTTCATTAATCATTAATCATTAATCATCACTTCATCAATCATTAACTTCATTAATCATTAGAGAAATGCAAATGAAAACTACAATCACACCAGTCAGAATGGCCATCATCAAAAAATCTGGAAACAATAAATGCTGGAGAGGGTGTGGAGAAAAGGGAACCCTCTTTCACTTTGGTGGGAATGTAAATTGATACAGCCACTGTGGAGAACAGTATGGAGGTTCCTTAAAAAACTACAAATAGAACTACCATATGACCCAGCAATCCCACTACTGGGCATATACCCTGAGAAAACCATAATTCAAAAAGAGTCATGTACCAAAATGTTCATTGCAGCTCTATTTACAATAGCCTGGAGATGGAAACAACCTAAGTGTCCATCATAGGATGAATGGATAAAGAAGATGTGGCACATATATACAATGGAATATTACTCAGCCATGGAAAAGAAACAAAATTGAGCTATTTGTAATGAGGTGGATAGACCTAGAGTCTGTCATACAGAGTGAAGTAAGTCAGAAAGAGAAAGACCAATACCGTATGCTAAGACATATATATGGAATTTAAGGAAAAAAATGTCATGAAGAACCTACGGGTAAGACAGGAATAAAGACACAGACCTACTAGAGAATGGACTTGAGGATATGGGGAGGGGGAAGGGTAAGCTGTGACAAAGCGAGAGAGAGGCATGGACATATATACACTACCAAACGTAAGGTAGATAGCTAGTGGGAAGCAGCTGCATAGCACAGGGAGATCAGCTCGGTGCTTTGTGACTGCCTGGAGGGGTGGGATAGGGAGGGTGGGAGGGAGAGAGACGCAAGAGGGAAGAGATATGGGAACATATGTATATGTATAACTGATTCACTTTGTTATAAAGCAGAAACTAACACACCATTGTAAAGCAATTATACTCCAATAAAGATGTAAAAAATAAATAAATTTTAAAAATTAAAAAGAATAAAGGTTTTGTGCTGTCCAGAGTAAACACTATGTATTAAAGAAGGAGGAAAGATAAAAATGAAACTCACTTTAAAAGAATTTCAATTAACATATTTTCTACTATGTACTTCAATAATAATTAATCAACATCCAAATTACAAATTTTTCTAACAAAATAATTTCTAAATCCATAGCTGACATCAGGAGGCTATAAATAATCAACAATATTTTGAAAGTTAAACATCCTTAAGATATTTACTGGAAATTATTCACAATTAAGCAAAGAAATGATCTTTCTACCTGATGAATTGAATACTGATGAAACAGTAAAATTCATTCAATTATTCCTTCACTCAAAAAATATTTATTGAAGGTTTACTATGTGCCAAGCATTATTCTAGACACTCAAGGCACAACAGTGAACAAGAAGGGGAAAAAAATCTCAGCTAATAGGGTATAAGAAAAGAGATTTCATTCCAGTAAAGACTGGAAATAAAATTAAAATAAATATATGTATGTTTGATGTTGATAAGTACTATGGAGAAATAAAGTGGGAAAGGATGATGAGAGAGTACTGGGGGTGGCAAGATTTGGAGAGAGGTTGGGGGGTAGAAAATTAAATAATTAAAGCTTCCCTGAGAAGGTAGAATTTGTGCAAAGACCTGAAGGAAGCAAGAGTGCAATTCATGTTGATATGTGGAGCAAAAGCATTTTGGTCAGAGGGAACAGCAAGTGCAAAGGCCCTGAGGCAGGAGTGCAACATCAAGAAGTGAGGTTACTGAAGGAAGCTGCAAAGTAGGGGTGGTGGTGACAGGAAGTAGCTGTTTGAAACCAAGCTTATGGAGAGGTTGCAGTTATTGACAACAACAAAGATGGGATGAGACTTTGAGAAGAAAGAGCTGCAGGAGGGTGAGGACAAGGTATTGAGGAAGGGGAGGCAAAGGAAAGAAGTCAGTGTATTGGAGGATTCAGCTGGGCTCCAAAATTGCTAAGAATGACATCAAGATGAGTGTTAGAGTGCCAGTGAACTAAAAGGTAAAATCTTCCAGAAACTCAAATGAAAAGGTTTTTGGTTTCTGCAAAATATTTATTTCACACCTTAACTGAAATCATAGAAAGTAGCATTTAAATTTTACTGTAAAACATTTCATAGGGATCTTAGAAGTACAGTAGAACTCTCTTAACCCACCTCTACGGAACTAACTTACCAGATTACCCAATGCTCCCTCATCTCCCTATAAATCTTTTTCTGTTGAAGCCCAGAGCAGAGACTGCTGTCCAGTCTGCCTACTCAGTTCTCCTCCTGTCAGTTGAGTTGGGTGCTTGCCAAGACTCAGTTGTTTGTTCCCAACCCTGTTTAGGCTCCTTAAACTTGTTTTTGTAATTGCATAATTGCGTGATTTAATGACATATCATGTCAGGCAGTGATATGTGATTGCGAAAAGAGTCGTGGCTTCTTCGAAAAACATAATGAACGCTAGAGAAAGAGTTTATAAAGGTCAGTCACTAAAACATATACTATCAGATTAGATGTGAGTGAGACAATCGTAAAATACTCTTAAAGAATCATAAAAACGTAGAGGGTGTCAGCCCTCAGGTGGCTGTGACCATGTCTTCAGGTTATTGCTCCACTTGGAAAAGTCGAACCAGAACTCACAATGAATTACACGTGTGGCTGGAGCAAGACAGAAGATGCAGAACTCCAACCAGGGCACCTGTGCTCAAAATGAAGACGGGGGTCTACACTAAAATATCGATGAATGAGTATGAGTTTATATGTTCTTGAGATAAGTAAAATCTTTAAGGTGCCTTTTCAAAATAATTGCCTGCTTTAACCAACTTCTTCAATTAACCATATTAACTACCGCCCTGATTTCATTAGACTAAAGGGCTTCTGATGTTATTTTAAACTAGACCAGAATTTAGACAAGCAAACCATAGAGATCAAATGATTCATTCCTTAAGTAAGTCCTTTATACACATAGGAAAAAAAATTACCTGGTCCAACTGGGCAGTGACTTTTCTTTTTCATTGTTATTTTTGTAGTCTTATTACTGGAATGGGAACAATGTTACAAAAGTATGGAGGCCACTCTCTTGCCTTGAAGGCAGGCTGCCCCTGAATTCCTAAATAAATGAGCATCTCTGCCTTGAAGTTTCCCTTTGATTCCTTTTATATCTGAATAAGAGTTGTGATGTAATAAATTATGTTATAACTTTACATTCATCATTCACTAGTGTAGGCTGCATGCATGGGGTTATGAAGCAGGAAGATAAATAATTAAACTGACCTGCTCTAGTTCAAAAGGATATATAACAGTGTGACAGAGGAAAAAACAGTGATTATGCTGCTGTACAATTTGACCCAGTATTTCTGCCCAAATCCAGAACATTAGATGAAATCACCATAACCAGGCAATCCACCAAACAGAGAGAGACTCTGCTGAGGACTCTAAAAACAGGGCAACTGTTGCTAGGGTGGTCAGGAACAGATGGGCAGTATCAGCATGGCAGAAGGGGAAAGCAGTCTCATATATATATATATATATATATATATATATATATATATACACACACACACACACACATACACACACACACATATACATACATATATGTATATACGTTATTTTTAAAATATTAAATCTAATATATTAAATATATTAAATTTAAATTTAATATTATATTATTAAATGTATTTTTAATATATATTATTTTTAAAATATCTTACCATTCTATTTGTAATTTATCTCAATAAAGCTGGAAAACAAACAATATACTCTCAGAAGTTCCTGCTTTTTACTGTGGGAATTACTTGGATGCAATGAGAATATGGTTCAATGAGAATTTAGAGGGATGTTAGCTAAATTTGAACTATATTTTTCCATTCCTACTTACACACATAAAAAAAAGGAGGCAAAAGTCATTTTTCAAGGATGCAATTATAGTTAGTTTTGCCACAAGAATAGCCTCTTTAGGAACTCTTGGTAGTGAAGCTGGTGAGTAGCAAACACTAAAGGTAAGTCCCATAACATTAACTAGTTAGGATGTCAATGCCAAGGACATGATCTTTGAACGCAATCTCTTTTGAAGACAAAGATGGATGGACTGTGTTTTAACAAGCAGAAGGAAACTAAAAATTTGCTCCATATGATAAGAAATGTCCTGTTGAAAGGAAGTAGCCTTCTGATGTGGGACAAGAACATCATGAGATACACAGAAAAGGATTCCAAAATTTGGATGGTACAGGAGAGAAAACTGGAGCCAAAACTGTTCCTCTCAGCCATATTTAGCTGAGGTTTGTCCTCATCCCTTAGTGAAGACGAACTAAAATTCTAGTCCTGTTATCATTTAGTTTGTCATATACGTTTATACTTTGTTTATATGAATGGCAGAAAGGCACGCAACTTCTAAATTGTCTCCTACCTGAAAGATAAGCTCTTTCTCCTGTCCCCACGCTTCCTCCCAAGAATTGGAACTTAGATATGCCCATGAACCAGCTTCAACCAGGCAGACAAAGACAATGCTCTAGGGAATGGCAGAGCAAAAAGAGAGAAGAAACCTGGATTCCACAGTGACTGCATGGAACAGACCTGCCCATTAACTGGAGTGAGACATAAATACCTTCTTTTAAGCCACTTGTATTTGGGGCTCTTGGACACAGCAGCTCAGCCATTAGTGAAAATTTACAAAGGCCGTGAACTGAAGTAACCACGTGTATATCCAAAAGCTGAAAAAGCTGGTCCTCAAAAAACACCAAAAGGAAGCAAAGATAAGAAAACCTTGTGCCTTAGAGAAATGAAGAGACTAAACGCTATTACTGTCTTTTCAGTCACTAGTACCATTCTTTCTTAATATTCTTCCATTTCACAGATGTCCTTTCAATAAATGTCCATTTTTGCTTGAGCTAGTTTGAGTTTCTGTTGCTTACAGCTGTAAACCTCCAACTAAGACTGTAAGACAACACTAGTGACAGGAAGAAATACACCAAAATGTCGAAAGCGTCTATGTCCATGAGGTAGGCATACATGCCATTTTATTTACTTTGTTTTAATTTTCCAAACTTCATATAATGCAAGGACATTACTTTTCTAATAGAAAGTCTTCTAAACTTTCTAAAAGTTTATACTGAGAAAAGTTTCTAGTGCAAGATAGAGCAAATCAGAAAAATAATCCAATAGAATTCTCTATTAGCCATATTTCTTGTCTGGCTGTGCCAGATATTACATTAATAATAATACTCTTGATCAAACATCTATCATGTGCAAGGCATTGTAATTGGACTCAATGTTATTTCATTGAATCTTTGTACCAAAATATAAGAAAAATAATATTATCCCCATTTTAAGGATAAAGAATTTGAGGCTCTGAGAGATTACGTAACTTTCCCAAGGTCCCAAGGTGATTCATAGAGATAAAATTCAGACTTAGGTTTGTCTAACTCCAAAGCCCATCTCTTGTCACCAGGCAATAAATAAACAACATTTTAAAGAAGGGAAGAAAATTACATGCTAGGAGCCCACCCAGTTTTCTTTTCAGCAAAGAACTACTTTGCTCCTACCGGAAGCCTTTTGATTGACAAGGGGACTAAAGACATTACTTGCCTGTAGTCCTCCCATTAGCATAGGGCACCTGGAAAGCGGAGAGTTGTCTGATCTTTCTCTGAACGTCAGGCCTGTAGAACGCACCTGGCCAAGAAGGAATGACTTTAGGAGGTGATGTGGGGATATTTTTTCATTATCCATGCTTAGCGCTGTAGTTAAAAATGTGAGGGCGTGCATATTTAGTACTCCTTTAGTCAGCATTAGTGAGGAGGAAACTGAACATCAACCTGAGTAAGCCCAGAGATACTCAAATAAAGGTTTTTTAAATTAACTAATGAGGACTCTGCAATCTCTAAGACCATTACAAAAGAGAAACGTTGCTCAAATAGACTTTGTATTCTAGGAGGGAGTAGGTGATCGGAAAGCAAGGGATTCTTACTGGAAATGTGTTCATCTTATAAGTTATAGGCAATATTGGGAAGGCTTTCCCCTATATCTAAACCTAACACCACCCACCTGGAACTGTTAGCAACTCAGCCAGTGCCGCTGTTGATTCCTTCAAACCTCTTCACTATTCGGTCTTGTAAGGAAGGGCAAGATGTGGGTGAAGCTGTGTAGAAAGTCTATAGTTTGAGAAGATGTCTTCTTGTGGTAAGCAAAATGATGCCCCCCAAAATATGTCCTTACTTTAATCTGCGGAATCTGTGAATATTTTAGGTTACATAACAAAAAAGAACTAAGTCTGCAGATGGCATGAAGGTTGCTAATCAGCTGGCCTCCAATTATGGCGAGTATCCTGGATTATCCAGGTGGACCCGGTGTGTTCACAGGAGTCCTTAAAACGGGAAAATGAAAGCAGACGGGTCAGAGAAGCAGATAAGACCATAGAAGCGTGGTCAGAGTGATGCAAGGTAGGAGTCAGCCTGCCATTGTTGGCTTTGAAGATAGAGGAAGGGGGCACGAGCTAAAAATGCCCCAGTCTCTAGAAGCTGGAAAAGGCAAGGAAGCAACTTCTCCCCTACAGCCTCCATTAAGGACACATTGATTTTATCCATTGGCACCTTGATTTTTAGCTCAGGGAGAGTGGTGTCAGACTTCTAGCCTAGAGACTTAAGATAATAAAATTGGGTTGTTTTAGCCACTAAATTTGTGATGATATGTTACAGCAGCAATGGAAAAAGAATGTACTATTAATGTGAGAGAGCTCCTTGTGGACATGGGTAGATGAGAAAGCAAAAATTTAAAAGAGACTGAGGTGAAAGAAAATCTCTCTGCCTCTGTGGCTCAAACTGGCCTCTGGAAGTTTCCTGAAGGTGATTAGAGGGAGGAAGTTGCAATGAGCGATTGAGATATACAAGGGAAAGGATTGATGTAATATGGTGGCAGGATACTGAGAAGTGTTCAGTACACTTTCTGGAAGATTAATCAGCTCTGAAAACCTTTATAGCCATATAACAGAGAGGTAGAGAAGATTTGTGGAATCTGGGGAAAGTCTGCCCTCTAGTCACTGGCCCAGAAACAGAATCACAGAATCATATGTTAAATGAATGTTGGAAATGCACGTTGCTTTAGAAATTATATAATCCAATCCTCCTTTTTTCCTATTTATTTTTTACTTTTTAACAATTTTATTGAGGTATAATTGATATACAAAAAACTGCACATATTTAATATATATAATTTGATGAGGTTGTACATATGCAAACACCTGTGAAACAAAAACATCACCACCAGGGTAATAAAGATATCTGTCACCTCCAAAAGTTTCCTTATGCCCCTTTGTTTTTGCTTTTGTTTTCTGGTAATAACACTTAACATGAGATCGACCCTCTTAACAAATTTTTCTAAGTGCATAATACAGTACTGTTAAATATAGGCAGTACGGTATACGCAGATTTTTGGAAGTTATTCACCTTGCATAACTGAAACCTTATACCCATTGAACAACTTCCTATTTTCCCCTCCCCCCAGCCCCTGGCAACCACCGTTCTACTCTCTGCGTCTATGAATTCGATTATTTTAGATACCTCATATAAGTAGAAGCACGTAGTATCTGTCTTTCTGCAACTGGCTTATTTCACTTAACATAAGTTCTCCAGGTTCAACACTGTTGTTGCCTATTGCAAGATTTCCTTCTTTTATAATGCTGAATAATATCCCATTGTATGTATACACCACATTTTCTTTATCCATTCATCCATCAGTGGACCTTGGCTATTGTGAATAATGCTGCAATGAACATAGGAGTGCAAATATCTCTTTGATATCCTGATCCCAATTCTTTTGGATATATACCCAGAAGTAGGATTGCTAGATCATATGGTAGTTCTATTTTTAATTTTCTGAGGAAACTCTGTTTTCCGTATGTATGGAAATATTTCAGTAAATATGTTAAATGAATGAGTTCAACGAACTTCACCCTTGAATCTTAAAGAAATGATCCAGGGCTTCCCTGGTGGCACAGTGGTTGAGGGTCCGCCTGCCGATGCGGGGGACGCGGGTTTGTGCCCTGGTCCGGGAGGGTCCCGCATGCCGCGGAGCGGCTGGGCCCGTGAGCCATGGCCGCTGAGCCTGCGCGTCCGGAGCCTGTGCTCCGCAACGGGCGAGGCCACAACAGTGAGAGGCCCACGTACCGCAAAAAAAAAAAAAAGAAAGAAAAGAAATGGTCCATAGTGGCTGCATCACTTTACAGTCCCACCAACAGTGTACAGGGGGTCCAATTTGTCCACATCCTCGCCAACCCTTTCAATCCTCCTTTTATACTTAGAAAGAAACTGAGGCTCAGTGAGATGAAATGGCTTGCCCAAAGTATTTAATGCCACAGCCAATACAAGAACACAGCCCTCCAAATCAGCAGATTTGCCTAAAAAGTATAGGATCTGGCTACAACTCCACAGTTACTCTATTTCTTGATAAGCTCTAAAAGTAAACTATAGGAGCAAAATAGTAGTCTCTGGATAATGAGAAAACTTAAATTACTCTAAATCCCAGCCAAAATGGGATATTAATATTGGTCAAGAAGGAGACACTCTAAGAATGAAAAGCACCACACCCTTGGGAGAAAAGCAACTATTTCAGAATCTTGGTAGCTAAGCACCACGAAAACACCAAGTAATATTCCCAAATGAAGTCCCTTCATCTACCTACCTTTGGGGAAGGAAGGAGAGCCTCTTTGAGACCCTGGAACTAATCTTGTTCTCTCAGTGGGTGTTACAGATGGCTGAAGACAGTTCTACCCACCAATAGATGTTCTTTTGGGTAAATCTCCCTGTTCCTTCAGGTACTGCTCCTGTGACACTAGTTTCCAAACCCGCATTATCCCGACCTTCCATCAAAAAGTATTATTGAGCTCCAAGCTTTGTTTGCTTGGAACTTTGCACAAACTGAAAAAATAGAAAGTGTCACTATCAAAGTATGGTGTGGAGGATTGACCAAGATTATGAGAGGACCAAAATCTCCCTAAACGAAAGCTTGACAATTGAGTTTGTGGAGGGCAGGCATGGGGGTGGTGAGCAAAGCGGAATGTTTATATTTTGTTCTTCGCTCCTTTGTATTCTAGAATCTAAACCAATTGTTTTAATGTACTGATGTATTATATTTATTCTATAATAAAGGTTATGAAGATAGAACCAGATGGTTTAAAAAGAACAATTGTAAAATAATAATAGTTCACGTTTATTGGGTGTTTACAAATGTCATGTGGCAGTCATTGAGCCAAATGCTTTTCATACATTTTTCGATTCGGAAGAACTCTGTGAGATGGGTGATAGATGTGCTGTGGCCTTTAAATGTATCATCTCATGTAATGTCCACAGTCATGCTATGAGATCAGCACTATTGTTATTTCCCATATCACAGGTACACTAGTGTGATTAAGTCAATTATCCTCATTAGTAGCAAAACTGGGTACACAACTGGATTATCTGACCACAGCCTCTACACTCTGAACCACTACACAGAGGAAAGTAAATCTACATGGCTGCTAGGCCTAAGCTAACCGGTTTCCTCATCCACATTTTTTTTTTTTTGGGGTACGCGGGCCTCTCACTGTTGTGACCTCTCCCGTTGCGGAGCACAGGCTCCGGACGCGCAGGATCAGCGGCCATGGCTCACGGGCCCAGCCGCTCCGCGGCATGTGGGATCTTCCCGGACCGGGGCACGAACCCGTGTCCCTTGCATCGGCAGGCGGACTCTCAACCACTGCGCCACCAGGGACCCCCCTCATCCACATTTGAAGAATACTGACTGTCTTACAAGCTTTCAAACGATTCAGGACAAAGAACCAGGAAAATGAGTCTATAAAATAAAAGAGAGACCTTTTAAATTTTTTCATATGTGTGCCTCTAAAAAATAGGGCGATGTGATGTCATGTTAAGACAAATCCACCATTATGTTCTCTTCGATTTCATTTTATGTACAACAACTATACTAAAAATAATGGCTATTAAACTGACAAAAAGCGCTGATTAATAATAGTGCACAGTTATCTAATTTTCCCTGGGTTGAGATAGGTAATTCTAAATGATAAACTATGATTAGCTAGTGAAACATGGACTCATTTCTTAAATATATCATATATCTCAAAAGAAAGACAGGGACGCTATAAATATCGTTAAAAACCGAGTGTGGTCATTCAAAGGCAACATTTTAAGTAAAGGTAAAGTCTGCCACTCTGAAGCATGAGTGAAGCTAACAGTCAACTTCTTTCTATGATTAAAGGAGGCACTTGACACTTATAGACCTGTTAGGCTTGACCTTCTGCTCCTTATTTTTCTAGGTTATATAACCCAAAGCATCACAGGTCACAGTATACAAATTAAAAAAAAAATCCTGGGAAAGTTTGAGACAGAAAAAAGGAAGCAGGACCAAATTTTCCCATAGTGGATACCACAACCTCTCACATACGTGGCATCTCTGTTGTCAAATGGGATTTGATCTGCTATGTCAGCCTGCCTTTCAGGTAGTATCTTGATACTTGATAGAAATTAGGCCACAGTAACATTCACCTCGCTTCCCAAAGAAAGAAAAATACCACTGTCAGAATGAGGCAGGGGTCACAGGAGGAACATATAGTCCACGTGCGTAGAACTTCTCTGGCTTTGCCAGTGATTTTCTTCAGTGCACAGGTGCTCCATCCATACTTGAGGACTGGGCCGGGAGGGAGGGAGGGAGGGGGGAGTTTGAGGCTCAGCCCTTTGGAGTCCACAGCTCCTTAACCCTTAAAGCTCTTGTCCTTCGGCTCTGAAACCACACATTCCTGACCCTCCTATCTCTCTTGATGCTCGTCCTCTGTTTCATGGTCTCTCCTCTCTGCCCACCACTTCTCTGTAAGAGCCTCCCAAGGGACCTTCCAGCCTGCGTGTGAGATGACATCAGGTGCAAAGCTGTTAGGGGGCAGAGCTGGGGGAGAATGGACTTACCAAAGGTGGTGTTTACCACTAACATGAGTTCACTTCATGCACTCCGCAAACCGGGACATTTGGATGAGAAGCCAACAAGTCCAAAAAAGAGTGATAAAAACGAAACACAGCAGGTAAAGGCCCACCCCAAGTCTGACCATTTAGGATCCAAGGACAAGCATAGGAGCAACCATTAAACATGATTTCTTTAAATGGGACAAGAGTTGTAGTCTGGACTGTAATTTGTTTTTTGTTTGTTTGTTTTAATGTTTATTTATTTGATTGCGTGGGGTCTTAGTTGCAGCACGCAGGATCTTCATTGGGGCATGCGGGATTTTAGTTGTGACATGCATGCGGGATCTAGTTCCCTGACAGGGGATGGAACCCGGGCCCCCCCGCATTGGGAGTGCGGAGTCTTAGCCACCGGACCACCAGGGAAGTCCCTGGGCTATAATTTGGATTTCTGCCCAGCCCATCTTCTCCCAGAACTGCCTCCCCACCCACAGGACGGGATGTCTGCAGCCATATTTAAACCACCTTACCCTCCCACTCTGACCTCAGTCAATCAGACCAGGAATGAACAGCTGACCACACTGGATCAATCAGATTCTCTTTCCCAAGAATTTGAAATTTGAATTCAGAGGCAGTGAGTCTGTCTTTGGCTAAAACTATAACACATAAAACTCCTGAGTTTTAGAGCCAACCATATTCCACCATGCAGATGCATAAGTAGAAAAATCCCATCTGCAGAGAAAAAGGAAGAATAAAACAGAGTTCCAGAGAGTAGAATGAACAGATGTGCAGAGAAGCAGAAGTGACAGCAGAAACCGAAGCCCTTCTGCTTATCAGCTCCAGTCTCTTTTGAAAGCCCTCTACATCACTGCCTGTTGGTTCATGAGTCCTAAGTAATGACACTCCCAAGCAAACCCAAAATATACGAAAGATACACAAATAAAAGTCAACAAAGTAATGTTTAGGAATAGAAAATAAAGCTAATAGTTGATCGATCTTTGATGATAATCTTTACTGAAGTGAGGGTGGGCTATCACGTGAGTTCTCCCCATCCAGGTCCCCACATAAAGGCACGACAAGGGGGTAACTGCTCGGTGTCTAGGCTGGTGGTTAGAAACAGCCCTCCATTCAAGGTTGGTCAATTTACAACAAAGTTGAAAAGGAGGCAAAGTGAAATTAAACCCAGCTACTGTTCTCCTTCCCATTTTAGAATACAGTATTTCTCTAAAAGTCTTCTCTCCAGAGAAGAGAACATCACAAAGGAAACAGATGGCTACTTTAAGGCAAGGAGAAGACGCGCCATATTGCCTTTCCTTCCCTCCTTCCTTTAACAGGAAGAGCTTAAGCAGTTATGGTTATTCCTCACATATATTTCAGCCATCCCGTTTATGCAATGCAAGAGATAGGCAGATAATTGTAGCACTGCACTACAAAACAAGCAGCTGAATGTGGAAAGGGACTCAGAAATGGAAGCCTTGTCAGTTAGTTAGTGAATTATCACATGAAACAAATTGTTCACTTTTTGTTCAGTCCATTAGCTGCAGGGATAAAAGGAATTGCTCTCCCAACACATAATACTCCAATTTCCTATTTTCACTTAGCACTGTCCTTTCCTGCTCTGCAAATAAAATGTGTTTATATTCTGGCTGTAATTTGTTCCCTCTGACCAGGACTTTATTTTCATCAGAGACAAACCTAAGCTCAATTGCTCTCTGAAAGGGAGCCTTGGGAGTGCAGTGCCTCTGTCAGAGAGGGGCTTGGCTGGGCCTGCCTTTCAGTACCTGGACTGGTGACTGGAACATATACCTACCAACCACTCTGCCTTCTATTCCAGTTTTTCTGAGCTGGACAGTTGGGGAATGGCTCAGAGTCAACTTGCCACAATCCAATGAACTATGAATAATAGTTCTATTTGCTTAGTGTCATTCTCCTAGAAAGTTCCAACCTTTATATTGTTTCATTAATTTGAACAGGTTTTTATATTTTTATTACCATTTCATAGATATACATTTTGATGTCCAGATAGAAATGCAAACCATCTCTGAGGTCACTGAATCAGTTAGTATCCACTGCTTTTGAATTTCCAGGTAATGATTTAAGGCCATAGTGCAAATGACCACAGTCCTACGGATTCACAGCTCAATGAGATTCAGTCAGTGCTACTAAAATCTGGTCAAATAAAAATATGAAAAGTCATAGAAATAAAAACAATGGCCCGTAACATGGTATAACACTTCTTTGGGCCATTAAGGTACAATGATTTTATCATTTAAAAGTGTGGGAAAAGCTGGAGATGGTTAAGAGCATTTAGATTTAAAAACAAAAAGAGGAGGAAATTAACATTTGTTAAGTAATTTTTATGATTAGGCAGGTATAATGTTTAATTTTCATGATAATTATGTAAATGAAGTATTTTCATTCCCATTTTACAGAAAACAAAACTAAAACTCAGAAAATGTCAGTAACTCTGTAAAAATCACCCAGCTTTGTAAGCAGAAAAATGAGAATTTGTACCTCTGTTTACCTGATTTCAAAGCCCATGTTCTCTTTGCTATACTCTGAGAATTTATGTTTAAAAGTGCCCAATTCTAATGAAAATCAGATCCTCCTAATGCTAGTTACAGTTAAAAGCTGGAACAGAAAAAGTTTTATCCAGTTATCTTAAGTTTAATTTGCTTTGACATCCTTTTCCCACGGACGAAATCAGTGGCTTAGAGATTGAATTTCAGATGGTCACCTAGAACCCAATTAGCACCTTCTACTGAGCAGTTCTGCTGGCTACATCTCACTGGAAGAAGTCCTACCATTACCAGAATTAGAGGAGGATAAAGAGATCAGGCATCCCAAATTTCTATGGCTTGGGCTAAGCCAAAAGGACATAAATAGTACTTCTTTAGGAAGCTGGGATTTCTAAAACCAAGAGGAAAAATGTGAAAAAAAGCAAACGTAAAATCTCCTGCCTCTCCTCTTGTGTTTTGTCCTGGGTATTAGCACTTTTTTGGTGCCAGGGACAGTAAAGGAAAATGACAGCAAGGGAGGAGGGGCCACTTATTAGCTCCCAGACCTGGAAAGTCCAAAGATACATGTTGCTTCAGCACAGCTAAATCCACGAGTTTGACAATGACATTAAGACTCTGGCCCATCTCTTACTCTTGGTCCTGCATTCCCTTCCCAGAGGCCCCCCAGAAGTTCCAGACTCACATGCTACACTTTCCAACCACAGAAGAAAGCACACCTCTTTCTCAATGGTTCCAGAGAAGTCCAGGGGTTGACCTTCATTGGCCCACCTCAGAGCATGACCCAGCCCGGCACCAATCACTTAGGGCAGGGGAATATATCTATATCTCATCGAAGCCTTGGTCAGAAGCCCAACCCTTGGAACTGGGAGGGGGAGTCAGCCTCATCCCAGGTATGGATTAAAAGTAGGAGAGTGTTCACAAAAGAAAAAAGAGGGTGCAGTTATTGGACAAAAAAGGGTACGGATGCTGGGCAAACAACAGCTGGTAGTATAAGCAGAGGGACAACAACCCTCCAAGGCATATTTCCAACATGGGAAAAATACCTCCATCCAGGCTAGGTAGGAGTCGTGGTGATTTTTTCCCTCTGTTCCCAGGCAGAAGCTCAAGAGGCAGACTCAGTCTGGCAATTAGCTGTCAGCTGATCACCAATTCAAATGTGCTGGAGTGGGCTGTGCTGATGATCTGTGCTTGCAGTAATCATTTGGCTGGGTGAATCAAATTATACTTTCCAATGCCACTTCAAATCAGGATTGCTATGTCTGCACTTGTTTTCAGCAGTAAGTATAACCTTGCAAGTTATTTTCTTTGATACTGACTATACGTGGGCAAGGGAGGAATTTAGGCTTCTTTTAAGTTCTGCTCAACAGGAAAGACCAAAAAGTTTTGGAGATTTGTAAGGCGGCTAATTAGGATCTATTCCAACTTAATGGTTAGGCTTTCACACTGAAATGGATAGGGGGACATGTTCTACCCTGGCAAGGCAGAGAGTTTTCTTCCAAGTTATCTGATTTGGGAACCTCATTCTTTCATAATGCCACGTGCAGTGATCAATCAGATGTAATGATCAAAAGGAAGTTTGCCTCAATCAATCCCGATAAACAAATAACTATAGTTGCAAACCTCATGTGCTCTTCACTTCAAATTCACTTGCCAATAATTGGCCTCATTAACGTCTGTGGAGTTAGCTGTTCACTAAAATCGAGCAAGCTGTACATCAGATGTGTCCAGTGATTTGCAAACCTTTGGAAATATTAGACCTACTGAATCAGCATCTTGTGGGTTCCATGAAAATTAACAAGCTAAAAAGTAAGGAGACTGCAAAGGATCGGGAAGGAGTGAAGGAGACACCAGGAAAGTCCCACCACCTTCTTAGAATTAATATTAGCTTTCTCAACCTATAAAATGAGGGTTAGCTTTGCAGTGTTTTTAAAGATTTGATTTTGACAGAAAATGAACTTGATTTCTTTGTGCCACTAGCTTTCAAATTACCCTGCCCATATTTGTCAGGTGTTTTTGTTGTTCAATTACAAAAACTGTATCCAGACTGGATTATGAGAATGCTGTTTGCAGGCACCATAACCACAGGTGCCCTTGGGTTGAACAGCAGGCTCACCACGATCCTCCCAAAGAAGGAAATAGACTTCCAGCTGCTGCACCAGACCCATCCTTCTTAGAGAGAGGAAGAAATCACAGCAAGTGAACCTTGCTGGTGGTATATCTCTCAAATATACATTTGGGGAGATGACAGCAGCGAGAAGAGTAGAAATAGACTTAACTAATTCACTTACATTTATATGACCTATTCCTATAGAAATGGCCAGAGAGTCAGTGAACACAACTATTCAGTTTGCCTGAAGGTGAGGGAGCCTTGTTGTCCTGAATCACCTTGTCAGCACTACCAATGTTCACCAATAATGCCCCATGCTCTATTTCATTTTTGCTTATGCAGTGAATATCTGTGCGTCTCTAGGAAAAAAAAAATTGCATTTGCTTTCCAGTCTGGCTTTTTATCCTTAAAAGCTGTCCAGGAAACGTTTCACATGATGTTGTTTTGTCAAAGGAAGCTTTACGTATTTGCAAAAGACTCAGGATATCATTGGATGTCTGCTTCTCCAGCCCAATGATAATCAACACAGGTACTGGTTATTCCAGTTTTCCCTGGTGTTTCATCTGACAGTGCTGAGCCACCTACTTAACTTTGTAACTTATTTAATTACAACTATTTTTAGTGATGTCCACCATGATCCAGTAAGATATTGACTTTATAGAGTCTCAATATTGCATTGGTCTCCTAATTGGTTTTAGAGCACTCTCCAATCCCCCTACAATTCGTTTCCACACAGCAGCCTGAGTAACCTTTGAAAATGTAAATCAGATCTTGTTTACAGCCCTCCAGTGACTCCACTGCATTTAGGGTCCACCTGATCCCCTCTGGAACCCTGTATTATCTCATCCTTGCCTCCCATGCTGCCATCTTAGCCTTCCTCTCCAGCCCACTAGCAATCAATCTGTCTTCCTTGAACACATCAATCTTCTGCCTTAGACTTTGATCTTGCTGTCCCCTCTTCCAGAAACACTCTTTCCATGGCTCTCTTCATGCCTGGCTTCTGCTTATCCCATGGTTCTTAGTCAAAGGCTATCTGCTCAGAAAGGTTTTCCCTGCCCACCTTAATCTCTCCCCTCTCCACTGCTCTTTATCACATCACCCCAACTATTTTCTTCATAAAATTGCCACAATCTCAAATAATGTTTTGTTTTGTTTTTTTTTTTTGCTGGTATCTGTCTACTAGAATGTAAGTTCAAAGTGGGCATAAACTTCCTCTGCCTTATTCACCACTATATCCTCAGTTTTTAGAACAGTGCCTGGTACAGTCCCTGATATGGTCTAAGCCATTGAATGAATGTTTTGAGACCTCAAGTCACATTATAAAGACTCACCATTCAACGTTTCAGAACCGGTTTATTTTGAACACATGCAAATCTAATATGAGAAGAAGGAATATGTCACTATTAATTCCCTTGCCTCTTCCCAGAAAAAGTCAATATGCATAACAATCATTTCCCCAAATAAGAGAATGTCTTTGGAAATTGAAGAAGAAAAAAAAAAAGAACTCAAGACACACTGGAAAGCTCTGGGCTGCTTTCTTTTTCATTATAAGACAGACAAGGTTCATGAAAGTACGCATCAGCACTTGATTCTTTAGAAGTTGAAAATTAGATCAAATGAATTGGAGGACAACTACATCTTGTGTTAATGTTTTCCTCCTCAAATGAAGAAAATGATGTGAGCCATGACTCCATTTGAAAATGAAACTTTCTATTTCTATTTGCTTTTATGTTAGAGCATACTGTTTTTCATTTGAGAACTTTTCATGTTGGTAAATGTTGCAATACATTACATTCGTTAGGCTCAGCCCCGTTTACGATGCAAGCAAGACAAGCACAGATATATCATCCCCATAAAGCATCATTTCTAAATTACACAGTAAATAACTGAGACTAAGCCAGACACCCAAGTTTCACAACCCTTAACACTAATGTAAAAAAAAAAAATGTTTTTAACCACTCTGGGTCAGAGTTCCCTACTCTTAAAACATGCAATTTATGAACAATCCACTATGCCAAACAAACTGATCATCCAAGAATATACTGGTTGCCTGACCCCAACTCAGAACAGACAAGGATGCTTTAAGAAAAAAACTGGACGAATCAGATTCCGGCTGTTTTTTTAAGGTGTGATACATAAGAAACCTGGTCTTGCTAAGAACCTTGGGTTGACTTCTGATTAGCAGATCACAGAAGACAGCATCAAAGCCAAAATAAAGTAGCGATTCACAGTGAGATGACAGTGAGCAAGTGTCTTTAAATTTATAATTGCCCTTGGATCTCTTTAATTTAGCTTTAAGTCAGGAGGCATAACTGAGACAAATGGTTACACTGAGCAGGTATCAGATATGACAAGAAGCTGGCTGTGATTATTTTGTTGTACTACTTCCATTTGGGGACTTTTTCTGCCAACACTTTTCCTATGATGGCTGTTAAATTTTATAGGACTTTTCCCACTATTAGTTGTAATGGCATTTGCGTGTTAAATGCTCACAACAAATGAAAACCATGATTCCATTGTTTCATATGGCAAAAACCATGCTATTCCAAATGGAGAACAAACCTAAGAAGAATCAAATAATTCCTCCTCCTTGTATGATACCTATATAAGCTCTGCAGGAAAGCCTATTTACTTTGCAGCGCTTCTATTTTTGAAACAACATAGATTTTGCACATGTAGGAACACTAAAGATGCCTCTATAGTCAATCAGAAGATAGCTCAAATGTTATTTTTTGTTGAGGGAATTTGTCTACAACTAAATATAATTCTCCTTCAGTACATTTAACTAAGAAGCTCCCCTTTCACTGGGGTTAGAAGGGGTAAGCTTGATGGCTACATATGGGGTTTTTCCTTTTTTATTGAATTATAGTGGCTGTAATATTATATGTTACAGGTGTACAGTATAGTTATTCATAACTTTTAAAGGTTATACTCCATTTATAGGTACTATAAAATATTGGCTATATTCCCCATGTTGTCCCTGTATCCTGTAGCTTATTTTATACCTAATAGTTTGTACTTCTTAATCCCCTACCCCTATCTTGCCCGTCCCCCTCCTCCCTCTCTCCACTGGTAATCACTAGTTTGTTCTCTATGTGAGTCTGCTTCTTTTTTGTTATATTTACTAGTCTGATGTATTTTTTTATTCCACATATAAGTGATATCATATAGTATTTGTCTTTCTCCATCTGGCTTATTTCACTTAGCATAAAGCCCTCCAAGTCCGTCCATGTTGTCACAAAAGACAAAATGTTATCTAAAGCAACACTAAATTATGGGAACAACAGAAAAAGCAGACATTAAGAGTTTCTCAGCCCATTTTCTCCTTTGAGAAAATTCAGCAACTAGTTCTGGAAATTTCTAAATTATTGTTCTTAGTCTCTTGTTATTTTTCATTGGAAATTTCTGGATTCATTTTTCTGGGTTATTTTTCTAGGTTAATATTTATAAATAGCTAATTACTCAGGGTCATCTAGATCTAGCAAAGCAAGATGTAAGAAACTATGGATTTATTAAATGATTGGACTTGACAACTACTTGATCATTCTAGATCCTTTTATTTGGGTTCAGCTTGCTCATCATTTCTCTACCACTGATAACTCTTCAAGGCACTGTCTCATTCACGTAACGTAGCATTTAAACTGCATGACTCTCACATTCTATGCACCAGATGCCTTCTCAGAAAGTCCATTGTTCTGAGAATCTTTCAGAAATGAAAGAGCCTCAATCATTAAGATAACCGATAGTCAAGCCTCTGATTTTTCATTGTAATTTCACCTCTCTCTGATTGATATATATATATATACATATATATATATATATGTATATATATATACACTTTTTTTTTTTTTTTTTTTTTTTTTTTTTGCGGTACACGGGCCTCTCACTGTTGCGGCCTCTCCCGTTGCGGAGCACAGGCTCCGGACGCGCAGGCTCAGAGGCCACGGCTCACGGGCCCAGCCGCTCCACGGCGTGTGGGATCTTCCCAGACCGGGGCACGAACCCGCGTCCCCTGCATCGGCAGGCGGACTGTCAACCACTGCGCCACCAGGGAAGCCCTGATATATATTTTAACTCTTTCTCATATTCTTCCTGAATACATTTAGTCCAAAAATTTCTGACTCACAACGGGCCATACAACTGTATAAATTAGTTTGAAATCACATGTAGTTTCCTATTTAAAGAACATCCTTAGAAATTGCTCAAGTAAATATTTTAGAATTGCTAACTTAAAAGTCATTTCATCATCTTATTCTTCTCTACTTTTTCGTGTCCCCTCTTTCCTCCACCCAGTATTCTGTGCTACTAAAGCAGAATTAGAGGAACAGTGATTGCATTTGTTAAGGGAATCAGAAGCTAAAATTCATTCGCTCATTCAGCAATTTTTTATTTGTTCACTTAAGCACCTGATTATACCTCTTATAGCAAAGATGACTGAAATTTGTGGTATATCATTATTGTTTACCCAAATTTGCCCAAACTTTAGCCAAGTGGACAGACTCCCAGAGACCTAGCTTGGTTGGGGGGTGTGAGAGGAAATTTCTGTACTGCTGTCAACCCATGATCACAAACCAAGTCCTATTTAGTGATAAACATTAGTTTTGATAAGCATTAGTTTCCCTTCTATGACTACACATCATAAATACATACATACACCAAGTTGAATGTCTTAGCAATCCAAAAGTGAGATGTGATGGGCTGTAAATGTTGGTGCACCACTAACTGTGCTACTTTAAGCAGATCACTTAACCTCTCTGAGACTCAATTTCTATGTCATTGAAATCAAAGCTCTATGATATAATTATTCTCCAAGAGAAATGGGTTAACCAGCTGAGAATGATAATCTCTTTATTCCAGCATAAAATTCATAGTCCCAAGATTTTTCCCCATTGTTTAGTCTTTCCTAATGTCCTTTCTGGAAGTGTTTTCTTCCAAAATACTTTGGGAAGCATGTCACAACTCAGTTTCTACAAGGTCAACGCAACATATATTTTCTATTTGTGGAAATTTCTCTTTTCTTACATTGTATAAATAATCAACCTAAAAACCATTCCAACTAGTGTGCTCACTACTTTCAATTTTTGAAACAGAATACTGAATCTTTTGTTAATGTGATGGGAAGTTTCATACAATTCTGGGTTTATCTCAAATAGTGCTGTGAAAACACTGATACTAGAGAAAACAGAAACAGTTTCACTGCTATTTTCGTGTTATCTAATGAACACAGAGGAAAGGCTCAGGTCTGAGAAAGGAAAGGTCACGAGCTAGAATCATAAGAGGGCTATTTGTTACCAATTTTCAATAGCTGCAGCTTGGTTAAGGACACTAAGCTGGAATGTCAAATCTATTTAAGACATTTAAATGTATTACGATCTTTCATACAATGAGTGGTTATCTGTCATCGGGTTCTTTATGGTGTTTCATACATTATCACAGTAAGTTGCAAGTAGGTAGAAATATACAGAATTGCATGCTTACTAGCCAAGCCAAGACACAGAAAGCTATTGGTGTTACATGACATGGACTGAATTGCTGCTAAGCCCCCAAAAGATCAGGCTGGCAATGATACAGGTCCCAGACATCAAATTCCCAGATATTGGTTCATTTTGTTCAAGGCATCACACACGGTGTTCAAATCGCTGCGGAGGTCCTGTACCACGTTTTCAATGCTCCTGGTGTCTTTCAGAATTTCAATACTCTGTGTGTAGGGATTGAAGTAGACTGAGAAGGGACGGGTAATTGACTTTGCAAAGTCCCTGCAAAATAAACAGCAAAGAGAAGGATATGGGATCAATCCTCACTGGTTCAAGAGACAGAAGGAAAGAACAGAGCCAGAAAAATTAAAAGTTATTTTCTCTAGATGGAAAAAAAATAAATTTACCTCATCTTTTCTTTGGCTTCTTCAAAACTTTCTGAAACAAAGTAGGCTTCCTGGAAGGTGGTGATAAGGCATTCCTGTAAGCAAGTTGTCTTTGGGTCAAAGGCTTTCACACATGCCTTGTCAGAAAGAGCATGCTGCAAAACATACCGCAAAACCCGTTAAACTCCAGGATGAGACTTTCCAAAGTGCCACCATGTCGCATTCCTACAGCACAGCTCAATCATTTTACAGAACTATTCAGCTACTCATCTACCATGAAATATGGAACTCTCCCACATGCAGGGGAAATTGAGTGTTAAGGGGTTTTTTGTTTGTTTGTTTGTAAGTCTGTTAGTTGCTGAGGGAAAAAAATGAGACATGGTATTATTTTATTTATTATCAACAAAATTCATACTGAAGGACAGTTCAGAGCTGTAACCCCATAGAAATGGAATTTTAGATCTATGCTATGAATAGAAGCAGGAGAGCACAAATATGGTCCTAAATTTATTGCTATAAGCAATGTACTGAAATTTCCCTTAAATGGCAAAAGTAATAATTACCTGCATGGAGAGGTGATGGGGACTCTGACTGAACTATTTGTGGACTCATTGCGAGACATTTTGAGGCCAGGTACTGTGTACCAACAGAGGCTGGAGTAGGCCTGTATATTCAAGGATATGTGCGAAGCATTCGTTTACCTTCCCCCAAGCACAGCAGAGAAATATATAGCAAATAAATATTGCCAGGTGGGGAAAAAAAAGAGCTAGTATTAATAGTCATAGTTATGCCCACAGCAGGCATTAGGGAAACAGGAAAGCCAATGTAATTACTCTTTGAACCATCATTAGCCCCGTTCAGCTCACTACATGACTGGCACTAAGAAGAGCAAGGAACAATGAATGATTTTATTCTCAAGATAAATTCAGGGATGCTAAAAGTTAGCGCTCATTTCCTGCCAGGTGCCACCTGCCTATTTATAGCCCCTGGATTGACGGTTCTCACACGGAATATGCCTAAGAATCACTGAGGAGCTTGTAGAAAATGCAGATATAGGACTTCCCTCGTGGCGCAGTGGTTAAGACTCTGCCTGCCAATGCAGGGGACGTGGGTTCGAGCCCTGGTCCGGGAAGATGCCACGAAGCAACTAATCCCGTGAGCCATAACTACTGAGCCTGCGCTCTAGAGCCCGCGAGCCACAACTACTGAGCCCACGAGCCACAACTACTGAAGCCTGCACACCTAGAGCCCGTGCTCCACAACAAGAGAAGCCACCGCAATGAGAAGCCCAAGCACCACAACAAAGAGTAGCCCCTGTTCACCACAACTAGAGAAAGCCTGTGCACGAAGACCCAATGCAGCAAAAAAAAAAAAAAAGAAAAGAAAGAAAGAAAGAAAATGCAGATACCCAGGCCTCAATATTATTTGGTAGGTCTGGATAAATCCCAGAAATCTGCATTTTAAAGGCATCCAAAGTGATTCACACACAGATGGTTGTGAACTATATTTTGAGAAATACCCCTCTAGATTCTCTCTTTCTTAATTTAAAGGGTAAATTAGTTGGGAGAGAGAGGCAAAGAGAGAAAGGGGTAGCAGAAACAGCCTTGAACTGAGAATTAGAAAACTCGGGCTCTAGTCCTGGCGTTGCTATTAACTGGATAGCCTTGGCAAATGATTTCACCTCTCTAGGCCTCCGTTTCCTCAAGTGTAAGTGAGAGGTTTGGGCTGGGTGATTTCTGAAGACACTCTATTCCAGTCTCTGGATTCCACCCAAAGCACTTTTCAATCTCTAACTGCTAAGATTTCCTGGAGAAACGCTGAAAAACCTTTCCTGTTCAGTATTCTTGGTACATTCCCCCAACAATTTCAAAATGCATGGAATGATTTACAGCCTTCCATGAAGAAGGCTACATAGTTCCCTAAGTTTGAAAATGTAATTGTGAACCCAAGGACTGACGGGCAAGAGAAAGGGCACATGGTCCTACCCTGTGTTTGATTTGCTTTCCCACAAAGTTTCGTTGTCCAGATCAATGCATATGTGAATCAGGGAATGCAGAGGGTCCCTTGGAGTGGACTCATGGTTTTTGGCCCACAGAACAACTTCACTGTAAGCGGAAGGTCACTACACCAGCAAATGCATTTGTGCCAGGTTCAATGCAGTGCAGTGAACATCAAGGGATTTGGGGTTCCACATGACAAATAATTCTGTCCACATTTTTAAAACAATTTCACAGTTTCAAGAAACAAAATGTGCTTTGATGAGAGCTGTTGCTCCTCTGCAAAGAATAGGCCCCCTATTGGCTTTCAGAGCTAGAAGTTCCTTTCTTCGCAGCCATACACTCTGGGTGCGTTTTATTTAGTATGTTGCTCTAATTGTCCATTTATCCATCAGTACATATGAAAAGGAGGACAGTGACTGACCCAGGGTCCTAGATGTTTCCATGTTCTCACCCCCGCATTCAGGGGCACGGCAGAGTGGGAGCAATATAGACTGTATGAACATTTAAGCCATGGCTCCCTCAGGGCTTTCCTGCTGAGCCAGGCTTTTCACTAGGTCAAGGACAAGCACAGGAAGAAGGTGAAACTTGTCTGCTTAGGTCTGGAATGCTGTGATAGGACATTAGCACCCTCAGCAGTCACCCTGTGTAGACGATGCCTCCAGAAGATGTGTATGTAATAACAGAGACCGAAATCAGTGTAGTTTCAGAAAAATGTATCATGTTATGATTCTACTGGATACTCAAATAAGCTCATTTCATCTTTTTAACAGGTAAATGGGATGAGGGCGGATCAAGAAAAAGCCCAGAGGGCAGGGTGCTCTGCCCCAGACTTCAAGAAAAGTCAGTGGATTCACAGCATATGATTTGAAGCAAAGACCATCAGGTAATATATCTCACACTTGCCTAATGTACTAATCAAAAGGAAAACGGGAAGCTCACTGTTCTAAGCTCTCAACAATGCGGTCTACCCTCAAGACCCTGCTGCGTCCAATACCTGGTTACGTGCTGGGGACCTCTCCATCCATGGAGCATGCGACCAGTTCTCTCCCTTGGCTGTTACAAATATGGAAATGATAATGGCACCCAAGGATTAGCCTGGAGAGAGCCCAGAGTTGGGGGAGCCGCCACAGAGTGAGGCCAACCAATGAGGTGGTGACCACACCTATGAGTGGTCTCATTTACTGATGGGGAGCTCTCTTGTGTTATGAATGCCAGGAACATGCATGCAGCCCATGAGGGCCCCTGTTTCTGAACACTGAAGCATAGCTCAAGGGCCATAAAATAGCATTCATGTCTTTATTGATTCCACTGTCCAGTGGGGCAAAGTCCTACTGAGTTTTCTTCTCAGCTCCTATCCATGTCTCTCTCTAAGCGACCTTGGTTTTGGGGAGCAGCTATCATGCCCTCTCCTCTGTGTCCAGAGTAGCTTCTCTGTAAACATAGAGCCAAACTGCCTGATGTCCCCAGAGAGCTCCACGGTGAATCCTTTCCAAAGTGTTAACAGTCTGATATCCTGAAGTCTGCAAGAATTAATCCAACTTCCTGCAGAGAGGCTTTATAATGCTGAGAGAATCTGGCTGACAGTCTTTTACTCTCAAGCCATTTTTAAAGTGCAGGAATACTTGAGAATCACCTCTCGTCTACATGCTCTCTAAAAGGACTGTTTTGCATTTACCTATAGGGCCAAAGACAACAACCCAGGACTTGGAGCCAGGAGACCTAAGTTCTAAACATAGCTGTCCCACAGGTTTATCAAATGAGTGAAAATTCCGCAGGTTAAGATGCAGTTTCCTCTTTGATAAACTGAAAAGGTTATATCTACATGAATTCTAAAGCTCTTCTTGCAATACGATTTGAACAGGGCCTGCAAATACACAGCTCTCATACCACCATCCCCTCCCTCCAACCCAACCAGCGTAAATTCACCATAGCAGCCTTTCCCACTGGGCCTGGGCATGGCCTTCCCACCCTTCCCAACAAAGATGGCCGTTACCAATTAATTGGCTTTAGCGCAAAAATTAAGACTTATTTGCCAGTTCCAGTCTTTTAAATAAAAAATCTCTTTCAACATCAAAAATTTCCCAGAACCCAATTAGCTTCTACATGATCTGGGGCAAATTATTTCACCTCTGTCAGCCTACTCCTGTGTTAATCTGGAAAACGGAAATACTTACAGTTATCTATCATCCAGGAATATGGTGAGAATTAAAGGAGGCAATACGTGCAAAGAGCCTGGCACATGGGAAGTGTTCAGTAAATTATGTTATCCTTGCTACTTCAGTCTCCAGATGATGCTTGGTGTACATATGCAACCAGCCACACCTTCCACCATTGGTACAGCTCCTCTGGAACCCATCAAGAAAAGAAGCATGGCCCTAGCTATGAGGCTGCCAGGTCCTAGACCGCAACAGTGCCTGTCCTGAGTTCATCAGCTCAAAAATCTTCCTTCCTTCCAGCCACCTGCCTTTGCAATGACACAGAGTTATTATCGCACCTCTTCTAGATGTAAACCTGTGATCCTCACCCTCTATATTAGGACTGGTTAAAGTTAGGAAAAAACTCAAGTGTGAAGTCTAGATAGTTTGGGCCCTAGATTCTGAATAAAAATTTGCATACACTCACACTACAATCATCCTTTCCCACGTCAGAACAACAAATATATACATTTGTATATGTATGTATGTATGTGTGTCTATGAAATTTTTGAACCTTCCTCGAATGTTCTTCCTGCTAACCGAGCACAATGTGGTAGCAACATCCCTATTGCCAAACTGGGTGATGACGGCATCACACTTCTTTTCATCAGTGATGTTGAAAGTTTCAGCAGTTTGAATAAGCTGCAGGAGGGAGGGAACAAACTCCCTCTTCAAGAAATCCCTGTGTAAAAGCCAAAGACCCTTCTCCGGCTCCCAATGTCCGGCATTTGCTCTGTTATTACTAACAGTGCTACTGCAGGAAAGGAAGAGGCAAGAGGAAGGGAGCTGTGAGCCATTGGAACGCAGGAAAGGTGTGAGAGCTCAGACGCTCTCAGAGTCCCAACTCCAGCCACCCGCTGACATACTGGATGACCTCAGGGAACCCACGGGGGCCTTGGGCCTCTTCTCTACAGCCTGGCAGTAATTCTCACCACCTCACAGAGTTGCTGCAAGTGGTTGTAAATACAAATGACTGTAATAAATATAAGGCTGTTCTGTGAAGGCTGATGAATAGCTCTATAAAAGCAGTACAATAAATTCACCATACAAGGATAGCCTAAAACTAAAGCCAAAATATAATAATAATTAAAATTTTAAAAACCACCAGCTTTGTCAAAACCTGAAAAGCAGAACACGTGTATTTGTATGTAATATTCCAGCAACTCCTATGGGGTAGGTGCTAAGGCCATTTACCAAAAAAATCTAACCTCTGCCCTTAAGGAAACAAAGAACTAGACTTTACCCTCACCCATGAAAAAGAAGGAGAGATTGCCTTTTGCTTTGAGATGGGTTAACTTTTTGAGATAAGACTCAGCCAACTCATCGATTAGTAATCAGTTGCTTACCACCTCGTGTGAACAAGATCTCCTCACTGTTGCTTCTCCAAGGGAACTGGATTCAGCAAAGACCCATATTCATCACTTTCTTAGACCTTCCCTTCTACAGAAACCCTTTCAAGTTTCTTGAAATCTGAACTTTCAATTTTGAGTTTGTTGAATCAAATAAATGAATGAATGAGTGAATAAAAATTTTTTAATGAGAGACTTACATAGTTAGGTCGACTCTGAGATAGAAAAAGAACATTAATGGAAAGACACACACTAGACTGTGGGTGAACAGCAAGCAATTATTCTATTCTCAACCTTTTTTTAAAGTCAGTTTTCTAGATGATCTAGCTCATTATTAACTGCTCCCCACAGTGATGAAGGTATGGAAAGGCCCTTCCCAAATACATTTTTGGAATTCATAAAAGTACATCACCGAAAAAATAATTAGAACAAGAGAGAGAGCAATCATTGTTGAGATTTTTTAAAAACTGTCTTTATAGTTACCAGATTTATGTTAGATTTTATAAGCATTTCCATATTTATTTTTTTCTCTCTTCAAAGATAAAAAATAAGCACTGTCAAAAAATAAGAGGGAAAAATGAAAGCTATCCTTCAAACTATAGATACAGTACTTGGAAGTGCTTGGCCAGCTCTGACGCGCAACATTTATACTCTGGAAACTAAGCCTCTTAAAGCACACATTTTAAAATGTGTTCAGTTCAAGGAAAGAAGATGAACTGTGCATAGTTATGTAAAAATTATAAGCACTACACCAAAACCTCCAACAACTTACCCGAGACCTACATATGGCCTATAACTGGAACAGCAAAAACACATTTTACCACAAAAGGTAACTGCGTTCAAAACTGTAAGTGGGTTTGCACAGGAATTATTATAATGCTATTAATAAAGTTATCCCCTGGGCTTCCCTGGTGGCGCAGTGGTTGAGAGTCCGCCTGCTGATGCAGGGGACATAGGTTCGTGCCCCGGTCCGGGAAGATCCCACATGCTGCAGAGCGGCTGCGCCCGTGAGCCATGGCCGCTGAGCCTGCGCGTCCGGAGCCTGTGCTCCGCAACAGGAGAGGCCACAACAGTGAGAGGCCCGCATACCGCAAAAAATAATAATAAAGTTATCCCCACCTGGGCTCAGAACTATCATTTGTTCTTCCAAATAAAAGTTGGACAGATGTATTTACAAGCGCTGGGGGAAGGCTCTGGACGCTGACACCGAGCGGGGCAGGGATGGGGTGAGGGTAAAGCTAAGACTCTAAGCAAAGGTCTCATGTTACATATTCTCTGTGAACAGTCAGAAGACATTTCATATAGAAGGAATTTCTGAGTTGTAAAAATGGTCTAAAGTAGCAATCATAGGAGTGTTGAAATTTGGGAATGGAAGAATGCTAATGACCAGAGGTGGTGGACCAGAACAAGAAGATTCACGGCAGACAACGCCCTTCACATGTTTCTGGCTGATTTCCATTTCCAGACAATTCGGTCCATACCAATAGGAACAAAAACAACAGATTCACCCCAGTGCTGCCTACACACGCCTCATTAACCAGACCAGAGGACCCTGCTGAAAGTTGGGGCAATAAGAGAGACTTGTTTCTTTTGTTTCTGGTATCATTTATAAGCCCTCTGAAGAGAATGTAAATAGATGTAGCTCAAGAGCTACATAATTTTCTGACTAATTCTTTTTTCAGGGAAATCAAGAAACAATCTATAGAAGACACGGGTCTTACAGACATATGACATCATGCTATTGCTGTGGGCTTTGAGATTAACCCCAAATGGATTTTTTGGTTGTTGAGAATTTAGTTAAAAAAAAAAAAAAAGAAAAAAAGAAAAAGAAATTTTAACACATTACATCAGGCTTTTGTTACATTAAATATTATCATCTATTCCAGCCAGACAGGGCCTCAGGCAGCTCCCTTAATGGGCCAGGCTTTGAGTAGAGCACACACACTGCTACGTGCTGACTGATCCAGCATCTCATCCGTCCCTTATTCATCCTTCCCGCTCCTCCAGCATCAGCGTGGGCAGCAGGACCCTCATCGGGAAGCCTCCCCAGGCATGGGCTAAAATGTGCCAGGCACATTTGTCACACTGTCTGTATTATCTTGGTCATGTATCTCCTGTACTAGAATGTAACCTCCTTGATAACAGGGATCCCAGGCAATAGGGCCTAATGGTCAAGGGCTTGGATCCTGGAGCCTAGACTGCCTGGACTTGGGACCACCTCCAACACTTATTAGCTGTGTGACCTTGAACAAGCTCCTTAATGTCTTTATACCTCAGTTTTCTCATCTGTGATAATGGTGTTACTTATCCCATTGGGTTGTTATGAGAATTAAGTGGGTTAATATGTTTAAAGCCCCTAAAATACTAAAGTCTATTTAAGTGTCTTTTGAGGCAGTTGTTATCTTCTTCATATTCTTATTCTTCATCATCATTATTTGTCCTTGTATCCTCAGTGCCTGGCATAGTACATGGTGCGTAGTAGATGCTCAACCAAATATTTGTGGAATGAATGAATGAATGAAGTCATAAAGTGAATGGACTCAATGAAACTACAGTTAAATTGCATCTTTCAAAAGTACGAACATCTAAAAAGTTCCAGTAATCATATATATCCCAGTCACATTATGCAAGGATAATAAATACTCAAAATAAAAACCCTAGGATCGTCCATAATCCTGACCTTAGTCTGAATAATCAAAGAAAGATTATTTTCAGTACCGTTTCCAGATTAGATATCACAATGCATTCTAAATTAATCAAAATTTGCTATCCCCCAGTGGTATACAGATAGCAATTCTTAAGTAACCAGAATATTTAAATGATCAGAATGCCCCAGACTCCAACATTTCTGAATAAATGATTTTTTAACTGTATTTTAAGGCAAAAAAAAAAAAAAATAGCATCCCTTAGGCATCACTACACATATTAGATACCTCTTGGACCACATATTTATTTAGGTGTTTTTTTTTTATTGTATATGCCCATAAATGTTTTACTTTACATTAATTCTGAAGAAGCTAAAATAACCTCTAATTCTCCTTTGGGAAGCAGATGCTGGGGAATCCATGGGAGCCATGGTGATGACAGAAATAATAAGAGAGGCCAAGCCACCCTTACAAGGGAATTTCAATCAGTAGGATCACTGCTAGCTCAGTGCCCAGTTTTCAGCACTACATTTAGGCCAGTCATTTGTTACCCAACATCTGAGCATACACTTGTCATTCCTGTTGATTCGTGCACATGGCTGCTCATCCATTTGAGTCACACCACAAACCCAGAAAGGCATGACCCATTTTCAGAAGTGCAAAGAGTTAGGTCAGCACCCACATATGAGGTACCAAATCCCCCGTACTAAATATTCATGGGGTATCTGCGAGTAGAGAGACTCAGACAGACAAATCAATATCTTCCACGACCTTGAACCAGTTTGCTCGGGAAGGATATTTGCGTTTACAGCTTCATACCTTTAATTCTCCAATGGAGGAAAGCAGCCCAGCTCCATATGCCCGCAGCTGCCCTTCTTGCTTGCAAAGGCCAAACTCAATAGTGAAGAAATAGCACTGAAAAAGAAGTGGACACACAGCCAGTGAAATGGGCAGTAAGTTCTTCTGTGAAATAAAATGGCACCCAAAATAAAATGGTGCACTCTGCATAATTTCTTCAGCACTGTCCATTAAAACGCATTTAAGTCAAGAAGATTTATTGACATTTATTGCCTAATAATCCCTCCCTAGTTTAAAGGTAAATGGAAAAAGTATTAACTACTACGAGTCTTATGCTTCCTGGATTCAGAAACCCTATGAGTCAAATCATAGTCCTTGCAATGACTCTAAAATTTAAAAAAACACAGATTTAGAAAGAATGAATATGTCACAGTGATAATGCCAGAAGAATATGCTACTATATTTAATAAGTTGTGGTTCAGTAGCACCGTGTAAATGTGGAAAAATAACTTGGAATTCAGTAATCCTAAACTGATTTTTGCAGTTTGTTTATTCATTCAACGAACATTTGTTGAGTACCTACTATGCGCCAATGCTTGGTAAAGAATTGTGGTGAAGAAACCAGGAAAGAGCAAGAAAACAAGTATATACCTACCAAATAACCATTTTATTAGCAAAATCTTAAGTGGATACCTATGTATGCACTTACATGTATACATACTTATATACATATACATTAAATACATACAGTAAGAACGATTTCATTGGCCCGAGTTTTACCATCATCAACTACTACAGCTTCCCCAAGATATTAAAATCTACACTTGCTTCTGTTGAGTTCCTAGGAAATCAACCTAGACAGACAGAAATCTCCGTACAACCAAAAAACTCACAATGCTCTTGAGAGGCGCTGAAATTACACTGTTTGTGCTCTGAGAGGAAAGTGAGAAGCTGACAATGAGCAATACAAAATTTCATCAAATTAACACTGTCCTGCATTAGTGATGATGGAGCAATGAAGGGGTTGAGAAAGAGAATGAAAACATCCCTGAAAAGGAGCAGAAAATACTGATTATTTCCAGCCCATGGCGACTTGCTCTATTTTTATCTGGAGGTCGGGGGGGGGGGTGTCCCTTGGTTCTGGAGGGTTTTATATTTTTATTATGTGTGGATGATCTCTGAAGTTGAGTGGTCAATGCTCTGTAGCCCTGGGCTGGACCCGAAGGCCTGGTCATTCCAGGTCATGGAGCTGAGCCTCCAGAGGCAAAATTTCCTTTCTTGATTCATCTCCCAAAGAGGCGAAAATTACAGCCCTTCCTACCCTGTCACCACCCACAGAACCCACCGGCACCCCCTCTTACTCTGTTCTGACTTGTCTTTCTTTTCTGTCCCATCACTTTTTTGACATGGTCTTTATGTATGAAATATACTGTTTGTCATCTGTCCCCCCCCACAAAACCATCAACTCCATGAGAGCAGTATCACGGTCTGTTCATCTAGAACAGAGTTCCCCAATCTCAGCAGTGCGGACACGTTGGGCTGGATAACTCTTTGCTGCAGGGGGCTATCCTGTACACTGCAGGATTTCTAGCAGCGTCCCTGGCTCTGTCCCCTAGATGCCAGTAGCACCCCCCCCACCCCATCTGCAGCGACCAGACATTGAAAAATGTTCCCAGAGGGGAAACATCACTTCTGGCTGAGAACAACTGACACAGATTAGTGCCAGAAACATAATAAGAGCTCAATAAATATCCGGTGAACAAATAAACAAACAGTACATGAAGTATTTCTAGATTAGGCTTTTTGTGTGACAGCAGGACATGGAGGAAAGACACACACAAGGAGGCCTGAGTCCTAGTCTTACCCCTGCTTCTAATTAGCTCTGTGACCACAACCTCTCTGGGTTGTAGTTTTCCTGCCTATGACGTCTATTCATTCATCTACTTATTCTACAGACACTCTTACAAACCTATTATATGCCAGACTCCGCGCTAGCAGAGAACAAGGGAACAAAGTTCCCCAACCCATGAAGCAGGTATGCTCCTGGGATGAGACAAGTAACAACAATAACAACAAAAATCAACATACAGGATGAATGTCAGGCGAAATCTGCTATATAAATCTGGTATATAAATAATAATATCATGTAAGTGTCAGAGAGCAAGCAGAGGATACAGCTGTTTTAGATGGAAGGATCAGGGAAAGCCTCTCTGCAGGAGCGATCTTTAAGCTGCAACCTACTTGAAAACGGCCCTTTCCTTAAGAAAATGAACAAGCCAGTTGTACAAAGACCTAGGGGAAAGAGTGTTCCCAGCAAAGGAAATAGCAAATGCAAAGGCCCTGAGGCACGGATAGATGTGTATTTCCAAGGGTGTCTGGGAAGCTATTGGAAGGTTTTAGGCTGGAGAGACGTGTTCTGATTTCATTTCCAAAAGATCACGCTGGTGCTCGGTAAAGAATAGATTATAGGGGGCAAGGGTGGAAGCAGAGAGACCAGTTGGAAGGCAGTGGCAGTCAAGACAAGGGTGCTGAGCGACTTAGAGGATGACTTGGGCCAGGGGTAGCAGGGGGTTGGGAGAACTCAGTATCACAGAGGCCTCATGAGAAGAACCAAAATAAGAGATGTGAAGATGTGTTGAAAAGTTAAAATACAGAGGATGAAATGTACAGCATAGGGAATACAGTCAATAATATTGTAATAACTTTGTATGGTGACAGATGGTAACTAGACTTATCATGGTGATTATTTTGTAACGTATAGAAACAATGAATCATTACGTTGTACACATGAAACTAACATAATATTGTAAGTCAAATATACTTCAATTACAAGAAAGAAAGAAATGTTAAAATACAGCCCTCAAGTCTGTCCTCCAAAAAATTTTGCACAGTCCTGGGCATGGTGGAGAAGTGATCATACAGTCATAGAACAGGAAGCCTGGAAGTTCAGCCTCTTACTTTACCAAAAGGAAAACTCAAGTTTAAGGGGATGAAGTGATTCACCCAGGACGGGTCTAGAGGGTGATATTTAAGAGATCTAGAGCTCAGTGTTTTATGAGCTCAACATCTGTCACATTTTAAAGTTTCCAGGTAAAAGATTAATAGATGCATGATTTTTTCCTTACCACCAAAAAAATGGGGAAATGAAAGGCTAAATCAGGAAAACCAGGATCTCACGACATCTTCTTAGTGTGTCTTCGGCTGATTTCTCTAATTTGTACTGTATTTATAGCGCATGATGTGAAATCCTTGCAGCCTTAACATTGAATACAGAAGAGTTTGTGAAAAAACGTGCTCTCATGTTCAAAAGCCTCCAGAATAGTACACATATGGAGCCAGCTACAGGAGCACTTAGGTCAGCCTACTGTGTGCATTTTTAAGTTTGCTTACGTTATATCAACGCGCACATAATGCACGGTCATGGTTATGATCCAAATCAAAGCAGGCTGGGAGAGTCCCTGAGAAAATCTGGTGCACCATTCTCACGGGCTTCCCCTAGATCTGGCATCCCGTCCTAGTGTGAGGCAGGAATTAAAAGGTCTGCATCAACTCGGCTAAAAATTCCAAGGTAAATCTATCAGTGTGTCTTCGATCCTTGTGCTTCTAGAATCAGGGTAACCTCAGAGGGAAGAGCCACTGGGTGTCTTCCTTCCCGTTGCTTAGAATGCTCTCTGGCCCCATCCCTCATCTGGGAATCCTTCCAGAAACTCTGACCTTACACAGTTCCATCTGCTCATTCCCTAGCTGCCTTTCCCTCTGGTTTCCTGCTGTCCTCGACCAAGGAATGAGCCTAGATGCTGCTTCTATAGCCTCCTCTCACCAGAGAATTAGACCTTTCACCTTGAGATAGCTTTCCATTTGCGGCTCCATGTGTGGCTAACAGATAAAGAGGGATGATACAATGTACCTGAAGCTCAGGTGTTGGCAAAATTTGAATTATGGACTTGCTCAGGATAATTTTTCTCTTTCTGCTTCTAATGCCTCAAAATGCATAAGGTATAGACCTCAAAATGCAGAAGACCCTGGGCACGATCACTAATGGGGAGGAGGGGGCAATTGCACGTGTTTTCTGCCTGGTTTTAAGTGCAAAGCCTACTTAGAGTTGGACTGGATGACCCCTGGAGACCCTTCAAAATTCAAGGGTAGCTAATTGTTTCTTGAAATTTTAAGAAAATATAATTTGTTTTCCTCAGAGCACTTGCCATATGTGGATCTGTAATATATTCCCAAGAGATTTACCAAATAAATATCCTACCTATTATCAAAAAAAAAAAAAAAACCACAAAAAATAAAAAACCTGAGCCCTATAAGAATTCCTGTAAAAGAGGATTGCAGAGTCTTGGTCACTAATGTCTTTTAAACAGAAACAAACAATAATACTAAGATTAACACCTCCCAAATGGAAGGGTACCTTTCAGCAAAGCTGATGTTCATGAATTCCAAGTTCTACATACCACTAATTATAAGTAATTATTTATAAATATTTTATTCGACTATAATTACATATAATCATTAACTGAAAACCAAAACAGGAATTATATATCGGACCTCTTCCCTAGAAGAAAAGCAGAGTCATTTACATACACATAGTCATGAAGCAGAAGAAGGTCTGAGTGACGATCTGAGATCCAAACACGGCCGTGGAACACAGCCACGGGATGAGCTAGCAGCGAGCGTGCTTAAGAAAATGAGATAGGTCGCCCAATGCTGCCATCTTCCGATCACTACTGGTAGTGCACCACTCTCGCAACAGTTCTGGCCTAGCCAAATGGACATTGTGAGAGCGGGAAGGAACATCGTCCAGAGACACTGAACACACCAACAAAATCCACCTGGTCCCACATAGTGATTTACAAAAGGACACGATGCAACATCCTTTTTACGTTTGGTGTTAGGTACCTGAAGCTCTTGCGAAGGCACATACCATACTCCAATTAAAGAGATGTACACCTTTTTCAAATTCTTGGTGAAAAAGAAATTTATTGTTCCAATTTTCCTCTGGAAGGGTCCTGTTGCCTCCCAGTTCCCCAACTCTCTGAATCCTTTGAAATAATTATATCACCTCTTCCTGAGAGTCAGTCTGTATTCTTTTGTTTGTTTGTTTGTTTTTGTTTTTGTTTTTTTCTGTACGCGGGCCTCTCACTGTTGTGGCCTCTCCCGTTGCGGAGTACAAGCTCCGGACGCGCAGGCTTAGCGGCCATGGCTCACGGGCCCAGCCGCTCCGCGGCATGTGGGATCTTCCCGGACCGGGGCACGAACCCGTGTCCCCTGCATCGGCAGGCGGACTCTCAACCACTGCGCCACCAAGGAAGCCCAGTCTGTATTCTTAAATGGGATTAAAATGGTGCGCAAAGTCCTAGGAAGACAGCCAGGTATCCTACTTCTTTTACTTTGTCTGGGAAAGCGGTCTATACACATCATTTAATAAATGCCTGAGTGAGTGAGTGAGTGAGTCAGTGAGTGATGTATATTCTCTACTGCCTTCACTAAAAATATGATCTTTTTAAACTGATAATATATACTTCTAAGTAATTGCATACATACATCATTCCACATCTAGAATTCCATCATCCACACAGGCAGGACAGACAGGAACCAAGAAGTTCGCAAAGAATGTCAGAAACGGCCCTAACTGAGATGCGCTGAACATAACAAAAGGTTATGCACTAAATTTGATTTGCTTTACATGTAAAAGAATCCCTCAGGCCCTCACCCAGACCCCATTTATCCTTATCTAGTACACAGTTCAAATTCAGTTATGTAGCTTCTAAGCCCACACCCTAACATGAGAGGGGAACAAGAAAAATATACCAAAAGCAGATCCAACAGCTCAAAAAGCACAGAAATACAATATTTGGTGTTTGACTAAACAACCCTAAACACTTCCATACTTGAAGTTTTCACTAAACAACAGAATTCAATCACGACAGTAAGACATCAAAATAATAGGAAAACTTAGCCAGTAGAGCTGCAGTTTAACGAAATGTTCGCACATAGGTCATCTTACTGCACGTCTGCTCCCTTCCTACTAACTTGATAGAGTAGTTACTATTTTTTCCATTGTACTGATGGGAAAGCTGAGTCTCAATGATCAAGGGATCGGCCCAGGTTCCTTGACCCACGGTTGGCAGAGCTAGGAGTCAAACTCCAGCTTCCTAACTTCAGATCCCGCCTTGTTTCCTCACCAGCAAAGTGCACTTACAGGTGCAGAGCCACTACCAGCCCGTCAAACTAGCACAACAGTCCCTGTTGCTGAAATACTGAACTACTTCCAGAATGGGTATAAATAGCTATGACTCCACACTCCCCAAGTGCCCTCAGCCAGCCACGCTGCCCCAGCCCTCTCCTGGGTTCTGTTCCCCCTACCCTCCCCAGCACCACCACTTCTTCATGATCGAGAAGATAAGGTCTCAACACCCATGAAGCTGGGGCCTAGAGGACCCGGCTCCCACACAAGCGTGACGAGTATCGTTCTATTTGGTACCCATGTCATAACAAGAGGATCAGTCCCAGAAAGGAAGAATGCTATGCTAAGATGTTCTTACACCAGGGATCTGCACCTCAGTAAGTGCAGATAAAAACACAGAAAAAGAGCCATGTGTCTCACAGCCTTCCTTTCTCTAACATCTTTCCATCAAACAACTAGCATGTCAAAGAATACACTTGAAAAATTGTTGAACCAGTGAAGAGGGTCCAAGATCCCAACCCACTCACTCCTCTACCATGAATCCCCAGCTATTAGACTTTGGATTTTAGCCACATCAAATTTCAGCTTACAAGCAGCAAGTACCTTCCCACCTCTGGCCACAATTCCCTTAATCTTGATTAAACTGCAAATAATAATAGGATTGGGACAGAAATGAGGCTTGATAGCTAAGGGGGAAACTTTGTAATAGAACTGCTAAGGCAATACTGTACAAATCCACACTGGGAAACGAAAGTGAAAATGGAGGCTGCCCTGCTTAAGCCATGGAGGTCACCACTCAAATGTCACAAGATAGAAAACTTCTCACCAGACATCAATTTTTGCTGTTGTTTCTTTGACCATTTAAACTGCCAGGAGTCACACATAAAGCCAAATCACACTCGGGTGCAACGATTACCCGCTGGGCTTTGTTTGCAGAGCAAGGGTTACTGGCTAGAGACATCCTCTGGAACTGGGCTTCAAAAGATAGCAGAAAGGGGGATTTTGCAGGCTTCATTAGTTTACTCTGGGCTACTCCTGTGTGAAACAAAAATGTAAGAAATGCTAGAAACTTAGAGCTGGAAGACATTGGTTTTTTGCAGTCCTGGGCTATAGCCGCTCTGTAACCACTGGCCCCTCGCACCCCATCTCGAAGCCTCCCCTTGGCCAAAGGAAGCCACCCGCTCTGTGTTCACAGATTCGAGGGCCAGTCACTGCCTAGATCCTAGGGATTATTGTTCAGATGCCTTGCAGGATTGTCTCCACACTCATATTTTCCACGAGCCTCTAAATGAAAACCACTATAGCCCTTGGCAGGTCACAACTTAATCAATATACTTTTAAAATTTATACTTGTTCAATTCTACTGTGCCGAGCTCTACTTGAGATTACAAAAATAGCTAAAGATATGGTCTCTGTGCTCAAGAAGGGTACTATACAAACGGGTAGACAAGACTAGTATAAAAATAACAGCAACAACAGTAATAATAATGTCCTGCTGTTTTAATCCTACCATAAATTTCTGTCAAATTGCAGTGTGCTTATCTGTCTCAGAAGACGAGGAATATGAAGTTTATGTTGGACTTTTTGAGGGATAAGTGGGATCTCAGAGGGATTTCAGGAAGAGAGGAAGTTGTTGGAAAGAGTAATATTGAGGGGCTGGGGGAGGGGAGTGATTTCTGGGAACCCAAAATGCAAATCGTAGGAAGTTAAAGGTAAATCAAAGTATAGAATGGACCAGATCACAGGCTCCACTTGAATGGTAGAGACCGCCTCCTTCTTCAGGGGTTCTCCTCAAGCCGAGACAGACAAAAACAAGTTGAGAAAAAGAAGAGGGTTGGGATTTGAGTATGTTCTGTCTGCTAGAAAACAATGACCCTGAATTGTGAAAAGAGCAATTAAGAACAGCCATGGAATGAATTAAAATGTAAAAACCTAAGCTCTAAGGAAACATTACGGCAATCCTTGTGGAAAATTGATCATCATATATAAAAGGCACACCCGTAGGGAGAAAAAGAAGCGTCAGCAGAAGACAGCTTTTAGTGAAGAACACATTGACATAGGCAATTTTCAGCAGCACTGTTTTAGGCAGGATTTTTCTGTGTGTTTCTTAACTACCCTTTCCTATATCTTTTTTGGTTGCTTTCAAGAACAAATGGATGATTTGTTTAAGTGCCCTCTGGCCATTTCAGTTTTATTGCCCCTTCTTCAGCTTATCCAAGAGCATTTTCAACTTCAAAGGAGACCACCTACCTTAGTATCATGTAACACTTACTAGTTTTTACATCAGGCTTTAATGGTATTTTTTAATTTAAAAAAAGACAAAGAAAAAAGAAACATCTCTCATCCCTTGCCCCCTGCTTATGGACTAGCAGAATGACAAGCATTCACTTAATATCAGGGCCACCTGAGCCGTTGGTCCACCCCTAAAACTCCGACAGGATCCACTCTAAGACACTCCACTCCCAGGGCGTAATGTCAGGTCACCATGGCCATATGGTGGCCCAATTACAAACGTTCGCTGTCGCCACCAGCCTAGAGTACAGGTCCATAGTTCATATGACAGAAAAGACCCTCAGGGACCTTAGGGCCCCTGCTTCCTCCAACCCCCTCCCTTGCTATTGCCCACCCTCCAGCGCCCCCCCCCCGCCCCCCGCCCAGGGAATCGCACAATTTGCAATTGTGCAGACGGACACACTCTTTTCAGCTTCCCATCTAGGCCTTCGCACACCACCCTTGCTCTGCCTGCGATGCTCTTGTCATCACTCGGCCCCTTTGCCGAATTCCTGCTGGTCTGCCAGATGAGGTGCCCTTCTTCTACCATCAGTGTTGTACTTTCAGATCCAGAAAGAAATCTCCAGTCTTCTTGCCTCTCCCTCCACCAGACTCTGAGGTCAGGGACAGGGTCTGACTTGTTTTCGTTGTTGCTTCATGGCTGGTCTCTAGCCCCCTGCCTGACATGTAGCAGGTGCTTAGCAAATATTGAAGGAAGGGAGGAAATAGTGAAGCAAGAAGAATTTCCCAGCAGGCTAAGCCAGCAGTGTCCATGCCAATCTTCCAGATCAGTAACTACTACCCTCAGCACATTTTCCAACATTACAGACATTTTGAAAAGATGAAAACCCCTCTACTGTAGCCATCAGATCATTTTTTACTTATAGCTTCAGAAATAGATCAGTCCCTTGACCTCTCTCTATGCCCCATTCGACAAAAGCCAATGGGCCTCTGAGCCAGTAAGGAAGGGAGGAACCAGCCTTCTCGCAGGCCTTCAGGAGCCAGGATGACGGCTGATGGGCAGGTATCTCCTGCGGAAGCTCAGCAATCTTGTGGTTAAGTGGCTTCGTGACAAGGAACAACTCTGAAAATTCGCCAATTCTGACATCTGGATCCTCATCCAAAAACATAAGGGGGAAAGTTTTTCAGTTTGCTGTTTCTAAGACTGGAAACGAGTCAAGAAAAATGCTAACTATGCTTGGTCGGGGTATGGGGGAGTTTGTGATCAATCCCGCCCTTGAAGTGCCTCACTGCCCAGACTTCAGAATTAGCACCCACGAGGAATTTCTATCAGCATCCCTGCCTGGACCTTCATGTAGCAGATGATGACACATGAGATCAGACAGATGCTATTTTCTCCTGGAGAAGAATTTGGGAGATGACCACCCGTCATCATCACTTTTGTTTTCCACAAAAGTCTGTGGCTCTTTAAAAAAGGGCTTTAGGAATACAAATAAGCTTCTTTTTAATGTCTTCTGAGCCTGCAGGTATTTGGGTTCACAAATCAAAAGCTGGTCTTATATTCAGAATTACTGCTTGGACCCTAGATGTAGTGCGTGAGCCTCCATAACAAAGCGATTCACAGAGTTTGGCTCTTCTTTTAGAGAAATTCCATCTTTTTTCCAAACGACCCTTTGTTGAACTTACTGTATAACTAGCTACCTTGAAATGGCTACCTTCACTCTGAGGACACAGACACACACACCCCCATCATTTTCGTACCAGGTGCATGGATCAGCGTTCCGGGTATAGATGTGCTTTAATCTACTTTGCACAGAAGACCTACTGAAGCAAATGCTATAGGTTTGGAAGTGCCCAAGAACTGACTTTTATAACCTAAGCAACTCTGAGCTCCTTGAAGGAGAAGAAAACTGATGAACACATTCTCATCCATTCATCCTTTGGCACGTTTTAAAATGTTCTGCATCAAATCACACATTCTCCCCAGATGTGGTGATTTTAAAGGTCAGCTCTCGAATGCCTGTATGAAAAATGAGGTTCTCATTGACTCCCAAGTAAGCTGAGGGTCGTCACCACCACTTTTAGAGGGTCGTTTTATTTTTATTCCTGTGTTAGGAAAAGCAACGCCCTCCCAGACATTAGGACTAAAGAGCTGGCATTTGCTTACCTATTTATTTCCAGGCAAGACCAAGAATCTTGCAAAATGATTGTATGTCTGAAAACTGGAGAGAAAAGTACGTTGAACAGGGAAAGCCATTTTTACCACTACATTGCACTAAGCTGTCCTCTATATTAAGCTTTTATTAATGAAGTCATGTTTCTTTTCCATTCACTAACCAACACCACTACCATCATCATCTCTCACACTCAGAGTCAACACTAGCCATCTATATGGGTAAATGGGGTTGGAAAGACTTACCTATGAACTGGGGTCCCTGTGACAACAAGGGTCTATAGGTAACTGAAGCTCTAGATAGAATTTCAGCTCAGTTGAGCTCCCCTACCTCTAATCATCACTGCCAATGACTGAAACCTACACTCTACCACTGAGCTAAACACCTTACATCATGCTCACCACAACCCCCAGAGGCAGGCGATGTGAAGGTAACATAATATGGTGGTTTGAGAGCTTGACTTTGGAGCAGAAGACCAAGGTTCAAAGACAGGCTCTGCCATTTCCCTGACCTTAGGAAAGTTACCTAGCCTTTCTGAGTCTTAGGTTCCTTGTCTATAAAATGGAGAAAAATAAATGAATAACTAACATTCATTGAATTCTTATTATGTCCCAGCGCTAAATCACACCCCCCATTTTACCAATGGGAAGACTGAGGCTTAGGTTGAGCTACTTGGGCAAGTTTGGGGGCAACAGAGCTGGACTGGAATCAGTTGTGCCTGACCCCCAATGTCCATGTTGTTTGTACTACACCATCCGGTTTGCCTCTGTTCTCGGTGACTGCAGGCCCTAGAATTGATGTTTATGTCACCTTTGTGACAGCTGAGCTTGGCGTGTGTCAGGAAAGATAGGGGCCTGTCTAGCTTGCCTACGGTCATCCTGGCCTGGCTTGCACTGGGTTAGGTGCCTTCAATCTAGGGTGTGGACCCTAGATCAGTCAAGTAGCACATCAGAGACCTACCCGGGGCCAGTGGGGAACACACACTAGAAACCAGCCATAACAGGAAGCCCAGTCTTCTGAGCCTTGCCAGTGAGCAACAGTACTGCAACTAACCCAGCTCAGGAGAGCTGAGACTACAATAAATGAGGCTGGGTTGAAAATTAAATACATCATGTTTATGCTGAAAAGACATATTACAGGGCTCCCCTGGTGGCACAGTGGTTGAGAATCTGCCTGCCGATGCAGGGGACACGGGCTCGAGCCCTGGTCTGGGAGGATCCCACATGCCGCGGAGCAACTAGGCCCGTGAGCCACAACTACTGAGCCTGCGCGTCTGGAGCCTGTGCTCCGCAACGGGAGAGGCCACGACAGTGAGAGGCCCGCACACCGCGATGTAGAGTGGCCCCCACTTGCCACAACTAGAGAAAGCCCTCGCACAGAAACGAAGACCCAACACAGCAAAAATAAATAATAAAATTAATAAACTCCTACCCCCAACATCTTAAAAAAAAAAAGATATTACACAGCACAAAACCAAATACTACATAGTATTGCTTTAAACTACAGCAATCTACTTACATTGGATACAGATGCATTATTTGATGGGCACAAAATAGATTTGCTAAAGGATAGTGAGAATTCATGAGACAGTAAACTTGAAATATTTTGGTGTCTCATGAGAAGCTATTTAACCAACTTACCCTCTAGCTCTGGCCACCAAGAGAACTGGTATGTTTGCTGCTGCCTAGAATGCCAGTCCCTCTGTTCTCTCTACCGTCCCCTGGTCAAGAGTCCCCTGAGCAGTAAAGGGCAGGTGATTGGAGATGAAATTTCACTTCCCAACTCAGTATCATGTATCCCACTTAATGGGGACAGCAACTCAGCGCTGGCCAAGAGTGTCCTTGGGTAAAGGCAGTCTGACTGCCAGAGGCGCTGGTCTTTTCAAGAGAAGCTAGGAATCTAGATGGTCACGTGATGGCCTCTGAAGTGGAGATGCAGGCCATTTTTAAAGTTTAATCAAGGTGTAGACTCTATTTTTTTTTCCTCACAGACATTAACCAGAGCAGAGGACTCTAATTTGTAATCCCTTTAGAGGGTAGCATGATTTAAAGAGCCCGAATCCCACTGCTGTCCCAATAACTTGCCTCCAGGACACCAAGCACATGTCTCTGCTGCCTCAGCTGATCACACGTTGCCTTGACATCCTGAACTCCTGAGAAGTGGGTTGGTGCACCGGGTCAGGATGCAGAAAATCCAGCAGCTCAGTCTCTGCCATTATTGTACTGTATGGTTTGGGGCAAGTCATTTCACTTGTCTAAGCCTCCCTTTATTCATTTATAAAATGGAGATTCCTTTCCTTGCCAAATTTTTACTGGGCACCAAGTTTGCGTGTAGCACCATGTGGATACCAAGGAGTGTGCCGGGGAGAATAATATGAGTCCTGCCTATCTTGAAGCGCCATTGTGAGACTCAAATGAATAAACACGTGTCAAATGCTAAATCAATGCAAGAGCTGAGATTTAAGTGAAGGTTCCCTGCTCTGAGGTGACTAAGACCATAGCCATGTTCATGGCTGACTCATCCCTTGTCTCAGGACTCTGATTCTACAGAGAGTCCCCTTCTGGATAGGCGATGGCAGGCTTAATTACAGGTCAACAGTTCCTGAAACCCAATTTAAGGCACTTTGCAATATGAAGAAAGCCTGTTGAGATGCAAATGTTCCCTGAAGTATTAACATCTATTCTCTCAGTAAGCATATATAACAGCAAATTAAAAAATAATAACTTGACTGCTGAGAAAGTATTCCCCCAGGAAACCACTTTTGAACATGCATTCCTCTCCCTGAACCTGACCTGACCAAAACGCCTTCCTTTCCCTGTCTTTGCACTTAAGTTATATTTAAATCCTTATCTGTGGGATTTCCCTGGTGGTTCAATGGTTGAGACTTCGCCTTCCAACGTAGGGGGTATAAGTTCGATCCCTGGAAGGGGAACCAAGATCCCACATGCCTCAGGGCCAAAAAAACAAAACATGAAACAGAAGCAATATTGTAACAAATTCAGTAAAGACTTTAAAAATGGTTCACATCAAAAAAAAAACCAAAAACTTAATAAATAAATAAATCCTTATCTGTATCCCTCACTAAACTGCAAGTCCCCAAGAAGCAGGACCATGCCTACCTGTTTTACAGTTGAATTCCTGATGCCTGACACATAGTAGATGCTCATTCAATGAATGAATAAATGAACGGGCCATAATGCATTCTATCAGAGCTATGGAAAAGATATGCAGTAGAAATCCAGCAAAGTCATGCCTTTGCTAAACATCTGTGCAAAGAAGCAGAGTCCAATGCCCCTTTCTAGCCAGTTATAGCCATGACTTTTATCTTTTATCTTGGGAAGAACTCTTCTTAATTAGATTTGAGAGAAGAAAAGGTGAACAGTGCAAAAACAGTGTTTATGAGAGCTAAACGTTTAAACGTTTCTGAAGTATGTTATTTTAAGGTATCTCCCCTTGTTTTATTACAGAGAACTTTCAAGCCTTGCTAGTTAGACACCAACCTAGGACCTCTGTGTATAAATATGGAGACACATTCAAAACTAGAGCAAACAACATCTTCTGGAATTCTTCCAATAACTTCCTTACATACTTTTGTGTTAATGCAGCCATCTTACAGCCAAACTGCAAACACCTGTCTTAAATTCTCAGGAACTTGAACTCATAAGGAGTGGGCAGCCAAGATTTGAAACCCCAAATTTATGGCTTTCTTGAGTTATTCAGGGAGTGCTGCATGTACCAATGAACAGCATCACTCCTGATCTGCTTGAAAAGTTTCGTCAGGAATTCCTATTTCACGTGCTCTCACTGGCACAAACAATATTTATTCATTTGTTCTCCCCAGCGGTCTCCTGCAACCTGCCTTTCTCTATGTGCACTCAGGGGAGGTATGCTATTAACTCAGGGGAGGCCTCCTCCATCTCCAGGCAGAAGCTTGACATCATTTAGATGAGGCCTTGCCTTTATTATTTATGGTTAAAACACTTTACATTGCAAAGCAGCATGATGGCTCCATCTAAAACCCCTTTGTAATATAAACTGCAGAGTCTGCATTTCAGAAGGGAAAACCTGAGTTGTTGAAAGTTACAGAATTAACCAGTGTCACCCGAAGAGTAGAAATACCCCCCAGGGACCTTTCCTGCACTTGAGTCTTCCTGATGTGGCCACCTCGATGCCTATGAGTCCGATCATGTCAAATACACTAGCTCACATCTATTGAACACATCTCTGTGCTAAGCAGCTTTACAATGCATTATTTCATTAATCCCCAAAAGAGCTACAAGACTTGATATCTTATTTTTCTCATTTTAAAGATGAAGAAACTAAGGCACAGAGAGGTTAACTAACTTATCCAAGGTTACCCAGCCAGTACGTGATAGAGCTGGATGTGAAGCCACGTAATTTGACTCTAAAGGCTGCACTCTGAATACCTACGACACTATACTGCCTCGCTAGCAAGTCCCTAAAGTGCACAGGTTCAAGGAAAACCACCTAGTGTCGTCATATATAGGAGGGTTCACTCTATTTCATTCCAGCTCTCCCTTTTCCTCCCTACCTGTATGATTATCTGAGATCAAGTACTATGGGGAAGGAGGTTCGTGATCCTACCCAAAAAAAGAACAGGAAGAGGGGTGAATATTCATTAGACAAAAGGAGCACTCACTAATGGGGACAAGAAAAATGCAAAATTTGAAGACTGAAGATTAAAATATATATGAAAACCGAATCTCAATTTTAAAAAGTGCTATGTGCTAACGTTTTTCTCAAAACAATAAAAGGAAAAGCAAACAAAACTCATTAGCTACATCTGATGTTCACTAAAACACTGTGCAACTTACCTGAGTGAAAAGTCATAAACCCCATATTTCTAGAGTACTTCCAATTTATTCTTTCTTCTGTTGGTGTAAAAGATAAAGTCCCTCCTGACAGCACAAGTGTTTGATAAATGGATGAACATCTTGCTGCTTCTTTTTCCAAAGCCAAGACTCCCCTTTACTAAGTTCTTATTTGACTTGGCAAAATGACCTTTCAGAAAAACTAGGAGGCTCTATACCAAAACATTAACACTGGTTATTTCTGCTGTGATGTTACAAATGATCTTTATACTCTTTTCCTTGCTTATCCATTTTTTAAAATTTTCTACAATGAATATGTGTCATTTTTGTAATAAGGAAGAGAAACGAAGGTTTTTGTAAAGATTTGTAAAGACTTCTCAGTAAAGGAGTCCCTAATTCACCCTGCCGTCTCTTCATTGCTAAGGGAATAGTTTTTTTTCCAGTTTTATTGAGGTATAATCGACATAATTCACTGTATAAATTTAAGGTGTACAGCATAATGGTTTGACTTACATATACTGTGAAATGATAACCGCAAGAAGTTTAGTTAACATCTATCATCTCATATAGATACAATTAAAAAAGAAAAAGCAAAAAAAAAAATGTGTTTCCTTGTGGTGAGAATTCTTAGGATTTACTCTCTTAACAACTTTCATGATTTTATATGGACACTATAAAGGACAGACTTTCAGACTCTGAAAAGAATGATGAGGGCCTGAGGTGATGTATTCCCCCCTACCCCCCCAGCATTTCTTATTTACACCTAGTCTGTACCGAAGCCCTCAAATGAGAGCATTTCCATTTTCCAGGAGACCTTTCCCCAGTATGATATCCACCCATCAGAAATATTCCAGAAATGCCCATCCTTACAGTGACAAATACATGAAATTCTAAGCAAATTACAATATTTCTACAAAGGGAGCAAAGAGATTTTTAATCACTGTGTGTTCAATCTCACGTCGCTTTCCTTATTATTCTTTCATTCATTGTGGCTCATAATGTACAGTAATACATTTTACATCTACTAAATGTGTTCTGGGTTGTTATATCACAGTTCAGAAGAATAGCTTTGGAAATCCTTTCGACTCCTTTATTTGAAAACTACATTTGTGGAATGGGGTAATTAAATTCCTATAGTTCGATATAACATTACCTCAGCTATTCTTCTTCATAAAAAATATTTCAACCATCTCTCTCTGCTTCTGCTAGAAATGGACTTACACCACACATATTTCTGTTAATACAAGTCTAAGATTTTGAAAACCTAATTTATTGTAGTTAAACCAGAAAATTCCTTCTTTTGTACATCTTTATGGAAATTAAAATGACCGCACAAATCTTCTGTGCTTGAAGAAAGCAATCCATCTTACTTTGATTAGAGAAAGTAAGGAGGATTCAATGTCAGGGCTTTTGAATCACAGGAAGAAGTTAGCTCTGGATGAGGATCCAGAGGATTTAGGGGCTTGAAATGAGTTTGAAATTATTTAATCAACAATATAACGCCTTTAGTGCAGTTAGGATTTGAGGGGTGGTGGTGAGATCGAGTAGTCTCATACGTGGGAATGACAATGGCACAGCACACAGCATAAAAGTATTTCATCTTATTTGCTCCTCATTCAGCATCAAGTGGTAGAAGAACATCTCCATTTTAAAGAAGATATTTGAAGCACAAATAAGGAAGGTAATTTGTCCCTGAGTACAAGGTCAAGAAGTAACAAAGCTGGCACTCAGATCATTAAAATACAAGAGACAACAAGAGTTGGCAAGGATGCAGAGAAAAGAGAACCCTTGTGCACTACGGGTGGGAATGTAAATTATTGCAGCCACTCAGGAAAACAGTATGGAGGTTCCTCAAAAACTTGAAAACAGGGCTTCCCTGGTGGCGCAGTGGTTGGGAGTCCGCCTGCCGGTGCAGGGGACATGGGTTCGTGCTCCGGTCCGGGAAGATCCCACATGCCGCAGAGCGGCTGGGCCCATGAGCCATGGCCGCTGAGCCTGCGCATCCGGAGCCTGTGCTCCGTAACGGGAAAGGCCACAGCAGTGAGAGGCCCGCGTACCGCAAAAAAAACACCAAAAAAACCAAAAAAAAACCACTTGAAAACAGAACTAGCATATGATCCAACAATTCTACTTCTGGGTATATAACCAAAGGAAATGAAAACACTATTTCTAAGAGATATCTGCACTCCCATGTTTATTGCAGCATTATTCAAAATAGCTGAAATATGAAAACAACCTATGTGTCCATCAGTGGGTGAATGGATAAAAACCTGGTGTGTGTACATATATATATATATATATATATATATATGGAATATTATTCAGCCATGAAAAAGAAGGAAATCCCACCATTTGCGACAACACGGATAGACCTTGAAGGTATTACACTAAGTAAAATAAGTCAGACAGAGAAAGACAAATACTGTTTGATATCACTTATATGTGGAATCTAAAAAAAGCTGAACTCGGACTTCCCTGGTTTTTTTGCAGTATGCGCAGTGGTTAAGAATCTGCCTGCCAATGCAGGGGACACGGGTTCGAGCCCTGGTCCGGGAAAATCCCACAGGTCACGGAGCAACTAAGCCCGTGCGCCACAGCTACTGAGCCTGCGCTCTAGAACCCATGAGCCACAGCTATTGAGCCTGCGTGCTGCAACTATTGAAGCCCGCGTGCCTAGAGCCCATGCTCCACAACAGAAGCCACCGCAGTAAGAAGCCCTCGCACCGCAACGAAGAATAGCCCCCGCTCTCTGCAACTAGAGAAAGCCCGTGCGCAGCAACAAAGATGCAACGCAGCCATGAATAAACAAACAAATAAATAAATAAATTTATTAAAAAAGCTGAACTCATACAAACACAAATTAGAATGGTGGTTACCAGAAGATGGGGGTTGGGGGGAAAGGGGAGATATTGGTCAAAGGACAGAAACCTCCAGTTAAAAGATAAATAAGTTCTGGGGATCTAACGTACAGCATGCTGACAATAGTTAATAACACTGTATTATATATTTGAAAGTTGCTGAAAGAGTAGATCTTAGATGTTCTCACCCCAAAAAAGAAATGGTAATTATATGAGGTGATGCAAGTGTTAGCTAACGCTATCGTGGTAGTCATTCTAAAATAGATAAGTATATCAAATGAACATATTGTACACCTTAAATAAGTCAGTTATCTCTCAATAAAGCTAGAAAAAAAACAAAGCTGGCACTCAAACCCTGCTGGGCTCACTTCAGGTTCAGACCCTTCCTACCACATCACACCACACCATACCCCATACTCTCCATCAAAACATCCTACTAGCATCTTCATCAAGTTCTGAGACTCCAACTGCTGACTTGCAATGCTACTGTAAGGACAAACTCAAGTGGGCACAGAGCTTAGCACACAGAGAATGAACAGTTACCAAAGCAGCTCTATTTTTATGAGTTTCCAAATATCTAAAATAGGTTGTTGGGGGTCTTTTTTTTCATCTGCAGTATTATGATAGCTCTCTGAGGCCCCTAGGATACAGTTACAAATGATGAAGAAAGATTTGAGTTGCAAAAAATGTACAGCTATTCCGGATTGCAAATAGATTTGTTTCTAAACATAGTGAGCAATGGAGAGCTCACTTTTTAATTCCAAATAGCGGTGGTATTCTCATCATAATATAAATAGATGACAAACACCTGTAATGTCAACGATGAATATTGTAAGTGAAACATACAGCTAGAGCAAAATACCCTTAGCTCCAATATCAAAGATCTCAAAAGAGAGTATAGTCAGAAGGAAGTGTGGCCTTGGAGCACTCAGGTAGAAAAAGACCAAGGGAGGGGGTAGTGAAAACAATGACAAAGGACAGAAGTGAAGTTCTAAGGGGCTAGTTAAAGAAATACAGGGCTCCTTGCAAGGCAAGACCACTTTTCTATATGCACAGAAGACATAAAAGTGAAAGTAATGAGTTGGAATAGATATTATTAACTTTTAATTAAGTTACTCTTGCAAATAACCCACAAACTCACCATCCACCCAAACATCTCAATTAAGAATGTATAAACGTGCATTCCTTCCAGCTTTTTGTCAGCTTTGTCTCAAACGGTCCAAATAGCTGAACTAGTTCAAAGACGCTACATGGAATAAATAAGCCTGGGGCTTATTTTGAGCTTTCTGTAGAGATACTAAAATGGTCTTTTTTTTTTTTTTTTTTTTTTTTTTTTGCGGTACGCGGGCCTCTCACTGTTACGCCCTCTCCCGTTGTGAAGCACAGGCTCCGGACGCGCAGGCTCAGCGGCCATGGCTCACGGGCCCAGCCGCTCCGCGGCACGTGGGATCTTTCCGGACCGGGGCACGAACCCGTGTCCCCTGCATCGGCAGGCGGACTCTCAACCACTGCGCCACCAGGGAAGCCCTAAAATGGTCATTTTGAATGTCATCCATCTTCAGAAAGAAGTAGAGCTGGGCATAAGTCTTTTAAAAGCCGAAAGTTCCCCACCCCCAGCCAGGTAGGCAAGGTCATGAGAGACCGGGAAACAAGCTAAGGTCCTCCACAGACAGGAAAACATTAATTAGGAATTCATAAACTAAGGTTACCTTTACAATTATACTTCTAATGTGAATTACAGTCAATTGTTAGTTTAAGGCTGACTGTATATTTCATTACTGCTCTCAGCATGAAAAAAGTTCTGGTTATACCTGGAAATTCAAACACACTTGATTCATGGCCATCAAAAACCCCAAACAATGCAAACTTTTTACTTGGAACTAATAAATTATTTGCTTTGATAAAGTACAAACAGAACCCTATATTACTAATTTTTTGACAGCCCTTTCCTACAAAAAAATTAGCTGGTGATCAGGTCTCTGCTCACAGTGAATTTCACCCTTTCAAAAAACATTCTAGACTCGTATCTCTTAAACTGTGCTCCTCGTAATATTAATAGCTTGGGATGTTAATATGTCTTCCATAAAAAGAGACTTCGGCGACCATATAACGTACTTTCTTAATTTTCAAGTTTACATTTTAACGTTTCTAAAATGGAGCTTCTCACAATGTCAAAAAATTTTGCTAGTTGAATCTTTTTCCCCTTTAAAAAAAACTATTAAATTAATTTAATGGCATCTTAAAATGGAGGGAACATGGTCAGTTTGTAAAAATAAAATTTTTATCACTTATACAATTCGCTCTGCACATTATCTTATTAAAGGGCCTGAAAATCCTATACTTTGAAAACAAAGCTGTTTACTTCACTTAACCCAGTTTTTCCCAAATATATTGGCCCATTGATCCCTTCTGGCATAAAACTCATTGCAACATTTCATGAGACGAATGTTCCGGTAACACATTCTGGTTACTCCTTCATTACCCTCGGCCAAGACGCTTTGCTCATCAGCTTTACCAAGACCCAGTGACAGAAGCCCTTCATCAGGAAGTGAAGGTAAACATGTTTTGGGATTGACAGAACTGAATGGATAACTTAAAACTCTCTGCAGAGGGAAAATTCCAAATGGGCCAGAGGCCGATTTATTCTGCTTGGGAAACATCTGTGGTGTATTCCTACTGATTGCTTTCTCCAACAAATGATGCACAGCTTTGTCTGTTTCAAATGCCTTTATGATGTGACAAGTGAATAGACTGAATTGAAGCCATCTGCATCATAGGATGGCACACAGTGTTTGGTGAAAGGCGTCCCTTTACATTTCCTAACATGTGGGGAAAGAGAAATCAATAATTTTCTAGGACTAGTTCCTAAATTTACCTGATCAGCAAGTTTCTGTTTGTGCATTCCTGTAAAATTGAATGATATAAGTCATAGGGCAAAATAGCAGGTGGCAGGAGAGTGTGAGAGCAGACACACAAAATGGAAGCAGTGACATGGCACTCAGAGACACAAGGGTCCATTTTCAGGCCCAGAATAAGTCCTAAATAAACTCATGTCACACTGCACAATATTTACCTGGCAATACCATATTAGCTTAGTTTTTAGCAAAAGTATTGAATATGGAAATAAAGCTAAAAGCTTACCACATGCCTTTTTTTTTGTTTTGTTTTGTTTTTTTTTGCGGTACACGGGCCTCTCACTGTTGTGGCCTCTCCCGTTGCGGAGCACAGGCTCCGGACACGCAGGCTCAGCGGCCATGGCTCACGGGCCCAGCCGCTCCGCGGCACGTGGGATCTTCCCGGACCGGGGCACGAACCCGTGTTCCCTGCATCGGCAGGCGGACTCTCAACCACTGTGCCACCAGGGAAGCCCCACATGCCTTTTGAAAGACATACTCAAGCACTGTCTAACAGGTGCACCTGTAACGGTCACCAGCTTCTCTTGAACGAGGAGCATCAGCTTTACCTGGGATCTTATCAGAAATGCCAGATCTCAGGCCCCATTCCAGACCTACTTGGCCAGAATCTGACTCGTAACAAGATCCCTAGGTTATTTTATACACATTACCGTTTGAAAAACACTGGTCTAGGGAATGTACCCTTTGTCTGACTTCATATTTATATTGATTGAGGCCCAGATGCTGTTAATCTTATGAAGACTGACAAATTGCAAGTTATTTTTGTCCACTAGACATGCAAATGATTTCTGCCTGGTAGAAAAGATAACTTCAAGGTTACAGTTCTTTGCCCTGTAGAACATAAAACATTTTGCACCTTGTTCCAGGATTCTTTCTTCCAGTGACTAGATGGTCTGTCTCTCAAATTCTTCTTGGAGCTACATCTACCATCTTGCTTCTCCCTCATGACTGAGTTAAATAAACCTTTGACACATGCTCAGCATACATGTATGACAGTCATGCTTGTGACGGTTTAAACGTGTAATGCAAAACCAGTCACCTCTCAATAGCAATAAGATACTTATTTCTAATGAAGATGGTAATAGCCATCCTTTCTTGGGAAAAACAGTCAGTTGTCCAGTAAGCTGTCATTGAGAACCTCCGATATGATATAAAGATGAATCTAGCATGGGCTGGTCACTCAGCGTGGTATAGTATAATGTATAATCTAACTTTAAATACAAGGGCTGGCAACTGAGAGCCTAGAGTTCTGGTTCAGCTTGCAAACATGATTTGCAGCCAAAGAACATTTTGTTTTATTTTCACTTTTGAATTTGAAGGCCTTTAGGTGTAATGTAATGTGTATTCTCTAGTTCTCCACAGGCTCCCGTACTCCTTGTTATCTTCTAGCAGGCTATTTCACACATACTGGCTACCTGTCTGGCCCCTGAAGGCACTTACGATTACCGTCCTTAAAGAAGACACTCATCTATTAAATCCATGTAAGCCAGTACTACAGTGGGAAATGGCTGGTCTGAAAATTACAGCACGCGCTGTGCAACCCTTTTGGGGCATCCTTTTGCAGATCTATCATGCACAGAACCTGGACAGCTATGATGAGTATGAAAAGGGTGCAGCTGCCAAATCCAGCAGCCTTATTCATTACCCACCAGAGGGCAAATTATTTACATGGATAACAATGCATTTCACATACAGTTACCAAGCATCATCATCAATTTCTTCAGATACAAAAGAGTTTCATCTAAACGGTTCTCAGGGAGCAGGCACCATGCCCACATAAAACAACAGGGATAGCTTCATTCTCAAAAATGAGCATTATTAAAATGTCAAAATAAATATCATGCAGAAATATAGCAAGAAGAGGCAGTAGGTCTCTGAAATCAGACCCAGAAGTTCAGAAGCAGCTTTGAACAAAACAAGAGTTTGGTGGCGCCCATTATGTTTGGGGGAGGCTGTTTTCTGCCTTAGATGGATTGGTTGACAGCACATCACAGAAAGTTATTAAGTGTCTACTTTCACCAGGCATGACTTTCTTTTTCAAAAGTGCTTAAATTCACTAAACAAGGAAAAGCAGGCACTACACAAACAGAGTCATTAATAATATAAATCTCACCTAGAGTAAAAGAATAATATGGGCTGTCTCATTGTTCTGCATAAATAGTGATTTCTGTGGTTTTCCATTTGTCCCCTCTATGGATTTTTCTCCTTTGGTGCATCTCATCTCTCATTTTATTCAAGTACTTTTTCAGGGGACTTAATGAACACAACTTGGAGGAAATCAGCTAATAATACCTCCATTTCTCATCTGGACAGCCAAGAGGCCTCGCTAACCACCACGCTTCCCCTACCATTGGACCTTTTTACCCCTCCCAGTGAGGGCTTATCTCTTAATCTCTTAGTGCTTGCAATGGGGTCCTTAAATTGGTCTTCTAGCTTCAGTATATGGCTTGACAGTCCTTAATATGCATGCCATCCAGTAGGTTATTTATTCCTGGGTTTACTGTGAAACTGCCTGGCTGGAATCTGTGTTTTCTTTTCTTTTTTTTTGCGGTACGCGGGCCTCTCACTATTGTGGCCTCTCCCATTGCGGAGCACAGGCTCCAGACGCGCAGGCTCAGCGGCCATGGCTCACGGGCCCAGCTGCTCCGCGGCACGTGGGATCTTCCCGGACCAGGGCATGAACCCGCGTCCCCTGCATTGGCAGGCGGACTCTCAACCACTGCGCCACCCGGGTAGCCCTGTGTTTTCTTTTAAAACCAACTTCCAGCAGTTTTCTATTCACTTTGTTTTTAACTGAGGGCTGGGACGTGGTTCTAGAAGTCAATGGCAATTACAGTATCATTTCAGAGAAAAACCTCCCTAGCTTCCTCACACTGAGCCCATCTTCCTCCATATTCTCCCCATCACATGGAAAAAGCTTTCCAAATTTCTCTTTGGTCTGCAAAACGCTTTTCCAAGTAAGTGGGCAGTCTATAACATTGGAAAATATTGGACCTGCAAGGCTTGTGAGAGACAGAAAATCAAAGAGAGCTGAGGTAGGGGCAACATGCAACATCAGGAAAAGAGAAATGAGCAGATCAGGCAAGACCTTGGTGAGGCACCACCCCCAGCCCGAACTTCTCCACTGCATTTAGAAGAGACTCAAATCTTTTCAGTCTTTTGAAAGTTTATACTCTCTTTGGTATAAACTTTCAAAAGACTTAAAGTCAAAGCTTCTATGAGGTTCCAGACATGTTGGCTCCCTTGGGAGACCCTCGATCCTCCCTAACCTGTCACCAATTATTTCTATACAGAGAAGAACCTCTCTGCTGGTCCCTGCCCGATTCTGAGCCCCAGTCTCCAACAATGAACTCAGAATTCACACGCACTTAGAAGACTGACCTTAAATCCACTTCTCCTACATATCTGCTTATGTACGTAAATAAAAGTTAACACTGACTCTGGGTTTTCTGTATTTTTGTGTACTAGATCGTGAGTTCTTTGAAGTAAGTACAACTTCTTTGTCCTTTCCCTATTCCTACCTCATGGTACCTAGGATTCTTTAGCCACTTAAAGAATATCTGTTGACTTGAACTGGCTTCTACAGAAAAGCAGGTACATTCTAGGCAAAGAACAACTGAAAAAGAGGACAAAAGAAAGTGAGAGAAACAAGATTAATGATCTAATGATCTCTAATAGATGGAAGTGGTTTTGGCTACTGGGGCTAGGGCAATCCATGGCCAGGGGTGTTGGAACCATACTAAAGAATATAAATTCCAAAAGAAAACTTACTCATTCTCCAAATTCACTGGCCCTAGTAAAACAGGTTTCAAGGTTCAATTATTAGTTTTATCTTGCAAGTGTAAAAATAGAAACAATAATGGCTCCCCAAAGATATCCATGTCTTAATCTCCAGAACTTGTGAATATGTCACCTTTGCAGACATGGACTTTGAATGAATACCTTTGAATTATCCAGGTAGACCCTACATCAGTCCTTAAAAGCAATGGTCAGGGGCTGCCCTGGTGGCGCAGTGGTTGAGAGTCCGCCTGCCGATGCAGGGGACACGGGTTCGTGCCCCGGTCTGGGAAGATCCCACATGCCGCGGAGCGGCTGGGCCCGTGAGCCGTGGCTGCTGAGCCTGCGCGTCCGGAGCCTGTGCTCCGCAACGGGAGAGGCCACAATAGTGAGAGGCCCGCGTACCGCAAAAAAAAAAAAAAGAAAAAAAAAAAGCAATGGTCAGTGAGAGAGTGAGACAGATGTGACAATGGTAGGAAGGTCAGAGAGATGCAGCATTACTGTTCTGAAGATGGAGGAAGGGGGCCACAAGCCAAGGAATGCAGGCAGCCCTTAGCAGCTGGAAAAAGCAAGGAAATAGATTCTCCCCCAGAGCTTCCAGAGAGGAACACAGTCCTGCTGACACCTTAATCTTAGCCCAGAGAGAAGTGTGTCAGACTTGTAACTTTATGAAACTGTAAGATAACAGATTTATATTGTTTTAAGTCAGGAGTAATTTGTTCATTGTAATGATAGAAAATGAACACAAAAGGCAATCCTTGGCTTCAGCATTGCCCTCTAAACTGGTGAACTGGCATTCCCTGTGTAGCCCCCAAACCAGAAAGATTTCTTATTCTAAATGAAACTGTCCCTCTACTCTTCCTTTCCTCCTTCACCACTTGGCTGGCTTTTTCTCATCTTTCAAGACTCAGCACAAAGTTCCTCTCCTCTGACAAATCTTAGTTTTATCTATATAGACTATGAATTTCTGAAAAGTGAGGACCCTGTCATATTCTTTGTGAATGTTAGTTTGAATGATGCAATTAATCAATCATCATTTAATGAAAGGGACAATAAAACTGCTTTCTTTCTAAGAAAGAAATTAGATCACTCACTAGGATCTACCTACATTCACATCCATGAAGTTCTACCTCATTCCTTCTCCTCTCTTTGGACACATGGGCATGCACACACACACACACACACACACACACACACACACACACACACACACACACACAGCCTGGCAGGGTTGAATCCCAGTTTGTAGCTGTTCAGAATAAGACTAGTAAGCAAAACATTCATCTCTGATCAAGAGTATAAACTGTAGGGATCAAAGGCTGAAACCAGAACATTTCAAGAGAAATTTGAAAGGCACAGAAAAGTTCCAAAATGTGGAGTCTAAAGCCGGAGCTTAGGTTTGAGAATTAAATAACAGGACTTATGTTGTGGTGGTTTTAAAATACATCTACAAATATTTTGATGCTCCTTTCTCCAAACAGTGGAGACGAATTCTCCTCCCCTAGAGTATGGGCTGAAGTGAGTCCCTTCTAATGAATAAAATGTGGCTGATGTGATCAGCATATGATCAAGCCACAAAAGGCATTACAACTTCCTCCCTCAGTAACTATCTCTGTCTGTCTCTTCCCTTCTCTTTCTTTCTCTCTGTCTCTGTCTCTGTCTCTGTCTCTCTCTCTTCTGAAGGAAGCCTGCTGCCAACAGCCACATGACTGAGCCATCTTGGGAGAACTTTCCCAAACCTGAAGACATCTATGGGCCCAGCCCACATCTTAACACCAACCACAGGAAAGTCCCTAAGCCAAAACCACTCAGCTAAGCTACTGCCAAATCTCCAAACACAGAAACTATGAGATAATAAATGTTTATTGTTTTAAGCCACTAAATTTTGGAATTACTTGTTACGCAGTAATAGCCAATATATGTGAGATACAATCCCTGGAGTACAGGTTACAGATTGGAAGCCTAGCTCCTAATTCAGTCTACAAATATATTTTCCTCAGCTTGTAATGATAGATTTCTTTTTAAGAGCCAACATTTTTTTTTTCCTTGCAGTACGTGGGCCTCTCACCGCTGCAGCCTCTCCCGCTGCGGAGCACAGGCTCCGGACACGCAGGCTCAGCGGCCACGGCTCACGGGCCTAGTTGTTCCGCGGCATGTGGGATCCTCCCGGACCGGGGCACGAACCCGTGTCCCCTGCATCGGCAGGTGGACCCTCAACCACTGCGCCACCAGGGAAGCCCAAGAGCCAACATTTTTAAATCATTAAATTTCGCTTAGAAATCTAGATTTCCAGCCTCTCTCAAAATTTTGGAGGTCCAGCCACACAAAGGCCCACATTCCCATCTGGCAGCCTCGTGCTGTAGAAGAGGCATGCTCTCCTGAGTCCACCGCAGGCCCCATTCAACCCTGCTCATCTCCACACTGACGCCAACAGCATGGCTTTTGCACTGCGATTTCTCTTTTAGTAGAAAAATATTTCTCAGTTCCTGTATCTCTATCAAAATTAGGAAACCAAAGGTATACTGAAAGGGCTTTGCATCTTAAGAAATCTAGGAGAACACTTGTTTCTTGGTGGGAGTGAAGAATATTCCTACATGCCTAATACGCCATCAGTGTGTGTCTGTGTCAAATACAATTTAGGATCCTATATTTTCTTCCTCCAGTACCTTTGCTCATTGAGGCTAACAGACTGGACCCTGTAGCTAAGTGAGCTTGCTAAACCTGCTCTTTCTTACTCGGGGCTCCTTGAAATGGGGCTAGGATGTGGCATATGAGCTTGCTAGAGCTGGCTCTTCAGCAGCTTAAAGGTAGCCGCCAACATGACACCTTTCCTCTCATACTGATTGTTTTGAGAAGAACCTTGCTGAGACCATAGTATCTATTAACTCTTTTTCTGGTTTTGCACTTTTAATAATTGTTTAGCATGAGCTGCTTATTGCTGGCTCAAATTGCGTCTGACCAAACCCATACTGACTAATCAGAAATAATCCTGAGTACAACCTCTACTTTACCATAAATGCATAATTTTCATTATTACAAATGTTTCTAGGAAATAAACGTTGAACTAGAACAAGAGTTGGCAAATTGCAGCACACAGACCAAATCTGGCCCACTGCCAGCTTTTATAAATAAAGTTTTATCAGAACACAGCCACACTTATTCATTTATGTACTGTCTGTGACTGCTTTTACACCACACTGGCTGAGCTAAGTAGTTATGACAGAGACCTCATGACCTGCAAGCCTCAAATATTTACAATCTAGCCAATCCCTGAATGAGAAGGATAAAATACAAAGATTTTGACAGTTAATAGGCCAAGAACACATTGTGCTTCAAAGGAACACACATGGGGAAAAGTAAAGACGCCATGCCCTCTCCAGAGTGTTTGCCTTATCACTCATAGTCAGTAACTCTAAAACTTTCTTTACCTTACGAATGGACATAAACAGAATGGGTTTTTAGGTTGAAAATGAACTCACTGTGGCTAGTTTCTGAACGTCTTCATCTGATGCTCCCAGAGATGCCAGGCCTATTTCTTGTGAAAACTGAGCAAACTTAGGATCCGCAAGTAGAGGGACATGTCCCAGGAGTTCGTGACATGTGTCTCTGAAAAGAAAAACATCACAGAGAAATGTTAGACAAGTTAAGCTATCACTGGCAGAACAAGACCTAAAATTCTAATTATAACCTTGCTACTGTAATTAATGTTACCAAATTTCACCAATCCTAAGATTTTTTATCAACTCTGAAATCCAGATACATCTTACAACCATGGCATCTTAAATTATGTGATATATAATATGTTAACAAAATAATAGTGACTACTATTTTCAAGAGTGTATCATATGCCAAACATGTGTTAAGTGTTTTATTACATGCACTGTCTCTTTGAATACTCAAGAGAAACTTGAATTAAAGTAACTTATTGGTGCAATATTCTATAGACCAGGGGTGTGCAAACTACAGCTGCAGGTCAAATCTGGCCTACTGCCTGTTTCTGTAAATAAAGTTTTATTGGAACACAGCCATGCCCGTTCATTAATGTATTGTCTATGGCTCCTTTTGCCTAAAACGGCAGAGTTGAGTAGTTGTGACTGAGACCATATGGCCCACAAAGCCTAAAACATTTATTAGTTGGACCTTTACTGAAAAAGTTTGCCAATTCTTGCTACAGATAATGATAAAGCCAAAACTTGAATCCAGCTTATCATGATTTCTAAACTCTTGTTCTCAACCCTTAAGTTACACTGCATCCCATGTTACACTTTGCAGGGCACTGGGAAACAGCAGAAGATCCTATTGTCATCAACAGATATCTTTTCCCATGGACCATTTATCTGTCTATAACACAAGCAACTCTTTTGAGCCTTCCCACTGGAAGACCCTCCCAGTCCCTTGCTTTGACTAGCCTGAACTAGGTAATAATAGAAGTTTACATCCTCTCTCATTTGCCTGTGCTTTCACTTGGAGCCAGAGACCAGGCAAAGGCAGGTATGTGTCACCATGAAGCAAGGCGGATGCCTTCCTGAGTCATTGCCATGAATCACAAACCGTTTCCTGATACCAAGCTATCCTGGAATATATGACTGGAAATGAATCAAAAGGCAACAATATTTTATTTTCTTGACAAAAACTAATGAGCCAGGTAGTAACTGAAAGATGTTTCCTAATTTCACCTGAGTTCCTCGTAAGTGTATCACTTCAAATAGATGCTATAACATAAATGCCAGGTACTACCACCAATATCACAAGTAGAAAGCAAGTTGGATGGTCATGAGGCTGAAGCAAGGGAATGGTGTTCAAGGGTAGACGATGGGTGCCAACGTAAGACATACGGCATTACTTGGTCAAAAAGTTCTGTTCCCACAGCTCAAACCACATGCCCAACCCTGGCCAGCCACTTCCCAGACACATCAGGTTGAAAAAGCAGCCAAATGAATACGTGGACATGATACTGAAAGAAACTCCAAATTCATTCTCTATCAACTGTGTGCCAACAGCCTCCTTTTTGTACAGAAATTGAATTTGTGGAAAAGCATATGTGGTGGTTACTCTCCAGTCACACTCCTTAAGGTGGTGAATCAGACTCATTGGATTTTAGGGCATAAGGAGAATTTAATGTTATCAGAGCCCTTCATTTTACCTATGAAGAAATTAAAGACAGAAGGAGGAAAAAAAGAAAGCTAACATAGTGCCTTCCCTGGTGGCGCAGTGGTTAAGAATCCGCCTGCCAATGCAGGGGACATGGGTTCAAGCCCTGGTCCAAAAAGATCCCATGTGCCACGGAGCAACTAAGCCTGTGCGCCACAACTACTGAGCCTGCGGTCTAGAGCCTTCGAGCCACAGCTACTGAAGCCTGCGTGCATAGAGCCCGTGCTCCGCAACGAGAAGCCACCGCTTGCTGCAACTAGAGAAAACCCGTGCATAGCAACGAAGACCCAACGTGGCCAAAAATAAATAAATAAATAAATTTATTAAAAAAGAAAGCTAACATATACTGAGCTCCTATTATGTGCTGGGTACTGGGCTAAATGTTTTCATATCCCATTAGTAATTTCATCTTCACTTACAAAGAAGCCTCATTATTCCCATTTGACAAATGGGGGTAACATTCAGTAAATTTAAGCATTTTTTTTCCAAGGACACACTGTTAATAAGAGACAGAGACAAGATTTGAAATCAAATTCCTCTGACTCAAAGCTGTGCTCCTTCTGTTCTATTAACTTACAAGGTGGAGTAAACGAGAAGGGCTGGGCGGGGCACAGCTTCAGTTGTGGAGAACGTTTAACCAAGCTGGTTAGCACAAGTAAAAATGTAGCCAGTGTGTCCTAAGTCTCTTTTCCTGCCACTCAGTCCTCAACCCTCCAGATTACCCGAGGAGCCATTTTAAAAATACCAATGGGGCTTCCCTGGTGGCGCAGTGGTTGGGGGTCCGCCTGCCGACACGGGGGATGTGGGTTCGTGCCCCGGTCCGGGGGGATCCCATGTGCCGCGGAGCGGCTGGGCCGGTGAGCCATGGCCGCTGAGCCTACAAGTCCGGAGCCTGTGCTCTGCAACAGGAGAGGCCACAACAGTGAGAGGCCCGCGTACCGCAAAAAACAAAAAAACAAAAAAACCAAAAAAACAATGACTGGGCGCTACATAAGAGCAATGCAGTCAGACTCTCTGGGACAGGCCCGAGCAGGTATAAGACACAGGCAGGGTGGAGACCCTCTGTCGTAACAGACGATGCTCAGAACACCCTGAACAGGCTTCAAGCAACTAGTACTTAAAACTAAAGCTAAATGTGATTATGTAATTTTGAGCTGCCCAAATTTAATGCCACTAAAATTACATCATACAAACATACATACATACTGAGGAACAACGAAAGGTGGTAAGGAAAGCTCACTAGGTAGCAAGTTACTCCTCCACATGCACTTGACTCAGTTAGCGATCAGTTAAAGGTGTTTGATTCAGCATACTTCTATGCTGAGAGTGGACCCTGTAGACGCACTCCTGTGATCAGTTTTTTAAAGGTCATGCAGTCTGCACCAATGTTGGAATTGAGAGGCCCACCACTGTAGCTTATGATGTAAGTACTAAAACACTCCTACTGAACCAGGCAGAAAATATGACAACAATAATTTCAAAATTAGACCAGATGTCAAATTCCAGGGAAATACTAAAGATGGTGAGTATTAGCTCATGGTATGAATAAATAAATTAAACAGTAGCTAAAAGAACAACTATTGTGGCCAACAGGTATTGAATGCTTCCGATGGGCCAGGCACAGTGCTGGGTGCTTCCCAGTGTGAGAATGGGACAGGTCATGGTTACAGTGGTGGATTCTTGTTGCAAAACTGGGTTTACTCTTGAGCTTGTTAAATACTTGAAGAAGACAGTCTTCTACCTGCCTAAGTAACAATGGAGTCCAAAGGCTTATAGGTAGAAGGGAAAGCAAAAAGTTGGCAGTTAAAAAGGAAAGAAGAAGGAAAATACGAGAGATCCAAAGACTTGGAGTCAATTCTTTGTGGTAGAAAAGGAGCTATCACCTGAAATTTAAGTTAAGGTGTAATTATCAGAAACCTATAGCCCACAGCCAACTTAAGAACATTTAATAGCATTACAAGGTAATCCAACCATACACAGAAGAGAAAGTATAAATTTGAAAGAAAAAAATCATACAACACAGCAGAATAAGTTATACTGTTTCATTAAGAATGAAAGCCTGAAGCAAGAATTCTAACAGAATTACTAATGGAATGCTTGGGATGCCTTTGCCCTGTTCTAAGTAGAAATGATTGCGCTACTTTGTACCTTCTTCTCCGCTCTGTCTCCACGTAGAGACCCTAAGAAGGAACTGCTGTTCAGATCTCTGAGCAAGTAGAGATGCAGTTCCTACAGGAACCCCACTTCTCACTGAGTCAAGGCTCAAGCACCTATATTTCAAGACCATAAATAACGTTATTATCGTTTATGACTTTGGTGGAACATTCTCAGAAATAAACACTGGGTTGTTCTCATCCCAGTGTCTTTGGCTAAGACACGTGGTATAGACAAAGGAAACTGAAGTCCCTGGAAACTCTTCAGACAACAAAGAAAGATGTTTAATGTTGCTAATTAAAGCAATTAATTAACTTTGAAAAGTTGACTTTTTTTTTAGTTTCTTTGAGACCAAAGGACTTGGAAGCTGGGGTGACTAGCTTTCAGGGGCTGAAAGAGATTCCAGACTGTTGGGAATCTGCAGGAGAAGCCTGAGCCTCCTCTCCAAACTTTGTATCAATTAATTTCCGTGGGACTGAAGTCATGCTGTCTCACACCGCTTCACAAAGTGCAATAGCTATTATGTCCTGTCTGTAAAGTAGTTCACGATCCCTATGCTGGTGTTTCATCCACAGCTGGAACCCTGAATATCTAATTATGAACAGGTTTCCGATGTGAGTCCACAACTACTGCCTTATCTCACCAGATCTCTCTTAAAAGATTCAATTATTTGGCTATAATTGCACCTGTCAGCACACGCTGCCTCCAATCTCCATCCACAACGGCAAACTTTTCTCTTTTTAACTCACATCCCTTTGATGCATTTTCGCCTGAATAATGCTTCTCAGAGCCCTTTTCACAGAAGCACTGTGTTCACTGGAAATGTAGGACCTTTCAAAACTGTTAACACTGTAAAACATCATGTCTCCTTTTGAAAAAAAAAATAGAAAGAAAGAAAAAGAAAAGCTAGAGCTGATATCAGACACTAAACTTTTTGCTGCTCTAAATTGGAATCTTCTCTGATAAGCCCTGTTAAGAGGATTCTAAAGCTTACAAAGGGACCCGGGCAAAATGCCTCCAGGGAATTCTTAAATCATTCTAAGGAAGCTGCAATCACTTTGCTGCTGGGAAAAGAAGGGTCCTAGTTGTTAAGTTCAAATTCAAAATGGGTCTGGCATTCTTCTCCTCTTATCAGTTTTCAAAGCTGACTCATCCGCGTTGAACAACTTTTTATTTTTGCTGTAAATTAAAGCTTTTAAGAAGCAGTGAGTGGGCATGCAGCCTTTGCTTCCCATCCCAAATCAGCACATCTGTCTTTAAAACCCTATTGCTATAGGTTTTGTTTGTTCTAAATAACAGGGAAGCCAACACTTTAGCTAAATCATGAAGAGAGGAAAAGGAAGATGGGGTTGGGGGTTGGGGGATGGGGGGTGGAGGTTGCACTGATGAAAAGAAGCTGGAGGAGGACCTGGAAGCCAAAATAGGGTATTTTTTCAGCTTTCACGCAACCTTTGGTGGGCAAGTGCGAGTAATCTGGGATAACACACTGGGACGCATTGAAAAGGGGCTGACTTGGTTTGTTTTCACTTCACTGAGGAGATAATAACAGGAATTAATTTGGTACTGAGGCAATTGTTTTCAGTGCTTGTTTTAGAGACATATACAGAGTTTCTTTAGATTTAAAATAGCATACTGTAAAATCTGGCCCATAAGATAAGGTTTTAGGCAGTTCTGAGGGTCACTCCGCCTTGTGTCCCTGTCAGGTTATAGATAAATACATACGTGGCCCTCTTTTTATGAAGCCAAGCACCTGAATATTGCCCTGGTGGAAATCTTTCTTTCTTTCCCCCTAGGAATCATAAGGAAGGCCATCAATGCTACTCTTCTTCAGTACAACTCTATTAAGACTAGCAGAAGATATTACACTTATTTTTTTTTTGGAATTTAGTTCAAGAAGCATTTTTGTGTACCTGTTACATGCCAACTGCTATGTTAGGAACTGAGACTTAAAAGTAAATAAGACATAATCCTAGAATAACCCTTAGCAAAAGTTACCTCATGGTTCCATCAAAGAGCAAACAGCAAGTACTAACTTTCCTGATCTAGTGAAAGAAATAGTTTCCAGTTCTTACAAGTACCACAAAAGGGCTTCAAGGGAAACTGTCCATAGGTCTCCAGTTCCCCTTCATCTCAGATATTTCTTATCTCTTGAATAAATAAGAGATTTTTTAACTCTTTCCCCGTGTGCTCCCCCTCCCCAAATTTTCACTAGATATTAAGGAGGTAATATCACATAAGGGTTATAAGAACTGTATATAGTCAGGAGTCAGCCCTAAGTCCATGTTGCACATTCCTGTGTAGGCAAGTTACTTCGCACAGTGATGTGCAATAGGGCTTCCTGCAATGATGGAAATATTCTGTATCTGCATCGTCCAATATGGTAAGCCACTTGGTTCAGGTGATTATTGAACATCTTAAATGTGACCAGCACTACTGAGGAACTAAATTTATGGTTTTATTTCATTTTACTTAATACATTTAAATAGTCACATCTCTACCATATTGGACAGCACGGATGTATTGTTTTTTCGCCTGTAAACTGGAGATTATAAGGGTCCTTATCTCATGGAGTTCTTAAACAGTATCGTAAGATAATGCATTAGAAACATAAATTCCCAACAAGTTAGGTATTATCACACATTAAATTATACTTACACCTAAGTCTATTGTACTTCAGTAGGTTTTGCCCTTTTGGAAGATATTTTATCACTTCAATAAGCAGCAGTAAGTTTCTCCAGGACACAGGTCATGCCATGTTCATCTCTGGGTTCCTGGTGCTTAGAAAAGCCTGGCACGTAATAGATGTTCAGTAACTGCTTTCTGAACTCAACAGAATCAAACAGAGATGGTGGGGTTCTACTGTACCATACAGAGGTGAATCTAAAGGAATCCCAAGCATAGTTTTCCTAATTGCCAGTGTAGCATAAGGGCTTGGACTAGATCTCGGTTTTGGTATTTTCTAGTTGTGTGTCCATAGGGAAATGACCTGACTTCACTGATCTTCGGAATTGCCATCTGTAAAATGGGGACAATCCTGCCTACCTCGTAGCCATGAGTGGAATGACGTCAGCCGAACAGAGCACATGTGGGAAATGTCAGAAAGGACATTTTTCCTTCTCTCCTGTGGTGGCTTCTCTGCCTGTCCATAGATATAATGCTCGACATGGTGGTGAAGAGGTACAGCCAGTGGTTACCTCTTCCTTGCCTAAAATTCAGTCACTTTGAATTTCTTCTGAACTTGCAATTTTAAAAAGCAAATATTCCTAAAATAACTTTTTTCCCAGGTCACCTCCGTCTTCCACACCTGAAAGTACCTAAGTGAGCTTCTCCCTGAGGACATGGTGCTGAGGGACTATGAATTGTGACTCAGGTGTGGATGCTTATGAGTGCTAATTTTGGGTTCCAGGCACCACACAAGGAAGGCAAACCTTGGCGAGGGTGGAGCGGTAGGGAAAAAAAGGGATCCTGCTTTGAGTCTGCTAAAATATATACATACACAAGCTGAAAGCTGTATCCCAAGTCACTACCATTAACAGCCTAAGAGAACAACAGGGCTCTAGCAGGCACTTAGATACAAATTTGGTTTCAAAATGCACAGGTTTTAAATAATGTATAGGGTTGTGGGGGGGGGAGGGGCGGTTTATAGAATGTCTATTGTTAGAGTGCTCGGAGCTTTGGAGACAAAAGGCTCCCATAAAAAGTCCTAGGGGTTATTTCTGCTTTGAGGCACCTCACAAAACTAGACACAGTATTATGACTGAAAACTTGGGAGTCCAGGTCTAGGAACGTGGGCCTTGTAACTAAGGATGCTCTGGAATGTTACAAGGCACCTCAGCCTCCACGTGAATTTAAGAGGTGGCAAGGAAGAATAAACCTATTTGGTATTTATATAAAGCCTTTTTCTCTGCAAAGATCAAAGCATTATTTCATCAGCCCTCACACAGGGAGGTTAAGTGGCTTACCAACAGTCACACTGAGAGCTGATAGTGGGGCCTGGAGTTTGGGCATGTGGTCCATAGGGCCTTCTGCCTGAGGATGCAGACAGAAGGATGCATCACTGCTCTGTAGCGAGGCACTTTCCCCTTCTTTTCCCCAGTGAAATAAAAGATGCCTCCTCTAGGGCTTCCCTGGTGGCGCAGTGGTTGGGGGCCCGCCTGCCGGTGCAGGGGACGCGGGTTCGTGCCCCGGTCTGGGGGGATCCCACATGCCGCGGAGCGACTAGGCCCGTGGGCCATGGCCGCTGAGCCTACGCCTCCGGAGCCTGTGCCCGGAGCCTATGCTCCGCAACGGGAGGGGCCATGGCCGGTGAGGGGCCCCGCGGAAAAACAAAAACAAACAAACAAACAAAAAGATGCCTCCTCTTGATAAAGGGGCAGACTAATGGTGGCCCTGTGAAGATCAAAGGAGAGAGCGGACTTCTAACAAAGCCTGGTAGTTGGACCGAACGCTGGACGGGACAGCACAGCACTAGACCATCCAATAAGCACATCCAGTACTTAGGGTTGTGGCAAAGCAGGGCCACCAAATTCAAGAAAGAAAGCGTCACTCTCAACTATCTTACATAAGATTTATAATTGGAAAAGCAAGAAAGAAGCTATTCAACTTCAGCACATATACAAGTTTGAGTTTTCCTCTATAGTGTTACTTTTGAATATAGAAGAGTGGTTAATCCAAAAGATGCTGGCACTGCTCCCTGAGTTCAAATCCTGACTCCCCTATTTACCAGCTGTGTGACCTTGAGCAAGTTAGTTAAACGTTCTGTGTCTCAATTTCCTCATCCATAAATTCAGAATAATAACAGTAACGCACACGCCAGAGGGTTGTTGCGATTATTGAGTTCATCCACATACAACACTTAAAATAGCGCCTGCACATATTGATATATACATGCTGGCTATTAGTAGTAAAAAATATATTCTTATTGCTTCTGCTGCTGTTGTTGTTGTTGAACTTATCTATGTTGGAGAATGGAAGGGGTGAAAATATTCTCGGCTTAGGGCCTCTAATGTCTTAACTGACCCTGGGTGTAGCCCAAACCAAGTTTCTCCCGAGGGAGACGATGGCTGCTAAGCTTGGAGTGTGAGCTCCAGGTTAAAACTCAGGAAAGGGAGGCCAGATGGGAACAGCTTTCTGAGAACATGCCATTTTCTAAGAATCGCTGGTACGATGCTGCCCTGCTCTCCTGAACAGCAAAATGATGATAGCACCGTGGAGGAAGCCAGTTGGCTGGGCAGGAAGCTCGGCGCTGTGCTTGGCAGGGATGAGGGTGATCTGTGGGAAAGAGCAAGTTTAAGCTAAGCCAGAGCTCATACGAATGAAGGTGAAACTCTATAAAGCTCTGGCTTATCTTCCTGGCTCTTCAGTAAGACCTTGCCCAGATGTGACTTTAGCAAGGCCCAATATTAAAAACACCCATCACGGTCAGGGCTTGAATCAGACAAGTTCACAGACCCAGAATCCCTCAGACGGCAGCAAGGAGGGAAAGTCGCAGAAGGAAAAGTCCTATCTTCCCTCTCATGACAGACCTAGTGAAAGGCATCTCTTCGATCAAGAGAGGGGCAGTCAATGTTTCTTATAAATTTGAAAGCCTGTGTCTTCACCTGCTGGTATTGTTATTTAACAGATAATGTCAGGATTAATGACTGAGCCACAGGAAAAGGAAATGAATGACATCTGCCAGTTTTAGAGCGGGTTCTGTTCTAATAAGCAAAGGCTAAGCATCAAATTCACTTGCTTAGCTTAGAAATAGATGAAAACTAAATTTAGAAATCATTCACTTTTATTTTTCTTGTAAAAGTGGAACACAGCAGCAATGATAAGAAAAATCACCTGACTGTAAAACCTTTTTTAAACTTTAAAACAGTTATAGTTAAAAATAACATTAATTGCCCCTAAAGTGTCCAACTATGACAAGAAAGATTTTCCTTAACGCAGATGCATTTAGTTGCATTATGGCAGTAAACACTGCAGTATGAGTTAACGGTGACATGACTTTTTTCCTAGTGGTGGAAGTTTGCTCTCTGATTTGAGAAGTGACACAGCGGGAAAGAGCAGAAGAAGACAGATCTGCATCAGTCTGTACTGAATCATCAATCATCCCAATGCTGCCCTGAATCCGAAACTCCCTGACTGAATAAGCTTATGCTATGCTGTGCAAAGGATATTTCTGTTACTAGTATATTAAGCACAACATCTGAAAAACAAAACAGAAAGCATATTTTTTAATGTTTTCATTAAAACATTTTTTAAAGGGATTTCTGGTGCAAAAACGGCACTATTACTTTGGCGATAGCTCTACTGGAAAGACAGATATTGTACTGGCTTGACCTCCAAGAACTGATGTTGAAGAACGTATGTTTATATTGAAAACGCCTGGTTGCTTCTCCCTGAGCAGAGGACAAGGGGTAAGAGGGTTGTGCTATGGATGTGTGTTTCAACACTGCTCTGGGCAACGTTTTATGTTCCAGAGGTACAGAACCTCGAGGCATCTGGCCACCTCTGGTCTTCATCCAGAAATCTAGATGGGATGGGTGGGTTTGGCCTATACTGGAGACAGCAAGACTGGATTATAATACCTTAGAAAATAGGACCTTCTTGCCTTACCCTCCTTCATTTCCAAGACCTCTGTCAGTCCACACAGCTTCTGAAGAAAAGCATGAGATTTGGCCCCAGGAAAATATGGTTTCATTAAACCGTATTTCTTATTAAAGAGCTCTGCATTTCTAAGATACCACTGGCCGTCAGGACTACAGATAAAATTGAAAGTCATATACACAAGTACATGTGCACATGCAAATTCAGTGAGCAAGTATTTAACATCCACCTTGCACAAAACACATTCAAGAAGTCTGTTGAAACTGTGAAGAATAGAGACCACAGATCCCCTAGAAGGAAGTGTCCGGGGAGGAAAAGCCAAACGAACTAAAGAGGAACTGGGGGTGGGCGGGTAGGATGCATATGACAGCTGAAAATCCAAAGCGCCCTCTGAACACCAGAAGGCTGACATCAGAGACGAGACCAGGCCAGACAAGGCCAAGGAGTGAGGGAAGGATACCTCCAACTCTCTTCTCCCTGCAGTGTGCCCAAGACCAGTTTAGGAAACACACTGGATCTCCACCGCCCCTCTCCAGCAAGAATCTTCTAGAGGCAAATCCAGAGATGCTCCTACCACTGTTCTGGTGCACTGTCCTCCCCCTCACTTTAGACATGCACAGCACACCCACACACAGGACAGTCCTGCAGGGACCTGCACCACTGCTTGCCAATTTCAGAGTGTATCTTCTTGATGTCACATTTAAGAAGTTCAAATATAACTCAGAACACATCACAGACTGACACTGTTTTTTAAGAGAGGGCAATGAGCTTTGCTACCATTAAGGTGAGACTATACTCAGGGTTTGTTACCCAAAGGAGGAAAACGTCTTCTTAGCACCATGTGAAGTGCAGTTGGGTCTCTCTCTTTTTCCTTCCCTCCCTCTGCCTCTGTCTCTGTCTCTGTCTCTGTCTCTGTCTCTCTCTTATTTTCATAAGGGGGAGGTGGGGACAAGCTTCACATTTCCTTTCCCTCCTCTCCTTCAGCTTCACAGTGAACAACCACTTTTTTCTTCTGAAATGATCTTCATTCCCAAAGCAAAACAGATGAGCAAAACAGGTTGCCCCTCCTGGGTGTGATTTATTCTGGTCCAAGTGACCTATCCTCACAGCCTCAACTGGTGTCTAAAATCCCACCATTAATGGTTCATGACTTTGCCTGAAGACACTGAATATATAAAAATGCCTTATTGATGGAGGGGTGTCCAGCAGCAGTTCTTGAAATCAAAGCAGAGCTGCAGGAAGCAGTGGAGGGGCTGCAGCCCTGCAGATGGAGGTGCTACCACCACACAGGGTGCAGCCGGGACTTCCCCTGTTCCCTTCACTCCACAGATCTCAGACTGAGCCTGGGACTCTGTGCATGTCTCAAAACCTGGCACCTTCTGGTGGCAGTGGCATTCACGGCTTCAGCCCACTGTGGACTCAGTTTTTACTTTATATGCCAGGTTCGGGGATCCACTCCAACCTCAGTCTGGATCTTCTTGTTCCCGTATTGCCTTTGCCAGCTGGCCTTGAGTTAATCACAGTCTGATGAAGGAGACTGACACATGAACAAATAATTACCATGCAGTGTTGTAAGTGTTAAAATACAAGTAAGGAAAAGTACTACAGGAATATCTAGCTCTGCCTGGGAAAGTCTTCACAGAAAAGGTTGCTACTGAGCTGTAATCCTGAGAATTAAAATGATTTCACAAGAGTCATTCCAGGCCAAATGAACCACCTGCGCTGGCTCACGCCTGTGCAAAGGCATGAACCAACAGGCTCATGGGGATGGTGAGAAGTCCAGTATGGCTGGAGCATAAGGTTTTGGAGGGGGTAGAAGGAGAGACAGAAGATGTGATTTGATGATATCAAACATTTTTGACTTTTTCCTTGTATGTAACAGGGAACCAACAGAGGTCAAACCAGGGAAGGCTACAGTCAGATTGGGGTTTTAGAAAGGAAACAAAGTCTACAGATTGCTTCTAAGAGAAAAATAATTGTCAGACAGAACAACAATGACCTGCCAAATTGCTTCTTCTCAAACAGTGGTTCTCACTGGGGAAGATGTGTCCCCCTGGGGACATCTGGCAGTTTCTGGAGACATCTTTGGTTGTCACACCTGGCACGGGTGGGAGTGTACTCTTGACGTCTAGCAGGTAGAGGCCAGGGATGCTGCTAAACATCCTACCACAACAAAGCACTATTTGGCTCAAAATATCAACAGTGCCAAGGTTGAGAAACCCTGTTCTAAAAGATAAAGTGGCCAGAGGGTGCAATATGACACAGACCACAATGGACTTCCCAGAGAAGCAAAGAGGAGAGCAGGAGATTGGGGGGATGGCTTCGCAAATTTTTCTCCTGCCACTATTCGCATGCCAGGTGATGCTCGCACACCCATGTAACTTAGAGCTCTGTCTCTTTCCCTGTCATTCCACTGAGTGAGAGGGATGCTCTTATTGGAATAACCTTGAATTTGACCCAATTGATTTTTTTTAAAGAAATCATTTGTAAACTTCAATACTCGATTAGTGACAAAGTTGCTTGCGATCACAGCTGATCAAAATAAGTAGCTATGCGACAACAGTGTGCAGAACCCCTGCCTCAGGCAGTGCTCCAAGGGAGAAAGAGCCTCACTTCTAGCAGAATCAGTGACCTTTCAATCCAGGTAGAAACACATGGAAAAGCAACTCTTCCCACCAAGAAAATCAGGAGTCACTGATTCTCCAGGACTTTCTCTACTGTCCTCCAGGCCAGAACCTCCCCAGGGAAGCGACCCAATCTACCACTGCTTTTTAAATTCAAGCCCCAGTACCTGACCAGTTTTAAAATGTAAAATGGTAAAAACAACCTATGTTTAACACCCCATATGTGTTGAGAGCTAGGCTATCAAAATACATTCTTCCCAGACTGAAGAGGAAAATAACAAAATTCTTTTTTCGGATGATGTATTTTCGCTGCTTTCACTCCCATTTCTAGCTGCCTCTTCAGGGCCCGCCTCTGTCTCATTAGTGCTGCCTCAACTACAACAGTTCAGCAATTAGAAGCAGTTACTTGGAAGCAGCGTACAAGCACCAAACACAGGAGCCAAGCTGAACTCCACAAATTGGAGAAGCTGCCCTCTTGGCTCTCAGCAGAGGAAATGGGACTGCATTTCAAAGACAATGCCTGCGAAAGTGCTTGGGCAGGAAACAGCACTCCCGATCTAGTGTTTCATAGATTCAAACTACAGCATGTGGCTGGGAAGAGACTTGGGACTTTGTTATACATACGGATTAAAGGGACCTTTACAGAGAATTGTGTTTGCACAGTGTATATCTGGAAGGACGCAGTGGAAACCGGTAGCGGTGGTTGCCCCTGGGGAGGATGCAACAGGTGTCAAGGGAGCAGAGGAGGGAAAAAAGTCACTGTTCAGACTGTGCCCTTTCGTAAGCTTTGAATGCTAAATCACGTGCACGTGTTACCTACTCATAAAATCATAACAATAATTTAAGAATCAAATGAATGATATAAAACCCACAAAAAGGAGCCTGCCAAAACAACCCCAAGGTAGTGAATCCCGAGTTTCCATGTTCTGACTTAGCTTCCTCTTGCCTGTGTGGTCAGAGGAGTCATGGAAGAAGAAAACACTCAGATCGATAGCAGGAGCTCTAATTCACTTCTGAACTCTCAGCCCTTATTTCCAACTGCCAGGGGCTTCTCCAACTGGAGGTCCCACCCATGGGCCCCTCAAAGACAGGATGCTCCAAACCCAAATCCTCCTCTTTGCTCCCTCTTTTATTCCCTCTTGCCTCCAAGCCTAATCCCCCTCCAATATTTTAGAAAAAAACTACCCATTCAGCTTCCCAATCTATTGATAAAAACCTTAGCATTAGGCTTCCCTGGTGGCGCAGTGGTTGAGAGTCCGCCTGCCGATGCAGGGGACACGGGTTCATGCCCTGGTCCAAGAAGATCCCACGTGCCGCGGAGCGGCTGGGCGGACTGACGCGCTAAGCCTGCGCGTCCGGAGCCTGTGCTCCGCAACGGGAGAGGCCCCAACAGTGAGAGGCCTGCGTACCGCAAAAAAAAAAAAAACAAAAACAAAAAACAAACCTTAGCATTGCCTTAGGGACCCTCTCATCTCCTGGCCCTCATTATTGTCACCAAATACTGTTAATTCCATCTTGATGATCTTTCTCAGAGGTGACCTCTCGTCCTATCCCACTGATGGCTTATAAACTGTATTCCTTCACTGGAATGGGAGCTCCTGCTGGTTTTCCAGCTAGTTCATTCTCCATACTTCCAAGTCCCCACCCTCATCATCCTTCTCAAAGACGATTACCTGATCATGCTTAGGAGCCTTGGACAGCTCCCTGCTGCCTACAGAATTAAGCCCAAAGGTCCTGTTTTGACAAATGACTGCTTACATTGTGGACAGAAGAGTCATTTCATCCCTAACACATACCTACGTTCTGGCCCCTCTAAAGTAACAAGCCTTGTTCATTTATGCTTCTTTTGTGCTTCCACATCTTTGTACTGGTTGTTTTCCTTGACTTGAAAGCTTTCCCCTCCCTCCCCACTCGGCTTTATCCAAAAAAGAAATTCCTACCCACCCTTCTAGACCCCCACTAATTTTTCACTTTCTCTGAAATGCCTTTCGGGACTGTTCCCTCCCCTTTGCTCCTCTGATACTCTGCACACACACATCCTTACAGGCCTAAACACATACTTTCATAATTATTTATGTTTCTATCTCCCCTGCCAGAATGCGGGAGGCTTTAAGAAAACAGCTGCTACATTTTATTCATCTTTGAATCCGCTGTACCTCCGTGCTAGCACTGCACATAAATGTTTGCTGAATGAATTGGTTGAAAGTACTTTGGTAAAAATGTAACACATTATTCCCCCAATTTTATAGACCTCTGTGGCTAAAATCTCATCTCTTTGCCCTCTCTCTCTGCATACATTTTGGCAGCTACCACGGGTCTCAGGAGGGCCAGTTATTCAAAGGCAACTAACAAAGTGTCTGCTATTTGTAAACCCTCTGGGCTAGAATTAGAGATTGCCTTTCTTAGCTCTGACAGCTCTCCTTTGAGCATTCATCCACTCTAAGAAGCATTTCTCTCCCAATGTCTGGAGTCCTATAAGTAACCTTTGTTTACCCTGAAAACACTTTCAGGGATGCTGAAAGGAGCTAAAAAAAGAAAAGAACTATGTAGTGACCCTGCCGGGTACCCAGCTGGTCAGTGAGCCTCTGTCCCCTAGGAAGAGGAGGGGGCTTCGGAGACTCAGCTCTAATCCCCGCCCACTTCTGTCACCATCAGCTACTTTACTGCTCTCTGCTCCCCAGTGAAGACCTTGGCAGCCCATTAATCATAAGACTATTCAGGTAAAACAGCATCATAAGCAAAGTGATAACCTCGGTGGCCTAAGGAACAGTGGTCTTTAGCGTTCCTGGACCCCATTTACTCTCAAGTGAAGTGAGCCCTGACCACTTTCCAATGTGGCGGTCTCCACCCAGCCCAGCTTTACAGTGTGGGTACTCACGGTTCCGGGGTGTAGAGGGGGTCCGAGCCATGGCGGATGTACTGAGTACAGTGGAACACTCTGTAGGCCAGTCCTGCCAGAAAGTCTCGAGGGCTCAGGTATCCAGCCACTGGTCTCACCGTGAAGCCAGACCTTTCTAAAGAGGCAACAGAAAGACTCAACTAAATATTAACCCGACAGGACTTGATGGTCCAAGCAGGGCTTCCTATTATTATAAGGTTGTTTTAGAAACAAAGTAATCAACGTCCTAAAACTCTTGACAATTGAATGACATACACTGTTAACAGCTATCATGTTTGTGGCTTCGGATGACTAAAATACACTCACGAATGATGGTTTCCAGGGGCATAAGACATTCATTAAAATGGAAAGAAAGGCAAAAACAACCTTTAAGGATTTAAATTCAGAGGTTGAATTAGGATAAGAAAGCTCAAATACACAGGAGAAGATTACAATCTAAAGTGATGTAAACTAAATTTTTGGTGGTGAGCGCAAGGTAGTGTACATAGAAGTAGAAATATAAGGTTGTACATGTGAAACTTATATAATATTCTAAACCAATGTGACTTCAATAAGAAATAACTTTTTTAAAATACATCAGATGCAAAAGACTACACATGTTGTGATTCTATTTATACGATGTCCAGAAGAGGAATATCTATAGATAGAAAGTAAATCAGTGGTTGCCCAGGGCTAGGGGTAGGAACAAGGATTGACCATAAAGGGGCAAAAGAAAACTTTTTGCAATGATGGAAACGTTGTAAAACTGAATTGCTGTAATGGTTACACAACTCTATAAATTTACTACCATCACTGAATTGTACAGTTACAGTGGGTAAATTTTATGTTATGTCAACTATACCTCAATGAATGAAGCTGCTAAAAAATATAAATAAATAAATAAATAAAGTGATGCTTACTACAGATTACCTGATATCTTTCTAAAGACACACCTAGATAGGGATTCTTTCTGCATGTATGTGGTCAGTGAACACAAAGCTAATTCACCCCCTTGACGGGCATCCTGGAATCAGTTCACACGACAGCTTTCTATTGTCAAAACCACCTAACCCCTTCATTCCACATTGCAATATCCCATTTCTGTGATATTATGAAAACAATTATATTAATTACCGCAGTTTGAAAAGGTACTCGAAGGCTCTGCATGCTTTGTTGGTTTATGGTAAGAGGAAGAAAACAAAATAACCAGAATACAATAAAATCTATGAAATCAGCCTAGACTGCTAACCCAGTTAAGGAGTGCTTAATACTTCCTGCTCATGAAGGCCCAGAAAATTTCAACAGGAGGGGCTCTTCTTCTGATATCAGCACTGTAAAGGCTCCCATTCTGAAAACCTCAGCTCATTAGAAGAGCATCTCAGAATGATTAGAAATGGTTTTGAAAGATAAAAACCAATTAAGCATATAAAACAAGTCCACTCTGGGATTCTGGGTAACTACAAGGAAATAACCCTGTTCTCAGGCCTCCTCAGACCTGTAATTCTAACAGTGTTCAGTTCATTCCAAAAGTTCTCAGGTGGATTGACTGCTCTCCACTGAAAATCAAAAAGATAAGTGTATTTTTTTCTTTTTGAATTTTATGTCAATTAAGCCAGTATCCCACATGTGGGGTACAGGGGAAGCATCCTTTAGTTTAATAGTTATGTATTTTATTTTCTTATAAATTTAAAAATATATGTATCTATCACATCAAGAAATTTGAATTTGTGACTACCATTGCTTAAAAGTTTCCTATTAAAATAAATTTGGTATTTTAAAAGTGAGTCAATTAAAAGAAATAAAAATACACACATTTACATTGTGCTTGCTGTGTACCAATGAATGATGCAAACTGAGTGCCCAGTACCCAGTTCATCAAAGGTGTGAAAATCAATAACAATAATAGTAGTAATAGTAACTAAAACTCTGCTATGCTTAATGTGTGTCAAGCAATAACTTTAGGGCTTTAAGGTATATCAATTAGTTTCCCCTCCCAACCCTGTAAGGTAGATAAAATTATTCTCTGTTTGCAGAGAGGAAACTGAGGCACAAAGAAGTTAAGGTAATTCATCTATCTAAGGTCACACAGCCAGGAACCAGCAGAGCCATGACTCAACCCCAGGCATTCTGCATCCAGAAACTGTACTGTACTGTACCCCTCATAAAAATATTAAGTTGGGTGACAGATAAAGCAAAACTTATGAGATGGTAATCTAATTCCTGGGGTTTGAGAAACAAAACAGTAAAAAGCATCCTCACATAGGAATAATCAAGACCATGGTAAATATGTAATACGCACATAACTCCATGGGAAACAAAGAGGGACATGCCAGAGGCAGGGCCGTTAGGGAGAATATAATCTAGTTAAACAACAGCATAAGGCATTATGCATTTAGGCGCTAATTAAATGACACTGATCACTGGTCCTCAATCTCTTTCTCTCGGTAACAAGTATCATGGATGACATCCACGCATGGGGCCCTCCCATCATGCTAAGTGTGGTTCTCAGTGGACCAGCTGTCAGGCCATGCCTACCTCTCTCCTGATACACACATGAGCTAGGATGAAACTGTGGTGGCTCTTATGATGAGGATTCATAAAGAAGGCAGGACTTGCTCTGAGCCTTGAAGAACAGGTAGAATCTGAGCAGGTGAAGGAATGGCTTGTCTAGCAAGGCACAGAGCCTAAGCAGTGGTATGAAGACCCACAGCTAGAACAGAGGGTTTGTGCGGTGCAGTCACAGCAGCAGACATACTTGGAAAGCTGAGTCAGGGCCGTGAGTTGAGGCTGAGCAGTTCAGAACGTGCGCATACAAACCAGAGGCCAGCAAACTATGGCCTGTAGTCCAAATCCGGGTTGCCGCCTGTTTGTGTACACCTGTGAGCTAAGAATAGTTTTTACATTTTTTTGGCCACGCCGCACGGCTGGTAGGGATCTCAGTTCCCCGACCAGGGATTTCATCCAGGGCCATGGCAATGAAAGCCCGGAATCCTAACTACTAGGCCACCAAGGAACTCCCTTTAATTTTTTTTTTTTGCGGTACGCAGGCCTCTCACTGCTGTGGCCTCTCCCGTTGCGGAGCACAGGCTCCAGACGCACAGGCTCAGCGGCCATGGCTCACGGGCCCAGCCGCTCCATGGCACGTGGGATCCTCCTGGACCGGGGCACGAACCCGTGTCCTCTGCATCGGCAGGCGGACTCTCAACCACTGCGCCACCAGGGAAGCCCTCCCTTTACATTTTTTTAATGGTCACATTTGAACGGTTATAATAAGTACCTACCTAATAGCCTCGATTTTGCCTCTTGGCCCACAAAGTCTAAAATATTGACTATCTATGTGGCCTTTTACAAAAAAATAAAAAGTTCGCCAACCCCAGTAAAATCAAAGGGGAGCCACTGATAGCTTCTGAGCAGAGATGTCAGGAACGAAGAGATGCTTTAGGAAGCTTCATCTGGAAACAGTGGGCAGGCGAGTACAGAGGAGAAGAAACAGGTGTCAAGGATGCAGTGATGGGGACCTCAATGTGGATGGTAGCAGTGGAATGGAAAGAAAAGGACAGGTTCACTATGGGTCACAAAGCTAGAAGTGGCAATACCTGGAGACTGGGGTAAGCTCAGTCCTAATTAGGCCCTCCTAATAAGCCCCTACCCTAATGCCCTGAACCTGGGAATATGTTCCTTTAGATGGCAAAATGGACTTTACAGATGTGATTCAGTTAAGGGTCTTGAGCTGGGGAGATCATCCCAGATTATCTCGGTGGGGCTGATATAATCACAAGCATTCTTATAAGAGGGAGGCAGGAGGGTCAGAGTCAGAGGACTTGTGACAATGGAAGCAAAGGCTGGAGTGAGGTAAGAAAGGAGCCACGAGGCAAGGCATTGTGGGTAGAGACTCTAGAAGCTGAAAAGGCAAGGGAACAGAAGCCTTCAGAAAGAACACAGCCTTGCCAACTCCTTGATTTTAGACTTCTAATCTCCAGAACTGTAAGATAATACATTCATGTTAAGTCACTAAGTTTGTGGTAATGTGTTACAGCTGAATAAGCAGCTTATACAAAGGCTGATTAAGTGTGGCAGGCAGGGGAGTGGGGGTAGGACTTCAGAGGAGGAGTGTAACCAAGCAGAACCCTAGGAGGCGGCTTCCCTGGTGGCGCAGTGGTTGGGAATCCGCCTGCCAATGCAGGGGACACGGCTTCGAGCCCTGGTCCGGGAAGATCCCACATGCCGCAGAGCAACTAAGCCCGTGCACCACAACTACTGAGCCTGCGCTCTAGAGCCCGCGAGCCACAACTACTGAATCCCACACACCTAAAGCCCGTGCTCCGCAACAAGAGAAGCCACCGCAGTGAGAAGCCCGCGCACCGCAACGAAGAGTAGCCCCCGCTCGCCCTAACTAGAGAAAAGCCCATGCGCAGCAACGAAGACCCAACGCAGCCAAAAATAAATTAATTAAATTAAATTTTTAAAAAAGAATAAATTTAATCAGAAGTGAGAAAATGCAGAAAGAAAGGAAAACAGTCAAGCAAGACAAAATAATAATACTTTAGCCATTAAACAAAGTCAAGGACCTTTAGTTCTTCCTCAAGGACTATATAGATAATATTCTGAGCCACGTCCTTTGAGCTGTTTTGCAGATACTGAAACCCACACCAGGTGGAAGAAGTTAACTGTATGCTGTCCACAAGCTCTAGACCCCAGACCGGCTGGAGCCAGAAGGTTGATGATGCTGGCTCCCAATTAAGTCCCCACCGACCAATCAGAAGAACGTCCACGAGCCGACCACGCCCTGCTCCTCGAACACTGTAAGACTGCTCGCTACCCCCTCCAGGGCGGGCACACAGTCTTGAGGGCGTTAGCCCGCTGTGGCCCCCTTTACCCGGCAAAGCAATAAACCTCTTCTTTTCTACTTCACCCCGAACTCTGTCTCCGTGTTTCTATTCGGCACCAGTGAACAGAGGCCAAGTTTCGGCAACAGGAATCCCTAGAGCCTGATGAGTCTAGAGAATCTATCATCACCGATAGAAAGTGAGGAAAGGAGTTCCAGGGAAAGAGGTAGGTGGCAAGGCTTTAGCTTTTAGAACTGTTGTGCTTGAAATGGGGAAGAGAGAGAAAAGAGGAGAACCCGAGGACTTACCCGCCGTGAAGGACACCGAAGGAAGTATGGCCGCTGTAAAACTTCACCTCCACCCCCATCCTCGCAAGAGCCTGAAGTTTTCCCAGTTGCTGTCCCAGGAGGGTCAGTGAGGAGAGTGACCACACAGAGAACGTGGACGCCAAGGGACTCTGCTTCACCTCGCTCCCTGCTCTCACACCAGCACTACCGTTCCGGGCACGATTTATACTTTACAATAGCGATCTGATTAACTGACTGCCCTCCTCCCCAGAGGAAAGTCACAATGCTCAACATTATCCGTGATATTTCTTCATCCAGTACATAATTCTTAGCAAAGCAAATACAAAGCTACCTTTGAGATCATTCCATGCCTATGTAGCCCAACAGAGTCGTTCCCGGATCAGAAAAAGCTCAAAGCTGAACTTGCAAATGTCGGTTGGGGTTCGCTGTATAAAACAGCCCACCGGAGAGACCTCACCAAGGCCCTGGGCTGGGTGAAGAGCTGAGTCCATCTCCCCGCCCAGAGGCCCTGCTCTGCTTCCCACAGGTGGCCCAGGTAACTGCTGGTGCAGTGCTCCTCTTTTTAAATCAGAGGGAGCTCTTAATTGGAAAAAGGGCGATTGCTGCCACGTGTGTCCTTAGACGGCCCAAGAGGATGTGCGGTAGGAAGAGAGAGCCCGTGTGAAGCTTACCTTTCAGAAAAACCGAGACGTCTTCAAGTTGGGGCACGTTGTCCTCCCTGTAGCCACAGTATTTAGTCAGCAGAGGGAAGTTTTTCAAATACTCCCGGCAAGCATGAGTAGGATAGAGTTTGGAGAGCTCTCGGAACACAACACCCCAAGTTTTAGTTTCTTCCTCTGTGTACTCCACTCTGGGGATGGGCTGACCACTAGGCAGGAGAGAAGAGAAATGAATGAATCTGGCTCTGGGTCACTGGGCTAAGTGTTTTCTCACCTTCATACCCATGTGAGTCAGATTCCTGTAAAGTGGGATCCCTGAGTGTCCAAAAGGATCCCACGAAGTGTTATTTTTTGAAGAAAATGCTAACCTTCTAATTTTGTGTATGTGTTTAAACTTTCATATAAATGATTTAAGTTACGTCTTCACACATCCTTATGGACATTTGATAAGATTCTTGTTCTGACACTGGGATCAGTAACAAGAGTTCCGGGTTGGAAGGAAATGGTTTAGGTCCAAAGCTGTGCTCTGAGAACCTTTTCTGCAATCACCTGACAACAGTAATAAATGGATGTTGTCTTTTGAAAATAAAATTGCCTGTGGGTCCCCTTTGTCCTTTGTAGGGAACTCACCCCAATCTCCTAGTGTAATTTTGAGGTTATTTGTTCAGTGAGAGAAATGTCTGAGAAATACTAAAAGCCTATGCCAAACTTAAGTGAGAGTTTTGCAAAGTGCAAAATTGGAACATTTATTATACATCATGCTGAGAGGTGCACACATTAAGCCCTGTCAGTTAGAAGAGAGGTCAGCAAACTTTTTCCATAAAGGTCTAAAAGGTAAATATTTTAAGCTTGTGCGCCATACAGTCTCTATCAAAACTGCCCACGTCTGCCACTATATCTTGAAAACAGCCACAGATAATATGTAAACACATGAACATAGCTATGTTCTAATAAAACTTGCATTACAAAAACAGACCAGATTCAGCCTGTAAGTCATAGGGAGCCAGTGCCTGGTTTGGAATATTGAGAGGCAGCCCTGGACTGGGGTGGTCAGGGAGAGCTTCCTTGGAGAAGGTACAACTTAAGCTGAGACTTGCTGGCCAGGCAGGATCTGCAGGTGACCTGACAGAAGGAAAGGTGAGTTTTAAAATGCTCTTCTAACAGCAGCCAGCAGCCATGAGCAGGGACCATAGCTCCCGAGGCCACGTGAGGTCAGGAGGAAGGAGAGAAGATGTACACGTGCTTTTGCAAACTATGGCTTGAAGAGCCAGAATCTGAATTTAGCCTCTGATTAAGAAACCTATCCTGAAAGTGAAAACTTCTCATGACCCGCTCAACAGTAACCTGCAGTAGTCCCCCACTGCCCTCCCTGGCCACTTGTCACAGATTCTGCCCCTGCAGTCAGCAAAGACCCACACGACAAATGGAAGTCCAATATATGCACATAAACCTAGGGATTCTGCCCCTGTGAGCTATGTAATCCAGTAACCCAGCCTGCATAGGCAGCAACTGGCCCTCAGGGCTGCTGCAGCCTCAGGCACCTTCAGCAAGCTGGGGTCATTCAGAAGTGCCCCCTTAGGTAGAAAAAAGGGCAGGAGGACAGTAACAAGATCAGGCTCATAAGCAGAGCCCTGTCCCCAGCCCTCTGCACACTTCAAAGTATTCTTACCGAAATCTTTTCTGTTGAAGGTTCAGGTCCAAATGTGATTCCTACTGCCTCAAATTATTTTTACCGAAAAAAATTAACTGCAGTATATGAGGGATGAGTGAACAACACGTACTGAAGAAAAAAACAAATTAACATTTATTTTCTCTACGTATCAAGACTAGGGCTTATGACAAACCGAATTAGAACAAGATTAGCCTTGTTTAAATATGGCTGTTGATAACAAATAAAAAATTACAACCCGACAAATATTTGCTGAGAAGATCAAGACCGCTAAGGCTTAGCCTCTGTGATGAATTTAGAAGAAAGCTGGAAATGGAAAGATAAAAATAGAAAGGATGTAAGGAAATAAAAACATGAACGGTCTGCCTCTGGTACCAGAAAATTCAACAAAATCAATTTGAGTTGGGGAAGCCAATAAAGCTGATAAGGGCTGTGCACAATCAGAAGGTGGAAAGTGATGAGGCTGAAACAATAAATGAAATACTGAGAAGCCATTTGAAAAGAATCATTAGGTCAAACCTTCCCCTTCGATATCAGCCTGCAAACATGCAGCGTTTCAAAGGGGAACTGACTGTAGACAACAGGAAGCTGCAGAAGAAAGACGAGTGTGAGTCTGGGTAGGAAGAAGGAGTTATACAGACCTTCCTCCACTTACAATGGGGTTACCTTGTGATAAACCCAACATAAGTTGAAAATATCATCAGTCGAAAATGCCTTTAATACACCTAACATACCAAACATCATGGCTCAGCCTAGCCTACCTTAAACGTACCCAGAACACTTACATTAGCCTACAGCTGGGCAGACTCATCTAACACAAAGCCTATTTTATAATAAAGTGTTGACTATCTCATGTACTTTATGGAATACCGTACTGAAAGTGAAAAACAGAATGGTTGCCTAGCTACAGAATGATTGTAGGTGTATCAGTTGTTCACCCTGGCGATCGAGGGGGGGCTGACCATGGCTCCCTGCCGCGGTTCAGCATCACAAGAGAGAATTACACCGCATAGTGCACTGAAAAAAAAGATCCAAATTCGAAGTACGTTTCTACTGAACGCATTTCACTTTCACACCATGGCGAAGCGGAATCATCCTAAGACGGGCCTGTCAGTACGTATCTGTTACTTAATAATGAATTCCTAGCATCACAACCTTGGGAATACAAATGACCACGCATACAGTCTCATCTGTTTCCACTTGTCTGTCCTGCCTGGGTAACTAATGAGCCTGCTCTTTAAGTTAATAGCTGGTACAGTGCCCTGCAGCTACCCTGAACGGGTCTGACTGGTCACGCCAAGAGATTTCTCACACTGCTCTGACCCCCATATCCCGGGTAACTATTTAAGGTAAATGTTTAAAAATCAACTTCACACAAAGTAAAGGCTACTTTTATCCATTTAATTTCTGTTAAAAAAATATCCCAAATACAGAAAAAATAAGAAATTTCCCACTTTTCCATGTAGTTAATCAAGGTATATAATAATAGTTCATCTTTGAGAACTTACTATTGGCCAGACACTTTTTTAAAGTTAAGTGTTTTTATATAACTTAGCCCATTTGATTCTCACAACTCCATTGAGGTAGACCCCCCCCCATTTTACAGATAAGGATTTTAAGGCTCAGAGAAACTAAGCCATTTGACTAAACTCATGGTGCCAAGCTTAAAACCCAGTCTGTCAGGCTCAGGACCAGCTGTGGTCCTAACTGATTAGTGTACACCAATGAAATAAAAAATGTATCCCAGGCACCAGCTAAGTTTCACATACCAAATTAAAATAAGGCTTATAGGTATATGTACTTATATATAGAAAATCTCGTATACAATCATGTAATTATGATACTCGCATGTATTTGTATAGATCTCATAAAATACTTTCATATTTCTTCACTCCTTTAACCTTCTCAGTAAGACCGGTAGGTAGTGCTTGGGGTACCAGGAATGCAGGGACACCTATTTTTTTAAAACTTTGAGATTTGACATTTGGAAAAATAAAAATTGTCATGAGAAAAATCAAAATGTGTTGCACTTCTCTGTCCTTGTTGTGGGTTAGTGGGCTTTTTGTGAATTATACATGAGAAGAATGACAGAGGCGTGTCCTGATCTTTCTAGGGCCTAGGACATATACCCACATATCATTATGCATCTATCTCTGAGTACATGCCATAACATGTATGTAATAAGCATCATATCCCAGTGTCCTAAAACTGCTCTGGCCTACAACTAAAGTCACTTAAGTACTCCACATTCTAGAGAAAGCTCTCAGCAGTTGGAGCCAACCATCTCCCTGCAGGGCTTGTGAAGAAACGGCAGAAATGGCTCTACCACCAACAAACCCCCCTTGTACTACCCTTCCCACCCCATCCCCAAACTTCACCGACCAGTCCAACAGGGAATCAGACATGCAGGATTGTGGGGAAGGCTGGGGTGAGAAGCAAAGGCCCCGTTCCTTCTCCTTGGAGGGGGGAAGGCTGTGCCACAAGAATCACTTGTAAGGACTGCAGGCGCCCTCAAGAAGCAGGGTCTGGCCTCTCCTTTCCCATCTGGACGCTTGCGTAGCAGCAGGACGCCCTGCTCCCCCTGGTGCTGTCACCAGACTGGAGCAACAGAGACAGGCCCTGGGAGAGCGTCTGGAAGCCCAGGAGTACGGCGTGCTATGGGGGAGATGAGGGGACCCTTGACAGGTGTCCTCTGAAACTTGAGGTTTGTGTGAACATGCAGCCTGATGCCCAGTGAAATCTAGAAATTCCCATGGGACCCAATGTGGTGTGCCTGGTAGGAAGATGGGGAGGCCCCACCCCATCCAGGTCTGCTCAGTTCTCAGGAGACAGAAGAATGCTCAGGGGCTCCCCTCATCCCTGGCGAGGAAGTACTAAAGGCCAGGTGCATGAGGGGTACCCAAGTTACGATGTGGCCAACCTGGAGAAAAGGATGATGTTGTGAGCACTGAAAGGCCAAGGGAGGACAGGAAGCTTATCTGCAGGGGTGGAAGTGGAGGAAATGGTCTTACCCCAAGAAGACTACACACAACACTATGCAGAGACCATTTCAACAGAGACCACCGCATCAGAAAGAACCTGTCCAAACCAGGGTGAGAGTGGCCAGAGGCCTGCCCACCCCGACATTCTCACGATCCTGCCAAAAGCCCTCAGCCTCCTCTCAGCTCCCAACTCCAGAGGAACTAGGTCCTAGAAGAGAGAAGGAAAGGTATCTCAGAACCATACACACACACACACACACACACACACACACACACACACACTCCAAAGAACTGAGGAGGAAGAGAATACACTTTGAATCAAATTTAGGATTAATCTTTTTTTAAATGAATGGGACTAGGTCTTAAATACCCCAATGAGACTCTACTAATAATTGAAAATGAAAGGAAATTAGTTGTTGCTAAGGAACTTGCTTCCCAGCAGGAAAGTAGGATTCAACACAATACAGTGGAAAGCAGTGAGTAGGGAAAATAAAACCATTTTACGTTGGTATAAACCCCAACAAGATGAGACTCCTCAACAAACTAATTACAAGTGAATATTATCATTAGATCTCTAGGGAATCTCCTCCACTTACATGGAATTAGTTGGGCTTCCAGAATTCTTAACACCCACCAAAATTATTATTCACAGATTCCTAATTTACTGGAGAAAAACAGATGTGACTTTCAGCAGTTTCCACGCAGCGCAGATTCTGCCCTCTTGCCAAAGAATGGCAAACTAAGACTTTACAAACACGACAGGGAACCATTGCTCAGTGAAGACAGTACAAGGAAAAGGGCTGAAACCTTCACTGTCAGGATTTAGCTCGACAATAGGAAAAGCTTCCCGGTGCAACATGTGACTAAGAGATGACTAAGAACTTTCTCTGGAAATACTGAAGACTGTGGGAGGCATCTTTCTGCCTGTAAGGTTAAATCCCACTCTTCCTAGAGGCAGGGCGATGATTCTGAAAAAGCTGCGCATTCCCTGCAGAGAGGAGAAAGTAGAAAGTGCATAGACAAACCTAACTGGGGGCAGGTACCGATAGAGTTACTCTATGTTAAGTCCTGAGCTTGTTAGAACAATGCTGTGTAACAAACACATTTTTACACTGAAATCCAGGGACATAAACCCCACTGGGGCTGAAATTATGGGAGTTCTCTCTCCAGCCAGATGAATAAGCAATAATGCTTTTGTTTTAATTATTTGTTTGATCTTCTCCTCCAGCAGGTCCAACAGCAAGGTCCTTTTCTTATACATATTTTTTTTTAATTTGGGGAACTGGAAAACCTTTGATTATGGTGGTACAGCCTGGCTACCTCCTGGAGTCCTTGCTGCTAGAATTCCTAATGTGAGATGCAGTTTCTCTGCTTGTGTTATCTTTAAAGGAACTCCAGTGCGGGGAAGCAATTCCCCTATTCAGTGGAGGAAGACGAGACAGGCTGAAGTTGATAGTATTTACATCAAGATGGCAAGACTGACTGAATCACAGTGCAGACTGTGTTCTTTGGAAACAGTTGGATTTCCTCAGTGGCAAGGACTAAACAGAGCAGAAGGGAAACTGAGAATTGGTTGAGCGGGGACCAGTGAATCTCGTAGAAACAGTTAGGAATGAACTCATTTTCTATTTTATTTCATTACATGTTCCTCCGGGCTGGAGATGCCTCACTTATTCAAGACCTGTTTATCTGCCTGTAATAAACCGTCCCTTTCATCTCCGCCTCAGCTTTTCTCTCCTTCCCCACTTTAGGCATTTCTCTTGTGATTGACACTTCTACCTGGGGGTGCCGAAGGGAAATGAGAACAGGAAATATGTAAAAATCCACCATCTTCGCAACTCATTAGCAATTAGCGGCTCCTCTAAGGGTTTGGACAAAGCCTTTGGAGAACGATTATTGGAACATGAAGGCAGGAGGTCTCTGTTCTTCCTCGAATTATGAGACGTGTGTGCTGCACTCCTCAATGGGCATACCCTGAATTCTGCATCATTTCCAGGGAGCTATCTATAATTCACCCTCTCCTCATTCTAGAAAGCACATAAGAATACAGAAAAGTGAGACTGACATGATTCCAACGCTTTTCTAAAAATAATCTTACCAAAACCAGACAAGGATGTCACAAAGAAAGAAAACTACAGGCCAATATCACTGATGAACATAGATGCAAAAATCCTCAACAAAATACTAGCAAACAGAATCCAACAGCACATTAAAAGGATCATACACCATGATCAAGTGGGGTTTATTCCAGGAATGCAAGGATTCTTCAATATACGCAAATCTATCAATGTGATAAACCATATTAACAAACTGAAGGAGAAAAACCATATGATCATCTCAATAGATGCAGAGAAAGCTTTTGACAAAATTCAACACCCATTTATGATAAAAACCCTCCAGAAAGTAGGCATAGAGGGAACTTTCCTCAACATAATAAAGGCCATATATGACAAGCCCACAGCAAACATCATCCTCAATGGTGAAAAACTGAAAGCATTTCCACTAAGATCAGGAACAAGACAAGGTTGCCCACTCTCACCACTCTTATTCAACATAGTTTTGGAAGTTTTAGCCACAGCAATCAGAGAAGAAAAGGAAATAAAAGGAATCCAAATCGGAAAAGAAGAAGTAAAGCTGTCACTGTTTGCAGATGACATGATCCTATACATAGAGAACCCTAAAGATGCTACCAGAAAACTACTAGAGCTAATCAATGAATTTGGTAAAGTGGCAGGATACAAAATTAATGCACAGAAATCTCTGGCATTCCTATATACTAATGATGAAAAATCTGAAAGTGAAATCAAGAAAACACTCCCATTTACCATGGCAACAAAAAGAATAAAATATCTAGGAATAAACCTACCTAAGGAGACAAAAGATCTGTATGCAGAAAATTATAAGACACTGATGAAAGAAATTAAAGACGATACAAATAGATGGAGAGATATACCATGTTCTTGGATTGGAAGAATCAACATTGTGAAAATGACTCTACTACCGAAAGCAATCTATAGATTCAATGCAATCCCTATCAAACTACCACTGGCATTTTTCACAGAACTAGAACAAAAAATTTTGCAATTTGTATGGAAACACAAAAGACCCCGAATAGCCAAAGCAATTTTGAGAACGAAAGAAGGAACTGGAGGAATCAGGCTCCCAGACTTCAGACTATACTACAAAGCTACAGTTATCAAGACGGTATGGTACTGGCACAAAAACAGAAAGATAGATCAATGGAACAGGATAGAAAGCCCAGAGATAAACCCACGCACATATGGTCACCTTATCTTTGACAAAGGAGGCAGAAATGTACAGTGGAGAAAGGACAGCCTATTCAATAAGTGGTGCTGGGAAAACTGGACAGCTACATGTAAAGGTATGAAATTAGATCACTCCCTAACACCATACACAAAAATAAGCTCAAAATGGATTAAAGACCTAAATGTAAGGCCAGAAACTATCAAACTCTTAGAGGAAAACATAGGCAGAACACTCTATGACATAAATCACAGCAAGGTCCTTTTTGACCCACCTCCTAGAGAAATGGAAATAAAAACAAGAGTAAACAAATGGGACCTAATGAAACTTAAAAGCTTTTGCGCAGCAAAGGAAACCATAAAGAAGACCAAAAGACAACCCTCAGAATGGGAGAAAATATTTGCAAATGAAGCAACTGACAAAGGATTGATCTCCAAAATTTATAAGCAGCTCATGCAGCTTAATAACAAAAAAACAAACAACCCAATCCAAAAATGGGCAGAAGACCTAAATAGACATTTCTCCAAAGAAGATATACAGAGTGCCAACAAACACATGAAAGAATGCTCAACATCACTAATCATGAGAGAAATGCAAATCAAAACTACAATGAGATATCATCTCACACCAGTCAGAATGGCCATCATCAAAAAATCTAGAAACAATAAATGCTGGAGAGGGTGTGGAGAAAAGGGAACCCTCTTGCACTGTTGGTGGGAATGTAAATTGATACAGCCACTGTGGAGAACAGTATGGAGGTTCCTTAAAAAGCTACAAATAGAACTACCATATGACCCAGCAATCCCACTACTGGGCATATACCCTGAGAAAACCATAATTCAAAAAGAGTCATGTACCAAAATGTTCATTGCAGCTCTATTTACAATAGCCCGGAGATGGAAACAACCTAAGTGCCCATCATCAGATGAATGGATAAAGAAGATGTGGCACATATATACAATGGAATATTACTCAGCCATAAAAAGAGACGAAATTGAGCTATTTGTAATGAGGTGGATAGACCTAGAGTCTGTCATACAGAGTGAAGTAAGTCAGAAAGAGAGAGACAAATACCGTATGCTAACACATATATATGGAATTTAAAAAAAAAAAATGTCATGAAAAACCTAGGGGTGAAACAGGAATAAAGACACAGACTTACTAGAGAATGGACTTGAGGTTATGGGGAGGGGGAAGGGTAAACGGTGACAAAGCGATAAAGAGGCATGGACATATATACACTACCAAACGTAAGGTAAATAGCTAGTGGGAAGCAGCCGCATAGCACAGGGAGATCAGCTCGGTGCTTTGTGACCGCCTGGAGGGGTGGGATAGGGAGGGTGGGAGGGAGGGAGACGCAAGCGGGAAGAGATATGGGAATATATGTATGTATATAACTGATTCATTTTGTTGTGAAGCTGAAGCTAACATACCATTGTAAAGCAATTATACTCCAATAAAGATGTTAAAAAAATAAATAAATAAAAAAATAAAAATAAAAATAATCTTGATTTTGATCTAATGTAATTTTAAAAAGGAAACATTCATCATTCACAAAACTTAATTATTACCCAGCATTTGTTATACTTCTAACAACGGAGGTGACACACCAATGTGTAGAAATTTCAATCAGTACTGAGTACTGACTCTTACCCATAGCCAGTGACGTAATGTCACCTAGTACTATGCTGGCTGGTACCCGCTTCATAAATAGTATCATCTGCAGCCAGGTGTCGCCAGAGTAGAGCCATATAGTCAATAAGTGTTCCACAAGACGATGGCTTACGCCTTTGAGACTGGAAAAAATTGTTGCTACAAGCCAGAAAAAAAAATCCCCAGTAGAGTGGATGAATTCCATTAAAGTTTAACCAGAAAGCAAATGCCACTTTTATCTACTGATTTTTAAGAGTCAGTGAGAAAAGTCTAAGGCTCTCGAATATGATAAAATTACACTTCAGAATTCAGACCATAGAGGACACTCAATAACTTTATGATAAAATACTATCAGTAATACTCAGGGGAAAAGAACAAGTAAAATGTCCAAAATTACTATTCTGCTAAATCTATCCCCCCATTACCATGTACACTCCTTGAAGACAGGGATTTTTGTTTGCTTTGTTCATTTTCATATCCCTGCCCCGCAGAATTAAGCCTAGAACAGATAGGTGTTCAATAAATAATATTCATTGAATATGTAAATCAACCGATCAGACCAAAACAAGCCACGCACTTAAAGTTTGAGAAAAAAGTATAATTGTTTATCAGGAAGTCTGGCAGATAGGCATTTGTCTTACCTCATCCCTACCTCATGTATTTTAATTGCTATGGAAAAAGCAACTCTTAAAAGACTAAGATTTTAAGAAGTTTTCTGGTAACTTCCGATTAACCTTATGTCCTGCTTACTTTACAGGTAGGGGTTTCTCTTTTCTAATTTTCTCATTCAGGTTTTCTAGGTATTGTCACCCATCACACTTATAGCCAAAATTTTCACCTGGAAAGAAAGCAGTCTATGCAAACCCAAAGGGACATAAATAAACACAGAGATGTTTCCTTGGCTAGATATCTTAATGAATGAACTCTCAAAGCCACAGGCACGATGATTAAATGCTATTTTTCAAAAAGGAAACTCACAAACCAAATCTTGAGCTATACCAAGATTTGAAACCATTCAAGTTATCTGACATTAAGTGGCTTGATAAGGGGTTCATTTGATGAGGAGATTGGGCAGACTGGGACAGCTAAATTACACCAGAAAGAAAACGTAAAGGCACAAACTCATTTTCAGCAAGTCCCCTAGGCTAGTCAGGTAAAGAGCATTTATGATCACATATTTTATTTGCTTTTGCAAATGAGTTTTGCGCACCTGAATTTTCGTAAATGAGTCTATGGGCCCTAAGGAACTTTCAGATGGTAGCAAACAGAAACGTTAGTTTGTTTTGGTCACATTGTTAATATTGGTGCTGCCTTTACAAGAGACAAAATGAAAATAAACTACTGCACCTAGGGAGCCTCAGGGAGAGGGAAGATTTAACTCCTGGAAATTATTTGTTTTTATTTGTCCTGTGCACCCCAGGATAGGGCTTCTCACCATCTTCTCACCTTGCAGAAAGCCCTTGTCACATTCTAGAGGAGTGATTTTCTTCTGCCAAAACTACCATGAAATTAAATATGAACAGCAGCAACAGTGGGTCTAACATTCACCAACACGTGCATGCTCAACATATACAAGGGGAACTCGGGGAATGCAATCCAGAAAAGAACTAAGCGTTAAGAGCAGCCAACAATCTCAGGCCACTAGGATGAAGAGACACAGGCTAGGGTCTCCAAGAACTCCAAGTTCAATCCCATGTATCTTGCATCTTGATCAACAGGGACCAAATGTTGCTGACCACTGGGCCCTGACCTCCCTCTTTCGGTAGCAGATGAGGGAATGCAGTTTTCCTACAGTTCACAGGCCTAATAATAGCATCCATCCATCCATCCATCTAACTGTAGCAATAACAATAATATAATAGCACATGACATGGATTTTGTCATATAGTGCTCACCTTATACAGCAATTAAATGACTGTTTATGGTTGCGACTGAGGCTTATAGACATAGTCATCTATCCAAGATGAAACAGCTAGTAAGTGGCATAGCAGGTACTTGGATTCAGGAAGCCTAGCTCTAGAGACCCCACTCTAAACCAACACACCTCAGAGCAAGGTCTTGAGTACCTAGCATTGAGTTTGGCCTCTGTTTCCTCATTTGAAACTGAGGGAAGTAAGACAACCACACAACACAGAGTATCAGATGAGACATCATCAGCCAAGTGCCAGGGCCAATGCCTAGTACCTAACAGGTACTCGATATAGTTGGTTCACTTCCTCCAGGTATATAGAAACGAAAAAAAAAAATGTCATCACTTCCCTGCAGGGTCGGGAATAGGTCTGGAGATAAAAAACCACATTCTTCCGTATAAATCCATTCACCTCTGAGACATTACTTGTGAAAGTAATTTTAATCCTTCATGTTTGTGGAAATCATTTCAAAGTAAAAATACTCATACCTCATTCTCCGTGAAAGACATTAGAATTTGGTGCAACTTCTGTCCTTGTCAGTAAGCCACATTGTGTTAATGTTTTCCACAGCTGTGGGAGCCGTGCTATAATCAGACAACATCCTACTGAGGCACTGACGCACATCTAAAAAACCCACCAAGCCCCGAAAATGGAACGGAGAAACCTTTTCCAAATCAATTTTCCCTTTTGTCTTTCTTCGCGACTCTCAGGCTCCCTTCCTTTTCAGCCATTGAGTTAAACTCTAGGTAGAGAGAAACATTTGGCATGAAAATGATTCTCCCATAAAGCCTGACATCTTTTAAATACTTACAAGCACTGTGCATTTCAAATATGCAGAGAATTCTATACAGAGAATAACTTTCTAGAAACCCATGTCATTTAATTCTGTTGCTCTTGTTTTCAACTTGTGCATAATACCACTTATGTCAAATGGAAGTAGCTATGCAGATTTTCTTTTAAGAAAACCAAAAGAAAAAAGTGTTGCCTCTTGGGCAGAAAAAATATTTAGATTCTGCAAGAGAGGGACTCCTGAAATCCCTCATGTGACCTTCCTCAGAAACTATTCAAGTCATCTGGGAAATGACCCTAGCACCACGAATATTTGGGTTTGTTCTGCTTTGCAATTTATCGCTCCATTTCAAAGAAATTAAAGCATCAACAACTGGTGCTTATGCAGGACTCACAAAGTACCTCAACAGCCGCATACATCTCAGCTTCGTTCAAAAGCTGGGAAAGCAAATCAATGGAGGATAATGGAACGGGATAAAATTAGCTCAGTCGGGGAGAAAACAGATTTGCCTTCTCGGGTGCCTCTTCTCAAACGGGCAGAGAAGAGAAAAAATTAAAACTTGGTCCCCCATCACGATAAAGCCTACAATTCATCAAGGTGACCATCTGCCAATGAAACTGATAAGGAAAATGTTATTAAGGATAAAACTTGCAACCTCCGTTAAGTTCTTTTCCCACTAAGGAAGCATAACTTTTCCCTTTCATTCTTCCTCTACCTTCTATTTATGCTTCCAATTAAGATCTGTCTGTCTAAAAATCGGTAATGTGGCACTCACGAGCCCTGTTAGTAATGTATTCCTTTAAGCTACGTTCTAAAACCAAGCAGGATCCATAAATCATGCCTCTTCTTGCATGAAATGAGAAATGCTACGGTCAACTGAAATTTCTAGAAAGGTGGAGAGGTGGAGCCACCCCAGTTATTTTTCTGCAATTTGCAATAATTGCAAATGCCTCCTAGGAAAAACTCAGCATCAGTAATCCTCCAGCTCACATGTAAACTAAATCATCACAGCTACCTATAAGCAGGGAAACCCCAGTATGCACAGCATTGGGCATCCGGAGGTAAGAGGAGGGGCAGCAAACAGCTCTACCCCGTATCTGTCTGGAGCCTTTGTCTCTATCATCCATTTCCTTCCTTTTCTGTACAAACCTATGGCTGACTCCTGCTGAGCCACCTAGTGAAGGGAAAACTGAGGAGACCTCCTGAGAAGTGAGATGTTGGCCTGGAAGCCCAATATGTTTATTCCAAGGCAAATCCATTCCACAATTATGTATCTATTCAACATCTTAGAATGCACCGCATATTACTGAATCTTAGCCCCAGAGGGTTTCACTTGACAACACGTGGTATTTGGGGCTGTGGGTGGGAGGAAAGAAGGTGGTAAGAAAATGCCCCTCTCTGCTTTGATGGGGAGAGGAGGTTAGAATCATCACTATTCCATGTTGAATGAGAGAATTTTCTCTCTCTCTCCCCGATGGGGCTGAGTAGAAAATTCACAAGCTCGCCCAAATTGAATGAGCCTGCTGGGCTGGGTGACTGCACTTTTCAAATATGCTAGTCCCCATTTAGGGCTATTTTGTTTTAGAGTCTCTGTTTAGCTGTGTACTTACACTCCAAGCAAATGAATCACAAAGGGTGCAATTTTGTAAATCAAAAAATCAAGAAATAAATAGGCTAGCAACTAGAAAAAGCCAGAGAGGGACAAAGCCCTGGCAATTGTTTTTCAAGCCTCAGCCCAGCTGTGTTTATTTCCAGCTGATATATATCCCACGAGGGTCAGGCTTCGGGTGGGAGGAGATGAGCACAGGGCCTGAGAGAGCAGAGCAAAGTCGCTGTGCAGGGCGAGCACGTGGCTCTAACACGTCAGGGCCAGGCAGATGTCCTGGGCGCCTGTCCTGGGCGCCTCAGAGAGACAGCGCAGCCTTGAAGTCAGACAGGCTCCATAGAGTCTGAAGTGTATTAAGTACACACAAGAAATGTGCATTTCAAATATGCTGAATTCTGTAAAGAGAAGAATGACTTTTTAAAATGCCAAGTCCCTTCGTTCTGTCACTGTTATAGTCAACCTGTGTATGATGCCACCTATGTCAAAGGGAAGTGCTATGGCCACTTCCAGACCAAAAAGGAGAAGAAGGAAAGAAAAGATGTGCCTTCTTGAGCAAAGAAAGACATTTAGATTCTATAAGAGAGGTACCCGTGAAAGTGATCTTATTCAGAAACTATTCTGGTCACTGGGAAATAAAACTAGAACTACAAAATATTTACTTTCATTCTACTCTTCAATTTACTACTCAATTTCAGAGAAATTAAAGCATCAACAACTGGTGTTTATGCAGGTGACACAATCTGCTGTGTCACCTTTAGTAAGTTTCTTAATGTCTCTGAACCTCAGTTTCCTTATCTTCAAAATGAGAGCAGTAATGGCACCTATCTCAAAGGCTTATTGTGAGGCTAATGAGAGACCATAAGCAACGTGTTTAACACAATGTCCAGCACGTGGCAGGAATTTAACAAAAGGAAGCTAAAACTGCCTGAGCCTGACGGCTGAGAAGTCCAGCTTTGGTGAACATTTCTACCACCATCAGCCATTCAGAAATGAGTCCAACACAGCCCAGCCACCATCTGCTCCCTTTAACCTTAGCTGAGACTCACTGGCCTGCGAAGGCATTCGAGAGAGTCAATTTTTCAGACTGAAGAAGCAAGCTGTGTGCATGAGTTACCTGAAACTGTAGTGTACACACGTACACACACACACACACACACACACACACACACACACACACACACCCCACACATATTTTTTTAAAAGCTCCTTTAACCCAGTCCATCATGGAGCCTGAAATTCCCTAACTCGTTCACTCCTTAAGATACTTTGTTCATTTTAGGTGAGCTTAACAGACGATTACATGGGATCGAGGAACCATCAGCTACTTAACACTTGATAATAATAATCATATCTATCACAGATTCAACACCAGTTTGTACCAATCAGCCCTGTAATCATTGATAATCCTGCCAACCATACAAGGTAGATATTGTGCCTATTTTAAGATGAGGGCACTGAGACCCAGAGACTAGGTCAGTGCTCACAGCCACAGAGCTTGTAAGTGATGGAGCAGGAATTCAAACCCAGTTCTGTTTAGCTCCAAAGCCTATACATTCTGCCACATGTTCCACTACACCATGCTACCTCTGCTTTCATGAGAATTAGTTCTGCAGAAAATGCATTAGTACCCACTGTGGTAGAGCAGTTAGGGAGGGTCTTAAAGAAATAAAATTAAACACAATTTAAATGTATTTGGTAGCCAGCCTCCAAGACAGTCCCCAATGAACCCTACCTCCTGGTATCAATGCCTGTGCATAGTCCCCTCCTGCAGTGTATCAGAGTTGGGCTATGAAACCAACAGAGTATATCAGGAGTGATGGTAAGTCACTTCTGAGGCTAGGTTATAAAAAGCATGGTAGATTCTGCCCTGTTCTCTTTTGGACCACTTGATTTGGAGGAAGCCAGCTGCCATATCTTAAGGACACTCAGGCAAGAAACTATGACCTCCTGCCAACAGCCATGTGAATAACCATACTGGGAGCAGATCTTCCAGCCCCCGTCCAGCCTTCAGATGACTGCTTCCCTGGTCAACACTTTGACTCTAGCCTCATGAGAAACCCTGATGCAGAACCACCCAGCCAAGCTGCTCTTTAATTCCTGACCCTCAGAAACTTTGTGAGATAATAACTTTGTTGTTTTAAGCTGCCCAATTTGGGGGTCATTTGTTACACAGCAATGAATGATACAGTACAAAAATCAGATGGAAGTCAGGGCTTAAAGAAAGCCTTGGCCAAGGGGAGTGAAGAAGAGTATTCACCAAAGGGTAATAAAAAGATCTGGTGCATGAGGATAGACAAAAAGGAGACATGGTTTGAAGTGAGAAAAATATTGTAACAGTAGTAGCAAATACTTATACATCAGTTCCTGAGCAGTGTTCAAAGTGTTGTTGATATATTAGCTCATTTAATCCTTACAACAATCCTACAGAGCAGTGGTAGAGTTATCCCCACTTTACAGATAAGGAAACTGAGGCACAGAAGACAAATAATTTGCAGGCGTCATTCAGCTGGTAAGTGGTGAAGCTGGAATGCACCCCAGGCAGTCCAGCTCCAATTTCTGCACTCTTAACCACTCCACACACTGTCTCTCAGATCAAAAGAGAAACTGGAGAAAGCAACAAAAGCCCTACAAGTGGATCAGGGGTCTGAGTAAACCCCAAGCTTTTGGTCTAGATTCCTTCACTATTGTTTTGATAAAGGTAATAATAAAGTACACCATAGAGCAATGTTCCATTGATTTCATTTTACCCTTAAAACACTCCCGGGAGAGAGGCAGAAGAGATACTATTATCTCCATTTTACAGAGGAGATACTATTGTCTCTATTTTACTGAGGCTGAGCGATGTTAAGGAATCACTGGGATCCCTTAATCTGAAACCAAATGAGTTTTCTTGGCAAATTAGGGAATTTTTCAACTTTAAGCAAATTCTGATATGTTGGAACTCCCTTGTTTACCTTACTCATTGATATTTGCATTTACCTGTTTACATTTCAGATTCCATGGGCTAACAAAATAATAAATCAAAGAGGAAGCAACCCCATGAAAAGAACATGAGATTCATATACCACCTCGATTTCAACCAGAAGAAAACACATTCATAACAAAACATAATCACAGTAGTATTCAATTTAAGCAAACAAGAGCGGCAAAATTAAAGTCAGAGCTCGGGGCCTCTTTCCAAGACAGTAAGATGGATTGAAATAACTACGGCTACTCCCACCAAAGATATAATTAAATTAAATATGCATGCCCATTGTTGAGGAATAATCATTACAGTAGCTCCCAAAGAAAAAGGTGTTTATATCTAGTCAGTTGAAAAAATATATATTACTGAGTTTTCTTCCCCAACAATACAGCAATGGTGAAACCTACAGAAATGTAGCAAAGCTAATGCCAGGCTTAAAATATGAAGGTGCCAATGGCAGAGAACTGGAGGGTTTCAGACAAACCTAACAGCTACACTATCACAGTCCCCCTCCCCCAAGCACTTCCATTTCATCTGAACTGCACATCTATAGGCTCTTCACACTGTCTAATCACCAGGGGCTTCTTTTTCTGTTTATACTAGGATTTCTTTTATTTGGGTGGAGGAGGACGGGGTGTGATCTGCCTGTTGTCTCACCGATTATTTTAGAAACAGTGCCCTCCCCATCCACAGCCTTCCTTCTCAGGTCTGCTATGGAGAATGATATTTACGTTAATGAATGTTTCCTCTGCTGTTACTGGTCAGGCAGTTAGGCCTTCCAGACCCTCGTGGCCCCGCAGCTCAGGTCTGTCTGCAGGCCTCTGGGTAATCAATCCTGTTTCTTGGCAACGCTGTCAATCAGAAACTCCCCTGAGTGGCACCTATCAACAGTTCCCAGCAGGCTGAACGTCCCCACTCCCTCTCCCCTTTAGGTTTCATGGTAACACAGACTTTGAGCCTGCTGTTGTCCCATCATGGAGTGGAATTTGTTTTCATTTTTCTCTGCTTGTGTTGATTCTTTCCCCCTGCTTTATCCTCTCAAGACTATCATAGAAAATACAGTACTCAACATGAATTCCCCAGAGGGCTTCTTGGCCGTGGTTTCAATATACATTATTCTGTATTTCTCTTCTTTTCCTTCTCTTGATCTTTTGACACCTCAGACTCCATCCTGCCAATTGCTACAACACCACCACCAAATACACCACCATATATTGGACTTCTTCTCAGTGCCCATAAACCCGAGCGAATTACCAACAGGGAATTGAGTTATTCTCCCCATGTCCAAACAGTCCCTAATTTTAGTATTACCAAACTATATTTGCAGAGACGGCGCATGCTGGATTTTTCAGGACCACCCCAATTTCAGATAATCTTCTCTTCAAGCCAGCGTGGTTCCAAGCTTTGGTTTGGAAAATCAGATCGCAGCACGCTGCCAGAAGCCACACAAATGAGCTGATTTTAAGTAATTATTGTATTGACGTCTTTTTCCTTTGCTCACTCGGAAAGCCATCAGCACTAGAAAAATACGTATTGCAATTAGAAATTGCATCTTTATTTTCTGTTAAACCAAAAGGAAACCTTCCTTACTGCACGGCACACTGGAGACCGTGGCTCAGACCCACTTGGGTTTTGTGAGCACCTGTGCCCCACCCCACCAGCACTATTGCATGAGCTTGCACGCGCATGTGCACGCGCACGCGCGCACACACACACACACACACACACACAATGGCTAGCCCTTATCCATTCTCAAGGTCATACTCAGAGAAGCCACAGCAATGATGGCATGAGGGGCACTAAGGAATGATCCTTTTCTCTCTACTTCCCTCAAGTCTTAGGTTTGTGTTTTCCAGGATTAACCACTCCTGGCAGGCACTTTGCTCACACTGTCCACGTACAAGAAACACCTAAGGCAACGGGCGATCTGTTCTCACTATCTTGGCAGCTTCCCGCACACACAAATGGGAATACGATCGCTTTCTATGAAATCTCTCCATAAAGAGCGAGGTTGGTCGGCACGAAAAGTATCAGTATACGAGCAGCCTTTAAATGAGAAACTGGAGGAGTTTCCTTTCAAGGATTACTTCTGCGGACGTTTGAGCTATAGTATTTGCTAAGGTGGAGCGTAAACAATGGCGTTAACATAGCTAAAGAATAAACCAGGAGATCAACAGGAAACTGAAGACAGCCTGAGGAAAGGGAGAGGGAGGATGTAATAGCAGTAACAGGCACTTATGATCACAAATCATGTGCCATCTCCGTGCCCAACACAGCACATGCGTTCTCTTCCGTGATCCTGACATACGTCCCAGAGGGAGGACCTGAGAGGCAGAGTGAGGCTGCTCACCCAGCTAGAAGCAGTGGAGCTACAGCTTGAACCCCACATTGCCTGACTCCAAAACCCTAGGTTTTAATCACTTTGTTACTCTACGCAGCCAGCATTGTCCAGGGGAGAGGGTTAATGTCCCTGGATTCCAAACTCCCTTCGCTAAACACCCTTTGCTTTGACTCTGTATCCACCGAATAGTGTAATTTGGCCTCTCTGGGGTCATGACTGGGGGAGTCTTGTGCATGCTGTGAGAGTGGTTTCTCCCTGTGTAATGATGAATTGGTGGTGCCCTGCCTACCTCAGCCTCCTGAACTAAGAGTCAGGTCCCTCCAAACCGGGACCAGATCCTGGAATGCTCTACCTGCATGCAGCCCTCCTTTGTATAAAACCTCCACCACATCCAACCTCCAGTTCTTACTTTTGTCTTCCATAGACACCACACCTCAATTTCACGCTTTAACTAAGGGATAATGGCAAATGCAAACTCTTGTTAACACTTTGAGGGCCTCACCCTCCATTGTTTTAACTATATGCTCTTTTCCTCTCCTCTCCACATAAGTATGTTTTCTTTAAAACCGTAAGACCCCCCATTATCAATGTTCCTTGAAACTGGTTGACTCATACATACCAGTTTTATTAGTACCACCACATTACCAGCTTGTCCTTGTCCAGTTTCTTGGCTCTAGTAAGAAGAAATAACTAATATTTGAGGTAGTCCCTTGGTCACCATGCTAACAAAATCTTTTATGTACATACATACATATTTTGTTCTTATATATATGATACATTACATACAGCATCTATGTACAAAATACATTTTTATCTATCTGTTTTATCTAAAGAGAAAGTCTCTGCCAAGAACTGAGCTTTTACCAAGTCCTAGGCAGGTCATGCCCCAAAGGCCTGTCCTGCCTACACTCATCTATGCAGATATGACCTGATTCCACAGGGAGGATCTGTGATCCAAGGGGTACTAGTATTAAAGCTCCATTTATCAGGGCCTGATGTGAAAAAGTGAATGTGGCCAATCAGAGTCCTCTCTTGGCATTTGCCTGGGAAACACTGGCAGATGGATCTAGTGAGTGATGGTGCTGAGGGTAAAAAGGGGGCATGAGGTTGGGCTCAGGCCAGGACAAGCCGTGAGCATGCTGACGTTGTGAGGGGGCAGAAAGTCACAGTTGTCTAAAGAGGGTCGAGAGCCTGCTTGGAACAGAGGAGATGGGGCTGGAGTAGACACACGTGGAAAAGCGTCTGCCAAAGAATCTTGGTTTTCATGCTAATAAGCATGGTGGAGAAAGAATGATGTCTGGGAGAAGGAAGAGAAGAGCAACAAAGCATCAAAGGAGGTTAGAAATGAGCAAATGACTGTCAATCAAAGGTGTGGTTGGGAATCCTCTCACTTTGCTTTAAGCACCTATATGTCAGATTCCTTTAAAAAAAAAAAAAAGCAAACACTGGTACCGGCTGTAACACGTGTAATGTCCTAAATTCTCACCAAAGACAAACTTGCCCTACAGGACAGTCAAGATTCTCACTAGTCTCAACTAGAATAAGAAAGACACTTCCCTACCAGGTATGGATTTACGTTTTGTTCTGATCAGAAGGTTCATGTAGGTGATCACACACCAAAGGAAAGACAGTGACTGTGCTACAATGGTCTGTAAGCTTTATTAGTGTGAGCAGAATAAATAGAGGCCTAACATCCATTCCAGCTTTCTACGTGTGGCCTGCGGTCACGACCACTGCATTGTTGCCGGTCACAAACCTCCTGTCACTGCCACTTAGCACCATGCACTATGCACAGTCCTCAGCCCAGTCCTGAGGCTCTCCAGTTCCATCCCAACACTGATCCCGGACTGGATATGAAACTCTTCCATAAACCCTCCAGTTTATAGGAAGCTTTCCTTTTCCTGTAAAGCAAAGACATTTCTATTATGGCTGCTTACATGAGTCTTTTCACCATTCTTGCTGAATCCTCTACTTTCACTGGGGAAGCTGGACATGGAAGGGCGTTACTGAAAAGTCAAGTCAAAACTAAAATTAGGGGGCTTCCCTGGTGGCACAGTGGTTGAGAGTCCGCCTGCCGATGCAGGGAACACGGGTTCGTGCCCCGGTCCGGGAAGATCCCACGTGCCGCGGAGCGGCTGGGCCTGTGAGCCATGGCCGCTGAGCCTGCGCGTCCGGAGCCTGTGCTCCGCGGCGGGAGGGGCCACGACGGTGAGAGGCCCGCGTACTGCAAAAAAAAAAAAGAAAGTTAAAAAAAAAAAAAAAAAAACAAGTAAAATTAGGGCTTCCCTGGTGGCGCAGTGGTTGGGAGTCCGCCTACCGGTGCGGGGGGCGCGGGTTCGTGCCCCGGTCCGGGAAGATCCCACGTGCCGCGGAGAGGCTGGGCCCGTGAGCCATGGCCGCTGAGCCTGCGCGTCTGGAGCCTGTGCTCCGCGGCGGGAGCGGCCGCGACGGTGGGAGGCCCGCGTACCGCAAAAAAAAAAAAAAAAAAAAAAAAGTAAAATGAAAACACTTTCCAGGCCCTGAAGAGTGTACAAAGATGGCTCCTTGCCTTAGCTGAGCTATGAGTACAATGGTGAAAACGTAGCACTTGGTACGTGGCCCGCAGCTCTCATTATTTTACAATTATATCCCGGATGTCAAATGTCCGTGTTGGCATTTAAAGCCTACAGAGCTGGTGAGTGTTTAAAATGGTTCATGTCTACTTTCTGCAAAAGTTAAAGTGAAGAGAAGACAGGTCTGTTTAACACAGCATGTGTTTTTCCTAACTCACCAGCAACAAGTCACAGGAAAGAGTTACACAGGTACTTACTATTTATAACCCATGGCTACATCCACAAAATACTTCCTTCTCTGTCGATAGACATTGTCTTTAAATCCCTTAAACAGAAAAGAGATTAAGTTATTTAACAGACTGCCAAAAAAATTAGCTGCAGAAGACCTAAAAAAAAATCACTGTGATGTTTATTGAGTGTCCAATTCAAATGTAATTTTTTTTCCTTGGATAACCACCTTGATGACACAGGCAGAAGCGAATTGTACTTACAGTAAAACCTCATTAAATTTGGGCTGTCTTAATTTGGGATGTGTGGGAATTCAGACTAAAGTTAACCTTTCCATGAAGCAGGCAGAATGGCTTAGTTAAGCAAACTGATATTGTGAAAAATATCCTTTGGTTTTCAAGTATCATTTACATGCAATTGATCTTAATTACAAATTAATCTTATCTGTTCATTAAAATAGGTCCCTTTAACATGGATTTTTCACTAAGAACCTAAATTTAATTGCTTTGTGTAAATTACCAATAAGTGTACATGTATTAAAATTCTATCATTCAGAATAATCATCAACACCCCAAATTAGGATGAATAAAGAGGTTTTGCTGTATGTTATGAGTACAGCCACACAAATGCAAAATCGATTACAAGGGATCCACGCACGATAGCAGGCTAGCTCCATTCCCCTGAGTTCCTATAGCTCTGACTAGTCTTCAGCCAAGTTCAAGATTTTACCCATCATCATGCACTTGGGAAATTAAACATCCTGTCTGCCATTCTCCCATCAAGTGGAATCCTTCTAAGAGGACTTCCTGGTTTACTCAATCATCTCCTCTAGTCAACAGACTTTCCATTTTCTTTTCCTTCAGCTAGTTTCAGACAATCAGTTCTTTCCAGGGTTGTTTGTTCAGACAGCTGGAAGCCCAGCAGGAGTTGTTTCAATCTAACTTCTTACCTGCTCAACCCTGAAAACCCAAAGGGAAACCAGGACGTGCTGACCAGTCTGAGAAGGGAGGCCAGGCAAGGAGACAGGCTGCAGGGGTCGTGGGCTCTGGAAGGAGAACTGGGACAGGCCCACAAAGGCCTGGACTACCTCTGCTCACCCAGTGTCCACTCAGACACTTACGCAAGGGGGCTACTCAAGAGGAACCTCAACTCAGAGAAACTCGTTCTGTTCTCTCTTCCAGCTGAAGGAGAACTGGCCTTGCAGTCAGAAATCTTCACAGGACCGTATGCTGAACAGAAACAAAGAACGTCCATTGCCAACAGCCTTTCTCTCAGGAAAGACAAAAGGTCACTAACAGAGGGAGACAGCGAGTGCCCTGAGGTCACCCAAAGGCCCTGCAGAAGTGAAGTACACCCCGCCCTTAAAGCTAGAACTTTCTTTCTTTTGCTACAAATTGGGAGTTTTTAAACAGGAGTTCACAGGCAGGCTTGCGGAGCCTTCAAATGTGTATATGCAAAATTCGTGACCATAGTTACAAAATGTGTGACCACCTTTACAAATGGGTATGTGAGCTAAGAAAAGGTCTTATGCCATAGAGGGTAGACATGGTCGCTAGAAAGTATGAATTTCAACACTCACTAGTCACACCAAGCAACCTGGTGGTGGTAAACAAGAATTCCAAGCACCTTGATTACTCAAAAAGAAAGCAGCCCGTGACAAAAGGAAAAGAGTTATGTGAAAAGCTCAGCATCTGTTCCCTGGTTCCTGCCCAACCGGACACCATGGTAACAGCACCGTAATCTGCTGGGCTTCCCAGAGAATCTCGAGTATCTCTCCTTGGCAAACACCTGCACCTTTTCCAGGCATGAAAGAGAGTGATTTACTCATCATGCCTCATCAGCCTAGTGTGGCGGTGATTACACAAGTGTTATGGGTGAACCAGAGCTTCCAGCATTGAACTGTGGACTGGCAAAACAAGACAGGGATGCTAGCTACACTAGCGATTACAGAGACACAGCATTCCTTGGCCAGCCATTCTAAATTGATGCCAGGGATAAGGTTACCAGATAAAAATAGAGAACACCCATGCAATATTTGGGGCATACTTATACAAAAAAATATTTGTTGTTTATGTGAAATGCAAATTTAACTAGGCATCGTATATTTTTATTTGCTAAATCTGGCAACACTAGCACCCAGAGAGTCTCTGCTGCACACTACCCTTCCTCTCTCAATTTAAATCAAGAGGAACTTGATTTAAATCAAGACCCAGCTAGCACCCAAAAGTGCTCAGCTGAATGTACGTTGGCTATCCCAAAAAGTCAACCTGGGGGAATACTGGAATCATTTGCGGAGCTTTAAATAACACTCCAAACCTGGACACATTCCCAGAGGTTCTGATTTAAGCACTCTGAGGTGAGATCCCGGCACAGGAAATTTTTTAGTTCTCCAGAGATTATCTGAATGGAAAGCTAGGGCCGAAAATCACTGAGTTAGGACATTAGTTCTCAAACTTTAGAGTTCATCAGAATCTCCGGCAAATCTGTTTAAGTGCAGATTCCAGGGTCCGTCCCTGGAAGTTCTCATTCAGTAGGCTTCAGATGAGCCTCAACATATTGCATTTTTAATAAGCACCTTATGCAGGGACGTTGAATCACACTTTGAAAGACCCTCTCAGTGTAGATCCTTGCTACTCAAAGTGTGGTCCGCAGATCTCCACTGTAAGCCTCAACTGGGAGCTCACCAGAAATGCAGAATCTCAGGTGCACCCATCTGCATTTTGCAAAGATCCTCCACGTGATCTGTTTGTCCATTAAAGTTTAAGACGGATGGACCTACATATTTAACCCTTTCTAGGGAGCCTCAGCAGCCTGACACATTCCAAGCCCCTTCTGAGCCATCTCAGCACAGAGTGCCAGCCTAACGTAATCATCCCTGCCTTAGGACTGGAATTATTCCCAAGCACAAAAATTCCTTAGAAACTTTTTTCTATCTTCATCAAATAATAACTTATAAAAAACCACCAACTTACCAATATCAAATTGTGCATAATGAATATTTGGTGTGCTTATAAAAGAAATACATACAGTAAAAAAAAAAAAATGATGAGTGAGGTAGGAGATTGCTAAGTACTTGCAATTATTTCAAATGGCTGCATAGAAAATAAGAGAAGGTATCATAAGGTGGGTGTAATTAGGAGTAATGGAACAAAATTAAGCCCAGGAAAATTTATGCTGGGTATTAGAATAAATTTTTTCACAGCAAGGTCAGTGGTTCCTGTGGTTGTTCTGACCCCCTTCTCCAGGCTGAGTAATTTCCAAACTAGACTAAGGGGAGCATTTGGAAATAAGAGGTTAGCAAAAAATCCTTTACTGTCCAGGCATTGATCAGGATGATTTAATACAGCATTTCCTTTCCTGGAATTAAGCATTCGCTCTTGCCAAAATGCTTTCCAGTTGTTTTATTAACTAGGCTTTTCAAACACTCCCTTTGAGCTCAATAAGCATTTTATTTCCACTTTTTACATGAAGAATTTGAGTTGCAGAAGTAAAGGAACTTGCCCAAGGTCATCCTGCAAATTAACAGCTGGTGTCTGGGCAGTCCTGTTACTGCTAAGCTCTTAAATCAGGCTTCTGTGCTAATTCTGACTCCTCTGAGGTGGAGAAGGGGAAGATAAACAAATGGATGATTATTAAAAACACTTCTGAGTATTTTTCTAAAGTTCAGGAGCTTACATGTGAACTGCTGGGAATTATGCTGGCAAATATAACACACTGTGTCTTTGAGCGAATTCAGCTTTTTGAAAATCATGAAATTGAATTAGGTTTTTTTGACCATTTGTTTGAATGGTATGCTATGAATTGGTTTGAATTTGTATTTTTGCCAAAAGACTGGTTCCACTGAGAAATTCCCTCTTGCTGAAGTTGTCAGTTTCCTTTAAAGCAATGGTTCTCAAACTGAAGTGTGGGCTTGTTCAAACCAGCTCCCAGGTGATACTGATGTGGTTGGTCCCAGGACCACACTTAGAGAACCACTGCCTACAGTCTCACTATCAGATTTCCAGATATCCTCCATTTAAATAAAATGAATATCTGAAAACCATTACCCTCAGACCACAAAGTCTCCTATAAGCATGACCAATCTGCTTGGGTTTCACCCTTTAATATGCTCATTTTTAGAGAAGGGGCACCGGGGTGGGGGGAGTTGCTTGTAACAAATGAGTATATTGATTGCTTCTCCCAGACTATTAACTGTACTTCATTCCGACCATAAAGAAGCTCCAGGCCTCTTGTATTAAATAAAAACTGATGTAAAGGGGGAGAGAGGGAATAATGGGAAATGCTTACTACATATCATATTTCTTTAAAGGTGGTCATTTTTATTGGAGTAGAGGAGAGATGGCGATAAATAGATTCAGGGTAGATGGGGAAAGAGAGGCATCTTCCATTATGGTCTTATTCTATCACCCTCTGCCTTTCCACTGAGACTGAAGTCCCCCACATTACTCTACCCCTTACTACCTCCAATCAAGGAAAATAGCAGGAGAATTTTACTCTCTCACTGAGCCCCTTAATGCCTACAGTCCTTCCCAGTTTCCCAATGAGGTGATCAATTTCAGTTCATTGTTTTTCCAAGGGTCACCATCTTCAAGTATATTTCAGGCTGTCTAATTCTATTGAAATATTCTGCAAGGTTTATACCCTCCTCCTCTCTCCAACCCTTTTAAAAATAAATGCTAGGTGGAAATGCCATCCTTCTAACCTGCTTCCAGCCAACGCCTATGTACAGGGAAACTATCATAACTCTCAGTTATGGGGAATAAATAATAAATTGCTCTATAATACAGCATTACAGCACAGAAGATGGCACACTGCCTGGCAGACGGGCAGAGCTGGAAGAGCACATGTGGAATGGATTTTACTGCACACTTACTGGGTGATCGGCATCCAGCTCAGAACCATACATGAGAACTCTGTGAGAACATTTGTCTAACTCAGAGATCTTCCGGGGAAACCAGGGCACATCCTCTAGCTCTGCTGGAAACACAGTGCAGGTTCAAAATATTAGCTCACAGATTGTATTTTCCCCTTTGCAACATTTGTCAGATTTGCAAAATCACCCGACAAGCAAAAACTGGGCTTGCCTTCTTCCTCTGTCCAAATGTTCTCTGGCGGATTCAGCGTCACAATCGTGGTTTGAAATTTCAGTGACTGAATGAGCTCATTGAATTCCGTTTTGCCACACTCACAGTCCACAAAGATTTCAACTTCCGAACTTCTTCGCCGAGATTTCCTGGACTCAATATGAACCATATTTACATGTTTTTCCTGTGGAAATATAAGCAACATCTCTTAATCACCTTCAGGGCACAATAAAAGGGATGCCATGGGCTGCTCTTGTCCAACTTGTAAGCAAAAAGGTACCAAGTGCCCACAAAAGAGGAAAAGACAACCTTCTCACCGTTTGCTTGACTAAAACATGGAAATGTTTTCCAACCATTGTCTCTATTAATAAGAACAGTAACTATGTGTAGGATTTCCTGTCTCATTTTTAACAAGGGGAGGACATTAAGATATATAAAGGGCCCTATAAAATGTGTGATAATTATGAACTTTATCATTTCCCAGATCAATCCACATCCCACTGGTGGTATGCATGATTGTTTGGGAGGAAATTAGTTTATTGTCATATCATCCCCAGATTTATTTATTTATTTTTATATATTTTCCCAAAAAAGCTAAAACTCAAACTACTGATTTTCTGGTAGTATGACATCTCTTTTTGAAATAAAGCTTAAAATCTTGGAAAAAATAATTAATAGTATGAATAGCAGGCAAATGAGGCAGAAACTGGGAAGGTGATATGAAAATGACTGAAGTTTGGGAACCACTGGCCAAGGCGTGGCCCCATTGTAGGGGAACAAAAAAAAGGAAGCAAGAAAAGTAGCTAAAAAAGGATCTCTGCAGGCAAAAAAAAAGAAGAAAAAGAAGAAGAATCCTTAATGGAACCACTTAGTAACTGGTCTCTTTCAGCAACCTCCAGGCTAGCTTCATCCAAGGACATGTTGCTGCAACTATCATGATGGATTTCATGGGTAAAATCTCCTTACAATAGGTGTTCGTAGAAGAGCAGAAATTTAATACTTAAATCTCAGGTTTAAATTTTCCCAGTGATAGAGTCTTCCTTTGTCCTGAGTTAACTAAAGACTAAGTTCTCCTCTCCACCCTAACCTACCCCCAAATAAGCGGATCCCTGCCCATCACTCCATGATACACTCTGATTATCAGCATAATTCCACATCCAATCCTGGATGACCTCAGAATTTTCAGCACAGCAGCAGATAGGCAGTTTCCGGTACCAGACTAAGATAAAATCTGATGGCATCCTTCTCTGTATAAAGAAACTAGCCTTTTGACCAGGACACTAAATGCTCTATTTCTGTTTTTAATAACTTTTGCAATAATGCCCTATTTTCTAAATCGGCAGATAATAAAGGTAAGACTAGCATTAGGTTCAAAGTTCAAGAGTCTTCTCACACACTGTGTCACTTTGGGCTCTTAATGTCCTTTGGTTGAAGCAAAGTGGATATTTTCAGACAAGGAAACTGAGGTCCAGATGGGTTAAGTGATGTAACTAAGACCCCATGACTAGCTGATGGCCGAGTGAAAACTCATGGCTGCTCACTCCTTCTCCAGGGATTTTTTCCACTGCACCCAGCTGTCTAATTGAATTGCCCTGCCTTTGGGAACTGTATGGAGACAATGCTGGATGATATAATTATGCGTAAAATATTTCCCCAGATTTCCATTACCACTCTTTATGGTGCCTGATCCTTTCTTCAAGGTCAAAAGAGAACAAGGAAATATTTGCAAAAACAGGCTGCTAATTCCCCCTCTATGGTCATCAGAGAAGCATCACGATAATGCCTCATATCTGTACCCTTTACAAAGCACTTCCACTCATATTGTTCCATCACAACAACCCTGTCACGTGGGAATTATTACTGCTATTTTACAAATGAAGCAATTGAACCTAGGAAGCAGCTAGTGATTAGCCAAGCCAGGAGAACACAGGTCTGAATCCTCTGACTGCAATTCCAACCCTCTTTCCACTGCACCAGCAGCCCAAGGCACCATGCAGAGCTAGGCTCCCTATCCTACAGCCCTAATCACAGCCCGTGCCCCCAAACAAAATGCACTGGCAGAGGAGGTGCTTGCTGGAGGGTAGGGGAGCCATCAGGTGTGCCCTGGCCAAAAGGCAACAGTTCTCCTGGCCTTTTATAACCTCCCCCTCAACGGGGCTCTTTCTTGAGGTTGCAAACCACCCACCTGGGCTTAGGAAAAGGCTACTACATTTCTACAAGATAAAAAGAGAGCTAGCCCTAGCTCATATATAAGGAGAATGACTCATCTTTACAAAAGACACATTAAGTTCTTGAAACCATGGGGCTTCGGGGAATATCGAGTACCTATACTAATATATCTCATTTTATGCAATAAATGTGCTCTAGGACATGTGCACGATTCAAATATGAACAAATCAAATCAGGCTGCAGGCTCTTGATGTTTAAAGATACCCTCTTTGACCGCTTTTGTGTTTGCATTTCCAGGTGTGAGGCTCACGCTTTTTAATTACCGACTTCCTCACCTGGCAACAGTGTGCAGAATTACTAATAGGCTGACGCTGAATTAATAAAACACGATTTCCACGAATCTGCTTATTTCTTTGTTTGACAGACCAACTTGTCTTGTAAAGCCTCATGAAGGTTGGTTTCTTTGAAATTTGCAACACATTACCCAGAAATGGTTCAGTAATATTTCATAACAGATGACAAGTTTGTAACCCGGCACACAGACGGTTTTAAAGTTAGATAATGATATTTTACATTCACCTGAAAGAGTTTCAGTGCTTTGACCAATCCACCAACTTCATTTTTCAAGGAGAATACAACTGCCATCTTGCTGCTCTCGGTAGCAGTGTCACTTTTGCTGCTTCCCTTGTTGCCTTTTTTATCATCATTTTTGCCAGCGTTAGTTTTATTTAGCTTCAAGAACGTAGAAACACACACACACAAATATTAGTTAGGATTCCAGAGTTCTCTACAACTAGATTCTTTTTCAGACATTCCATTTATACGCTGGAAGCCCCAGCAATCACACAAGCTCGAGGAGAAGTTGCCAAGTCACTCATAACTTTCGTACAAGTCTAATTTACTCAGGGACACTATTTTCCAATGCCCAAAGATATCACCAGTGGTTGAAATTAAAGGGGAATCATACTTGCTTCACTTTAATAGCAACAAAAATCTGATCATCATAAAGTATAAAGTATCATGTATGAATAATTCCTGTCTTTCCTTCTAGGTTTATTTTACAGGATGAAATCTGATCTGTTAGCCTAGCTGAATCATATAGAAGCTATATTAATTACTAAACGTAACAAAATTAAGACTAAACATATAATTTTTGTTTCGATTAAATCTTAAAAACAAAATATTCATTTTGTTCTGAAATATGTCAGGACAGGCACTAAAATTGATCACCTTACATTCTGTAATTAGATCCACACTGTCAGTGTGAATCTGTCTGCAGAAGTTCGCCACAGAGTGTATTCAGTTAAGGCCATCTGTGTCAGCAGATGATATCTGAAAAGTGGCTATTAAAATTCAGCCACAAGAAAAAAGTAAAGAAAAGAAAGAACTAGCTCATCATCAGGAGCCAAGAGTAGAACCTGAGAAACTGGAAAAGATTACCACTTTATTGGCCAGTCAAATACTATAATACATGACTAAGTAATGACTCTTAGTCTATTAGCTAAAGACAAAAATGGCAGATTCCAGAAACTCAGATCACATTGCCAGAAATACACAATTAAAAAGCTGGAAACTTTTACTTAACAGACAAATCAAATTAGAGTGTACTTTTTCGTGTTCTTTATATGCAAATGAAGAACTGGGCAAACAGAACCTTCTCCCTGGCAGAGAGTAATAGAATGCAGTCATTCCAATCTATTACTTCCTCATGAAACTGAAAAATGTACATTTGATATGGAACCCAGTGAATAGTGCTTTGCTATTTTCTTCCTCTGATTTCTCTACTGGCTTTATTTTCACACAGTCTCTACTGCCTCACTCACTAGGTTTATATGTCATAGAAATAAATATTTTATAATTTATGACTTGAGGGAGAGAAGAAGTTTATCTAGGCATTGGCATTTGACAGTCTGTTTAGTCATTAAAAGCTCAAATGTTGTAGTACGCTCAACATCTGCCACAGATCTTATATATCTAAGTAGCATTTTTATATGAAAGTATTATTATACATTAACCATAACTCTTGAGTTTTCCTTGTTTTCCTTCTAGCAGTTCATTGTGGCTTCAGAATTCCTCACTGTAATATCGCATTCAAATATACATGTTATTTAAATGTTAGAAAACCTATGTACGTTTTTAGACTCATTTTTGCAAATTGATTTAAACAGTTCTCCAAAACTTGCCCGGATTACTTTTCAACATTTTTAGGAGTAATAATACACCAGTACAATACAACCCTCTGGCACATATTCGGAGCTACAATACTAAAACAGATTTTTCTATGATACAGACTAAATTTCAATTGGTTGATAAACTCTGGTAGACAGTAATGAAATATCATTTAATATTTTTAATAACTAGAAATCTGAATACATTTTTCTTTCACTATCTTTTTTTATTAAATCCTATGACTATTACCCCATATCAGGATCTAAAATCCTGCAAAATATTACTTTTTTATTCTGTTATTATTTAAACACAGAAACTGCCTTAAACATTGAAATAAGTGGTGTATTGCTTTCATTACTCCATCAGTTAAACTGAAAAATAATGGAGTAATAAGGAACACAGGAAAACTTTTGAGAGGAATCTGATCTTTCTCTTATTCCAACAACCAGCACCTACAGACAAAAACAGAAAATATTACTTTGTGTTTAAAGACCAGGTTTTGTAGATGGAAGGGGGTACAGAAAACACAATAATCTTGCAGGAACCACAGAAATCTATTTAATTTCTTCTCCCTGTCCCAACTCATAATAAATGGCCTTTCAAAATTCTGCACACTTTTTTTGGTTTTGATATAAGACATTGGTTTATACAACCTCTCATTCATAATGTTCGGGAACTTCTTTACTTTCAACTTATAAACTTTGAGGAAAGGAAGTTTAGCACGTAGCGATCAGGACACCCACTTTACTTTATGGAGAGAGAAGGAAGAGTGGAGGCAGAGTAGACAGACGATAGAGGAAAGAATTGAGGTGTTTACAGCTGGTGTCCAAATGGCAAGGATAACTATCGCTACCCTAGAAAACACTCCTCTAGAGACTGCCAGCTACTCAGTACTCACTGTTATGCTGCCAAGCAGCTGATGCTCTTCGGGCACTGCTGAATCCAGAGAAAGCCCTCTCCTTGCCCAGTATTTACTAGAAAACATCATCATTGCCGGCTGCATGGATTCCGATGTAATTTTCTCTCTCTGCAGCAGGGGGGGACTAGGGAGGCAGTAGCAGCGCTGGTGGAGATTGAGAGAAGAGGCGTGCGAGCAGTGGACCTCTCAGGGCGCTGCCCAGAACCCTGGTGCTGAAGAAAAAGCAATGTGAATCTTCCCCTCCCCAGGCTCCTTTATATGAGTGACTGGGGACTGATGGAAGGCTGATTAGAAAGAAACTCATTTCTGGCTGCTGATGGCCACAGTCAGATTACAGACCTGAAGCCTGGGGTTATCTGTGTTTGTGGTGCTATTTGTTTCATAGGTCGAGTAGCAGTTTGGGCATGGGTGGTGGAGAACAATATCTAACGGTGTTATTTGTAAAAGAAAACATCTATCCCCTGACATTAGCTCTCATCTCTCAAATCTGCTACTGGCAAGTTAACCTCAGCCTTTAGGTAACTATGAATTCAAAGTTTTCCAAGGAAAATAATTCAAGAAAGATCAGCAAATGCAGAATCCCTAAGCCATTGTACTTTATGTTAATAAGCTTTTTCTGATCTGATGTGTTATGACTGTGTGTGTGCACTTGTGTGTGTGATGGCGTTCACAAAATACACTGCTTTCCAATCATGTGATGCCACTATGCAATGATGTTCAGGCAACTGTATTGTAAAGGAAATGTGAGGCTGTGATTTAGCCACATATAGATATAGTTGAGACACTAACCCTAGAATCTTCCTCAGTGGGAAGGAAAAGGAAATGAAATGCCCATATAGTCATTCCTTTGATGACTTGAAACTAGAACAAGTCCAACAATTTGAAATGCACATATCAGTTGATGTACTTACTATTCAAACTTTAGTAAGCCACAAAATAACCATGGAAAATATTACCAGCCTCCTGAAGGATGGAAGACTCTTGACCAAATGGACTTGTTTGACTGTAAAACTAAACAAAACCTAGGGCTGGCACTACTTGTCTACATAGAAAACAGGATGAAAATTTTTCAAAACAGGAATGGCTGAGCAAAAATTAACTGGATTTTAATTGTTTCCGGAGTCTGGAGGGGACATAATTATTACTTGATCTAATTTTTGAAATAGTAAATATTTGGCTTGAATTTCCTCTAAAAATCAGCTCTGATAACCTAATAGGAAAGTGAAGTTTAAATATTTTGGTTGGGACTTCCCTGGTGGTCCAGTGGTAAAGAATCCACCTTACAATGAAGGGGATGCGGGTTTGATCCCTGGTCAGGGAACTAAAATCCCACATGCCGCAGGGCAACTAAGCCCGCGTGCCACAACTACTGAGCCCACGTGCTCTGGAACCCGCACACCACAACTAGAGAAGAGGCACGCCACAACTAGAGAGAAGCCCGCACCCCACAACAAAGAGCTCATGCCGCAACGAAACATCCCACACACCTCAATGAAGATCCCACGTGCCGCAACTAAGAAAACCCGATGCAGCCAAAAATAGATAAAATAAATAAATAAACATTAAATAAATACACTGATTGAAGTAATAATAATAATAGTTAATATTACTGAGTGCTTAGTATTTGCCAATTCCTATTCTAAACACTTTTTTAGATAAAAATGTGATTCATCATCACAACCACACTTACAATGCAGTAACTACTGTTTCCATTTTATATAAGGAGAAACTGGGGCACAAAGAATTTAGGTAACTTGCCAAAGGTTTACACAATTAAAAAGTGGCTGAGGCAGGATTTAAGTTCAGGCAGTCTGGCTCCAAAATCCACGCTCTCAACTATTACATTACACAGCCCCTTGAGTATTCCAAACAAGGTAACTCAAGAAAGTAGGTAACTTTCAAGAAAGTACTTTCACGAAAGTAGGTTACAAGGTCCCTCAAGGTAGGCTCAAGAAACCATACATGGATTACTTCAGCTAGAACAGGATTTGGGAAGCTGTGTAATTTTGGGAAGCTGTAAAGATTTGCTAAGCACTCACTCTGTTAGCCACTGAAACTGAGTCCTGGGGATGCAAAGATAAATGAGATACAGTACCTACCCTCAAGCAATCACAGACTAGCTGAAAGAAATATACGTGCAAATAAATAAGTGAAATAAAATACACTGAATTCTCTGCAGAAGACATTAGAAGCACAGAGGACAGACTGCTCAATGTTATTGATATTTCTAATAAGATGAGTTTCCAGAAAGTGATATTTGTTATGTTCTGGCTTTTAAAAGGAAAAATTTTATAAATAAATTTCATAATTTATCCAAAAAAAGAAATAATATTCAGCGAGTCACCAACTACTTGTTGATTTTTATTTTGACATTCCTTTTTCTAGTCATAACTGCCACCACTCTAGTTGAAGACTTTAACAATTTTCTTCCCTCTAACAGACTGTCCTGCCTAGACTACATCTTACTAAGGCATCATTTTCATTAGGCTATAGTCCCAATACAAAAATAATAAATGCTTCCTTTGTAGATATAAATTTTTTATCCTGGCATTCAAATTTCCAAATAATCAGTCCTTCAATCTGTCTTTCAAGTTTAATATTTGTCCTCCAAAAACTTATCTTCCCTTAGTGTTCCTTTTTCTACCTCTCTGACAATTTTTTTTCTTATTTTCTTTTTTTGTGTTTTTCTTTTTTAAATTGCTTCTTAAATTTGGTGTTCCCCAGGGTTTTATTCTTGACTCTCTTCTCAAACAATATATTGTGAGTGAAGCTATATCACATAGATTCAGTTATTTGACAATACCTGAATCTCTATAACCAGCTTAGGTCTCATCAAGTTTTAAACCCATATACTCAAATGCTTGTTGGACAGCTTCACTTGGCCATTCACATGCAATATGTATAAGATCTAACTTCGAAGAGTTTTTTTTTTCTTAAATTGCTATTATTTATGTGTGGTCTGGTTCAATGAATGACACAATAATTTAACCAGTCCCCCAAGTCAGAAACTTGGGAGTTATTCTGGCACCTTTTTATCTGCTCCCACATCCAAGTAGACATGTTGTCCTATGGATTTTACACCTTAACATCTCTTTTTCTTCTCACTGCATGCTTAACGCTATTGCCTTCATCCAGGTCATAATCTCCTGGCTATATTTCAACTCCTAAGTGGTTTAGGCCTTCAGTCTTAAAAGTCCTCCTCTGAGCTGCTACTTTTCTAAAATACCAGTATGGTTATGCTATTGCTTTGCACAAAGCCCTCCCCATTGATCTCTTTCCCCTACAGGATAAGGTGATAAAGTGAAAAGCCCACTGAATGCCATTCAAGGTTTATCAGGATTTGGATCCCACTTTCCTCTTCAGTCTGTCTTTCACTGGCACCCTTGCCCCAAACCCACACTCCATCATTGTTGAGCAACAACAGTTCTCTATATATTTTCTTATATTAATTCTCTCTACCTGGAATCATCTCCTTACTATCTCCCATTCCATTCCAGTTAACAAATACAAACTTATTTTTAAATATTCAGCTCAGGCAACACCTCCTAGAAGCCTCTTTCAACTCCCCTAAGGTATTGGGTTGGCCGAAAGTTTCATTCGGTTTTTTTCTATACGATGGCTGTAGTAGCACTTAGGTGTCTTTAACTTCATTTAAAACAATTTTGTTAGATTGTATGTGACAGCTGTCCCATCAGCATGTATTTTAAAAAAGACATCAAAATTGGTGAATTTTTGTGTAGTCATTTTAATATTGAAGATGGAAGAAGAAAAGCAACATATTTGGCATATTATGCTTTATTATTTCAAGAAAGGTAAAAACACAATCAAAATGCAAAAAAAGATTTGTGCAGTGTATGGAGAAGGTGCTGTGACTTGACTGAATGTGTCAAAAGTGCTTTGCAAAGTTTTGTGCTGGAGATTTCTCACTGGACGATGCTCCACGGTCAGGTAGACCAGCTGAAGTTGATAGTGATCAAATTGAGACATTAACTGAGAACAATCAACATTATACCACGCAGGAGATAACCTGCAAAATACTCAAAATATCCAAATCAAGCATTGAAAATCATTTGCACCAGCTTGGGTATTTTAATCGCTTTGATGTTTGGGTTCCACATAAGTTAAGCAAAAAAAAAACCCTCCTTGACCATATTTCCGCATGTGATTCTCTACTTAAATATAATGAGGGCTTCCCTGGTGGCGCAGCTGTTAAGAACCTGCCAATGCAGGGGACACGGGTTCAAGCCCTGGTCTGGGAAGAGCCCACAGGCCGCGGAGCAACTAAGCCCGTGAACCACAGCTACTGAGCTTGCGCTCTAGAGCCCGCGAGCCACAACTACTGAGCCTGCGTCCCACAACTACTGAAGCCCACGTGCCTAGAGCCTGTGCTCCACAAGAAGAGAAGCCACTGCAATGAGAAGCCCGCACACCACAACGAAGAGTAGCTCCCGCTCGCTGCAACTAGAGAAAGCCTGCACACAGCAACAAAGACCCAATGCAGCCAAAAATAAATAAAATAAATAAATTTTAAAAGACCAAAATGAATAAATGTAATGAAAACATTCTGTTTTTAAAACAAATTGTGATGGGTGATGAAAAGTGGGTACTGTACAATAATATGGCATGGAAGAGGTCGTGGGGCAAGCAAAATGAACCACCAGCAAACACACCAAAGGCCGGTCTTCATACAAAGAAGGTGATGTTGTGTATATGATGGGATTGGAAGGGAGTCCTCTATTATGAGCTCCTTCCGGAGAACCAAACCATTAATTTCAACAAGTACTGCTCCCAGTTAGACCAACTGAAAGCAGTACTCGACGAAAAGCATCCAGAATTAGTCAACAGAAAACACATAATCTTCTGTCAGGATAACGCAAGACCACATGTTTCTTTGATGACCAGGCAAAAACTGTCACAGCTTGGCTGGGAAGTTCTGATTCATCCGCCGTATTCACCAGACATTGCACCTTCGGATTTCCATTTATTTCGGTCTTTAGAAAATTCTCTTAATGGAAAAAATTTCAATTTCCTGGAAGACTAAATAGCACCTGGAAAAGTTCTTTGCTCAAAAAGATAAAAAGTTTTGGGAAAAGGGAATTATGAAGTTGCCTGCAAAAAATGGCAGAAGGTAGTGGAACAAAAGGGTCTCCCCAGGGCATCGAGGCACATATTGGACAAACCACAGATTTGGTGTCTGTGCTATGGGATAACTTGCAGTGTTCCACAAGTCCTTTTTGATCAGAATTCTTCTCGGGGCAGTAAGGACAAGGAGAGTATAACGGTTTGGGACATTCCCTGGCTGAAGCGATGCATCCTTGGTGGTGGTCTTCACACATTCCACGATGTAATTCTGGTATTTGGAACATGTAGCCACGTGCACCCAGATCTTGGATCTTAGAGCAGTCATGGCAAGAAGTCTCTGTGCTTGTGCTGTCAATCTATCGCTGGAGCTCCAGGGCTCCGAAGCCAGGTGCTAGAGTGCTGTGACACACTCCAGACTTCTTTGGTTTCAGACATTCCTGCAGGCATGCAGAGCAAAGCACGTGTCCATGCGGCACCTGAACTGTATTCTAGCCACATGGGACACTGGAAGCGGCCCAGGGGCTTGGCCTCCGCCACGGGCCCGGGCCTGGCCAGCAACACACTACCCTATCTCGGTCCTGCGGCTGCGCCACCATTTTGCCGCCCGGGGGCGCAGGGCAAAGGCAGGAGGTGGGGGGTGGGCGAAGCGGGAGGGAGCGGGGCAAGGACGTATTACTTCTGAAATAGGTGAATTCCCATATAGGAAACAGACTAAATTATCAAGCTTTCATGTTGTAAATAGTAGTATTTCCACTATTTCTGAAGAAGGAATACGTTTTGGGGAAAAAACAGGAGTTTTAGGGACAGTGAATTTCAGTTGACTGCAGTACTATCAAGTGACTTTAAACAGCATGCAATTATAAATGTGAGACTGGAATTTGGGAAATAGATTAGAGCTGGGAACAGTAATTTGAGAGTAATTCAGTGATGTTTGCTGATGCAGGACATGAACTCTCCAAATAAAATAATATATATAGAGAAAAACCCTCTCTAGAGAGATTGGAAGCCTTTTGCACTATTGAGGGAAACATAAAATAGTACAGCCACTGAGGAAAACAGTAAAGCGCCTCCTCAAAAAAGTAAAAGCATGGGGCTTCCCTGGTGGCGCAGTGGTTAAGAATCCACCTGCCAATGCAGGGGACACGGGTTCATAGCCCTGGTCCAGGAAGATCCCACATGCTGCAGAGCAACTAAGCCCGTGTGCTACAACTACTGAGCCTGCACTCTAGAGCCCCGCCAGCCACAACTACTGAAGCCTGTGCTCTGCAACAAGAGAAGCCACCACAATGAGAAGCCCTTGCAAGACAACGAAGAGTAGCCCCCCAGTTCGCCACAACTAGAGAAAGCCTGCGCACAGCAACGAAGACCCAATGCAGCCTATAAATAAATTAATCTATTAAAAAAAAAAAGTAAAAGCAGAATTACCATACGATTTAGCAATCCCACTTCTGAAAGAACTGAAAGCAAGGACTCAAAGAGATATTTCTGCACCCATGTTAATAGCATTGTTATTCACAAGAGCTAAAAGGCTGAAGCAACACAAGTGTCTATCAATGAATGAAGGGATAAACAAAACATGGTATATACATACAATGGAATGTTATTCAGCCATAAAGAGGAAGGAAATTCTGACAAATGTTGTCACATGGATAAACCTTGAGGACATTACGCTAAGTGAAATAAGTCAGTCACAAAAAGACAAATACTGTATGATTCCATTTATATGAAGTATCTAGAGTAGTTGAACTCACAAGCAAAATGGAGCTTGCCAGGGGCTGGGGGGAGTGGAAAATGGGGTACAGAGTTTGTTTTGCAAGATAAAAAGTTCTGGAGGTTGGTTGCACAACAATGTGAATGTACTTAACACCACTGAACCATGCACTTAAAATTGGTTAAGAAGGTAAATTTTATGTTATGTGCATTTTACCACAATCTAAAATTTTTTTAATAATAAATATATAAATAGAGAACCCAGGAACTAAACCACGAAAGATGCTCACAATTAAAGGTAGAATGAAAAAGAGAAGTCATCAAAGTAAAAAGATGATTAAAGGAGGTGATACATAGAAAGGAGATAAGATAAAACTTGTGGTCAACGGTTTCAACTAGAACAGAGAAGAGGAAAAGAATGAGAACTACAGAAAGACCATTAGATTTGGTGATGAAACTGTCACTGGTGACCTTAAAGAGTGCAGTTTTAACAAGAGAGAGGAAATAAAACCCAAATTACAGGAGTTAAAGGGTGTGGGTGCCAAAGTGTAGGCAATAGGTCTAGATCATTCGTGTGAGATTTTAAAGGACTCTTTCTGAGTGTAGATTTCACTATTTTTGCTTCCTCCAGAAATCCTACTAAAGCAACAGTAAAAGACTTCCTTTCCTTTTTAAGGCACAGAAGAGTAGCATAAATTGGAGAAACAACAGCAACAAAAAACTGAGAGCTTAAAAGGAGATGAACAAATGATCAAAGACTCTGCAGACATGAGAAAGCTGAACCCGAAGCTATCAATGAAGAAGACTGAGAAGCAACTCAGTTAACACTGTCGAATCCCCTAAAGGATCAAATACCTCTAGAAGTGGAGGTAAATGGAGGAGACTGAAAAAGAATGGCTCAAAGACTGTTTAAGAAGCTGTGAAAAAATGTCAAGACTTAACAACAGTTAGACTAATCAAAACAGTGTGGTACTACAAGACGATCAACATACAGGTAAACGGAATAGAATTTAGAGTTCGGAAATAAACTCTTACGTTTATGGTCAATTGATTTTCAACAAAAGTGCTAAGGCAATTCAATAGCCAAAGAATAACTTTGGATATCCCCATGAAAAACAATGAAGTTAGACTCCTACTGAAGCAGAGCAGGACCCTACGGTCCTTGCCCCCCACATCCTCAACCTGCCTTTTGTCTGTGGAAAAACTTTAGCCAAAGTATAAGTTTAATCAGAGAAGTGAGAAAATGCAGAAACAAAGGAAAACAGTCAAAGGAGATCAAACAATAATAGTTCAGTCATTAAGCACAGTCAAGGACGTTTAGTTCCTCCTCAAGGGCTGTAGATAATATTCTGAGCCATATCCTGTGAGCTGTCTTAAAGATACTGAAACCTCCAGCAGTTGGAAGAAGTTAACTACATGATGACCAGGCTGCAGCCATGACGTAAGCTGCCACAATTCCGAGAATTGGCCTCAAGGAAATGGGAACCAACCAACCCTGGAACTGAAGATTAACTGTACCTAAAACAATCAAGATGATGCTGGTCAGACCACCAATGACCAATTTCAAGATGACTGTCTGAGCCGACTGTGCTGTTTCTGCATGGAGCCCCTCCCTCCACCTATAACAGCTCTTCCCCACTGACTGTCAGTAGGGGGGAGTTGGCCTTTGGACAGACGTCCATCCTACACCCCATCCCCACCCCCCCATTGCCGGCATCCAAAATAAAGCAGTTTGCTTTCCCCTGACCTTGCCTCTTTATTTTTATTTTTTAATTTTTTTACTGTCTTTTTTTTTTAAACACCTTTATTGGAGTATAATTGCTTCACAATGGTGTGTTAGTTTCTGCTGTATAACAAAGTGAATCAGCTATACATATACATACATCCCCATATCCCCTCCCTCTTGCGTCTCCCTCCCACCCTCCCTATCCCACCCCTCTAGGTGGTCACAAAGCACAGAGCTCATCTCCCTGTGCTATGCGGCTGCTTCCCACTAGCTATTTTACATTTGGTAGTGTATATATGTCCATGCCACTCTCACTTCGTCCCAGCTTACCCTTCCCCCTCCCCATGTCCTCAAGTCCATTCTCTATCTCTGCATCTTTATTCCTGGCCTGCCCCTAGGTTCTTCAGAACCATTTTTTCTGTTTTTTTGTTTTTAGATTCCATATATATGTGTCAGCATACAGTATTTGTTTTTCTCTTTCTGACTTACTGCACTCTGTATGACAGACTCTAGGTCCATCCACCTCACTACAAATAACTCAATTTCGTTTCTTTTTATGGCTGAGTAATATTCCATTGTATATATGTGCCACATCTTCTTTATCCATTCATCTGTCAGTGGACACTTAGCTTGCTTCCATGTCCTGGCTATTGTAAATAGTGCTGCAATGAACATTGTAGTACATGACTCTTTTTGAATTATGGTTTTCTCAGGGTATATGCCCAGTACTGGGATTGCTGGGTCGTATGGTAGTTCTATTTTTAGTTTTTTAAGGAACCTCCATACTGTTCTCCACAGTGGCTGTATCAATTTACATTCCCACCAACAGTGCAAGAGGGTTCCCTTTTCTCCACACCCTCTCCAGCATTTATTGTTTCTAGATTTTTTGATGACAGCCATTCTGACTGGTGTGAGGTGATACCTCATTGTAGCTTTGATTTGCATTTCTCTGATTAGAGATGTTGAGCATCCTTTCATGTGTTTGTTGGCAATCTGTATATCTTCTATGGAGAAATGTCTGTTTAGGTCTTCTGCCCATTTTTGGATTGGGGTGTTTGTTTTCTTGATATTGAGCTGCATGAGTTGCTTGTATATTTTGGAGATTAATCCTTTGTCAGTTGCTTCATTTGCAAATATTTTCTCCCATTCTGAGGGCTGTCTTTTTGTCTTGTTTATGGTTTCCTTTGCTGTGCAAAAGCTTTTAAGTCTCATTAGGTCCCATTTGTTTATTTTTGTTTTTATTTCCATTTCTCTAGGAGGTGGGTCAAAAAGGATCTTGCTGTGATTTATGTCATAGAGTGTTCTGCCTATGTTTTCCTCTAAGAGTTTGATAGTGCCTGGCCTTACATTTAGGTCTTTAATCCATTTTGAGTTTATTTTTGTGTATGGTGTTAGGGAGTGTTCTAATTTCATTCTTTTACATGTAGCTGTCCAGTTTTCCCGGCACCACTTATTGAAGATTGCCTCTTTATTGTCTTTTGAGCAGCGAGCACTCGGCAAGCAGCCGGGCCCCGCTTTCGGTTATGCTACCTTACTTCATACACAAAAATTAACTCAAAATGGATCACTGACCTAAATTTAAGAGTTAAAACTGTAACACTCGTAAGAAAACATAGGAGTATCTTCATGACCTTGGATTAGGCAATTTTTTCTTAGATATGATAAAAGCATAAGCAACCAAATGTAAAGTCTGATTTCATCAAAATTAAAAACTTTGTGCCTCCAAGGACATCATCAAGAAAATTAAGACAACCCACAGTATTGGAGAAAATATTTATAAGTCATGTATCTGAAAGAAGACAGTATCCAGAATATATAAGGAACTCTACCAACTCAACAATGAAAAAACAAGTAAACCAATTTTTAAATGGACAAAGCATTTGAACAGACATTTCTCCAAAGACTACATAGACAATAAGCACATGGAAAGATGTTCAACATCATTAGTCATTAGAAAAATGCAAATCAAACACAAAAAGAAATACCAGTTTATAAACCACTAGGATGGCTAAGATAAAAAGGACAGACAAGTACTGGAAGGAAATGGAAAAATTGCAAGCTTCATACATTGTAGGCAGGATTGAAAAATGATACAGCCACTTTGTTTGGTAGTCCTTCAACATGTTAACTATCAAGTTACCATATGACCCAGCAATCTTACTCCTAGATGTATGTTACTACGGTGTGGTCACTTTGGAAAAACATTTGGCATTTCCTCAAAAAGTTAACCCTAGAGTTACCATGACTCAGCAATTTTACTCTTCAGTATACACCTAAAATGAAAATATATGTCCACACAAAAACTTGTACGTAAATGTTCATAGCAACATTATTCATAATAATCAAAAAAACAAAATTCCTAGTAATTCAAATATCAACTACTGAAAAAACAAAACAAAACATGGTATGTCCATAAATGGTAATATAAAGGAAGTACTGAAATGTCTTCGGACATAAATGAACCTTGAAAACAACATACTAAGTGAAAGAAGCCAGTCACAAAAGACCACATATTGTATGGTTCTTTATATAAAATGTCTAGAAAAGGCAAAAAGAAACAAGAAAAGGGATGGGGGAGAGGAGAAACTGACAGACAGACAGACAGAAAGTAGATTAGTGGTTGCCAGGGGCTGGAGGGAGTCGGGAGGTAGGAATGACTACTACCGCGTACAGTTTCTTCTGACGGTGATGAAAATATTCTAAAATTAGATATTGGAATAGTTGCACAACTCTGTGAATATATTAAAAACTAGTGAACTGCGCACACTTTAGAAGAGTGAATTTTATGGCACATAAATTATATCCTAATGAAACTGTTATTTTTTTTAAAGGCAGTTAAAACCCCATATTCCCTTCTATTCTACATAGCCAAGCCACTTCCCCTCCTGCCCCCAGGTAGATGAATGGAGCTTATTCTCTGGGAACGGTAAAACAGAGGGCCTCTGGTTTGAAGGGCACTAGACATGGTTGAGAATAGTATCACCCTGAAAGGAAAGTGATTAAATAAATGCATGCCCTGGATACTGAGACTCAAACCACAGGAGGCTGAGAACCAGGCATTTACCCTGCAGCCAGGTAGTGGGAAAAGCTTGGAGACTCTGACCAGGAAAAAAGGAAAAACCTAAAAATACATTAAGAGCTCTGAACAAAATGGAGCAATCAGATTACCCTATGGTAAAGCCCCCGTAGTTGACAAGCCCCAATTTAAACATTTGGTAGATTGGATTAGTGACAATTATATATAAAATCAGCAAAAAAAAAAAACAAAACAAAACACCCAAAGAAACAAAAACAAAAAACCTTAATAAGAATTAACCCCCAAAGAAGAATGAAAGGGCCAAAGAAAGACACGTCTCAGCTAAGAACTGCACTGCCCTAACCAATATTATATCAACTATATGGAAGATGGAACAATAAAGAAGGGTATACTGTGGGAACTGAGGGGAGGGGGAAGAAAGCTAAGTCTCCATCTTTGAAGACAGGGAGTCAATGGATAATTCCTCAAACTGGAAATTAAAGTAGGAGCAACACAAGCATATCACAGCATTGAGAGATATAGAAATAAACACCAAAAGAATCAGCTGAAAGTTGAAAGTCTTGCCACTGGGAGGAGGAACTGGAGGGTAGGGAGAAAGAAAAAAAATTCTCATAACAAATCTTGTGGAAACCATGTGCATGTGTGATGTTGATGACAAAAATGAAAACTTTTAAAAATAAAGTATACTGCAGAGAAATAGGGCATTGGTTTTGACAAACCTGAGTTTAAATCTTAGCTCTGCCACTTACCTAGCTGTGCTTGAGGACATGTTATGTCACATTTCTCAGCCTTCATTTCTGTAATACAGGGAAATAATACCTACATTTTTTTTCTTTATAAATTTATTTATTTTATTTATTTATTTTTGGCTGCGTTGGGTCTTTGTTGCTGCACGGGCTTTCTCCAGTTGCAGCAAGCAGGGGCTACTGTTCATTGCAGTGAGTGGGCTTCTCATTGTGGTGGCTTCTCTAGTTGCGGAGCTCAGGCTCTAGGTGCGCGGGCTTCAGTAGTTGTGGCTCCTGGGCTCTAGAGCGCAGGCTCAGTAGTTGTGGCACACGGGCTTAGCTGCTCCGCGGCATGTAGGATCTTCCCGGACCAGGGCTCGAACCCGTGTCCCCTGCATTGGCAGGCGGATCCTCAACCACTGTGCCACCAGGAAAGTCTCAATGCCTACATCTTATAGGGCTATTATGCCGATTAAATTGGATGTGTATAAAGTTCTTATCACAGTGTCTGGCAGATATTAAAATGCTCAAAGTGTTAGTTATCTCCCTATCCTTCACTGATTCTGAAGCCAGAGTGATATAAATAGGGGAACTGGTTTGGAATCTTGGGCAGAAATTAAGGAGATACGTATACCTAGGTTTTGATGAAGTGACTGTCCTTATAGTCCATGATAACCAGGCAGCCAACAGTCATAAGAAGAGCCTACAGAATTGGCTTGGACCAAGCACTTACAGAGCCCAAGAGTCAGAAAGTAGGAAAGTATAAAGTGAGATATTGCCAGATAAGGAGACCTTCAAACACAAGATCTTACCGATGAAGAGGGCCATGTGATCGTGAATGGCCATGCTGATAAACAGCTGACAGATGAGACAAGGCCCACGAAATTAAGGAAGTTTTATGTTAAGGACATCAATGAGTCCTCAAAGTAGGTTATCTGTCCTACTGGAGACAGTTGTAAAAACAAGAGAGAAATAATATAAGCCAGTCCTTAAACCACCTGGAAAATGGAAGTAGATCCTAGGAGGCTGAAGACTTCTAGGAAAAAGATATGGAAAACGTGATATAAATAAAGGAGTATCCATGGTGCACAATTAGGTCAGACCAATCTTTCCACTCCTATCAACTTCTCCCACTACACACACATACTTCCATTTGTAGGCAAAAGATGAGAGACCCCGAGGACTTCTTACTCTTCCCTCCCTCCGTCACCACTCACCCTCACCACCCTGGCCAAATAAAAATCTAACTGGGAATAAAATGTCATCAAAGGAAAGCTAAGCTTCAGAGATGTAGTAAAGAAATGTGTTTGAGGGGAAGGATAAAAGGAAATAAACTGAAAGTACGAAAGAATTCTCCTGGTCATTCCCCAAGGTGAACGGAGAAGGCAGGTGAAGTTATTAAAGAATAGATATGGGATGTGAGAGTATGCAGATATTTGGAAAAAAATCAATAGTGATTACTTTGAGATTGGGAATCAACACAAAGTCTGATCTCTTTCCCTTAAGTAGCTTGTCTTTTTGGTTTTAAGCCATCATTCCAGCCTATCAAGTTTGTGTCACAAGCAAATTTGATATGTATGCCTTCTATGATTAAACTACATTGAATAGAAGAGAAAAGGCTGAACTTTATAGCACAAAACAAACCTAATCAGTTTGGTTGGATTTTTTTCCCATTGACATTTGACTCCTAGAGCTTACAGGGTACATTTTAGGTTCTTTGGCAGGAATTGTTCACTATTACTACCATCCACTCCTAATTCCTCCAACCTAACCACATGAATACCATACCAAAATAAATTTATGCCATAGCTAAAGTATTTTCTTGATTTGGTAGTATACTATCAATAAAAGGAAATGAAATGAGCCTGCCATGATTAACTTTTAAGAAACTCAAGCAGGCTTCTACACAACAGCATTTTCTTTTCAACATATTCACAAACCAATGTCACGTACATAGTTAACGAAGTTGTCATCTATCCTGTTACTTTAAGTATCTACAAATGAATTAAAAAAAAAAAAAAGGTAGCAGTATGGGGAAAAAAGCCTTAGGCTCACCTGAGACCTTAGAAGATCCCACTCTTTGAATGAGAAGTCTTCATAAAATTGATTATGCCATGATAGAGTGAGGGATGAGCCTGTGCTCACATGAAGAAAATCTCCAAACTATATCAACTCAAGTGGCCTCCACCACTTCAACCCGTACTACAGCAGATGAAAGTGAGCCTGCAACACCCATGGAAAAGAGATATACAATTTGGCCATACAACATCTAAAGCAATCTAAACACAGCTCTAGTTTTTTTTTAAAGCAGTCTACTAACCCATTGGGTCTGGTACCTCCAGACTAGTATGGTGTTGGAAATATCTATTACTGACTGTTACAGCAAAAGCCCATTTCTGAAGTTAATAGTTTTCTTAATTAAAAAAAGCTTAAAGAGAACTGGACTGCTCATTGGTCACAGCTAAGCTTACTGGAATTTGTTCTTTTCACTCTGTCTACTTTTTCACATAGAGAGAGATGTGAGGAACAATATACCACAGAGGTATTTGAGGAGAAACATATTTAACAGCTGACCTATTATCTTAACATTTCAATTCTAACTTTAGGGATTGAACTACATTAGGCAAATATGATATTTTTGATTCCAGAGCGCTCTTGAAGAAGAGACTTAGATTACAATCAGTTTTTCTTTACAGTGACTTTGTTAACAATGTAGTTTCCCATGGGCTAAAAGTGCTTTTGGATATCCCAAAAGTTATAGAAGTATGTCCAATTGCACTGCCCTACCCCACCCCACCTTTGCATCTAAGGATGACACACTGTTTTTCCCTAAGTCAAGACAGATAACCTGAAAAATAGGAGTCTATTTATAAAACAGTGAGAAAAATACTTGAAATCAGAGCAATACTCAAAAATCTACAACTTAAAACTCGCATATTATAAGGACCCAAAGGGAGATTAGGCCAAATACATTATATCATTCAAATGGCAGTATTCACATCAAAAGTACAATTAAGTACAGATGTTTAGTACTGGATAATCACATTAGATACTAATGGAAACCTTTCAGATTCATCTCAAATTTAATCCTGTTTCATGTTCAGAAATAAAATGACACTGAAAGTTTGTCTTCAAAATGTAAGAAAGGGGCTTCCCTGGTGGCGCAGTGGTTGGGAGTCCGCCTGCCGATGCAGGGGACACGGGTTCGTGCCCCAGTCCGGGAAGATCCCACATGCCGCGGAGCGGCTGGGCCCGTGAGCCATGGCCGCTGAGCCTGCACGTCCGGAGCCTGTGCTCCGCGACGGGAGGGGCCACAGCAGTGAGAGGCCCGCGTACTGCAAAAAAAAAAAAAAAAAAAAAAAGTAAGAACGGAGGGGGAACCTATGGGCTAAGATGACTGTCATCACTTTTTACTAAAAATGGTGACCAGAACTAGGGCAAATTCCACCTGAGAAAAATCAAGGAACTACTCTCTAACAACTTAAGGACTTGCCTACCTGACCATAAGTCAAAATGTTAAACTGTAAAATACACTACATAATTCCAGTTCTCTAACTTCAGGGAGGCTCAGGAACCACATGGAAGCCTGTAAAGCATTTTAATGCAGATTCCTTAACCTCACTTCCAAAGATTCTGATTCTGTAGCTCTGAAGTAGAGCCTGGACATGTATTTTGACAATACAGACCAAGAATTTGGAAATGAGCACTCTAAACATATTTTAATTAATGGAGGTTCAGCATATAAAATCATTAGCGTGGGTCAAATTATGTCATTATCCTCATATTATACAATTTATAACAATGGTTTTCAACTTTTGGGGAAAATCAGAGAACCTTTTGAGAAACTATATGACCTTTCCACCAAAATATGCATGTATACACACAAGATTTCAAATACAATAAGAGGTTCATGCATCTTCTGAAAGCCCAGTAAAGAAATGCAAGCTGGAATGATGTTACCTATTACATAGTTACACACAAAGTCAAGTGAAATTCTAGGTTCTTCAGTAAACATTTTGGGTTACTTTATACAAAGTATCTTTGATAATGGGCATAATTACATCAATTTCCCGTAAGAATTAGTTGGCATCCATAAAAACCTCTGGAAAGGTCAGGTTCAGCAAGAATCACTGTCATTCTCAAAAAGTTGTTTTCCTTACTCAAAAAAGCTTTAGTCATCACCAAGTTTCTAGCATTATAAAGAGGTGAAGAATCCTCGGCACATGAAACAATCAAAATTGGAATGATCTCCAATGCAAAAAGGTTTCCCATAGACTCCTATCAGAACTGTAAATACGTTTTACAGCTAAATTACTTGAATTTTAACTTTAAATATCATATAATATAGCACACAGTATTTTACATGTTATTAGCATGGACATAGCATCTTATGAAAACTGAAACAAATCTTTAAAAAGTTAAACTAAGACATTTACCTGAACTATCTATTTTAGCAATATCAAACAGCTCAAGTTCACATGGTATTTGCTAACTGGATTTTGAGGACTCTAATCAAGTAAGACTTTACTTAGCACTACATTAGTATCATTTCCATATAAAAAATGGGCTAAAGAGAAATTCAGACTGTTTAGTAAAAATGTTTTTAACAAGTAGCTTTAAAATGATAGAACTTGACAAAAGTTCAACTTACTAAATGTATTAAGATTTTTTAAAACTCTGCAGTAGATATTATATTACATAGTAGAAAAAAACTCCCCAAAAGCCCCTGTCCAGGAAGAACAAGAAGGACATCAAGATGTTCTCAGCAATTTCCTCAACAGCAGGAAATGAAAGGCTGGAGATGCCAAGGCTTTGATCAGTTTACTTTTTTTTTTCTCTGAATAGGCTTACTCATTATTAACTGATGAAAGATAACACACATATGATATTAAAAACTAAAAATCTAATGGTTCTACTATCATGACTGTCAGTTAATGCTCAAGTAAGAGAAAAGTTCTTTTGGTTCCCTAGCTCTCTGGGGGAAAAAAAAAAGCCACCTACTGGACCATTTTAGAACTGTGTAGCTTTTATTTTACATTATTAACATCAATTGTAGGAAGCTGATTTACTGATTCAGATAATTATATCCTCCAAGGCAACACTATGCCCAATTTCATGCTAATGAAAAGTTTCTTTAGTTCTATAAACGGTCATGTTTCTTGCTTATTTCCACAACTCATTCAAATGATTGTTTCTATCACATAAAAATATAAGATGCACTGGGGCCCATCTTGGATTTTTTTCTTCTGATGAAAAACTAGCAGATTATTTCTAGGTGTAATTTAACTGAAAACACTACTTCAACTTCAAATTGATTTTAATGATATGTACAGAATTTAACAAATTACAATTAAAATGGAATCAGTTATGTTAATTACACATAACTTAATATCATGCAACACTGCATGGTAAAAACAACAGCTTCATTCATATACAAAAAAGTATTATTTTGAGACTTGTGATAGTATATTGAAATTTTTGACATAAGCTTTTGGTAAAGAGTATTTCATAAAAATTTAAAGACCTGATTAATCAGTTAATACATTATTAGGAAAGATAGTAAACATTACTAGTAAAGTGAGACTACAAGCAATTAACTTGAAAATTATACCAGATACAGGGTTGGATGTAGTCTCGTGAAATAAATGTTTGGTTAAGAAAATAGTTTTGAAAAAGATCTCATATTGAAGCTATGTATTAACTTTGTGAAATCAGGTTATATAAATCAATAGTCAAGTTTATTCAGTTAAAGAAAATATGCCTATCCTTTCTTATACTCATAAATAAGTACTTATACAGTCTTTATATACAAGTGAAGAAAAATTCAATGTAAAAATATACTGCCAATCCACTTCTTATGGTTGAAATAGCTCTTTATCTACACATTAAACTGCATTGATGAAAATGTCCAATTCATATCACATTCAACCAGCATAAATATTTAAGCTGTATTGTTGTAAACAAAAGAGAAAAACAAATTCTTTTATTTCATCACTGGGTAACAATCTACTTCTCAACTTAGAATGCTATAGAAAGGCTCAACATTTAATCAAATCCAAACCCACTGAACTTGGAGTAAACAAAGTGAATGTTTTCAAAGTGCATAATTTCCAACTCATCCACTTGTAATATTTATCCAATTCCAGTTCATCAGCGAGAAAATAAAATGTACTTAGCTATAAAAATACTAAGGAATGTTATTGAAAAGGAAAGGCTATTTGGTAGAAGTAACTACAAAAATAATTAGTTTAAATCTTCATAAAGCTTTAATGCAAGAACATCAGTACACTTTCTTTCCATAAACCTTAAAGCATGATCAATACCAAGATTTTAAATTTCCACCTTTCCAGTACTTGAAAAGAAGTTGCAATGAAGTGTCTCTTCAAAAAGCAAGAAGAATGATCATGCAGGTGTTACTCTGCTGACATTTGGGGACATGGATATCTCTGCTGGGTTGTCATCTCTGGCTCCACTGGCAGCAAGTACAGGCAAGGAGTTACTCTGAAATGCAGATGTCGGACAACTAGTCATGCCAACATTTTCATCTTCACCATTGTCTGAATCTGGTGTTGTAACTTCACTGTCCTGCAGCCCCAGGATCTCACAAACTGCTTGTGGCAACTCCTGAATAAGAAAAATCAAATATAAAATCATCATTCACCATAGAGGAAAAGTAATCACAAATTAACACTTCTATTTAATACTACATCTAAGCATTTGCTTTAACAGTGTAATTGTTATGCACCCTCTCAAACCATCCTTCTCCACTCCAAATGAAACCCTTAACCACTCTTTTTAATAAGTGGTTCTCTGACCTTCTATTCTGAATTAGCCACTCTCCACCCCATCCCACCACTCCCACAAGCATATTGTTTTCTAATATTCTGCATTTATTTCATTCTCCTTATTGACACCATCTTTCTCCCTCAATACACAGAAGTTCCTTAAACATAAGAAGTATCTCACTGACAGGTTTTTTGGGTTTTTTAAAAAAATTATTTTGGCTGTGTTGGGTCTTCATTGCCGCACACGGGCTTTCTCTAATTGTGTCGAGCAGGGGCTATTCTTCGTTGCAGTGCATGGGTTTCTCATTGCGGTGGCTTCTCTTGTTGCGGAGCACGGGCTCTAGGTGCACAGGCTTCAGTAGTTGTGGCTTGCAGGCTCTAGAGCACAGGCTCACAGTTGTGGCGCATGGGCTTAGTTGCTCCGCGGCATGTGGGATCTTCCGGGGCCAGGGCTCGAACCCATGTCCCCTGCATTGGCAGGCGGATTCTTAACCACTGTACCACCAGGGAAGCCCTCACTGGCAGGTTTTGAACAGAACAGCTATCAAATAACTGTGTGTAAAACTGAACCAAAATAAATATTTGGAACTATGATCAAATGACACGAAGACCAAATAAGAATTCTCATAAAAAATATGAAAACCAAAATACATCAAAAGTCTAATACTTTGGTTTAAATTCAGAATATAACACATCAACTTTGCCTTGTTTTTAGAGATTATTAAGAGTTTGACTGATACAAATGTAATGACATAGACCAAATACTTTTCATTTAATTATTTCTGATTAGCATCTGTCTTTACTTAAAGATACTACATATTTAATATGAGGTCCTATTCTGTGTTCTTTGATTAGGTAATTTATCAATGCTTCTGCAGCCTCTTTATTGTTTTCATTACTTTTGTCATTTTGCCTTATTATTATATGTTTCCTATCTAGCATAATTAACCAATTGTTTTCAATTAAGTGCTGTAAATTTATAATGGTAAACAAATGCTAGCCAATGCTTTGTGTCTGCCTTCAACTTGCTGCCAATTTTGCTTCTGAAAGGAAAAATTCTTTCTTGACCTCAATCCACCAAAAACATATGAACAAAAAAAACCTTACAATTACTTAAAACACTGTATACCTTGCATTTTACCATCTGTAGAGAAATTGCTTCTGCCTTGCATAGTACATCTTCCACATCAATTTTCATGGACAATTCATTGATATGCTAAAATAAATCAATAAAATAAAATAACTGAAACTGAAACACTATTATATTCTACTATACAACTTATTACCAGTTATATTACACTGTAGATGAAATCCTTAAAATAAAAACACCCTCATACTACAAGTGAACAGGAAATTTAATATATCTTTCATTAGATCATTTCAAGTTTTAAAGCTAAAGAATAGCTAATAAGCTTATGGAACATTAAATCCAGCAGTTGTCCCAAGTCTACTATCTCAAGTTATAAGCAAAAGAATTATTTTTTTAGAAAATTGAACTACATAAAAGAGCACTTGCTGAATTTCCTTTTCCTCCTAATTAGCTAGGAAAAATAACTGGCAATACGTACTTGCTGAACTGTCATTCTCAGAGAGTCAGTCCTAGTACTGACTGTCATTGATAAAATTTAAATTACTTGAGGGATTCAATAATGTTCCAAGGAAATGTATGTATATCAATACCACCAAAAAGAGGAAAGAGTCAAAATATTAAAATTTAAGTTAAGGTAACAACTACCTTAAGTATTTCATTAAAGCCATAATGCTTTTCCATTATTTGCTGCTTTTCTGATTCCAGAATAGCACAACAGAGAAGAAGATGGAAATTTTTACATGGTAGTTCAGTCCACATTACCTATAAAAAATAGAACACCTATTTAGTAAACTCTATCAATTCTAAAATATTTTCCTCACAGATACAATGCCGAACTCTGAATGACTTCTGTGCAAAGCACGAGTTGCCTTGATGGGGTAGTCCACTCTTTTTCTAGTTAAGAAATGAGGTGTGGGGAAGGAAAGTCTTACTTTTACCTACAAAGTAACTATTATATTAATAGTTAATATAATATTAACTATTATATGAATATGATGAGTTCCAAATGTGGCTCTTTAGGTAACTACAGTAACACTGAACCTAACCAGTATGATAAATGGTATTAACTAAGGAGCCACAGTCATGAGGTTAAAGTGTAAGGGCCAGAGGTATTTTCAGTATTTTTCTGAACCTTCAGTTTTTCACTTTTAAATCATCTTCAGTCTCGGTGGGGCGGGGGCGGGGGAGGGGTACAGGGGAGCTAAATCATGGGAATAAAGATTCAGTTGTACACTGCATGGAATTAAAAACACCCAGAGGTAGCTCTACATTCTAAACATCATATTATATAACTCAGAATATCTCTGACAAAAACTGAATTGACCACCCAAAATTTATACCCAAATGTATAAAACATTTGATCAATAGCTGCACTTCTTCCTAAGTATAGCCAATGCCCTAAAACTTAAGTTCTTAATTTCCCCCGGTTAATGTACCTAATAATATCTTTTTTAGAAAGATCAAAAGAGCCATGTAAACACTATTATTAAAGCATACCTGAAATGTTTTTACTTCTTTTACCAGAAGTAAATTAAGCAGAATAATTTTCAGACTAAATCCAATTCTTAAAAGTTTAATTACAATGCAATTAACCTCAAAAGTTTCATTAAAAGTTCCAATTTATTTGGTAAACACAGACTAAGGAGTTATTACAGCTATGTTGATAATTTTTTAAAAAGAAGTTGAGATAACAATTTAATAAAACTGATTAACTTTAAAATATGATTCTGGGTCAAGAACATGTGCGTTTTCCTTCTAATTTCAAACAAAGAAAGTGATCCTCCATAAAGTGGTGATCCTTCAATCAGTGTATCACCTTCTCTAATGGCAGCACAGTCACCAGAAGTACAGGAATCAATTTCCAGGTGTAAAAGCCTCAGGGTGCCCACTGTATACAAGTCTATTTATTATCCAAACAGATTATTTCCCCCATTCTTTCCTTGGGAATATTTCTGTCATCTTTACTTTTATAAAGATAAGGCATCAAGCAGTCATTATACCAATATTCTATTTCAATAGCACATCCATCTGTTAACTTAACAATTAATAGATGTATAAGAAGAAAATAATAATTTTCTGTTTTTCATCAAGAGTTGCCCTGGGTGCAAGAGGGAATAAAAGGATATAAACCAAAAACATGATCATGAATATCCTCTAGAGAGGGGAAGAGGGAAATGGGGCTTGGGGTGGTGATTAAAGATATGAGCTATATCTTTAAATACTTTTTGTCTTGGAAAGAAAGAGAAAAAACCAGAAGTGAATACGGCAAAATATTTACATATGTTAAATGTGGATAGTGGGATATTTGTTATATTATTCTTAGTATTCTGCTGTAACTTAAAGTTCTTTAAAAAAGCAAAACACAAGTCAGTTCCCTCCCAATATTTCAGACTACAAATAAAGTACTATCTCAATTGACTGGCCTGCCAAAACTTCCTTAACTCTATTCAAATCTACACCCAAATGTGGCAGGGCCTCACATAAAGTCAAGCCTTCCAAGGAAAGAACACAGGCACAAGTGGTCCAGAGAACTGGTTCTGGGAAACTCACTGGCACCCAATCGCACAAGGATTTGATTTACAGAAAAAAGCTCCAAAGACCACACATTCATTTCAAGATGGTTAATTTTTTTTTTTTTTTTTAAGGAGAGACCACAAACCATTAGAATTTTCAGAACGTAACTGCTTTAGAAATTTCAGTCAAGATATTATAATCCATTTACACTCTACAGATACAAAATGTTTCCATAAAAAATATTAATTTTTACAATAATTTAAGAACTTACCTCCCATAATCGAAGAATATCTAGAAAACTAAATTCCCTTTTAAATCTGATTAAAAGCCATCTGAAGCAAAAATAAAGGTATCCAGAGTCCTGGGATTCTACACAGAAAAAAATATATATATGGCTTACTCATGCTAATTATCTCAGAATACAGTGACCTATTTCAAACTCAAGTTTTTCTATTCATCTTAGGCTATTAAAAGTCCTATAAATTTAATTGCCTTCTACTAATTCAAGGAAACAATTTAAATTTGCAGGCTAACTTCTTTAAAAGAAAACCACCAAATAACAACAAATACAGTTGACCCTCCATATCTGCAGGTTCTGCATCCGTGGATTCAACCAATCATGAATGGAAAATTTTTGGAAAAAAAAAGATTTCCAGAAAGTTCCAAAAAGCAAAACTTGAATTTGCCTTGCCTAGCAACTATTTACATAGTCTTTACATTGTATTTACAACTATTCACACAGCAGTTATATTGTGTTAGGTACAATAAATAATCTAGAGATGATCTAAAGTCTACAGGAGGATGTGCATAGGTTATATGCAAATACTGCACCATTTTATGTAAGGGACTTGAGTATCCTCAGGTTTTGGTATAGGGGTGGCGGGTGGGTCCTGGAACCAATCCCCCACAAATAATGAGGGACAACTATAATTCACTTTATAAATAAACTGTTTTAAGGCAAAATTATACAAGGACTGTTTGGTCCCACACTTTTATTCCTCAGAGGAACCCAGGCAACATTGGTAGAGTATATACATCTTTAAAAGAGCTCTTTACATTTTTTCTCTGTTCGTATTACCTTACAATTTGCTGGGTATAGTTTTGTTTCATTAAACTTACCTAAGTAACTGCAAAATCCACTGTCCAACAATCGAAGTAAGGTACTTAGCTGAATTAGCTGGGTCTTCATGCCTTGCATTTGTTCTTCAAAATTTTGATGCTTTAAAAAAATAAATGTTATCACATAAGTTATATTTAATAAATATTTTACAGTACATAATCTCCGATAACTATGCCATGAATATAATGACAAATGCTGGATTTATACCACACTGGTTATATTTTTAAATCACAACTAATTAAAATGCTAAAGCAACATCAAAAAGGAGGAAAGAGAAACTTGGTCTCAAACTAAGAATTATTTTTTCCCTCTATTCATTTTTTTTTTAGATAAAGAATAATGCAGAGACAGCAGGGGTAGACTGACTGATATATCAATACTTATTTCTTACGTCAAATAAGAGACTTGGTGAATGGAACACACATTGGAAAATAGACTTTTATCAAATCACTTCACTGTTAAATATTTCTTCAATTTAACATATGAAATAAAATTAATTTTAGCTTTAACATATCATGTTAAAGAATTAGCTAATTATTTCTTAGATTTGATGACATTAGGGAATCTATGAAGTCAAAACCATTTCATAACAACACTAACACAATCTATGCATTTTGCACTTTAAATTCCCCCATAAGTGTAAAGGCTATATGATGTGTGATATTGCAACAGACTGCATACAGGAGCGGATATGCAAGTCAGCTGTGTTCTATTAAACTAAACTACTAAACTAAACATTAAAGAAAATGAAAAATAATCCCTCTTCTCAGTAAACTGTTTTGGAAAAGTTATTTTTCATTAAAAAAAATGTATGTATACCAAGATGTAGCATTTTTAGATGAATGAATAAATATTTATAAATTTCCTAGCATTAATTTTTCATATGACAAACATCAATAGATATAACCCACATAAACAAAAGCTCTTGGAAACCTCAATAATATTTAAGAGTGTGAAGGGGTCCTGAGATCATAAAGTTTGAGAACTACTGTGGTTACACATGTTTTAAATAATCTTTGAAGTTTAACAGATTCCCTACCAACACTTCAGTCAAGATTTGGGGATGGGGAGTGCACCAAAATAAAGGCTTCTTAGATGATTCTGATCCCTTTAACCCTAGTGTTCTAACCCCTTTATGGTGAACTACTGCCCTAACCTTTGTGAAAGCCTAAGAACAACATCCCCTCCTTCACACTTCTTTTCTCGTTCCTGAGATAATAATAGTGCTTTATTAGAAGTATCCATCTGATTAGAAACCATTCATTCCTGGTAAAAAAGAATTTTGAAAATTAAGGGCTACTGATTCTCAATAAAATGGCTTCTCTTCAGTGATTTAAATAGTTTAATTAGTGAACGAAATAGTTTAACAGACTAACGCAAGCCTCTGGGATATAGTTTCTTCACATTTCCCACATGGAACTATAAGGGAAAGGCAGAATTAACTCTTTGATTAACAGCATAATTTTTGTTGTGACATGACCAAAAGCTAAAATTGGTTTGGAAGTACCAACATGGCATAGCCACTGCTACCCACTCTGCTATAAAAAGCAGCACTCCCAAAATGACAGAAGCCGACTTCAGAAAAGTAGCTACTCCTGGAGAAAGGGCAATGAGGTCAACAGTGGATATACACAGGGCATCAAGTGTAACTGTAAATAAATATGTGTGTGCATACGTATACATAGGAATGCACATATGCATGCATGTATAAATATATGTATATGTATATGTACATGTATACAGGTATGTGTGTGTGTATATATATGGATGGGGGTGAGAAGGAAGGGTGGGACAAAACTATATGGCAAAATGAATGGTGGCTATAAGAAAGTTCGTCAGATCGTTCTGCAAATATTTCTATATTTCGAAAACAAAGTCTATGCCTAGACCTACATTAGATGTGAGTAAATATCAATAAAAGTAAATCTACAGACACTGAATTCAGCCTCACTAAAGTAGTTAAAACTTATGTTAAATAAATCCATAAAACAAAAAGGAGTCAAACAGCAGCACAGATTCAAGGACACCAAAACAATAGCAATGCAGTGAAAAATAATTGTGCGGATTATTTTGATTGTAACTTATTGCCCTTTCATTCAAATATTATGAAGCAAAAGATGTTAGTAGACAATATATTAAGAGATCTTTTTAGAATAAAGACTAGAAAAATCCCCAGACCATTCTCAATGGAAAAGGCAAACAGAGAACATTTACTGTGAAAGAGACAGAACAAAGAACTTGAACCTTCATACACAAAAATGACAAATAGACTGTGAAGTGGTACACTGCAGATGTTCAGAAAGTAGTCTTTACATTTGACACCTAAATACATGCACACATATGCATGTATGTATGTATTTGGCACCACAAGCCAATATATTTGAACATGCCAATATTAGCTCAGTTTTATGAAAACTATTACTGTAAAACACTAAATAACGTGTGTTTGTGCTAATTCTTGGAATACCTACTGTAAGTAGAGGTCTAAACTAAGCACTGGGGAAATATTCATGTGTTTATTCTACAAAAATCTGTTGAACAAAAACCTCATGTCAGGCATTAGGAAAATTCTGGAAGCATATCAGAGAACTAGTTAAACAAAGACATGACCCCTTTATCAAGGTGCATACTAGCTCTAGTGAAAAGAGGATAAACAACAAAAACACAAGGAAAGCAGACAACAGTTTCTACACAATTAGTTATCAGTTGTACAGACCTTTATAACAAATGCCTCAGGTTTCTAGAGCACCTGGGAGTAATTGGAACTAAGAAGGCAGGTAAAATCAATCAATCAAAAAGGTAAGGAATACAAACTATGATATTACCATATTACTGCAATTAATAATCTTTCCAAATAATCCAAAAACATTAATTCATGGTATCTTATCAAGTATGGAAAAGAACTAGGAGAAGTGAGGATAAGTTGGAACCATGGATAAGAGACTTGAGGAAACAGATAAAATTGGGACAAATTAGAAGGGGAAACAAAAAACAGGCAAGCAAGAGAGGAAGAATAGAAGTAATCAAAAAATAGAACTAATCAAAAAATTTCACATCTGTATCCCAGACTCTCCACTACAGGGAAACATTTTATATGACTACATATTCAAATCTTTATTCCCTTGCAAGCAAGCCATTTCAATATCCAACCATCAAGGCCCAGCATCAAGTATATTTATTTTACTTTGAAACAGTACAGTGACCTATGTAGTCAGGTCTTTGGATTTCATATGCTTTTATATGCTCTTAGCCCCTTTGCTTTTTTTTCCCCCTTTCTAATAGATTACTTGAGAAGACTGTTCTATTTTCCTGTTAATACTGTACTATTGTCCTAGAACTCTGTCTTCAAGATGTACCAATGATAATAGATAAAATGTTCCTTATAATAATATGTATATATAGACACAGTTCAACTCTAATAATCGCATGCTTAAGAAAAAACTAAGAAGCTGTCAACGTTACAAATAGTTCAAACACATCTGGAGAAAAATCAGCCACTATAATGACAAAATACAAAATGTTCACAAAAGGTAAGGATATTACTTGGCATGACTAAGCTTTATCTCTGAAACAGATGATATGAAAGTTCAACTACTTCACAAGAACTGAAATCATCTATTTCATCAATATTCTATAATGACTCATGGTTCTTCTGCAGATCATAAGCATTTACCAATATTAAATCCTGATTATTCCTGTTCTATAGGCACTTACTATCTACTTTTTGTATTAAAAACAATACCAGCATTTCCAAGCCTCTTGAAAAGGCTATTTAAAAAAGAAACAAACAACATTGAGCAGTTTTTTTAAGTTCTACCATAATTGGCTAAATATAAACATCAATCTTATAAGATTATTATGCAACTAAAATTTTCAGAATTAGTTTGGAATGGAACCTTACCATTTGGTCCATGTAGGAGGCAAAGCACCAAAAGGCATCTACTTCATTTTCCATCACATATAAAAGAGGGGAAAGTAAGTCACTCATTCCTTGCACATATCCTAAGAAGAACAGAAAAAACTAATCATATCTCTAAAAACCTAAGCTTTATGTATCCATCTGTGCATACCACCACCATTTCACTTAAAACTGCATCGTTTTTCTTGGTTTCAGAAACTGGTCGATACTGATGTTTGTAAACAATGAGGAGGAAATCTAGCAATCAGGTGAGAAAGGTGAGTTGTTTTGTACTGAGACGTCAACAGATACATAACTGCTAGTATGTGTCTTAGTGTAGATATCATTATCAAGGGAGGGTAATATTATTAAAAAATAATGTGCAAAAGCATTATGATAAAGAAGAGGGTTGAAGGGAAACCCAGAGGAATATCAAATTTAATAAATATTAAAAAAAAAAAGTCAAAGGGAAGAAAGCTGCAAGGCCAGAGTAGTCAACCACCACCAAACTACGATGAATAAGCCCAGTAAAATAAGAACTAAAAAGGGTCCAACTGCTTTATCAACCAGACACTGGTAATCTACCCAAAAGGAATCACAACAAAATTACCTCTTTTAAGTGGTTGTATTTATGTTCTCTTTTTTTTTTCCTTTTGCTGTTACTCTAGACCCAACCAATGATAGCAAATGGGCTTATTTAATCCAATCAATATTTTGTACCTAAAGCTACCATCTTAACCACCTTTCTCTTGTGCTCTTATAATTTCTCATCATGACACTAATTTGCAGCGTTAGATGAAAAGAAAAATTGGAAAGTTAAAGAATCAGGCCCCTCACTTAAAAAACAAACAAAAAATCTTAATTTTGCTTTTCACCTGACCATGTCAAATGTCTTATTTTTTAGTTCCATCTTATAAAATTCTCAATTTTCTTAATTGTTTTACAATTAGATTTCAGACTTAAGATACAGATTCTTGAATCCACAAAGGGACAAGAGCTCTTAACTAAGCCTTTTCACATACATATCATTCAACTTTGGTAACTTTTGTACATTCATTAAAGTTACATAGAGATTTTTTTCCCCGTGATAGCTTGGGAAGTCTGTGGAAAACATACAGTCTTTCATTCGCAGGACCAACACTTACATTCTTATCGTTCACCAATATCTGTGTGCAATGAAGTCATTTAAAACAGTATACATTTTTAAAAGGGAGGGGATACTTCTGCTTGCAGTTATACATAATTTTACATCACTCTTCCTATTCTGGAAGACAACTTTAAAAATGACCCCAGGAAGCATGTAAGCCAGTCTCTTGAGAAAACTCAGATTAAAAGTGTAACAGAAAGAGACAGTTCACTTCAGGATCTCCTTACACATAAAAGTTTAGCTCTATCTGCTCTTAGCCTCTACCCTGTTGAAATGGAGCAGGACCCTACGGTCCTTGCACCCCACATCCTCAACCTGCCTTTTGTCTGTGGAAAAACTTTAGCCAAAGAATAAGTTTAATCAGAGAAGTGAGAAAATGCTGAAACAAAGGAAAACAGTCAAAGGAGACCAAATAATAATAGTTCAGTCATTAAGCAGTCGAGGATCTTTAGCTCCTTCTTAAGGGCTGTAGATAATATTCTGAGCCATATCCTGTGAGCTGTCTTAAAGAAACTGAAACCCCCAGCAGGTGGAAGAAGTTAACTACATGATGACCAGGCTGCAGCCATGAGCTGCCACAATTCTGAGAACTGGCCTCAAAGAAATGGAAACAAACCGACCCTAGAACTGAAGATGAACTGTACCTAAAACAATCAAGATGATGCTGATCAGACCACTGATGACCAATTTCAAGATGACTGTCAGAGCTGACTGTGCTGTTTCTGCACGTAGCCCCCTCCCTCCGTCTATAACAGCTCTTGCCCACTGACTGTCAGTGGTGGGAGTCGGCCTCTGGACAGACGTCTGCCCTTACCACCCCCCAACCCCCACACTGACAGTATCCAAAACAAAACAAACTCTCCTTTCCACCAACCTGGCCTCTTTATTGGCTTTTGAGCAACAAGCAGCCGGACCCCACTTTCAGTTACAATACCATCTACTGCTACGCCTAATCCCTCCCAACCTCACTATGTCTACACTACACCCTGCGGAAAAGTATGTCTCTACGCACGCACATTAGCACACACACAAAAAAACTTAGGTTCCCGTGGCAGGTATCCAATTATTACAGTACCAAACAATGGAGTTACCAAGACATTTAGAGAAAAGTGCTAGAAAAAATGGCATACGACATGATATCTAAATGTAAGCATTTATACAAATTTATTACAGATGCTTTTTTTAAAATAATACATACGACATGATTAATTCTGTGTGTCAACTTGAGTGGGCCACAGGATGCCCAGATGTCTGGTTAATCATTATTTCTGGGAGTATCTGTGACTGTGTTTCTAGAAGAGATTAGCATTTGAATTGGTGAACTGATTAGAGCAGATGGCCCTCAGCAATGTGAGGAGGCATCACCCAATCCACTGAGGACCTGAATAGAATAACAAGATAGAGGAAGACTGAATTTGCTCTCTGCTTGGCTGGTTGAGCTGAGACAGCGCTTTGCCCTCAGTGCTCCTGGATCTCATGCCTTCAGACTCAGGACTAGCATCTACACCACTGGTTCTCCTGCTCTCAGGTCTTTAAACTACACCACCAGCTTTCTTGAGTCTCCACCTTATAGATGGCAGACTGTGGGACTTTTCAGTCTCCATAATCACATGAGCCAGTATCTTATAAGAAACCTTTTTTTTTCTTTATTCTTTCCCTGACTAATACAACACTTTTAAGAAAGAATAAGTAGGTTAGAAGGAAGACTAGACTGTTATCATCAGAACTTTCCTACATGGCAATGACACAGTGAAAGCAATGACAAATATAAAAGCTAAACCAATTAAAGCATGAAGGAAATTTATGTGAATTCAACAAAGTGGAAAAGAGTACCACTTTCCTGGGTCTGACCACATACAGTCTGTAACAGAAATATTTCAAAGCATGCTGTTCGAAAGGTTTACAAAGCACCTTTCCTCTGGGGGGGGGGGAAGTGCTTTATTATAAAGTTATAATGAATAAAAATTTCTAAGAAGCTAATTTAATCCTTTAAGTCTTCAGCTTTCATATGGGATCACTACCATAAAGTTTTAGTTAAAGCAAGCAGTCAAATTAATCTTCATATTCTTGTTGCTTTTAATCTATTTTATTTTATACATGATGTTCTTTGGGGTATGTCATGAGTTGTGGGTGTGGAATTAATGTACAAATTCCTTTTAATTAAAGAAAGATTAAAGCTGTTTAAATTAGCATTCAGTGATGCTCAAATTCTGCACTAGTGCTGACTGATGTACATCTTAATCAGCACTACTACAATTTCTGAAGTAGTTCCCCAAAATTATTTTCATAGCAAAGTTGTTTCAGTGTGGAGGTGTGAGAAATGAACTCCTTACCATCCTAGCGTACACATTCTTAAAGAGAAAAAAAAATTTCATCTATATACAGGTGAACATTCCAGGTTAACTGAAGCTTATTCGGTTATTAGAGGATCAATTTTATTTTTTTAAATCTTAAGAGGTGGAAATCATTTTTTTTTTTAACTAGACACTCTCCTGCCTTCTTACATACAGTATTTTGAGTATAATTTAACCTTTTACTGCTTATTCAGGATCAAATTATGAACATACACTGTAAAAAAAAAAAAAAGATACCTCCCATAGAAACAACTTAGATATAGTGTCTGCACTAACTAAAAATTACTCTTCCTTGAGTTCTTCTGTCTGCTTTTGTTAATTTTTATCTTCTTCCTCACTATTAATGAAACTATATTCAACACAAATACACCTACATCTCATCTATGGGCTAAGAAGCCAAACAACTCAACAGGAAAGAATCAACTATAAGAGTAAATTTACAGCCCGGATTACTTTGCTATGAGTAAAAAGCAAGAAATTTGGTCCAGTGCTTTATGAAAACTACCCTGGCTTCTCCCAAGGCCAGAGTTCTTAATAAAATCCCTGGGTATGTTTCAAATAACTTAAAGTATTTGACTGGAAAGAATGTGGGGTTAATATAGACAAACGGGAACAGCAATTTATCCAAATAGCTGGTCTGGGACTCAGTTCCTGAAAAAAACTGAGCATTCAGGAACTCCTTCTGAGAATATGCATTAATTCCTATCTCAAAATTACCAACTTAGAGTACAGGGCAATGCCTCTTGTTCCCTAGGACGACAGCCCTATTCCCCACAGTGGTTAACAGAAACTAAAATGGCAATGGGTCAGGGTGCTGAATGTGTAGAGGTAAGAATGCCAGGCTGCAATAAAGACCTGGGTCTCTACCCCCAGTCCAATATTTACTACTTGTACAACCCTGAGTCACAGTCTAAATCAATATAACTTTACTTATAAAGTGGAGATTATTTCCCCACTTCTTCAAAAGGCTTCTAATAGAATCAAAATTGAAATCAAAATTAAGTAATAACAGCACTCTGTAACCTGAGAAGCACTCTACTAATATTTTCAACAATCCAATTTGAGGCTCACTATAGGTGTGACAGACAGGACTGGCTACATTTCACATTTTAAAGAGAAATCTGTGATATTCAACTACTGTCACCAGAGGCTGATGCCTCAAGATCCACAACAGAGTTTACATCTTCCCCTAACTTACATGTAAGAATCCAAAAGGAATTCTTTTGGATCAAGTTCTCTTGTCCCTTAAAATATTGGTTCCTTAGGCTTTCCATCCCTTAGCATCGCTTCCCCATGCAATCCCCCCAACTCCCACCACCAACCCCAGTCTTTCCAACCCATTCTTGGTAGAAAACAGACTAACCAAGAAAAGAGAGTAAAGCTCCACACGCCCTAGATAATTATATGCACCATTTGTCTATAATATCAAATCAGCATTTTTCTTCACAAGGGATAAGCCTATCAAAAAAAGGTTCCCAAACTTTCTCAATTCACAGTACCCTTAGTGCCTCAGGAATTGTTTTCCAAGGCACCCCTAGGCTCAAAAATATTACTAACAATTTCCATTTATTAAACAGATCCAAACAACTTAATTAATATTTATATCCTATTTAACTTAGCACCTGTTGGGCACTACACTACTCAAAACCTTGGAATCCAATTGGATGCCACCATCCTCATCTATTTTCACACAGTACTTGCTTATCATGGCAAGGCCAAAAACTCTGCTTTGTAAAGATATAACTTCATCAGAAGGAGTCTGGTGATCTAATGATGAAACCCTGAACTACTCCAGTTAGTAGTTAGAGCAGTGTCCTACAGATGTCACTATATTTCCCTCAAATATTTAAAATATCCCACATTGTCCCCATGAGTTTGCATGAGCAACCCAGTGCTCCTTGGTGCACAATTTGGGAACCAAAGCCTTTTAAGTTTCCAGTCCCCTGTGGAACACCCCTATAAAAACTAGGCCACAGAACTATTTACATGTTCCTAACAGGTTAATAAATTTAAATTCTAAAATAAACATACATCATATCTTTAAATTAGGATGTTAGAGGAGAACTTACCTAAATCAAAATCATACATACAGTAGGTCATCAAAATGTCATGAAGCAAAATCAACCCTGGATTATCTTGGCCTTCATAAAACTTGTTTGTTCGATCTGTTCTGTTAACATCTTTTTCTGAGGAAGAAAATCATCACATATTTGAAAACCTTTAGAATAACAGATTTTTATAAAGCTCACATCTTACAAGTACAGAGTTATTCTTCTTGTTATTAATCTTACTCTCTTGCCAAGCTTTTAAAATGAAAAAATTCATCAAATTCCATTTCAGATATGCAATAAAGTAACATTTTGGAATTTTTTTCCGAAGTCAGTCAACTCCTCTTGGGTATATTTTTAAATATTTTTCAATTTTTATCTAAACATAGAAATCTTTTAATTGAATAGCAGGAAATACATTCAATTAATTAAAACCAACACCAAGTAATAGTTCACATTAGTTAGCAATAAAAATGCCAGTCATCGGCTTCCCTGGTGACCCTGTGGTTAAGAATCTACCTGCCAGTGCAGGAGACATGGGTTTGAGCCCTGGTCCAGGAAGATCCCACATGCCACGGAGCAACTAAGCCCGTGCGCCACAACTATTGAGCCTGCACCCTAGAGCCCGTGAGCCACAACTACTGAAGCCTGAGCGCCTAGAGCCTGTGCTCTCTGCAACAAGAGAAGCCACCACAATGAGAAGCCCGTGCACTGAAACAAAGAGTAGCCCCCGCTCACTGCAACTAGAGAAAGCCCGTACAGCAACGAAGACCCAAAGCAGCCAAAAACAAATAAATAAAATAAATTTATATATATAAAAAATGCCAGTCATGAATACATGTGATAGGCAGTATTACTTGAAAACAGTAATGCAAAAAGTTACTATGCAATCAAGTGTAATCAAACAGATTTGTTTCATTCATAATTGCTTCATTCATTATGAGAAGTACTGTCAACTTCTTTGTCATGTTCCATAACCATCTTTAGGACAAATTACTTCTTCATTCTCATATATACATTATTCAGTTTACATATAAAATAAATAAATAGTTTACATATAAAATAAGCAATCTATTTTAATTTTGAAAAAAAAAGAAAATCCACATTTTTCTGGAAATGATTTTAAGACATTAAAAACAGTTTTAGAAACATCACCAGGAGTGTATCTCAAGTTGTACTGACAATTCAATTAATAAACACTGATACCTGCTAGATGCATCTTGTGAAACAACTAAAAAGGCATTCCCCAAACTTCAATCCCTCAGTAAATTACGAAAAAATAATTTAAAGAAATTTAAAGTGATTAATTTACTCTATAATCAATTTTGTTTAAAAGTTATAACTGTCCTCTCCCCCCATTAAATTTAATAATCTGAAAACATTCTCAATAATTGTTGTGAAGAGATGAGGAGGTATTTTTCAACAAAGCAATCTAAACTCATGATATGAGTTTAGATTCTATAAGGGCATTTTAAAAATCAGCAGAACAATATTCTAGCTTTTTGTTGAGCTATCTTAAAATAGCTTAATAAATATAAATATAGCATATATCTATAGAACTGTGAATACATTTTTCAAACAAGGAAAAGCAATACCAAAAAATCATGCTACAAATGTCAAATTTTATTTAAAAACACCAAAATGTTTCATTCTCATATCATAGTTGATAGAGGTACATGATAAGTTATTTTTTATTAACTCAAGCACAATTTACATAGTCATAATGCCAATATAGAATATCTGCCTTAATAGGTGTTTTAAACACAGTAAAAAGTTATTTGTGCCCTCATGAACTATCTGTCTCTCTTTCCTCTTGTATAGTTATTTAGTACTGACATGCCAGGCAGAAAACAAAAAGGTATCAACAATGATATCAACGGACTTCCCTGGTGGTGCAGTGGTTAAGAATCCGCCTGCCAATGCAGGGGACATGGGTTCGATCCCTGGTCCAGGAAGATCCCACATGCCATGGAGCAACTAAGCCTATTCGCCACAACTACTGAGCCTGCGCTCTAGAACCAGGGAGCCACAACTACTGAAGCCCGTGCGCCTAGAGCCCATACGGTAGTTCTATTTTCAGTTTTTTGAGGGACCTCCATACTCTTTTCCATAGTGGCTGCACCAATTTACAGTCCCACCAACAGTGTACAAGGGTTCCCTTTTCTCCACATCCTCACCAACATTTGTTAGTTGTGGTCTTTTTGATGATAGCCTTTCTGTCAGGTATGAGGTAGTATCACACTGTGGCTTTGATTTGCATTTCTCTAATGGTTAGCAATGCTGAGCATCTTTTCACGTGCCTGTTGCCCATCTGTATGTCTTCTTTGGAAAAATGTCTACTCAGGTCTTCTGCCCATTTTTTAATTGGTTGCCTGGTTTTTTTGAGCTGTTTATATATTTTGGATATTAACCAATTACCAATCCCATCATTTACAAATATTTTCTCCCATTCAGTAGGTTGTCTTTTCATTTTGTCAATGGTTTCCTTTGCTGTGCAAAAGCTTTCAAGTTTAATTAGGTCCCACTTGTTTATTTTTGCTTTAGTTTCCTTTGCCTTAGGAGACAGATTCAAAAAAATATTGCTACAATTTATGTCAAAGAGTACTCTGCTTATGTTCTCTTCTAGGAATTTTTATGATTTCACACCTTACATTTAGGTATTTAATCCATTTTGAGTTTATTTTTGTATATGCTATGAGGAAATGTTCTAATCTCATTGTTTTATATGTAGCTCTCCAGTTTTCCCAGCACCATTTATTGAAGAGACTGTCTTTTCTCCATTGTATATTCTTGCCTCCTTTGTTGTAGATTAACTGATCGTAAGTGCATGGGTTTGTTTCTGGGCTCTCTATACTGTTCCACTGAGCTATGTGTCTGTTTCTGTGCCAGTACCATGCTGTTTCAATAACTGTAGCTTTGTAGTATAGTCCGAAGTCAGGGAGCATAATACCTCCAGCTTTATTCTTTTTTCTCAAGATTGCTTTGGCATTTTGGGGTCTTCTGTAGTTTCACATTAATTTTAGGATTATCTGTTCTAGTTTTGTGGGAAAATGTCATACATTTTCAACCTCTTCTCGCTCTCTCCTCCTTCTGGGACCGCCATAATGCAAATGTTGGTATACTTCATGTTGTCCCAGTGGTCCCTTAAATTGTTCTCATTTTTTAAATTTGTTTTTCTTTTTGCTGTTCTGATTGGATGATTTCCATTATCCTATCTTCCAGACCACTTACGTGTTCTTCTATATCAGCCAGTCTGCTATTAATTCCTTCTAGGGTGTTTTTCATTTCAGTCACTGTATTCTTCAGTTCTGATTCTTTTTTTATATTTTCTAGCTCTGTGTTAAAATTCTCACTATGTTCATCTATTACTTTCCTTACTTCAGCTAGCATTCTTATTACTAATACTTTGAATTCTTTATCTGGTAAATTGTTTATTTCTATTTCATGACTGTTTTCAGGGGTTTTCTCTTACTCTTTCGACTGAGACAAATTCCTGTGTTTTCTCATTTTGCTTAACTTTCACCTAGTTTCATAGAGAAATCGTTTAAAGGTGTCATCATGTGGGAGAACCCCTATACAGTTAGCGTGTGCCCAGTGGCTTTGGAGGGAGAGCTGGATTTGACTTGAACACGGGTCACATCTTTCCTGAGAGCATGCTGGTAGCTATCACCTTGGTAGGAGGTGTGGTTGGAGATGAAGGGCCTAGGGCCAGAGCCAGGTGTGACCTGGGACTTCCCCTCTGCTTGGTGGCTGTCACCTCCCTTTTAGGGCCAGGGCCAAGTCCAAGCTCGCTTCCTCCCCTCGGAGTGTGCACCCCCATGTATCTCCTCCACTGGGGACAGTGCTGGAACAGGAAGGGCTGGTGTGGGCATTCCGAGTGTGTAGGGGCATGGGCTACGGTGGTCCAGCAAGGGTCAGACATTCACACTGCTTCTGATGTTCTGCCTGTGTAAGTGCCAGTAATGGCTGCCCCCACCCTGCTCATATGCTGCTTCAGGTCTGAGCTGCTTCTGTGTCTCACAGCCGATCTTCCAAGCGGGGCTGGGGTGTTTGCTTAGCTCAAGCCAGGGTGTGCACTGGGGCGGTCACAGAAAACCAACCAGTCACTTGTACAGTCTTCAATCCACCCCCTCCACCCTGCCTCAGGAGCAAGAAAGCATGTGCACATTCCTCAAGAGCAGAGTCCAGGCTTCCCACAGCCCTCCTGTTAGCCTCACAGCCCTCCAACCAGCCAAGAGGGCTTGTCTTCCCTCTGCTGGACCCCAGGACTGGGCTGTCCAATATGTGGCTCAGACCACTCATTCCCCAAGGAGGCTCTCCATCCATGTAATCTCCCTTTTCCTCTGAGTCTCCTCCCAGGGACACAGGTCCCAACTTCATCACTTCTCTTTCCTTCCCACTCCTTCCCATATCGTGTGTTATCTTTCTTACTGCACAGGAGTCTTTCTGCCAGTCTCCAGTTAGTTTTCAGTGAGAACTGTTCCACATGTAGATGATTTTTGATGTGTTTGCGGGGGAAGGTGAGCTCTGCATCCTCTACTCCACCATCTTGATCTCCTCCTCTCTGAGAGAAAGTTTTATAACCTTTATTATCTGGCCCAAGTTCACAACAATGTCAGCTTTCTTGGAGGGCTAGAGAGCCAGATAGAGGCTTTGCAGCTAGAAAGAGTGCCCAAATCACATTCTGAAGGCTGCCCTAGGAGGTTCTAGGTATTTCTGTGGTAAGAATCTTTGCCACAAGCCTCTGATTTTTCATTTGGGCCCTAACTCTGTAGTATATACGTGCATTTCTTAAATCTTATCAACACTTCCATGCAACCCTCTCATGCATTTTCAAAATTAAGAAAAAATTACCAATAAGACTTCTATAATCTCTTAACCTCGAATTTCTCTTCTCTTGTTCCTCGCTGACAGATTTCCACTGTAGTTTCATTCTGAAGTATTCATCACTATAGAAAACAATTTTATACCAAAAAAGGTTATTTGAACACCTAAAAAACAAATTTAATGTATCAAAGCATTTATGGTGCTAGTGAGATGTAAATTTATAAATATGATAGTGAAATGTTTAAAGTTACAATCAAAGGAAAAATAAAATAACTTTATACATGTCATAAACTTTATTTAAACTACTAGAATAATTTAGATATGATTTTAAGGAAACATTTACTTCAGTCCTTAATATCAGAACTAAAATTATTCCAGTCATTAAATACTTTAGCCACTAAAGTTTCCAAATAATTACAAAGCTATGAGATTTTTTTTTTTTTAATGTGACATGAGAGTACCATTTTCCAACCAGTTTACTACAGAAACTTGTTGATGTGAAAATGTCTTAGAAGGACTGGCAAACATGTTGAAAAGAGAAAGGACTGTCTGAATTTGAATATACACGTAATGATTGAAAGTGAGCTTTAAATAAAAGGTTAGACTGACAAACTGGGAATAAGTATACCTGGGAAGTTGGTCTGTGTTTCTTTTCAAGTCTGATAATTACTTAAAAATAGAAACACAATTCCAAAAAAAAAAGGCCAGTTTATGTTATAAGAGCACCAGGAAAATAATTTAAAGGTAATTAACCTAAATAGCAAATACAATTATGAGCCATTTTTATAATTTCATAATAAATTGTAAAAATGAATCAAGATAAATGAGATATATTTTAAAATCTATATCTTAGTATGCTTAAAATGTTTATACAAGGGGACTAGAATTTTTTTTACCATCATTCTATATATTCACTAATGTAACTGCAATGAAGTCCCTTTAATAAGTGTTTCTGGTTTGAAATTATCTATAGTGCTCACAATATTTAAATTAAAAAGATGAAAATAAAAATATGTTCCCTTACCCTAGTCTATTCCACTTTATATGGATGAGTTACTTGGATTTCTTTAATGAGCACACAAAAGACCATTACTTACGTTTTTTGTTTTTGTAATTGAGTTCTTTCCTCTTTGCTACTGTCCCAAGGAAAATAACCCAGAAGAAATTTCCATGCTTGTTTTCTCAACACATGACTAAGTCCCTGAAGAAAACATGCATATTAAACACATTTGTAAAAAATGAATGCAATACTTTAAGTTCACAAAACTTGCACATAAACAGAAAAACTACTATTTAAGAGATAGTTTTATATAGGCATACGTCATTTTATTGCACTTTGCTCTACTACACTTCTCAGGTATTGCATGTTTTATTAAATTGAAGGTTTGTGACAACCCTGTGCCAAACAAGTCTACCAGTGCCATTTTTTTGTTTTGTTTTGCGGTACGCGGGCCTCTCACCGCTGTGGCCTCTCCCGTCGCGGAGCACAGGCTCCGGACGCGCAGGCTCAGCGGCCATGGCTCACAGGCGCAGCCGCTCCGCGGCATGTGGGATCTTCCCGGACCGGGGCACGAACCCGCGTCCCCTGCATTGGCAGGCGGACCCCCAACCACTGCGCCACCAGGGAAGCCCCCAGTGCCATTTTTATAACAGCGTTTGCTCACTTCATGTCTCCATGTCACAGTTTGGTAATTCTCGCAATATTTCAAACTTTTTCTTTACTATTGTATTTGATATGGTGATCTGTGATCAGTGATCTTTGATGTTACTGTTATTATTTTTTTTGTTTTGTATTTTTTTAATTAAAATACATATGCTGTTTTCTTAGACATGACGCTATTGCACACTTAATCGACTTAATACAGTATAGTGCAAACATAATTTTCATATGCACTGGGAAATCAAAAAATGTGAGTGACTCGCTTATTTGCAATATTCACTTTACTGCAGTAGTCTGTAACCGAACCCACAATACCTCCGAGGTATGCCTGTACATAAAAATAACTCAATTCAGTAAAAACTACCTTGTTTTTGACTTCCAGATTCTGAAGATGTAAGCAGCTGCCAGAAAGCGTAAACAATGAAGAGTAGACTGTATAGCAGACAGTGGAACTGATTAGTCTTTCTAAACCCAATCCTTACTAGATAAGGGAACTACCACTGAGGAACACAAATGCCTCCTTCACATAACTCACAGAACTTCAAGTAAGAAAGAATACCTTTCCATAGGCTTAATGGTATATCCCTCCAACCCAACCCTCAGGGACATCACAAACACCTCACTCTGTCCTACACGGATTTTAAGGCAACACTCATCAAAAAGGAGTTCATCTCTCCCACCTCCCAAAAGAAAATGAAAACTTGAACACCAACAGTTTAAAATACTAAAGTAATTACCCCTCTAAATATCATCTGCTTCATATTATCTACATTTAAAATTCTTCCTTCAGAATCAATATTCTTAGTCCATTCTTCCAATGATACTGGCTCTCTCCTTTGAACAACAGGTCGTTCGCCCAAATCAATCTAAAACAAAAAGATAAGCAATAAAGAGTACACCTTTAACAAGTGAAATGAAATCAAGGTATATAGAAACTAAAACTAAAATACTATTACTCAGACATAAGTTCTAACATTTCTAATATTTTCCCTTAGTTTCCAATGTTTAGTTTATAAACTGCAATAGCATTCCATACATTTTACCCTCCTACTAAATACACAAATAACTGGGTTATAAATTCAGAAACAAAAAAACATTTGTTGTTTTGGGTTTCAATTACATAAGTACAGAACATTCAACACGTAAATTCTAAAACAGACCCTTCACACTAAATGGTATGCTATATTATTAAAAAAGAGTATTATTCCATTAATCATATTTAAAATTAGCTTTTCTTCCAATCTAAAATTTGTAGCTCTCAGAATTGATTCATGATCCATTAGCTCTACTTGGCATTTTCTACAGGTTTTCATTCAATTAACAGATGTTGGTAATTTTAAAATGCCATTTGCAAGATAAGCCCTTTAATTAAGTACTACAATTGAGATATTTTATAATGTTCTAACTATGTGCAGCCTAGAATTGTAGCAAATTCAAGTCTTGTTGAGCATATATAAAGATTTACCATAATTCAAGGCCAAAATCCATCTTACTTAAAAAAGAAAAGATTCACATAAGAATAAAAGCCCACGAGTAGTGTCCTGACTAGCTGCCTGTGCAGAGTGTCTGAGAAAACAAAAATTACGAAGAACAGAACTAGGGGCAACATGCAAGGCTTACTATTTACTCACTGCTATACACTCAATGAAACAAAAACCTGTTCATTATTATCAAAAGGTAATCAAAGAAAGAGATCCAACACTGATGAACAGAGAAGTATAAGTAGTAGTTGATGAAGAAGAAACCAGGAATTTGGTGGCAGGACAAGCATTAGTCGTTAGATATATGAGTGAGCAAAAGTTATAAAGGATTGTGAGAAGAGGCAGGTATGACCAAAATTGAGTTTCTATTTCTATAACATTCAGTACACTTTAAAAAGCATTTCTCCTGCTAAAATACAAGAGCTATATTAATATAAACTCCACTCACTCTTGTGATGACTTCAAATCCTGGTTCTTCTTGCTGATTTATCTTTAAACCTGGAATAGCATCACTAAGAAAATCTGCCATCTCTGAAGGTGGTCGTTGATGTGCAGAAGGATCGCTGCCTCTTAAACTGTCAAAAATGTAGTTTGTGACTTTGGAAAATCCTACCATAGTGGCTGTATAAGGGTCCTTTTTAATCTTCTATGCAGTAGAAAGAAAAATATTGGCAAAATTAATTCAGATAAAGAATAAAAATACCTCATGACAGGCAAAAGGGCAAAGGTTTTTAAAGGGGGGGAAATCAGAACTAAAACAGAGCATTCTAAGATTATTTTAAAATTTTATTTTTTTCTGGGAAGAAAAATTTAAATTTTCTAAGCCAATTTTTTCATTTGGTTAAAATAGTACATTAAATAGCAAGCTAATGCTACTGATTGAATTGCAGATAAACACATGATTTGCAGGCTTCATTCAATCTGCACACACCAGAAATATCTGCAGTGCTTACTTTCCACTGATGGACGGCCCACAACAGCTTTCTTCTCTCTAACAGTCCTGCCTTCACAGAAAAAAATATTTCTTGAAGTGGGTAGTACCACACTAGTCTAACACAAAATATTTGATAGCTAAGTTTAAACGCTCACAATATTTAAATATTAGCTGACATTTTAATCTAATTATATAACTGGTGAATCATGCCAACAAGAGTAATTTGTTCTGGACAGTGCTGTCCTAGAAAAGTTTTTCTACTGCTAGAGTTACTTCTAAATCCCAAACTGCCTGCTTATTCATATTTAGCAAAAATAGTTACTTCTTAAAGGTCTATCTTTAAAATGATTATTTTCACAATAAGAAAAACAGTTCCCTCACTTTTTATTTTAATCAGTATTTAGCTCTTTTGTCCTCCCTCCTAAAAAGTTCCCTCTTTATCTTCAGAACCAAAAAGAGATACCATGTGGGACAAAGAAGCACTCAAACATTTGTTGAATGAATAAGTGAATAAATGAATGAGTAAACAAAAATGTCATTAGTTTACATAGCAACCTGAGTGAAAAATAAATTATCTTTATTTCTGCCTGTGTTAAGGGCACATTTTTAGCCAAATGCAAGAATATACTCAAATACTTTAAGAGGAATTAGACTAAACTGACCCCAAATGAACCAACTTAAACATCAAATAAAAATTCAAACCAGATTTTTGCATAAGCTTATCACTGATTAATTCGAAGTGTCTTACCCAGTGACTTTTCACCTAATCAGTGCAAGCTATGATAATAAAAATCTGATGTCCAACTTCAATTATGATAAAGGGGAAAATTGCTGTAAGAGTAATTAAGAACCAAGGAAGCTTCTGAGTCTTACAAACAATATGACACATATTATTCTTTCTATAAAATTACAGAGAATAGTTCCATAAGGTTTACACATGCAGACACTTGCCTCATTCTGTATAATCTCTGAGAAAGTGAGAGGTACGATGCATATAAAATAATGCGGTCAGACAAACAGATTAATATAAGATAGACTAAGGAAACATACTTGTATTATACCATATGCTGGTTCATCAAGAAGATTTTCAAAAGACTGTGAAAGACTCTTATTCTGACAATTCACAAGAAGTGTTCTTTTGTCTTGCGGAGATCTGTGATAGAAAGAAGGGATTTGTAGAAAACAGTAGCACTCCGCATCAATGACTACCTAAATAATTACTAATGCACAGTTATTTTTCCATAACAACAACAACAAAAAACCTTAAATGTCCAGTTCTAAAAGTGTTTCCCATTAATTCAATATTAGCAAGTACTTAGTAACTATCTTAAGTGAGTTCCAAAACTACATGAAACATTAAATATTAAATTAACAAATATAAAAGGGATAAAGTATATTTTTATTCTAGGTAAAGCCAAGAGGACTAAATTATAATGAACCCAAACTTTTGTTTAGAATTATAGTAGAAAATTCTTACAAATATATCTTCCATTATAAGAATATATCTTCTCTTATAAAGAAAGTTGAAACACACTTTAGGATTCATCAGTATATATAATATGTACACTACAGGAAAATGTCCTATTTTGAAATGGTTTCCAACTTCACTCCACAGCTTGGTAGTACTGCAATATAAGATGTTAAAAATACAAGATACAATGTCTTAATTATTTGTTAAAGATCATTAATTATGCCAACCATTATTATAAACACACATGGTTGTAATGTACAGTTCAGGTACAGTATATTTTTAGTTCTTGCTTATTGAGCTCCGGATATGTTTTTCTCCACACTTCCTAATAACTACAGAATAAACAAAATGCTTTCCAAATAGACATCTAATTTGAAGTAATCAAATGAATTATCCAGTCTTTTTTCTGTTCAAAAAGTTTTATAATTTAGTAAGTCAGCTGTAATAAATCCACAACTTTTGTGTTTAAAAACAAAAATTAAATGCATTATTTTGCTGCTATCTACTTCTAGTTTATTATAAATGTTTGAGATAAGAACTTTAATAACAGTTATCTCTTCTCAATTCTAACATAACAGGATGCAACAGCAATGCTGGGGGGATATGAAATCCAAAACAGGATCTTATTCTTACTTAGAAACAGCACTCGATCATCAAAGACAATAGTAGCTGAATAAGCCCCTTAGCTTCTTAAAAGAGCTAAGGTTGAGTCATTTGAAGTAGGAAGAAAATAACTTTTTAAACGTTCAATTTTCATTAATCACCATTTTTCTGAACATCTTCTGGGGGTCATGCTTATTAACATGAAGACCTATAGGTTCTCACAAGGCATTTTTTAATGATAGGTCAACTTGTAAACATAGCACCAGAAAAAGAAAAGTAACTAGTATAGAAACATATTTTTTTCCTAACACAGTGCTGCTGGTACTATGGTTATTATTTTTTGTTTCTAAAAATAGATTAAGTCAAATTTTTTCTTTAAACTATAAATAAAAAAATGATCATAAAAGTCAAAACACTGGCTATGCATGCTGAAGGGGGACACATACGCAACCTTCAGTTATCTGTGCCCAGCCAATTATTATGGCTTCAGATCTAAAACTATGGTCACAAAGCTGGAGATGGGAAGAAGAAATGACTGCTCAACCAACAAAGAACCACAGATACTTTTTTACAAAGGAAGGATTTCTTTTTTTTATACCTAATGCTCTGTGATGAGGGGCTGGGGGAAGTCACATTAGACTCGGTTGACACTGAAGAAATCAACAAAACATTCTTTAAAGTATATCAGTAAGAGAACAGGTAATAATGTTGCTAAGAACTTCAGAGCTCACCAAAAGGAGGGCTGGCATTCCAGAATATTGTTACATTTCCACCTGCCAGGTTACCACACTGATTTAATCTGGGAAGATTAAATATTATATTTATATATTCTGGGGATATTATGGATTCTGGGAAGTTGATCACTCATGACAACATTATTCAAGGCTTTCAAAAACTCATTGCAGCAGTAAGATAGAACTTTTAATGATGCTAACATCAGCAATTCTATTAGATCCTACTAAAGGGCTTAAAGAAAACCATTGCCTAATATCCCAACTACAGACGCATTACTACTAAAACTTCAGAAGTACTTTGGAGTGAGCCTCTCCCAAAAGCTTCAGAATTCAGAAATTATAACAGTTGAAGAATTTTTGTGCACTGAGATGTAATAGTAACTATTTTATATTGCCACCGAGAAGACCAATATGGAAAGCTAAAGAAATAAATAAAAATATCATTGCAAAAGACATAAAGCCAAAAAGGTTAATAAAAAAAAAGTACAGAATATTTACAACAAAACTATATAGTTTATTCTCATCCATATAATTTATACATATATATGTGTGTGTATGTGTATGTATATATGTATGTGTGTGTGGATATATGTATCTCACAAAGGGAATAAATGAGGGTCTAGGACCTAATCTCATAAATGACTGGTGCTATAAGATGATACAACCAACTTGGCTTTTTAAGGAAATATTTTACTGCTTGGATATTTATGTATTAGTTTTAAAATGGCCCAATATATAAAATCATTTTAACAGAACCAACCAATAACTTTCATTCATATCCTAGCAACCAACTTGGTTCCAGAAATGTAACAAAAATGTATCTGTGGCTCATTCTTTTACCCAGCTGAATACCATGTTCCAAATGGTGATAAGTCAAAGAACACTAAAGAATATCAATGAATAGGACAATTTGTTTATCCCAGTAGATAAGAAAACCATTTGAGAAATAATAAGCCTCAAGAAGCTGGCCTATTTTGCACTGACTAATCCAGTTAATGAAACTGAAAGAAGGAACTGTGCATAGTTACCCAACCTTTACCTCGATCTTTCAAGGCTGCACATCCCTAGCAAATCTGCAATTTCTGTTTGTCTGTATGGTAAGACCCTTAATTCGTTACAGGGAGTGTTAGGAAGACATCATGGCCACAGGTGCAAGCCACATTCTTCAATTTAGGTTAATCAGAGAAAAAAAGATAATGTGGTCTGAATCTCCCTCTATTGATGTTTTGAACTCAGAAAACACAGGAAGGATGACCCAGGAACAGAGTGGCTGGGATTCCAGCGAAGCTGCTGACACCAAGGTTTTCCTGGTCTACCCTTCTTCTTCCGGTCTCCACAACAATCTGCGACCATAGGAACATGACTCTGGAAGTACCATTTTGCTTAGGATAACTGCTCCAGAGACAGGAAATGATACCTAATAAAGTAAAAAATGGGGGATATTTGGGACTTTTCATTTCTTTGGACTTAACTGTGAATTCCATTTATTTAGATCATAAGTAATGAACATAAAAAACAAGAACCTTTAACATCTCCCTAAGAATCTGATAATGGAAGATGGTTTATACAAATATGGGATTTATTTTTATACTGGTGACTGTTTATCTGGAATATCTATATTCTACCACCTGGACTCAGCATATATGACACAATGCAGTTGGGCATAATTTATGATGGGAAAGAGAATGGGGGGGATGCTTATTTTCTGCCTAGTGTACAAAGGGGCCTTCAATTGGGGATAAAATATTTGATGTACTATTCTTACACATTTCAGACTATTCAGGGGGCAAAGAATAAACTGGCCCCTCAGTGTCACAGGAGAATACACAATGGAGAAGTGGCTGGTACTAAGGATGAAGCTTTTAAAGCTCACTTTACACAGCTATCTCCTCTCCCAGAAACAGCCACATCCTTGGTTGACCATAAATGTGATTAAGCCTAGTGGGAAGAGAGGAAACAGAGTGTAGGAAGTCAGACTCCTCTGCTAGGTTCTTCTCTTTGACCATGTCATTAAAGGCTATAATTAATCACATGCTTACATTCTATCCCATTTTATCCTCTTCTTAATCTCATTCTCTCTCAGGGCTTCAATTACTACTAACACACACACACACACACACACACACACACACACACACACACACAAACCTACATATTATCCTATTATATGCTCTCATCGTGCTATATTCCTGATTCATAGTACTTATTACAGCTGAAAACTTATGATTATTTGTATAAGCGATCTTTTTCTTTTCTGCAATAGTACAAACTCCATGAAGACAGACACCATATCTTTTTGACTAAGTGCTCCTTTCCAGCACTTAGTATGATGTCTAGAACATAGTAGGTCCTCAAAAAAAAAAATACTTGTTGAATGAAAAAGTAGAGAGAGGGGAACACCATTCCCATGGCTTCTTGTTTCCAGGTGGAAATATGCACTCCTAGTAAATAAAATCTTCATAGGGACACATCTGACTGCTGAGATCAGGAAAGAGTAAGGTGCATGCATGGCATAACCCCTTCCAGGCTCTCTTTATCTCTTGGATCTGCCTGCCAACAGAGAAGGTGGTTTCTAGTCTGCTCTCATTCATGTCATAAGTGGTCTGCCCTCACTAGGGAGACCTGTGGTTGTCCAAAAATGATAACTGCAACATTAATTTGGGCTGCAACATTAATTTGGGCTGAATTATTATGATGCTACATATCTAAGCCTAACCAATACAGAAAAGGAAACATAGTTTCACTTACAAACGTCATTAAAACATCACCAACACATATTTAAGGTACATATTCTCTTATAAGCACCTAAGTAATTGTTGAGTCTATCCTTGAACCCATCCAGGACAGAAAACTCTCTACCTCATGAGCTAATTCCTTGTAATTTCTACCCCTCGAGCTATTTCCTTCTAGTTTATCTCTGGAGTCATACAAAACAAATCTAGTCTATTTCTTTTAACAATCCTTTTGAAATTATTTGTAAAACTGGTAAGTATCATGCCATTTATTCATTCAACTAAGATTTACTGAACAAATGGGCCAGGCACTCTGGCTAGGAATTTAGGAGAAAGTGTAAACAAGATAGATGCAATCCCTGCCTTTATGGGCTTATATTCTAGAGGAAAACGTAACAGAAATAAACAGACAATGATTTTATTCTGTTAAGGGCCATGAAGGAAGCAAACAAGAGAATGAGAAAGCAAAAAGGAATGGGGGTGGGAACCTACATTAAATGGGAGACTAAGCATCCAGAAAAGCCCTTCTGAGGAAGTGACATTAAACTGAGACCTCAGGGATAAGAAAGGGAGAAGAATATTCTAGACAAAAGAAATACATATAGGACCCTAAGACAAGAAAGAGTTTAGGGCATTTCAGGAACTGAAAGAAAACCATGTGGCTAGAATATAGAAGAGAATGGCATGAGATGAGGTTGAAGAAATAAACAGAGCTAAGATAGGGCAGGCCCTCACTGACCATAGTAAGAAGCTTGGGTGTTTTTTTTGTTTTGTTTTGTTTTTTTGCGGTAGGCGGGCCTCTCACTGCTGTGACCTCTCCCATTGCAGACGGAGCACAGGCTCTGGACGGACGGAGCACAGGCTCTGGACGCGCAGGCTCAGCGGCCATGGCCCACGGACCCAGCCACTCCGCGGCATGTGGGATACTCCCGGACCGGGGCACGAACCCATGTCCCCCGCATTGGCAGGCGGACTCTCAACCACTGCGCCACCAGGGAAGCCCAGCTTGGGTTTTATTTAATGGTTCACCACAACTCCTTCAAGTTAAATCGCCACATCCCCACATTTTTCATGATACCTTTTGATCCCTCTCATTACACTAGCCATCTTTTTCCACGTAGTATAGTTAGTATAACACATCTAAAATCTAAAATGCTAAAATGTTTAAAACTAAGTGTTTAAAACTAAGAGTTCTCCAAAATATGATCTTATCAGTACAGAGTAGAGAGGGACTACCACTTCATTCTAGATACTATGCTTTAATCAACAGTCTCAGAATGAATGAGCTCTTCTGTAACAGTTACATCACAACACTGATTGATACTGAGCTTGCTATGATGCTAAGACCCCCAAGTCTTTAACAGCTGCTATTCAACAGCCAAGCCTTATGCCCCAGTCATGATAAATGCTCCTCCTGAAATCTACTTAACCCCGTAGGTGGTAGCCTATTCACAGCTTCTCACTTCAAGATCCAAGACCCACATACTACCAACCAGATCTGACTTTATGATTACAGGTACTAATCAGCATGCCTAGTGCCAGCCAGAGGTGGTCAACATGGTAAAGGAAGAGAATTTCATGCCGAAAAACATAGAGTCAATATCTTTCAACTTTTGCATTATTCCTAGCTTTATATAATCTACATTTAGGTATGACATTACTCTATTAAAGTGAGGACATTATTAATGAAGTTAACAATCATCCCTACGATTCCCCAAACTAAAAATCTCAACTTCTCCCTTCTTTTCTCCTCCACATATCCAATCAACCACAAACTCTAACACTAAATATTCCTCCAACACTTCTTTCTTGTCACTCCCCTAGTTCACGCTACTACAAGCTCACTAGATGACTGGAACAACCTCCTAACATGATTTACAAGACCCTTCATGCTCTGGCCTTAACTCAGCTCTTTGGCTTCATCTTTAAATCTTGTACCCTCCCTTCCCCCACTATGCAGACCTGTGATACTGAACTACTCTGTTCTGTGATTACGTCGTGTTTTACATACCTCCCTCTATCTAAAACATCTCTCCGTCTAAATATCTCCTTCCCTTTCATGCTAACGTTCACACAGTTGTCAAGTCTCAACCTAGATGTTACCTCCTCCAGAAAGTCTTCCCTGACCCCTACCCAACCCCCAGTCTGAATGAAGTATACTTCCTCCCTTCCTTGTACTTCCTCCATCTTATTTCTTGAGTTTATTGCTATTTACTGGTCAGCATCCTTCACAAGACCATAAACTCTCAGATATCCGAGAACATGCCTGTTTTGTTCACTACTAAGTATCAAACAACCAGCACAGTGCTCAGAACTAAATAGATACCACAATTGTATTTGCTGAGAGTGAAAGCGAGAAAGAGTATGTGTGTACAAATGCACATGGGTAAATAAATGGAAGACACAAGATTTCTGGAAAGTGAGAAAGCCCTAACTTCCACACTTACAATAATTTTATTTAGATTTGTCTGACTTAATTTGTAGCATTACAAATGAAACTCTATGTTTAACAGAAACTACATAATAAAAGATAAAACTGGTAAATATATAATCCATAAATTATTGATGTATCATCATTCATTTGAATGTGTATTAAAATACTGAACCATTTTTTTCTTTAAAACACTAATAAGGTGATAAGTTGCAGTTCCAAATTACTAAAATGGCAAAATTTTATTCAGTCACTCATCCAAAGTAGTCAATATTCCAGAAAAAACAAACCTGCTTGAGCCCTAATATGCACATAGGTCACTGATACCCAATGACAAGTAAAAACAGTTCGCCTTGGGACCATCACAACAATCCGGTTTTGATAAGTAGGAAATAATTTGATACTTACTCACACAATACCACATATTTTTCAAGAGAGTCAATCAGTAGTTTGCTATCTCCTTGATGAAAGTGCAGAGCAGGGAGAACGACGTCATCCTTTAGACAGAATACCAAATACGACCAGCCCATACCCTCTTTGTTTTGCTTGATTGATTTCAGGTCTGTCAAACTGAACAGGAATGACCATTTGCTTTTCCCATTTCTATGACTTGGAGCATCTTAAAAACAAGAAAGTGGGGCAAAATATTTTTGTTCACCTTTTTAAAAGGTACTGACAGCACTCTTCATGACTGCCTAACAGATATTTGTTGAACCTAGGGAACAACTACAGCACTGATATTACCATGGCTTCCACCTGTATTAGAAATGGCTACATACATTTTCTTAAAAGAATAGTTTTTAAAATAATTATCTTACTGTATACAAATTGAAAAAAATACTACCCTTATTTAAAATATCAGCTTTGCCCCAAAATGATCATGGCTTTGGAAGCAAGCAGGCCAGACTCAAACTGCAGCACCACCATCTTACTAACTGAATGATTTGGGGCAAATAATTGAATCTCTCTGAGCCTCAGTTTCTTCATCTGTAAAATGGAGATAATTATACTTACCTCCCAATGTTATCCTAAGAATTAAAAGAGATAATACTGTCAACTAATGAGTACAGTGCCAAGTATATAGTAAATATTCAATAAATATTCACCTTTTCCAATTCCCTCAAATACAAATGGCATGATGCATTTGGAGAGGCATTTAAAACAAAACAAAAAAAACAAAAACAAAACCAACCTTTATTCCTCACTTCCTTTTGGAATTATTTTTACTAGATTACATTGAGTGAAGGTAAAAGTATACCAGTATAAAAAGTAAGGGGGGAAAGTGGGGGTGCGTGGGATGAACTGGGAGATTGGGATTGACATATATGCACTATTGATACTATGTATAAAATAGATAACTAATGAGAACCTACTGTATAGCTCAGGGAACTCTACTCAGTGCTCTGTGGTGAACTAAATGGAAAAGAAATCCAAAAAACAAGAGGACATAATGTATATGTATAGCCGATTCACTTTGCTGTACAGTAGAAACTAACACAACACTGTAAAGCAACTATACTCCAATAAAAATTAATTTTAAAAAAAAGTAACATTAGAGTGAGTACACAGACAGACATTTGCAAAAACCCAAAGAACAGTGGGGAATTGAGGATGAAAAGGTAACTAAGTTGTGAATGCTTCAAAGAGAATAAATACATTCAATCTTCCTGCTAAATCAACCTTCTACTAAATTAAGACCTCAGTTCAAACCAAACTATAGCTATGTAAAATAAAGCATTTCCTAGTGTGTGGGGGCTGTTTACAGAAGCTTAAAATCCTAGGTTTGTGAATAATATTGCAATTGATAACAAGCAATGTAAAGATTATCTATTTAAATAAAAATTTAAAGAACAAGGGAAAAAAGTTATCTAATACTTATATTTAATTTCTAATCTAAAAATGTTATTTTACTTGAACATTTTAACGCAGACTTAAGCATGTCATGTCTCTGAAATTTTAAAAGACCTTTTCTCTTATGTTATTTGCTAAGAAGTGTCATACTATCCTGTTATTGAACATCTTTATTAATTCCATCCCAACACTATCAATTCCACAAAGATAAACTGTATAGATTATATCTGCTTATAGAACTTACTCAAAGGGTAGATCAGTCAGTACTGACCTGCATGTATGTCACCTTCCTATATAGTCAGAACACTACAGCTCCATCACCTCCAACAAAATCTCCTAAACTGACACAGAAACCTACAGCTTACAGAAACCTCTACCTGGCAAGGAATGCAGACACCATTACTCTTTCATGGACACTAGCAAGTTATCATTTGAATCAAAGTCCAGAAAGGCTAAGTAACTTATCTATGCAGTGCCCTGCCTACTTCCACACCAGTTCAGATGGTGAACTCATATCTAAGGCTGATACCAGATTAAGTACCACGTGCTCACTTTACGACACATCATGTTTCACTGCAATTTATATTATAGAGCTCATAACACCATCACAAACTAATATGAAAGTGAGAACAATTCTAGAATTCCAACATTTTATGAATCACTTAAGTGTGAATGCACCTGGACTACGTCGACGTAGAAAGGATACATACTACTAGATTATCTGCAAAGACCAAAAATATTTTCACAGCAAAACAGCAATGAAAAACCAGATACCATTTTTTATCTTAAATTCCACAAAAAGTATTTAATAAAAGTCATGCAAGAAAATCATATGAAGAATATTAAATAATATATGCAGGCATATCAGAAGTTTGTGCATATTCAAATGTAAAAATTTTACACAGATTTTTCCCTTGTTAATGGAAGAGACACACATTACATATTAAATACAAAAGAAAATTCCTCACACATTTCCTCACTTAAAGCTCTGATAAACAATGAGACAAACATTACAAGTCAATCCCAGAAGTCCCTTTTCTAGAGTATAAGCTTCATGAGAACAAGAACTTAATTCTGTTCACAGCTTTATCCCCAGTGCCTAGAAGAGTGACTAGCAGATAGTAGGTAGTCAAAGATGTGTTAAATAAATGAATAATCTACTAACCAAGTAAACAGAAAAGTAATCTGCAATTTGGTCTACCAATAATAGCTAACCAGAATTAGAAGTTGTTACAAAGGAAAACTAACAGAATCCAACAGTTAACTCAAAATTTCCTTCTTTCTCCTTAAACAAAGGTAAATAAAGCTAATTAGTTCTGATGAACTTACTGTGTTACCCAATATATGTAAAAAATAACTCCAACACACTGACGTGGGAAAAATGGCCATAACAGCAAAAAAGTAAACAAAACAATTCAGTAAGTCTCCATATGTCTTGAACAGAATTAACAGCAAGGACGTGACATTTTATCTGAATGGGTTTCCAGAACATCATGGCAGTCTGCTGTTCTGGGAAGATATATTTTCAAAACATTTGATCTAATATATAAAAACAAAGACTTAGCAGTATATTTAAGAAATATAAAGTTTAAAAAGTCTTCAATAGTCAATTTTTTTTAAAGGTTTGTCCCCATTTTGCTCTGTGAATCACAAAAAAGGTAAAAAGTGTGAAGTTTATAATAATAAAAATTTTATTTGAAAAAATGCTTTTCCAAAGTGTAAAAAATTATGGCAGAAATTTAAATTCTGAAACATCAAGATTAGAAAATGTCTTCTTTAAGAAGGAGTTTTGATGAAATATGATTGGATGAGGTAGACAGTCTAGGATAAGATGGGATGGAATGGGATGAGATGAAACAGAGTAAATGTACTTCATTAACTCCTTGTTCTGTTAAATATGTGCATGTGTATGCACACTGGGCCATACTGTGCAATGTGTTTCTTTCTGCTATCATAAAACTTTTTAAACAGTGGAGAAAAGAAAGAAAAAGAAATGTGTCCTTAACTTTTAATAATTACTAAATAAAGGCTCCTTACAAGGCATAATGCAATGCCAAGATACATAAGCAGTATTTAGATCTGTGGGTTTTTTGCTAAGCTACACAGCTACACAGAGGTTCTCAACTCTGCACACTAAAATAACCAGGAGGGCTTTTGAAAAATACATAAAAATAGGGATGCCCAGGCTCCATCTCCAGAGTATGATTTAATTTGCTGGATGAAACCCAGGCACTGGTACTTTTTTCAAAAGCCTAACTTCCCCATGTGATTTCAATGTGCAGCCAGTTAAAAAACCATTAATCTAAAAAGATCTTTATTGTCAGATTATGCTTTTCTCAAACATGTAATGCTTCTTTTATGAAATTTTGAAAACTCACTCCTTTTGCTCATTTCTGTAACCTTTTTCATTTTCAAGGATTTAACAATATTAGGCAAACAAAAAATAGCAATTCACATAAACCAATCCTGAAGATCCAGTCTAGAGAAGTTAAAAATCCCTCACATGTTAAATATACTAAAATCCTGTGGTTTTATCCTTCCTTAACATTTCTGCATTGTTCTGGTTAAGAACCTTCCCTAGAATGGGAATGCAAAACAACAAAAAAAAAGACATATATGCATGAGCTGGCTGTTATCCAAAGTCTGTGACTTACTATTTCTTAATTGCCACTGTTCCCAAGAAATGATACAGTACAAAGTATAACTACTGTATGAGAATGATTCCCCAGGCCATACATGAAAATCAATTTTACTTAGTAACAATGCTATATAAACGTAGCAATACATATTCTAGTCAATTTAGGCTAGACTTTTTGAATCTGGTAAATGCGGATAAATCCTAAACTGAGATCAAAATCACTGAAAGATAAAATATCCTATTAGTTATAATACACAAAGAAATCAATAGAAAAAAATTTTAACTCTATACAGTGTTTAATATTTTTTAAAGAGATCACAAATAGGCGGGCCACATCACAGGTGGGCTAGCTAGATCATATCTGGGGTAGTATACATGTTCTATCAGATTGCTAGGTTGGCTCTTTTCTGTTATCTACATGTAGGTAGTCACCACACAGCAAACATAAATTTAATGTATATATAAAGGACAACAGATGCGGAACATATACAAAGGGGAGTTGCAATGAGCTGTGAAGATACCAGTAAACACTGAAATTAGAACGGCATGGTTTAGTGGTATACTTCATCTCCCCCTGGTGCTTTAGGATGAAATAACATGATTTTTTTTTTTTAATTCTACTGGATTAAGAAAAATGTGCATGAGAGATAGCCAAAGCAATTTTTTTTTCTTTTTTTTCAAAGCAATTTTTTAAGTGTTTCTATTTTCTGCCATTAATAACTACAAAACAGAACAAATATTTTTAAAGCCTTTTTACGCGGTCACAACCAACAAAGCAACAAAAAGATGAAAAAGGAATATAAATAAAATGGGAATTATACATATTAATCAAAGCACCAACTCATCCTTCTTCTAAGAAACATTAAAGGATTTTCTTTGCACTTTTGTTTATATTATATAGTAGCAAATCAGTTTAAGATTTCAAACGATTTAATTCATACCTCCATTGGTATGTGGTTTCTTTTTAAATGAAATTGTATTAACCATGTCCCACTCTGCTTCGTAACTGTTCAGATGTTCCAGTCCTCGATGAGCTCTTTCTTTTGGGGCCTGGGTCCATTCCACGACTGAACTGGAGTCCTAAAATAATTATAACATATAAGATATTTAGGGACTAAGACTAGAATTTCATTTCAATCAATAACGTCTTCTCAGCTTCTATATAAATTAAGTTTGTAGGTTGTGGCAGATACCTCTGGTGGGAAAGCCAAACACTATTTCCTACCCTTTTCTCCCTGGCTCAGCTGACCAAAAAGACAAGAAAACCTTGTCCAGATTCTCCTGCAGTTAGGGTTGCCAATGAAATATAAGCATAAGTCAACAGTAGGGCCTTGGAAATGCTTTTGCTTTCCTAATAAAAGCTCCATCCCTTTTTCCCTATTTCCTGCTTTTGATGCAGCTATGCTGCCTAAAAACATAATAGCCACCTTATAATCATAAAGACAAACACTGCAAATAGCTCCAAACCTCCAGGCTTCTGGTTATTTGAGGAACATACCCAATGGTGGTTACTTATTTAAACCACCATTGGTTGCACATGTCTCTTAATCAAAATTAGCTAAAAGCTACAAATACCATATCTACATGTTCAGTTCTAAAGAACTTTCTATTTTAAAAGAGAATAAAACCAAAAGTCTAAAATGCTATGTTAATAATCTGACTAAATCAAAAAGTTTAACTTCTATTCAACAAAAGATACCACACATAAGTTAAAGATAAGCAAAACTGTGTGAAAATGTTTCCAAAACATATGGAAGATGACAGAAAAACATCCAGAATACAAAAACAACTCCTACCTATGTACTGAGAAATCAACAAACATCAAAAGAGAAAAATAAGGAAATGATATGAACAAGCAAATCAAAGAAGAAATATGAAGTGACAAACAAAGGAAGATGTCCACCCTCAGAAACAATCCAAGAAAAGCAAGTAAAGATGAATTTAAATTTTTCTGGCCCATTCAATTAAAAAATAAAAATATGGAAGACAGTGTGAGGAAATGCTGTATCTCACACTGTTGATGACAGTGCTAATTAGTACTGACTCAAATGTATAATTGAGTCATATTTATTAAAATTCAAAATATGCATGTTTCACAATAACTCTCTTCTCATCTACTTTAGAGAAATACACATGTATACAAAGAGGCAGATACAAGAATTTTCATCACAGAGTTGTTTGTAAAAGTGAAAATCTGAATATATCTTATCATCCATCAATGAAGGAATAAGTAAATAAACTAGCGGGTAGCCAATAAAATGCTAGGCAGAAGTTTAAAGACTGATATCTGTTCATGTGTATATATGTTCAATAATGTAAATAAAACGAAGTAAATAAAATGAAGTTAAGAAACAATGTATGCAGTATAACAACTACATGGAACATATGTAATTAGAAACACACTAGAGAAAACCAGGGATGAATGAATGAATGGATGGATGGATGGATGGATAGATAGATATGATAGGAAATGTGTACCAATAAAAGTCTGGAAAGATATACATTAAACAGGGACAGATTAGGGACAGGGTTCTAGTCAAGCAGGACTTCAACTTTCTATTATTTGAATTCTTTATAACAAGAATGTATTCGTGTATTGCTAGTGTGTAATTCTTTTTAAAAATGGAAAAAGGGGGCTTCCCTGGTGGCACAGTGGTTGAGAGTCCGCCTGCCGATGAGGGGATGCGGGCTCGTGCCCTGGTCCAGGAAGATCCCACATGCCATGGAGCGGCTGGTCCCGTGAGCTATGGCCACTGAGCCTGTGCGTCCGGAGCCTGTGCTCCGCAACGGGAGAGGCCACAACAGTGAGAGGTCCACGTACCGCAAAAAAAAAAAAAAAAAAAAAAAGGAAAAAAGAAGATTTATAGGAACAGGAATATATTATAAACAAAAGAAATTAATAAGAAATAGAAACAGACTGAAGAATAGGGGGAAAAGCTGAATGAATGAAGTTATAAAGTGTAGTGTTTTTTCCTCCAAGTCCTTCCTCTGATGTCATTTTTCAGGGAGCCCTCCTCGTTTGCCCAATTTAAAAAAATGCAACCCTTACCACCATCACTACCAACTTTCCCATCAATAGTAGGGAAAGCGAAGCAGCATTTACAGAACCCCACCCCACACAAAGGCTTGGAACTAGTAAATCAGGTACTTCTGGAAACTAGAATAAAGGTTAAGCTGAAAACAGGACTACTAACAAAAGTTGAGAAGACTGAAGGTTTATTCATTGTAAAAGGTAAAACAGATTATCTGTGGATTAGGAGAAACCAGGGACACTGAGCAAAGAGATAATACACTGAAAACAGGAGAATTAACTGAAAGTTCATCTATATAATAAGTTGGCAAGACTCCCAGCTCTCTTCCTCCACTCAGTTCCCACAACAGTGGAATCCAGCTTTCCCTCTCCAGGCAGGAATCTGTAGATTCTTCTCTGACAAATGACTAGCCCACAAAAGAAGACCCAGGTTTCAATATCGGGGATTCCCCAAGGAAAACAGCCTAGCCAAGTCACCCTGAGTCCCAACTATTAACAAACCTACCCATACATAGAGAGAGTATAATCAGTTTTTTGTGTTTGCTGTTAAATATGAGCACCACAATACAAAGATCACCAAATGTCAAAGGCAAGTGTTTACATAAAAGATAAAGTCCAAATGAAATACGAAAAAAAAAAGTCAATTAGAGGAGGTGGACTATATACAGAGATGAAAACATCTAAAATACTATCCCTCAGAAATAAGGAAGAATAGTACATCCATGAAGAACAGGATACTATTTTTTAGAAGAGGGGAAAGGGGACACATAACAAAATGTATTAGAAATCTAAAAAACAGCAAAAATGAAAAAGGCAATAGAAGAACTGGAAGATAAAACTGAAGAAATTTCCTAGAAAATAATACACACATACACAAAGAGTTAGAAAAGTATTAAAATATTACAGGACCAGTCCAAAGCATGTAGAGTTCCAGAAAGAAAGAAAATAGAAAATGGAGATGAAGAAGAAATCATCACTAAAATAATTCAAGAATATTTCCTAAAAACTAAAGGATACAAGTTTTCACGTTAAAAAAAAGCCTATCAAGCACCCAACACAGTGGATAAAAAAGACCACAAGGGCACAACATGTCCAGAACATCTACAACACTAGAAACAAAAAGGCAATTCTAAAAGCTTCTAAAGAGGAAAAAAACATAGCAAGGATCAGGAATTAGAATGCAGCAGACTTAACATCAATAAAGGAAATTAGTCAAACCTGAGACAATAACTTTCAAAACTACGAGGGGAAAATTATTTTCAAACTGTAATTCTATGCCACCCAGCTATCAATTCAGAATAAGGATAGAAAAGTCTGAAAACAGAAATGTTTTTGCCCTCATACACCCTTTTTCTCAGGAAGCACTGGAGGTGCACCAAAACTAGGGAGTAAACCAAAATATAAGATAGCAGAGGATACAGGAAATGGGGATTAAAATATGGGAAAGAGGCAAAAAGAATCCCCAGGATAATTGCTGCACAGCAAGCCAAAAGAGCAACCAGTTCAGAAGGAACTTGTAAGAAGGCTCTGGAAGAAAAGTTTCTAAGAAGATGACACTGGAAGATCATCTATGTGATTAAATATTTTGAGAAGAAATGTGGACAACTGGGCCATAGTTTCAGGGTGAATTAGAGATAAGATAGAGCTAAATCTCTACCTTCCATAGTGAGATGTCAATACGAAACAAACATTAAACATAAGTTAATCCAACTATTCCATTCCTGGGTTTTCAAGGAAAAATGTATCCACACAGAAACTTGAGTATGAACATTCACAGCAGCATTATTTACATAAGCCTAAAAATGAAAACAACCTAAATGTCCATCAACCGATGAACGAATAAACAAAATGTGGTACATATCCATAAATGCAATATTACTCAGAAAAAAAGAAAAAAAGGAAAGAAACAAAGTACTGACAGGTGCTACAACATGGATGAACCTTGAAAACATTATGCTAAGTGAAAGAAGCCAGTCACAAAAGACTACATATTATATGATTCCATAGATACAATGTCCACAACAGACAAATCCTCAGAGACAGACAGTAAATTAATGGGTGCAGAGGACTGGAGTTAGGTGGGAATGAGGGGTGACTGCTAAGAGGTACAGTTTCTTTTCTGGAAGTAATGGAAATGTTCAAAAGTTAGATATTGGTGATGGTTGCACAACTCTGTAAACATACTAAAAACACTGAATTATATACTTTAGAAGAGTGAATTTTATGGTATATGAATTATATCTCAATAAAGCTTTCATTTAAAAAAAAAAGGCATTCCTTCAGTCATGCATTTTTTTCTTAAATACCTTTCCAGCATACAGAATACTAGAAGAATCTAATGCATCATCCAATGGTCTCCAGTCCACTATTACTTCAGCATCCTAGAGAAAGAAATTATTAACCATATTTACTATTCAGCAATATCCTATATTTTTAGTCACCTATACTTAATTCCCTGAGCTGAAAATGAAATTTTTAACCCCTTCAATTTATCAGCACGTTAAATATGGAATATCATATGTAAACCACTATTTGACAACAATGTATATAGATTTCTAAACTCTGCCTTTCATTATAAAAAAATTATATTACTGCAACTTTTACATAAGTTTTAAAATATTCCATACCATTTTACTAGCTTATCTAAAGCATTTTATTTCTAACATCACTTCCATGTTAAATTTACAACCATTGCTCAATTACATAATTTTATCTTACATGTGAAATTCAAGCCTGCTGATAATGCCCCAATTATTAATTATTAAATTATTTAAACAATTAAATTAAAATTATATTTTATTTAAACATAAACAATTATTAAATAAAGTCTTTTACTAGAAACATACCTTTTCTAAAACACGTAATATTCCTGAAATCAAGCTGTCTTGGTCACTGGTCTTTCCAAAAGATGAATGAATATACACCCCTTCCTGTTCATATATAATCTGGAATGGCAAAAATAAGATTAAATCACACCATTTTTATTCAATACTATTTCAACGTTTTAAAAAAACTTAAGAGATGTTTTCCTATAATGCCTGAACCAAGTTTCTGGTTATTTCATATAAAAATGTATTATCTTAAAAATGCTACTCAGACTTAAAAGCACTTCAAACAAAGATAAACTAGAAGGAAATTTGCTTTGTTATGCATGCAAGTTTTTTGGTTTAGTGATAACCATGATCTTGATCTTCTCCTTAAACAAAGATGTCAGGCTAATTGTTATGTGACCCTATATGCAAATTCCACTTAACATATATTTTTAACAAACATTAAGCAAAGTATTGGGTTCAAACTGAAAATATCCAAAAATAAGAACAGATGAAATATAATGAAAAATTAATGATTTCTAACTATTTCATAACAGCACATAAGTTTATTTTGGTGTGCTTTTGTAGCACAGTGGCATAGAAAATAAGATGGGACTATTAAAAAGTAATGATGAGGACTTCTTGGAAAAACTAGTTTAAACTAGTTCAAGCTCACAAACACTGAGTGCTTCTATATGTAAAAGCATGTAAGACAGTAGGTATAAGAAAATGACTAAGACATGGCCCCTGAACAGTGTCCTATGGGAATACAGGGGAGACTTAAGTAAATTCCAGAGTAAACTGAAACGTTTATAAAGTTAAGCCTTATGTTCTAAAGGCATAATGTTACATATTAAGATTCTAGGGAGCTTCCCTGGTGGTCCAGTGGTTAAGACTCCACGCTGCCAACACAGGGGACACAGGTTCAATCCCTGGTTGGGGAACTAGGATCCCACATGCTGTGTGGCACGGTCAAAGGATAAAACAACAACAACAACATATATATATATATATATATATGGAACAAATGGGGAAGAAATATTTGTAACATATACAATAAACATTTAAAAAAAAAGATTCTACTCCTGGGACCAATTTCAAACTATTAAAAAATTTTTTTCATTATGAAAATAAGTAAAAGGGAAATAAAGTAGTCACTTCCAGACATTACAAACTTATGTAATTTTGACATAAGTTTGGAATAGTGTACTTTCTATTTATGTAAACCGTTTATTAATACAATCACATCTCTATTCAGAATACCATGGGGACCAAGAACGCAGGACAAGCAACACAGGCCATCACTATCGCCCCCCAGTTGACATTTGTGGAACACTTATGCACTAAGAATTCCACGTTATAGTTTAATCCTTACAATAACCCAAGACCATAGGTTCTATAACTATATCATTATAACTACATCATTAGGATGAGGAGCCCATCTGTGTGAACAAGAAAATTGAAAGAGAACGATACAAATGGTAAGGGGTGGTGTGGAGTATGAAACCTGGGCAGTCTGACACCAGAGAACTGTTCTCTTAGCCACTGCACCACAAAGCTCCCACATTACTTTTACTGCCTCTCTTGTTATGTTAATCACTTGTGATATAGACTTACATCATGTCAAGAAAGAGTCCTTCCAGTAATCAAGATCACCAGAGAAGTTTTGATCTCAAAAACCCAAGATGGCCTTCAATGAAATAGTTGTTAAACACAAGACTCGCATTAAGCAGAAGGCAAAGACTGGGGACAGCATGAGTTGGGGAGTGGTGAGAAACAATTCTATACTGTTTGTATAGAAATGAAAAATCAGATTTATTCACTCATGTGCACAAAGATATGCATAAGAATATTCACAATAGTATTATTTATAACATGGTGGGTGGTAGAGTAGGAAAGGAGGAAAAGGAAGGTATGAATCTAAATGACCACAGAGAGGAAAATTATAAAATATATTCTGTGATATTCATTCTATGGAGAATACTATTCAGAAGTTAAGAGGTAGATTAAACAGACAGACATATATGGAAAAACCTTCCAATTATACATAATATGATGACACTTATACTTTTAAAAGTTTCTCTATATCTGTGTAAAATACAGAGAATAAGCTCTGGAAGGACACACTTTAATGTTAACAAAGGCTACTTCTGAAAAAGATAATGGGATGGGGAAAGGTTGAAAGAGGAACTGTAACTTTCTATGTTAATGCTGAACTTACTTGAAAATTTCAAAGTATAAATATAGTTATATATTACTTCAATAATTAAAAATTAATTTTAATGAGTAAAGTAAAAAGAGGGAATTCCAGAAGTATAAACTATAACCTTTCTGGACTTTCGTTTATCAATGTATAAAACAGGGGCCACAAAACAGAAGTATGAAAAGGCTATGGGAAAAATAAAATCCCTTAAAATCTCAAGCTTTTTTGACAAAAGATATCCAGAAACTTCACTTTAGCATATTGTCACCTAATACTCAGCTATCAGAACAATCAAGAGCTCTATAGCTGAAAAAGGGACACTCATTTGCCAAGAAAAGCTTGGTACCATTAATAGTACAATCAAAGATTCTGTGGTACTACTAATACTAAAGAGATTCCAGAGCCTTTATGAAATAAATGAACCCTAAAGAAAATGAAATACTTCAGGTAACTGAAGCACATTAAGCATACATATGCTTCTTCCCCATACATATGTTAGTGAAGTGTTGCCTTATTCTCTTTTTCATTTAAGAAAAAGTTGAGCTTCCGAAGTAATTTAGGTGGGAAAATATCTTGAAAAGTATTAAAGTACCAGGTACCTCACAAAAAGTCAAAACTGCACTCATCTCACGTTCTGTGTTCTTAACTTTTTAGCACTTTTTGAGGGACAAATTACATGCCCAAAATTCCACAATCCCAAACCCAGACTTGTACTGTCTTTCTAAAGCGGTCATGTTCAGCTTTTTGATTTGAAGAGTGTGATATTACATGCTCTTACAATATTACACCCTTGCGATATTACCTGCTCAATACAAATTAATTCTGCGGAAGGAATAAAATCTGTAAATTTACCTTCATGTGCCACTAAACCTTATGAAGTCTTATAAGACTTAAAGGCGCACAGGTACGTACACACGTACGTACACACACACACACACACACACACACACACACACAATCTGTATTAGTACATAATTTATTTCAAATATAAGATAATAAGTTTTAACTGAATAGCACTTTGTTTTCAAAGCACTCTGATTTCATTAAATCCTCACAGCCAAACTGAATGAGTCAGAATAGATCTCATTACCTCTATGTCCATTTTACAGAAAAATAAACTGAGACACAGACCTGTTCAGTGACTTTACATCAAAGGAAGGAGTGGATTTCATATTTCCTGGCATCTTCACCCATTAAATCTCAACTGTCTCAGGAAACTACCAGAAAAATTCTACATGGCTTCCTTAGAGGAAAGTGGTTTCTGAAATTGCTTAGATGTACAAAATAATGCTGCTTAAAGGACTAAAAACAATTTTTTTTTTTTTTTAGGCTGCACCACGCAGCTTGCAGGATCTCGGTTCCCCAACCGGGGACTGAACCCAGGCTCTCAGCAGTGAAAGCAAGACGTCCTAATCACTGGACTAAAAACAATTTTTAAATGCCTTTAATTTATAAATCAATACAGCAGCTAACTATTTAACAATTTGGCCTTTCAACAAAAATCCTTAATTTCTCCCCCATCTGAACTCCTAAACATTCCACAGAAAAAGCTTAGTCCCTTTTATAGCATCTTGGTTTGAATAATTCATTTTAATATTATAGGGAATGATTTTACTTATTTTTTTATTCATAGCATATATATGTTCATCACCACAGTCTGTGGATACATGTATATAATAAAATACAATTGTATCAACTACTTGAAACAGCTCAAAATATAGAAACAGAAGTCCAATTAAAAATTTGATCTCAGGGAATTCCTTGGCAGTCCAGTGGTTAGGACTCCACACTTTCACCGCCAGGGCCCAGGTTCGATCCCTATTCCCACAGGCCAAAAAAAAAAAAAAAATCGATCTTATAACAATAGCATGAAGATAATATTTCTTCATTAAACTCTACAGTGAATTGATTTCTAAGGAGTACCATTCTTCCATAGGACATTCTGCTTCTTACATTTATCAATGGTAACGATTAATACTTGAAAAGCTATCTCCAAGCTTGTTTGAAATGAAAAATTATTTTGCTACAGGGAACAATTATGATATCAGGAATTTCATCTAAGATAATACTCTCAGTAAAACAGGCTTCCAATTTCCTTACTCTGGTTTTGTTCATAATCTCTAATGCAAAATAAAAAGAAAGGTTCAAATGCTATTACTGGCCATGTAATATTTCTATAATGCATTACTCTACAAAGCATTTCTACATTATCACATTTGATCCTCACAACTCAATTAGATATGTGATATCACTCCCACTTTGTAATTGAGGGAAAAAATGCAAAGAAGTTAAGTGATTTGATCAAGGTTCTCCCATTACTTTGGGGTTCAGACTCAGGTCTGCTCTGATAAGTTTTATTTGCCCGAACAGTACATAATGTAAAAGGCCATCAACTTAAGGCTTAGCATATGTGGAACTGACAACATTGTTCCAGTATCCTATGTGCTCATATTCCAATCTAAAGCAGTCACCAATTAGCTACATGAGTAGGTCCTCTGTGCTACAGGAAGCAAAGAAAGGGCATCAGTAATGCCTCTTTCTTTCCACTACCTAAGATTTGAGGGGAGACGAAGAGTTCATAGGCATAACAGGAAAATAATATGTAAGTCAGAAAGACAGACAAGAAAAAAATTATATTCCAAGGAGGTGAAGGGCAATGAAAACTAATGTCAGGAAGCTGGCAAATGGAAAGCTATGAGAAGAAAAAGACTGAAATGAAAGTCTATACTACTAGAGATGTACAACTTGTTTGAGACTCCTTTTGCAAACAATCCAGACTCTGCGAGTTATCAGCACCAAACATCCCGAATAGCAAGACAATGTATAGTCAGTGAAGACTTCCCGTGATTGTTACCTTAGGGATACAAAGGCACTAAATGTAAACATAAAACAGTCTAAACAATTCTCTAGCATATATACCCGAGATATTACTAAAAGTCTATGTCAAATTCTCCAACCCTAACAACTTATTAATTTGTGATACTTTACAAGGGAACAAATTACATGGTAAAAACATATCTGGAGTATATCTCTAATGGAAACAAAAATGTGTTTTCATTTTATCTTCCCGTTCATATGGCAGAGAAAGCTCAGTATGAAAACTGTACACAACAGAACATACAGTTGTCGTCAAAAATCAGGATTTGGGTGGTTTGGTGTGTTTTTTGTTTTGTTTTGTTTTTTGATGATTCCTGTATATCCAATCTTTTGAAATCAAGAAGTATTGTGTTTGATACAAGAAATTTAAATTCAAACGTGATTCAAGGAAAAATAAGATATCAAATACCATGAAAGACAAAGGTGCAACTGACTAACAAAAACAAAACTGGAAGTACCTAGTAATACTAAGTGGAGGACAGAGAAGGAGGACAAAAAAAAAAAAAAAAAAACAGGATAGCAGTGTTTAAAAAAATGCTAATAGTAATAAAGAAATGAAAGAAAGTAAGTTCTATAAAAGTTAGGATAGTAGTTACTTAGGGGAAGAGGGGTACCTGCAAAGGTCTATTTCTTGACCACCGTGGTGGTTACAAAGACATTTGCCTTGTGAGTTATTAAGTTATGTAAGTGTGATTTTCTGTATATAAATTTTGTTTCACAACCAAAATGCTAAAAATTACTGGCGATAAACACAAAATGTTGGGCTTCCCTGGTGGCGCAGTGGTTGAGAGTCTGCCTGCCTATGCAGGGAACACAGGTTCGTTTCCCGCTCCAGGAAGATCCCACATGCCGCGGAGCGGCTGGGCCCGTGAGCCATGGCCGCTGAGCCTGCGCGTCCGGAGCCTGTGCTCAGCAACGGGAGAGGCCACAACAGTGAGAGGCTCGCGTACCGCCAAAAAAAAAAAAAAAAAAAAACCCACAAAATGTGAAGTCTTAAACAGAATTTAAACCATATCTCAAGGATAACAGAGGGATACTGTCAGATGCAAATCATGACATGAATTCAACAATGGAAGGACAGGTCTTGAGAAGAAGGAGAAGGATAGATCAAATAGATTTGAGGGAAAAGCACAACCTATTAATAATTGTGTGTCTCTGCCACCCCCCCAAAAAAAATTGGTGGGGGGTGGGATGGTGGCAAGGACAGGTGAAGGAATGCTGTTGTTGTAGAGAGTACCAATGGAACAGGGAAAAAAGAAACTTTAATATAAATTACAAACTGCTATAACCCATTCTATAAATGTGATGATTACCTTCAGCTACCCAAATATCTACTGGAATTCTCTAAATACTTAGCATTTCATAAAATTCTTGAATGTCTTGCTAACTATGTCACCTCTCAGAAGGTACAGAAGAGAATACAGACCAACAAGAAAGAAATATTTATTAACAAAAACTCTGGAAGACGGGCTTCCCTGGTGGCGCTGTGGTTGAGAGTGCGCCTACCGATGCAGGGGACACGGGTTCGTGCCTCGGTCCAGGAAGATCCCACGTGCCGCGGAGCGGCTAGGCCCGTGAGCCATGGCCGCTGAGCCTGCGTGTCCAGAGCCTGTGCTCCGCAACGGGAGAGGCCACAATAGTGAGAGGCCCGCGTACCCCTCCCACAAAAAAAAAAAAAAAACTCTGGAAGAAAAAAGATGATCTCAAAGTTTGTAACAACAAAGGAAACAAATTTGGAACAAGGTAAAACAGTCAGCCTGATCCTGAAGGGGGGGAAAAAAAGAGATGCATATAGAAGAGATATGAGAAGAGGTATGAATCCCACCAAAACTGGAGAGGAAAAGAACCCTGTAACAGCTTACACTTCCAGCCAAGAATCCCACCAAAAACAGAGGAAAAGGAACTTCCCTGGCAGTCCAGTGGTTAAGACTCTGTGCTTCCACTGCAGGGGACACAGGTTCAATCCCTAGTCAGGGAACTAAGATCCAGCACAGCGCAGTGGGGCCAAGGGAAAAAAAAAAAGAGAGAGAGCGGGGGGGGGGGGGGGGGGGGACCTGTAACAGCTAACCCTTCCAGCCAAGATGGAGTAACAAGAGACTGGATTTACCCTCCCGCAAGGGAAAAAAAAGGCCAAACAATGGTTTTCATCAGGTAATGAAGGATGGTGACTGCTGAGTGAAAATAAACAAAGGAGATAATTATACTATTGCCCTAGATTATTGTCTTGAGAGAGTTCCCTGCTGTGACAAAGGAGAGAAAACCCAGAAGACGCCCAGTGGTCTCCCTGAGTTGAGGACGCAGAGCTGGGAACTGGGCAAGGCCAAGACAGAGTACCAGACAGAGAAAAGTACACAGATAGAACTGAAGAGATCTGCAGACATCCCCGAGTATTCAGCAGAGAACTGATCAATGCACGCGCGTCAGTAAACTACTTAAGGTCAGAGGAAAACCACCTGAAATTATTAGAAGAAACAATCTGCACTCACACAGAGCTGCTCCCATCAGTGTGGGAAACTTCATAATTCACAGAGCACTAGGTAGAGTAGTCAGAATTGTCTTACCTCAGCAATGGGGCAAAATTAGTTTCACATCAAATGCTGTGCTGATAAACAAGGTCCTACTGCAGAGCACAGGGAACTATATTCAATATCTTGTAATAAACCATAATGGAAAAGAATGTGAAAAAGAAAAATATATATACATATATATATACATATATATATACATATATATATATATACATTAACTGAATCACTTTGCTGTACACCAGAAACTAATACAACTTTGTAAATCAACTATATGCCAATCAAAACAAAACATAAATAAATAAATAAATGCTGTGTTGATCCCATCTAACAAAGTTTAAAAGCAAGACCCAAAAGTATTAAATTGTTTCCACATAAGTGCCTTACAGAATAAAACTCAAGAACATTTTATAGGAATACAGAAATACCTAGCACCTAAAAAGATAAAATTCACAATATCTGACATCTGGCTTAAAAACAAAAACAAAAAAAACCCTAACAGACATGCTAACAATCAGAAAAATATGACTCATAATGAGGAGGAAAATCATCCAATTAAATATGACCCAAAATGACACAAATAATAACATTAAAAGAGAAAGACATTAAAACATTACTATAACTGAATTCCATATGTTCAGGATACTAGAGAAAAGTTAGAACTTGCTAAGAGAAGACATCAAAAACATGAAAAAGATCCAAATTGAACTTCTAGAGATGAAAACTACAATGTCTGAGATGAAATATACACTGAATTGGATAAGGACAGATTACACATTGCAGAGGAATAATGAACTTGAAGTTATAGCAATAAAAACTATATAAAACAAAATACAAAAAAGGGGGGGAAGGGACTGAGAAAAAATTTAACAAAGCATCAACGAGCTGCAAGGAAATTTCAAGTGGTCTAGTATATGTATAACTGAAGTACCTGAAACAGTTGATGGAAAAAAGAAACAGAAAAAAAAATCTTTTTTGAAAAAATAATTGCAGAAGTTTTTCCAAATTTGATTAATACTATAAACCCATAGATATAAACACCAATGAACTCCAAAATGAAAGCAAGAATCACAAAGAAAACTAGATACAGACACGTTGTAATCAAATTATGCAAAATCAGTAATACACAGAAAATCTGAAAATCAGCCAGAGGAATAAACATTAAATATAATAACCGCAGATTCCTTTTTAGAAACAATGAAGACTGAAAACAATGGAGCAATACTTTTTTTTTCCACTTTATTGAGGTATGATTTACATATAAGAAGCTATACATATTTAATATATATAACTTGATAAGTTGAGAATAAGTATACACTCATGAAACTATCACCATCAAGTCACAAACATATCCATCACCTCCCAAAGTTTCCTCCTTCCTCTTTGGAGCAACATCTTTAAAGTAATGAAAACAAAACAAAACAAAACAAAAATACTGTTCACCTACAATTCTATACCCAGAGAAAATATATTCAAAAAAGAAGGTAAAATACAGACTTTTTTAGACATATAAAAGCTAAAATAATTACTATCAGACCTACACTACAAAAAATGTTAAAGTAAGTCTTTCAGGCAGAATAAATTACACTAGAAGGAAATCTGGATCTACATACAGAAATGAATGCCACCAAAAACAGTAGCTATGTGGATAAATATATTTTTCTTGTTAATCAAATCCCCTTCTTTAAAACATAAACAAGCAGATAAATGAATACATGTTTTTTGTGGGGCTTGTAATATATGCAAAAGTAAAATAACAAAAATAGCACAAAAGCCAGAAGAGAAGTGACAGTATACTGTTCTAGGTTCTTATACCTTATGTAAAGTAGTATAACAACTCTTGAATGTAAATGTCATAAGCTAAAGATGTACTCTGTAAGCCCTAAAGCAATCACTGAAATAGCAGAGTTATAGTGAATTAGTCAACAAAGGAAATAAAAAATAAACATAGAATAATGAAAACTACTTGACTAATCACAAAGAAGACAGAAAAAGAAAATGGAACAAAGGAGAGATGGGACAAATAAAAAACAAACAGCAAGATGATAGACTTAAACTTAACCATATCAGTAATCACATTAACTATAAATCACCTACAGACTCCAACTAAAAAGAGAGAATCAGAGTGAAAAGAAAAGCCCAAAATCTATGCTACCTACAAGAAAAGTATTTTAAATATAAAGACACAAATAGGTTAAAAATTAAAAGATGAAAAGATATGCCAACGCTAATCAGAAGCTAGAATGGCTATACTAATATCAGACAAAAATAAATTTTAGAGCAAAGAAATATTACCAGGTAGAAAGATATTTTCATAGTGATAAAATGGTCAGTGCCTCAAGATTACCTAACAATTCCACGTGTTTATGCACCTAATACCAGACCTTCAAAATACATGAAGCATAGAGTGATAGAATTGCAAGAAAAAACAAACAAGTCCACAATTACAGTCAGAGATTTCAAACCCCTCTCTCAATAACTGATTAAACAATAGACAGAAAATCAGTAATAACACAGAAGACTTGATAACACCATCAACCAACTGGACCTAATTTACACTCAAAACGTTCCACCCAACAACATTTGCCAAGACATATCAAAACTTGGGCCATAAAACAAATCTCAATAAACTTAAAAGAATTCAAGTATATTCTATGGAAGTAAGTTATAAATCAGTAATAGAAATATCTTCAGAACATTCTCACATATCTGGAAATTAATAACATATTTATAAATAACCCAAGGGTCAAGAAGAAATCAAAGGAAAATTAGAAAGTATTTGAATTCAATGAAAATGCAAACGCATCGTATTAAAATCTGCGTAGGGCCACTAAAACAGTGCTTACTGGGAAACATAGCATTACATGCCTTTATTAGAAAAGAAAAAAGGCCTCAAATTAATGACCTGAGCATCTACCTTAAGAAACTAGAAAAAGAAATGCAAATTAAACCCAAAGTAAGCAGAAAGAAAAATCAGAGTAGAAATCAATAAAATAGAAAAAAGAAAAATGGGGGAGGGGAGAAGAGATCAATGAAACTGAAAGCTAGTTCTTTGAGAATAAAACTGGTAAAACTCTAGCCAAACAGATGAGGAAAAAATAAGAGACACAAATTAACAATATTAGGAATTAGAACTTTAACATCACTACAAATATATACAAGTAAAAGAGATACTAAGAAAATTTATGAACAATTTAGACTAATAAAACTGACAACTTCGGACTTCCTTGGTGGCGCAGTGGTTAAGAATCCGCCTGCCAATGCAGGGAACACGGGTTTGGGCCCTGGTCCAGGAAGATCCCACATGCCACGGAGCAACTAAGCCCGTGTGCTGCAACTACTGAGCCTGTGCTCTACAGCCCGTGAGCCACAACTACTGAGCCCAAAAGCCACAACTTCTGAAGCCGGCACGCCTAGAGCCCATGCTCCACAAGAGAAGCCACCGCAATGAGAAGCCCGCACACCGCAACAAGAGTAACCGCTGCTTGCTGCAACTAGAGAAAGCCCGTGCAGCAACAAAGACCCAACGCAGCCATACATACATAATACATAAGTTTATTTTTAAAAATTGACAACTTAGACAAAACAAATAAATTCCTTAAGAGGCACAGCTATCAACACTCACAGATGAAAAAGATAACCTGAGTAGCCCAGTATAAATTAAGGAAATTCAATTTTTTTAAATTAATTTTTATTGGAGTATAGTTGATTTACAATGTTGTGTTAGTTTCTGCTGTACTTTTTTTTTTGGCCACACCGCGAGGTTTTGTGGGATTTTAGTTCCACGATCAGGGACCAAACCTGAGCCCTTGGCTGTGACAGCACGGAGTCCTAACCACTGGACCACCAGGGAATTCCCTGAATTTTTAGTTAAAAACCTTCCCACAAAGAAAATTCCAGGCCTAAATGGTTTTACTAGTAAGCTCTGCCAAATATTTAAGAAAGAAGTAATACCAATCCTATACAAACTCAGGAAAATGAAGAGGAGGAATACTTCCCAACTCTTTCTAGGAGCCCAGCACTACCCTGACACTAAAATCAGACAAAAACAAGAAAATAAAACTATAGACCAATATCTCACATGAACTTAGGTACAAAAATTTTAAATAAAAATTGAATCCAACAATATGTAAAAAGGAAAATACTTCATGACCAAGTGGGGTTTACTCTTAGGGTTGGTTTAATATTAAAAAATCAATCACTATAATTCATCACAATGAAAAATTTTAAAAAGAAAAACCATATAAATCATCTCAAAAGATGCAGAAAAAGGATTCAAAAAAATCCAACATCTATTTCAGACAAACACTCTCAGCAAAATCAGTCATAGAAGGGAAACTTCTTCAGCCTAATAAAGGGCAACTATGAAACAGTACAGCTGACATCATATACTTAAAAGACTGAATGCTTTCTCCTAAGATCAGGAACAAAGTAAGTATGTCCACCCTTACCACTTCTACTCAACACTTTACTTGAGGTTTCAGACACTACAAAAAAGAAGAAATAAATGGCACCTAGATTAGAAAAGAACAAGTAAAACAACTTATTTACAAATGACACGACTGTCTATGTAGAAAAGCCACTGGAATCTACCAAAAAGCTACTATAACTAAGTGAATTAAGGCTCCGGCAGAGAAAATATATTTGCAACTCATATTGTATATGTAATAAAGGACTTGTATCCAGAAGATAAAAAGAACTCTCAAAACTCAGTGACAAGAAAATGAAGAAAACAATTTATTCAATAAAATAAAGTGGGCAAAAGGTTTGAACAGACACTTCAAAGAAAGTATAGGGATGACATAAAATCCCATGAAAAGATGCTCAACATCATAAGTCATTAGGGAACTGCAAACTGAAGCCATCTATTAATTCTAAAAACAAACGTGCCAAATGTTTCTTTTTGGGGGGGGGGCGCCATGTGGCATCAGTATCTTAGTTCCCCAACCAGGGATCGAACCCACACCCCCTGCAGTGGAAGCATTAAGTCTTAACCACTGGACTGCCAGGGAAGTCCCCAACATGCCAAATGCTGACAAAGATGTGGAGCAACTGGAACTTTCATACGCCACCAGTGGGAATGTAAAATGGTACATCTACTTTGGAAAATAGTTCGGCAGTTTCTTAAAATGCTAAACACGCAACTAACATTACAATCCAGCTATTCTACTCCTAGATATTTGCCCAAGAAAAGAGAACGCACATACTCATATGACACATACTCATATCAATGTTCACAACACCTGTATTTGTAACAGCCAAAAGTGGAAAAAACCCAAATGTCTATCAATGGGTGAATGGATAAGCAAATTGTGGTATACCCATACGACAGGAAACTACATGGCAATAAAAAGGAGTTAACTAATGATACATACAGCAACATGAATGAACCTCAAAATAATTATGCTGAATGAAGAAGGTCAGACCAAAAACAGAGTACATACCATATCATTTCATTTATATAAAGTTGTAGAAAATGCAAACTAATCTATAGTGACAAAAAGCAGCTCAGTGTTTGTCTGTGGACAGGATGAAGGTAGTGATAGATTACAATAAGCCAGGAGGAAACTCTGAGTGGTAGACATGTCATTCTCTTGATTCTGTTGATGGGTCCACAGTGTATATATACATCAAAAGTTAGCACATTATACATGCTATATGCAACTTACTCTTTGTCAAGTGGCACCTCAATAAAGCTGTATAAAAAATAACTTACAGGAAAAGTCTATTTTTTTAAACTTCAAAACGCTGTATAAAAGTAAATACGTTAAGTAAAGATATTTTACTTTAAAAAAAAAGCAGAAAAGAAAGAAAAAGAAGTTGATCCTGCCTCAAAAAAATTAAAAAATCACACCCTACCTGTTTTTCATTGTGGATTAAGTGTCCATAGGGAGCAAAAACTATCAAGGACATTCAAACACTTGCCACTTGGTGGTGCTAAACTAATTATCTAAACTTGAGTCGACAAACTTTTATTAGGCACTTATTATGCGCCAGACACCATGGAGAACAGAAAAATAAACAAGATAAAGTTCCTTGCCTGTATGTATCTGGCAATGTTATAAAAAAGATAAAATCTTTACACAAGCTAGAATATTCTAAACTGCTCCCCACCCTCTTGGGAGGAAAAAAAAGAACAATGTGTAAAGGTACTAAAGAAAGGAAAAAAGTTCTCCATTTGGAATAAAATTGTCTCAGGCCCTTCAAGTTCTCCTTTATTCTTAAATATCTGCTAAGATGCATAAGCAGGTAATTATATTTATAAAACTTCCAATGACAGCCTGCTGATGGCAATAGAAAATTCAGATTTTTTTCTTCCAAAGGAACCATGTCCGACATAACTCATTAAAAGTGCTCTGGGGACCACAGCAAATGTTTTAGAATAAACTTACTGACCTCTAATTTAGCAAAAGTTAGAATGAAGTTGCACAATATAGTAGCAGATAAATTTTTATATTACTCCTACACTTAAGTGGGATTGGATTTTTGTGTTACAATTATTATAATATTTTCAAAAACTAAAGATAAATGAAAACATTCAACCCAAATATCTGAAATTTACTCTTAGGCTTAGGGATAAAATTCTTGCCTTAAATCTCTGTCCAAACCTGGAAACCCAACACCTACCATACACAACATACATTCTTGAACTTTAGGAACTGTGAATTTTATAAGCTAAATTTAACAACAAGAAAGTTACAAAAATTCAGTTTCTTTGAAATCATTCAGCATATAAATAATGTAAATTTTGGATTAGAGACAGTATCACCAGGAAATGCCAGTGTAAGCCCTGAAACTCTAATGAGTTCTACACCCAAATATCTAAGCAGCCACTTGATACCTCCACTTGAATAATCCACAGGCATCTTATACTCAGTATGTTTTATCCTAAATCTGCTCTTCTGATATTCCCAACTCTGTGTAAGACATTCCATCCACGCAGTATCTTAAATGCCTCTTTCACCATACTCATCCTACCTCCTAAATCCCTCAAATCTTCTCTGACATTGACCCCTCATCATATGTAGCCTGGGTTTACTAAAATAACATTCTGGTCTCTCTTCCCCAAGCTAATCACCTTCCAATAATCTGTGTAAACTGTATAATGTATAACCACTGCCAAAAATGATCTTAATAAAACGTACATCTGACCAATCCACACCTAAGCTCAAAATCCTTCTGACAACACACTTTACATCTACAGCTATGCAACACCTGACACTCCCAAATACTTCCTGCCTTGGGACCCTCTGAACTCACCTGTTCCCTCAAAACCTGGTGCCTTTTTGTGTGTGTGCATTCTGTTCCTTCTACCTAGAACACCCTTTTATACCTTCTCTCTGCAAACAACTTCTATGAAGTCCTTCAAAAGAACACAATAGCCCGTCCAACACTTCCAATCACCCCCATTCCACCTAATCTGATTTAGAAGTTTCTTTACTCATACACATTTATTAGGCACCAACTAGATGTGGGGAGTAAAAGGTACTGGTGGAAAAACATACATCGTAAAAAGTGTCTAACTAAACTAGTAATGTCATGTAAATCAATGGTCACAGAAGTGTGTGATAGAAGTATGCACAGGATCCTGTATGAGATGTCAATTTCAGTTATTTCTTCAACAGATGTACAGTGAATGCCTAACAATGTGCCAGGCACAGAGTAAGCTTCTAGGTATAAATAAATAAGACTCAGTCACTGCCTTCCTAGCAATCTAATTGGGGATTAGGACAAGAAAACAGACAATTACAACATATGATGGAGGTTGAATAGGCTGCCACCGCAGACCCTAATAAATTATAGCTAACCTAGATGTAAGGGGCTCAGGCAGGATGAGAAATCAGGAAGACTTTAACTAGAGTGACATATAGCCTGAGACCTGAAGAATGGCAATTTTAACTAGAAGAGGGTATATGTTCTTGGAAGAAGCTGTATGTTCTATACAGAGAGCAGTAGTTCAGTGCATGGCTGCAACCCAGATCAGACAGTACTAAGAGTTTAGAGACAAGAGTAGAGACCAGATCAGATCATACCGGATTTTTAAGCCATGCTCAGGAATTTGGGAGTTTGGAATTCACCCTGAAGATGATTATTTGCCACTAGAAAGTTCTTGCAGGGAATGGTATGTCAGACCTGCCTTTTCTAAGCCAACACACCGGCTGCAGAGCCAAGAATGAACAGCTGCAGTAATCCAGGGAGGAAGCGATTCATGGTTGCTTGAACCAAGGCAGTGGCAGAGGGATGAAGAAAGGCAGATGGCTTGTAATGATATTTAGAAGGTCAAAATGATAGGACTTTGTGACTGATTAGATGTGGGAGGTGAAGGGAAAGGAGTCAAGGACAAAACTGAGTGTATGCGGTTATTCACTGAGAGAATACAGAAGGAAGAAAGTAAACAATGAGTTTTATTTGGGGTGTGTTAATCAGTAATGACTGTGTAACTCAAAGAAATGCAGAACACAGGTGGTTTTAAGAGTAACAAACCACACAAATTTTTAGAGTGAAGACAGAGAGATATTGAGATACTGAGGATGGTACAATTCTCAATAAAGAGCAGGCAGCAGAACTATTACTGCATCTTAAGCGTATCAGTGTGCCAAACAATGTCAGACAGGAGGGCAGTATGGAAGGTATAGTATAACAAGGATTAAACGAATGACTTCTCTTATACCAACGACTACAGACACACCATAGATTGCACAAGAAACAGTGAATGGATTTCATAAGGATTTCCTTCCACCAAAAAGTGAAAATTAAAAGGCTGGGTTACAATTTTTCATTTAGTCTCAGCAGCATTTTGAATTCTTCCCCCAAAAGTCGTGTTTTTATTAAATCACAAATTGAAATGACTTGTTGCAGACTACTGTGCTGTGTCGAGAATAAAGGACTCAGCACACAGAAGGTACTCAAATGTTTGTTAAAGAATGCTAGAAAAATAAAGAAGACATACTCATATTGTATCCTACACAAGGAAGGTTACTACCATGTTACAAGATCTAGTCTAAGAAAATTCTCCAGGAAAACCTGCTAGATACTAAGAATCTTAATCTTTCTTAAGCAAGGGGTTTCACAGGACTACAAGCATATCTAAAAGGAACTGGAAGGGACCAAATTTAAGCTACAAAATAAATTCTTACTAAAAATGCCATAAAAAAACTCAAAGAAAAAATAACAGGTGATTTCCCAATTGTTTCAAGTTATTTTCAATAGAACCAAATTCTAACACAGCCTAACACAGTAAAAACACAGACCTAGAGTGAAATGCAAATATACTAAAACAGGACTTTTTAACTCCAAAACAAGAGTGCTATTAGTGAACACACCTCTCTTCCTCTAGTCTCCCTTCATTTTTTTCTACTTTCTTGCTCTTTCTTCTTCACTGAATACCTACTATATGCCAGAATATCTGCCAGACACAGGTAAAACATTTCAGGCCCTGCCCTCATGAGGATCAGTCTACAAGTCTCAAGAAAACGAACATTCACTAAAATTAGCACCACTTCAAGGACCTAAAACTCATATTTACTTTTTTATTTAAACAAGCGAGTGGTTTTTAGTGAATGTTTTCCTTCTGAAGAACTGAAGTCTGTAATCTCCAAGGTAAGGGGCTATCTGATGTATCCCCAGTGCCTAAAACAGTGCCTGGAAGAAAGCAGATACTTAATAAATATTTGTTGAATAAATGAATAAAAGTAAACTGCAACCATCAGAGGCACTGGGTATAAGGCCAAAACCTATTTCAGACTATCGCTTTTCTCCCGCCTTCTCTGCAATGAGTCAACTCATTCCATTAATTCAACTCATTCCATTAATTATCCTAAAGCAGGATAGCCTTTGCAGTCAGTGTCCCTATTTCTCCCCTAAAAATTCACAGGAGGATCTATATGAGAAGATGAGTGTTAGCTGAACCTACTGCAATAATCATTTCACAATATATATAAATCAAACCAATAGGCTGTATGTCTTAAGCTTATACAGTGATGTACCTCAATTATTTCTCAATAAAACTGCGGGAAATAAAGATCACAGCCAGGAAAAAAAAAATTCACAACAGAATGTCAATCTTTCCCCCCTATTTGGTTGATTGTTAAAACATATGGTTCTATATATACATAGCAACAAAGAATAGCTGAACTCCAAGAACTAATCAGGGTTTATAATCAAACTCAAACCCACTTTCACAGGCTCAGCTAAGAAAAATATACATAGATGAAACACTGAATCCATCCACTCATGTTGACAACAACCTACCCCTGAATTCAGTCAAATCATCAGAGACCTAAATACATCAAATCAGTACCCTGTATTTACTGAACTACTTAGCTAGCCACTGGTATAAAACCATCAGCATACTAATGGGCATTATAGGGTTGTGGGGTTTTTTAACCATAAGGATACAATATGCTATATAATCAAATTCATTATAGTACATAGTATAAAGAAACTACAGAAGAGTTTATCCTTGGATCTAATCTTCAGAAACTAGTTTTTTTGGGTTTTGCTCCTGGTTTTATTTTATTGTAGATCCTGTAATTCTTATTATTGATCAAGTTCCCCTCTTTGGCAAAACTGTAGCCCACTAAAGCATAGAGTTTATTTAATAATCGTACTTCCAGTTCCATTTACCTTTCTTACCCTTATTCACTTTCCTTTTGTGTTTTTTCCCTCTGATTTATTTTAAATAACTATAGTGCTTTAATATTTGTAAGCGGCCTTAATCTCTCTGTAGAAAGTGGCAGCAAAAATAAACATTCAACTACTTCCAAATCAATAATAACCTTACAACTTTAAGACCGTCTGAAAGATCTTCCTTAACAATAGTAATAATAGCAGCTAAAATTTAAGCACTTACCTGATGCCAGGTACTATTCTAAATGCTTTGCAAATATTAACTCATTTAATCCTCTCTACAATTCCATGATGGAAAATAATTATTACCCCCATTTTACAAATAAGAAAACTGGTGCACAGAAAGTTAAGAAATTTGACCAAATTAACACAGCTATAAAGCAGTGGAGCTAGGTTCTGAACCCAAGCAATCAGATTCCCATCTCCTTAACCACTGCCCTACTGTGATGATTTTTCATTCATCAAAACTATGTGACTTCTAAAACAAGGTATTTTTCAAATCCTAAAATAACACTGAGAGTTAGAACTGAAGTAATTTCAAAAACGAAGTTCACACCCATACCAAAAACCATATTCTAAACCTTTAAAATTCTGCCATACCCAACCAATGACTTGCCGGGAAATTAAGATGATGAATAACACCTACACAGTATCTACTACGTGCCAGGCTTTGTTCTAACACATTTACTTATTAACCTTAAAAATCCCATAAAGTATGTACTATTATCATCCCCATATTACAGATAAGGACACTGAAGCATAGAGAGGTTAAATAATTTGACTAAAGTCACTAGCAAGTGTGAAGTTAGTTTTTGAAACTTGTTTGGCTCCAGAGTCCAAGCTCTTGACTGTTATCTTACACTGCTTCTCCATATGACAGAGATTAACTTCCTCCCCCCATCACTTCCTACACTCAAAGTTCAAAGCAAGCAAAGTAGTCTTAGTAGAAAAGTTACTCTACATCCTAGATCTCAACACCAAGAGGTTCTAATTCAACAGAGTTGGGTTGTGGCCCAGCACCTATATTCTTTAAAAGTACCACATGTGTGTCTTACAAGTCTTGGTTAACATTCACTGCCCTAGGTTTCTAAATTAGACAGGTCTTAGCTGAACCTTTGGGGTGGCGGGTGAGGAATAAATAAATACAGAGAGACACACATATACACACTCTTTCATAAATGTGTGTGTGTGTGTCTTCTTTGCATTCCCCTGTCTCAAAGAAACAAGACTGCGAAGTAGGGAAGCATAAGACAAAGCCAGAAAGACAATATGGCTTTTTATGCCATGTTAACCAGCCTTGAGTATTATTTCAATGGGGACAATAACAAAATTAAGATTTTTTGTTTGTTTTTTAAAGCAAGAGACAATCAGACTTGTGCATTAGAAAATAACTCCAGTGGTTGTGTAGAGGAGACGGTGGGCAAAGAGACTGCAGACAAGGAGAAAAATCAGCCAAGAGCTCAAGGCTAAATGCCTGAATGAACTAAGCACTGAGAATGAAGAGGATGCAGCAAATTTAAGAAACCTCTTTAAGGTAAAACTGGTAGGGCTTGGTTATTGCTTAGACGTTGTTATAGAAATGGACATCTCCAAGTTTGTTTTACATGCAACCAGGTGAATGATGATGCCATTAAACTAGATCTGAACTTGCTGAGGGAAGAATAAGTGGCTTTTGCTGGTCATCATACAATTATTTGGGAGAAGGGCAGCTTTGGGCATGGAAAAATAATTTAGATGGAGTGATGAGAATGGGTATAAATTTGCAATGAGTGAGAATAAATGAGGTGACGAAGCAGACCTAAGAAATAAAAGACTAATAAGTCACATTATGAAAGGCAATGACTGGAAGGAAAGGGTGGAAAAAGTCTTATATTTTACAACTCTGCTTCATCTCAAGGGTTCTATCAAAATCAATCCACACCTGAAAAAGTGTAGTTCAAACAGAAAGGATCCCTTCTTGGAAAGTCCTAGATAAAAAAAAAATCAAACAATATAACCTTAAAATATGTAGTGAGCCAAGCAGAAGATCAGCATCCACCCTGAAGACAAAACTGACAAGACAACCAAAGACCGTGAAAATCTGAAAACGATGACCAACCCATCATTTAAAATACTCAGTATGGAGAAGTATGTAATTTTTTATAAAGTTTTTATTATTTCATGTAATCTTAGCAACTCCAATACAAGAAATAATGCCTGGCACCACATCCATTCTGGGGATAAAGAAAATGAAGGACGGAGAATTCAGGCTTGCTCAATTTCCCAAGGTCACCCTCCAGAGTAACAGTACTGTGTTATTCTGGCTAGTGGTCCATACACTAAAGCACAAACGCTGTCAAATAATTCAAAATGGGATGGAGAGGGCAGCATAAAGAAAATGAGTGAAACTCAAGGAACGGAGAAAGCTATCTGCGAAAAGTAAGTAGTCCTTGGTGTTAGATGAGTCACTACCCGACCCAACTGTTTTCGAAATACTCGCGCAATGGGAAATGCTTCCAGTAGCATGCCACGATAGTCCTAACCAACAGGCATTAAGATGTGTCCTCGGAACATGAACAGGCACTATGCGATAAACTATCCTCCGCACCTAATCCGAATTCCTAACGAACTATCACGACGGGGTCAATGACCACCTCCGTAAGACGGTACCACAGAGTCTCCAACGGGAACATCACAGATTTGTCTAGGAAATAAATACCGTAACTAACGCCTTCCCAGACAAGCGTGCGATGCTGTAAATCTCCAGCTCCCTGAAGGGAAACATGCCCTGCTGTTCACCATCACCAACCAACTCGGCAACCTGGTAAAATGGATCCAATACACTCTTGGTTTGCACAGCTGCAAAGCACCTGTTTTCAGCTCTTCCCGAAGAGGACAAAGATGCCTTCACCAGAGTGAAGCAAAGGCGAGTTAGATTAGGAAGAGAAAAAATCCTGGAGTCCGAAGAGCAGACATAAAGAGCTCCAGTCAGAGAAAATCAAGACAGCAAAAGAAAGCAACGGGGCAACCACCTGTCTCTTAAGAAGGCAATACAAATAAAAGCCCCTCGCCCTGGGACAGAGCCGACCAGAACGGCGCCGAGGCCTAGCTGGCCTCGGAGCAGGAGCCGGGTCTCTTAATTCCCGGACTGAGCCGGCATTCTCGAGAGAACAGCTGACACCACCTAGTCATCTTCTCCTGCATCCTCCACAGGCTGTTCCTGACACAGAAAGGCCCTCGCATCCCTCTCCGGCCAGGCTCCAAGCAGCAAAAACAGCCCCATCCCGAAGAAAAACAGGAATGTTTCCCGCGGCCGTTACCTACCTTTCCGCTCACAACCACCGCCGCCGCCATGTTTGCTGCGCGTGCCTTTGATGACGTAGCAGCGTCTCACGTGTCTCTCAGACTCACAACAACATCCGGCAAAAGTAGGCTGATATCCGGGCGGGAAAGGGGCGGGGAGTGGCGGGAATGGCGAGGAGTGACGGGCGGGGACGGGAGGAGCCTCCTGACGCATGTGCACTGAGTAGGCCTCGGAGGCCTCTCGGGTGGAGTCGCTGGTGCATACTGCGCATGTGCCAGTTTATTTTCCTTGGAGGGTAAGTAATTTGAAGTGTTTTTGCTTTGGGGATTGGCTGGGGGCGAGACTCCGAGCCGCTCGCAGGCCCCTTCAGCTTGGTATGATGGAAAGGACAGCATATTGGGACCCAGCAAACCTGCTCTTGGCTTTGTGGCCATGGGCAAGTCACTTCCACTTTCAGCCTCAGGGTTTCATCTGTGAAATTGAGATAGGGCTGTGGTGAAGATTAAAGGAGCCCCAGCCCTCTATCCGAGGCGCACACACAGAGACTTCTCGCCTCTATGTGAAGTTTCTGAAGTTGAGTCTGGTAACTGCCACTCACACATGACCAAGAGCGAGGTATTTTGATAGGAACTGTTTTGATACCACGCCCTCGTTGCTCCAGAGTCCATCGCACGTAGCTCACAGTTCCTACACAGTTGCTTAATGGCTGTTTGGAAACAGATTTCTAAATTTATCCAAGCTTCAGGATGGAAAATGAGAATTACCCATGGGGTGGTTGTAAAGATTTCATGGGACAGTGCATATGTGGTAAGATGATTTGTTGAGATATTAAGATAATAATTTGTTTTGTTAGTGCTGTAAAAGAATGACTGGATACTACCCCAGATAGCTCTGGTACAAGATTTGGGACTTCCCTTGCCCTAGGGCGGAATAAAAGGCCCCTTTGTACCAAAACACCTGTGCCCATTGAGGTACTTCTCTCTTCACACAGTGGAGAGAGGTTAGAAGCTTTCGAGGTTGGTTGAGTAAGTGGCAACCAAAGGGAATAACAGAAGAGGAGAGTTGCTGGTTCTGTGAATATTGGGGACCTAATGGGTGAAGGAGGTGGCAAGACCTTAGATGGGAATGGATGTGTAGTACTACTAGGAAGGCTGCATCAGAGATTTCAACCATAGCCAAGACCCCATGCCCAAGCTTGGCATTCACTTGGCAAAACAGCTCACCTGCAAAGGATAAACCAGCTGGGGAAATGAGCATGTTAGCAGTAACCAACATTGAATGAAGACTTGAGGGCCTTCCCCAAATGTATTGGACTAAGTATGACCCCCTAGAACTTTCATGCAATCTTAGGTGTGATGTGTAGAGCCATGATAATGACCCAGGATAAATTTTCCGCCAGCTCAGAGTAACAGGGTGTGGTTACAGAAAAGTTTTAATGACGTTTCTTATGCCCTGTGTTTTGGAGAAGAGTTGAAGCCCTTAGTAGAGTACTAGGAATAAAATACTCAATAAATGGTAGCTATTATTTTATATAATAAGCTTGGGAATTAAAGATTTGTCATTGAAAATTTGGCACCCTAGGTTCATCTGCTACTTCATATTCTTAAGCCTCATCCTACAGCTGCCCCTTAAATTCTGGTGCTACTCATGGGCTATCCTTAGACTTCTTTACTTTTTTCCAAAAGCTATTCCTGGGCTATTATCTTCATATTCTGATATCACCACCTCCTAAATGCTGATGGCTCCCAAATATCTCAAGCCCAAGTCTCTCTTTCTTTCCTAAAATCTAGAGCCTACACCTACTGCCCCTTTTTACTTGAATGACCCACTCACACCTCAAAAAATCCTAAATCTTTACTACTCAAAGTGTAGTCTGCAGACCAGCAACACCATCATCACCTGGGAGCTTCTTGGAAATGCAGAATCCCAGGTTCCACCCCAGAACTACTGCATCAAAATCTGCATTTTAACAAAACCCCCAGGTGATTTGTGTACACATTAAAGTTTGAGAAACATGGTCTTAAATGAAACTTAAATTTCGCTTTTGTTCTCTGAAAATTACTACCATTTACTGAACTAGAGATACAGTCAGACCACAATTTCTCCAGGAAAGTGTTGCTATCATGTTACCCCTTTTTGATGTGTCTTCTGGGGAACATCCCTATTATGTCTCTCCTTCCTATCCCCACTGCCACTCCTATGGTTCAGGTCTCTCATTACCTCTGGTTCGGACAACTACTGTGGCATCTTAATTCATTCTCTTGCTTTTGGCTTCATCTTCCCCCTACCCCATCATTTATATTCCTACCAGATTAATCTTTCTAAAGCATAAACATGATCATGTGAACTCCCTGCTTAAAATCCATTAATGGTTCCCTATCTCTTCAGGAAAGAGTACAGATTCTCCAGTGTAGCATAGAAGGTCCTTCATAAATTGTTGCTGCCTACCATTTTAGCTTTATCTTCCCAACTCAGACCCAGTTCTCCAGCCATAACCAAATAACTGCTGTACCCTGACTGTTCCATACTGTGTTCCAAGATTGCTTGTCACTGTAGCAGATTGGCTTGGCTTGGATCATGGAACCATCCTTGAGCCAATCACAGTGGCCCAAAGTATATGATGTTCTGATTGGCCAGATTTGAATTATATGCCCACAGCTCCAGTCAAAGTACACAGAATGAGAAGAAGGATAATTCCCAGGGGAAAATCCAGGAACCATTCCAGAAAAAAGGGAGTGGCTGCTGAGCAAGCGAGCAGACATCAATTACAGAGGTTCCATTTCTGCACTTTCATGGTGTCACACTGTAAAATAGTGGTTTACTGAACTTCCTTTCTTTCCCTACTAGGCTATGAATTATTGGAAAGCAGGGACTATGCTTTTTATATGTGCAACCACCGCACCTGGCACAAATGCCTGACCCACAGCAGACTTAAATAAGTGTTGGTTTAACAAATTAATGTCAACTAATTCCCCTTCCCCATTTAGAAATGGCACAGTTATACTTTACATTCAAGAGGAAAGAGACCATTTTCCTTTTTCAATAATATCCTCTGTCTATAGGCAAAGGGAAGAAAGAAGGTCAGGATTTCAATGTAATTTGTTTCATGTTTTAGGTTTTTACTACAATAGAAGGAAAGAAATCATAGTACACTTACATATAACAAGTTGACAGCTTTTTTAAAGCCACATGCATATAAGTTTAATATAAATAAAGTCAAGTTACCTATAACTTAAAATAATGACTGTTTTCATGGAAGTGAGTAATTTTATAGTTTCTAAGTTCACTCCCATAAACTATATGGCCATTCACTAATTATAACTTATCACTCAAAAAGTCATATGATGCAAAAGAATCTTAAGAAGTACCTTAAAGAAACTCTGGACCTGGGCGGGACTTTAGAGATAGTCTCCCAGGTTTTTCAGTTGAAGAAATTGAGGCTGTCAGAGATTAGTGGTTTGCCAAAGTCATGAGCTGCTTTATGGCTGAATAGAGACTTCATTAGAGATACATGTCTTAGTCAGATAGTGCTACACTATCATCTGATCACTCCCCTCTCTAAACTACAGCATGTATTAACTGTTCAGTTTGATTCTCTCGCCTCAGTTTGACTAATCTGTCTTTCAGGGCTTATCCCACATCACACATCACTTATTAAGATTCCCCCAACATTGCTGCCACTCGTTGATCCCTACCTTGCCTGAACCCTTACAACAGTCAGACTAAAAACTTGGTTTTAGCGCTTAACTATACAAGGTAGTGCCATGAAGGAAGCATAGACTTTGCTGACAGCCAAGAGAATGCTGGAGTTCTCTCAGGATAAATTGACCAGCTGAAGAAATCAGACCAGTATTGACAGTTGGGAATCTCCATTGAAATGACCCAACCATGTCATTCTACCACGAAGAACAAAGATCAACAAGCCCCACCTATATACCTAAAACTTCCAATCAGCTTTTCATTCCAGTCTCTTACATATGAACAGAGAACCATGGATCACTCCACATTTGAAGAAAATCTTTAAGCAGAAAGGCAGAGACTAAAATAAACAAATCAACAGCAAGCAATTAAAGACAAGCAATGCAGAGAACAGAAGAAAATGTTTTAATTATAATTAATTCCTTTAGAGAGATGAGAGAAAACTTTGCATCCATGGAAAAATAAAATGTCAGGACTTCCCTGGTGGCGCAGTGGTTAAGAATCCACCTTCCCACGCAGGGGACACAGGTTTGATCCCTGGTCTGGGAAGATCCCACATGCCGCAGAGCAACTAAGCCCGTGTGCAGCAACTACTGAAGCCCATGCACTCTAGGGCCCTTGCTCCGCAACAAGAGAGGCCACCGCAATGAGAAGCCCGTGTACTGCAACAAAGAGTAGCCTCCGCTCGCCCCAAATAGAGAAAGCCCGCATGCAGCGCCAAAGACCCAACTCAGCCAAAAAAAAAAAAAAAGGCCATGTAAAGGAATATTTAGAGGACCAAAATGAGCTCTTAGAAATTAAAAACATGATAACATAAATGAAAAAGTACATAAGTGGATTGAAAGATAAACCAAGGAAATGTCCCAGATAGTAGAACAAAAAGACAAAGCTATGAAAATAAGAGAGAAAAGTTAAGAAAATTAGTGGATTAGAACAGGATATCTAACATCCAAATAAAGGAGAGAGAGCAGAGAATATGGAGGAAAGGAAAATATTAAACAAAATATTCAAAAAATTTTCTCAGAAATGTCAGATGTGCATTTTCAAACTGTATCAGCGCACTAAGTGCCCAACATAGTGGAAAAGAAGACCAACAGCAAGGGACATAATTGTGACATTTCAGAACAATGGGAATCAAAAGAAGATCGTAAAAACTTGCACGGTGGGGTGGGGGGGAGCAGAGGGGGAACCATGTTGCATGAAAAGGACAAGAATAAATATATCTTTGAACTTGCCAGTAAAAGCACTGGAAGCTGTAGGACAATGGAGTAAACGATTTGAATATTTTTAACCTAGAATGTTATACTCAACCAAATAATCAAGTGTGAGAGCAAAATAATTCATTTTCAGACACACAAGTTCAAAAAAATTGTATCTCTTACACACCCTTTCTCAGAAAGCAAATGGAGGCTGTGTCACACCAAAACAAGGCAGTTAATTGCAAGAGAGCAACATGGAATCTCGAAAACAGGAAACAAACACAGGGGTCTAATGCAAAAGAGGACATTTCTGTTGGGAATGTGAAATGGTACAGCTACTGTAGAAAACTGTATGGCAGTTCCTTAAAAAATTAAGCAGAATTGCCATATGATCCAGCAATTTCACTTCTAGATATATTTTCAGAATAATTGAAAGCAGAGACAGGTATTTGCACACAAATATTCATAGCATTATTCACAATAGCCAAAAGGTTGAAACAACCTAAAACTTCATCAACAGCTGAATGGATAAACAAAATGTCATGTATACATACAATGGAATATTAGTCTTAAAAAGGAATGAAATTCTGATACATACTACAACATGGATAAACCTTGAAAATATTATGCTAAGTGAAACAAGCCAGCCACAAAATGGCAAATACTATATGATTCTACTTATATGCGGTACCTAGAAGAGTCAGATTTATAATTACAGAAGGTAGCATAGTGGTCTAGGGGTGGGGGGCTGGTGAGGGAGAATAAGGATCATTGTTTAAATGGTGCAGTGTTTCACTTTGGGATGATGAGATGGACGGTGGTGATGGTTGCACAGAAGTGTGAATGTACTTAATGCCACTGAATTGTACATTTCAGTGTACAATGGCATGTACAAATGGCGGAAATAATAAATTTTATGTTATGTTTTTTATAGCACAATTTTTTAAATAATTAGAAAAAATAGGAGAAAAAATTCAGGATATAGGATTAACAGAATTCTTGGACTTGACATCAAAATCATGATCCATAAAGAAAACGTCAATAAATTGGACTTTATCAAAATTTAAAACTTTTGCTCTGTAAAAGACTCTGTGAAAAGGATGAAGAAACAAGCTACAGACAGGGTAAAACATTTGCAAACCACATATCCCAAAGGACAAATACCTAGAATATATAAAGGACTCCCAAAACTTGACATTAAAGAAACAGTGTAATTAGAAAATGGGTAAAAGAGATTGTATTATTTTTCTATTGCTGTTGTAACAAATTACCACAATAGTTGCTGGAAAAAATCACATTTTTATTTTCTTATAGTTAGATATCACAGGTCTCACTAGTCTAAGATCAAGGTGTCAGCAGGATGAATACAGCTCTTTCTGGAGGCTCTTAAAGGAGAATCTATTTCCTTGCCTTTCCAGCTTTTAGTGGTCACCCGTATTCCTTGGCTCATGGCCCCCTATTTCCATCTTCAAAGCTAGCAATATTCCATCTCTCTGCAATCTCTGCATCTCTAATCTTTCTTACTTAGTCACATCTCCCCCTGAAAGGTTCTCCGTGTAAGGACTCATGGGATTAGATTAAGCCCACCTGTATAATTCTTGACAGTCTCCCCATCACAAGGTCCATACCTTTAATCACATCAACAAAGTACCTTCGCTGTGTAAAGTAACATATTCTTGAGGTTCTGGGGACTAGGGCATATCTTTGAGAGGCAGTTGTTCTTCCTATCACACACATCAACAGACATTTCACTAAAGAAGAAATAAAGATGGCAAAATGAGCACCTAAAAGATGATCAACTTCATTAATCATTAGGGAAATGCAATCTAAAGCCATAATGAGGTATCACTACATACTTATTAGAATGGCTAAAATAAAAAATAGTGGTAACACCAAACCTTATAAGGAGGTGGAGAAACTGGATCACTAATACATTGCTGGTGGGAATATAAAATGGTACAATCACTCTGGAAAATACTTTGACAGTTTCTTATAAAACTAAACATACACTTACCATATGACCCAGCAATTGCACCCTTGGGCGTTTATCCCAGGGAAATGAAAACTATGCACATACAGAAACGTGTACATTGGACTTCCCTGGCGGCGCAGTGGTTGAGAATTCGCCTGCCAATGCGGGGGACATAGGTTCGATCCCTGGTCCGGGAAGATCCCACATGCCACGGAGCAACTAAGCCCGTGCAACACAACTACTGAACCTGCACTGTAGAACCTGTGTGCCACAGTACTTAGCCCACATGCCAGAGCCCATGTTAGCAACGAGAAAAGCCACCACAATAAGAAGCCCACGCACCGCAATGAAGAGTAGCCCCCGCTCACTGCAACTAGAGAAAGCCTGCGCACAGCAATGGAGACCCAACGCAGCCAAAAATAAAATTTAAAATAAACTAAAAACTTGTACATTAATATTCATGGAAGCCTTATTTGTAATAGCCAAAGCTGGAAACATCCCAAGTGTCCTTTAACAGATGAATGATGAAACGAACAGTGGCATATCCATACCATGGAATACTACACAGCAATAAAAATGAATGAACTATTGATATATGCAACAACTTGAATGGATCAAGAGAATTATGCTGAATGAAAAAAAAAATCAATCCCAAAATGGTTACATGCTACATGATTCCATCTATATAATATTCTTGAAATAGCAAAATTATAGATATGGAAAACAGATTAGTATTTACAGGGGTTAGTGATTAGGGAGGAAGGAAAAAGGGATGGGAGTAGCTATAAAGGGATAGCACAAGGAAGCTTTGTGGTGATGGAACAGTTCTGTTATCTTGGTCATAGTGATAGTTACATGAATCTACATGTGATAAAGTTGCATACTCTAGTCACTGTTCACACACGTATACAAATAAGTGCATGTACAACTGGTGAAATCTAGTACATTCTGTGGATTGTATCAAAGTCAATTTCCTAGTTCTGATATTGTACTACAGTTATATAAAATATTATCATTGGGAAAAAGTGGGTGAAAGGTATATGGAAATTCCCTGTACGATTTTTTGCAAATTTCCAAAGTTTATATGTATATTAGATATTTTTTAATTCAGTTGTATATTTTCACAGGTATATCAGTTAGGATGCCTTTGGCTGCAAGTAGCAAACAATTCAAATAAAAATGTATAAAATAAGTGGATTTTGTTTTGTCTTACATAGCAAAAATTCAAAAGATAATCAGGGTTGATTAACTCACCACCTCAACTTGGTCATCAAAGACCCAGCCTCTTGCTGTATTTCTGCTCTTTCATTTTCAGAATGTTGACTTTTGTCCTAAAACTGTCCACTGAATCTCAAAATGGCTACAGCAGTCCCATTAATCACATCTTTCTACAAAAACATGCAAAGGCCAGAAGAAAGTTTCTTTCACGGATTCCTTTTTTAAGGCTAATGAAAAGACCTCAGGAGTTGTCCTCTCAAACCATATTGGCCAGAATTGCATCTCATTCTCATTCCTAAATTGTATGGCTCTGGAAATGTAGTAGGGACCTGAATATACGGCTTTCAATATCAGAAAGCAGTTAGCAACCAGTTAGCAGTTCCCTTTAAAAGAAAAAGGGAAAAATGGCTGTTGGGTAGACAGCCTATATGTCTGCAACACCATATGTACAGCTGGGATTGAAAAATTTGTTTAACCCTTAGGCAATTGAAAAGTAATAGCTCTATAGTTATCCATTATATCTAAGGCCACTGTCATCTCCCCCATGAATAACTGCAACAACTGCCTTGTACTCCCTACCTAAAATATTGTTCCCTTCTAATCCTTTCCCCCCAATGAAGCTCAGTGATCTTCTTAATCTTCTTTTTTTTATTATTTATTTATTTTGGCTGCACTGCTGGGTCTTCGTTGCAGTGCACATGCTTCTCTAGTTGCAGCACCCGGGCTCTAGTTGCTGCGTGCAGGCTCTAGAGCATGCGGGCTCAGTAGTTGCAGTGCGTGGGCTTAGTTGCAATATGTAGGATCTTAGTTCCCCAATCAGGGATTGAACCCAGGACCACTGCGTTGGGAGAGTCTTAACCACTGTACCACCAGGGAAGTCCCAATCTTCTTAATCTTAAACTTCTAATGACCCCAAGCTATTTAGGTTCTCTGAACCCTATGCTATTTCTTCCTTTGCTGATGGCTGGCATGTCCTTGCTTTCCATTTCCAAACCTATGCATTTCAACTAGGAAATGGCTCCTCATCCTTTAAGAGTCAACCAGGATATCAATCTTTCTCCTGGAAGGCTTCTCCACAATTCTTCGTCATAGCAGTGATAGGGAAAAGAGTCTCTACTTATAGAATTGTAAGAGGGAGCTAGAAAAGCAATAAAGAGCAATTGAAAAACTAATAAACAAAAACTTCAAACCCGAGGCATGGTTATATATAAGGAGTTTGTGAGTGTCAATTGTTTGTATCTCAGTGACAGCCTGTACATACCATAGTTTTTTCTCTGATGTTATGATGCTTTGGAAATGAAAGACCTGTTACATGTATATATATACACATATATATTGAAAGACCTGTTAGGCAAACAATAAAAAATAGCTTTCCAAACTGCTGATTATTCATAAAATGTTTCCATTTATTTCAGAATCATAACATTGCTAACTATTGAGAAATGGAGTTATTGTTGAAGCCTGAGGAGGTATTCTTGTTTTCTCCTGTCAAGGCACATATTACCCAGTATCAAATGTTTCCTTCTCAGCTTCATTGCTAACCCACTCACATTTTTCTCTCCTTTAATGTGTCATGGAGCTTCATGCTGTTAAATGCTTTAAAAAAAACTATTTATAAAATGAAGAAAGAAAAGAGGAAATTTATAAGCTATTTGGGGAGAAAAAGGAATATCAATGTAACTAATAATCATTTAAATTACATTGGTATGAATCTACAGCATTTCTCTTTTGTACTCTGATGAAGCTAATGGAAAACAAAACTAGCAAATTCAAATATATGCATAAATTGAGCCCTTGAAAATAACAGTTGTTACAGTCTACTATTCCATCCAAAGTTCCAGGGGGTATGCTTCTCTACAAAGTTATATGTGGATGTTCCCTACAAACAGCATGTGTGTGCATAATTAGTGTACTTTCTCTTACTTCATGCCCCCAACCTTGAGTCAATATTAAACATTAAGAAAAGACATACAGTATACATGGAACCTGATTCAATTAGCAGATAGATTCAGGAATCATACCTTCTAATCCTGTTATTGGGATTTAAGAATGTTTGGAGCCAACTACTTAAGTGAACTATTTGGTTTCCTTACCTGTTAAGGGCATAAAGGATAAAAGAGAAAAAACAAAAAGCCCTAAAGATCTACAGTGCAGATTCTAAACCAAACACCAAACTCCTAGGAGTATAAGAGGAATTCCACTTTCTCCTTTAAGCAATTTGTATTGTCTGAAATTTTAAAAGTCAGTTTATTTTTCCCCCTCATTGTTAGAAAGTTCTTGTATTATACTGAAATTGGATTTCCTGGTATCAGTGGAGGCTGGTAATATATGAAGGCAATCTCGGGTAAATCCTTACCAGCAATATGACTCTGGGCAAGTGATTTAATCTTCTGATATTTGTTCCGCCAGCCTGTCAGTAGTTTAATCTGACAGTGCAATGATATATAAGATCCTGAACTTGTGTTCCTATGAATCAGAAGCCTTGCAGCTTAACTGGAACAGAGCCACCAGATGCCACACAAACCAGTAGGAAGTCCAAACTAGAAATCTGGATGAATTGCTGGAGGCCAAGCATGGACCAGCTCCAGAGTGTGAACCTTCTGGGGGCTGTAGCCATAGGCGGGGGTTACCATCTTCCTGCTGACTTCTTGTAAGAACCCCACCAGGCTCCCATAGCATTGGAGGATTGGGAGAATCCAGAGAAAGCCACCCCTCTCTACGACACTGGCTCTATATTACTTTCAAAATCATCAAATAATCAGAATATTTTAAAGACACTATGCCTGGTGATTCTGTATGTATCTTTTTTTAATGAGGAGAATCAAGAAATTCAAGCCTCCAAACACTCCCTTTATTCTATCCAAAAAAAATTTGAATATTTTACTTGAAGAGTTGGATATCATAGTAAAAATTTCCAAATAATTGATTTAGTTCTTCAGATATTCACTACTCATATTTTCTTAGTGCCTATTCTGTTAATATGCTGTGCTAGGAACCATGGGAATCAAGAACACATGGGAGAAGCCCTGAAGAGGATCATTTAGGAACAGACTCAAGAGAAGGGCCGCCACTTAACTGTTGTGTAACATTTGACAAATCAACCAATCTCTAAGTTAGGGGTTACAGTAAAACACAGGGACTGAGTTAGATGATTTCTCCATCCCTGTGTTAGATTGCAAAAATACCCACAATTATCTATCCCTTCCTGTATGCATGCCTTTTTACAAGGTCTCTTTGCAGCTCCTGGAATCAAAAGGTGGAATATATTTCCTTACCCCTTGAATCTGAGCTACAATTGTGACTTGCTTTGGCAAGGAACGAAGAGCACTAGAAATTTATCTTTTGTATATAGGGTTTCAAAAAAAGAGGAAACGTATCCTTCTGAACTCCTCAAAGCACCGCAAGACCTATTACTAAAGCAAAGCTATAACTAGCAGTTACTTCAGTAAGGGAGACCACTACCTGATAGAATCTTAGCAGTGTGTCAGAAGGGGGAAGTCAGAAACGGAATATTTATAGGACTTTGGACTCTGAGTTCAAGTGGTTTAAAATGGGTCTTTCAAGGCAAAGAGCTGATTGGGATCAGGCAAATTTGCGATATAATTGTTCAAAATTTAGTGGACAAAGAGAAGGGAGGATATTGAAGTGATTCTTGTGACTTGTCATAAGTATAAATTGTTGTAAATACTTGAAAGCTAATTGCAGAAGTGAGCAGTCTACTGTCTCAGATAAACTGATCTGTGGGGTTTTCTGAAGTGAAATTATTTATTGTTTACAGCAGTATCCATTCCAGGCAAAATTTCCTCAAATAGCTAAGTCAATTTGACAAAAGTGGTGTACAATCTTATCTAAGTCATATTTCCACAGATTCTGAATTCTTAATCCATTTCAACTTTATGGGCATAAAATTATTGATAATATCTTCTTGTTATCTTTTATATTTCTAATGTAACTATAGTTATATTTTATCATTCATTATATTACTTATATGTGCTTTCCTTTTTCCTTGAAAAAATTTCCAGAAGTTTTTCTATTTTAAGATTTTCATAGAACTAATTTCTGAACTTGTTTTTTCTCTTTATGGTATCTTGGTTTTCTCTTTCATTGAATTCTGCTTTTATATTTTTAATCTCCTTCCTTCTACTCGCTTTGGGATTTATTCTGTTGTTCCTTTTCTAATTTCTTAAGTTTAAACTTTATCTTGTTACTATTCAGCCTTGTCTCTTTTCTAGTACAAACCTTAAATCCATAAATCCTAAAAGAACCACTTCTGCTGCATTTCATGAGTTTTGGTATGTAGTATTTTCATTTATCATTCAACTCTAAGTATTTTTTAGTTTATAATATGATTTCTTCTTTGACCCATAATTATTTTACATGTGGTTTTTAAATTTTCATATTGTTGGGTATTTTATTTTTATTCATACTTTCTTCCAGCATTATTTAGATATAATTGACATATAACATTGTGTAAGTTTAAGATGTATGTGTTGATTTGATGCATATATATTGCAAAATGGTTACGACAGTAGCATTAGTTAATACCTCACATCACCTCATGTAGTAGCCATTTTTTTGTGGTGAGAACATTTAAGATCTACTTTCTCAGCAACTTTCAATTATATAAAAGTGTTAACTATAGTTAACTGTATTGTTAACTATAATCACCACATTGCATGTTAGATTCCCAGAATTTATCCATCTTTTAACTGGAAGTTTGAAGCTGTTGACCTAAAATCTCTCCAATTCCCCCAACTTCCAGCCCCCAGAAACAACCATCCTACTCTGTTTCTAAGAGTGTGGCTATTTTAGATTCCACATATAAGTGATATCATATAGTATTTGTCTTTGTCTGGCTTACTTCACTTGGCATAATGTCTTCAGGGTCCATCCATGCTGTCACAAATGGCAGTATTTCCTTCTTTCTCATGGATGTATATTTATATCCCCATATCTTCTTTATCCATTAAACTCTAGATAGACAGTTAGGTTGTTTCCAAATTTTACCTATTGTGAATAATGCTGCATTGACCGTGGAAGTGCAGATATCTCTTCAACATACTGATTTCATTTCCTTTGGAGATATACCCCGAAGTGAGATTGCTGGATCAAATGTAGTTTATTTTTAATTTTTTGAGGACCCTCCATACACTTTTCCATAGTAGCTGTACCAATTTACATTCCAACAACAGTGCACAAGGGTTCCCTTTTCTCCACATCCTCGCCAACACTTGCTATCTCTTGTCATTTTGATGACAGCCATTCAAACAGGTGTGAGGCAATATCTTATTGTGCTTTTGATTTGTATTCTCCTGATGATTGGTGGTGTGGAGCATCTTTTGATCAATGATGTTGTACATCTTTTCATGTACTTGTTGGCTGTTTGTTTTCTTTGGAAAATGTCCGTTTAGTTCCTCAGCCCATTTTTTAATCAGATTGGATTTTTTTCCTATAGAGCTGTATGAGTTATTTATATATTTTGGATATTAACCCCTTATGAAATATATAATTTACAAATATTTTCTCCCATTCCATAGGTTGGGAATTTTGTTGATTGTTTCCTTTGCTGTGCAGAAGCATTTTAGTTTGATGTAGTCCCCCACTTGTCTATTTTTGCTTTTGTTGCTTGTACTCTTGGAGCCATATCCAAAAAATCCTTGCCAAGACCAACAATAAGGAGATTTTCCCTATGTTTTCTTCTAGGAGTTTTATAGTTTCAGGTCTTATAGTTACATATTTAATTAATTTAAAGTTAGTTTTTGTGAGTAGTGTAAGATAGGGGCTCAGTTTCATTCTTTTGCATATGAATACCCAGTTTTCCCAACATCATTTATTAAATTGACTATCCTCTGCCCATTGAGTATTCTTGGCTTGCTTGTCAAATATTAGTTGACCGTATATGTGTGGGTTTATTTCTGGGCTCTCTGATTCTATTCCATTCATCTACGTGTTGATTTTTATGCCAGTACCACACTGTCTTGGCTTCTATAGCTTTGTATTATAGTTTGTAATCAGACGAGATCGGGCATGTTCAGGGTGGTATGGTCATAGACTACAGTGTTTAATCAGGAAGTGTGAGGCTTCCAGCTTTGTTCTTCTTTTTCAGAATTGCTTTGGCTATTTGGGATCTTTTGTGGTTCCATAAAAATTTTAGGATTTTTTTTTCTATTTCTGTGAAAAATGATACTGGGATTTTGATAGGGATTGCATTGAGTTTATATGTGGCTTTGGGTAGTGTGAGCATTTTAACAGTGTTAATTCTTTCAGTCTATGAACACAGTGTGTCTTTCCATTTACTTGTATCTCCTTCAATTTTTTTCATCAAAGTCCTGTAGAAAAACAAATTAAGCCCAAAGTTAGTGGAAGGAAAGAAATAACGTATCAGAGCAAAAATAGATAAAATAGAAAATAGAAAAAATGAGCAAAACTAGGAGATAGTTTTTTGAAAAAACCAACAAAATAGCCAATCCCTTAGCTAGACTAAGAAAAAAAGAAAGAAGACTCAAATAAATAAAATCAAAAAGGAAAGAAGAAACATTACAACTGATGCTTCAGAAATAAAAAGATCATAAGACAATTATAAACAATTATATACCAAAAAATTGTTTAACATAGAAGAAATCAATAAATTCCTAGAACCATAACCTACCAAGATTAAATCTTGAAGAAATAGAAAGTCTGAACAGATCTATAACTAGTAAGAAGATTGAATCAAAAACCTCCCAATAAAGAAAACCTTAGAACCACATGGCTTCAATGGTGAATTCTACCAATACTTAAAGAAGAACAATGCCAATCTATCTCAAACAATTCCAAAAAATTGAAGAAGAGGGAGCACTTCCAAACTCATGTTATTAGGCCATGATACCAAAGCCAGACAAAGATACCACAAGAAAAGAAAACTACAGGCCAATATCCCTGATGAATATAGACACAAAAATCCTCCACAAAATACTATCCAGTACACGAAAAGAATCATACACCATGATCAAGCACTGGCTCAACATACGAAAATCAGTTAATGTGATACACCACAGTATCAGAATAAATGATAAAAATCACATGATTGTCTCAATTGAGGAATAAGAAGTATTTAACAAAATTCAATACACTTTCATAATAAAATCTCTCAACAAACTAGAAATAAGGAAATTACATCAACATAATAAAAGCCATAAATTAGAAGCCCACAGATAACATTATACACAATGGTAAAAAACAAAGCTTTTCCTCTAAGATCAGGCGCAAGGTACGGATGCCCACTTTTATTCAACATAGTACTGGAATAGTGAGAGCAATAGGCAAGAAAAAGAAATAAAAGTCGTCAAAACTGGAAAGGAAAAAGTAAAATTGTCCCCGTTTGAAAACAATATAATCTTATACTTAGAAAACTCTAAGCACTCCATAAAAAAACTTAGAACTATTAAATGAATTAAGTAACATTACAGGATACAAAATGAACACATAAAAATCAGTTGTGCTTCTATACACTAACAACAAACTATCTGAAAAAAAAATAGGAGACAATCGCATTTACAGTAGCATCAAAATGAATAAAGTGCCTAGGAATAAACTAAACTAAGGAGGTGAATGATTTGCATACTGAAAACTACAAAATATTGATGAAAAATTAAACAAGACACAAATAAATGGAAAGCTATGCCATGTTCATTAACTGAAATACTTAATATTGTTAAAATGTTCATACTGCCCAAAGCCATATGTAGATTCAACACAATCCTTATCAAAATTCCAATGGCATTTTTTTTACAGAAATAGAAAAAATTCTAAAATTCATATGGAACCACAAAAGACTTCAAATAGCCAAATCAATACTGAGAAGGAAGAATGAAGCTGAAGGCCTCACACTTTCCAGTTTCAAAATATATTACAACACAAAGCTACAATAATCAAAACAGTATGGTACTGGCAAAAAGATAGACATATAGACAAATGGAACAGAATAGAGAGCTCAGAAATAAATCCACACATATAAGATCAACTCATCTTCAACAAGGTCCCAAAAATATGCAATGGGGAAAACATAGTTTCTTAAATGGTTATGGGAAAACTGGATATCCACATGCAAAAGAATGAAATTGTAGTCTTATCTTACACCATATACAAAAATTAACTCAAAATGGATTAAAGACTTTAGACATAGATGTGAAACTAACATTTTTAGAAGAATGCATAGGAGAAGAGCTTCATGACATTGGTCTTGGCAATGCTTTCATGGAAACAAAAACAAAAATAAACAAGTGGAACTACATCAGACTAAAAAGCTTCTGAACAATGAAATGTTCATTGTTCATTGTCAATGAAAAACTTCTGAAAAAGAAACGCAAACAACAGAGTGAAAAGGCAACCAATGGGATGGGAGAAAATATTTGTGAATCATATATCTGAAAAGAGGTTAATCTCTAAAATATATACGTACTAGAACTTAATATTTTTTTTAAATGACAACAAATTTTTAATGGACTTGAATAGAAAATCCTCCAAAGAAGACATACAAAAGTCCAACAGGTATATGAGAAAATGATCATTGTTATTATTCATCAGGGAAATGCAAATTAAAACCACAATAAGATATCACCTCACACCTGGCATGATGTCTATGATCAATAAAAACCAAAAGACAACAAATGTTGGTGGAGAAATTGGAACTCTTGCACACTGTTTTTGGGAATGCAAAATGGTACAGCTGCTATGGGAAATGGTATGGAGAGTACTCAAAAAATTCAAAACAGAATTATCATATGATCCAGAAATCCCACTACTGGGTATTTATCCAAAGAATTTCAGTCAGCATCTTGAATAGATATTGTCACTCCAGTGTTCATTGCAGTGCTGTTCACAAGAGCCAAGACATGGACACAAACTAAATGTCCATCAGTAGATAAGTTGATACAGAAAATGTGGCATATACATACAATGAATACTAGTCAGCCTTAAAAAAGAAGGAAATCTGAAATATGTGACAACATGGATGAGCTTTGAGAACATTATTCTAAGTGAAGTAAGCCAGTCACAGAAAAACAAATACTTCACAATTCTACTCATATGAGTATCTAAAATAGTCAAATTCATAGAATCAAATAGTAGAATAGTGGTTGCGAGGGACTGGTGGGGTGGGGGGTAAACAGGGAGCTTTTAATCAATGGGCAAAAAGTTTCAGTCAAGCAAGAGAAATAAGCTCTAGAGATGTGACTATACAACACTGTACTTATAGTCAACAAAAATGTATACTTCAAAATTTGTCAAGAGTGTAGATCTCATGTCAAATGTTGTTACCCCCCCCACACACAAAGTAAAACAGAGGATTTGCATATTCTACAACCCAGAAGTCCCACTTCTAAATATATTCCCTAGTGAATCCTCCACGTGTATGAAGAGTCATGTGCAAGAATGTTCACTACAGCATAATTTGTAGTAGTAAAAACCTATAAACAACCTGAATGATCACCAGGGAGGGAATGTCTGTGGAATGCCATATGGCAATTCAAATGAATAAACTAGAGCATTTGTATTAGTATATTAGTATTATTTTTAAAATGTTAATTTAAAGAATATTTTTGAAATGTTTTGTTTAAAAATGTTTTCCAAAAATCCATGGCTCATTTATTTTTATGCACTGCTTAAAAATTAGTCATTTTGGTCTTTTTCATCTTTAAATGAATCCTCTTTACTTCTTACAATATCCTTCTCTTTTCATTTGTTAAGATATAATTTTATTGCTGTTATAACAGGAAGAACAATACTTGTTTCCTGCCTTGTTACACGATTGTATTTCCATTCACAAATTTGTCATGGTATATTAAAACACAAATGAGGTAGCTATAATCAATGGCAGTGGAACTCTAAAATACAATTACAGTGCTTCACAATTCGACTGGAAATGACAGATTGTAATTTGGATTACAGTGTGTTACAATTAATGCTAAATTGCCAACAGCGAATACATTTAACCTCCCTTCACACTTGTAATCAGTCAAGCATGAGATAAAGCATATCAGGGAACACAAATCATTACAAAATATAAAGTACAGGCACTTGAGAAAGAAATAATGCAGTATCTATTTCTGTTAAAGTCAACTTTCATTTAATGCTTTTGTTTTGGAACGTAAAAGGCAATTCTTGTGATAAACCATTTCATCAAATATACTCACAAGAACCAGTTAATCTGAAAGAAAAAAAACTTCTAATATATTTTATGAAAATAGCTTACTCTTTACAAAGGACTAGATATAACTTATCCTTCTTTATTTTTTTAACATCTTTATTGGAGTATAATTGCTTTAAAATGGTATGTTAGTTTCTGCTTTATAACAAAGTGGATCAGTTATACATATACATATGTCCCCATATCTCTTCCCTCTTGTGTCTCTCTCCCTCCCATCCTCCCTATCCCACCCCTCTAGGTGGTCACAAAGTACCGAGTTGATCTCCCTGTGCTATGTGGCTGCTTGCCACTAGCTATCTATTTTACGTTTGATAGTGTATATATGTCCATGCCACTTTCTCACTTTGTCCCAGCTTACCCTTCCCCATCCCCGTATCCTCAAATCCATTCTCTAGTAGGTCTGTGTCTTTATTCCCGTCTTGCCCCTAGGTTCTTCAGAACTTTTGTTTTTGTTTTTTTTTTAGATTCCATATATATGTGTTAGCATACAGTATTTCTTTTCTCTTTCTGACTTACTTCACTCTGTATGACAGACTCTAGGTCCATCCACCTCACTACAAATAACTCAGTTTCATTTCTTTTTATGGCTGAGTAATATTCCATTGTATACATGTGCCACATCTTCTTTATCCATTCATCTGTTGATGGACACTTAGCTTGCTTCCATGTCCTGGCTATTGTAAATAGAGCTGCAATGAACATTTTGGTACATGACTCTTTTTGAATTATGGTTTTCTCAGGGTATATGCCCAGTAGTGGGATTGCTGGGTCATATGGTAGTTCTATTTTTAGTTTTTTAAGAAAACTCCATACTGTTCTCCATAGTGGCGCTATCAATTTACATTCCCACCAACAGTGCAAGAGGGTTCCTTTTTCTCCACACCCTCACCAGCATTTATTGTTTCTAGATTTTTTGATGATGGCCATTCTAACGGGTGTGAGATGATATCTCATTGTACTTTTGATTTGCATTTCAATGATTAAGGATGTTGAGCATTCTTTCATGTGTTTGTTGGCAATCTGTATATCTTCTTTGGAGAAATGTCTATTTAGGCCTTCTACACATTTTTGGATTGGGTTTTTTTTTGATATTGAGCTGCATGAGCTGCTTGTAAGTTTTGGAGATTAATTGTTTGTCATTTGCAAATATTTTCTCCCATTCTGAGGGCTGTCTTTTCATGTTGTTTATGGTTTCCTTTGCTGTGCAAAAGCTTTTAAGTTTCATTAGGTCCCATTTGTTTGTTTTTATTTCCATTTCTCTATGAGGTGGGTCAAAAAGGACCGTGCTGTGATTTATGCCATAGAGTGTTCTGCCTATGTTTTCCTCTAAGAGTTTTATAGCATCTGGCCTCACATTTAGGTCTTTAATCCATTTTGAGCTTATTTTTGTGTATGGTGTTAGGGAGTGTTCTAATTTCATTCTTTTACATGTAGCTGTCCAGTTTTCCCAGCACCACTTATTGAAGAGGCTGTCTTTCCTCCACTGTATATTCTTGCCTCCTTTATCAAAGATAAGGTGACCATATGAGTGTGGGTTTATCTCTGGGCTTTCTATCCTGTTCCATTGATCTATATTTCTGTTTTTGTGCCAGTACCATACTGTCTTGATTACTGTAGCTTTGTATTATAGTCTGAAGTCAGGGAGCCTGATTCCTCCAGGTCCGTTTTTCTTTCTCAGGATTGCTTTGGCTATTCGGGGTCTTTTGTGTTTCCATACAAATTGTGAAATTTTTTGTTCTGGTTCTGTGAAAAATGCCAGTGGTAGTTTGATAGGGATTGCATTGAATCTGTAGGTTGCTTTGGGTAGTAGAGTCATTTTCACAATGTTGATTCTTCCAATCCAAGAACATGGTATATCTCTCCATCTATTTGTATCATCTTTAATTTCTTTCATCAGTGTCTTATAATTTTGTGCATACAGGTCTTTTGTCTCCTTAGGTAGGTTTATTCCTAGATATTTTATTCTTTTTGTTGCAATGGTAAATGGGAGTGTTTCCTTAATGTCACTTTCAGATTTTTCATCATTAGTGTATAGGAATGCCAGAGATTTCTGTGCATTAATTTTGTATCCTGCCACTTTACCAAATTCATTGATTAGCTCTCGTAGTTTTCTGGTAGCATCCTTAGATTCTCTACGTATAGTATCATGTCATCTGCAAACAGTGACAGCTTTACTTCTTCCTTTCCTATTTGGATTCCTTTTATTTCTTTTTCTTCTCTGATCTCTGTGGCTAAAACTTCCAAAACTATGTTGAATAATAGTGGTGAGAGTGAGCAACCTTGCCTTGTTCCTGATCTTAGTGGAAATGGTTTCAGTTTTTCACCATTGAGCACGATGTTGGCTGTGGGTTTGTCATATATGGCCTTTATTATGTTGAGGAAATTTCCCTCTATGCCTACTTTCTGGAGGGTTTTTACCATAAATGGGTGTTGAATTTTGTTGAAACCTTTCTCTGCATCTATTGAGAGCATATGGTTTTTCTCCTTCAGTTTGTTAATATGGTGTATCACATTGATTGATTTGCGTATATTGAAGAATCCTTGCATTCCTGGGATAAACCCCACTTGACCGTGGTTTATGATCCTTTTAATGTGCTGTTGGATTCTGTTTGCTAGTATTTTGTTGAGGATTTTTGCATCTATGTTCATCAGTGATATTGGCCTGTAGGGTGATGGTGGCCTTGTAGAATGAGTTTGGGAGTGTTCCTCCCTCTGCTACATTTTGGAAGAGTTTGAGAAGGATAGGTGTTAGCTCTTCTCTAAATGTTTGATAGAATTCGCCTGTGAAGCCATCTAGTCCTGGGCTTTTGTTTGTTGGAAATTTTTTTTTTTTTTTTTTTTTTTTGCGGTACGCGGGCCTCTCACTGTTGTGACCTCTCCCGTTGCAGAGCACAGGCTCCGGACGCGCAGGCTCAGCGGCCATGGCTCACGGGCCCAGCCGCTCCGCGGCATGTGGGATCTTCCCGGACCGGGGCACGAACCCGTGTCCCCTGCATCGGCAGGCGGACTCTCAACCACTGTGCCACCAAGGAAGCCCTCAACACCACAACTCTTGAACTTTAGCTCTTAGTTCTGCATTTAAGGAAATTCCCCCTCCCCCACCCCCATATTTTAGAATTATAACCTTGTTAAACATTCCATAGATGAGAACTGCTTATATATGGCGATTATTTTGTAAATAATTCTACATCCAGTTAATAATTTTTTACATTTTTGATTGGAAGAGGCAGCAGCACAGCTGTAGTTGTGGCAAAACAGTGAACCAAATGTTGAGGAATTAGGACTGTCAAATGTCAACCTCAAGGCAACATACCAAAGATAGGTTCTCACTAAATTAACAATGCCATACCTGACAATCTTCAATAAAGCTCATCCAGGATTATATCCTTAATAAATAAATTTCTTGTGCCATTACTGTTGGCCTTAAGATCTTTGATACGGAGGAACTACTAAATGCCACTTCTTCAGCTAAAGAACATTTTCAGGTTTAAAAACAGCAATATGGGGAGGGGGAGCTTACATTGTATTGTTTTTGGACAAGAGGAATAACTTTCTCACCCAGGAGACAGCGAAAAGTCCTCAAAGCATCTTGTTCTTACTATATAGTTTTTCCTTTACAGGCTTTTTACATTTTGAAGGGTTGTCACTAGATCATTAGAAGTATTCACCTTTTGTGAATTAGTGCAGATGAATTAATGCAGACGAATAGAAGTTACTTCTTGATAACTGGTTCATGGAATAGTTTAAAAAAAAAACCAAAACAATGATTTCCCTCTATTTTCTTCCCAAAAGGACCAAGAAGGGACCTGGATAATTTAACTTTAAAAATACACTGTAGGGCTTCCCTGGTGGCACAGTGGTTGGGGGTCCGCCTGCCGATCGAGGGGACACGGGTTCGTGCCCCGGTCCAGGAGGATCCCGCGTGCCGCGGAGCGGCTGGGCCCGTGGGCCATGGCCGCTGGGCCTGCGCGTCCGGAGCCTGTGCTCCGTGGCGGGAGAGGCCACAACGGTGGGAGGCCCGCGTACCGCAAAAAAAAAAAAAAAAGATACACTGTAATACCAAAAATATTCTTAAAAGACACTTGGAACGATTATTAGGAAATCCTGATATTCATTAAGCTATCTTTCTGGCCTATATCTTCAATTTCAGGTAGGAAAAAGGCGACTCATACTCTCAAATTGGAAAGTGCCTTTAGAAGTACATGTTATATCATGTTATGGTCCCCAAATGAGCCTACTATGACTCAGAAATGGACTGTGTCCTGAGTTACTATCTGGCAACAAGGCAACATCTGTCAAAGGCAAAGAAAACAATATAGTTGCTTTTTTAAATGCATTTTTTTTCTAGATTAAAAAAAAAGCAGCCATGTAAACAAGCAAAAGGCATCTGTTTCTTCAGTGCTACAACAAAATCTGGAAAAGCATTTTGGACTTGAGGATCATTTAATTGCCACTTGAGGCTAGAAAACAAGTTATTCTATTTTAATCTGGCTTGAAAATGTATTATTTTGCAATACTCAAAATCAGTCTGGTCAGCTTTACGTCAAATTCACTATCAACTTCAACTACTGTCATTCTAATTACTGCACCTGACAAGTTTGACTGGTATATATCTATGTGATCAAATACAGAATGTGAACATGTGTGTTTGGCTGACTTCATATCCACAGATAAACTATCTACATCCTAGACTATGGGCAATGGTAATCAGTTCCCCATATCCAAGCTCTCACTGTAAAGGAGGTCTGGTTCCCCTGTGTATGTTCTGGGCACTCAATTAATGAATGAAATTGATAGAACAGTCATGATGAGCAGAACATCTTTTAAATTTTTTTAAATACCATATGGAAACAATTAACAAAATCATGTAAACTTGTGCTTAACTTGCTTTCTGAATTATTTTCACTAAAAGTTAAATATGAATAAATTTGTTGTTCTGGAGCACATACATTTAACTTTGTGTCACAGCACTCACATGCTAAGCTATAGCCTTGACAGCGCAGAGAAGTACTCATAAAGTAATTGCTGAGGACACTGCAATGCTCCCCAAGCAGGAAAATATACCAAGAGAATGAGCCAACCCAGAATTACATGGGTATCAAGGACTTTGGACTTCCTCACCCCTTTTTACCAGCACCATTTCCACAGGGGGCAGAAACTGAAAATTTGATTTGACTTCCCCAGAATGCCACAGTTACTCCTTAAGCTTAATTTACGATAAACATAAAACATCTTAAGAGTCAGGTAGTTAACTTCTAGTTCAAGAAATGTTACCACTGATTTAACTTTCTTTAAAAAGGTATGATTCTGGGCTTCCCTGGTGGCACAGTGGTTAAGAATCTGCCTGCCAATGCAGGGGACACGAGTTCGGGCCCTGGTCCGGGAAGATCCCACATGCCATGGAGCAACTAAGCCCGTGTGCTATTAACTACTGAGCCTGCGCTCTAGAGCCCGAGAGCCACAACTACTGAACCCGTGTGCCACAACTACTGAAGCCCATGCACCTACAGCCCATGCTCCACAACGAGAAGCCACTGCAACGAGAAGCCACTGCAATGAGAAGCCTGCACACCTCAATGAAGAGTAGCCCCCGCTTGCCGCAACTAGAGAAAGCCCGCGTGCAGCAACGAAGACCCAACACAGCCAAAAATAAATAAATAAATAAAACTAATTTAAAAAAAAAAGGTATGATTCAGGTTTGTTCTTGGAAAGTTGGTCAGTTGATTGAGGACAGAATTTGACATAGGGTAGAAATTGCTTTCAGGGAATTGAAATTTTATAAAGGCCAAATATAAATTAAAACATTTATATATGAGATACAGACACATACCAAATTGTTAACAATCCCTCTAAAGAGGGATGTGAGATGGTGGGGAGACATCTGAAGAGGGACTTTCATTTTTTATTATATATTAAAGGCACAGATCAAACAAGTCTTAATTTTTGGTAGCATGAAGTCTTGTGTTACATAACTGCTCAAAGTTGTATAAAGACTCGTTTTAGTTTGCCCTGTCCTCTTTTCCTATCAACTATACCTTCCCTCTTTTTCCTTCTTCCCTCAAGTAAAAACCTATTCTGAATAAAGAAAAATCTGCTAAATTCCTGAATTTTATATATTAGTCAGTCAACAGGGGGCCAAAAGTAAAATACTTCAAATGAAATGTAGGCAGATGCCTTTCTAATTTCCTGACTCACATGCTTAAGAGACCCTGGCTCTGTCTAAGGTAAGCACTGGCTGGCATTTAAATTCTATGATTCCAGTGAACTCCACCTAATTGACCAGATTCCTTTGGGGAAGTTTTTTTTTTTCTTTTAGGCCACGTGGCATGTGGGACCCCAGTTCCCCCACCAAGGATCGAACCCATGCCCCGTGCCTTGGGAGCATGGACTCCTAACCAATGGACAGCCAGGGAAGTTCCTGGGGAAGGTTTTATGGAGAGTCAGAAGTTATATAAAAAGACAAAATACACCCAAAGAGATTTGGGAGAAATGAAAGTGTATATATTCACATAAGAGCTCCTAGACATATTGGTAAGAAAAAAAGCAAGTTGCAAAACATATGCATAGTAAGACACAATTTATGTAAAAATTTTAAATGCACAAAATTATGTATTTCTATAGGTAAATATATATGTATATAAATGCATAAAGAAAAAGTGATTGAAGAGTATACACTATAGAGCAATAGTTACCATTTGGGAGGGGGTACACTAGGGGCACTTCTATAATAATCTGTATTTTTTATTTTTTCCTAGAATATAGTCTTACTTAGGTAATTAAACACAAACTGAGGAAATTTTATACTTCTAGGAAGTACTACATAAGATGGTTTCCTTAAAAGAGCTTGCTACCACTGAAGATACAGTTTAGCAAATACCACTGTTCTGTTTTTCAACAACATCATACTTTAACCCTGCTGTCCCTCACCTTTCTCTCATTGCTCTACATAAGTTCAAATTTAAGGAAATCATATTAGCTTTTTCTTGAGTATCTGATGATAAATGATTCAGTTGCCAGGAAGTATCAAAATCAAAGTGAGAACTGATTCAGTGGGAATAAAGGTCATTTAAGTAGGCAGGCTCATCCTTTGGCTTTAATGCAATGTACTTGGAAATATGTGCAGTATTCTGGAGAGGACAAGATGCTTTAAGATAAGATTCTTTCTGGGTGGGCCATGTAACATGCCATGTTCATTATCTACTGCAGAAAGGTTAACACTCAAAAGCACACTCAGCTTCCTTAGAAAACAGATGATATATAAATCCCAGATAGCCCAAGCAGTGCTAAAGATCTATCAAAGTGATATTTGTTTAGAAGCAAAGTACTTTTGCTTAAAATTGGAAACTCTTAAGAGTATTTCTAAATTTTTCTCATTACATATGATTAATACTAAAATACTTACATTTAGGAAAGTTTGCTCAGAATTGTAATTAGTTTTTTTGAAAAGGGAAAAGCCATCCAAGTCAGACGTAGGTGTAGCATGAATTTTAGTCCACAACACCAAATATATTCCTCTGTTTGGTTGATAAAAAACTACAGAACAGCAACTTACTAGAATCAATGCCTACTATAAAATCAAATAAATGTGTTATGTTCAATGAATCCCAGCTTTTAATTATTAAAATCTAGGTAATGCATTTTATAATTTAGAAAAGAATACTTAAGGATCTACTTAGTCTCTATATCTTTAGAAATTACTGTAAGGCTCTTGCTGGTCATTACTATCTAAACCCTTTTCTAGAAGATCTCAACATTTTAAATGGTCACAAATTATGTATTCCCTCTTTGTCACACTAAAAAGACTGAAAACTATAATGGCAAACAGAAGTCAAAAGATAAATTTCAAAAGTCAAAGGCACAAGTCAAACCCTTCTAGACATAAGTGGTAATTATAAATGTAAGTTATATTATCTGAAAATAATATAAGATCAATGATCTAGACCCCTGGTAGCATTTATAATATAGAAAATTGCAAATTATGTATTAAAAGAAATAAACAGTATAACAATTCATTTTTTTAATGTTCTAAATATTTGGCACAATGCATAACTTGCCTTATTTAGAAACCATCTGATAAAAGTAATGTAGTATTTAAAATGATTTTAAAAATTGTCAGGTTGTAGAATTTCCTATCTACCTTTCATTCTATTTCTTACTACCCTCCTTGTCTATTTCTCAAATTTTACTTTTTCTTACTGAAAATCTAAAAATGAAATATCATTCTTCTGTTATTTTAATGCCAAATAAAAAGTAATCACTAATAATATATGGCTAATATTTTTTATAAGATTTCAATTTAGCTGTAACAGCCACAGCTTTAGGCTATTTTCAGGAGATAACCCCAGAAGAAAAGAAATTCAAACACTCATATTTCATATGGTAATGTGATGCTTGTTTCTTTTCAGATTACTGTTTACCCCAAAATTGTTGCAATATATTTAAAAACAATAATCTTCCTCTATAATCACAATGTAAAACAAGAAGCAGAATACGCATCATTACAGAAACAGTGATTGTATACTTTAAATATTCAGATACCTTCCTAATGACTACTTAAACCAATTTTTAATTATATATACGAAGAGTATACACTTACTAGTTGAAAAATATATTGGTTCTATCTACCTACTACTTTTAATACACAACACGATAACTTGTGTCTTCTTCCTAATAGCACAATTATAAGGACAGGAACACAAAAGATAGGTATTAGAAAGGTGAAGAAAGTATCAGAAAAACTTCCTCAGCCTTGGTTTATCATTTATCTTTCCTTTGTATACATGCTGCAATTGATTGGTCCTCTTTCATTACCCTTTCACCCTATTCCTATCTAAAGACCTTCTAGGCTTCAGAGCAAGGTCAGGTATACATATTATCTATTGTTGCTACTGAATTAGTTTAAATTACAGGTTAAAAAAGAAGAATGAAATGCTTAAGGTGAAGAAGGGTACATAGAGGGCTTCCCTGGTGGTGCAGTGGTCGAGAGTCCACCTGCCCATGCAGGGGACGCGGGTTCGTGCCCCGGTCCATGAGATCCCACATGCTGCGGAGCGGCTGGGCCCGTGAGCCATGGCCGCTGAGCCTGCGCGTCCGGAGCCTGTGCTTCGCAATGGGAGAGACCACAACAGTGAGAGGCCTGCGTACCGCAAAGAAAAAGAAAGGTACACAGAAACCAAAGAAGAGTAAAGAAAAAATAAATAAATAAAACAAAACATCGAGAGTGGTTGTACCATATCAATAATTATCTGGCAACTCTGGAGCAGAGGTTTCTATCTGGACTTTTATATCATTAATATAGGGTCAAAAATCGAGAGTACAACTCTCCAATTATCAGGCTTTATGATTTTATTTTTTGGAATAAAGCTCAATTTCATGTCTAATTAGTTTTAAAAACATACTTCACTCCAATGGAGAAGAGATTCTTTCCCATCTACATCTACAACAGTAGAAATGACAAGGCTTTCTTTACTACCACTGAAAGAACCAGGAGGGCAAAAACAATTTTTTCTTTTATCTGTACTCATGATTTCCCCTGCCTCCCTCCACCTCCTGCATAAACAGTAACTTCACAGGAAACCAAGAGACTACACAGACAATTTTAGCTTATCTTCCTGAAGACTCTTTCCACTCCGCCCTCCCTAAACACACACAGTGGAGAAGCAGTGTGTTGAGTTTGACAAGGACAATAATTAAGGAAGGTAAAATGAGGCCTTATAGAATACTTAATACTAAGTTAAAATTCTAATATCATAACATCAAGGTGTCAATTTATTCAACTTTAACCCATCTGGGAAAGTTACTTCTTTAGTAACTATAACCTCATTATATTCTTTTAATTGTTCATGCTAACAACTTTATTGTATACTACTGCATCTTATAAGAAGTAAATCCAGGGACCATTCCATTTTATCTTAGACATAACATTTACTAGTTTTCCAAGCATGACAGAAATGGAAAAATATATATATTAGCACAAGAACAATTTGTTAATTTCCACAATTTGTGTTCCTTCTATGAGCAGTGCCTGATTCTATTCTATCAGTCCTATGCTTAAAGAAAGAAAGAAAAAAAAAACTTAATGAGAGACTAATTTACAAAGTATACAAGAATATAATTTTATAATAAATCTTTCCAGTGTTCGCTATAACTTCATTACATGAAATGTTTCCCTTCAAAGAAACTCAGAAGGATAGCTCTTATAAAATGAAACAAAGCTTTCTGTGTTCATCTCTGGCAAGCAGTGACCAGAAACAGCTTGCTCACAAAGGATCTAAAAGTGCTGCCTGTGGAGGAGAAGCTACCACTAACATGCTGTATGAATGAGTCTTGGTGAGTGGCTACTATCTGGGACTTCTTCCTCTCTTCTCCTACCAATGAGTCCATCTCACATAAAGCCTAAGAGAAAACTAAAGCCTTGCAGCAGTGAAACTCAGCATGCTCCACTCAAATACTTCTAAGGTAACCATTCTAAAGCAAAATGAGCAGAAGTCATCTCTTTTATCCAAACAAAAAACCCAGAAAACAAAAAACAAACAAAAAAACCCCCCACAAAAGAACAAAAAAAACCCCACCCAAACCAAAAGGCAAATGCTGTCGCTCAATCATTAGATGGATTTACAGAGGCAAAAAATGTGACAACAGCAATAATTCAAGTAAAGTATATGAGAAAATTTAAACACGCCACTTTCAAGTTAAGACAAAAGTGAAGGGGAGCTATGATCAGAGTCAAAAAGCTTAGACATTATCACCAAATGTTAATTCACTTTACAGTCATCAATGAGACTACTGTATATATTTTTGCACCTTGCGCTTGTAAAAGCAGATAAAATATTTAATATGTAATTTACAATGTATTTTATCAGCTCAGCATACAGGATGAATATAGATTATATCAAAGTGTAGTAGACAGTTAGGGGCCTGTGCAAACCCTGCAAAAATAGTACTTCAGGTATCTGCTAATTTTAAAAAAAAGAAAAACAGTTTGCTGTTTAGAAGTGATACAATTCAAACTACCACAAAATACAAAGGACTGCAAAAATGTATACCGTTCCAACAACATATATAAGTTATTAAATAAAGATTTGATTTAAAAGAATATAAATGAAGCCTTTAAGTAGGTCTTTTCTACATGCATATTACTCCTTGTTAAAGAAAAAAAATATGTAAAAAGGCCATTGGTAACTGCTTTGTTAACATGTGTAGAAAATGCCAATTCTCTGGTCACGAACCCCACTAAGTTTAGCACTTAAGGTCTCTGCAGTGTTATAAACGTAATTTAAAATACTGTTAACTCTCTAATTCCATTGGTAAAATAATGTGACTTGGAATATGGCAGTCTTTGTGTTGAGGGCAAGGATCCACAGTTTGTTATTTTATTCCTTAGGGGTGAACAGTTATCCAGAAGAACAGCACCCTCCGCCACCGCTCTGGGCTTGAGGTTCATCATCAATAATTTGTACACCTCGCCTTGCAGCTCCTGGTTGACTGGAGCCATTGCCTTTTGCCCTTTCATCCACTTGTGCCGTTTCTATCATCCCTAAGAGAGGGAGAAAGCAGAAATTATTTAGGACCACAATTGGCGTTTTCTGTTTCTATAATTTCAGTTTACCACCATGATAGCTATTTCTGACTTTCAACCAACAAGGAAACTAGATAAAATTAATAGCAAGCGTACTTGTCCAGTTGTATAACAGCCACAGTGACATCACCAAAGAAAAAAAGGTTTTGATTTAAACAGATGACTGTATACAAGTGTCATCCTTAAGATTTTCCAATTATACTTAGAAATACGTCAAAGAAGGTCAAATTGTTCCAAGTACAAGCAATATTTAGGGTATAAGATTTATTCTTCAGTAAGTCATGTAAACTTTTAACCAAATAACATTTGAAAGAACAAAAGAGTTTAAGATGAAAGAGGAAGAACAAAGCTGGAGGACTCACACTATCTGATTTAAAGATACAGTAGAAGTTACTCGAATGATGACAGTGAGATACTGGTGATTGTGTGGTCCAGCACAATCTTTTCAAGAGATAGTACTGGAACTGGACATTTACGTGTAAAAAATAAAAGTTCAATCTATACTTCCCACCATATGTGAAAATTAACAAAAAATTAATTACAGTCTTAAATGTAAAACAAATTTCTAGAAGAAAACACAGGAGGAAATCTCTGTAGAAGAAAATCTTTATGACTTTGAGTTACCAAAGGTTTCTCATGTAAGACAAAAAACATGACTCATACAGAAAACCTGATAAATCAGACCTCATTAAAATTTAGAACTTCAGCTCTTTGAGAGACAGTTAAGAAAAATGAGAATATAAGACACAGACTAGGAGTAAATAGTTGCAAAATACATATCTGAAAAGATGAGGAAAGAAAAGAGAGTCCTTAACACAGAATAAGGTTTCTTAAACTTGGGTCCAGAGATTGCTCTTGAACAATGGTTTCCAAATTGAGGTATACGGGATAATCCACTGAGGTAAAATTAGAAAAACTTCAATTTATTTTTCCTTAACCTTTCAAAATTTCTTTTTTTTAATGTATATTTTACAATATGGAAAATCATAAGTACTTATACATGTTCTATAATTTTTAAAATAAATGTATAGACAATATTCAATTCTTTTATATAAAGATATGATATATAACATTTATAAGCCACTGATCTAGAACCTCAGTACTCAAAGTATGGTCTGAGTACTAGTGTCATTACCGCTTGGGTGTCTGTTAGTAAAGAGAAGCTCAGGCCCACATCAGACCCATTTTATCAAATTATGCATTTTAACAAGATCTCCTAGTGACTGATATGTACAGCAGTGGTTCTCAAATTTTAGTATGCATCAGAATCATAATGAGGGATTAAAACACAGATTCTGGGCACCACCTCCAGAGATTCTGATTCAGTAGGTTTGGGGTAAGGCCCAAGAATTTGCACTTCTAACATACTCTCAAGTGATGCTAATGCTGCTGATTGCAGGACCACATTTAGAGAATTAACACTCTAGAAGAATTATGAATGATCTTCAGGCTTACATAAAACTGAAATTTACTTCAAAGTTTGTATATATGTACATTTTTTTAGAGCAAAAAACCATCATTCTGAGGTCTATACCTATAAGGAATATAATTTGACAAAATCATTTCAATCCATTATTCTATAGACTAGGGTTTTCCTAAGTATAGTATACATTCTATTGGTGATATGAGAAATGACTTTCAGATTGTATATAATAAACATTTTCCTTTCTCTTTTTTTAATATGGAAAAGCTCAAACATATATAAAAGTAGAAAGAAGAGCATAATGAAAATCTGTATGTCCACCACACAATTTCATCCATACTTGGCAATCATCCCTACCATTATTTTAAATCAAATCCCAGATACATAATTTTATTCATAGATTATTTTAATATGATTTCTAAAAGATAAAAACATTTTAAAAAATAATTCTTTTTTTAAGCATAACCACTACACAATAACCACGCCTAAAAAAATTTACAATAATTTCTTAATATCAATATCCGGTGAGTGTTCATATAGTCTCAATTGTTTCACAAATGTTCTTTTTCACTAGTTTGTCAAATTAGGATCCAAATAAGGTCCATCCACTGCAAAAGGTTGTTACAACTCTTAAATCTGTTTTATTCTGTCCATTCCCCTTCCATTTTTATTTTTAATAGTAATGCATATATTTTAATATGTATTTAGCAAATACTACACATAAGATTTCATAGCCATTGATTACTACTTGAAATAGGGCTAAAGAAGGTATTTAAGCTTCAAAAAATGAGTTAAAGATACTAAGTAAATAATAATACTGGTCGATGCAACAAATCATCAATATGGTCAAAATGGAAACTGTAAAACATCACCCCAGGGGCTTCCCTGGTGGCGCAGTGGTTAAGACTCTGCCTGCCAATGCAGGGGACACGGGTTCGAGCCCTGGTCCCAGAAGATCCCACATGCCACGGAGCAACTAAGCCTGTGCGCCACAACTACTGATCCTGTGCTCTAGAGCCCGCAAGCCACAACTACTGAAGCCCGCGCACCTAGAACCCGTGCTCCACAACAAGAGAAGCCACCGCAATGAGAAGCCCGTGCACTGCAATGAAGAGTAGCCCCCACCCAACGCAACTAGAGAAAGCCCGCGCGCAGCAATGAAGACCCAATGCAGCCAAAAATAAATAAATTAAATAAATAAATTAAAAACAAACAATCACTCCGAAATATTACCAATATTTTAAAAAGAGCCATATACCTACTTTTACAAAGGTCAAGAAAAAGTTCCTCAATTCCTTTGTTCTGTTTGGCTGAAGTATGATAATGTTTCGCTCCCACAGATTCTGCATACCTTAAAAAAAAGTAACATCAGTAATTGAAGTAAAAATATGTTTCATGTTTTTGTCATGACTGCCATTTGAACTTTTTTTTACAATAGCAATTTTAGTGACTTATTACTAATTAACCCAGGTTTAGTGAAATTAAGATTATATACCATTTGACGTTTCTATATATTGAATCAACTTTTAAATAAGAATAAAACAAGACTTTTATTCTAAGTTAATCTGCAACCCAAATACTTCAGTTTTTGTGACTCACTGACTATTTGGCCATGACGGTTTTCTTTTGCATCACTCTTAATACTTTTTACTGAAACCAGAAAGAGAAGTGAAAGTGAAATAACTTTAAATGTCACCAAAAGCCAGAAATTGCCAGTGTAAACTCGCTTCACTGAATCCACTAGCTCAATCTATATTAAGAGGTTTGAGTAATAACTAAATGGTAAAGTACATTGTGCAAAGAGGAAGACTTCTTACAGAGAGTGACTGAAGGAAGGAAGAGAAGGGATAACACTTACGATTCTGCTTCTTGAATGGAAACATGTCTCTCCTTCTCCAAGTCTATTTTATTACCTAATTTGAAAATGTAAATGCCAGTCTTTAATATTGATTCATTTTTATAATGAAATTAAGCCAATTCTAAATATACAATTGCCATTTTAATCATCTGGAAAAATAATACAAATCCCCACCCACCAGACTTCTAAATGTCCTTCTAAATGTCCTGAAACTGTAAGGTTTCAGGACATTTGGATATGAGGGCTGATCATGACTGTCAAGGTGAATGCCTCAACCTCCCTCAAATGGCTCAATGCACATCCCTCCTGAAGCTGCAGCCTCTGTCAGAGAAAATAACTTTTCCAAAGAGATAAGCACTATTTTTGATTTAGGGTATAAATGGGACTAAGATTCACTAGGGAATCCTAAGGATAAACCTATGAGTCTTAGCCAAGTGTAAATGGTCCCCAATCAATAATTATGGTTCATGAAAATATATTAGGCTAGCCTCTTGGATCCTAAGAATATTTTGGTTTTCTCGATGATATTAACTGGTTAAAGAAAGCATTAAAATATATGGCTTTTGAAGTACTTCACCACTGCAGGGGAAGAAACTACATTTGTTTTAAAAACATGAGACAACTGAGTATATGAACATCATGCAGATTTTAAATTACTGAAAATAAGTTTAGCTCTCCTTAAACAATGGAACCAAACTGAGATTATGCCATAAAGCCACCAGAACAAAAGTGTAGGAACTGCAAAATGCAGATTCCTTATTATATACACAGTAGAGATTAAGGTAAGTAGGCTGGACAGAGTGCTAAAGGCAATGGAAATAACATACAGAAAAGGGGAAAAATACCCTAAGAAAGGACACTTTAAACAAATATTTTCATTTCTTCTATTATGACCTATAGGGGTAAAAAAGGAAACCTTGTAAATAAGGTCATTTTTTCTCAGGACCTTAGGGAGTCTAGAAGACAATTTCAGATAAAGTATTGAAGTAAGCACCCAATGAAAGATGCGATGCTTAGAACTGAGAGGTACAAGCCCAGAGGTTCTGTATATGAAGACCGCAAATAATCTGAGCACCTAATTACGTGCAGCTTTAAGCAATGATCTGACACCATAGCCTAAGGTTGAGGGAGGGAAGCAGACATTACTAAAGCTCAGCTGGTACTAACAAATTCAGTAATAAACTCTTCCTTCTTTGAACAGTTATCAGCCTATCTCAGCAAGAAGACACATATCAGTTCTGATTTCCCACATTATACTTTATCAATAAAATTTTAATTTGCTAAATATTACAACCAATATATCCAACGGTCACCAGTGGAATAAGTTGTTTCATGCTATGAAGAATGCACAAAGCACCACCTAGTGGCAGGCAGCTCCAACAAATGGAGGCACAAGATTCTGCCACTGTAAAAAGGTAAAACAGCCTCCTACAGATCAAAGGAGACTTTTGTTGCAATTAACTAAAACCCTATGAGTTGGTTTGTTAGAGTTTTAATGTCTCTTTTTTAAAAATCCACCATAATTACCAACATCTATTTTTAAAAACTGAGGATAGGGAAAGTAGACAATCACCTTGTTGCCTCACATGAATATTTGGGGAAAATTATTGACACTGCTTTATTATTTAACAGCATTTTAAACTTAACTAAACTTTAATAAAGCCAGTATTTTTTTGTTTTTTAATCTTTTGGCCATGCCACACGGCTTGCGGGATCTTAGTTCCCCAGCCACGGATTGAACCCAGGCCACGGCAATGAAAGCGCCAAGTCCTAAACAATGGACTGCCAGGGAGTTCCCTAAAACCAGTTATTATTAAAATGGCTAACTATTTTAATAACATAATTAATATTTTAAACAAAAAAAAAATCCCTCTACTAAATAACTACTATTTCTTTGAACAATTAAGTGCTCATAATGGATTAACAGCACAGACGAAGTCACAAAACTGCCTGTCAGTGACTGACACCTTTCCAAAGTTCAAGACCTTTTTAGCTATGTTCTTTTAAAAGCAAGAGAGCTAAAGCTTGTGGTTGAGGCTCATATCTGTTTCAATACTACTGTGCAGCCACATTGGGAACTTTCTAATAGGCTTACAACACCTGAAAATAAGAATAACCACCAAAGTAAGCACCTACTTGAAAGTATAGTACAATAAAGGCTAGGGGGGAAAGCTGACGGAAGCTATAGGAGAGGAAAAGGCTATCCTGCTAAGAATACTAAAAATTTTATCTTCTTTAAAAATACCTATTTGAATTAAGAACACGGAAGGGATACACCCATTGCTAAGGGCAGACGGCCTAATAGCAATAAAGAGCTAGAACTTTATTTTGCTTAGACTGGATGTTGTGTGGCCTAGTGGAAAGAAATTTTTAAATCTGATAAAACTTGTTTTTAAGTCCTGGCTCATTTCAAAACTATAAGATTTGGGGCAAATTACTTAACCCCTTAGTCTCACTTTGTACAAATGTAGCTAATAAACTTTGCAAGGTTAATGTGAAAATAAGATATATGTAAAAAGTCTAGCACATAGGATGTGTTCAATAGAGTATTTTTCAGCCATCACAGTGAATGATCAAATGGAAAATGACAGTGAATGATCAAATGGAAAATCAATACTGTTATGAGAGAATTAAACTCATGATAATTAACACATTTCCTACCACAACCCTGGCTGGCTTCGGAAATCCCTTAACCACCACTCCCCCAATTTAGTTCGGTTTGCTTCTGTGCTATCACAGCACACCCCCAACCCCTTGATAGCATGTATCATAATGTACAATAAGAGCTTGTTTTTCTGTCTCACCCTACATGATAAGCTCTGGGGAGACAAGGACCATATCTATTTTTTAACTTATTCACTACATTATTCTCAAAGCCTGGTACATAGCCAGCAATATACATTATTGGTTAAGTATATGGGCTTGAAGTAGCAGACAGACCCAAATGAAAATCCCAGGTCTATCTCTATATACTATGTAGTTTGGGAAGTATCAAGCTCTCTAAGTCCATTTTCTCATGTGTAAAATGGAAATGGCAACAATGCCTTCTTGCCGTGTTGTCAGGAGGCTTAAATGAAATAAGTGTGTAGTTCTTAGAATACTTAGAATACTTAGAATACCATTTATTGGCACTCAATAAATGGTAGCTATTATTAATAATAAATATTTGTTTAACAAACATACAAATATTAAGGACAGACTAGAAACAAAATACTCTATTAAACAGAGCAACCACAGCCAAGAGTGCTGATCAATGGATTAACTAAAACTAGAGGGAAAAGTCTATTAGTAGAGTTCTCTCTTCCTGCTTTACACATTATCAGTGATTTAGATAAGGACCTAGAAGGTTCAGCATCTAATTTACACATGAAAAAGCTAGTAGATTATATATCAAACATAAACATTCAGAAACCTATGACAAGTTGAAATTCCTACACTTAGGTTTAAATAATTTAGTTATGTAGGAAGATGGGGAAAGCCTGACAGAAGACCAATACTTATAAAAAAGGAATTCTGATTTTTGTTAACTATAATCTACGTAAAAGAGAAATTGAGTTGACATGACTGCTAAAAAGTATATCCAATCTTGGGCAATGCTGGTAGAAGGACAGTAAGAAGATTTAAAAAAAGAGAGAGCTATAGTATGCATTGAGTCAACAATGTTTGGATTCTAGTATTCATTTCAAGTGTAGGAGACACACTGATACACCGAAATGAACCTAGGAAAAAATAATCAGGATGATGAGGATGTCTGAAAGTTAGCCCAAACAGTTGAAAACTTAGGGAAGATTTTAGGTGAACCATCCAAGTAGGCTTCAAATGTTTGAAGGACTGTCTTGCGTAAAGGGAAAGGAACAAATATTTGTCATATGCCTACTCTGTACCAAGTGTTTTCCAAATCATTATTTAGTCTTCATCACAATGCTATGAGGTAGTATTATTTTGAAGTTAGTTTTAAAACAGGAGAGAAAATAAACACTGAACATATATAGAATGAAATGAAAATCAAGACGTGGAAAAAATTATGCAGATATCCATCAACAGCAGAAGGATAAACTGTGGAATATTCATAGAATTAAGTATTAGATAGCAAAGAGAGTAAAATGAAGTACAACTATATACAAGAACATAGAGGAATCTTGTAAACATAATGTAAAGCCAAAACAACAGACAAAATAGCTCCCATACACACATGATCCTATTTTCTGAAATTCAGAACACAACCAGTCCCTTCAGTAAAAAGTCAGGATTATGTCTGGGGTGAGGAGAAAGCAACTGGGGTAGTGTTGGGATGAGAAAGGAGCACAGAAAAAAAAAAGAAAAAAAAGAAAGGGGGCTTCTAATGTACTGGTGGGGCTTCTAATGTACTGGTTACACAGATATGGTAACTTCGTGAAATTTTCCTTTTGTGGTAAATGGGCTCTCAAAATTCTTCCAACTCTGAATTACAAATAGAATTCCATGTCACACTTGCCAACGGAAAAGGGAGAGTGAGAGCCTTTTATACTTTATACCAAACATTAATAAACATTATATAACATGAAATGAGACGTATCTAACCCTACTTGGGGGCAGTAAGCTACCAGTTTCAATATTACTAAACCTTCTAAGAATATGAACATGAAGAATACAAAGTTTAAGTTAATTATCCTAAGTTTATTCACCCAGCTAATTTTTTTTTTTTTTTGGCCATGCTGCGAGGCTTGTGGGATCCTTGGTCCCGGTAGCAGAGATTGAACCCGTGCCCCCCTGCAGTGGAAGTGCTTAGCACTAACCACTGGACCACCAGGGAATTCCCACCCAGCTAATTTTTTAAATGTTACTTTGTAACCTTGGTCAAGTAACAAGTTCTTGAGGCTTCTTTGACTTTCCTTTTTTCTTTCTTTTTTTTTTTTAAAGATTTTTTTGATGTGGACCATTTTAAAGCCTTTACTGAATTTGTTACAATATTGCCTCTATTTTATGTTTTGGTTTTTTGGCCCCAAGGCATGTGGGATCTTAGCTCCCCAACCAGGGAGGAACCCACAGCCCCTGCATTGGAAGGCAAAGTCTTAACCACTGGACTGCCAGGTAAATCCCTTCTTTGACTTTCTTAAGAATATGTTAGCTATGTTACTTAGAATGTGTTACTTCCTTCCTCTCTTCTGAGAGATAACCAGAATCCCAAATCATCAAATCTTTAGTCATTCACCTACTATGACCACTTCCACTCCCAGTAAGTCCAATATACCAGACAGACAAAAGCAGGCCAAACTTACCAATGACTAGCTGCAGCTTTGGTCCCAAACTCCTATGTGGTCTATGACTCCAGTGTTCTTGTTTGAAATATTCCCATCATCTAGCCTAACATCTAGCATCTAGACTAAAAAGCAGGCCAGATCAGCTCCTGTTCCTCTCCCAAAACTTGCACCCTGATCTGGACCTGTAAAGTTTACCAATCTAATGGTGACAAAATGTAAGAAATGTAAACTCAGGTTAAAACAAAAAAATTCTTAAGGCTAAAAGCAGAATTTGCCCACGGTGACTACTCCATTCTATGTCCTCCACTAAAACTACCCTGGTTTCTCCCAAGCCATTTATCAGTTACATAAAAAGGAAGAGAGAAAACAACCTGAGGCTATTCATAAGGATTAATATCATAAGCAGAGGAGTCTGAATGACTCAATTTGAATCCCATCTCTGATAGTTGCATGATATTAAGCAAGTTATTAAGTACGTATCTCCAGGGCTCAGCTTCCTCTACAAAACCCTCATAGGGTTGTGAAGATTACATGAGATAATGTCCACTGAGTACACAGCATAGTGTCTGGAACACTTTACTGACCAATAATTAGCTGTTATATCATAGAAATAATACTCTAAAGAAAAAGGAAACCAAAGAGAAATGCCAGAAGTCCAAGAGTGAATTCTAGAGTTGTTTTACTTTACCTCTTAAGATATTTTTCCAGTCTAGTATATCATGATCTACTTATATCTTTGGAGTCACATTTATTCTTAACTCAAAAATGGGTATAGTTAAATATACAGAACAAGAACACAGCTTAAGTCATTGATTTTAATTATATTGTAAAGTAGTTGCTGAACTCTTCTTTTCTAAAATAATCTTATGATGAAAAACCAAGGGTCAAGTTGAAGCAAGGCTGGGGGACTTGATGCCCTACATGTTTAGGGCTTCCCACTTGCTCCCCAAAGGCATTCCTTGAAGTACAGATGTCTGAACCTCCTGAAAGATCACTTCCAAATCCCAAATTATACTAAAATATTAAATACTAAAATACCACTCTTCTTTTTTCATGTAACTTTAAAATGAAAATTACTGATTTACTATTCTTTAATAAAGTGTTAAGGAAACAAAGGACATTTTTAAAAAGTAATGATGCTTACCAACTATACATAAACAGATTTCATTTCCCAACATTTTCCGTAATTCTTTGACCCAGTTTTTAACCTGTGTACACAAAAGAGTAAATATTAAAACAAATCCTGTAACAATGACTACCATTACAACACTCCAAAACTCAACACTGTCAAAATACCTCAAAACTTTGTCAAACAGTCCATGTGTTTAGTTGTTACTAGGAATGATTCACTGTAGGATCATTTATATCGCAAACCACACACACAGACAAACATCCAATGGAAAGATTTCTCTCTATATCTACACATAAGAATAAACACAAGCATCTCTAATTACAGACTTTCATAACTGCCCATAAATCCAAGCAAAGCTGTTCACCAAAGCAAAAGCATGTCAATTCCAGCCTCTGATAATAGATGCTTATAGAGAATCACTTTGGACTTAAGAAAACATGGGCTTAATTAAAAATCTTTTGTAACCCAACTGGGTCACAAATAGAGGGCATAGGAGCTTCTGTGTCACACATTTAAAGGAAAACAAAATGTATATAGGTACCAAAAAGAGTAAAATAAAATTTCATCCTTTGGCGTAGGATAGGTTTCTTCAAGTTCAGCGCTACTGATATTTTGGCTCAGATAGTTCTTTGTTGTGAGGGACTGTCCTGTGCAATGTATGATGCTTAGCAGTATCCCTGGCTTCCTACCCACTAGATACCAGTTCCATCCTCCAGGTGCGACAATCAAAGATGTCTCTAGACATTGCTGCCCCCTGGTGGAGAGCCCCTGATGCACAATGACTCCAGTGGCAAACTGATTCTTCACTACGGATGGAGCAGAGCAGCAAGCACCGTGGGGAGTAAACTGAAATTAGGTTTTTTTGGGTTTTTTTTAATGCTGGGCTTCCTTCCTTCCTTTCTTTCTTTCCCTCTCTCTCTCTTTTGCTGTGTCGGGTCTCAGTTGTGGCACACAGGCTCTTTGTTGCAGTGCGTGGGCTGTCTAGTTGTGGTGCGTGGGCTCCAGAGTGTGCGGGCTCAGTAGTTACAGCGCTCGGGCTTAGCTGCCCCGCGGCATGTGGGATCTTAGTTCCCTGACCAGGGACTGAACCCACGTCCCCTGCATTAAAAGGTGGATTCTTAACCACTGGACCACCAGGCAAGTCCCTGAAATTAAGCAATCTTTTGAACTCATGATTTTAAATATATTGATTACCATAAAACAGGATAAAGAACCAACTTGGGATACCTACTTTCATTTTTGTGTAATGGAATTTAGTACATATGTAATCAAATGACACAGAACTTATATACCTTCCTAAAAAAATACATACACATCTACAAATAACAAAAATTACATTAGATATGTGTGATAAGCATTTACTGTGCATATGTTCCTATGCACAAAGTAACAGTTTCACACGCCTATTCTCTGCAAGAATGCAAAGGAACTGTAGTAAACACAAAATCTGTATAAAAACAAAGGTAATCAACAATTTATAATAGCACTGAACTACACTTTTCTCAGTACAGTCCCATCTTTTTGTTTCACTCACATATATGTATAACATGTTCAGAGAAGCATTTAACTTCCACCCTTAGTTGATTTCATATAAGAAAAATCTGACAGTACTGGTATAAAATGTACATCCTCATCACTTCAAAGGAAACATGCCAGAATCCAATTATGTTATTACCCTACTCCCTGTACATATAGTATCAAGACCTACTAAATCTAACCAATTTTTAAAAAATTTGTTATTCACCTGCAATCAGATCCCCCTCCACAGGCATCCTATTCATTACCCCCATACACTCTGTAATGAGTTAAAGATGGTCACCAATTCTTTGCCAAGAGTATTTCCTCTCTCTTTGACTCTGGGCTAGCCTTGTAACTTGCTTTGACCAAGAGAATGTGGCAGAACTAATGCCATGCCAATTCCAGACTAAAGCCTTAGGAAGGTCAGGCAGCTACACTCTTGGGATCCAGCTGTCACATAAGAAGCTTTGGCTGGAATATGGAATAATGAGAGCATGTGGAGAGAGTACTGGAGAATGAGACACCAAATGGAGTGAGAGGCCATGTGGAGGAAAACCAGGCCCTCTTGGATCCAGGTTCCCACCCAGTCAAACCCCCAGTTCAATGCAGCTGCATGACTGACTCCACTGACACCACATGGAGCAGAGGACTTGCCCAGTCAACCCTTAAAACACCACGAGAAATAATATTTCATTGTTTTAAGTCACCAAATTTTGGGGGTTTTGTTATACAGCCAGAGACAACTAGTTACTTTTCAACCTAATAGACTCCACCTTCTTTTAAGCAATAAAATACTTAAATCATTTCTTTTTATGCCAAAAAGGCAGGGAGGGATAACAAACAGCACCCCACATATATATCTTTATTTTAAATGTCATTAAATCTGAAAGCTACCTATTGCTTCATTTTTCTACTCCTTGGACTAAGTTTTTCCACATGGCATTAATAATCCAAGGGCTAACTTGTACATCTGCTTCATCAGTTAAATACTAGGAAATAAAATAAAAATAAAAAACTAAAAAGGCAAGTAATTTCAACAAGTACAAACCTGTAACTCAAGGCAAGAAAAGTCTCTACCTTGGAAATTACCCCCTTTAGTTAAACATCCTTGACAAAGTTATTCCAAGAAGGGCTTTCAAAGAAAAGGTCAAATAAGTAACTAGTCACAATCCTAATTGTGATGAGAATTCAGAGGTAAGTTTAATGGTCACTCATTTTTGGTCCCAAACAACTATAAAAATTCTTTATTTTTGGTGAATGTTTAAAGAGGGGTTAAAAAAAATGGAGGAGCTTTAAAATGAACACTACCTAGATTGTCCTTTTAAAATTTATATTATATCCTCCAGGAAATTTAGTGAGAAGAAAGAGCTTAAACTTGATTTAGTTCTTCGTTTTCCTCCCCACAATTATGGAACCTGCCCATGCATCCATACCAAGTTATCAGGTGGCCAGTGTGTATGGAACCAAAAAATGTATGTGATTTTTCTTTAATAGGGAGAAAAAAAGCCTCTATATTTTTCTGAAGCTTTACTTCAGATTATTTCCCTTTCCTAATATCTGAGAAAGCCATGTAATAAACTATTAATAAATGATATCCATATTGTTAACATGAATTAAATACTCCATTAAAAAAAATGAGTGGTCATCATTTATGCACAAACTATACTTTACCTTTAAAGCCAAGGCTAATCACATTAGTAAACAAAAGATGTTAATGCAGACTTGAAAAAATCAGTGTTGTTCTATTAAGTCATCTACCCATAAGTAAACAGAATACCTTCTGAAACGAATCTTCATCTGTTATATCATAAACTAAAATAGCTCCATTTGAATCTCTGTAGTAAATTGGACCCAATGCATGGAATCTCTCTTGACCTGCTGTATCCTAAATAAAGCAATAAACTCTTATTAGATCAGAAGAAAAAATACATCTGTTATTGTAACTACAGTGAACTTTTAATTGGAAAGTGGGGTATAAATTTATAGATAACCCCAAAACACTGTTAAAAGAAACAAAACAGGTTACAAATAAAATTTTTAAGTCAAGTTATAATCAGTATTTAATGTTTTACTGTTATATAAAGATTACTTCTCCCCTCCCCAACCTTCCTCTTCCTCAGCAATCTTCCCACCCTCACTAAAAAACCATTTCAGTTGCCAAAGGGTCAGAATGGGCCACAATGGCATTATAAGCCAGGAACAGGCCTTGCACTAAATTTAGGTTCTCCCCAGAGAGAGGAGACAAGGAGAAAGAGCATGCACCAGGACCACCTGCCAACAGGTACACTACTGCACTATCCTTGCCCTACTCTCCACTGGCCATTCCCTTGGAGGATTAGAATATGGAGATGGGGGAAAAAAGGCCAGGCAGGCTGTCCACCCCTTTCTCTGACATGGAATCCCTCTGAGTTGACCCTTCTCCAGCTAAAATGTTATGATAGAACTATTCATGTATACAATTGTATGCAAGATAAAATTCTTAGCCAGATTTTAGAAAAAAAATGTTTATTTAAAAAAGGTTTTGGGGCTTCCCTGGTGGCGCAGTGGTTGAGAGTCCGCCTGCCGATGCAGGGGATGTGGGTTTGTGCCCCAGTCCGGGAAGATCCCACATGCCGTGGAGCGGCTGGGCCCGTGAGCCATGGCCGCTGAGCCTGCGCATCCGGAGCCTGTGCTCCGCAACGGGAGAGGCCACAACAGTGAGAGGCCCGCGTACCGCAAAAAAAAAAAAAAAAAAGTTTTTGGCTAAACTTCAGTTAACTAAAATAAATCCAGAAAATTTTGAGCCAATTAGTTATGAGAGAACCAGGAATAGGTACTCTAGGCCTTCACTCATACAGTTGAAAATGTTAACTTACCCATATAGCAAGATTTACTCTTTTCCCACCAATATTTAACTTCTTTGTTAAGAATGATGCCTAAGAAAAGAGAGATATACATTAAACAATGTTTCACATAAAATAACATTTTTTATTTCCAAAGCTACAGATGAATGAATCATATCAATATGAAATAAGTTATCTGGGAAAAAAAGTAATCGCTGAGTTTTTATTAATGATTAAACATTATTTCCACTGAAGACAGAACATTATTTTTACTCTAAGAAAAAGATATTTTGTTTTATGAATACAAGTTACGAAAAGTACAAAAAAATGGGTAAATATGTTTTCTTAGTTTTTCTTCATTACAGCATTTTCTTCGCATTTAATTTGATGCCACCTACCTACTCATTATAGAAAGTGTCTAAGAGACTTCTAAGATGAGATAAAAGAAATGTTTACTGATAGTTAACTGTATGAATACCATTATTATTGGAAATTTTCCTGCAATTATTTTATAATTCAATTATTTAAACTATATCTAATAATTGCCCTAGGAACTAATGTCACAGAAATGAAAGGAAATGGTTCCAGCTTTCAAGGAGCTTATAGTCCACTGCAGAAACTAAAATATAAAGAGAATTAAAATACCATGTGATAATCGTTAAAATGGACGGTCTTGCCAAGTATACTACAGGAAAATACTGAGGAAGGAAGTGTAAAGCCTGCTTGGATAAGTCACAGAAGGCTTCAGAAAGAAGGTAATGATCTCCCCTTTAGGAGAAGTAGTAGGAGAAAGAAGGTAATGATCTCCCCTTTAGGAGTAGTGGGGGTTTTTCCTGACAGATGGGTGAAGCCACCGAAGCCTGAAACACATAACTCCCCACCCTATGGGAAACTCCCAAGTTGGTCTGGTGGACGCTAGAGATGAGACTACAAAGATAGGCAAAGGTTGAATTAATCGAAAAAAAAGTCCTGACTCCATATCTAAGCCTATGGACTTTACGTTGTGGGTCTCAATAAAACGTGTTCCAAGACACTAGACAAGTTTTTTGTTTTTTAATGTATACTACAGTCAGGTATATTTGGGGACTGCTGTATATTGCTCTATATCCCCTTTGTGCATTCACAGTACCTATTAGCACACTAAAATTCTGCCAAAAGGAAGGCTCACTAACTGCATTTATACAAGCATTTCCCAAACTCATTTGACTTCTTTTTCCCTAAAAAAACACCTAACTCATCCAAAGGAGTGTTAGGAAATAATACTGTTGACAATGGATAATCAATGAAGGGTTTCTAAGCAGTGAGGACATATAAGATCTATATTTTAAGAGAATGAATACGATAGGAAGAAAGAACAGGACTAGACCTGGAAGACAGGAGTCTATTTTAAAGTTGGAAAGAAAAACATAAGGGGCCTGAACTAAGTGCATGAGGATAGAAAAGAGAAAAATGAATCAAGTAATTGAAGAGGGAATATAATCAGAAAACAGAGTCAGTTGACCTGTTTAAAAAAGGAACAAAGAGCCAACTTCAAAGCTATGCAAAGACAGTCACATTTAAGTGTATATATATAGAAGAAAGTGCAGAGATGGAAAGTAAAACAGATAAAAGGCTAGGATGGTGAATTATTACTGAAGGAGAAGGAACCTAGATTTCAGGAAGGACTTTATGCTGTATGTATACCAAGGAAAATTAAAACTAAGAAAAGGCCACCAGATTTAGTGATTAACTAAGGAATCTACAGAGACACAAATGGCAGAGCTGAGATCAAATCCAGCAATGTCTGCCTTCAAAGCCCAAGCTACACTCAAGATATTTTATTAAATAAAACACAGGTTAGGGGCCTTCCCTGGTGGCGCAGTGGTTAAGAATCCGCCTGCTAATGCAGGGGACACGGGTTCGAGCCCTGGTCCAGGAAAATCCCACATGCCGCGAAGCAACTAAGCCCGTGCGCTACAGCTACTGAGCCTGCGCTCTAGAGCCCGTGAGCCACAACTACTGAAGCCCACGTGCCACAACTACTGAAGCCCGCGTGCCTAAAGCATGTGCTCCCCAACAAGAGAAGCCACCCAATGAGAAGCCCATGCACCGCAACGAGGAGTAGCCCCCGCTCACGGCAACTAGAGAAAGCCCGCGTGCAATGAAGACCCAACGCAGCCAAAAAATAAGTAAATAAATAGAATAAATACATTTGTTTTTTTAAAAAAACAAAACACAGGTTATATAGAAAAGGGTATGAAATAAATTCAATGACAAAGAAATAACTTGGAATATGAGAAGACCAAATACATGTTACGACAATAAATATGAATAAAGGACTATTTCCCACTCATAGCATAAGGGCGAAGAATATAAACTTTGAAGCAAAACTTTGGATTTGAATCTTAGCTTTGCCACTTATTAGCTGTATAACTTATCTGAATTCAACTATTTGTTCTGTTTCAATATCAATGTTATATAAAGAAACTCAAAACCTAACTCCTATCCTAATATTTAATAGGTAAGTAAACTTAAATGCCTCCCTCTCTTCTTTCAAACATATTTAAACTGATCTTCCCTCCAAAATCAGCTTTCCATTCCAACATTAGTATTTTGATCATATTCTCCAAGTCACTGAGGTTTAGAATCTTAGGAATATCATCACTGAATATTCTTCCTCCCCTGTCATCCCATATTCTAAAAAAACCTACCAAGCCTTGCTTTTATATTTCCTCTGGAGTTCTATGACTACCAGTCTCGTATTATGTCATAATATAAATACCTTTGGTCTCACCTCACACTCTGGTTCTCTGGTCTACATGTTAAATTATCTTCCCAAAGCCTCCATGATTAAAAACAAATAAAAAAAAATTATCATATCCATAGCTGAGCTCTCTAATAAGTTATCGTTTTTAATAAGTATGCTTGAACTACATCCCTGCTGGCAGCTAATACCATAATAGCCTTTTTGTCATGAGTTTTGTGGGGATTTCTCAGCAGAGGGGAGTGAATTATAGCTGGTAAAGCTCCATCATTTTCTTTCTACTAGTCCCTCTGAAACTTACCATCACTCTCCCGTAAGTTCAGAGACAGTGTTAAGTCTCTCCTAAGGAACTACGGATGTATAAAAACAATTTTATGGAAAGAGTGCTCATTACAGCGACGATTATTAAAAAAAAAAGAAAAAAGGAAAGAAGAAGAAAAAGACAATAACCTAAGTGTCCATCAATAGGCTATTTTTTAAAAATATACAAATATAGTCCATCCATACAGTGAGACACTACGCAGTCATTTCCACTACTATTGCTAACACTAGCTAACAGTTATTGAATGCTTACCTTCCACCAAGTACTGTGCTATGCACTTTTTAAAAAATCATTCATAAGCTTCTCCTTTATAAAAGTCAGGGAGCCCTAATCTACAAATAAAAGTCTCAAAGCCTATCTTTGTATCCAAGGACCTCCACCCTTTGTCCACATCTATCTTCCCAAGAAAGCTTCCAGTATTTCTCTACTTACTCAGAAACTTATATAGTCTATATTATACATTCCCTCCAATTCTGTTTGTTGATAAAATTCCTCTCTAATTTGGGTCTATTCTTTCTCTATCTGGATCTCACCTATCAAGACCAGTTCATGACCTACACCCTTCTTCCTTGAATTTTTAAGCTTTCTCATATGACCCAGACAACCCACAGTGAATTTCTCTATGCAGAAGAACTTTAGGGAACGTAATCTTGTAATATACAGCATATACCACCTTGTATTTTAAGTTAACTTTTCATGAGTATAAGTCTTCTGTTAACTAGAGTACATATTTTTATTTATTTAACATTTTCACAGTGCTTATAATGAAATGGGCAGTGTTCTAAAAGCTTTTCCATATTAATTCACTTCTCGTAACACTCTGTGATTAGATATAATTATTATCCAAATATTACAGATGTGGAAACAGAGACAAAGGAATGGTAAGTATATTGTCCAAGGTCACACAGCAAGTGACAGAGTAGGATTTGAAATGAAGGCAGTCTGGCTCCAGACATGACTCATAACCACTATGCTATGGTACCTCCCAGACTGAGATGTGAGCTAACACTTCTCTAATAGAGGGGACAGGAGGAACCATAGTGCTGCCCACAGCGGACTTGCAAATGTTGTTACCGTAGATAAACATATCCACAATGTGACTCGTATAACTCAATTTACATAAAAGATGTGTTCCTAAGTTTCCTTATAAACCAAATTATTTTAACTCAAATATGTGATGCATTAGTAAAGCACATTACCATAGGGTCCCCACTGTATCGTTTTCTTCCTTCATAACAAAAAACTTAAGTCCCACTCTATGGAAAGAGTCCTTCTGTAATACAAATCATCTCATTTTACATAAACCCTAAGTTTTTAATATTTTATAGATATTTTCTTAAAGAACAAACATCTGTTTTAAAAACAAAAACAATTATATTTGAGAATAAAGCTGCAAGATTTTATGTAACATCAAGACAGCAGCAAACGATCAAATGGTTGAAATCTGTTTTGGTCTTTTTTTCCTACTACCTCTACGACGCATACTTAATTTGGCCAGACTACTGAGATACCATTCATGGTTATATAATACTTACTCTGGGGCAGAGGTTCTTAATTCCGTTACATGGTAGTAAGAGTGGGAGGGAGGCATGATCATAGACTTCTTTGAGAATCTGATGAAAGCTATGAACCCACTCACTCTCAAGAAAACTGCTCATATGCACATATAAAATCTTTTCCCCACACTTTCCCAAGGGATTTATAAATCCCTGGCAATATCTCAGTGAAGAACCCCATCTAGAAAGAGCAGGGGACAGTGGCATAAACAACGTCAATTCAAAGGTTCTAGGAATATGGGAAGGAAAAAAAAAATAGTACATACTGTGTGCCACCATGCTTTGGCTTTCTCATTTATTCTTTGTAACAACCCTGTGAAGTAGGTAATTAGCCCTATTTACAGTTGTGAACCTAAGATTTAAGGAAATACAGTGACTCACCCAAGGTCAGCCAACTTAGTCAGGTCCTTCAGTGGGTGGAAGCCTGTCTGACTCCACAGTGCTTTTTCCATTGCACAACGCTGCCTATTCCAGAACATACACACATTCTTAACTTGGCACTCCTCCACTTGGACACTAAGTGTTCCTGGACACCAACTCATCTCCCAGAATATTCTCAGGGTAGGCACAAAGTAATGAGGATCAAAGTAATAGTACATTTCCCACCTTACTCCTCCAAACCCGGAGTTACAGCACCACTATTTCTTCTAATTCCAATGATTTCATCTTCCAAACTTTAGGGGTACTGACAGACTTAACAATCTCATCAGACATCTGTCATCTGCACCTGATGCTTATTTACCCAACATCTTAACTGAAATCACAGTGGATATTTTTTTAATCTCTATTAAAAAAATAAGATTATAGGAGAGATAAAATAAGAACAAAGTACATTTGCCAAATGAAAGTCTTTTCATAACTTGTTTCATCAATTTTTTTTGTCTGTTTTTGTTAGCCAGATCACTTGTTCTTGCTAATCACTGGCAAAGCAAAATACCTAATGCAGCACAGTAACTGATTGTGGACAAATACTTTCCTGTCTTTATCTAAGTTCAATAGACTTTCATTAATAATATGTGTGTTTAACTCTTCGAGGAAAACATAGGAAGAACAGTCTTTGACATAAACCACAGCAAGATCTTTTTTGATCCACCTCCTAGAGTAATGGAAATAAAAACAAAAATAAACAAATGGGACCTAATGAAACTTCAAAGCTTTCGCACAGCAAAGGAAACCATAAACAAGACGAAAAGACACCCCTTAGAATGGGAGAAAATATTTGCAAACGAATCAATGGACAAAGGATTAAATCCAAAATATATAAACAGCTCATGTAGCTCAATATTAAAGAAACAAACAGCGCTTCCCTGGTGGCGCAGTGGTTGAGAGTCCACCTGCCGATGCAGGGGACACGGGTTCGTGCCCCAGTCCAGGAGGATCCCACATGCCGCGGAGTGGCTGGGCCCGTGAGCCATGGCCGCTGAGCCTGCGCATCCGGAGCCTGTGCTCCGCAACGGGAGGGGCCCCAACAGTGAGAGGCCCGCGCACCGCAAGAAAAAAAAAAGAAACAACGCAATCCAAAAATGGGCAGAAGACCTAAATAGACATTTCTCCAAAGAAGACGTACAGATGGCCAAGAAGCACATGAAAAGCTGCTCAACATCACTAATTATTAGATACATGCAAATCAAAACTACAATGAGGTATCACCTCATACCACTTAGAATGGGCATCATCAGAAAATCTACAAACAACAAATGCTGGAGAGGGTGTGGAGAAAGGGAACCCTCTTGCACTGTTGGTGGGAATGTAAATTGATACAGCCACTATGGAGAACAGTATGGAGGTTCCTTAAAAAACTAAAAATAGAACTACCATACGACCCAGCAATCCCACTACTGGGCATATACCATGAGAAAACCATGATTCAAAAAGACACATGTGCCCCAATGTTCATTGCAGCACTATTTACAATAGCCAGGTCCTGGAAGTAACCTAAGTGTCCATCAACAGATGAATGGATAAAGAAGATGTGGCACATATATACAATGGAATATTACTCAGCCCTAAAAAGGAACGAAATTGAGTCATTTGTTGAGACGTGGACGGATCTACAGACTGTCATACAGAGTGAAGTAACTCAGAAAGAGAAAAACAAATATCGTATATTAACGCATGTATCTGGAACCTAGAAAAGTGGTACAGATGAACCGGTTTGCAGGATGAGAGTTGAGACACAGCAATGTAGAGAAAAGATGTGTGGAAACCAAGGGGGGAAAGCGGCAGTGGGGTGGGGATGGTGGTGTGCTGAATTGGGCGATGGGGATTGACATGTATACACTGATGTGTATAAAATTGATGACTAGTAAGAACCTGCAGTATGAAAAATAATAATAATAATATGTGTGTATATAATTAAACAGTTATATTATTTTTGCTACAGTTACTAACATTGTTTCAGGCTTAAGTATTTAAAGTATCTATTGGGAGTTCCCTGGCAGTCCAGTGGTTAGAACTTGGCGCTTTCCCTGCCGTGGCCTGGGTTCAATCCCTGGTCGGGGAACTAAGATCCTGTGAGCAGGAAAAAAAAGTATCTATTAACTACTTTCAACTTAAGACATGGACATGAAAAGATTCAGCAAGATAATTCATAAAATTAGTCCTCTGTAGGAAGGCAATAAAAATTAGCTATCAAAAAACTAAGATGGGGGCTTCCCTGGTGGCGCAGTGGTTGAGAGTCCGCCTGCCGATGCAGGGGACATGGGTTCGTGCCCCGGTCCGGGAAGATCCCACAGGCCACGGAGCGGCTGGGCCCGTGAGCCATGGCCGCTGAGCCTGCGCGTCCTAAGCCTGTGCTCCGCAACGGGAGAGGCCACAACAGTGAGAGGCCCGCGTACCGCAAAAAAAAGAAAAGAAAAGAAAAGAAAGAAAACCAAGCTGGGTGCTTGAATACTTCATTTCTTGTCCTTTGCTTCTAAAAAGAGGTATTATAATCAGTTTAGAGTCCAAGTAAATACTTTGAAAAGGAGAGTCAAAAAATCACTTCTAAGGACTGGCTCAAAACACAAAGCAGAAAACAACAGTCAGATATAGAATATTTATATATTAGGAGTTCAAAGCCATAACTCAGAAAAACTCTTCTTAAAAAAAAGTCATCCACCCTTCTATAGCCCACATACTCTAGTAAAAATACTAAGGGAAAAAGGAAGGATTTCAACTACTGTATTTTATGAAGATATTGTAATCAAACTGGCTGAATCAACACTAAAGTGGCTTCAAGAACTACTTAGAAGATACTTCAGACATTCAAAACATTAATCTTACAAATAAGGAAATTAAGATTCCTAGACCAGGGGACTGTGACACCAAGTATAAAACCAACTGCTAGAACCTGAATGCCAAGTGTTGCTCAGGAGGTTAAGGTGTATGGAAGAAAAAAAAAGTAGTTGACCTAGCTTAAGAAAAAACGGTACACCATTACTATATGTGGGACCTAAGAAATCTAATCCAAGTCTTAGTTTCCTCATTTGCCAAACTGTTAGCATACTATCTGTATTCCCAGCCAACTTTACAGCACTGCTTTGCTAATCAAATGACAGGCACCTACCCTAGACTTCAGGAGGCAGATAGGTGGAATTCCAGTTAGAATTCTAAAAGGGAAGATGATTTATGGTTCTGATTATAAAGAATGTTACTTTTACACAGGAGACTAGTTGAAAGTGATAGAAGACATTTAAATTAGAGTGCATAATCTTACAATAAGGGGAAAAAGAGGATTCAGCTAAAGAAAAGGAAGTGATCACCCAGGAGCACAAATATAGAGAGATAAACCAAAGACAATAGAAATGGCACAAGCATTTAAGAATAAAGAAGAAAGCTAACAGCTGGTTAAAGTACCTTACTCATCTTTATTTTATTTATTTATTTATTTTACTGGTGAAGGTACTATAATTTTAATTACATATTAAATGTTAGAAAATGGAACTGAGGAGGGAATTCCTTATTTATATTAAAAGGTAAGTTACCAAAAATTCTATTCTTTTTTTTTTAACATCTTTATCGGACGTTACTCATCTTTATAGTCCCCCGTTGGCACAATGTTTGACATGTAACAGGCATGAAATAAACAATTCTTGAATTTGACTGCTTAGGTTCAGCAGCTAATTCCAGAGAAAAAGCAGTAAGCCCCTCACTCCAACTGTCTTTCTTGTCTCTGTCAAGTTTAACATAACCCCAAACCAATGAGAAAATCACATAAAGAAAGCTTTGAGGACTCTACATAAGATCAAGTTTTCTTTGTAAGCAAGGTAAAGGATCTTGAGTTCTCAGAGAGCTCACCTACAACATTACTTCATAATTATCAGTAACCTAGGAGGACGTCTGCAAAAAGGGAGCAGTACTAAAACACCAAAGCATAGCAAATGTCACAATTTTCAAAACAGAAGTGACTTTCCATAAATGTTAATCCCAGACAAAACTGTAGAATGGATAACAAATACATATGTATGCATAAAAATATAAAATGTAGCAGTCCCTCAGACCACATGCATTCTCAAAATAATTCATGTCAAATTAACCCCACTACCTTTTTGACTGGGTTACTATGAAAGAAACCAACACAAATTAAGCACCATCTATTCATCACACAGCAACAGCAAACATTCCTTAAACAAACACTGTGCCAGGAGGTTTAAATACTATGGCTCTCTAATCCACATAAAAATCCTATGAGTGAGAGTCTCCCATTTCATGGATAAAGAGCCAGCTACAAACAGTAGAATAATCTGCCAAAATCATGACGGCTAAAAATCAGGAGCCAAAAATTCAAACTAACTTCAAAGTCCTGTCCCTTTCTACTACATCATATGGCCTCCTAATGCAGAAAAAACAATGTATCTTGTTCTTTTCCAAGCATTTGACAAAGTATCTCATGATATCCCCTATGGGCAAGATTGATGTAGCTAGGGCAAAAAAAGTTAGATTTGTAACGCTGGAGTAGCCATTTTCATTAAAGGCTTCTTGTCCAGTAGGTAGCAGCCCACAACAGTCAGTCTTGTTTCCTGTTTCTATTACCATTAATATGTATAACACTCCATTTATAACTGTTTCTCAGTCAAGAGGAAAGAGGACTGTGGCCTGTGCATGGTCTGGAAAAAGCTCCACCCTAAGATTCTGCATATTTAAAGAGAAATATACCTCTGGTCACGTGTCACTGGACTATAGTGAGACTTGTGAAGAGCTCTGTACTTGGCCCTCTCTCTCCCCTTTCTTTCAGAGTCTGTTAATGACTGATGAGAACACTGAAGACATTCTTACCAAATCTTCAGGTGACAAAGTTAAAATGAGTAGCTAATCCAGCAGTAGAGACCATGCCTTATTTTTCTTTGCATGTCCAGGACCCAACCTAGTGGCTGACCCACAGGAGCTCCATCAATGTTTCTTGAATTACAAAATCAAAATTCAAAAGGATATTAACAGACACTAACCACTGGAGCAAGTTTATCAAAGCCAACTTTAATAGATCAAATTCATTAGTGAAAAAAAGATTTAACTACAAAATCAAAGGAAAATGAACAAATGTAAAGTTTTTCTTTCTTCTTCCCTCCCTCCCTCCCTCCCTCCCTTACTCCCTCCCTCCCTCCCTCTGTCTCTTTTTTTCAGCAAATAAGTCTAAGACAGCAGGCCCAATATTAATCAATGTGACAGCTGCCCAAAAGCTCAAAGAATCTTTTCTGTAATACTTCAGTATTAGAAAAGGATTCTCCACAGGGGAGGTCATAGCCTGCACTTCTTTGCACAGATCAAACCACACTTGGAATCATTTCTACAGTTGAAGGCATCATATTTTAAGAAAAGTGGACAATGATTAGTGAAATGTCTAGAAGAGATGTCAAAATAGTGATATGATTTAGAACAATGTTATAGGAGATCCACTAAAAGGAACCAGAGGTGTTTACCCAAAAGAAGACAAGACTCAAGGGGATGTAAGAGCCATCTTCAACTATCAGAAGGGATGCCATGTATGACTAAGATTCAGAGAGCAGGGAAAGAGATTTTGTCTCTAGACGCAGAAAAATGAATTGGAAAGTAGATCTGTCCAAAAATGAAATGTGCCACCTCAGGACATAGAGTTTTCCACCTTCTATAACAGTTCATCTCACCTCCAAGATGTTCAGACTAAAGTAGACAATCACTTGACTGAAATATTAAACAAAAGACTGAATTAGTGAACCATATATTATCTTGGGTTCCTCTCAGTCTTTAAAATAGGAATGCATGAGAGTGTACTTTGCAAAGCATAAAATATTTTACAAAGATAGGTAGTAGGTAGTTCCGCTGACAAGAAAAAAGAGAAATTCTTCCCCTCGTATCTCATGATGCATTAGCTCCTCTCCATCTGGAAATGAAAGGCATACAAGACTGTGTCTTATGGGTCTGATGGAAGTCAAATTTCTCTGAAAACATTATTTAAAAAGATGAAATGAACTGATATCTAAGAGAAGGAGATTGAATATAATGCTGTTTCCATACATTGGTATGGAAAAATCCTCAATTCTGGAACATAGTCCAGATACCATTTGTGATGACAGTTATATGCTATGCTTTTGATACTAGAGATCTACCATAACTTCATTCTCTCCTATGTATCAATAGATTTCAGTAGTTTCCTCTCAGATATTTAAAATCTTTAGCCAGCTTTTAGCTTCGAGGATGTTTTTGGAATGTATAATGAAAGTGTAATTTTTAGGTTGAAGGGCTAAATTATCTTTAAAAAAATTAAGAGCTCAGTTACAATGGTCTTCTCTTTTCTCTAAGGTCTGTAGCACAAAAGAAACCACTAAGGGGTGGTTTACCAATATCCAGAGATAGTGTGACTTATTGCTCAAAATCTGAAGTCATAACTAGATTCAAATTTCAGCTTGGGCACCAAGACTTGTGGCAATAAGATAGCCAGCAAATTACTCAACTTAACCACACCTGTCTCATCACCTGTAAAATGAGGTTAATCAAACTATCCACCTCAAAGGCTGTCATAAGAACTAAAAGACAGAAGAAAAGTAAAATACTCATCACAGTAAGAACTGTTAGCTATTGTTATTACTTTACCTAAATGAATTTCTAAATTTCCAACTGAGCATAGGTATTTACCCTAAGAATTTCCTTGATCTCACTAATAACGCTCAATTGTAATTATCAAAATTGTGTTAAGTGACCTTGTATAAGAATGTAGGGGAAAAATGCAGCTTCCTGACATTCACTTTTTCAGATAGTATGCTTTATATAGGAGTAAAAACAGAGGTGTAAAAATAGAACATGGAATCAGAACCAGAGCATCTTTGTAAATTCTAGACTCAGTGGTTTAATAATAGCATCAAACATCAAATGTCACAACGATCAGGAGACTGTGCATTCTATTAAATAGTGCCCATGTACTTACACACTACACAATCACTAATTAAGATCTATTGTGCAATTTAGGGTAATAATAACGATGGAGAACTTACACTGGACCAGCTCCTAAGTGCTTTTATGTATACCTGTCCTGACAACCCAATGAACTAGATACGATTATTATGGCCATTTTAACAGATGAAGAAACTTAGGCACAGACAGGTTAATTAACTTGGCCAAGATCACACAGCTAGTTTAAACGGATGGAGGTGCGATATGAACCTAGACAATCAGGCTCAAAAATTCATTAGACTTGACTGCCTCTGACTGAATTGATCAAGGCAGATTCGCTGTATATTTCTTCTAATACGTGAAAACTGATTTCTTTGGAAGAGGGGGAGACTCCAACGACCTCAAAGGCCTGACTTCACGCCCAATTAATTATTACATTTTAACACTTTTCTGACTAACAATCACGTATCTGCAGGTAAAAGCCGGCCCTACATTACAAGCAAAGAAAATAAATAGCAGCAGCAGCTAAGCTGTTAGTTTGAGGACCAACTGTTGGCCAGTATTCACATGACGTTTCCATGTGAATATGGGTCGACCCACATCGCCGAATATGTGACCCACAAGTCAGCAATGGAACTGCGTAACCCACACGGGCAAGCGGTCATTTCAAAAACCCTCCGGAGAGGAATGTCTTGCCAATCAGCACGTTACTCGAAGACAGGACAAAATGGAACTTGCACAAACACTTAGTCATCAGTAAGCGCTGAAGTTACAAATCACCTAATTAGCAAAATCAAATCCGCAGCTAAATTCCTAATTCCGAAAGAAAGAAAAAGGGCTGACACTCGGTTGACTGACTGTAGGGTGAAGGCACCTAGGGCCCAAGCGGAAGCAAATCAAAGGGGAAACACTAGCGCACCGATGGGGCTTCCACGACACGCGCTGCCACACTGGGGACTTTTCAGGGCCCTTCCACTCCCCTCCCAACAGCCTGTCCTTACGTGTCCAGGCTGCCCCGACCACGCGTGTTCCCAGGGCGAATTCGGAAAGGCAATCCGAACGCGGAGGTGATAGGCCTGAGATGTGAGAGCCCACACCCAGACGACGGTGTGGCAGCAAAGTCCTCAGAGCCCCGGAGGAGTAGGGGCCCCGAGGCGCCACCTCCCGCTCCCCGGGGCCCGCACCTGCAGAGTGGTGATGTGCTTGTCGTTGAACTTGTTTTCGCAGTAGCGCAGCACCAGCGACGTCTTTCCCACGCAGCCTTCCCCCAGCAGCACCACCTTGAACGAGTAGGCTCGCCCGGCCGCCGCCCCGCCGCCGCCGGCCGCAGCCATCCCGTCGCGTCCCCGCCGCCGGAGCCCTAGAGCCGCGCCGAGCTCTCCACAGCCGCCGCAGCGCCTTCACAGCCGCGGCCGGCGCAGCCCCTCCGCACCGGAGCTGCCAGCCCCGGGCGCCGTCTCCACTCCCGCCTCCGGGCGAGGCCTGGAAAGGCCGAGGGAAAGTCCGAGAATGAAGGGCCCCAGCCACCACGTCAGGCACCCGAGGAAAGGCGAACAGCACTCCCTTTCCGCCTCCCTCTAATGGCGTCTCCTTCCTCCTACGTCACACTTTCGGGTCACATGACCGCCGCGGCCCCTGGGACTCGGCCCAGGAGAACATGCCTGGACGTAGGCGGGGCTTCTGAGCCTCTTCCCGGGGGCGAGCTGGACGCGAGGGGACCACGTCTGGGCCGTCTCCCGCAGAGCTAGGCCGTCTGCGGGCCACTACCACTCTGCAGTTGGTGGGAACCTGCGGGAATAAGGAATGAATAATTAGAGGCAAGCCCAGCTCAGGTGGAATATTGAAGTGCAGAATGTTCTCGTTCTTGCCCAGGGGCTGTCCACCTCTCCCATCCGGGGTGTCCGTAAACCGAATCTATCAAGGTGTCCTTCAGTACCTTGACAGTGTTTCTCTGGGGGATCCCAAATCCTAGCTATTGAACTTCTTTCAGTTCCCCAGACCACCTGGACTCCTCATCTTTCAGGTCTCAGCTTAAACAGGAAAGGCTTCCCTGACCACCCATCCTTCTCCCTCTGTCCTTCCATCACTCTCCCCACCCAAGTTAGGTATTTCATAACACTGGTATACCTTGTCTAGCGGCGCTTACCACGCTTCGTGGAAATTACTTTGCTGAATATTTGTCTTTCCTTTTTAGGCTGTAGATTTGTTAAGGACAAGAACTAGGTGAGACGTGCTTTGACTTTCTGACTCCAAGCCAGGCACATAAGAGGCATTCTATAAATATTTGGGAATGAATGAGTAAACAATACATCTTAAGCCATTATGCCTTGGTTTCCTAGTTTTTCTGTCTTCCATGAAGCTTCCCGCTCCCCCACCATTAAACTTCTGACCTTTTCTATTGACTCCACCTTGACAAACCTGGCTTGTTTGATCATCACTTATATTTCCTTATCTGCCTCCCCTTTCTTTCATGAAATACACTCTTCCAAGAAACCATACTAGTGTTTCTAAAAGTTTGCAACTAGAAATGTGACGTCAGTTAGGTAAACATATTCTTTCTCATGAGACTCCTTTCCCACGTCAAACCAGATAGTCCATTCATTCATTCAACAAATATTTGAAGGTGCCCACCATATGCCAGGCACTGTGCTGAACAAGATACAATGTCTTTCACTGCAGCACTATTTACAATAGCCAGGACATGGAAGCAACCTAAGTGTCCATTGACAGATGAATGGATGAAGAAGATGTGGCACCTATATACAATGGAATATTACTCAGCCATAAAAAGAAACGAAATTGAGTTATTTGTAGTGAGGTGGATGGACCTAGAGTCTGTCATACAGAGTGAAGTAAGTCAGAAAGAGAAAAACAAATACCGTATGATAACACATATATATGGAATCTAAAAAAAAAAAAGTTATGAAGAACCCAGGGGCAGGACAGGAATAAAGACGCAGACATAGAGAATGGACTTGAGGACATGGGAGGGGGAAGGGTAAGCTGGGACTAAATGAGAGAGTGGCATTGACATATATACACTACCAAATGTAAAATTGATAGCTAGTGGGAAGCAGCCGCATAGCACAGGGAGATCAGCTCAGTGCTTTGTGACCACCTAGAGCGGTGGGATAGGGAGGGTGGGAGGGAGACGCAAGAGGGAGGGGATATGGGGATATATGTATACATATAGCTGATTCACTTTGTTATACAGCAGAAACTAACACAACACTGTAAAGCAATTATACTCCAATAAAGAGGTTTAAAAAAAAAGATACAGGGTTTCCCTGGTGGGGCAGTAGCTGAGAGTCCGCCTGCCGATGCAGGGAACACGGGTTCGTGCCCCGGTCTGGGAAGATCCCACATGCCGCGAAGCGGCTGGGCCCATGAGCCATGGCCGCTGAGCCTGCGCGTCCAGAGCCTGTGCTCCGCAACAGGAAAAAAAAAAAAAAGATACAATGTCTTCGTCATCAAGAACTTACTCTATCAGGAAAGACAGACACGGTCATTATATGATAGAATGCTTTCATCTTGATAAAGCAGTTCAGGGTATTTTGCAGATGTATATGGGGACCCAATTGGTTTAGCATACTAGGGAAAGCTCCTGGTATGCTACCTTTGATATCCCCAATGCTACATTTGGGTAGGAGTAACCTAGGCAAGAAGGAAGGAGAGCTTTGCCAGCAGAGAGAATAGCATGTCCTACAGCCTTGAGGTAGGAAGGAGCATCAAAAGATGAGAAACAAGTGCGAGAAGAACACGGAGAGCTTCAGATGAGACTGGCATGGAAACCAGGAATCAATACTGAAAGGACCTTTCAGCAAACGAAGGGTTTTAATTAAAGGTGCTGATATAATCAGAGTCGACTTTTAAAAGATCACTCTGGCTGTAATTTGAAAAATGGATTGGAGAAGGATAATACCACTTCAATTTATTTAGAATCAGCCATTAAAGAGAGCTTATGTTTTAAAAAATATATATCCTCTACTTCTCTCTGCATTCCTCCTCTCAGGGTCTTTGCATATTCATGAATTCTTCCAGAATAAGGAAGAAACTTCACTTTGAATGGGGCCCTTTCCATTATCCATTCTGAATTCTTAATATTGGATTGAAATTTGCCTCTCTCTGCCTGCAATTAATTGTTCCTCATTCAACCTACACAACATGTATCTAATCTCTGTTCTTTGTGAAACATCTTTATACATATGAAGAAAGCTGTCTGATCTTCCTTTAAGCCTTCTTTTTTCTTCCCTTCTCTTTTCAATATAGCCAATGCTCTCAACCACTGTTCAAATGATATGGATCCCAGATCATTTAATAGCTTGATCATCTTAGAATCTACATGCAGTACTTTGTATTTATCACTGAAAAACAATGCTAATTTTTTATTGTAAAATAAAATAAGTTTAAAGTTAAAATAATTTTCCAGGTTTAGCTTACACTGGGATTTAAGGAATGTGTGCCAAATGTTCACAGAATATAATAAGTCAGTTTGGCATAATTTTGAGCACAGAGTGGGTAAATATAGATGTAAGTTGTGGCAGGTTGGTAATGGCCCCTCAAAGACATCAGGTTTGAATACCTTGTGCCTGTAAATGTTGCCTTATTTGGAAAATGGGTCTTTTCAGATGTGATTAAATTTAGGATCTTGAGATGGAGAAATTTTTTTGGATTATCTGGGTGGGCCGAAAGGCAATCACAAATATCCTTATAAGAGGAAAGCAGAAGGAGATGCTACACACACAAAAGAGAAGGCAATGTGACCATGGAGACAGAGATTAGAGTGATGCAGCCACAAGCCAAGGAAAGCTGACATCCACCAGAAGCTAAAAGAGATGAACAGATTTCCCCCCAGAGTCTCTGGAGGGAGTACAGCCCTGCCAACACATTCATTTCAACCTAGTGAAACTGATTTTGGACTCCTGAACTCCAGAACTGGAAGAGACTAAATATATGTTGTTTTACACCACTAAGTTTGTGATAATTTGTTACAGAAGCCATAGGAAACTAATACATAAGTATACTGGAGCTACACAAGTGGCTTATATTAGTCTAAGCATTGAAAGAAATTCAGGCTAATTCTGGGATAGCTTGTGTGCTCATAAGAACTTAGATCAGTTTTGGAGTCAACTGTGATTGGTCTGTATAAACTTGATAGAAGATGCCACAAAAAACTGGAACTCTAGTGCCTTCATAGATGGGAGCTACAAAAATGTGAGGACCCCTCAGTCAGTAGATATCTCAAAATAGATTCCTGATTGGTGAGGGCTGAGGCATGGTAGGGTGCAAATTCCAAAGCATACAGCTCCTTTTCACCAAAAACAATCGTCTTCCTGCCTCCCTCTCCCACCCACCCAAAAAACCCCCCAAACCCCAAGCATAATTATACAGGTGAAATCTACTTAACCATGAATGTGTAGCACAGTATCATATGGGAAAAGTTGCCACAGAAAGGTAATGTGTAGCTCTAACAGCTTCTGTAAAAGGGGAAGAATCATCCCACCAGTTTTGTGGTGGTTATCAGATTGGGTTTATGGACTACTTTTAAAGTCTGTAAGTCCTAGTTTTTTTAATGGCCCCTTCTTTCTCTCCCTGTTCTTATACTATATTGTGGATTAAGACTAACCTCATGGTCTCTAGTGTGACTACCTGGGGCTCTCAATTGTTGAATTTTGATGAACTATCCAGTATTGAAGAGTCAGGGAATGTTTATTTGTTCATTTGGGAGGGAGGGTGACTGTCGATGGCCTTTTGTACATCCTTGTTTCATTCATTCTTTGTTCATTCATTCATCATTGAACAAGTATTTATTTAGCATTTACTATGTGTCAGATACTGTACTACAAATGTAATCCTGTCAGACATGACTTCTGCCCTTATGGAATTTATAGTCTAATGGGCACCACAAATAATTAAAACAGTTACAATAAAGTATGGTAAATGGTCTATAGGACAGGTACAAGGAGCTATGGAACCACATAGGAATAGCAACTAACCCAGCTGTTCCACAAGATAAATCAGATCAAATGGACACATTCCTTTATCTTCAATTTTCTCAGTATTTGGGCAGATTTGACTCAGCTGACCACTCTCTCTTTTGTGGCATGTGTGCCTCCCTTTGCTTCTGGGTCATCACAGTCTTCCAGTTTTCCCCTACTTTACTGGCTGCTTCTTTTCCATCTCTTTGCTTGCTGCTCCACCTGTTCCCAACCTCTAAATGCTAGTGGGCTTCCAGACTCAGTTGTCTCCAATAAAGCTCTCCCTCTAAGTGATCACACCCAGTCCTTTGGTGTGAAATATCTGTTACATATTCATTACTCCTAAATGTACATCTTTCACTCCTGATCACTCCCCTGTGCACCAGATACGTATAGGCAACTCCTATTTAACATCATCACTCAAATGTCAAATAGACATATCAAACACGATAGTTTAAAACGGATCCCTCAATTTCTCTCCAAAAGTTATTCCTCCCCTGGTTTTTCCTGTCTTGGTAAAGAGTTCTATTATACATCTATTTGCTAGAGCTAAAACCTAGCTGATATCTTTTTGTTTTCTCTTACTCTTCACATCCAATCCACTACCATATCTAGTCAACTGTACCTCTAAAACAGATCTTGAATCCATCAGTTCTCCATCTCCACCACCCTAGTCCAACCCACAATCAACTTTTTCTTAGGCTACTACAATAGGCTTCTAACATGCCTCCCTGCCTCTACTTCTGCCCTATTACCCACTGCAAGCTATTCTTCAAACAGCTGCCAGAGTAAATTTAAAAATAAACAAACAAACTCAAATTCCTTACCATGACCTATAAAGTCCCTACCTAATGAGGATGTTGCCTGACTTTACACCTTCATCTCATCCAATCGTCTCTTCCTATCATTATGCTCCTGTCTTACATGCTTCCATTCTGATCATCTTATAGGCTTAGTCCCTACCTGCCTCTCGGCTCTTGTTTGGAGCAGAGAAAGGTGTATTGCAGGGCCAAGCAAGGAGAATGGGTGGCTCATGCTCAAAAAACCCCAAACTCTCCAATTTCAGGGAAGTTTTTATAGGCAAAATTTGGGGTGAGGGCTGCAGGGTGTGTGAGTTTCTTCTGATTGGTTGGTGGTGAGGTAACAGGGTGGTGCTCTAGGAATATTGTCCTCAGCCTAAAGTTGCCATCCTCCACCTGGATGGGGGTCTTAGTTCCTGCAGAAGAACTCAAAGATATTGTTATATATATCCCTTGAGGAAGAACCAGGACCTTGCCCCATCCTGCACTATTTTTTCTTGACTGCTCCTCCCTTGCTCCTGCATTCCCTCACTTCCCTGATTAGTAACTGTTTGAATATGCTCTTTGGAACTCAAGGAAGGTGTAGGAGACTGAAGCCTTTTTCCTGCAAACAAGAAACAGGGGACACGGAAAGGATTTGTACCCAGGAGGGCCCCACAGGTCCTGCTCAGTTTCAATACTTTTGTCATACTACTAACATTTATTTGTTCCCATGTTTATAAGCTCCATGAGAACAGATACCTTGATGACTGGCATACCATTGAGTCTCCAGGGCCTAGCACTGTGCCCAGCATATAATGGTCACTCAATAAACATTTGTTGCATGGATTGAGGTAGGATAATATCTTGATATTTTAACCTATGGGAATTTCCCCCTAGTATTTCCATAAGCTATGAGGCTTCCTATGTACCAAGGAAAGATAGGGACAGCAGAACACAGTACAACAAAGATTTTAATTTTTACATTTTGATTTTTAGAAGCCCAAGCCACTGGTATTTAAAGTTGTTGGGTTTTTATTTTTGTTTTTTGGTGTTTTTTTTTTGCGGTACGCGGGCCTCTCACTGTTGGGCTTCTCCCGTTGCGGAGCACAGGCTCCGGACGCGCAGGCTCAGCGGCCATGGCTCACGGGCCCAGCCTCTCTGCGGCATGTGGGATCCTCCCGCACCAGGGCACGAACCCGTGTCCCCTGCATCGGCAGGTGGACTCTCAACCACTGCGCCACCAGGGAAGCCCTGTTCTGTTTTTTTTAAAATAGAATGTATAAGCAATCAGAGTCACTGCTTGATTAATAAGTATTAGTCAAGGAGAATTAGAGGAAAAGCAAGGGAGTTAGACATTGGTGAGTATTCCTGCAGCAGATACTGACGTTTCTCCAACATTCCAACCCCTTCTGCCTTGTCTTCCTCTACTACAGAGATAAGAAGAAAAACACTCGAATTAACAGTCTTTGAGTTATGAGTTATATTACAACTCTGAGGATCAAAATCATGTACTAAAGATGGCAGAGCAGTAAGTTAGAAATAGTCATGAATGGACATCCTAATCCACAAATACCTAATTTATATAATCCACTGTAGTATGATTATCTGTTATTTGCAGCCCAATATATTCATAATGATAGCATCCCAGATAGTTTTGGGGAATATATGACCGAAGGAAACAAATTTCTCTTTTCCTCAACAAAGCCCGAGAAGGTAACAAGCTTTGTAAAGTTCACCTGTATCTAAGATAGACATGGAGCTATAGAGTAGCGGTGGCTGCATCACGTGTCTAGAGAGAAAACCGGAAATAAACTTACAGAGCTTCCTCAATGCCAGTATTAAGAGAGTCTTCAAATGTTTCTACAAGCTACAGAGGAAAACTCATAGAGTTAGACTTGGAGACAGGGTGATCTATCATCCCAGTTTGCCTAAGACTGTCCTGATTTGAGCACTGAGAGTCCCACATCCTGGGAAACCCCTCATTCCTGGACAAACCAGAATTCTTGGTCACCCTACTTGAAGAGATTTTGTGGCTAAGACAAGGAGGACACAGCAGTACTTGAGGGCCAAGTGGCTATGAGAATGCAATAGGTGACAGATGCCAGCACGTTTGGATGATGATAACTGAGACCCCGATGCCCAGCATCTCCAAATTTCATAGTGTTACCAAGTCTGTTGCCCCAGAATCGTCCCCCTGCCCCTCCCTTGAATGGAAACCAATTACTCTTATCTAAATTTCAGGAGGAAGTTGCGAAGAGTAAAACAATAACTGGTTAGAACCAAGTAGGCCCAAGATATCAGAAGATTTGACTTCCAGTAGACCTTGAGCCTCATTATACGCTCACTGTAATACATTAGCATGCTAAATGACACACCCACCAGCTCCATGACAGTTGACAATTGTCATGACAGCAACCGGAAAAGCCCATACAAGGACTGAAAAGGAGCGCTGCATCAGTTTCGGGTCCAAATCACACCCCTGTTCTTCGATAAGTTATGAATATTTCTCCCTCTCTTTCCAATTCCCTCCCTTTTACCTCAAACCTCCTATATATATGGTGTCTCCGCCCAAATCGGGTTGAGAAGTTGATTTGCGAACGAAGTTCCTGATTCTCCATTCTTTGGCTATTGAATAAAGCTTGTGCTGTTCCAGTCTCAGCATCAATTTCTTTATTGGCTGTACAAATCTGAGCAGAAAAAGAAGCCGAGACAATGGGTCTCAGCCCGGGCTAGGACCCCGGCGTGGGTACAGTCAACCGATTCAGTAACAGTAGGTCAAATACTGATATGACCTGGGCAAGATGTGAAGGACACTCTGAACTGACTAAGATTACCCACACTGAGATTTAGTTTCTATTATCTAGTAGAAGTCAAATAAGTTCAGTTTTAGAAAAATTAAATTTCTTGTTTGTGGACAAAGGTCATGTACCTTCTATAGAATAAATAAATGATCTGAACATTGGAGGAAGAGTAGGAATCAGCCAAGCAAAGAGATAAACATTCAGATTTCAGGACACAGCATGCCATTAAACAAGCACCAGGAATGAGGCGAGCATGGTGAGAAATGAATGTAAGGAAGTAAATGAAATCATGCAGAACCTTGAAAGTCATGCTAAAAATTTGGGGCTTGATCATAAAAACAGTGAGAAGTCCATTAGGACAGTGTGACACAAAGTATGGTCTGTAGGGCTTCCCTGGTGGCACAGTGGTTGAGAGTCCGCCTGCCAATGCAGGGGACACAGGTTCGTGCTCTGGTCTGGGAGGATCCCACATGCCGCGAAGCGGCTGGGCCCATGAGCCATGGGCGCTGAGCCTGCACGTCCGGAACCTGTGCTCCGCAACGGGAGAGGCCACAATAGTGAGAGGCCCGCGTACTGCAAAAAAAAAAAAAAAAGTGTGGTCTGCAGACCACCAGCATCAGCTGGAAGCTTGTTAGAAATGCAAATTTTCAGTCCCCACTCTCACTCTCCCCCTTAAATCAGAATGGGGCAGGATCCAGGAATCTGAGTTTTAACAAATCCTCCTTGTGATTCTTATTCACACTAAAGTTTGTAAAGCACTGATTTAGGGGACATGGTTAAGCAAAGCAAGAGAGACAAAGAGGAATTGGAGCCCTGCATTTCTGGCTTAGGCAACTGGTAAATGGTGATGCCTTTCACTGAAATAAGAAACACAGTAGAAGAAAAAAAAATTGGTTCTGTTCTTTTGGCTTGGGGCATTTTTATTTTGAAGCCCTGAGAAATTCCCAAATAGAAATATCTAGTATTTATACCTGGCTATATGGGCTGACAGCATAGGAGGGAGATATTGGCTTGAGGCAAGTATGAGAGAGTCATCAATATAGACAGGGACGTGGACTCCACAGGAGTGGATGAGATCACACAGAGAAAGTGTATAAAAGTAAGCGGCCCCAGGGCCTAGGACAGAACCCTGAAAGTACTGACTTTTAAGAGATGGGCAAAGAAAGAGGAACTGCAAAGGCTACCCAAAGAAGTAAAGGGAAAACTAGGAGAAGTCAACGTTAAGGAGAAGAGAAGGTCTTAAAAAAGAAGGAATCATGAAATACTTTGGAGAAATCAAGTTAAATAAAGACCTGTGAGTGCCTACGGGTTTAGCTACAATGTAGTAATTAGAGATGTTGGTTTAACAGTTTTAATAGGTAGGGGTTGAATTAAACTTGTAATGCTTAGGAACTAACTGAAAATAGTTGATTTAGTTCAGTGGTTCTCAACCACAGGTAATTATGCTCTCCAGGGGACATTTGGCAACATCTGGTGACATTTTAGCTACTGGCATTTAGTGCAAAGAGGCTAGAAATGAGGCTAAACATTCTATAATAACGCACAGGACAACTCCCCTCCCTGCCCCAACGAAGAATTATCCTGCCCCAAATATCAAAATGCCAAGGTTGAGAAACCCTGCTTTAGCCTAATAAGTATGTATACTTTTGCAGCCCATCATAATTATAAATCCCCTAGGTGTATTATATTATTGAGGCCAACAGAAAGCATGGCTGAACAAGTAGTAAAAGAATGAGAAACTCAAGAGCTCAGGAAACTATTTCCAACTTTGCCACTATTATCTATATATATCTTTTAAACAATCATTTAAGTGTTTTCTCAGCTGCATTTCTTCATGTAGAATCATCTTGTATCCCCAAGGCATTTATAATCCTCCATGAACATTCCTTCCATTAGCAACTGTTACAGGGAATACATTCTTATTCTAATTAGGTTTCTCCTTAGGGACAAAAAAGGAATTCAAAAATACCGCTATAACTACTTATATCAATAGAAAATTCTAATATAGATGCACTGTTTCTGTATAGCTTTTCTACAGATACAAAAAGTTTGGGTTTGGGCTTCCCTGGTGGCGCAGTAGTTGGGAATATGCCTGCCAGTGCAGGAGACATGGGTTCAAGCCCTGGTCCGGGAGGATCCCACATGCCGCGGAGCAGCTGAGCCCGTGCGCCACAACTACTGGGCCTGCGCTCTAGAGCCCATGAGCCACATCTACTGAGCCCACGTGCCACAACTACTGAAGCCTGTGCACCTAGAGCCCGTGCTCTACAACAAGAGAGGCCACTGCAATGAGAACCCCATGCACTGCAACGAAGAGTAATCCCTGCTCGCCGCAACTAGAGAAAGCCCGTGAGCAGCAACGAAGACCCAACGCAGCCAAAAATAAATAAATTAAAGAAATAAATTTATTTTAAAAAACTTTTAAAAAAAGTTTGGGTTTAATATACTATAATATGCAATCATTTGAAAAAGAATATATTGAGTATTAGGAGATAAAGTGGAGGAAAAAACAGGGATACAATAATAGAGATAAAGGAAATAGAGGAAACAAAACTAAAGATATTATTCCTGCAGCTGCCAGAGCAAAGGGAGCTGAAATTTGGTGCTTGGCAGCAAAACAGGGATTTTCAATATAATAGTCTGATGTACTTTCCACTGGGGGCTAGAACTCTGTCTGTCACATTTTTGTATCTCCAGATCCTGGAATGTAGTGCTCAATTCATATTTATTAATTAAAAACAAGTGAATAAATAAAGCTAAGCCTGTAAAATACTGAGGTTTGAGAAATGCTCTTGGACATAGGGGGCTTTGTTAAATGAAATCAAAGCATTTTCCATCTTAAGCATCTAATAAGAATAATTAACAATAGAAAGAAAAATAGCTATCATCTACTGTGAAACTTCTGTGAACTAAACCCATTTGTTCCTTTATTTGCTCAGTTGTTCAGCAACCTTTGTTGAATGCCAGGCAAGATATTTCTGCCTTCACGGAGCTCATATTCTAGTGTGGGAGGCAACAAAGAAGTAATTACGAGGTGTAGTGGCCATCCCAGCATCCACAATTCCTTCCCCTTTCAAGCAAAATCTGGTCCTTGCTCACCTACTCTCTCCTGTGCAGCTATGTGGACCTAGCTTCCGGTTGGTTCTGATCTCATCTCCCTGCGGTTCTTTCTAGCTTTTAGAGGCCACTGTTCATGCATGTGAAGCAGCAATTCAAATGCTTCTCCCTGGCAAACAAAACTGAGCTGTAATTGTAAGCACTGGCCACAAAGGGGCACAAGCAGCTCGATGAAATTTACCAGATTGGCCAGAGTACATTCAAGACTATGACTTAGAAGTAGATTCTCTTCTGAGTTGTAGAAAACAAGAATATTCCAAGGGACATATAGGCTAGGGAGGGAAGCCATTTAACCTTAAGGCGTCAATGTTAACTAAAAGTGTCTCAAGACAGGAACAAATACGCAGATGTAGAGAACGGACTTGAGGATACTAGGAGGGGGAAGGGTAAGCTGGGACGAAGTGAGAGAGTGGCGTGGACATATATACACTACCAAATGTAAAATAGATAGCTAGTGGGAAGCAGCTGCATAGCCCAGGGAGATCAGCTCGGTGCTTTGTGACCATCTAGAGGGGTGGGATAGGCAGGGTGGGAGGGAGATTCAAGAGGGAAGAGATATGGGGATATATATATATGTATAGCTGATTCACTTTGTTATAAAGCAGAAACTAACACACCATTGTAAAACAATTATACTCCAATAAAGATGTTTAAAAAAAAAAAAGAAAAGAAACCAACCTGGAGCTTTCCCTCCTATTCCCAGCCCAAGACTTGTTAGATGTCTTTTAATACCCTGTACCTAATCTTTATTAGACATGTATCTTACTGTATATATATAAAAAAAAAGTGTCTCAAGAAACTTTACATATTCTTGTCCAAGAAGGAATTTAAGTCAAACCTGCAGATTCTCAGAACTTACCAATTTATACTAAAAATATACAACCTCAAGAGTTAAAAAGGGAAGGCAAACAAAGAAGCCAAAGAGTTTAAATGTAATGTGCATTTTATATTACTATTTATAAATTGTACGTGTATTTTGAAATAACCAGAGCATGCGGTTGTATCAGATGAAAGTGTACGTTTGACATGCTTGGCAATAGAATTGTGTACCAGCAGTGTGTACCAAAGTACCCTACTAAAAAGTTCCGTTCAGAAAGGTGGCAAGCAGTCTGAGTCAGTCTCACTTTTTAAAACTAGATATCAGTAGTTAAATGGAACTGGAAATTCTGAAGAGATCTGTCCACTTAAACTAGGTCTGAATGACTGTCCTTTTCCATCTTCTTGAGAAATAAGTCAGTGTAAAGACGGAAAAGCCTCTTAGAAAAATTGTTTTGCCCTGGTGAAATCATTTGGCTGAGGGCTCTAATGGGAGATTTGTGATGTTGAGAATGGAGAGCTTTTTGATAGCTGTGGATGGTCTAATGGGAAATTCGTAAGTAGTACACGTAAATACTGAGGATTATAGCACTCAGTACCATTTGCTTGAGTGTTTTCTTCTCTTGGCTATTCATTCCTGCCTTGTACGGTCTCATTTAAAATTTTACCATTCCTCTATACCACTTTCTAAATACTTCATAGCATGTATCATTGAGTATTACAATTACCTATTTATTTATCAGTACTAAAGCTGTAAGCTCTATGGTAGTAAAGATCTGTCTGCCTTGCTCTCCATTATATCCTATGTCCAGAATAATGCCTGGAACATGGGAGATACAAAAAAATTGACCAAACCTCCCAAATACCAGCTCTCTTAGGCCTTCATTTTCAGTAAGGTTTTTTTGCCTTTGTACAAACCTCCAATTCCTTGAACCTCCATCTGTCACCAACTCCCAACCTCCATTCGCATAGATGTCTCTCTCTTGAATCTTTTTGATGAAATTCCAGTCTTGTGTGTGAAGGGTGGAATTCCATGAGGCAGGGCAAAGAACAACTGCTGAGGAAGGAACATTTACAGAGGAGTTGTAATGCAGAAAATTCACCCCCATTTCCCAGTCCATCTATCAACTTTCTCTTGGTCTCTCTATCCCCCCTACTTCTAGCTCCCTCATATTCCCACTCTCCTCCATCACTATGTTTGGACTCCTTACTGAGCATCTAAACTCTCTCTTACCAGCATTCTTGATTCTCTTATATCCTTATATGTCTACTGCATCATCACAGAACACTAACCTTCAAGTAAACTTCTGGAAAATTATTCTGAGCCACCTAGATTATGTGCATCAATACAGAATCATAGTCATCAACTTCATTCTTGGGCTACCTGTCAGTTCTTTTACTCTTCTGGCTTCAGCTTCCTCCCACCCCCTTTTATCACTATTACAAACTTTCCTCAGTCTACTTCTGGTCTTAGTTTAAATTGTTCATAGGATCTCATTATCCTTTTAGTCTCTGTGCATAAATAGTGATTTCCCCTCTTTTATTCCTGATATTGGTTATTATATATTCTCTGTGTATTTTTCTTGGTCAGTCTGGCAAGAAATTTATCTATTTATTTATTTTTCTAAGAATCAGCTTTGATTTCATTGATTTTCTCAATTATTTTTCAGTTCTTAACTTCACTGAGTTCTTATCTTTGTTATTTCCTGCCTTTTGCTGGCTTGGCTTTAATGTGCTGTATTTTTCTCCAGCTTCCTATGGTAGAAGCTTAGATTACTGGTTTGAGATTTTTATTCTTTTCTATTTAAGTGTTTATAATAGCTGCATCCATAAATTTTAACACTGAATATTTTCATTTTCATTCTGTTAAAAACTATATATCTATATGTATTTTATCGTTTCCCTTGGGATTTCTTCTTTGACCCATGGGTAATTGTGGCAGGCACAATTATGTCCCTCTTCTCCCTCTCTTCAACCCCAAAATGTCTATATCCTAATTCCTGGAACCTGTGAATATGTTAGGTTACATGACAAAGGGGAATCAAGTTTGCAGATGGAATTAAGGTTGCTAATCATCTGACCTTAAAATAGTGAGATTATCCTGGATTATCCAGGGGGGCCCAATGTAACCACAACGATCCTTAAAAGTGCAAGCAGGAAACAGAAAGGATGTGATGACAAAAACAAGGTCAGGGTGATGTGATCCACCTTTACCAACTTTGAAGATGTAGGAAGGGAATCATGAACTAGGGAATGCAGGTGGTCTCTGGAAGCCAGGAAAAGCAAAGAAACGCACTCTTCCCTAGATCCTCTAGAAGGGAAATAGCCCTTTCAACACCTTTATTTTAGCCCAGTGAGACCCATGTTGGATGTCTTAACCTATAGAACTGTAAGATAATGAATTTGTTTTCTTTTAAGCCAATAAAATTGTGATAATTTGTTATAGCAGCAATAGAAAATGGATAGTTATTTTTAAATGTCATTTAATTTCCAAATATTTGACGAATTGCCATATATCTTTCTGCTATTGATTTATAAACTTAACTATTATGGTTTGAGAACATACTTTGTACGATTTTATTCCTTAAATTTGTTTAAAAAAAAAATTTGTTTAAATCTGTCTCATGACCAGGAATCTGGTCCTCAGTGAATATTCTATGTGTATTTGAAAGGAATGTGTATTCTGCTATTGCTGGGTCAAGTTTTTAATAAATGTCAACTAGGTCAAGTGAATTGGTAGGGTTATTTTGATCTTCTCTATATTGATTTTCTGTCTACAACTTCTATGTTGAAATCTCCAACTCCAGTTGTGGATTTGCCTAATTCTCCTTTCAGTTCTATCAGTTTTTGTTTCATGTATTTGGAAGCTCTGTTGTTAGGTGCATATGCATCTAGGACTGATATGTCCAGAGACATATCTAGGACTGCGCGTCTGGAGCCTGTGCTCCGGAACGGGAGAGGCCACAACAGTGAGAGGCCCGCGTACCACAAAAAAAAAAAAAAAAAGAAAAGAAAAGAAAAGTAGAGGGGAAATATGAAACAACTGGACAACAGGCAGCACAGGACTGTGATCTTTCAGCAAAGGGAAACAAAGTAGGTGAGCACTAGGAATGCCCTGGCTTTCTCCCTAAGGACAATTTTCATCACAGTGCAGGAAAGTCTCATTAAGATGAGAAGCTAGAGATTAAAGTTCAGGGATGCCAAGATAGCTAAAATGTGTGGGACAGTGAATAGGAGAGAAAGGTACTAGAAAAAGAACTCCAGAAGTTTTTCACAGATGTCCCTCCTTGATTCTTTCAGACTAAATTCCAGTCTTGTGTGTGAAAGGTAAAACTCCATGAGGTGAGGCAAAGAACAACTGCTGAGGAGGGAATATTTACAGAGGAGCTGTGATGCAAGAAAATTCCTAGGGCTCACACAAGACTTGGGATCATTCTAGTGCCCATCAGACAGAGTGAACACACCTCGCTGAATAAATGGGTCATTCAGTAGAGATCTCAGAGGTTCCATCTTAGCAGTGGAGCTAAATTGGTTCTCTGTTTCTCCTCTACTTCTCTTTACCAATATGTTAAGGTCTTTAGAATAATTTCACTCTCCTCCTTCTTCCTTCTGTCCATGAGGTCTTAGAAGTTTTTAATTCCTCTCTTCTTCCACTAACCCTCTTAGATTTTGAGAGTTTCATATTTTGACTTCTAGATTCTTAGAGTTTCCTTTCAAGTTTTTCTATTTCTATTACAAATTTACTTTACACATGCCCAATCTATCCTTTTCTATTTACATGTAACTGTGCATATACATAGCAATGTGTATTGCTCATTCTGTTTCTCACTATTTTGAAGCATTTGTACACATTAATTTGTTGTCTTTTCTTTAATATTTTTCTAGATGAGGCATGGGAATGATCTACTCTCTGAGTTATTGCACATTCTCAAAGATCGTTCTTTCACTTGACAGATTAATTGTATCATAGCTAGGTAAAGAATCTTGCTTTTTCTCTCTGTAAAGATGCTAATCTACTGCCTTGAAGCTACTAGTGTTACAGATAAGAAGTCCAATGCAAAGGTGATTCTTTTTTTCAGCAGCTTGTTCTTTCTAAATGGTAGCAAATAATATTTGTTCTTTAGAGTTCAGGACTTTTACCAGATTGTGCATGTGTCTTTTCTATCAATTCAGCCTGCCCTGGAATTCTGGGAGGCTTTTTAATTTACAAAATTAGGTCTTTTTCTCTCTTGAATGTGTTTCCTTTCCTCTCTCTAGAACTTGAGAGTTCTTTGTGATTAGCAGTAATCTTATTATGTGTAACCACATATATTTCCCAGCCAAAAAAATTCATATATATATATATACATACACATATACACACACACACACACACACACATATATATGTATATGTATGTGTGTGTGTATATATATATATATATATATATATATATATATATATATATACTCCCCTACCTCTTTGGAGTAATTCCTCAGAGCTACTGAGAGACTATTTCCCAGTCTATAGTCCTCAGTGAGGCCCTGAATAAAACTTAACCTACAACTTTTAAGTTGTGTGTTTTTCTTTCAGTTGACACTGGCGGTGTAGAAAGCAGGCAGGTTGTCACCTCTCTTACTCCACGGAGGTCTTACAACAAAGCAGGTAAGAATGTATACTTTGAAGCCAGACTGCCTCAGCTCAAATACCAGCTCTGCTGTTTACTAGTGATGTGGTCTTGGGCAAATTATTCACACTCTATGTTTCAATTTCCTTATTTATCCAATGGGGAAAATTATGAGTATTCTTATGGGCTTATTGTGAGAATCATGAGTCTACTTTTGTGAAGTACTGAGAACAGTTCCTGGCAAGCATATGGGTTGTTTTTAAAAATTCCTTCTGAAAATAGATGCATATGTGGTGAACAAAACTGTTAAAACTCTGAGCTTTCTAGCTTTCCCTTTCAATTGCACTCAGTTTTGGCTGCATATTTGAATCACAGAGAATCTTTTAGAAACTCTCTTGCTGTACCCCAGGCTAGTTAGATCAAATCTCTCCATAGGAGAAACAAGGCAATAGGAGTTTTCAAAACTTCCCAGGTGATTTCACTCTGCAGCCAACTCCTTAACTCCTACACCAAAGAAAATTCAGTGTTTGTAGATTGATCTCCTCATGTATTAGTCATTGCAAATGAGTTTCCTCAGATTCTTTTGCTCTGCAGAATACAGATCTTAGAGAGAGGACTACAGAGTAAGGCTAAATTTCAGAATCACGGAAATTTGGAAAAACTTTGCAGTCATTTTCCATTGCATTGAGATAGAATCCAAAGTCTGACAAGGCAAGGCTCTATGGAGGTCCAGTCCCTGTCTGATGGGGGCTCGACCCATCCTCCTTGAATCATTCTCCCCACTGTTCACTATGTTCCAGCCTGGCCAGACACCTTTGGTCCTCCTTTAACAGGCCAAGCTCTTTTCTGCCTCAGGGCTTTTCTGCTGGCTGTTTCTTGTTTCAGGAATGCTCTCTACTCCCCACCCTGCGCCCCCCCCACCCCGCGCCTTTTCTTTAACCTGGCCATTGCCTAATATCATTTCCTCAGAAAAATATTTCTTGACTTTCCAATACAATCAGTCCTTCTAGGTCCTGTTGTTGTAATCATTCACCAACATTATAGTTTTCTTCACAACACCTATCACAATGTGTAATTACGTATTTACTGGTGGGATTATTGGCTTAATGCCTAAACTCCTAGCTAGACTCTAAGCTTTATGTTTATTTTGTCCTACTTCCTTGTCTCCATGCTTTATGCTTAATACTGTACAATACAGACGGTCCCTGATTTACGATGGTTCGCCTTACAATTTTTCTACTTTACGATGGTGCAAAAGTGATACACATTCTGTAGAAATCATACTTCGAACCTTGAATTTTGATCTTTTCCCAGGCTAGCGCTATGAAGTAGGATACTTAAGGTAAGCCAGGCTAAGCTATGATGTTTGGTAGGTTAGGTGTATTAAATGCATTTTAACTTATGATATTTTCAGTATTCATTGGGTACATCAGGATGTAACCCCATCATAAGTCAAGGAAGATCTGTACAACCAATAGCTCATGAATAAATATTTAATAAATGAAATTTAGTCCTGAAAGGAGTTTTTGATCGTCCATTTCAAATAGGTTGTGGTTTGGATAAAGAAATTGACACTCAAGCATTTAAGTGACTTGCCCAAAATCATTCAGCTAATTAGTGCTAGAATTAGGATTTGGTCTCATTTCTCCCATTTCTCAGTCCAGTGAACTTTCTAGCATTAAGTGATTTGCTGCTGCAGATATAAAACAAGAGGATCAAGAAAGTAATTTAGATATATGGAATGAATGAAAGTTTAATTCAGTCATCATTCAGAAAAACAATTTTTACTGTACTATAATGTAAAGTGAGTACTAGAAGATACTGGAAACTGAACTGAGTTTCAGTTTTCAAGTGAAAGCAGAAGTGACTAAAGGCTTAATTGTTTCGAAAGTTTGTTAATCTTTAGTTCAGACTGGATTACTATTTGGAACGTGCCCAGTTCCTCAGAAAAGTGTACCATCAATCAGTAATAAAGCTACCAGTCATTAAATTCCTCTACAAGTGCTTTGCATACATGAACTCCAAATCTCTTTGCAACTTTGCAAAGTAACTATTCACAGATAAGAAAATTAGGCTTGGGCTTCCCTGGTGGCGTATTGGTTAAGAATCTGCCTGCCAATTCAGGGGACACAGGTTCGAGCCCTGGTCCGGGAAGATCCCACATGCCGCGGAGCAACTGAGCCTGTGCTCTAGAGCCCGTAAGCCACAACTACTGAGCCCACGTGCCACAAATACTGAAGCCCGTGCGCCTAGAGCCCATGCTCCGCAACAAGAGATGCCACTGCAATGAGAAGCCCGCGCACCACAACGAAGAGTAGCCCCTGTTCGCCACAACTAGAGAAAGCCCGCACGCAGCAACAGAGACCCAACGCAGCCAAAAATAAATACATAAATAAATTAATTAATTAAAAAAGAAAATTAGGCTTACCACAGTTTGTAAATGGTTAACATAAGGGTTAAAACCACATTGGTGGATTCAAGTTTCTCATCTGACAACAAGGAAAAAGCTGAACTAACAGAATCTACAACTCTTCTTTGATTTATCAAAGAACCAAGGTCACAGGGCAAACTACTTCCCCCAAAACTGGAGAGACAGACAGGTGGATACAGAGAATCACAGCTAACAGGGAGCAGCAGCCCAGGAGCAAAAGCCAGCAGCTGGAGCCAATATAAATAGAAAAACTTTAAACTGTAATTAACAAACTGCTGGAAGTTCAGTGTAGACTGCCTGAGAGTTAAAAACTCCTAGGGGGCCCAGGATTAGGGAAGCCCCATACTTTCCTGAATTTTACCTCCAAGAGCCATACCAAATTCTCACTGTAAAGATCAGAGAAAATCCCTCCAGGGGGAGGAGAAAAGTAACCATTTAAAATATGCCCAGAACTTTCAGTTTTCCTTACCAAGGTTGTCCCTCAAGGAAAACTATTTTACTAGAACCTAAGTGACTGCGATTTCACCAAGCCTAACCCTCCTGGGGATGGGGAAATACCCAACTCCAGCCTCCTCTAGCTTTTGACATGGGGAAAGACTTTTACTAATAACACAAAGGAAAGAGGTACCATCACTACCAATCTCATAGACACTAAAAGGATAACAGAGGAATATTATAAACAACTCTTATTTCCACAAATTTGATAACTTAGATGAAATGGACCAATTCCTTGTAAGACACAATCTACTAAAACTCACACAAGGAGAAATAATCTGAATAGGTCATCTATTTAGGAAATTGAATCAATAATTAATAATCTTCCAAAATAGAAAGCACCAGGCCCAGACGGTTTCACTGGTGAACTTTACCAAGCATTTAAGGAACAAAAGATACCAGTTCTCTATAATCTGTTACAAAAAAAATAGAAGCAGAGGGAACACTTCCTAGCTTACTCGATGAGGGTAGCGTTACCCTAATACCCAACCAAAAAGGAAAACTACAGACCAACATCTCTCAAGAACATGGTTTCTGTGGGTCAGGAATTCAGGAGCATCTTAGTTAGGTGGAGTCCCTATGAAATTGCAGCCAAAATTTTGGCCAGGCTGAAGGCTTGAAGAGTACTGGAGGATTTACTTCACATGGTGCTGGTTGTTGACAAGAGCTCTCAATTTCTCTCCATGTGGGCTTCTCCACTGCTTGCTTAAGTGTTTTTGTGACAGGAAGGCTGGCTTTCCCCAGAAATGAGTGATCCAAAAGAAAGCAAGGTAGAAGCTGTGATGTCTTTTATGAACTAGCCTCAGAAGTCACATACTATCATTTCTTCCATATCCTATTGATAATACAGGCCAACTCTATTCAATATGAAAGGGGACTAAACCAGGGGCCATCTTAGAGGTTGTTTATGACATCATACAATGGAATGCTTTTTAGCACGAGAAGAAATTACATACACATGTAACCATATAGATAAACCTCAGACCTTATAATGAAAAAAAAAAAAGCCAGACACAAGAGTACACACTGTATGCAATTTGTATGATGTTCTAGAACAGGCAAAACTACTTTATGGTTATTACCCCTGGGAAGAGGAAGAATTGACAGGAAACGACACAAGGGGATTTCTGGGGTGATGGAAATGTTCTATATCTTGAAAGGGTGTGCTTCACATGGGTGTATCATTTGTCAAAGTTATACAGTTAAAAATATTTGTGTTCCAATGTAGAAAGACTTACTTCAAAAAATAGAACCATAAGAAAAAAATCAGGTGAAGACTGGGAGTGAGTGGCAGTATAGATGAAACAGGAATGGTAGAATGTCAATAATTGTTGAAGCTGGGAGATGGATATACCAGGGCTCATTATATTATTCTGTTTACTTTGTATGTGTTTGAAAATCCCAAACTTAGAAGTTGAAAAACTAAAACCAAACTGTTTTGTGTAACAAGCTTCCAATTCCTTTGTGTAAAAGTGTATCGCTTCTTTTGTTTTACAGTGCTAATTATAAGAGCATTTGTGTCGTGTGAAGGCTGCATTATGAATTGCACACTAAGTCATCTTAGCAACCCTGATTATAACTGGGAACACAAAAATGTGGTGGTGGGAGGTGGGCAGTGAGAAAAATCTTACAGGAGCACATTTTAACCTGTCATTATGTAAAAATTGGTGAGAGCCACCCAGTTCTTAAGGAAAGTGGGACAGCAAGTATGACACAAAGATGGCTCAAAGACATTTCCTCTCAAGCTAGTTGATGTTTCTCTTCTTCTACCAGATGGAAGCCCAGCAGGGACCATGGTGATCTGGATATTTAGACAGCACCTCCTACTTTTTGTAATAGCTCTTGTCTCTTCCCTCAAAGGCTCTAAAGGTAGGAATGTGGGGGTGGGATATGAGGTGGAAATTAAGTAAAAGAGTAAAGGAATTTGGAAAGTGGACACAGAGGTTATTTTCCATAATCCTATCACTCAAGAATCTAATTTATCATGTGGAAGTACATATGTCTTCTCACAGATGCCAGTGAAATTCCTGCCAGAACAGAAGCTAGAACCCTCTAATAAGAATGTGTGGAATAACATGGAGATATCGAAAAGCATAGGATATATTCTGGGACTATTAATAGTCCAGATGGCCCAGATGCATGAAGCATGAGTAGGGAAATAACCTTAATAAGTCTAAACAGCATAGGGAGACTTGTACTTACTATTAGGCACCCATTATCTCATTAGGAGAAAAATCATCCCAAAAGTTTAAGAATGAGGTTTTGGTTAATATATTTTAATGTAAAAAAATATACTTTTCTTCTCTCTTGCAAAATGAATTACATGAACCCAGTTCATTCATATCATATTGGGAGTTATCTTTTTCATAGAATAATAACAATAATACCAAATATAAAAGTAGAAGCAACTTGCATTTGCATGGCACTTTAGATGTGTCAACTAGTAATGATAACATTTACAGACTGCATATTATATGCTAGAGACTGTGCTAGGTATGTCAGAAGACTGAACTCATTTGATCCTCACAGCAAAAATAGCCCCATTTTATGGATGAAGAATCTGAGACACAGAGAGGTTAAGTAAACAGGGTCATGGAGCTAGTGAGTGGCAGAGCTAGGATTTGAACCCAGACAGTCTAGCTCCGAGCCTGTGCTGCATTATGCTGTCTTTCAAAGCTGACATGGTCTATTAGTTCTGTGGCTGCTGAAAAAATTACCACAAACTTAGTGACTTAAAACAACACAGATTTATTACCTTACGGTTCCGAAGGTCAGAAGTCGTAAAATCAAGGTGTCAGCAGGGCCACCTTCCTTTCTGGAGGCTCTAGGGAAGAACACGTTTCCTTGCCTTTTCCAGCTTCTAGAGGCTGCCCACATTCCTTGGCTTGTGGCCTCCTTCATCCATCTTCAAAACCGGCATTTCTCTGACCCTCCTTCTGTTGTCACATCTCTTTCTCTGATCACAGCCAGGAAAGGTTTTCCACTTTTGAGGAAGCATGTGAGGAGACTGGATCCACCAGGATAATCCAGGATAATCTCCCGACCTCAAGGTTCTTAAGCTTAATCACGTCTGCAAGCCTCCTTTGCCAGGTATGGTTGCCACAAGCTCCAAAGATTGGGACATGGACATCTTCTGGGGACCATTATTCTGCCTACAACACATGGTTTCTTCAAAGGCTTTTCACTCACATGACTGATTTGATATCAACAATATGTGAAAATGAAGTATGCCTATTAACCCCATTTTCCATACAGAAAGACTATGTTTTGCCCCAAGGTCATATAGCTAGTATCAGGGCCCTCTACAAATGGATCTCAAACTACCTCTCTAGTCTCATTTCATACAACTTCCCTCTACCTAATCTCTAGTCACAGAGAACTTTTTTTTCCCCTCAAAAATATCACACCCTTTGCAATTCAGTATTTGGATGTGTTGTCATACCCTCTGGGAGGGAGTCCCCACCATCTTGACTTGGCAAACTTTTACTCATCTTGTAATGTCCCACTTAATGTTCTCTGCCAGGTGTTCCCACATCACCCAAGCAGCTAGTGGCAGGGTTCTCACTGCCTTTGTCATACTCTTGCTATACACTAGCCACACATCGTAACATATGTGAACACATGGTGTTAGGATGCAAATGATTCTAACTGCCTGGTTTTGATGGAGATGCTACTATGATTGACATCAGGAGACTAAAGTAAGGATAACACACACACCCTTCCATAGAGAACCTGAAAACCTGTTGCATAACTCCTAGACTCCTCACCCAGACCCGAGTTATAAAATGGGGCCAGAGAAGAGAAAGCTTCTGTGAGGAGAGTAGTGAACAGTTTCTTTAGAGAGAGTGGTAGCCGGGCTGTGAGTCCCCAACCTGGGGACGAAACGTCAAGTGCACCTTTGGAGAGTGTTTCGTTTAGTTGAGATAGAGAGAGATGGCCCGTGCCTGACTCATGCCTGAGAAAGTTAAAGCCAACATTCATCCTGGGGGCTGACTCCTACCTGTGACTCCAGGGGGCAAGAAAGTGCCTGACTCCTCTTTGATGGTAAAGCCAGAGATTGCACTGAGATTGGCTAGCACTTTCAGAGGTTGTCAAAGCAAGGGATTTTCCCCATGGAGCACATGAAGTTCACCTGGTGAAACCTTATCATGAGGTTGTCTTGAATCCTATCCAATACAGTTACCTGAGAGGTGAGAACACCACAGCGGAAAGAGGCTAGATGTCCAGGAGCTGAGAAGTAACAGTGGTAGTTTGTTAGAATAATGGCCCCCAGTGCATCACATCTGTCACCTTTCTCCTTTACAGTGTGTCTCTGCTACTCTTTCCACGATGAGGTGGAGTACATTTCCCCACCCCTTGAATCTAAGTAGCCTTTTAACATTTTGGGCCAATAATTGCCGCAGAAATGATATCATGAGACTTCTAAGGCTAGGCCTTGAGAGAACTTGCAGCCCCTACTTTATCCTTCTTGAACGCCTGTGTCATCAAGAAGCCTACTGGAGGATGACAGATGGGTCACATAAGCCCAGCCAAGAGTCAGCATCAAGGTGTCAGTCGTACACATGAGGCCATCAAAACTAGCCCCCCAGCGGACCTGTCAACTGACTGCAAACATGGGTGAGTGAGCCCAGCTGACATCACGTAAAATCGAATTGCCCAGCTGAGCCCAACCCAAACAGCCAGCCACAAACTGAGAAAATAGTTTTTGCTGTAAGCCACTAAGTTTTGGGGTGGTCTGCGTTAATAGATAACTGATGCAAGCAACCATTTGAACTAGAGATGCATCTGCTGGTGTAAGAACTGTAAAAGAGGGGCTCAGCAGGAAACCTCCAAATAGCCCACAAAAGCACCCCCAAGCCAATACCAATTTTAACCTTCTATACCAGACTCATCCAATATCACCAGCTTTTGCCATCTGCCATGCCTGGAGAGGCAAAAGTATCATTACAGATTTATCTTCTTCCTGCCTCTATCTCCCTTCCCACTTCTACAGCAGTGTCTTAGTCTGTTCCGACTGCTATAACAAAAATACCAGAGACTGGGTGACTTATAAGCAACAGACATTTATTTCTCACAGTTCTGGAGGCTAGAAGTCCAAGATCAGGGTGCTAGCAAGGTCAGATTCTGTGAGGGCCCTCTTCTGGGTTGCAGATGGCCATTTTCTCAAGTGTCCTCACGTGGTGGAGAGGACAAGCGAGGTCTCTGGGGTTTCTTTTATAAAACACTGATCCCATTCATGAGGGCTCCACCTCATGACCTAATCACCTCCCAAAGGCCCCCATCTCCTAACACCATCACGTTGGGGGGTTAGGATTTCAACATATGAATTTGGGGGGCAAACAGTCAACCAGCATCAGCAAAATTTTACTTTATTGAAAGTCTCAATTCAGCATTTAGAATAGCCAAACCTGGGTTAAAAAACAAAAGCCAAAAAAACCCAAACCCAAAACCAAAGAAAAACAAATCCCAACCCTCACCCTGGACCTGCTTTAGCTGGAAGCCTGCAGTGGGAAAGGGGAACACGGTTCTTTGCTCTTTCACAGTTCACCTGTTCTCCTACCTGTTTCTAAGAATAAGAAGAAATGTTCATGGCTTGCTGGAGTTTTTATATAAGGTTATGGGAAGTTTAAAGGGCCAGTAGAAGATAAAAATAAAGTCACTTTGAAAAAAATAAAGTCACTTTGAAAAATCACAGACCACATGTCATATTTGTTCAACATGCTAGTTACATACATTTGTCTTCCCCTCTCATCGCACATGGATGGCACAGTCCTTGTTTCATTCATCTTTTTTTTTTTTTTTTTTTTTTGGCGGTACGCAGGCCTCTCACTGTTGTGGCCTCTCCCATTGCGGAGCACAGACTCCGGAGGCGCAGGCTCAGCGGCCATGGCTCACAGGCCCAGCCGCTCTGCGGCATGTGGGATCTTCCCCGGACCGGGGCACGAACCCGCGTCCCCTGCATCGGCAGGCGGACTCTCAACCACTGCGCCACCAGGGAAGCCCTCTTTCATCTTTGATTCACCAGCTTCAGACACAGTGCCTAAGGCATAGAGACACCAAGAGAATGTTGCACTGGATTTATGTTGCGCCAAACCCCATTTTACTTTTAAATTCACTGCTAATAAGGTTTTTTATGAAGAGAAGGAATACCATTTAAAATAACAATGGGGAAGGGTAGTGGGGAAGAGGGGTTATTCCCAGAGATTATTTTGTTTACTTTGAGCATTTTTTTGATTTGAAGAAACATATTTGACTGTAGACTTTTTAGGAAAGTATTTAAAATTATTTTTGTATAAGTATTTTAATAGCAGTTTTATTGAGATATAATTCATATACCATAAACTTAAAATTATTTACTTTAACAAAAATAAAAATCATCTGTAGTCTTAACAGATAACACGTTAATGTTTTGGTATACATCCTTTTAATCTTTTTTCCTAAACAGGTTTTTCTTGGGTGTAAGTACCTGACTTGAAGCAGCAAAATGATAGTACAAATTATAACAACATTTCACTGATTAAGAAGAATATATGTTTGGGCTTCCCTGATGGCACAGTGGTTGAGAGTCCACCTGCCCATGCAGGGGGCACGGGTTTGTGCCCTGGTCCGGGAAGATCCCACATGCCGCGGAGCGGCTGGGCCCGTGAGCCATGGCCGCTGAGCCTGAGCGTCCGGAGCAACGGGAGAGGCCACAACAGTGAGAGGCCCGCGTACCGCAAAAAAAAAAAAAAAAAAAAAAAGAAGAATACATGTTAAAGTACACTCAAAACAAATGTTACGTGGAAAATATCTCAAATTTCTAGCAGTAGTTATCTTGGGGAAGGTGGGAGAAAGCTAGGTTTGCTGAGGAGTGGAGGCAAAGCATATTTTAGTTTTACCTCTAATGCAGTAGTTTCTAGCAGTAGTTATCTTGGGGAAGGTGGGAGAAAGCTAGGTTTGCTGAGGAGTGGAGGCAAAGCATATTTTAGTTTTACCTCTAATGCTGTAATTTTTTAAAAAGAAGGATAGATTCTGGGTGTTAACTATGCATTTAAAAAAAAGAGAAAAAACTCCAAACATTAAAAAAAAGAGTTGCCACATGTATAAAATAAGTTTTGAAGGGGGTGGTTATGATAAATGTAAAAGAATGAACATGTCTAGTCTTGGCAGGAGCCTTGCCCTGCTAACCTGGCCTCACCCTCACTCCTTCTACAATCAGCTCCTGACTCCTTAGTTCCAAAGCCATTAAAACTGCATCACATGATTGAGAAATGCCAGTGTCATCTCAGTCCTCTGAAATTCAGGTAGCTAAACTGTTTTTTTAATTTTTAATTTTCTTCCAGAAATATGTTCCTGATTATCAACTTTCAGTGATTCTTAAAGGGAGAACTGATTAGCGTCAAATAACTTAACAAACATACATATATTAAACACTTACATATTTTAAAAATGTTCAGTTCAGTTTCCAAATGTTCCACTTGGAGTTATAGCAACAGTACACCATAGTTAGGCTGCATAATTGTGTTTTCAGGTTTAAACCACGTGCAAGCCACCTGGGATTTGGTAGCTAAGTACAGTCTTTTCTCGTTGCGATGGCATCAGGAACATGAGATGATGGGGGCTGCAGGTCACCCACTATGCAAACGTGCGGCAGCTGTTCATATTGCAGGCATGTGGCAAAGTCTGCAATATGTCACCGCACATGATTTTTCTCTATACTAGGCCTATACCTAATTGGGATGAGGCTGGCATTTCTGAAGCCAGCATCCTACATGTAAAGCAGCTAGAAATAAGAAAGAGACATATGGGGCTTCCCTGGTGGCGCAGTGGTTGAGAGTCCGCCTGCCGATGCAGGGGACACGGGTTCGTGTCCCGGTCCGGGAAGATCCCACATGCCGCGGAGCAGCTGGGCCCGTGAGCCATGGCCGCTGAGCCTGTACGTCCCGAGCCTGTGCTCCGAAAAGGAGGGGCCACAACAGTGAGAGGCCCGCGTGTGGCAAAAAAAGTAAAGAAAGAGACATATGCCCCTAGGCTGACGCATAGATAACTCAAGTAATGAGAAAAGCTAGGAATGGAATGACCTGTTGTAGCAGTTCACTGTTCTGCTGGCTCCATTTGACAAGTCTTCAAAGCTCTCCTTCGGGAGCTGCCCTGAGCCACATACACCTTGCTCTTTTCTACTGTGTGACAGTATGGCAAGAAGTAGTATATATGCCTGTAAGCTGCCTACGTAGGCAGTAGTACACATTATTTTATCATACAGCTACATGGAGCTCTTTCCATGAGAAGTGTTTTTTACACAAACTGTTTACTGTTTCTGTAAGATACATATAAGTTTTTTTTAAAAGTGCTTCATTTTAAAAAAAATCTACACTTATCATATCCAAAAGTGCTCTGAAAACAGAAAGTTTCTTCCTAAATTCTGCGACAAAAACTGATCTGACCTGATCTGAGGCTCTCATAGTCTCAGTTAACACACTTACTGGTGGTATTTGCATTTGATAATGGGTGCCATCCTAGACTCTTTTGGGATTTTTTTGTTTGGTTGTTTTTTTTAAAGAAGATGTTGGGGGTAGGAGTTTATTAATTAATTTATTTATTTTTGCTGTGATGGGTCTTCGTTTCTGTGCGAGGGCTTTCTCTAGTTGTGGCAAGTGCGGGCCACTATTCATCGCGGCCTCTTGTTGCGGAGCACAGGCTCCAGACGCGCAGGCTCGGTAGTTGTGGCTCACGGGCCTAGTTGCTCCGCAGCATGTGGGATCCTCCCAGGGCTCGAACCCGTGTCCCCTGCATTAGCAGGCAGATTCTCAACCACTGCGCCACCAGGGAAGCCCTCTTTTGGGATTATTGAGTAAAATATTTTATAGGTACCCTATCACTTTCTAAAATCTGAAAAATTTTGATTCTAAAACACAACTAACCCTAGGTTTTCAAACAAAGGATTGTGAAGCAGTATGTCCCCAAAGTGTTACTGATGTGGTGATTCTACCAAACCCCAAATGGCTCCAATGAGTATTTTTGCCCCAAAGTATGTCATGAGGATGAATCTCCAGGAAAAGAGAAAAGAGGCATGTTAGAACAGCTGTAGGAGTAAAGAGGCTGCATAAAAAACTGCCACAGGAATGATCTGGTAAGTGATGTAGCTCTAAGACTGTATAATTACCAGAAGCTATCCATCCATAAACACAGCACACGGCACTGCTGCTAATAGTTGTCTGCATAAAAATGAAAATTCCCACTCTTTTGAGACTTTTAGGTATAGGATATTCTTTTCTTTTTTATCTTTTTTTATTGACATACGACATTAGTTTCAGGTGTACAACACAATGATTGGACATTTGTGTATGGATATTCTTATTTAGTCGTTCTCAACCTGTTTAACCATTAGACTATCCCAGGGAGGGAGCTTTCTAAAAATGAACCATGCATGGGTCTCACTTTCAGACATTTTGATTTACTTGGTCTAGAAAGGGGCCTTGACAACAGCGTTTTAAAAAACTCCCTACATAACTCTAATGGGCAGCCAGAGATTTAAAATGTCCCAGTACCCAGGCTGTACCCCAGACCAGACACAATCTTTGGGTGAAGCCCAGACACAAGTAATTTTTGTAAAGATGCTCAGGTGATGCTAATGTATACACAAAGCAGATGGGTTGCGACCCACTGAGTTTCTTGGCTTAAGGCTTAAGTGTGTCAATTGTTTTTTTAAAAATTCTTCCTGGGGCTTCCCTGGTGGCGCGGTGGTTGGGAGTTCGCCTACCGGTGCAGGGGACACGGGTTCGTGCCCTGGTCCAGGAGGATCCCGCGTGCCGCGGAGCGGCTAGGCCCTTGAGCCATGGCCGCTGAGCCTGCGCGTCTGGAGCCTGTGCTCCGCGGCGGCAGAGGCCACTGCAGTGAGAGGCCCGCGTACCGCAAAAAAAAAAAAAAAAAAAAAAAAAATTCTTCCTTAACCAAGTCATTTCTAGATAATCACTGTAGCAGGGTCACCAACAAAGAAAATAAAGCTTTCTCCACTCTGACAGTGGCTTATTCATGCAATCTCTCCTCAATTTTTTTATGAATGCAAAAGGGGAAGGGGAAGAAAGGTATGGAAATCACATGAGAAATATTTCAAAATACTTTAGCACAATAATCCATACTACGTTAAACCCCTTTAGTACGTACATCAAAGTGAAGAACAAAACTGAAATGCAGAATTCACTTTGTTTGAGGTTATATGTAAAGGAGAGCACAACTTAGAAGGTACATAATAGGAAATCAATCATAGCATCTTCCAGTGAATTCTAGGACAGCAAATGAAATAATAATTGCAATCATTTTCCAGTGGCTCTTTAACTGGTCAAGATGCCAATGTAAATCAGATTCCTAGACAAATTTCAAAGAAAGCTAGAAAATACATTAAAAATATTAAATTCAAGATAATTTCTGCTCAGAGACAAACTAAAACATATAGTAAGGTGCATATTTTTTAAACGTATCTCTTTTCCTTTACCTAAAAATAAATTTTTTTCATGCATTCTAATGGTCACATGAAAAAGACATTTACTTTTTTTCATCACTAACCCTGAGGAAGGAAGAACAAACGTGGAGTAGACCTCACAGCTCACCAGGAACCAAACTCCACACTTTTTTTTTTTTTTTTTGCGGTACGCGGGCCTCTCACTGTTGTGGCCTCTCCCGTTGCGGAGCACAGGCTCCGGACGTGCAGGCTCAGCGGCCATGGCTCACGGGCCCAGCCGCCCCAACTCCACACTTTTTACAATAATAAATGGCAAGTAATGGGAGAAGTCCAGGATACTACACTTATTCAGGCTTCCACACACATCGGTTTAAATACTTAAAACAGATACAACATTTGGATAATTGGCATGGTGACATTTCTCTGCCACAACTGAGCCATTTAAAACTTTTATTACTTTTAGTCCCTTTACTGATTTAAACAAACAAAATAAAATTTATATCTACCATGCAGGAACTTTCAGTTCAATATATAGGGACATTATAGTTTCACGGCTCAAGTTCCATTCAGCAGAAGAAAAATATGCATAAATTCTATGAGCCTTGTCTTTCACCAAAAAGATATTAGTTGTTACAATGGAGTTCAGAGAGAGGAAAAACGTGGAGTTCCATTGTAATGGAATAGAGGAGAAGCTGGCCTTTCTGCTTTGTCATTACAATTACTCTTCTTGGGATGAGACTTGGAATTGCAAATTTAGCTGAATTTACCGAAGTTTTAACTTTAGTAAATGAAATAAAATTCACTGTCTGGGCCAAAAACCCCAAGCAGCTGCTGTTGGGAGCAAGAGGGCGACAAGGACAGAAGAAAACAGATTCACGGCATTGTTATCAAGAATGGGTTTCCCTGCTATGTACTTCACCTCATTCGCTGGGCTGCTGACCACCATGCCAGTGCTTTCATCCAAACCTGCAATGAAAAAGAAGCAAGTGAGGTGGAAAATCCAAATGACTTGGAAAAAAAAATTAGCTTTCTCCTCCAAAGGAGATAATCTTTCAAAGATTCTCAGCCATTCGTAAAATGACTTTAGAGGATAATGTATATGATGAGTGATACAGAACCCATGATTACAAAAGGTCTCTTTGAATAAATGGGTTTCAATACACCTCAATGCTGCTCTCTCAACAATGCTGGAATTCTTTCCAAAGTAGAAGGGAGAAACTGAAAAGCAGAGATGGCATGAAACTGGCAGACAGGGCTTGCCTTCCCAGTGGCTCCCCTCCTAGAACCAACCTGTGAGACTCCTGAGAATAGGAGCCTCTACAATGGATACCCAGGAGTAGCAAGGTGCCTACACAAAGAAGGCACACAAAGATGAATCTAATCTGCTCCCCAGCCCACATTTTTTTCCCCAACCCACTCAATATGATCAGAAACTTCCCAGTTAGAGCCCAGTTTAGAATAAAACCTAGGCTCTTTACAAAAACGTATAATGGGGGTGTGTGTGTGTGTGTGTGCACGTGCGTGTGCATATATGGTTACTAACCCTTTAGTATAAATTAAAATCAGATTGCTTCCTTCTCAGCATCTAGATAAGACTAATGAACCTGAGAGAACAAATGTTCTGATGGTGGAAAGGGGAGTGGAAGGACAAGTCGATTATCTTGGGACATGAAGAGAATTGGGAGCACTGTATTCAGCGAACCATTCTCCAGATGTCTAGCCTCTTCACTGGATGAATCAAAGGAGAAAACGTGGTTGGTTAGAGGGTGGAGCAAATACACACCTAACAGAACATGTCAGTACACTGACATGACAGGAGAGCCTTAGATGCAAAGCACAGAAAATTCTGGAGAAAACGGGCCCTCTCATATATCTTGAGTGGGACTAAAAACTCAGTGGGGAGGATAGCAAACATGATGTCACAGTAGAAAAGTACATCATATGTGTAGAGTCAGATTATTAGAATAATTATTTCTCAAATGGACTCGGAAAATAAATGGAAGGAGGGACATTATAATGATCTGACTCCAAAATTCTGCGGCCCGTGGGATTAGGTAAAGTCCCATAAGCAAAAGCATCTATCTCCTGCACTATCCTATCTTCCCTGCATAGCTTCTACTCACTGCTCTGTAGGAGTAATTCTCTTTCAATCAATTTGACACAAAAGAATGAGAAATTCAAAATGGTAGAGGAGACTTTGCTCTTTCATTCTGGGTCCCCCAACAACCTGTGTCTTGGCAATTGTTTTTATTATCACATCTCTTTTTTTTCCTTTTCCATATTTCTTCCCCATTTCTTTCTTTTTTTAAAGATTTATTTATTTATTTATTTTTGGCTGCGTAGGGACTTAGTTGCAGCACGCAGGCTCTTCGTTGTGGTGCGCGGGCTTCTCTCTAGCTGTGGCGTGTGGGTTTTCTCTTCTCTAGTCGTGGCGTGCAGGCTCCAGGGCACTAGAGCTCTGTAGTTTGTGGCACGCACGCGTGCGAGCTCAGCAGTCATGGCACGTGGGCTTAGTTGCCCCACGGCATGTGAGATCTTAGTTCCCTGACCAGGGATTGAACCTGCATCCCCTGCACTGTAAGGCGGATTCTTTACCACTGGACCACCAGGGAAGTCCCTCCATTTTTTTTAAGGACACATTTATTCAGTGTCATGATCAGACTACTGCATTTAACAGTCAACAGCATGGGTGAAAAAAACAACCCTACATTAAAAATCCTTGTTGTAATGCTCTACACTTTCCACAGAAAAGAAACTAAAATAACTTATTATACAATTAGTCAAAAATACAGTCCTCGAATTTTTTGCCCATAAACATGAGTGTTGTCTAAAACATACCTTCTTTGTAGCAGCTAGGCCCTGCCACCAGTGTGCATGGCTGAGTTCCCATTCCTTTAATACACCAATAAGTTACAACAATAAGGTGATGTTCTTACCACTAAATTGCATGGTAGCTCCTAAATACGAATCCACAATTGATCCTAGTAATCCAGCCAGACCCCCAAATGCAATAATTGGCCACTGAGGAGCAGAAATGTCTAAATCATTAACAAAAACCAACTGCGTGAGGAAGTATGCAATGCCCACAAAGGTCCCTCCAAGGAGACTGGAGGCAAGGCCCACCATCGTAACTCCTCCGTTGGTCCCTAAAGAAGAACATGGATAAAATCATCTGGTTAACAATCAGCAAACACATAAAGTCAAAAAACGCAAAATATTTTGGTACCTATCTAATCAAGACTAATTTAAAGAAAGGGTTCACTTTGATGCAATCCAAAGACCATCCTACTTAGAAAACAGGCTTTTCTCCTCAGTAACTCCTGACATTCTAAGCAGTGATGTGGAATAGTTTAGTAGAGCTAGACTGCCTGGTTTCAATCTTAGTCCTGTCATTTCCAAGTCTGGTTACTGTGGTGAAGTAACTAAGTTACTTAACTAAGTTACCTAACTTCTCTATGCCTTAGTTTACTCATTTGTAAGATGTAAATAATAAAAGGACCAATTCACATGGTTATTAAGAGTAAACAGTAATCCATGGAGAGCAGTTAGAACACTGCTTTGCACATAGTAGGTACTCAAATATGTTAACTGTTATTATGATGATGATGATGATGGAGGGGAAAAGAAGGAAAATGAGAGGAAGGAGGAGGAGACAATGATAAAGTACTAGTAGCAGTACTAGTAGTAGTAGTAGTTGATAATGATAATGGGGAAATGAGATATACATTGAAGCACTAACCACCTAACAGGGTCCCAAGAAATACTGTATCATTTCCTTCCTTTTCCTTTCCCACTGATAAGCCTGTGGGCCAATCTCTATGTTTCTATATCATTTATCTAGGAATTACTAACACTTCCTGCAAATATTATTTATTATCACCGATTTAATATCCTATAGCGATTTTCCAATTAAGGAGACAAACTGAAATTCTTAAAAGGCTTTTAAATAAGAAACACAATAAATCAAGAGGCTTTTTGTTCATTTTTTTTAACATCCTTATTGTAGTATAATTGCTTTACAATGGTGTGTTAGTTTCTGCTTCATAACAAAGTGAATCAGTTATACATATACATATGTTCCCATATCTCTTCCCTCTTGCGTCTCCCCATTTTTGTTTTTTAAAGAAACGTAAATAAAGACTCACCTACTGGAACTTTCTCCCAGGTTGTTATCAGCCTCGGTGGGCTTTTACTCAGAACAGTGCCAACTTCTGAAGCCCATGTGTCTCCAGCAGAGCAGGCCAGTGCAGCCAAGAGAGACAAACACATCCAAGAAGCAGTGTGCTGCTTGGAAAAATCTATTGGGATTTCCCCAGGGCCATTTTCTATCATGTATAGCAGGGCCAGCTCTGTGGGCACAGCTCCATTACAGAATACCTGAATCCAATTCCTCTGCCCACCTAGGAACAAACAAGGGAATGAAAAGGACAAAAAATGTTTTCTCCTCAGGAGGAAAATCATGCATTTTTAGGAACTTACATTTCAAAACTTAAAAGAAAAATGACTAAAATTTCAAAAATGACTAAAAGTGGGATGGTAACTTTGCCCACATTCTATATTGTTTTAGAATAATGAATGATAGACTTCAGTATTTCTACAATTCTGCTGTTATTTGCTATTGTGGTAAAGTAATAATAAACTATATCAGGCTACTACTAAAGTAATTCTCATAAAATTTACGTTTCAATAGTCTAAACATGTTCTGATTAAAAGCTTATGATATGTTAAGATGAAATAAAAGTTCCTATTTTAAGTAACGTTAAACATAATTCATTCTACCTTCCTTGTATTCTGAATCTAGACGTTTCTTTGTTTCTCCCCTCCATTTAGTGAGTCTTGAGGAAGAAAGAAAAAACATCAGCAAAGAGGTGAAAAAGCTGAAATTTGCAACGGTTAGGATAAATCCAACCACGAGCCCTGAAAGAAACACATATATACACAAAATTACACTTAGTCCATACATTAATGCTGTGAAAAAAAGAATGATTTTTTTCAGTTATTTTCATATTATAACTGGAAATGTTCATTTCCCATACCTTTACATTTTTACCAACTAAGATATTACCAAACAGTATAGGGTCTTTCAAGTTTCTATTTTTTACATTTTCCCCCCATAGCCTGGGATGTTTTTCTACTTTACAAGGAAAATTCAATAAATAGAGCATCCAAGAGTAAATCTGGGAGAGAAAGGTATATAGAAAACAAATTCCGACATGACAGAAGTAAGTCTCCCCTTATTAGTAATTATTTTAAATGTAAATGGGTTAAATGATCCAATCAAAAGATGGAGATTGGCAAAATGTATAAAAATATGTGGTCCAACTATATGCTGTCTACAAGAGACTCACTTTATATCCAAAGACACAAATAGTCTGAAAGTAAAAGGATTGAAAAAGATAATCCATGCAAATAAGTGACCAAAAGAGAGCAGCAGTGGCTATACTAATATCAGACAAGATAGACGAGCTCAAGACAGCATTCTTGTGACATGATCTCCCTCTCTCCCTCTTTTTTTTTTTTTTTAGCATTTCTTTTCTTTTGGGCATAACAAAATGCTCAAGGCTCATCTTAGACCTACCTTGCCCCAGCCCTGGAAGCAGCCGTTTCTCTGAGGAGCTCTGGTTCATTACAGTGGGGAATGGAGGGCAGAGGTCAAAATCTAGGCTTATGGTGTGTTCTAGTATATTTGCTTTTTGTGGACAAAGCAAGTGAATACACACACATACAAATATACACACATGCATATATATGCATGCTTATATATGGGAACATACATATGTATATACACATACACATAAATATTGGGGGAATCACAAGATCACACCCGTAACTCCAATTCCAATCTATCTCCACAGGTTCTCTCTTGCTTTTCCCCATTCCATATTTGTATGCCTTTTTCTTTAGTTAGAACTCTGGCCTCAAACAACAATGACAATTTCACTCATCTGCTCAATCTCTATTACATCTAAAAAACTGTTTTAGAATTGCTTCACCCATACTACAACAAAAACAAACCTACTAAAAATAGTAATTTGTAATTCTCCCCTTCCTGTAACCCCAGACTGAAGGAATAAAGAATATAGTTAAATACTGGGTCCATAAGTTACTCTTTTTCTTTTTCTCCCTTCAGTGAGCTTATAGTATTCATTTAAAATACAGTTGGGTTCATCTGTTTTAGTTTGCTTTCAGTTTTAGATCCCCCTCTTCCCAACTTCACTGATATTCTTAAACATGCTTTTAAAAGTCACACTTATACAAAAAGGTATATTTAGAGAGGTGTCACTTCCTCCCATGTCCCTTCTGCCCCTCCCTCTATATTTTGCTCTCTTTCCATTCTTTGTATGTATTCAACATCATTGTTCTCCAGTTTATCATTCCTGTGTTTTCTTTTATGAAGATAAGCAGATATATGCATGTTTTCTTATTTTTCCTTCTTCCTTACACAAAAGGTAGCATTCTCTATATGTGATTTTGAACTTTCAAGCACACTTTTGACAATTTTATCTTCCTTCTTCCAGGGAGAGAATGTGCTAGTCTGCCACTGAGTACTCAGATCAGTGGCACCCAAGAGTGGCAACCATGGGGTTCATGGTTGACAATTTCTGCTCTCTGGAACTCTTAAGATAAATAGATTGAGTTTTGCTATATTAAGATTTATTTTTATTAAATAACACAATAAGCAAAGTTCTACTAAGTAATAGAATAGACATTAAATAATTATTAAATAAGTTACCATGTATTTAATAAATAAGTATTAAATAATAGAACAAGGGACCAGGTTCCTATTTCTGTAGCAATAGGAAATTTTCTATTGGTTAGCTCCATCCTGACTGATTGATCCATCCAGAGATACTCGGTTATTGGCATTTTACTTATGTTTAGTACTTTTTTACTGAGAGTGCAAGAAATCGCTATAATGCTGTATAAAGTAAAATAAAGTGCTTCAGCTCTGGAGCTGAACAGTCTCGAGTTAAAATCTTGACTCTTCCACTTACTTCTGCATGACTAGATGTTACCTAACTTTAAGCCTCAATTTCTCATTGGTGTATTAAGAAGAAGAATAATTCCTACCTCACTGGCTTGATGTGAAAAGTTAAATGAGATAATTTTTATAATATGCTTATTATAAACCCAGCATGTAAGAGGCCCGTAATAAATGTTATCTAATATCATTGGCAATAATGGCAGTTACAGTGGCAAAACCTCAACAAGAACATCATTATTATTGCAATTGTGTTATTATTATAATAACAAAGATGAATATTATTATGTTACCCAACCTTTAAGTTTTTTCAATTGTTTTTAAACTTATTACAAAATTACTACATGGGTATTGGAGGGGAAAGCCAAAACATACAGAAGTCAAAGTGCCTCCTTCCCTCACCACCGCCACTCCCATCCCTTCTCTATGGTCAGTCACTGTTAACAATTTGTTCCACAGTCTTAAGCACACCCAAAGTGAGATGGCCCTAAAAAAACCTACACTGATATGCTACAAAAAGGAATCTACATCCTTTTTACTTCAAACACCTCAAAATATCACATGAAGTGATCAGTGTTCAAGTTGATGACAGGTTCGGAATGAGGAAATAAATTGAAGCTAATGTGCTTTGAAGGAATGATTTCTTTTATGTAGTCTAAAAAATATCTTAGAACTTTTTGCATCTCCCAGTTACGACAACTTTTAGATTAGTAACTGCTAACTCCACTTGGTGTCTTTTCCACCTCTTCAACCCACCTCTATCATCTTTAATCGTCCGTGCTAAGGAGTTAATTTGCATAACAATCGGATGCTCCCAAAGACTGTGAAGACTCAAGAATTATGGCTGCCTTCTGAGCTTAAAACAGGTAAATTCTATAACTGGCAGATGCCATCTAGGGAAGTAAAACAACACTGTCTACAAATGTCTTTGATAGTGGGAGTAGAGTTACCCAAAATTCCAACCAAGGGGACCTGGGAATAATATCTGGGAGACAGGAAAGGGAAAGGTAGGACTGGAATTTTATAACTTAATAAACTCAAACCTAATCAATTATATTATAAGTAATTTGCCTAGAGAAAGACTATGGGAATCAAAAGAAGGCTGGTTAGCCCAAAATACAGAATATGAAGGCCAAGAGAACCAGAGGTTGGCAGACGTAAATACTATATAAGGGACAGGACTGTTTGACCTGTGGATTTGCATTACTGACTGTTTCTCAGACTCCGTACTCTGCCAAAGCAACCTTCTCATTACAATCTGACTTCTCAAGTGGTCTGACTGCAAGAACTGGACATGTCTGAACAGTGATGTTTGTATTCCAGTTGGCCCAGTAGTTCTATATTTTATCAGATTAATAAAGTAGCATTCTGGCTCATATATTAGTCTCTTATAACAATGGCAACATAAACCAGTTTTCTTGGCTCTAATCAACTCTGGGTACCTGATAGAATGAGGTTTCTATTTCAAAAGACTGAACGCCAGATCCGAATTATGATAACCAAAGAGGTAAGGCCATCCTTGTGAGAACACACAGAGCACAACCACCGGCCCTTCCTGACAACACCTCATTGGCTGTGCACTTCCATTATACTTACAGCATCTCCTTCTGGGGATTAAATGCCTCAAACCCATCTTACTTATCATCTGTCTCCTCTGACAGTGGGATTTTTATCTATTTTGTTCATTACTAAGTCTTCAGTGCCCAGAACAATGTCTGGCATACAGGGGACCCTTACTAAATATTTGTTGAATGAATGAATAAAAAAAAATGGGAAACCATTAAGCCTAAGCGTCTTGGCAAGTGAAATTAAATTTAAACTTGTCAAGCCAAGAGACTGATGACAAACTGTCCACACAGACATGTTCAAAGGAACACACTGAAAAACTAGACTAGACAACACTTTCTTGGAGCAAATCACCTGCACAGTGCTTTACAGTTTACAAGTACATTCTCACATAACCCCTCATGTGATCCTCTCCTTATTCTAGAAGCATTCTTTCTCTCAAGGAGACAAGAGCCCTTCACTTCAGTGTCCACCCTAAGCAATGCCTCAACCCCTCCCCTCTTCCTTCAACACTGAGGTATATGTTCCTGTGTCACAGAGGACTCTAAATACCCAGATCCTGAGGAAGTTCTGAAACTCTTCTCAATCCCAAGCACACTAAAGACATGGTATGGCAAACCTTAGTAAAATTCCTATGACTGTAATAGTAGTTGTGGAAGGAAAACAATACTAACATTTATAAAATACATGTTGCTATTTTATGAGTGCCAGGTCCTGTGCTAAGCATTTTACACATATGACCCCTCATGATAAGTCAATGCTATAGATAATATTATTCCCTCTAATTTGATGGGTGGGAAAATTATAACACAAAGTTTAAGTGACTTGCAGTTATACTTCAGGACAGTATTCCCAAGTACTATGATATACCTTGAATCAACATTACAGTTTTTTGTCCTTAAGGAAAAAAAAAAGCTCCAAACAAAAAAGATACCAAAATTTCACAGAATGCAATGACTAGGAAAAGGGTAGTGGTTTTAAAATCAATCTACATATATTTCCTAAGCACTATTGTAAGAGCATGTAGCGCTATTCAAAAATGCTTAGGACACAGAAGAATATGATACACTCTGTGTCTTTGGGGAGTTTATTGTATAATACTTTATAGTTTAAAAAGATATGTTGTCCCACACGTTATCTTGTTTGAGCCTCACCAATAAGCCCATAAGGACCTATTTCATAGGAGATGAAGAAAGTAAGTCTCTGAGGAGTTACGTGACATGGACAAGTTCACAAAGATAGCAGATGGCAATGCTACAATTCAAATATATATCTTTTAATTCTTTTTTTAAAAGTCTTTACTGAATTTGTTATAATATTGCTTCTGTTTTATGTTTTGGTTTTTTGGCCACAAGGCATGTGGGATCTTAGCTCCCCGACCAGGGATCCAACCTGCTCCCCCTGCACTGGAAGGCGAAGTCTTAACCACTGGAACACCAGGGAAGTCCCTACATCTTCTAATTCTAAATCAAGCCAGGTAGGAGAGGAGTAGAGGCCAAAGGGCCAGGAGGCAGAAAAGGAAATGGTAGTAGGAAAGAAAAAAAAGTGGAGATCAGAAAAGTAAGAGGAGAAACAGGATCATATACAGCATGGAAGCCAAAGGAAGACAGTACTTCAAGAAGAACTTGACGCTTCTTCCCACAGGTCAAGAACAATGAAAACCAAGGCAAGGCTACCTGAGAAAGGACATTTTTAGCAAAGCATAACTCTATATTGTTATATTCAAATAGAGATTGCTCAAATTATTTGTTATAAATGAGTAATTACTTTCAAAGTGCTAACAACAGATTTCTCAATTTCTCAACAGAACTTGAACAGTGTATCTCAATTATGAAGAAGGAAAATGAGCATGATTCTGAAGAACTGTGCCTAATAATAAAAAGCACCCTATACATGTTGGCTATGTGCTAGGCTCTGAGCTAAAAACTTTATAGTAATTATCTCACTTAATTCTTACTGCAATCCTAAGAATGAAATCAGGGGTGGATCAAGATTTTGTGGGTCCTGACGCTTATAAATTGGGGGCACTCTTTTTAAAAAAAAGCACAAAAATATCTTTTATCTCTGTAAAATTTACAAAACAAGAAGACCATGAGAGCACATTGCTAGGGCTCTTCCTAGAACCTTGAAAGGTACCATTGTAAATGAAATGCCATGAAGTTTAAGCTTTATTACTTTCATGATTTGTCCTTCTCTAGGTTAAATTTTTTTTTATGCACAGGAAGCATTTATTTATTTTTTGAAATGTTTAAAAATTGAAGTATAGTTGATTTACAATGTTGTGTTAATTTCTAGGTTAGATATTAAAAACCCATTTCTCTGAAAACTGAGGTACAGAGAGGTTACGTGACTTTTCCAAAGCCATAACTATTACTCAAACTCATCCTGCCTGATTCTAGTGCTTGTTCTTTTACTTATCAGGCTATATTGCCTCCGTGAAGGCCTGCTCTAGTTTATAAAACTTCATGAAACATCTGCTGTATGTGAACACAGAGGGGATAGGGTGTCTCTACAGTGCATTAGGGCTAATGATTATCAGCATTTTGAGGGCTAGGTAGGCAGCTTCAAGACCTGCCAGTTCTAAATAATCCTTATCCTGTAGTGATCTCAGCCTACAGGAAGTATTTGGTGGTGGTGGGGGGGGGAATCCTCATGTCTTGGGGCTTATAACACTGGTAGGATATGAAAATCCCAAAGTCAGATCAGATCCCATCAATCCCCTGGTTCAAGGCAGGGGGGATTCTAGTTTGGGATAAAATCTTTACTGTGTCCTGATAAGCCCTGTATTATCTGGCCCTTACCCACTTCTTCAACTTTATCTTACTCTACTTTTCCTTTTCTTCCTATTTTCTAGTCAAATGAGCCTTATTCTCACACCTGAACAAGCCAGGCTTGAACATGTCAGGGCCTTTCTACTTGTCTGTCAGCGGAACATGCTTCTCTCAGATCTTCTCATTTCTGACTTCTTCAGGTCCCAGTTCAAAACAACCTCTTTAGAAGAAAGGTTAATCCAGACCCTATCCACAGAAGAATGCCCCACATTCCCCAATATACACACTTTATTATCTTTAATATTTTTCTCATAAACTTTATCGTTATATTAAAAGTTTTATGTATTTTATTTGTTTATTATCTATCTGTACTAAAGAATAAAAGTTCCATAAAATCTGAAATCAGCTATATCCCCAGTTTCTAGGAGAGTGGCACACAGTAACTGCTCAACAAATATTTGCTAGAAGAATAAATAAATGGCCTGTCCCCATCTCAACTCTGAAGAATGAATCAAGAATACTCAGTTGGGACTACTCTGCCTCAGGCTATTAACAGCAATTTCCAAGTGCTATTCTTCTCAATGGCTCCTCTATTTTACCTTGAGGAAAAATGTTCCAATGTTTCCACTAGCAGAAAATTTAAACCAACTCAGGAGCAGAATAACCAAGGTCCTCAAAAGTCTATCCTACTAATCTAGTTGTTATCAATTACAAGGTTCAATTTGTACATCACACTAAAAGGGTATGTTAGTATCTGAAATTTTGACAGAATAGTAAAGTTGAGTAATGCATAACTTTATCATTGTCTAAAATATGCAACATTGTGATTCATAGGCTCATATATTCAGAATTTAGAAAACACGAGTTTAAATTATATAAGCAAGCACTTATTATATGGTTAAACATTCAGAAGAAAAACATACCTCCTAAAGCCCCACTATGATTTAGACTTTTCTTTTTAAAGCCATTAGAGACGATCAAAACGGGAACAAAAACTGAAAACAGCCAACGCCAAGGAGAAATAGGCTGTAAGTTACCTGAAAAATTATAAAGGTAGAGCATAAATTGTATGAAGCCTGCACAGGTTACCTTTGGCTGCAAGTTTTTTTGTTTTTTTTTCGGTACGCGGGCCTCTCACTGTCTTGGCCTCTCCCGTTGCGGAGCACAGGCTCCGGACGCGCAAGCTCAGCGGCTATGGCTCACGGGCCCAGCCACTCCGCGGCATGTGGGATCTTCCCGGACCGGGGCACGAACCAGCGTCCCCTGCATCGGCAGGCGGACTCTCAACCACTACACCACCAGGGAAGCCCAGCTGCAAGTTTTGATAACTGCATTCTGGATTAAAATACTGTGGTAAGTAGAGAAACTGAGATAAAGCCACCAAAGTAAAATATTCATGTTGAGAATTATATATTTTCAGAGAGACAATCCTAGTGGGGAATGACCAAATAAGTCCTGTCCAAGTTTAGAGAACCATTTACAACTATTTATAATAATGGGTATTTGATAGATATTTGGAGATCTGAAATGAAGCTCTGGTTCTTTATTTTTTTGGAAAGGAGGCATGTATTCATTCTCAAGAACTGTATAGAACAAATACCTTTCTTAACAGGATCCAATTATTCCTCTCTCTACCTTTCACAGAGATTTTTTTAAATCCTCCCACAGGCTACACAACTCAGGACGCAAAGGTTAGCAACTGATTTTTCCAAAGGTTGCATCCAGCTCACAGATGTTTTGTTTAGCTAGCATAATTTTTTTCAGTTTGAATCAATATTTAAAGTTTAGGAAATTTCGTATAAAAATCCAGATTCTTGTTTTCTGTTTTTAAAAACTGGAAGTTCAGGCCCACGTGGCAGAATTGACTACAGGTAGAGAAGTCACCTCCTTTAGACAGGTCATGGCTTTCCCATTTAAAGTCCCCGCCATTCCTGACAGACTCTTAAACACCAAGGCTGAGTGATTATAGTAAAGAAAAGTGTGAACTATTGCTTGTGCCCAGGTTTCTATCAAAAATTGGAAAATGCAACACAAAGAGGGTGAAATGTTAAAAAAAATTGGGAAAATCCTATTTCTAGAAGTGTAAACTGTTCCCATGTGCTTAATATGCACAGTAAAGCCTTGGAGAGCTTCACTTATCTGCATCAGGTGCCTGGCCCCAAGGGGTCACTTCAATTTACAAATCCTGATTTATTCTACGTAGTTCAAGTCATAGTTAATACTGGCATTAAGGAGAATCTTCTCACATACCTCTCCTACCCGAGCCCTCATCCCCTACTGGGAATCATTATGAACGAACAGCCTTGAAAGCACGTGTAACCTGGAGAACACGCACTCGATTATTCACATGTTTTTTTGCAAAAGGACTAAGGTCTAAAAAGGTAACATTTATGATAAAACCATTTATAAGAGTTTACTTTCTCACTCTGTTTTTCACTTTTCCTTTGAACTGAACGGTATTGTTTTTATAAAGGGGTACCAATGAAGTTTGTACAAAGGCATACTTATGCTCTAAGGCAGTTTCAAAATCTTAAAGATTTGAGGGCTTCCCTGGTGGCGCAGTGGTTGAGCGTCCACCTGCTGATGCAGGGGATACGGGTTCATGCCCCGGTCCGGGAAGATCCCCCATGCCGCGGAGCAGCTGGGCCCGTGAGCCATGGCCGCTGAGCCTGCGCGTCCGGAGCCTGTGCTCCGCAACGGGAGGGGCCACAACAGTGAGAGGCCCGCGTACCGCAAAAAAGATTTGAGTTCAGAGTACCTCATATTTATGCAAATTGGCTTCAGCCTTTAAAACAAGTCTGTTCTTTTGCAGTGACCAAACAGCAGACAAATCTTCCAAATCTAAACATTGTATCATCATTTTACTTTTTATTTTTTACAGGACACATGAAACTGATAAACTTCCTTACTAATATTCTTATTAAAAGCATCACTAAAATTGCTTTGCAAAATTATGTTTAACCTCACTTATTTTTCACCAAGCTAGATGTAATAATTACATGAAATAAAAGACATTTTGGAACCGGTATAACTAGTATTATGACAAGCAGCATTTACTAAAAGCTTTAAAACGTTCAAGGCACTGCATATTTCCATGTTAGTAAATGCAAATCAGGCCGTGGAAATTAAGTAAACACAACAGTTTATAACCATTCAGAAGATATGAGTTTTGGCGTTCACAATGGTACTTTCTAAATTTCACCGATTAGGTTATAGAAAGACAATTTAGAACATTTATACTCACCATAATAGGTGCTTGCAGTCATAGACATAATCCAGAAAGCTAAAGAAATGCAAATGATCAGACTCAATATAACTATATTAGTTATCATCTCTATGTATTTTTGTATGTATTGTGGTCAAGATCTGTCATGAAAAATAACAGTATGAACACCTGGGGGGGGAAATATCTCGCGTTTCTGAGAAAAATAGTCATTTAAGTTGCCAGCAAAACATTCGTGTAGAGGCGAACATAAATGCCAACATCTTCCACCGTCCGAGAAAATAATATAAACCCAAACTATTTCTGGAAACTGGGCTGGTGGGGCGCTGCCGCAGAAGCCTGAGCGAGATTAACGCCTCCCTGCGAGAGCAAACCGCAACCTCTCAGACAGCGGCGGGCTCGCAGACCGCGGTCCCTTCACACCTGAATTTCGCAACTGGGAAGGTGAAAGGGAAGCGGAAGCAGCCAATCAGCGGCCCGGAGGGCGAGCTCCGCCCCCACCGCCCGCCCACGCGCTGACGCTGGGGGTCGGCAAATGCAGAGAGGCGAGGCGCGGTGCCGGAATTTGGGGTGTCCCGGTGGCAAGCCCCGAGTGACGGAGTGCGGTCACTCTCGACGGCCGCCCGCGCAGCCCTAGAGGCCGGGTCCAGGCGGCCAGGGCCGAGGATCCTGGAGCTCAGCTCGCTCCTCGCCGCTTGTCAGCGTCCCGTGGCTCGCCTCCTGCGCGCCTGCGCCGCGGCCACCCGTGGGCGTCGCCTCGCTTACGTGAGCGTTGCCTCGCTTACGTGAGCGTTTAAAGGGCGGCTCCAAGGTCCAGAGGACCAAGCGAGGACTGCCGTTGGCAGGGCCCTGGTACGTTTGTAATGCTCTTTAGAGTCTGGACCCTTGGAACACCTATAAAAGTCTTGTGTTTGAGGACATACCCAAACGCTGAAAAGTGAAACCACCACCAAGGCAGTAACAGCATAGAGGAATGAAAGCAAGTGAACTTAGACCCAGTAGACCATGTCAAGCATCAGATTCGAATGCTTTTTCGTCTGTGAACAGTTCGTGGCATACAATATTATGGACTTCTTTGAGGTGGGGGATATATTGGGCTGTGGAAAGGGAATTTTATGACTGAGAAGATCACTTAAAAACAGCACCTGTAAGGTGCTGGACACTGTTAGCCGCTGGAAATGTAAAGATAGCTCGACATAGTTCCTGCTATTGAATTCTCAAGTAATTATTATGTAGAACATTGTGGAAATTGTTCCCGCACCTCTCCTATTTAAAGTCTGTGCATTCAGTCAATTCACTTAGAAAGCAGAACGGCTTGTCACCTTAAACAAATGAATCTTGTGGCTTATTTCACGTTTTAATTAATTTTTGTTTGCTGGGTTAACAGTAACTAATTGATAATTACATTACATTCTGAACTTTTTCAGTTAATTGCTGACAGTGTAAAAAGAGGAAGCAACTCACTTTCAGACATAGTACCCAAACGTGTTTTAACCTGCTGAAAGTAATTACTTTTTGAAAACTCACACTGTATTATATGCCAAGACTATTTGAAGCCCTTTCCTTTGGTAAGGCATACAATTAATTACCTGAGAACCAAATTTGTGAAGTAGGACTAAACAGTAGTGGACTTCTCTTACTATATGCATATGTAGTCTTTATGCAGAAATTATGTGCCCACTTAAGTTTTATCTGGTTCTGTTCAGCACAGGTAAGTAATTGGATTACCTTAGAAAGCTGACTGGCCCATATTAGTGATACTAGACAATTAGGCATAGTTATTATTAATAAAACCTAATATTTTTGTGGTTTGCATAGTGACCTTGTTTTTGTCTTTGCTTAGACAAAATTATGAACTGGTATTGCTTCCCCCCCCTTCACTTTAGTACAGTTACAGGGTTATCTTGCCTGATTTTGGTGTTCTATGAGATTTTTGTGTCTAATAGGAAACCATGGGCTGTGCAGGCCATCTTCTAACAACAATGAAGGCTAGCTTTGTCTGGCTAGTTCCTGAATGTCACGGATGATTTTCTCTCTCATGAATACGTAGCTAAAATTGCATATTAAATAGTAACAGTGTTGGTGACTGACTCTTCAAATGAATATTTCTCTTCCATTTTTTCCCGGTGTCCAATTATTGCTGTTGTTCTTCATAAAACAAGTTATTTGAGCTTAAGGCTGAAACAATTTGGGGGAATTAATGTAGTTAAAATATTCTTTAAAAAGAAACAATGATTTTACAATCTGATAATGTTTAGAGACTTAATCTGAAAACATTTCAACAAAGTCTTTTTCTATTTGCTTTAAAAGCCACTTTCTAGCAACAGAGAATTTTATGATTAAGCATTTTCTAAACTATATTCCTCAAGATATTGGTAGGTACGCTACCCTCCACCACCACCTCCCCTCCAAAATACCTCTGATCAAATTTAAGGTTCAGAAATTTTGTTTCCTCATAGGACTGTGAGAGTGCACTAAAGGCTCTGAGAAGTTAAGAAACTTTGAACACTTTTGTTAAATCTTTCCAACAGAGTTAATTGTTTTACCACAGATTACTTTCCCTCAGAAAACATTACAGTTTGAGAATTGTTATTGTAATCAGAGCAACAGACTGAAAATTCATTGTTGGAGTAATAATCTTTAAATTTCACAATATAAATACCTATTTATGTTTAAGTGTTCTTTGACATAAACATTTTCTGGGATAGACATTTGATACATAATATCAATTGTACAAATCATCCCAATGGCAAAAAGCACTTACTGATGCTAGGAAAATATCAGTGGGTTCTATGTACAGTCACTTTGAATCTAAGCCAAAGGAGTGATTTAGATTTTGTGAAATCTAAAGAGAAATGTGCTAATATTAGAATGGCTAATATATACACGCCAGACCCCTGAGTCCCAAAAAGAAAAAAACATACATACAAACATACACTGCCTTGAAGGAACACAGAAAATGAAGACAGATGTGTAGACAATAACATTATAATGAGATGATGACTTTATCCAAGTTATGTATAAAACAGGACTCAAGAAGAGAAGCACTTATGTCACTTTGGTACGTTAAGGAAAAGTGTCAGAGAGAGAGAGGGAGCATCAGAGCTAATACTTAAAAGATGACAGGGAGATTGCTAAATGACCAAGCTAAAGTAAGGGCAATATGTAAAGATGTGGTGGTTAAGAGAGTGAAAATAGAAATTCATGAGAATGGAGGATTTAGACATAAAAATGTCTGAAATACTAGCTAAATAATTAAACTGAAAATTCATCTGAGAGATAGGCACTATCTGCTTTCTTGGCATTGAACCCAAAGTTTTTATTTTTTTAAGCTTTTGGAGCACAAATTTTAAAAGCCTAGGCAGCAATTTGAAGACTGGTATGTTGTTTTAGATTCAACTTATTCTGAAAGGGCATTAGGAAGATGGTAGGGGACAGAGAGGGCAGGAATAAACAAATGGAATTTGTTTTTTCCCCCCGTAGACTTGAGGACAGGAACCATTTCCATCTGGTTCATTCTAGTTTGCTCAGTGTCTCTTAGTGAATGTTAAAAGTGTTTTTTAAATTAAAGTACTAAATAATATTTTAATACTTAGAAAAAATTAATAAGAAAAAATCATATCTTATTTCCTTGCTATTAAAATAATGCTTTGGTAAGCATATCTACAAATAAATCTCTGTGTGAGCCTCAAATTATTGTCAGGGTAGACAGAACATTTTTATAGCCCTTCATATATCTGGTGTAGATTGTATAACCAGTATTTAAAACAGTGCAAATAAACTATAATGTATGTTTAGATTTAATTTGAGCCATAAAATGAAAATGATAATTCCTCTTCTAGGCTTTACATATCTTTATTTTGCTTACAGTTTGCTTCAATTTAAGGAGGCAGACTTCTACAGAAGTATTTTAGGGGATCAATTTAGGGGATGGATTTCCACATAAATGTTTATGTACATATTTTAGAAATAATAGGCATGACAGTAATTTCCTTGGAAAAGTTTTTAATATCAACATACTCAGAATACATTTTTTGTGAAAACAATATGCAATTGTTTAATATACATTATAAAATCATTAATTTTATGAAGTTTCCAACTGTCTAAATACTAAAACAATCCCATATTCTGACATAAAGAGGAACCACTTACTATATTATACCAAAATTAAAATTTACCCGTATTCTAACATTGAGAAATGAGATTAGAAAAACCCAACATTATAAAGTCTACCTCGAAGAGATCAACAATGACTTCACAGACTGTCTTTACTGTATATATACACACAATATTTTTTATTTTAGTTTTTTGAGACACATAACCTGTCCTATTTTAATGATTCATATATTTAACAGAAGGTTATAATGTAGAGGTCAGAGAAGAGGATTTGGAGGCTGAAGACCAGTGTTCAATCTAGAACTTCCTAGATTACTGCATTTCTATCCCTTGTGCCAGCTGACACATTATAAATGTCTGAATGAATAAATAAATTACATTAACAAGGATTTCTTCATCTATAAATTGAGATAATACCACCTACCACACAGAATATGTGTGTAGAGCAAGTAAGAGAACTAACTGGTGCCATAGTGCTTTGTTCACCTTAAGACTCTGAGTTAAAATTATTTTTAAAGATTCGTGATAGTAGGGTTTGTTGTTTAGTAAAAACATCAAATGTCAAACTTCAGTCTTGGCTTTGATATAATATTTTACTTACTTATGTTTTCCTTTTAACAAGGTATCATTAACAACAAATTTGTTCAGTGTTCATTTTAACGGGGAAAAAAAGTCTTACAATTCATTAAATAAACACTGTATGTGATTCAGGTCAACACCCATGTCCTTCTAGAAAATCTCCTTTGGTAAGTCATTATAAGAAGAAAATCTGTTTGTTTCAAAAGAAAACTGGTTCATTGTAAAAAGGTCTGAAGTTTACACGTTCTCATTAAATTCCAATTCAAAGCGCTTCACACATACATCTTTCATAGCATTTATCACATTGTATTATGAATAATATTTGTTTCTCGCAAGAGACTTTGAGCAACTTAAGGGCAGAAAATCATGTCATATTCATCTTTATATCAAATCCTAGCCTTTGGCTGGTCCTTTGTAGGGGTTAGTGCCTGGTAGACATAGAATGAATGACAGGCATAAAACAGAGGATATGTGTTGTGTCAAAGCAGAGGACAAAGAACTGTTATAATTTTGATTAGTTTTATGGTCTATGAGCTAAGTGATAAGTTTATCAACAGACTGAAAACAGGATTTTTAAAAGATTCCTTTTAAGTTTTTCTCTATGAATAAAAGTAGTTTTAAGGTAGACAGATGTATGTTAAAATAATTTGATGCAGGGAGAGTTTGGAGCATGTTATTGGAACAGTAACATGAAAATGACATGGAAAAACCAGCAAAAATTTTTATTTTAGAATTACTGAGTGGTAGTTTATTCAGTGCTCTCAAATATTAATAAATGAAGTCTAAGTAACTTTGCCAAAAGCTTGTTGTATTTTATAATGCTTTATTTTTGTGATTTAAAAATGTTATATTAAGATATCAGAGTATTATTGTAGATGGGAATCAGCCTGCATTAGTGTTTTGTTTTGTATTGGGGAGGGGCGGTGAACCACGTGAGAGTTTATACTTGGGAAATATAGTTTATGTTTAAATGATTACTTGCCCAACTTATTTTGAGGTATAAAATAGAAATGGTCAGTAAGTGTTTGCTGATGTGTATGTTTGAAACCATATAAAGATAGTTGAAAACATGTAATGACAATTCCAAGGAGCTACATCCAATATTAAAGATAACATGACTTAAAAAAAAAAAAGATAACATGACTAACAAGGTTTACATTATACACAAAAGAATTTTCATAAATATTTATTTTAAGTGCCTGATGATAACTAAAAGAGACGTTTCCTGCCTTTGTGCATCTAGTTGCTTGGGAGGCATTCCTTATTAAAAGAAAGGGTGCTAATAATATAAAAAGACTTTTTGCTAGGATCTCAGCAAATGTTATAAAAAAATTTTTATCACCAAGTAGCCATTACCTTATGGGAAGGATTTACAGTAATATGTGATTATGTATATGCTACTTTCATATGGCGGTGTCAGAAGCTCAAATCAGGCCTGGGTAACCTGATTGTACATTAATAAATTTTTACATGATTTGACCAAAGCTGTTTGAAGGAAAGTGTTCTTATTAAACATTTATCTGGTAAAATAAGGCAAACCCTTTAATTGTTCAAATGGAAACTATAAGAATAGTTCTGATATTCTATTTTGTAAAATAATTAGCACTTGCATAGCTTTATCAGAGACACATGTATTTTTAAAAAGATCTACATTCTATTTGTTATGCAGTATGGTTGCTCTATTTGACTCTCACTAAAAGAGGAGACAAAAATCAAGCTGATGTGTAAGATAAATTGACTTCATTTTAGGTTATAAGTTGTAAAGATATAATATGGTAAGTACTTTTCTATAATTCAATTCTATTGTGGGTTTATGGAAAAAAAAGAAAGCTTAAGAATTTTGGTATCAACACACATGGGGACAGAGGGAGTATTCCTAACATGGAACTGTGTAGCATGTTTGCCTATTAACGTATCAGTTTTGACATAGAATATGTACTATTTTTATTATGAGAATAAATGTGGTATACATTTATCTTTTTGTTTAAAGTAAAAGCTAGATCTCAATCTCTGTTATTTCATAACATACTTTCTTAGAAGGTGAATATAATCAGCTACCTGTTTTTAGTAGTCTGAGTTACTTGGATGATGCAAAGGTACTTCACATTTGAAAATACTATTTTCAAAATATTTTACAAGCTATTGCAAAAGCTAATTTTGTTATGAGGGAGGCCATGATTAGCTCAGTTTTACTGATAAAAAGATATGAAAAGTTTAAATAAAAGAACTTGCCCTGTACTTCAGGTTTTTTCCTAAAATTTTTCCCAATCACAGTGCCAAAAATAATAATTTAATTAATACAAAACCCAGCAGTTTTAAAGTTTTATTTCATGTTGGTTAACTCCTACTAGGCAAATTACTTAGAATGTAATATCCCAACTTTGGTACAGGAAAAAATTTTTTTATAATATAATTTAAAAACATTACTTGTCATAGACTGTTCTTTAAAAGAAGTTTAAAAAGACAAAAACACAAAACACTTTACAAACATACAATTTCCTAGAAAAAATTTTAAGTACATGATTCTCACATAAGGCACTTCCATTCTCGTTCAAATAAGTTTCATAAGAAGTTCTCCATTTTTTTTTGCAACCAAGTCTTCATAAATAAATTATGCAGTAACGTTGTTACTTCAGGTAAAACTTTATTAAATACCCAATTTTGGAATAATTTCCTTAAATATCTTTACCTTTGAACAGAATGAAGTTCAAGCATCAAATCCTAATTGAAGGTACTTTTAGTCTGTTTGCAGTTAGAGAATTGGTAACGTTTTACCTTGTTGATCTTGTTCAAGAATCTTGAAATCTTCCAAAGGAAGACTGTTTAAGGCAGTTGGTAAAATGTGTTCTGATGTGCCCTTAAGTAATATATTATTTGCTTCTAGATTCTTCACCAAGCACGTGGCTTTGATCCATCTTCGAGTTGCTCTGCGTTCCTTCTGTAGGCAAGTTTTCATTTTCCTTCTTAAACTTGCTATTTCCTTTTCCAGTTTAATTATCCTCTTTTTTGCTTCCATAGGGTTCCTAAAGGCATAACTGTGTTCAAGTAGTACTTGCTGACTACTAATGTTTGATTTTAAATTAGGTGGTCCGTTTGGAGTACAACTGTTGTTTTTCTTCAGAAGATTCCTTGACTTGAGTTTCTGAGCAGAATAAAATTAGAGGGTTGAACATAAATTATGGAATATCACAAATAAGTAAATTTTGTTTTGGATAACAGTATTTAAACTGCTCTTTTAAAAATTGATTTTTAAAAATTTGATAGGAAACATTAGCAGCCTATCTCATGTAGTCATGGATTCAAGTTTCTCAACTGGTTGAATTAACTCCAGCCACCTATTTCTTTTTGTCTTTTCTCTCCAGAGAGATAAAAGCATTGGTCTGGAAATAGAGAATGGACTTCCTAGGTCTCTTCCAAATTATTGAATATGATTCTGTAGAGACTTAAAAAGATTCTTTGCAATATTCTAAGGCCAGTATAGAATGCATTTAGACATTTGGTTTATTTGTGATACTGATTTGATCTCTTTTTTAGGTAAATACTATCTTCTCAATTTGATTAATATTTCAGACCTGTGGTCCTACTTAATACAAACATATTCCAAAGTATCAAGCTCCTGAATAGATTTACCTATTAATTATGCACAGTTATATCTTATTGATACATTCAAGGTTTTAAAATCTGGCTAGAAACTTTCTTTCCAAATCAGAAACCTGAGGACCCTTTTTTCCCTTTATCTCTTTCATTCAATTAGTCATCAAGTCCTATTAATTCTATCTCCTAAATATCTGTATCACAAATCCTCGCCTCTTCATCATTCTTTTTTTTCACTCTCTTCATTTCTTTTTTTTTTATTTTTTTATTTTTATTTATTTATTTTGCAACACTGTGCAGCATGTGGGATCTTCCCCGACCTGGGATCAAATCCACGCCCCCTGCAGTGGAATCGCAGTGTCTTAACCACTGAACCACCAGGGAAGTCCCTCCTCTCCATCATTCTTAATGCTACTACCCATATCAAGCCCATATCATTCATGTCTGGCTTGAATATATTAAAAACTTCTTTATTGATCTCTGGCTCATTTTGATCCTCACTAGTCTATTTTCTGCCATACAATAATTTTCTAACAGATTTGATGATTTAATACTGGCTAAATTCTTCTTTGCCTCCCTATTATTTAAAGAAAAAAATATCTTTTTTATATGCCAAAATATCTACATGGCATACTGTACCATTTAGGATCTCACCCCATTCTGCCATTCACCATCTTTTTAAAAATTAATTAATTAACTTTTGGCTGAGTTGGGTCTTCATTGCTGTGTATGGGCTTTCTCTAGTTGCGGCGAGCGGGGGCTACTCTTTGTTGCGGTGCTCGGGCTTCTCATTGCGGTGGCTTCTCTCGTTGTGGAGCACAGGCTCAAGGCGTGCAGGCTTCAGTAATTGTGGCGCGTGGGCTCTAGAGCGCAGGCTCGGTAGCTGTGGCACATGGGCTTAGTTGCTCCACAGCATGTGGATTCTTCCCAGACCAGGGCTCGACCCGTGTCCCCTGCATTGGCAGGCAGGCGGATTCTTAACCGCTGCACCACCAGGGAAGTGCTGCCATCCACCATCTTAATTTTTACTCCAATAATATTAAACCACTTATAGTTCCCAGATTATTTGATTAATTTCATAGCTTTGTCTTTCATTCAACATTTATTGAAACACAGGAATTCATTTATGAATTCCTGGGGACACAACAGTGAACAAGTAAGATAAATATGGTTCCTGTCTTCATGAAACCTACAACTGGCATTCCTTCTGTCTAGGGGAATTGGCAGGGACTCTTTTTTGATCTGTATATTCCCAGCATCTAACTTGGATTTTGACATAATGTAAAGTTTAGTAAACATCTGTTGAATGAATAAATGATCAAAATGTCAAAAACAAGGTATACTTCAAATTCAATAAATATATGAGTTTGTACTATGTACCAGGCACTATTTGAGGTTCTGAGGATTCAGAAATGAAATGCTTGCCCTCCTGGAGCTTTTCTGATAATTGGTTTACCACAATCTCCTCTCCCTTCTCTTCCATTCAGATAGTAACTCATGTAGATTTACAAATTTAACTGTCAAAAATAACTCAAGAAAAGCAGTGATTTTTCCTCTCTGAGAGGAAAAGATGTCTATCTTCCTTTTCAAAGCTAAACTCTTTATTTTGTTGACATTTCTTTGAGGATTCTTACATGAGGGAAAGGCACTTTTCAATTTCCACTCTGACAACCTCCCTTCTGAACCTTTCAGTGACGCTGTCTTTCTCAGCTAGCTTTTTCCCCTCTGATCAGATCTTCCCTAACTAGATAAAACATTGTTTTAATACATTCATACTATACCTTAAATTTCTCCTTCCTTTTAAATATCACTTGCTAACACTTATTTTCCATTCACTCCTCAACTCATTATCTTTTGTTCTTATCATGCTATTGCAGCTGCGCTGTGCAAAGTCAAGAACCCTCTCCTACGTTCCAAACTCCAAGCTCAAGCCCAGCCGAAATGTCTGAGCTCTATGAGGTTTTCTGTTATGCCTCCCTCTGAACTTACATTCTTTGGTGTAACTCTGGTATTCTTTGGGTGTACTGCCCTGAAAGCACTTAACACACATTATTTGCATATCATCTTAAAATCAGAGCAGAGCGATGCTGGAGGTTTCATTACCATTTCTCAGTTTTACCAATGGGTCAGTTATTGATAATAATAAACAATGATGTAAAATTCCAATATAATAAAACAGTTTAGGTTGGGGAAAGAATATTGGAGTCAGGAGTGCTGAGCACTAATTCTAGCCTGCATCTTTACTTCAGTTTTGCAGTTTTCTTGAGGCACAGTATTATATATGAATTTCAATATATTCTTTTTTTTTTTTTTTTTTTTTTTGCGGTACGCAGGCCTCTTCTCACTGTTGCGGCCTCTCCCGTTGAGGAGCACAGGCTCCGGACGCGCAGGCTCAGCGGCCATGGCTCACGGGCCTAGCCACTCCGCGGCATGTGGGATCTTCCCAGACCGGGGCACGAACACATGTCCCCTGCATCGGCAGGCAGTCTCTCAACCACTGCGCCACCAGGGAAGCCCTCAATATATTCTTAATTGTTCCATGTTACAAACAAAAAGGGATGGATTCTAAAAATGGTTAAAATGGCATAAAAGTAGTATTACTTACCATGGACTTTATGTGGGTACAAAAATCAAAAATGGTTGGAACAGCATCCATTTTAAGTCGTCTAGTTTGTCCTGTTAGGTCAAAACAGGAGGCTTCAAAGTGCTTTGAACAAAGAAAAGTATGTTTTCCTGGCACAAAATTTTTGCGCCTAACCAGGCGAACCCATTCTTTTCTTCTTTTAGGATCCAAAGGAAACCTTTAAAAAAAAAAAAAAAAGGCAACTCAAATTCCAACTATCACAATTCTGGTTGTACCTCAATGGTTAAAAGAAAATTTGAAAGGTAACAATTTAAAGTGTCTTACATTTACATATAAATTTAACAATTTCCGGTATCCAGATACTGGAACAGAAACCAATTCATGCTCATTTTTATAAGTTGTAAAAAAGTTAACAAAAAACTAACTTAAGTGGTTTAATTTTTCAGGGTTTTAAAAAGAGACCTTTCTTCCCAAACTAGTCCTTAACAAGGGCAGTAAAATAAACAAGACTAAACTGATCTAGATCAAATTTATGTAGATCCATTATAAGCAGGAATAATTTTACAGTGCTTTGATCTGCTGCTCATGTACGTGGTCAAGACAAATCAGATCATCTACAGATTAAATTTTATCAAGACAGATTCTGGTATTCCTTCCTCTGTGTTCATTATGATACTTACTACATTGCTTTGTAATTTTCCATTTTAATAAATTTCCAGTGAAATCAAAGAAGATTATAAGTTTCTCGAGGACATGGATCATTTTATCTTTTTTTTTTTTTTTTTTGCAGTACCCGGGCCTCTCACTATTGTAGCCTCTCCCGTTGTGGAGCACAGGCTCCGGACGCGCAGGCTCAGCGGCCATGGCTCACGGGCCCAGCCGCTCCGCAGCATGTGGGATCTTCCCGGACCGGAGCACGAACCCATGTTCCCTGCATCGGCAGGTGGACTCTCAACCACTGCGCCACCAGGAAAGCCCTCATTTTATCTTTCTATCTAACTTTAACACTTACGTAGTGCCTTGCAAACAGTTGGGACTCAACAAAAATTTGCTTAATTAATATAAATACAGAATATATGAATTTATAATTCACTATATTACTTACATGAAGTTAAACTGCATATATTTTTAAAAAATGACCTCTTAAGCTATGTTGTACAGTAGAAGGCATAATTAATTACTACAAAAAGTAAAATGCTGATGACAAGCCCAGCAGGAATGTTTTTCCTTTTATATTTATTTCAGATATAAAATATACTGATATGCACCCAGTGTACACCTGTTAAGGAAGAGAAAAATATAAGGGACTGTCTAAAAATTCGAATGGTAACTGTGTTGACTGACTTGCAAATAGAGGAATCAACATTCACATGTAATAAGTTTGAACTCTTCTTTAGTTTGACTACCTTGTCCTTGAAGTATTAATTATGAACTCACTAGTACCTAAAAAGAACCATTAAATTTATGTTAGAAGATCATGTGGCTCAAAAACCCCCAACTGAAGCTTCATTAGGTAACAGCTTTGGCTGTGTCAGATATACTAGTCTTGCTCAAATTACCAGCAGGGAGGGCCACAGAGGTGAAGGCCCAGACTTACTTACTTAGACACCCTGCCATCTCATGTCCCCACCCCCACTGCCCCAAACACACCCTCACCTGGGGATAACATTCGTGTGTCACTCTGCAGTTCACATGTTTTCATATATGTACGTTGTTTTGCATTTCACTAGAAATACAAGTCTCTCTAATGGAGACTTTGTATCTACTCGGCCTAGCCCTCACCTCTTAATAGTAATGTATTCTCATCTCAAAGCTTTCTGATCACTTTCTCATCTAAGTGATCTGAAAATGTTTCCTGAGGATTAAGCTAAAAATTAAGCTTTAGTTTATAAGCACACTTCTTCTTCTTGGGACTTCAAGCACAAATAAGTACTATCAGCACTATTGTATTAGCATTTGTATAAGACTCTTCAGATATATGAAGACTTTCTTTCAAATATTACCTTTCACCCCCTCACCTTTTAGCTCGTTTTTAAACTAAAAAAAAGTTTTAAATTATGAAACCAACGTCTCCAATTGGACCTTAACGTGATCAAATTCTACTTCTTTCTTTTAAGACTCAGTTTAGGAATCCTATGTGTCTAACAAGTTTTTTTATGATCAGAAGACTTGGTCAGATGTTCCTATATCATATAGCACTAATATAACTGTATTCTAATTGTTTACTTTTCTATCTCCACCACTAGATCACAGGTTTCTCCTGGTTAGGAGCTGTTTTTTCACTACTTTTTCCTGTTAGTAAGCATTCAATGAACTTTTTGAGTGAATCAATGAATATACAAAGTAATGGAGTTAGTTTGACATTACTAAATAATCTTGAGATTACCTGTGTTGAAATAAAATAAGAATAATCAACAATTTTATATTTGATTTTAGATAATGTTTTATACAATATTAACCTTAATCATATTTTTGCACGTGTTGTTTGGATTTTTCTCAGCAAATTCAAAGGGTGGGAGAAGCAGCCCATAAACTGAATTTAAGTAATAATAAATCATGTAAATATTAATTTTAAAAAATTAACGTGGTGTTAATAGATGGATATATTCTTGTTTACACAATAATAGAACCAGGCTTTCAGAAACATTAGTAGTTTTGGAAAATCACTCAGTATTTTAACAATGCTATTTTGCTTGGGTCTTTAACAGCTGAATGCCTCTTACATTCCAAGCACTGTCCTAGGCACTGAAGACATAGTAGTAAACAAAATTGATCTACCTTTATGATGTCTACCTTCTATGTGGGTATACTGTAATGGGGAAGGTAGAGAATCAAATAGCTTGATGTAGTAGAAAAGAGTGGCTGAAAATAGTCTCTGTAATCAAACCAGGTATCAATCCCAGCTCCTTCGTGTAATAGCTGGGTGACTTTAAGAATGTTGTTTAATCTTTTTAGGCCTCAGTTTCATCATCCATAAAGTGGAGTAATAACGGTACCTAGTGTGGTTCTAGGGATTAAATGAGACATTGTGAGTAAATGCTCAGCCCAATGCATAGTATGTGGTAAATACTAAATAAATGCTGTTTATTATTATTATAAAAGTAATTACAAGTGTCATGAGTTTATAAAAGGGTAAGTACAGGATTGCACGGAACCATAAAACAGGAAGAGCTAATCTCGTCAAGAAGCCTTAAGACAGTACGAATTAGCTAGGGAAATTAGGATGGTAGTAGTGAAGAGTGTTAAAGAGTACCTTGGGGACAGGAAGAGTGTTATGATATGAAACGAAGATGGAGGACTTTCCAAGTTAAAGAGTAATTTTGAACTTTATCCAAAATGGCATTGGTAAGCCATTAAGAGGCCTAATTTAGAGCTGTCAACAGAAAATGTTTTAGCTGGTTGTTAAACACAGCCATTATTAAAAATTAAATTATGTAAGTTTGCATTTAAATAAATTAAAAACAAAGGTAATAAATACTAAAAACCCATCACTTCCTAATTATTTTACTGCTGTCTATACTCTTCAGGTTACTTATGTCTGTTACACCTGTATGGAATAAATGCTATAGAATAGGGTAGTATTGCACGTTTCTTCCCAACTCCATGATCAGTGATGTCATATTGGTAGCTTATAACCAGTTATGGTGGGAGTATTTATATCATGGAAATTGGACAAACATTACAAATCAGGGCTTTCCCCCTTTCCTGGAAATCCTGTTGTTAAAAATTTAGCAACACACTATTGATTATAGACGAGCGGTTAGGAGTGCATGAATGGAAGCAGTGAACCAGTTAAAAGGTTGTTGTAATAATCCAACTGAGAGGGAATGGTGAGAAGTCAAGGGAGGATGACCTCCTAGTTTCTGGGTGGATGGTGTTTCCATTTACTGAGAAAGGGAATATGGGAAGTGGTGTAGGTTTGGGAGAAGGGCAAGTTCAGTAGTACAGTTTTAGTACGCTGAATGTGAGGAACTGAAGAGACCAGGGAAATAACTGAGACACTTTACCGATAGGTCTAAAACTCATTAGAGAGAGTCGGACCAGAGGTATTGATTTGGGAGGCATTAACAGGTAAATGTTAACCAAGACCACAGGAACCATTGCAATCCTTTTGATAAGAGTGGGAAGACCTTGGTCAGGGGGTGGAGTGGCAGAGGAGACTGAAGTTAGGCCAAAAAAGTAAGATGAAAATCACAAAATTAGTGTCAAATAATTCAAAGTAGAGAGTATTTCAAGGAGGAAATGATCACATGCCATGAAAAAAGGACGCTGGAGTGACAATTTATGTTAGCAAGAACAGTTTCAAAAGATTATTATTGGCAACACTTAGACTGGAATGGGCTGAGTAAAAGAAAAATGGTGACAGTAAGTTTGGGCAATATAAGCTGTACATGGGGATAAAGAAGTCTACCAATGTCCTAGGAAAGGAGTGAATTGTGTTAATTATGAAATAGGGATTAATTTTATTATAAATAATGTTATTTTAACACCTAAACTTATGGGGTTACACATGAAAATGTTAATTTCATAGCAAACAGTCAAACATGGAGAGGAGGTATGTATGTTAGGGTACCACTGGGCATCTCCTAAACATTCATTATTGGTCCCTTGAATCCTCCCTCCCCCTCATCTTCCAAATCAAATGACCATATATGGTAGTTTCTCCTCAAACATTTCTCAAGTCTGTCCACTTTCCATCTCTACTGTCAGTACCACTGTAGTCTAGGCCACTGGGTGGACTCTCCATTGTTTTACTACAGGTTCCCAACTTTTTTCTCTATCAACGCTCACCTCTCCTAATCTAGTGCTGATTGTGCCAGCAACAGAAGTACATTTAGTTCAGTTGATGCCGTAGCAGGATATCCTTGTGAAATAGCAGGTGCATTAACATTCTGTAATAAGCTCCTTTCTGTCAAATTCATCTCTTGATGATGCTTGACCAGCTCTTTAAGTAACACTGTAATTCTCTGCACTGCAGCCTGAGGGCTTTTTAATATACAAATCTAATCACGCCATTCTTTTTAAGCCCTCCATAGCTTCTCAAGTACTCATTGGATAAAACAGAAAATCCTTTAAGTATCGTACAGGACCAAATCTATGTCATCTTTTGGTCTCGTTTGAAATTTCACATCCTTTGAGAAGTGTTCTTTGACTTTCCAAGGCTAAGTTAGAGACCCTGAAGGTCTCTTCTTTGGCACTTGACCACGATTATTTATGTTGGTCTTTCTCATTCCAACTCCAGGAAGGTTAAGAATTCTCTGGATCCCTAGCACCATGTCGGGGAAATAAGAGCTTGGTACACATTTGATGGATGAATGAATAAAGCACTACATTTGCATGAAGTAGATGAAAAACAGAAACACCACAAGGATTTTTTTTTTAAGTGGTAACTTTTAATAAGTGGGTACACTTTGTCATAATGAAGTAGGGAGAAAGGTCAAGGATATCATTTTCTACATTCTAAGATCTTAAGTTGTGAGGTATATAAAATCAGAACTGTTTGTACTTAACTTTTTGAATGCTTCTTTTCTTCAGGCATATGGCAGGCACTTGCAGAGAAGGTAAACATTTACCAAGTACTTATTATGTTTCATGTAGGGTTCAAAGCGCTTTCCAGAGTTCTGATTTGACAGAAATAAAGAATTTTGATTGCTCTTCCAGCAAACGAAGGCAAAACATAACCTGGGTTCTTTTTATATTACTCTGTTCTAGTAAGAATAGAAAGCTTATTTTTTCCACTTTCATTAACATCGCTTAATTCCACGGCTACTTACGATGATGACTCAATTTTTCCGCAGAGTTACTGTGCGTGACTATTTGAAATTTAAATGCTTCCCATGTCAATCCAGCTAGTGAGAATTGACTAATTATACGGGAACACAGAAGGCTTTTTAGGTGACTGCTGACTTGAAAAGGCAGATCTTGCTTCCTCTTATGGCGTCATTAATATCAAAACTTGGTCTAACACATAGGGAGTAAAAGAATAGAAAATTAAGCTATCCTCCTGTCACTTTCTAGAGAAGGAGTAATTACGGAGAGAACTTGGCTCTGTTTTACAAAGTGAGTAAACCTTCCCCGAAGGGAGCGAAAAATTGGACAGATTTGAGAAACACACACAAAGGGCAAAAATGATGCGTCCCTGCTACTAGCTAGCTAGCTAGCGAAGTTATAAGAATTAGTAGAATCTTGTTCTTTCCACACAATTGATACCCAGCCTAGGAACTCCCGTTTCCGTCACCCCCACTCCCTGCCCAGGTTACCTGTGGAAGCTGATGTTAATGTGCTTGTTGTAGGTAGTAGCACAACCCGCCGCGGCGCAATTGGTCGGCATTTCCCTTTCGCCCTCATTCGGCGCTGTCTTAAGCCTAATCTGAGGCGCGGGCTGCTACGCTTTCTTCGGGAAGAGACTGGGCAAGCGAGGCTGGGGAAGGGCCCACCCAGCCAAGCTGAGGGAGCTAGGTGGGAAGAAAGGGTGTACGTATGTGTGCGGGGAGGGGGGGGGGTGTCAGCCTTCCCTTTCTCTTTATTAATATGGCGGACTTGAGCCACAGGAGCCGACAGTCCTGGAGCTCTAATTCCCTTCGTTTGCCTTCACCAACATGGCGGACGCGCCCCGTCCTCTCTCAGGCTCCCAAAAGGGAGTAGGACTACTGCTTCTCTTCAGCAGTTGTCCTCCGAGCAATTAAAAAAAAGACGTGTGTCCCTCCCATCCCCCTGAAACTCTCACGGCCGAGATTAAGAACGGGCCCGCCTACCCCGCCACGCACCCAGAAACCCCAAAGCAGCGTCTGGAGTGGGGACGGGCCTCAGACTGGAAGGACAAACTCTAAGCGAGAGCCAAAAAAAGACTACAACTCCCAGTGAGAATCGCGTTGTCCTAATTATTATCGCGTGAACTGGGAGCCTTGTTTCCTGCGTGCCGCAGGAAGTGACGTCACGAGCAGAGCCACTTCCAGAGCTCTCTTCTCGCGAGGCGGAAGAGCCCAGATCGCGGAGGAGCAAGGGGGCGCTAGGGCAGGGAAGTGGGTTGCGACGGTCCGGCGAGAAAGAGCTGGGGTGCGGGGAAGTTGGGGAGCAGAGCCCGCTAGGTGAGCAAGTAGGGTAAGGCCGCACCGACCGGGTCCGTTGAGAAAGAAGGAAACTGAGCAGGAAGGCAGCTGACGGGCGGATCCCCGGACAGAGCGCTAAGGTTGTGTGGAACGCGCTGCTCCCGGGATGGCGACTGCAGATACTCCGGCCCCGGCCTCCAGTGGCCTCTCGCCCAAGGAAGAAGGGGAGCTTGAAGATGGGGAGATCAGCGACGACGATAATAACAGCCAGGTACGGAGCCGGAGCAGCAGCACCAGCAGTGGCGGCGGGCTGTTACCGTACCCGCGGCGAAGGCCTCCTCACCCGGCCCGGGGCGGTGGATCCGGCGGAGGCGGTGGCTCCTCCTCGTCATCGTCCTCTTCTCAGCAGCAGCTGAGGAATTTTTCACGCTCGCGGCACGCGTCGGAGCGGGGCCACCTCAGGGGACACAGCAGCTACCGACCCAAAGAGCCGTTCCGGTCTCACCCGCCCTCCGTGCGGATGCCTTCGAGCTCACTGTCCGAAAGCAGCCCCCGGCCGTCCTTTTGGGAACGGAGCCACATCGCCTTGGACCGTTTCCGTTTTCGAGGCAGGCCTTACCGGGGTGGGAGTCGCTGGAGTCGGGGGCGAGGAGGGGGTGAGCGAGGAGGCAAGCCGGGGGGCAGACCTCCTCTGGGAGGAGGAGCTGGATCCGGATTCGGCAGCAGTCAGAGCTGGCGAGAGCTCTCTCCACCTCGGAAGAGTTGTATCCTTAACGTGGCGGTCTGCCCTGGGTGTGTCACTGAAGTTCCCTTTAGCGTCTTCTCAGATCTGTGAGATGACTAACTTTTCGGAACCGTCAGAACCGCTTGTTTTCACTGTGTCAGTATACTTAACGTAGGCGGTTCTTTGGTAATCCCCACCCATGTGTCAAACTGTAGCGTTATTTCTTAAAATTGCTTTATTGGGTGTATTGCTTTTTAACATGAACGTGTTATGGATGGGGGCCAAACTGGTGGAATCTGAGACAGTGTAAAATCAGATTTGCAGTATTACATCAGAAGCCCAAGTTTCATTAGCCTTTGTTTTTGCTAGTACAGGAACTTTGTTACGTGAAGTTGCCTTAGATTGTTAGAGGGAGAAAAAAGATACTGGCCATAAAAAGTTTGGGGAATACTGTTGCTTATTTCATATTGCAGTGTCACATTGAAAATTGTGAGGTTTCATCGTTCATAATCCTACTGGTTTTATTTGTGATTCTGTTTCTACCTTTCTTGATTTACTCTTACACACTGCCGCTTTTTTAAAGTTAAAAAAAAAAAAGAACTGGTATCTTTTTCGCCAACTCAAATTCAGAGGTTTGAAATTCACATATCTTTGGGGGAAACTTTACCTTCTTAACTTTTCTATTATGTTCACATTTTGGACATTTTATAACTCTTACTGCTGACAAATGTGGGCTAGATAGAAAATGAAACTTAACAGCATTTTTATTTTAATATATTGGAAACTATGGGGTTTATGGGAAGGTGGAATCTATGGAGAGGTTAAGAAGGAAAATAGCAAAATAATCTGTTTTTTGTCCCCTCTAATCTTATTCATAGTTATCGTAAACATTCCTGAGTTTACTCATCTGAGGGTTTGCCATTTTAAGACGTGTTTGTAGAACTATGTATTAAAAAACTTTTTTTTAATTGAAATATAGTTAATTTACAACGTGTGTTTCAAGTGTACAGAAAAGTGATTCAGTTATATATATATTATAATTTATTGTAGTAATGTAATATGTACTTTTTCAGATTTTTTGTAGAACTGTGTCTTGACATATTCCATGATAACTGCATAAAAATAGTTTACTTAGAACATTTATTACTGGTTGTAATTTCCATGGTGTAATGATTTTTTAATATATTCATTATATATGAAACTTACATATAAAGACATTTGTTTGGGAGACACTCAACATTTTTTTCACGGAATACTTAGGACCAAACTGTCTTTCCCAGATGTCGGGATCGGAAGGGGACCAGAAATGTAGGTTTAGGTAAGAAGTAGGAGCTTCTGGTGCTACTGCTCTGAAAAAACTTCTACAGTCAAAAGTTGGGTTAGGAGCACTCCAGGATTGTTTCAGAAAAAAAATCATGTAGGTATTTAACTTTTAAAAAGAGGAATGCTCTTTCAATAAAGTTAGAAAACCTCTGCCCAAGATATTTTTTTAACCAGGGATTTGTTAGTTGTCAATTCTGAGCCTAAAAATGGAAAGGCTATTTAAGTACAAATATGTAAATTTTTTAAGAATACGAAGATGTAACTTCTAATTTGTGTTGGAGAGGCAAATGTAAATAATTATAGTTCAGTGTAAAAGGTTCAAATTCAGGTATGTAAAAAGTACTATGGGAGCTTAAAGTTTTTTCTTAGTTTATTTTATATTAGAGAAGGAAGTGGTACGTGGACTTGCCTACCTCCTGCCTTTGCCTTCTTTCTGTCCATTCATTCAATACCTCTACCACATACCTTTATTAATTGTTAATCTTATATGTTCTTTTTAATGAACAGGCACATGATGTTGTGAAACAAGTATGGGAAAATATCCAGTTTGATCTCTGTAGTAACTTATCAGAAATGAGCTCTCTTGCTGTTTTTCTTTTCACAGATGCTGCACTTAAGGATGATTGTTTTGATCTTCTGCTCATTGTTTTCCTTGTGAAGTATCACTAATCCATCCTAGAGGTGGTATTCTTTATAAGAATTTGTGAAGGAAAACATAGCTCCCAGCCACTGTTGTGTAATGTGAGCAAACAAAATTTGTAATACAAAATTTTGTTAATTCAAATTCCTTTAATACCATGATTGTACTAAGTTTAATTCATATTTCCACTGTATGATTGTAATAATGACATTTTACAAATATTGCATTAAGAAAGAAGGATTATTCTGTGACTCACTTCCATAATCTAGAAGTGAGGTAGCATGAATGCAGGTGGGTTTTTGTTTTTTAAAACTTTTTTTGTCTGTAATAATTAAGGTATGCTGGGTGCAGCTTTAAAGAAATAGAATAACCATTATTCTATTTAGATTCTATTTAGATTCTATTTTACTTAGATCCATATTCTATTTAGATATTAGATTCTATCAGAATCTAATACACCAAATAGATTCTATTGCAGTAGTTATTTTCATTCTCATTCATTTTTAATTTTCCTTAGTGAGAGACACTTTGTCAATCAATCTTAGCATATATCTCCTTTGGATGGCTGCTGATTTAAACTTTCAAATCTGATCAGAGCTAACATAATGAGTCCAGTGTCTCATCAGTAGAAAGTCATTCCATTTTCACCTGCAATTGTAAAGGTTGAATGGCAGTTCTTTTTTTAAACCAGGTTTCAGTTAGAAATTGCATCTTGACCAGTTTCAAATCTTTTTTAAGTGCTGGTATCATCGTAGCTGTTCTGCATAGACAGAAGTAGGAGATTTCATTTAGCCTTGAAGGAGATTACTTAGTCATAGCTCAGTTGCTTCTCATTTTTCTGTCCTTTAGTTATTTTATTTTTTTGTTAGCGTATTGAATCTTTTCCCTTTGTGAATGTTTCCAAGGACTCTAGTCATATTTTTTTTTAAGTGACTGTAGCTACATTGGAAAAGTGAGATGTAAATGTAGATAATTACATAGTTTATGTACAGAGAGTATGTAATGGTGGGGTGGGGGAGCAAGTAATTGCCCGACTTCACATAGTGGGTGATATTTGAATTGGGGTCAATTTGAAGAACAGAAGAACCTAGACACAAAGCTATGCATAAATTGTGATAAACAGACACAAAGCTATGCATAAATTGTGATAAACATGGAAGAGGTGAGATTGGAAAGGAATCATGAAAGCATTATATGCCATTTTAAGGATTTTGGACTCTATTCTTAGATTAAAACAAGGGATGAGATCTGATCAGATTTGTGTTCTAGAAAGATTAGTCTACCAATAGGATGGAGAATGGCTTGTGGGAGATAGAACCCTAAATGGCTATCACCAGCCAAAACTATGGGAGTGCATTAGAACGCTCAAAATTGACAGAGAGAGACTAAGTAGAGCTCACTGGCGAGCACCATTTTTGCAGTAGTTGGAGGAGAAAGGAGTCATGAAAACTTACAGGCAAAAAAAAAATAAGGAAACAAAGGGAGAGTAGAGTTATGGAAGCTAAGAGAGAAGTAGTTTACAGTGTTTAGTGCTGCAGAGAAGTCAGGGTGGATAAACTCAGCCAGCAGAAGCCAGATTCCATTTGGTGGAGGAGTAAGACAGGTAATGAGAAACTAGTATTGTTTCAAGAAACTGAGCTCTGAAGAGATCAGAAAAACAGATTTACTAGAACAGTTTTGCTGCAGAACTGTTAAAGATTTTCAGTTGTAGTGCTCATTTAGTTTCTAAAATATTTGGTGGTACTTCCCATTCTTAAATTGGTCATTAGGGAAGTTTAAAAATTTTGGGGGCTTCCCTGGTGGCACAGTGGTTGGGAGTCCGCCTGCCGATGCAGGGGACGCGGGATCGTGCCCCGGTCCGGGAGAATCCAACATGCCGCGGAGCGGCTGGGCCCGTGAGCCGTGGCCGCGGAGCCTGCGCTCCGCGGCGGGAGAGGCCACGACAGTGAGAGGCCTGCATACCGCAAAAAAAAAAAAAAAATCTTTGTAGATTGCTTTTCCGTTAAGTTGTTACACAGAGAAGAAACTATTTAGGGAACTGTAATGTTATATCGTAGCGAATTTAATGATCTATAAATGACATATTAAAACCACTACTTGTCTTTTGTTAATTTCTAGGCTGGAGAAGTGAGGTGGAACAGTTCTCATATGTATGAATTAATTTGAATAAAAATTGTAGTTTGGAACCTTGTAGCCATTTCCAACCAAGAAGTTAAGTTTTATGTATCACTATGTTAGAGAAGAAAAAAAAACAAAAGTAATTGGTTTTAGATATCCTTTTCTTCAGGGGAAAATTAGAAGATACATTTTGAATACAACTTAAGGTTTTTTTTTTATTATTTAACTGCCTTCATTGTCTTAGTTATATATATGTTGGATGTTAGTATACTTGATGAGCTCTGTACTTGTTATCTGTTAGGTTTTTAATACAGTGTTTCTTATTCATAACTTAGTCTTAACTATTGTCAGTGTTAATTTTTTATCTCTTTTTAAAAATTTGAGACATGACAAGAAACTAATTAAAAAGAAGAAACGTTTTCTTCTGATTATCTGAAGTGTAAATTATCCACATCTGTGACAAACCATTCAGTTTCTCCCCTCTTCCTTCAGAAAGGAATCTCTAACATCCAGCTCATTATGGGCTTTCCTGATAACCTGCAGAAGGAAGGATGCTATAACCTAACTAGGTGTAATACCTGTGGATACAACAGGTAATAAGTGACATGAGTGATTTTGTAAGTGGACTATTTATATGCATACTTGTTAATTTTAAAGTATGGGCACATAATGAAATTGGGCATTAGCAGCACATGTGTTAAATGGCATTTAGTAATTTTAAAATATCAGTTCATCTTCCTTGAAAAACATGAAAAAGGGAGACAATTCATCTATAGTCTAATGTGTTTTTGTTAAATTAACTGGAAAATTTTTGGAAACTGGTTTCCTTAATATGCTGTTCAGCTAAAAGTTTTGGAAGATCTCCATCAAGAAAACAGAATTATTCATCAAAAAGTGAAAACTGTGGGGAAGAAACTTTTGAAGATTTACTTTTGAAGTATAAGCAAATACAGTTGGAACTAGAGTGCATCAATAAGGATGAAAAACTAGCTTTGAGTAGCAAAGAGGAGAATGTGCAAGAAGATCCTAAAACACTGAACTTTGAGGACCAAACAAGCACTGATAATGTCAGTATTATAAAGGACTCAAGTAAAGAAGTAGCTCCTGAGGAGAAAACACAGGTCAAAACTTTTCAGGCATTTGAATTAAAACCACTCAGGCAAAAATTGACTTTACCAGGAGATAAGAACCGGTTGAAAAAAGTTAAAGATGGAACAAAACAGCTTTCCCTGAAATCTGACACTACTGAATCTAGTCAAGGTAATGGAATTTAAAATTTCAATTAGTGATGATATGCTTCTTCCTCTAAAGGGGTAACTAGTTATTTTGGTAGTGTACTTCATTGAAATGATTCTGGTGTTTTATCTGTGAATTCTTTTTGCAGATAGTAGATAGTCGTATTGTTGGGTGATGACAAGTTTTGTTTCATTCTGATCTTTCACCACTTTTGGCCTTAAGTGCTGATCAGGACTAATAATACAGTTTTTAACATAAGTGGTAGTGGGCACCTTTGTTCCCTAACTTACAGGGGATACTTTTGCCATTTACTTTTAGATATGATGTTGGCTAAGTTTATTGTAGGAGTCCTTTATTGGGTAAAGGAAGTGTTCACCCCAACCCCAGCCCCCATTCCTTATTTGAAATTTTCAGCATGAATGGATTTTGAAGTTTATCAAATCTTTTTTCTTCATTTATGGAGAAGAGCATCTAATTTTTCTCCTTTAATTTATTAGTGTAATGGATTATATTAATTGATTTTTGTAGTGTTAAACCACCCTTGTATGATTGGGATAAATCCACTTAGTTCATGATATATCATTTTTATACATCATGGATTTGGTTTGTTAATTTTTTCTTTTCCTCTTTTTTATGAATGTATGATTTATATACAGTAAAAATTTACCCATTTAACTGTATAGTTCTTTGAGTTTTGACAAATGCAAGCAGTTGGGTAACCATTGCCAGCCATCACTATCATAGAACAGTTTCATTAACTCCCACCGATTCCCTCATGCCACCAACCCTACTTGGTAACCTCTGGTCTGTTTTCTGACCCTATACTTTTGCCTTTTCCAGAATGTCATATAAATGGAGTCTTGTAGAACATTGCCTTTTAACCCTAGCTGCTTTCCCTTAGCATAGTGTATTTGAGATTGATCCATGTGGTTGCTTATGTCAGTAGTTCATTTCCGTTTTATTGCTGAATGCCCCCTATGGCTATGCTACAGTTTGTTTATCCATTTCCCACTTCAGGGACATTTGGTTCTTCCAGTTTGGGGCAGTTACAAAACCTTCATAGATAAAGGTTTGCTAATGTTTTGTTTAGGATTTTTCACGTAGGTTCATAGTCTGTAGTTTTGTTCCTTCTTTTTCCTTACAAGTTTTAGTATAAGGTTATGATGCTCAGAATGAGTTGGGGAGTGGTTTCCTCTTTGTTCTCTGGGATAGTTTTAAGGTTGGAATCATTCCTGGGATATTTGGTAGATCTTGCTGATAAAATTACCTGGGCCAGGATGGCTTTTTTTCTGGGAAGGTTTTAAACTACTGACTGTTTATGTTTTCTATTTCTGGTTAAGGCAGTTTAGGTAAACTATTTTTCTTGTAATGTGCTCGTTTCCTGTAAGTTGTACAGTTTATACTAAGTTATTCTGAAGAATCTTACATTTTTATTATCCACAGCAGTTATTAATTGTGTCTCCCATCATCTTTTAAAAATTTCCCCAGAAATAAGTCCACAGCTTTTAAAACTCATTAATTTTTAGCCTCTCTACTATTAACATCATTTGGGGCTATGAAACTTCTTTTTCTACTTTAGCTGCATCTCAGTTTGTCATTTGTAAATTTTTTTCATTCAGTTCTAAGTGTTTTCTAATTTTTGTTATTCTTTGGCCTATAGGCTGTTTAGAAGTGTGTTCCAAAACACGTAGGTTTTTTAGGTGTATATTTTGTCATTGAATTCTAAGTCAATCACATTGTCAGAGAATGAGATCTATATAGTAGCAATCTTTTGAAATATTTGTAGAGACTTGCTTTATTGTCTAGTATGTGATTGATTTTCGTAACTGTTGTGTGTTTGAAAGGAATGTTTGGATTGTTAGATCAAGGTTTTTTTTTTTTTTTTTGAGGTATGCGGGCCTCTCACTGTTGTGGCCTCTCCCATTGCGGAGCACAGGCTCCGGACTCGCAGGCTCAGCGGCCATGGCTCACGGGCCCAGCCGTTCCGCGGCATGTGGGATCTTCCCGGACCGGGGCATGAACCTGTGTCCCCTGCATTGGCAGGTGGACTCTCAACCACTGCACCGCCAGGGAAGCCCCTAGATCAAGCTTTTATGTTCACATCTTCCTTCTAAGATATGAACATTTTTTGATCTGCTTGATCTGTCAATTGCTGAGAGGCTTGCTAAAATCTGCCAGTATGGTAGTGGATTTCTAGTTTTCAGTTTTTGCTTTAAATACTTTGAGGCTGGGGAATTGACTTATTATTCTCATTATTATGTAGTGATCTCTATCTCTAGTAATGTTTTTGCCTAAAAGACTATTTTGTCTCATGTTAATAAACACACCATCTTTCTCTTGTTAAGTATATATGCTTTGTATATCACTTTCCATCCTTTCAGTCTTTCTGTATCTTCATGTCCCAAATGTTACTTGTACATTGTATGGAGCTGGATTTCATTTGTAGTTTAACCTGACGATCTTTGTCTTTTAACAAGAACATATAGTTCACATTTTTTCATGATTACTGATATTTGTATTTATTTCCTTTTCTTTTTTTTCTGTCTTGCCTCTTTTGACTTTTTTTTTTAATACAACTTTTTTTTTTCTTTTACTCGTTTGGAAGTTAGATACAAAGTTTTTGGTCTCATTGATTCCTTTAGGAATTGTAACATGAATTCTTATCAGTGTTTAAAGTTAATCAAGTTATTTACCCTTTCCCTGATATACAAGGACCAGTATTTGCCTACCTTTGCCCATGTATTTAACACTTTCTTGGCTCACTCTTCCTTCTGTGTCTAGAATCACTTATGCTTAAAATACATTTTTAAGAATTTCCTTTAGTTTGTGTCTGCTATATGAAAACCTTATTTCTGTTTATCCTATTTTAAAGACAATTTTCTTAGGTTTAGAATTCTAGATTAGTTAATTATATTCTCAGTATATTGAAGATATTTTCTGGCTTCCATTGTTGATTTTGAAAAGTCAGCTATCAATCTTTTTTTTTTAATAAAACATTTTAAAAAATTTATTTATTTATTTTTGGCTGCGTTGGGTCTTCGTTGCTGTGCGCAGGCTTTCTCTAGTTGGCGAGAGGGGGCTACTCTTCGTTGCAGTGCGCGGGCTTCTCCTTGCGGTGGCTTCTCTTGTTGCAGGACACAGGCTCTAGGCGCGCGGGCTTAAGTAGTTGCAGCATGCGGGCTCAGTAGTTGTGGCTTGTGGGCTCTAGAGCGCAGGCTCAGTAGTTGTGGCGCACGGGCTTAGTTGCTCTGTGGCATGTGGGATCTTCCCAGACCAGGGATTGAACCCGTGTCCCCTGCATTGGCAGGGGATTCTTAACCAATCTGCCACCAGGGAAGCCCAACTTCTGTCTTTTCAACTAGGCTTCCGGAAAGGCTAATCTACGTTGACTCCTTTCAGTTCACCTGTCATTCCTTCTTAACTCAATGTAGTTTGCTTTTCTGACCCTACCAGAATACTGAAACTACTCATGGCACAGTTACTTTGACCTAATTGCAAAATTCATTTTTCATTTTCATTCCTTTTTTATTTCATTCTTCCATTTATTCAAAATTTAGTTGAGCACTTTATTCCAGCCTCTTGGAAGTACATCAGTGGAAAATAGACAGTCATTTATGCCTTCATGGGCTTGCATTTTAAGAAGAGGAGACAGTAAATATGATGAGTAAATAACAGTTGTAGAGAGAGAAAAAGCATAGCAGTAAGTAAGTTAGGATGGAGATAGTGGGTACTGGCTGCAGTATTAATGGGTGATCAGGAGAGGCCTGAATTTGAAGGTGAGATTTAAACAAAGGCTTTGAAGACGGTGGGGGAATAGCCAAATGGGGGAAATAGGTTTCTAGGCAAAGAGAATAAATAGCTAGAGCATTGATTTTCTAACTGTGGTCCTTGGACCTTCTTTACCTGGGAACTTGATAGAAATGCAAATTCTTAGGCCCTACCCCAAATCTGCTAAGTTGGAAACTCTGGAAATGGGGCCCAGCAATCTGTATTTAAGAAGCCCTCTTGTTGATTCTGATACTTGATAAAGTTTGAGAATCACTGAACTAGAGTAATGACCCTTAGGCAGAAGGGTACTGGCATATTTGTGGAATAACAGGGAAACCAGTGCCACTAAAGAAGAGAGAGTGATGGGGAATGAGTAGTGGGAGAGAAGAGGTCAGAGATAACGAGTTGGGACAGATCATGTATTTTGTAAGATGGTTTTTATTCTGAGTGAAATAGGAGCTGTTGCAGGGTTTTGAGCAAAGGATTGGCATAATTTGTTTTAAATTCTCAAAGGATCACTGCTGCTATGTTGAGAGTATCCTGTAGGGAGTAGACACATCTGTTATATTCAGTGATGTTTTTCTCACTAATCCTGAAATTTGGGGATTTCTATGCTACTGTACACATCAGTAGTTTCTTGCAACTTTCTGATTTTCCTTTTTTAAAAAAAATACTTTTCCTATGTAACTTCTTAACTGTTGATGTCCTCACCGTTCTCTTCTCCTTGGGTGTTCTCAGTTATTATGGTTTTAGCTACCACCTATATCCTGACTGTCTCTAGCTCGGTTTAGAATTTCAGGTAATAATTTTAAAAATACTGCATGACTGCATAAGACCAATTTTCATTTCGGAAGTATTGAGTAAGAATTAAAATAGAAATATTTTTATAGAGATCCATGATAGTGGTACGACAGAAGGACCAAACTACATGTTTGGTCAATTAAATCATAACCTGCTTTTATTAATCTTTGTGTAAAGTTAGATTTATGGTCTGAAATTTACGGTTTGTGCTTGTTTTTCAGGTGACATTGTGCTCATTAGGTAGCTGCCAGCTTAGTGCATAGTTGCCTGTATGCTCCCTTAAAGGGAGGTGCTGCCATCTTTTATAGATGAAAGAGAGCCTCATCAACTAATAAACTCTCATGACTAATGACTCATAGTATAGGAGAAAAGTTCTTTGTACGTTTATTGTGGAAAGTCTGTCTTTATTTTTTTTCCTTGTTCATTTTTGTCTAATAGTTATTACTATTCTCTTATTCTTTGAAGTATGGTCAGTTTTGTTATAAGGTGACATGCATTCCTGGAAACCACTACACTGCAGAATTGCACAATAAAAGGCACAGGGCTAGGGGCAAATGGTGTTAGGGAAAACAACACTCAAAAACCTTGTCAGTGGCACATGAAAAAAGATTGGAATCTAATAAAAACGGTAATGCAGGTTTACACATTAAATGGGTAAAAATGCTTGAAATACTACAATAAATATGTCACTTTACCTTGGAAAAGACCTAAAATGTGCTTGTGGAAGTAGATCTGCAGCTTATGAGTTACTGTGAAGTAGAACAAGGAAGGTTATTTGAAATTGGACAGTAAGTTGCAACACCAGATGGGGATGGGTGTGCATATACAGTGAACTGAAGTAGCTGGTAAATTGATCACCATGCGTGGGATTTGTATATTCCTACATGGATCACCTGGGTGCAGCTTTCTGCATTCTCTTAGTGTTTCTTGGACGCAAATTGTACGTAAGCAAATGTGAAATTTGTGTTGTCCTCAGATTATTTTCTAATATATCAATCATGTTGCAACAAATTCATATTTCCAAAACAAGCCTTATGGCAGAACTGACCTAACTCAAAGTTTGGTGATTGCCTTCCATTTACTTTTTCTAGGTACTTGATATAATAATTTTTCTATGTATTGAATAAGTTGCCTATTCTTTTATCAGTAGGTCTTGAGCAATCAAATTAGGATATTTGGAATACTGGTAGTGGTATTATGGAAAAAAAAACTAGGTTTGGAGTTTAGACTTAGTTGAATCCTAGCTTTGCAAATTTATTTGTGTCATCTTAAGAAAAGATTTTCTTAGTTTTTAACTTAATCTGTTTTAGCTATGAAAGTGCCTCTCTCAGTACTATTATATATGTACTGTAACTTTACTGTGTAATTTGTAGAGCTGTCATAGATTAGATAATATATAAATAAGATTTTGTAATAGCTTAATCAGAAATCTGGGCCCAAGGCTAGAATTCTGGAAAATGTGTGGAAGGACTTAATTTGGTTGATACTTAACCTACTTCTGTTGATGCTTTTCTGCATAAATAGAGAACATTTCTTTTTTTTTCTACTTTTTGGCCAAGTCCCGAAGACATTTCTTTAATGAATAAATCCAATACAATCTCTAAATGTTGAATTCATTTCAACTTTTGAGGTCTGAATTAATCATCACATATTCTTTTCTGTGTATTATCTATTCAGTAATGAAGCTTTGTTTCTTGTCTGTCTGCTTTGTAAATTCTGTTCTTATTTGAAATAATTATTTTTAGTTCAGAAGTCATTCTTACCATAGTGCAGTTTTAATTTATAATTTAATATTTTGAATTGTTTTTGCATTATAACTTTCAGAAATGAGGCTGATGTGGAAAGTTTGTTCAGATTTTCATTCTCTCTAACAACATTCTTTCCTTTTGGTTGAGAGATTGAGAAAATGAGACCCTTTAATGAGACCGTTTAAAATAAATACTAGTAAATATCATATAGCATTTTAAATTGATTGTGGCAACCTTTTAAAGCATTCAGAATATGCTGTTTTATTTTAAAGGATTAGAAGATAAGGAACAAAATTTAACGAGAAGAATTAGTGCCTCAGATATTCTATCTGAAAAGGTAAGATACTGCTTTGTGAGATTGGATATCTCTGTAAGACTGATTCTTGCACTGCTTTACTCTGTTCTTTTGAAAGGGAAATTCTGTCTTGTTTTTCACTCATTTTTTGTTTTTCAGCATTGCTATACCTTCATTTGGATATAAGCCTTAAAGATAAGAAAATCTGGAGAGACATCTTGGAGTATCTCCACTGGGTTCAATTAGATTACATTTAATTTAATTGAAATGTTATATGTATCTATAGATAATGTTTTTGCTTTTTTGGTTTTTTTTTTTTTTGGTGGTATGCGGGCCTTTCACTGTTGTGGCCCCTCCTGTTGCAGAGCACAGGCTCCGGACGCGCAGGCTCAGCGGCCATGGCTCACGGGCCCAGCCGCTCCGCGGCATGTGGGATCTTCCCGGACCAGGGCACGAACCCGTGTCCCCTGCATCGGCAGGCAGACTCTCAACCACTGCGCCACCAGGGAAGCCCTGCTTTTTTGGATTTTGAAACTTCTCATTTTCCTCCACAGATTTTCTTTTCCTAATTTTGGGGGATTATGCTGTGTGAGAAAGCTTTGGAGTTAGACAAACCTTGACCTGGTATCCAATTCTAGCTCCTCTTATTAGCTGAGTGATCCTTGTGTATGCTGTTTAGCCTTTGCTTGCCTCTGTTTTCTTTTCTACAAAATGAGTTTAATGTCATCTGTTCTCTGGGTTATTGTGAGGTTCAGCAGGATAAAGTACAAGAGCATCAAGCACTGTGTTCGACGTGTAATAGGTATTCACTGGCCCAAGCCTTTTGTTTGTTGAATTAGAGATCTGAAATATCTGCAGTTTCTTCTATTAAGATTTCAGTTTTTTATGCTTTTTATGGGTAAACTGAAATGATGCAAAGAGCCTAGAAGCTTTAGGAAGGAGAGGGTCCTGAATTTAAGGATGATAATATAATAGATACACACGCATGTGCACATACACGTGCGTGCATTTATATGTGTATGGTTTTGAATAACTCTGTAAGGTAGGTTGACATCTCTTTTACAGATGAACTAAGATTCATGTGCATAGATTAAGTGACTTGCCTAAAGTTACATAGGACTTAGGCGTCAGAACAAGGAGTTTGAATGAGGCTCAGTGCTCTTGCTGATCAAGTAGCTGCTTTAAGTAGCATATAGTTGAATGACAGAATCATTGGTCTCTTTCATTCCAGAAGGGTTAGTAGCAAAAGATAATCAAAGACTTTTAAGTCTCAGTGGAACAGTAATGATAGCTTTATTTTACTTAAGCTCTGGATCAGCACTGTCCAATAGAATTTTCTACAATAATGGAAATGTTCTATACCTGCACTCTCCAGTATGGTAGCTATTAGCTACATGTGGCTATTAAGCACTTGGAATGTGACTAGTGTGGCTGAGGAAATAAAGTTGTTATTCAATTTTAGCTAAATTTAAATAGCCATACATGGCTTGTTGGTCCCATTTTTGGATAGCATGGCTGTAGGTCTTCAGTACCAAGCAGTAGAATTTGATATGTTTAAGTGACTTGGAGTAAAAAAGACTCATGATAATTTTTAAGCTCATTTGTTACATATATTTCCCAAAAAAGGAAAGAGTAACTGTATCCTGGCTTGGTTAAACTGAAGTACTGAAATATGTGTTGGTAGTTTAATTAGAGATTTATAATAGTCTATATAAGGTTAAACTACTAGGTAGGATCCACTGGGTTTTTTTTTATGTTTAAGAATTAAATAATTTATTGGATTTTAAAAATGTAATTACAATTCACCTATAAGGGAAAGTTACTAGGTAAGCGGGCCTTAACCTTCTTGAGTCTTAGCCTCTTTTGAGTCGCCCCTCCTTTTCCATATATACACATAAAGGAAAAACACATACAGCTTTGTATTTAACTTCAAGGAGTGGGGATGCCAAAGGACTCCTTATCTCTCTCCCACTAAAGTCTCATGGACTCCAATTTAGAACCTCTGCTTAGGTTGCCTGACATTTTCAGTTATATTTTAGCTAAAATGTACAGAATAGAATAATTTTAAAAGTTAACTCAAAAAAAGTGGAGTGAAAAAATTAAGAAGTTGCTTCAATTGAAAAAAAGTTCTCATACATTTGTTCCTAAACTGTTTTCCTGTTTTAGCTTCCCTGAAGAAGTCTTGGGTGTTCAAAATATTTTCAATATTCAGATAAATATCTGTAGCTTTAGAACATGGAATGCTCTAATATAAGCAAATCTTTACATATTTTTTCCTTTAAAACTGATTTAAAGGGGGCTTCCCTGGTGGTGCAGTGGTTGAGAATCTGCCTGCTAATGCAGGGGACACGGGTTCGCGCCCTGGTCTGGGAGGATCCCACATGCTGCGGAGCAACTAGGCCCGTGAGCCACAACTACTGAGCCTGCAAGTCTGGAGCCTGTGCTCCGCAACCAGAGAGGCTGCGATAGTGAGAGGCCCACGCACCGTGATGAAGAGTGGCCCCTGCTTGCTACAGCTAGAGAAAGCCCTCGCACAGAAACGAAGACCCAACACAGCAAAAATTAATTAATTAATTGATAAACTCCTACCCCCAACATCTTAAAAAAAAAAACACCATGCTTCATCAATGTCTTCTTAAAAAAAAAACTGATTTAAAGATTTATAAAAGATTTATAAAATATATATTTTAAAAAGTTTGCAAATTTGTATCTTGACATTCACTGTGCCTGTTCTGTGTAGTACTTGTAAGGCTAGTACAAGTACACATGATTATGGAACCACTTCGTTCTTCATTCCTTACCTCCCCTGGGTTGATTTCTTCTTGCATTCACTGCCATCAGATTTCTACTCCTGTTTGGGAGGCAGTTAAATGCCAATCTCTAACCCTTAACTTTTTTTTTTCATCATCAGTTGTACTCTCCCCTTCTAACCCTTCACACTTACATATAAACACATACCCTCTACAGATTGATCTTCTGTTTGTATTACAGGGACTGAATTAGAGTATAGGGCTATGGTAAGTTATTCAGTTTCCTTATTTTATTTGTATTAATATTTACCATTTAAGTATTTGCCTTAAAACTAACTAACTGATGTTATAAAAGATTTGACTTGGTAATATGTTTAAAGTCAAATAATAGAATCTTTAAATGGCAACTGTTTCTTTTTTTAAAGAAGCTTGGTGAAGATGAAGAGGAGCTATCTGAATTGCAGCTTCGTCTTTTGGCTCTTCAGTCAGCCAGTAAAAAATGGCAACAAAAAGAACAGCAGGTGATGAAAGAAAGCAAAGAAAAGCTGACTAAGATGAAAACTGTACAGCAGAAAGTTAAAACCAGTACAAAAACACATTCGGCCAAAAAAGTTAGCACTACAGGTGATCATTTCTGTTAAATTCTTTTAATTGATTTCCTATATCAGTATGGTTTTTAGATTTTAATTCAGAAAGTTTTGAGCTGAGAATTATATTCTGACTAAAGTATAATCGTATATAAATGAACTTAGAGGAGCAGCTGTATATATGACTTAATAATGAAAAAAAATGTTAAAGCTCTTATTTTCTTTTATCTTCTAGAAAATTCTAACTCTAATAGATACTGATGTTTCTATATTTTTTATTTAAAGCTAAACAAGCATTGAGGAAGCAGCAAACAAAGGCATGGAAGAAACTACAACAACAAAAAGAACAGGAAAGACAGAAAGAAGAGGATCAACGGAAACAAGCTGAAGAAGAAGAGAGAAGGAAAAGAGAAGAAGAAATCAGAAAAATTCGAGATCTCTCAAATCAGGAAGAGCAATACAATCGATTCATGAAATTGGTTGGTGGAAAGAGGCGATCAAGGAGTAAAGTAAGGAGTTCAAAAATACAAAATCAAAATATTACTCAAATTTAACTGTCCTTATAGTCTTATTTCATAAATTCAGTCAACTAAGAAAAAGTATTACATTCTTTTGTTTGATAGAGCTCATTATATAAATAACTCTTGGGAAGAAGGGAAGGTAGGTTATAATTGAGAATGAGTCGTTTTTATAGTTATAGATATTAGAAATAAAAGAAATGAAAGGCTAATATTATGGTTAGAAAAGCTTCCTTTTGACTTTTTTGTCATTTTCTGTTTAGAAGAAAGTAGCATTACTGAGTTGTAGTGAGGACTTATTCTTAAAATGACTGTTCCCTATTAGTTTTCCATTTTTTAGTAATGTAGAATTAGAAATGTGTCATGATTAATTGATATGGACTTTTTTTTTTTTTTTTGGCGGTACGCAGGCCTCTCCTGTCGCGGAGCACAGGCTCCGGACGTGCAGGCTCAGTGGCCATGGCTCACGGGCCCAGCCACTCCGTGGCATGTGGGATCTTCCCGGACCAGGGCTTGAACCCGTGTCCCCTGCATCGGCAGGCGGACTCCCAACCACTGCGCCACCAGGGAAGCCCGATATGGACTATTTTAAAGAAAGTTAAATCGTCATATAGTCATAGCGTTAGTGCATGTGACTTTAGTTATCAAGCATTTGTGAGCCTTTATTATGTATAAGTCATTGATAATGACTAAGTCATTTTCTTTTATGGATGGTGTTAGGAAGTAAACTGGAGATTTAATACTGATCTACTGCTATTAGCAGTGACAAATTTCAGAATTCTGAGCTTTAATAATACACTCACGAGTGTAGTCTCATACACTCGTGGGTGTATTATTAAAGAATAGAGGGATATTTAAGAATAAGAGCTATTTAATTGTAGCAAGTCAAGAGTTAGGTTTGCTTAAGTAAGGAATATATAAGTATTCATACTTTGAACTTCCAGAAAGCACTTTGATAGAATCTTTTTTTAGAGAAGTATTGTATTAATAGTTGTATGTTACTCTTATATCCATCTGGATAGTTTTTTTTAATTTTGCGGTACGCGGGCCTCTCACTGTTGTGGCCTCTCCCGTTGCAGAGCACAGGCTCTGGACGCGCAGGCTCAGCGGTCATGGCTCACGGCCCCAGCTGCTCTGCGGCATGTGGGATCCTCCCGGACCGGGGCACGAACCAGCGTCCCCTGCATCGGCAGGCGGACTGTCAACCACTGCACCACCAGGGAAGCCCCAGATAGTTTTTGCTAGTTTTCAATTTGTTATAAACTGTCTCCGAGTGGAACATTTTAAGAAGTAAAAAAAAAAAAGAAAACATACGAGCATATGACAAGAGTTTTTAGTCTTCAGTTATCATTAGTTTATTCATAACTAAAATGTTAACGATTATTTGGGCAATATTCTAAATATAGTTTTGATTACATAAAACTTGAATTCATTTATCTGATTTCTTAGCTTACAGAGAGAGGCTATTAGTATTTATGAGCTTAGGGTCATCTTATTTTCTAGAGGAATAGCTGATTATTTAGTGGCTCAGCTCACTCTGGGAGATTTCATCTGTATATATAGTACTTGCTAGTTTCATTTTCTGACAGTTGTAAAATGTCAACCACAGTGTACCTGTCATGTGTGTTGAATTTCCCCAATCAGATGTGATAGGCAGTTCTAACTGGATCATCATGATTATTGATACTGTTCTACATAAAATATAACTATTAATTGTTTTGTAATTTCTAGCCTAAGAATAGATTAAGACAGAAAATATTGTGAAACTAAAAAAAAATCTTGTGTAATTAGTCCTCAGACCCTGACCTGAGACGATCCTTAGATAAGCAACCTACTGATAGTGGAGGAGGCATTTATCAATATGATAACTATGAAGAAGTTGCTATGGATACAGATAGTGAAACCAATTCTCCAGGTATGAGCTAAACCTTAAAACATATGCATGTTCACAATTATTAAGTAGAAAATCGTAACAAAGCTACCCAAAACCTTGCAAGAAATGTGTAATGAAAGTGAGATTTGCTGGTGGGCTGTACAACCATAGACATTATTTGGTGTTACAAATAATTCAAGAGCAAACCTCAAATGTGTAATATTAACCTTTATTTCTAAGTATTTCTTTCTATATAGCATTTTAATAAGAAGGCAGTGTTTTACTGTTAACTATGTGATCTAAAAAGTGAATATTGTGGGAAAGGTGAGAACACTGTTTTAAAAAACATATAAACAAACCTTTGCTTTCTTAAGTATCTTTGTATCTAAGGCATTCTTCGCTTTAGTTAAAAAAAGTGGGGGGGATCTTTCTTGATTTTAGGCTTCCTTCCTCCTTCCACTGATGATACTCTGTAGGAATAGGGAGATGGAAAGTGATACTAGTGGTGTCTTAGGATCAGCTGGTTAGAACTGTTAGGGCTGTACCTCAGTTAGATTGCACATTTTAGGGTATGACCATCCTTGCGGGCTAGAGGCTCGCTTTAGTTGATATTCAGTGGTGATCAGCTGTGAGAGACCTGTTCTCTTACTAATTAACACACATAAGACTGAGGCAGACAACCAAATGCAGTTGGTGTTCTAGGAACTAGAATACTTACCTGCAAGGCCACATGATCAGTGTTTTTCTTCCAGTGGTCATATTGTGAGACCAAATTAAACTAGAATTCTACTTTAGTGTGCCTAGAGAGAAGGCAAAATCTGTATGATTTGGTAATGTTAATAAAAGTGCTCATTTTCAGGTTACTATGTTTCGGTCCATATTTAATAATCTTGTATTTTGATTTCATAGTTTAATTCTCTTTGGTCAATCTTTAATTTTCATATTTCCAGGTTCTTGGAGATGATTCATTGTAGTTCCCAAGTATTGACAATATTATTATTACTCTTTCTATAAAATAATTTTATGATCTACCCTCTTAAAAGAATTTTGTAAAAAATTATTATACAGAGAATGTACTCTACTCAGTTTTGTAAATTTTAACTTTTTGCCGTATTCATTACAAATATTTATGTTTTTAAGAAGTAAAGTGTTCTAAAGGTCAGTGTATAGTCAAATGGCATCATTTGGGCCACAGGTCAGCCCCATATAAGGCATGTGGTTAATATCCATATTGACTTGAGAGACAACGGGGACAAAGAAGAAATTTTAGTTTTCCCTAAGGTTGTATGGTTATTGAGTAGCAAGAGTAGTCTTTGAATCTGCCAGATTTCAGTGAGTCTAAAGAAACCACTGACAGTAAAAAGTGCAATTATCAATATTTTTAGCTGCTGCCAAGGAAGAAATGCTAACAATTTAACTGAGATGCATCAGTAACTATTTCAGAATTATTAATGTTTATTTATTTATTTATTTGGCTGCGTCAGGGTCTTAGTTGCAGCATGTGGGATCTTCTTGTTGCAGCATGCAAACTCTTAGTTGTGGCATGTGGGATCTAGTTCCCTCACCAGGGACCAAACCTGGGCCCCCTGCATTGGGAGTCTTAGCCGCTGGACCACCAGGGAATTCCCCAGAATTATTAAAATGTGAAAAAGTGTACACTTTAATAATTAAATACAGTGGGTAATTCTTTTCATTCCTAGTCCTGTTTGCTTTCTATCCAATTTAAATAGTCCATTTCTTCACTTTTCTCCACATGAAGGGAGGAATGGAGTCACCACATCACTGTTTTCCTTTGGTTAGGACACTTTGGCAGATTCAGGGGAATTTTTTGTTTTACTATTTCTTAAAAAGTATGTTTATTTCCAAAAAAAAAAAGTGTGTTTCTAGCCTTTCCTGCTCTATTCCCTGTTACCACCACTAGGTGAAAAGTAGAGCAAAGTAGAGAGTTTTGAGGGACTAAATATCAGCGTAAGCGGATGGCTGATTTTGTAATGATATAAGGACAATAAGGAGGTGGTCTCATGGAAGTCAAATATTTTATTGGAGATTAATAAAATCTCACTTGTACTCTACTTAGATGCAATTTTATTTCTTCAAAAATATCATAAATTTAATTTATTCCTATTGAAATACATCTATTATTAAACTCTTACAAAAATTTTTTTTACAGCTCCTTCACCAGTGCAACCACCGTTCTTCTCTGAATGTTCATTGGGGTATTTTTCTCCGGCACCATCTGTTTCTTTGCCTCCACCACCTCAGGTTTCTGTAAGTGAGAATTGATATGATTTCTACGAAAATTTTGTAGCCTTATGTCTTTTCTAATTTGTTTTGGAAAAGCTGGCCTGTAATTAATTGTTAGGTTTGAAGAGAGCGTAAAATCAAAATTGCTTATCAGAATTAATAGCTATGAAATCTAGGGAATAAACAGTTGATTAGTTATTGGCAGACTATCCATTTGGTAGATTTTTTTCGTAGCTAATTTTTTTTTTAATATCTTTATTGGGGTATAATTGCTTTACAATGGTGTGTTAGTTTCTGCTTTATAACAAAGTGAATCAGTTATACATATACATATGTTCCCATATCTCTTCCCTCTTGTGTCTCCCTCCCTCCCACCCCTCCAGGCGGTCATAGCTAATTTTTAATCTCATGTTGACTTTCTTTCAGTACTTAGTATGTTTCCTTCTTTCTTCTCTTTGTTCCTCTTTGTTCCTCAGAAAATGTATTCCGAAGCAGAGTAAGAATTATCTATTGTTTTGGATTTTTTTTAGGGGGAATTGGGATTTAAGTGCATTAAGGTGCTTCTAGAAACTTTTTTCCTTTCTCCTCTTTTGATTAAATAGTTACTTTTAATTTGAAAATTCAGTAAAAGAAAAGCATTGTCTATGCAAGTTAATTTCTTTTCCCTACCTTTTGAAAGAACTGCCAGTCCCCTGTTAAAAAAAAAAAAGAAAGAAAAAAAAGGAAGTGGGGGATCACAAAGTAAAATTTCTGAAGTTATTTCAGATGAGAGAACCTAGAGGTCACACTGGATCTCTCTTAATAGGTTAGTGGGGACCTTGCCATTTCACAGTTCCTAGGTAGATATCTGGTGTCCTCCTAGGAAGTTGAAGATGAGGGGAATATTAGAGCAGAGAGTGAGAGAGAAACATTTTTATTTTTTCTTTCTTCCTTGAATTGTTCTATATGCCAAGGGAAATACTGGAAAGTCTTTGAAGCAAAAATATGTGCAAATTCAAGGATTTGGGTAAAATTGCCTTTATAGATAATCTCGAAGAAGCCATTTCACAAGGATTTTATGAGGGTAGTGGTGACTCTTCTTTACAATTAATTCTTGAGATACTCTAGACTACGCCCACCCAGAATCCCTTTGGTTCCTAAGTTTTGATTTTTACTTAAGTGTTGTATCTGATTTTTTGTTATCTGTTTGTTTTCAGGTAGTCATCTAGGCAGATAGACACTGTAAAGTTTGATTTCTCTATTTTTAAGTTTATAAATTAAATGTTTCAAATATTGTTGATTTTTTGTAAAAATTATACTTTTTCATGGCTGAATATTGGATTTGGTTAGTTTTGAGATTTCCAGTATTCTTAGTTCACTTATGCTTACAGTAAAGTAATAACCTGTATACCTTTTTCTAATTTAATGTTACTCTAATGATAAACACTTGGAATGGGTAAAATTTGCATAGTAATTATTATTTCTTCTTTTTTAAAAACAACTAGTCAATACCACCTTTGAGCCAGCCTTATGTGGAAGGCTTGTGTGTTTCTCTTGAACCTCTACCTCCTCTACCACCTTTACCACCTCTTCCACCTGAAGATCCAGAACAGCCTCCAAAACCACCTTTTGCAGATGAGGAAGAAGAGGAAGAAATGCTGCTCCGAGAAGAGCTACTTAAATCTCTAGCGAATAAAAGAGCTTTCAAGCCAGAGGTAATTTAGGTACCTGAACCTCTAGGTGGTGCTATTGAGCTTAGTTTTAGGTAGCCCTACTTTTCTCTGCTAGTTTGGGATTCATTGGGCTTTTCAGTAAAGTGGGGATAAGTCTGATAGTACTTTGCTCAAGACCTTTAAAGGGACAGAAATTTCTTTTCATTTAAAATTGCTTCATATCTGTCTCTTTCTTCTTTAGGAAACATCCAGTAATAGTGACCCACCTTCACCTCCAGTTCTGAACAATTCACAGCCTGTGCCAAGAAGCAATCTGTCGATAGTCAGTATTAATACAGTATCTCAGCCTAGGATACAGAACCCAAAGTTTCACAGAGGACCTCGTCTTCCACGAACTGTGATCTCGGTAAAAACAAACAAAATAATTAGTCTTACTGTTATTTAAACAGCTTGTGAGAAATTTGTCTGCAGTTTTGCTGTCCTATTCCCTAACTCCTAGTTTATTATATACAAACATATATGTATTATTTTTTATTTATTAATAGTGAAATGGGAGCAGCTTCTTCACTTGTAAACTGGTAGAGTTCATGATAATATTTTTTGGGAAGCATTATTTTCCTCAGAGAGGTATTTTTTGCCATTTCCTCAGTTTTTGTTCCATATAACTTGGTCCATTTAGATTTTCTGTCTAGTCAGTTTTAGCAAATTATATATATTTTTTATTTCTCCCATCTTGGCTCATAATTTTTCAATTAATGACTGTACTATAATGGAAGAACTTATGATGTTTTTCAATGTTTATTAAGGAGATTGAAATGACAATTTATTTCTACCTTGTTTTCTAATGGGTTTAAAGTAAAATAAATGGAGCAAAGCCAAGTTGAAATCTTGCCTCTGTTCGGTAAACTTATTCTCCATATATAAGCACAAAAGCCAAAAAGATTTATTAATAATAATGTAGAATTATTAATTTTTTCTTTGGCTTTAAAAGGTTAATTTAGATTGCATTATGGTTCTTTATAGAAAGTTGGAGAAAATAAAACTTAATGAAGAAAGTGATGATAGTAGTATCTAGAGAGACTGAGAATATAATCAATAGAATATTTTTATGTTTTTGGATATAACCAGTATCTGTGGAGTGGGACAAAGTAAGTCAATTAATACAATATAAACAGGAGGAACCATAGACTGTCTGCTTGAAACCCATTATTTTTATGAATTTAAATTCGTACAGATAAAGTGACTTGTTCAAGGTCATGAAGCTAATTGTGGTAGAGCCAAGAAAAGGATAGAGATACTTCTGTCATCAAGAGTAACAAATATACTGTCTTTGCAGCTTCCAAAGCATAAATCAGTGGTTGTAACCCTAAATGATTCCGATGATAGTGAATCTGATGGAGAGGCATCCAAGTCAACCAATAGTGTTTTTGGTGGATTGGAGTCCATGATTAAAGAAGCAAGACGAACTGCTGAGGTGAGTGCAGTAATGAAAGATGCAAAGATTTATTGACAATCATTAAAGTTTGTTTGTTTTTCCTGGAAATTAGACCTTAGAGGTTTAGATTTTTAATATATCGAATTATGGAAATATAAATAAGAATTATGGAAATTATAAATAATACAAATAAGTGTTTGTATTATTAGGAGTTTATATAATGAAGTGTGTATAAATTTAGATAGGTTTAACTATTAAAAAACTCCTTTTTTTTTGTTTCCAGTTGACTGTCACTTTTTTCAAAATAGTAAAATTGTGTGGATAATTGTCCTCTGTACTAAGGAAATTTATTGTTTTGGAATTTTGTTATATTACCAGAAAATAGTGTTTTTATCAAAGTGTATCACCTAAATACAACTTTTATCCCTATTCCTAATTGCAACAGTTGCTTAGATATGAAATAGTTCAATTATTTTCAAACCATAAGTCTTGACTACTTACTGGGATTGTACAATTAATTTGGTGGTTAATGGCCAGCACTGTGTTTTTTTAAACGGAATAGAAAATAATGATGAAGATATTTATTTCTAAATATATAAATGTGCACTGGATAATGTAAAATATAGATCTTAGTGTGGGATTATAAAAGCTTTTGATCTGGTTGACTTCAAATGTTTTCTAGCAAGCTTCAAAACCGAAAGTACCTCCAAAATCTGAAAAAGAAAATGATCCCATGCGAACACCTGAAGCTTTGCCTGAAGAAAAGAAGATTGAATATAGATTGTTAAAGGAAGAGATTGCCAAGTAAGTGGCATTTTATGTAATTAGCTTTAAAGGTGTGTACTATTTTCGGTGCTTAATCTGTATACAGTTTATTGGCATTGGGAAATGAAGATGATGATTTTTATCCAAGATGAAGAGTTAATGTTTTTAGAACTTGCACAGGAGGGGGAGCCAGATGATCATCTATAAGCTTGAAGGCAGTGATGCACCGAGGTATAAACAGCTTAGAAAAAGATAAAAGCTGTTACAAAGGAGAACTACACTATCAGCTCTGAATGCCAACTTGGGTCATGCATATTGGTCATCATTGTTATTAGTCAATATGTTAGTCACTTAGTTAATATTTTTACTTTATTTTATGAAATAGAATACATCTTAAAAAATAATTTCAGTTTATTTTTTGGTATAATTTATTAATCTTTATTGATTATTTTAGTCGTGAGAAACAGCGTTTGATTAAATCAGATCAGCTGAAGACAAGTTCATCATCCCCAGCAAACTCTGATGTAGAAATTGATGGGATTGGCAGGATAGCAATGGTTACTAAGCAGGTTACAGATGCAGAAGCAAAACTTAAAAAACATAGGTGAGTCTCATTATCTGATTAAATACTGCATGTATCTAAGTGTTCCTATATTAGAGGGATATATTTTTGTGGTGTATGTCAGTAATAAGTATACTGTGTGATTACTAATTCTTTCATACTTGATAGGCCTAGAGAAGGCTATCATTTTGTTGAATTATACATTTACGTGAAGTAATAGTATTAATGTTTAAATAAAAATATCAAGACTTCAAAAGAAAGTTTTCCCCTTCAGATTTATGTATGGCTTTAAAACCTCTGGCATGTTTTTTAAAGACCTTTATTGGAAGCATATTTTTATTGTTAAAATTGGTAGACTTGATTGTTGGAAATAGTCATTACTTAGTCTGTTAAGTAAGACACATGGTCAAATATTGTGTTATTACAAAAACTATGATATGCAGTAACATTAAGATGTACCCTGATATTAGAGATCTGAAAAATGTTACTCATAGATGAAATATTGTGGTGACCATAAATCTCCAAAATTATCAACGAGAAATGGTACTGTGTATGTTTTAAAAGAAATTAAAATAAATTCATTTAGATTCCATTTCTTTAATAACTTTTATAACAAATGAAAAGATTTTTAAAAATTCTTTGTCTTTCTATTCCCCATTCTCTTTATCACATATTCTCTGTTTTTATGATTCATTCTAGATGTCATGTGTTGTGACTGTTTGAAATATGGTATCTTTCTGGGAAAGATGCTTCATTTTTTTTTTTTATCATAATGTTCAGTAGTTGAAAAGATGAAAATCTGTAAATTTGTCTTTTTGTCCTGATTTTTACTTCTCAGTTCCAGTCTTTACATCTGTCTATCGTTTAAAAATTAGATTTCTTTTTCTCTCCTTTGCTTTGCTTTAGATAAAATGAGTTAGAGGTTTGTAAATTAATTAAATGTGCTTGATTATGTTTATTAGATGTTTATTTGTGTGTTTATTATTAGGAGCGTTATAAATGAAACTAAACATAGTGATTTTCTGTCTTAAGTCTTCATTTTTCTTTTTTTATTTGAGGTTTTTTTATGTTTTTAATTTTTTGCGGGGGGGCTGTTGGGTCTTCGTTGCTGCATGCGAGCTTTCTTTAGTTGCGGTGAGCGGGGCTTCTCTTCATTATGGCGCGTGGGCTTCAGTAGTTGCGGCACATGGGCTTCAGTAGTTGTGGCTCATGGGCTCTATAGTGCAGGCTCAGTAGTTGTGGTGCACGGGCTTGGTTGCTCCACGGCCTTTGGGATCTTCCTGGACCAGAGCTTGAACCTGTGACCCCTGCATTGGCAGGCGGATTCTTAACCACTGTGCCACCAGGGAAGCCCTCTTAAGTCCTCATTTTTCAGGAGTTATTTAGGGCTACATTGAAGGTTACTATTAATAGCTTTTCAACTGTAATTCACATTACTCAGACGCATGTTTTGTTTTGTTTTTTTAAAGATCCCACCCAGGGAATTCTCTGGTGGTCCAGTGGTTAGGACTCTGCACTTTCATTGCTGAGGGCCTGGGTTCAGTATCTGGTCGGGGAACTAAGATCCCGCAAGCTGCGTGGTGCTGCCAAAAAAAAAAAAACGGCCAACCCATATTTGCTTTCATAAAATTTAACAGTGTCTATCTGAATACTTATTTTATTCTTCTAAATATTCACCTCTGTGTATCATAAACATATTTTTAAAAATGAGCTATTACTTCGTAAGTTTTTTATTCTGATGGTGTCAGTCCACTAGTTTAGAAAAACGTTCATAAGACTTTTGTTATTTCCCAATTAGGATTCTCTTGATGAAAGATGAATCTGTTTTAAAGAATCTAGTACAGCAAGAAGCTAAGAAGAAAGAATCTGTTCGAAATGCTGAAACAAAAATTACAAAACTTACAGAGCAGCTTCAGGCAACAGAGAAAATTCTCAGTGTCAACAGAATGTTTTTGAAGAAGCTTCAGGAACAAGTAATGTTTTTTTCTTAAATTCAAATATTGTAGTCCCATGTTTACTACACATTTTTATGGGCCAAATTTTTAATAAAACCATAAACCAAAGCCATCAAAATGTGTAACCTATACATTGTTCTCCACTGAGATGTAATATTAGCATATTTTTAATTTTCATTTGAATACCGTAAAGAAATTATGTTTAAGAAGGTATTTCCTCTCCTAAGATTTACATACTCAGAATTACCCTATATTTCAGATTCACAGAGTTCAACAACGTGTTACAGTTAAGAAAGCTTTGACTCTGAAGTATGGAGAAGAACTTGCTCGTGCAAAAGCAGTGGCTAGTAAAGAAATAGGAAAACGTAAACTGGAACAAGATCACCTTGGAGTGAGTTGTTTGTAGAAATATTTAATGTTTGAAAGGAGAAGGTTTTAATTATTCTTTTGAGGGTAAGAGATGCATAAAAAGTTCAAGCTTTTCCCTGCAGATTTAAAGAGAATAAGATTAAAGGTTTGTTTTGTTTTTTTTTTGTTTTTGTTTTTGTTTTTGTTTTTTGCGGTATGTGGGCCTCTCACTGTTGTGGCCTCTCCCGTTGCGGAGCACAGGCTCTGGACGCGCAGGCCCCGCGGCCATGGCTCACGGGCCCAGCTGCTCTGCGGCACGTGGAATCTTCCTGGACCGGGGCACGAACCCGTGTCCCCTGCATCGGCAGGCGGACTCTCAACCACTGCGCCACCAGGGAAGCCCAAGATTAAAGTTTTGTTTTTAAATGGCACCCACATATTTGGAAACTTTTTTTTGTTTGTTTATTTTGACTTGTTTTGTTTGTTTTTGGTACCTCATAGATTAACTAGCAAATCTGTTGGAGGCTTTTGTAAAACTGTTTTAGTCTCATTATTGACTTAGTTTTATAATGTTGGCATTGTATTGTAGGGATAGCACAATTATCTTACCAAAAATTGTTTATAAAGTCATAGCAGTATAAAATATTGATATCATTTTTTCCCCCCAGCCTAACAAAATGATGAGACTGGACAATTCTCCAATATCAAGTCCAAGAAAGCATTCAGCAGAACTAATTGCTATGGAAAAAAGACGATTGCAAAAGCTAGAATATGAATATGCCCTGAAAATTCAGAAACTAAAAGAAGCCAGGGCCCTTAAAGCAAAGGAACAGCAAAATATTGGTCCACTTGTGGAAGAGGAACCTGAATTTTCTTTGCCTCAACCCTCACTTCACGATCTGACTCAAGATAAATTAAGTCTGGACACTGAGGAAAATGATGTTGATGATGAGATTTTGTCTGGGTCAAACAGAGAAAGAAGAAGATCCTTCTTAGAATCCAATTCTTTTACTAAACCTAACCTTAAGCACACTGATACACCTAACAAAGAATGTATAAACAAACCTACTAAGAATGCAGTAGAAAAACCAGAACTTTTTCTAGGGTTAAAAATTGGTGAATTGCAGAAATTATATTCAAAAGCTGATAGCTTAAAACAACTGATTTTAAAAACTACCACAGGCATTACAGACAAAGTTTTGCATGGTCAGGTAACTGAACATTTCATATTGTTTATAAAATCTAGAATTCACCCTAGCCTTTATTACTTTATGAAATTTCTCTTTTCTTTTGCAGGAGATTTCTGTGGATGTGGATTTCGTGACAGGACAGAGTAAAACAACAGAAGTGAAGCCATATCCGTTTAGACCCTACCATAGTCCCCTTCTAGTTTTTAAGTCTTACAGGTATAGAAGAAAGATTCAGTAAACTTGAGGTTCAGGATTGCTCCTTGTTCTTAATGATATCTTAATCTGGAATGTGTGATGACCATGAAAAAAAATTGAATCATGGCTGCTCAGAAATGAACTTGTCCTTTTAGGAAATATAAAAATTTAAGTGCCTTGTTGTCAAACTTGAACCAAATAGGAATTAAGATTTAACTCACACTTGGGTTTACTAATTCTTATCAAATCCTAATTTCTGGCTACTGGTGAAATTGTGGAGAATTCTGAATTACTATATCTATTAAGGATTTTAGGAAAAATAACTGGAGTCTTATGAGAATTTAAAATTTTTGCTTTTTAATTTTATTGTTATTCTAAGGAATGCATTGGCTAGCTTTCATAAAATTGATTTGACACTTTCCAATGATTAACTTTGGGAGGTTGTCTCTTTTTTTTTTAAAGACTCTTTAGAAGCTATGAGACTATTAAATTGGTATGATTTAATCGTAAAATCGTACAATACCTACCAGGTAGTATAGACTTTTTCTCTAGTTTTTTGGTTGGCTGGTAATGTGTGGAAGAAATACCAGTGTTATACACCACTTTATTATGTGGTAGGAAAACACTACGTTTAGAATACAGGATATTGTTGTTCTTTGTTTCCTATTTCAGATATTTTATGTCTGGGTATAAAAGTAGTTTGTCCCTATGACTTGATATTCTGGTTGTTTTCTAGAGTTAATTTTGGCATTAAGTAATTAGATAAATAGTAAGCTCAAAGTATAGAAACTTTAATTGAGAAAGAAAAAATGAAAAAATTTCTGAGGAATGTTTATGGAGCATCGTAATGTGCCTCTCTACCTCTCTTCTTAGATTTAGTCCATACTATCGAACCAAGGAAAAACTTCCCCTAAGCTCAGTATCATATAGTAATATGATCGAACCAGATCAGTGTTTCTGCCGTTTTGATTTAACAGGAACATGTAATGATGATGATTGTCAGTGGTGAGTAGTTTTTATTTGTTAACATTTTATAATTTAAAAGGCAGTCTTGGTTATGTAGCTTTGATATATACATGATTATCTTTTCTGTGTTGTTATTTTATTTTAGGCAGCATACACAAGACTATACGCTTAGCCGAAAACAGCTATTCCAGGACATTCTGTCATATAATCTGTCTTTGATTGGTTGTTCAGAGACAAGCACTGATGAAGAAATTGCTGCTGCAGCAGGTTTTAAAGACCTCTTGTTTCCCAAGTGAAAATTGAATTTAGGCAATTTAAAAGTTTTATATTCAGTTGTTGACATCTTTAAATAGCCATAATAATTCAATACATTCATCTATGACACTTTATCTAGATCTGCTCTGTCCAGTACAGTAGTCACTAGCCATGTGTTGCTATTTAAATCTAAGTTAATTAAAATAAAAATTTGGCTTCCTCAGTCACACTAGCCACATTTCAGGTGCTCAGTAGGCACTATTGAGCTCAGTATTGGTAAGTGCTTACCGGTAAGACAGTGCAGATGTAAGACATTTCCATTATTGCAGACAGTTCTTTTGACGGAGCTTATCTAAATATTTCACTTTATTTAGAAGAATATGTTAACATAGTATAGAAATATTACCAGTGATTTAAAAATAGACCCTATTTAATTTACTATTTTCAAAAATAGAGGAGGATTAGAAGTTGAGGTGACTATAGTTTCAGATTCTACAATGAAATAAAAAAGGACTTTATACACTTTGACACTGTAGAAAGCATAGATTACTGCCAGACATTGTGAATAAATGTTGTTAAGCTTTTCCCCAGATTGAGTGCCAAATATTAAACCTTAAACTACAAGTCTTTTCGAAGTAGGGGAATTAGTGTTTGTTAAATTCAGTATTATCACAACTCAGAGTGATTGTGACATCACTGAATCTATTTAGTCATTCCTAATTAGGGACTTTAATTTTCACTTGCTTAGGTTGTTTTAGGAAATACTTTTTTTCAGTCCACATTGGGGTGCATGATATGGTAGGATTTGCTGTAGTAAAGATAATGTAGACCCTGCCCTTTAGAAGGCCATAGGTGTTTTTGACTAGTACCTTTAATTTTTAAAGTATTCTTTACTTCATACTCTTTAATTAGCCTCATCTCTGTAATCCATATTTTTTATACTTTTTATGAAGATAGCATTGCTCTAATTTCAGAAAAATATGTTGAGAAACTTTTTGGAGTAAACAAAGATCGAATGTCAATGGACCAGATGGCTGTTCTCCTTGTGAGCAATGTCAATGAAAGTAAAGGCCATAGTGAGTATATGTATCTTTCTCTCGCACAAAAGGACCTTAGAGTTTATGAGAACAATTTTTTTGGCATTATGTAGAAATATATATATACCATGTCTGAGTAACATGATAGAATAAATTCAGCTCTTTTTGAGTACTATTTGGGTATCCTTCAAAACTATAAAAGACTAGTTCTGTTAACCAGCAGTCTTCTCCTGTCTACTTTAGCACCTCCATTTACAACCTACAAAGATAAAAGAAAGTGGAAGCCAAAGTTTTGGAGAAAACCTATTTCAGAGAATAATTTCAGTAGTGATGAGGAACAGTCTACAGGACCTATTAAGTATGGTAAGAAGTAATTTAAGATCCAGAATCATTAAATTGTCGTGTTACACTTTGCTAACACTTTGCTAATCTTTTGGTGTAATCTACTAGCCTTTTAAAAGTTTCTGTTTTCAAAAAAGTGATGCTGCTTGGCGTTTAAGGCAATTAGTTCTTCCTTGGGCAAGACTGTGCCTTATATTGCAGGATGTTTTGTTTTCATGACCCCTGCCCAGTAAATGCATGGATCACCCTTTAGTAAATGTGACAGCTTTAAATATTACTTGAGTGGGGAGAGGGGAGCAATGCTGCTTCCATTTGAGAACTACTGCCTGGCCTGTGTCCTTCTTGAGAGCAGGAGTTCTGTTTTGTTTTATCTTTGAGTCTTTGTTTTCTGACATGCAGTAGGCTCACAGAATGAATGAATTAAATGAGTGAACAAAGAAATGTATAAATGAGTGTCTTATTGTCGAGTACATCTTACATTATATTCTCAAGTTTGCATAATTTAATTGCCTACTATTTGTGGATTAGCAAATATGCTCTCCTGTACTTATTTACATTAACACTTTTTCTCTAATTTAGATGTAGTGGAATATGGAATAAATTATTATAACTTTCTCTTAAAACTTAATGAATGTGAATTATCAGTTGATGTCATTTACGCTTAGAGTAGAGAGATCATACTTCTGGTTTGCCCAGCAGAGTCCTAGTTTATACCTGTCATCCTGGTGTAATTTGTATTAACATCCCTTTTTACTCTTAGAAGTGTCCTGGTTTGGAGAATAAACTATATGATTGCTCTACCTTAAAGCTATGAGCTTTAGATTTTTATATTATTTTAAAGATAAGGCCAATCGTTTTTTCTTGGGTTTGTGGATTTAGAGAAATTGTGAAGCTAATAGTGCTTTTTCTTATAGTCTTCCAGCCAGAGAACCGAATAAATGTTCCAGCTTTGGATACAGTTGTCACTCCAGATGATGTCAGATACTTTACAAATGAGACTGATGACATTGCTAATTTAGAAGCAAGTGTGCTTGAAAATCCTTCTCATGTACAACTTTGGCTCAAGCTTGCATACAAGTACTTGAATCAAAATGAGGGGTACGTCCCCTTCTATCTTTGTGTAAACTGGTGCACATTTATATTTTTATGTTTGAAGTTTATTTCATCTCTGGTAATCAGGTTTCCTTGCTACTATCAATGGAGTCTTTGTTTTTTTGACAAAGCCAAAAGCACTTAATTGTTTTAAAGCTATTAGAAAAAGTTTAAGATTAGATCTTGAGTTATGTGCTTGGCTTAGTGTATGGGTAATAAATTAGCTACAGTTTTTAACTTAAGTAGGCTCTTATTTCAAAGTAGTGTCAGTTAAAACAGTAAATTCTGAGTGGTCCAAGAATTAATCATTGGATTTTTTAATACGTCAGGTAGTCATGGTCTCAATAAAATTGTGATAAAGACACAGTGGAACAGGTTAAATTTTATGTTAATTTTAATTTGGAGATTTAAAGCTTGTCTAAGAAACTCTAAATTCTGGTGAATTGACTTTTTTCTGTGTGTGGTGTTATATTATGTGTATTCAAATAAGATAAATAGTAATTTATCTCAAAAATGACAGCTCCTATTAAATAATTGTGTTTTTTGACTCCTACTTGTTGATAGGATTGCCAGGAATAATCTCTTATTACCAGGAGTAATATTTATTACTGTAATTTTAGAATTACAATAGTAAGGTATTTTTGTTTTTTTTTTAAACAGGCTGCTCTGTCTTAAAACTTGGTATAAAAACTTTTTTAAGGTAGCACTGCAGAATGCTAATACATCACACATACCTGAATATGGTGCTTATTTAACTTACCTTGTGTGTCATTTTCATGTTGATAGGATAAGTTACAATGTTTTCTTTTCTGACTCATTTACTGAGTGAAGGCCAAAAAACTGTACATTATTTTATGAATAGGATCATGAGAGACAGTTTTCTCCTCCAAGAGATAGTGAGCCCTTGACTGTTGAAAAGAGCTATTATATTGAAAGCTTTGATTATTTTGTGCTAGTAGTAGCTGGCCTTGAGGGAGAATTGTTTAACATTTCCCATTCCCAGACCAGTGGAAATCATAAAAGGTATTGCTGAATATGGACATAAAGCACATTTGAAGTTGATAATCTAGTGGTTTTATAACACTGTGTTTTTATCTGGTAAATGCGCATTGAACATCCACTTAAAAGGGAATTGTTGGGTCAGTGGGAAATCGGGACCTGTTTTGGATGGATGTGATTTAAAATCTTAATCTACCTCCCTTTGTCATTGGTGATTCTAACTTCTTGGTAGGTTCTAATAGAAAATGGAATTAAAAAGTTGACTTATTAGAACTAGACTGATTTAAAAAGTATCTTCAAGTGTTAAAAAAAATGGTCCTGCTTTTTCTTTCAAACATGTAGGCTATGTTCCGAGTCCTTGGATTCTGCTTTAAATGTTCTGGCTCGAGCTTTGGAAAACAACAAAGACAATCCAGAAATTTGGTGTCATTACCTCAGATTGTTCTCAAAAAGAGGAACCAAGGAGGAGGTGCAGGAAATGTGTGAAACAGCTGTTGAATATGCTCCTGATTATCAAAGTTTTTGGACTGTGAGTAGAAAAGATAAAGTTGTGTGTGTGTTTGTTATCAATAATTCTTTAGGTTATCTTAAATATTGATGTGTAGGTTAATAGATCATATGTTTTGTCTGCATATAGATATAATAATAACCTTACTTTCACTGTCCAGTAACCTCAAAGCCACTTCTCTGGGTCAGGATTAACTTAGACTAAACAAGACAATATTTAGTGAAGAGGTGATTTTTGTTGTTGTTTACTTTATTGGTAATGAGGAAACAAACATTTTAAAACGTTTTACATTAACCTATTCTTAAGCAGTTTTGGTTTGGGCAAAGTTAAATGAATTTTTTGCTGAGCACCTGAAAATAATTTAATAATATTCTTTTTATGCTTATATAACATTTTCATGAAAGCTAGGAAATAATTTGGTCTTTTTATTATATGCCCTTGTTACTTATGGAAAAAACTTTATCTGTAAATCATACTAATATTGAACCTTGCTAAGTTTAAAAGATTTGGTGAAAAAGTGGGTTTTTCCTCATTCTCTGAGAAAACGGGGTGTTTCTTACCCAGGCTTAAACTTAAAATTATGATTAATTCACTTATAAAATAAATATTCATTAATATGTGAACTTTTACCAGCTGAACTCAGGAATTATTAGATTCAGATAAACTTTCATATAAACTGTTACTATCAGATCTGTCATTTACTTGCTAACTGAAATTCAGAACAGACAGATTTGGATAACATGGTATCCCTTAATGAATGAACTTGCCACTTTGTTACTCTCCTAACTCACTGAATAGATTTAGACAATGAAAAATGCTTGGCTTTTAACCTGCAGCCTTGTACCAAAGTTAATGCTATTGATCACCACAAATTATAGGGTGTGATGTTTTTCCTTAAGTTGTTTGGTCTTTAAAGGACCTTTTAATTTCTTTAAAAGATTAAATCTTTTAATTATTTTGTCACATATTTCTTATATGAATGCTATTCTCAAAATTTTTATACAGTCACACACCTGAGCAATTCAGATTGTATGTGATCATAAACATGAGCTTTTGGAGATCCATCATGGTCTTGCTGCCATTTATTGATTCAAGGAAAGGAGACGTGAAATTGCTTTAGTGATAATTCTGAGAGTGTATCTGTATTGTTTTAGTTTTCATCTGATTCCACTTTCCAACTTGTGGTAGAAGGGGAAATCTAGGTTATAGTACTGTACAATGGGTTTATACATATTTGTAATTATCCTTTTTATAGAAATTGAATTTTTAATATGTGATAGTTTCTTAATGAAATGTGAAAAATCTGTAGTTTTAGATATTCTTATGAAGCAGGAGTAATCATATGAAATCCATTTGGGCAGTTTCTGCACCTAGAAAGCACCTTTGAAGAAAAGGATTACGTATGTGAGAGAATGGTGGAGTTCCTGATGGGAGCAGCCAAGCGGGAAGCATCAGATATTCTGTCCTTTCAGCTTTTAGAGGCTCTTTTGTTTAGAGTTCAGCTACACATATTTACTGGAAGATGCCAAAGTGCACTTGCAGTTTTACAGGTAAACATTTATTATAGCATTTAATGACATTTTGTAGAGAATTTTTTAAAGGTTTAAAACAGTACAGGTAGCATTGTTGAAAGATAAGGACCCAGGCTTTAGATTTGAATCTTTGCCACTTACTGGTAAGTTGTGTGAATTTGGGTAAGTTTACAGCTGTTTCCTCCTTTGCTTATTTAGTAGGGATAATATCTTATTTAGAGTGTTTATGAGGTTTAAATGAAAATAATATTTGCTGAGTACCCACCAGAATAAACTTCAATATTCAAACCATAAAGGGAAAAAATTAGTCCATAGTGGAAATCTTCTATATGGGTGTGGTGAGGTTTTTTGTTTATTTTTACTCTTTTCTCTTTATCTTATTAGATTTTGAATCTCAAAATACTTAAAATTTACAAATAAATTTAACCTTTTCATTAATTATGTCATAAACCGTAGCATAGTAAAAATTATGTTAATCTGGTATTGATATCTCTAAAGAGTTTCTCCATTCAAAAAATTGGTGAGTATCAGAATTTTGACTTAGGTATTTAAGAACCATGCCAAAGAAATAAAACACTTTTAATCTTCTTTGCCTTCACAGTTGAATCTTATTAGGAATATTTTTTAAAACACCTTCAGATTATTTTTCCATTTTACCTAGAATGCATTGAAATTGGCTAATGATGGAATAGTAGCTGAATACCTTAAAACAAGTGATCGATGTTTGGCATGGCTGGCCTACATACATCTTATTGAATTCAACGTTCTCCCTTCAAAATTTTATGATCCGTCTAATGCCAATCCTTCAAGAATTGTTAATATAGAACCATTTCTAATGCCGTGGCAAGCAGTTCAAGATGTAAAGACTAATCCTGACATGTTGTTAGCAGTATTTGAAGGTAAGTATAAATGTTTATAAATTATTTAGAACATCAACTTATTGCTTATTATGATTCTTCAAAATTAAATGAAACAAATTTATGTATTGCAAGTTTTACACTTTATTATATAAATGCTTAAAAAATTAAGGATTGAATCAGATAAGATGGGCATTGGCATCTATGAAAGCTACGTTTTTCTGATTATGGCAAAGGATATCAGCTAAATATGTACATAATATAGCATATTTACATAGGTTTAATGAGTTGATTGAACCATAGAACCAGGTAAATTTTGTAAAGCAATCTATCAAGGTGAAAGTTAAAAGATAATATCTTATTTTTTCAAGTAATTAATATTTTTTCCATCAGTCAGTGAGTTTGATTCCTCTATGTACTAACCGAGGTATCTGCTTTGGAACATATATAAGATATAAAGCCTGTTCCCTTCTAATAAGTATATAGCCTAGTCAGAAGATAAAATCTATACATCTGACATAATTAATAAACATATGAGGCCACATAACTGTCTATTAGTATATAGTCTAAATTCTGTGCTTAGAGAAGAGACTGGGATCTGTGATTTAGAGAATTACATGGTACAGGCCATAAACCTGAAGGAAAGAGATTATTGCAGGTTGGCATGATCAAGTATGTCTTCACAGACAAATTAGGACTTGGAGCTAGACTTTGAAGCTTGCCTATAATGTGACTGACATGGTGGACCTCCTCCTCAAAGATGGGACTCTTGTCTTATTTTTATATTTCTCAAGGGCCTATAATGTCTGACAGTGTACTGAGCGCTTAGTAAATGTTCATTGAATAAACTAGGGAAGAAAGGAAGTAAAAGGACATTCCTATTAGGGGAGCTAAGTAAACAAAAAGCAACAAGTAGATAGGAATTGGTGCAATGGGTTTAAAGGGAGCTTAGAAGAAGGGAGAGTCCTTATCAAAGTGAGACTTTTTGTGCTGGAGAACAGTAGGAATTAAGCTTGATAAGTGGAAATGATACCAGATTTTCAAGAACTTTTAAGTATGGTAGGCTTGATGGCAATAGAAATTCTTTAAGAAAGAAAGAATATGCTGGAGAGAAATGATACCAAAGGTAGGAAAACCAACCAGAAGCTGACAGCCATAACTGAGGCATTAAAAAAAGTAACCTGGGAAAGAGAGAGTATTTATTGGAGACATTTTAAGTTACCATATAGAGATTAGGGACAGATTAAATGTCAGGGAAGAAGAGAAAAAATAGTCAAAGATGATTTCAGGGTTTTGAGACCAGGAAAAGGTAAGGGTACTAATAGAAAACTGATGAATTGGGAAGACTGATTTTGGTAGTAGGAGTGGTATTTATGAATGATAATTGGTCACCCAAGTGGAAATGCTTGTTGGCAGAAGGAAATAAGGAAGTGCACCTTAAATGGACAATTATGGATAGAGAAATGGATTTGAAAGTTATCAACATAGAAATTATTGTATTATATAGTGCTTTACAGTTTTTAATGTGCACTCCCAGTAAGTTATTCACCAGCTGAAGCTATGAGATACTTTCTTTGAGGAAATGGAGATTTTAAAGTGTAGCTGTAAGGGGTAAAAGGGAGATTGAGTCAGTGAATGAGACCAAGAGAAAATATAAACAATCTCTTGGAAGCAGAGGCAAGAAGAAATTAAAAAGAAGAGGAAGAACATTATCAAATGCTAATCAGATAAAATGAATGTAGAGATAGATTTGTTTAGATAGGATCCTTATAAGTGAACTTCAAAAGTGCTGTTTCAGAATGACATTCATTTTTAAACTCAGCAGTTCTGGGAAGTCATACCATCTTGGGCAAGGAGGAAATGGTGACAGTTGGGCAAAGTGAAACAGTGGAGGACTTTTCTCTAAGAAGTAGCAAGATCGAGTAAAGGACTCTTTACAAAGGGAAAAGTGTTTTGAAGGAGTAAGGAAAAGATCAAGTTTAGGGGGAGACGTTTAAATGGCTGTAGATCAGCAGAGCAAGGCCTCTTGAAGTGGGTCGGAGAAAGATGAAAAGATAATTCATTCTTTAATTTCTTTGACATAATTTTTCAGGAATTTAGTATAAATGCAAAGATGCAAGAGCTCATATTGGGTGTTTTATTCTTAACAGGAAAGTGAGGGTGAAAGATTTAATTTTAGGAGTTTGGAGATACCTGAAATGCCTCCTTTGGGTGAAAACCAGGAGTTTAGTAAAGGTGAATAAGATGTAGTCAAACAAAAGAATAGGCTACCTTAGAGTTTAAATAACACAGTCAGATAATTCATTTTATGTTTGATTCACGTTATTGTGGTGTTTTTGGATAGATGCGGTGAAAGCTTGCACAGATGAGAGCCTTACTGTTGAGGAAAGAGTAGAGGCTTGTGTTCCACTTTACACAAACATGATTGTTCTGCACCAGCTTCTTGAGAGGTAAAACTTAATTGACAAGCAGTTAACCTCATATTAAAAATTGATTTTTTCATGTGTTTAAATGTGTGTTTTTCTTGTGAAGGTATGAGGCTGCAGTGAAGCTTTGTAAATATTTATTGGAATCATGTCCCATGAACTGCCAGTTGTTGGAATCCCTTGTTGCTTTATATTTGGAAACAAATCAGCACGACAAAGCTAGGGCAGTGTGGCTTACTGCATTTGAAAAAAATCTTCAGAATGCAGAGGTTTTTTATCATACGTGCAAATTCTTCATCTCGCAGGTAAAAAAAAAAAGTCATAATTCTTAAATATGATATTTTTATGTTTCACGTTTATTCATCCTTTAAGATGTTTCAGGCATCAGCCTCTCTAGGATGCTTTTACTGATCCTTTTGCCCTTTGCAATACTGTTAGGTATTCCTTCTCTTTCTGCCATAATACCTCATGCATAGTTCTACCATTGCACTTAATTACATTACATTGTAATTTTGCTTATAGCTACTTTGTATACTACTCTAAGAACTCCCAGAGGGCAGGGACCATGTCTTATTCTGATTTAGAGCTCCCCTACTCCCAACACCTAGCACAGTGCCAAACATGTAAATAGAGCTTAATGGCTAATTGGTGAAATTGGTGAGTGAAACTTGAGCTTGTGGTATATTGGGTGTTAAACTGTTTAATGTTTAGTTCAATTTGGAGATCAGAATACAAAAGTCATCTCTACCTCCACCTACTCAAAAAACCTAATCTAATCAGTGGTTGGGGGGGCGGGTGAGGGCTTTTCCTCCCTTGAAAGATTTTAATTAAACATTGTAAGCCTAATGTGTATCCCTCCTCTTTCTTTTAAAAATAGAATCGAGGAGATAATCTTCTTCCATTTTTGCGGAAATTTATCGCATCCTTCTTTAAACCTGGGTTTGAGAAGTATAGTAACTTGGATCTGTTTCGGTAAGTTTGTAGAACTCTTGATTTGTAGAGGAATGAGAAATAGTGTAGCTCAGTGGAAAGATTACCAGTTTCTTGGTGGATTGATTATATTTTAGACTGATTTTTTTTTTTTAAGACACTTGAATACCCTCTTACAGAATTGTTATAAGGGCAGTAGAATTTAATAAAAATAGACACAAGATGTAAAATGTTTTGCATTCTTTGGATTAAGAACACTAAATTTATGTTAACACCATGGTGATTCATGCTTCTTTTAATTACTGTCATTGTTAATTTTAGCAATTAATACTGTAGCAACAAATTATCCTGAGACAATCTCAGTGATTTTCGAAAAAATGAGTTTTAATTTATTGGATTGGTGATTTTAAAGTGAATGTAAATAATATGCCTTTTTAAAAAAAAAATTCTAAAGAGAACCGCTTTAACTTCTGAAAGTTGTTGAGTAAGAAACTTTGGAGAATTCTTTTTTCAACCATCACTTTCTCAGTAGCTTATATAGAGTTCTGTATTTACTACCTTTATTTGCTTCCCTGTGAGTTCTTGTTCAGATCCTAAAGAGTGGGGTTTTTTTGGAGGCTTTTAACGTTCTCTTTCCTTCTTCCTCATCTCTGTGTAGGGATCAGCGAACTTTTTTCCTTAAGGGCCAGATAGTAAATATTTTAGGCTTGCAAGCCATATGGCCTGTCACTACTAGTCAGCCTTGCTTTTGTAGGAAGAAAGCAGCCATAGACAGTATATAAATGAATAGGCATGGCTGTGTTCCAATAAAAGTTTATTTATGAAGGTAGGTGTAGTTTGCTGATCCTAAGTAAAACAGCATCAAAAGGAAGATATTTGTCATGACATACTTTTTTATTGTATGTTAGGAAGAACTGAGAGAAGATAGGTCTAAGCTGGATATCTCCTAAAAAAATATTCTTGTGGAAAATACTAAGTGAAGATAGAGTCTTAGATTTATATATGCAAGTCTAATGTTTGCATATATTTTTCTTTTCTTAGGTGCTCCCTCCCTGCACCCACCCACAGTATAGCAGTGTTATATAAAAAAATATTTTCAAAAATAACCCACATTTTGTTAAGTCAGTGGTCTATCCACCCTAGAATATTTTGTGAACATGGCAGTTTTATTTGAGATATGGCAAAAAGTTTGGGGTCACCATTCTTTACCAGACTTGAGTCTTTACATCTGTCCTCTTACGGTAGATAGCCAGTTTATTGACATAGTGATGTTAGTACTCTTCCTGAAAGTCTTTCTGCTTTGCTACATATAGATTAACATCTTATAATTAATTACAAAAGAATAATTTGAAATGCAAATTAATAGAGAAAAATTAAACTATTGTATGAGAAATTTAGAGATTGTTTAGCTTCCCCATGCTGACTTTCTCCCAGTTTAAATTAGATTGCTTTAACATCTCAGACTTAAGCACAGGATAAATTCAAGGCTGAACCAGACTTTTAAAGACTTGCTGGTTCTGATCTTCCCTTCAGCATGGAGGTAATTGCTTTAGCTTTGAAGAAGATGCTGCCAGTTTGTGCCATGGTCAAAGATCTTCAGATCTTCTTGATGTCAGCTTAATGAAGCAGAATAAATAAGTGACAATAAAAATGTGAAAGTGGGCTACCTCCAAATAATCTTCTCATTATTTGCTAAGTCATCTTGCTTTATTATTTTTTGTGTGTAAAGTTATAATCCATAATTCACCAAGAATTATGAGGAAAAGGTATCCTGTGCTTATTTAGACAATTTGAAGTCCTTATTTTGGGTAGATGCGGTGAAAGCTTGCACAGATGAGAGCCTATCTATTTTTTAGATATTTATACAAAAGTCAAATATTAAGAGAATGGCAGTAAGTGAGAGAGTTTTCAGCATTGCCACACTTAACTTGGTATTGATAGAAATTTTTAAAATTTATAAAAGAGCCGAAGCTTATTAATAGAAGTCAGTGCTCTTCATAAGTTCAAAATACTTTTTTATTTCTTGAGTAGAAATTGTAAAGCAAAGTACATAGAACTGTAATATTTATTTAGAATTAGAGTCTGTCATTTTTCTTTCTATATAACATTTAGTATAAATTTTATACTGGAAAATTTTATGTGTAAAATTTAGTATAAGGACAGACAGAAAGATTGAGATGGAGTAATTTTCGTGTGTTTCAAATCAATTTGAAGACTAGTAGATAACCATAAAAGTTAACTTGGGGATTTCATTCACCTTACTGAAGTTGGCATAGGGATAGTCCTATATAGATTAGATTTAAAGTTATCTCTTCTTACTTATTGCAGTTTTCAGTTGAGAAAAGTCAATATTCTTAGAAGTTAAGTGATTAACTGATGGTAATACAGCTAGTTATGGCCAAGTCAGGATGATAATCTGCCTTCTAGAAGTACCATTTCTTCCCTTTCTTACGGCCCCCAGCACACAACCTCCCCCACCCCAGCCGCCATACAGCCTCTCTAATCCATTAAAACTTAGTTCCTTGAAATAATTGCTAAATTCACTGTGAACAGTTAATACTAGGTTGTCATTGTCGAAATCAACGTATTGCCTTTAAAAACATTGTTCCTGAAGATGCTAGTAATGTTATACACACAGATTCAAATATATTGGGGGGAAACCTGAATTACCAAAGTAAAATAGATTTTTTTACTGATTGGCTTCTTAGAGCCTTTAATATCCTAATATGTTTTGTGGCTTTTTAAGAGGGGGCTTTAATTTACAGTATTTCTCAATCTTATTTGATCATAGACCTCTTTTTGACAAGTGCCTTATGGGCCAATATGTTATAGAATACGCTTTTATATCATGTCTAAAATTAAATGTAGAGTGGTATTTGTGTGTATGTGAGAGAGAAATTGTTTTCAGATATCAAGTTTTATAACTCAAAGATTTTTTTTTTTCAAGAAAGTACAGATTTTGTGGGAAAATTTTAGATACTTGGTAGTCTCATTTGTTATTCTCTGTTTTTAATTAGGTTTCATTAGATGATTATGGTGGTTTGTTTAATTTGGGCTATAAAATTTTTAAAAATCATTATAGAAGAAGAATTATTCAAGTAAGTATAAGATAATAAATATATGATGCTAGAGATGTGACCAAAGCGGTATGGTATACACATGAAAATAAAGTCTCATTACTGTATAAACAAGGAAGTTTTAGTTGAAACAGGATTTTTTTTAAAAAAAAGCAATAGTAATCCATGTGTACATAGGCATAATTTTAAACATGATATTTTTCCTCAGGTATCTCTTAAATATCCCAGGACCACTTGACATTCCAGCCCGTTTATGTAAAGGAAATTTTGATGATGAAATGTTTAACCACCAAGTTCCTTATTTGTGGCTGATATACTGGTGAGACATTATCTACTGTGGAGAGAAATGTTGCATACTAGGCTTGCATCTGTTATTTATTACTGAATTACACTGTGTTAAAATTAACCTGTTGCTAAAGTCATTGAAGCAAAATTTAAGGGATGCTAAGGTTTATATGTTATTAAAAAAAGAAAGCTCAAAAGAAGGATTCTATTGTAATAATATCTGTAATGTTTATACTTTGTCATTCCTTTACCTGATCGAATTGAGGTGTAGACATACAATGTTTTCCTTCATTTTTTAAACAGCCTTTGTCATCCTCTTCAATCAAGTATTAAAGAGACAGTGGAGGCATATGAGGCAGCGTTAGGGGTGGCCATGAAGTCTGATATAGTGCAGAAGATTTGGCTGGAGTAAGTTTAATTCCTCTTAATAAGAATGGGATTTGAAATAAGGGGATATGGTTGGGGAAGGGTTGATGAGCTTTCTTGTTAGAGAATTACTGGCTTAATTATTCTAAATTATGATGTTTTTCTTTTGGCAGTTATCTTGTCTTTGCCAATAATAGAGCTGCTGGATCCAGAAACAAAGTCCAGGAATTCAGATTTTTTACTGATTTAGTGAATAGATGTTTGGTTACAGTCCCTGCCCGATACCCCATTCCTTTTAGCAGTGCTGATTACTGGTCCAACTATGAATTTCATAATAGGGTAAGAATTTAAAACTTATTTTCTTTAGATATTTATACAAAAGTAGGGGACTTAAATGATAGCAAAACTCCTGTTTAATATCGAGAGATTTTCCTAGGACCACTTTACTAGCATTTACTATTGTTCTTGACCACGTTTTCTATTTATCTTTTCAAAATCTAGGCACAGAGCCCTTTAAAGTTCAGTTAAGATAAAATGTGCATATTGATTATCTTCTATTTAAGAAAATTTAGCATTGAAGCAAAAGTGAAGAGATGTTAAGGTTTAATACGTATTAAAGAAGAGAGATCAAAAGAAGTAATTGTAATAATGTCAGTAATGTTTTGCTTGAGTAATTGGAAATTTTACTGAATGAAAAATTCTATAACTTCAAAATAAGTAAGAATGTGCTTACATGTTATAGCTGCTCTTTTTATCAGTATTTTGTCAAGCAGATATAGCTATACATAGGACATAAGAAAGCTGAAATCAGATGCTGTTTGGAATTTTAAGAGTAGAGTCTGGATATTGATATATTTATAAGGTCATCTTCTTACAGGCAGTGAAGCAAAGGGTTTTTTAAAAATTGATTTATTTTCAGAGACCCCTTTTATTCGGTGCGTGTAAGCTAAAAGCTACTAAAGCTCAGTATAGACTAAAACATCTCTGTGTTTTATTTATTTATTTTTTTGGTGGGGTGGTTTTGTTGTTACCGGGATAACCAATTATTATGCTTTGTACTTCTATGCCATTCTTTATCCCAGGATCTCAAACTACTTTATGGACATTAAGTCATTTACACACGGGCATTCCATGAGCAAGATGTGGCAGGTATTATTAGCCCTATGACTTGCCCAGCTATACAGCAAGTAAAGGTAGACTCAGGAATGAAAACCCGGACTCCTGGCTTCTTGTCAGTGTTCTCAGTCCATGGCTCTCATCACTAGACCATATTTCCTAATTCATATTTGGAAAGTCACTAATATAATTAATGGTAGGAACTGTAACTCACAGCATCATACATTGTTATAATTTATACATTCATGTCTTAAAGACCATTTTGGTTTTCTCATTAAAACACATAGGTAACTGGATTTCACATTTTGTTGTATTCCTTTCCCCACCTCCCCAACCTTCACAGGTTATTTTCTTTTATTTGAGCTGTATTCCAAAGATCCAGCATTCCAAAACCTTGGAACGGTTTTGCTCAATTATGCCAACTAATTCTGGACTTGCACTGAGGTAAGAAAAAATAAAATTCTTAGCTCAATTGTATAGGCTCTTCATATAAAATTATTCTTGAAAACTTGCTAATAGTCTGCTCTTTGGCTATTGCCTCATTTCCACTTTAATTTCAAAGTTGTTAAGCAATATGTAACTATTCGTGTAAAAGTCAATGTGGAGAACTAGTTACTTCAGAAAACTGCAGATTATAAGGGGGCATATAATTCAAGTAAAGTTCACCTGTGTCCCCTAAGCACATACCATCTGTCCATAGTACATGCATTATAAGCACAAAGCATGTTTTATGCAGCAAAGGAGTATTACTTAAGAGGTTTTTAAGTGTTAAAGAGATAAGCTGCACGCGGGCTTTCCCTAGTTGCGGCGAGTGGGGGCTACTCTTAATTTCGGTGCGCGGGCTTCTCATTGCGGTGACTTCTCTTGTTGCGGAGTACAGGCTCTAGGCGCATGGGCTTCAGTAGTTGCGGCACGCGGGCTCAGTAGTTGTGGCTTGCGGGCTCTTGAGTGCAGGCTCAACAGTTGTGGCGCATGGGCTTAGTTGCTCCGCCGCATGTGGGATCTTTGCGGACCAGGGCTCGAACCCACGTCCCCTACATTGGCAGGTGGATTCTTAACCACTGTGCCACCAGGGAAGTCTCGACTTATTTTTTTTAATTAATTTATTTTATTTTTTATTTATTCTTGGCTGCATTGGGTCGTCATTGCTGTGCGTGGGGTTTCTCTAGTTGCGGCGATCGGGGGCTACTCTTCCTTGTGGTGTGCGGGCTTCTCATTGCGGTGGCTTCTCCTGTTGCGGAGCACGGGCTCTAGGTGCGCAGGCTTCAGTAGTTGTGGCACGTGGGCTCAGTAGTTGTGCCTCGCGGGCTCTAGAGTGCGGGCTCAGTAGCTGTGGCGCACGGGCTTTGTTGCTCTGTGGCATGTGGGATCTTCCCGGACCAGGGCTCGAACCCGTTTCCCCTGCATTGGCAGGCGCCACCAGGGAAGTCCTACTATGACTTCTTTTCATATACGTCAGTCATTCTCAAATATTAGCATGTATCAGAATCTCCTGGGATGGTTATTTAAAATGCAGATTCCTGAGCTAGAGCCCTCAAACCACATTTGAGAAACACTTATCCAGGGATTTCATACATTCAATTACAAGATTTTTTTTAGAGCATTTCTTTGTAGTTTTTCTGCTCTGATAGAGTAAAACCCATTTCAACCCTCAGGAATTGTGCTTTTTGATTCAAAAAGGTACACTGCATACTAAAGCTTTGGCTTCTACTTGTGCTGTCATTTCCACTGCATCAGTTGTGTCTTATGTTTCTAAGCTTGTTTTATGGATTATAAGGTGCCTAAAATAGTTATCAAATATCCCTTTGTGTTCTAGAGCATTTACATTCCACTAGCATGTATGTAGGAAAATGATATGAGATTGAAAAAAATTCAAAGGCTTAAGACTGTGATAAGAGTAACAAAATAACACCATAGCGTTTTATAATAAAGATTCTTAGTAATAAGCATGCTAATCTGCCAAAGTTAATTATAGAAATTTGTATTATAAAACATCACCTTTGATAAAACATGTGAAATAGAAAATGTGCTGATGTTTTGAGTAGTTTCTATAATGATAGGCATTTTGGAATATAGGTAGTTTAATTGTTGGTTTTGTTGGTAAAGTTCTACTTTTGATACTTCTTATTTCCTTAAGGTCATCCTTGTCCTTTTTTTTCAGAATAGAGAACTTAATAATTAGTCACTGTACTTATTACATTTTAGCTCAAGAAACATTCACAATTAAGTATACTGTGTTTAATAAAGAAAGAAAAATACCAAGAAATTGCACTAATATATCAATTCATTATTTTAGAAAATTTACGGGGAGGGAGAATGTGGAGTGTAATTTGGAGAGAATGCTTTAGTATCCTATAGGAATACATCAGCCTTATTTTAGTTTGTTGAAGATGGTATGGGTCTTGACTAGACCTTTTGCTAGTTTGCATGTTTCTTTCCCAGGGTAAGTTTTGTAAGAGGCATTCTACAAATACTTGCTGAATAGCCTCGATAGAATTTAACTGAGCAAAAATTATGCTTCATCAAACATTCTGCTCATAGAGCTCAAGTTCCCTATACTTGCAATGCTTTTGTTCATTTTCCTGAATGTACTTTACAGGCTACTTCAACATGAATGGGAAGAAAGCAATGTTCAGATTCTGAAACTTCAAGCCAAGATGTTTACATATAATATCCCAACATGCCTGGCCACCTGGAAAATGTAATGCAACAATCATGTACATGTTTTTATAGCTATTGCTTTTATTTATAAGGTTTGCTCCAGACAGGTAAATCTGAAATGACATCTATTTTTTCCCCCGGAGAGATCTCTCTTCTAATTTAGATTTGTTTTTGGCACTTGCTGAGGTTTTATACCAAGAGTGAAGGCGTGCTCATTAACAATTGCCTCTAGAAGCAAAATGGATAGTTTTAATTTTCCTTGAAGGAGAACATATAGATAACAATACTGTTACCAAACAAACAGATCTGCTATACACATATTAAGACTATCGCTTTTGAAATGCGGGGTTTCCCCCTATTATAATCTGATGTCTTCTTTCTTTTAAAGGTGTTAGTGCCAAGTATTTTTTTTTACTAGTAATTATGAGTATTTTTCATGAACGTTATTTATGTTCAAAACACTGGTCTGCTTTATTATTGTAAAGTTGATAAAAATTGTTGAATTTTTCTTTTCACTATAGGTTACCCTCCTTGGAAATTTAGCCTGTTACTTTCAGGAAGTTTTGTACTCAGATTCCCACAGTCAGTATTCTGCCAGTGGTAGTATCTCATTTTGTTCAAAGATATATAAATTTTTCTTTTCCCTTTTCTATATTCCTTTTTTTTTTTCTTAGAGCCATTGCTGCTGAGATTGTTCTAAAGGGACAAAGAGAGGTAAGCCGTGATTGACTATCAGATGGGTTGCTTTTTTTTTTTTTTAAATAGCTATTCTGCCCTTTTTGTTGACTTCTCAATTTAAAAGGATTAAAGCATAGAAGTTAACATCCTAAGAACTCTAAATGTTTGGAAACTCCAAAATCCAGCATAACCATGTTGTCTTGAATGTTGTTATATTATGAAGTACCATTCAAATAGTTAGGATTATGAAGGTGTTTTCCACCACATTTCCTGATGGAATTGTATATATATCTATCTTATAGGTCCACCGTTTATATCAGAGAGCCTTACAGAAGTTACCTCTTTGTGCATCACTGTGGAAAGATGTAATGCTTTTTATCTTTTATTTCATCTTGAAGTTTTCCTATAAATTTTCTGCATGTGCCATATCCATTGATGTGGTAATGCTCAAAATCTAGCTAAGTCTTACTTCTATGCTTCCCTGTCTTTTACAGCAACTCTTGTTTGAAGCGTCAGAAGGAGGTAAAACTGATAACCTGAGAAAACTAGTTTCCAAGTGCCAAGAGATTGGAGTCAGCCTAAATGAGCTCTTAAATTTAAACAGTTACAAAACAGAAAGCAAGAATCACTGAACACTGGGTGCAGTCAGTTCTAAGTCCTTATAATAATTGCCAAAAATTATTTGAATGATCCTTCAAGATTAGGCTGATCCCTGGCTAAGGTCTGTGTAAGGCAGACAAGCATTACTGATCATATCAAGTCCCCTACAATATCCTATCCTCAAAACCGGAAGCAATGAACATGACCCTCTTCGCTTGGATAAATGAACTTCCTGTTTGGCCTGCTTCTAGGCCCTGCCAGATTCTCATAACATCATGTACGTAAGTATAGTTCCTCAAAGTGACTGACATTTATTTTCATTTTGCTTTGTTTTTGTTTTTATTTTTTACTTTTCCCCCTTCCTTTATGTTGTGCTATTCCTGATTCACTTGACACTCTCTGATGCCTGAGAGATTCTTGTTTGGGATTTAATTTCCAGGGCTGTGTTTACAGTAAAAAGCCGGCAGTCCCTTTTAGTTTTTCCTCTTTAAACCTTTTGAGATTCTTCATTTCAGGATTTAAAACTTAAGCAGTCCATCTTAAGGAAAGTGTAACTGCCATGGCCACAAGTCTGCTAGTTGCACTTGAATGCTCTAACAGGGTTGTTTATTGCCCTTTCTACGTTCTGGACTCCTTGCCGAGACTGTTTAACTTGAAGATTAAAGAAACTATTGCAAATGCCAGTGCATCAGAACCTAAGAGTGGTCAAATATTATGTGCAATTTTTTTTGTAAAGAAATTTTAATTTATAATAAAGTTTAACAGTTTAAAGAACAGTTAATATTTGAACTGCTTTGTATTGCAATACTACTTTGTAGTATTAAAATTGTTTATAAAAATATTTTTAATATAAGTTAACTTTTTGAAAAATGTTGCTGTCTTTATTCACTTTTCACATTCCGGTGGGAAAGGGTTGAAGTAGGAGATATGGATATTCACTATAACTATATCAGTACTTCTTATTTTGAACTGCTTTCCCATAAAAACATTCCAGTGTCTTTTTAAATTCACGAGAAGATGGGTCCTGTTCTATTTTGAGGACAGTGAACAGATAGGCTTGCACTATCATTCAATTTCTTGTTCTTACGACCACGGGGTTTAGAAAGTATCTCCCAACTATAGTTTGAATGATTTGCTTAGTGACATGCGGTCTTACGTTGAATATCAATATGACCAAATGTAAAGGTGACTTTGTTTTTGTTTTGCTTTGTTTTGTTTTGTTTTCAGTCTGTAGTGGGTTATTTGCGCTTGGTAGAAAAATTGTTAATGACACACACTGCCACAAATCTGGTCTTACAGCTACAATGCAATCTAATTGTTGAAGACAGAGCAACAGCCCCATGAAATACTAGGCAAATTTGTACATCTGTACATTTTTATAATGCTTAGTTAAAATAAAGCCATGTTTTGATGCTCTACTAATGTGCCTACCAGACGGTGCATATTTAGCTAGTAAGTGCTGTTTCGTGAGGTCAAGAACAGAACCCATTTGTCTAGCGTCTTTCATTAAACCAAAAAGAGGCTATATGGTTTCTATCTAAAACCAAAGAAACTTGGGTGGAAGATAGTAATCCCAGAGGGGTATTCCCCCATTGTATGCATTTAACTATTCAACCTTGAAAGTTTTTCCTTCCCTGATTATTTGAAAACCACTTTTAGGTGCTTGGAAAAATATTTCCAGTCTGTCTCCCCATAGTGTAATATTTTTGGTATTAATTGAAATGTCTCATAGTTTTTTGGAGACTGTTGAATTTTTGTAAATTCTAACTAAAACCTACCATTTGTTGCATTAACAATTCCATCAGCAGTAATGTTTGTCTCTTTTTTTAAAAAAAGAATGCAACTGCAAGATCCAGCCATGCAGGCTGTACATTGTGACAACTCCAGAGGTCCCAGTTCACATGCTCACAGTCATGCAGGCAGAGGCCTTAGCATATGTTAAGCAGCTGTTTCCTTTTTGATCAGTTGTCGTATTGCTACTTAAAATCATGAAGCTATCTTATAGAAATTATATTGCCTTAAAGATAATGTCACCTTTTCTTCCTGTCATTACAGACTCACTTTAACCTCCACAAAAGAATAGCAAGCACTGCTTATGAGTGAGGTATATGTGCCTGTCATCCTTCCATATTCACTTTTACTTTCTTTTTAATGAAGTGCTTTGAACAAGTAATAATTAGAATATTAAACAAAACTTGGGGTGAAAGTTGATAGTTATTATAGTAACATGAATATAATATTTAACATTATGACTAAAGTCTTTCTTTGGGCAAAGAAATGTTATACAGTGAGAAAAGATTAGTCATTGAGAACTGTAGTTCCTTACACTCTCCCACTCCTGTCAGGGGGGGAAAAACACAAAAGAGGCATTTTAGGCCATGGGGTTTTATCTCCAATAAAGGAAGTGGTGTGGCAGATTGCAGTGTATTTTTACGTGTTTTTCTTCATTTTAGAGAACAGCCTAATATTTCTATTTGCCTTTTAACGGAAAGTGGACCTTGTAACATTGTTGTCACTGGCTTATCTAAGGCGGCTTGCTTTCAATTAAAGGGCATATAAACCTACATCATAAAGCAAGCAAGAATCTCCAGGTGCAACATCTAAGAACTAAAGGCACTAAGCAGACAAGCAAAAGCTGACAACAAATGTAGAGGGACTTTATTGAAGATTGGAGTTTAAATATTTATTTTTCAAGGTTGTTGAAAAAGTAGGAACATGTGGCTATAAAACAAAGCAGGACCAATATTCTTGCTGAAAGCTGTCATGTTTTCACAGATAGGTCATAATTTCCTTAAGTCTGCTTTCATATCTCTCTGTTAACATTAGTGCGAGGGAAGAATGGGGAAATATGATTTTAGTGACCTTGCAGGTTTGGGGATTATGCCTGCAAATGTATCATTGCCCCTCAGTACAAATTAACAGCCATCATACAGAGCATTTTGGAACAAGAGCTTTTCAAGAAAAGGTAGGCTTCTAAGGAACATTTTTTATATTCTTTTTTGTCCCTCACAATTTCACAATTGGGTCTCTGTCTTTCCAAGTCATGGTACTTTTTAGTGTAGGTCATAGAGCTGAGCTGAAAAAGAGTTTGTTTTTTTTAATTAAAAGAAATTTTTTTAGGGCTCTATTCCATATACCACCAAAAAATGTCCTCACTTTCTGCAGGTGTTCTTCAGTTGTGTGCTCACTGTTTCAGGGGCCAGTGAACAGCCACCTAAGGGTGTGTGGCCCCACCCTACTCTCATTCCCATCTTCCACCACCACTCACATAGCCTTCCTCAGTAATCGTTAGGTGATACTTTTTGAGTACTACTTGATTGAGATATCTGCATTAAATGTGAAAAGAGCTTTTCATTTTTTTCTCTCTGACATCTTTGAGGTAGATATTAGGAAGCTGTTCTGTCTTTCATAGATGGTGAAACGGCTATTGAATTTGTCTCCACTTTTCATTCAGTGACCTTGACAAGAGGGACCCAAAAACATGTTTTCAGAGGCCCCATAGTAGAGAGTCAGGCATTTTTTTCATTCCAGAATCAATTTGAGCACTGTGCTAAGACACTCTCAACACAAGGATGGATAGAGGTCCCTTAGTCTAACAGAACAGAAGAGTATATGCCAAGGAAGCATTTCCAAGGGGGCTCCAAATTTGGGGTTGGAGGTTGGGAAAGTCTTCCCAGATAGAAGTGGATTATTGGCTAAGTCATAAAATAGAAGGATGAAAACTTGAGGCAGGTAATACTATTTTCAAAAATTATGTGGCACTTACACCTAAATGTTGTAGGATGATTTGCACTGTTTAAAAACCTGTGGATTTTTAAAAACCTAATGTATTTGTGGGGAGGAAGGTGATCTTGATGTCTTATTACTCTTCTGCCATCTTGAAGCTCCTCTCCTAAAAACCTTCTCTGGCTTTGTGCTAATTATGCACAACTGACAATTCGTTAGACATGATGACACTGTAAGACATGTGAAACTCCATAGCAGCCACACAGGTCCAGAAGAGAGACCTCTTGAGGCATATTGTGCTTCTAAATCCATATGAGCATGATTGAGTAGGAGTCAGTCTTATGAGGCCCAATTTAAAAAGCCTTGACAAAGAAAGTCAAATTGGAGTTACAACTGCTGCTACTAGTGTTTTCCTTTCTTTTTTCCCTAACTTTGGGTAACGTATGAATAAAATGCTACTTTGAACATTTACTAGTATCTGCAACTTGCAGAGCCCTGTTTCATTCCCAGCCAAGGCTATAAGGTATATTCTGTGGCTCTGTTATGAATCATGGTTATTATTCTATTTATATAGAAGAACTACCTGGAGATGGCCCAGTCTTCAGTGCTTTAAACTGATTTTTCCAAATGACATATTTTAGCCCAGTTCCAAAAATGTTTCAATTGACGTGGAACTCAGTAATGCCAGGAATAAAATAATTCACTTGGGGAGGAAAAAATTTTGCATGAACTTAGAAGGAATATATGCTTCCTGTTTTCAACAAGAAAGCAGAAGATCTGAAATATTCAAGGCCAATTTGATTGGTCTTAAGTGATGTGACTTTGTGGCGAGTGCTGGTGGGTCTGAATTTTTTCCTCCAGTTTAAAGACACAACTGCATAGAAGACAGTGAATAGACTGTTAAGAATATAAGTCTGTTGTATCACAGCTACCACATAGAATTATGAATATTTTGCTTTTATGCAAAGTTTTTAGTAAGTTTTGGAGCCCACCCAAAACAGAAACAAATACGATTCTTCAAGGGCATCTTCAATGTATGAAGTAAAAGCCCAAATCCAAACATGAAAGCTATTTGCGCAGCTGTTCTAAAAGAGAATATACTGCATTTGTCCTTTACTTGGTCATTTTAAAGCTTCAAGATGGAATATCAATTCAGCCAAAATCAAAGGTGGGTTTACAATGTTGTTTGGTCTGTCAAGCAAATTAAGTCTTGCAAATGTTCTTACCTAGTGATGTAAGACTTATGAAAGAGAATAGCCAGCAGCCTAAGGGAGCTGAACCAATTAGGAAGGGTGATAGAGGAGTTGGTGAGCTGTTTGCATTAATGGAGGTAATCAGGACATCTCCTGCCAAGACCAAAACCAACACTCAGCTTGGCACATCCTACAGTCAAAATTATGAGACTGCCTGTGGATATATTTGGCACTTCATGCTGGTTGAAATGGAGCTACAAAGAAATAGAGGAGTGTGAACCATTGTAATGAAAAAAGCATATCTAAAAGATCTGGATATAAGATTTAGCTCCCACTAGCTGTGTAATCATGACAGGACATTTCATTGCTTCTTGTCTGTTTCTACATATACAAAATATGGAAATATGAGTACTTACCTCAGGGGTGTTGAGAGATCATATAATAGAAGTTATCTTTAAAAAAATAATATTTTGAGTTTGGGATCATTTTCCAAAATTTTGAGGGCAAAGATGCTATAAAATAACAATTTGCTTTTTTTGGACATAATTTCATTGCCATCAGTTGGAGCATATGACTACCAATAGTCAAGCATGAGTTAATTGCTGTCTAATTAAAAAACACAACGGCGATCACTGCCATCTAAATTCAGTGGTTCATTCCTGGTGGTGTTGCCTAAAATAACAGGTAAGACAATCCATTAGCAGATGGTCTTAACTTTTAAGTCAAAAGGGTCGATATGAAGACTCTATTTTTCAGTTCTGAGGATTCTCAGCATGTTGGGTGGGCTCTTTTTATGGTGTAATGGAGGATAAAGACCACTCCTTAATTCGGGACTCAGTGTTCACTTGTTGATGGGTCTAGAAAGAGCATTCGTTGCTCGTTTAAGTGCAAAGAGTAGCCAGTAATCCAAGCCACTTTCCATACTTTTTTATTGGAATTGCTTATAAAGGGCATGGCAGTATTGACCAATTTAAGCTTACTTATGCTTCCAGGCAGAAGTAATAAAATGACCTAATCAGGCAAGAGAAATTGCATAAAGTTTGCATGATCCCCAAGCTGGAAGACAGCCCTCCAGGAACATAATCTTAAAAGCAGAGAATTGCCTTATTTTTAACTATGATTTTACTTTTTATTGTAATGAGGCCAAATCTGGTGGGAGCTCTGGTCCCAGTGGTGGAAAGAGATAAAAATCACAGAACGTAAAGCAGGAAGTAATTGGCAGCATTGACTTTTGGTGACTGATTAATGTAGTACTGAATAAAAGCAATGTGATCTAGTGGGGGGTGGGAGAGGAGAGTCTGAGTAGAAATAGCCAAGAGTAAAATCCAGGGCTTCCAATGTATTGTAAATGAGCCTCCTATGTTAGGACTGGCAAATGAAAATAGCAGTGGCTTAGATAACCAACAAGGACCTACTTACTGTATAATATAGGGAACTGTACTCAATATTTTGTAATAACCTATAAGGGAAAAGAATCTAAAAAAGAATATGTATATGTATAGATATTTAACTGAATCACTGTGCTATACACCTGAAACTAACACAACATTGTAAATCAACTATTAAAAAATAATAAAATTATGCAGAAAAATAAAAAAATGTAAAATTGGCTATAAATACAAAAAAGAAAGAAAAAAGGAAAGAAAAAGGAAGGAAGAAAGAAATGAGGAAAGAAAGGAAGGGAGGAAGGAAGAGAAAAGGAAGGAAGAAAATTTCTCAAGTAAAAATCTAGGCGATGTGGCAGGAAGGAAGGAAGGAAGAAAAGTTTCTTAAGTAAAAATCCAGGCAGTGTGGCACTCCCTGGTGATAGAGGGCCTAGGCGCCTTCTGTCTTGTGTGATCACTATTCCCAAGAGAGCTGCCACATATGGTTCTGCTTGTCATGTCCTGCACATGGTCAAAGCCCATGATCAGCTAGCTTATCAGGCATCCTAGGGCACTGGTTGAGTCGGTCTGGAGGAAGGAGGGTCTTTTTCTAATTCACGAAAGGGGACTACCTGGACCCCAAGTTCTATGGGGAGGGTGGGCCTTTTTCTGAATTGCACAGAGCAGTGTCATGGTCCTGATGGTTCAAGATGGCTTTTCCAGTCCCAGGCCTTCTGTTCACATTCTGTTTAGCAGGAAGGAAAAACAAGGAGAAAGACAAACCTCCTCTCTTAAGAGTACTTCATAGAAGTTAAATATAACCATATCCACTTTTGTCCCGTTCTTCTGACATTTGGCCACTGCAGGGGGGCCTGGGGAATGTAGTCTTTATTTAGGTGGCTATGTGGACAGCAAAAATTCAAGGATGAAGCATAGAAAACGTATTTGGGGACAGCTAAACCTCTCTCCCACACCATCAAATGAAACAGACTATAGAATGAGGTTAGTGGCTTGAACCTAGTTCTGATCTCTAAATAAAACTAATGGTGAACCACTAAAATCCCTTCCAGTTTTATAATCCTACTCTATAAATCTTAAGTTTGGAATAGGAAAACAGAAAGCACATTTCCCAGACTTAGCTGATTAAAGTAGGTTCAGGGATGGGCATTTAATAACTAATGCTTAGTTGAGGCCTTAGTCTATATCAGACACTGTTCTAAGTGCTTGAGGTTGATTAACTTATTTAAATTCTTATATCAGCCCTATGAGATATTGTTAAAATCCCCATTTTATAGATGATAAACTGAGTCACAAGAGGTTAAGTAACTCAACTGAGACACAGTAAATGACAAACCCGGGAAGTTGACTTCTGAGTGCATGCCCTTAGTTAGAAACCTACAACCTCTAAAGTGACAAGTTGGTTCACTGAGAAGCAATCCTGGGGCCTTTGGGGGAATTATTGAGAAGGAGGCTCTTTTTTGTTGTTGTTACTAAACTAGTAGAACATAAGCCTGGAACTGTGGCAGCCTGGAACTACTTCAGAAGCAATGTGAAAGGCCATTGGGAATGAGGTCCAGGAGGAACACGGAACTGAGATGGGGAAAGAGGTATTCTGGTGCTAGCAGGATTCACTGTGTCTGAAATCAGATACCCCTAGATTTTTCAGGTATTTAAAATTTTTTATTCTCATCACTACCTGCACCTGCCCCACATACCTTTTTTTAAATTGAGCTTCTGAGATTCAGTAGAGTTGTCTTCTGACAACACAGTAAGTTAACCAAATTCAGTTAACATTTGTGGACCTATGTCTGAAGATCATTAAGTTGCATCACTGATTAAGACACTAAAGACAGAAGATGGAGTATGTTCTTAGAGCCACATGAATTAAGCAACTTAAGTAGTAACTTGTTGAGAAGTATGGAAGAATGGAAAGCAAGAAAGTTGCATATTTAGATTTGTAGGGGGTGGGGCTGAGAAGAGAAGACTGAAAATTCAGAGACAACTATCACAATAATGCTTAAGGTCTCTTTAATTTGCGTTCAACGCCTGGCTACATAACCTTGGGAAAATTCACTCCTCTAAGCCAACATTTCTTGTGTAAGAGGAGATTAAAGCTAGCATTTATATATCTTATTTGAGGTTGTGAGGATAATATGATCATACAGGTTAAGGGCTTAGGCCAGTGCCTGGAACACTAAATACTCAATAACATTAGCCTTCCATAGCAGATGTGAGATTATAGAAGCAGTTTGAGGGAAGAAGCTTCAGAAATGTGGGTTAGGGCAGCATTTCAGTATAACTAGAGAAGGCTTGTGGTTGGGGGGTCTAATTACTTTCAATTCCCGAGAGTAATTAAGACCTGAAGAACAAGTTGGGACAAAGAAAGTGGAGTAATGCTCCATTATATATATATATATATAATATGAAGCTAGTTTGGACCTATATTTATTTGGCAAATAAAGTTCCATTGAAGGTTTGGAAACAAAACGGTGCTGACGGATGGGGATAGCACTTGCAAAGAGATGAAAGGAAACTATGGCTTTTAAAAAGTTGGAAATTCCCTACTGTGGGAAATGTACTAAAGAGATTACAGTGATCTAGGCCTTTTCTCCTCAGAGTGATTCTAGATCTACAGCATCAGGAACATCTGGAAGCTTGTTAGACATGCAGAATCTCAGGCCCCACTCCAGGCCTACTGAACTGGAGACTACATTTTGATAAGATCCCTGTATGATTTTACGCACATTAGAATTTGGGAAGCACTGGTCAAGGCTAGAGAAAAACGCATGGATTTCATTGTTCGAAATACAAAAGAATGCAGGAATGTGGTCCCAAATCACTGGAACATCTAAATGTTGGGAATACAGTGGCTACACGTAGCATAGTTTTCTTCAGGCTCTGTCTCATTTGAGGTGTGTGCCTACCAAGTACAGAAACGTAGCACTAACCATTGATCTACATCCTATCAGTGTTCTTCACACTAAGACTGATGCTAAGGAGTAATTCTGGCTCCCCAAGTTTTAAATCTTTTAAGTGGTCTTGAAATTTTAGTGAATGATAACTCCTTGTTTATTGTGAATAAAGGAGAGTTGGATTCGTTATGTATTGCTGTATAACACATGACCCCAAAGCTAAGCAGCTTAAAGCAACAAACTATTCTATCACTGTCTCTGTGGGTCAGGAATCCAGGAGTGGCTTAGCTGGGTGGTTTGGCTCAGAATTTCTTATGAAGCTGTATCAAGCTGTTGACAGGGGCTGCAGTCAGTCATCTGAGGCTTAACTAGGGCTGAAGGATCTACTTTCAAGCTTGCTCACATAGTTGTTTGCAGGCCTCAGTTTCTCACCACATGTATGTATCCATAGACTGCCTGAGTGGCTTCATGGAATGGCAGCTGGTTTTCCCAGAGCTAGTGAGCCAGGGGAGAGAGACAGAGACAGGAGGAAAGAGACAGAGAGGGGGCACTAAAAGTGGAAGTTGCAGCCTTTCATAATCTAACGATGGAAATGACACACCATCACCTTTGCCATATGTTGGTCTCACAGACCAACCTTGGTACAATATGGTAGGGGATTACACAAGGGTGTGAATATCAGCAGGTGGAGGTCATTGATAGGCCATCTTGGACCCTGGCTACTCCAGGTGCAGCTTGTATAGCTGGGAGTGTCTTCAGTCTCTGTGGAGAGGAGGGTACTGAAACAATGTTTGGCTTGCAGATCTCATACCCATATTTAAACTTCAAGAGCTACTGATCCAAGCAGAAATGGATTTTAGTCCTAATTCATGGGGGAAAGAGGGGAATATGGAAGCAAAGAACACCTATTCACTTGAGATTGCCTTTATATTCCAAAAAATTGGATGCGGAACACTCTCAGCAGTTCTTTAATTCATAATTGCATCAAAAGTGGGGAAGGGATGTTTTACTTGAAAATAGTCAAACCGACTCCTCTAAACAGGCCATACTTGCCCACGTACTAACCTTCCTACATCAAAGGTCGGCCACAATGAATGATGAATATAACCAAATGTTGGGAAAACTTTTGTAGCTCCTCTTATCAACAGGCCTGCAGATTCTGCTTCAGGTGATGCCATATGCTTCTTGGTCAGCTCTGTGCATCTTTATGCAATCTCTCACACTGAACCGGGCATATGATGAACCCAACCCACTTTACCTCCCATTGTCTATGTAAACTATTAAAACTGAAAAAAAATTGTATAGAAGAGCTATTGTTGCCCATCTCCATGGAATTTTGGCTGGGATAGATACCTCCAGTTCCTATATAAAAAGTATTTAGGGACTTCCCTGGCAGTCCAGTGGTTAAGACTTTGCGCTTCCACTGCAAGGGGCTTGGGTTCGACCAGGGATCTAAGATCTGCATACCATGTGGCATGGCCAAAAAAAAAAATACTTTTTCTTCTTCATTACAGAGGTATTCAGAGGAAAAACTGAATACATCACTAATCATCAACATCACTAATCATCAGGGAAATGCAAATTAAAACCACAATGAGATAGCACATCACACCTTTAGAATAAACAAGAAATAAATGTTGGAGAGGATGTGGACAAAAGGGAACACTCATGCGCTGTTGGTGGGAATGTAAATTGGTGCAGCCACTGTGAAAGTTCCTCAAAATGTTAAAAATAGAACTACTATATAATCCAGCAATTCCACTTCTGGGTGTTTATTCAAAGAAAACAAAAACACTAATTTGAAAAGATATATACACCCTTATGTTCATTGCAGCATTAATTACAATAGCCAAGATATGGAGACAATCAACAGATGAATGGATAAAGAAGATGTGGTACATATGCAAGTTGTTACCCGTGCTTCTGACAAATTGGCTATGGGTGGAATGTTCCAAAGACCCCCTCCTGGAGTTCAATACATTTGCTAGAGTGACTAACAGAACCCAGAGAAACATTTTACCTACTAGATGACTGGTTTATTATAAAAGTTTATAACTCAGAAACAGCCAGGTGGAAGAGATGCATAGGGCAAGGTATGTGGAAAGGGCTCTGAGCTTGCATGCCCTCTCCAGACCCTCTCCCCAGATCTGCACATGTTCACCAACCTGGAAGCTCTCTGAACCCCAACCTTTTGGATTTTTATGGAAGCTTCATTACACAGACTGATTAAATCACTGGCCATTGGTGATTGAACTCAATCTCTAGCCTCTCTCCCTTCCCAGGAGGTTGGGGACAGGGTAAGGGGGTGACTGGGGGTGAGGTGGGAGTGGGATTGAAAGTTCCAGCCCTCTAATCTCAGGGTTGGTTCCCACAGCAACTGGCCCCCATCCTTAGATCAGTAGGGACTTCCCCAAAGTCACCTCATTAACATAACAAAAGACACCTTCAGGGCTCTCCTCACTTAGGAAATTCCAAGAGTTTTAGAAGCTATGTGCCAGGAATGGGTAACAAGACCAACTATATATTTCTTATTATAAATCACAATATCACACCTTCTAAGAAGACTAACACAAGAATTCAGCTAAAACATTGAGAATTGAAAAGTTAGCCATTATTTGATCTAACGTCTCCTTCAATATAATGGATTTTCTTTGGTATCCAAGACTTCTGATAAATGAATCTTACTTAGATTAAACCCAACTCTGTCTCCCTGAATTACTCACCAATTGGTTCTTGTTCTCTGAAAGAGTAGTTCAGCTTACTCTATGACTGCCTTTCAAATGCTATTAAATAAAAATGCAAGTTTTAATACTAGGTCCTCATCTTTGACCTTAGGGAGTCACTTAAATACTTTGACTCACTGTTTCTTCAACTGCAAAATGGCAAGTCCTACTTTGTTCATGTCATAGGGTTGTTGGGAAAGTAACAGTAACCATTTATTAAATATTTACTATGTTCTAGATATTAATGAGAACTTTATACACTGAGTTATTAATACTTCTAATCCTATGAGGCTGATGGTATTATTCCCATTTTACTGAGGAGAAAGTTGAGGCTGAGAAAAATTAAATAACTTGGCCAACTACTACAGAGTCATAGGACTAGGATTTGAACACAGTTCTGTCTGGCAGCAAATTCCTGGACTTAATCATTTTACTCTTTGGCCTGCTATGAAAGAAAGTACTTCATAAATTTCAATTATTCAAATATTTCAAATGATTTCCTTTAGCCTTTTCTCCAGGTGAAACATTCTCATTTTTTTTCAGTTATTCCTTGAAGAACTATCATTTCCCCAGCCCATATCATTAGATTCACTGTCCTCATGGAGTAGCATGTTTTTAAGGTTCCCACTTAATATATCCCAGCTAGAATGGGAAGTGATGTCCTAATGTGGCTAGAGTTAGGAACAATATTCCACAATGCTTCTCCAGCTCATAACATGTATGTTCTACCTGTTTCTGAACCCAGACAAGCTAAAGCTTTGTTATCATCCTCCTCAATAGGCTGCAAGGGTCAAACATGCTGAAACTTGTGTCTGAAATGAATGAATCAGTGTAGAATCTGAGTTCAACAACTTTTTTTTTTTTTTTTTTTTTTGCGGTATGTGGGCCTCTCATTGCTGTGGCCTTTCCCGCTGCGGAGCGCAGTCTCCGGACGCACAGGCTCAGCGGCTATGGCTCACGGGCCCAGCCGCTCCGCGGCATGTGGGATCTTCCCGGACCGGGGCACGAACCCGTGTCCCCTGCATCGGCAGGCGTACTCTCAACCACTGCGCCACCAGGGAAGCCAGAGTTTGTGGATTTTTAAAGAAATAAGTCAGAGTGGATTTTTTTTTTCCTTTAAAAAAGTCACACCACTGAGTTGCATTTTCTTGAGTGGGAGAGAAAGGGAGGGGTGGGCTGCCGGGACGTTCCTAACTTTGGGTACCCAAAAGCAAGTATGTGGAGAAGAGAGACTGAGATCCACCGCTTCTGAGGCAACTTTCGTATCAGCTGCCTGGGCTAAGAGGTATGAGATTAAGAGCAGTGAGATTATGTTATGGCTCTTGTTTCAGCTGAAGACAAAGTGTAGACTGCATAGTAGGATCCCACTGGATGCCTGTTAAGTAGGTTAGGTTGAAGCATGTGATTATATCTGATGGATGGGTGGGAAACTCAGTGCCAGGTACCCTGGAGGTGCTCAGTCGATATGGGTTCATCTTAGCAATAATGCTGAGGCTTCAACTACTACTTGATGGTAGTAGTTGACGGGCAGAGCAGGAATCATCATCGAAGCTGGGAGGGTCTAGCACTAGGTGTTTAGAAAAATCATTTCATTTCTTATGTTTTGGGGGATGAGAACTAAAGGGGACTAGTGTATTTCTTTGTGCCCCGAGAATCGCATGTATTTATATTTTGGCCTTGACATGGTCATAAAATATGTTTTCTTTAAAGGAAAAATTTATGGAAAACTCATATTCATGTTGAATGATTTTAGGGTTGATTTGTTATTTATGCATTTCTTTCTAATTGTGTTTTTTTCTTTTTACATTGCAAAAGAAGTAGACTCTGGCTATGAAGTCCAAACTATCACTGGGGAAAATGAACTTCACCAAGTCATTTGTCATGACAAAAATGGCTTATCAGTCATAGTTAAAACAATCTAGGAGTTGGTAAAGATATTTTGATTTGTTCTTGTGAAAGATTTACTTCTTAAGACAAGTCCAGAATACTTAAAATACTGAAGTGCAAATACTTAGACAGCAAATGTATTTAAACCTCAAAACTCAAAAACATTTAGGAGACCATGTATTTGCCTATGGGATCAATAAAGCACTTGAAAATATTTTGTTTTATAGTCACACATTTTATTACAAAGTTCTTTTATTTTGTACCTAATAGAAAAGCAAGTTTGGAGTCTATTTACAAGTACTATATACATTTACATATATTACATACAGTTAATGAATTTAAAGAAAATGGGCAGAGAAACACAATATATATGGAAGAATATGCCACTGTACATGGTTTATTATCATGGTCCTTAGTATTACTGAATCTTTACTATAGTAATAAATACAGTTCTATATTTACACATCTTATAAAACATCTCATAAATGTATTTTTTTCAATTCCAAGTTAAAACATCTGATCAAAATAAACATGCTTATATAAAAATAAATCTGCCTAACAGTCTTTTGGTTTGGATGTAGTGAAGCTAATGTAGTATAATAGAAATTATTAATTAATCCTTTGACCTTTAGTATTTAATAATTTTGCCTTGTACAATACCTAACACATGTATTAAATATGGAATAAGCAGAGAAGTCATGTTCTTGACATCAGGTAGGTTGATCCAAAGACAACATAGCTAAAACCAAGCTAAATAAACAGGATAATATATTACCAAGTTCCTGTTGAGTCAAAAGTGGTTTCAGACATTGTTGCTAAAGCTACTAGAGGTACCTGTGAGAAGTTATATCAGTGGATTTAGTTTATGCTGTGTCTGCATTTGATTGTTACCTTATGATGCACATCAGTTTGAATCAAGTGATAAAACCTCCTGTGAAAAACGTGCACTCACCCAGGGGGAAAATAATCCCAGGTTGCTTACCGTCTTTTCTGCGAATGTCCATTGCCGGCAATGGAGTTTTCTTCGAACCTCTGGGCACCAAGGAGTTAAAAATGAATTAGACAAGACCTCATCTGTACATCATTGCCTTCATGGCAATTTATGAATTTAAGTTCATTTTCCTTTCAAAGTATTTGTAAGCAGTTTTATTCCACTGAGGGTGGAACCATCTAGTGCTGATACCTAAAATCTAGCATCTCTAAAAATGATGTGACTATGAATGAATTAATAGTGCCTTATGTTATCCATTCACAGGGGTATTGGTGACCTGGAAGGATCCTTTCTGAGGAAAGGTGATGCAGTACTAAAACATCTCCACATGGTCATTAAAATGAAATCCTACTGGTCACAACCATTACTTAGTAATGTAGGCCATTTAAAAACTTTTATTTTCCTAATACCTCCAACCATATATGAAGGGGTTTTCTGGTTTAAAACCCCTTTCGTAAGCAAGTGGGTTGAAAAAGAATTAAATTGAAATCATGGAGAATTTTTTGAACATTTCAATCTGTTTTTAAAATATTTATATATATTTTAGGCTTACCTGAAGAGTGTGACTGAGTTATATAGCTTGAACGAGTTATATAAGCAGCATTTAGACTTATTTTTCACTCTCTTGTATCAATAATTATCAGCTTTTTGACACTGAGAGGTTTTTTTTTTTTTTTTAAATCAAGTTTCCACTCAGCTCTTTTTAGTTACTGCTCTGATATACTCAACCTCACATTTTTGGGTTTTCAATTTTTGAAAACTTTCTCTCACATATTAATTAGAGACATGGGACAAATGCCACAGATGAAAGATGACAGCTTTCGGTCATCGGATAAGCTGGTGGTGACCCAGAATTGGAAGGCAGGTCATAGGGTCTGCTGGCACTGGTGAAGGTTACCAAGGCCTGGGTTGAGTCACAGGACTGTTTCTCAACATCATCAGAGTTAATAGACATCAGGCTTGTGTGTTTCGATCTTGTCCAGAAGTGGGTTTGCTTTCCCAGGCTCCCCAGATCCTCCTTAAAATGAGGATTGAAGAGGATGTAGAGAAGGGGATTGAGACATGCAGGAAGGGGGACAATCACCAGAAGGATAAACTTAATTACTTCAGGGCTGACGAATGTGAGGTTCAGTAAAGAGGAGAAGGACAAGAAAGCCACCGGGCAGTAAAGGATACAGTTGGTGAAGAGCAACAGAGCAATGTGCTTCACCATAGAACAGTCCCAAATATTCTCCAGGTCTCCCTTTTCCAAATTGCAGTAGAGCTTGGTGTAGGCAATGGTCATCACGAGGAAGCAAAGGGAATTGAGCAAGACGAGGGCCACCATGTAGCCTGTGGCGCTGGGCTCCCCAAAGGGCAGAGGCAGGCAGAGCGGGGAGGCGCTGTACTCGCTGCCGCCCAGCAGAGGAACCGCGGCGATGGTCGCCGCCAGCATGGCGCAGAGCGCAACGATTGCTTTCAGACTGGAAAAAGGAGTTTTCGTTTCGGATTTTGCAGAGCATTTCACAGAGAACCCACGCTCCAGGGCTGCCAGGGTAAGCAGGAAAACCGAGGATTCCGAAGCAAAAATGGACAAAAACCCGACGACCTGGCAGCCGACCCCCTGCTCCCACCACGCACCGTGCTGCGCAAAGCTGCCAAAAGTAAAGGCATCCACGCCAGCCAGCACAGCACTGGAGACCCCCGTGAGCATGTTCACCACGGCTATTAACCCAATTAACAGTTTTACAGAGGAAATGTACAGAGGGGCTCTGAACACGGTTGAAGTCACCAGGGCATTACACGTCAGGGCCAAAACTGCTATGGTCCACACTCCAATGCGGATCAGCCAGCTACCGAACAGGTATTCGCAGAGTTTGAAAGGGCCTAGAGGTCCAAGGAAGAAAAAGACTGGGTATCAAATTAGGGTTCACAACTTTTGCCAAATTACCTCTTTGTTTCTCTTGTTAGGACACCAAGAGATAGAGACCAGTAACAGCCATGGTAACACACAGTTCCCTTATGGCATACTCCACTTTATTAAACCATTATTTAATATAAAGGTGAATATACCGGGTGCCCAGATTTTCAAGCTATGCCCAGAGAAATGGAGCCGGGGAGTTTAAATCACTGGATTCAGGTCCCCCAAATACAGCAGTGTGAGGGCCAGGTAACAAGTCAGATCTCTGGTTTTTGTTTTTTTTTTAATAAAGTTTTTTTTTTGTTTGTTTGTTTGATGTGGACCATATTTAAAGTCTTTTTTGAGTTTGTTACAATATTGCTTCTGTTTTTTTTTTGTTTTGTTGTTTTGGTCTGGAGGCATGTGGGATTTTTTCTCCCCGACCAGGGATCGAAGCCGCACCCCCTGCATTGGAAGGCGAAGTCTTAACCACTGGACCACCAGGGAAGTCCCTCCTGGGCGTTTTATGATATTTGTCCAGAATGCTTCAAAAAAGGTTCTGTAAACAGGGAAGGAGAATCCTAGGGAAATACTCAGTGATGTTAGAAGAGGAAGTATGAAGGTGCATTTCATGAGAATGTCATCTTAGGTTTACATTGACGTTTGACGTTTAGGTGCAAGGAACCATCAAATTGTTGAAAATGAAATATCAACCCTCCCCAGCTGTCTTTTTTTTTTTTTTTCAACTGGCCTATCCTATTTCAGGGAATGGGACAAACAATTAAGTGAATAATATATATAGTTTTTACTTATCTCTAAAACTATTATTTGCTTTAACCAAATAGCTATTTAGAGAAGACTTACAAGAAATCACTGTCAAAAATCAGTGATTACATGAAGCAAGACTGTTGCATACCAGACTAAACAGCTAATATTATTTTAAAAATTACATATACTTCTAACTATAAGATTGGTTCTTTCATTTCCATTAATCTGAATCAAAAGTCTCCTACAAAGATCCTATTTATGAATGGAGACCAACTCCAGGGAACGAACATTTGTATTTTAAAGGTCCCCATGGGGTGGGATATTGATGAGCTGCAAAGATGGCACAGATTTTGCCTTGAAGTGTAGCCAAATGTCCCTGATGGCCTCAGAATTAAGGGTGGGTACTGCTGTTGAGCAGTTCTGATGCCTTTCTCACCTGGGGAAGGTGAGCATTGCACCGAATGAAGGGCTTTCAGGTCTTCCTCAAAATCAAGCAGGAAATCTTCAAGATCACGCTCATCTGCAGGAATGAGAAGTTCTGGAATGATTAGTTCTGTCTCTCTTTTCAGGGGCCAACTTCCAGGGAGGAGAGTCCTGGATTGCCCTAGAGACATGAAATGTCACAAAGGGAACTGAGGGTCAGACATCCCACTTTTCCCTGGGCTTTCTTGCAAGTCTATTATAAAATTGCTTTGGGATGTTCTACTCAAGCTACTATATGACAGAATTTCAGCAGAACTGGGGGCAAGGGACAGTAACCCTGGACTCCCTGTCATAACGTCGAAGCTCTCTCATTCTGTTCTTGTTCCCTGGAGCTCACGATGGCCCCAAATTGCACTGACCTAAATTAGAGAGAGAGCGTGGGCCTCTCCATTCAGTGGAAGAACCACTTTATCCAATTTTCTAACACTTAGATAGCTATAGTGCAAATGTTCTGAGCTGTGTTCTCTGAGTACAAGAGGGAGAATTAGTAAGTTTCAATCTTTCTGGGGAATTCTGCTTAACAGAGGACAAATCAAGTAACTGGTGCTTGGATTAGCTATCCATGAAACAGGAGTTTTGTGATCTAACACACTTACTGATTTAATTGGTCTGGGGTGAGGTTTGGGCACCAGTGTTTTTTAAAAGCTTCTGTGTGATCACAATATATGGACCAGGGTTGCAAATCATTGTCCTTGAAAATAAACTCCACGAAGAACCTTGTCTCTCTCGTTCATTGTGTGCCTCTAGGGCATAGAACAGTGCCTGGCACACAGTAGACACTCTAATTGTTTATTTTTTGGGGGGGAGGGTTGAATAAATATAGTAGAAATTAGGGTGGGTGAGGCAGAAAAAGCAAAAATGAAAGCAAGAACAAGAGCAAGACATGTGCTGTAGCCTAAAATTAAAAAAGCCAAGGGCTATAATACCAGCTCCTTAATCAGGTCTGTGTGCAGGAAGAAAAGTTAAGATAATGTGCAGACAGACCGAATCGTACTTGCTTGGGAATCAACAAATCATTAAGACCCAAAGGAAGAAAAGCCAGTCTATTTAGACTCTGTGCAAACTTGCAAGGTTGGCAGGGAAAGGAAATTGGGGGCTGCCCAGAGCACTGCCTCATTACCACAGGTGTGGTTTGAGGTACATTGTTGTCTATTTAAGTCAGGTCTTGCTTCAAGGAAAGCCAAGTGCTTTACAGACATTATTTCATTTCACTTTCCTGACAGCTAGCCTTTGTCGGGGGTAGGTGGGGAGAATGTTTTAGGATTAGTTGGATAAGAAGTTGGATTCTTAAGCCCTTCTGCTGAAATATGGAGGCATCTAAAATGTCTATATCCTCCACTCCCCACTGGGGTTTAAGAATAAAAATAGATTGTATTTTCTGGAGAAAAAAGCAGAGAAGCATGTTTGAAAAAGTTATCCACAGGGATAAGGCCCTCAAAAAAGTTTATGAAAATATTGATAATCAATTTTAATATTTACCCCTGAGGACAATATGTGCTAAAAGGGATCTAATTGTAAATATAAGTATTAAGAAATCCCTTAGAGAAAAGATGACTTTTTAGAATGAATCCTAAAGGAGTTTTCTCTTTCTCTAAGAATCTTTAAAAAGTGGGATTGATCCTCAACTTGCTGGGGTGATTACATAGGGACTTGTTTGGAGTTCAGATGATCTGCTCGATGACTTTTCAAGCCCCGTTCAGACACAATTTCATCACAGTGACATAGCAGCTCTTACCTTGAACTTGAAACATTCCAGCATCTTTCTTATGAAGATCATCTGCACTGCTGTTGTCGCCTTTATTCCATTGATTAGAAATTTTATAGACATTTTCACATACTCCAAATGCACAGCACTGATATGCATAAGGCATTTCTATAACCCTTTGAATGAACAAAACCAAACAAAAACACACACTTAAAGAAATAGATTGTTAAATACAGTGCTCATCTTTCACTTAATAATTCTGCCTGTGGATCTTAGCCTTAATAAGTAGTCTAAAATATTAACTATGTGCATAAAGATGTTGATTACAGTGCTATTCATAACAACGGAGTTATTAAAAATTATTGCCATGAAATGTTGACAGTTGCTGAGGCTGAGTGATGGATATATTATTTTCTCTACTTTTGAGTTTGAAAATTTCCATAATAAAAACACTAAAAAATGACTGTTAGGAAAATTGTAACACCATTAAAAAGTGCTTATGGTATGACATAACATAAAGTGAAAAAAGGTGATATAAGTTTGTATACGTACTGTGATTCTAACAATTAAAAATACATTGGAAACAAAATCTGGAAGGAAATAACATAAAACTTTGTTTAAGGGTATTTGTAGACATTTTTTCCTCTCTTTTATTTTCTAAACTCTCTTTTGGGGTTATGGTTTTAAAGTATGTAAAAAGTACTGTGGTTTAATATATATACAGAATATATATATGTGTATATACATATATATATGTGTATATACATATATATATATATAATCTTTCAAGGGACTTTATCGCTAATAAGTGTAACAGGTTTTAAAGAGCATTACTTAAGCAAATATTAATTTAGTACATTTTATTAGAACATATACATAAGCAAGACGAATTTAAACATGTCAACAGGAGTACAATTACGTTATAATGTTATTTAATTACATGTCCTAGTTTGTATCTCACGGATCAATGGTTTTCAAACTCTTTCCATGAACTCTGTGGTTCCAGGAGGCATCTTTGAAGAAGGAAGGAAGTGTGGTCAGGAAGACACGTTCTCCCACTCCAGGGCTTGTCCTAACAATGCCCCAGGGGTGGGGGACTTGAAGGCATGAAATGCAATTCAAAAGAGTCCCATAAATTTTGAAAACCTCTATAACACGTCTATTGTTTCACATGACCACAAATGTATCTTATTAGTTTTAATGACAAACTCACTTGAGTTCTGGAAAGTTTTCAGATGATATCAAGCTCTGTAAGGCATGATTTCCTGTTAATTTTAAGTGAGTTAAACCATGTAACCCAGTTACAGGAAAAGACGACAGGCGGTTGGATGATAGGTCCCTGCAAAACATCAAACAACAATTGGCTTTTAGTCTGTGTTAGCATAAAACGATTATGTTAAAAAAGCAACCTAAAGATGATTAAACTGCTCCATAAAAACTTCTAAGCAGGGTCCTTCCTCTTAATGGTAAAAGGAACCATTTTGGTTTTAGCTCCTGAACAACTCTTCTATTTACCATCAGAATTGCAGGAGAAAAATGTTTTAATCACACCCAAATTGTAATGTCTACATTCAGCTTAATTCTGCCAGATGGGGACATCTAAAATCAAGTGGAGGGTGCTACACATAATTTGAAAAGTGGTGCTGACTAGATCAAGTTAGGGGTGAGGGGGAAAACATTGTTGGGGGTTTATTTTCTTCCTTCTCGCCATAACTTCTGTCTGACCAGTTCCTTCTTTGTCTCTGAGACACAGGAGAGAGGGAGAGGAAAGAGCAAGAGATGGAAAGGGAGGGAAAAAATGGACAGGAAGATTTTCTGTTAGTCAGGATGGCAAACTGTAAAATGAAAGACCTTTAGAACTGAACTGATTACTTAGTCCATTCCACCTGATGGCTCAGCAAAATTGGAAAATTTCACCTCAATCACCAGAACCAGCTGTCACCCAGATGGTCATTTATCCACATAAGGACGCACATGGCCTTGGAGGGGTGGGGGGTGGGAAGTGGGGTGCTCCTTTCTGGTGTGATCCAGCTCCAGTGCAGGAGACACTGAGGGCTGGGCATTCTGTGTACTCGGGCTTTTTCAGCAAAACCAACATTTTTGATTAATCAGATGGGGCCCAATTATTAAAAGACATGCCATAAACAAGTCATGAAATACTCACAGCTTTCTTAGAGATGGCAAAGTGGAAAATGCATTGGGGTGAATAATGGCAATTTTGTTCCAAGCTAAATTCCTATTAAAAAAAAAAAAAAAGGCAAGTGAGAGGATTATGTAAAAGAAGACTGTGTGAAGTTTTACCATATATATTCATTCTTCTAACAAAATGTAATTTCCATTCAGGACAGGAGCAATTAACTTATCAAATCATCTTTCAGAGGCAGATATTAATAGTATAAAATGATGAAAGAGAATTTTAAAGCAACCTTGTTTAAATCAATCCAGGAAAATCCTTCAGGTGGATACTTCAGATTTTACTCTCTTCTTGCTAAAAAGTTGACTTTAACATGGTTGTAAAATTTTATTAGGGCATTTCTAAGATGAGTAGGGGTCAGGGAATTGGAAGAGACAGGAACTTCTGAGGCTCTTCCTCTGACAGGCAAGTAAATTTTAAGTTATAAAATGTCCCCGGATATGTAATGAAACTCAACAAAAATTTGTGTACATTGTCCATGTATGTCAGGCCTTAAGAGAAACACAGAGATACTTTAAAAAAAAATTCCCAATAAAGAGAATGGACATTTAATTCTTTTTTTTTTTTTTTTTTTTGTGGTACGCGGGCCTCTCACTGTTGTGGCCTCTCCCGTTGCGGAGCACAGGCTCCGGACGCGCAGGCGCGGCGGCCATGGCTCACGGGCCCAGCCGCTCCGCGGCATGTGGGATCTTCCCGGACCGGGGCACGATCTCGTGTCTCCTGCATCGGCAGGTGGACTCTCAACCATTGCGCCACCAGGGAAGCCCCTGGACATTTATTTCTTAACTGGGAAATGAAGAAGAGAGGGGCTAGCATATGTTAGAAATAAAAGCCTTTGATAACAAAATCTACAATTTATTGAGAAATAAAATTCACTCACCCCTTCCCTCCACAGACATATATGTAATGAAATGTAGATAATTTTACAGGAATAAGAAATTTCACATTTTAGAAAAAGAGCAATGAACTTAAAATTCGTATTTTTAAAATTCATAACTCAGAAGGGAACTAAAGTGTAGACATTTGAGGAAACTGAAAGTGATCACTGTCAACTTTTCTCTAGCACATAAAAGTAATTTATTCATGGTGTTGGGCCCCCTGAGTTACTTAGGATAAATGGTATTCACAGAACATTTACATTCTCATTTGAAAGGCCCCTGAACTGGGGAAAACTGGAAGCCTTTTTAGTTTTCTCCTTTCATCGATGGCAGAACAAAAGAAAATTCCAGCTAACGAGGGGAAGGAATGGCATGGAAGGAGTGGGAAAGCTACAAATGGGAATTGGGCAGGAGACTGTCTTCTGTTGAGCTGCTCATCAAATACGTGTCCAGTGAGGGTTGCAAGCCCTGCCATCTGCACTAGATGCTGGGGATAAGAAGATGAAAAAATTCTTGTCGTTTTCAGGTAGGGCGTGGTGTACCTGATGGCGGTGCTGAGTGCTGAGTCCTGTAGCAGAGAATGTGCAAAGCACATCAGAGTGGAGAGGGCTCAGAGACAGGAGATGTTGTTCTTATGGGATGGACAGGGGCAAGTTAAGAGTGGGGAGGAATCCAATGGGCAACAGGACCAGGAGAAACAATGGTCCATGTGTCAAGGGACTGGGAACTGGTGGGTGAGAGATGAAGGTGTTCCAGGGGGTTGGAATCAGATTCTGAAGGATGGTGCTTGGAAGTTTGGTTTTGGTATTGAAGACAATAGGGGAATAACAGAGGATTTTTGAAGCAGGGAAGTAACATGATTCAATTTCTACTTAAGAAAAATTCTCTTTGGAGAATGAGATGAATGGGTAAAGACTGATGGTGGAAAGTCCGGTAAGGAGGGTGATGACAGTGATCTAGGAGAGTGATTCATGGGTCTTTGGTAAAGAATATTTAAGTTCTACTCTCTTAGCAAATTTCAATTGTACAACACAGTGTTATCAAATATATCAACCTTTGATATATTTGAAAAAGAACTAACTTTTGGAAAGAGCCAGAACTCCAGCCTGGTGAACAAGGCAGGTAATAAAAGTAGGTAATGTACAATATCTTTGTTTCACATTTATTTTAAAAAGTTAAAGAACTTCACAAGCCGATTTTAGACCAAAAGTAAGGAAAGGGCAACACAATTAAATTCAGAGCAAGATGATTTTCAAAGTGAATTTTTGGGAGAAACTGATTCTCCAAGGTGAATTTAAAATGTTTTGAGGAATGGTATTATTTTATGAAGGTATAGTCTCTTAAATGTTGAGAAAAACTTTAGGAAAGAAAGGGTTTTTAACAACATCCTGCAGTTTAAACATTACATATTGTCACCGTTCACCAAAATTACATCGAAATCCAGTTTCAGGATGGAAAAAAATCTGTCATGCACAAAAAATCTGTTACCGTTTTTTTTAAACTTATGGTTAATATATGGTATTTTCAGGTAGTGTGTGGTCTACCTGATGTCAGTGCTGAGTGTTGAGTCCTGTAGCTCAGAATGTGCAAAGCACATCAGAGTGGAGCGGTATTTATGGTATTTTCAATATATATTAATATATATAATAATCTATTATAGTATATATTAAAATATAATATATTATACATTTACATAATATATTAATATCTATAATATATGTCAAATACATGGTATTTTCAATCATAAAATGGAATTTAATATTTACAAATCTTAGTCATCTGAGCAACAGAAGCATTTTCCAGGACAGTTGTGCTTAAACCTTAGTGTACTTGTTAAAATGCCGATTCTCAGGCCCTACTCCAGAGGGTCTAACTCATGAGGCAAGTGAGAACCTGGACTCCGCATTTTTTACAGTCACCTCCAGGTGATTCTTAAGCACTTAGGGAGACTCACATTGAAAAACTGTTTGACCAGGAGAGAAAAACAGGCAGGAAGAACTGTGTGGTCACCCCGGTTTTGCAGGCAGAACAATCTCCGCCAATTCCCAGCTAGGAACAGAAATACATTTTGTAGGCAGTTCAATAGCTTGGCCTCCTTCCTCTTTATCAGAGTTTCACGTCTGCTGACTGGCAGAGGGCAGATTGCAAATTTACTGCTTTTGAACCTGTTCCTGGAAATGATCATGAGCAAAATATTTGCCTTCTCCTAGCAGATACATGCACAAAGGCCCAACAGTACAAGTATACAGTGAAAAGAAAATATTAGGGGAAGACCCAAAAGAGATAAAAAGTGCTCGATGTTGGGGAAGCTGCCGAGAGAGAGTACTCACAGAGAGCGGAGGCTAAACAACTGCTGGAAGGTGTTGGCTCGAATTTCACACATTTCATTATGTCGCAGGTCTCTGAAATGACAGGTTCCAAAGATTCATTTCAGAGCCACAGGTTTCAAAGATTAGTCTTCAGAGAACTTTTACAGAGGGGTCACCTGCCCTCAGTCACAGGAACACATGAACTACGACTACCGAGTGACACTGAGAAAAATTTCTTTTTGTTTAAAAAAGAACACTGCAATGTATCCACACAAAAAAGTATTGCCTCTCTTTCAAAGCCGCTCTTCCCTTTGGGTGAATCTGAAGCTATATTCCGAATGCCAACATCATTCAAACACCTTGAGGATGCCTCTCTCTGCCCTCTGAGTCTTTCTTATATCCTTGGAGGGTCTTCAGGAGTGTCAAGTTGTTACCTTTCAAGGTGGATTTTTTTTCCCCTCCCTTCCTCGCCCAAAGGCATTCGGAGAAAAATTAAGCAGAAAAGGATAGATGGTTAGTATTGTTTTGACCAAAACCAAAGCATGACTATAAAGCAACAACGCTGATGTTTTATGGAGGAGGCAATTTTCAGAGAGGAATTCTAAAATGTTTCATGCATAAGTAGCATCAATGGCACCTGAAATACGACTAATACGGCACCTCTTCTGAAGCTTACTATTGTGGTTTAGAATAGAATTTTTTTTTTTTTTTGGCCGCACGCACGGCTTGCCGGATCTTAGTTCCCAGACCAGGGATCAAACCTGGGCCCCCCGCAGTGAAAGTGCCAAGTCCTAACCACTGGACCGCCAGGGAACTCCCATGAAGGTTACTATTGTGAAGCAAACATACCAACAAAAGTACCCCCATATTAAAACGTAATGCCATGCATATGAGCCTCACTGTGTTCAGGAAAAAAAACAAAACAAAACAAAAATATTGCCACTCATTGGAGGTGTAAGTTCAAAAAAGTTCCAAAGCTCAAATAAACCCAGTTCATTACTATACCAGGTTAGGAAAAAAAAAAAAACCCACAACATACTAAATGCCTTACTTATAGTATAATGCATGGTAAAATAATATCGTCTATGTCTCCCAACTTTACAGACATCCTATACAGTCACAGCTCCTGTGTGTAAGAAGGGAAAGCATCACATGTCTCCCCAGTGAACCACAGGGTAAGCAAACCAATGACCCCTGGAAATGTGAGTTTTGGCTCTTGGTTTGCGCTTGGTGACTTAGAGACTCTTACAGACATACATTTTCTGAAGCTTTCGGCAGACTGAAAAACTGGGTAAATCTTCTAGCAGGTTATAAGATAGATCTCTGAAAAACAGGAGGTACAAAAGGGAAAAATCTGTTACATATTAATTGTAAGGAAACATGCTTTGCTCTCTTTTCCCCTCCACCATGATCTAGCTCCCAAAGGCAGACTATGAACTTTTCCCCAGCCCTGATGTGCAGCAGGTAGTCATAGGCATTATTAGATTAAGCAGTAGATTCAGATGTCAACTGAAATGTAACTGTTATACTTCTTTAATTGATTTAAATAATTTACTTAATGAATTTATTTATGTTTTGTTAGTGATGATCTACAATGTTCTAGCTATTATCTTACAGAAATGAGTACAAATTAAATTAAATAATTGTGCCTCTGTTTCTAAGAGCTGCTGTATCTCTGCAGCTGAGAGAATCATTGTTGGTTCTTTTCTAATCAACAGAAAAAGAATCCCAACAACAATTCAAAACATAGCACTAACTTTGAAATCAATCATTACAAGGGGGGAAAAAGAATCTAAGGAAGTCTTCAGCCCAAACTCAACAAATTACAGAATAACAAAAACATCTGGACATATTTATAGTATAATATAACTAATCTGAAACAAGCCATGGTAATTTGCAGAAAGCTTAAAAAAAGAAAGCTGGTAGATAAAGTAACAGATATATATATATATATATATACATATATATATATATGTATATATATATAAATCTTGCCTCATGTTTTAAAAGTTATCAGCTAATCAACTAACTCACTTTCAGGCCTGATTCTAATTCTTAAAACCAGATCACCACTATGCAACTGAAAAATCCATATTGTTTTCTGAGAGGGTTTTAAATTACTTTATTTTTGAAATTGATCACTTTATCTTACATTTATTGAATAAATAGAACTTAAGTAGAAATACAGTTCAATTTACTACACATGAATAATTCAGATAAAGCTGTGTGCAAACACAAATTTGTAGTTTACACTAGAGATTTGAAAGACCAAACCAAACCAAACCAAACCAAACCAAAACAAAAATGCCCCACACCTATGCACAAATACAGCCGATTAACAATATGGTGTGTATTTTTGGAAAGTAGTGAATGTGATAAAATGGACACACATATTATCAAAGCTGATAATAATCTGGTTCACTCATTTCCACAGACAGCAAGGGGAACAATCCTTCCTGTGTAATTCTTAGTAGAGGGTACATGAAACCTTCTTCTACATAAAGACACAGTGTCACCACCTTCCTACCTATTACCTAATGATTTTCATGGCTAGCATTGATCAAGCACTTCTTATATATAGACACTGTGTTTACAGCTTGACCTGAATTATTTCATTTAATCTTTGTGGTCACCTTATGAAGGAAACATCTGTGTTGATTCCCATACAAAGCAAAGACTAAGATCACCAGCTAGTAAGTGGGGAAAGCCACACACAGTCAAGTCATTCCCATGGAGAAGAAGCAACTTGGAGGCAAAATCAGTCATGTACAGTGACATTGCCTCACGTAACAGCTACTCAGTGGATGACGCAGCCAAAGGAAGAGAGCTCTCAGACCTGTACTTCCAGAACAGAAAACAGAGTGGAGTTAATGTCACGACCCCGGGTTCTACTATCAACTTTCATTCTACTTCGTTGATATGCGGGATGAAGCATTGATGTCTTTTTCAATTCTCTTCTTTAACGAGAAGATGCTTGCTTTGCTGATCTTGCAGGGTTGTTGTGAAGAGCAAATCAACGCTACAGGTTGATGTGCTTTGAAAATGGCCGGATACTGCCATTAATGCAGTTGCTGTCTTTCAGGCCTTTCTAGGTTTCCACTCCAGGAAAGAATAATGGTGTAAAGGAAGTGAGAAAGACGATGATAAGAGCTAACATGGTCAAAGAGTTTGCAGTGCTCCAGGTGCTGGTATAAGTGTTTGACGTGTAGTAACTTATTGCGTCCTCATGACGATCCCCTGAAGGAAGTGGCTACACCTCTTATTTTATAGGCTGGGAAATGGAGCCCCGGAAGGGATAAATAACTCGCTCAAGATACTGTGATAGCATAGAGGCCGGATTTGAACCAGAAAAATAGACCCCAGAGCTTTTGCTCTTAATCAGTTCGCCAGTCAGCCTCGGTGTATGCAGTTTTAGACCCGGGTGGTTTACCATTCGCTGTGTGACATACTGGAGACAGATGCGATTTAAATACTGGCTCCCTATTTATTAGTTACAGTATGTGAAATCCTGGTCATGTTACTGAGCCAGCTTCCTGAAGAAATGAGGATAATTATGCTTATTCTTGGTGTGGTGGGCAGAATTCGAAGACGGCTCCTGAGATTTCCACCACCTGGTGTCTATACTTGTTCTCCCAGTTATTCAATCAAACCATCTGCATTTGAATTCGAACTCTGCTACTTTCTTGCAGTGTGATTTTGACAGATGTACTTTACTTCCCTAATTCTCTCTTTCCTCACCTGTATCTATACCTTCTAGGGAGATACGAGGTGAGGAAGAGGAGACTTGTTCTTAATCCCCTTCCTTTATACATGAATGACTCACTTTAAGGCTGTTACGTGGTTTATTGCAACTCCTATCACTGAGCAACTGCGGCCTGAAAGTGACGTAGCGGGCTGGGGAGAGGGGAAGGCAGAATCACTGAAGAACATTCCCATTCTTCCACTTGACATTTGTAGAGCTGCTTGTGGTTCTGTTACTCCGGAAAGCTTGTGGTGGAATCACAGGCGTTCGACTGCCGCAGAAGTCTGCCATGTGAGAACAGAGCCATGCGAGAGACTAAGGGTGCTTTCACTACATCCCAGCAGTGCTTGAAAAGGTGATCACAGGGCGTTGAGGGGGGAGGCTGAACACGGAAGGTCAGAACAAGGCTCTCCCAATTCCTATCAACTACTTTTTGTAAAATGTGGGAAGGGCAGAGGAAAAAAGCCCCAAGTCAACAGAAATAACATATGCAAGCTGTTTAGCCATTAGATGAAACATTAGAACATGGCACCAGCAACCATACCGGAAGAATGTTTGGTTGCCTTTATCAAGGTCTGTGTGGGTCTGATAATTTTATTTTGGCATCCATATTGGGGTTTTGATCCATGATTTTCTTTTTTTTTTTTTTCCTGCTCTGCAGAGGATTTGGGGCTGGGGGCAATGAAGTTATTTTGGCTTGTTCATATCCATTTTCTGAAGGGAAATGTGTGCTAGTTGAAACTCTAATGGGAGACTGTTTGGGACTTGGAAACAAGGGGTACGTCGTTGCCATTATTACCAGGGTCACATCTGAGAGCCACTTCCCTGGCCCCAAGTAGGCAAAGGAGGCCTGACCTCCTGAAAACCTGCGAGGAAAGAACTTTCTCCTCTTTTAAAGGATTATTGAAATAATGTTGGTCATTTCACCCCCGTTTACACAACATTATTGCTTTACTGACACGCACAGCACTTGGAGATTCGGTAACTGATCGCAGACAGTTTGAGGAAGAGATGAGATCTGTGCTCCAGTTAAAGTCCTGTGGAAACACAAACCAGACATCATTCTTGTATTTAGGCATCACACAGTGACATATTTTGATGCACTGATGTTAAGACTGGTCAGGCTTGAAGGGTAGTGCAAGTTCTGGGCAAAGTCAAGAGCCTACTCAAGTACTTACAGACTCTCCAGGCTCGCGGTACCAGTTAGATCAGGAAATTCAGTTATTTGTGAGGCACCATTCAAAGTCCTAGAAGGAGGAGTACATGAGTATTACTGGGAGAAGATTCTAGGAAGGGGTCATTTTTATGGCCATTTCAAAGCACTTGAAATGTTCATTTGGTCTTCACAGCAACCTTGCAAAGGGAAAATGATCTGTAAGAGAAATAAACACTTACAGTATTCTTAGTTCAGGTAAATGTTGAAAAGCAGATCTCCCAACAACCTGGATAGGGTTGTCATAGAAATGTCTGAAAAAATCCAAAGACCAACGTCTTAGTATAAAACTTGAATGACAAATGAACACCTGTTCAGAATTTCAACAAATGCCTTCAATGTACTTGTGTAATTTTGATTACTTGGTTTCAGGTAAACCTCAAAAGTATTTTCATTTGTATTATGAGACTTTTGGTGAGAAATCCATACTACATAAAATTGAAAATCTCTGACAGCAAGGCAGATATGAATGTCAGCTCCTATGGAGAAAAGCAAGTGAACTGACTACAGTTATACTTAAAGCTCTTCCTCTGCCTCCAATATCTGTGGCCTATCCATTGAGTGGCAAAAGGTAGTTCAAGGTGCTGGCGGTTATATCATTAGCTAAAGAAAGATGAAGTTCTATATAGTCACATGAGGGTCATATCCTCTGGTCAAATCTTATGACACACACACAAAGGATCCTTCAAATTATTTGAGAGGAAATTTGCTACTCTGGGTTTTTGTTACATTAGATTTAAAAAAAATCAATGATTGCTCTAAAAGGTAAGACATTATTAGAACTTCAGAAATATTTTGTTTTACAGATGTTTTCAATGTAAAGGTATTTGAACCACCTGGTCAATGGAGTCCCACAAACAGTTCTTAGCTGAGACATCCTTCCAGTTCAATTAAATTCAACAAATATTTATTGGTGTCTCTTATGCTCAAAGCATGAGGGTAGGTACTGCTTGCCGTTAAAGACTGATTTATTAAGGAGGCTGTCATTAGCTATCTACTATGTGCCTGGCATTATGCTAGATGCTGGGGATGTGAATAAGAATGATAAGGTGTCCCTGCCCTAAAGAAGCTTGGAATCAGTTGGGATAAAACAAACAAATAAGGGGATATGAGTCTCTGGTTGACAAAGCATTTTCACATCTAGAGCTCAATTAATCCACTGCCAACTTTATAAGATCCACGGCATAGACACTTAGGTATTATTTCCCTCATTTTTGGAGGAAGAAGCTGAGGCTCAGATATTTTGGTAAGCTCATTATCTCCCAGAGTTTCAACTTTCTAATCTGTTAAACTAAGGTAATAATACTTAGTAGTGGGGTTTGTGTACACATTAAAAGAGCTAATGCACATGTAACATCTGGCACAGGGCCTGGGATATAGTTGTCACTCAACGTGCCAAATCCCCGTCCGCACTCCCACCCTCTGACTTCTTCTTTTCCCTTCGATTAGACAACTGTAAGAGAAGGGCTAGAGCTGGACTACAGGTCTTTTTTGTTTGTTTTGTCTTGTACATCTTTTTATTATAAATCTTTTTCTAAAATATTTTTATTGAAATATAGTTGATTTACAACGTCGTGTTAGTTTCAGGTGTACAGCAAAGTGGTTCAGGAATATATATATATCCACATATATTCTTTTTTTTCATTCTCTTCGATTATAGGAGGACTATACATCTTACAATTTAGAAATGGAGTTGTCCTCAGAATATTACATTATCCCTTATCTACACTATGTGCTTGTTTGTATGTAATTATGTTCATATACCTGCGTGCATGTAAGTACAATGGGCAGCTATGAATACACATGCTTATGTACATAAGGCATAAGTATCACAAACACAAGGCGGAGCTATAGGGTTCTCAGGAGGGAGTTCTCTCATGAGGTCGAGAAAAACTTCATGAAAATGCCATTTGAAATAGACCCTGGAAAACAGAATTTCGACAAGCATAGTTAGGGGATGGAATCATAGGAGCAAAGGAAATAAAGGAGGGGATCTGTCCTATGAATGTAGCTTAGTTGGTCTGGGTTATGGCATAAGGTAACTGAGGAATGGGTCAGGAGGGTTGGCTTGGGCCATGTGGAAAGCTGAGACTGTCAGGGAAAGGAGTTGGCGTTTAATGTAAACAGACAACACTGACTGTACGTTTCACAGCAAGAGAATGACAACGTGGATGCTGTGCTTCCAGGGTGAGCACTGTGCTAGTGGTAGAGGCAGGGGGGTGAGCCTTAGACTGGCAGAAATCTAGAGGTAATGGGTAGCAGAGGGGCTGGTGGCAGAGGGGATGGAAAGAAGTTATGGATAGGATGGGGACTACAGAGGAAGAAATGAGGCCTGGGTGGCCAATGGACAAGGAAAGCAAAGAAATCTGGGTTGGGGGGAGTATGGGCGGGGACGGTGGTGACAGAGATAGACATGGAGGCAGAAGCAAGGACAGAAGAGCTTCCGGGAGAAAACAGTCAAGGCCAGCAAAGAGTGGAGAGAAGTGCTAATAAGTATTGGGGGGCTGTTAGTCCTCTTCAAGGGGTATTAACATATCAAAAGGGTGATTAAGAAAACCAGTCCTGTGGCTTCAAGGAAAGAAGGGGCAAAGAAAGGCAATGCAATCTGCCAACTTCTCAGTATGTAAATACTCTCTAATGAGAACTAATGTTTACTGGCAACAAACTTTAACCCCCTTAGTTTGCCAACATACTGTCAGAACGTTTCAGAAATGATGAATGGTATTTTTTTTTCTCAGTTGTCAGGGCTAATTGGGATTCCAGCGCATTTGTGACAAATGCTACACGGCTCCAGAAAGCCTCTCTATCAAGTTGGCGCAGGATGCCGGATATCTGCCAGGAAGTGCTCTAGAGTCCTTTTCAGAAGTCGTCCTTACTCTCCTCCATATTTCAGACCCCCCACCCGTGACCTTAGGCCAATACTATGTCCCAAACCTGCCAGTTGTCTTTTAATTAAGAGCCAGCCTATTACTTACGTATTTTCACCTTCCTATATGTACCTACACAGGATCAATTTTCTGTTTGTGCTAACTATGAAACATAGAATTAATCCTACTTTGAAGTTGTAACTCTATCTTATGCCATTATGGCATACAGATCCTCATATACACCTTCCTAGAACATATGCACCTTTCCAGAATTACATCCTAGTTTGTATAAGTGTAACTCAGTGTTTGGACTCGAGAATGAATGGGTATCGAATGGCTACTTAGCGTAAAGCAGTAGTCTCCTCATTTCCCCCTCCTTGCGGTAAAGGACCTCTATCATATATAATAATGTATGTATGTATTTCTATTTCAGCTTTATTGAGGTATAATTGACATACAAAATTGTACATTTAAAGCTTACAGTGTGTTGGTTGGATATATGTATACATGGTGAATGGATTCCCCCAACCTAGATAATTAACTATTTATCATATATTTATCTTTTTGGGGGTGAGAACATAATAATTTATGTTTCTACTATACTTGGGTTCAAGTTCTGAATGACTAGGTGACCTTGACATGGATGCTCTAAAAATCAGTTTTATTCCTTAGGAAATAGAGATAAGCGAAAAAGCATTTCATAAGATTATTGTGCAGTGACACAAGGCATTTGAAGATACCAAACATAAGGCAATGCACATTGTAGGTCCTAAGAAAAAGAATCTCTAATATTGCTTCAGCATTTGGCTAAAACTTAGCAAAACATCTCCATATACACTAGAGTGACCGAGACAAAACTTGGGCAAATATAGTATGCTTAAAAGTGCAATTCATGCTATATTGCAGGATAGAAAAATCGAAAAGAACTATGGCTACTTACATTGTAATAAGAGAAGGGTTGCCTACAAAGGCTTTCTCAGGTATCGACTTGATATTGTTGCTATGAAATCCTCTAGAAAGAGAGGAAAAGATAATTTATAGAAAATAACCTGTGGGGTAAAATCATTTAATAGTCCCCTCACCAAACCCGTGGAAATAATCAGCAATTTTAGTAACTAGAGGATAAGGTTAAATTCCTCTATGCATTTTGAAATGTTTGTGCCCTCACGTACTCTCTAGGAGAAAAAGATATCACAAGCTGTCATCTGGAAAGAGGAATAAAGAATCTGAAAATAATAACTGTGCTTTATGGAAACTTACAACCTAATGCTATAAAAAGAAAATCCATCTGTTAATATCCAATAGAGCATCATGGTATAACAACTTGAGACCGAGGAAACCATCTTTGGAGAGAGGATTATGATCGCTCCTCTTTACCCCATTTAAAGCCAGGAGAAGAGAAAATTGACTTAAGCTGCAGTGAAGTAGAGAGTTAAGTAATCTCCTTATGAGGACAAAATTTCCTGAGCTGAAGAAAGGTGCCCCAGCTCAGTGAGTCTGTAATAACAAATTGATTCTCATCTGTCAGTGCTAATGTTGTCTGACTGGCAGAGGGGTAGAGTCAATGGTCTTTGGTCTACGTGGGCCTGTGGCTGAATGAGGTGAATGGCAGTCTTGGGGCTGCCTGACCCAGACAATGATGACTTCCCAGCTAAGCCCCGTGTGGGGTTTCCTGAGGCAGAACCACATAGAGGTTTTTTCTTATAAACAAGCCCTGCTGTCTACCTCCTTTAGCTGTGTGTCTTATTTCTCTCTGCCAAGAGAATAGGCTCTGTGTTTATTTTCCTTTCCAAGTGTTAGAACATTACATAGGTTATTCACATGTTTAGGTACAAAGACAAGTAATTATAATATATAAAAGACAATATATGCAACCTCATAGCTGAAAGTTCGCTTTACTGTAGTAAAATGGTGAGTTTCTTTAAGAATTAAATAAGATTTATGAAACATTAAAAAATATGAAATAATGTATATGAAGGCATCTAGCACTACACTAGGCACATATATTGTGTTCCTCCAGTCCTATGCAACCTAGGAAAGTTTGTCTTTTTGAAATGCTCAGCAAATAACTGAATTCCGATAGAGTTCTCTACAAACCTATAACGTATATAAATGTTGGGAAAATGTGGCTTAGAAAAAGAGTATGGCTTAAAGAAATATGTATCCTTTTTTCTAATATATATATATTAGAGAAATCCATTATAAATTAAAAAATGGTTATCTGCCGTTTGTTGGTGATAGAAGCAAATTAAAATATATTTTGGACGTAGTTAATCATTATTTACATGACCTTTTAAATTTTTCTAGTAAGTCGTATTAGATGCAATCGTCAAACATACTTTAATATAAATTCACAAAGAATAGTTCTCCCACTAAATTTGTCCTACTTACAGTTCTTTAAGGTTGGACAGTGTCCTGATTGCAGTGGGGAATTCATCAAGATTATTATAATTTAAATCTCTGAAAATAAGTAAATAATATGTTCAGTTTTTCACTTAAAAATTCATATATATTACATTTACAAGGAACGTTAACATGCTCTTCCCATGGACCAGTATCATCGATAACAATTCTCATTCCTTTTCTTAATGAAGAGAGATTGTGTTGGTTGTCTGACCACCATCATTCCACAAGTATCTGCATTAAAATGGTCATTAGACTGGTCATGAGAAATTTCAAAAAGTCACGGCTCAATGGCACTGGGCATTAAAAGAAGGGAGGGGACATACAGCAGCGTGAATGTCCAAGCGGGAGGGACGCTTGGCCAGGTGTTGGCGGCTGGCCGCTGTAGCTCTTCACCCGAACCCCGCTCACCAAGCTGCCAGCTAGTCTGTACCCTCCTCGGGGCTCCTGAACCACATCCGCTTTCCGGTCCCCTCCTCCATTCTCTGACTTTTTCCAATGCTTTTCAGATGTCCTAGAGGACATCTAGGAGAGTGGCTTTGTTCCTGACTCTGGTACAGTTCCTGTCTTTCTCCCAGCCTGAGGTCCAGGATGGTAGCCTACTTTTGGAGAGGCTTATGTGGTACAGGGTACTCTCAGGAAGAACCTCAGGTCTAGAATTTCCACATGGTCACAAATAAAGATTCAGATCCGAAGGGTGACGTCTGTGAGGCAAAGCTCTCTATCATCCTTCCTGCATAGAGACGGAATGGCCAAACAATCTCAAATCATTCGTTTCTCTGTTATGACACAAATGGCTTTTCAGTTCCATTACTCACAAGCGCTTTCTAGACTTAACTCCACCGTTTATCTACATCTCCATATGAAAAAGTAATTTCCTCCTTGTCTCTGGGAACGGCAGATTTCCCAGATGACGCAGAAAAACCTTTTGGTCAGGCAATCAGATGTGGTTAGATCTTCCTCTGTGGGGAAGAATTCCTATTTAACTTTAAGAGAGAGATAATTTGACCAAGTTAAACATGAATCAAGATTCCTACTTGTCTGGCACAAACCATCCTTAAGCTATACAGCAGGCAGGAAACTTGTGTCTTTTGTGGACATAAATTTTCTTCCTGTTTGTAAATCTCTCCAGATGCTCTGTTTTGATTAAACGAGGATTGGGTCCTTATAAATTACTTAGATTTCTAGTGAGGGAAAGGAAGAGGTTGGGAGTAACCAATCTACTGAGCCTCTGTAGCCCTGGGCAAGGCGAGGGAAGAGGGGACATTGAGACTCACATGAATTTGCCCTGAATGCATGTACTGCATGAATTTGCAATCCTGGGTCCTTACCTCAAGCGCCCTGTGGTGGTGGGGGTGGTGGTGGTGAGGAAGACTATTTATGGAAATACCTATCAAAGCCCATCTTGTTTTTATGTTCCTGTTGTGTTGAAAAGGACTGGAAGGTGCTATCCATTGCTAATATTCCCCAGCCCGGCCTTTGTGTAAATAAGGGAGATGTTCTAATTTTTCCAAGCCGCTGATGGGAACAGCTTGCCTGTGCCTTTAAGTCGACTTCAAAGTCCTGCCTGGACAAGTTCACCTTTGGCGTCTCCTTCTGAGGATGATTCCTCCTTTCTAAGAGGAAGCACAGAGTGACTTAAGTAACCCTGGAAGGACAGCTGTCAGGTCCCGCAGGAAATGAGTGGACCCAGATCTGGCTAGAAGCTAAATTGACCAGGTACAAAGTGCTAAGCTCTGTATGCAAATGAACGAGGGCTCCAAAGCCATACGAGATGTGGTCTTTGGTCACGCCCTTCCGCAGTCCTGGTCAGAGCCAGTGTTGCAGAGTCAGCGGCGCTGTGTGGCTTATTGCACTTGAGTGTTAGAAACATGGAGGTGAGGAGGGCGCAGTTGGAGCCACTTCCTCTCCCAGCACGCAAGGTGACCTCACTGCCTGTGAGCACCCTCATTAGGCCTCTTACTCAACAGGGCGATGAAGAGCAGCCCCTCCCCTAGGAAACGGCTCAGCCCTGGGGAGGCCTGTAAGAACTGTTCTCGCTGTGGCTCTGGGTGGTCAGCTGGCTGGACTCTATGTATTTTTATTACAGACCAACTCAGAACTGAGGTTTTGACCCACTCTTTGGAAGTAGGGTATAGTGGTAAGCATGGATTTTGGAGTCAAACTAGGGAAGGAAGCAAATCCCAGTTATGCACTGACTGGCTATGTCGTGTTGATAAAGTAACTTAACCTTACTGGAGCCTAAAATGGTATGGTAGCACCTGCTCTCATGGCATGCTTGTAGGAGTGACTGAAACAATGTATGCTGAGTGCTCAGTACAATATTGGTTAGAGATACACTCAATAAATGTACTACTGTTACTACTTTGTAGACTTCCGAGTTGCTTCAGCAGGAAGCTTCACCATGTGCTAATGAGACGCCTGTTCCTTCTGGATTGGACAGAGTTTGGCATTTGCTACTCTGCATCCTCTCATTCGGGGGGGTTGGACCAGACTCATGAATAGTGAGCCTGAGTGACAATATGGAACTGATCCTTGACAGAACACATTCCTAAGCAAACAGTCACTGCTCAGTAGAGGACATCTCATTTAGCTTATAAGGGTTCTAACTAATTTATCACTCTTGATAGATTAAAACAAAATCTGTTTTATTGTTCAGCTCTGTAGGGTGTGTGTGTGGGTGGGTAAGATGAAGCCACTGTAAATATCTGTTTAAAGCTCAGGCAATTAACCAAACCAAATAGCAAGTCTGACTTGAAGGCTATTTCGATTCCTTCAGAATAGTCCTGAAAACACTGAAAAAAGGGAAACAAATAAAAGGTCAACTCACAGAGTCTCCAGGCTATGGAGCCCATCAAAGCATTTCTTTCCCAGGGAGTGGATTCTATTGTTATGGAGATGCCTGCAGGAGAACATTACTGACGGTCAGGAAGGCACACTGCACATGGAAGCTTACACACAACATTCTGATTGCTGAAATCCAAAGAAACTTATGCTAAAGAATGCACTGATTATATATAAGAAATGCTTTGTTTAACGTTTTTGTTTGTTTGTTTTAAAGGCTATCCGCCCCGTTCACTCTTACCACAGATGATGCTATACCCCAGAATTTAATAGGCCGTCACAGTTTTACCTTTTGGGTTTGAGATAGCGTGGAGTGTATGATAATCACGGAGTGAGCAACGAGACTGATTAAAGTAAATTCAGGTTGTTCAGTGTGGCTTTGGGATGTAGGATACTAAATAGAGATTCTGACCAACACTGACAAATGAAGGATGGAAGGAAGGTCCTAGGTGTACTAAGCACATTTTCTATTAAAGCTGATGGCTTATCATGGCTACATTCCCAGGGTGGGGCTACAGGTTAAGAGGAAACGACAATCTCAGCCACAGAGAATGGCGATCAGATGTTTTGGCTGCCCAAGGAGAGTAGTTATCTTGACGTAGTATAAATGACTCTAATTATCATCTTTGGCTCAATGGTTAAATTGGTTAGGTCAGGGCCAGTGAGAACAGCTGTGGGCATAACTGAAAACCGGACCAAGTCCCAAAGGGGTTTTTGGAAAATGGGCTTAAAGACAGGGGGAAAAAGAATAGCTGGATCTCTGCAAATCCATTCCCTCTAGTGGAGGGAAAAATTAAAGCACCTACCCAGCTTCTGGTGGGATAGAAGCGTCACCTTTGTACGTGAAATTCAGTGTAGAAATTCGTTACTATCACCCCACATGTCCTATCCTTTCAGACTAAGGTTTTCATTCTAATAAATATATGTTGGTTTCATGTGACATCTTTGTGACATTTATTGAGGATTTTTTACATGCAACACATGAGGAAAGAGGGTTGAGGGGAGCCTAAAAAGATGGATGAGATGCTGGCCAGCCGTCAGAGGAGTATATACTGCAGTGCAAGAGACTGACGTGTCATCAGGAAAAGTGGAGTGATTGAAGACAGCGATGGGCTGGTGGGGGGCATGGAGCAAAGCCAGAAATAGTGCAGAAGACGCCTTCCACGAAGTCTCCATGCAAACTGCTCTGTCAAGAGCAGAGGCTGTCAAGCAGCTACTGTTGTCCTATATCAGGATTGATCGACATAGTTATACACGTGGGACATCCTTCTACACTCTTGAACTGATTAGTTTTCAAACTATTACTTGAGAATCTTTTTGATTTACTTGAAATAGTGAAATCTGGACCTCAAAGGAAAAAAGCCATACAAATGCATAGCTCGCTGTCAAGGGTTCATTCCTTGCTTCTGTTCCCTTGGAAGGGGGTCAAGAAGTTCTTATTAAATAATAAGAAGGGCATATTTCAATTTGACCTGCATTATAAATTATTATCAGAAATAAGGGATTTTTTTTATTAACTTCGGTCGCAGGACTAACCATACAACGTGGTGATTACCTGTACAATACACAATGGCTTCCCTAAGACAGAGGTCATACTTTGTTATCTTTGAATGCCTAGCAGTGCTTGGCCCTTGGCAGGTGCTCGATAAATGCTGTTTAATTCTTTTACACAATTAGAACATTTATGAGTCATTTTGGGGGGTTTCCCCTCCCTTAAAATGTCCCTATTCAAAGTCTGAAGGGCTATCTGTTTAAGGTCAAGGTCTTACAGTGAATTACAAGGTGTTACAGTGAATTTAGAAACTGTTAAAAGAAAGAGGAAAAAAAAAATCAATAAAACTTACAGAACCACCAAGCTGGAGAGGTTTCTAAAGGCGTAGTCTGGTATGTGGTGTATTTTGTTCAGGGCCAAGGTCATGGCCTGCAGCGCTGATAAACTTCTGAAAGCCTGGACAGGGATTTCTGTCAGAGAGTTGTCATCCAGCCACAGGTGCCTCAGAGAATACAGGCCACTGAAACAGCTGGGGGGCACGGAGCTGATGTGGTTGGCATCCAGACGCCTGGGGAAGAGAGCAAAGCAAGAGCAGAAGAAGAGAGCGAAGCCCAGGCACAGGATGCGCCTTTGCAGGAAAACCTCAATCTGCTGATTCATAGGAGAGAAACAGGGCTCGGGGTCCTCAGGACCCCCTGACACCTGGAGCATTCTGCTCTCCTGGTAGGCTCTTCTCACTCATGAGTAGAACCATTGCTGTAAAATTCCACAGTGCCGTGATTCTCTTCCAGCCTTGTGGATAACACGCTTTCCGGCAAGGGAGTGGCCTTCCCTGGGGTATAACGTTTCAGTGTGATCTTTTAGCTTCCCTTTCTGACACCAGGAGAAAGACACCTTCTCTCCTCCTTCCCACCCCAAGACAAACAAATGCTGTTACTTTCCTGGACTGTTTTGAACATACAAAACATACTTATTGACTAGCCCTGGGAAAAGATTATTTCAGTATTTGAAAGGGACCAAGTAATTTTTACAAGGCTGTCAGAGGCATGCCTCAGGGAGAAGGGAGGTGCCCCCCCCTTTTTCTTACTATTGTGCTGAAAGGCCTAAACCTGCAGGCTTTCTTGCTCATCCGAACCAAAGACATTGAGCAGATGTTTGTTTTTCTTGACATTTTAAATGAACAATAAAATTAACAGCTTTCCCAGTTTTTGCTTGCTTTTTCTACACACTGCTTTTTTTAAAAAAATGGGGAAATACATCTAAAAATAGGTCTAGTTAATAAGCTGTTACAGCTTCAGAGCCAGCAGAGGGAGTGCAATACATTTATTTCACCCTAATCCAACATAAACAATGGCTGGAATGACAATGCCTTAACTTTTCATATTGAAGTGACCAGGCAGACACAAATTGAAATTTTCTGTAAGGTGCATGAACAGAACCATCAACATTCAGCTATGCATCCAACAGCCCTCATTCATTTTTTCCAGTCTGTTCTCAAGGCTCACACATTGGTTTGCATTTTCAAAGCTAGGATTAAAGAAAGAGAAGAGTTGCGTTTTAAGCAGCGCATGTATTAGGAAGGATTAGAAAATCACGAGTGGATTTTGAAAAATGTTTTAGGAAGCACTTAAGACTAAACAGATGCAGGAAGCACACAAGGATCACAAAATAATCCCCTGCAGACCAAGTTTAAACAGTTTAGAAATCGAGTTCTCTGTGGTAGGGAGCTAATCTCAATGGAAAGCAGCTCCTCACTTTTGGTCACACATTTCACTCCACCCATGCCCTCGCTCCTGCTTCTCCTGACTGAATGGGGAGGGATGCCCTCAAGGCCCTGGGCCAAGTTTTTTTTTTTTTTTTTTTTGCGGTACGCGGGCCTCTCACTGCTGTGGCCTCTCCCGTTGTGGAGCACAGGCTCCGGACGCGCAGGCTCAGCGGCCATGGCTCACGGGCCCAGCCGCTCCGCGGCATGTGGGATCTTCCCAGACCGGGGCACGAACCCGTGTCCCCTGCATCGGTAGGCGGACTCTCAACCACTGCGCCACCAGGGAAGCCCTGGGCCAAGTTTTGATACTGAGATAAGGTCACTTGGAACAAACAAGTCCGGTGTCACAGCCCACTCACAATTACATCTCCAGTAGAGCAACTATCATTGCAGGCAGCAGAAACGCAGTTTCCAAATATCTCAAGGTTCTGTCTACAAATGGAACTGGAAAGGTTTAGACGAACTCAACACCATCTCTTCCCCGTATTCCAGCAACAACATGCTCGGCCCGTGTTCAAATAAGGTATAATGTCATCGGGGCATGAGGAGGTGCTTGATTTTGTTTGACTAAGAGTAAAGCACATATGTAAACTCTCCTTAATGACTGCACTGATTAAAGCATGAAGATTTTATTTAAATAATATGAATTTCCGAGTTTTAGTTGACGTACTGATGATTGCTAGTTGCTTATGCGTTGAAACTACAAGTGCTTCTAAGTCCTGAAAAGGACTGACATTCAGGTTCAGTGTAGCCATCAGGTTACATGTACGGAAAAGGCTTTCTCTGCATTGAGTCACAGACTTGTCTTTTTCGCTATTTAAGTTACTACCAAAGTTTCTGCTGGATCTTGAAGTGACCCTGGTATCAGTTTCCACTGTTAAAAAGTCCGTTTCTCTGGATAGGTGTCTTTTATGAATCATCTCCCACCTCCAGTAAAAAGGATGTAATCTGGCTTCTACACCGTGATCTTAGAGCAATTTGCTATCTAAAATGAGTAGGACAGGGCAATTCTTCACAGTCCTAATACTCCAAATACTAATACACCCTGACCCAGTACTCAGGTATCCTGAGTGCAGCATTAAGCTTTTCTCTTTCTCAACAGTTTCTTCATCCAAGAAGCTCCCCATAAATGGTATTCCTTCTCAATGCGGTGTTTTTGAAGTCCACGTCCACCTGGCTGCAGTGGTCCAAACCTATTTCAGAAAGTGGTATATTGTTCACGCTCAGAGGTATTATCTGAGTCAATCTTAACAGAAGATCCCAAGGCAAACCAGAGTATAGAATTCATCATCCAGCCACTCATACAGGTGGTTCTTACAGAGCAAGGTTAAGACTGTGGACAAAGCAGCTGGCAGGGCACGAGTTGTGCCTATTCAGTGAGTAAACAGAAAGCTCATATTATGTCAACCTGGTCTGGTGGGGCAGCTGGGCGTTTTCTATTCATATGCTTGAAAATGCAATTGTTAAGCACTGGAGTGTAAGTAAAACGCGAGAACACAGTACATGAAAACACACGTAGAAATGTGGGTCTATAATATTATCAGGAGCAACAAGAATAACTACATTATACGGCTGCACTTTATAAGGGTTTTTTGGTTTTCATTTCTATTTCCTGCAAGTCACAAAGGTGTGTGTGCGCACGCAGTCAGCTCAGAATCTGTGAATCAGTGCAGAGGTTTGGGATGAGAAATTTGGGGTCCAAATCAGATAACAGCTGTATGACCATGGCCAAGTCAACAGACTTCAGCGTTCACATCTGTAAATTGGGGGTAACTCTATCTTACTAAAGAAAAGAACACAACAAGACTTCGTAAACTATACAGCACCGTAATGATTTTTAAATCATTACTGCTTGGAGTGGGTTAACAGTTTGCATTTTTGTCTTTTGACCATAAAACCAGTCAGAGAAAAAGAAGTCAATTAAAATTTTCCCTTAGTCAAAAGTTGGTTAACATGAGTGCCAGCTTGTCGGTGAATTTCAGTTCTGAGACATGCAGGCTACTTCTTTCATCCCTCATAACAGAAATGATGAAGAGGTGTCTGCGATCAGACACCCTTACTTTTCAGCCTTCAGTATTATCATTATACGTACGTGTGTGTGTGTGTATCTATGTCTATCTACCTATCTATCTACCTACCTATCATTCTATCTATCTATCTATATCTCAGTATCACAAAGGGCAAATAGTTGTGTTCCTGATACATTACTGAAGAGCACATCTTCACTCTGAAGGCAAAGAAGAAGTGGTGACATGGGATAGATGGCATATTCTCAGAGAAAGTTCCTAGCAGTGATCTTGGCGTTTAATTATCCATCAGTAATGGGGCAGAGGCAGCATAAAGCCTGCAGTGCAGTTAGGTGTAGCAAAATGAAACACTTTAACAAAGGGAGTGGCCTCACCTTCTTCTGGACAAACAAACCTCTTAACTATGATCTTGAAATGCAATCTGAAAAGTAATCACTATGTAGGAAATGGCACCCATCTTATGCTCTGTATGTTACTTATAAGTTACAGAAAATGATAGATAAAATAAAACGTTACCCTACTTCCTATGTCACATGCAACCACCTACATAATGAGCATATGGTAGACTGGAAAGTGCACTGAGTTAGGAGAATTAAGACACAAATTTAAGTCAAGACTCTGTCACTTATTAAATTATGAGATTAGGGGCATTCTGATTAATTTCTCTGAGGGTCAATTTTCATATCTGTAAAGCAGAATCACAACATGTCACACAATTGCTATGGGAATTAAATGAGAAAAATATATGCAGAAGGGTTTTGCAAACAGTAAAGCACTCTACAAATGATAGGCTTATTACTGGAGAAAAATCTTCACATTTAGGAAGTAGTATCATTCCCCCTGCCCTGAAGTTTCTTTTGTTTGCTCTGAAGCATCTTAATCCTTTGTAATTTCAAATCTCTCTATCGGAGATTGCCATTTTTTTTTGTTTTTGGTCATATGGACTGGCAGGAGGGCTGATTTTCTACTCACTGTACATCCTTAATACATATGTCCAGCACTGCATGTTTTGATTGGTGTTATAGGAAGGCTTCCTTCACAGAGAAAAGGAGATGCACACATCTTTTGTGTTTCTCCAGCAAAGGTCCAAAAAGTCCCCAAAGGCGAAAATGGCTGAGGAAAAATATGATATCATCTAGTGCAAGAACAGAATTTTTATTAACTATGAGCCTCTGCAGTGCCACTTAGAGGACCACAAGTGATGAGAAATGGATTCGTCATGCCTTTTGGGCATACGTTGAAACTCCTTCTCTGGAGGGAAGCCTGGAGGTCGGAGGGCTCTACCATTGCCAAAAGGGATTCTACTGCACAAACTGCTGGGTCAAGGGGGCTGTTTCTCAGGGACTCTGGGTTGTCTCTCCTCACCACTGGCACCTGGTCAGGACCATCCATTTCACCCTGACAGGCTTCAACAACTTTGCGTATCCAAGGTAAGCGTTTGGAGTCTGAATAACTTCACTCCCAGAAAGTTTCTGGATTACTAAACCTATGAGAAACGTCTCACCTTCCCCCAAGTGATCTTCAAGATCTGCATAAAACTATTTCTCTGGGATGGGGGTGTCGTGTTGTCTCCAGAGTGAACACCCTAATAATGGATGTGCTGTGGAAAGGTCAGTCTGATAGCTGTGTGCAAGAGGGGCTGGGGGGACAGGAAGTGATCAAGGCAGTTGCAGTCATCAGGGTGAGAAAGGAGGAGTGCTTTAAAGAAGTATGGGAATGTGGAGGAAGGCCTGGTAGGAAGGATGCTAAATAAGTGGGTCTGACCAAACATGGTGATTTGCTAGATGTGACCAGAAGGGAAGACAAAGAAGCTATGGTGGTTTAGTGTTCTGGGCAACTGGGTGGAGGGAGCCATGCAGGGATGAACGTTACCCAGTATTATACAAAATAAAGATAAAACAGAACTGCATGTTCACTGTGAATACAGTTCTGTAATATCAGTGTATCTTATGTGAGGAGGAGCTGGAACGTAACAGGCAAAAAAAAAAAAAAAAAGTGCTTATTTTCTTAACTTCTCTCTCTGAAGTTTTTCCCTAATATTTTCATGCATAAAAGCTTAATTTTACAAATTTTCTCTTTTAAAAGAAACATTTTGCCTATCTGCTCCACACTCCTGAAAGGAAATTTTGCTTTATAGATGGCATTATAGTAGGGATTAGAGAATCTATGAGGTCATTCTTGCTATTGTTTCTCCAGAAAATAGCCCTTTACATATATCTTGTATATGCTACCTTGCCAATGTATCACACAAACTTATACCTTTGTTTGAGAATGTCTTTGATGAGCCATTAACTACAAAGAAGAAAGCGTTAGTCAAAAGATAACCCATTGATATTGGCTAATTCCCATCTCAGATGACTGTAATATTGTCAATTATTAACATGGATGACTGGAGGAAAAAAAGGCAAAGGTGTGAAGAATGCTGCAGCTGCAGGTATAATACAGCTTATGGGGACTCTTACAATAAACAGAGCTATGAAGCACAGCATTTGACACAGCTATTTTATATTTGGATGAGCATTTTTCTTCGTAAGTTTTAAACGATCAACTCTCTTGTACACACATTTGTACATTTTATGAGACCATTTTGAACAATTCCTGAAGAGTCAAATGAACACAGTGATTTAGTTCATTTATAAAATTTTAAGAAATGAAAACTGTTTCCATTATTATCTAACTTTTACTATGAAATGAAAAGCATGTAGTTCCAAGCTTGTATATAACACAATTTGACCAATTCCCTAAAGTCTTTGTTATGGTGAAATTTTACTGAATTTTATTGCACTGAAACCAGTGGATCATTGGAATTGAATTTGTCAGATCACTATAATAATACTATCTGGATAGAATTTTATCTATATGAACTCTTACGGATTGAATTCGTATTGATTTATATGAATTCTTCCTAATAATATGAGTCATTTTTATTGTTAGTATTGTTTTTTAATATTTATGAAATCATGACAATGTGGAATTCCACCTTCTAATGAAATTTCCCATCTATAACCTAGGAAGATACTAAGCATATAAACACCATGATTGCTTATATGGGAATTTTTTCTTTCATCTTTCTATTCTCCGTCTTATTTACTGGTAAACTTAATGTAAAACCAGGAAGAAAAATTATTGCTTTAGACTTGTCTCTGAAAAGATAAAAAAGTTTTTTCCATCTTTGCAGCTTGGGGAGAGGGAAGCTCTAGAGGTTCATTGAAGTGTAGTAACTTAGAGACTAGTCCCAACTCTAGTTTCTGTAATTACCTACAGATGGACAAATCCACTAATGGTGATTGAGGTCAACTTCTTTCACCAAAGAACAAACCCTGGAGTTCTAATTATAACTTTTCTTGGGAAGGGGCAGATATGCTCCTGTCAGAACTAATAGTCATATCATTTATTCTTTCTCTCGGATGATTACCAGGAGTTTTTGCAGGATTAAAAAATATATTTAGTTACAAAAAAAAAAAATAATGTAGAGACTAGTCAGCTGGCTCGACTAGTAGCCGGATGAAGTGTCTAATAGAACCAAACCTCTGCCTCTCTGGCATCACTGGGAAGTACAAGACTCCAATGAGAAATATATTTTAAAGTCAATTTACATGGAGTTGCTCAGTTTCTCCGAGGTCACCATGGCTGTGAATTTTTTAACAGGGAGATGATCTACAGCCAAAGTAACATGAGCGTTGACTTTTTTAGCTTCATTTTTCTCCATAGAAAACAAAGACCTCCTTTTTGTCAGGAGCACCGTTAGTCTCCCAGCTACCACCAGGGTTTGAAATCCGGGGGTCATTTTTGCATCTTCCATTGCTGTCCAGACTAACATTCACCAAGGTCTCTCCATTTATCTTCATCTCCAAGAGTGTCGACTTCCACTGCCTGTTAAGTCTCTTATCTCTTCACACCTGCGTCACTGCAACAGCCTCTAGCTGGTCCTTTTGCTTTTGATCTCTTATCTCTTCAATTAATCCTGCAGGCTGCTGCCAGACGAGTCTCCCTACAACTGGGCTCTATGTCGCGCCCGTTAGGAATCCACAGTTCTCCCATGTTACCATTCCTTTTAAACCCAAATTTTCCATTCTTATATTCAAAGCTCATTCACCTTATCTAGCTAAACTTTTCTCTTATTTCTGTGTCCCAGTCAAGATACTTCCCACAGTATCTCTGAGCCTTGTGTTCAGGAACATCCTCTCATTCCTGCCTAATCTGAACCTCATCAACCTGAGACAATATTAGGGTTCCTCTCTCAACCCTACTCTTGAAGTGGGGAGTCCTCAGCTAAGCCAATGGGAAAACTAAATCTTGTAGAGGGATCAACTTCAAAATCCCTCAAGGAAACACTGGGACCCAGCTCTTAGCTCAGGGAGGGCAGGGAGGAAAAACCAGGGTACAGAGATAAGAGTTGGGAGCCAGGGAGATCAGTGAACGCAGGCTACAGTCAAAGCGGGGGAGATTAGCTGATCTTGAGCAGCTGTTTAGAACATCATTTAGAGTTTGATGCTTTGGTTCAGTTCAACAAGTATTTCTTGGGTGCTTTCTTTGCAGGTACAGTACCTGGTGCTGGAGATCTAGCAGTAAACCAGGCAGACATGGTTTATAGAGCATGTTTGCCAAAGGGTAGTCAGTCAAATCATTACAATGAAGTGTTAGGTAACAGGAAATGCATGGTAGAAGGACCTAACCTAAGTTTCAGTTTTCTTTGAGATCTAGATCTGGATTTCAAGCTGCCTATGTGACATCTCTACTGAGTTGTTCTTCCTTAAACAAGACATTTGGTTTTGAAAATGTTCAAGACCAAACTCATTATCTCCCCAAATGTCATGCTCTACCAGCATTTCTTATCTCAGTGATGGGTCTCAGTAAATATGTGATTATATAAACCAGGAACTTAGGAATCATCCTCCACACCTCTTTCTCCTTCATTCTTTGTAGCCAATTCATTACCAAATACTGCTAATTTCATCTAAAAATTTCTCAAATCCATTTCCCTTTCTCCATCTCCACTGCCCCCATCCTGACAAAGGTCTCCTTTCTCTCCTAGACTATTTCAGTAACACAGATCCAATCATGCCCTTTCCTATTCAAAATCTTCCAGTGGATTCTCACTGCTTTTACAATAAAGACTAAAATTCGTGACATGTCCCAAAGAGCTTTCAAGGGGTCTGGACCCCACCCGCCTCACTAGGCTCTTCTTGCACTTTTCCCGCCACATGCTTCCTGCTTTGGCCACACTGATCTTGTTTCTGATCCTTGATGTACCAGCTCCCCTCTCGCCGCACCATCACTGCAAGGTTTTGCACATGTAGTTCCCTTTGTCTGGAAAGTTCTTCCCTCTTCTCTTTGTCTAATCAACTCTTACCTTTGCAATATGAACACGATACCCTTTTCTCACCTATAGTTTCCTCATCAGGAAAGTGGAGACAAGTTCCATCTCCCAGGTAACGAGGGAATAGACAACCAAATGCATAGGGAAACACTAAAAAAGTCTGACTGGTCAACACATGAATAAATATTGCTCTCGTCCCTTCCTCAATTTCTTTATTTCTGTTCTGAAGCATTACTAGTTTTCCTTCTTTTTGTAAACCTCCATAACCATATACCTAGAGGTACTATTCGTTTCTGTCAAGTTCCTTCCCCTCACATTAGTGCATTCTGTTGCGTGCCCATTCTCTGTAGTGGATTCGCTCAGGGAAGCACGATAACGTAGTACTAAAACTGGCAGGTTTTGGAGCCAGAAAGACCAGAATTTTTATCCCAGACTTACCTCTAGCCTGACTCTATTAAAGCCAAATGACCTTGAGAAGGTCAATGAACCTTTCTGAGTTTTCTCCTTCCTCATCACTAAGGAAGGGATAATCTTGGCTCCCACCTCATGAGGTTTCTTCGAGGGTGAAGTGAGATGATGCAGGTAAGAGTTTTAATAAATATCGACGGCTCCTGCTTTTATAACTGTGGGTGTTTTTGATTTTGTCCTTGTCCTGTTCCTATACTTTGCTGCTGCTTTTTTTTTTTTTGCGGTACATGGGCCTCTCACTGCTGTGGCCTCTCCCGTTGTGGAGCACAGGCTCCGGACGCGCAGGCTCAGCGGCCATGGCTCACGGGCCCAGCCGCTCCGCGGCATGTGGGATCCTCCCGGACCGGGGCACAAACCCGTATCCCCTGCATCGGCAGGCGGACTCTCAACCACTGAGCCACCAGGGAAGCCCCCCTTTTGATCTTTTAATCTTATCCTCTCGGTTACCTCCCGTTGCTTTCTTTTCTTCTGCTCCTTGTCTTCTGTTACTTCCTGCCCGCTGTTTAGCCTGGGTCTGAAACCCAATAGGCTCCTGGACATTAGCAGTGGAGAACTGCTGCTGGTTCCAGGCTTGCCTTACTTTCTGCTCGGCACTGCGAGCCCTGCCTCTTCCTCCTCACCTCCTCTTCCTGCTTATTCTCTTTCTGGATTATTAGTAGCAAAACCCTACTATGAAGAGTTGAGGTGAAGTTATTGACATTTCACAGGGTCCAAGGAGGGGGGTGTCTGTAGCCCTTAAGCTGACGTCACAATAAGATGCTCAGGCAGATCTTGTTCCAGGCAGGAGTTATATATTCTTCTCGGCTTTTAAAATAATGTCTTGTACTCTAAAGAAGATTATTAGCTAATTGGAGAATAGAGAGAATGCTAAAGACATGTCTAATTCTCCCTTCATTTTCTACTTACCAACTCATTATTTTTGTGATTGTGCATTTTCCACAGTTAGTTTTGCTAGTGCAGACTTGGCATGAAAATCAACATGTATTAAGTAATATCCTGGTTAACTGGACAAACGTGAATGTGTCATTCTCTTTGATCACCTTGAACTTCCACTAATGACAGTGAGGTGCTTGAACATCATTAATGACAATCAATAAGTGAAGCAACGATTTTTTTTCATAGATCGATTTCTTAACTATTATTATTATTATTATTATTTTCGGTATGCGGGCCTCTCACTGCTGTGGCCTCTCCCATTGCAGAGCACAGACTCCGGATGCGCAGGCCCGGCGGCCATGGCTCACGGGCCCAGCCGCTCCGCGGCATCCTCCTGGACCGGGGCACGAACCCGTGTCCCCTGCATCGCCAGGCGGACTCTCAACCACTGCGCCACCAGGGAAGCCCGATTTCTTAACTATTAATACAAAGGTGTGAGGTTATGGGAGGGTTAAGTTTTGAGTTTCCATCAAATCACTGTAATCTGATCCCAGTCCGTAAATGACTATAATGCCCAAAGTTTTTTGGTGAAATCCAATTCACTGTGAATTCTGATTACATTTCCTATTCCTTTCCAAAAAACAGAAAGGAGGCTTCCCTGGTGGTGCAGTGGTTGAGAGTCCGCCTGCCAATGCAGGGGACAGGGGTTGGTGCCCCGGTCCGGGAGGATCCCACATGCCGCGGAGCGGCTGGGCCCGTGAGCCATGGCCGCTGAGCCTGCGCGTCCGGAGCCTGTGCTCCGCAACGGGAGAGGCCACAACAGTGAGAGGCCCACGTACCGCAAAAAAAACAAAAAAAAACAAAAACCAAAAAACAAAAAACAGAAAGGAAATTAAGTTATATTTGATTACATTACAAAAGGCCAACTGGTGTCTGGGCTGTCATTGCCTTGTCAGAAGCCTAACGTGCGTATTGTACAGGGGCAGGCTCTGGGCTACCGGGCTCTGGCACATGGACAAGCCCTCTTATTCTTTAGCTGAGCCGTTTGTAAGCAACAGCAGAGAGTTCAAAGAACACAAATGTACCTATGTGTTTTCATTATGAACAAAGCCAAATATTTGTTGTTTACTTGGAATCAATGAAAATTACATCCCTTGAAATATAAGTATAATTTGTTTCTTACTCAGAGCAAGGTTACCAAGTTCAATATAAATCAAGTTTCTTAAAGTTTATTCAATGAAGCCAAGTCTGTATGGGTGGGGCAAAGTATACCCATGATCTATTTCAGTAGTTCTCAACCATTTCTGGTTTGTAGACTGCTTTGTTCATGTCATAGATGCTAAAAATTTGAATTCTCAAATGCACCATGTATAGAAATCCCCTGAGGATTTTGTTAAAATGAAGCTTTTGATCAAGCTAGACAGAGATGGGGCCCAAGGTTCTGCATGTCTCGGGAGGTGTTGATGTTGTCGGTCCATGGACACATTCGAATAGCAGGATAATACAGCATGTGGCCTCCTAACTTTATCTGCCCCAGACTGTCGGTAGAACTAATAGGTAGATGTGAGCTATTTCAATTAAGCACAAACAAGGCGACTTTTTGAATAAAAGGCCCATTACTTTTATTTCATATTAGTTTATACTGGAATGCAAAATATGGACTTTGTTATTATATCAAGTTTGAAGAGTTCAGGAGGATATTTGCAAATCATCTTAGGACACTCATTTTCCCAATCTTCATTTAGGAAGCACTTACCTATATCATTAAACCAGTTAGAAAACACTGATGTTTGGGTCTCCTACTCAGAGGTTCTGATTTTCATTGGTCTGGGGTGCAGCCTAGGCTTCCGGACTCTCCAGATGATTCTTCTTTGCAGCCGGAATTGAGAAGCCCCCCTTTAGAAGTTGCAAAGCCAGGAAGGCATATGGGTGATGCACTCCCAGCCCCTGGGGAATGCAGAGTGCTTCTTAGAGAGTGAATGAATAATACAAGGAAAAGAATAAAGTGGAGAAAAATAGAGTGAATTCAAGAAAGAGAAAAGAGGAACCATTAAAAAAAGGGCTACGTGGAGGTCTAAGGGTTGACTGTAGTCCAAGAAGAGCTGGATAGGTAGCTGAACGGAAGCCTCCCAGGTGTCATGGATGAGACGGGTTTCACCCTCTTTGTTATTTGTATTGATATGAAAGTAGCACGGAGGCTGAAGTACGCATGCAAAATGAATGCACAATGGATAAGGAATGCACGTTTGCAATGACCATTAGACTCAAAGCTGTTTTTATTTTTGGAACTGCTTGAAGGAAGTGGGAGAAGTACTATTAAACACCTTGCATCTGGGACAACAGTAAAACTTTAAAAGGGCTCACAGTAGCCCAAACCTCCAGAGTGGGTAGGGGACTCCTTTGGTTGGTACAATGCAGTTTCTGTGGGGTTGGTGGTTAAGTGTAGGTTTTTTTGAGTCACATCTTCATGCTTGTACCAAAGTAGCACAAAAAATGTAAGTGAGACAAAGTGTCATAGCTGCACACACTGCCAACATTCAGCACCTCACATGGTCTGCCGTGCTCCGGGCGAAGGGACCCCGGACAAACATTACATAACTGGCCGATACAATCCGGTGTGCACTGGGGGCTGAAGATCTATCTCGATGCCTCAGTTTGGATGCGATAAGCATCCTGCTAGAAAGTTAACCCTTGGCTTTTTCACAGGGAACACATATTTATAAGGTTTCAAAAGTCATTGTTTTTGTGAACCAGACACCAAATGCAAGAGACACCTGGTGAACAATAAATATCTAGACGGTAAGAAACTAAATCTGAACACCTTGATCAGAGAGGCACCACCCAGTTCGAGCGAACAAAAGATTCATGGTTTTCGCTTTCTCAAAGGGTTCACTTCTGTGGGTGTTCTGTTTGTGATCTTCTTTCAGCTGATAGTGGCTTTTGGTTACCAACTCTTATCCTTCTATCTTCTGCCTGCCTCACAGCTGTTTAAAGATCCTATTGGCCACTGCTATTATCTCGTTTTTCAATTCAGCCATTAGACCCCGTGCCCTGACACAGATAACCCACCTCCAGGGTGTTTTGCTGTTCTGGCTGGTTTTTTCCTTCAGGAAAAGGCTTGTGCCACGAAGGGGGAGTGATACTGTGATGTCATTACAGAGTTCCTGAAAATGCAGCAGACCTACCCCCTGCCACAAAGGGGCTCTTGTGGGCTTGTTTATCTCTAGGCTGGTGAGAACCTAGGAAGTCACTTTGTTCGACTGGAATAAAAAGCTTAAAATGGTCTCAAGTACAGATTTGCTTTCATTAAAAAGAAGAAAAAAGATCAAAGGAAGAAAGTAGCATCTCCAGATCTCACGGTCCTCCTTCTCTTGTATCACTTCAGTAAAAGACATTAAGCAAACTGTGTGTAATTGTTAACCGACGTATTCTTTACAATGATGTTCAACTCGAGTCTGCAATATTTATTTGCCTTTTTTATGCATTTATCTCCCTCATCATTCTAGACCAGAAACCACTATTTTGTTTGACAGATGAGGACCTCCAGTGTAAGTAAGATGAAAACATAGATCACACATGTGGATATTGGAAATCATGCAACATTTCCAATATACTTATACATTCTGATGAGATGCAGATACTGATCAAGAACTCATGGCATAGTGTTGCCAAATAATCACTGTGAACCACTGCTTACAACCCAAGCTCCAAAACATCTAAGTTCTTTGTGTGAGGAATAACTACTTTTTATTCATTCAGAGGTTTTAAATCAGAGGAGGGTGGAAACTCCTGATGGAAAAGTAGTGGATTCAGAGTAAAGGAACACCAACACCATTGCTGTGTGTGTTTGTGTGTCTGTGTGTGGTGTGTGAATCTGAGGTATGTGTGTGTATATCTGTGGGACTGTTTGTGAATATGTTTGTACGTCTGTGTGTGGCGGTGAGGAAGCTCCTGGTTAGTAGACTTGCCCAGTATGACTTTAAGAGATACCATTAGATCTTAGCTTCCTGAATTGAGGACCCCTGGTATACATACAGAACTCAAAAAATTAAGCCTTTATTTGACTCAGCAAAATTGCATTACAGGGCAGCTCAGATAATCTAAAAACAGAAGAAACTGAAGATGCCAAGAGGTCTAGATTTTGACTCTCATTTTTCTAGATAAAAGGAGAAAGTATTATTCCTGATTTGAATTCAGGAGCTAAAATACTGTATAGGGGAGTATAGGACAAGATCCTGGATTTTTGTCCTGTGATACCAACATATACAAGAGGCTTTTCATTGCATGTTTTCTGATTAAGTCTCTGCCCTGAAACCTCAAACCCCAACACTGGTCTCTCTCATACATATTGTTTAATGAGGATGCAAAGAATTGTTGCTCTAATGGAAACTCTCACTGGCAACTTATTTAGGTATGGTCCCCACCCAAGGAACTTACTAAAATGGTCATTTGGACATTTCAATGCTCCTTCCCAAACTGAGAACATGTTGGAATTTCAGCTATACTTACAGTGATTGAAGGCTTCGCAAATTCTGTAGAGCTTCTGTGGGTACCTGTCTTAGATGATTATTCTGCAGCATGCTGCACATTGAAACAAATGAAAAAAAAACCATTAAAGACAGCAATAATGAACAATAACTGGCATAGCAGTGTCAGGCACTGTTCTAGGTGTCAGGGAAACAGCTGAGCATCAGGCACAGCCTTGGCCTGTGAGGAGTGACAGATAATTTAAAATTAACAAATGATATATAACTTGAGACAAGTGATAGGTACTATGAACAGAAAACAAAACATGGATTTGGGATAGATGGTAACAAGGGGTGAGAATTTTATTCTAAAGGTGGTCAGAGAAGCTCTCTCTTAGGAGGTGATATTTGAGTAGAGACCAGAATGGCGTCATGGAACAAAACATGGGAACATCTGGAAAGTTACTGAGGAAGAGGGAAGAACAAGTGCAAAGGCCCTGAGGCCGGAGCTTGCTTGACTTGCTAAAGGAGGAGCAAAGGGTCATTGTGACTGAGGAGGAGTAACTGAGAGCAAGAGATTGGGAGACAACCTAAGGACAGCTCATGAAGGACTTGCAGGCTTTATTTTAAATGTGGTGATAAACTCTTGTTGAAGGGTTTAAGTGGGGGGGAATGATGTGATCTTATTTATGTTTTAAAAGGATCACTGTGATGACAATTAGATTAGACAAAATGGAAATAAGGATAAGAGTAGGAGGATATTAAAGATCTTCTCCCTCCTTGTGCATGATCATATTTTGATATAAAGTAATGCTTCTTGTGAACAATTACACTTTTGCTCACCTAGGTTCAACAGTTCTGATCAGAACATGGGGACTACAGAATGGAGACACCTGGCAACAGTGAAATAAAATATATCATTGCTAGTGGGAAATAGTATGGAAAAATTCCCACTAGATTTCTTATACTTTGCTACCTCATTCATAAATGTTTATAGCGCAATAATTTCGCAGCCACTCCGCCCAACCCCCAGCCAGTATTTCATGGTCTATGTAAGCCAGAGGCAGGAAAGTATTTTAGGAAAGCATTTTTAAAAGACATTTTAAATAAATATTTCTACTTATTAGGTCACAAATTTATACTTGGATTTTCAGAAATAATTTGCCTGGTTCTCTCATCTCCACAATTGAAGTCTCTTTTCATCAGATGACTACCTGGGATTCAACGCCAGGTATGTCTGACTCCAAAGCTTGATGTACTTTTTCCACTGTCCCTTGCAGCATTCTCTTGAGGAATAATGGTACAAATTCTCAGGTTGTACGCCTTTCACAGTATGATTAAGAGCATGGGTTCTCGGATCTGACTACCTCTTCCCTGCCAGTAGCCCCGTGGCCTCAGGGAAATCATTCAATCTCTCCAGGTCTCAGTGATCAGTAATAATATACACCCCCAGGGCTTATTGTGATGATCTAATGAGCGAAAGTACATAGAACAATACCTGCTGCCTGGTAAGCATTCAATAAAGGTTGGCCCTTTCTGTATAAATTGATAAGTACTCTTCTCAAAACTAATGATATAGTGACATTTTAATTAATGAGAAAATAAAATTGGCCAAAAAAAAAAATCTCTATGCCAGTGGTTCTCAAACTTTAGGGGTCATCAGAATTCACTGGAAGGCTTGTTAGAACACTGTTTTCTGTGTTCCACCCTCAAAGTTCCTGGTTCAGTAGATCTGGGTATGGGCCAGAGAATTTGCATTTTTAACAAACTCTCAGGTGATCTTGGTGCTGCTGGGCAAGGCACCACACACTGAGAACCACCCTATGCTCTGCTAAGTATTTCTAAGAATATTTTCACCTGAACTTGAGGCTACATTGAGATTGGAGATAAGGTCTAAGTTTTGAGTCTTGGCAAGCAAACCATTTACCCTTCTTGACCGTTGGACTTTTATCTGTGGGATGGGAATAGAATAATACCATCTGATTGATAAGTTGTTTGCGGATTACAATATGAAGGCATTTATTATACTTTCATATATGCAAATATGAGCTCATATCAAATAAGACGTGTAAAATATTTGGAGATCATAAAATTTACGCTCTTCTCACCATGGCTGAGATTCTGTTTTCTAAGGATCATAATTCTGTCACTTGTAATCCAACAGTTTTTTTTTTTGCGGTACGCGGACCTCTCACTGCTGTGGCCCCTCCCGTTGCGGAGCACAGGCTCCGGATGCGCAGGCTCAGCGGCCATGGCTCACGGGCCCAGCTGCTCCGCGGCATGTGGGATCCTCCCGGACCGGGGCACGAACCCCTGTCCCCTGCATCGGCAGGCGGACTCTCAACCATTGCGCCACTAGGGAAGCCCAATCCAACAGTTTTAAACAGGTAATTTCATTATTTTAAACTTGGATTCAATTAACATTTCATATATCAAAAGTCTCAAAATATGTTGGTTCTTTATGAACAAAGTCAAGATTTAGAGAGACTTCACACTTCAATTACCGGTTAGGTAATCGGGAAAATTGTAGCTTGAATGCCGTATTTTGCATAATTTACCTAAATATTAAAAGTTTACGTTTATATGTTATTTTATACCTTTCCAAGCAGTTTGAATTTATGATATAATTTTAACTTGACAGAAATGTTTTCAAAGTCACTCACTAATTGTATGATAAATTTAAGTGATAAGATACAGATAATAGACTTAATTGATGTGTAAACTTTGTAGGTAATATATTACTGGCTCAGAGTGTGTACCGAACTGTCCTCCTATGCTTTGCTAACCAGACAGTGAAACTCTTATAATGTGGTCTTTCTAGAATATTGGAAAACTGGAGTAGAGGATAAGAGATATTTAAATGGCTTTTCTTCATTGAATAGTTGCAAGGTTTCTCAGTAGCTCTATATATCTACCTTCAGAAAATGGAACTTAAACAAGCTTTACTAATGATACCTTTTAAAGCTACCCCTGAGCTACCTCCCAGCAATTTAATTTTCAACCACTTCTACCAGTTAAATACCAAAAATATAATTACAGAAAATCACTTAAGTCCTGATCTCTCCTTGAATAAAGAACTTTTGTTTAATTACTTTCAAATGACAAAACAAGAGCAAATTATCTCCATTATAACCTTATAGGTCTTCAGTGAGTTAATTAGAAAATCCTGTTTTTGTTTAAGATATTCCAGTGGGAAACAAAACAATTAAAGGATTCATAGCACTATGGAGTGCAATTAGAACAGAGCATTCACAACATGGTTGCAGAATTCTTTTATAAATAATCCTTTATTCAATGCAGCAAGTACAAGCAGAATGTACCACGAACTGAATATGGGTTTAGGCACTTACAACTTCATTTTTATCATTCACATATGGGTGAGAAAAGAAAATGAAACATTATCTCTAGGGGCAAAGGATGACTTCATATTTTCTTAATCTCTTTCCCTGAGGAGCTTTAAAACTGTAAAATATTCTCAATTACATACAGTGTCCCCAAGCTACTTTAACAATAAACTTTTTGTTTTGTTTTTTTTTTTTTTTTGGCCAACAGGACTAAATAAGGTCAAGTACAGGTACTGTGAAGCAGGTGAGAGGAAATTATACGTTGAAAGAGGACTCTAACAATGGCTTGATCCTTAGGTATTTCTTCTGCCTACTTGTCCTATGTTTAGATATCAAGTAGCTATCCAGGCTCTTTTCTGGGAAGGAGAGAATTTTAGTTGTGACTTTCCTATGGTTAGTTTTATCCATCACCTCCATGTGGCTTTGGTTCTGGTGCTGGTGGCAAGAGGATAAGCCATTCCTCGACTGAATGGCCTACACAAGAAAATGAACCTTTGTTGAGGATAGCCTGGTTCAGAATTCCATGGGACTGGGTATTTTGCAATACTAAGCCAGTAACCTTTTATGACGCCAATATTTACAGGGGTAATCATCTTAAATTTTAGTGATCTTCCAGAGCTCACTGTAACAAAATTTCTGACATAAAACAGTCCTCACCAAGCAGGGCTGTTGTTATCTTCATTTCCTGTTTTCTAGGATTGGATTACTCTTATCTTTCTCTTCTTTTCCAGATCCTTTCTTACTCTCCTTATATGATCAGGGCCCCAGATGAATATTACTTGTATATTATCTTTCTCACCATGCTACAATATAATCAGTTATTTCTTTCTTCCAATGACTTTTGGACTTTATAAAACATTTGAGTCACTTTCCACAATGGTAGGACCAGGCCTGTCTTGTTCAGCATTTTACCTCTAGCACTGTGGTTCTCAACCCTATTGGACCTAATTCTCCCTTTAATACCAAATATTTTGTAATGCTTCATCCATTATATTAAGACAAAATTCATAAAGATATAGCCATTTACACACATCATTTTAAAGAAAAAATATCAATATAATGTACTGCCTTAACTGTATGATAAAGGAGAAATAAAAGTAATTTATAATAAAGGGATTATATGTATTATTATATATGTGATGCTCAGATATGACTATCCTAGGAGGTATTTCTATGAAAGAGTCAGATGTTTGCCTCCACTTTTAATGAATAAGGTTGGGTATGAGAAAAGTAACATGATCAGAAGTTATTCTGTGCAAGATGAGAGTAGAGGTCTAAATGGATACTAGAATAAGATCTACAGTTAAGACATATAACAGATTATACTTATTTTATGTAATGCTTTATAGGAAAGAAGGAAATAACTTTTATTAAAACAAAGATAACATACCAAGACATATTATAGATGTTGCAGTGGAGAAAATAAGAAAGTGTTACATTCTCACAAATGAGTGTTCCTTATAGATAAGAGTGATATCAAAATAATTCTCTCTCTTTTACGAGATAGGACTGAAATACCACAGAGAACATCCATCCTATCTCAAATCCATTGCACGCTGAGGTGAGCATCTGTTCTCCAGTACTTCAAGAGGCCCTTGGGAGCACACCCCGCCATAGGTAAGAAGGAATTGAGGCTAAACTGGAAAAAGAAATAGTCATGATACCACCTGCATAGAAGTTGGTTGGTAGACCCTGCCGGATAGTGGAAGAGTAATATTAAAAATGCAACAGGCTACCCCCAAATAAATAAATCATTATATAGTTATCTCCGCACAGATTTTGTATGATTGTGCTCCCAACATTTTAAAAGGCCATATACGAAATATTTATAAAGCAGACTTTGTTAATGAGATTCAATGAGAGCCCTGTGTTTCATGTTTCTCTGCTAATTTAATGATAGTTATTTTTAAGAAGACGTTTTACAACTTCACAGTTACATAGCTTTAATTTGTTTTGTGGTTTCTGAGGTAATTCTTCTACTGCACTAATATCATTTTCAAATAAATATGTGGGTAGAAATCACAGGATGCACGATCTGTGTTAACTAGTCAATGATTTTGAGAGATTATATTTATACCATTTAATTTTTCCTGTACAGATTATTAGGCGTATGCAGAACTTCATGTAAAACCTTTCAGTATGATTACGTATGAAAGTATTATTGATTGAAGTTTGGTGTGGAGGTAGAGTCAGAAGTCAAGAGGGATGCAGGGGGATTCTTTATGCTGGGCTGAGCAGCTCATCACAGGACAAGTTACTACATGCCTATCACCTGGAAAACCAAAGATGCTTCCACAAATTTCCAGAACTTTCTGTGGCAGGGGTGATGACCATGGTTGAGAAGCATTGCTCTAACACTAAATACTCTCCAAATATTTGACAATTGATTTGCTCATTGAATACTAGTCTTTAAGTCAGCAAAATAGAGAGAAGAGTGAATACTATTCCTGGCAGGGGTCTTGCTCCTTTTGAATCCCCCTCACATTGATCATGATCCAGCTGAAGTGCAAAGTCTGAAAGTGTCATTTTCTTGCTCACATCTTTTTCTTGGCTTCTCATCATGCTTAGGACATAATAATGTCTATGCTTTTTTGACATGACATACAGGATCCCGGTGACCAGGACCTTTTCTCTCTCTCCAGGCTCTTCTCCAGATACCTTCTCCTGAATGCTTAAGTACCACCTGCGTAGGGCTGTCTGTTCCTCCCAGGTTCCTCCTGCCTCTGTGTCTCTATGTATAGTGTCCCCTCAGTCGGCTACCTTATGTGGATGGTTGGTTCAAGGTTTGGCTTCTAGGTCAACTCTTTGGAGAAACATCTCTCCTAGGAAGTCGAATTTGAACCATCAGACTGGACAGAGTCCTTCCCAACCTCTGTAGTTCCACAGAATCAGAGTGATCTGTTCATCTGTCTTGGTCACAGTATCTTGATCCCACAATCTACCACTAGATTATAAACTCTTCAAGGGCATGGCCATACTTATTGATCTTTGTCTTTCCAGCAATAATTTGTTCAATGCCACTTTGAGTGGTGTGTGTGCATACATGCACACGTGCACACACACACACACAATCTAGTTCGGTGTATCCAATATACATTTTGTCAATGAATTAAAATAATTCATTCCAATATAATTTATTTAACAAGTTTCCAAAATACTTAGTGGTACCTATTTCGACACAGGGAAAACATCTTAGGTGTCTCATCTAAACTTGATTTATGTGATGCATTTTGAATGGTTCCAAATATTTTGCTGGATTCGTGGAAATATAGGCACATTAGAATTGGTGTTACAGCCTAGAATTGCACCACATAATGGATTAACCTTAGGATTTGGAAGTATGACAACTTAAAAATATTGCTACCTAATAGTAAAAATAACTCAAGGGTAGGGAGATCAAACCCAATCACCTAAGTAGACCAAGACCAAATAACAGTTCTGCTTTTGAATTTACCTTTTAACAAAATATTAAATTTAAATAAAATTGCTTTTTAAAATAGCCTATGTATCCCTCAGGTCAATGAAATGCAATTTCTATTAAGCAGAAATACATCAAATGCCTTTTTAGAGTTTATAACTTTTATCTCAAAGGAGATAAAATCAGGTTGTTCTCCCTGAGATAAAACTTTCCTGGTATGAATTTCAACTTGTGTTATCTATTTTCTCTACCAAGGTCCCTTTCTTTTCTACAAAGAATAAACTGAAAGAAAATTAAACAATGGGTACTAGAAGCAGGAGGTATCAGTGATAATGAGTTTTCTGATAGAAAATTAGGAAGTTGGACATTAAATAGTAAGAAAGCCCATTTTTTACAAGTCTCAAGGGATTAACATTTCTCAATTAAACAACTACTCATTGTATCTACTATGCACTAGGCTTTTCTACATCTATTCATAAGTGGAACATAAACTTGATTTTTTTTTTTTTTACCTGAGCCTTATTCAGCGCATCACAAGGAAACAAATTCTGCAAATGGTTTGAGGCTGTGATCTCATTATGTCAGCATAATAGTGATTTATTCACTTGAATCAAAATGACTCAAAAAACTCCCCCCAACTTCATAGCACAAAAGGAAAGGGAAATACGCTTTCACAAGTTTGAGTTGATAAGTTGGTTATTTAGGGGCAAAGTTTTGACATTAAGGTTAGAAAAGGAGAGATGAAGTTTTTTCACACACAAATCTAGCCAGGTATCACATGTTTCTATGGTATCAAGGAAGGCAGACTGGAATTTAGACGAATTATCTCATGACTCTAAATAGTTTATTGGAGGAACTCAATCTTTACAAGTTAATTAGCATCCACTTGACACTAAAATCAGAATTATAACAAGCAATACTCGGTTTACTTACAGAACTTTAAGACTGTAAAGGCCAGCAAATGCTCCCTTGGGAATGTATGTCAAAGCGTTTCCGGCAAGACGTCTGCGGGTTTCAAGGGAGAGGAGGGAGAGTAAGCATAGCTCTCTTCATGTGGAATTCATTTAGTTGTTAAAAATGCAATACAATTATGTGCAGACCACGAATGCCAAAAGCAACTCTAAAGAACCTTGTTTTGTTATATTTTGCAAAAAATTTCTTTAAATCTCTAAACAAAAAGCTGGCAAAAGAAGGGCCTAAGAAGAAATATAATAAATTACCTATTTTACAATAAATCACTTAATAGCTTACACTATGTATATAAAACTCTCTATCCGTTCATCTGTTGATGGACATTTAGGTTGCTTTCATGTCTTGGCTATTGTATATAGTGCTGTAATGAACACTGGGGTGCATGTATCTTTTCGAATTATGGTTTTCTCCGGATATATGCCAAGGAGTAGAATTGCTGGATCATGTGGTAGTTCTATTTTCAGTTTTTTAAGGAAACTCCATACTGTTCAAAACAGAAACAGACTCACAGACATAGAAAACAAACTTATGGTTACCAAAAGGGAAAGGTGGGGGGGAGGGATAAATGAGGAATTTGGGATTAACACATACACACTACTATATATGAAATAGATAACCAACACGGATCTACTATATAGCACAGGGAACTCTACTCAATATTCTGTAATAACCTATAGGGGAAAAGAATCTGAAAAAGAATGGATATACGTATATGTATAACTGAATCATTTTGCTATACACCTGAAACTAACACAACATTGTAAATCAGCTATACTCCAATATTAAAAAAAATTAAAAAAAATAAAACTCTCCTTTAAAAATTTTTTTTTATACAAAAAGTAGGCAAGGGAATAGAGAGGGAGCCATGGGCGGTGATTGTGAGGGCAATGGGCTATTATTTACAGGTACGACGGTTGATGGTCGGGGAAACCCCTCTGCTGAGAGGGCATTTGAGCAGAGGACTGAGCCATGCAGCGACCTATGTGAAAGGAACAGTGGTACAAAAGGCCTGAGGAGGGAGTGTGCTGGCGTGGTCCAGAAACTGCAAGAAGACCAGCATGGCTGGAGTGGAATGACCAAGGGGAGAGTGACAGCAGGTGAGGTTGGAGCAGTGTCCAGAGTCACTCCACACAGGGCTCTGGAGGCCACAGTAGGGACTTCGAGCAGGGGAGTGATGTGATCAGTTCTGTGTTTTAAAAGGGTCCTTCTGACAGGACCCTTTTCTTTTTTTTTTTATAAATTTATTTATTTATCTATTCATTTATTTATTTTTGGCTGCGTTGGGTCTTCATTGCTGTGCGTGGGCTTTCTTTAGTTGCGGTGAGCAGGGGCTACTCTTCGTTGTGGTGCACGGGTTTCTCATTGTGGTGGCTTCTCTTGTGGAGCACGCGCTCTAGGCACACGGGCTTCAGTAGTTGTGGCGTGCGGGCTCAGTAGTTGTGGTGCACAAGCTTCATTGCTCCGCGGCATGTGGGATCTTCCTGGACCAGGGCTCGAACCTGTGTTCTCCGAGTTGGCAGGTGGATTCTTAACCACTGTGCCACCAGGGAAGTCCATGACAGGACCCTTTTAAAGGGGGAATAGACTTTGGGGGCAAAAGTGGAAGCACAGGAGGCGACTAGAGCAGTTCAAACAGGAGCTGCTCGTGCAACACAGCTGTGGTGGAGGAGGTAAGTGGTGGAATACGGTGGAGAAGAAAGAAAAATCCCACCTGGCAAACCATTTGTGTCAAGGTGAAACGTAGGTAGCCAACATTTCATATTTATGGTTATATTCTATATAACCTACATGCATTTGATTAGTTATCCAAAGTACTATACGTAAACTGAAGGACATGGTTTGCATAGGACCGTGCTATAAAAGAGTTGCTTATTGAATTAAGACAGACTCAGACTTGGTTGACGATCACAGGTGGCTTAACTGATCAGACTAAACTGACCAGGAACTGTTATTTCAGCCAAAATGTCCTTAACTATCCTGTTCATAGTCATGATTTCAACAGTACATTTTTTGAGTTCTAAAACCTAGCCTGAAAATGGGGGCTTATCGACTCTTACTGCTGCTATGTGATCGAGTAGCTTGATGGTTTCTGGGTCACTGACTTTGGAAATGAAAAGGAGAAAGTAAAAACGTTCTATTTATTTATTTTATTAGTTTAAATTATTGTTAGGGTAAATACCTTTCTGTTACATTTCCTGAATCATAGCTCACTTCACATGAATTGTTTTTCTTTTCTGGGCAAGGACTTTGAGAGCCGCAGACTATATTCAGAACTAATCTGTATAACCACTGACCTGTGTTATCAGGGGAATTTGTCTTAAAACAAAGGAATTTATGACGGGCTATTAGTTATTCGTTGTGCTGGTGGAAGATATATCTCATTGTCCAAAAGCACAATTTAAGGAAATCATTGCATCCTTCCCCTCATTTCTTTACCACGTGGGATGGTTTTAGCAGTTAAAAAATTAAATACATATAAACTATAGGGAAAAAAAGACTTCTATATAAATGAGTACACAAATAGTAAGAACTGCACACAAATCTTTCCTGTGAAGATTTGAACTAACAAATCTCTGGGCAACTACGTTCCAACCCTTGAGACCCACATACCATTTGGCTGGAAGGTTTTGTTTTTTGTTTTTCTCTCTGTTTCTAAAATTATTTCACAGAAATGTCTCTTTCATCATCTTCATTTCTATAATAAGATACAACTTAATAGGAAAAACTTTTATATCTTTTTATATCACATAAAATTTTTTTATCCTTAAAGATACCTCTCCATATAGAAGACTCAAATCGTCCTATCATTGTTAGTTTTGCTGACTTAACTGCCATAAAAAGTAAAAAAAAAAAAAAAAATCAGTAAGTTACAGTAGACACATTCCTCTTCAGATAAATCAAATAAGCAGAGGTTTGGCTGTTGTCACAACCAACTAAAATATTTTTGAGAATGTATGTTTCTTTGAATCTCCACAGTAATTTGAATCTCTAAAGGAATCCAAGGGTTGTTTTGTTTGTTTTTGGTAGCTTTGTTTTGTAAAATGGTGGGATGAGAGCAAAGCACTCAAGTGTGGGCCCTGATTTCTCCTCTCTGGACATTGGTCTGGAGGGAGAGAGGTGAGTGAACAAAATGGGATGAGCACTGAGAGTGGAAGAGGTACTTGACCCTGTTCTCTGATTGGGACCCTCGGGAAGATGACTGTGCGGGGAACCACGGTCCAACATCGGTCCCTTTGGCTGAGCAGTATTTTCAGAGGTAAGTGAAAGGGCCTGGTGAGTTTTAATAGGCTTTCCAGGTCATGTCTTCCAAGAACCCATTTGTCTTTTAACACTCAGTTTTTTTTTCTTTCCCTTTTTGGCTTACTTTTTTCTCACTATTAACTTGCTGCAAGACTTCACACAAGTCATTTAACTTCTCTGGACCTTATTTCACTTATTATTATTATTTTTGGCCACACTGTGCAGCTTGCGGGATCTTAGTTCCCCAACCAGGGATTGAACCCCGGGCCACCACAGTGAAGGTGCTGAGTCCTAACCACTGGACTGCCAGGGAATTCCCTTATTTCACTTACTTTTAAAAAATGATAGGGTTCTTCCACTAAAGTCTTTTTCTGCCCTACAATTGTTTTTGTTACACATGGATTTCCTCCTTACCTTCATTCTTTTCTCCCTTATCCTCCCTCCACCCATCTTTTTCTTCTTGTTTATTAAGATTTCTTTATTACACGTCACCAACATTTTTTATAACTTTCTTTTTTTTTTTTTTAGATGTTGGGGGTAGGAGTTTATTAATTAATTAATTTATTTTTGCTGTGTTGGATCTTCATTTCTGTGCGTAGGGCTTTCTCTAGTTGTAGCAAGCGGGGGCCACTCTTCATCACGGTGCGCGGGCCTCTCACTATCGCGGCCTCTCTTGTTGCGGAGCACAGGCTCCAGACGCGCAGGCTCAGTAGTTGTGGCTCACGGGCCCAGTTGCTCCGTGGCATGTGGGATCCTCCCAGACCAGGGCTCGAACCCGTGTCCCCTGCATTAGCAGGCAGATTCTCAACCACTGCGCCACCAGGGAAGCCCATCACCAACATTTTAAAATCACTTTCTCATACTTTATATCAGGAGGTAGATCAGAGGTTATTATGCCCATATTTTGAAGATACAGACACCAAAGTTCAGAAAAGCTTTATGTAAAATGAAAAACATCATCTCTTTCCTGATTTCGTGTAAGTGTAATCTAGTCCTTCCTTATGGAGCATGGAAGCTATCTAACAGTGGTGCTACTTAAATAATCAGAGCAAAATGAACTTGAATATGACAGCCCCTATGATTTAGAAGAAGACATTTCAGACTACTTAGCAATTTCATGCTGGCTCCTAGTAATTACTGCTTTATTTTCCAACTCTTACAAAGTACATGAGATCTAGAGGGCACACATTCTATACATGCTAAATTAATTTGTATCAGAAATTTGGTAAGGGCTAACGTCAGGCTTAACGGTAGTAGTTTTTCCCCTTTTCCCATTCTTAAGATCTGCCTGTTTCCAGTTTTCTGGTACTATTTTCTGTCTCGTGGTTTCCAATATTAACTTCAGTGGCTCTGTTCCTATTTCTGAATTTCTTTTTACTCTTCTGATTTATAATTACCTGAATAATTGTAGTTAAACTATCACTTAAACATAAAATTTCTGAAATGTCAAAATGTTCCCACTTGAAGAAAAATTCTCCTAAAATAAAGTTAGCATAAACCATACTAATATTGTAATTAGTGACTTTCAAAAGACAAAGTGATGCGAGCAAATACACTAGTCCATTCAGATTGACTATTCATAATTCAATTCGATTGACTAAAGCTGGGCTCTGGGTTCCTGCATACAGGAGCCAAGAGTCTGGGTCAGTGAAGTGTTAGACACAAATAGGATGAAACTCGTAGTCTGATGTAATCTCTTAATCTTGCCTCCACTGGCAGTAATGCATCATCACTGTAACCGACTAAGTTCACCATGGTTAGGTTTGCTTTCATAAGATGCCTGTGCTAGTTGGAAGGGCCCAGATACTTAGCATTTAACCCTCTGACATTCATCTTTGGTAAGGTTTGCTGAAGCCTATTCAGCAGGCTTGAATACAAGGATTATGACAAACCACGGATCTTCTCAGGGTAGAAAAAAGTGTCTTTCTTAATACGCAAGAAATTGAGATTTTAAAAAACCCTTTCTCCCCCAATAAGTTAAGCATATCTAATTGGTCAGGTCCAGCCCCAAATCATTCCTCTTAAACTGTATATTTATGAACTGTCCATTTTGTTTTCCTTATTACATAAGATCAAAAACATCAGATTTCAATGTTTAAGGGCTAAGACCACTGGCCTGAATAAGTGAACTCTTCAGGTCAACAGGGAGATCCTTTAGTGGTTATACGGCCCTATGGTTTCTTTAACCACAGACTAATGAAGTTCAATTTTCAACTCCTTTGTGAAGTATTCCTAATTACCTCAGTCCACAGTCAACTTTCCTATAGGTTATATTCTATACAATGCTGTCTATAAAGGTTCATTTTCTGCCATTTTATATGTAGTCTACTTGATTTGATTATAGGCTCCTAAGGTCAAGAATCTTATTGCCTGCCTAGAGCAGGGAGCTGAATTAATATGTACTGATGGATCATTTGATCTTGTTTCCAAAGACAGTTGGCCATAGTGCTAGAGTTACTTCAGGTCTGGCCTAACTATTGCAAGATCGCTGGCTAGCCACTACATAAACAGATCAGAAACAGCTGAAGAATATTCCTTCTTCATTATGAATCAAATTTAAACTCAGCAATTTATTTGAGCACTTTCAATATGCCACGTACAGTCCTTTGGGTCACAAAAATAGTATGTACTTTTTGTAAAACAACTTACAAGTTCTAGGCACAATGTAAAGTACTTTATATACATTGTGTTATCTAGTGATTTTAAAAATCACATTAAACAAGTGACATGATTATTCATTCCCCTTTTACAAGGAAACTGGGCCTATGTGCTCATGCTTACGTAGAAAAGTTTACACAAGAGAATTTGGTTCAACCATAGCATTTGGGCTCCAATATCTGAGGTTTTAAACATAACTTTGGTCAAAAGTAGGTTGGTCTGGAGCTTGGGTTGATCAGGAGCAACCAATCTGAAACAGGAAAAACCCAAGGATGCAAGTGACTGCATCACTTGAGGTACTGGCCATAAGAAAACCATTGTTCACTGCCTCTTTTTTTTTTTAATATTATTTTACAATCTACTTTTTATTTTTATTTATTTATATTTTTGGCTGCATTGGGTCTTTGTTGCTGCACGTGGGCTTTCTCTAGTTGCAGCGAGCGGGGGCTACTCTTCGTTGCAGTGCACAGGCTCTAGGTGCGCAGGCTTCAGTAGTTGTGGCACGTGGGCTCAGTAGTGTGGCTTGCGGGCCCTAGAGCGTAGGCTCAGTAGTTGCGGTGCAGGGCTTAGTTGCTCCGCGGCATGTGGGATCTTCCCGGACCAGGGCTTGAACCTGTGTCCCCTGCATTGGCAGGTGGATCCTTAACCACTGTGCCATCAGGGAAGCCCTGCTCCCTGCCTCTTATTCAAAGTCCTCCCCTTGCCTTCCGGATCCTGTACAATCTTTCTGCTCTCATGACTATGGCTGGTTGTTTCCCTCTCTTCTTTCTAGCCCCTCATTTTTTTTTTTTTTTGAGTATAGTTGATTTACAATATTGTGTTAGTTTCAGATGTACAGCAAAGTGATTCAGTTATACGTATACATGCATATATATCATATATACATTCTTTTCAGGTTCTTTTCCCTTATAGGTTATTACAAAATATTGAATATAGTTCCCTGTGCTATACAGTAGGTCCTTATTGGTTATCTATTTTATATATAGTAATGTGTATCTGTTAATCCCAAACTCCTAATTTATCCCTCTCCCCACTTTCCCCTGTGGTAACCATAAGTTTGTTTTCTTGTCTGTGAGTCTATTTCTGTTTTGTATATAAGTTCGTTTGTATCGTTTTTTTAAGGTTCCACATATAAGTGATACTATATGATATTTGTCTTTCTCTGTGTTCACCCCTCTTTTAATGCTCATCCTCCAAACACAGATGTTCTTCAAGTTTCTGTCCTCACACCTGTCTTTCTTCCTTTTATCTAGTGGCACTCAAAGTTTAGTGTGCATTGCCATTGTCTTAGGAGTCATCAAAAATTCAGATCCCCAGGCAGGCCCCAACTCAGGTTTAGTGACTTAGAGTTTCTGGGGGAAATGACTCAGGAATCTGCATTTTAATTAGCAGCCCAGGTGAGTTTAATATGGATAGAGACCCATACTGGGAAACAGAGCCTCTACCCTCTCCCAAAGTCCTCATCTGCTCCGGCACCTTCCGCAATCACCTCTTTGTAAACAACTTTCCAATCATTCTCTCTAGAACAGAATCATCACACTCCAGACTCACATTCCAACTTTGTTAGTGACATTCCCATTTGGATGTCCTGCTGCCACCTTGCACTTAGTAAACCCAGAACCAGACATCCTCTTGCCTCCAAATTATCAGTTATTCCCCTTGAATTCCCTGTTTCTATTGACAGTGCCTCACCTGTCTCCTAGCACCTAATGTTATAACCTTACTCAGAGTCATCTTGCACCTTCAGACTTCCTTTCAGTCCCTAGGTCCAGTCAACGATGAGTGCCTGACTCTCTTCCTCTGCTGTAAAGCTTCCATATATCCCAGTGGGTCCCAGCCCCCAGTAGAGCTTTAAAAGAATGATGTCTGGGTCTCCACTGAGACCCATTAAATCAGAATCTCTGGAAATGGGCCGTGGTAATTAGTAGTTTTAAAAATTCTCTGGGTGATTCTAATGCCTCTGCAAGGTGGGAAACTCTGAAGCAGTCCTCACGGTTTCATACTGATAAGATCACCTAGAGACCTTCATGGTCTCCATCCCCGGAGACAATGATTCAATTGTTAATTATTGGGAGAATCGGGAGAGGTGATTAGTCAACAAATTTGAACAGTTATCCAGAGGAGACAGTAAGAACCTGAACTAGGTGGTGATGAAATAGAGTGAACAAATGGGAAAGACAATGCGGAATTATGAGCTTTAAGACTTGGAAACTGGCTGATACAGGAGGTGAGAAAGAATGACAGATGCAAGGGCAGTGACAGACACAGTGACCATAAGTTTGGATAATAAGAATGCTGATGGTGAGAAGCAAAGGCAGGAGTAAAATCTTGTTGTGGAGGATGGTTTGTGTGTTCATGAATGGATCTGGTTCTGCACTTGCTGAGTTTTAAAGTATTGGTGGGGTAGATGGAGGTGTCACTTGCGTAGTGGAGGATTCTCAAAGTGTGGTCCCTAGATTTGCAGTATTGGTATCACCAGAGAATTTGTTATAAGTGCAAATTCTTGACATCCTCCCCTTCCACCTTCAACCTGCTGAAGAAACTCTGTGGCAGGGTCCAGCAATGTGCGGTTTCACAAGCACTGTAGGTGATTCTGATGTCACTAAAATTCGAGAACAACTGGCCTAGAGTAGCAGTCCTTAAACTTCATCATGCATCAGAATCACCAGGAGAGCTTGTTAAAGGCAGTGTCCTGAGTTCAGGGTTTCTGATTCATTAGGTTGGGGTGGGGCACATGGGTTGGGGTTTGCGTTTCTCACAAGCTCACGTGTGGTGCCGATGCTGCTGGTCCAGGGACCACACTTTGAGAACCACTGGTCTAGCAGTCAAAGACAAAAGAGATCTCAGCTAGAAATATGGATTTGGGGGTCATCTACATAACAGAGGTCGTTCAAATCTTGACTCTCTTTACCAGACAACGGTAGTTGTCTCCTAATGAGTTTGTAGCCTCCTAACAGGTCTCTCTGCTTCCGTAACACCCCAAGCTATTTTGCATACAAAAATCAGAGAAATCTTTATAAATCATAATCCTATTTATTGCACTAGCTGCATACAATCCTCCACGGCTTCCCATTGCTCTTATTTGAATTCTATACATAGCCTGATTGTTCCTGCATGATTTGGCCCCTGCCTTTCTCTCCAGCCCCATCCCCTGTCACCTCCCCTCCCTCTCACTCTGCTCTGGCCACCCTGATCTTCTTTCAGATCCACGAACATATCACTTTCTTTCCTACCTGAGGGCCTCTGCTCACACTATTCTCCTACTAGATACACTCTACCCTAGCTCTGCAGACCACCAACTCCCCTCATCCTCCTGAGCTCAGTTCAGATGTCACCTTCTTTGAGACACTTTCCCTCCTTGTCATCCCTTGTTATTTATTCTCTACTTAACCATGTTTGTGTTCTTTATCACTCTTGTCATAATCAGCAAATATCATCCGTGTTTGTTTCCTTGCTTATCATCTGTCTCCCCGTCTAGATTGTAAGTTTCCCTGGAGTGGGGACTTCTTGACTGAACGAATGAAACGTAGAAAGTCATATTCATTCTTATGTCCCCACTGGCTAAATAAATACACGCTGAATGAATGAACTGAAGAGAACCGAGAAAGGAGGCAATCTAGGGAATGTCTATATGTTAGGGGTAGAGGAGAAAAGAAGGCTAAGGAGAAAAAGAGGAGGCAGAAAGGTAGGGCACTTTAAGAACAGTGCCCTAATCGCCATTACAATTGTATATATTATATGTATATATATATAATATACACACACACACATACACACACATGCACACACACATATATACATATACATACATATATACACACATATATGTAGATACACATACATACACAAGGACAGATATCTAAATCTCTATATCCAGCTGTATGAATAGACATTTGGAAGAGAACATAAAATAACACTAGAGAAAAAAAAGTTTCAAAGAGGCAGCATTTTTTCTTTTATTATATTTTAAATTAATTCTTTAAAAAATTTTAATACAAATTTTAAAGGTAAAGAGGCAGCATTTTTTTTTTTTTTTTTTTTTGCGGTACGCGGGCCTCTCACTGTTGTGGCCTCTCCCGTTGCGGAGCACAGGCTCCGGACGCGCAGGCTCAGCGGCCATGGCTCACGGGCCCAGCCTCTCCGCGGCATGTGGGATCTTCCCGGACCGGGGCATGAACCCGTGTCCCCTGCATCGGTAGGCGGACTCTCAACCACTGCGCCACCAGGGAAGCCCAGAGGCAGCATTTATAATCAATTACCAGATCTATGAAAAGGAGAGACTGAGCACTCAGACAAGGCCAAGGGTCAGGAAGATTATTTATGGGCAAGAAGGTGTTTTCATTTCACTAACACAATCCAATAGGTGAATTAGAGTTTACCAAAGTTCTTTCATCATCAATTCATTTGATCTTCAGACAAAAATCTCAAAAGACAGGCAGGACAGCTCTCACTATTTTTAGCAACATGATGAGGAAGTAGAAGTAACAAGCATAGACTGTACTTTCAGGAAGTTTGGTGGTATTTCTCATTACTAATTTCATCTGAAATAATAGATATCTACTATTTATACAGAGATTCTTTAAGGCCAACCATAATATGAGCAAACAGTTCCAGGGAACAATAGTAACTTAAAAACAAACCTCCCTAGAGCATCTCAGGTTTCCTTCCTAAATCGAGTATTTGATTCCAATAGCATTAGAATCTGGGAAGATTTTACAATAGTACTGGGAAACAACCTTTAAACAAGCCTTTAACTTAGACTGTTTAAAATGGTAACAATTCATTTTTCCCTCTGGTTTAATCAAGCTACCAATCTAAGTTTAAAGGAACTTGTACATGTCAGCATTAGGCACGATCTTTTAGTTCCTAACATCTGAACCACACTCTGATGGACCAAATGTGGGATTTATTATTTGTCCAAATAGCAAACATCAACATGAAGTCCTTAGTAGAACTGAAGAAATAGAACTGGGAGAGATACTGTTGGAGAGAAATGCAATTATTGCTCAGGGTGTTCAAACTTGGTAAAAACTATCTGCACTGGTTGCCTATATCCGTTAAACCTCATGGTTGGAAACAGTTTTTCCTTCACAAATCCTGGATCCCTGGGATTACTCCAAAATCAAGCTCATGAAATAGGAAAGAAGGAAGTGAGAATCCTCTTGAAAGTGTTTTCATTTCGCTAACACAACTCAATATGTAAATTATAGTTTACCAAAGTTCTTTCATCATCATTTCATTTGATCCTCAGAATCTCAAAACAGGCAAGGGCGGCTTTCACCATCATGCCCTGAGGCCCAGGGAGGTCAAGTGGATTATCCCCTAGTAAGTGGCAGAGTCAGGACAGGAGTCCTGGGCTTGCTTCTGCTTCTAGGTACTGTGTTCTCCTCTCTACACAGCACACAGCCTAACCACACTCAGATTTTTTTTTTTTTTTTTTTTTTTTTAGGAAAAAGGCTCTCTCTCTTCCTTGTGATATCACGTTGCACCAGCAGGGCGTTTGGCCTGTGCATGCCTGGTCACCTTGCAGAGTCATAAAACAAAAATAACAAATAACAAACAAGACTTGAATGTACCAAGACATGTGACACAGGTAGTAAGTGTTCCAGAAGGTCAGGAGGAAGAGAAGAAGACCATTAATCGTGATGGCTTTAATTCTTCTTAAATATTTGCTCCACATAGCCACTTTCTCCAGGGTTACAATATATTTAAAAAATACGTTAGGGATACCTCTAGGACTTTATTGATTCTTAGAGGATTTTGAAATACGGGACCAGTGATGGATGAGAGATGAATCATGACTGTCTACACAGCTTATGACATAGATGGATTAAACTAGGGAGATGATAATTGGGCAATTAGAGCTAAGGGGAAGAGTGGTAACTTGGCTTTATTAATAGTGTTTTTTAAAAATTGAGTTTTGTGGTGAGAATTTTATTAATATCATTGAGAATATCAGTACCAGTTTCTGAATGGATAAACAATAAAGCATAGAGATGAGCTGAGTAAACTGAGCAAAAGAATACTTTCAGAACAGTTTAACATTTGAACAGTTTGTCATAACAAAAGATACACACACACAATAACAGATACAACAACAGATGTAACACATACAATAACAGATATCTGAATGTCTGTTTCTAGCTGTATGGATGGTCATCTATTAGTTCATTTATTATTAGGTCATTTATTTACTATAATATCTTATGGAAAAACCTGGACGAAGTTTTTTGGCCAACCCAATAGAATACTATATAAAACATGCTGCTTAAGTATATTTATGCATATGTAAAAATAATAACTAAGGTTTGTTCCTGTTGAGTAATGTGAAATTCTGCACCTGAAAATTATGATGATACTTTTCTCAGAGCCAATATATGAGGGTAGTGAACAAATAACCTGCATATCCAATCTCTCCCTGCTGGGTAGACAGCTCTTTCTTGCTTTCTGTCTCACTCTTTTTCATTCCCTCACATATACCCAGACACAGACCGATGAACACACCTATCATTACGAAGCTCGGTTTAACAAGAGTTTAAAGTGTTCAACTGTGCAGACCACTATACTAGGTACTATCGGGGAAAAGAAAAGCACAGATGAATGAAGAACAATTCCAAAGCCTCCTTCTGCTTTCTGAGTATGGCTTTGAAAGTGAATTTGAATCTTAGTTCTGACACTTATGTACTCCATTATCTTGGGTAAGTTCCTTGTTTTCTCTGTACTTGTTTTTTTTTGTTTTTTTTTTATAATTTTGAAGTGAGAATAATAATAATATCTACTTTTATGGGGTTGTTAAGAGGATTCAGTGGGATAATGTGTGCAAAACATTTTGAACAGTGCCTGTCACAGAGTAAGCTATTACTGTTGTCAGTATAATTATATTATTATTTCGAAGATCTTATACTCCAGAAGAGAATACAGACTTAAACATAGCTGAGTCTAACGGAAACAATCAGCACATAACAAAGGCATGATCAAAATGCTCTGCTAAGTGGATGTGTGTGTTTAAACCCACAACACCCTAAATTTAGCCTTGGGAAGAAAGGAATAGACCAAGCAGAGTTGATCATTTTTCCAGGTTCTATAAATATTATCCCCTTTTGCCACTAAATGAATAATGATGTCTTCAAAACATCAGTTAGATGCAGCACAGAATCATATATGGGAAAGTGGTCTTGCTTTTAAATTCAGCAAGTTGGCCAGCTCAGCAGAGGGAATTTCAGAACAGAAGGAGGAAATGGAATGAATAGTCTTTAAAGGGTCCCATCTACTTCTGAAATTCTATGATTCCATGGTCAAGATACTTGATGGAGTTTCCAGAGACATAAAAATAAGGTAATTTGTAAAAATAGGCTTTTCAAATGGTAGTTCCCTCACCTTCTTTCCCCTATTTTTTCTCTCGATTATCTTTTGAAGAACTGGTCTTGGATGAAAATTAACATTCACCTCATGAAGAAAGAGGAGTTATTCTGAATGAATTGGGTCACCAAAGGAGGAACTCTATTAAACAAAGTCCTTGGGGAAGTGAATTATTTATTGATTTGGTTTGTGGTCGAAAGCTGAGGTGTATGTTGAAGGAGAATGGAAGCCTTTTGCCATTGCATATTATAAGGAAATTAAAGAGAAAGGCAGTGGGAATGCATATTTTAGAAATATGGGGGTAAACAGGACTAAGTATTGTATATTAATTATGGTGAGAGAGGGCAGATGAGAAGAATGTAAACAAGAAAAAAATGCTGATGTTTGAAATTTGCTAAAAATAATCTAAAAATATTGGCTCATGTCAACGAAATCTGTTACTTTTTTCTAAGGCGGTGAACAAGTATAAGAAGCTCCTTTTACATGTTTTGCTTTCTCTTTAGTTCATTCATTCATTCATCAAAAATGTATTGATTATTCATTACACACCAGCCAAGACTAGGACAGACATGGTCCCAGTCCTGATGAGGGTTAAATTTTTAGCAACAGAAATGGCCAGAGAGAAAAGAGAAGAGGAGCCTGGACAACCCAAAGTGAAAATCCATTTTTTGAATAATAAAAACTTGCTGTATAATCTAGTAATCTAAGCTTTTTTACCATACTCCTCGATAACAATCTGGGCATGTTCAGCTGATTTCAGTAGTAAAATAATAACATTTGTGAGAAAGCTAACGCCATCAAAAATAAATATAGATCCAACTCTAAAGGGGAGAAATTTGAGAATATTATCCTCTTGAAAAAAAATGATCAGTGTAGTGTAATTTGGTTGTGATGGATGGTTCTTTCCACCTCCCAAGGTGGATCGTGTGGTACATCAACAATTTAAATTACTCCCCAAATTGGACCCGGACTCTAGGAATTACAAAAGGGGTATTTTCAAAAGAGGTCATTGCCTAAACAATTCCTTTAATCAACAGTCAGAGGATTTATTTAGCTGATGGTGCCAAACCTTCTTCATGAAGCCTATGACGACGGTGCATCCCTCCCCTAAGTCCCCGTCCCTCAAAAGAGTAAGAGGATCAAATGAATTTTTAAATGCAGATTTTGGTTTATAGAGTTCTTTTTCATCTTCTGGAAAGTGATTACCAGACTTAATCAAGATTCCTCTGTGTATCATTAGCTAATTTTAGCTTCCTCCTTTTTAAAAAAATTGAATTTTATTTTTTTACAGTGAGTTTGGGAGAGACCAGTTTTAAGTCCTCTGTGGATTTCATGGTTTTCAGTTCAAGCCTTCAGGGAAGCTCAATTTAAAAGTAGGAAAACAGTAATTAAAAGTGATTAGGACAAGAAGTTTTGGTGCTATGAAATGAGGACGCAATTCTCCCCGTCATAAGCCAAACCAAGAGGCAATTTTTGGTTTTGATTATGGCTTTACTTGCAATTTTAATAAACATGAACCAGTATTCAAACTTCTAATATCCTGCTGCTTAACTATTTCCAAAGAGCTCTCCAGCTCTTTTAAACAGCTTTTGTTTTAAACTTTTAATTTGTTTGGCTCAGCCTCACCTTAGAAAGTTGTAGCTTCATGGTAAACCCTTTTATAAGTTGATTTCCAGAATCCTAAGCGATTCTTTCTTTTCCCCTCCCAGCTAAGTGTTTCCTCATGTGCCCAGATCGTTGGTGCTGACAGCTTTCCTGCCTTGTTTTATCTGGTTCTCACAGTAAGGACGAGAGACAAATACAAGAACGTGTCCAGTGTTGACTAGATGCGGCACGACTCCGCTGATACTTACAGCTCCTCCAGGAAGCGGAGACCGTGCAGAGGATTCGGGGGAAGCTGACTGATGTTGTTCATACTCAGGTCTCTGGAGAGGAAGAGAGGCAGTGTGTGAGGAGCGGCGTCTGCCACCACAAGGCAGTCCAGCTGTTCAGTTCACACATTTGCAAGCAATACAGCCAAAGGAACTCGTTGTGTTGCTTGACAAATGAATCGCTCTTTTGCACGTTAAATATATTCCTTTCCTCCCATGTCCCCCCCAACATCATGGGCTCTCAGTCAAATCAGAGACCCTAGGAGGAGCTGATACGGAATTCAAAATGATAGACCATTCATGGGCATGGTTGTAATTCTTCATGTTTAAAATGACCTGAGTAGACCAGCAAAGGGAATAGACATAACTCAACCACCCTAGACATAACTCAGCGTCGGGTCCTGCTTTAAATTTTGTGGCAAAGAGAAATGTCTTCACCATGCAATTCTGGAAGTCCTCTTTCTCTGGGACTATAAGCACCTTGTAAAAACAAATGTTTTGATTCAAAGAAACTTAGAAAAACAAAACAAAACAAGACAAAAAGCCTATTCCCTCCTTCGAACATGTTCCTTTTGCAGGTTCTCGGATTGCATTAAATAAGTGAAATGAACCATAAAACAAGGGTGTAATGCGATCCTGCTCTGTAGCACACTTCCTGCTGGGCCTGCACAGTAGTTCCTGGCACAGGAAACAACAAGCCACTTTGGGCAGAACTCAATCAATTTTTGTTTTAAGCGAAACTCCGTGTAATTAGATTTTATTGTTTTTAATTTTCTATTTCTTTACTGTCTCCCACATAATCCTACAGCATCACTGGTATATGCTGTCTGTATCTCAGAGGCCAAAAGACCAAATGATAGGCAGAGTCTACTCAAGATCAACTAAGACCGCATAACAGTCAGCTGAAGGTTGACTTGAAAAATGACATGCTCAAACACCAAGACTCAGAGCTAATGCCATTATAATCTCAGAGCGGGTCTACATACTTAAAATTTATCTTGAGATAAGATAAGGAGCTTATTTTTATTTATTATTTTTAAAAAATGATTCAGTTGACATATAACATGGTATTAGTTTTAGGTGTACAACATAATGATATATGTACATATTGTGAAATGATTACCACAGTAAGTTTAGTTGACATTCATCACCACAGAGTTAAAAAATTTGTTTTCTTGTGATGAGAATTTTTAATATTTACTCTCTTTAGCAACTTTCAAATATACAATATTGTATTATAACTGCAGTCACTATGCTGTACATTACATCCCCAAGACTTATTTCTTGCATAACTGGAAATTTGTGTCTTTTGACCACCTATGCCAATTTCACCCAGGAGCTTTTATTTTATTTTTTTAACATCTTTATTGGAGTATAATTGCTTTACATTCTTGTGTTAGTTTCTGCTGTATAACAAAGTGAATCAGCTATACATATACATATATTCCCATTTCTCCTCCCTCTGGCGTCTCCCTCCCACCCTCCCTATCCCACCCCTCTAGGTGGTCACGAAGCACCGAGCTGATCTCCCTGTGCTATGCGGCTGCTTCCCACTAGCTATCTATTTAACATTTGGTAGCGTATATATGTCCATGCCACTCTCTCACTTCGTCACAGCTTACCCTTCCCCCTCCCCGTGTCCTCAAGTCCATTCTCTATGTCTGCGTCTTTATTCCTATCCTGCCCCTAGGTTCATCAGAACCATTTTCTTTCTTTCTTCCTTTTTTTTAGATTCCATATATATGTGTTAGCATACGGTATTTGTTTTTCTCTTTCTGACTTACTTCACTCTGTATCACAGACTCTAGGTCCGTCCACCTCACTACAAATAGCTCAATTTCATTTCTTTTTATGGCTGAATAATATTCCATTGTATGTATGTGCCACATCTTCTTTATCCATTCGTCTGTCGATGGACACTTAGGTTGCTTCCCTGTCCTGGCTATTGTAAATAGAGCTGCAATGAGCATTGTGGTGCATGACTCTTTTTGAATTATGGTTTTCTCAGTGTATATGCCAAGTAGTGTCACCCAGGAGCTTTAAAAAAAATCCGGATTATTCTTGTTATTGAAGTGGCCACAACCATTGCACCTAACCAGCAGATTTCAGTGTTGATAGCTTGATACCTTTATCAAATATTAACTTTTAATCAGTGGTGCCAAGAACTAAGGGATCATTCACTCTGTGCCTTTAAAAAGTCACGAGCATGTACAGGGAAGATAAAATATTTTGCTAAATGTTTTAGAGTATGGCAAACCCCCAGAGTTATTAATTTTAATATTTATTAATTTTAATTATTAATTTTAATATCATTGTTGGTAAACAATGATGTAGCTGAATAAAATGCTATGTTCTCAAGCTAAAACTAAACAATGCTAAAAATATAGACTAAAAAAATTTGTATTGTCCATATATTCAAAATCTGATTTTTTTTTCCTGGCACTGTTTAGATAAGAGAGCCAGATAATTGATTCACAATTTTAGTTCCCTGTGCAGATATTTCTCTGAAGTAGCAAGGTTGTTTAGTTCACTGAACAGGCATATATTAAACTAAACAATACAGTCTCTGGATTCCTTACAGTGTCTATATAATCTCTGCAAAGACCTGATATTTCTAAAGCATATTCGCTTACTTTTAACTGATATCCCACTTATTTCCTAAAAGGACCGGGTGGTTTGCTTCTAGAGCATGTTTATTAGTAACTTAGATCAAACCAGTCTCAAGACAGCTGGTGTGGATAGCACTGACATTCCTCTCCTCTCGTATTTCCCTGTGTGATGTGCAAATCAGTCTGGGACAAACACTGATCTTGTCTATTGCAGAAAGCTCTAAATAGAACAAGGAAATTTATGTTTAAGGAGATTCATAAGCACTCCACATTATTTTACTATTTATTACCCGACTTCAGGCACCTGGAAGTGAAGCTTACATCAGCATTCACTCTCAGGGTTCCCCCTGGAGCATTTTTATGGTGGAGCAGCAGAAAGAATACAGGCATTGTTAGTGTACAGTGTCTTGGGTTTGAATCCTGGCCTCCCCATGTGCTAGCTGCACGATCTTGGGAAAATGGACCTCCCTGTTCAGGCTGCCTCGTATTTAAACAAGGGTGGTCCTACATTAATAGTTTCATACCCTATGATAGCCGTTTCCAGTCAGGAGGGAGAGACTTAATTTGCTTCTTGAAAAGGAGAGTACCTCCCTTTCCCAACAGGAAATTAATCACTTCTCCCTGTTACCTGACATTGTGGTTCCTCCCAGAAAATGAGCTCGTACATTCGGCCCTCCATATCCGTGGGTTTCGCATCCCAGATTCAGAGAGCGGATTGTATTCGTTGAACTACACCATTTTACATAAGGGACTTGGGCATCCTCAGACTTTGGTATGCGCAGGGGCTCCTGGGACCAATCCCCCAGTCACACCGAGGGACGGCTGTATTGCTAAACCGACCCTTTACGACTTGTTTTCTAATATAAATTGTTTACTTTCTTTTTCTTTTTCTTTTTTTTTTTATTGAAGTATTGTTAATTTACAATGTTGTGAAGGCGGTTTTCTTTTAAAGAGCTGCTAACAATGCAGATAAACCTATGGCACAAAATTTAATAATAACAATCTAAAGTAAAATGAAATAGACTTTTAAAACATGAATCCAAAGTGGGTAAGGTAAAAATTAGTCGCATTCACCTTTTCTGTGTGCACCTTTTGCATTGATGTTCAAATGTAACACCGGTCTAGCTCAGCGCTTCCCAAGCTGTCCATGGTAAAAGACCAATGAAAAACAAGTTCTACTTTGCTGTGGACTTATATTTTTATAAAATTAATTAATAGAAAAGTGAAATAACACAAAGATATGCAAAATACAAGCCTCAATATTTTGTTATGTGACTTGACAGATTATTCAATTTCTGTGAAAGTTTCTAAACCTTTACTCTCAAATCCTTATCTGTTGTGGATTAGTAAAAAATAACCCTGGCCTGGGAGGGGTCCTCAGACCATGCCTTTTGGTGAGCAATGCTGTTCTTGCCTTCGTGTCAAGAAGGGCAAGACTTAAATTACTTTTAGCCAGTTCAACTTTGAGTAAAACATGATAGAATGAGAATGTTTCGCTGCTAGAGAGGACTGGCACTCAGCAGGGTGAGGTCGCCCACTTAAAAGGGAAGAAAATGAGATTCACGGAGTTGAGAGGTCTCCAAGTCACAGTGCAGTATTTAATGGGAAAGCCCCTGGGCTGGAGCCTAGAGCTCTACTTGCCCTTGGTTTTTTGCTTTTCCTTTTTTCCAACAAATTTTCCACTCTGTATAAAAACATCCTCATTCTCACTCTTAAATTATTTTTTAAACTTTTCTGTTTTTTCTTCTGTAGTATTTGGTCTTTCTGACCCCTGGAACACATATAACTTTAGCAGAATAAAGGAATCTTAAAATAGCTTCCAAATCTTTGCATTACTTACTTTTTAAACTATCATTTAAAAAAAGTCCCTATTTTGCACCACATTTGACCCATGGTTCAGTTTCCTAAAATCAGTGAAGCAATGTAATGCACTTCTTTAAGTTTTTTCATCTTTTGCCAAGATGTTGAAATTAATTTTGAAGAACTGGTCACTAGGTAAAAGGATTTCATCAGAAATGGAGGATTCATTGTGACAAGATGGTCAAATATGTTAAACCATTCTTCCCTGTCTCTGACCCAGCTCTTGTCTACACTGTGGTAATGACCACATCTAGAAATCTGGAATAGGATTTGCAAAGTTCCATGGGAGCAGCTGACTATCTACTGGAACCATTGCCGGAGCTTTAAAAAATATAGATGCCTGGGTCCCATCCCCAGAGTTTCTGAGTCAGTTGGTCCGGTATAGGCATTGGGATTTTAAAAAACTTCTCAGGTTATCTGAACATTCAGCCAAGGCTGTGAACAGTGCTTAGGAAGAACTCTTTCTAAGTTTCTAGATGGGTGCTCTGAGTTCTACAACTCACTCAAAATTTAGGAGGCTAACTAAAGATAGTTTCCTCTGGGTAGAGAGTTCCACCCAAGCAGACAGTATCTTTCTCTTGAAAGTGTCTTTGTTGCTTGCAACTCTATTATTTATTTTTCTTCATGTGACAAAATATTAATTGAGCATTAATTGTGGTCAGGTCTAGGAAGACAGTGGAGAAGAAATCTGAGTCATCTTCAACTTTTCCCTTTCCTGCTGTCCCTATGTCCCTAAGGCACCCAGTGTTAATTCTGCTACAAAGCTTGCTCCTGCATCTGGCCTCACTTCTTCCTTCCTGGCTGCTACTTTTGGTCAGGTCCCTGCTCTGTTGATAACTGTTCTACTCTCCTGTTTACCGTGCCTCCTCATTCTAGGTCATCTTCTACACCATGGCCAGAGAGGTCACCCTGAAAAGTCCATCCGATCATGTCACTCCACTCAGAGACATTGCTGGCCAATGAGAAAGGCATCCCCTCGGATGATTTGGAGAAGCGCTTCCCCTCTGGGAGGGGAGGGTGGTAAATTAAAGAAAAGGTCATTTGCCTCCTGCAGAAGCAGCCAGGGAGCAGAGTGAGTGGGGTGGCAAAGAGAGCTTGGCTTGGAGTTCAGCCCCCCATGGAGAGCTCCGGTACCAGGCACAGCCTGCACAACCACACCCAGCTGGGACTCCCCTGCCTGAGAACTTGGGTGGACTTCAGGCCTCTTAGAGGAACCAATGTCCCTACCTTCGTAGGCTCTTCACAACCTGGCCTAAAGCATGTTTCCACCTTGATCTTACGCCACCTTCCTCTCTGCAACATGTGTTCCAGTTACACTGAAAATCTTTCTGTTCCTCTTTGCATCTGTCTTTACCCATGTGATTCTCTTTCCCTAGAGTGCATTATCCTCTCTATTTCCAAGTGACTACTCCAGTGCTTAACAGACCCCCATGTTTCAGACACAAACTCTTCTCTTTCCAGCTTAGTTGTTCTCTATTTCCACCTCTAGTCCCTGGATACTTCCAGGATCAAAGACTTGTCTTAGCCTAAGATCATACATCGATCTCCTGGATCACTATCTCACCAGCACCCTGAACTGTCTTTTGTTTCCTACTACTGGCAAAACCCCAGCTCTGGGAGAAAACCTAATTCATCTTCTCTTTTACTATCTCAGTGGACTGAGTGCCACTAGAAAAGAAAAACTCACAAATGTGCAGATTAGTTACTATAAATTCATGGTCTTTGTGGGCTCTCTACACCGCTGCACAGTCCTGTTATTTGTTATGGCTCAGTTTACTCCTGCAGGGACTGCTGCCAACCTTCACCGCTTGCCTCAGACCCCTTAATGGACAGCCACTCCCATCATGGTCACCTTCCCTCTGACTTCGTGGAATTAACTGGGATTCTTTAGATCAAACACGACATAGGCCAAATTTTTGTTCTCTTTTGTCCCTTGCTTAAGATACCCACAGTTTTCTCTTGCTCATGGGTCCCATCTCCCCACCCCCAGGATGCTACAGCACATGATTTCATGAACAATTCCTTCTATTTCCTGCATTTTCAATTTCTTTCTCTTCCCTTTCAATGTATAAATGTAGTCAAGTCTTTTCCATGAGTAAAACAAACAAAAAACCAGATCTTACGATCTCATGTCTTCCTCTACCTGCTACCTAATCTTTCTCATTCCCTTTGGGGTTGTTTCTAAGTCTCCAGTTGTAGTCTCCACCTCCTATTCCCTTCTCAGCCCATAACACACAGGCTTCTAGCCCTACACGCCAATGAAACTGCTCTTGCCATAGAAACAATGACCTCCATGTTGTCAAATCTAATGAACACATGACTTACTGGACCTCTCTCCTACACCAGACTCTCTTTCTGGAAGCACTATACTTTATAGTTTCCAAGGCATCATTCTCTCAGGATCCTTTCCCAACTTTCTATAGACTCTTTGTGGGATCGTCTTCTATCTACCCCTTATACGGCAGTATTCTCTGGAGCTCTACCCTTGGCCTAGTGTTCTGCAATCTCTGCCCTTTCTTCTTGGTGACTGTTACTTACTCTCACGGGTTTAAGTATCACTTAGATGCCCATTACCCCCCAAAGCCATATTCCTAGTCTTAATGTTTCTCCTTCAGAATCATTTATCTAATTTCCTTCTGGATATGTCCGTTTACCAATATTGCAGGAATGCACTGTGTCTAAAATGGAAATAATTATTTTCTATTCCGAACTCATTTCTTTTTCTGTGGGGCCAGTTTCTAGTTAATGCCACCACCATCTTCCTGTCAAAAAGCTCAAATCTTAGATACTATTCAACTCTTCCTATTTTTCTTTTATTTTATCCTCTCTATCCCCTTTTCTCTCTCTTAACTCTGCCCTCACTCTCTCTGACCCAATCATCTGAAACTGCCTCCCAACTCTGTGGCTGCCTGCTTCCAGAAGCTTCCTGCTTCTTATCCTTTGAGGCCCACCCTCTGAATGGCAACTAGAGTGATCTATCCAAAAATGCAGAATTAGCCACCCTACTTAAAACTTTTCAATTCCTATCACCTCCCAGATGAAATCCCCATTTGTTAGTATTGCATACAAGCTCCACTGGGGAGCACACCAACCCTTTGTCACTCTGGCATATTGATTCTAATTCATCCTTCAAGACTCGGGTTGGGTGGGTGTCATCTCCTCCAGGAAGCCTTATCACATTTGTGTAAGTGATTTGCTCTCCGTCCTCCTGTATCACTCCATACCTTTAATGACATCATATTGAAATGATGTGTTCATGTGTCTGTCTCCTGCAGTAGGGTGTATTCCTCATGATCAGTGGCCATTTTTTCATCACAGTACTCCTAGTATCTAGCCGCATGTTTGCATACAGAAGATACTCAATGAATGTTGAATTGAACCCTCTTCTACTGCCTCTGTCCTATGAGTGAGCAGATGATCTTACCCAATCCATTAAAAAAAATCAGGTTTCTCATCAAATGGCTACATAATCCTAACTGTGAGGCATGTAATCCTTTTGGTATAAAACACTTTTGGGAACAAAACACACTTTGTGTTGTGCCCACCTTCCACAATGGCTTTTGCTCACAATTAGCGTTGTGGTTTCTCTTTTCAGTCAATCCTATTTGTTTTCTGTCCTAGGGATTCCTCAGAGATTCTCATCCATTGAAAGTCCCCTTCTACCCCCATTGCCCAAGTACATTTATGCTCATGTTCCTCCTCCCCTCCCCCACTCCTTCTACGCTTCTGCTCCTGCCTATATCCCCCCTCCTGTTCTTCCTCCTTCTTTTTATTCCTGTTCCTCCTTCCCCCTTCTTCTTCTTTTTTTAAAAAATTTTTACTGGAGTGTAGTTGATTTACAATGTTGTGTTAGTTCCAGGTGTACAGTAAAGTGAATCCATTATACATATAAATATATCCACTCTTTTTAGACTCTTTTCCCATATAGGTCATTACAGAGTAGTGAGTAGAGTTCCCTGTGCTACACAGTAGGGCCTTATTAGTTATCTATTTTATATATAGTAGTGCGTATATGTCAATCCCAAGCTCCCAATTTTCCCTCTTCTTCTTTCCTTCTACTTTCCCTTTTCTCCTCCCCTCCTGCAAAAATATCTACCCTTCTTATCATTTCTATGGATTTGTTGTGGGAGAGGCCTGACTGCAGTAAGTATTTAGTCCACCATCTTAAAATCCAGCTATACTGTCTGTATTTGAGACTTGATATGTGAATCAGTGAACAGAGAGGCCATTCCTTATAGTGTGCTTATTAAACAAAGAAGGCAACAACAACAAAGGTTCTTTAATCTCTGCCACAGTTGAAGACAAATATTTTCTTCTTTAGCAGCACCATGCAATTCCTATTTCTTCTAAGTACAATCATGTTAAATTTGTCTTGGGAGATCCAATAGCATTTAGCTTTTTGCCAGACACCTTTGTTAACAATGAATGGATCCAGGATGGAGACATTCCAGCACTTTTTAATTGATCACTTTTTAAATACATTTCTAGAGATAAGCCCTCCTGTGAACTTCAAAAGGAAAGGTGCAGGCTTGAGTAGCATTTTATGACAGTATGAATAATGTATGTCTGGATACTTTTCTCATGTTATTGTTTTTAACTCCCAAACAATGTATCTTTGAAAAATACTTTTTACTGAAGTATAACATATATGGGAAAAGGAATAAATCCTAACTAATAAATCCACTGAATTTTCACAATGTGAACTCACCCTTGTAAACCAGCACAAATCACTGCTACCACCTCAGAAGCTTCCTAACTCACTGCTCCCCCCAAAAGGAACCAGTCTGCTGACTTCTAACATTTTATATTAATTTTGCTTGATTTTGATCTTTCTATACATGGAATCATAAAGTGCATGTTTTTTTTTAAAGACTATTTTTAAGAGCATTTTTAGGTTCACAGCAAAATTGAAAGTACAGATATTCCCTATATACCCCTTCCCCCTCCCCACATGTATAGTCTCCTGCCTTATCATCATTCCCCACCAGAGTTGTACATTTGTTACAACTGATGAACCTACTGATACACCATAATCACCCAAAGTCTGTAGTTTACGTTAGGGTTCACTCTTGGTGTTGTACATTCTATAGGTTTGGACAAATGTATAATGACATGTATCCAGCATTATAGTATCATACAGAGTATTTTCACAGCCCCCCAAATCCTCTGCGCTCCGTCTATTCTTCCCTCCACCCCTGGCCCGCACAATCACTGATCTTTTTGCTGTCTCCATAGTTTTGCGTTTTCCAGAATGTCATATAGTTAGACTCATACAGTATGTAGCCTTTTCAGATTGGCTTCTTTCACTTAGTAGTACAGAGAATAGCTTTTTGTGTTTTTCTAGCTTCTTTGCCTCATTTATGAGACTTATCCATGTGTTGCACGTAGCAATAGTTAATTCCTTCTCAATGCAATATGTGTCTCATTTTGTTGTTATACTACAATTTATTTATCTGCTGAACTATTGAACATTTGAGTTCTTTTCAGTTTGGGGCTATTATGAATGATGCTGCTATCAACATTCTTAAATATGTCCTTCCTTGAATGTATATATAAGTGCATATCTGTTGGGCATATATCTAGGAGTGGAATGGCTGGGTCTAGGTATATATGTATCATATGTTCAGCTTTAATAAATCCTGCCAAATAGTTTGCTAAAGTGGCTATATTGATTCATACTCCCACCAGTAGTGTATTAGCATTCCACTGGTTTCCATTTGTTATAGCCAAAATTGATATTATTCTTCTTTAAATCTTAGTTGTTTTGGCTAAATGTATGCACAATGGTATCTCACTATGGTTTTAATTTGCATTTCCCTCATGTCTAGGAGAGTTGAGTGCCTTTTCATATGACTTTGACCCGCAGGATACCCTTTTTCTTGAAGTGCCAGAAGAATATTTTATTTGACGACCTTCAAATTAAAACTTACTTGTTGTAAAAAGTGAAGCTATACATTGATATGTAAAGAAAAAGCTAATAATCTCCTTACTCCTCTTCTAATAGTATTTTCTTTCTGAGGTTTCAAAGTTGTTCTTTGAGATAGTTGAGGTGTAATAGTTAGGAGCATGTATTCTGGAGCTATGTTGCCTTAGTTCAAGTCCTGGCTTTGCTATTTCTAAACTGAGTAACCTTGAGCAAGTTATTTAATAGCTCTGTGCCTCAGTTACCTAATCGGTGAAATGGACTTAATAATAGTATCTGCTTTATAGAATTGTTGTGAGAAATAATTGAGCTAATGTATGTAAAGTACTTAAAACAGTATCTGGCACGTTATAAGCACTACATATTTGCTATCATTATTATTATAAAATAGAATCTCTTTTATGTTTTTACAAATTAAAACTCTTACCTATACAGATGTATCAAGAGCAGAGAAATGTTAGCTTACTGATATTTATGGTTATCCTGAAAAAAATCTCTTTAAAGTTACAGGATAATTTTAAAAATGTTTAGAGACAGTAGGCTTATGTTCTACTGGTCCCTTTGCTTTATTAATATTAATTTTTAATGGAAGCTTTGAAAAGACAGAGCCTCAAAGCTCTGTCAATAACAGAGAAGAGATAGATACAGTTTTTGTGAGATCATTTATCTAAAAACCTCATGTACTCAGAACACTCCCCAAAATAGAAAACTAAGCAAGCAGACAACAAAATAAAACAAAACAAATGAACAAAGGAAAAAATAACAATAGCAAACCAAACCTTCTTTGAACAGTCAGAATAAGAAGCCCACAGAGCCAGTCGTGAATGTTTATGTACTTTTCTCAGAGGAAAACGTCCCAATCAGAAAGGAAGTATTCTTTATTTGGGCAATCTTGTTGTTTGTTTGGTTTGGTTTTGAAATCCATGGTGGCAAATTACTCACGGGAGGCAGACTCAACAAAGTTGGCAATGATGTGGGAAAGCAGATTTAAGAACTAAAATCATCATCATCATTATCATCAAACACATAGATCTTTATCCACCTAGTGTAATAGTTCTAGATATACCAAAAGCTTCCCACTCAATTTGGAACCAATTTCCCTGCACCTCCCACAAGATAGTATAGAGCTTTATATGTTCTAAAGGATGGAATAATCATCAAAAATCATCAGAAAAGTTTAAGAATCTAAGAATATACTAAGGTTCTATCTTTTCTACTTCTCTCTATTCTCTGTGAACAATTTCCAGACTTGAACTTGCACCTGCACTACAGATCGTTCGTTCGTTCTTTTTTTTTTTTTTTGCAGTACGCAGGTCTCTCACTGCTGTGGCCTCTCCCGTTGCGGAGCACAGGCTCCGGAGGCGCAGGCTCAGCGGTCATGGCTCACGGGCCTAGCCGCTCTGCGGCATGTGGGATCTTCCCGGACCGGGGCACGAACCCGTGTCCCCTGCATCGGCAGGCGGACCCTCAACCACTGCGCCACCAGGGAAGCCCCAGATCTTTATTTCTAACAGCTTTATATTTGGCCTTCTCCATGTGGTTAATTGACCAGTCACCTACAGCCCAACACATTTCAAATTGGACTCACTGTTTTCTCTCTTTTTCCCAGACCAGCTTTTCTCCTTGTGTTTCCTCATCTTGAGTAATGCATCACTGTTCTCTCAAGCAACCAAGCTGGAAACCTCAGGTTTATTGTTTTTTTTTTACGTCATCCTATCATTCATCGTCCAAATGGCCATTAACCCTATTGATTATATCTCTGAAATGTTTCTGGAATAATAACTAACATTTAGCTGACACATACACACACACAGTCTAATGAATCTTCAGATAACAACCCATTTTATAGATGAAGAAACAGGGACACACAGAACTTTAGCTTTCCCAAGATGACACTGGCAGTAAGTGGCAGAGCCACGGTCTGAACCTGATCTGTCTGACTCCAAAGGTTTTGGGATCAGCCCTTTTCAGCTACACTATATACTAGAATCCAAGTTCTCATTTCAGTTTTTGGCTGCCATAGCTTAAGTTCTGGTCCTAATATTGCATCACCTTTCTCACTCTTAAGAATTACCACGCATGTAAGGAGATAGCTCAGGGAAAGTTTGCTCCACACTTTTCTGAACCTGGTCACAGGTTGGTGGAATTTCTGGCTGCTTTTACCTCTTGGCCAGCACTTTTGGAGTGACTATTCAGACCTCTCTGTACTACCAACTCTGCTTCCACTTAGCCTTTGTACACCCTCTTTTGGGTCTTTTTTGGCTTCCTGGTCTGTAGCCCCGGGTCCATCTCTCTTCCATCCCCAGATCCCAGAATTCCAGTCATAACTCTGGGTTTCACACTCATCTGCAGGGGTGGGGGGGAGTTCAAGCAATTTCAATGGGATCTTAATGGTCCTCTCTACCTTCATTCTTCCCTCCTTCCCAGTCCATCTGGAATTATCTGAATTTTTTCCCTGAAGGATAAAGGAGCTAATATTTTATACTGTGTTTCATTTTTTTCTTTTAACAATAACTCCATTTATTTGTCTAGAACTGTACAGTTTACAAAGCTCTTTCATGCCCACAAATTTGTCTTTGTATGAGGTATTTGAACATGAGTATTTGCAGAGTCCAAACTAAGACTGTACTATAATTCACAATACTAATGTTCACTTGAGGAATATATTGATTTTCTTTATGCTTGAAAAAAAAATCAAGCAACTGGCTTTGGAACTAGAACAGGGTTTCTCAGTCTTGACTCTATTGACCTTTGGGGCTTGATAATACTTTGTAGTGGGGGGCTGTCCTGTGCATTGGAGGGTGTTGAGTAGCATCCCTGGCTGTACCCGCTAGATACCAGGAGCACCCCTCCCCCAGTGGTGACAACCAAGAACTTGACTGTTATGGGCTAAATTATATTCTCCCCTCCCCCCAAATTCTTATGTTGAAGTCCTAACCCTCAGTAACTCAGAATGTGATTGCATTTAGAAATAGGGATTTTAAAGAGGTCACTGAGTTAAAATGAGGTCATTAGGGTGGACCCTATTCTGATATGATTGGTGTTACTATCAGAAGAGGAAATTTGGACGTAGACAGATACAGAGGGAAGACCATGTGAAGACACAGAGAGAAGATGGCCATCAACAAGCCAAGGAGAGAGGCCTCAGAAGAAACCAGCCCTGCTGACACCTGGGTCTTGGGACTTCCAGTCTCCAGAACCATGAGAAAATAAATTGCTGTTTTTTAAGCCACAGCCTGTAGTACTTTGTTACGGCAGCCCTAAGAAACGAATGCACAGACATTGCCAAATAAATGTCCCCTAAGGTCAAATTGCCCCTGGTTGAGAATCAGTTAACCAGTACACATGAATTACACACAAGAAAAAACTATTAATTTTGCCTTTTGTGATGACAGAAAAAGTAAGTTTCCAATGACCTTTTTTCTTTGAAAGAGGGAATTTAGAAAAACCTTCCCTCCCTACTCCTCTTTCACATCATAAATTCCTTATAGCAGAAAATTTCGTTACTTTATTATTGAACAACGAAAATATAAAACAAAGAGCAGAGCCAAAGACTATAAGATATGGTTCATGTATAACCCAAGGAGTGACTCTGAGGCTGTGTCATTGAGTCTTCTAAACAATTCTGGAGCTGTGGCTGCACTGAATGTTTCCATAATAATTACCCAGAAAAGACTCCCAAGGCAATATTTCAAAGAAAATCTTCCAAAAGCTTTCATGAAAGGAGCTAGATCTGTTTTATTTCACCCAGGCAGAAATGCCCATTGTTTTCCCTGCCCTGTGCAATAAGTAAGACACTGAAATATCTTGCAGTTAACACGGTGTGACCATGGGACCCTTCCATGCCAACAGGATGAAATCTTTCTCTCCCATCCACATTCCTTCTAATATCCTGAAGCACACACAAAGGCTCTGAGTTATTATTAAAAAAGGCAGATCTGACCCATCGTCCTACCTCATCCCATGGGTTCAAAAGGCCTTTACTGGTTGCCCATCATCTGCAAAATGGATCCCATGTTGTTCTCTAGCTGTGGTATGAGGATAGCAAAATGGGTTACAGTTTTGAAAAAGAGGTCAGGGTCTCAAAAGATGGTTCTGCCACCAACTTGCTTATTGTCAGTTTTATGCTTTTCTGGTCTTAACTTCCTAGTAGGTATTTCATGCTGCCATGGTGAGGATTAAATGAGATACTGTAGGTGCATGCCCTTAGCTCAGCATCTGGCACTTGAAAGGGCTTTACTGGTTGTTGGCTGAATTCTCCATGGTCCAGTCCTGATCTACTGGATGAGGTTTACCTCCATCTAAACTCTTCCAAACAGTCTATATTCCAGTCGCACCAGATTGCCTTTTATTCTCCCAAGGTGTCCTGAGGTTTTACCCTTTAGATGGACACAAGATATATTTCCTGTGAAGCTTGTGTTCAAGGGAAGGGATTTGGAACATCTTATCCTGTGGCTTTCTGTGCCCAGGCTCTGTTGGAGTCACACAGACTAGAGAAGCTGCATGTCAAGCGCCTGGCACAAGGCTCCATCCTGAGGGAGCAGCCGTCATCTCCTGTAGCACATCTGCCCACCTGTGTCCCACTCAGTCTTCGTTCCGAAGCGCTCTTGCACTTCCTGCTTCTACTCCTGGCTCCTCTGCAGATGCCCCACGTGGCGGCCAAAGGTAGCCCTTCAAAACCGAATTAGCTCATTCCCTGGCATGGCCTGAAATTCCCCCAGTGGATTCCTGTTTGCTCTTAGGTTAAATCCAAATGCCTTAGCATGGCATTTTGTGTGTGTGTGTGTGTGAACAATAAAGTGGGTTTATTTAAAAAGACGACAACAAAATTTGACATTGAGAGAGATATAAAAGACCCACAGGTTTAGAATTATTAAATACAAAAATGATTGGCTATAAACAATGTAAAAATAATTTCCCAGTCCCCCAAAAGAAGTATGGCAATTATAAAATTTTTGTACTGTATGTGCATTTCCCTTATAATTTTTAAGAACCGTTCTAACAGTCTATTTGTATACAATATAAATTTACCATAACTGTTAATAAAAAATTATTTTACATTTGAGTTTACTGAGTGTGCCTTTTTCTGTAAGTAACAGTATCTTTGGTTTCAAGTTCACCTTGAAATTTTTATTTACCACAAAGATCTTTTTACCCCTAACTCCTTCTACAATAGAAGACAGAGGCAAATCAGTCATGGGTCCTGTAAAAAACAATGTGAAGAAAGGTTCTAGAGTGACCCAAAATACCAATGCAGATATTACCTTTCGGTGGCCAGCTAAGAGGTCCATTCTGTGCCAATGAAACAAATGGAAGTGAAACCTCAGAACAAGCAGAGTTTAAGTTCCACGCCAACATACTGTGGATGTGAGGCCAGCAGAGGACATTCCATCAAACTCAACTGAGCCCAGTGCATGAGTGGGGACCCTGAGGAAGCCCAGATGGTCTGCTGTGAATCCCAGCTGGGTGCAGATGATACTTAAAAGGACAACAGTATAGCTGGATGTGAAATTTGAGAACCTGCCTACCATAAGCTGCTTATCTTTGAACCCAAGAACTTAGACCCAAGACCCTAGACCCAAGACCCACGCTATTTCTCCTCTCTGAGACAGCACACCTAGTAAAAACAGCATCCAAGATTGGTTTCATTATCTCCTAAGCAGGTAGGTGTGACATCACCACTAGCACTATAGCATCCAAGCTCTGATACAAATGGATAAGCTTCTGCGTCAGTAAGAGCAGAAGCTGTGTCCGGCCATCTGCGTCTGAAAACCATCCACAATGCACAATTGGCAGATGAGAAATTAAAAAAGGATGAGGTCATTAAACTGTCTCACTGGAAACATGATTCCACTCTTTCAGACAGAAAACCTACTAGCCTGGGAGACTTTCACCAAAGTACTGAAGGATCTGATGCATGGGCTCATTGCCTGAGACGTACAGTCTTGAGTCAAAAAAAATCTACCAGGAGGACAAGAAAGGTCTAGTCTGTGAACCACTTGGTCAGAAAGGTCCTGTTTAAAAAAAAAAAAAGGACCCACTTTAACAAAGGTCTCGTTCAAAGTGCCCTGGCTGGTTGGCGCTAAGACAGCCTGCCAGCAACAGACAGTTCTTCCAAATTATCAGAACTGGTTATGAAGTGTCTTCTGAGAATAGTTTGACTACTCCCTTACACCATCAACAGTATTAAACTGGGCAGGAATCTCTGGATATTCACTTCCTTGAGAAGGTCTCCTCATCCTCATACTGACTCACCGTCCCTTCACTCACCCACTCAGGTTATACCTGCCCCTGGGTGGTTCCTCCTAGATCCCGAGTGCCTTCCCTTCTCAGGTCTTCTCCCATGACACTCATCTGCACCTCACCCTCCCTTCCAAAGGCTGTTCCTCTTTGTTCTTAAATATCGCTTTTTCACATAAGTCTTCCTGACCTTCTAATCTAGAATAGGTCCTTTCCCGTATCGCCTTGCTCTTCTTCCTGCCTCCCTCTATTCCCCTCCCACCCACCCCGCCACCTCCCACCATCATTCTTTTCCCTTAAGAATAGTTTTTGGTCACATCTTTGTTTTTTATTTTTTTAACATCTTTATTGGAGTAGAATTGCTTTACAATGGTTAGTTTCTGCTGGATAACAAAGTGAATCAGCTATACATATACATATATCCCCATATCTCTTCCCTCTTGTGTCTCCCTCCCACCCTCCCTATCCCACCCCTCTAGGTGGACACAAAGCACCGAGCTGATCTCCCTGTGCTATGTGGCTGCTTCCCACTAGCTAGCTATTTTACATTTGGTAGTGTATTTACTTTCCTGTCCTCCTTTCTTGAATGCCATGAGGGCAGGGGGCTGCTAAATCACCAGCTTTTAGCGCAGTGTCTGGCACATGGTTGACAATCAATAAACACGCTTGTTGAGTGACTGATGAGCTGAATGCATGTCACATTCTCTGGCATTATTCCCTTCTTTTCTTATTTCTAGGTGGATTATTTTTACTACGGATGTTTTGAGTCTCGGGATAGCATAGCATGCAGATTAAAGAATACCTTGTTTTTCCTTTAGACAGCTGGCTGAAGTGTACTTTAAAAAAATAACTCTACTATAAGTGCTAATCTATTTATCAAAAACGTATTGATGAAAAATAGATTAAAAAAGAAAAAGAAACCCTATAAATCTCACTAATTTTTGAGTTAGCTTCTGGTTGAATATGAAAGATGTAGAAACATGATTGTATTTCAAAATCAAATCGGGCATACATTCTATACCTATTTTGCTTTTGAACATTTTATGAGCCTGCATAGACACATACACTTTTCTCTAAAATAAATTTTTTTCTCCCATTAAACGGAACAGTCTTTACTGTTCTTACCTCAGTGGTATGGAGAATGTGAATTCAATGTTTATAAAATGTATTCTGAGATCCTTTGAAGCCTATCATATATTTAATGAACTCTTGTTATTTCTGCAATGCTTTAAGGCATTTAAAGCTCAAAACAAATTAGTAAAAACAGAAATGTAATTCCCAAAAAAGCCAAAACGCTCCAATATTTGAATTAAATTAAACTACCCAAGAGTTTGATTTCCGCATTCCTTTTCTAAGGTGTTCCTAAATACTGACTTGCATTAGAAAGATGAGAGACAAAAGTTTCTCCGTGTTGCAGTGGAACTTTTCAATTATGCTATGGGAGTAATATCCTAGCTTAATGTTTGTCTTCATTTCAATCTGGGGCTGATAGACCAACTCTAAAGAGATACTATTCACTTTCAGATAAACTGTTTTTCCATTTAATTTAACCAAGATTCCAGTAGAGGGAGCAGAGTCAACAATTAGAGAAGAGAGACTTTCAGAGTTCAGACACTCAACAAGGAAAAGACCAAGGGCTGAATTAATTTGAGAAATACATAAGACAATTTTAGCTACCAATAACTTGGCTTATCTATCTACCTTCCGAAGTACTGCGGTCATGAAAAGCAATTGTCTGCCTTTCCTTAACTACTGCCATGGAACATTCATTTATATGCTTCTAAGTGCCGCAAGAGCCAATAAGTCACTGATGAACTTTTGAAATCAACCAAAGGTGTAATCATTCATTGTTATTGGTTAATGAGTTGCAAAGCTCGAGAAAATGTAAAAATAAGTGTAACATTTAGAGCCTTTTAGACCAAGTCTGACTACATATACAATCAGAAATTCAAAATGTCAGTGTAAGCTATATCAAATGTACAGTTATTAACTGAGAAAAAAATGGAAGAGAAAAAAACCAGGGAAACCTTAAAAAGGTAAAACCTGTGCTTGTATTTTTACAATGAACCTTGTTAAGGGAACTGAGTCAGATGTGGGAACTCAATGACTGCGTATTGATGATGAAGCTAAAAGAGCAACACAGGTAAGGAATTGTACTAAGCACGAGGAAGTGAGTTTACAAATCTCACTACAAATTAAACAGTAAGAAGTAGAGTTCTAACACTGATGGAAACTTACCATTAGTTGTCACACTGCCAATTCCAGTTGCCCTGGAGTTGGGGCATACACAGCTTGTGTGACGGTGTGTGGCAAGCCTACTTACTAGGTCCCTGGCAGTTCAGTGTCATGAAAGGAGGCCATTATTAAAAAGAAGAATCCCCAGGGCTGTTGGTGGAATAAATGATCAGTAACAAGATAAGGATTTTAAAAATTAATACAATAGTGTGTAGTTTTAAATGTGTTCTCATGAATATGATACTTTTTATTCTTTTATTTTACTTCTTTAAATTATAATTAAATTTAAATTTTATTTTAGGTCAAAGTGATTATACACACACACACACATACACACACACACACACATTTGTACCTACCTACGTACATATATGTATATCAAACAACTACAAGCCTTATAATGAAAAAACAAACACAAAAACAAAGTCACCAGGCCCCTGTGACCCTTTCCATCCCTGATTCCCACTTCTCAGAGGCAACCATTTGCACCTCATACTCCAGAATGTCTCAAGGGTCACTCTCTTCAGACTGTAACTTTCCAGTCTTCTATCAGGGTTATTGTTTGTGGTGGGAGTTTGGATGGTGAGGAGACAGTTGTCTGACTGTGTGAGCTAAGGAGATATTTAGCTGCTTATCATTAAACTTTTCAGTGAATCTCCCTATTTTCAATAATCCTTGACCTTCAAAAGAATCCTCTTCTAGGATTTTACCCAAGCATTGGCTTGCTTCTTGACTTAGCCCATGCCATTTCTCTGCTAAGTCATTTCACGAATTTGTTAACACATCCTGCCTCTTATAATTTTCTCTCCTGTTCTCTTAGTTTTTGTAGGTTTACGCTTTTTAAATTACTTTTCTGCCACTGAGATAAACATCTGTTTAATCTGCTTTGTGTTTCTGACATTTTTCTTAAGCTGAAACCACATGCCAATTATTCAAATATTACTTGTTTCAGGTATAATGTTTTACTTTTCCAATCCATAACAGCCTGATTAAAAATAGTCATGATATACACGGCTTTTCTCCTAGTCATACTAAGGAACTTTAGTCCCCAACACATTTTCTTCCCATATCGTTCTGGAAGTTCCAGCCTTGGCTGCGATGACAAGAACTAGTTCTTTTGACCACAGTGTGGTATCTATGTTTACCCCTTCTTCTGTCCTGGCTTGCTATGGTGATGTGTGAAAATGCTGTCAATGATCAGCCAGCTGGGTTCCAGATGCATTTTCTACCTGAGACTAAAAAGTATGTGGGGCGCTATTGGTACCATCATCACCAATGCCACCACCACCGCTGATGCCGCTGCTCTTGACTTTTGCAGGTGGGCACAACTCCTTTTACATCCTTCCTACAAGGGTCTTGGGTCCTCCATGTAAATAAACCCTTCCTCAGTTATTCTTGAATCCCAGAATAGATACAGCTTGAGCGCAAGTTAAGTAACCTTCCCAGGGTGATCCCACTTAAAAGTCTGTATGCCTCTAAAGGACATGTCTTTACTTACTGCCTGTCCAGAAAGCTGTCAACACATTTTCCATTAGTTGGGAGGGCTCCTTGAAGGAGATGAAGTTTCAGTAGCTTTTTTTTAGTGTTAAAAGAATAGTAAGGTAAGGTGGGCATTCAGAGGGAGTGGTTGGAGTTCCAATGGGTGGGTCTGTGTAACTTTGCAGTCCACCTACTGATCTGGGTGGCTGGACGGTGTCCTATTCTTCCCTCATTAATATGTGAGTCCCATCTGACTGCTCAAAGAAAACAACCTTCCTAAATAGAGGAATCCTATGTTTCAATCATCGACATATTGGTGATTTTTTTCTATCCTATAAGCATCTCCAAGCTAACTCTCAAAGTCCCAAGGTAGGAGTAAAATGACCAAGGGGGACATGAGATGTACAGAATAAAAGCCTTTTTTTTTTAAGTAAAATAAAAATGGTAAAAGTTTCATAGTCCTATGGATCTAAGACCAATCTCCTCATAAAATCCCTCCCAGATCTTAACTGGCTGGGAATTAATCTCTTCCTTCACCAAACTCTCAAAGGACTTTCTTTTTACTTACTTTAAACAAGTAATTATGTTTCTACTATCACAATCCTAAGAGGTATCCTACACTTAAACTGAGTCTTAGAGAGATGTATTGGCTGAGATAAAGGGAAGTGTGAGAGGGAAGAGGGTTCTCAGGGAGGACAGCATGCACGCAAGCACCAGGGCATAAGAGAGCAGGCTGCTCTCCAGAAATTACAAATAGGCTGGCATAGTTGAGTGGAAGTGCTTGTGTTGCAACATGACTCAACATAAGACCTGAAAAGCGTTAAGGGCCAGAACCAGACCAAGCCGGCCGCCTATGTCATGTTGAGAAGCTCAGAGTATCCTGGAGGCTCTGAGAGCCACTGCAGGATTTTAAGCAGAGGAATGACATCATCTTTGGATTTAGTAATTCTCTTGGGTGGTAGTTCTTTTTCTTTTATTTAAAGACTTTAAAAGGGGAGTGATGTTTTGTTTTCAGAGACTGTGTAGTATATTTTCTCTATTTCTTGATAGCGAGCATTGAATATTTTGTCATTTTTTGTGCATATTCCATATTAATTTCGAATTAGACACACTAACAGGCTTCAATTAGAACAATTCTTCACACGTTCTTTCTTTTGTGGTCAAGAAATCTTCCTAGATGCATTTTTAAAAGCCTTACATGTCTGCTAGCCTCAGACAGGCTGTAAGAATCTTCTTGAACCTTAATTGCAATTCCAATTAGTCATAGATCAAAACATTAACGTGGACAGATTAAAGCAGAAGCCCTCATGCTTTATTTCCTAATATCATCTGTCTTTGCTTTGAAAATCACACCAACGGAATCTTCTGCATCTGCACACCCCAAAGGCAATTTAATCTCCCTTGGCCAACATTAAAGCTTTAAAGTAACTCTATGCTATGATGTATTTTTCCTCCTTTTCCAAGTTCAAGTATTATATAATTCACTTTTTATCAGCCTTATTCTTGTAGATGGTCAGTTGCCACATTGTTTATAGTTTTAACATCATCTAAAAGAAAAGCTTAAAGTTACGTAAATTGATTTTTCCACACATTGTCATGTAGAACTGAGCATAGTCAAGGACATAATCTAGAGTGTATTAACATGTTGCTTTGTAATATTTCTATTAATTCACTATTTTAAAAGATCTTGGAAGTAAACCACTCATTTATAAGCCTTCAATGCAAACACGAGCAATTTCTCCCCACTTACTGGATGTGTTTTAGAATATATATTTCATAGATGTGAGTTTCCCACCTAAATTGAATCTTACCCTTTAAAATGCCTAACTTTTTTAAATATTAAAATTTCACATATAAATCTTGAATTTTTAAAATTCTATAATGCCTTCTTAAGAAGAATTAAAATGTTTCTTGATATTCATGGTTGCCACCTTAATGGCAGTACCTGTGCTGGAATATCTTTTGACTATCGAGTGAGGTCTGTAGGATTCCTTGTCTGGATAGCAAACGATGGCAGATAGGTTGGTTTTATTTTGGGGGTCTAATCTGGGCCTAATTTGGGGGTCTACTTTCTGCTATTGATTGGATTATCAGTTGATAAGTCTTGCAGTTACCAGTGAAAAGCGGAAAATATCTTGGTGTTTAGCTTTTATGTAATTGTAATTTATACTCAGCATGCATTCAGGAGCTAAATAATCAAGCTTATCAAGATTATATGTAAAAGAAAACAAATAGGATATGAAAGAGAGTCAAAGGCTCCTTTTTAAAAGAGGCTTTAGTGTATGGGATTTATACAGTAATATTTGACACTCAGAGTCCAGTTACATTTCTTGGCTCTGTTTTAAGAGGCTGAAGTTGCTAGAAGGCTGACCTCTGGGAAAAGGAGGCCTTATTCATCCGGCTGGTATGACTCCGATTTCTTTAATGGGTGCAGATGAACACAAAGTGTATCACTTTGGGGTCTGAAGACATACATAACTATTTTATAATTCATTTGTTGCATACAATAACACCAGTAATCTGATAAAGTGAATAATCATCATACTCTGAAAATTAAGGGTGACATAGGTTATTATCCTAAATTTACTCTTCTTTTTAATCATATATTAAAAACATTTCAAAGTGAATTAGACAGGACAGTGGAAATTAATGGAAACATTATTGACTTTTCTGAAAACTCAGCTTGTCATATTAATTCATTTGAAGTTCATTCATTTATCATTCAACAAATTAATAACTAACATTTAAAAAAAGTGTTGAATAAACGTTAATTTATAAACACATTATGTAATTTCCCCCCAAGTCATAATTCATTCACTCATGCATTCATTTATTGACTCAACCAACATTTATTGAGAACCTTTTATGTGCCAGGCCCATGAAAAGTGCTGGGAATGCAGTAAGACATGGACACTGTTAAAATTTTCCCACCTGGATTGTTAATCTCCTTGAAAGCAGCGATTTAGTGAGAATTAAATACTAAAATACGATTATGCTCACATATGAATTATTTATAATATAGTATATTTGGGCTGAAGCCTTGACCATTGAATACTCAGTGAGAGAATTTAACCCGAAGTCATAAAGTTGAATTCTGCTATCCACTTAAGATTAGTTTTGCATTATCCTTTTTGATCATAGGATTTGCTTCATACAATCAACTCATGCTGCGGTATGCATATGCCATGTGTAACACATTTTTTGCTACTGACTACAATGATTGAAGTCAGATGTTATAAGCACTCATTTAGCCAGTATTCTTAATAGTGTCATAATGCTGGTGTTGAGAGACAAGGATCTCGCCTGTGTGGTACAGACCCCCCAGGCCTATCCTTTCTCAGGTTATATTTGTTTAGCAGCATTCTTGAGACAAAAGCTCTGCCTATTTTCCATTTCAAAAGAATATTTCTTATTGTAAAATCTCAGACAAGACAGGAGGGCTTGTTGTGGCAGTTTGATGTGGGAGATGTGTTTAAATAAGGAAAGCATTGTGGAGCCTGTCATATCCATTCAGACAGTTCTGTCTATGGCCCATTACCCTACTTGTGGGGTATGTATATGTGGGCACACTTGCAGGAGAGCCTGGAGTACCAGAAAGGGCACTGACCTGGGGGTCAGATGCCTCCCATTCTGCCACTTATAAGCAAGTTATCCTCAGCCATAAAAAAGAACAAAATAATGCCATTTGCAGCAACATGGATGGACCTAGAGATTGTCATACTGAACGAAGTAAGTCAGACAGAGAAAGACAAATATCATATGATATCGTTTATATGTGGAATCTACAAAAAGGGTACAAATGAACTTATCTACAAAACAGAAAGTCACAGATGTAGAAAACAAACTTATGGCTACCAGGGGGTAAGGGGGGTAAGGTAAATTGGAAGATTGGGATTGACACATACACACTACTATATATAAAATAGATAACTAATAAGGACCTACTGTATAGCACAGGGAACTCTACTCAATACTCTGTAATGAACTAAATGGGAAAAGAATCTAAAAAAGAGTGGATATATGTATATGTATAACTGATTCACTTTGCTGTACACCTGAAACCAACAAACATTGTAGATCAACTATACTCTAATAAAAATTAAAAAAAAAAAGCCACTTACCCTCTCTCTGTATCCCTTTCTTTGTCTATAAAATGGGGATAATAACGGTTATCTCATAGGGTTGTTCTGTGGATTAAACTGCAACATAATGTGTATATATGCATGCATTTTATTATGAATTGTTTATAATATACATAGGATGGCTTATCAACCAAGAATATTATATATGTTATAGGCATATCACCATTTGTGAAAGAACTAAGACAGTTAATATTACAAGTACGTTAACATATATCATATTTTCCCCCCGATTCAGAATCCACTAAGTAATCCTTTAGCAATAATGGTAGCTATGGACTTCCCTGGTGGTCCAGTAGTTAAGACTCTGCACTTCCACTGCAGGGGGCACAGGTTCAATCCCTGGTCAGGGAACTAAGATCCCGCATGTGGCGTGGCCAAAAAATAAATACATAAATTTCCTTAAAAAAAATAATGATAGCTAATATTTATTGAGTGCTACTATTTCACAGACGCTGGGCTAGGCATATGCAGTCTTCACAATGATCTTTTGTGGTATGCACTGTTGATAGAAAAGAGACTGAGTTACACAGAAACTAAATACCTTGCCCGTGATCACTAGCTGGTAAATTGTGAAGGATTCAAAGCTAGGCAATCTGATTTAGAGCTCTCACTTAAAAAAACCCTACAACTGTGTTGAGATATAATACCATACAATTCTCCCATCTAAAATTCAGTGAGTTTTATTATATCCAGAGAGTTGTGCAATCATCACCAAAATCTAATTTTAGCACACTTTCCTCACCTAGAAAAGAAATTCTGTATCCATTAGCAGTCACTAACCATTCTATTTTCTGTCTCTATAGATTTGCCTATTCTGGACATTTCCTATAAATGGAATCATACACAAGGTTTATTCATGCTATGTCATTTATCACTACTTCATTCCTGTTTATTGTTGAATACTGTTTCATTGTATGGATATACCACAGTGTATTTATCCATCCAGCAGTTGATGGACATTTGGGTTGTTCCTAATTTTTAGTAAAGCCCACATTCTTACCAGTTAAGGTAGGCTCCATTATTTCGAAATTGTTTACTATTATTAAAGTTTTGGTTATTAGATATTCTGCTTGTTTGCCTTCCAGGTAAAAAGAATTTGTTAATTCATAAAACATTTATTAAACAAATATTTTATTCCAGATGGGTATGTCAGGGACTGAAACAAAATTGCTGTCCTCATGGGGTTTATAGAATAAGAGGAGAGAGAAATAATTAAAGAGTTACAGAAGTGATAAGTGTTTTAATGAAGATGTAACCAAGATGCTGTGGGACTCAGTGGAAGGGACCTGTTCAGCCAAGGGGAGCACAGGCAGGGTGGGTGAGATCATAGTGCAGGAAGCCTTCCTGGAGGGTGGCCTAGTGCTGAGTCTTGAGGGGTGAGTAGCGATTATCTAGGTGGAGAAGAGCGTGGAAGACCATCTAGGCAACAGGGACAGCATATGCTCTACAGGAAGCCCAGCGCATACTACATATGCTTATTATGGTTGTTACTAGGTGCACATAAGGCTGCGGAGGGAGCTAAGCCCGCCTGGAAATAGGGGTGGGAGTAAGACTGTATTGGGACTTATAGGTCATACAAGGGGTTTGGGCTTTATTTCATAACTCTGTGTTTCTCCCAAAGCTACGCAGGCGTTATTTTGCCATATAAGGGCAGTAACTGAACTATTATTTTATTTTTTCGAATATTCTTTTATATATCTATATGTTGTGTATATATTTGTGTATAGAGATGTACCTATAGATGTAGATATATATTGACTCAGATTACCTAGGTAAATTTAATAAAAATGAAAAATTTCTCTTACTACCTATAAATAGAAAACCAGTATCACCTGTCATAAATAGAAGGCCATTGTTAAAGTATACACAGTGAAAACCAAATAAGGTTATTAAATCCTAGATAGATTCTTAGTTAGATTTGCCAAGTCAAGCTAAGCCTGAAGCCTGTCTTCCCTGTGATAAGATGGGAGTTTAGTGGGTGTAAGAGAGGAGTTGAAGACAAACTAGCCCTCATTGAGACTTTCTTGTTGATGAAGCCAGAAGGGTTGAAAGGGAATGAAAAGGGAGTAACTCTCCCACTATATGATGAGACCAAGTACCACTACTCAGGTGATGCTGGTGGTATGGATACCCCTGGGAAGTCACTGAAGGATTTTTGGCAGAAACACTTATGGTATTAAGATGACACTTCTGGAAAGATTGCTCTGGTGGTGGCCTACAGAATGAATTGGAGGATGGTCAGGTCAGAGGGGGCCATTCCAAGAGTCCAGGTAAGAAAAGCTGGTATGTGTGTCCTGCGATGCTACCCTGGTTATGGGTGAGCCTTTTTTAGGTTCTAGCTTTTAAAAGAAAGAGCAGGAAGCTGACTACCAGGCTTTCTAGCTATTGCGGGGAGGGATTTGAGGCTCATGTGTCCAAACCCATCCTTCTCGGCACTCGGCCTTTAATTGTTGCCAAGGCAGTTAAGTGGCAGCGTTTCTCCCTGGGCTGGGGGCGGGCGGGGCCCACTGAAGTGAGCCGACAAACCGCTCTAAGCCTTCATGTGTTTATCCTTTCAGCTTCTACTTCACTGGATTTTCTGTTTCTCCGCTTTGACCTCACCCCCATCTCCTGCCCCTCTCAGCTTCTTTGTGTCAGTGTCGCTTTCTGTCAGATCACTGTCAGCGACCTGGGGAAATGGGCAAACAAGGCCAGAGCGTGCTGCCCCTGAACCCGCTGGCGCCCGGGGAGGCCCCAGAGCGAGCGGCCGCACCCCGCCGTAAAGTGACTCATCCAGCTCTCTGGGGACCCGTCAAAAGATAGGAGGAGCCTTCCTGCCTGTGAAATCGCCTCGAGATCCCACTGAAGTGAGTACAAGAAGGAGGACAAAGTATAAAGTGGGGCCAGTTCTCATCCACATCGTGACTGGCTCATACTTTAAAATTGCACGCAGGATTTTACCCTATAGAGAAACGTTTTGAATATAATCTCCTCGGCAATGGGTTACTCTTTCGGCTCCATAAACTTTACCTGGGCCATAAAACCAATGGCTAGATGCCCAGAAGAATGAAGGTGGAAAAAACAATGATGCCCATATTCGTTAAAATCTGATTTGTAATGTGTATGTGTCTGTGACATTCTAGAAGTCTAAAGTAATCTATATATTGACATAAAAACTAAAAAAAAAAAAATCTAAACACCTTTCAAAACCTTTAATTGTGTATTTGAACAATGTTGCACTAAACTTTCAATACCGGGGTGCTATTCACGGCCCTATATTAATAGAAAGGTAACTGAGAAAGATACTCTATATGAACAATTGCCTGGCAAGAGTTTGTCTAATACTCGCTGGCAAAAAATATAGATATAGGAATCTTCTGAGCACAGGAATATATTAGAGGAAGGCTTCCTGTCTTCTTTTTCTGGGCCACATGTAGGAATTCAGCAAAGATGTAGAAAAAAAAAAGGCAGGAAAGAGAAAACTCAACGGCGTGTCCACACACCTAAAAACCAGAGGCTACCACAGAGATCCTTCAAAGTCGTCTTCTATAGTGGGAGGATTTCCTTTAAATCCTTTTCAAAAGCATATGGCTGGCTTTGAAAGCTTAAATGGCATTTGTCAACCATCAGTAAATCTTTAAAATTGTTTCTGCAAATAGGCCAACTCAGTTTCGGCTTTTCCCATTAATCTTTAGGTGGGGCCACTGAAGACTTTTTCAGAGCCTAGATAATGCCTTGATTAAAAGGCTCATTCAGGACGGAAGGCTTCAGCATTCACCTTGGGTACATAGTCATTTCTCCAGGGTATTCATGCGTTGTTATTGCAACTCTGCAATTGTGCCCCAAACAAGACATTTTTGCCACAAAGCTTTGAGTAGAGACATTCTTTAGTGAATTACTGAAATCTTGCCCTTCTGTTTATCACAGCTTGTTATTTTTTATCAAGTGCAATGAGTTCAAATAGGAGGCTTAGACTGACAACTTTACAATTGTTACTATTTAAAACAGACAACGTTTTGTTCTCTTTTCCACGTGCACCCGTGGTCCTGCTCAAACTTCATGTACCTGTCTCGGTACTGCCTTACTTACGAGTTCATTATTTATAGCACAGCTTCTGGCAAGCAAACATGGAAACAAATTAAAATAGATGAAGGCTAAAGCATGAACAATATTTGATTATCATTTTAAAAAATTAATAATGTCTAGTGAAAATTAATCTGCTTATCACACATTACTATTACATAATGTCCCTTAGTCTATATAATATTTTTACAAGTATCTCAGTTTTATAGAAATACTGTGAGAATTAATAAGAATTCAGATAAGGCTCTGGGAGATCTTTGGATGCAGTGGTGCTATACAAGTTTAAACAATAAAATACTTCTTTGGATTTTCATGAGGTTAAAGTACACCTAATTAAGGATTTCACCTGAGGTTCATCTCTAGAACTTACAGCATTGTCGTGGAAATGGCATGAACAGAATAAGTAGTTTATAGGCACAATATTCAGAATTAGGGCAACTACAATTTCTGTCCACATCATTTTCACGCAACCTGCCAAATTAGTGTCAATTATTCTATTCTTTCAGGTCCAACAGAAAAATCAGCTCTGATCTCTATCGTCATTCCAAATATTTTTTGATATTACTAATTACACTGAAGTTACATGCAGATAACACTCTCCTTAGGAAACAGCACCATTAACTGGCAAACAAACAAACAAAACCACTTTGATTACCTCAGGAAAGATCACGATAATTGGAGACACATTTGAAATGACAACTAGCCATTCCTGATGCAGATGTTAAAAATGACAGCAAATGGGGAGTGTACAGCATCTTCCGTACTGAGTCCCCTGGCATTTATTGTGCCACCATTTCCTCAGGCCAAACTCACTCCAAAGGTACTGTCACACCAGTGAAACCTTGAACAGTTCCCTCTCAAATATACAATTACGTTCACCACCTTTTAAAGTAACTTTTGTTACTTAAAACTTCAGCCTTCTGAAAGCAAGTTAAAATCTTCATCACAGATTATCTTACTAAGGCAAAATTCATATTTGGAAATTCTTCTTGGAGTCCTGGGGAAAGCATAGGCTTTGGAATCATACAGCCTTCTTTTCAAGTTCCCTCTCTCCACTATTTATTAGGCTTGTGACCTCAGAAAATTCTTTAACTATTTTGATTTCTTTACTTATGGAGTAGAAATAACAAATCTCACTGGTTTAATATCACGAGTAATTAAGATAACATATGGGCAGTCTGGCATATCATAAATGGTGGCTATTTTTGTTAAAAAAAAATCTGGTCTACATTATTTTCCTTTTCTCTTTCCTCATCCTCCAAGTATTCAGACCCTGCCTCAAATAACTATTTTGGTAACTCTCATTATCACTCAAGATTCACTGCAATGTTAAACTCAGTTGCATTCTCCTTAATTCCAAGGAGGACAGATTTCCAATTTCACTAAATAATAGCTCCCCAAAGAGCCATAGTTATGTTCCTAACTCCTCAGTTTCCTTAAATTTGGAAAATCTGAAAATGACAACCAGATCTTAGATACCCAAGAAAGTCTTTTAATTTTTCAATTCCTTATCATTTGCCAAATCTTCCTCAGATACTACCCATAAAAGGCCAGGGCAGAGAGAGGAAACTATTAATCATATGTGGAATCTATTTTGTTTTTTCTTGGCAGGTAACCCAAATGCAAAATAGTATCGTGATGAAGAATCATAGATGCAGAACATCTTTTGTATTACTTTCTTTTTATCCCCAAAACAAACGGATGATTTAAAATTTTAATCTGCTACATTTACTTTCCATGTCTTCATCATCTTCCCTTTTTATTTTTAAATTTTAATTTAATTTTATTTATTTTTTTATACAGCAAGATCTACATCTTCCCTTTTACTTTAAAGGTGTCAGTGCAAGATGCTTTTTCTTTGCATGATACCCTCAATTCCACACCATCTAATACTTTACCAAGCAAGAAGTCCTGAATTACTGCAAGCTTAGTAAGAACACTTAAACTTTTTAAAACTCTATTTCATAAAAGAAAAACGTGGCTAAAATGAAATAAACGAAGTTAAGCCCTTTCAGGGTTGATGATACAGAAGTAACATAATTTCATAATCCTCCTTGCTCCTTCAATTCTCCCCTTGATTCATAAAGAAGGATTATACCAGTATATTTTGTTCTCATTAAAAAAATACAAACAAAAAACTGTTCTGTTCAATGGATAATCCTTATAGCAGTCTGTCTAGGTACTGTAATTCATGACTTTCTTCTTCTACATAAAGGCGTAGGAATGACTCAAGTACACCAGCCATCTAGTTGGTGGCAGCCTGCCAGCGTTCCCAGGTGCAGTGTTGGATAAAAAATTATCTCATTCTATTGAGTTCTAACAGTGTGCTAGACATTGTGCGATGAAAAGGAGCACGGAACAGGTGTAATTACTGCCTTTCAAGAGTTCAGAGTTGAAGACCAACAAAACGTCTTTGCTGCTGTTGTTTCACTGAATTATTTTTATTTAGGTTTTTCTGAGAGGTTAGGAAGTGGCCATTTGATAACCTCTGTGCTGTGGATAATGAGAGACTGCTTGTTTTCTCATTTCCAGTTAATCAGTTTATGTTACCTGAAAAGGGGGTTCCGAGGTAAGTTTCTAATAGAGGAACTGAGAAACATACTTCTGTCAGGTGTTAAGTGGCAGGAGGCTTACCCAATGGACCAGGAGAATAGAAATGTAGGAAGAGAGGAAGTTTATGCAGCTGGTTGGGAGATGAAGTTGGGCTAGTCTGGTAGTATTCTGAGACTCTTTTGTAACTCTCTGAGGAATCCTAGGAGACAGAGTTTTGTTTAAAAGACAGGTGGAGAAAAGCCAAAGAGCATAAACATTCTTTGGGACAGGAGAAACTCACAAACATATATACACATGATTAAGGCAGGAAAGGAACTCGCTAGAAAGTTAAAGGCATCTGTGGAAGAGAAGAGAAAGAAAATGGAGAAGGAGGAGGAGAATTAAAGTCTGAAATAATTTCCAAGATCCTGTTGAGGTCTGGTCACTCTCAGAGTGGCACTGCCTCACTGTGGTAAGTCAACTCTGATTACCTTCCCAAGAAACATGGCACTCTGGCCGGTTCCCTCCCTCTTCCAGACTAAATCTTTCTTGACCAGTTGTAGCGGATGTTATGGTATGCCTCTCAGATGGCCCCCTTCAGGACTGAGTTGCTCCTCCAGCCAGCTAGAGCTCCAGCTGAGTCGCCCTACTGAGAAATTAAAGTGAGCCTCCTTGCTCAAGGTCACAGTCTGGATGGGGGGATGGGGGGGCGGGGAGGGTGTGGAAGGGAGAAACCTACATCTGATAACTGGTCAGTGTGAGGTATGAAGGGACACTTCAGAAGGGCCACCCCAATGGTAGAGCTCCCTGGAGGCTTGGCTGAGGACTTTGCTGCAACCTCATCCCAGTTCAGCTTCTTCCTCTGCCCAATCCTGCCTCCTTCACTTCCCTCTCTCCCTGCAGATGTGATCCTAAGGGCATGCCCCAGGAAACTTTCTGTACTCAAATCTCCAACTCTGAGCCTGCTTCCCAGGAAGTCTTTTGTTTTCTAACCTACACTCCTGTTTTCTGAACATAAAAGTCTCATGCCGGGCTTCCCTGGTGGTGCAGTTGTTAAGAATCTGCCTGCCAACGCAGGGGGACACGCGTTCGAGCCCGGGAAGATCCGGGAAGATCCCTCATGCCGCGGAGCAACTCAGCTTGTGCGCCACAACTACTGAGCCTGCGCTCTAGAGCCCACAAGCCACAACTACTGAAGCCCATGAGCCACACGACTGAAGCCCGTGAGCCACAACTACTGAAGCCCGAGCACCACATCTCCTGAAGCCCATGCCCTTAGAGCCCGTGCTCTGCAACGAGAAGCCATTGCAATGAGAAACCCGCATACCACAATGAAGAATCGCCCTCGCTCACCACAACTAGAGAAAGCCTGCGTGCAGTAAAGAAGGCACAGTGCAGCCAAAAAAAACCAAACAAAAAAGAAACCAAAACTCATGCCAATTTTTCATGCTCAGAGAATTTCAAATTAAATATCACTACTAGACTAAATCAAAACAATTATGATATTGAATGTACTTAAACAACATACATATCCTCACGCTGTCTAGCCTGTTGAAACTCACTTTAATAGAACTTAGGACAATTTTCTGCCCATCTACTTGAGGGCTATAATTGTAGCTTATGTGACATAATTCTGATTTTTCTTAATTTGGTTGTTCATTTTTCTGTCTCTTTCACTCCGGAGTCCTATCTCTCCTCTATTTATGTTAACCCTTCTGGACATTCATCATCTCCTTCCTAAAATATTTATTAAGAGTACTGGATGGTACATATTTCTGAATATGTCAGATGCCCCTAGCTAGACTGTAAACTTTGGTGGGCTGAGGTTGTCTTAGTCTTTTTGGTACTTCACAAGCAGTTCAAAGTTTATTCTGTGCACTGCTCCTGGTTCTGTAATAAGCACTCTGTGCGGGAGTATATAGATTCACCTCTCCCTTTCTCCCATCTTCCTCCCTTCCTCTCACTCAACAAGACCGTACTGGCACTTTCTATGTGGCAGGTACTGTACTAGGCTCACAGGATTCTACAGTAGATAACGCAGACATAGTTCCTGTCTTTCTAGAGTCTGACATTGAGATATTTGTCATGGAAACAGACATTAAACTAATCATAATGCAAATAATATTGAATCACAATTGTAAATGTGAAGCAAAATAAGATATTTTGACACAAAACCATGATACGAATAATCTTTTTAAAACTAGTATTTAAGTCCGCTATATAGTACTGGCAGAGGCTTCTCTATCACTTTGGCCAAAGATTCACACATCAAAGGGCCATCAAGTAACCTCTGACACAGCGCTTTGTTTTTAACCTATGCCAACAAAGGCCTCCAAACGCCTTTGGCTTAAAAGCCAGACAAGGCCCCACATTTTATATGGTTACATGATATACTGGAGATTACACACACACACATACACATGCACACACACACGCGTGTATATTACATACACAAAATACAATTCATATATGTTAAAATGTATTCTAATAACCTACAGAGAAATAATAAGAAATGCAAGAAAGATAGTAATCTTTTCAAGTTGAGTAATCAATTAACTTGTGTCAATAGTTCCTTCAGTACGATGTGAATCAGTCTTGAAGCTACCCAGCCAATTAGAGATTTGAAGAGAGACTTAAAAATCATCATTGTCATCATCACAGTTGACATTTATTGACTGCTGTCCATAAGTTAGGTGCTGTCCTGAGTGCTTTGTTGACTCAGTCTATTTTTATCTTCCTCTAGAGTGACAACCAGCATTGTATACAGATGTAGAAACTGAGGTTTTGAGATAAAGTAATTTGCTCAGGCACACATCTAAGTGACAAAGCTAAGATCTTAACCGAAAATTTTTTCTCTCTTTCTTTTAGTTGAAGTATAGTTGATTTACAATGGTGTGTGTGTGTGTGTGTGTGTGTGCAATATATATGTATATTCTTTTTCAGATTCTTTTCCATTATAGGTTATTACAAGATATTGAATACGGTTCCCTGTGCTATACAGTAGGTCCTTGTTGTTTATCTATTTTATATATAGTAGTGTGTATCTGTTAATCCCAAACTCCTAATTTATCCCTAACCTAAATGTTTTTGATGTTAAAGTCTGGATAAAACTCTTGACTGAGGCTAAGAGAATATGCAGTCAGAACTACTCTAGGTTGCTGCCTAGCGCTGTGCAGCTGTGCACTGCACAATTCCCGGAGTTGTGTGATCCAGTGATTTTGATCACCTGTGGCACTGTTCAAAAAAGATGCCCAGGTTCATTTCCAGATCTACCAAATCACAGTCTCTGGGGTGGTACCAGGAAGGTGGACTTAAAAAAATCTCCATGACTGATTCTAATTTTTGCCCCAGATGTGAACTATTGAACTAGAGTATAAACGCATTCAAATATTTATGGAATTTTATCTCATCTGTTGTTAAGTGGCTAAATTAAGTGCGCTACCACCATAATACTGTGACCAGATTTTTAATAGAATATCACCACAGTTGATGTCTTTTTAAGTACAGTTTTGTTTATTTGCTTATTTTATACTGATGTGTAAATGCATAATCCTAGTCCATGACACAATTAACATTAAAAATTCAAGCCCCTTACAGCACGTTGGCCCCCACATACGACCTCAGCTACATTGGCTTAAGTTTGCCCTGAAGAGTGGTTGACAGATGAGAGAATTAAAGTTATCTGGGACATTTTAGTGAAGTGTTTTGAAGCCTTGGATAAAGATGTTAGGTTTGAGGCACTGGACAATGTTAAGACAAGGTGGATCTTTAAAGTAAGGAGTGGCACAGCCAAAGCTGGCAAGAGGAAGGCAGGATTAGCCGAAGTGCAAAGGTGAGCCGGTGGGGCAGGGGAAAGTGTGAGGAGGCAACTGCAGCGGTCCAAACGGGACTTAACACGAATGCATCATAAAAGAGAATGACTGGACTGGCATCCATAGGGCGGGACAATTACTCCTGGCCATGGAACTGGACGTGGCGCTTAAGAAGAGCCTGAAGGAAGGATTTTCACACAGGGAGATAGAAAAACAGCCAGTCCAGCCAGAGAGAGTGGTATGAACAGAAGTACAGAGGCAGGAAAGCAAAGGAGCAAGTTAGGAAAAGGGGGTCTGGTCCAATTTGCCTGGAAATGATGGGAAAGTGTGGAAAATCAAGGCCGAAAAGGTAAAATCATAGAATGACAGAGCTAAGAGGAGCGTTAGCTTTAAATTAATCTAATATCTCAATTTGCTAATGAAGACACCAGCGACAAAGAAATATTAAATTAAATGACCAGTAGAAGGAGGCCAATGTGACACCAGGGACCCGACTCCAGTGAGTCTCGGTCCTGCAGGGTGCCTGCTGTTGTTGGAGCACAGCTGGGCATGATCTGAGCTGGTCGCGGAGACCTTGCGCGGGGGAGGTGGGGGGGGTGATGGAACGGGAGCTTCCCAGTCTCTGGGTGTGGCTGGAGCTTTTCTGAACCGGGAAGTTTAGGAAGATGCATTTGGCAGCAGTTGCATGTGTGAGATGAGGGGAAGTAAGGAGAACAATTAGGAGGCTGTCCGTGTGTGGGCCAGACATAGATAATAGGCGTTATTAGCCCCATTTCACAGATAAGGAAACTGAGCTTTGGACTGTGGCCAAACCCAGGCCTGGCGGATTCCAGAATGTGTGTGCATTCGGAGGCTGGAACCGTGGAGGACTTACCCCGCTGAGGGAGGGAGCAGGGGATGGTTGGCAGAGTCCACTCCAGCAGAGTGGTTGGGAAGACGGAGGGCTGAGAGAAGACCATTTGGATTTGGCAGTAGGAGGTCCGTGGTGGTGTCTAAGAGGGTGATTTCAAAAGGAATGAAAGGGTGAGTGGGTGGTAATGAAATGGTGGCAGTGAATATAGCCTCCTCATTCAAGAATTCTGGCAGTGAGAAGAAGCAGAAAGAAGGGAAAATAATTTGAGGAAATAGCAGAACAGAGGGAGGAGCCCCTCATTCCACCCATAGAAAATATTTATAGAACACATGTAGGTGCCAGGCACTGTGCTAGGCCGTGGGGAACACGATGATAAATAGCCTATAGAGGGAGCAATAGAGGACGTCATCATAATAACTACCTTTAAGTGGAAATCCTATGGGGTAACATGCCAGGTTACCAAATTTAATGTAGTATGGAATATAAGACCAACCTTTTCTTTTTTTAACATCTTTATTGGAGTATAATTGCTTTACAATGGTGTGTTAGTTTCTGTTTTATAACAAAGTGAATCAGCTATACATATACATATGTCCCCATATCTCTTCCCTCTTGCGTCTCCCTCCCTCCCACCCTCCCTATCCCACCCCTCCAGGCGAAGACCAACCTTTTCGATTTCAAGCTTCCAGAAGAAAAGGACCTGGTATTGTCTTTATCTTTGTGTCCTCCCAAAGCACCTTGCATGGCACACTCTCAATAAATGTCTGCTCAGTAAATAACCCATGGGTCCCAGGAGATAAGAGGGAAATCCAAGTTGGGGGTAGCTTTGGAAAAGAGACAGGACATGTCCCTTCTGAGACATGAGGGAGAGGGAGGTGGGGTGCAGAGGACTCGTAGGTCACCAGAAGCCTGGAGGTCTAGATAAAGCTAAACTGTGGATTCCAGCTGCAGTGCTCAGGGCCAGAAAAGCTGCATGAGTTGAGATTACAGCCCCCCAAATGAGAATTGATAAGGGGCACTTCCTGGGGCAGATCTGTCATCATCCTGTTTTCAGCAGAGGCAACAATGGCCTCAGAAGTGGGTGGGATTGAGTTTCAAGATACAGCAGAGTTGAGAGCGCCATCCAGAAATCATTCATTCCTCTATTCTTATTTCAGAGGGTGGGAAAAGATGTGGAGAAGGACGAAAATTAACCTTCTTTTACAGTTGGAAATGGAAGTGGAGTCTACGGCAGCTTGGAATGAAAGCCACTATGTAAGCAAGGGGATGACTCCTGAGAAAAGAAGCTGCTGTGGAGAAAGCCCCCAGTCTTATTTCACTTCTACTTTTCCACGGGTCTGTGGACTTGCAATGCCTGTGCATGGATGGGGGCATTAATTTGCAAGTCAAGTATTCCAGGCTCTACATAAAGTTAATCCAGGGTAATATTTGCACTAAAATGGACACTGGATGGATTCTCTCATTTAGCAGATGACACACAGGTCAGAAAGGGTAAAGGGTAGCCCTCAGTCATATGATTAATCAATTGTAGGGCGAGATTACAACCCCAGGCCTTAGAGGTCTGGTCTCCTGTGGAGGGCCCAGTCATGTGTAGACCCAAGACCTTACTTGGCAGGCATCAGTCATGATTAGAACTGTACTTTACCAAGTTTCTCTATGCTAAACGCAGTCTCTTCTTGCGACTTCTTGGGGCCACTCAGATACTTTCTGTACTCGCTCTCTCTCTTCAAAGCTCTTCTCAATCCCAGATGCTGTTGCCTCACATCCAGCAAACCGGAAAATGTCCTTCCGTGTGCTTTCCCGCTCCTGTGCCTCTGCTGATGGGGCTCCCACATTCTGAAGGACATGCCCCATCCATGTGGGAAAATCCTCTCCATCCTTTAAGGGCAGGGCAAACATGACCCTCTCTGTGAAGTATTTTCAACTCCTGGTGGAATGAGGGGTTTCCTTCTCTATGTTTCCATGGGACTTTATACTGACTTCTGTAATATTTATTGATAACGAACCTTACCTTGTATTTACTACCTACCAGGCACTGTTCTAAGTGCTCTGCAAATAATAACCCTCATGAACAACCCTAGGAGAAATGTTCTGTTTCACAGATGAGGAAACTGAAGCCGCAGGAATTGAATGATTTGCTCAAGGTCATACGTGATAGTGCCAGGATTCCAACAAAGAGCCTCTGACCCCAGAATGAGGCTCTTAGCGACTCTACTGCTTTGGTTTACTTGTCTGTCGTCCTCAAGCAAATTGTAAACTCTAGCGAGCAGAGGCTGCTCCCTAATTCATCTGTTTCTTAGGCTTAGTCTAGAACTGCCTGACAGTAAGTGCCCAGTAAATGTTAGATGAATAATTGAAAGAACGAATAAATGTGCACGCTTAGGTCTGACCAGTTCCCCCTTGTGAACAAAAGTTGGAAGAGTTTACTGCGAATGAGAGGACAGAGGGCAAATCTTGCCTTCTACTTCTTGGCTTCCCATTGAATCCAGGAAAAACATACAGGTTACCACCTGCATACAACACATATATGGTAACATTCAACGCGTTACCACCTCCTCTCTTCAGGTTATTATTAGGGGTGCAAATAAATGAGTTCATAATTGTGTTTCAGCAGGACTGAAAATGCATTTGTATGCCCAGTAAACTAAACGCTAGTAAAGCAGAAAGTATACTTATGAAACCAGAGGACAACTATAGAGCCCCTTGCCATACAGCTGTTTGTAATATATTCCTAGGAGAGGGTTCCTAGTAATGATAGGTCAGATCTCACAGGAGGACCCTGTTCCCTAGGAGTGAAGACCTCCCGAAGTACAAGGTACTTACTGGTCCTTGGCATCATACTTTATGTTGCAGTTGCACAAAGCATAGAGAAGAACTCAGCCAGTGCTCAGACTTAAACAGGAAAGTCTGTCTAGAATGGTCTTTCCCTCTCTTTCTTCTGGCCAACTCCAAGTCGTCCTCCAAGTCTCAGATTAAATGTCACTTCCTAATGGAAATCTTCCCTGACCACCAAGACCGGCAGGTTCTCTTTTCGTGCACTCGCATTCTCCATCACAGCTATTTCATAATCTTAATAATATTCATTTAAATAAGCCTTTTCTTAATGTCTGTTTCCTCCGCAAAGGCAGGGATTGTGTCCATCTTGGGCACTGCAGTACTCTTATCATCTAGCACAAAATAGGCAATCGATGAATATAAATTTTGTGAATGGATGTGGAGAACGTGAAGCTGAACACTGTTAAGATCTCCTCCACGGCCACAGATTGGCTTCTTGGTCCTTATAGCTGGCACCTTTTCTAGACCTTATGATACTTAGCCGCAAAGTGAAAACAGACTTATTTGCATTTTTAAACACTTCTATTACTAAGAAATTTTAAGAGTTAGAATGTTTGTTGACTGTAGTTGTCCAAACTAAGGGGAAGATATGAGAAAAAGTAAATCAAATGATTTTGAGGAATTTTAAAAACAAGGTAGAAGAGCGCTCTTATTTTCTAGTTTCCTTTGGAATTACGGTATTCTGCAACAATAGTTTCTATATAACTTGGAAACTTGGTGAGCTCCAACCTCACGGAGAGATCCTTTTAAAAGATCTACTTATTTTATAAGACACAATGCGTCTGACATGAAATGCACACTTTGGTAACTAAGAACCCTAGCAAAGGAGATTAGTAGTCAAAAAAGCAATTAAGTTTACAGTAGGGTTACAGATACCATATCTAGTACAACAGCTTGGAAAAGGAAGTAATGCAAAGGTCATATCAACAAGAAAAAAAGGTACACTAAATAGTGGATTTTTTAAAGAAACAAAATCCTATATTTCAAAATCTTTCCTTCTCATCTAATAACTACATGTGTTTGGGTGTTTAGAAAAAAAAACAGGAGAGGAGGATGTGGCATTCGTGAAGTTGGTAGCTGGCACAAAAACCGGTGAACCAGCCCGTGAAACTTAAGCATCTGGGGAGTCAGGTTCCTGATTAGCCTTTTCAGTTTGATCTCAGATCTCACTCTAGTATATCTAAGATTGTAGAATCCCAAGCTGGCTGTGCCTGTGTGCGTTAGAGGAGTCGTGCTTCAGGATTCAAAAAAACACATCCAACTACTCCAACCACTTAAACAACTTAAATGCAGAGCTTTTGGAAAAACCAACAGTGTTTCTAGGACGAGGCAATAATCATACCTTTTCACATGAAGGTAAAGGTCTCCCCACAAAAGGACAGGGCTATATGACAGATACCAATTATAAATCACCCTTTGTAATTCTATTTAGTTACATAGCATTGTAGGTCCCAGGATTTACAATGGCTGTGCAGCCCAGGAAACTATCTTTAGCTGGAGCTCCTCTTCTGTGTCAGTATTCTATTTTGAACTAACAATGCTCTCAGATGAGCCGAAAAGATGTATTTAGCTCCCACCATTACAATTTCTGATCCTCTTTACTTTAGCTCTTTTGAAATAACATGAAAGCTTTGGCTTGCTAATTACTTTTATCCAGCCCATAGAAAAATTAGTTTATCTTCCTGATCAAAGCAAATTAGGCAGATCATGGCTGATTAGAATGCAACAGTAAAATCGCCATACTTTCTCTCCCATCCCCTTTCTCTCAGAAATAAGGCCTGTGTCAAATATGTAGGTATTTCCCACGGCCAGGCCGGACTCTGTTTCCAACAGGGACTGCAGCTTGGACAATGGTTCTTACACACACACTAAAGTTCTTTAGTTCAGTCATTGTGTTCGAAAAGAACTAGTCACCCCTTAGCTAGCATTTGATGAAACATCTAGATTTACATATTTCCTTAATTGCATTTTTGAATGTGAGTGAGATTTATCTGACCAGAGTTAAATGCCTTCTTTATTCCCCTACTCAAGGCAAAATTCAACTCCATGCTCTTAAAAAAAGTGAGGTGGGGCTGTGTGTGTAGGGAATCTTACTCAATTCTGATCTGAATGAATTTTAGGGTTTCAATAAAGTGGGATGAGGGAGTTATATTACCAAAGACAGGAAAGATAGACCTTTACCTCTCAAAGTGGAAATGTCAACTTCTAAAGCTTTGGCTTACTCAGCTCTTTCCAAAAGCCTATTTTGACTTTAATACTGAATGTGATTCCTTGCTGCCAAATTCCTCCAATCAGTAGCTAAAGGGCTCCCAAATTATTGTCCTTCATAATTTCTCACTAAAATTTCTACGTGACCGTAAAAACTTGAAAGTTAGGTTTTATTTTCTTTGTTTATTTACTATAAACTAACAGTAAATCTTGTATTTAGCTCCATTTAAACCTCCCTCTGCAGCTGCCCATTTGAAAATTAAAATGGTTGCCTTCTTTCACTTCAGTGGGCACAATACAAAACATCCATTGAGCTTTCTCTTTATTGCAGCTGCCAATGCCCAGCCGACTTTTAGCAAACCAACCAAGCGGAATCACAATGCAGCTGCAACATTTTATGGTATTTCTGTTGGTTCTCTTTTGAGACTGAAGGTGTTAATTAGGAATCAAAGAACACAACCCTGCCAGCTTTCTTTCACAAACCATACCCTGGTCACTGCAGTTTTCAGAAGAAAATAAATCTAATAAAGGGATAAAAATGTTGTTTGTCACACCAGTAAAGTGTACTTAAGACCCTTTGATCAAAAGCTTTTTATTTAGTCTTGTCAGATGGGCTGGAAATATTGTATTTTTCCCTTTTCTCTCTCTTCTTCATGCAGACTTCTCTGAATTTTGAATTTAATTTAAGACTGTCTGGAAGAAAAAAGGGCTAGCATGGTCATATGGGGGATTCTTTATAGGTGCTAACTGGTCTCAGAGAGTAGAATCATTTTGCTTCTTAGAAAATTATTCATATTCAACAGTTCATCATGTTACAGCTTCCCGCAACACGGGGCCTCCTATTAGCGTGTTTGCAATATTCAGACTATAGGTTCTCATGCTTACACTTTACATACGCATCTGCCAATACCATATCTAGTGTAATGATTACTTATTAGGTGAATCTCAGTGTTTTAGAGGATCCATTTTTTCCATCACAAAATTGAGTATTTTCATAAGCATATAAACCACATATTTATACATATACACACACATGCAAACATATATAATGTTAATTTATCAAATAGTTTGTCATTTTGTATCGTTTCTTTAATGCATCTTGAGTATCATGCATTCAAATGTAACAGCGTGAAGTCATTACCTTTCATCTTCAGTCAAAGTTAAAAGCCTAAAGTAAGTTTATGAAGTTAGCACTGCTGGGAATTAGTCAAGCCTGCTAGCTTTCTCAGCACGAGGTTTTGCTGCTAGATGCACAAATCATGCCAAAATCCATTAATCCTGCTTGAGAGAGGCAGAAAGAAGGTCTGCTTGTTGATTTAATGTTAATGAAATGAATGGGCTCCAGAGGCTACCTACAGAGGCCCTCTAAACTGTAAAACAAATAAAGTCATTTTAAGTGACGCTCACTGCAGGAGGGTAAACAATGCTCCCAGAACTGCCGCACAAAATGGGTTTGACTGTGGGTGTGTGGAAACCTCCCATTTTCTACAATCCTGCCACACCTGCCCTAGGCCAATACCCACACATGTCAAGCTGATGGACTCATAGAATGATCGATTTAGGAGCTATCTCGGAGCATGTGCTCACTTCTCTCACTTTACAGATGTGAAATTCAGGCAGGGAGGCTCTGCATCGGCTGATATCAGTGGGGTAGCTAGACCTAGTTCAGGGGTTCTCAAAACTTGACTGCACATTGCATTTGCCTTGGGGAGTGAAAAATCATTCTGATGCCTAGCTTCTTCCCCCAGAGGTTCTGATTTAGTTGGTTTGGTGTGTGATCTGGTCCTGGAGATGGTTCACATTAGGTCTCACATGGAGCTGAGATGCTGACAAGCTTGAGAACCGTGGATCTGGACTTCTAATCTAGAGCACTGCTCCTTTGCATGTTTTGGTGTTCTTTGGTTTTGCTGCACCATAATAGTAATGATTTCCCAACTCTTGGCAGTGTGCCAGTTGCCTTGTGGATAGAGTAGATACATGTATTTCGGGATGTTGAGGTTGTTTCCAAAAGGAGTTTCCATTGTGGAAATGCAGAGATGTGCCTGTGTGTGTGTGTAGATCTTTGAAGGACTGAACTCCATCCTTTGGGTGAGCCAACCCCACAGCAGAGACAGTAGCCAGGGTCTGTGCCACACTTGACAGCTTGTCCTATAGCCTCACTCTTCTTCTGATCCTTCAGTTCACCTCACCTTTGAGTCTCTTGACACTTTTGAAATCCCTTCCTTATATGTCACAGTCTCCTCTGGAGAGTCACTTTCCTCTTACTCCCCTTCCACCTAAAGAACTTTGCTTTGCCTGAGAGACAGACCCTTCTGACTCTTCATTTGAAGTTGTTCAACTTTTGCTGCCTTCGATCCCCCTTGGTTTAGTGATTATTTAGACTGCTTTCTAAAGCCAGGCTGATAGATCCCATTTCTCCAATCTGTGCTGCTGGATAACACATAATGTCTGTCTGAAAGTTTCTTTTAATTCTGGCTTTAGGGCTTCAAAATAGATCAGCTTCCTACTTTAGTAATTCAGTAGGCACTTGAGAATTCCAGAATCATCTTTTCACATTTAGTAAGAGAGAAAAGTGTTCCTATGGGGGAGATTTCCCTTGTCCTTTGCAGACCTGCTCTCTTGATTCTGTTGGTCATGGGTAAAGTGGCTTGCTTCTCCTGCAGAGGGGTGCCGAGAATCTGTAGAGATGGTGACATGGGCTTATCCAGCAGAGTTAAAAGACTGTCCAGTCCAATAACCACTCATGCATCTCCCCTCTCTGCTGGGGGTCCACTGGACCTAATTCCAGAGGCCTCGTGCTTAAATATAAGCAGAGTGGTACTCTGATCTCCTATTTAACTTTGAATCCCGCCCCCAATCCCAGATTCAAGTCACTGGTATCTATGATTCCCCAGGAAATAATTTTAGCCTCGTTGTCATCACTGACTGCAAACATCCTTCCAGTAATTGCATAGAACTGCTTATTTACTGAAAACAGCTACTGAAATTCCTCATGAAAGTTCAACTCTTTTGAATGTATTTTCAGATAGACATAAGCCTATTCCTTAAATCAGTTTTTTTCCTTAGAGTATAATTATTTTTTCAGTTGTTAATATAAAAAGAAAACACATTTTTTGTGTGTGTGTGTGGTACGCGGGCCTCTCAGTGTTGTGGCCTCTCCCACAGGCTCCGGATGCGCAGGCTCAGCGGCCATGGCTCACGGGCCCAGCCGCTCCGCGGCATGTGGGATCCTCCTGGACCGCGGCACGGACCCGTGTCCCCTGCATCGGCAGGCGGACTCCCAACCATTGCGCCACCAGGGAAGCCCCACATTTTTATTTTGCTGAAATTTTGTTTTTTTTTCCCTGAGTGCATCTTTGGCTCTGAGGAAAGGTTGGGTTCCCTATCTCCCTCTTAGTCCCCCTAAATCCATCATTTCTCACCTGCTGCTATAGCAAGTCAACTGCTGGGACGGAAGCTTCTAAGAGCCCAAGAGGTTACCAAGCTGAATTTACCCCACATACTCAGGAAAAATCGTGGGGATGGGTAAGGTGAAAAATGAGAGGATAAAAGCAATTCAAGCCCAGGACCACAAATTGTGGGCCATTCATGAAATCACGTCTGAGGACTGTACTCCTAACATTGGGCCACCAGCCCACAATCTGTGACAAAGGCTTCACTCAGTGTCAGCCACCCTGGAGATTCGTGCAGTGTCTACCCAACGCTATACACACACGTGAAAATGTGGAACTTCATTCAATACACAGAATCTTTTATCTGTTTGGTACCGAGGATCAGAGATGAAGGCTAAATTTTACTTTCCTTGAACAGGTACTGGGTGATGCCTTACTCACTTCAAACTTCCCCTTCTTCCTTCCCCTACTCTTGTACCCAGTAGGCATCTTGTTCTCCTCTCATTTTTAACATTAAAAAATCTTGTTTAATGAAAATTGCATTTACACTTGTAAAACTTTAGGGCAATTGATTTAACTATTTTGGGGGGATAACAACAAGAGGCAACACTGTGTATTTGAAAAACATGGGTTTAGTGTTATAACGACTGTAACACCGTGGCCGACAAAACCAATAACATTTAACATTTCATGCATGCTCCACATATGAGGTACTACGCAAAGTTCTTTACATACGTTATCTTACCAATCTTCACAACAATCCAGCGAGGTAAATGTCATTATTATGGCCATTTTACTGATGAGAAAACCGAGATGCAGAATAACCTGCTAAGGTTATTCAAGACAGGGCTGTGAGCTTTGTGAAAAGAAAGTAGGGGTACTCATAACTACTTTATGAGACTCAAATGAGAAATTAGGGGTAAAACTGTTAAAAAGCACTTCTTGATTTTTTTTTTTTTCTGTTTTGGGAGTTTACGAAGAATGCAGTCCGCCAAGTTCAGAGGGAAGGGCCTCTTGGTCACCACATTATAAGATTATCCCGGAGAGTCAATCAGCTTATCTCACTCTCTGTTATACGTTTGGCGGCACCTTGTATCTTAGGCGTGGATGATGTGCGAGCCTTACGTAGAGTTTAGGGGAACAGAGAGTGTCCCCTAGAGAGGGAAAATGGTGTTGACTGTCCCTTAGGTGTGCCCCGGCCGTAACGGCTTTTGAAGTTGCCCAGGCACAGGCATGCAGGGGCAAAGGGTGTTTGAAGATGTAGGTGTTAAAGTTATTCAGGTAGAGTATTGCCTATAGAGCACAAGATGACTGCTACTGAAAAGGCGGTTTGTCATTCACAGTTGCCAAGAGCAGGGGGGCACATCGGCCATGCAGGACCACATGGTGGGTAGAAGAAGGAGAGGGAAGAAAGCAGGGGCAGGAGCCTTTACTGTGGTTTCCGTGGGAAGGAATGGGTGGGACAGGCAGACTTAGAATTGGCTAGTTTGAATAATGTCATCAGGCTCAGGGTGTAGGTGTTGCCCCGAGTTATCTGGTACCTGGCCCTGGGGTGATTAGGGCAGGAAATATTGACCTAGTGTGTAAGAGTCCTGCAAGAGCCTGATAAAGAAGGAGGTTGGGGGTGTGGGCTTTGGGTTGCTTGGTTTGCACATGAAAGGCGCACTTGCAGGGGGAGTCGCTGCTATCTCCAGGGATAGCCCTGGGCGAGGCAGTCCCTCCTGGGTAAGCAAGGCCCCAAGATAGCAAAGCATCATAAAGTACAGAAAATGAAAACCATGAATTGGTACCTAGGGATTCTGTGTTCTAATCCAGTGAGACTTCTTTCTTTCTTCCAAGAAAATCTACAATTCAAGGGGAGTATAGAGTCCAGTAGTGAAAACAGACAAGCAGATCAAGTATGGTGATCACAGGTGGTGAGTGCTGGGACAGCCTGAGCTCAGGACGATGTGGGAGCATCAGACAGGTTTCGAAAATGGTGGGTCACAGAAAGCTTTCTGGAGGAGGTGATGTTTTAACTGAGTATGGAAAGACTCATAGAAGTTGGAAAGATGAAAAAGAAGAAAGGCATTCCAAGCAGAGACCAACACATGTGAACACCTGGGGAGGCCTGAGACATGGAAACTGCAGGATGTGGTTTGATATGGCTGGAGAGGAGAGAATGTGGGGGGTTGGGGAGGGGGGACTGGCAACAGGCTTTGTGAGTGGGGGATGAGGCAAGACAAGTTGATTTTGTGGGTTAAACTAAGGAGTTAAACTCTACCGTGAAAGCCACAGGAAACCACTGAAGGATTGAATGTATGGGAGACGTGAGCAGAGTTTCATCTTGGACAAACTCGTGGGGTGGCAGGGAGTGTGTGTGTCTTGGGGGTCTATGCAAACCAAGATAGGAGACTGCCACAGTTATCCAGGCAAAAAGGGAGGAGAGCCAGAATTAATGCAATTTCAGTGCTAGGGGAGAAAGGGAACAGATACAAGAGACAAGAAGGCTACCTGAATTTGGTCAAATTAAAGTCCCAGGTGAAGTTTAAGTTACAGTAAAGACATGTTTAAAGACTATGAACTGAAATTTGGGAAGTTAGTTATTCCTCAAACGAAATCTGATTGCTTCTTTCTGCCTTACGGATTTTTTAGGTGATAACAGAGACACTTTATCTGTACCTACAGTGGGCCAAAATCTTATCAGGTTGAGATTCAGGCACATACCTGGATATGAACATACAATATGCATGAGCAACAGGACACTTGGTAACACCTAGAAAAGTAACTGGGAGTTTTAGAATTCACTTGAGTATCTGGCATTGGAGTGAAAAGGTGGAAAGAAGGAGCATTCAACCGGGGATTTTGGGAGACTTGGGTTCCAATTCCATCCTTGTCAGTTATGTGATTTTTGGGTATGTTGTTTACCTCTTATAAGCATGAATTTCATCATCTGTGAAAATGAAGGTGTTGGATTAGGTCATCTCCAAGGTCTTTTCTATTCTAAAGCCTATGGGTAGACATAGCTTTTGACTCATCAAAAACCTCTGCAACCCATCTAAGTGATTTTATTTCCACTTATTTGCACAATTAGGGTAATGCTCTAGCAATCATGATTAAATTTCAGTTTTGCACTGTGTAACGTGACCTTAGGTATACAGCTTAGTCATTCTGGTAATTTGTGGATAAAAGATTATCCTTTTAGTTCTTTACAGTAGAGCTTACTCTAAATGTAGTTAGCTATTAGTGCGAGCTCTGAATTGGTTTTACTGTAATTAACATAAATCTACCAAAATTAGCCTTTCTCTTCCCATTATACAATTAACTATGTTCTGAGGAGTTTCTACAGCTAAGGCAAAGGGGGCTTCAAATTACTCTGTAATAGTCATTCAGGACCAGACCATATCCACCTAACACTTCTCAGGATTACAAGACCCTGGGGCAGTGGACTTTATGCTCAAGCCAGCAGCTGTAAGTTGGAAGGTGGATCCTTGCTCTCAGTTAATCATGCTGCTAAAACTTCTGAGATCTTCAAATGAGATAGGCTTACACCCTGGGAGAATCTGGTTTAACTAGGATTTCCTTTTGCTAGCCGAGCTTGAAGACTCAATGAAAAAAGATCTTGAACTTCCTCCTGTACTCCGCTGCACTGAGCCCCGGAGAATAACAGCTGCTGGGGGATGGGGGCTTCAGTGAGTTCAGGTCTCCCGCCACAGGGATGGTGGCTTCCCCAAGTTAAAACCAAAGACCCCGATTTCAGTGCGTTTAAGAGTTGATAACTTTAATCCCCAAGACTCTTCTTTCTAAACTTCCCTTCGTCTTGTAGATTGAAGCCCTGTGGGGTAGAGTGTCTGAGATAAGGAAAATGCATCCTTCCAGTCCTCCTCTGATACTCTCTGGAAGAGAGGGATGGAGAAGGATAAGGACAGACTCAGGAGAAATGTACCAACCGGGGCTGAATGCCTAGCGGAGGTCTCACTGTTTCTCTGTTCTGCCTGTGCTATTTCTTGGGTGGCAGATTTCCACACACCCTTTCCATCTCTCTTGCCATATTTTTCTAGGCTTTATTCTATTGGGCAGACAACACTACTAATTATAGAGTACATCTATGGCTAAATGCAAGCAGGGTCTGCTAAGGGTCCCTTCAGGACAAGAAGTATGAAGAGAAAATAAAGAGGAAGATTTCTTATTTCAGTCTTTACTAGAAGACTCCAAACTCATTCTGTAGATTCATTCAACAAACATTGTGAAATAAATGTTTATTGTGAACATCTTAATATATACACATAATAGATGATTAAGGAATGTAGCTCCTTCCATGGACATTTTTATAATCAAATAATCTTCACCGTATATGTATACGAAAAGTGAAAGGTTATTTTTGTGCTGATAGATTTAAAGACCAATTGATTATGTAACAGAGTTCCTTCAAACAAGTGCCTCACAAAAAAATTTATAACCTAAAAACTTCAAGTGCCATGTGGTATTTTGTGTGTCGAACCAATAAACTCATTAAAATAACATTGGGTAAACCCAAACACAACACAATGAAAGTTCTAACACAGCCCACATTAACCAACCAACTTTAAAATAATATCTTTGTTACGTGCTAAGGTTAAAAAATCAGCAAATTCTTTATATTTTTTCCACTTGAGATCATGTGTGGTTTTCTACTTTCCCGAGAAGTACACTTTTGTGGCTTTTTTGATCAAAGGAAGGTTATTTTTGCAAAGAGACATCTTTTGTAGAGGTCCCTGTTCTACTTAATCAAGGTTTCAAGAAAAAAAGGAGCACTAGAGTGTTTACTAGTTTTTTTAGCAAAACATAAAAATTCTTAGATTCTCTTCTTAGTGTGGACTTTGGAAAGGAAGGCGTGCATGTAAGGTTCGTCATCACTGTGTGTGTGTGTGCGTGTGTGAGAGAGAGAGAGAAACAGACAGACAGACAGAGAGACAGAGACAGAGAGAGAGAGGCAGAAAAGGAGGTGGAAGGAGGAAATAAAGGAATTTGGCTGCCAAATTGAGTAACAGTTTGAAACACTTGGCTTCCAGTTGTGAAAGATGAGCAACAATGGGGAAAAGTTTGGGCTAACAAGGGACCACTTGAGGAAAGCTTAATCTCAGCTGGCAGGCTGACGAGGAAGGTCAGCTCGGTGCACGCGTTCCCAGCTGGAGTTGGGCTCCCATTGCCAGAACAATTGTCTTCTGCATTGCAGCTTCTGAAGCTAACTGAAGGTGCCTTCACAGCCAGTTCCTCGGTGTCTCCCCTTAAAAGGGTTGGCTCTCCGCTGCCATGCCATGTCAATGTTATGTATCATTTCCACTGAGCAAGTGGCACAAAGGAAACTGTTTCTTATTGGTGTGTTGCTGTGTGTGTGTTAGTGTGTGCATGAGAGATGGCTTTCTTTCCCCTTGACCATCACAGTCTTCGTTAGGAGATGAAATCAAACTCCTTCTGAAGCCAAGAAGGGCAAAATGAACATGGAAAAAATGTGCATATGTTAAAAATGAGACACCTGAAAGTTAGGGATTGCTGAATAATTTTTTTACATATATATTCCTTTTCATATTCTTTTCCATTATGGTTTATTACCAGATACTGAATATAATTCCCTGTGCTATACAGTAGGACCTCGTTGTTTATCTATTTTATATATAGTACTGAATAGTTTGTATCTGCTATAATTTTAAATGATTAATGTTCACAGAAAACTACAGTTGAGTGTACTGTTGTAAGAGCTTTTAGAGATTATATCCCAATGTAACCTAAATTTTCTAAACATCAGTTCTTCCTTGAGGAGGTGTTCTTTACATTGAATATGCTTTATAATTAATTGGTCAGCTATTGATTTTTCATGTTGACTTTGTAATACAATAAATGGTTAACACATAGGTTTACAGCAGCAAATGAACTGAAGGACTGAAGAAACTAAATGGATAGTTCAGGAAAAGTTCTTCTTTGTTTGAAGGAAGGGACTTTTCTCTGACTTATCCAGATTTCTTATTTACACAGACGTCTGTATCACTGGCTTAATTGTTAAACTGTGCAGAGCTTACAGAGTGATCGATAAGTAGATAAAACTTTGAAATAATTCTCCATTCTCAATCAAATAAATGATGTGTCACTTCATCTTATCTCATCAGTTTTAAAGGTAAATACAAACTTAAATAAAATTGGCCTATTAAGAAAGTTCATGTCTCTCTGAATTGACAAATAGTTCCAAAGAATTCAGTTACTTTATTTGACACATAGATCTGGTCATAGAAAAAAAAAGAAGTTTCATTTTTAACTTGGAAGTTATTAGTCAGCTGATCACTCTTTATAATACTTGGGCACTACCACAATTTATCTTCGGCTTGGAGACAAGAGAAATAGTTTTTGTGGTAGTAAGAAAATGGATATATGAAAAGGTATCTACTAAACTTAAAAGATTGGCCCTAAGCTATATAATATTATTCTCATTTTACTGAAAACTAAAAACTGCATTTCCCAGGATTCCTTGAAGAAATATTTGTGGTATTAGAGCTTCATAAACTGTGTTCCTAAGAAGAAGTATTTCAGCACCAATTACAATTACTATGAGGCATAGCTAAACATTAGAAGGCTGGTTTTCTTGTGTTTCTGGTAAACTGGCCCTGAAGATAATTTCAAAGAGGCCCCCCAAACATTTTGAGCAATGGAAATAGCCTTGCAATAAGCTAACGGGCTGCCCAAGATAGGGATGATAATAGTACCTGTGTCAAAAGGTTGTTGTGGGATGTGGGATTGAGTAAAGTAGCAGCATAATGCCTGGCACTCAGGAAGAACAGTATAAACGTCAGCTGTTATAATTAGTGTCATTACAATAATAAAGTAATTTAGACATGTAAATTCTGGTGTGTTTGTTAAACAAGTCACGGCATCATTTAAGCAAAATACAATTTATTTGTATTTCCAATGGGGCTGAGCCATAATTGTGGGATACCAGTAGCCTTGTGTTGTTCTCTTACTTGCAGACAAGTAGTTCTCATCTGTCTTTCTCTGGGCTCTTTTAGCCACTGGGATTTCAGCAGCTGGTTCAGCCAATTCTACTCAATTCAACATTACAAGTATTTACTGAACATCTCTTCTGTGCCAGGCACTGGTGTGGGCACTTGGGAAATAAAGTAGAAAATTTCCTAGCCTGGCAGAGCTCACAGTCTAGTGAGGAAGATAAACCCTGAAGGAAAGACAGCCCATCATTACCTCCCGGAGAATTATTCCATCTGATTTTAAGGAAGATGGTTTCATGGACAATGGTTGGTTCTTTTGCATACTTTTAAAGTCAATTCCAGCTTTTTCAATCCCAGATTTAAACACTGAGAATGAGGGTATGAGGAAGTACTCCTGCTTACGAAGCATTTTAAAAATAGTTAACCCAATGTGTGGTTAATAGATGTTAACTAGACTTATCGTGGCTATCATTTTCGATACAAATATTGTATCTTTATGTGTACACCTGACACTAATGTTATACATCAATTATATCTCAATTAAAATTAAAGATTTTTTAATTAAAAAAAGGAAAAAAAAGTTAACCTACTAATTTGAACACCCTGTTAACAGTCTTTTAGCATTACTACTAGATAACATTATTCCATATTGTGAAATCAAATGATCAACATTCTTCTACCTACCACTTTCAAATAAGGCATTTCCACTGGGCTCAATCAGTGTAAAAAAAAAAAAAAAAATTAACTCGAAGAGGTGGGAGAAAATGCCAGAGATTTCAAGAATGAGCCTGTTTCCTACCATGTCACCTATGGAGAACCAAATTAATTTTGAATTATGAAAATTTTTATAAAAAATTCCACCACACAGCCTATGCAATGTCTCCTTTTCCCAGAGCTAAGGAGTTCCATGGGTGAAACTGAGCATGTAGTTGGCGTCTATAATGACTGAATAAAACTGTATATCGAAGCTGACAGATCTGGGAATAAAAGAGTTGTAGTAGGTTGGAACTCATGGGTAGTTTAACAAATGAAATCCTAAGGTACATCAAAAATAGCAATAGGACTAAATTATCAGCTTGGTAAGTAATATATCAGTGGTGGCTCTAACGCCAGTCTGATTCATTTTTCTACTACAAAATGAGACTGTATAAAGGAAAACACTGCCCCAGGAGTGAGGAGGTTGAATCTCATAGGAAGGAATTTGCCTTCTCATGAAGAATTCAATTTACCAGAAATATCCACTTGTGGGTGTTTACAAGGAAATGTGCCATTTAGCATTATTCTAAATTTATATAAATAACTGAACAAAACCAAAAGAATTACTTCACAAAATTGCTCAGTGCAGCACTCACTACTGTTTTTCATTTCTATGTTATGGCATATGATTTGGTTTAATTGGAAACATACTTAAATTTATAGCTAAAATGACTTAAATGTATACATTCAATAGAAGAAATATATAAAATGTTTTATTAAGGTAAGTAGATATTAGGTATCAGTTGTAAAACTATAAATATTCCGCAATGTCTCTAATTTTATGATAGTTAATTGTTTACTTGGTTATTATGTCTATGCTTTTGACAGTTACATGTTTTGGAAATTAAAAACAAACAGTTCAGTTAAAAACTTTGAGAAATTATAGACTAGTTTTGTGTTTCTGAACTTTTTAAAGCACATCCAAGTGGGAATGGTTTCATTATTAAAGTATAATTTTATTTAATTACAAACGTTATTTTTTTATTCCAATCTTCTAACTCATTTGTGACTGCCACCTTTCGTTGCAGATCAGAACTCTGCCTTTACTTCGAAGCAAATGTGTAACGGGAAAAAAGATCGAAGATCTGATTGAGGATCATGCTTACTGTACGTAAAAATTCATTATTGTCACAAAAACTCTGCCATGCACATGTTGAACATATTCAGTAAAATATTTATTCTAAATCTACACCACAAAATTGTTTGAATCAGAGCCACTACTTAAAAAAGAAATCACTCAGACTAACTCAGTCACTTAGTTTCAATAATTGCCCCCATAACAAAAACACTACTAAGAAAACCCGGGCATCCTGAAGAAAAAGAAAGAACTTCATTAAAACGCAGAAAAGTCACTGATATTATTATATTTTTAACGAATTTTGCACGTAGGTTGTAGAGCAAACTATGAATTTTGCAACTGACCTAAACTGTTGTAACAATTAAGGCTTTTGTAACCATCTCTAAAGTACAAAATTTTCCTTCATTTAAAATAATTTTCTTTGCTTGAAGAGAAGTAGAAATATATTAAATAATTTTCAAGGAAGAGTCTGAAAAGTTTCTTTAATATTGAAACCGTATCTTATGTGCTTAGAACACATGTATGACACCAGGGCATCCTTAATTAGTTATAATTGAGATTTTTGATTGGTTTTTTAAATTAAAACTAGTTTTACCAGTTATGTGTAAAATTAAATTTTGTTACAAAGTTACATATGGAAAAGTAACCAAACTACATAAAAAAAAATCTTTCTCTTGGTTCCTTTAGTTTATGTGACATAAATTTGCCTGTGGATGAAATGTTCATGTCTTTAAGCAATAGCAGGGAAAAACTCAGTTTTCATTTAAAAATAAAATGGCTGTTCTAGATCAATAAAGAAAAGTATATTTACTATAGTAAGATATTCATTAGGATTTAGTTTTCTATTTGGATGCCACACTAACTGGATGAAAGATACATCAAAGTAGTATAGGGAGCTTACTTTTAAGACCTTATTAGCAAAAATGTCCACATTTGATGCATTAAAATAACTTACCTATAGTAAGATTAGATGCTAGCACTACTTTCTTTCTGACAGATCACTACTGCTAGGTTGAGATGCACTAAACGTTGGAAATAATTATTGTCTGCTTTTATGTCTTAACCTTGGTGTGTTCCTTGTTTTCTGCTGAGTGAGCTTTATTAGCCCCTGTTGTAAAATCAGAGCCCATAATCACTGGAAGAGAGAAACAGAGAGAGAGAGAGAGAGAGAGAGAGAGAGAGATTAAGATTGAAAATTTCCAGTGTTTATACCACGCATGTTCAGTGGTCCAATTACAGATCCACTGGAGAATGCAGTTCAGTAAGAAAAGAGAGTTAATGTTTGGACTGGCTTAAGACTTAGCTTTTCTGGGGAAGAAAGATTCTAAAGCTGTACATAAACAGCTCTAACCTTCTATGAAGAGACTGAAGAAACTTTCTTTACCTACGAGTTGGACTAGCCCATTATCAGATTGTGGCAGATGTATTTGCCAAACGTGTACAGCTGGAAGTTGCTACCATCAGTCTGAAGAAAATGAAATGCTTGTTCTTTTCTGGGGAGAGGAGGAAGATTAAGAGATAACATTTTCACTCAAAGAAATGGTGGTAACTTATTACAAACAATAAAAGATAGTAGTCTGGTCTTTCACCCACATCAGTCTTTGCACACTGCAACTTTCTCATCAAAGCTTAATTACCAGTGGGCCCCAGTGGAGCGGGGCTGTAACTTCGTGTTCCCATTTAAGAGCAAAATGAAGTTATCTCTTAAAATAATACAACCAGTAAAGCACATGCTTATTTATTTGAATATGAGTAAATAAAGATTTCTCTTTCAGGTTGTGAGTGCACAAGTGAAGGAGAAATGGTCACTTAATTCTAGGTGTAACCAAAAGAGGGCACCATCTACCCTTAATGTCGGCACAGAGTTCCTGAGGTTGTCAAAACAAACCCCCCAACCTCAAACCCTTCAACCCACCAAGGCAGGGCATCCGATGGCCTCTGGCATTTTGTACACTGTAAGGAGACCAATTCTGAAATTGCCCATCACGAAGAACATCAGTTTGGTTATTTACTTCAGGACTGATTTCTACACTTAGCACTCATATTCCCTGAAATGTTAACCATTAGATGCAAGTATTTGACATTTCACTGTGACACTTTCCACAGACACTCTGAGTTTAATATTTTATAGGACAATGAGAACATTTCCCCTTAGGCCAGGATACAGGCTGTCATCAAATAGCACCAGAAAAAGCTGACAATTAGCTTCCTAATGGTATCTTAACTCCAAGGGGTTATCCATAACGATAGATAGGGAACAGTGGCAGTCAGATCTCCCCAGCACATGGAGGATGCAGTTAACTGCATTTGAGGTATGTGGGAAATGATTTGAAGCAGTATTTTACTTACACCAACTTTTAGTAACAGAAGCCTAACAAATGAGTGAGAGAAAAAAAGTAATGACATTTATTTTCTGTATCCTTAAACAAGTTTTCTAACAAGTGTATTATTTAAATAGGTAAATGATTGGGGGGAATGCACAACTCCTTCATGTATGGCCAGTTTCTTCAGGGTGATAGGGAAGAATAGTTCTAGGCTCTTCGGTGCAACTGCCATCCGCTCTCAGAAATTCACGATACAGGAGGATATGTGATTCTTGAAACACTGAGTTTAGCAGTTAAACCCAGAGACTGGAGGTGAATAGTACAGACACTTCATAGTACAGATAGTTGTTTAGGAGGAGGAAATGTGAATTCTTAGAGAATTCTTAGAGAATGATCACTTGGCGAGCAGATTTCCATCACTGTAAAAATATCACTACACCATGCAATTAAGTGCCACTGAAGGGAAACCTGGTGGGGAAATAGAGTAAGTTTATAAACTTTTCAGATAGGGAAAGCAGCCAAAATAGTTTTATGGTAGGTGAGTAAGGGACTGCCGTCTACTAAAATCTAGCAGGATAATCCCTCCCTTTCAACGCAAAATCAAAGCAAGTAAAAAAGAATGTTTTTTTTTTCCTTCCTCACTCTGTCTCTAGAAAAAGAATCACTATCTAGTGTAAAGCGTTGTGCAAGCCTCTTCATGTTTCTTCCCTCCAGAAAACAACTAAACAGAGGAAAGACCGAGTTCACAAACATCCCAACTCACTCCTGCCAAGGTACATCAGAGAAGCCGAAACTGGGATTGCCAGGGTTTGGGGTGGGCTCACCGCAGTGCCTCGAGTTCAAACCTAAACGTGTAACCTTGTGGCCACGAGTGCCCCTTTTCCCGAGTGGTCCCGACCCCTGGTCTCTCTGCGCGAAGGAAGCGAGCCCCAAATTCTCCACAGGGCGATGGAGAGTTGTCGCCTTGGTTCCCAAGAATCGGGTTCCTCCTGGGTCACCACATCCACCCGACCACCTGTTACCCTCCGGGCCTGGATTTTCCAGAGACCAGATTATGAAATGAGCCGCTGCCTCGTCTCCGTAGTTGGGGTTTGGAGTCTGTGGTGGGGGGACGACGGGCTGGGAGGATCCCCGAGGGATGACAGAGAGCTTCAGGTCTCCACCTGGGTGTCTGCGCCGCTGTTTACCCGCCCCGCCGCCTTCAGCCCACTTCCCTTTCCTCCCCCGGAGGAGGAGATGGTTAAAGATTACACCGTGGCCGCGGGCACTTCAAAGGGCGGCTCGGGCAGCCAAAGGTAAAGATAACGTTCTGGCAGCTCTTATCGGGTTTGTGGTTGCCACATTATAATCACTTCATTTAAAAAAAAGGGGGGGGCGGTGGGAGAGAAAGAAAAAGAAAAGAAAAGAAAAGAAAAAGGTTACATCACGCGACTGTGCAAGAGATGCAGAGTAAATTCCTTTGGAGCTGGACGAGTTGGAGTTCTCCTTTGGGGAAGTTTTTACAGCCCATCTCTTCGTGGAACGCGACAGGACAAGGAGGGGAGGTTGGGGCAGGGACCAACTGGGAAGCCTGCCCTTGGGTTCCAGGCTCAGGGGCACAAATGCCCACACTGCAGGCAAATGCCTCCAGTCGGAGGAATTCGCGCGGCGACCTGCCTAGAGCTGGACCGCAAAGCTGCAGCGCACTAGCGCTTTCCCGGGTTGCACTTGAAGACGCTTCTCTGCGGGCCCAGAAAGTGCGGGCGTGCTACCCCGAGACACGTGCATTTCCCAGGGGCCCAAACACGCCTGGCCAAGACGCCCTTTGCAAACTCGCCCGCCCCCTCCAGAGCAGGCGGGAGCCGAGGAGCCCCCAGCCTGGCCTAGGGCCCGCCTCCTTTCCTCCCTCTGTCCCCTTTCCGGAGCGGAGTGGAGGCGCACTTACAGGTAGGAGGTGAAGACACTGAGGTTGGAGGGCAGCTCCGAAAGCCCCAGGTCGGAGCAGTCCACCCTGAGTAGCATCCTGCCGTCCGGCTCGCACTGACAGTGCGCGGGGCACCCCCGCAGCAGCGCGCCCGGCCTCGGCGAGCCGCCCCCGGCCGCCAGCTGTAGCAGGACGGGCAAGGCCAGGAGCAAGCCGACCCAGGAAGTGTCCATGGTGCCCGGGCAGGGGGCCGCGAGCGGGGCGCGGCGGGAGGGCAGCGTCGGGCTTGCGGCGGACGGTGGCGCGCCAGGCGCAGCTCGGCGGGCTTCTGCGGCTCCGCGGGCGCCTACAGCGCGGGGCGCAGCGCTCCTGGCCCTCGGCGGGGGCGCCGAGGAGAAGCGCTGCGGGGCCCGGCCGTGCCCCTGCCGCCACGCGGGCCTCGGGAGCGCCCTGGCTGCAGCCGCTGCGGGGGCCGTGCGCGCTGCTGCTGCAGGCGGCCTGCTCGGTGTGGAGCAGCATCTCCGCTCGCACGCTCGTTTTTTAAAGCGCTCCAGCCCGAATCGCGCGCCCAGTGACGTCAGCGCAGCCCGGCTTCCCAGGCACCCCCCGCCTGGCCCCACTTTCCCTCCTCCGACCCCCTCCCTCCTTTCCCGACTCCGCGGCTTGGAGGCGGCTGGCGGCGCGAGGTGCAGGCGAGTTCTCAGCGCTCGAGCTTTGCCTCCGGGGCGCGGATTCCGGCGCTCAGCACCTCAGGAGGGGCAGGGGACCCCCATCCCCACCTCCACTCCCTCCCGCGTCCTGGCGACCCAGATCAGAGAGCCGAAAGGGACCTGCTTCAGACGGACGCAGACAGACGCGCAGGGGCCGAGGGATGCGGCACGCTTCCTCTAAGAACACTTCAAATAATGGAGGGACTACATGGAGTGCTTAAAAAAAAAAAAAAGACTACAATTCAATCCAGAAAAACAGTTACACTAACAGGGTAAGGAGGCAGGCGTCCCCAGGCGAAGGATGGGTGGCCTTTTTGATCCTTACCTCAAGCCGCCCTGTCTGGCTCGCTTTTGCCCTAAAATCGAAACGCTGGGCTAATCGCTAAGTAAATACAGCTTGTGAGCAAGCACTCCAATTCTGTCTAATCCACGGGGTAAGAAGTCGAAGGGACTGTTTTTTTTAAGTGATTTAGGATCCTCTGGAAGTCAGTCACCTTTAGAAAAGCAATGCGGGACAGACAGATAGATGGGTGTTTGCTTTTGTTCGGCGGCCTTTTCATCCTAAGCGTCCCAGGGTTTTCTAAGTGCAGTCCCACCCAGGTGTGAGAACCATTGCCAGTGCAAAATGCGTGTTCTCACACTCTTCAAAAGTGTCCTGCAGGGAACTCGCAGGGGAAAGGAGGAAAAGGACTCAGGGCTTTCTTGGAGAAAAGGCCTCGGTGAGGAGCCAGTCGACGTCTGCAGACCTGAGTGAGTGGCTGAAAGAAGTCAAGGCCCAAGCCTGCCACTTCAACTCACAAAAATGTGCAGTTTTCACTCCAGGCACAATGTCTCCTTGCTTCATGAAGGTGGAGAACCCTTATGGCTTTTAAGGCCTCTCTTAATCTTCTTCCATCCTGCTGAGTTTCCCATATAAATTTCTGAAGTTTACAGTTGGGAAGATTTTTTTCTTCGCGTGTATTTACTTTCCTTCATTTAAGAAGTGATCCCCAAAGCTGGCTAACCACCTGTGGAACGTGAAAAAATAGATAGATTCCTGGACCTAAATCAGTATTCTGAACATGCTCCTTTCTATGGTGAATCCCATCATTAGCAAGCTTGTGATTCTTTGGACTGGATGGAAGGAGAAAGTGGCTAAGCTTTATATACTCCATTCTCTTCATTTTGCAAATAAAGATCCTGCAGCCCAGAGATTTTGGAAAATTTGACAGTGGCTGCTGAAAACTGTGAGTTAACCCTGATTTCTGGATATCAGTGCAGTGCCTAATTCTGTCCTGGTCCTTCACTTGCCCCTTTGCACATCGCGTCCGCTACCATCCCTTTGCTTATTCTCACGTTATTCTTGCTTCTCCCAGCCATTCCTTCCACATTTATAGAATGCCTACTGATTACCTACTTTCCTACCCTTTTTTAAAAAACCTATCCCCAGATTTAAGATTATAAGATAATTTAAGATAATTATAAGATAATATCTTATAATATCTTATAATATCTTATAATTATAAGATAATTTAAGATTTAAGATAATAAGATTACTTATTTTGTAAGTAAGCAGTTCAAGACTTCCTCTTTCTGTAAAACCTCCTGTAACTATAGTCTAATTAATCATCAAGCAACAAAGCTTTGTAGAATAGCTACAATCATGATACAGCAATGACCTAGGGAGGCAAGTTACCTCTCTTCATGGAGCTTGCAATCTAAGAGGAGCAGACTATGCACAGGAATCCCAGGAATCTCAATGCAAGTGTATGTTATAAATACCACATAATTGAGCCCTAAAGTTTTCTTGAATGCTGATCTGTTTTGTTTTCCCAACTTTATTGTGATAGCTTTGGAGACAGGGAGTAGGCCACTTGTCTTTACCTGTAGGACTCATACAATGGACTCATGGTAGTGGAAACTTAACAAATATTTATTGACTGACTGATTTATCAACACAGGCATCCAGATATGGTTGTGTCCATCATCTTACTGAGGGCTTTTGTCAACAGTTTCTATGATTTCAGGGTTCCAAAAAGAGCATAGCACTTTGGTTGTGGAATGAATCAGGCAGAACTGGATTTGAATCTAGGTTCTGACAGTTTTAGGCATTTGATCAGAAGCACAGAATGAGCTTATCTAAGTCTCTGTAAAGGAGGATTATTATTTACCTAGGTAGTTCTAAATGTGAAAATCTCTGGAACTTGCCTTAGAGCAGAGTAAATTTTCAACCTGTGTTAGTGCCTTTCCTCTTCTGCTCAGGAATTGAAGCTTGTTCACAAATTCATGTAAAGCAGAGGGATTTCTGATTCAATTACAAGGAAGAAAGACAGCTATGCTGGATGAAGCCAGGTGTAATGAACATCTGTTACTTATTTATTTGTTTATTTTTCACATGCCCAACATTTCTCCTCTTTCTTTTTGGTAAGAGCACTCCACACTTTTCCTTTGGGAAACTACCTCCCAAACCTTAGGTGATTCTGGTAGAGCTGTCAATCACGTAGCCCCACTTTCCTGCCCCTGGGGTAAGTATATAACCCAAGCAGAGCAATCGGAATCCATCTGGGGGATTGTCATTTACTCTGGGGTGAGAGGCTCTTTTCTGGCTTCATGAGTTCTAAGGACAAGGAAGCCTGGAGCTCAAGGGAGCTGTCATTCTCCCTTGTGGAGAGAGCTCACCAGGAACTGAACATAAGCATTAGTGAGGAGAAAAGCAAAATCCTAAGGTCCTCTTTTAAACATCTGGATCTAAAGCTGTTTCTACTCCATCACTTCCCAACTGGGTGAACCAATCAATTTTGTTTTGTCTTGTTGCTTCAGGTAATGAGGAAGGATTTATCTGTGATCACTTGCAATCAAGGATGCTCAGGAAAAACCTGCAAGTCCAGGAAGCATGAATACGTGAGTGAGACCTGATGAAATTCAAGGTCTTGTAGACCTTAAAACATAGAAGATCATATGGGTTGAAAATAAGAATGGTTCTTCTAATAGTGATTTTATTGTCTGAATGCATATATGTTAATTACTTTATCTTAGCTAATAAAGAAGAAAATACAGCAAACCAGATTCCTTGTGTACTACAAAGAAAAAAAAAGAAAAAAGAAAAGAAAGCAAGCTCTAGTAAGGGCTCTGAGTAGTGGTCTCTCTGTTTTATGGCGAATAACATTTAATTTATAAGATCAAGTTATCAAATTGCATGATAAGGACCATAAGCATTGACTCAGCTCTTTATACATGTTCCCACTCAGTCCTCACCTCATACCAACCTTATGAGGTCAGCATTATTCTTACCCCAAATTTAAGGATAAGAAATGGAAGTCATTTTCCTAATGGTGACTAACAAGTCAGTGATGCAACCAAATTCTAACCTGAGTCTTTTAACTTTAAGTTCTTTACCCTTTCCCAAATCCCTTGGGAATTCTAGACATACAGAGGGTTAAACTGAATAGTATCTTGGGTTTGCTATTGTTTTATTGAGAAAGAAATTCACATATTTTGGTAAAGAAAAATAAAAATGTAGTCTTTTTGGACTGCAGTGGAACCATTTGGAGCAGAGAATGGTGGTTTTTTCCTGTGACAGAAAGGACAAGTATATATTCAGCGTTTTCCCCCTTAAATATATATATTTCTAGTTTCTTTCGACAACCAGTTACCCACAGGAATACATAGCAGTGAGATGTCAGAGAAAAACAACTCCATCCCTTACATGTGATAGTAAGGTTAGTAGGCTAAAGTAGATTCATTTGGTATTATGTCTGGGTGAGATGTTCATATTATTTATGGTTTTGGAAGGTATCTGCCTGTTAATGAGCTGACTGTTAATGGGAATATCTCACGCCAGGACTGAAATCCCTTTTTACTTCTTAGACTCTTTGCAAGTTCCTAAAATCAGTTCTGGTAAAGTACAGTTTGTGTAGTTTGTGTTTCTGGGCTTGCTAAACGGATGCTTTCCTAATTCTTTAATCTTTGCTAAAAGTCCACAACTAAAAACATTTGTGTACACCGCATGAATTACTAATAAGCTTAGTTGAAGCATGCCAGGATAATTTAAGTTAACAGGTAAGTCAATAGTTCTTTTACAAGTATAGTGAAATAGTGTTTACACAACTGGTGGGCTATTATGGACTTATTTAACTTGTTTGAAAGAGTATAGAGCCCATTATTTGCCCTGCTCATTTTACATTCATGATATAATCAGGCTTATGCTGAATTTCTTAACTTCCTTTTACCAACAAAGTCTAATTAATTGAGAAAGGAGCAGGATTTAAGAATAAAGATCTATTTTCTTTCAGAATTATTTTTTTAGCAAGAAAGCATTAGTTCAGCTAATTCATTACTTTGAAATAGCTTATTATGTAATATCAATTGGATCTGTCTTTGATATTATCCAACACAAAGGAAACCTTTAAATATATCCACATGTTCACAACACGCTAAAAGAAAGGACAGTGGTACATGATATTATTAATTCTTTAGCTCATTTTGATCTCCTTGTTTTATTTCATGTATGATAATGAACATGATTCTACTGGTAGGCAGCCTGCTTCCTGGGAACATGTGTCCAGTCAAATTCACATGTAAAGCAGGGAGAGGTTTTCTTTTCAAACTAAGAATACGATTAATGAGAAGAAAAATAATAAAACACTTAAAATTAAATGATCTTCCTGCTCATTCCCATGTTTTTTAAATTCTGCCAAATATCACCTTAGTATCCAGACAAACTGTTCCATGTGCCCATTGTGGTGGATCTTCTTATGGTTTCTTTAGAACTACGCTTTTAGGATTTTTAACCATCTCTTATGTCCACATGCTCATATTTAAATGTCAGGGTTCAGACAGACCACACACCTTGCTCCAAAATGATGAGAGGCTAACAGGTTCCCATTGGCAGAGATGCTTCTCCCAAGGCCCATTGCTAGAGTATATTCAGATCTACAATCTCTCAACTGCAATTCTGAAATCGTAAGAGCTCTGAAAAAGGAAAGGTTTCTGAAACAAACTTGGTGGCACGATGTGAACTGAACGGACATGAATCTGTTTATAGTCTTTTTCTCGTTTCGTGTTAATATTCGCTCAGTTTGCCACAGAAATGTTGATGTGTTTGATTGCAGGGTGCTTCCTCAGACTCCACTGGGGGTTTTATATAATATATGGGATATCATTCCCAATGTAGTCTATCTTTCAAATCCTCCAAAATTCTGCCTTTGCAGCATCTGTGACCTTGACATTTTTGATAAAGGGATTATGAACCTATAAACATTAGCAAACTTTGGAATATTCATCTCATAAACAATTTTCAGAAGAAAGACAGAAAAAAGGAGCATTAGAACTTGTTGGATGAGGAAAGAGAGGGAAGTACCTTCGAAAGCACAACCCAGAGAGAGGAGAAAGGAAGTGGTCAGCTCAGGTGAGTGAGCGGCCATCACTGGACACATTCTCCTTTGCAGAGTACAGGGCAGAACTTCCTGTCTCTTCTTCTGGGGACATATCTGTAGAGTAGCTAGTAGAAACCATTCTATATGTTAGGAACGAGCTCTATCTCAAACACTAGAGAATAAATAACCATTGATAAGCATATTCCATGAAAGAAAAACGAGGTGTTGAGCAGATAGTAATAGTAAAAGTAAGGGGAAGGAATTGTACAGCTCACTTAGAAGAACAAATTTATGGATTTTATTCCATGGACATGCAGGATTTATAAAAGAAAGTAAACAAATACAGAGCACGCTATTTCCCCAAATGCTTTATTTTGATAAGTCTGGTGTATTTTAATTGAGTATGCATAGTAGCATTTCACTGCAAGTACAGTCTCATAATGCAGGGCAAAATATATTGCGCAAACATTGTGGCTCAAGTCAGTGAGTCATAATAAAACATTGTCCAGATTGCTGCAATTAAAATTTACAGAAGCTTTTTGTTGAGTGTTGTTAGGTTTGTGGATTAATAAAGTGAGCCTGTTTGTTTTAATGCTTCTTTAACAAGGACTAACATTTTGATTTTAAGTTTCATAGATTTTTCTTCTTTTGCATAGATTTTAGATTGTATTTTGTAGGAAGAAATCTCATTGCAGCTTTAAAAATATATAGATATTCTAAATACATTTTCTAAGAGGCGATCCCTCTCCTTTGCTTCCCATCCTTCAGTCTCCTTTGTTCACATTCTCTCTGTTTTTACCCCTCCCATTTTCTCCCTAACTTCCCATGGGGATGGCTGGGAGAGGGTGGAATGGTGTGAGGGTCATTGGCTTGGTCACCCAGGAGAAGGCAGCATAACATAGCAGCACAGTACAGGTTTTGGGTTCTCACAGACCAGGGTTCAAATCTCTGCTCCGTCATTTACAAGTTGTGGGACTTGGAGGAACTTCATCTGTGAGGCCCAATTTCCTCATGTGCACGATGAGGACAATTGTACCAACTTTGTAGAGCCATTAGCAGAACAAGACTTAATGTGTTACAGGGACTTCCATGCAGTCAGCACTTAATATATGGTAGTAATAAAGGACCTTCCATTCTTTTCTTGAACTTTTTCCTTGAGAAAGTCTATTGAACTCTATAGAGCCTTTCACTTTTTTCTTTCGCTAATGACATGGTACTTTGAACATTTACTGTGGTTTCCCATGGAAGTAGAGTGTTTCACAAAATTTTGAGATCACTTTGGTCGGGAACATTTGCCAGTGAAACAGTCTGAGTTACATTTATCAGGCCTTGGTTTCCAGTTTTAGTAAAGCCTCAATTCCCAGTTTTAATTAAAATGTATCTATCCAAAGACATATATTGCACATTCAATAGATACCAAGCACTGGAAACGTGGGGATAAATAGATATGGTGCCTGCTTTCAAGTAATTCACCACTGAGTTGAGAAGACAGACATGAAAAACAGAAAATTAAAATGCAGGATAATAACAGGGATAAAAAAAATGCTGCTAGGGTAAAAAGGAGGGAGGAACTAACTCTGCCTCAGAGAAAGGCTTCACAGAAAAGGTGATATGTGGAGCAAGTTCTTGAAGGCTCAGCATGAGTTTGTTAAATGAAGAGAAGTGGAAGGTCATTCCTGCGAGTGCGATGAGGACAAAGGTAATTTTTTAGATGATGATTAGCATGGTGCTAGCTCAGGGTGAACATGTGTGAATCTTGGGAAACTGGCATAAGGAGAAGCTGGAGAGATACACTAAGGCAGAGGGATTGTGAAAAGGGTGTTATATGCCATCTTATTAAGCTTGGGCTTGATCCTGGGTGCAATAGGGGGTCAGGGCATCTTTAAGCAGGGGAATGATGTCACATTTTATCTTTGGGAAAAGAGAACTTTAGTGTCAGCATGGGGCACTGTGAGAGCAGGAGTCAGGAGTTATCACTGATTTCAGTATATGCATATTTGGGCAAGAGGTGAGAAATACCACCATCAGTATGTAGCACTGGACATGGCGAGGTAGTAGGTGTTAGATTCCTGAGATATTTCAGGGGTGGAATTGGCTCAACTTCGTGCCTTTGATACCTACAAGGGACAGAATGGTTGTAATGTCTTTGTTGCCTTTAGCCTGGGAGGCTGGGTAGATGATGATTATTTCCTGAAAAATGTTGTTACCATTTTTGAGTCCTTATTTGTGCCAGGTGCTGTGCTAGGTGACTAAAATGCATCTTTTAAAAAATTTATCCCTGTCGACAACTTGTAGGGGAAATATAATTATCCTCTTTTAAACAAATAAGGAAAGTGAGGCTCAGAGAAATTAAATAACTTTCCAAAGTTTCTTTTCCATTAAGTGGCAAAGTTGACATTGAATCTGTGGTCCAATAGGACTCCAAAACCACACTTTTAAGCCCCGGAAGAGGATCAGGCTTTGAAAAAAAGATAGTAAATTTAACTTTGGATACGTCAAGTTTGCAGTTGAAAAAAGTTTTCAAAAATCACTTAGGGTGCTGACTATAACATGGACTTTTACAGCTTCAAATCTTTCTTGTGGACTCTTTGATTTAAGCCAGACATAAATTCTTGATCTCAGGCTTGATGCAATGGCCTCTGTGTTTGTGTTGCTCTCTCCCAATGGTAGATCACATGCAGGGCTCAGAAAACCCAAAATTCAGGAGCTGTGACAATGTCCTAACCAATTACGGTGGCAAATATTTTTGGCAGGTGATTTCTAAGGTTCTTTATTCTACTTGAGCTTTTTCCAGTCACATAATGGCTGAAATTTAATGCATTTTGAAGACATAAAAGACTTTTCCCCCTTTTATGAATGATATTACCCAAGTATTAAAACTTTTTTCCCCTTATAAACTGTCATTTTTCTTCATCTGTTTCATCAGGCCATAATGTAGTTTCTGAAGGCATTTTATAAATGTTTCTTTGATAAGTCAGTTACAAGAGGAACGAATACAAGCTAGTTGTAGAAATATTGAACATAAACAATTATAGAACACAATTCAAATCATGTTCAACCCCTCCACTTGAACATAAGAGCTGTTAACATTTTACCTATTTCATTTCAGTGTTCTTAGTACATATATATATATATTTTACCCAATTGTGGTAGTTTTCCACTTATAATGGGAAAATATTATCCCTCATTAATAATATTTGTAAATACCAGTTTTTTTTAATGTCTTCATGATGGTTTATTCTCCCTATCCCACAGATGAGGGAATTGGTGCTCAAAGAACTTGAAAAACTTCCCTAAGTATGAAGCAGATTTGACCCCGTTCTATACACTATGTGACCTCTCAATTTAGCAAGGAGGATTCAAGATTGAGAGAAATGACCAGACTAGAATGCAGGGTATGGGAAGTTCGTTAGGAGAAATTCAGAGGTTAAAGGAGTTTGGAGGCAGAAGGGAGTATGTCCTGCTGGTAGAATTAGGGAAGGCTAAAGGGAGCAGCCTGCGTCTGAGATGTGTCTTAAAGCAAGGGCAGTCATTTGACATTGGAGAAAGATATTTAAGAGCAGGGAACAGTATGAACAAAGGGATGATGGCAGGAAAGCTTGGAACCTATTTGGGAAATTGTGTTTAATTCGAACTTGGTTGACTTTTGGGCTTTTAAAAAGTTTTTGTGTGCAAAGCTATAAAATTGAAAGTTAGGAGAAGATCGAATTAATTTCAGATAGATGGATGGGTAGGAAAGGAATTATGCCTTAGGAGCCTAACTTTGGCATTGGGGCCTGGGGCTGATTGAGGGGAGAAGGTGGCAGAAAGACTACTGATTCAGTGTATACTTATTGGGCACTATTATATTCTGGGTATACCAGCTAGAACAATACAACAGACAAAGTTTCCAAGCTGGCTGGTTGAGAGAAACGTGGTGCTATTAAAAAATGAGCAGATGAGGGAAAGAAAAGTCCAGATTTGGGTATGTTGAGTTTGGGTGGCCCAGGACTCAACTGGATATTCAGGCTGGTTCTTCAGAGAGAGGGGAGGGATAGACGTCCATATGTTTGGGAATTCTAGCTGATGAGGTGGTCATGGTTGATACTGATATTGAGAGGTGATGGATGTAAGTGTGGGAACTGGTGGAGTTGTGGAGGAAGGGATTGTAGATAAATATCTTACATTTACTAACTATTCATCAGGCACTGTTCTAAGCATTTTGCAGGTATTATCTCATTTAATCCTCAAAACAACCCTATGAGGTAGTTACTATTTACTTCCCCACTTTGTAGATACCCCCATTTTACCTAGCGATGTGGGTTTGCTTCCAGACGACTGCAATATAGCAAGCCACACAAATTTTTTGGTTTCCCACTATGTAAAAATTATGTTTATACTATGCTGTAGTCTATTAAGTGTGCAATAGCTGTATGTCTAAGAAGCCGATGTACATATCTTAAAAAATACTTTGTTGCTAAAAATGGTACCCATCATTTGAAACTTCAGTGATTCATAATCTTTTTGCAAGTGGAGGGTCTTGCCTTGATGCTGATGGCTGCTGACTTTTCAGGGTGGTGGTTGCTAAAGGTTGGAGTGGCTGTGGACGTTTTTTAAATTAAGACAACAATGAAGTTTGCTGCATTGATTGACTCTTCCTGTCATGAACAATTTCTCTGTAGCATGTAATGCTGTTTGAGAGCATTTACCTACAAGCAGAACTTCTTTCAAAATTGGAATCAGTCTTCTCAAATCCTGCTGCTGCTTCGACACCTAGATTTATGTAATATTCTAAATCCTTTGTTAACAATCGATTAAATTCACCTTCTCATATGGGTACAGTTCATGCACCCAAAACAATTAGAGTAGTAACATCAAAGATCTCTAGTTAAAGATCGCCGTAACAAATATAGTAATAATGAGAAAGTTTGAAATGTTGCAAGAATTACCAAAATGTGACACAGAGACACAAAGTGAGCAAATGCCGTTGGACAAATGGCGCTGATAGACTTGCTTGACACAGGGTTGCCACAAACCTTCAGTTGTAAAAAATGCAGTATCTGCAAAGTGCAATACAACGAGATATGACTGTATAGACGAGGAGACTGAGGCCCAGGATCACACAGCTGGAGAATGTTAGATCTGGGATTTGACCTCAAGCGGGCTGACTCTAAACCTATGTTGTCAGGCTCTCCTTTCTGCTTCCCAAGGAGAAGAGAGAGAGAAGACAAATCTGAGAAATCTCAACACTTCGAGGAGAAATCAGGAAGAGGAGTCAGCAGAGACCAGAAAGGAACAGTTACAAAAGGGCATTAGAAGGAAGCCCAGAGAGGCTGTCACCAGGAGGATGGGTAGGCACGGTGTCAAACACTATAGGCACATCTGTTGAAAGGCACATCATTGTGGGTATGAAGCAGGTGTCAGTGAAACACTAAGGCTGCATCTTTGTGGTTTGAAACAAGGTTTTTGTTCAGTTACTTAGCCAGGAAGAATATTCAGAAGAAGTATGGTTAGTAAGCAACTGGTACCTGGTTGGTTGATCATGGTCTCTAGCTACATTTACATATTCTTAGTTTTCAATACCAGGACTAATCACTTATTAATGGAAATCTGACATAACCTCACCCACTAATAATTTTGAGTAGCTGGGGGAATAACTCATTTGAGGGAGAGAAAAGTCTGGCTCATATGCTTTTTGCTGAAAAGAAATATGTTTACTAATTTAGAGTACGAACAAAAGAGAAAACTACTCCTGGAATTGGGTTTAACAAAATTGTGTCAAATTAAACACATGCCTGAAGGAAAGTTACAAGTGACTTACAATTTATTATTTCAGTGGTTTTATGAGTAAATGTGTAGTTCCAGAACCACCTTCCTTAAGGCTATCCTCTTAATTTAATTCAATAAGAATTTATTGCCCACTATTACAGATTTAAGCTGTGCCAGGCACAAAGAGTGCCCTAAAAGGGATATTTACTTATTTATGGAATAAATATTTACTGAGAACTTACTTGGTTTGGCACTGTGTTTGGTACTGAGGCTAGAATGGTGAGTAAAATGGAAATGGTCCCTGATCTCCTGGAGCTTCTGGTCTAGTGGGAGTGATAGACATTGATTAAAACCAGACACACCACAAATAAGTACTCGTTTACAAACTTATCTGAGTGCCATGAATGATCTTTTTGGGAAACAAGATTTACCAATGAGAGAATAAAATAAAATGACATGCAAAAATGAGTGGCATTGGCTAGAATGATGTTTATACCATTAATTTGTTTAGTAATCTCTCTTTTAATAGATAGATGAAGTAAACACTATTCCGAACACTCATAAAATTATTATCCTTCTCAATTAGTATGAGTAATTGAGTTTTACTCAGTTGAGTTTTACAGTTTTACTTTCATTCACCCTTTTCCTGTAGGCATTGTTTATCTCTCTCTATTTTTCCTTTGCTTGTAAAACTGTATAATTGTGGTGGCAGCTCATTGGTCTGTAGGTTCATGCTAGTGGCAGGCAAACGACGACAATGGAGGAGGAATCATATTAATGAGAGTTTTAACACTTCAATTTTGAGGCTGTTTTGAGTGTTGTAAAGGTGTGTGTGTCGTCTCCAGCAAGGGGACAGGTGGCTATACTAAGTAGCTGAACTTCCTCAGATACATACTCGGTTGAAATCTCTTAAAAAGAGAGATCAATGTTTTCTACGGTGTTAAAAAGTTTCTTGCATGACCACTTCAGTGCCAAGTCACTGTGGACAGTCAATTGTTGATCGACATTAATGTTGACTTCCAATGTTGGCTTGAGCCGTTGGTTTGTCTGTATATGAAATGTCAGAAGAGGTGTTGTTTTTCCAGGAAATTCAAAACCTTTGAGAATGTGCTTTTCATTTCATTTCCAAATGCTTTTCAACCTTCACACTGAGCTTGTACTCATAGCCCAGGACAGAACATGTGGCAAAAATCTGGCAAATCTTTTTCAGAGGAAGAGATGTATTAGTTACAAAGAAAGAAAAAGTGAATATCACAGACTTTGGAAATGGAGAAAAGCTAAAAGAAGAGGCCATCTTGAAAATAAAATACAGCTTATTCTGAGGTATAAATGGAAAATATAATATGATTTCTAAAATTGTCTTTCTTTAGAAACTGTCAAGATAGGCAACTCTTTTTCACTAAAAGTCCTTTAAAAGTAGAGTTTTTGTTTATTTTACATAATGTGGGTAAGACAAAGGGAATTTTAAAAAGTTATAAAAAGTCTATGATGGAAGAGTATTAAAAAGAGTAATTCCTTAGATGGTAAAGTTAGAATAGTAAAGGAAAACATTTATTCTAATAATAATATTTAGTTACTATCTCTGGCTGGTAGAACTTCAGTTCTTATGTCAATTTACTGGCCATAGCTCTAGGATGGCTTTTTATAAGAATCAGGATTTCTTGACATACTAGAGGATAGTAAAAACAAAAACCAAACACTAAAACCCAAAAAATGTGGTTAACAAAAATTTGTGATGGAATTTCACATGTCCTGTGATTTCTTCCCCTGTTGGATGTTTCACTTAAGGTTCCAGGTTCTAGGATGAAGAAATGGATTCTTTTCATGTTATTGAAAACTCTTAGGAAAAAGGGGAACTGCTTCCTGACTTCTAATTTAAATTCTTACGTATATTAACTATAATTCCCCCAAAGTGCTGTTTTGCAAAACACATATTAGGTAGTTACCCCCAAAGAGAAACAAGAATGGAAATCCTTAGAGGGAAAAGAGCAGCATATGACTGAGGTTTAAGTTCTGGTTTGATGTATAAACTAAACTTAGTGTGGTGCTATAAAAGGAATGTGTTTGCCTGTAGTTTATATTTATCTATGAGTAAATATACATACATACATACATATATATATATATATATATATATATATATATACACACATACACAGAGTATATACACAAACAGAGGATGTTAAGGGACCAACTATTTTACATGCTATATAATAGAATTTGTTTCATAAGCAAGTTAAAATTTAAAATTGATCAACTTAAATGCCAAAAGCCTTAAGGCTTTAATTATATTTAGGAGGTTAATTAACATTCTATTCTTGGCCTAGGAAATCTAGCCCTTCATCATTTTCACTTGTTCAACAAATATTTATTGAGTACTTGCTATGGCAAGATGGCGTTCTTGGTTCTGGAGACAGAGCAACCAAACAAAATAGACACAAATTCTTGCCCTTTACATTCCAGAGCGAGTGTACATTCTAGACAGGCACACAATGAACAAACTGATAATTAAAATACATAGAATGTCAGGTGGTAATTAGCAAAAGTAAAGCAGGAATGGGGAGGTAGGGAGGGTGAATTGCAGTTTTAAGTAGAATGACCAGAGTAGGGTTCAAAGAGAGGTGACATCTGGATAAGACCTGAAGGAAGTAAGAGAGTGGGTCATGCAGGCGTCGGTGCAGAGGACCTTTCTGTGAAGAAGAAGTAGCAAATGCAAGGCCTCTGAGTGGCAGGGGCAGGACTGCCATGTTTGAAGGACAGAGAGGAGACCAGTGCAGCTTGAGTGCCCTGAAGACAGAAGGCAAGGCTACTGTAATCTGGGTAATGGTTTGGGCCAGGGTAGTAGCAGTGGAAGTGATGACAAGTGGCTGGTTTAGGGGTTAGAGTCTGGAGATGTTCTGAAAATAGAGCTGACAGAATTTGCTGATGGATTGGATGTGGGGTTTGTGAGAGGGAGGGAGGAATCAAGGAAGAATTCAAAGTTTTTGACCTGAGCAACTGGAAGGATTGAAGTTGCCATTAATTGAGATGGGGAAGACTGCAGGAAGGAAAGGTCTGGGGGAAAGAAAAGAAGGTTGGAATTGGACATGTTCATTTTGAGAGCATATTGTATGTCTGAATGGAAACACTGAGTTTGTAGTTGAATATGTATGTCTGGCATTCAGAGGAGAACACCAGGCTGGCAATTTAAAGCTGATAATTGTCGGAACACAGGAGGCATTAAAAATGAGCTTTTCTTTTTTTAACAATAAGATCCTTTCAGAAATTTCTAACTACTTTGTAACTGCATGACTTAACCTGGTGACAAAAGCAGTTATTAAAAAGACCACCTTTTCCAAAAAAAGAATAAATAAATAAATAAAATAGAATAAAAGCAACAAGACTTTCTGAGATCATTAAAGGAGTGAGTGCAGATAGAAAAGAGAAGAGATCTGAAGACCAAGCCTGAAATACTCTGAAACTACCCTATAAAAAGTCTACAGTAGAGGTTGAGGCACTGAAGCATTACCAGCAAAGGTTAGGAAGGAGAATGGCCAGTGTGGGAGGAGGAAAATCAGGAGCAAACGGTGTTCTGGAGGCCATGGGAAGGAAATACTTCAAGTGGGAATGAGTGATCAACAGTGAAATATGCTCCTAACAGATTTAAGATGAAAAGGGAGAATTGTCTATTGGGTTTAGCGTAGTGCAGGTCATTAATAAATCTTAGCAAGAGCAATTCTGATGGAGTGATGGGAACAGTCAGTCTACTTGGAGTACATTCATTTAACCTGTTTGAAACAGAAATAGAAGTTATCTAATCTATTTGAGAATGTCTGAGATAAATAAAACAGTCGAAAATATTCTATATTCAAAAGACCTAAAACAGGCTTTCAGATATTGAAACAAAAAATAACAACGGACATTTATTCAGAACCTACTCGTGCCAGGTACTACGCAAAAGTGCTTTAGAGGCACGATTTTATCTTTCACAATAAATCTATGAATTAGGTGCTATTATCTTCATTTTATAAGTGAGGAAATTCAAGTTTGCCAAGTTTAAGGGGCTTTGCTAAAGTCATGTAACGAGTAAGTGATAGAGCTGAGGTGTTGGAAATATTTTCATAGTACCCTTAAACTGACCAATGATTTTGTTTCTAAGTTATATCTATTGATTTTGGAAACTAACAACCTCATTCTTTAGAAACTATTATTCTTTCATTTTGTTCATTCCATTTATTTCATGTATCTTTATTTTCCCAATATCTAGCACTTCTGCAATATTGAAAATTTATAACCAGTTTCTTTGATAGTTTGTTTTTTTTTTGATGCAGAGAATTGAACGTCAAAATGTTTCAATTTATAGAATTTGATTGAGGTGGCCAATCATGTTAAAATGTTATCAAAGACCTATATGGGAAAAGAATCTAAAAAAAGAGTGGATATGTGTATAAGTATAACTGATTCACTTTGCTGTACACCTGAAATTAACACAACATGGTAAATAACTATACTCCAATAAAAAACTTAAAAAAATAAGTAAAACAAGCCAAAAAATGTTATTGAAGAGAAGGTAATTTTCTATTTTTCATACAGAAGTTTTATTTTCAGGAACTTGATTAAATTTTTGGAAGTACATTCTTTTTTTTGATTGAAGGATGGTTGATATACAATATTATATAAGCTACAGGTGTACAATATAAAGAGTCACAATTTTAAAGGTTATATTCCATTTACAGTTATTATAAAATATTTCCTGTATTACCTGTGTTGTACAATATATCCTTGTAGCTTATTTTACACCGAATAGTTTATACATTCTTAAAGTAATGATATGGAAAGCCACTGAGCATTGAACATGCTCATTTCATGTTCACGACCTCTCCGTGAGGTGGACATTATTATTATCTACATTTTACACTCACGGAACCAGATGTTTGGGGAAGTCAAGTAAATTGCCCAAAGATACGACTTGTAAGTGGTGGAGTAAGGATTGACCCCACGTCCTCTGAAATTATAGTCCATGCTTTTTCCACTACAACATGCATGTAAATTTAGTTAATTCCAAAGCTTGGCTTGAAATATTATATCTTTCCTCATCTGTGTAAACTTGATTACCCTCATTTGATGCACCATTGTAATTCTAACAGCTGGTGCAACGAGGGGTCGCAATTTTAGGAAGCATGTATACTTTTTAAAATTAAACATGTTTTCTCTGGGAAACGTGTGTACATTGATTTTTTCCCGCTGTATTAAGAATGGCTCTACATAACTTCAGAGAGGGAAAAGCAGCGTTACTGTTTGCTTGGGTATGCTTTTCATAGTTGCTGATTCTTTTTGAAGATGTGGCTAGGATTGGTGTTGGTAGAGAACTAGGGTAAACACAGATTATGCCATGGATTCTGGAGCCTGCCATGAAATGGGCCTGGGAGTATGTCATTGTCTTTCTAGAATGACTCTTATAACTTCCTACCGCCCCTGAACCTCACATTTCATTCACAACAAAATGGATGGTTTCTTTCAACTGGCATGCCCTTCCCACTTCTGCTTTGAGACTCTTTTTTTTTTTTTTTGCTTTGAGACTCTTTAATCAAGTTTCCACTTTATGACCAGATTGGTCTAATAAAAATGCAACTCTGACAACCCACTTGCATGCTTACAATTCTTCAGTGGCTCCCCGTTACATTTAAAGTAAAATACAACCCCCTTCCTAGAGCCCACAGGGCCTTACATGACCTGGCACTTACCCTACCCTCTAACCTCTTCTAGCACCGTGTTCCCTCTCCTCATTAGGCTCCAGCCCAAGCCTTCTTGAAGTCTTTTCCTGACTCAAGATGCACACAGTAGTATTTCCTCCACCTAGAACGTTCTGCCTTCCATTGTCAGTGTAATTGCTAACTCCTCAGAGACTTTCCCTGACCGCCCAATCTAAATTAGATACTCCTGTTATCATTTCTCTAATTACCTTGTGCTTTTCCTTCAATGTACTTATTATAATTTAGGATTACATCTTATTTATATGTTTGTTTAATATCATCTTTCCCCCACCTGAGTACAAGCCATGAGGACAGTTTCTATACCTGTTTTTTCCCCACCACTGACTAGCTTATAGTAGATATTCAATAAACTTTCTTGAATAAATAAATGCCCTTTCAAAAGCTGTTTCTCAGCCTGGAATGCAACAAAAATAGCTAACATTTATTTTGCACTAAAATCCTAAGCACTGTGATAATATTACAAATCAGTTGATCCCAGAGCTGGAGCAAAGGTGGGAGGTGCAACTAGGTAGCGTGTAATGATAAAGACATTCTATACATAGGATGCTAACTTTTTGTTCTTCTGCTGGATTTCACTGACTGTTTTAAAAGCAATTTATAGGGAAAGAGCACAGAAGTATTCGGTCAAACATCATAGTCTATCCTATTATAATCTAGATATTCTTGTGTTATGGAGAATACAATGTAATTGAAAAGCTGAGATGTGTAAGAGGATCGATGTGGGTTTGTTTTAAAGAGATGAATGCTCATATCAACTTTTCAATCCTTTTGGTGGGGATAAGTAAGGATAAAACTCAACTATCTTTCATTTTCTCTAAATTTGAAAATAGTTTTTCTGCCCTCACAGCTGTTTGTGATTGGGAGCAGAGAACGGATAAAGCTATCGTTTGAGCTCCCCCTGCTGGTCGTGAGTGATGCTTTTACCGGAAGACAGATGAAGAGAGTGCAAGCAGTATGGCTGAAAGGTGGGGATGAAACAACTTTACCGTTGCTGTTACACTCCCCATGGTAAAGGTAGGAAGCACACATGCTAATTTTAAAAAAATTTTTAACAGCCATGTTGAGATATAATTTACATGCCATAAAGTTCACCCTCTTAAAATTTACAGTTCAATAGTTTTTTTGTTTGTTTGCTTTTGCGGTACGCGGGCCTCTCACTGTTGCGGCGTCTCCCCTTGCGGAGCACAGGCTCCGGACGCGCAGGCTCAGCGGCCGTGGCTCATGGACCTAACCGCTCCATGGCCCACGGGCCTAACCGCTCCGCGGCATGTGGGACTTTCCTGGACTGGGGCACGAACCCGCATCTCCTGCATAGGCGGGCGGACTCTCAACCCCTGCGCCACCAGGGAAGCCCTACAGTTCAATAGTTTTTAGTATATTTACAGAGCTGTGCAACCATCACCATAATCTAATTATAGAACATTTTCATCACCCTACAAATAAAACTTCTATCCATTAGCTATAATTCCTTATTTCTCACTCCATTCTCCCCTGCCCTTAGCGCCTGGCAACCACTAACTAATCTTTCTGTCTCTTGTCACTTACCTATTTTGGACATTTTGTGTAAATGGGATCATACAATATGTGGTCTTTTGTGATTGCCTTACTTCACTGAGCATAATGTTTTTGAGGTTCACCCATATTGTAGCACATACCAAAGTTTCATTGCTTTTTGTTGGCAGTTAGTCTCCCACCGTATAGATACACCACACTTCATTTATCTATTTATTAATTGCTGGACATTTGGATTATTGTTTCTATTTTTTTGGCATATGAACAATGCTGCTATGAACATTAGACATTAGTGTACACGTTTTTATGTGGACATGTGTTTTCAATTCTCTTGGGTGTATACTTCAATAGAATTGTTGGGTCATATCTGTTTAACATTTTGAGGGACTGTCAAATTGTTTTCCAAAATGGGTGTACCTTTTTACCTTCTTACACAATGCTCTCTTGGATAGATTTTAAAAGTAGTACTTCAGGGCTTCCCTGGTGGCGCAGTGATTGAGAGTCTGCCTGCCGATGCAGGGGACACGGGTTCGTACCCCTGCCAAGAAAGATCCCACATGCCGCCAAGCGGCTGGGCCCGTGGGCCCGTGGGCCGTGGCCGCTGAGGCTGCGCGTCCGAAGCCTGTGCTCCGCAACGAGAGAAGCCGCGACAGTGAGAGGCCCGCGTACCGCTAAAAAAAAGTAGTACTTCGGATAAAGATAACTTCCATTTTAAAAAAGTAGTACTTCAGATAAAGATAACTTCCATTTAATAAATGTGCTTTATCAATTACACTTTCTCCTATTATACGTGTGTATTTTTGCATTGTCCCCATTTGCTTTTTTATTGCTGCTCCATCTATCTCTTCTTCATTATACTGTGAAATCTCTCTGGTTTTCTCCCCTGTAAAGATGGGTGATGAGACGATGTCCAAATTCTTGCTCAACTCAGAAATATTAGGTCAGGATGAAAAACGGAAGTGCTGTCTCGATTGCCTGCTTCCTCAATGATATTCCTGGAAAACTTCTGGAGAAGCATATCACAATGGCTTAGACTGTTGATTCTGGAGTCAGACCATCTGGGTTTAGATTTTTGGTCTTACCACTTTCTCATTGCATAACCTTGGGCAAAGACTTAATTTTCTAACTCTCATGCGTGAAATGGGAATACTAGCAGTAGTAATCTAATGGGATTGTTATGGAGACCGAGTGAGAAAAAATGCTTCACAGAGTGCCTGGTACGTAGATCAGGAGCTCTCAGTAAATACTGGCTATTATTGAGTCTATCTTACTCTCAGCTCTCTGAACCTGGCACTGGAACTACAAATAGGTCTGTAGGTGTAGAGATTGCTCCTGGAATGGGTATTTCATTAACTTGGGGCTCCTGTAGAAAGCAGGAAGAGAACAGGATAAACAATCAAGACGGCTGCTATTTTATCAATGTCTTCAATCAGCGGAATCTTCAATCTATAGCTCTGTCTTCAGATGCAAAGTGCTCAACCATGGCAAAAATTTTGTGGCATTGAAGGACTGAAAGATAGTATGAAATAGAAAATTTGCACTTCTTGTTAATTTAACTCCTCTAAAACTTGTTTTGGGGGGCCATCTACCATATTTAAAATTTTATAAAAGCAATGAGCCCCGTCTACATAAAATACTAAAATGTGTATGCACCCTAAATTTGCATAAACTTTCCGGGTAGTCGTGTATTGAAGCATTGAAGGCCATAGGAGTCCATGTTAATAAGCACTGCATTAGACATAAAAGATTATTTATTTATGTAGCTTCCTGAAATTCTTTTTTACTTTGAAAAAATTTTATTCCCATTCTTCTCAGAAAACCTGGAAAAATGCATGTAAATCCCGTGCTTACACCATTAAAATGGTCAATCCGTTTCCCACCCATACTTTAAAAAATTATACTCATGGGATTTAGGGAAAGATACTATGAATCTTAAGTTCTTGGTACAATAGAGACAAAAATGATACTCAGAGAAAAATGCATGGCTTCCATGTATGTAAAGATTTTTGAGCTCAACTCTGGGATACTAAGGCTGTGTTATGAGAGCCTTGAGCATTTTGCACATGAAGGCAAGAGAGTAGAATGGAGAATGTGATGTCTTTTCTCCACATTGGGATGGACGGGAAGGCAGCACTGAGTGGGACTCTGTGGTCCCTTCTGAAGTTTCCAGAGGCCTGGAGATCTGGGAATAGTCCAAAATCATCTCTTGGAGCTCTTGGAGCTCTGTCAGCTTCTCAGAGACAGAGGGGGTGGACAGTGCCTAGTGCTTTGGGATTCGTCCCTTGATGGCTGAGAAGTTCCCACTTTATCTCTAGAACTTGCAATATAGGGTTGAGATTAGATATGGAACGAAGCACTTTTTTCATCTTTACATAGATGCTGGTAGATGAAGATGGTACCTCAAGATTTCTCCTCTGTTCCACCCTCCTCTTCGACTGACATTCTATTACCTCCTCAATTCTTCTCTGCTTGCTTTTGTCCTGCCCAGTTCCCAGCCCTGTGTGCACAATGCAGGACTTACCCTTCCTATACCCAGGAGCTCTCGTTGGATCCACTGTCTAGTGTCCGGAGATGTGGCCAAGTTTTCACTCTTCACTCTTTTACCCATAAATTTAAAATAAAACTCTGAATTCTAAATCAAGAAGCTGAATCTCCAGTATGGGAGCTGATAGAAAAAGTTGTATGATCACTTATAAATTGGAATATTTTTGGCTAAATATCTTACATTTGCTCTCAGGAAATTGAAAGTTATAAACTGCAGCTCCAATCTGCTACTGTGAATAAGTTGATAACCAAAGGTTTTATTTTATTTTTTCATGAGGGCTCTTTGGACCTGTAATGCAAGAGGCATTTCAAAGTTTGGATCGCCCTTAAAAAAGAAAATGCCAAGTATGTTAAATTGTGCACTTAGCTTTCAGTGTGGAGGAACAAATCCCAGATTCAATGAACTAACACAAGTTTTCAGAGCTTGAAAGAGCATTTTCAATTAAGACACTGTACTTGCTGTGCACTGGCCGATTCTTTCTCCTGGAAAGCTTTGTTTCTCTGTGAAACTGAAAATCCTGCCATTGATCTGTACTCACAAAACCCTGTTGATTTAAACAGGACTCCCAGAGGTGGAACAACAGCAAAACCAAGAGACTCAATTTACTGAGCTTGGGTTACAGGAAACATATTTAATAGCAGACAGTTCCTGTTTTCATTGTTTTCCATCTAAGTTCCTACAAAATCAGATTGTCTTTAAATAGATGCTGCTGCCATTGGGACAAGGTTCAGTTTCACATCCCTAAAGAAATAAAGAGTTTTGTAAAAATTCACTCTAGCTTGGCCTCACATATAATGGGCTTAGGTCAAGCCAAAAGGATCAAGATGGATATCACGCTAAAACAGTGATAGAATAACGACACCAAAGATGTGAAACACATACTTTTTTAGACTCTTTAATGTAACCCTCAATAACCAAGGAATGAGTGCTGGTGGAAGGAAGTGAAAAGGGATTTCATTTGAGAGCAACCTCTTTTTGTCTTTTTTAGAAGCATAATACAGGTTGGTTTTAAAGACTTCTAAGGAAGAAAAGCAGGGGAAGTAGTTTGAGAAAACCATCACTTAATGATTGATCTCATTGTTTGGAAAGATCCTGGGTTTGGCAGGATTCCTGGAGTTTTGCGTTGAAAGAGATGAACTTTGACCAAACAGTGATAAAGCTAATGCTAATAATGATTATGATGGCGATGATGATGGCTCATATTTATTGAGCACATAGTATATGTCACAGGTCCTATGCTAAGCATTTTCTCTCTACAATCTTGTTTAATATAATAACAATTCATAATGCTTGGATTAAGGCTCTACCCTGGGTGGCCTCATAGTAAGGGAAGGTACAGGGTTTTAGTTCTTCTCCCACCATGAAATAAGTGACCTCAAGTAAGTTATCTCTGAGTCTTTGTTTCTTAATCTGTACAATGGCACAGTAAGGCCTACCTCATTGGTTTTCAGAAGGATTAAATAACACAGGCCAGCCGTGGAGACAAACAAACTGCCTTACAATTTGAATACAGTGAGATCCATGGGATATGGATTAAAGCACTGGGAGCAGCTTGCGGGAGGATTTTCTGCTCTCCCAAGACTTTGGGGATGCAGGACTCCTGGAGAAGCTGCCCTCTAAGTGGACCCCTGGGCTATGGATGGAAATAAGTCAGGAGAAGCTGAGGGAAGGGTGTGCTAGGTTGAAGGATTAGCATGTTTGTGGGGAATTGTCTGTTGCTGAGCAGCCTTGATGCAGGGAGGGGAAAGGCTGAGAGACAAGCCAGAGAAATAAGCTGACCCAGGTCCTGAAGGCTTTGGATGGCGTGCTAGGGAGTTCGAACTTTCTCCTGAGGTCAGAGGGTAGCCGTTGAAGAGTTTTAAATAGGAGATTGACATAATTAGATTTGCTTTTCTGTGAAGTTCATTCTCTTTGAGATTAAAGATACTGTCTGTCAGGACTTCCCTGGAGGTCCAGTGGTTAGGACTCCACGCTTCCAATGCAGGAGGCATGGGTTTGATCCCTGGTTGGGGAACTAAGATCCTACGTGTGGCGCAGTGCGGTCAAAAAAAAAAAAAAAAAAGATACTGTCTGTGAACAGAGACCCTTTCTTGACCTCATGTTTGAGCAAATTCATAACCTTGACCTCTGGTTTGGGGACTGTCATCAAGTGAGCTAGCAGGTGTTTGACTCGCGCTGCTCTGGCTGCTGTTATAGCATTTTATTGCTTTGACTTGTTTCTTATCTGAGATAAGTGTGGTGGTTCAGAAGATGGAAGGCTGCATCTCTGCTCGTAGGCATGGCTGTGGTCCATGGGGTGGACCGCCCGAATACATTTTTTTTCTTTTTTTTTTTCTTTTTGACTGTGCCGCATGTGGGATCTTAGTTCCCCGACCAGGGATTGAACCCCGGGCCCCTGGCAGTGAGAGCGCAGAGTCCTGACCACTGGACTGCCAGGGAATTCCCCTTTTTTTCTTGAGTTGCCTTGTTTGTGGATTATATACTTACTATATTATATGCAGCTAAAATTTAATCTCAGATTGACTTTCAACTGCTTTCTTCTGGATTGCAACCATTTCTGAGAGGTGGTTAGGCAAAGAGAATCATTTTCTAATGTTAATCTAAGTAAAACAATAGTAAAGAACATTTGTAGACATCCTGTCTCTTCTTACCCTCAACCTGGCTGCTTGTTATTTGAGTAAAACACACAATAAAATCCAATTGCCTGAGTAATTTCTTTTGGAGTGGGGAGGGTTATCTGTGCTTCTGCTCGCCTTGAATAGAAAATTGACTCCATTTTATGACAATATTATATTCCCTGAAAAGTCCAAGAAAATCATGTTTAAAAAAAATTAGGTAGTAATGTCTTTCTAGGTCATATTTTGTTAAATGATTTGCAATTACTATTTTGTAAAATATTTGTCAAAATATCAACTCCTGCATAGTTACAAGGTTAAAGTTAGATATGACAAGAATAAAAAGGCACGTTAGACTGTTGGATTTCTGGTGAAGCAAGCATTTAAATATTGAAATCAGGTGACTGCTTATTTAGAACTCCATATGTTCTATACTTGTGGTAAAATTAGAAAGTTGTTAATATATCCACAAATAATCTGTGCATAGTGTCCAAAGGGTAAATAATTATAATTTAATTTTAAGAGAAATTAAGTGTCAGAGGACTATGATAAAACTTTTATTGGAAAATTTTAGAATTTCTTAAGAAAGAAAAGTATGTATAATGGAAATTAAATATATTTGCTTTGAGTTGTTTGTGAAGTGACTTAGCACTCTTGGAGCATTTTATGTTTTACTAATGCTGTTAAATCCCATCTGGTGTTTGTAAAGTCTTTTACTATCCCCTGCTGGGACAGGCAGACATTGGTTTGCATGACTGTGTGTTCCCAAAATATTTTTAAAAAGTATCTAGTGGATTTATACCAACTGTAGCAGGATGATAGAAGACCACATTTCCATTATAATGCCTTCAGAAATGGAGACAAATGTCATCAGGTCACAAAAGATCCATCAGTTTTACACTGTGTGACATTTGGGGAAGAATGTGAATGATTAGTGGTTTTCAAAAGTTGTTTGGAATTCAATATCCTGTGTAGATATTACTTGAAAAATATTTATAGGTTCTGAGTCAGTGAGATGCAATTTATTCCTCCATGGAATTCATTCTAGAATGTGTGGAATATTGCCTTGAACCTTAGTTGTTCCGATATATTCCCTGGAAATATCATTATTGTCAACAAACAGGTTGTTCTGCCTCCTTGAGTGCTTTTTATTGTATCTTGACCACCCAACATCTCTGGAAATCAACAAGATCTTTGTGTAGAGAAAATAATTTAATTCAGCAAGAATTTATTGAATAACTTCTATATTTAAGACAGTCTGATAGGCATAGGGAGAAATGAAAAAGAATTAGACACCATCACTATCTTCAGACAATTTATAGTCTAGATAAAAAAGAAGATAAGCTAAGAGTCAGGAGAGCCAGATGAAAAACAAGGTAAGTTAAGTTTCCAAAATGAAATATAATAAAGATGTTATACTAACACTGAGAAAGGATTGATTAAATTTGATTGTGTGATTTAAAAAAAAAGTACCATGGTGAAAATAAAATAGGCCTTAAAAGGTAAGTATACTTTTAATTTAAAGGAGGTGGTAGGTAGAGGTCAATATAGGTAAAGTAAGTAGCACATGTTAAAATTTATTATATTCGGTGGGAATGTAAATTGATACAGCCACTATGGAGAACAGTATGGAGGTTCCTTAAAATACTACAAATAGAACTACCATATGACCCAGCAGTCCCACTCCTGGGCATATACCCTGAGAAAACCATAATTCAAAAAGAGTCATGTACCACAATGTTCATTGCAGCTCTATTTACAATAGCCAGGACAGGGAAACAGCCTACGTGTCCATCAACAGATGAATGGATAAAGAAGATGTGGCACATATATACAATGGAATATTACTCAGCCATTAAAAGAAATGAAATTGAGTTATTTGTAATGAGGTGGATGGACCTAGAGTCTGTCATACAGAGTGAAGTAAGTCAGAAAGAGAAAAACAAATACCGTATGCTAACACATATATATGGAAGCTAAAAAAAAAAAGGTTATGAAGAACCTAGGGGCAGGACAGGAATAATGATGCAGATGTAGAGAATGGACTTGAGGACACGGCGGGGGGAAGGGTAAGCTGGGACGAAGTGAGAGAGTGGCATGGACATATATACACTACCAAACGTAAAACAGATAGCTAGTGGGAAGCAGCCACATAGCACAGGGAGATCAGCTCAGTGCTTTGTGACCACCTAGAGGGGTGGGATAGGGAGGGTGGGAGGGAGATGCAAGAGGGAGGGGATATGGGGATATATGTATATGTATAGCTGATTCACTTTGTTATAAAGCAGAAACTAATACAGCATTGTAAAGCAATTATACTCCAATAAAGATGTTTAAAAAAATTTATTATGTTCCAAGATAAAGTCATGTAGAAGTCAGAATGCAGTGAAAAGAATTGGTGGCTAGACATCTGAATTTTAATCTTGGCTCTGGAACTAACAGTGTAAACTTAGGCAATGCTCAGCTAACATTTATTGAGTACTTATTCTCAGTCACTGCTTTACCTCCTGGAGTTACAATGCTGCTGACAGTCAGGGTATCTAATAGTATGCATTTTAGCTGGAGGAAATGAGAAGAAATAAATACAAAAATTAATGGAAAAAAAGAAAACAGCAGGTAGTAACTAGTACTGTGATAAAATAAAACTGGGTAATGTGATAAGGAGATAAGAGTGGGCTGCTTTAGGCTATCATGAGAAAGGACCCATCTGAGGAGGAGGTGACATTTCAGCTGAGACCTGAATGACAGTGAACTTTCCATGTGAAGGTCTGTGTAAAGATAGTTCCAGAGCAGTAGCAAATGTAAATATCATCTTTCTATTCCTCACTCCCCCAGACTCAAGAAGAAGAGATAACAGGATGTAAACTGGAGGGAAGGCAGAATGATAGCCAGGTTCTAATTAAAGAACTAGTAATAGGGCTAGTGAGTTTAACCACAGGGCTGGACCAAGGGCAGGGAAGCAGGTAGAGGCAGTATCATGGGTTGGTTGTAAGTAAGCACATTAAAATGGTTCCTCCATTTGTTTATATTTTTCTGTATATCAAGGTCTGATCAGTGATATTTCAAACATTATTGAGCTGACTGATCTTTTGCTTTCACAGTAGTTCTTCCGATATCTTTTCATTATAATATCATGTTAATCCATTATCTGCCTTTAAAAAGTGGTTAGTTGTTGTCACATCTTGTGTTGCAGAAATAGTTGCTTCCTCTGCTGCCTCTGATTTGGAGTGTGATTTGTGTTGACTTTTATGGATGGAGAAGAGGAATGAAATGAATTATGTGATAAAAGGGCACTGGACTGGGAGCCAGGCATATTGAGTTTTAGACAGTCCCAGCTCTGGCAGCTGTGTGACCTGGGATAAGACACTTAATATCTTTGGGCCTTGGTTTTCTCATCTGTATAACTAGTGAATTAGATGATCTATATAATTGAACAGTCTGTAGTGCGCTAAAATCCAGCCCACGGGAAGACTATAGAATGTAATTTGAAATACTCATTTACAATAGTCAGTGTTATCAGTGGGTTGGCAATAGCTGCAAATAATAGTGGAAAGCACACACTGAAAGTAGCTTTAAGAATAGGGGAAATTTACTATAACATAAGAAAAAGATTCTGAGGTAGGTTGGCTCCAGGTTTGGTTAATAATATTTATTACCTCCTAGGATTATTATGGTTATTCTATGAGGTGATAATGTTATTATCCCTACTTTACAGATGTGTCAGCTGAAAGCAAGAAAATTAATTCATTCATCCATGGTCACAAAGCCAGCAAGTGGCAGTGCAAGGTTTTACCCTCCCAGGCTGTCAGACTCCAGACCATATTCTTAGATGCTCTGTCGCCTCCTTTTGCCTGTTAAATCAGGATGCTTGAAATTACATTGTTTGCTTTGTTGACTGATTATCAAGATTAAGTGGAAAACCATGTGGAACCTTGAAAAATAGTCACCAGATTGACTACCAAGTAGCAGGCTGTGGGCAGGGAGAGCGATCCTTGATCTTGTGACTGGAGAAAGGTTTCTATTTTTACATGCAGTGAGAGCTTTTGGACACTAGAGGACACTTTGCAGACTACGAGCTTAAGTCTTCAGGCAGCACCATGTTTTATGGCCTCAGAAAAGACGCTACTTTTACATCTGGCTACTGCTCCAGTTCTGTGCCGTAAACTCCTAGAGGCCATGTTGGGGTCTTATCTTTGTTTCAGGGCAGCCCGCGTGTCGGAGTTGTCTTCCAAATCTCAGTATGGGCTCCCTCAGCCCTTTATGGCCTTCCCCTTTTCACCCAAGGTACCTATTCTGCAGGTAATGCTTCAAATATTGTACTTTCTAGTTAGGCTAAATGTCCCCGTCTTCCCATTGGCACATCTGCTTCAGGTAACCACTGCCTGTGTTCTACATTTAGTTAAAATGAATTATGGTTTTCACTCATTCCTCTGCTCTTGAGTAATCATAATAACAACTATTAGAAAAAAAATTCTAGCATCGGCTAGTTGTTTTATTGTTCCTCTTTTTTTTTATAAGTAAGTTTAGGTTTGTTCATATCGATATTAGTATAATTTTTAAAAAATCCTTTTTTTTTTAAAACAAAGTCTTCAACACATATGGGTGCTTAAAATGACATTAAATGATGAAGTTGATTAATTATTCATAGTTAAAATTCAACAGGACAAATTTAAACAAGAAATACAAAGTTCTTCTGGATAATAGACAATTTAATTTACAGGTTCTTAAATATGCTTGCCACACAGTCATAGGGTAGAGAGGACAGCATGACAATAGAAGTCCTGCTGTGTCACTTCAGTTGGGTGAAGATGTGAGGAGACCCGGGGGCAGGTTGGAGAGCAGCCATGCTCTTCTAGCCTTGCAGCTGGGTCAGCCTGGAGGAAGGAAATTCTCAGCTATTGATGCCAGTACTCAGCTAGGTTTTTAAAATGAACTACCTTCCCTTTGTTAAAAATTGTGGCATAGATTTATACTTAGAGTGCTTGAAGATATGGTGTCTATGAAATTATTAATTGGGATACTTTGTGGAGATAAAAGTATAAATTTTTAATATATTTATAATTTATGAAATATATAGGAACCTATCACAATAGATCTTATATATTTTTCTTTTAAATTCAGGCATGAAGTGGGACATTATTATACCTTAATTCTTAATTCCATTTGTTTTTAAAGGCCTAGGCCTTCTGTTACACCTATTTACCACCACTTATTACATGGCTTTGCAAGTCAACTTGTCTCTTTCCTCCACCAGACTCTTTCCTTAACTGTTGTCGTCTTTAGTAGACAAGAGGGTTTGGAGAAGCTTCCTGTTACAAACACCTCACTAGTTGTTTGGTAGGAGAGTTAACTTGCTGTTGGTATAATGGCACATCCAAGCACAACAGAGGGTAATGGATCGTCTCCCAAGGTGAGGGGCAGGTACCATGAAGAAGTACACGTACAGGACTCCTCAGTCTGTTTTATATGATCATCAGCTATAATGAACTTAAAAACAGATAGTAAGTAAATCATTCCTTTTGAGTTTTCTTTCGATTCTTCTAATTAGTTCAAAAGAAAGGCTTAGTTTGTCATTAATCACATTTACAACATCTGACACTTTGAATCTCTTATTTGAAGAGGGGGACTAGGTCTCACACTCAGTCTTTGCAGGTATTTATGTAGCATTAAAGACTTCTTTTTGTTCTTTTTTAAACCTTTAAAAATAAAGGTTTTTTTTTAAAGAGTTGATTTTAAAGAAAAATATAAGTAAATAATAATACAGAAATACACATTGTCTACAAATATTTCAACCACGTGAAACTCATACCTGACTGATAAAAGCTTGTGAAACATTGATGTAATTGTGTAAGGGCACAGCCTTTGGACTTGAATACTGTCTCTTCCATTTCATCCGTGGGGTATGTGGGCATGAAATTCTCTCTAAGGCCTGGTCTCCTCAACTCTAGAATGGGTTGATAACAGTACCTATATCATAGGGTTATTTTGAGGATTAAATGACATTTAATATTAAGTTCTTAGCACACTGTAAGTCAAAGGGTGTCAGCTTCCTCTACTTCTACTACTATTTCTGTTACCACCATTACTTTTATCTGTATTTTTGGTCAAATCATATACAGATTTTAAAAATTACAAATAATAGGGATCTACTTTCATCACTATAGCTTTATTTTTATGAGCACAATAAGGCCCTCTACTTCCCTTTAGATAACTTAGTGACTAAAACATATTGAATTATGATTGATAAGGTTAGTGAGATCTCTGAGGATAGTAAGGGTAAAGTATGGGGGTGGATGGTAGAGCAAGGAAAATTTAAGAAGGAAAATACAAAATAAGGATAACTCTTGGGCTGACCTTGAGGAAATGAGTCTAACTCCTCTAGGAATCCAGACAACTGATTTGTAGTACTTTTTATACTCCCTATTTTAGGTAGATTTTATTTCTCCTGTATGAAACTTAAGGACATTTCTTTAAACATTTGTTCTATTTTATTATAATATTCAAAATTTTTCTATATTAATTGAGTATAGGTGATCTATAACAGTGCATTGTGCCTTTTAGAGTCGAATAATTAGAAAAGTAAATCCATGAAGCAGCATAGTATAATGATTTTCTGCTCTGTCGATAGAAGTGGGTATGGCCTGTATCCACTCAAAAGAAGAAGTGAATTTATTATTCCAGGTAATAGACTGCAGTTTTATTATTCAATAATTATAATAGAATTTATTATGAGGTGAGTTAATTAAAATGACATAAATAGCATGCTAAGGCCATCCAATGGGAAAAGGACAGTCTTTTCATCAAATGATGTTGGGAAAACTGTATATTCACATGTGAAATAATAAAATTGAACCCTTACCTTACACCATATATAAAAATAACTTGAAATGGATCAGGTGGACCTAAATGTGATCAATGGACCTAAATGTGAGAGCTAAAACTCTAAAACTCTTAGAAGAAAACATAGGGCAAAACCTCATGACATTGGATTTGGCAATAATTTCTTGGATATGACATCAAAGCCATAGGAGATGAAAGAAAAAGTAATAAGTTGGACTTCATCAAAATGAAAAAGTTTTGTGCATCCAAGGAAATTATCAACAGAGTGAAAAGGCAATGCTTGGAATGGGAGAAATTTTTGCAAATCATATATCTGATAAGGGATTAATATCCTGAATATGCGAAGATCTTCTACAGTTCAACAACAGCAAAATAACCCAATTAAAAAATGGTCAAAGTGAGGATGATTATAATTTTTGTGACTTTCTGTTTGAGTAATAAAAAAAAAATGGTCAAAGGACTTGAATAGACATCTCTCCAAGGAAGATATACAAATGGCCAATAGCACATGAAAAGATGTTCAGCATCACTAATCACTAGGGAAATGCAAATCAAAACCACAGTGAAATGCCACTTTACACACATTAAGATGACTATTATTGAAAGAACCAACCAAACAGAAATAATAAGTGTTGACAAGGGTGTGGAGAAATTAGAACCTTTGTGTGTTATGGGTGAGAATATAAAATGGTATAGCTGCTGTAGAAAACAGTACGGAAATTCCTCAAAAAATTAAACATAGAATTACCATATGATCTAGAATTCCACTTCTGGGTATACACACAAAAGAAATGAAAGCAGAGAGTGGAACAGATATCTGTACACCCATTTTTATAGCAGCATTATTCACAATAGCCAAAAGGTGGAAGCAACCCGAGTGGCCACTGATGGTTGAATGGAGAAGCAAAATAGGACACATACATAACATGGAATATTATTCAGCATTAAAAGAGAGGGAAGGACTTCCCTGGTGGCGCAGTGGTTGAGAGTCTGCCTGCCGATGCAGGGGACATGTGTTTGTGCCCCGGTCTGGGAGGATCCCACATGCCGCGGAGCGGCTAGGCCCGTGAGCCATGGCCGCTGAGCCTGCACGTCTGGAGCCTGTGCTCCGCAACGGGAGAGGCCACAACAGTGAGAGGCCCGTGCAACACACACACACACACACACACAAAAAAAAAAAAAAAAAAAAAGAGGGAAATTCTGACACGTGACAACATGGATGAACCTTGAGGACATTATGCTAAGTGAAATAAGCCAGTTACAAAAGGATAAACATTGTTCGACTTCACTTATATGAGGTACCTAGAGTAGTCAAATACGTAGAGACAGAAAGTAGAATGGTGGTTCCCAGGGGCTGCAGGGGTGAGGAAGGGGAGTTAGTGTTTAATGGGCACAGAGTTTCATTCACCCAATCCCAACATTCCCCAAAGTCTCAATGTATTATAGCAGCAACTTGAAGTCCAAATAATCTAATCTCATCTAACTCTCATTAGCTCAGAGTCCCAGATCTCATAATCTAACCAGATATGTGAGATGCTCATCTCTAATCCATCCTGAGGCACAATTTCTCTCTATTTATGAACCTGTGAAACTCAAGAAACAATTAGCTGGTGCTAAAATAAAGTTGTGAGACAGGCATGGGATAAAAGTTATAGACCTTCTCACTCAAAAAGGGAGAAAAATAGAAGAAAAAAAGGGGTCACCAGTCCCAAGCAATTTTGAATCCAGGAGGGCAGGTGACATTATGTTCTAAGGCCTTGGAACAATCCAGTGTGGTTTCTGGTTCCACCCTCTGGACTTGGGCCTCCACCTCTGGAGTTGTCATTTTTTTCATGAAGGGTAGCATGTACTTGGAACTGAATAGTTTTGTCAGTCTGTTTTCTGCTTGTGGAAAACCTTTCATTCATCCTCTCTCTGTCCAAACTGATTCTGCTTGTCCAGATTGGTTCTGTTTGTATAAAATTCTCAAGAATCTTGTGGGTCTCTCGTGTATGTGTTGGAAATTATTCCGTGAAACAAGAGGTTCTTCCACAGGTCTTTCCTAGATAATCCCATCCTTACTTTTGGCTTTTGTTGACCTGGCTGTGGAGGATCTATGAACTACATATTTAAATTTTTCAAAATACTCCAACATTTTGACCCTTCTAAGGAAACAGCAATACATATTACACACATATGAATACTTATTTGAGGTATGATTAATATTCAATAAAACTTATAAATTCTAAGTAAACAGTCTGATGGATTTTAGCATGTGTATGCATCCTTGTAATGCCCAGATCACACTATAGAACATTTTAATTTTCCTAACATTCTTTGGTGTTGTTTCAGCAATTCCTTCAGCAACTTCCCAGAGGCAATGATTATTCTGATCTCTATCACCATAGATTAGGTTGGCTAGTTCTTGAATTTCACGTAAATGAACTCCACTGTATATACACTTTTGTGTCTAACTTCTTTGGCTCAAAGTAATATTTTTGAAATTCATCCCTGTGTGCTTGCAGTGTGTGTGTGTGCATGCATGTGTGTGCCCTTTTTCATTGCCAAGTAGTTTTCTATTGGCTAAGTTGGGAGAGTGAAGCCAATAAAAATTTCTGTTGGATTGGATGTAGGATGTGAGGGAAAGAGGAGAATCAAGATGATCCCAAGGTTCCTGGCCTGAGAAACTAGAAGTTGCTATTCACAGAGATGAGGAAAACTGTGAGGGGAGTGGGTGGGAGGGCAGGGAGTTTAAACTGTCAGGCACTCAGTCTAATGGAGATGTTGAGTAAGCAGTTGGGTGTATGAGTCTGGAGTTTAGAACTAGTGTTATAAATTTCGGCATCCCTGGCTTTTTGATGGTCTTTGAAGCCCTGAAAGTTGAAGTGATCTATGTATAGAGAGACGACTGAAGAACAAGTGCTTCAATATTCCAGTTAAGTGTTAAGAGATCAGGAAGTTGAGGAGGAACCTGCAAAGGTAATGGCGAAGGAGGAATCTATGAAGTAAGAGGAAAAGCAGTAGCATTGCTACCCTGAAAGCCATGTTAGAGTCCTATGAGGAATTATAACAATGCTAAATATTTATTTTGTGTTTAATTTATTTTAACATAAAATCACTTTTAAGGTTCTTAAAAAGTTTATAAACAACTGCATTAATACTGTTTTTCCAGGACTACAACTAGGGAACTGGTGGCTATTACAAAAGTGGTCAACAAATTCTATCACTAATAATTTTGAAATGACTAAGGATCTATTAATCAATATTCTTTTACGGTGACTGCTTACTTTGGACCTCAATTTGATACTTGGGCTTTGTTAGTCCCTGAAACTGAGCTTCTCTCATGAGAAAATTGGCCGTGGTAAGCTTCTCAGGAAACAGATTATAGAACTAGAGACCCAAGAAAAATATCTGAAATCCATACAGCATCAAATAGAGGTTTTAAAAAAGTCTTGTAATTCCACACGAACGAACAGGCCGTGTGTTTAGACATCCCTCAACTTTTAGAGAGAGTAGGGAGTTTCTCTTTAAATCTCACCCTAAAAGTTAGGATTTAGCTGGAATAAACTTAAATGATGCACCTGGATAAGCTAAGTCTGGGCTAATTTCCACCCCAATATCCACTAACAGTCAGCCAAATGACATCCCAATTGTTCTGAGTTTCTCCCAAGCAGTGATTGTCGCTCTGCTTATATCATTGCTGGCTTTGGTTTTCTAATGAGAATAAATGACTCCTGGAACTAGGTAGCTACCATTAAATTTTGTTTTTGATGTGATTGTAAGCAAATCACAACCATAGAGCCTTATATTACTTATGATACGTTTATGGAACTTTTGATGCTAGTGATGAGAATACCATGTGTGCTAGTCTGATAGCATAAAACTGTAAGTGGGAAATTATACACCAAGTCATATTCTCCATCCTAAACATTTTTCAGATTTCCCAGAGCTGTTTAACACAATGGTGCTATGTGACCTTCATGCCTTCAGAGAGGAAATGATATAGAAAATGACTCTCAGCAGATTGACTGATGACTTGCTAATGATGGCAGTGTAACCTGTCCTAATGGAAGAGTTGTCAGCAGCATGTCAGATGTCTGACCACATGGTGCTGTGGTCTCTGTTACAGTTCCTGGTTGGTTTGGTTGGCAAATGCCTGCTTTTTTAAACTGGCTTTTGGAGGTAGGTGAAAAGGGCATTAAATTCCCTGGAAGAGCTTTCCCTCCTGTTTTAAATATGATTGGAAACTATTTTTTATTTATTGAGAGTGAAGTCATGGCCAGATAAACAAAGATCTGAGCCGTGAACTAATCAGCATCAAATTTAGGTATGATTGACCAATAGATGCCTTTTTGTATTGTTATCTTTTTGCTTAGTTTTCTGTGTGTGTGTGTGTGTGTGTGTGTGTGTGTGTATGTGTGTGAGAGAGACAGAGACAGAGAGACAGAGAGAGGGATGTGTGTTCTGAAGATGTGGAAAGTTGCTTTCTTTTATGCAAATATTGAATATCAAATATGGAATTGACAAGCATGTTTTTCTACTCCAAAGATGTGGGGACTCAAAATGTATTAAAAAAACAAACAAACCCATAGTCAATGCTGATTAGATTATTTGGTTTTACACTGTAGGTCTTGTATTTTTGTAAGGTTTAACTGCCTGGCTCAGAGCAGTTGATCAGTAAATACTCATTGAATTTAACTGGGGAATTAAGTTGGGCTGGGCTAGAAATCTCATCATCATTAATCAGTTTCTTTTGCTAGTTTATTAATTAATTCACCTATGCACTTATTTTTATAGTTGATACCTGACATCAACTATAAAATATACTGTATTTTATAGTATAGTTGAGTGTGCTAGGTCTTGTGAGGAAATATAAGGAATTTGACGTGGACCTTGATTTCTAAGGGTTTATAATTTCAAGTGGGAGATGATATATATGCAAGGAACCAGAAAATAAAGCAGAAAATTATTACAACTGGAAAAGATATTCTGAGTTCCAGGTTTATAAGTTCCAAGCTCACAGATTTTTGAACCCCAAATGGTAAGCTCAAGGCCACCTGTGAACATTTATTTATCTTTATTTACCTGTTAAAAACTCTTTAAAAATGATGTGTACAGAATTTTAATTTATTTATTTTAATTCATTTATTTAATTTATTTATTTTTGGCTGCGTTGGGTCTTCGTTGCTGCGCGTGGGCTTTCTCTAGTTGCGGTGAGCGGGGGCTACTCTTTGTTGTGGTGCACGGGCTTCTCATTGCAGTGGCTTCTCGTTGCGGAGCACAGACTCTAGGCACGCGGGCTTCAGTAGTTGTGGCTCGTGGGCTCAGTCGTTGTGGATCTTCCTTGAAAATATGCATGTGAAAACTTAATATATGATAGTAAAAACCAGTTCCACTAGTTACACACCTCGTATACAGTGGTATAGAACTTGTGTATCTATAGTTCAAAGCATAAATTATTTTAGCCCTTTTTCAGATGACTATAATACTGTTTCTCTATCCCCATGGTCAAAATTTGGCCAAGGGAAATGAGAAAACCCAGGAGGTAAAAGCACAATTAAAACCATTTTAAGTTGGAAAATGTGTTCAAATTTTTAGTTTAGTTTGGAGCTTAGTGTTATATTGGCAAGAAATTCTATCTCCCAAAATAAAGTTTTCGATTTCTTTATTAATAAAAGCACCATTAGACATTGTGTTGCCTAAGTAGCAGATCTGGTAGAAATGTTCAAACATCACACTTAACAGAGAAACCTTAGAAGCCTTCCCTTTAAGGTCAGTAACAAACAAGGACGCCTGCTATGACCCTTTCTGTTCAACAAAGGACTGCATGTCCTGGCCAATGAAAGATGAGAAGTAAGAGAAATAAGGGTTAAGACTAGAAAGGAAGAGACAAAACTGTCAATATGTGTAGATGATTTAATTATTTATATAGAAAACTCAAGAGAATCAACAGACAAGCTATTAACGCTAAAAAGAGAGTTCAGCATGGTTGCTTGAGCACAAATCAATAAGCAAAAACCAATAGAATCCTTTTACACCAATAGCCAATTAGCAAAAGTGGTAGACCATAGTATGATATTTACAATTGTCAAAAGGAAATAAATAAAATATATAGGAACTGACTTAAAGATGCAAAAGTTGTTATGGATAATATTTAAAAACTTTTTTAAAGGACACAAAAGTAGACTGGAGTAGGAAAAACTAATGTTGTATGTCAATTGTATCTCAATGAAACAAAAACAAAAACAAAAAAAACGCATAAAAATAAAAAACCCCATCAGCAGTGAATTGGGCACATACAAATCCACACATAGCCAAACTAATTCTTAGAAAGAAGAACAATGTGGAGAATATCTTACCAGATATTAATACATGTTATCAAGCTATGGTAATTCAGTGTGATACTGGTTCTAGAAATGCCAAATAGACAAAGAATAGGATATGATCTAAGACAAATCCATGTGTGTATGGGAACTTGATAAGTTGTTGGTAGATCATTGAGGAAATGGGAGAAACAGGATTTTGAAAACTGACAAAATAGTTGGAGAAAAAACAGCCCCAAAACTCACACCACAACATCATACAAAAATAATCTCCCATTGGAATAAAGATCGAATGGTAAAAGACAAAACTATAAAGCTATTATAAGGTAATGTTGGAGAAAGTCTTTGTAAAAACAGTGGGAAAGGATTTCTTAAATGAGGTGAAAAAAAAAAGCACAGACCATAAAAAAAATGGTGTAATTGATGACATGAAAATTAACGATTTCATGTTTTGTGTAAGAAACTATCAACACAATGGTAGAAGATGTTTGGGATGTGAACAACCAATAAAGGATTAAAACATAATATAAAGTGACAATTCACAGAAGGGGAAAACTAAAATACCTAAAAAGCAAATGAAAAGAAGCTCGATTGGATAACTGCAAATTAAAACTTTGCACACGAGAATGGCAATGATAAAGAGAGTTGGATAATATCAAGTACTGCCAAGGCTGTGGGAATCAAGAACCCTTCATCACTGCTGGATGGGTATACGTTTGTGCAGCCATTCTGAAGATTTAGGGACAGAAGGAGGATTTAGGGACATGGCATGTGCACAAACCCACTGCCATAACACTTCTGTGACTGGATATACCCCCCAGAGGAAATCTTGCACAGGGGAACAAGGAGACATGGATGAGAATAATCTTATCAGTATTGTTTGTGATAGAATTTTCTAAACTTATTGAATACCTACTTCTTTTACTCTTAGAACATCTAATTGGACTGGAATTCTGTAGCAAACACTAGGGAAACAGTGATTTTAGTGAATAGTTCTTTTTTTTTTAATTTTTAAAAACTTTTTATTGGAGTATAGCTGCTTTACAATATTATGTTAGTTTATACTGTACAGCAAAGTGAATCAGCTATATGTATACATATATCCCCTCTTTTTTGGATTTCCTTCTCATTTAGGTCACCACAGAGCACTGAGTAGAGCTCCCTGTGCTATACAGTAGGTTCTCATTAGTTATCTATTTTATAGTACCAATAGTGTATATATGTCAATCCCAATCTCCCAATTCATCCCACCCCCCCTTTCCTCCTTGGTATTCCATACATTTGTTCTCTGTGTCTGTGTCTCTATTTCTGCTTTGTAAATAAGATCGTCTATACCAATTTTTTCAGATTCCACATATATGCATTAATTTGTTTTTCTCTTTCTGACTTCACTCTGTATGACAGTCTCTAGGTCCATCCATGTCTCTACAAATGACCCAATTTTGTTCCTTTTTATGGCTGAGTAATAGACCATTGTATATATGTAACACATCTCTTTTATCCATTCCTCTGTTGATGGACATTTAGGTTGCTTCCATGTCCTGGCTGTTGTAAATAGTGCTGCAATGAACATTGGGGTGCATGTGTCTTTTTGAATTATGGTTTTCTCTGGATATATGCCCAGTAGTGGGATTGCTGGGTCATATGATAGTTCTATTTTTAGTTTTTTAAGGAATCTCCATATGGTTCTAGTGAGTAGTTCTTAAATTTAAGGTCGTGCCCAATTAGAATGTCAGTGAGGGTAAGTACATTTCTACATCACTATCAAACAAGATCAGCTTGTCTGGCATAAAATGATCTATTTAGTACAAAATAGAATTGTACTCAGTAAAAGTGCTCTAGACTTGTGCCGCATTTAAACCATACCAAATGTAATTTATCATAGTTTGAGAGTTTGCTAAACTCTCAAACATAGTAACAGAGTTTGCCATCTCTCTCTCCGATTATCTAAGGTGGAGAGTGAAGAGACCATTTAGTTCTGAGAGCTGTAGCAATTATGGGGATGATTATGCTTTAGAAAGATACTACCAAGTTGAGAATTTCTTTAAATAGAAATGGAGTATTTGTGGAGCCATTTTTAAATATACCATCTAACATGTTAAACAGGATCTTAGCTAATATATGTATACAAATTAAGATTATGGACCAAATGGATATGGCTTGTATCTCTGGAAAATGAGATTGCTAATGTTTATTTTTTTCTTTATACCTTTCTGTATCAAGTAAATCTTTTATAACTAGTATTTACTGATTTTTAATCAGAAACACAATAAACCTTTTTCCTTTTGAAAATAAATTGCGTATTAATTTCTCTAACATTGTAAAGAATGAAATAGTAACTATTTTCATCCTCCATATAAGTTGAGGAATGTATTACACTTTCAATTCCTTCTCCTATCTCATCCCACTTTTGAGTTTCATCAAAAGAATCTGGGATTTTTTAGATCCAGAATATTATTACTAATGTTTTTTAGCATCCTGTATCGTATCTTTTAAGATATATACTTTTTACTTTTGAACAGTTTTATGGCAATATTAACAACAATTAGGTAATATATTATGTTCCATTTCAGGATCTATTGCTATGTAACAAACCACTCCAAAAGTTAGTGTCTTAAAAAACGGCAATTTGTTATTACCTCTCAGAGTTTTCTGGGCTGATGGGGCTTATTTGGGTGGTTCTCGCTTGAGGTCTCTCGTGTGTTTACAGTTAGATAGAGGCTGAGATTGGAGTCATTTGAAGGCTCAACTGGGCTAGATGTCTGGGGCGCTTCATGGCCCTCTATGCGGCCTCTCTCTCTAGCAGAACTGCTGGTCCTTCCTACAGGGAGCTCAGAGCTCCGAGAGGAAGGAAGCAGAAGCTGCCAGGTCAGTTAAGGGCTTTGTCTGGACCGAGCATAGTGTCGTGTTTATAGCTTTCTACTAGCCACAACAGTCACAGGTCTAACCCAGAGGCATGATCGTGGAGAAATAGATTCTACCTCATCGCCGGGGAGCAGCAAGCCACAACACTGAAGAGTTTGTGGGAAGGGAGATAATGTTGCAGCTGTCTTTCAAAACTTATCACAGTTGTTCATTTATTTTTTGTTATGCTTTTTCCATCCTTAAAATACTTTTGATTCAAGTCTCGGTTAGAATACTTCTTAGTGTAATTATTTCACAGAACTGATATACTTCCTGAATCTTTATAAAACTTTTAGTCCTTAGATGTGAATGAATTCAGAATCCTTGGATCACAGTTTTTGTCTTTAAAAGCATCCAAAGCATGTAGTGTTGTAGAGGAGATGTCTGTTTCTAAACGTTTTTCTCTTCATGCAGTTTCTCTTCTCACCTCCCATTCCCTGTCTGGTCTGGGTATATGTAGTTTTCTTTTCCTAAAGACCTCAAACTCATTAATTTTATCAGTAAATATCTAGGTTTATTTCTTTCTACGTAAATTTGACCTGTCATTCATTAATCCATTTGGGCTGAAGAAACAAACCTTCTCATAAGGAAAAGTTGTTCCATAATTTCTAATTTCTATGATAAAGTAATGATTTACTTTGTATGTTCTACTTCTACATAGAGTTCCTATTATAAGCAAATTCTGCTTTGTGGATTTGTTCTCCATATCTCTTATTTTTGCATCGTTAAAGAAAACAAATTTACAGATTCAATTTTCTATAGTAACCTCATAAAAATTGATATCTCGTGGTAATAATGATTTTGAATAAAACAATATTTATATACTTTAGGTTATTCCTTTTTCATAGATACAGTGTATTTTCAACTCTTGCTTGGAATACAGGTAAAACATTTGTAATGCTGTCTCCCATTTCTTTCAGAAAAGGCTGTTTAGAGGGAATTGTTTACGTAGTGCTTCAGATCCCTAACCCTCTTTCAAACTACTAAATAATGTCTTAAGTTGAGTGGTCTTTCTCTTTTTTGAAAATTCCCACACTGGGGATGCAGGGGTTGATGTTTCCCCACCATTTGGAGTTATGAATTTTGTAGATTATGTGCATTGCCATTCAAATCCTTTAGATGCTAACAAAAGAATAAAACACTTGTTTGTTGTTGTTACTAGTTCAGAGGCTGGTGAGTGGAGGAAAGGAGGTTTGGCGCCTTTTCCCTTTCAGGTTTCAATTGTAATGCCACCTCTTCAGAGAGACCATCATTGACCCTTTTATCAAAAATGATCTATCGCAATTTTTCTCCCTCTCAAGGGTTGGCAGACTACAGTCCACAGGCTAGCTCTGGCACACTGGCTGGTTTTGTAAATGACATTTTATTGGAACAGAGTCACACCCATTCACGTATGTTTCGCCTGTAGCTCCTTTTGTGCTGCGACAGTAGAGTTGAGTCGTTGCAACAGAGGCCATTTGGTCTGCAAAGCCTAAAACATTTACTGTATGGCCCTTCAACAGAAAAAATTCTCTTACACCTGCTCTATCTCATCATCCTGTTTGTCTCCTTTATGCTGTGTATCACACTTGTAATTGTCTTATGTATTTCTTCGGTTATTTATTATCCATCCCCACAAGGATGAAACCTCCGTGAGGTCAGATACTTAGTCTGCCTCTTCGTCTATCTCTGTATCTCCCATCCTGGCACAGTGTTTGAAACGTGATATTTGCTGAATACATAAATGAAATAGATTTTTAAAATGTTATATTGATCTACTCATTTCACTGGGAATTTGGGAGCAGGATGGGGGGAATTAAATGTATCTTGGCTCAGTTAACATATTAAATTGGAAGTAGGTGACAGGAATATTTAGGGTATGAAACAAAGAAAATTTAGAAGGGAAGGTTCAGATAGAGGAGGCTAAGAGCTATGAAGAAACCCATAGACAGTGGTGCCCAACAGTCAAGAGCAGGATTTCAATGGCAGGGAGTAAAAAATTTTGCCAAATGCTATAGCGAGACATCAAACTTAAAAAGTCTTAAAAATTGCCCCCTGGATTACAAAGAGCCCATTATGACATTGTTTCAGTGCAGTGGCTGGGAGCTGTATTAATTTGCTAGGGCTGCCATCACAAAGTACCACAAACTCAGTGACTTAAATAAAGGGAACTTTATTCTCTCACTGTAAAGAATAAATCAGAAGTCTAGAAGCTAGAAGTCTGAAATCAGAGTGTCAGCAGGGCCATGCAGACTGGAGCAGAGGATCCTTCCTTGCCTCTTCCTAGCTGTTGGTGGTTGCCAGCAATCCTTGGTGTTCCTTGGCTTGTTGATATATCACTCCAATCCCTGCTTCCATTCTCACGTGATGTTCTTTAGGTGTGCCTCAGTGTTGCTATGCTTCCATATGGCCTTCTTATAAGGACACCAGTTATTGGATTTAGGGCCCACTCTAATCCAGTATGACCACATCTTAACTTAATCTCATCTGCAAAAATCCTATGCCCAAATGAGGTCATATTTACAGGTACTGGGGGTTAGGATTTCGCCATATCTTTTTTGGGGGATACAATTAACCCACAATGGGGGCCAAAGTCAGGTTGCAGGGGGCTGAGAAGTGAATGCTGCAAGTAAGTAAAGACAAAATCTTCAAAAATCTTGGTAGTGAAGAGAAGGAGAGAAGTAGAGCGGTAGTTAGAGAGAGAGACAGGGTTTAGAGAGATGTGTGAAGGGCTAAGAGGAAGATGCACTAGAGGGAAAATGAAAAGATACAGGAGAGAGAAAACATGAATATACTGAAGAACACGAGAAGGCAGGAGAGGACTGTGGTTGACACTGTTACTTCTCCCTCAGCATCCATTCTTCCTGTCTCTGCTTCCCTTGATTTTTAGCTATGTTCATTTAATTGTTCATATTAAGAATAAATTTCCTAGCTTGTTTTGCCGCTATGTGGGCCTTATGATTAAGTTCTGGCCAACAAGAGGGAAGCCGATGCATTGTTTGTTGACTGGAATGCATACACGTTGGCTGGAGCTCAGTAGTTATCTTGGACCATGAGGTGGAAGCCGTGTGTTGAGAATAATGGAGACACATGTCAAAAGGAACCCTATCTCTGATGACTGTGGAGATATTATATTAGCCCTGATTTGTTTATGTAAGGTCTTAATTTTTACAAAAGGGAAATACATTTTGTATATTTCCTTCCCTTGTAGTTGAACTTAATCGTGATTGAACATAGATAGATCTAGAGCATGGTGTGAAGATTAGGTTCAGTTCAAGCAGAAGATAACCTAATTCACTGAAATGGGAGGGAAGGATGGAATAATGGTTGTGAATATAGATGCACTGCTAAGTAGATGGTAGGAAGTTTAGGAGTTCCTATCTTAAGGCACTGATTTTCTCTGTAAGTTAAATGTAGAAATTAGTTGTTGAGAACAGCAGAAGAGAGATTTTAGTAGAGCAGGTTTGAGGTTTAAGGTAGATAGTGAAGATTTAACAAAAAGTTGTGAGGCATGAGAGAGAGCTAATAAGTAAGGGTTTGGGAGTGGCATTGAGATTAGAGACTACATAATTATGGTCAAGTGAATTCCTCTTGTAGTGTTCTGTGGGATGGAAGAAGGTTCGCAGTAAAGGATCAACGACTAGACTTATGCTTTATGGGAATAAATAAGGGACCAGGGGACTTAGCTACTGTCAATTCGACATTTTCTATATGGTAGGTGGACTACACAAACATGCCAAAATGCAACAATTCAGACTTTTCTCCAACTGTGAAAGGAACCAGCTTGGAAGATTTGGCCCTTGAAGAAAGCTCCTGAACACAACGGCAGAGTGTGTGGGGAAATGGGTGGGTACCACTTCTGAACATGTTGAGAAGTGAAGAAATGCCCTAACATTTCATAGTTTATACCATTATTACCATCTTTAAGACAAAGGGAAATAAATCTACCAGGGCAGGTAACTCACTGCTGCTCCATGCTTAATTCTATTCAGAGTTATTAGGACTTTTTTTTTTTTTTTTATTAGGACTTTTGTACAAGTAACACAACGTATGGAGAATGCAGCAAGCCCTACTTCAAACTTTTTTTTAATGTAAAGAAGTCTTTTTAAAAAATTTATTTATTTTTGTCTGTGCTGGGTCTTCATTGCTGTGCACGGGCTTTCTCTAGTTGCGGCGAGTGGGGGCTACTTTTTGTTGTGCTGCACGGGCTTTTCATTGCGGTGGCTTCTCTTGCTGTGGAGCACAGGCTCTAGGCACGCGGGCTTCAGTAGTTGTGGCACATGGGCTCAGTAGTTGTGACTCGCAGGATGTAGAGCACAGGCTCGGTAGTTGTGGCACACGGGCTTAGTTGCTCCGCGGCGTATGGGATCTTCCCGGACCAGGGCTCGAACCCGTGTTCCCTGCAATGGCAGGCAGATTCTTAACCACTGTGCCACCAGGGAAGCCCTGTAAAGAAGTCTTTATCAGACTAATATTTTGTTTCGGTTTTATCACTGTGGTGAAAAAAGTATTATCATTTAGAGACAAAAGGAAGCATCTGAACAAATAGTGATAAAATCATGATGAAATTTGTGTTACAGATTTAGTACCTGGCAGTTTTCAAGATATATTCCAAATATATGTTCCCTCATTTAATCTATAAGCATCACTGTAAGGCAGGTTTTATTATGACTACTTAATTTACAAATAAGGACATTGAGACTCAGAGGTTAATGATTTTTCCAGATCATATAACTAGCAAATACTAGAATCCAGTTTTGCCTCCAAAGTCCAATGGGTGCATTTTACCATGTTCATCCTCAATATGATGATTACTCACAGTAAGTAATTAGTCTGGACAGCTCCACCATGAAGTAGGCAAGGTTTTCATTTTCCATGAAGGGTCTCCAAAAGTCTGAGGCTTTTTCAAATTATTATTCAAAACTTCAATTTGTGGTTTGTGGTTGTTAGTTCAAGGCAATATATCCACCTAAAATGGAACCTCTCTTCTCTTGAATTTGCTCTATTTTCTAAAGCCTATAAATCTTAAAGTCTTGCAGATTGTACTTTGAGGCACTGTTGAATGAATAAAATATATCACATTCATGTTGGCCTCTAGAGGTCACAAATGCAACAGAATCTTGTTTCCTTCTCTTCTCTTCAAGAGTGATTTTGACAGCCCACAAACCACAATGGTTTTGATGCATGTGTGTGGTCACTGTAATTCTTGTGATTCTAATGATTGCATTACAAGGATAAGTTTGCTTACAAATATGTTCAGAACCTTACTTTTAAAACCAGCATTTTCTAAATATTAATAGCCTTGGAGAACAGGAGAAAGCAATAGAAAGATGTCTTTGGAATCTCTGCAAATGTTTTTTCAAAATGCAGAAAGTGAGGATATATTATTCTGAAGAAGACCAGTTGGAATTTTTTGCTATCACTTTTGTGTACCAATAACAAATAGAAAACATTTATTTTATATATTCAATAAAAATATTTGAAAAATATGTATTTGTGTATAAATGGAAAAGTACTGTTGGTGTGCTATTTACATAAAGTAGTTAAAACATAATTTAAATTGGTTAAAATATTATGAAAACATTTTAAGAAGCAATAAATCTGGTGGTCAGTAGAGCTCTGAATTTTTTAATATTTTAATTTTGTGGTGTTTTCTAATAAAAATCTCTACCACTTATTGGTCATTTACAACCCATGAGGCATCACCTAAATGCTCTTTAAACATATTATTCCATTTACTTTCACAACAACCCTATGCAGACCTTTTGCTAAATTTAAAAATTGATGCTTTTTATTTGCTTGTTTTTTCTTAGGAAGTGTTTCCAACAAAGAGTTGGAAAGACCCATTTATATTAATCTGGAGAAAATAAGCATAGGTATTTCAAATTTTAAGTAACTATTTGAAATGAAAATATCGGTCAAGCAAGTACATAGATTCATTTAATTGAGAGACAATTAAAAAAAAGAATGCCAGGTCAATATAGGCAGTTAATAAAACATGACTATTATTGCTATATCACTATCCTAATTTTTGCTTACTTTATGTTCCCTAGAGATTACTTCATAAAGCCACTTCTCAATATTTTGCAAGCTATGAATTGCAATAATGCATACTAAGTATTTAGTAGTAATACTGAAACGGAGTAGGACCCTATGGTCCTTGCCCCTCATGTCCTCAGTCTGCCTTTTTTCTGTGGAAAAGCTTTAGCCAAAGAATAAGTTTAATCAGAGAAGTGAGAAAATGCAGAAGCAAACAAAAGCAGTCAAACAGGACAAAACAATAATAGTTTGGTCAGTAAGCATAATCAAGGACCTTTAGTTCCTTCTCAAGGGCTATAGGTAATATTCTGAGCCATATCCTATGAGCTGTCTTATAGACACTGAAATCCCCACCAGGGGGAAGAAGTTAATTACGTGATGACCAGACTGTCATAAGATGCCACAATTCTGAGAACTGGCCTCAAGGAAATGGGAAAAAACCGACCCGGAGCTGAAGATTAACTGTCCTTAAAATAATCAAGATGACGCTGGTCAGACCACCGATGACCAGTTTCAAGATGACTGTCAGAGACTATCGTTTCTGCACGTAGCCCCTCCCTCCACCTATAACAGCTCTTACCCACTGACTGTCAGTGGGGGGGAGTCGGCCTCTGGACAGACGTCCCCCCTCCGCCCCGCACCGGTTGCTGGCATACAAAATGAAGCGAACTTTCCTTTCCACTAACCTTGCCTCTATATTGGCTTTTGAGCGGCGAGCCGCCGGACCCCACTTTCGGTTACAATACCAACCCAGGAACCAATGTTGAAAATTACTCAATCTGTCATTTTTATAGAAGAAATGTTAAGACCCAGTGAAATGTACAGATATCATCAGGGGAATTGTCCTCTCCCGTCTGAGCTTGCTTCTTCACAGTGTGGAAGGAACATGCCTGGGCTTTGGAGTTAGAGCTGGGTTTAAATTCTGACTCCTTTATCGTGGGCAAGTTATTTATCCACTCTGAGCCAGATTTCTCTCTGTGAAAGGTGATAATTATATATTCTTAGCATGAAGCTGCCAGCATGGTGACTGCCCAGCCTTCCTCTCCTCTTTACCTTGCTCTGACAGGCAGTCATTAACTCCTTAGCGCTACAGGAAAGAAGGAAGGAAACAGCTGTGAGGTGGAGTCTTCCCTGCTCTCCATTATCTTCCACACTTCCTCCCCAGCAGAGTTCTATTAACTCTCAGCAGTCACTCTCTTTTAATTAGATGATTGGAAAAGGAAAGGGATCATGGAGACTACTGGCTGGCATCTGGATTAGTTGGCAAGGGCAGTTTGGATGAACAAACAACGTGAATAAAGGGTTTTGTACCTACGCCCCAGGGGTCTCAGAGCAAATCTTCAAATACAAGAGATGGTAAAAGAGAAATACTATTTGTAAAGTGGACAGACAATACAGCAGAAGAGTTGTGAGAAGGGGTTGCAAAGCCAGACCGCTGGGCTTTAAATTCCACCTCTGCCATTTGCCTGCTGTGGAACGCTTTGCAAATTACTTAACCTTTCTGTGCCTCAGTTTCTTCATCTTTAACCTGGTGATTATTAGAGTCCTCACCTCAGGGGCTGTTGTGAAGTTTCCATGAGTTAATATGTGTGAAGCGTTAAACAGTGCCCAACATTGTAAGCTCCACATGGGTGATCATTGCTGTTATGAATGATTACAAAATAAACCAATGCAAACGTGACTGCCTACGTTAAGAAAAGTTTAAATTATGCTCGTTAAAAAAATGTCATTAATATAGGCTACTTCCTTCCCCACCTTGAATTTTGATCCTGGTATACGGGTTTGAATAACTGAAAACAATGCACAGTTGAAGTCAGAGTGAAAATTCCAGGAGATGAAATATAGCAGAACCCCTGCATTACAGTTTTCATACCAAAGCTAAAATGAATCCAGGTTTGCTTTAAGCTGGCACCTTTGTTTGGTTTGGTTTGGTTTTAAAGAGTAGATTGTTCCTAAAAGACAGTATGGCTTTTGGTAAGTGTTTCAAAATGTCTGATGAAGCTTCAAAGTTTGAACTAAGACCAGGCCAGGTGATTTTGTCATAAAAAAAATTGTGTTGATTTGCAAAATGCAGTTAAGACCTCTGAAAAGGAGGCCTAAATCGTGCCAAATCTAATACCATAAAGACACAATGATATTATCTACCTTTGTTTGTCTTTTCTTTTTCCCTTTTCTTTCTTTTCTTTTTTTCCCCTGCACACTAATTTAAGAAAACTCAAAAAATAGAGTAAGACCTGAATTTAGACTGCATTTACTTGCTTGTGCATGGATCACTTCCCTCACATCCAGATGAATTTTTACATAGATATCTACAGTTATTTCAAACTCAACACACTCTAATGAAACTTATATTCTCTTTTAAAACTCTGTCATTTGTGGGGCTCCTCTAGTTCCATTAAGAGCACCGTCACCCACCCAGTTTTCCATCTTGATACCTTTGAGTCATCATTTTGATCATAGAATCTTGTTAAATCTACATCTGGAATGACTGTGAAGTCTGCCTTTTTCTTTCCCAGGGCCAGCCTCACCCTCTGCCCCTCTTTGTCCCACAGCTTTTGCTTGTCCATGTTGGACAGTCTAAGTAATTTCCTGGTTTTGGGCCTCAAATCTAAAAATTTGCAACAGATTTTTAAAAATATATTGTTTTAGTTACTCCCTAGAATCTCAGTTTAATTACAGTATTCAGCTTCTCTCTCTAGCCATCCTGGAGATCTTCTCCTGTCTTTGTTTCCTGAGTATTGTGTGTCCTAGAACATGGTAGATGTTCCATGAATTTTGTTTGTTGAATGAATGAATAAGCCCCCCAAAGAGTGTCAATTTATTCATGTGCCAAAATGGTTTCACACAAGGAGGTGTCAACTATGAAGTAGTTCTAAGAAACAAAATGTAAACATAAATTATTTGAATTGATGGCTTGAAGAGATTCTAGTTTCAAAAGCATACACATTTTGGTAGGAAATCTAAGATTTGAAGAGAAGTATTTGTGAAGACCAAGTTTATTTAACACTCAGAATCATAGATGAGATCCGCAATCAGATATTTTTTAAATGTGGTGGGAAAAAAAAAGCCAGTTCCCCTCCCATAAATGAAATCTATGGCAGGAATGGCCAGGTGTCCACCAGAGATTTATGCTCCACCCTCTCTAGTGTTGAGTTGTTGCTGGGAAGCAGCTGCCTAGCCAGCCCTCCAGGTGTTGGTGGGGCTATGTCATTGTTCCCACCAGTGGGTAATAGGGAAGGTGAGTTATTTCACTTCTGGACTAAGGAGGTTAAGAAGTGGCGTACCTTCTTCATTCTATCTTTCCCCATCTGCCAGCTAGCATCAGAGGACTACAAGACTTCCAGCAAGTGACAGAGAAACAAGGTGGAAAGAGCCTGTATCACTGCATCGTTGTTGTTGTGATTTTTAAGAATTAACCTTTGTTACATAGAGTCTGGGGTGTTGGATGATGAGCTCTGATTCAACAAAAGGCCACAAGGGAATTGAAATAGAGAAGCTTGTTACTCAGAGGTCCTGGAGGAGGTACATGGTATGCCTCAAGGACCTTGTGGGGAGGCCAAGAAAGAGTACAGGAGGAGAGACAGCAGAACTTGGGACTCATGCCTTTATTAGGGTCTCTGAGTAGAGTAGTTTGGGATTCCTTGGCTAAGACCAGATTGGTCAGTTCAAAGCAAGAGTGGGTGAGAACGCTTATCACAAGTTGGCTGGGGGAACGTATCAGGAACTTCCATCTACTTGCAACTCTATGGGCTGTTATCTAATGCATGTGCTTGAGGGAGGGGCAAGTGGCAGTTTAAGGCCCCCCACAGGCTACTTAGCCACACAAAACATATGCCAATGCAGCGATATTATATAATCATCAAATGGAGGGAAGCCACCTTCAAACAAGGAACATGCACAATAGACTCTTACATGAATACGAAATAGACTTTTATTGGGTTAGGCCGGCAGAATTTTGGGGTATATTCATTATAGTATTGCTGGTATTTGTGTGTATTATATATGCTAGTATTCCTCTAACTAATACACTGTCTGATTCCCATGTGTTCATATACTGACTCTATAATAATATTGCATGTCCTTCACAGGCTGGCAATGTGTCTCATAAATTTCGGTACCTACCGTAACACTTAATCTAGGGCTGATCACATTCTTTTCAATTCATAAGCATATATGTTCATAAAATTGTGTATATCAGATAAGATGATTGAACGTTGTTTTGAGGGAAACCATCTTCTACGAAATATCTCTTGCTGTCTTCTTAATACATGGGGCAGTTATTTGAATGGTAAAGTCATTAAACTTGGTTGCTAGTTTTTTTTTTTAATAACTTGAAATTTATTGAAGAATTTTCAGCTCAAGTTTGACTTTACAGAGCATTTCCTGACAATCTTACCTCATATGCCCCAAGGTAGAAATAATTATCCCTCTTTTAAACTTGTAAAGACATTTCTATAGTAACTACAACCCTGTATTGCTTAGTCGCTTGTGTATCTGTCCGTCTCTACTCTACTATAAGCTCTTTGAAATCAGGCACCATGTCATATGCATCTTTTTATCTCAATAGGCTAGAAATTCACTAATGACAAGACTTGGCCTGTGGTGCTCACTGGCTTTTACTTACTAGTAAGTAAGGAATAGATGTTTCAATTTTTACTTTCTGTATTACTTTCTCTTCCTAAACTAAGATCACTGAAGAAAATTGTGATTTGTTATCAAGAGCAGAAATATCTGAAATGAGATCAAGATAATAAAATAATAAAAATTTAAAATATATCAAAAGTCTTACCCATATGCAAACCTGAAAATGTGAGAATGTTTTAAGATAAAACAGCTACTACTCTTTCTAGAGATGAACTCATAAATGAGAGAAGATGAACAAGACAAATCACATGTTTGAAAAACATGGTACTACACTATGTGTTAAATCTCAGCATTTTAATTTATTAACTTTTTTAGTATTTTTAGAGAGGTAAAATGATAAAATAGAGGATGGCTATATTGTGAGTCTTGATTCTAAAGTGGACTGGCTATATATTATTGGATAAATCAGTCACTTAACCTTTCTGGGCATGAATCAAGTTCTTATCTGTGAGATGGGATTGTTAGACTGTGCATTCTAATTTTATGGTTTCAAGACTCATTATGAATGCAGGATGATTAAAAAATATGATATTCATTTAAAATGTTTTGTCTAGTATTTATTCTACTCATATATATTATCTTCAAAAGGTTGCATTTTAAACATTTGCAATCACTTTAATCTTGTGGCTTAGTTTCTTTTCTTGTTTATCAATTACTAACCTTTTAAATAATGTAATTTTTTAGTTATTTTGATTTGATTTAAAAATACATAAAAGTATAAAGAAAAAAGTATAAATCACTTAGAGTGTTTTCACCAAAAGGAAGAAAGCACTTCGTATTTTGTTATAGGTCTTTTCAGTATTTTTATTGTACATATTTTAAAAATCGGAATTGTGTTCTATGTAAACATTTTCTCTCTCTCTTTCTTTCTTTTTGATTGTAACATTATCTTTAAAGCATTTTCACTTGTCACTGATTTGATTTTTTTTTTGGTATGGAAGATCCAGAATTTATTTAACCATTTCCCTGAATTTACTGTTTAATTATTTAGTCATTTTCACATTTTTAGTTTAAAATAAGCTACTCTAAACTTGTAAAGACATTTCTATAGTAACTACAAGCCTGTATTGCTTAGTTGCTTGTGTATCTGTCCGTCTCTACTCTACTATAAGCTCTTTGAAATCAGGCACCATGTCATATGCATCTTTTTATCTCAATAGGCTAGAAATACAGGAAAGAAAAACCAATTGTTACCACATCTAAATAATTTTCTTTGCTGAAACATCATTTCTTTGGGGAAACTTAAATACTTGCTGGGAAATATTAATGAAGGGATTCATCAATCATGGCACTGAAATCACTAAAACGCTATTTTTTTTAATGAAAGTTTTTGTTTATCTGTCCATTGCCTGGCACATATAGACACTCGGCAAATATTTGTTGTTGTTGTTTTTCTTTATTTTAATCATTGGTGCTGTGTGTCTGAATTTCACAAGTGTGGTGGGTGGAATTTCACATTGTTGCGTTGAATTCCATACTTAGGTTCTGTAAATATTTTCACACACTGACGTGTGTAATCAGGGCAGAAGATATTTAAACTGACACATGGTTTTTCTTCAGTCAGAACTAGAAACAGTCACTTTATTTTGTGGCTTTATGAAAAGTACACTTCTGTGTGTGAACATCAGCCTCTGTTTTCAAAGATTGGAATAGCTACAAAATGAAAGAGGGTCTGCGGTTGTTAAGACAGATGCTGGGCTTACGGTAAGAGTAAATAGGATTTTGTGGCTGGCACCTAATTTTTGGTGAAGATCAAAAGGGTGAAAATAAAATGTACTCGCTGCTGAGAAAAGGAATCTGGGGCCTCTTGAATCATCATTAAAGTGTGGACTAGATGCAGCAGTCTTGCTGGGAGAGTCTTCTGGTGCAGGGGTTCCCGAATCTGAAATGCCATGAGGACCATCTGAAGAGTACCCCAATCAAAACTAACAGAGTCCTCAGCCAGACCCTTTAGTGGGGCCCAGTCCTCTGTATGCTTTATAGACTGACCAGATAATTTCAATAACCCGGCATATATGGGCTCCAGTATAGGATAAGGTAGCTACAAACTTTTTATTTTTTTTTAGGGCAGTGCTAGTTTTCCCAGTGCTAATTTTCTGAAGCCTCTAGATACAATTTTTTGGAGAAAAGAAAGACATTATAGTAAGACTTTTTTGAAAAAATAGATCAGAAAAAGGAATGGAAGTCAGGTATATTTTTTCTATCCTGAATATTGAGATTTTTTTTTGGTTGAGAAACTGTATAGGCCTCTGCCAGTGGAACCTAAAAATGTTGAACTCATAGACACAGCAGAATAGTGGTTACCAGGAGCTGGGGGTAGAGGAAATGGGGAGATGTTGGTCAAGTGTTCAAACTTCCAGTTATAAGATGAATAAGTTCTCCAGAAATAGACTCACAGGCTTAGAGAAGGAACTTATGGTTACCAGTGGGGAAGAGTGGGGCGGGGGAGGGATAGATTGGGAGTTTGGGATTGACATGTACACACTACTACAATATATTTAAAATAAAATGCCTTTCCGTGAAAAAAAAAAGAATAAGTTCTGGAGCTCTAATGTACAGCGTGGTGGCTATAGTAAATAATAATGTATTATATACATGAATTTTGCTGAGAGTAATCCTTAAGGATCCTCACCACACACAAAAATAGGGCAACTATGTGAGTTGATGGATATGTTAATTAGCTTGATAGTGGTAGTCATTTCACAGTGTATACGTATATCAAATTATCATGTTGTAGACCTTAAATATATGCAATTTTTATTTGTCAACCCTAACTCAATAGAGCTTGAAGAAAAACATTAAAAAAAAAAGCTAAGCAGAAAAAAAAGAAACTATACAGGTCTCTTCTTATGATGAATTTTTGTTACAAACCTTAATACTGACATTTCTCTATTTAACCAGAGGACAAATCATTTATTTTGGGTGATTATAATTCTAATTTCCTTTATTTTGCCACCTGAGCATCTTATGATAGGGGATATTGTGCAAATGCCTTAAAAAATAGTATGCTTATTGATTCATAAGGCGTATTTGCAATGTCACCTTGTTTATTTTGTACTGAAAGTTAAAGACTCTTTTTATAGCCAGTAACCTATCAACTGTGACAGTTGACTGCAAAAAGAGAGAATTCCTGAAAGAGAAGGAAGATATGAAGCCTTTCTGGGAAAAGTTGGTCTGAAAACAAGTTTTAAAAACTGAATAATTTCTCTAGGGACAGAGGGTTGAATTTTGTCAAAACATTGGCTGCCTTCATTACAAAAAAAAAAAAAATCAACTGCCAAAGTTTTAGCTAAAACCACTGAGAACTGTCATGAATCAACCAGATGGCAGCCTACCTGCCTGATGAAGCTGAAAAATTAAAACAACATGTGAATGGGAACACACGAAAAAGAAGCAGCTCTTCAATTTGTCTGTTTCTACTTGGAGCACTTTTTTTTTTTTTTTTTTTTTGCGGTAGACGGGCCTCTCACTGTTGTGGCCTCTCCTGTTGCGGAGCATCCGGACGCGTGGGCTCAGCGGCCATGGCTCATGGGCCCAGCCGCTCCGCGGCATGTGGGATCTTCCCAGACCGGGGCACCAACCCGCATCCTCTGCATCGGCAGGCAGACTCTCAACAACTGTGCCACCAGGGAAGCCTACCTGGAGCACTTTTTAAAGGAGCAAATATGTGCAAGGCCACAGACCACGTTTAATGCATCTTTTTTTAAAAAATTAATTTATTATTTTTATTTATTTTTGGCTGCATTGGGTCTTAGTTGCTGTGCACAGGCTTTCTCTAGTTCTGGCAAGCAGGTGCTACTCTTCATTGTGGTGCATGGGTTTCTCATTGCGTTGGCTTCTCTTGTTGCGGAGCTCGGGCTCTAGGCGCATGGGCTCAGTAGTTGTGGCGCACAGGCTTAGTTGCTCTGTGGCACGTGGGATCTTCCCAGACCAGGGCTCGAACCCGTGTCCGCTGCACTGGCAGGCAGATTCTTAACCACTGTGCCACCAGGGAAGCCCTAATGCATCTTTTAATGATGTTTTGAACCAAGAATAAATTCCCAAAAGATAATCCAGTGCATAAGTCAAGAATAAAAGACAGGGCTTCCCTGGTGGCACAATGGTTGAGAGTCCACCTGCTGATGCAGGGGACACGGGTTCGTGCCCCGGTCCGGGAAGATCCCACATGCCGTGGAGTGGCTGGGCCCGTGATCCATGGCCACTGGGCCTACGCGTCCAGAGCCTGTGCTCCACAACAGGAGAGGCCACAACAGTGAGAGACCCGCGTACCACAAAAAAAAAAAAAAAAAGAATAAAAGACAGAGGTTAATCATGGGTGCGAAATAAAATGGAGTTTCAGTTATTCAGCAAATGTTTCTCTACTGACAGGTTACTTTGTTCCACACTGACAGGTGTGAAACACTATACATTTGCTATTAATATTGATCTAGGATAGTTTCTTGGTCCTTTAAAATTTGTTTTTATTCATTTAGTTAACAGATTTGAATATCCACAGTGTGCTAGGTGCTAGGGACACAAGAAAAGATCATTTCTTGCCCTCATCAACCTTTTGGTTTAGATCATGATCATCAAACTATGGCTACATCTGGCCTGTCACCTGTTTTGGTAAATAAAGTTTTATTGAGACACAGACACATTCATTTGTTTACATATTGATCAGGACTGCTTTCACGTTACAATGGCAGAGTGAGTAGTGGTGACAGAGGGACTGTATGGTCCTTTCCTAAAATACTTACTATCTGACTTTCTCAGAAAATGTTTGCTGACCCAGGACTAGGTTCTTTCTAAAGCAGTAAATCTAGGATGGGGAAAGTAAAGACAAGACACAAAAACACCAGGGCTATATATTTTTTAAAAATCACTGTGCCATACATATAGTACATAGGTACTAAAAAAGTCTTTAATTGGATAAGAAATATCTTTTCCTGGCTAGCTCAAATAGTTATAACAGCATGTTAACAAGTCCAAGACCATATTATTGATCCTAATAAGGGACAGTTATCTTCCCTCTAGGTATTACCATCTAGACTATGAACACAGACTTAACTATCAATGCCAGTGAACTGTGCTGCACGTTAACGGTGCTGTTTATAAGGGTGAGAGGTTGAAAGCGTGTGACTTAATCAATGCAAAATTTCCAACATGGCAGAACAAATAACTTAAAGCATATCCCTTTCCAGTGAAGGGCTTATAGTGTCTTTGCAGGTTAAACTGAGAAGGAAGTGTTGAGGAAGAGTAATGGCAGATAGAAAAGAGACCGCAACCAGTCTTAGCACTTCTAAGATAGCCTTTCTGCTCAATGGGAGTGGCTGATGTCACAGTCAGATCACTATCCCCTTGGAAGATATTTTAGTTGGGAAAAATCAAGATTCCCATTTTGTAAGACAAAATTAAGGGACAGGGGCATAGTGCTGCCTGTGTATCACTAAACTGCTAGTTTAAGAATCTCCAGTATTGCCCCTGTAACCTTGAACCACATGGAGAAAGCCTGCTTCTAATTTTGGGCTGTAAAGTAGAAGGGTCACCAGGGAGAATGCGGACATTACTGAATTTCTTGTCTGCCTATGAAGGTGAATCCATCACCAGCTCCGTGCTGCCATGACTGCATCTATTGAAGCCTGACAACCCTGCAAGGGTACAGAGGAAGCGACTAGCTTTTCACTGCATTGCTCTACTAGAGGAGGAACACTGGGCTTCTCCCAGCTCTGGGAAATTCGGGCTAAAGATATTCCTGACTTCCTTATGTCACAGATAGAGGTTAAGCTTACTGTATATGCAGAATGCCTGGGGTGGGATAGGGAGGGTGGGAGGGAGGGAGATGCAAGAGGGAAGAGATATGGGGATATATGTATATGTATAGCTGATTCACTTTGTTATAAAGCAGAAACTAACACACCATTGTAAAGCAATTATACTCCAATAAAGATGTTAAAAAAAAGCCTAACAATTGATTTTAAAGTGGCTTGGATAAATGACCTCAATGCAATGCTTTGGGTTGGGAGAGAAAGTGAGATAATGAACAACTCAACTTCACTGAATCATGCAAATCTTGCAATCATGCAATCTTGCAATCAAAGAATGCAAGATCTCATTTTCTTCAATTAAAGTAGCTTTACTTGTTCATAATTTGACTTAAGATATCAAACTCGGTGAAACATATAAATTGTCTGATTTTTAGTAAATAGGGGTGACAAATTCAAGCAAATGACTTCACTTGATCCAGGAAAAATCTAGTCAATACTCAGTAGAAGCCCTAGAGAGAGAAAGGAATAACATCCCAGTAGAGTAAATTTATTTAAAAAGATCAAGCTTGGTGAATTAGGCAGACTATCTGGTTTCAGCACTTTGGCCTTTAATCTTGGCCTAGTGAATTCCTTGCTGTGTCACTTTAAGTTAGCTTCCTGCCTCTGCTTTGTCTTCAGAGGTTTTTTGTTTTGTTTTTGTTTTTAACAAAATCAAACATCCCGATTGACTAAATGTATAGCTGTCTCCATTTTCTTCTTCTGCTTCAAAACGGAACTGGAATTTGGGGAAACTCAGTTACTTTCCTAGAAAGTACCTCCATAGTAAAATCAATGCTGCTTAATAGGTAGTTGAAAAGTGCAAATATAAGCTGATGTATATAAGCACTGTTGAACAGTCATCAATATAGAGGCTGCAAAGAACAAAGAGCTTTATTTGGGGTCTTAAGAATTGCAATTTGGGAGACACAGATTTGGATAAAACTGAAAGAGTGTTCTGGGGAAGAGAAAGAGTCAGGAGCTTATAAAGGCAAAGGCCACAAGGCTGTACCCTGACACAAGAAAGGAAATACTTCTCCTTAAGGGATAGGCTGTTATGAGTTGTTTTAGGTAAAGGGTCTGATAATAGATAGGCTGTCACAAGTTATTTTAGGGTGAGGGTCTGATAAGTATCTTGGGTTTCTGACTGATGTTCCGGATGTCTTCGTTAGGACGATAAGTGCTCAAAAATTCAGATTCCATCCAGGCTGAGATGTGCATAAGTCACACTTCCTCTATGGCCTCCAGGTTCCTTTTCAGAGAGCTCTCTTAGTGATACCAGCTCCATTTGGATTTTCCTTTCACAATATGAAAAGGTTTTCTTTTCTCCTTCCTCTTCTTATAAGCTTATTCTTATTGGTGGTTCTCTCTAGTTCTTATGTCCTTCAGCTCCCTGTTCAATCTGGTTGAGCTGATAACTAGGTGGCCCCAGCTTTCCATTCCTCCTAGAATCAGGGGCAAGGATACTTTCTTTGACACTGTTTTCCTTCTTTTATAAAATTGGGATGATTATAATAACTAACTAGGTTTCTCATGAGGCTTAATAACACAATGCAGAAAAACACTTAGCAGAGTGTCTGGCACATAGTAAGTGTTAAATAGATATTAATTATTGTATTTCAAAGTCCAAAATAAAATGTGGCAAACATTTCCCTACCCAAACAGTGATTGTGATTGAGGGGGTGTGTCCCTTGCTGGAAATCAGAGTTTGTGGGTTTAAGTCTCAATATGGGATTCTAAATATTTAATTCAGGAGAATCCAGCCTATTTTTCTGAGCAGGAATAATTTCCGTTCCTCGGAAGACCCAGATCCTTTGGGTGTGATGGGATGCTTTGTCCTGAGCATCAGGGCTGAACAAAGGGGAAGTGAGGAGCCCTCATCTTCCCAGGAAAAGAGAGTGTGACTTAGATGTTCTAACCATTCAAGATGGGTTTTACATTATGTCTAGGACCCGGGTAAGAGGCATGATGATAAAGACCTAGAGAGGCTAGATATCGCTTCTGGAATGTGTATGTGTACTGTGAGTCAGAATAGGTATATTGTAAAGGAGATGTGACACAGTCTGGGAAGGCAAATTATTCACTTCCTGACTGTGCAGAAGCATCAGGGAGTTTTTTAGAAAAGAGTGAGATTGTTGGGTTGAGGATATATAGAATGCCCACTGTGCTGTGTGCTTAATGTGGGTTATCTCATGGGAACCGCACAACAACCATATGAGATGGCTATTATTACTCCCGTACACAGATGATAAAAAAGAGGCTACAAGAGGTGAATCCATTCTTCTGAGACGCATAGCGAGTAAATAACAGAGCTGGGATTAAAATTCAGTTCTCAGACTCTAAAGTGCATGTTCTTTTATTTTAACTTTTAATTATAGGTTAAAGGATGTTAAAATAGGATGTTCCTTTAAAATAGGATGTTTGGACAAAAAGACAGAAACACACACAGAGAAAATTCATATACTAAGTATCTGGCGCTTTGGGGTTGAGAAACAGCCTTAAAGGAAAACCCAAAAGCTCAGGGCACAAGAAATTGAAAACAGAGGCTGAGCCGTGTTAACAAAAGTTGGGATTTGTGAATGGGAAATTGATGTGAACCACTGTGCCTTCAACCCTTCTTACTGCATCTCACACACCTCTCATTTAGAGTGATGTGGCTGGAGAAAAGGGAGCCCTCCTGCACTGTTGGTGGGAATGTAAACGGATACAGCCACTAGGGAGAACAGTATGGAGGTCCTTAAAAAACTACAAATAGAACTACCATACGACCCAGCAATCCCACTACTGGGCATATACCCTGAGAAAACCATAGTTCAAAAAGATACATGCACCCCAATGTGCATTGCAGCCCTATTTACAATAGCCAGGACATGGAAGCAACCTAAGTGTCCATCGACAGACGAATGGATAAAGAAGATGTGGCACATATATATAGTGGCATATTATTCAGCCACAAAAAGGAACAAAATTGAGTTATTTGTAATGAGGTGTATGGACCTAGAGTCTGTCATACAGAGTGAAGTAAGTCAGAAAGAGAAAACCAAATACCGTATGCTAACGCACATATATGGAATCTTAAAAAACGGTACTGATGAAACTAGTGGTAGGGCAAGAATAAAGATGCAGATGTAGAGACTGGACTTGAGGACATGGTGGGGGAAAGGGGAAGCTGGGACGAAGTGAGAGAGTGGCATGGACATATATACACTACCAAATGTAAAATAGATAGCTAGTGGAAGCAGCCGCATAGCACAGGGAGATCAGCTCGGTGCTTTGTGACCACCTAGAGGGGTGGGATAGGGAGGGTGGGAGGGAGACGCAAGAGGGAAGAGATATGGGGATATATGTATACTTATAGCTGATGCACTTTGTTGTACAGCAGAAACTAACACAACATTGTAAAGCAATTATACTCCAACAAAGATATTAAATAAATAAATAAATAAAGTGATGTGGTTGGGGGACAGCATGATGCAGTAGAAAGAGTCCAGACTTCAGTGATGGATAAACTTGGGCTGAAAGTTTTTCAATTAATTGGTGGCTCTGTGATATTAGGCAAATCACTTAACCTCTCTTAATCTGTCGAATGGGGATAATCACACATGTAGTTGAAGAGAAAAACTATGTGAATGATCTAGCATAGTTATAATATTAATCATTCATAATCCCAGAAAATCCCTGCTTCTTCACGTTGAACTAATCCACCCTCTCCTCCACTTATATTACCTTTTATCCTAGGGAGATAGACTCTGAGATGGAAATTTGCAGGCGGGAGATTTATTTGGGAGTGTTCGCAGGAATAGCACCTGTAAAGGGAGGAGGGAAGCTGTACTGGGCAGTGGGAGAAGTTGATCTGTGCTGCATTTGCAGCAGAAGTCCCAGTGGATCCCTTCCGGCACTCTGAAGCTGGGACGGCACTTTATGGATGTCCTGAGTTGAGCCTTTGGATGCCTTTTCCTCCAGCCATTGAATGCAGCTGCCTGCGGGACGGGGTATGGCTTTGGGAGAGACACCTCTATTCAGGCCATTCCCTGAAAGGGACTCTGCTGTGACCTGTCAGCAGGCAACCCTGTTGGTGGCCGTAGGAAGTGGGGCTCTGGCAGCACACCACAGCATCTCTGTTGTCCCAGGTTAGCTCACCATCCACTTGCATCCTTCACTGTCCCTTCACTGCTTCCTTCTCCTACCTCACTCCTTCAGTCTAGGGGACAGAGCATTCATGTTTACTATCTTTTGTGTACCTGGTACTGTGGTGGTATGTAGCACATATATAGTTATATACGTTATGTAAGGCATATAACATATGCAATCTTATTTAACCCTGTGAGGGAGCAAAATTTGCCACCCCAAAATGTGTCTCTTTGGCCTGAGGTTTCAATTAAGTTGACTTTTTTTTTTTTTTTTTTTTTTTTTTTTTTTAGCAGTACACGGGCCTCTCACTGTTGTGGCCTCTACCGTTGCGGAGCACAGGCTCCGGACGCGCAGGCTCAGTGGCCGTGGTTCACGGGCCCAGCCGCTCTGCAGCATGTGGGATCTTCCCGGACCGGGGCACGAACCCGTGTCCCCTGCATCAGCAGGCGGACTCCCAACCACTGCGCCACCAGGGAAGCCCTAAGTTGATTATTTTTAAGGAACAGAAGTGTCAGGAAGTCTTTCTTTTTACTTCCCCCTTAGTTGCCCAAGGAATGTAAATGGAGGACCATTCCAGAAAGGGAGGTATCACCATAGTTCACTATAGTATGAACTAGGTATAGGAGACAAGGAGGAGTGTAGCAAAGTCTGCTTGTTAAAATTCCTCTCTGTGTCCCACTGTCTCTGCAGGGCCCAGCAAACATTTATTTACCAAACATGTGCTTTTCTATCTTCATGTCAATTGCTTTCCTCCCCTTCGAAGTTCCAAATCACTACTCCCAACATCCTCTGTTGTCTTTAGCTGAAGGTGATATTTAAAGTGAAGGTTTCAGCCATTTTGGTGAGTTATTCAGTTTTCCTGGGTCTCTTCCATGTATATGTGTTATTAAACTTTTGTTTAATTTTCTCCTGTTAATCTGTCTCATGTCAATTTAATTCTTAGACCAGCCAGGAGAGCCTAGAAGGGTAGAGGAAAATTTCCTCCTCCCCCACAATCCTCAAAACAGTTCTAAGAAGTAGAAAGAAACTGAAGTTTATAGAGTAACTTGCTAAAGGTAGCCAGAGCCAGGGCCATGTTTCAAGTGCCAAGCAGTTTATGGCCAAAGGCCATGGCCCTCCCCCAACACTGCTATATCTCCTCTTTGCCCCCATCATCTCCATTCCATTTACAGTTTCCAATATGACTATTTCTCGGGTTCCCTCTGCAGATATCTCTAAAACACACCTTACCACGTAGCTTTTTGAAAATGTGTTTATTTTATTTAAAAATACCTACATCATCCCTTTTAATACACTGTCTTTAATTTACAGGGAGTTATACAAGTTAAAGTCTGGTAATCATCAAGGATCTATAAATATTAAGGTGAAGACAAAATAATTTCATTATGTTTGTTGGAAGCTCACTAATTTAATTTAAAATTTTTTCATCAAAAATCCTTACAGTACGATAAAAATTTATCTTTAGGTTGGGATCAGTTTTTTTGACCTCACATACTGAGTCATTAAATTCTGTCTTCCCCTAACTTTCAGTAATGGAGTTAAGAGAATCACCTTGGAGAATCACCTCTTGAAAGTAATAACAATCAAAGAAGTTCATCTGACTATAATAAATTGTGAATTTTTTCAAAAAATGAGGATAGTAAACTAATGTCAGCTTAGTAACAGATAAAAGGTAATTTTCTCTCCTTGATTTTTTTTCTCTGTGAATTTTCATAGTACTTCCTAACCCCAAACAGATCATCGTTGTTGTTTTAAAGAGGTGTCCAAGGGAGAAAAATGTTTCTTGGTCAAATTCTTTCCTTTCAGAACTGTTGACAGTTTAATAAATCTTATAACAATTTCCGGTTCTTTCCTTTCCTCCAAAGAAATCTTTAAGATATCTTTGAAAAACGTTTGTGTGTTAGTCCCACAGATTATCTCTAAAATATATAGCTGTGAATCAGACTTTCAAATCAGTACCTTCTTTTCCCTACTGTAAATGGTAATGTAATTCTTTAGTAGTCTTTGGACACTAAATTTCCAAGTCCCAGACGCTACTGGTTTTTCATACCCACCTATCAAATCAACAAATCCTGCTTATTACAGAGATGCCTCTAGAGAATGCTGAAAAAAATCTTATTGCTTCTTTGCTCCGTGGAAGGAGCTACCTTCTGTTCTGTGCAATTCCCTACAAAGAGTAGATTTAAGAAACAAAACTCACCTTTCAAAGTCAAAATCATGGTGCTTACCAGAGAAATGTGGCAAAGTCCATGGCCAACATGCCACTGTTTCTTCCATTCTAGGAGCAATGGCAGAAGTGAGTTTTAGTTTCTAACCTAATAGTTGATTTGCTTTTTCAGGTAGTTCACTTTTTTTTTTAATTTTTAATTTTATATTGGAGTATAGTTGATTTGCAAAGTTGTGTCAGTTTCAGGTGTACAGCAAAGTGATTCAGTTATACACATACATATATCTATTCTTTTTCAGGTTGTTTTCCCATATAGGTTATTACAGAGTATTAAATAGAGTTCCCTGTGCTATACAGTAGGGTTGATTATTTTATATATAGTAGTATGTATATGTTAATCCCAACCTCCTAATTTATCCCTACTTCCTTCCCCTTTGTTCTTTTTTTTTTTAAACATCTTTATTGGCGTATAATTGCTTTACAATGGTGTGTTAGTTTCTGCTGTATAACAAAGTGAATCAGCTATACTTATACCTATATCCCCATATCTCCTCCCTCTTGTGTCTCCCTCCCACCCTCCCTATCCCACCCCTCTAGGTCCTCATACTTGCAGCTAGACTCCTGGGCAGTCTGTCCCCAGGAGCCTTCTCTGCTAGAGTTTCCTAAAGGTTTACTTCGTGCAGACTGGCCGCCCAGTATTATAGCAATATAACTTTTGGAAGGCTCTCTGTTTCTTTCATGCCATGTCCTTCTCCATTCTTTTATTTCATTTAAAACCAATAGTACTTTTTTTTTTTAAGTACCCTACTGGTTAAGCATTTTCCATCAGCATCTCAAAAAAGAGAAAGTGTTTTGAGTTTTGACCACCCTGATTAGTAAAAACATTGAAGCACAAAATGATTTAAAGTTTGTATGCTTTAAAGATCAAGTAATTAAAAAATACCCTTTGTTCTTAGTTTTATGTGTAGGAAAATGTTGAGGTTAATTCACTGACCGTGTGGGATAATTTGACTCTCAATCAGTAAATTTAAAAGATCTTTCATAACATAAAAAAGATCTAGCCCTGCCAAGGACAAATGACTGGCACTGAAATTCCTTTGTTAGCTTAAGTCATTGATATGTAAAACAAAAGAAAATTATTTGGCAGAAAACAGAACAATGTCCAGATGGTTTCTATCTATTTTCTCATTGATTGTATAATTAAAATCCCCTTTAATCATCAGAAAAATTGAGATAGAATGCTTGTAATAGAACAGTACTGTGTTTTAAAGAAATACTTCTTTTGTGGTAGGTTCACTAGTAATGAAGTAAGAAAAGTTAAGGTAGAATATTTGTAATAGAACAGTACTGTGTTTTAAAGAAATACTTCTTCTGTAGTAGGTTCACTAGTAATGAAGTACTGGCAGCAATATTTTGTGAATTACCCCTGTGCAGAAAAGATATCCAGATAGTTCACCAGGGGATGTGACTGTCTACTTATAGCATTATGTTGGTTGTGTCAGATAAGATCAAACACTGATCCATTAAAATGGATATGAATTAGCAATGATCACCTGATTTTCACGTAATATTTTTCCTTACCTGAAGCAGGATTCACACCTTAGATTAATTAAGAGGTGGATTAGTTTCTTTGTGAGGTTAGTTACTAATAAAAGCACTAATAAACTAGTTAGTAAACTACTTATGATGACTTATGTCATCAACAATTACGAGATGGAATTTATTTACTCAGGGAAATGATCTAATCTTGCTACACTATATTCTGTGAAATGATGTTTCTGCTGATCAACATGGATGATATTGGTCAACAGAACTACATTCCCTTGTGTTCCTTCTTCATTCTACATCATTAGGTTGTATATTATTACTCTATACATATAGAATGTGCATGTATATGCATGATTTTAGTTGATGGATGACTTTATCTTTTTAGGTTGAGTGACTGCTTAGAACTTTGTGGTGACCTTGCATGACATCATGTCTATGTCTAGATCCAGATCTAGATCTCTTTGTATCCTCCGTTTGTAAATGGTATCAGTAATGGTTTTAAAGTGGAAAACAAACAAACAAAAGCAAAAATTATAGTGACTGATCTATAATTTCTAGGGTGTTTTTTTACTTAGTGGTTATTTTCAAGGTCTTTACTTTGGTCTGAGGAATGAGGCAATATTGTCATGATTTAGGATGCTGATGAAACAAAATACAGGAACATAGGATCTCCTTCCCAGCAGTTCTGAGAAAAGGCTATAGGGGTATAAAGTTATGGTGGACCCAGTACTACAGAGAAAGCAGTACTGTTATTCTAGTTGCTGGGTTCAGGAAGAAGGAGTGGAGAAAAATGAGGATAGGGTTTTGTTTTTTTATGGCTCCTTGCAAGCTCCTCGTGTAGTTTCTGATGGGTAATGACTCACAAAAGGCACAAGAGGGTAGGGTAAAAATCATAGGTTCAAATAACTGCTATGCTTATTAAGTACTTACTATAAGCCGTGTGCAGTGCAAAGGACTTCACACGGATGATCTCATTTAACAGCCAGAGATGTATACTGTCATTATCCCCATACCATGCATGAGGAGAGCAGAGGTTTAGGGAAGTTAGTTAATTTGGAGGATCTGCAATTCAAATCTGAATCATTTGACGTGAGAAGCATGTCTCAGTCATTACATTGTTCTGCCTCAAAGAAGGACTTTGAAACATTTATATCAATACCAGGGAACATTCCAAGAAGGGAAACTGCTGTCTGCTTCTGTCTGTTCCTTTTCTTTCCTCTCTCTGAGCCTAGGAGGTTCAACAGGGAGTAATGGTCATAGGAAAGATTGGAAAGGGGGTGGACGGCACTCAGGGTTTGCCCTGTAGTGACTCTGCTTGACAGTTGCAAGAATGCCTCAATACCTGCTGTGTATTTCCAAGCCAAGATTTGTTTTTGTGTAGGTTTTGTTTGATTTGGTTGTATGTGACTGTTGTTTTAGCTAATAACTTAGAACTCTGTGGTGATTCTGCAACATGACCTATTTTTTTGGCACACTGCTTTATTTAATTTTCCAATAATCCAAGGAAGCAGATATTATTACTATATTTCCTCAATTCATTGCATCCTCCCTTCCCCTCATATTTTAATATCGCTAAGTCAGAATGTCTTTTGGAATTGATGGTATGTACGAATCTAGTTTAGTTGGTGGTACTGTTTTTTCTTTTACTTAGTGGCACATAAAATAATAGCACAGCTTAAAAAAAGATGGTGTTTTGGATGCAATGAGATACAGTATCTCCATTTTTCAGAGGCAACTGTAGAGATTAAATAATTTCTTTTAGGTTACCCAACTGGAGATTGGTTGTGACAGGTAATGGATAGCTGTTGAGAAAATCAGTTTCTTTTTCATCCTGGGCACAGTTGATCTACATTTTACAACCTCTCTTGCAGTTAAGTTAGGCATGAGACACAATTCTGGACAATGGAACATAGATGGATAACTGGACCCACAGAAACCACTTGATTTTCTCCACTCTTTCCTAGTCAGCCAGTTGGATACCAATGTCCAAGGCAACCATGGGAGCCCCCTGTTGAAGACAGCTAAACTTCTGCCAATACAGCTCATGAATGACTGCATGGAACAGAGCTGCCTTCCCTCCCCCATGTTCTTTAGTCTACAGACTGGCTTTACATGCATGAGAGAAAAACATAGTGTGTTAAAAAACTGAAATTTGGGGATTAATGGAGCCTTGTAAATACGTTTCAAATTATACTTATATAGAAACTTCTCTAATCTTAATGATTTTCTGGTGTTACATTTTCCAGCCTAGTCAGTAAATTTTCTATCCATTCAATGACCTTAGTTACTATAACACTGATTTTGTGTAAATTATCAAATAATAATTTTTATTAAAATTCTTTTGGGGACAGGATCTGAGGTTTTCTTATTTACCACTGTATTCACAGCTTCCTGGCACAGTATCTAGTGCATGGTAGACACTCAGAAAATATATGCTACTCTGGTTAAAGGGGTAGCATGGGGTAGTGGAAGGGATGTGAATTAAGTGTTAAAATGTGTCCCTAGTATGGAATCTGTGAGTCTCAATTTTCCTCATTTATAAAATAAGAATACTATTATTCCATTTACTTAAGAAGATTCTATGATGATCAAATGAAATAATATATTATTATTAATAATAAATAATTATTAATAATTATTTCACTTTGTGAAACTGTAACATAAGATACTAGTACCACTACTGGAATTACATGTGTAGAGTTCAGGAGACTATTTAAAACATATATTTTCCCACAACTGTTTGGCTTTAGTACAGACTTTATATTACGTATGGGTGATAAAACTGTATCATATGTCTTTTCCCCTCGGAACATGAGGGAAGTTGAACCTCAGTAAAACTTGTGTGCTCATCCTTGCTTAGGTCCCAGAGTTATCCTGTTTTCTGAGCATGTCACAGAGTCACATGGAAATGCATTCAGCAAGTACTTAAAAGAAGGATATAAAGAACAACAGAAGGACCAGAAAAAGTTAAAAACCACATAATGAATAATCTTTTAGATAATTTATTTGAGAAAAACAGAATTCAAGTTTGGAAGTCTTTTTTCTTCCTTTCTGAATGTTGCTGTATCTGCCTTAGAAGGAGCAACACATTAATAATCAAAAGCAGATTAGTGTCTGAGTAAGTGTCCTTCCCATCAATGTCTGATTTCCCTTCGGTTCTGTGTAAGAAAGGGCTCATTACTTTCATTGGCATAAGCTTCTCATTTTGAAATGTGCTTGGTTGGAATGTGCCCTGTGGTACTGAGTATTCTCCTTGTTAATGTACCTTGTATATTGGATGTGTTGTCGAGTTTATTTGGACCCTCTCTAAGTGCTAGCAGTGAAATTATCTTGGATTGCTTTCCTTCAAACATGAATCTTTCGTCACTGCTGGATCCGATGTTTTTATTGCCAAATGACAGGACCACATGTGAGGGGTATTTTCAGGCAGCAATATATGGTGCTGAAGCAAGAGAAGGCAATAAAGCTTTAGGTTTTGGTAATGCACTGAATGGCTTACTCCCTTTTCCAAGAAACAATTCCAGAAACAAAATGTTTTCTCCTGAGCTTAAATGAAAAGCAGATACAACAAAGGCTTTAAACTGAGAAATAATAGATTCCCTGGCATCAGGTACTGAAGAAATTGCACATTATTTAGACTTCTCAAAAAATTGGCTATGCTTCTTAGCTGGGGGTCCAAAAATTCTCTGGAAATTATTGTCTATGTTAACCATAAAACTACTAAACAGTTTATTATTGTCAAATTCACTTAAAATGAATAACCTTGATCTCTAAGTAATTCCCTTTAGGGAATCTCCTGTGGTAAGAATATATTCTAGAAGTCCATTGTTAAGCATTTCAATAAATCAATATGATTGAGGAAAATTTGATATTCCTATGGAAATTTCCATGCTTTCATTGCTCTTTCCATATCATTAAGATTAGTGATTCCCATGCTAAAGAATCTGGGACTGACATTTTCTCAGTTTAAAGTATAGTTTATGAATACTGATGGAAAGAATGTTACTGTGGAAATTCATTTGTTTTCCTTAGTCTACATTATCTATCTTCTTCTTCTCCTAGTTTACCTTAAACTCCTGTCAACCCAAATTAGTTCTGTTATCCAATCATAGCTATAGCCTACATATTTACCATGAGAGGGATGCAGGCCCCAAATATTTGCTTAACCTAGTTTTCTGATGGAGCCTTATAAAAGTTATTGTTGAGATCATATAGAGATGCTATAATACAGATTTTAGTGATAGGTAAACAGCCATCCCTGTTTGCCCAGGACTGAGGAGTTTCCTGGGACATGGGACAGTTCTCTGAAAACTTGAACAGTCATCCTAGTGTATTAATAATATACATTAAAAATTATATGAAAAATACCTAACTCGATAGCATAACATTAATTGTGAAATGTATATGCCAAGCAGGTCTTCACTTTTGGGGGGATTGACGTTAGGATTTAACTAATTCTTTGAAATATTACTTATTTAATTACTGATCATCTTAACAAGGAGATAATTGGATATTTCTGACTTTTAAAAAAATAAAATTTAGTTATTTATAGATACCTATATTTAGCCCAGATTTTACTATGTTAAAAATACAGAATTTGCTGTAAACCTTTTACATTATTTCTTAGTTTTCATTCAATAAGACATAAGAGATTACTGACCAAGAACCTCATTAAGAAATATTTTTTATTAATTTCTTTTCCAGTTGCTTATTTTCTGTGTTGAGATATTTACTTTTAGAGGTCACTAAACATATTTCTACTTCTTTGTAGTCTGAGCAGAGTAATTATGAAGTTCCCCATGTACTGTTTTTGCTGAGAATCAGACACTCAGGTTTTACATGTCTGAAAAATAAATCTCTTGTCAACACTCCTTACTCCTTTTTCTTTTCCCAGAGCTCTGGTTTGCGAAACAGGCTTGATGTGTGTTGGCTTTCTCTTATAGATAACTCTGCTCCCTCTCGTGAAATGCTGTAATCCAAAACTCCAAAGAGCTTGAATTATCCCAAATATTGAATATTTTAAGATTTATTTCAGTGAGACATAGAATGTGAGACAAAGAATACCTAGCAGATTCCTGGAGACTTTGAGCTTGGAGGAACCATCTTAGAAAAAAAGACTCTCCTTTCTTAAACGTTAATCTGAAGGGCTTTCCTTCTTTCAGAGTTGCAAAGAATCAATTTTAACCTGCAGGAGTAAAGTGGGTCATAATATTGAACATAAAAGGTTACAAAAGCTCATTAATTCACTCTGGTTATAACTAATAGTTGCATTGTATGGGCACACCTATCTGGTCCGTTTATTCCTGCTGATTGGACATGGAATGACAAATGCGTTGAATGCCCATTTCATTCCTGAAGGTGTGAAAGGAAAATAAAAATGGAGTTGGTACTAAGAGAGCTCTCTAAAATGGAGCCAGGGGGCCACTGAGGAAGTGTGACTTATGCACATCTCAGCCCAGATGAAATCTGACCTTTGACCACTTACTGTCTTAACATAGGCATCCAGAACATCTGTCCAAAGTTCCAGAAATGCAAGATACTTATCAAACACTTACCCTAAATAACTCATGACAGCCTATTCCTTAAGGACAAGTATTTCTTTTCTTGTGTCAGAGTACAGCCTCATGGCTTTCCCTTTATAAGCACCTGACTCTTTCTTTTCCCCAGAACATTCTTTCAGTTTTACCGATATCCGTGTTTCCCAAATTGCAATTCTTAAGACTCCAAATAAGACTCTTTTCTTATTTGCAGGCTTCTGTGTGTTTTTGTTTTGTTTTATTTTTGTTTTTTGTGGGTTTCTTTTGTTTGTTTTGGTCAACAAAGAAAGTGAGAGGAAATAGAAGGTCCCCTTCTTTAGGAACTTATGGAAATAGATGTTCTCATATTATATGTCAGGAGATGGCTGTATTACATGATAGAATTAGTTGTAACCACGTTTTCCTTTCTTTTGTAGTTCATGGGCTGTTTTGCCATACTGCACATGATCAAGGCCTCAACTGCCCTCTTTGGTCTTCTTCTCTTCATTCTGTAACAGTGAGCAGACCCTAATACAAAAAAGGGCAAAGGCAATAAAAATGGAAGAGATATAATTACTAAAAAAAAAAAAAAAGGGGCAAAGATTTGAACTGCATGCCATACCTAGTGTCAGGTGAAATCCCGCTTTCAGGAAGAACTAGTATCATTTCCTTTGTAGGTCCTACGTAGGATCAATCTCTCAGTATATATATATTTTATAATTATATTTTAATTATATAATTATATAAAATTATACTTTAAATATTTTAATGTTATTTAATTATATTTTAAATATTTTAGTTTTTAGTATATTTAATATTTTTAATATTCATATTATATATTTTTCCAATGATAAAAGACAGATTTTAATTATATCACAAATAGCTTTTTTAAAAAAATTGGTGTATAATTGCTTTACAATGTTATGTTAGTTTCTGCTTTACAGCGAAGTGAATCAGCTCTATGTGTACACATATCCCCTCCCTCTTGGACCTCCCTCTCAGCTCCCCCCATCCCACCCATCTAGGTCACCACAGAGAACTGAGCTGAGCTCCCTGTGCTATACAGCAGGCTCCCACTAGATATCTGTTTTACACATGGTAGTGTATTTATGTCAATCCCAATCTCCCAGTTTATCCCACCCCCTCTTCCCCCTCTGTGTCCACACATCTCTTTTCTATGTCTGTGTCTCTATTCTTGCCCTACAAATAGGTTCATCTGTACCATTTGTTCTAGATTCCACATATATGCATTAATATATGACATTTGTTTTTCTTTTTCTGACATTTCACTCTGTATGACAGACTCTAGACACTCTAAAACTCTTAGAGGAAAACATAGGCAGAACACTGTTTGACATAAATCACAGCAAGATCTTTTTTGACCCACGTCCTAGAGTAATGAAAATAAAACCAAAAATAAACAAATGAGACCTAATTAAACTTAAAAGCTTTTGCACAGCAAGGAAAACCATAAACAAGACAAAAGACAACCCTCAGAATGGGAGAAAATATTTGCCAACGAAGCAACTGACAAGGGATTAATCTCCAAAATATATAAACAGCTCATGCAGCTCAATATCAAAAAAACAAACAACCCAATCAAAAAATGGGTGGAAGACCTAAATAGACATTTCTCCAAAGAAGACATACAGATGGCCAAGAGGCACATGAAAAGATGCTCAACATCACTAATTCTTAGAGAAATGCAGATCAAAACTACAATGAGGTATCACCTCACAAGTAGCTTTTCACGACACTGATTTATACCTACAGATCTGGCTGTAGATATATTCCTTGAGTCTAAAATAGATATAGACAGATAGGTAGAAAGATAGATGGATAGATAAACAGATAGATAGGTAATCTTCTGTAAGGGAATAAAGCTGCATACTAACTCAGCAGTATTTCACGATGCCTTTTCCTACTGCAGTAATTCAGTCGCCTATTCAGGATTTCTACCTGACAGTTGCACAAGAAACGTTACTTGTTTTTGACTTTTTTTTATTATTTATTTTAAAAAATTAATTAATTAATTTATTTTTGGCTGAATTGGGTCTTCGTTGCTGCACGCGGGGTTTCTTTAGTTGTGGTGAGCAGGCGCGACTCTTTGTTGTGGTGCATGGGGTTCTCGTCACGGTGGCTTCTCTTGTTGCAGAGCACAGGCTCTAGGCACGTGGGCTTCAGTAGTTGTGGCTCGAGGGCTCTAGAGCGTGGGCTTCAGTAGTTGTGGCACACAGGCTTAGTTGCTCCGTGGCATGTGGGATCTTCCTGGGCCAGGGATTGAACCCGGGTCCCCTGCATTGACAGGTGGATGCTTAACCACTGCGCCACCAGGGAAGTCCCTTGTTTTTGACTTTTGAAGAGTAAATTTGTGTTTCTCTCTTTGGGTAGTAATGGGAAAACCAGGAAATGTGAATTTTAACCCCTAATGACCACCCTTAAGATTTTGTTTCCAGGTCATTCTTTTTTTTAATGGTTAATAGTCTTCCTTATAGTCCTAAGCAATGTATAGCAAGCTATCTACATCCTAAGAAATGTAAATCATACATTATCTTTATTCAGAATTAGAACATCTTCTGGGTTTTCCTCTCCAGAAAATTGTTCTTTAACCACATGTACTAAATTATTCATTCCCTGTCAGCAGTTTCTCAAATGGAGCCATGGAGGAAGCCTGAAGTGGTCAATGGTTAGCTGTTCTCTGGACAGTCATAAATATACAGTATGTGTAGCTAAGTACCCATGAACGAGGGCAGAGTGCCAGAAGTAATTAGGCATCAGGGCTGTGCAAAAGTAAGCTGAGGGATTAAAAAGGAAGTAAATAAACATGGCATTTCCTTCTGATGGCATCTTTTGTCAGGCATACTGTTTCCAAGGAAAGGGTAATAGTTCTTCACCAGACTTTAATACTGAAGCAAATTAACCATCCTATACTCGTGGGACCCAAAGAAAAGTCTTCTGAGTCTTTCTCCCTTACTTTGTTTAGATAAATGAATTAGACATGAGAGATCTCTAGGAATCTCTGTCTTCCAGAATTTCTATTGGGGAAGAAAATCTGAGGAATTTGACATCTTGGTGAAAGGAGAGCTAGTGAAGTCCACGAGAGCAATGCTGGAGGAAGTGGGACCTGATAAGTTCTGAGTCTTTCACGTCTTCTCAACTTTTTACTGAGGTTGCAGAAGAACCTGCTGTTCTCTGGCAAATAAAAATTGTATGTATTTAGGTTGTACAACATGATTTTTTGAGGTGTACAATGTGATGATTTAATATATGTATACACTGTAAAATAATTGCCACAGTGAAGGTAATTAACACATCCATTAACTCACACAGTTACCATTTGTGTGCATGTGTGTGTGTGTATGTGTGTAGAGTCTTAACAAATTTCAAATACACAATTTCAAATTTCTTAGGATCTACTGTCTTAGCAAATTCCAAATACACAATACAGTATTATTAACTACACTCATCTACAGAATGGGAGAAAATATTTGCAAAACATATATCTGATAAGGGGTTAATATCCAAAATATATAAGGAACTCATACAACTCAAATAGCAAAAACAAAACAAACAAACAAAAAACCCCAAATAATTTGATTGAAAAATGGCCAAAGGACCTGTATAGGTATTTTTCAAAGATGACATACGAATGGCCAACTGGTTCAACATCACTAATTATGAGGAAAATGCAAATCAAAACACAATGAGATATCACCGCACACCTGTTAGAATGGCTGTCATCAAGAAGACTAGAGATAACACACGCTGGCGAGGATGTGGAGAAAAGGGAACCCTTGTGCACTATTGGTGGGAATGAAGATTAGCGCAGTCACTATGGAAAACATTATGGAGGGTCCTCCAAAAACTAAAAATAGAACTACCATATGATCCAGCCATTCCACTGCTGGGTACATATCCAAAGGAAATACTATTCTTTTTTTTTTTGTGGTACCTGGACTTCTCACTGTTGTGGCCTCTCCCGTTGCAGAGCACAGGCTCCGGACATGCAGGCTCAGCGGCCATGGCTCACGGGCCCAGCCACTCTGCGGCATAGTGGGATCTTCCCGGACCGGGGCACGAACCCGTGTTCCCTGCATCGGCAGGCGGATTCTCAAACACTGCGCCACCAGGGAAGCCCAGGAAATACTATTCTTTGAACTTGCCAAGATCCCATGCTAAGCCTCAGAGACTTTGCATTTGCTGTTCTCTCTGCCAGGAATGCTCCTTCTCCAAATCTCAGAGTGGATCTTTCACCTTCCTCATTCCAGTCTCAGCTCAAGTGTCTTCTCAGGGAGGCCTTGCCTTGTAGACCACACTATCTGCTTTACTGTTTCCACTAGAACACTTATGACAGAGAGTCTGAGACTGCACAGCTGTATTCACTCACTCATTTAGTATCTGTCTCAGCCACTAGAATGTAAGTTCCACATGGGCTGGAGGCTTGTCTAGCTTATGACTGCACCCCCAGCCATATATACTTCAGGTGCTTGATAAATGCTTGTTGGTGAGTGAGTGATTGGATTTAGGGTAAAATAGAAAATGTCATATATTAACTCTTTTACCATAAGGAGGAAATACCAATTTTTCAAGTAAGAAGCACAAAGAATCTGTTTCTGGCTTTAACATATGCCAAGATCAGGTGAGAAATTGTAAATTATAATAGACACTAGATGGTCAGTTGTATTGGAACAAAGGTCCGACTGGGAAAAAAAATGACTCTTAAGATCGGAATCAGAAGAAGATCCTGGATATGCTTCCTCTGCAGGCAATCAGCATCATCATCATCCGCCAGGAACACATGCATTTTGACCAGTGAAACTGTACCTGCCTCTCTTCTGACGATACCTATAGGCAGCAGGGAAGAAGCAGGTGGTGACTGCACATGAGAACGAGCATGAGAAGGGGCGTAAAGATTATGGGGCCATATTGGCTCTAAGTCTCTTCCCAGCCTCATTTTAGTTAATCACCCAGGAGCATATGGCACTGATCACTCACTACTTCTTGAAAATATTCCTCCCTCTTGCCTTCTATGAAGATAGTTTCCTGATGTCTGTCTACTGCCCTGTTATCTTAACCAGCTCCTCTTCCTTCGTCTACCCCTTAAAAATTGGAGTTCACTAGAATTCTGCCCTCTGCCCTCATTCAAATCCTGCCTAATAGCCTCCCCTGTCATCTTCATGCTGATGATAATTCCTTAATATATGCCTCTAGCATCAACATTTCTTTTGGTTCCCAGGCTCGAATTTCCAACTGTTACTTGATATCTTTGCATAGATTTTCCTTTCGGTACCTCAGGATTATGATGTGTCAAACCAAGTACGTTATATCGTTTCTTCTACTTTTCTCATTTTATTGGATTGGCCAAAAACTTCCTTCGGTTTTTCTATACCATGTTATGGATATTTTCTAGTCAACTAAGGAGCTATCTACTTCTTATCCCACATCTCACTTGCTGTCTTTTGTTTTTCTCCTCATCTTTTTCTCAGTCACTCTGAAGCTTAGACTTTCATCATTTCCTATGTTGACTAATATAGTAACCAACATGGCTTCTGATATCATCATTTACCTTTCCTGCAAACTCCTTGCTTTTTTTTTTTTTTCCCAGAAGAGATTTCCAATTTCTTTATGAAGGCGTAGAAATTCTCCTGAAATCTGGTCCCAAATACCTTTCTAGCTTCACATGCTCAGTCTCAACACACCCAGCCATACTAGATCGTTTGTGCCCCTTGGGTGTCCCCGGGTCTATCTCCTCTGTGCCTTTAAGCGCACCCTGGTCTCAGTTTATGTTCCTTTCCTTGATTCTTTACATATAAAAAAATCCCATTCACTCTTTGAGATGCTGTTTAAACGTCTACTATGAAGCCTCCCTTTGCACTTTGAGAGCTCATGTCTCTCTATTTATTTAATTCTACCTTGTGTTAGGATGGCTTTCTCCCTCACTAGACTGCAGTCCCCATTCAGATCAGCTGCCTGACCTGTCTCTCTGATTCCCTTCTTAGCATCTTCTAGTATAGTGTCTTGACTATAGTAGACATTCAATAAATGTTCCTTAAGATGACCTCTGTTATATGTCTTGGGCTCATAGTAAAGTGCCCATTCTAAGTGATGGCTGATAAACTATTGAAGATTCATTGTCTCATACTTGTAGGATGCCATTCATAAGCTCTTCACGTTTGGCAAAGTGGTTAAGACGTGGGCTATAGAATGAAGCAGATCTGGGGTTGAGTCCTGGCTTTGCCATATACTAGTTCTGAAGCCTTGGGCAAATTACTAACCTCTTGTAAACTTCAATTTATTTACATACAAATGGGGCATAGTAATATTAGATAAGAATATCTAATGTAGGGTGGTTGTTAGGACTGATGAAATACTAATATAAAGTACTTAGCACACTGTCTAGCACATAGTAGGTTTTCAATAAAAACGACTTATTATTTCAAGCTTCTAAATAGTTACGTCCAGTCCAAAGATATCTTCATATCGAATGTTAGCTGGAGAGCACACTTCCCATGTAACTCCTTTATGTCTTCGGAAATAATAGATGTGTCTCATGATACAACGTCTTTGATGGTATAATTTCTTGATATGCTTCTTGTCATTCTTGTCTTTTGTCTATGGTCTTTTGAGAAAGCAAGACAAATAAGTATAAACATTATTCATGGCATAAACAATGCTCATCAATGATATGAAAACAAAACAATTGTAACCTGATGTGGATTACAAGGATAGCACACTGGAGTCACCAAGATTGTCCTTTTTACTTTCCTTTTGAACAGCCATTGAAAGCTAAATTAATTTAGATTGCTGAAATATAATCTTGGCTACAGTTTCTGGCATCTTAAAGCCAAAAGTAAAATTGCAGTTTAATTGGTTTCCCTGACTTTGGCAATAAATAGTATAATAGATTTTACTTAGGAAATTTTGACATTTCCAAAAGAATCATGATTTTTTTTTAACAGTCTCTAAAAGACTATATTTAAACCTAGGAAGAAAGAGAAGGAGAGAAAGAGGGAGAGAGAGAGAGAGAGAAATAATCATGAGAGAAGTATATATTCTGGCTCTGGACAAGTATACTTTTTGGACAAGAAATTGGGCAGAGGTGGTGTTTGTAAGGCAGTTTAAGCTTCATGAAAGAAAACTGGCATTACAAACACAAATTATCTGCATATGTGTTTATGTGGCATCTATCTATATGCTGTAAAAGAATTTAGAAAGAGATATTAAATTGACGTTATTGAACATGAAGATTATCAGGTTAGCACTCCAAGGAGCACTGTATCCTGGAATCTCTAAGGAATCCCCAGAGTTGTCTAGCCAAGTCCTCTCCTCTGCCCAGAAATATACTTAAGGTCTACAAGGAAATGGCTTCTCTGGGTTCATCTAAAGGCTTTCCACAGGTAAAACCTGTTGGTTGATCTCAATGTGTAATAATCTTTCCTGGGAAAAATGCTTCCATTTCCTGAAAATCTAGTCATCATTGGTGTGAGGCTACTATTTTTGTGCCTCTCTTATCTGAACACAACTGTCTTATTTGCATGTGCACTTAAAAATTGCTATTAAAGAGTGACTAGACTTACTGTAGTGATCATTTCACAATATATACATATTTTGAATCATTATGTTGTACACCTGAAACTCATATAATGTTATATGGCAATTATATCTCAATAAAAAATAGTAATGTATGTGCATGCAAATAGTTAAAACAGGATAGAGGTGTGCACATGGGAACAGGAAATTTTCCCTTTCCTCACCCTTGTCTTACTCCTCAGAGAAAACTTTTTGATCTCAGGACCCTTTTAGACTCTTAGAAATTATTAAAGACCCCAAAGAGCGTTTGCTAATCTATCAATATTTATCACATTAGAAACTGAGAAAATTATAAAATATTTATTTATTAATCCATTTAAAAATGATAATGATAAACCCATTGCATATTAACATTAAAAATGCCATTTAAGGAAAAAATAATGAAAAAGATTTTCCATGATAGTGAGAAGAATAGTATTGTTTGTTTTTGTACATCTCTTTAATGTCTGGATTAATACAAGGCAAGACGATTCTCATCTCTGCTTCTGTGTTCAATCTGTTGTAATATTATTCATCATGTAGCCTCTAGAGAACTCCACTGTACAATGATGTCAAAGTAAGATTGAAAAAGGAAAATAACATTTTGGTATTATCAGGAAAACAGTTTTGACCCGTGGATCCCCTGAAAAGGGTCTGTGGACTCACTTGGTCCTGGGCTATATTTGGAGAATCACTTTCTCCAACAAAACTATTTTGGACCATTTCTGGATTTGTCTTTTCTGATTATTAAGTATTAATGTTACATATTATGCTTACACCTCTAGTTGTTTACTTTTTAGTTAAATTTGTATCTGATCGCTCCCCCTCCTTAAATTGTCTCCTGATAATTGTTAGACACTTCTCTTTCCTTCCAATTATATAAGATGAACCCTTTGGTCCCCCTCCTCCATTTCTTCTTTTCCTTTCTCTTTTCAAAATCTGCCAACTGTTAGGACTTTACATGTACCAGTACTTTACATGGTCAAGTTTTATAGCTTGAATTCTTTGCCATTGTTATAAACAGAGCTTTCATGTCATTTCTGTAAATTGAATTTGAAATGGAAACTAATAAGCATTTAAAATATGATGATTATGTAAATATTTGTATGTGTAAAAATCCATGGAAAAAGAAACAGAATCAGAAGAGTTGGCATCATTTATGTGGTGGGTGAGAAGCACTATCGCTTTTTTAAAAAAATATTTATTTCTGTATTTGCAATGTTTTTTTTTTTTTTTTCTTTTTTTTTGCGGTACGCGGGCCTCTCACTGTTGTGGCCTCTCCCGTTGCGGAGCACAGGCTCCGGACGCACAGGCTCAGCGGCCATGGCTCACGGGCCCAGCCGCTCCGCGGCATGTGGGATCTTCCCGGACCGGGGCACGAACCCGTGTTCCCTGCATCGGCAGGCGGACTCTCAACCACTGCGCCACCAGGCAAGCCCTGTATCTGCAATGTTTATGAATGCTTGTAATGTTTATATTCATGTATTACTTGAGTAATTTAAAAATACAAATACATTTTATAAATGGTTAAAAAAAAAAAGAAAAAGAAACAGAATCTTACATCCCTAAATCTGTACAGTTTGGAAGAAGATGCTCTAAGCATAAAAGTCAAGCATGTTGTCTTTCTCAGATGTCTGTTGCCCCAAACAATGACTTTTTTTTTTTGGCCATGTGGCTTGTGGGATCCTAATTCCCCAACCAGGGATCAAACCTAGGTTCCCGGCAGTGAAAATGCAGAGTCCTAACCACTGGACTGCCAGGAAATTCCCAAACTGACATTTTAATATGCTTCCTACTTGGATTGTAAATTTCTTCTACAGTTTTAAATTCTTTTTAGTTTCTAAATGCCTTTTGTGGTTTTTGTTTTTTTCAGAAAATAACTTGTGCCTTAAAAAACTATATTCCTAAGATAATTTAGTTTCTTAATTACGCTATTTGTTATATACACCAATATGTGTCCTAGGCCTGCTGTAGAGGCATTATTATGGGTTCTCTTGGATCTTATTTCTTCCTTTTTTTTTGGTTTCCTTCTTAATTTAACTGTAGTGTATCTTCAAGTAATGTTTTTTTTCACAGAAAGGGAAATACACCTACTGATTATCTGTAGGTACAAAAATGTTTTTATAACCTCTTTACAGTTTGATTGAAACTTTGGCTAGGTACAGAATTCTAAGTTGAAAATAATTTCCTGTTTTATCTGTGAAGGCATTGTTTCCTTAGTTTCCAAGAGTCAGTGTGTCTGATGAGAAATGTGATACTAATCTGTTTTTTCTTCCTTGTAGGTAACTTCTTTCTTCCTGTGGATACTTTTTGGTCATTTTGTTTGTCTTGCTATGCTGAAGTTTTTTAAGTATGCCCTTAGGTATGGGTGTGATTTCGTTTTTCCTGCTCTGCCTGCAGTGAGACAGTTTAATTTGAAGACTTCTGTTTTTGGTTCTGACAAGTTTTATTCTATTATTTCTTTTATTATTTCTTTCTCTTGATTTTATGTTTGTCTCTGGAACTCTTATTAAGTGGAAATTAGATATCCTTGATTGATTATCTTTTTGTCATTTTTCTCTCATATTTTAAATAATTACATCTTTTTTCTTTACTTGTGCATTACCTTAACTTTTTCTTCCAGATTTCTAGTGAAAATTTATCTTGGCTATCAGATTATTATTTTCCAATAGCTCTTTCTTTCTTATTACTCCTTTTTGAGCCTTTTCTTTATGTGTTATTAAAACCTTCCTTGATGTCATTGACAACATTAATTAAAAATTCTCTTGATTGGATCTGAATTATTTTTGTTTCCTCTTGAGTCAGTTCTATTTATTCAGCTTGATCCTTTTCCTTGGCTTTGCTGGTCTTCCCGATGTGTCTGATGACCTCGGTTTTCTGTTTATATTTGTGAATGAAGAGTGAGGTTTGACTCATACAGATAAGTGCTTTGCTGTCCACCTGACTTTACTAACCTGTCTCCTGAATGAGAGAGGTAACTGGAACAGGAAAGCAAAATTCTCCACCCTAACTCCCTAAGACTTGCTAAAATACTGAGGGCTCTGCTATGTGTCTCCAGTCCCTGACTTGGAAGCCTTAATTCTTTTAAGGCAGATAGCTCCGTTTCTTCACAGCATAATTTTCTGCTGCAGCTTGGGTGCATATGACCCTGCTGCACAGGAAGGAGTGGGACAGCCACTCAATGCAGGCATACTGCAAACAGTTCTTCAACCCATCGCCCTGTTTTCTCTCCTTCTTTATTCTTGCTCTCACTCTCTGTTTATTCCTACTTCTGCTCTCTATCGGCTGTCTGGGTTAGGACAGGGCTGGAAAGAGAGCTCAGCAATGAGGAATTCTTCTATTCCACTGATGTTTTCTCTTGAGGGTCTCTAGGCTTGTAATGCAGTGTTCCTTAGTGTATTTTTGGCCCCAGTTAAACAAGGTGGTCAGTAGCTTTGCTTTCAGCCTGGTTGAAATAGCATGTCTGGTCAATTCTCATTTTCTACTTATACCCGGAGAAGACAGTTTTGCAGCCTCATGAGACCAGATGGGCATGTGTAGGCAAGCACATCTAACTGACACATTAATTGGTGAAGCATCCTGCTGAAGAATTCATAAATGGTTTGCCCTTTATGATTTCCAACATTATTTGAGGAAACCTGACACCAAGACCTGCAAACTTGGCTCCATTTGAAAGAGGTACGGAGTCCCCTAGAAGTACAGGGAGGCTCCAAAAGCAGTTCTTTGGAACATAAGCTGCGTTTTGGGGCAGAGAGAAAGAATTCTGCATGTTAATTAAGATGAAACAAGCTTGATTTAATGAATGCACGTGCATTTTTACAGCAGCTTTCTAAGATGACACTCTCAATGATGTACATAAGCCTTTATGAACAAAACAAGAATGTTTGCCAAATGATATTTTTAGGAAGCATTTAATGAGTGCCAATAGCTTACAGGACACTGAAAGGAGAATAACAAGTGTTGCATTTTATCGATGTCAGTAATAGCTTGTAAATCTCAGATGTGACTTCACACCCAGGGGTTGCTTCACTGCCCGGAATGAAAAGCCATTTTCAAGGGAACTCCTGGCATCCGTTTTAAGAGAACGGCGTGCATGGCCACACTGCGAGGCTTCGTCTGAAAGGCAGAAGTGGCAGCTGGTGAGTACACAAGCCTCTCACCTCTGGAGGTCTGAGTTTATAACTCAGCCTTGCTTTGGCCACAAGAAATAACGTACTTGGTTCATTCTCTCCCTGCTTAGCCTCATTAGAAAACCACCACATCATCTGGCTTGGTTTGCTCCAACTGGCAGTGTCTGTTGAAGGGGAGGCCAGGGGTTGGGTAAACAGGACCCGGCTGAGGTGTGCTGGCTCTGCCTGCCACCTGCCTGGACGTGTGCTTGCTTCAGGCCAAGCGCTATTAATCCTTCTCTGTCATGAACATGAAATCCATGTCAAACTGTTTTTTATCTTAAAACCACTTCATTAGGTATTTGCTCTTCTGAAGTTGGAATTGGCAAAGGGTTAAAACCTGAGACCGATTGTAAGTAAAACTGTTAACTGCCATGGGGTCCTATTTTTGAAAACATTTTGTTTTTATCTCACCGGGGTACTCCCTAGCCATTCGTGTGTTACAGTTGGTTTTTTTTCCGCTTTTTTTTGTGGATTGGAAGTAAGGTGTGAGTGTTTAAGGTTTTTCATCTGAGACTGTAAAAATAATGGGAAGAGTGGAAGCCTTTTTTTTTTTAACATCTTTATTGGAGTATAATTGCTTTACAATGGTGTGTTAGTTTCTGCTTTATAACAAAGTGAATCAGCTATACATACACATATATCCCCATATCTCCTCCCTCTTGCGTCTCCCTCCCTCCCACCCTCCCTATCCCACCCCTCTAGGTGGTCACAAAGCACAGAGCCGATCTCCCTGTGCTATGCCTTTTGAAACAGCTTTAAGGGAAACAAAGGATTATCAGTGCTATAGGGTGGGAAGATACTGACAAATTCTGCTCTTTCTGCACCATGAATCCTAAGGACTATCTTGATCCAATGACAATAGGAATCTCCAAGGTTTTATATTTGAGATACAAAGTTTCCTCATCTGCTTTTCTGCTGCACCACACCAGGGCCCCTGCTCCAGCCCAGGCAGATCCTCACTTTCTGTTCTTTTCTTTCGTGGACGGCATCCACCCCTCCACCCTCTCTTGTCTCTGCCCAGCTTGGCCGCTGCACCTGAACATAAGCATGCTGGCCCGTTCAGTTTTAAAATTGTCTCCAAATTAGCCTCAAACCTCCTAAGTTCTTATTAGGATTTTAAAAACTTTCACTGAAAATAAAATTACACATTGTCATGAAGTCAGATCAAAGAACCAACAGGGAGGAATCTTTTTTAAATTTTGGGACAAAAGAGATTCAGGAAAAATTGATTTCAGTATTTTAAGGGGATACACCCTGATTGTCCCTTGACAGATCTGTTTTTAAGATAAGCTGTAAATGATCTGTCATTCACTTTGCTGCTCCAATTCTGCCATTTGGGGAGGGAGGGCAGAAACTTTTAAGAAGCTGAGATTCAAGAGGAAAAACCCACAGAGGACACAGAATCTCTGAGGCTACATTCCTTGACCCACTAGAGGCAAAGAAGTAAAGCTATAAGATGTGTTTCTACTGGCAATCTAAAAGACAAAAGTCTTTCTGGAGGGGCTTTGTCTCTGAATGATATTTTCAAATTCTCACAGCAGAGTAGAGAGACTAGAGGAGTAATCAGAGTTCACACCTTAAATGTCACTTCCTTCATTAAACCTTTGTCACCAAGGAGTCCCCAGGGATCGCTCCCCCTCACTTTTGAATTTAGATCTCTACCAAACACTTGTTCCACAAATATTTATCCAGCACCGTCTATTTGCTAGGTACTGGAATAAGTGCTGGGGATACAGTGATAAGTAAAGTAGACATCGTCTCATCTTGGAAGGAGCTTACGTTCTAGTGACAGAGACAACCTATATGTTCTCAGTTTTATCCTCCTTGCAAGAGTCTGAGTTTCATCCTATTTGCAAGCTAACAAGTTAGCCGCTGGAGTTTCACGAATGCTGTTAGAAGAGATGAGGCACCTGGATCAGAGATAAAGGTCATTTTATTACTCAGAGTAATAGCAGTTGCTGGAGAGTCAGCATTTATGTGCAAGTTCTTCAAAGCCCACTTCCCGCAGGGTGCATGTGAAGAGGGCCAGATGATACCTGCAAGGGCAGGAGAGGACCGCTCCTGTTTAGCAGTTTAGGAGCCTGAATCCACAATAATGGGCAGTAAGCATGCCTGGCCTTTATTTTGGAGAGAGACATTATCTTTTATTATGCTGGAAAGTAAGCATGCCTGCCCTTTTCCCTAGAGGGAGACCCTGTCTCTGCCTTCCAAAGCTGTTCACTATATAAACATCCTGAAAAAGGTGGTCTGGAACAAAAAGCTCTCAGTGCCTCATTTGCAAGACGTGCAGAAACAAGAGAGACCTGTGGAGAATTCTTTTCCAACAGTTCAAAGCCATGGGCTGATTCATCAGATTAGAGACAGCTCTGCTTATAGGGGTGAAAAGCAGTTTTTTCAGATGCTGCCTCCTGGGACTTTTGGATGTGACCACAATACTAAAAGGGGCATGTCTTTGGGTGGGACAGAGGAGGAACAGGACTGAGCCAAGGAAACCTCTGATGTGTCAGTTCAGTTGGCAGCTTCCAACAGTCCTATGACAACATGAAACATTAACTATGCATCTCATGATTAGAAGGTTGGGCTGCAGGTGTCAGCCACGCCAGCCACCAGGGTGACCAGGCATCCATCCAGGGTGTTGGATGAAGGGCTTGGAGAAGAGATGAGAGCTAGGCATGGAATAGTTGCATTACAAAAAAACAAACCTGTTTTTGATGTGAATTAGTTTAAATAAGTGTTTTGTGTTGGCCAGGATATATTTTATTTGAGCCTGATATACAGGAATTTAGAAACAGCCATATGGATTTTCTTGAACGTTGGTAGAAACAAAATGTGCTTCTAAACTCTCTGCCAAGTTTCAGCCTTAGTTAATTTTTATGGATGAGTTTAAACTCCTAAAAAACAAATGCACAGTAGAAGAGCTGATGTAGACATCGACTTAACTGTAAAAACATGCGGTGGAAGCTGAGACAGACATCATGGAATTTTGCAGGAAGAGTTTGATAAAGGTGCATTTGGTATGAGGATAAATTTGAAACAGAAGTAAAATGAAGTAAAAATAAGAAAATACTTACTGGTGAGAAGGATGTGTAAAATGAGTTATAATGTCTCTTAATCAGCAATCCAAGAATCCAGGATGTGTATTTCCTGAAATTCTCAGTGCATATCTGTCTGGAGTAACAAATTGACCTGATGAAAATTGTTGTTGATAGGATTCTTGTCTGAATTCTTCCTCACTAATACCGTTCACAAAGTAGTAGCTGTATAACTAATTTTCCAGGCTGCCTAGGAGAGAAGCTACTGTGCATTTATTTAGTCTTAAATTTTTTTTTTTAATCCCCCTTCTATATACTCGCTGTGCCAAAGCTTGCCATATGTGTGCTGGAAAAGAATATTTGTGTTTAATTTTTTTTAACATCTACAGAGTGCTTTTGCTACATTGTTGTGTTGGATCCCATTTGTTCCTAAGAATTACACTTTGCATAGAGGAATTATTATCTCCTTTTTACAGATGAAGAAACTTGAGACAAGTGGAACCTCAGTGATTGCCTAGAGCCATATCACTAATGAGAGCACAGGATAATGAATTGTCAAAAAAGACTCCAACTTGGTTCCTCTTGAAACAACCTCATCATGTAAACAGCTTATTTACTTGGTGAGATGGCAACTTCTAGTTTTAGATAAACATTACAGTGAAATTATCTCCATTAAAAAATAGTAATAAAAATATGTAAATAAACAACACACACAAGTGTTTTCTGTGGTTCAGTTTTATAAGAGGAGAAATTATACCCGTTCTTTCAGTGCTTCAAAAATAAAGAAAAGGAGAGAATTAAAGGGAAAAAAAAGGATGCCAGGCAATGCCTGAGATTCTTTTTGGAACTTAATTTCTGGCCTATGAAAACTTAAGAAGAAGGGGCAAAACTGCTGGAAGATTTGGAATTCAGGAGATCACGTTCTCTTTTAAGAAATTATACATCCTATTTTGCTGAATGATTAGGGGAAAACATAAAAAATTCATTTACTTAGTAAATATAGTCTAAGAAAACAAACGTTTTTTAACAAGGAGATCAATTTTAACTACTCAGAAGATGTTAAATATATTTAAACAAATTTAATTCTATCCCATACAGTTTTGAATGATTTCTAGTTTAAGAGATAAACAAATTTTAGGGCTGGTTTAGTACTAAATTCAATGGCAACTGACATTTTCATGGTGAAGAAAGCTTTACCATCATACAGATAATAAATTCAGCAGGAGCTTAGCAAATAGAATTAGAAAACTGTGCCAGTATTAACATAATCATGAATTTTTAAATCTTTATGCAAAGAAAGTTGAAGTCAAAATGGATATAACTGCCATACCTCTTCTGCTACACTGAGAATTATGACAGTCATAAAACACAAAATAATATGAGACCACAGAGATCCATTCTGCCTATGCTTCTGTTTCTGATAGTGACCAAGAGATAGATTAACCAAATCCATTGCTTCCTGCAATGGCTATGGTAAACTTTTAAATGAAAGCCCCCCTTCTCCCTAACCTCTCCCTCCATATACAGACACAGAAATATGAAAGGCATAACTTGCCTCATCCTGAAGATGGGAAAGGTGGAAATAAGTTGAAACTTAATAAGGCTTAGAGAATGAATTTATGGTTACCAGCAGGGAAGGGGGGGAGGGGTAGATTGGGAGTTTGGGATTGACATGTATACACTGGTATATTTAAAATAGATCCTCAACAAGGGCCTACTGTATAGCACAGGGAACTCTACTCAATATTCTGTAATACCCTAAATGGGAAAAGAATTTGAAAAAGAATGGATACATGTATATGTATATAAGTGAATCACTTTGCTGTACACCTGAAACTAACACAACATTGTTAATCAACTATACTCCAATATAAAATAAAAATTAAAAAAAATAAGGCTTACAGGATTTACCAAAGTTCACAAATACTATCATGGCTCTTTGTGTGGTTCCCTGCTCCCAAATACAAGCACTACGAGATATCCTAGTGCTTAAAATTTCACCAGTGGATTTATTATTTTGGGTTTCAAGTGCCTTTGGGTCATTGAGAATCTTTCTGGGAGAAATAACACCCAGTATTGGGTCTGACACACAGTGAATGCCCAATAAATGTTTTTAAATGGAATTTTTATTACCTTCTTATGGGGATTAGTTGACAGCTAAGTGAGAGTAAGTTAGGTCCTCAGTTAAGACTGGGAGCAAATAGAGAGTATCTCAGAAGCCAGGAGTGAGGATATGGGATATGAAAGAAAGCACAAAGGAAACCCTTTGTTCAGTTCACATATTCACTGAGGTTTGTCTTTCTTATAAATAATTTTTCAGAACTTATTTTCTCTTCCTTTTATTCTTTCTCCTTTACAAATTTTTCACTTTTATGTCCTCTTTCTCCCTTCCGTTTCTTCCTCATATGCCTAGTTCCCAAATGGATTTAAAGGTGTACTAGAAGTCAGCATTATTAGAATCATAGGTATTATGAGCGATAAGTAATTTGTATGGATGGTAAACTAGAATTATTTCAGCTATGCATCAATTCAGAGAATTTTCTGTATCTTTCTTATGCCTTTCCTCACTGCTTTTCAGGATGTTTAGAGACATTAACACATTTGGAAATAGTGTACATTTCATTCTGAATTCACAGAGGAGCAGCCAACTTGCCTTACTGTCTTTTCCTTTAATCCCATAGTTAGCATTAAATAAATCTTTACTGATGTCAGAGGGTGGTGAGATCACTACTTAATATTTAAAATAAAAAGACAGCACTGAATTTGTTTATAAGGGAGAACTATGCGTGAGAAGTCTCCCTGAGAAGAGTAGACTGCTGATGTTATATAGGGTTTTTGAACCGCATGGGGTTCAGGGATTGGCCTACTTTGAAAGGCATAAGTAGGTTGACATCATCTGTTTAAGCATGATTATTCAAGTGAGATTGTTGCTGATTGGTTGGCATTCAGAGGCATTTTTCTTAGAGTGAGTTTGTTTCTCATTGGCTGACTTTTTGAAGCGAAGACCTGTTATTGATTGATTGGCTTGCAGAAGCATGTTAATTGAAGCAAAATTGTCATTGATCAATTGAATAAATGTAAAAGTGGTTCTGATGGCTACTTGCTACCGCAGCTATAGAACAATCATTCTCTGTCCTAAGATTGTGAGAGTATCTTTGTTTGCACTCTCCCATTTTGGTCCTTATTCAGATGAAGCTGCAGGAAGATTGCCAAGATATATACTACTGTTGTTTATTCTCAGGAAGATGAGATTTCATCTTTGACCAACATGTTTTCATTTTTTAATTATTTGTTAAATCATCTGTTTGGACGGTGGCTGTGCAGAATCATTTAAGACAATGAATAACAAATGTTGAATAACTGTGGCACAAACAAGTATAACTAGAAGTGTTACAAAAAGGGCCTAGAAGACACTCTGGAACCATGACTCAAGATTTCTCAGGCCTGGTCAGGAAAATAAGAATTCCTGGAGTCTAATTTAGAAAGAATACTTTTTCTTTTAGCTTAAATATATATCATTCCATCTCACCTGTAACATTAATCCAGGTATAACATGAAGTGGAAACAATGGTGTAGAATCCTCCTAGTTGACCAAAGTAAATAAATAATAAGTAAACAAACAAACAAATACACACACAAATAAAGAAAATCCAAGGCTATTGTATTGGATTAAGGAATTAAATTGGCTTATTGTGCCCTCATTGCCTGAGCTGATTTGTTAGTGAGGAAACAAATATTTTTGATGACTACACCAAGCTATCTAGCTCATCTTTAGGAGAGTTATTACTTATTTCTCCAGTCATTTTCTGCTGTGTTTATTAAAAAATAAAATAGACAATTTCATGGAAGGTCTGAGTTAAGAACAAAACAAGAAAAATTATATAATATTAAGTATGGTAAAGGAAATATAACTCTAAATATTAATAAGATTAATAAAATTTTATGAATGTTATATGGAACTGTCTGGTATAAATTGGAAATTTTATCACATAGTTTATTAGGTAATTTAACAAGCAAAATATAAATACCAGATTTTTCCCTAAAAAAGATAAAAAACCTAAGTAGACTAGTTGCTGTAAAAGAAATTAGAAATGTTGTTATAAAATGTTACAGAACACTCAGTATTTTTAAACATATGAGGCCCAGGTGGTTTTACAACTGTGTTCTAAGTAACATTCGAAAAGAAATAATTCGTGCATAATACAATAATTCAGGATCACAGAAAAACTACAAATACCATTTACAAAGCTAGCATAACCTTAATGTCAAACTCAATACTGACAGTATAAAAATTATAGATCTAGAAATGTATAGGCAAATAACATTTAGCAGTGTATTAAAAGAATAATACATCAAGTAAATTTTGTTCCAGGAATGCAAACATGGTTCAATTAAAAAAGGCGAGCAACATAACTCATTTCATTATCATATGAAAGAAGAAAAAAAAAAACACTATCATTCTACCAATAGTCTTTAAAAAGCGGATTAAATTAAATTTAAAATTAACTGCATTTATAATAAATAATGCTAAGAAAAATAGTGACAGAGGAAATTATCACAACACAGTAAAACCACTTATCAAAAAGTTTGACAGCAAGCCTCAAAGTAAACAATAAAATATTAGCGTTATTCTCATTTAAAGTAAGACTAATGCTAGGATACTCTCTGTTTTCCTCACTATTAAGTGCTGTTTTGGAGGTTCAGACAAAGCAATGAGACAAGAGAACAAAGGAGTGGTATAAATATTAAAAGGGACAAACATCCTTATTTATTTATTTACTGGCTGTGTTGGGTCCTCATTGCTACACTCAGGCTTTCTCTAGTTGCTGTGAGCAGGGGCTACTCTCCATAATGTGCAACTTTCTCATCATGGTGGCTTCTCTTGTTGCAGAGCACAGGCTTTAGGCATGTGGGCTTCAGTAGTTGCAGCATGTGAGCTCAGTAGTTGCAGCACATGGGCCCTAGAGCGCACGGGCTTCAGTAATTGTGGCGCGTGGGCTCAGTAGTTGTGACGTCCAGGCTCTAGGGCACACAGGCTTCAGTAGTTGTGGTGTGTGGGCTTCAGTAGTTGTGGTGCATGGGCTCAGTAGTTGTGGCTCGCGGGCTCTAGAGTGCAGGTTCAGTAGTTGTGGCACGTGGGCTAGTTGCTCCGCGGCATGTGAGATCTTCCTGGACCAGGGATCGAACCTGTGTCCCCTGCAATGGCAGGTGGATTCTTAACCACTGCGCCACCAGGGAAGTCCCAAAAGAGACATATATCCTTAATTGCATGTAATTCAAGTGATTCTACTAAAGGTATTAGAGTTTGGTAGAGTGGCTGGATATAAGATTACTGTAAAAACAAGTTGATTGTTCTTCTTCATATTAGTAAACAGCTAGAATGGAAGGAATGCATTTAAAAGAACATTTAAGGATTTGTGTGGACAAAACTATAAGACATTATTGAAGGTTCTAAATAAATGAAGAGACACGCCCTGTTCCTGAATTGGATGAGTTAATATTATGAAACTATCAGTTACTCAAAAATGAATATATAAAATCGAGTTATATATGTTCAATCAGAGTTTTCACATGTAATTTTTAAAATAGGAAAAAAATTTTAAATTCACCTGGAAGAATATATGTTACAGAATTGCCAACAATTCTTGGGACAATATTAGTGGTGGGATTCTTTCATTACCAGATATCAAAGCTTATTATAAAGCTGTTATCTATAATCAAACCTGTGCAGTTTGGCACAGAAGTAGATGAGTAGATGAGTAGAGCCAAATAGAGAGTACATGTGTATAGTAGAGCCTAATATATTATGAAGATGACATTTCAGTTCAGTGGGAAAAATGATATGTTTAATAAATGGTGCTGGCAGAAAGACAATTTAGTTGGGAAACACAAAGTTAGATTCTTATCTGTTGTCATATATTAAAATAAGTCAGTCAATGAAGGCAGTCAAAAGGTACAAACTTCCAGCTTTAAGATAAATAAGTACTAGGGACGTAATGTACAAAATATAAGTATAGTTAACACTGCTGTATGTTATATATGAAAGTTGTTGAGAATAAATCCTAAGAGTTCTTATCACAAGAAAACAATTTTTTTCTATTTTTAAAAATTTTATATCTATATGTGATGATGGATGTTCACTAAACTTATTGTGATCATCATTTCATGATGAATGTAAGTGAAATCATTATGCTGTACACCTTCAACTTATACAGTACTGTATGTCAGTTATATCTCAATAAAACTGGAAGAAAATAAAAGTGAAAAAAAAGGAAAAGAAAAACTAAGACAGAAGGAACACAAAGAAATAAATAGATGGATGACTGTAGAAAACAAATTTCTCTATATGTGGAACTACATCGTTAAAAAAGTCAAATGACAAATGCGGAGAAAATGTTTTCAACACTAATAACAAATAAAGGGTTACTGTTGCAAACATTTAAAGTATTGCTACACGTTGATTAGCAAAAAGACAAAAAGCCTAGTAGAAAAAAAATAAAGTCAAATGTCCTATAAATATTTGAAAATGTGATCAAACTTACTAGTAGTCAAGAAAATACATCATAAAGCAATAATGAAACATAATTTTCACCCATTATATTGGAAAACATTAAAGAGCTTGATAACATTAATATTCATATTTACCTGGAGTGAGCTCATTTAATCTTCAGGAAAGTTATTTGTCAGCAAATTCCTCTTTTGGGACTATGTCCAAGAGAAATACTTGCCCAACTGCATAAGGAAACATGTACAGTTGACCCTTGAACACTACAGGTTTGAACTGCGCGGGTCCACTTTAACATGGGGGAACTCAGCTCAGTGCTTTGTAATAACCTAAATGGGAAAAGAATTTGAAAAAGAATAGATACATGTATATGTATAGTTGAATCACTCTGCTGTACACCTGAAACTAACACAATATTGTTAATCAACTATACTCCAATATAAAATAAAACTTAAAAAAAATTTAGAATATTATATAGTAAAAAAAAAAAGTAAATACTACAGTACTGCACTATCCACCAGTGGCTGAGAATAGGGAAGAAACACGTATATAGAGGACCAACTATAAGTTACATGTAGATTTTCTTCTGCGAGGTGGGTCAGTGCCCCAAACCCTATGTTGTTGAAGGGTCAACTGTATATGGATGTTTGTAGTATAAACACCTGGAAACAAACCCTGAACGTCTATCAGTTTAAAGAATTACTGAAAATATTTAATTTAAGAAATCCACTTTGTAGAATATGATGCAGGTCAACTCAATTATATATATGTGTATATAATATGTATATTCATCTACAGGCATGTCCAAGATACATTTTTAAGTGAAATAAAACAAGTTGCAGAGTAATATATAAAGAACAATCTGAATTTTTAAAAATATGAAGTAAGCAAAATTCAATATATGTATATATATGTTGGTATATACCTTAATGAGTATAGAGACAAGATTAGATACCACACAGATGACATTGGTAATCTCTTGAGATGGGATTGATTGCGGTTAATGGAGATTATTAATTTTTCTTTTTACTACCTCTCTATTGTTTACTTTTTAAAATGAGCACATACTACTTCAAATAGTTAGAATAGTAAAAGACAATCAAAATGAATATTTATTCATAGACAAATAGATCATGTAAAGCATTTTAAGATGTTAGGCCTCTTAGAAAGTTAGGAAATCTAAGTCAAAGAATAAATCATACAAACGAAACAGGTACACTAAAGGCGTTTCAGGAACCAAGGGAATGAAGAGAGATGATAAAAATCCTATGTATTTTTGGACTTCCTATAAACCATAGCTCTAACATTGTTATAACACTAGATAACTAGTTGTTAGGTATTAGTTATTATATCCTACATCTGTGTATTCATGACCAACTTGAACTAGTGTATATAAAAAAGCAAGCAACAGGCAAGCAAGAACCTTGAAGACTGACTGCTGGAGGTTTATCTCGTGGTGGGGATCTGGAATTATCAGTCCTGAGTCTTGTGTCAAAAACACAACCACTGGTTCTCTTGGTTCTCATCCAGCTTTGCCGTCCATATACAGATATGGTATTTAAAGTATTCTCTGAGGACTCCCCTCGTGGTGCAGTGGTTAAGAATCTCCCTGCCAATGCAGGGGCCACGGGTTCGAGCCCTGGTCTGGGAAGATACCACATGCCGCGGAGCAACTAAGCCCGTGCACCACAACTTCTGAGCCCACGTGCCACAACTACTGAAGCCTGCATGCCTAGAGCCCGTGCTCTGCAGCAAAGAGAAGCCACCGCAGTGAGAAGCCTGTGCCCCACAACGAAGAGTAGCCCCCGCTCGCCGCAACTAGAGAGAGCCCGCGTGCAGCAGTGAAGATCCAACTCAGCCAAAAGTAAATAAATGAATTTATTAAAAATAAATAAAGTATTCTCTGAATCACAATAAGTTAACCAAAATAATTATCACGAGAAGTTAACAATGAGGAAATTGTGATTCAGGAGGTTCTAACTTGCCAATGTTCAGGTGAGTCAGTGGAGAAGTTGAGATGGGCCCCAATCATTTTAAATAAAATTCTCCCTCTCCTTCTGAATTTTAGGTACTAAGATAAGCCCTTGTAAGATTATGCCTTTCCCCCCAGCAAGCCATAAATAATGCTGCTTTAACATAAAAATGAACACATGTGATAAGACTGTACTTGCTTGATTTTTGAAATACCTAAAGGTTGTCTCATTATTCATAGTTTTGGTTTTCAGTTTGCTTTCTATAGCCAATATATAAACTGACTAGATTAGTAGAGATTTAAATCTCACAGATATCCTGTTCCTGTGTTTTTCCTGCGGTGACATTTTAGAGGAGATAGAGCCAGAGATAACAGAAATGCAGTATAAGTAACGATGTGGATGCTTATCTGAACTCTGTAAACATATATGGTTAATTCATTTAGATTCTGTGCATGAGTTTAAAGTGAACAAAAAATATATAATGAAGCTTAGGCCCTCAAGAAGGTCCTAATGGGTACCCTTATATTCATGGAACAACCTTTGATTTTCCCTATAAATGATCATTTAGAAGAAGAAATGTTTACATTTAAGGGAATATATCTCTTAACAGAGTATATTTTTTCTACTTATATTTATAGTAAAGACCCTCATGTGTCTATAGCATGATGCAGGCATATCAGGTCAACCATTCGAGGTTGAAAACTGAAATAAAGTTACCGTTTGTACGTATTTTGAGTTTGGTCCTATATAAAAAAATACTTAGGCACGTTGGAGAAATGGCTTTAAATTCAGCCCCTTTTTCCTAATTGGAAACAGCTTTGCGTGGAAACATTTACCGACGCATGTGGAAATGACTAGAGTCTAGGACAGCCTGCCTGTTTTTGTACTGACCACGAGCTGAGAATGGTCCTTACATTTAAAATGATTGATTGAAAAATATTTTTAAAAAGAATATGTTATGACACATGAAAATGATAGGAAATTTAAATTTCAGTATCCATAAATCACACAGACCCATTTGTTTTTGCATTGTCTATGGTTGCTTTTATGCTACAATGGGAAAGTTGAGTATATATGACAGAGACTGTATGTTCATCAAAGTTTACAATAGTTATGGTATGGTCCTTTACAGAGAAAGTTTGCTGTCCTCTGGATTAGAAAATTCCTTAGTGTATTTGCTGTGAGGACTTGTTTATGTTTTGCTTCTTTTGTGGAAGCCTGAATGACATTAATTCATTCATTTATTCTTTTATTCTTTCATTCAATTACACCTTTATTGAGTACTGATGCTGAACCAGGAGTAGGAGTAGAGAGATGTGTAGGACAAGTTCTTTGTCCTAGAGAAGATGATATGAAACGATTGCATGTTATTTAGACAGTCATACTAAAAATTTTTACAAAACAACACCGAATTGGGCAGAGAACTATAGTAACTTTAGGTCCTCCAAATTCTTTCCTAAGAAGAGCTCTATCCCAAGGTTTGATGCAATGCGTGCAGACTGTGAACTTTTCTCTCCACCCTCCATGCCAGCATCCTGAACCTCCTTTTCTCTTCCCCCATGGTTACCCAAGTTCCCTGCTCTCTGGAGATGAGCACTGTGCTTCCCTATCATGACAGTTTTAGAGGTCCAGATTTGTGGCCAGGGGCTTTGCTTAAATGATGCCTTTTGAAATCTCACATGCTGTAAGGTAGGCATGATCACCTCCTTGTAAATGAGGAAACAGAATTTCAGTAAAGTCAAGTAAACCGCTAGTAAGTGGCAGAGGCAAGGCTTCAAACAAGGTTGCGTGTTTCCAAGAACCAGTTCTTTCTGTGCCAGTTTACTAAGTTTGCCTTGTTTTTAAGACAGATCCTCTCCCTGCAGTGCTGTCTTTTGAGGCTACTTTTGAGATGTCAGTTCTTAGCTAAGTTTTCTAGGCTGTGGCTATGGGATAGAAAATAAATATTTTTCTGGAAGTATGCTGTTTCCATGTTTGTGGGTGGCAGTGTCTTTACACAAGAACTAGCTTCACCCTGAATTCCACTTTTGTTTCCTACCTTTGTTTTTAAAGCATTTGTGTTTACTAGGATGAGAAGAATTTTCCAGGCAGTGACTCACTGTAGGTTAGAATCACAGGGTAGGTGGCAGAAGAAACATGGGTTCAGATTTAGACTCTGCCACTTTCTTGAGTGAGCCCTTGTCAACATCACTTCACTCTCTTAGCCTCAGTTTCTTCATTTGTAAAATCATTCGTGGTGGAGTTTAAGATAGGTGTCTGTCTATTCTCCATAGGAATAGGGCCGTCTTTAGAATGTTTCCCACCCAGTCCTATGTCTTTGGCTTTGGCTGGTAGGATCATAGACTCTTAGAGTTGGGAGGAGCAATATAATAGATAATCTTTGAAAACAGATAGGCTGAAGTCACTACTAGCTGAAGGATCTGAGGCAACTGACTTCATTTCCTTGAGTCTCAATTTCCTTATATGTAAATGGGGGAAGTATCATACTACCTCAAAGGAATCGTAATGTTAAGTGCTTACTATGTGCCCAGCACTGTTCTAAGCACTTTGTATGAACTGAATGATTTAATCTTTATAACTCTATGAGGTCATTACTAATATGAACCCCATTTTGCAGAAAAGGAAATTGAGATGGGGAAAATTTTAGGAAGTGGAGAAGTTAGAATTTGAACCTTAATAGCTTTGTTCTTGAAACCAAGTCCTTAATAATTATGCCATAGCTCCCAGAGAACTATGTTGAGGTTTCATTAAGAAAAAACACACAAAGCCATTAACACAGAGTGGATTTTCAATAAATGTTGACTACTCTCCTTTGAAGAGTGTTTTTAAAAATGTGACCCACGTTCACATGTATTGAAATCACCTGGGCTGGGGGGTAGGTTTGTCAGAAATGCTGATTCTTGGACTCCAATCTGGACCTGCTGGATTCTGGGAATTCTACCTTTTAAAAACATGCTTCTTGGCTGATTTTTAATACACCAAAGCTTGGGAGACTCTACCTTAGAATGAATCCAGCCCAGTTTGCTAACGATGCAGAAATCCTTTCATGGCATTACTCCAATCATTTCCAGGCTTCTTGGGAGTTCCTGAGGATGGCGAGCTTCCTCTCACAAAAGGAAGCCCAACTTGTTTTGAAAAAGGCTTGGATTATTAGAAACATCATCTTTGTAATTGAATGAAAAACATCTTCACCTTACTCTCTCTACATCTGACCTATTCAGTCTTCTGAGTCACGAAGATTATCGGCGAGGAAGGCAATGGGAAAGCCATTGTGGGAGCATATGGGACTTGGGGATTAGATATGTTTACAAGTCTGACAGGTGGAACAGTCTCCAGAGTCAACAGTTCCATAAGGAGGATGTCCTCAAGGTGATGTCTATCCCAGCACAGTGACAGGGAACGTGTGCATGGATCAAACACAGAAATCCAGGTGGGGAGGCAGACAGGTGATAGCATCATCGGGAAGATGATCAAAGCATACAGAACACCAAGGACTCAGATGCTGAAATGGAGAATGGGGTTATAGCTTGGTCACAGGATAAGAGTGCATAAACTCATTGTGGAGTCACCAATAATTTTACTTGACTCTGAAACAAGTGAGTTGCTAAATCAGGCTTCTTTAAGTTTTCCCTTAGTAGAGACAGGATTCATGTTTCCACATAGTGCACATTAGAGGTATTTAATGAGTGAATAAAAATGGTGCCAGGTGGAGATCTTGTGGAGATCGCAAGACAGAGAACAGGGCACATTTCGATCATCAAAATATTCAAGGGAAGCCTTTCCTTCTCCAGCTTAAAAAATTCTGAGTTTTTTCTGCTGTCCAGCATTGGAGCATAGGATCTGTTTTCTGGAGCCCTTTCCAACTGGCAGCATCTTCAGACACTTGGGTTTGTCAATATCCCTCTTAAAATGTGGTACTCAGAGCTGAACACAGGGCACTGATGTGGCATGACCATACTAAGTGCAACAGGCCCTCTAATTCCCTTATTTGATGTCTTACACCCTCACTAATGGCCACACCAAACTATTTCCTAATTAAATGGGCTTATATCATAAATAACTCACTTCTGCTAAGGCAGCCTACACTCGTACTAGCTTTTCTAGCCGCCAAAGCATGCACTTGGCTCATATGAAAAATTCTGTCAGTGAAATCCCTGAAGTTTTTTGTCACATAAAGTACTACTAAACTAAGACAAATTTGGCTTGTAGTTGTGCAATTGAGTGCTTGAACCCAAGTGCAGGATTTTACATTTATCTCTGCTAAATTGCTTCTTGTTAGTTTTGGCCCAATAGTCATGCCTCTAGAGGTATTTTTAAATTTTATTTCTGTTATACAATATATTTAGCTAACCCTGCCATCCTTGTGCCATTTAAAAATATTACCAAGCTTTCTATACCCTCATCCAAGTCACTAATAGAAAATATTTGACAGTAATAGACTTGTGCATTTCCCTAGGATCTCCCTTCTAGATGACATTGCTGCACTTGGCAATATTCTCTTAGGTACCTATGATATACCAAATGACACATTATGTCCTAAGGATAAATTATGAACTGCTTATCCCTGCTATCAAGAGGCTCACAGCCTAAGGAAGAAGACTAACACATTAACAGACAAATCAACACTAGAAGGATACACGAAATACACAGGTAGAATCAGGACTTGAGTAGAATAAGCATGGAATGATGAAAATCCATTTGGGGTCAAGTAGACCTACATAGTTTAGAAACACTTGTCTCAGGTAGTTCCAATCTTATGAACCCTTTTCGTCACTGTTATGCAACATTTAAAAAATGACCACCATTGTGGGTTTATTGGCCATTAGGCTGAAGGCCCAGCGATGGTGTGGTACTGAACTCTTCATCTTGGCTGGATGCTCTTTACCAGATAGATGAGAACAACCACTTACTGCTCTCTCGTGAAGACTATTTTTGACCCTTTTCCTTTTACATAACTTATCTATGCTCCCCCCACCCCCGATTCTGCCCCATACCCATGACTAAGGTGACTTCACTTAGTCACAGATGGCAACAATTAGCTGTTTTCCATTTCCAGTTACACTTGTGTTTGTATTTAAATGATAGTTGCTCTAGTCTTGTTTAACCTAAGTTGGGGTAGAATGCCAACGCAGCTTTAGAGTGCTTCTAATCGGGTCTCCCACACAAAGCAAAATAGTTAAGAGGAACAGTTAGCTCCCTGCTCCCCACCCACTCAACATCATTCAAGCCAAAAACCTTGCCTCAAGAGTCCATGGAAAATATTAGTTATTTTTATATATACAAGTCAGCTCTGAATTAGTTTAGAAATCGTTTTTTTTGTTTGTTTTCGTTTAAGCATAAAATGAAGCTAGAGAGATTTGGCGAACCACCCAGATGGAAACTGGACTAATTCAGTATTTGTAACTTGGGCCATTTCTAGTCATTCCCATGTGTAAAAAAAGGGCGGGGAGGTGCTGGGCTCCTTTGGATTGAGTGCTGGTAATGGTGGGTGGGGGAGATAGAGCTGATTAAGTACAATTTAATTTCATCCAGCAGCTCATTAAAAAATTCTTGTTTTTTTCCCTTTCAGGGAATTGTCTTTAAGTTCTCTCCTCTGGTTTCTATTTCTGTGGCTATTTTGTGGGGTGTTGTGGATTAAGGATTTGCTTCTGGAGTCAGATGGACCTCGGTTTGCATCTCATTCCTTTGTAGCTGTGTGTCCTGGGTGGGTCACATCCTCCCTGTGCCTCAATTTTCTTGACCGTGAAATGGTGACAAGAGTTTATCGCTCATTGGGCTGTCGGGAAGATTAAACAAGATATGAAAATGCTTAGGAAGGCACATGGTATAAAGAGACTGCTCAGTAAATGTGAGCTATTTTGTTGTTGATCTTAAGATAATGCTTTGAAGATCTGGATGATGAAACTGAAAAAATTAAAGTGAAATTATTGGAATCCCATAAGTAGAGTACGATAGTTCTAGGATATTTCTAACATTGTCTCAGGGATTTCGTTCTCTGAACTAGTATTTATATGTCGGACCAGATGATTTTCTCTTTTTTTTCCTTTGGGGGTGTTGGTGCTATGGTGTGCCTTGTAGAATGTTTACCAGAATTCCTGGTCTCTACCCACTAGGTGCCAGTTGCACCCCACCCCCAGTGTGACAACCAAAAATGTTTTCTGACATTGCCAAAATGTCCTTTGAGAGACAAGTAGTCCCTGGCTGAGAACCACTGTTCTAGGTAAAGAATGATCGAAAGTCACTTTCTTCAGCTGTAGGATCACATAGTTCCCATTGTCTTTCCTGAGAGCTGTGAAATTGAGTTTGGCTTTGGCGGAGTGGATCTCTGTAACATTTCATTAGGTGTATTCTTTAGAAATAATATTCATGTTTTCATATTGCTGACAATGTACCTGTCTGACACACATGTACCACTCCATTGGGCTTCCTGGTATAATTCTGGAGTGGAGAATAACAGCGCATTGCATTTTCAGGTTATTTCACTTGCTACTTTTGATCCAGCACTGAATTCTGCAGGAGGAAAGAAGAAATTTTTATTAACAATAAATGCCGTTTTCAGTAAATATTTTTAGGACTCATTAAAGGTAAAACACTGAACTAAGAAAAGGAGATGGCAGAAAAGTATTATTCACGTAAAATAAATGTGCTAATTGGCAAGAGTGGTTCAACAGGACTTCTCTGCTCTCCAGACACTTTGAACTTTGCCCATTTTTTCCTTGGCAGTGCAGTATAAAATTGGATACTGTGAGCCTCTCGATGACATTTTTTTAGATGCTAAGACATATTGCATTTAGATTTGTGATCTGCAAGAATTCCATCTGTACCATTCACTGGAGACAGTGCCACTGATGATGATTCCAAATGGTCTACTTTTATTATTTATTTCCCTGGCTAATAAAAGCAGATTAAACTGAAAGAATAGTTTAACTTGATTTGGAGAATTCAGTCAATTATTTTATGTCTTAGAGTGGTTTGTGTGGAACGAAAAATGGTCCACATTTTGTATAGAAATAGTTAATTTTTTTGTTGTTGTTCCTGAATCCACCTCAGAGATTTTTAAAGAAACTACTGTCAAAGGACCCTCTTACCAGGTGAGTGGTAGAGGTAAATAGCATAATAAAACCTACAATTATTTTAAATCAATTACTTTTTGCCTTTTATCCTAACCCAAGTTAATAATGTCAGTTAATTTAATGAGTCAACATTGTACCACTTTCTAGATGCTGTGATTCTTTGAGGGACAGGCCCCCATGAGAATGAAACACAAGTCGCTGGCTCAACCTTGGAGGACCAATTATGTAGATTCAGTTGGTGGCTATTGTCATGGCCACTTAAGTGTCAAGGCTTTTGATATCCATTTGTAACCATAACCTTACATTTAAAAACACTACTACTTTCTTTGGCAGCCATCCTAACCTAATTAGGAACTAACGCAGACTTGTACATTTCTTGTAAACACATCCCGGACCATAGCATCTGGCCAGGGCTAGAGCATGATTGGAGCTTGATTGAGGGGTTTATCTTTTTCCTCCTTCCTATAATGCTCTTACAGGTCTGGACTATATTCAGCAGAGCTGCTTTTCCTTTTATTTCCCAGTTTTGACATTTTAAATTGATTTACGCTCTTGTTCTCATTCTCTTGCTCTTTAGTCCTCTTTGGCTTTGCTTCCCCTCCCCCCCCCACTATTTTGTTTTGCTCTTTTGAAAAATTGTTACAATGTTATCATTTTAATATTAACAGAAGAGCTAGTCTGACAGTGAGGAACAAGACTTAATGATGACATCAGGGATGATTGTATTTTTTGCGGTACGCGGGCCTCTGACAGCTGTGGCCTCTCCCGTTGTGGAGCACAGGCTCCGGACGCGCAGGCTCAGCGGCCATGGCTCACGGGCCCAGCCGCTCCGGGGCATGCGGGATCCTCCCGGACCGGGGCACGAACCCGTGTCCCCTGCATCGGCAGGCAGACTCTCAACCACTGCGCCATCAGGGAAGCCCGATTGTATTTTTTAAAATGAGAATTGTATATTATAAGTTTGATATTTTTTAAAAAACTTATTTTGAGAGAAAGGCTGCTCTGTTTCCTGGATGGTTCTAGCAGTCGTTTGCCATCCGATGAGCACACAGAATAAGATACCTATTCTGATGTAAGCCGTGGTGAAATGAGCACTTTTGAGTCATCAGGGCATACAGTTCTACCCTAGAGATGAGTTTTGGTGGACCATGTAAATATTTTACATATTGCAGATCACCAGTGATAAGGACAGAGTCACCAATCTGGATTGTAAAAAATAGTAATAGTATTAATAGCTAATTTTATGTGTCCACTATGTCTCAGGTTCTGTGCCAAGTACTTGACCCATTTTTCATATAATCTTCACAACAACCCTATGGATATGAAAATCATTTTCATCACCATTTTGAGATGAAACTGAATCTCAAGGAAGTTACGTAGCTTTCATATAATCATGCAGCCAGTAAGTCTGATTTCAAAACCTATATTATCAGACACTACCTTTGACTGTCTCCCCATTAATTTGAATATAATTCTTTCTATAATCCCCTAGAAAAAGAGCATGGAAAATTGGATTGATAAGATAGAGATGAGCAAACAGTTTTTCTGGTAAATGTCTATCTGGACCTGGGCTAAGAAAAATCCTGTTGGGTACTGGTATTGTCTGTGCCTTGTATTACTCCCTGGGTGTACTAACATGTTTTGGCAAATGATAAGGGGCAATGTGGCTTTTCTTTCAAGATTTGTTACGTTTCGTCTGTAAAACCTGTTCTTTGAAACTAGTTCCTCTACCAACTTTGGAAACAGAGAAGTCTGTTCAGCATAGAAATGAGCATAACGTGCAAATAACACCTTTTCCTGTGGCCCTTAATCTCCCTAGTGAGTTTTCAGCTAACTGGAGGTGATAAGAAATGGAGCTAAAATTATAACACAGTTCTTGAACTTCAAATGATGTTGAACTAGATGGTGCTGCTGTTGGCCAGATGATCTTCCAGGTTTTGGCTTTTAAGATGAAAATGCTGAAGAGTTGTTTAGAGATTTGATGTGAAAGTATTAAATGTGGAAAGTTAAAACCAGGGTTTTGTTGTTGTGATATTTACAGGATGAGATGCTCAGGTACAGATAATTAGGTATCTGGTCCTGCGTGCTGCCTGTGTGGCTTGGGAATGCCTGTGGGTACGAGGAACAAGTGGGGGCAAAGGAAAAAGCAGGAAAATAAGAGAACAGAGCAGAAAAGGAAAGGATGGAAAGGGAAGGGAGACCTGGAAGGAAGTAAGATTGATGGAGTAACAGGAGACCGGTAGAAGAAAGCTGTGTTCATGGTGGGAATAATTAACTGTTGTCTCTGGCAGATGCCTATGTCATGGTCTATAGTTTAATCCCTCTAAACACTGGTATGGGAGAATTTATTCTATCATTGAATGACTTCCATGATGGGATAACAACCCCCTTGAAGAATGGTTCTTTTTTTGTTTTCCTTTTCTCCTTTATTAAACAAAAAGGAAGCATATGATACATGGCTGTTTGCCTCTTGCTTTTTACACTTCATCATATATCTTGGAGATTGTCTATCTCAGAACGCTGAAGACCTCCTCAGGTATTTTGTAAGTGACTTAGTATTCCTTTGGTGATATAGGCTGGTGCATATAATTAATCCCCTGTGGTTTTTTTAATCTTTATCTTTTTCAAACAATGAGGCAATTACCAATATTGTACACACCATGCTGTGTGTGAGCAGGTTTATCTGTTGGACAGATTCCCAGACTCAAGATTACTAAGTTAACAAGTGAATGCCAAATTGACCTCCACTGAGTGTTACTATTTTGGGACTTCCAACAGCAGTGTGTGACTATTCGGTAACCCACTGCATTAATACTGATGACAGTAAACATTAAATGACTGCTTACTATTTGCCGTATTTTGTGCTAAAAACTTTAAATGTATTATTGTATTTAATGTACCCTGAGTTAGGTAGTATTATCTCTTTACATAAGGAAAATGAGACACAGAGAAACAAGTAACTTGTACAAAATTGAAGACATTTCAAACTCTGGTAGCCTGACCTCAGAATTTACATTCTCACTGTCACAATCTGCTATTCCACTGAAACTGGGCAGGTCACCAGTGGCTATTTGTTTCCAAATCTAACAATTCTCAGTCCTTATCTTTATCTTTTTCAACTTCGTGGCTGCATTCAATGCAAGGGACTAAGTCTTTGAAGAGTTACTTCTTAATTACCCCTCATTATGGCTAGTTTAGGCCTTTACTACAAGTAGAAGAGAAAATAAAACATATGTAATTTCCAAAATTATTTAGGAAGAAAATGCCATATGTCAGTTCAGACTTGATGAAAACACCCTTGAATAAAAAATTAAAGTGTCAGGGGTTTCCCTGGTGGCGCAGTGGTTGAGAGTCCGCCTGCCGATGCAGGGGACACGGGTTCGTGCCCCGGACCGGGAAGATCCCACGTGCCGCGGAGCGGCTGGGCCCGTGAGCCATGGCTGCTGGGCCTGTGTGTCCGGAGCCTGTGCTCCACAACGGGAGAGGCCACAACAGTGAGAAGCCCACGTACTGCAAAAAAATAAAAATAAAAAAAAATTAAAGTGTCAACAAGAGGTCTCAAAAAGTTTCTGCCATTTAATAATAATGTTAGAAATTTGTAAAAGTCTCTACTAAAGCTAAGATTTTAAAATTTGGAAATACCTTATTTTAATGATTTACGTAGTTGGAGGAAATTTTCTTTAGCGTTCTTAAATATTTATACTTTGTTGTTCATATAATTACTTAAGCAATATTTATTTGTAAGAGTAAACATTTTGACACTATACATCAACTTTCTGGCCTGGCCTTGAGAATTCAGGGTAGTAAGTAGGATAATAAATTACACTATCTCTGGCCCTGATTTAGTCTTGGATAAAAGAGAATATGTGGATAAATACACATATATAGATATTTTTTAGTTCCATGATTAGGTGGAAGGTAGAGGAAAGTAGAAAATCTAGTTCTCAACTAAACCATATGTTAACTGGTAATTAAAAATTGCTCAACATCACTAATCATCAGAGAAATGCAAATCAAAACTGCAATGAGATATCACCTCACACCTTCCCTGGATTCCCTGGCCAGTTGCCTTCCTATTAAGTTCTGCTAATGGGAGACACTGGCAAGTGATTAGGAGTTGGGAAGAGGGCAGGAGCCATGTTCTTCCTCCTGGCATCTGGCAGCTGCGTCTGGCAGTAGATAGACGTCACTAGACAGCGTGGGCTCTGAATTCTTGCTCCAATGGCAGCTACGGTGGGGGTTTGAAGAGGCACTGGCACCAGGAGCCCCAGTGGAGCATCGCTAGTAGGGGTTCTCGGCAGCCTGAGATGCCCACACTCTGGGTTCTGGTAATACCATTTCCTCTTTCACTCCTCTGGTCCTAGTGGCTCCCTGCAGTTACTGATTTTGGAGTGAACGTCTCTCTTCTGGCTCATGGAGCTCTTCCAGCATTTTTGTGACTGGTTTCCTGTATTAAATTCTCTCTGTTTGAAATGCACAGAGTGGTTTCTCTTATCCTGACTGGACACTGACTGATACAGTTTATGAAAGTTTTTCTCTAGTCCAGAAACTAGAGCTTATTTCCCTTAAGGTGATGGTACCCAGACAGGATGGTGTCAAATTTTTATGGCAATGGAGATATTTATGGTACAACTACACGCATGCCAGAGCAAGTGACTATAAAGCTAAAGTGAAAAGAATCACAGTCTCCTCGAGCTGTTCCTGTGTGTGTGTCAGTGCCCCTCTCCTGTCACTACATTCTTGGATTGAACTTCCAGCAATTGGTAAAATCTTTTATACTGCACAAATATGGAGTTCCTTTTTCCCCTTACCTGAAGGGCAATAATGTTGGGAGAAAAATGACTATTAAGAGCCATATTAATTTCTACCTTTTGTGGCCACATGTCTTATTATAGGAGCTCATTAGAATTATTGTATAAAAAGATTGTCAACCAGTTTGTAAATGTGTGTATGTAAGAAGTTATTGATAAACTTTTAAGGCAGACATTTGTCTCACTTCTGATTTTATTGTATTTTATGAAATAAGTGGTCCATTCCTGGGCTACAAACTATTATGTGTGTCCATTAGAAGATAAGACACATCAGAAGGCAAATCAAGTACATCATTAAGCATACAGAATTAATTCACTCGTTATTATTACTGTAATGAGGCTTTCCTGATGAAGGAAGCAGTGTATTGACTTATTTTAAGGAGCACTTCTCAAGAAGACTTTAATAAAAGGTTCAAATTTAGTGCTCCCTTCTCTATAGTTTCATATCATTTTGCATATACTGTGATATAGAATTTAAGGATAATATAATATATAATAATATGATAATATAAATAAGAATTAGTTGATTGTGACTTTGTTTTCCTAATTTATTATGGCATCTTTGAAGATTACCTGTGGCCTAATGATAATAACAATTTTTTAAAATTATTTATCTTTAGGAACCCTATTAGCATATTCTAAATACTTGTCAAATAAATGTTGCACGAACATATAAAGATAAGTTAGATTCTCATTGTTTTTGAGGAGTGGAGAACTAGTTAAGGTATAAATAAGGGTAGGAGAATAAAACTAATGATTTCTATAAAGGACAACTCAAGGAGAGTTTATTTAAAAAATGAACTATTTACAAGGGATAGCACAGGGACTAAGGGCTAATATCAGCTCAATTCTTACCACTCATAGGCACAAAGAGATGAAGCAGAGAGCAGTTATTGGAATTAGAAAGAACCACAAAGGAGAGAGAATTAACCTGAGTTGTGTTGAGCAGACCAATGAACTTTGGTGGATGGGCAGGCCAATTCAAGGCAACCTAGCAGAAGGGAGGCAAAGGAATAAATATTTTGACCTAAATTTACCCCTTCCATTTGATTTCTTGGGTGCTCACCATTGACTGAGCCCAACCAGAACCCAGAGGATGGGGAAATCCTGTTGATGCGGTTGGTCCAGGTCAGACTCCCAAGTCACAGAGCAGGGTTCAGAAATATGGTGAGTGGAATGGAAGATTATATACAACTGTAGCTTTCTTTCAAAAGATTTCTCTTTTGGTCCACTGAAGGAAAGGATTTCTAAAAGACATACATGAAAAGAGAGACATAGGGTATTTATATGAATGGAAATATCTCTCTCTATAGCATTGCCACCTATTCTGAGGCTACTTAATGATATTTTCATTTTAAGAATTATTTCAGACCTATATAAGAAGGTTTATATAGAGAGCAGTCATATACCTATCATCCAGCCTAATAAATAACACATTAAGAAAAACAGATGGAAGCCCCTTGGGTATTCTCCTCATTCACTTTCCCTTCCACCTCCACAGAGGTAACCAGCATCTGGAATCGTGTGGTTATCATTCTCATTCATGTCTAGAAATGTTGCCATATATATATTTTTTAATGTTTTAAAATTTTATTTATTTATTTATTTTTGGCTGTGTTGGGTCTTCGTTTCTGTGCGAGGGCTTTCTCTAGCTGTGGCAAGCGGGGGCCACTCTTCATCGCGGTGCACGGGCCTCTCACTGTCGCGGCCTCTCTTGTTGCGGAGCACAAGCTCCAGACGCGCAGGCTCAGTAGTTGTGGCTCACGGGCCTAGTTGCTCCACGGCATGTGGGATCCTCCCAGCCAGGGCTCGAACCTGTGTCCCCTGCACTGGCAGGCAGATTCTCAACCACTGTGCCACCAGGGAAGCCCATTACCATATATTTTTACCTACCCCCAAATTTATAGAATTATTGTTGAATTGGTTTATAGTCTCAGTTATGCAGGATGAATAAGTTCTAGAGATCTCCTGTACAGCATAGTACCTACAGTTAACAAGATGGTATTGTGCACTTAAATATTTGTTAAGAGGGTAGATTTTGTGTTGTGTTCTTTCTTACCACAAAAGGAAGGAAGGAAGGCAGATGGAAACTTTTGGAAGTGGGGACATATCTATTACTTTGATGTGGTGATGGTTTCACAGGTGTGTGCATACGGCCAAACTCATTAAAATATACACATTAAGTATGTGCAGCTTTTTTTTTTTTGGCCTTGCCACGTGGCTTGTGGGATCTCAGTTCCCCCACCAGGGATTGAACCCCAGGCTGCAGCAGTCAAAGCCTGGAATCCTAACCACTAGGCAACCAGGGAACTCCCACGTGCAGCTTTTTATATAGCAATTATACCTCAATAAAGCTGTTAGAAAACTATAGACATGATATCACACTGCATGTATCATTCTGCAACTTGATGTTTTCACTCAATATTTTTATTTTTGGGGATCTCCTCAGGGTGATACATTTAGAACTATTTGTTTTTCATTCACTTTCATTGTTCTACAGTATTCTATGACTTAATGACACAACTTCACTTTCTGTTTTCAACATTAGAATCCTATGATTTTAAAATTCAGAATATTTACTATAGCTATGCCTTTGTATTTTCTTAATATTAGTTCATTTCCTTCTCAGGTTGCATTCTGCAGTAGTGAAGATTAGTGAATCCCAGTAATTTTCTTTTTTTAAGTTACTCCATGTCAGGGGAAGCCCTAGGTAAATTTTATCTTCCACTGTCTTTATCATGACTTGCAACCTCAAATGTGTTAACCTGTGCAAAGCGCTTGGAAGGGAATGAGGCACAGAGTAAGTGCTGGAGAACTATCGTCTGAGGAGCACTTGGGAGCATTAGGGTAAGAAACCAGACGGTCTGGGTGTGAATCTCAACTGTGCTACTTGGTACCTCTGTGTGACTTTGGGCAAGTTACTCAGCCTTTCTGTGCTTCAATTCCCTGATCTGTAAAATGGAGGTGTAAGAATAGTCCCTACCTTATAGGGCTGTCTTGAGGACTAAATGAATATATGAGAACTTACAGAGAACACAGAACATACCCAGCCAGTCGTAAGTTGTTTTTGTTATTTCAGGAGTCGTAAGTTGTTTTTGTTATTTCAGGTTCCTCGTGCCCTCACTCCGGGCATTGTGCACCCTGGCCCCTGCACGCTCTGCTGACTCGGAACCTGGATACTCCAGCTCTTGCCAAGGTGCTGGTGAGTTGCTACACCGCTCCTTTCAGTGGTATTTGCCTTTAACACACGCATGCTGAATGAGTCTGATGGTGAGCGCACCTTCCTGGTGCCACACTTCTATTTCCATCTGGTCTAGACCATCTGCATCCATTCATCTTCCTTCGCAAGGTGTTATGACACAAGAGACTTTCAAATATACATTGTTTTCCTTTCTACACGAATGTACATTTTTGTCGAAAAAGCTGCTAGGAGCTGAACTGGTGACATGACTTAAACTTTGAAAAGTTTTTTTCCTTTCCTTTCAGCTTAATGCTTCTTACTCATGCCACGTTTCTTTCCTCTAGCTGGAGGTAGGGGGTGGGAACAATGGTCTGAGCCTTGTTTGGTAGGAAATCCAGTCTTTCTCACCTCATTGAGTTTTTCCCAAGAAGTCTGACAGGGTCTCACACATAATAAGAGCTGTGGCCTCTCCATCTGATGCTCTCTGCTTTTGCATTGCTGTTCCACGAACCTTTTCTTTCAGTGAGTCACTGATCTGCTGCCGCACTCATTGCCCATTTGCTGCTAACCTTTAGGCACTCTGCTCCCCTCCCGCTAGGCTCAGACCCAGGCATGGACCCAGATCGAACACAGTCCCTGGAACCCATCTTCCCTGAAGTTCAGTCTGCCCACTTGGTCAGGCTGTTGTCTCCATTTGGGCAATTTTTGTTTTTGTTTTTGTTTTCAATGCTGGACTTTCTCTTCCTTCAGTCTGGTTTCTTTCAGGGAACCCTTGTACCATATAATGGGCACATGTCCAAACTCCAATTGCTGGTCAGGTTTCAGTTCTTTCCTACAGAGCTCCGGGGCCCATGCAGAGTAGGGTTCCCGGCCATTCCATGTCAGGAAACAGTCTGAACTGCTTGGAGCACACAGGAGGCATCTAGGGGTGGGGTGGCCTGCCTCTTCAAGTCATCCTGAAGGACTGCTCTTTGTACCCAAGATCATATCAGCTGCTTGAGTTTCTAGGTGGACATGGCAGTCACTTTATAAGCAGAAAGCCCAGAAACTGTAAAGCTTTAAAAAATGACAATTATTTGAGTATTGAAATAAGAGTGTTCTTGTGAAACCACAAGAATGTAGAATATCAGTGATGGAAAAATTTTAAATCCTAGACAATGTTCTGTCTATAGGGTATGAAAGGATTATGGGAGTCTTTATGATTGACAAGTATCTAAAGAAACCGATGTAACACGGTTCCCTTCATAATGTTGCAAATTAACCAAGTACTGTTTTGTACCACAAACATTGTTGAGACTAGATCTGACCATTGCCAGGCTGTGTTCGGTAAAGCAGGCTACGGTAATGAACACAGGGAAGCTCCCTGCTTTCATGGAGCTTATGTTCTAGAAGTTTTGGATTTGATTAGACTATATTCTAGGAGATTTGGGAATCTAGTCATTTCATGTGCAGAAAAGGTGGCTCTTCCTAGTATGAAATTGTATATTATGAGAGACAGAACTGTCTGTTTGAGGATAAGGGGAAAAAATGAATGTTCAGAAAATAGTGAAGACGTCAGATGTGAGTATAGTTAAAATATAATATGAAAAATGCTATGGTAGCATGTAAACAAGATATACCTTAGAATAACGGGCATTAATCAGATTTCACAAGAGGGTAAATTTAGGCTTTAATAACAACCTAATAAACGAGTTTCAGGAAACAGCACCAAGCTGGACCAGACGAGAGACTTCCCTAGCTGAGAATCAAGGAGACATCCAGGAGGTAATTACAGGATAGCTCAGGACATCTGAAATATAAGAGAGGAGTCTCACGAGCAGATATGGGTAGACCTTTCTCCCTGAGGGTCAGAGGTGAAGGCAGGTCAGACAGCAGTTATAATATCTGGGGGAATGGTGGAGGCATGTCTAATATAATAAAATAGCCAGAAGCCCAGATTCATAGCTTGAGAAGCTCTGCTTTCTGGTTAGGCTTTGCATTATTGTGAAATAGGAATAACAGGTTATTAAAATAATTCAAATTCCTACTAAAAGGAAGTCTCAATAACAGAAATCTCTTGCAATTCAAAGTTTATTATATGAAAATTATACAGTAATTGGTAGGATAACATATGGTTCCTTTTCCCAATTTCCACTTAAGAAAAGGAACAGACTTTAGTCAAGTTAGATGGGGTTAGAATAGGGCAGGAAAACTTTATTCTCCTCCAGAATACTCTCAATTTAGTTGTAATAATAATATATCTTTCATATAGAAAGATGAAACTTTTGAACCACCGTTAGGAGGGAATATCTTTTGAGGGTTCCCCTAACCACCCCCTCAAAGGTGGGGTAATTGGATTGGTGCCCTGGTCTCACCTCATAGCTAACATGCTGGCTACCAAATATATGTGTGCAAGGTACTAGGAACATAAAGAGGCATGAGATGTGATGTATATTCCCAACCTTCATAGAACTTAAAATCTTCGGAGAAAGACACAAGAAAAAGCAGCACCAGGTAGGATAGCATTAAGGTGTAGACTAAGGTCTTGGATCAGAAACCAGCTGTGTTGCCCATATGCAAACCTGGAACCTTGATAGAAGAAGCATGTGTAAGCAACTGAGGCTAGACATTTCTCCAAACAATTTCTCAGGACAATTCACTAAAAATAAATTTCCAAAAAGTCAATATGTCGAAATTGATGAATTATGGAAGATTTTTTTTTGAAGTTTTAGTTTTGTTATAGTCTTTCCACCTTTTACTAAGGATTTATCTGTCCAATTTAGCTGGATGCTAATTTCACACATATTTTACACACCAGAAACCTAGTATTTTTCAAATGCTTAATGCTTTATCTGTGAATGTGTGGTCTTTTAAAAAATAGCCGGTTTATTGCTGGACTATTTAAGGCTCATCTGTTATTGGGACTTAAGGGTTTATTTTCTTTCAGATCCCTCCCATTCCTCCTGAGATCTACGTAAAGAAAGGGGAAGCCCAAATGGGAAAGGGAAACCTATTTGAAGCCATGAAAACACAGGCATTACTGAATTGTTTCAGTAATGTTTTATTGTCAGAAAAAGATTCAAAAGATAAATCAGTATGGGCTGCCTGGAGATTATGTTATGGGAATTTTGATTATCAAATAACTAAGATTTACTCCAGGAGGCATATTTGTAGTCATTCCTTGCTAGGGATAAAAGAGGGTGATGTAAGCTTCAAGAGTAAAGTAATGTGTGATATATTTTGGAAGAAATAACTGGAAAAAAATCACAAGAACTTCTGGCTTGATGTTCCAGGAATACAGCTAAGCAGACCAAGATTTTATTAAAAGAGAAAAATTGCATATTACAGAAATGAGAAGACAATGTTGCATGGGTAAAAAGGCACTGTGATGTTTTAAGCTGGATGAATAAAATAGAAGATGACAATGGAAATATGAATAGGAGGCATAGAAATGGGGGCTAGAAAAAGCCAGATGTACAAATTTTTTTTCTGGGAGCAGAGAGAAGTTCATGTTGATAAATGAAACCACTGTGAACCTGCCTTATAAATGAACGTGTGAATTTTGAGGAGTTGGTTGACTTTTGCTCACATGGTTAGAATATTGGGAAAGTTGCATTAAAAATTTTTTTTAAAATTTTATATCGGAGCATAGTTGACTAAGAATGTTGTGTTAGTTTCAGGTGTACAGCAGAATGATTCAGTTATATACATATACTTGTATCCATTCTTTTTCAAATTGTTTTCCCATTTAGGTTATTACAGAATATTGAGTAGAGTTCCCTGGGCTATACAGTAGGTCCTTGTTGGTTATCTATTTCAAATATAGTAATGTGTACATGTCAAGTCAGTCAGGGAAAGTTGCATTTAATGAAGAGATTAAAAAAATCTTGATTTGAGGAGGAACGTATTTTTTCTAGGCTTTTAACATATTTGAATAGAAAACATAAGATAAAGAGAAGATGAAAAAAATTAGAGGTAACCAAATTTGATCCTGCCTGTATTTTGTAGAAGCAGAGAAAAGATCTCTTAAGGGAAAAAGAAAATATTTTTATTCATTAAACAATTATTCAGAGGGATTGGAGAACAGAAGGCATAGGAAAAAATTTCCCTGTGTGACGCATCAACCTGATTCTTATTTTGTGGCCACTAACCTGTTAGAAGGTACTATCTGCTTAACAGGCTTTTACTTTTCAATTTTATTTTTAGCTGTTAGAAGAACCAAAAGGACATTGCTATAATTCAACACTGCTGGCAACATTATGTTGGGACATAAATTCCAAGAACTGTATTATATAGAGTAAGGGCAAGATTGTATGAGAGTAAGATATGTTAGGAAAAGAAGAGAGGAATAATGAAAACGGACACCATAACCATGTTCAGAAGAGAACAATGAAAGTAGAGTAGAGCACTGGGGAAAGTGCTCTGGCTGAGGCCCAAATTGTCAGAGAAAGGCTTTCGAAAATTAGAGTATTCATAGAGAATGTGTCAAGTCTTATTTGATACCCCAGTGTGTATAGGTCCGGTGGGGAGTAGAGAGTTTAAGCATCTTTGTATTTAGAGAAAAGACCCCATGATCGTGTGCTTCCTGTCTAACTTCCTTCCCTTTAAGTGTGTCATTTTGTCCCCTTCAATGTTATGTGGGATCCCAAGTCAGTAGGTCACAGATTCTGTAAGCCTGTGGAGAACAGTGCAGGCAAGAAAGGCAAACCCATATTAGTAATCTGTGCGGATTTCAGTCTAGATAAATTACTGCATTTTCCAGGGTGAAAAGAGTCTAGTGTAATCAACTTGACACCAAGTTGGTCTGGAGAGCTGGTGCCTTATTGGCTGCTCAGAATTTGTCTCTGTTGCTGGCAGGTTTGGACGTTCAGCAGAAGCAAAATTGAAATCAGCTCTGGAGAGTGGGAGCCCATGCCGTTAGGCGCATGCCCCCGTCTGAATCACCATGGCTGTCCTGTTCATGTCCACATTGTGCCAAGACGGGACAGAGGCTGCTGATGGCCACTGGCAGTCATTCTGTCTACTTCTTGTTGATTGTCTTCTCTGCCATAGGTGTTCTCTGATGGATGAAACGCAGTACATTTCCCCACTCCCACAGGTGCCTCCACATATGCCTTTCCAGACCTTTGTGTCTTCAATCTTACCATTTATTCTTTAAGCCATATTTATTCTTGACTCAAACCCTTCTCTTTCCACACAAAGTGGATGACCAGGTGGACTGCCTAAAGCCCTACATATTGAAAGGATTTCCCTCCCCGCTTCCTTTCAGGGCTGCTCTGAATTGGGCTGTACAGCGGCAACCGTCTATTTTCGGCTTATACTCACATATGGAGTTGATCAGGCTGTGAAACAAACTTGGCCATTTCCCTCCTCCATTAGCTGATCATACTGGCCTCCCCACGGAGCCATAGATATGAGCTGGGAGAGAGGTACTGGTGTGATGGTGGTAGATACCACGAGGGTCTGGGGCAGCTTCTATGCAGCTTATTTACACCTGATCCCAAATGTACCATTTGCATCTTATGGGATGCTGCTGGGCCCACCCAACCTTATGTTTTGGTGGGTCTGGTAGAACTCAGCTTGTGGTGGACATGCATGTCCCATAAAGTCTGTCACATCTCTTCTGTGAGAGAAGAATCTCTTAATTCACTTAAGTTTCTGTAGTTGGCTCTTTTATCAGCAGCTGAATACAATTTCTAACTGACACAAAACTTTATATCTCACAACATGATACTCGAGCTGTGTTGTGTAAGCTACTGTCAGTCCTGGACTTTGCTAGCAGTGGCAATAAAACCAGAAACTAGCGCCAGAATATAGACCAATTTCTTCACTAAACACACTGTGCAATTCAACTAATTTTTTTGTGGGGGTTGCAAGATGTTCTCAATCAATGAAGCAGTATGATGATTTATTTTCCGGTGTAAGCTCTTTATCTCATGATGGACTGGTAGCAAAGAGTTTGTATACTGCCACCTTAAGAAGCACCGATGTAAGAGATACATCCCAAAGTGTAATTTTGAGACAGATGCACTGGGAGATAACAAAAAGAGATAAACAAAAATTCTTTCATTCAATTGTTGATTCCATTTTGAAATTTAAAACTGTCATTATTGACTGGGACTACTGAGAAATCTTCTTTTTTTTTTTTTTTTTTTTTTGCCGTACGCGGGCCTCTCACTGTTGTGGCCTCTCCCGTTGCGGAGCACAGGCTCCGGACGCGCAGGCTCAGCGGCCGTGGCTCACGGGCCCAGCCACTCCGCGGCATGTGGGATCTTCCCGGACCAGGGCACGAACCCGTGTCCCCCTCATCGGCAGGCGGACTCCCAACCACTGCGCCACTAGGGAAGCCCAAGAAATCTTCTTTTAAGGAATCCCTTAACTACCTCACTTGGAAGCATGATAGTGAAAAATTATTACACATGATTTGGTTTCACAGACTTCTGTAATCACAGCAGTGTCTGACATTTTGTTTACTTGAAAGCAAAATAAAAACTTTTCATTACATGCTTCTTAGTATGCCATTTGTCTGACAGCAAACTTTGCATACCACAAAGCAGTTGTTTTACACGTAGATTTGGCTTCAGTTTCAGAGTGATCGAATTACATGGTTTGCCAGTACATGTAGTAAGTGCTAAATATATGGCAGCTTTTATTCTTATTTGAGCTTGGGTTAGTTCAACACTATTTGACCCCCATCCCCCAGATCCTACTGTGTTTATCAGAATGTATTTTGTATGGATGGAAATAAATGGACAGACCTGTGTAAACCTTTAAGGACAGTCTTTATTACTGCTAAAATTACTTAGCTAAGCCCCAACCTGAACCACTACACTTCTATCTTTATCTGTAGAAAACCATGGAATAAGCACCAATAGCTACTCACTGCTCTAGATCCCATAACTCTTTCAACTTTCTAGCGAGGGTTAAAATGCTCTTTTTCAAGATCATATTATTCTTGGGAACCACTTACTCTGACTGTATGCACAACTTTTCTTTCCATATGAATTCAATTGGCATTAATTCCATTAGAAATTCTGCCATAGAAAATCTTTCCTCATTGCCAAATGATCGAATGGTACGATTCTTATCATCTTTTTAGTCTAATGAGGTCAGCCTTCTGGATATGGTAAGGATAATGCTTTCTTAACTACAGAACTCAATTTCCCTAGTCTGCCTTTCAAGGAAATGTACTCTTTGAAGAAATTCTATGGCCAAGTAGAAGACATTTCTAGCTAAGTCATCTGCAAATCAGTGGCGGATGCTCATATAAAGAGGGACAATAGCTAGAATTTCTGCTTTTGAACGAAAATGGTCTGTGACAACTGGGCATGACCAGGTTAGCATCTTAAATTTTTATGGGATTAGAAAGGGAAGAAACTAATTTTTCTTCTCAACAGTGACTGAAACTGAAAAACCAAAAACCAAAAACACAGGAAAGAGAGAAGGTCTAGGTGGGAGAGGGGTGTTGGAGAGGGTGGAATGCGACTGAGGAAAACATCACCAGTGGGACTCGGAATGGCTCAGGTTTCCTTCCCTTTTTAGGTCAGTCCTTGGGGGGTGAATTAGGTGCTCTCCTGTCTTGTGTTTCTTCTCACTTTTCTTATTCTAGGGACTTAATGTATTTGTATTTAATTTGACTTATAGGAGAAGAAATCATGTCACTGTTCTACGCTTTAATTACCTCATAAGCATATCTGATACTAAAAATATTTAACAACTGGTATGGCATGGGCACTGGCCAATTAGAAAAAACACTGTAATCAATCAGAAGGTTCATGAGCCACAAGTAGAGAGACCATATAATTAACTGTCCAAATCAGGATACGGTGGAGGGTGAAATGAGGCACTATTAAAAATTATGCCAGAATGAGAGGCATAAACAGGGGCCATCCCAAGCAAACTTGGATGTATGGTCACTCCAGTCATAAATAAAGAGTAATGTGTGTATTGGCTGAATAAAATTAAAAGTTTGACTTGGAGTCTTTTTCAAATCTGTAACCTTTTATGTATCCATTGAACATAGTTAGTCTTAAGAGTATTTGATACATTTGTCTAACACTGATTTCTAGAGCACATTTCTAAAAGAACCCAGCCTACGTGAGGGAGCAGCCTTTAGACACGCCTGCAGGAAGAGTGACAACAAGGTTTAGACTCTGCTAATACCCTAGGCAGATACACAGATTTACATGTAGCTATAGCTACAGATGTAAACAGATACAGATATTCAAAACTATCATCATATTTTGTAATTTTTAAAAATTAGTCTTAGTTGTGGCAGGCGGGATCCTTAGTTGTGGCATGCAAACTCTTAGTTTCGGTATGCATGTGGGATCTAGTTCCCTGACCAGGAATTGAACCCGAGTCCCCTGCATTGGGAGTATGGAGTATTAACCACTGTGCCACCAGGGAAGTCCCTATCATGTTTTGGAGTGTTTACTGTTAGCCAGGCTTTTTCAGTTTTAGATGAATGCTGAAATTGATGATGAAACTGAGGTCAATTCAGGAAGGTAAATGGTGTGACCGCTGGACTCATCTCTTATCACTTGTATGTGATGGGATTGGAGCTATGTGAGAGCACCTCCCACTACCAAACGCCTCCCTTATTGCTAATACTTTGCTTCCTTGCTTAGGGTCTTGTAGAGCAGGGGACAGACAAATAAATCTACCACTTATAATTCCATATAAAATTTGCTGTGATACATGTAGAGCAAATGAAATCATGTGGGTAAGGGAAAACTTCCTGCTGAAGGACTGCTCAAGGTGAATTTTTAAGGATGGGTAGGGAATAACCAGAAGCAAAGGGATCTGTGTGTGCAAAGACACCCAGCACAAAACCCTGCATGACACGTTTGGGGAATAATAAGTATTTGGGGATAGTTGGAGGTGAAGGGGTGGTCTTCGTGCTCAGTTGATTAAGGTGACAGCATTCTTTACACCTTCAGGAATTATTTCAAAAGGCTTCCAGTGTAGTAACAATGTGATTTATTTGCACTTTAGGAAGAACTTTCTGGCAGAGGTGTGGCAGACAGATTAGTGAGAGGCCAGCTTGGTGGCGGAGAGATCAGTTAGGAATTGTAGGAATTTAGATGAAACGTTATGGTTTTGAAAAACCATCCATCTCCCCCTTCCTTAGTTCCAAAGCACTCTGAGTCATAAATAAAGTGTGAAAATAGCAGAAGAACGAACAAGAACAGCCTAAGGATCTAGGTTATTAAGTGGAGGAGAGATGCTTGGTAGCTTCAAAGGAGATGAAGAGATCAAGCAAATGGAAGATGAGAGGAAGGGAGGGAGGGAGGGAGGGAAAAAAAGAGGGAGGGAGAGAGGGGGATAGGGGAGGGAGAGAGGGGGATAGGGGAGAGAGAGAGAGAGAGAAAATCCCTACTGTTGCTTACTTCCCGTCTTTGTTCTACTTTTTGTTTCCTTTGCCCAACTCTGCCCTTGCAACTACTCTCAATAGTTTTTCCTTTGCTTCCTTCTCCTAAATATAACTACCTCAATTTCTTTGTATTCTTAAAAAGGGAAGAGTACTGCAGTAAGACAAGTGAGATCAAACCAGAAAAGTCTTTGCCAAGTTGTGGACTTGTTGATAAGTTCTTCTTATCTCCTTTACTTCTTACCTTAGACATCCTCCTTGTCATTGAAGAAGGTGGGTAAGTGACATTGAGGCAAGGAAAGACCCAGAACATTCACTAATGAATGTTCAATCATTAGTGATTTAGTTAAACCCATTAACTTATGACTGATTCAGTGTCATGTGTATGAAGTGATTCACCCTGAACCACTTTAAAACTGCTTTTGCCCTTCTCTGTGCTTCTTGAATCATCTTCCTTCTCGCCTCATTGCTACGTAAGCTTTCCTCTCTGACTCTCATTGCTTGGGATTTTATCTATCACATTCCTACCTTTGCTCCCCGTTTAATTTAATGAAAGCTGCCACCTGTACACTAGCTAGGCTGTTCTCTTTAGCACAGGAAGCAAAAGAGTCCACTTTTAAAAAAGAAAATAAGCTTTTACCCTAAATGTAGTGAAAATGTAATGCTTTAATATTTAGGTTGAAGTTAATGCAAATAAATAGAAGAGAGAAAGAGAATGAAGAATAAAGAAAGATAGAAGATTAAAAAAAAAAAAAAGACTGCAGAAAGTGACCAGGGAATAGAGTAGTTTTGTTTGTACATTTATGTCTGTGTTTTTCTAATAGTTGTTGGAATTGCTCCATGTGGTTCTATTTATTCTATTAATAAAATCTGATGATTTAAGACATTAGAAATAGGGAATGGAAAAATAATGTATTTTCCCAGCCAAACCAAACCCAGTCCTTAGCTCTTACTTTCTGAGGTTGGCCCCCTATAGACCTTACTTTTACCAACTGCTAGCATCACAGAAACCACAAAAACCTCAGGTAAAAAAAGAGCCCTAATGATTTTAAATTAAAGAAAATTCAAATTTGAGAACTAAATACTTTTTGAATTATTATTGGGTATAGACTACTTATATTTCTAACCTTTCCTCTTGTTATACATTTAGGATAACACTCACTACACCAAAAAAAATCTAATTTAAGTGTTGGAAAGATTGACCAAAACAAAAGTTCTAGGAATAAAAGCAGAAAATAAGCACATCCTTTCATCTAAGTTTTGGACTCAGAAGACCCCACCATAACGTAGAAGTGATGTATGAGGGACTTTTTCATGCTTGACACACACTTTTAGTATAAGATTCTTCTGCAAGAAGCTTCTAAAGATAGAAATATTCATAAAACAGCTTATGTAAGTACCATATAACTAATCCATGAACAATTTAGTTCCACTCAGGCATTTAGAAGGTAAATGTTATCCATTTCTATATATTTAAAATTTTCAGCCAAAACTATTTTAGCCATATAACTTTACAGCATACAGGAAAAAAAATACACATAAAAGTAAAAAATGTGTTTTCCAATGAATCTGCCACTGATATGATATGAATGTGCAATTAAATGGGCCATGCTGGAGAAAGGAAAGATTGGCTACTGGGTGGATGCCAGTGGTATCCTTTGACGCTTCTTGGCCTCATATGTGTTCCTGATCAGGCAGCCAGGGATCTGGCAAACCCAGGCCAGGAAGGTAGAAAACAGAACAGATTTTACTTTCAATTATGGGGTTGAGAGGGAATGGGACATAGAACACACATTTGATCTGCTGTCAAATATTTTATTTCAAAGCCAAACACTAAATTGTAGCATAGAATTGTTACTTTTAAAGACATTTTTTTTCTTATTTGCTTATTCTGAACTTCACTGTGGCATTTTATGATGGTGTAGTGTAAGGAGTACTAAATTCAAAGACTAAAAACCTGACCAGGTGTGGTTAGCTACGTGACCGTGGGCTAGTTACTTAAGCACTCGAAGCCTCTGTTTCCCTTGTCAAGAAAATGACGTGATTGGTTTAGATGATTATAAATTGTACTGAGTGGCCCTTGGGTAAATCTGGCTTGCAGATGTACTTTTGGCCTTTGCAGTATCACAATATGTGTTAACTAGTAACCGATATTAAAAAAGCAGGACATTTCACTAAAACTTAGATTTCTGGCTTCTCTTGAAAAATTGCAAGGTCTGGTAACTCAGGACCCACCGGTTTATGGAGCAAAAATACGCTGGTACTGAGTGCATCAGACACCTTTTGATCTAATTGGGAATGTTCTCTTTAGACTGTCCCATTGCCAGCCACTGGATCCATTCAACTCACTACATTTATTTACTTTACCCACCTGACCTTTTTAGACATTTTAGTTTTCCACCCCTTGTCTAGAGCAATGGTTTCTAAATGTGTCTTACAGAGCCTTAATCATGAAAGGAACCTTATGAGGAATCAAGAGGCCGGGAACAGGGGTCCAACCTCTCACTACCTTTAAGCAAAGAGTTCAGTTTTTATTTGTTTTATATATTAGGATCTAAAATGGCCTCGGGGCACAGACTTTTAGCTAATCCTCTCAAATATCTTCTGTCCTTCTTCCATAGTAATTGAATTTTAGCTGAGCATGTGAATGTTAAGAATAAACACTACAGCTCCCAGCATCCTTTGCATCTAGGTATGGCCATGTGACTGATTTCTAGCCAATGGGATAGGAGCAGAGTGATGTGTACAAAATTCAGGTTGTGCCTGAAATAGGAATTTGGTGATGAGCAATCTAGGACCATGTGGACAAAGATATCACACTAGAAATGACAGAACAACATTATGGAAGGATCCTGGGTCCCCAGATGACTCTCTAGAGCGGAGTATCCATATTAGCAGTTAGCTACTTCAGTAGTGTTACATGAGAGAAAAATTAACTTCCATCTGTTTAAGCCAATTTTAATTTGGGTCTCTATTCCACACATGTAAAGCTGTACCTGAATTAAAACAACCTCTTAGGTCTCTCAAGCTCCAAAATTCTCTGATTATTTTACCCCTAGTTGATTTGGAATTTGAATATATTTGAGTAATTTTGACTTGAAACAGGCAAATCATTGTTTTAAACTTTTGGAATTACTTCCTTGAATGCTTTTTTTTTTTTTTTAACTGAGTGGAACTTAAATTTATTTTCAGGCATGCACATGGTTATATTTTTATGAAATCATTATGCAAAAATACCGATGACCTAATGTATATTGACCAGGGAGTGTATGTTCTATTTCCTTCTAAATGATCAAGTGTTACTAACACCCTTTGCAGTTCCATTTCATCCAGAGAATGAATTTGCCCCAAGGGAGTGGAGTCAAATGTGCAAAATAAATGATGTGAGTTTGCTCTGTTTAACTATGTAGATGGCTAGAGTAGGAAAAAGATAAAGTTACTAAGCTGCCCAAGAGAGGTCTTTGAGGTAGGCTGTTTCAGGCTCAATTTAAAATCTGGCAATGATGGTCCCTAAAACTTGGACTGCTGTAACTGTTGTTATAACTAAGCAGAGGATTTCATTTTTCAAAGTCTGGGGAAAGAGAAAATTTCTATGGCAATGAATTTTATTTTTAAAATAATGTACCTGAGTGGAGATTACTAATGTTGCTCATCATTTTGAATCCATGTCGCTGCCTCATAAAACTTATGGATTGTTGAAGATAAGAAAAAAAATCCAAGACGAACAAACCTTGGATGTCATTCAAGTGATGCCTTGGAAATGATGATTTTAGTAAGTTTAACATACATCCCCCTCCTTGCCCCGAAACCTGTTACGTAATATTCAGAAGATCCTGGGAAATATTTAAATCCTAACATTTGGAACTAAAAGCAGCCACCAATAGAGATGATAAGGTTAGAGCTGGTTCTGATGAGACTCATATGTTGGGACAGATATGTTCTTGATGTTTGGAAAGTAAAATTCTTTCTTCATGATGTTTATGGGATTTGAAGTGATATAAGCATCTCACATCAATAAAGTACCCCTTGAGCATAAACAAATTCTTTTTGACAAATAGACCATCATAAAGAAAGATATAGCTATTTTGCATTAATGATTTAATTCAGCTTTCTAACGTCTTCATTTTGCTCACTTCAAAATTGGCTTAATAAAGTACAAGGGACCATTCTCATAACAGTTGGGCAGAGTAAAACATTTATTTTTAAGGTTAATTTGGGTCTTTACATGCATAGAATTAAAAGAGAAACCTGTTTTCTATGTGGATTGGAATATTTGGAGCTAGGAGCTGTTCTAAAGGCCTTAATTAATTTCTTTGTGCCCGATGGCTAGAAGGACATGTTAGGTTCTTTTCCTTTGGTTGAATTTCAGAATTGAGTATGTACTCTCAAGACTTATTTAGGAAAATATTAATATTTCTCCCTTATTTGATGACTCAGAAAATGAAATAATAGGTGAAAAATCATTTCTCTCAGGAAAGTTTATGAATAGACACTGAGCCCTTTGATTTCATTCTGAAATAAATGTACTTAACTGTGAAATCTGCTTTCTTATATAACAGTGAACACGAGAGCCGTGTGGTCTTGGATATTTACATGTTATCTATGCTAGCATTCTGAAATTTTTATTAATTTCTACATATATGAATATAAAAGAGAAGGGGCCTTCTTGTACTAAAATAACAGTGATTTGGGTTCTGGTTTGTTACTTATTTTTAACTTTGGTAAATCCTCTTGCTTCTCCATGCCTCAGTTTCCCCACCAAAACAATAGAGATATACGCTTTCCTAATTATCTCCCAGGCTGTTGTCATGAGAAACTCATGGTCATTTTACATCAAAAAATGCCACCAAATAACTAGGTGGCTACTTTGAGCAAACACTGAAATAGGTGCTCTGTTATAAAATAAGATGCTCTATTTTGAGTGTAATTAAATACTACCTGTGCAGCCATGAAAAAGAGCCTCTCAGAGCTCCTACTGCAGAAGGCATAATTAACAGATGGTCCCAGCTGCCTCACTCTAAACCCCCCCTGCTGTCGCATGGAAGCCACACTTACCACGGGCTGCTTCAAGTCTGTGATTGAATATGGTAGGATTACTAAGAGAGGGCCATTTCTTGAAGAGAAAGGACTCCTCTGGTGGGAGACTTTGTCTCAAGGACTTCCCAGCAACCTCGCTGAACTTCCTTCAAATTGCACTCAGTCTCAGATGCTTTTTACCCAACCCCACATCCTTTCCTCTTTCCTTCACAGGGGTCAGACTTGCATTATGGTCTGACAGTTCTCTGAGCCTCCCCTGGAGCCCTTCATCATTTTCCCTCATAGATGTTTCCTCCATTAAATCTTTTGCATAACTAATCCCATCTTGACATCTGCTTTTACACAATACCTTTTTGAAGGACAATCCCTTTGAGAATACCTTGTGAGATTTTTCTATGGTTTTGTAATTTGGTAGCTAAGTTTCCCTATCAATCTGTAGTATCCATTTACGTGGGCATAAGCAATAACCTATTTTATACCATATAACAATACAGACATTTTCAACTGTTAAATACTTTCTTTAAGAATTATAAGAATGGTTTGTCAGGAACACATCTGATGCTTTTTATGATACTATTTCAAAAGAACTTGAGTAGCTATCCTCCTAAGAATAATAAGGATAACATGCAAACAAAGGAAACATGCATACATGGCATGGTTTCGAGTCATTGTGACTATTTCTTTCTCTTATTCCTCCCAGGACACCCATCAAAATAGCAAAAGCAAAGCCAATGGAAAGTATTTTTTATTTCTTTTTAACAAAGATGTAATTAGTAGACCAGCTCACATGAACAAAGTAAAGTGGAAATTTAAGGCTAATTAGGGCACAAGTTCTGTTTTCACTGAATTAGCAGAATAATTATGACTGCTAGTTAAATGAAATATTTTCAGCCCTTTTCTTATACATAGTTTTTATGTACTTAATCATACTGTACTTAAAATTTTATATTTCTTATTTTTTCACTTATAAGCTATTTTTCAAGCTTCTTAATCATTCTCACAAAATTATATAATAATCTAACTAGAGGATGCGTCATGTCTTACATTGTCTATCTTATTGAATATTTAATTTGCTTCTAATTTTTTACTGCTGAAAATAATGCTGCTTTGTGTAGTTTTATAAATCTCTCATATTTATAATTGCTTAGGATGAATTCCTAAGGGTGTACTCATTAAAGTTACACATTAACTATTTTGTTTCAAAAACATTTGGATCAATTTATACCTCCCACAGAAATTATATGAGATTATTCCTTTCATCACACCCTTGCTAGGATGCTAACATTAGAAAACAAAATCTCCAAGTCAGTTTGCATGGAAAAGTGGATATTTCACTGAAGTGTGGTTAAATAGCTGCCTATATGTTTGTTATTGAGCCCTATTTACACTTTTGTGAACTATTACACATTTATACGTTGAGCATTTTCCTTATTTGTATGAGCCTTTAGCTAATAAAGAAATTACTCTTGATCTATGATACTGGCATCAAATATTTCCCCCAATTGGTTGTACCTTCTTTTCTGTTTCTTTGTGTTTTGCCTTATTCATTCTTTTTTTTTTGAATTTTATTTAATTTATTTTTTTATACAGCACGTTCTTATTAGTTATCCATTTTATACATATTAGTGTATATATGTCAATCCCAATCTCCCAGTTCATCACCACCCCCCTCCCCCGCCATTTTCCCCCCTTGGTGTCCATAGCCTTATTCATTCTTAATGCTCCATGAGCATCTACTGAGCACTTAGGTTTTGTTAGGCTCATTACCGGAATTTGAGGATTCAATTTTAAACAAAGGCAGATGCAATCCGTGCTATCTTGTAGCTTCTACAGCATATCAGGAATAATGGAAAATTAAACAAGCAGTTATCAAAAATATATGATATGTGCTAGATTAGGGTATCAGGTAACAGGGAGCTATTGCTGTTCTTTACAGGCCGTCTAACTCAACAGAGAGATCAAGGAATTGTAGCTGGATGAAGAGGTGGAAATCGGAGAATGGAGCCAGCAGATGAGACTGGAAAGGGCAGAAGAAGGTAAAGTTGGAGGGTTTTAAGCCATGTTAAGGAGTTGGCTTTTATTACAAGGACTATGGGAGGTAATTTAATGGTTGTTCAGTAGAAGAGAAACATGACGATACCTATTTTAGAAAGATCATTCTGGCTGCTGTGTGGAGAATGGCTTAAAGGAGAGCAAGCCTGGACACAGACCTGGTGGAATAACACAGATAAGGGCCAGTGATGGCCTGGATGGGCATTGTATCAGTGAACATATTCCAGAAATATTTTAGGGGATAGAATCCAAAGGACCTGGGAATGAGATGTGGGCAGCAAAGGGACATGGCAGATTCCCAGACTTCTGACTTGAGTAGCTAAAGTGAAGGTGCCATTTTTTGCAGAAACTAGTTGGCAGGAAGGAAGCAGCTATAGATTTTTAAATGCTGTATATTCATATAATAACATTCTTGGCAACTTGTTATTATGTAATGCTAATTAATTCATTGCCATCTTTATTTTAAGTAAATCTTTGAATTTCTTTTGGGCTTAGTTAAATGGAGATTTGCGATTTGCTTTAGGAGAGAATTTTCAGTCATTCTAAATAACAAGAAGTTAGGTTATCCATTGGGATTCCCCAGATGGATGAGAAACTGTTGGGTCTAGTTATGCAATTCTAACAACCCTAAAGTGAGTTTCAAGATTTAGTTGATAATCATGAGAAAGATGTTTTAAAAGAACAAACAATTACTTATTATCTCCAAGGGATACACATAAATAGATGACACAGAGATGATTTTAAATGTTGCCAGTTTGAAACATCTTTACTCTCTTTTAAACATAGTGACCCCTAGCAGATAAATGGGTTTATGATCTATTCTTACACATCTTTAGAATGAGGTGAAAGAGAATATATGTATGCATAAGATGTTAGCCTCTTTGTTGGAGGGGAGAAAGTTTCTTTCTTGGAGGGCATGTTTCTCTCCATTTTTTTTTTTTGGAGGGGAAAAGTAAGTGCAGAAAGCAAAGACCCCGGGCAATTCTGAAAAGTATGGTTAACAAAATAAGACATAAATGATCTTGGCAAAAGGTCTGGAACACAAAACTTTTATTATAGTTATACACTAGTGTCTTTTGGGCTCACCTACAAGTACAAAAAATTTTGTTTGCTAAACAGTAGTTGGGAACATTTCTTGTACTTTATAACTTTCTTAATGGATCATTTGGAAGCTAAATAAATTCCTGTTGCGAGTATCATGTTCTCAGGTACACTAGACCCTGAAGCATACCATATGCTTCTGAAACTGGTTGTGATAACTTTAAACTCCAACAGTGGTAAACTAGCTCCATCATTTCTCTCCCTCCCTCTCTCTCGCTCTCCCTCCCTCTCTCTCTCTCTCTCTCTCTCTCTCTCTGTAATCATGTAGTCTTGTAGAATACTGCTATGGTTTAATTTTATGTCCCACAAACATCCTCATTAAATAATAATTTAATATTCCTTGGATTTAGTATTCAGTCTGTTTTCAGTCTGTGTTTGCTTTCATAAAAGCAAACAAATGGCTTTGGAAAGGGCATAGAGCATGCCAGTGAATGTGGGTGACTGGCAGGGTTCTTATTGCCTGACCATAGCCCACAATGAAACATTTCTCTAAAAAAATTATTTGGTCTATCCTGTCAAAACTAGAAAAGGCTTATATACGAAGCGTTTGTTTTCCATCACATGGACAGCCCAGATTACCGGCTGGCTAAAGTAATTACGTGACTAGTATGTCTGGTTTGAAAGCTACATGGTCAAACCAGAAATCATGTCTTAAAGATAGGAAATTGAGTTGTATTTATTAACCTGATTTTTAATGTATTCATTTATACTATACAACTTTATATTATATACATACATAATATATATGAATATATATTCATAATATATACGTTATATCGCAACTAATTTTCTGAACACTAAGGTTCTTTGAAGCTCTTAGTTTTCTTTCTGTTGAACTGTAAAATAATGCAACAGTGGGTTTGCCCAGTTTTTTCAGCTTAACTCAACTCAATAGGCAATGGGCAATAAGCCATGGGCAATCCATTCTGCAGGGTATAGTGAGGTCTTCTAACGTGGTACAAAACGGACTTCTGATTTTTAGAAGAAAAAAGTTTGTCCCTAGTTTTTCCCTGGTGATAAGGCAATTGTGAATAGTACCATGACTTCTTTTTTTTTTTTCCTGCGGTACGCAGGCCTCTCACTGTTGTGGCCTCTCCTGTTGCGGAGCACAGGCTCCGGACGCGCAGGCTCAGCGGCCATGGCTCATGGGCCCAGCCGCTCCGCGGTATGTGGGATCCTCCCAGACCGGGGCACGAACCTGTGTCCCCTGCATCGGCAGGCAGACTCTCAACCACTGCGCCACCAGGGAAGCCCAACCATGACTTCTTGAGCCAAATGACTTGTTCATTATGTTTCAGTGGTTGGGGTAGGGTGGAGTGGTGGGGAGGAACCTTGTCTCATGTGCAGTTGGCTCCTGTTGAATTAGTTTTTAATTTAGCAATGCAACTGATTTTAATCTTTCTTGGAATTTTGCTTCTTTATGTTATTTCAGTGCTTAGACTGAAAACAGCACACTATTCTGGTGACCTTTTGGGAAGTGATGGAAAACTCATGATACAGTCTATTCTCAGCAACTTTGTAATCAGAATCTTGATAGTGTCATTGATGGTTTGAAGTTTCTAAGTTTGTGTTTGCATCCAAACAATTATCTTTCCTACCTTTATGTATATGATTTCATAATTGAACTGTAAATACTGTGGAGACAGAGCTTTTTGCACTTAAGGTAGTTGAGGTAGGAAACAGGCGTGTTGTCAAGAAACAGAAACTCGAAATGATTGTTTGTGTACTTAAAAGGTTACCAACCAAAGATAGGCAAGACAAAAACCCTTTTTATTAATCAATACTAACCAGAATTCTGGATTCCAAGAGAAAGGATCTTTGGGATATGTGAAGAAGGACAAAACAGTTTCTCTTCCTAATTTTGGATTAGCAAAACAAAATTTTGAAGCACATGAAATTTAATTTTGACATTGCCTCACCTTGCTTTCTATAGTCCTTTCCTGCCATCTAGTCTCAATCCTTAGTACTTCTATGTTACCCTCAGTGCTCCACTGCAACATGCTATTAATATTTGATCCCTTTCCCCCCCACCAATGGCTCCATATGCCATGGTTATCTGCCTTCCTTTATCCCCAATCCTGAGCCCAATTCACTCAACCCATGATTAAGAGGAAAGCAGCTGGGTCAAGCAAATCATTCTAAAATGTAATTGGAAAATAGTAACCTTCAAAATGGTATTTACAGTTTAAAAAGAAGGTGATTTTCTAACCTGAATGAATCTAGGATTAATGTCATTCCGATGAGGAAAACAGTTAGGGTCAGCTTCCCTAAGCTGGTTTTATTTAATTTTTTTCTCCAACTTTTTCCCGTAAGGTATTTAAAAGCCACAGATTTTTTTTTCATAATGGCTCCAAAGCAATAGTTGAGGGGGATGCTGGTTCAGAAGGTAGGGCATGGGTGGGCTAGTCATTTCTATGTATGGGTGAAATATATGGTATGTGTTTGTAAGTATGGCAGCTGTATGTAAGTATGACATCATACATCATAACAGAGTAAAGGGGAAAGCTGTTTACCAAGTCAGAAACACCTACAAAGAGGTTTAAGTTTAACTGATTTGCTCCATAAGTATTTTATATACTACAGCATGCTTATAAAATAATAAAGCATGATACGTTTGATTAAAACTCAACATAAAAGCTGTCTCTTTGTATGTGCAATTCATCCAACATGCTTCAGTGGGGGAGAGGGTGCTATGATTCTCTCTTTCTTCTCTCCCCTTTTCTACTCTGTTGAAAGCTGGATCACATATTTCATCATTTTTTAGTCATGTTGAATGACCCGGATGTAATGTCACATCACGTCCCAAGCTCCCCAAGTCAGTAAATATTACCTTAAGATCAAAGAACTAGTTTAACAGCGATGGAACATACCAACCCTGACACCAACTTCAGTTGTGCCTGGTAGCAGTAAAGCAAATTCAATCTTGTTTATATAAGGAGAAAGACTGGAAATCAAGAGATGTGATGGATGGTTATAGAAGAATTGGCTAGAAACTACATTTCTCTCTGTAAGACTTCTCACAATACGCAGGTTTTTCTTGGCTCGGAGGAGATTTTGCAGGCAGTAACACCCAATGCTTTCCAGTAATGATAATGGGAAAATCATACGGTTCAAATTAATTTTAAAACTTTTCTGAGAGTGTTTAAGATTGCTAACAAGTTTTCTCCTAGCAAAACACATGACAAACATTTAAAAAAATAGAATGAATGTATATAGAGTTCCCTATATAATAGCCTTATTCATAGGTAATGTAGGAAGTTCAATGTTTCCCACCAAAAATATTTTTCTTCTGGCTTCCTCAGGGCTGGAAAATATACTATTAAAGATTTATAGTTTTGCCTTAAGCTTTTTAGTTATTCCTGTTGTCTTCTTTCAAAGACTAAATGCATCTAAGTGGGAAAATTTGTGAAGGGTCATGGCTTTAGGGAATCTAAATCTATATTCATTTATTCATTAAGTCAGCAAAAAGCTACTGAACACCTCCTGTGTGTCAGCTATACCACGAGCACTGGGGATGGAAGAATAAGGGAAGGTTCCTGCCCTCACAATGCAAATGGTCTTTTGATCCTTAGCTTGAGCTGCACTAAAATCATGCATTTCCAAGTGTCAGTGATAGGAACTTTCTTTTGGTCCATCAGTCCCTCTAGCTCAGTATATCTGTGATGAAACATATCATCTTTTCTTACAAATTGGCCATACTTTCTGCCTTTCTCAGTTTCATCAGTGTTACCACCTTTCCCAGGCAATGGAACTTTTCCTGACAACTCAACTCCACATTAATCTTTCCCTTCTCAAAACTCCACTGCATTAAACTCAAAATCACATAGATTAGCACTCAGCTGTTCTCTAATTATTCAATGCATGATCAATTTGCTTCCCAGCTATGTTATAAAATGCTTAAAGGCAAGGATTTCTTTTATATCCTCTAAACCAGAGGTTCTTCAAATGTAGACCTCATAACAAGCCACCCAGATGAATGTGATTAAGCTAAAGTTTGAGAACATTTGCTCTAGACCACTGTCTCAAATTTTAATGTGTTTACAAATCACTTGGAGATTATGTTAAAATGCAGGTTTCAATTTAGTTGGTCTGAGATTCTGCATTTCTATCAGGGTCGCAGGTAATACTGATGCTTTAGGAGACAGTCTGAAGATCAAAGAAAGAACGCCTATAGTCCCAAGTACAGAGTTTGATCCATGGGGAGATGTCGAACAAATATTTAGAGATTTCAATCAAAATTACTCTAGTGTGAATTAGTTTATACAACTGATTGAAAAAGTGCATACACAGCTGAGAGAAAATAGCATTAAGAAGGATAAGGAGAGCAAAGGAAGACAAAATTTACTTATGTAACAATTTTACCCAAAGACTTACCTGAACCCCTAATTTGAAACACTTGTACAGTTTTATTTTGTTTTCTAATTTCTTGTATATCTTTTTTCTAAATATCCCTGTACTCACAGGCAAATATACAAATCTTATCTTTGAAAAAATGTATTTACAGGATTTACCACAATGTCAGTCACTTAACTTGACATAAGCTTATTAAATTGAATTTCCTTAAGCAGACCCTTCCTTTTAGGTACAGGAAAAAAGTTATCTTTCTCCGAAAAATTTTAAAGCATAGCACTAAAAATTATAGAATATCTACAGTATATGTTCTTGAAACAATTGAAAAATGTTCTAAACACTGCCTTTAGCAGAATGTAGTAGTTGAACGCCAAATGGAAGAGAAGAAAATACATATTCTGAAAGAACCAACATGATTCATCATTAAGGCTTTTCAGGGATACATGAATGAAATAATGAACATCAGTGTCCTGGCCCTGATGGGTTTTATATTAAACTATGACAACAGTATCCTTGGTTTTCTGCTATTTCAGAATTACACTTTCTTAGCACAAAACACTGTCAACGCCTGGTATATGGTTCGCTCACCAAGCAGTCAAAAGCAATTAAATGAATGGTTTGGACAAAGTAAATTTTTATACATTCCATGCACATTGAAAAAACAAGTTCAAATAAACCTCAAACAAGACAACTTTAATAATGAACGGGTTTTATATTTCATGAGACTCAAGTACAGGCAAGTAACACCTACAGCATGTTACTCTACATCTGTGGCAAAGTTGGAATAAATAGTTACTTAAATGATCCACTTCTGGCAAGATCCATCAATGTTATGACCTCCTTTGAAATTATGGCAAAAACAATGCTTTTATTACAATTTTTTTAATCATGAAGAGGAGGACAAAAGTAACACAATTTCCCTTCACTGATTCAGATTTGTGGAAGCCTCTCCAATATTTTCACCTCTGACTGTGGTGGAACTTGTTCACAAGGGCACAGATGAACATTCAGTTCAGGAACCAGCTGTATGATCCAGAGAAAAAAAATAAGTGGACTAACTGATACCCCACATCAAACCAGAATTGAATGCTTTCCAGGGTTTTAAAACATCTGGAAATTCTCTTTAATATTGTCCCTTCTTTTGGTTCTATCTTTTCACTTATTTCTATCCAAGATGGGAGGGGAAAAAAAGGCTGAAATGTCATGAGAAAGTTATATTCAGCTGAAGTTTATGTAAGAAGAACCAATGCTTTTTCCTACTTGACTTCCATTCCAATGTCGCATACTTAAGGGCTAGTCTTCTAAGGGTGCCAGCATTCCCCTGAACCAAAATAAGCAAACATCCAAGTACTTTGAATTCTCCTCCTCAAAATTATGTTTCATTATTCTGGGATCTTGACAGAGTAAAAGAACACTGCTCAATTCTAAAAGGTTTTCTCATTTATCTGTATATGCAATAATGTGGAGGAATTTATCTATTGGATTTACCTTTTTCCATTTGAATCCTACCCTGCAAAATTCCTGACAAATCTGAATTGTCCTCTGTGAAAAGAAGAGGCCATCAAAGGAAATGTTCCTCTTATTTTCCCAGAATCCCCCAATCCACAGCCTAGTCCAGAAGCTTAAAGAAACTTAGTCAAGGGAGTTCTGCTACAAGACATTGTCCCCACTGACATGGTCACGTTGTTGGAAATCACTTTGAATGAAGGCATTGAAGGCCCCCGTGAAAACAAATTTTACTGCTTTTGTATGCAAGAGACCCAAACAAATTGAGACTGGAGAATTTTCCACTTTGGCCTTTACAAGTCCTGTATCCCCACTCTCACCCCACAGCTGTTCCTTCCCATCCCCTCTTACATGTGACTTTAACCCCTAATTCTTCCTTTTTACCTCGCTCAGTAAAATCCAGCCTGCCCGAACAATGACTCTTATTCCGCAAGAACAATCCCTCTATTCCCATTTCCAAAACTAGCTGGACTTCAGCCAACCCCTTATCCTGCTAGGTCTAGCTGAACTTCAGCCAACCCCCTCCTGCTAAAGCCATGCAAAATTTTCCGTTGTCCTTCTCCAAGTAGAATGCTTCTTTGGAGCCTTCCTTCAGAGCCTTATGCTAATGGCTCTCTAGTTGATTTCTTCCACAGTTTTGCTGCTGAGATTCAGGCAGGTTTGGTCCCTTTGCGGCTCAGCCCAGGCCACTTCATAGAGGAGCAAGTCCTTCTATGGACCACACCAGTGCCCAGCTCTCTTGGTGTTGAAGCACTGCCTAAGCCTTTATTCTTCCGCTTTATTATCTTTGGTCTACATCTCTTGGTTTGATTCATTCTACTAATAGAGGTTCTCATAGTCATGGTGGGGCCACAGTGCCAAGGAGGTTTCGTTAGTTTGTTCAGGCCACTTGAATATAGGTTTAACATCATGGAGCCAACAGCACTAAACATTGGAAGCTTTGGGAGTAGTTTAGAACTCCAGAGGCCACCCTGGGGAACTTGGGATATGGGTAAGACAATGCCTTTGTATAGCACCTTAGCATGAAAAGATTCAAAGATTCCAGATATTCAATGGTCAACAAAATTTTAACTGGTATGAAGAAGACTTTTAAAGACAAGAAAAACCTCTAAAAGACAGCAAAGTTATAAAATTACTTCTCTTAAGGACTCCTTAGGAAAATCTAATAAAAATGTGAAGGATCTGAAAATCCAAACTTAAGCTCTCTTTTTCCACTTCTGCTCCATCTTTGGATCGGCTTTCCTCCTGGCCCCCTGTATCTCAATTTCCTCCTGTCCCTGCTCTGCTCCTTCCCTCCTTCTCCTGCACCTTCTCTCAACCCCCTTCTCTATCCTCCACTGCCCATTCCTAAATATAGTCCTCTCACTGGAGAATATCTCCTCATAGTGTCTTTTAATGTAGATGGAGATGATTCTGCAGCTTTAAATCTTGGTCAAGATCAGATTTTCATAATGTAGCAAGGGACTTTCTGATTCCTCCTAGGGAAAAATGGAAGATAGTTGAAGATTTTAAGCATTGTCTTAGGAATTTAGAGTCTGGGCTTCCCTGATCTCTATCAGTTAGTTCATCTCTTTGTGGGAAACCAGAGATGGTAGAACTTCATTTGAAAATCAGGATGGATTGATTACCAAAATGATACCAAAAAAAAAAAAAGGGACACATTTTAACTGTAAATGGATATAAAAAGTATAAAAATAGGAGCAGATCTCTTAGCAGCTATTCCTGAGGTATTTCCTGTCAAAATTCATTGGTGAAAAATCCAGTTATGTAAGGAGGGAGAAAAATAGATCCATCCCTGATTTCAGAAACAGCTTAACTACCACATTCTAGAATATTCTTTTCTCAATAGGAATGAAGATATCACAACTGCCCTAACTACGTTCTTTGTTGATGGTCTTAAACCTGATGCGACAGATTTAGTTAGAAAACAGAATATAGGATGGTAGACTGCTTTCCCTCTGAATTACAAGAGCTTGATGAGCGCTTTGAAGATACTTTGGCTCAGAAAAAAGAAAAATACAGATTAACTTAATAACTTTTCAGATTAAGCACTTAGATAAATCCAGGAACAAAAACATCTCTATGGCTAGTCTAGACAAAGATACCAAGATACCTGTGGATATCATAAGGAAAAAGGACACTGAAAAACACTTGCTTTGCCTTAACTTTCATTGCAAGACAGACTCTAAAGTGACAAAGTACCAACTTTGTCTAACACAATGACTCCTCTTTGAGTAAGTAGATTCTCTGGTTTTCTAAAATTGCCCTTAAAACAAAAAGAAGAAATTTCCATGCAGTCGTGAAAAAAATCTAGGATCTTCCTTTTTTGATACCAGACGTACACATTTCTACCATCAACCCAGCTTTCCATCATTCCTTCCTTGGAGTAACCAAAACATTTCAGTGGTAGGAATCTCAGATATTCCTCTCACTAATCAGCATTCTCTTCTGGGTAATGAATCTGTTGTATGAATATCGTGAATCTGTTGGAGTGAAAGCTACTTTGCTAATGCAGTGCCACTCTTAAATGTGCCGTGGCTGGACCACATCTTTCTGGAATTCTATAGAAGAGAAGAATCATTTGGTGTTGGTACAGATTGATTTTCCAGTACCTGAGCCCCTGTCTGGGATAGACTCACCTAGAGCCTTGTGTAACTTTAAAAATGCCTTTCAGAAGCTCCTATGCTTCTACTCCCCAATTACCATAGACCTTTCTTTCTGTTTGTATACAAAAGATCCAAAGACAAGCTGTGAGGGTTCTAACTCAACAGCACAATGGGTTTCAAACACCCATCACTTAAACAGCCTCTCATTTTACCCTACACCAAAAGCCTACCCTCTTTGTTTGTGCTCAGTGGCAACAGCAGCAAAGTTAACTGAGGCTTCTACTGACTTAGTCTTAAGATCTCCACTTAACCTTTGGTCCTTCATGTCATGCAGATCTTACTCTTTATTGAAAACACTCAATGGTTTTCTGTTTCTAGACTGACCTACGAAATCCTCCTCTTCTCATTCACACATATTTCTATCCATTGCTGTAGTCCCCAAAGCCCTCCAACTTTTTTCCTCTCTCAAAAGAAGGAAAACCTCACCACTGTCATGCACGTATTCAGGAATTTTCCTTGCCTCACTCTGATCTCCGCGAAACTCTTTTAGACAACCCAGATTTAGAACGAGCCCATTTGAGAACTGAACAAAGAGGCTATCAAGCTTAGTGTGTGATTGCAGCCCACTCAGACTTATGTGAATATTGTCTTTTCCCAGAGGCAAAATCTATACAAGTTGCTGAAATTGCAGCACTTACAATTGCAGCCTGCCAGTTAGGTAGAGATAAGAGAGCAAATATCTATACATATAACAAATATGTGTGTGGAGTAATTCATGATTTTGATATGCTTGGAAGCAGTATGGCTTCTTAACTGCATCTGGTTTTCCAATTAAACATGGCAGTCACATAAAAGTCCTATTAGATGCCTTGTTTTGCCAAAGGAATTGGCTATATTAGGGTTGAGCCCCACAGTAAAAAGCAGACTCAGGGATCAAAGGGTAATGCTTTAGCAGGTTACTACACTAAATGAGCTGCTTTAACACCTCCAAGCTGTCCAGCAAGTCCAAGAGTCAAAGCCAAAACTAACTCCTAACTATTGGCATCAGGTCTTGAGTTAACTCCAATATTAAGCATTTGATTCTGAAAAAGTGTACTGAAAAAAATCAAATTGTTTTCTTCTCGCAGAAAGCTGTAGTGGCACCAAGATGATCTCTTGGTCTGCCCCAAGATGCTGAAATGAATCTTCTCAAAAAGTGTTGTGACCCACTCTGGAAAGGCAAATTTAAAAACCATCAAAAATAAACGTTGGTAGGGACATTTCAGTAAGATCTCAAAGTACATCTCTGATGTATTTCCCATCTGTCAAACCTACCATCTTGAGAGAATTGTAAAGCCGAGGCATAAAGACAAGCCAAAACCTTTAGGACCTTTTGGATATCAATCTACAAATGGACTTCATTCAGTTACTCACTTCATGTGGTTATGAATATGTCCTTACTAATGTGTTTTGTGTTTCCTGGTCTTCTAGAAGTCTTTCATTGCCATAAAGCAACTCCTTTGATAGTAGCAAAGAAACTTTTAGACTTTGTTTTTTCCACTTGGCAATACCCACCTATTTATCTAGTGATTGAGGTACTAACTGAGACTTGTAAAGCTATCTGAAGAACTTGAGTTGCCAAGGCCAAAGGCTTTGCCCTTAGTTCTCATGGCCATTAGGGCCAGTCTAACAGGAACTCATAGACTGTCCCCATATGAACTTGTCACTAGATGCCCATTGCCTATAGGGTTCTCACCCCCTCTCTTGACTGCCCTTTTACAGTCCAACCTGGCAAATGCTGTAGAAAATGAATGCAACATATTCAAGTTCATAATCAACAGGTCCAAGCAGCTTCTCTCAATGATAAAGCACAGGAACCCCTGCATGACCTTCAGCCTCAAGTCTTGGATTACAGGAAACAACAACAGCATAAGACTCTTCTCAGACTTCATTGGAAAGGATCATATCAAGTGTTGTTACCCATAAACACTGCAGTAAAACTCTAGGGAATCAACACTTGGATCCTTGTTTCCAGTAAAAAAGTTATCATACATTTATTTCCTAGACTTCTGTATCCACAGGAGATCCAAAACAGAATCCCCTGGAATATTCCAGAAGATGACATCAAGAATGTGATAGCTTTTCCAAGATCTTTGGACAAAGCAGCAGGCTGCTCAAAATGGATAGCTTCTATCCAAGATCTTCAGTTCAAGACTTCCTGTACCCTAAAAGTAACAAGCTACCACATCCTTCTTCATCTCCTCCTTTTCATAACGATCTGTGAGATTCTTAAACGTTCTTTCCATAGTTTTGTTTCTCTGGATAAATCAGGAGGATGAACAAGTATTATACAAACATATTTAGGTCAAACCTCCCTTCGCTATAGACTCAGGGTGGAGATGGGATTTGTTTTCCTGGATAATCCCAGATGGGGCAGGATCTTGTCTAAGAGGCATTGTCCAAGGCCTTCTAATGATTCTCATGTCAATACTTGTCTCTACAGTCATTTGCTGTATTCTTTCTAGAATTTTAAATACTTCAGCCACTCGATAAATGATTAAAATTCAATCACAAAGGCAAAATTTACCAGGAAGACAGGAAAAAGAGGTACAATGTTAAGAAAAGCCCCAATGGCATCATTAACAATGAGTCTGGGACTATAATTGCCTCAAGTGATATAGACCTAGAAAACTGAACAAATCAAGATTTGGTTGAATGAGACTCAGTCTCCCCACTGACCTAGAGGAAGGACTGTGAGAATTTTCCACTGTGGCCTTCTTATGTCCTGGTCTCCTTTAGCTGTTCCTCTGTGACCCTCTTATGCATAACTTTAGCTCCTGTTTGTCTTCATCCTTCTTGAGAACATCCAGACTTCTCAGAGAATGGCTGCTAATCCACAAGAATAATCCCCTTTCTTCCCATCTGAACTCTGCATTGGGGAGCCTGGGAAAATATCACAAATAAACCCAGGCACAGCTTTGCATGAGGTAGTAACCATCCTGTAGAATCATGTTTGGAACAGAAGGTATTTGAGGCTGTGACATAGAGACCTCAAAAAGAAGTAGCTTTATAGAACGAAGAAGCTCTTATCTCTTTCTCATAACAGCCTTGGATTTAACAGTCCAAGATCCATGTAGACATTTAGAGATATAACGTCTTGTTGGTCCATTATCCCCTAGAGCATAGCAGAAGCTGGTCACAGGCAGTAGCTTTTAGACTGTAGGAAGGGGAAGAAGCTGTATAGGAACACATGTCCTATGTCTTAAGGCCTAAACGCAGGGACGCATACCTCTTATACACACATTCAGTTGGTGAGAAGATGGGCAGACGTTCACATCTAGCTGCAGGAAGGTCTAAGAAATGTGTACTAGCTGAGCAGTCATGTGCTCAATTTTATATCTCTCTATCTATCTATCCATCTACTTATCCACCTCTCCCTCTCTCTCTCTTTCTCTCTCTGAGTGTCTATAAGTCTCTTCCTAGATTTGATTTCCAATGGCCTAAAGAGTTATGGTAACAGAGCAGATTTCTAATATAGATAAAATGTTAAGTATGTCAGGCACCAATAGCTGCCTACCCAGCAACTATTTTCTTTCCATCCTTTTGAAGAGAACTCGAATTCTCCCAACTAAAGACAATTGCTGGACACATTCTCTTGTAGTCCAAGGGTTCAAGGTGGTTATATGACACAATCTGGCCAATGAGATATAAATGATGCATTTCTGGGGGGGCTTTTTCTTCCTCTTTTTCCTTTATCCTTCTTTCTGCTTGCTACACAGATGTACTGATGTGATGCTTGGAGCAGTAACAGCCATCTTAGAACCATAAGACAACCAGAGTGAGGATGAAAGTGACAATGTCAGTGATGGTAGAGCTGAAAGATGGGTTCTCGATGGCTCATTGGGTCATAAAACTACTTATGTGAACCATGTAAACGTTTTTGCGTTTAAGCCAGTATATGGCAGACCCTCTAATATTGGCAGTTGAATGGGTTTCTAAGAAATGGAGAGGGTGAGCAAAGGGAGAGAGAGAGAGAGAAATTGAGAGAGAGAGAGAAAAGAGCTTCCTTTCTGCTCCTGCCAGCTTCCTGAATATATATATATATATATATATTTGTCTGTTTGTTTTTTACCTAGACTGGGGAGAGAAGAGAGGGAGGAGGAGTGATAAAAGCATAGATATCGGTAAGCCTATGATGGACATTTTCCATTTTACCCCACAGATCCACTTCCCATCCTTCATCCTGCCTGGAGCTCTGGGTGGCTGTCCATATGGACTGCATTGACAGTTTCCTTTCCTTCCATTCTTCCATTGGGTTTGACTAGTAGAAGACATTGGCAAGAGATCTGGAGAGCAGGAGGAAAGTAAGGTCAGGATATTTATTCCTTCGTCTTCCCAGCTGTGTTCCTCAACTAAAGGCCACAGGTCCTCTCAGATGGCCTTCTCCCCACAACTCACTTTCTTGGTTCCCGTAACCACTTCCTCCCCTCATTCATTCAGGCTGGGGTGTAGGGTGGTGATGGATCCCTGTCCCATTCTCTGTTGCTTTTCCTAAACTCTTCCCACATTTTTGTAAACAGTTCCTTTATGAGTTCTCCTTAAATTACCCAATTTGAAAGTGCCATTTGATTTCTGCCCGGATCCTGGATGACCCATTTCTGGAGAGTGGGATTAGAGCCCTGCTTCCAGGATTAGATTCACATGGAAGCAGGAAGCTCTAGAGGTAGAGACAGCCTCTTGGAACTTCCTGTGCACCAAAGCAGCTCAGTTTTATCATGTAGTGGTAGGATGAGAGGGACCAGGAAGACAAGAAAGAGAGATATAATGCAGAGGTTAGAGCACAGACTCTGAAGCCAGACAGCCTGAGTCCAGCAGCAGGCAGATGCCATTACATCTTCTTTTTTTTTTTTAACATTTATTTATTTATTATTATTATTATTTTGCCCACACCACTCGGCTTGCGGGATCTTAGTTCCCCAACCAGGGACCGAACCCGCGTCCCCCACAGTGGAAGCACGGAGACTTAACCACTGGACAGCCAGGGAAGTCCCAGACGCCATTACTTCTGTGCCTCACTTTCCTCATCTGTAATTGGGATAATAATAGTACTTGTCTCATAAGATTGCGGTCAGGATTAAATGAAATGTACGTGTAAGACACAGAGTTCCTGGGACTTTCTAATTAATCAATAAATATAACTGTAATAATAATTATTCTTAAATACCAAGGATCAGACAAGATGCTGGTTGCTTCAGAAGATTTCTGTGTGGACAAGTGAAATCAAAGACAAATGCCCTTCTAATGAAGAATCTGATTTCATATTTCGATATTTGACTGCCGACACCTTCTAAGCCTTACCTCTTCCTCTTCCCTTTCTGCCCCACATCTGGACAAGCTGATAAAAAAGCCTGGGTGCTCACCATTTTGGCACCAGCCAAACCATAAGACGTTGCTGCATGGGGACTCTCATGCCCAGCCCCAAACCCGAACCACAATAAAAACCCAGGCCAGTCTCATTTCCTTGCTTTTTTATTTCAGACTTGCTTAAGAAGCCTCTCCTGTGCACCCCAGACACAGACACCAATTATGTAAGTAATAAACATTTTTATACCATTTTGGTGTGTATGTGTGGCAGCATCAGTAGCAACATCTGAACCAAACTTTGGGTGTGGATCCATCTGCCTCTGCAGGTGACATAGTAGGCTTCCATTCAAAACACATTGGCACTAGAACTACTGGTCCACTACCCTACTTTTGACCCCACCTTGGGATAAGAGAAGGAAAACCTTGAACTGACTGAACTTATTTTCCTTCCTACAATGAATGGGCATCTCAAAAATAGAAAATAAGTTGACAGAATGACAGAAAACGAACTTCTATTTCTTTCCCACCTTAAGTTGTAGACTGAGATTCACATCTGCTCTATCAGGTTACCGACAATTTAGTCACTGAGCAGGGCACCATCTTGCCCAGCCTTAAAAGTCTCCCCCCAACCAAGCAAAGCAGAACGAGGACCAGAAAAGAGGGAAGACTCAATAGTGCCTAAGGTTTGAGAACTTAGACTCTGAACAGTGCTGCTTTACTTCCATCTCCTTCTCTTGACCTCCAAATTGACGACCACTGCCTGTATGCCTCTTATATCTTTACCAGGACCTTCCAGTGAGCGCACCCATCCACTGTTTCTTGACCACCAGCAGTTTCCTTTTCCTCCTTAATGTCCTTTTTCTCTTTTTTGGTAAGTTATAAAAGTATTCTGACATAGGCTCATGTGGACAGCCCCCTTCTGGGTATGGCTTAGCCCAGAAGACTCCCATGGATAGATATGAGAATCATTAGAGGAATTTAAAAAAATTAAATAGCTGCTGGGAGCCTATCTCAGACATGTAAAGTGAGACTTTGCTGACTTGGGACAGATAGGGATGGAAGAGGTGGGTTAGGAACGTGTATGTTGAAAAGAAGTTCCCCAGCTGATTCCAGTGATGAATCAGGTATAGAACACATTGAACAGATTAATTTTGTGACCCAGGATTATACTGATCCAGGGACGTTTGACCCAAGGATATGATAATCCCACCGTTTGCTCATTGCTCTGCCATCAACATGAGTGGTTAGTACAGAATACCCAACTTGACTGGAAATACGTTAAAGAATTAAGTCATCAATACAGAGAAATTCCAGACAGCAGAACAACTTTGAAATAGCGGAGGGAAACTTCTCACAGTTTTCTCATTAATTAGCTAAAAAGAAAAAAATTTCCAACTATCAGTCCTTTATCCATTTCCTACTAAATATTATTGGCAGGAATAATCAGTACAAAAGAAAATGACAGTGGTGAAAACTGTACGTGATAAAATTTGTTAGAGATGAAAATCTGAAGAATCGTGTCTTGATGCTCACATTGAAACATGCAAACGTTAAACAGGGAAAAATTAGACTTGGCGGAAGTAATCAACACTAAATAAAACTGCCAACAACATGTTAAAATTTATTATTGCCTAAAAATTGACAGAAGAATCCCATTTTTTGACTAAGTTTAGGTATGAATAATTTGACCTGAGACAATTGGATTTGGTACAAATAATGGCTATAAAAGAAAGGCTGCAATTGCAGAAACTGTAATCAGTAAAAATTTGATATGAGCAATAAGGAGAAAAACCACATTGAATAACATTTTCATTTAAACCGTATGTGGAAAATAATTGATTCCAATGAAAAGAATTTCAGTAAATTAAAAATTAAAATGGAAAAAAATTAGAAATATCTTAATGCCTGGGAATAAAAATTTTATCAAGGAATTATGGTAGCTTAATAGAAATTACTATGGCTCCAGAAATACTTTCTTAATGAGTATTTTAATCTATGTATGCATAATTTTAATGTAAAGTTTTATGTAAATTTTAATGTAAACTCCCAAACACAGGGGTCAAAATATTCTCAGAGCAGAAAGTCCACAGGGTCGACATGGATAGGTCAAAACAAAAGGCTTAAAACTTTCTGCATCCAATTATTTATTGTGGGGTGTCAAGAAAGGAGTGGTCAGGAAAAGTCTGGAATGTGGGGTAAACCCAAGAAGGGTAAGCATTCATGGAGTGCCACCACTTCAGGTTCCTGGGGATCCAGATGGCAGAATAAGGTATGTGTACTTAGGAGAAAGAGCACAGAAGACAAATCCTTTCAAATGTTTCCTAAACCCCTCTCTCCTTATCTAATTTCTTACTGCGGGAACTGAACCATAATTCTAAGTCTTGAAGTTGACCAAAGTAGTCATCTCTCAAAATGCAAATCCTACTATAAAAAAGAGGAATAATAACAAGTGTGGGGCAAGGATGTGGAGAAATGGGAACCCTCTACACTGCTAGGGAGATTGTAAAAGGACACAGCCACTTTGGAAAAGAGTCTGGCAGTTCCTCAAAAAGGTTACACATGGATTACCATATGACCCAGCAATTCTGTTCCTAGGTATATACCCAAGAAAAATAAAAACGTATGTTCACATAAAAACTTGTTTACAAATGTTCATAGCAGTGTTATCCATGATAGGCAAAATGGAAACAATCCAAGTGTTGATCACGTGATGAATGGATAAACAAATTTGTGCTTTATCCATGCAGTGCCATATTTGGGGGCAATAGAAAGAGATAAAGCAATGATCCATGCCACAACACAGATGAACCTTGAAATCATGAAGGTGAGTGAAAGAAGCCAGTCACAAAAGACCACACATTGTATGATTTCCTTTATATTAAATGTCCAGAATATGCAAATCTGTAGAGACAGGAGGTAGATTAGTGGTTGCTTAGGGCTGAAGGGGCTGAGGAGAAAATGGGAAGAAAATGCTAAAGAGTACAAAGTTTCTTTTTGGGCTGATTAAAATATTCTAAAATTGATCATGGTGATGGTTGCACAACTCTGTGAACATACTAAAAACCATTGCTTTGTACATTTTACATTAGTGAATTGTATGGTATGTGAGTTATATCTCCATAAAGACTATATTAAAAATGCAAATCTCCAAAAATGGAGTCACATTCTAAAGCCTCAGTTTTTATCTCTGGGTATCAGTCTCCTTCTCTGTATAATAGGAATGATCTTAATAACTTATGAAGATGTTGAAAGAATTAATGAAGCAATGTATGTGAAAGTGCTTACATATTATGTAACACGCATGGTAGAAATAGCTAACTGCCCAAGATCTGTGCTTTTCCTTCTATGGCATAGAATTGGCACAGGGGAAGAGTTGCCCAGGCAGAGACTGCAATTTCCATGGCTTCTTGCCTCCAGTTATTCCATGATCTAGTCCTAACCAATGGTATGTGAGCAGAAGTGATGTGTGTGGTCAAGGTGGTTAGGCAACTGCTCTGTCTCTTTCATCCTCTGTTTCCTTTCCTAACTGGATGCTGAGCAACTGACAGGGAGGGTGGAGCCATAAGATGGGACATGCCTGGGCTCTTAAATCCCTCTGTGGGTAAAACCCCACCCACCAGCCACCCTGGGTTGATCATCTCAGTGAGAAATAGGTTCTATTTGGTTGAAATGTTTTTGTTATAGCAGCTAGAATTACCTTCACTAACACAAAAATTTAAGTATATATGCCCTCAATAAATTTTTGATAAAAAAAAAGACATCTTTGTCATTTGTTAGTACCTTTGGAGTTTTAAAATAAAAGCCAGTAGAGGCTGAGAAGAGGACAGTTATGGAAATCTGAAAAGTGGAGGACATGAATGGATGGGGATGGCCTGATACTGACTTGATCCCACCCCAAATCATATGAGGTGTTTATTGTACCATTCAGTGCTCATCCTTACTTAAGGCATTGATGCACTTCATTGAATCCCAAGGTCATGGAGCAGATACCATATCAATTCTGAGTCCTCTGCACTATTTATCAACCCTGATCTCTACAGTGAACCTACATTCATGAGGAGGGAAACAGATAATAAATCAAACAAATAAGCAAAGCATATGATATATTTGATAGTGTTGATTGTCATGGATGAAATAAAGCAAGAAGGGAGTGTGGGAGCTCAGGAGTCATGTTCAGTTTTAAATAAGGTGGTTAAGGAATGTGTAAAGAGAAGATGACATCGGAGCAAAGGCTTGAATACAGCGAGGGAGCAAGCCATGACTTCCAAACAGAGGGAACAGTGGTACAAAGACCCTGACGTAGAAACATGCCAGGTGCATTAAGGAACAGCAAGGAGATTAATGTGCTTGGGGAAGGCTAGGCAAAGGGAAGGGTGACAAGGAAGAGGCCAGAGAGGTAATGGAGTGGGACTAGATTGTATGGAGGTCTGAGGACTAGTCAAAGAACATAATGAGGGATATGAAAGAGTTTAAGACCGGAGATAATTGGCTGCTCTTATTGACTTCAGTAGTGAATGCCAGCACAATGCCCCAAAGACAGATAGGTCCATTTTCACTTCAGCAGATATCAGTTCAGGACCTAGATGTAGTCCCACAGCAGGAACCAGCAAGAACTCAGATGGTGAATGGGATCCAAGATCCCCCCGTCCTCCCAACACTTGCCATAATGAAGTCACATCAGTGCCTCTGTATCCCAAGATGACACTTCCTGTAGGAGCAAAGAGGGAGGCAGTTTGAAAGACTGAGCATTTACCAGACATAGATTGTTTAATCTGGAAGAGATTGAGTTATAAGGATAAGAAAATAAAGATCCTATATATTTTTTTGCACATCTTGGTTTTACTGGATTAGATTTATGGTGTCCCACAGGTTCCTTGGGCCTTGTTCACTTGTTTTCTTTTAATTGGTGATGGTTAAATTTTATTTTATTATTATTTTATTGAAATATAGTTGACTTACAATATTATATTGTTTCAGTTGTAAAATGCAGTAATTTGATATTTTTATAGATTATACACCATACAAAGTTATTATAAAATATTGACTATATTCCCTGTGCTGTACAGAAATAAGTGTTGGAGAGACTATGGAGAAAAGGGAACCCTCCTACATTGTTGGTGGGAATGTAAATTGATACAGCCACTATGGAGAACAGTATGGAGGTTTCTCAAAAAATTAAAAATAGAACTACCATAGGATTCATCAACTCACTTCTGGGTATTTATCCAAAGAAAAATGAAAACACTAACTTGAAAAGTTACCTGTACCTCCACATTCACTGCAGCATTATTTACAATAGCCAAGATATGGAAGCAGCCTGAATGTCCATTGATAGCTGAATGGATAACGAAGATGTGGTACATGTACACAATGGAATACTCCTCAGCTATAAAAAGAATGAAATTTTGCCATTTGCAATAACATAGATAGATTCGTTTGCTTTCCTTTAATCATTTTTCTTTCTGTTCCTCATACTTAATAATTTCCATTTTCCTATCTTAAAATTTGCCGATACTTTCTTCTGATTGCTCAAACCTGCCTTTACCTGTAGTGAATTTTTTCATTTCAGTTACTGTACTTTTCAGCTCCAGAATTTCCTTATGATTTCTTTTTAGATCTTCTGTCTCTTTAATAATATTTCCATTTTGATCACACATCATCTTCTTGAGTTTTTCTATATCTTCCTTTAATTCTTTGAGCATTTTTAAGACAGTTGTTTTAAGTCTTTGTCTTGGAGATCTGCCATTAGGTCTTTACAGAGAGAGTTTCTGTTGATTTATTTTTTGCCTTTAAATGAGCTGTACTTTCCTGTTTCTTTGTATGCCATGTGCTTTTTTTGCACACTGGACATTTGAATCTAATAATGTGGTAACTCTGGAAGTCAGATTCTCCCTCTTCCCCAGGATTTGCTGGTTTTTGTCATTATTCTTGCGTTTTGTTTTTGTTTATATGTTTGTTTTTAATTGTATCAGGTATCTTTATGCTGAGGGTCAGGCTGAGTTGTAAACTTAAGGTCTTATCAGCTCTTTTCTGAGCCTTTCCCTGGTCATGCATGGTCACTTTCTAATTTTCCCCATATATATAGTTGTTTTTGAATGTCCTAATCTTTAACGTCTGGCTTCTGAAAGAGGGAAAAGTGAAAAATGAAGGGGGAGGGGCAGAAGGCTGGCCCTTTAAATTCCCTGGAATTCATTTCAGAGGGAAGGGCTTGCAACGATGTGTGGAGGAGCAACAATGGCTGCCTGCCTTTTTGTCTGCACCTCTGTGATCAGAAACAGCAATCAGTGAGCAGTGCATAGATTTCCAATATTTAGAGGACAGCATCCTTTTTGCCTGCCCTGGCTCCCACAAGCTGTGTGCAAGGTGCTCCAGGAACATTGGCACAGCTGCCTGCCATGGGGCTGGGAGTGGGGGATGGAGGGCTGCTACTGTGCTAAGAGCTGAAATTGACTAAAATTAACTGCAATTTACCATCCGAGGCTTTCTCTAGAAATTGCAAGCCTTCAACAGATTCCAAAGTTCCAAGTACATCAGAGAGATTCTGCCAATTGTTGTTTGCATGGGGAGACGGATTCCTGTTGCTCCCTACTCCACTATCTTCCCAGAATCCTCTATCAGTGGACAGAATCTTCCATGTTGAATAATATGTTGATTCTTATGTGTTCTATTAGTCAGTGTTCTCAAGAGAAGGAAAACCAATAGAATGTGTATGTAAAGAGATAGAGACTTATTGTAAGGAATTGGCTTGTGTAATTATGGAGGCTGGCAGGTTTCAAGATCTGGGTGAGCGGGTGAAGCTGGAGACCCAGGAGAGCTAATGGTGTAGTTCCAGTCTGAAGGCCAGTAGGCTCACGACTCGGAAAGGGCCAATGTTTCAGTTCAAGTTCAAAGGCAGGAAAATGTCAATATACTGGTATGTAGGCCATCAGGCAGGAAGAATCCTCACTTTGGCGGGGAGTCAGACTTTTTATTCTCTTCAGGCCTTCAACTGACTGGATGAGGCACACTCACATTATGGAGGGCAATCTGCTTTACTCAGTCTACCAATTTAAATGTTAATCTCATTCAGAAACACCCTCACAGAAACACTGGATAACGTTTGACCCGATACCTGGGCATCCCATGGTCCAGTCAAGTTGACACATAAAATTAGCCATCACATTTAAAATATAGAAATTATATCTGAAAACAGCTGGATGTTATGGTCCCTTTAGAAAAGTTTGATAAAAACCCAGTGGCTGCATCTTCTCAATGTGTTACTCAAATATCTGTGGAATATGCCCAGTACACTATGATCCTAGACCTGGACAAAAAAGGCACTTTACTATTTTGGTGATGATGATGATGAAGTGCAAGTCACTTAAGTACTTGACAGTTATATTTATGGAGCGAGACATTTCCTTTAATGCTATTTTATAGGCAAGAGGGAAATGCTGCAAACATATTTTGGAAAACATACAAGTTTGTCAGGGTCTTGAGTTACTCCATGCTCAGAGTGCAGGAGTACTTTATGTTAATATGGAACATTCACACTTTACCTAAGCAGGGCTTGGGGAAGTTTCAAAATATCCGGAAAACAGACTTTGTATAAAGATGCTCATACTGCAATGATGAGCCTATCACAGTGTCACCAGGGAACAGTTGAATAGACGAGGCAGATTCAGAGGCAACTTTGACATAGTAAAAAGTCTTTAAACTTTGGAGTCTACTGTTGCAGGAGTACACGACGGGAAAATCAAGAGTGGACGACATCTCATGCTTTTTCCACCTTGTTTAAAGCTCAAGCACTTCTTTCAGTGCCAGACCAGGGAACAAAGCCTGGACCTGAGAGGTGAGCTGTGGATAGAAACAATAATCTAATTTGCTTTGAGCAAAGTTACTTACCTGGATCACAAAACATCTGGGAACTTTGTCACAGGCCATTCTTGGTTGGTAAATCAGGGGCCAGGTGCTTGGGACACTAGTCCTTTGGCAGTTACTCTCTCTCACTTTTCTCCTAATCCAGGTGGCAGAATCATATCTTAAGAGTTGGAGGCATATTTAGAGCCTGGCTAATTTCTCTGTCTCTTCCAATTCAGAATGTGGGAACTCAGGGCCACATATATCACCAAGGAAGAGCCAGTTTCAAAACACTGTGAGTGCATGCCTTCTGAGATGTTTCTAATTGATCCTTAGAGTAGAGCAGGCCTTCTTTTCTCACTCGCATATGTGCTATTGGTAGAAGTGATTTCATTCTTTCTTCTACAACCATGGTTTAAACATGTAGATGATTCACTCATTTCATTTGCTTCTTCACTTAACAAATATTTATTGGTGTTTAGGCCCTGTGGCAGGCATTGGAGATAAAAAGTGATCAAAAACAGGGAAGGACCAGGTTGTTATGGAGCTTATAATTAAGTGATTTTATTAGTAATTTTTATAATAATTTAATTATTATTTAGATCTTTTATATTATATATAATTTATCAGCATAAAGAGAAAAATAACTGAAATGAAATAAAAAATTCCCTCTCGGGTATTCTCTTTTGACTTCCTCTGTTTAAAAAACTTCCTTTTGCCAGGGCACATATATACAATGGAGTATTACTCAGCCATAAAAAGAAATGAAATTGAATTATTTGTAGTGAGGTGGATGGACCTAGAGTCTGTCATACAGAGTGATGTAAGTCAGAAGGAGAAAAACAAATACCGTATGCTAACACATATATATGGAATCTAAAAAAAAAAAAAAAGGGTCATGAAGAACCTAGGGGCAAGACGGGAATAAACACACAGACATACTAGAGAATGGACTTGAGGATACAGGGAGGGGGAAGGGTAAGCTAGGACAAAGTGAGAGAGTGGCATGGACATATATACACTACCAAACGTAAAATAGATAGCTAGTGGGAAGCAGCCGTATGGCACAGGGAGATCAGCTCAGTGCTTTGTGACCACCTAGAGGGTTGGGATAGGGAGGGTGGGAGGGAGGGAGATGCAAGAGGGAAGAGATATTGGGACATATGTATATGTATAACTGATTCACTTTGTTATAAAGCAGAAACTAACACACCATTGTAAAGCAGTTATACTCCAATAAAGATGTTAAAAAAAACTAAGATATCAATAAAAAGGTAGACATAGGACAACAATACAAAAGGAAGTTTGTTTTTTTTAACATCTTTATTGGAGTATAATTGCTTTACAATGGTGTGTTAGTTTCTGCTCTATAACAAAGTGAATCAGCTACAAGTATACATATATCCCCATATCCCCTCCCTCTTACGTCTCCCTCCCACCCTCCCTATTCCACCTCTCTAGGTGGACACAAAGAACCAAGCTGATCTCCCTGTGCCATGTGGCTGCTTCCCACTGGCTATCTATTTTACATTTGGTAGTGTATATATGTCCATGCCACTCTCTCACTTCGTCCCAGCTTTCCCTTCCCCCTCCCTGTACCCTCAAGTCCATTCTCTACATCTGGGTCTTTATTCCTGTCCTGCCCCTAGGTTCTTCATAACCTTTTTTTTTTTTTTTTTAGATTCCATATATGTGTGTTAGCATATGGTATTTCTTTTCCTCTTTCTGACTTACTTCATTCTGTATGACAGAGTCTAGGTCCATCCACCTCACTACAAATAACTCAATTTTGTTTCTTTTTATGGCTGAGTAATATTCCATTGTATATATATGCCACATCTTCTTTATCCATTCAGCTGTTGATGGACACCTAGGTTGCTTCCATGTCCTGGCTATTGTAAATAGTGCTGCAATGAACATAGTGGTACATGACTCTTTTTGAATTATGGTTTTCTCAGGGTATATGCCCAGGAGTGGGATTGCTGGGTTGTATGGTAGTACTACTTTTAACTTATTAAGGAACTTCCATACTGTTCTCTATAGTGGCTGTATCAATTTACATTCCCACCAACAGTGCAAGAGGGTTCCCTTTTCTCCGCACCCTCTCCAGCATTTATTGTTTGTAGACTTTTCAATGTTGGCCATTCTGACTGGTGTGAGGTGATACCTCTTTGTAGTTTTGATTTGCATTTCTTTAATGATTAGTGATGTTGAGCATCCTCTCATGTGTTTGTTGGCAATCTGTATATCTTCTTTGGAGAAATGTCTCTTTAGGTCTTCTGCCTATTTTTCGATTGGGTTGCTTGTTTTTTTGATATTGAGCTGCATGAGCTGCTTGTATACTTTGGAGTTTAATCCTTTGTCAGTTGCTTTGTTTGCAAATATTTTCTCCCATTCTGAGGGTTGTCTTTTCGTCTTGTTTATGGTTTCCTTTGCTGTGCAAAATCTTTTAAGTTTCATTAGGTCCCATTTGTTTATTTTTGTTTTTATTTTCCTTCCTCTAGGAGGTGGGTCAAAAAGGATCTTGCTGTGATTTATGTCATAGAGTGTTCTGCCTATGTTTTCCTCTAAGAAATTTTATAGTATCTAGCTTACATTCGGATCCTTAATCCATTTTGAGCTTATTTTTGTGTATGGTGTTAGGGAGTGTTCTAATTTCATTCTTTTACATGTATCTGTCCAGTTTTCCCAGCAACACTTATTGAAGAGGTTGTCTTTTCTCCATTGTATATTCTTGCCTCCTTTATCAAAGATAAGGTGACCATGTGTTCATGGGTTTATCTCTGGGCTTTCTATTCTGTTCGATTGATCTATATTCCTGTTTTTGTGCCAGTACCATACTGTCTTGATTACTGTGGCTTTGTAGTATAGTCTGAAGTCTGGGAGCCTGATTCCTCCAGCTCCATTTTTCTTTCTCAAAATTGCTTTGGCTATTTGGGGTCTTTTGTGCTTCCATACATGTGGTGAAATTTTTTGTTCTAGTTCTGTGAAAAATGCCGTTGGTAGTTTGATAGGGATTGCACTGAATCTGTAGATTGCTTTGGGTAGTATAGTCATTTACACAATGTTGATTTTTCCAATCAAAGAACATGGTATAGCTCTCCATCTGTTTGTATCATCTTTAATTTCTTTCATCAGTGTCTTACAGTTTTCTACATACAGGTCTTTTGTGTCCTTAGGTAGGTTTATACTGAGGTATTTTAGTCTTTTTGTTGCAGTGGTAAATGGGAGTGTTTCCTTAATTTCTCTTTCAGATTTTTCATCATTAGTGTATAGGAATGCAAGAGATTTCTGTGCATTAATTTTGAATCCTGCTATTTACCAAATTCATTGAGTAGCCGTAATAGTTTTCTCGTAGCATATTTAGGATTCTCTATGTGTAGTATCATGTCATATACAAACAGTGATAGTTTTACTTCTTCTTTTCCGATTTGGATTCCTTTTGTTTCTTTTTCTTCTCTGATTGCTATGGCTAAAACTTCCAAAACTATGTTGAATAATAGTGGTGAGAGTGGGCAACCTTGTCTTGTTCCTGATCTTAGTGGAAATGGTTTCAGTTTTTCACCATTGAGAACGATGTTGGCTGTGGGTTTGTCATAAATGGCTTTTATTATGTTGAGATAAGTTTCCTCTATGCTTACTTTCTGGAAGGTTTTTATCATAACTGGGTGTTGAATTTTGTTGAAAGCTTTTTCTGCATCTATTGAGATGATCATATGGTTTTTCTCCTTCAGTTTGTTAATATGCTGTATCACATTGATTGATTTGTGTATATTGAAGAATCCTTGCATTCCTGGGATAAACCCCACTTGATCATGGTGTATGATCCTTTTAATGTGCTGTTGGATTCTCTTTGCTAGTATTTTGTTGAGGATTTTTGCATCTATGTTCATCAATGATATTGGCCTCTAGTTTTCTTTTTTTGTGACATCTTTGTCTGCTTTTGATATCAGGGTGATGGTGGCCTCGTAGAATGAGTTTGGGAGTGTTCCTCCCTCCGCTATATTTTGGAAGAGTTTGAGAAGGATAGGTGTTAGCTCTTCTCTAAATGTTTGATAAAATTGCCTGTGAAACCGTCTGGTCCTCGGCATTTGTTTGTTGGAAGATTTTTAATCACAGTTTCAATTTCAGTGCTTGTGATTGGTCTGTTTATATTTTTTATTTCTTCCTGGCTCTGTCTCAGAAGCTTGTGCTTTTCTAAGAATTTGTCCATTTCTTTCCAGTTGTCCATTTTAGTGGCATATAATTGCTTGTAATAATCTCTCAATTGCTGCAGTGTCAGTTGTTACTTCTCCTTTTTCATTTTTAATTTTATTGATTTGAGTCTTCTCCCTTTTTTTCTCGATGAGTCTGGCTAATGGTTTATCAGTTTTGTTTATATTCTCAAAGGACCAGCTCTTAGGTGTATTGATCTTTGCTATTGTTTTATTCATTTCTTTGTCATTTATTTCTGATCTGATCTTTATGATTTTTTTCCTTCGGCTACCTTTGGGGTTTTTTTGTTCTTCCTTCTCTAGTTGCTTTAGGTGTATGGTTAGGTTGTTTATTTGAGATGTTTCTTGTTTCTTGAGGTAGGATTGTATTGCTATAAACTTCCCTCTTAGAACTGCTTTTGCTGCATCCCATGGGTTTTGGGTCCTTGTGTTTTCATTGTCATATGTTTCTAGGTATTTTTTGATTTCCTCTTTGATTTCTTCAGTGCTCTCTTGGTTATTTAGTAATGTATTGTTTAGCCTCCATGTGTTTGTGTTTTGTACAGATTTTTTCCTGTAATTGATATCTAGTCTTACAGTGTTGCGGTCAGAAAAGGAACGTGATACAATTTCAATTTTCTTAAATTTAACTAAGCTTGATTTGTGACCCAAGATATGATCTATCCTGGAGAATGTTCCATGAACACTTGAGAAGAATGTGTTCTGTTGTTTTTAGATGGAATATCCTATAAATATCAATTAATTCCATCTTGTTTAATGTGTCATTTAAAGCTTGCGTTTCCTTATTTATTTTCATTTTGGATGATTTGTCTATTGGTGAAAGTGGGGTGTTAAAGTCCCCTACTATTAATGTGTTACTGTTGATTTCCCCTTTTATGATTGTTAGCATTTGCCTTATGTACTGAGGTGCTCCTATGTTGGGTACATAAATATTTACAATTGTTATATCTTCTTCTTGGATTGATCCCTTGATCATTATGTAGTGTCCTTCTTTGTCTCTTGTAATAGTCTTTATTTTAAAGTCTATTTTGTCTGATATGAGAATTGCTACTCCAGCTTTATTTTGATTTCCATTTGCATGGAATATCTTTTTCCATCCCCTCACTTTCAGTCTGTATGTGTCCCTAGGTCTGAAGTGGGTCTCTTGTAGATAGGATATATACGGGTCTTGTTTGTGTATCCATTCAGCCAGTCTATGTCTTTTGGTTGGAGCATTAATCCATTTACATTTAAGGCAATTATCGATATGTATGTTCCTATTACCCTTTTCTTAATGGGTTTGGGCTTGTTATTGTAGGTCTTTTCCTTCTCTTGTGTTTCCTGCCTAGAGAAGTTCCTTTAGCATTTGTTGTAAAGCTGGTTTGGTGGTGCTGAATTCTCTTAGCTTTTGCTTGTCTGTAAAGGTTTTAATTTCTCTGTCAAATCTGAATGAGATCCTTGCTGGGTAGAGTAATCTTGGTTATAGGTTTTTCCCTTTCATCACTTTAAAAATGTCCTGCCACTCCCTTCTGGCTTGCAGAGTTTCTGCTGAAAGATCAGCTGTTAACCTTATAGGCATTCCCTTGTGTGGTATTTGTTGTTTTTCCCTTGCTGCTTTTAATATTTTTTCTTTGTGTTTAATTTTTGATAGTTTGATTAATATGTGTCTTGGTGTGTTTCTCCTTGGATTTATCCTGCATGGGAGTCTCTGTGCTTCCTGGACTTAATTGACTATTTCCTTTCCCATATTAGGGAAGTTTTCAACTATAATCTCTTCAAATATCTTCTTAGTCCTTTTCTTTTTCTCTTCTTCTTCTGGGACCCCTATAATTGGAATGTTGGTGCATTTAATGTTGTCCAAGAGGTCTCTGACACTGTCCTCAATTCTTTTCATTCTTTTTTCTTTTTTCTGCTCTATGGTACTTATTTCCACTATTTTATCTTCCTGGTCACTTATCTGTTCTTCTGCCTCAGTTATTCTGCTATTCCTTCTAGAGAATTTTTAATTGCATTTATTTTGTTGTTCATCATTATTTGTTTGTTCTTTAGTTCTTCTAGATCATTGTTAAGCGTTTCTTATATTTTCTCCATTCTATTTCCAAGATTTTGGATCATCTTTACTATCATTACTCTGAATTATTTTTCAGGTTGACTGCCTATTTCCTCTTCATTTGTTAGGTCTTGTGGGTTTTTACCTTGCTCCTTCATCTGCTGCATATTTCTCTGTCTTCTCATTTTGCTTAACTTACTGTATTTGGGGTCTCCTTTTCACAGGCTGCAGGTTCGTAGTTCCCATTATCTTTGGTGTCTTCCCTCAGTGGGTAAGGTTGGTTCAGTGGGCTGTGTAGGCCTCCTGGTGGAGGGGACTGGTGCCTGTGCTCTGGCTGATGAGGCTGGATCTTGTCTTTCTGGTGCACAGGACCACGTCCAGTGGTGTGTTTTAAGGTGTCTGTGAACTTATTATGATTTAAGGCACCCTCTCTGCTAATGGGTGGGGTTGTGTTCCTGTCTTGCTAGTTGTTTGGCATGGGGCATCCAGCACTGGAGCTTGCTGGTCGTTGAGTGGAGCTGGGTCTTAGCTTTGAGATGGAGATCTCTGGGAGAGCTCTTGCCGATTGATATTACGAGGGTCTGGGAGGTCTCTGTCCTGATAGACAGAGGTCTCTGTCCTGTCTGGGTGGTCCAATGTCCTGAACTTGGCTCTCCCACCTCGGAGGCTCAGGCCTGACACCCGGCAGAAGCACAAAGACCCTGTCAGCTACACAGCTCAGAAGAAAAGGGAGAAAAAAAGAAAGGAAAAAAAATTTTTTTAATAAAAAAAAAATTTTTTTTGTTAAAATAAAAAAATAATAATAAATGAAGAGAACAACCAAATCAATAAACAAATCCACCAATAATAACAAGTGCTAAGAACTAAACTAAGATAAACATAAAAATCAGAGGGACTTCCCTGGTGGTCCAGTGGTTGAGAGTTCACCTTCCAATGCAGTGGGTGTGGGTTCGATCCTTGGTCGGGTAGCTAAGATCCCACATGCCTCGCGGCCAAAAGAACAAAACATAAAACAGAAGCGATATTGTAACAAATTCAATAAAGACTTAAAAAAAAAATCAGAAACTTATCAGTCGCAGACAGGAAACCCCAATTCTACTGTTTCTCCTAAAGTCCACTGCCTCAATTTTGGGATGATTCATTGTCTCTTCAGGTATTCCACAGATGCAGGGTACATGAAGTTGATTGTAGAGATTTACTCCGCTACTCATGAGGCTGCTGGGAGAAATTTCCCTTTCTCTTCTTTGTTTGCACAGCTCCTGGGGTTCAGCTTTGGATTTGGACCCGCTTCTGCGTGTAGGTCGCCCTCAGGCATCTGTTCCTGCCCAGACAGGAGGGGGTTAAAGCCGCGTCTGATTAGGGTGCTCTTGCTAGCTCGGGCGTTTGGGGGTGTGGGGAGGGTATGATAGTCATAACTGGAATGTGGGGCGAGCCTGCAGTGGCAGAGGCCCACGTGACATTGCAACAGCCCGAGGCGCACTATGCGTTCTCCCGGGGAACTTGTCCCTGGATCACGGGACCCTGGCAGTGGCGGGCTGCACAGGCTCCCGGGAGGGGAGGTGTGGATAGTGGCCTGTGCTTGCACACAGGCTTCTTGTTGGTGGCAGCAGCAGCCCTAGCGTTTCGTGCCTGTCTCTGGTGTCCGCACTGATAGCCGTGGCTCACGCCCGTCCCTGGAGCTCATTCCGGCGGTGCTCTGAATCCCCTCTCCTCGAGCACCAGGAAACAAAGAGGCAAGAAAAAGTCTCTTGCTTCTTGGGCAGGTCCAGACTTTTCCCCGGACTCCCTCCTGGCTAGCTGTAGTGCACTAACACCTTCAGGCTGTGTTCACGCTGCCAATCCCAGTCCTCTCCCTGCGGTCCGATTGAAGCCTGAGCCTCAGCTCCCAGCCCCCGCCCGCCCCGGCGGGGGAGCAGACAAGCCTCTCGGGCTGGTGAGTGCTGGTCGGCACCGATCCCCTGTGCGGGAATCTCTCTGCTTTTCCCTCCGCACTCCTGAGGCTGCGCTCTCCTCCGCGGCGCCGAAGCTCTCCCCCTCCGCCACCCGCAGTCTCTGCCCGCGAAGGGGCTCCTAGTGTGTGGAAATCTTTCCTCCTTCACGGATCCCTCCCACTGGTGCAGGTCCCGTCCCTATGCTTTTGTCTGGGTATTTTCTTTTGCCCTACCCAGGTATGTGGGGAGTTTCTTGCCTTTTGGGAGGTCTGAGGTCTTCTGCCAGCGTTCAGTAGGTGTTCTGTAGGAGTTGTTCCACATGTAGATGTATTTTTGATGTATCTGTGGGGATGAAGTTGGTTTCCATGTCTTGCTCCTCCGCCATCTTGAAGGTCCCTCCTGATACCTTAGTTTTAATCACAGTGTACATTTTGCATTCAGCTTTCCACTTACGAATCATCTTAGCAGAGTCTTCTCCATGAATGTTATATCACAAGCATTTTCTCCATCACTGTCTTCAAAATGATTTCTTTAAATATGTATAGATTGCTGTATAATTTGTTTATTCTTTTACTTGGGGCATGTGGTTGTATATAATTCAGTAATAAATAACATTGTACCGTAGCTTCTTTTTTCTTCTCTTGAATTGTATCTTTCAGAAACTAAAGAGTTGAAATTCTACAAACTGGAGTGGTGCGATGCTTTTCTTCTGTGTTGAGGAAGGTGAGAAATAGACTGACTATATACTTTTGGGTCACTCAATTTATCCTAGAATCCCAGCTGACTAGAAGAACCAGTGTGAAGCACAAAACCAAACTCAACATTTTATTACCCAATGCATGATACAAAGACGTTATCCTCTTCATTTTATTAAAAATAAAAAAGAAAGTAGAGGGAAAGTTTTCTATGTATACACATTCATAGGATTATATATACACAGAAAAAGAAACATTGAAACTATTGACAGGGTTTTAAAATATATATATATATATATATATATATTTTTTTTTTTTTTTTGTGGTACGCGGGCCTCTCACTGTTGTGGCCTCTCCCGTTGTGGAGCACAGGCTCCGGACACGCAGGCTCCGCGGCCATGGCTCACGGGCCCAGCCGCTCCGCGGCATGTGGGATCTTCCCGGACCGGGACACGAACGCGTGTCCCCTGCATCGGCAGGCGGACTCTCAACCACTGCGCCACCAGGGAAACCCTAAAATATATTTTTTGAAGTATAAATTATACTTAAGTTATCGCATATTTTTTTTAGCTTACTGAATTCTAAAATGTGAGATCATCACCAAAATGACCACAACCTCTTGTAATACAGAAAGAATTCTTTTCACACCACTTTGTGATAGATCCATCATCGGTTAGTATTCTTTCCCTTGCCAACCATAGACTTTTCTTCTCGTAAAAGTGAGTATGGACTTACTGGAAGAAACGTCTGTGCCATTTTAACTCTCTTGCTTTGATTCTCCAAAGGGTTATTATGGCTGGGGAGCTGGGGGTTGATATTCCTGCTGGGAGCCCCCGTGTGGCTCTCATGGCAATGTCTCTAACGAAGGACAAGTAGGATCTAATGAAGAGCAGGATACAGTAAAGCAGTTAAGTCGAGTCTTGCATGCTTCCTCTGGATTTCAATTATTCTGGGCAGTCTGGTAGATTCTGAATTACCAGCAGCTGCTCACTTGCTCACTTTCTTATCTGCCACAGCTGCCAGCAGCTGTTCTCTCTTTCTTACCCCATATCCAGATGCAAACAGCTGTTCTCTCTTTCTTTACAATTGTCAAGCAGTGGCTCATTTTGCCCCAAACACATGGACACCTGCAGCAATAGGAATTTTATTTTGCAGTTGTGGTGAAATACTGGACAGCTTCAGGAAGGTTTAATGGAGGGAGGGAAAGAGGGAATGAGAGGTGGTTAGATGTAGAAGAAGCCTGTGTTGGCAAGCTGGAAGGTGGACAGGACACTTCTAGTTGTTTTTCAGGGGTGAATAAGTCAGCGATAACAGATACCCATACTTCTTCCTTGGAAAGCAGGGCATCATCACTAAGCACCTAGGAAGAAATTATGATGGTGCTTTAAGGGTTTAGTCTTCATTCATTAAAAAAAAATATTTATGGACATTTACTACATGGCAAGCACTATTCTAGACACACAGTAGGTGCTAAATAAGTGAGTATGCTTTTTATAAATGAGCATATATACACATACATACACACATTTCTCAGTCTAGTCTTGTGTTAATGATATCAAAAGCTAACATTTTAAATGAATTTTCGCTGTGGAATTCAGCCTCTCCCGCTCCCAACACTGGGACTGGGGACTTGGTCCTTGACCAAGAAACATTCCTAGTTCTCATGTTTCTCTCGTTTAGAGAGGGAAGGTGGAACGATAGAAGAAGGAAATTCACATTTATTGAGTGTTTACTATATTCCCAGTACTGTGCATTGTCCTTTTACATAGATTATTTCATTCCATCTTCATCAGAAACTTAGGAAATCAGCATCACTATTCCCATCCAGCTGATGAGGAAACTGAAGTTGGAGGCATGAAGCTGCTTACCTAAGGCCACACAGCTGGGGAATGTCAGAAATAGATAGGACTGAACACAGACTCTCCCACTCCCAAGCACAAGCTCATTTCATCACAGCCTACTTCCTTACATGCTTTTTCTTTCTGCTATTCAGAGAATATTAATGTTAGTATTAGAGAATACTAGTGGTAATTGGGTTTAATACCGTGATTGTAGAAGTCAATGTATAATTGGCCCAAAGCCTTTATCCTCAATTGGAAACTGGTCCAAACTTCACTTAACCATTTTAAGCTGTAGGGCACTGTCATCAAGGGTGAAATAAAAGATGAGATACCGAGGGCGCCTAGATAAAGTTGTTATCACAAAAATCATCTCTGCACCCCAGGCTGTTCTCTGTTAATAGTGCGTTTTGAAAGAGTATTTGGTCAAATATGGGAGGACTCAGTACCCTCATTTCACACCCTAAATCCATCCATTAGTGTTCAAACAATGTTAATGATTATCCTCTGGGATATTGAGTGAGAAAGAACTGGCTGAGGCTCTAAAGAAACTTCCTATGGTTTAGGGATCCATTAGGAAAAACTCCTTATTCTTGTAAAAATTTCCTGAACTTTCAGGGCCAGGTTTCCGTGGCTGGCCAAGAGTCGGCCTCAGTTAGGATGCTGCCAAATGGAGCAGCAGCAACTCATTTGGCTTTTGGAAGACAAAGAAATGAAAAACAACTGATATTTGTATACTTGAAATTATGAGCTGTTTCTCTAACAAAGAGACCAAACACTTTCGGCTTGTTTTACAGTAAACATACACATTGAACAATCTGGTTGGTTAGCAGCTGGCTGTGCATATGTAGGGCATATGTGAACACATATGGATGCATAAAACTCACATATGTTCACTTAAAAGGACACTGTCAAGTCATTTTATGACTTTTTTTTTTGTTCTCTGGGCTCCATTGTTTATAAAATCTCCTTAGAAGCTTAAAAATACAATTTCTTTCCCTACTGATTTTTGTTCTTTTCTTTTTTTAAAACACGTATTTTGAATGACACTTAAATAAATGGGGCTGGTTCTATTTAATAACAAATCCTACTTAAGCATATACAGTAATACATCATCCAATCAGAAAAGAAGCACTAAGAGGGAGACGATCCCTTATGGAAAAAAAATAATCATCTTTGGCCCTGAGAGAATTGAATTCAATTCTCTCATTCCAGAATTGAACAGTACTCACAAGATTATTTCCTGGTACCCCAGGGCTTTTAGTTAGTGTTAGACATTACATATAGATACTGGTGACTATGATAAATGCTATTTTTCTATTTTCTAAAATATTTTAGCAGTATTTTTCTAGCATCTTCACTAAGCAAAGATCCTTTTAAAATACTCTTGCTTTGGGCAGAAGCTGTGAAGAATCAAATCAGAATGGCCAAAACACCTGGCAAGATGCTCAAAATCACAACCAGTGAGGAAAACAAAAAGTAAAATAATGATGAGTTATCCCTTTACATCCATCAGGCTGGCAAAAAGCGAAAAGCAAAATCATAACGTTGCTAGTGGAGATGTGAAGGAAAGGGCACTTTCATATGTTGCTGGTGGAAATGGGGATTTTTAAACAGCTTTTTTTGGGAAATAAATCTGGCAACATTTTTTTTAAAACTAAAAATACATACTTAGCCTTCCATCCAGCATTCCCCTCTTGGGGATCTAACTCATAGGGACAAAAGCACTAGTACATAAGATATAGGCCCAGGATTTCTACAGCAGCATTATTTATTGTAGCAAAACAAACAAACAAAAAAAGTGAAACCATGTGAATACCCTTCAGTAAGGGACTGTTGTTGAAAAAATTAAGGTATGCCTATACCATGGAATATTATGTAGACTCACAAAAAAGTGAATTGGAGCAATACTAGTTGCTTAGAAGGATTACCACCAGATATTGCTGAGGGAGAAAAGCAAGATGTATAGACGAGTATATTACGAGCCCATTTTATAAATCACTGATCAAAAAACTTTTATAGGTATACGTTTAATCTGTCTATAATTTGTCTAGACACACATTTGTATAAGGTCCTATGGTGATGGAAATGGATATGGATGGACACACACTAGGTTAAGGTGGGTTTTCTGGAAGGGGGTGGGAGGAATTGCAGTGGTGACATGTGAGAAAGATAAAGGAAGAGGCTGATATAAGAAAATTAGGTATGAAAGTTACGGTCACATTTATGCAAAAGTATATGTATAATGCATGCAAAAGAATTTTTGAAATAATAAGAGATCATTATCAAAATAAAATATACTATCTTCCAGTTTTCAGGATCTCCATAGATTAAGATAAAGGAGGATGTAAATGTTCTGGAAGAAGTGAAATAATCATGAAAAAATATTTGACCTTGAAGATTGGCTGAAGACCATTATGAGTCTAACGTTTCCAGTGTTAAGATCAAGAGCAGCGAGTTGCATTCAATCATTTCAAGGTACTGGTGCCACCAAGTGGTGTCTGAAGCAATTGTTGGTGCAGTTTGATTACCCTACCAGTGAAAGAAACCCTTGGCTTACCTATGCCGTGCATAGTAACAAGAGGTCTATGGAGGGCTTCAATTCTCCTCGGGATGAAGCACACACCTATGACCCTGGTACTGACATGAACAGAAAGTATGAAAATGGATAGGGAGCAAAGGCTTTTGCTCTAGAATCTGAGCTCCTATTGGTTTTTCCTATTGGCAGGTGCTCTGCTATGCCCGACCTTCACCTGTCAAGACCCTTGAGTGGTGTTCGATAAGTTATAACTACTTGGGATAGTTTACAACCTGTCTGACTTCTTTAGCTGCCCTATCTCTTTATATAGGTTCTCTCTTTTTATTGCCACCATCCTAGCTTGGCCTTTCATTATTTCTTTCCTAGCCATAAGAATGTCTTCATGGGCTTTCCTATCCTCAGTCTGTCTGTGCTCCAATCCAGCCATAACCCACTTTTATAATAAGCTTCCTGAAGTCTTGGTCGTTTATTAGCAGTAATCAAAAGCCTTCAGTTATTTATCCCTGTCCACGAACAAACTCTGACCTCAGCACACAAGCTTTCAATAGGGTGACCGTATGTCTCTGTTTGCCTGGGATGGTCCCAGGTTACTACTGCTATCCCAGAGTACTTGTTGTGACTTTATTCACTTCCAAAAGTGCTCTGGTTTGGATAACATATTATATGGATGCCCTAGCTTTTAACCACTTGGTTCTCCTGCCTCTAATACATACAATAACTAAACTAACAGAAGAATGTATAAAGTTCCTGGTGGATGGAGGAATTGGGTACAGGAAGAGAGTATATCTTTCTCCTCAAATATTCAAAAACTAAATATAAATTACTTGGGATTTATTACCCTATCTAAAATTTGTTTTCTTCTGCCATTTAAATGATAAGTGAGGTTTTTTTGTTCTAACTCTAGTAAGAAAATCTACCTTTGTATTTTTTTATGTAGCTCTTTTTGTTTCTAACAGATGAGTATAGTCCTATCTGGGACCTGATGAATATCACATTCATAATTTGTTACTCAGTGTGAGAAATCTTCAGCTAAGTAATAATATAGAAATTTAAAGAACTCTGATGAGGTAGAAACACTTATACTATGAGCTCCTTCAGCAAAATGTCATATCTTTTTTCATCCAGCAATTAGTACAGTGCTTGTATATAAACGCTGTCAAGCAGAAATTAGAGCATTCTCTGCCAGGTTATAGAAATGAAATTTCAGTACTGTATTCTGGTTTAAATATTTTTTTCTTCCAGTTTTATTGAGATATAATTGACATACAGCCCTGTATAAGTTTAAGGAGTACAGCATAATGATTTGGCTTACGTACATCATGAAATGATTATCACAATAAGTTTAGTGAACATCCATCATCTCATATAGATACAAAATTTAAAAAATAGAAAAGACTTTTTCTTGTAATGAGAACTCTTACGATTTACTCTTTTGACAACTTTCATATATAACATAGAGCAGTGTTAATTATATTTATCATATCATACGTTACCTCCCTAGTACTTATTTATCTTATAACTGGAAGTTTGCACATTTGACTTCCTTCATTCAATCCCCCCTCCCCCTACTCCCCACCTCTCATGACCACAAATCTGATCTCTTTTTCTATGAGTTTGTTTGCTTGTTTTTGAAGTATAACTGACTTACAACACCATTAGTTCCTGTTACACTACATAGTGATTTCATAATTGTATACATTTCAAACTGATCACCACAATAAGTTTAGTTATGATATGTCACTATACCAATATATCTTTGACTATATTTCCTACACTGTACATTTCATACCCATGACTCATTTATAGCAACTGGAAGTTTGTACATCTTAAACTCCCTGTTTGAGTTGATCCTATTGCGGACTCTCCATGCTTCCTGGACCTGGATGTCTGTTTCCCTTCCCAGGTTAGGAAAGTTTTCAGCTATTATGTCTTCAAGTGTGTTCTCTGCCCCTTTCTCTTGCTCTTCTCCTTCTAGGACCCCTGTAATGCAAATGTTAGTATGCCTGATGTTGTCCCAGAGGTCTCTTAAACTGTCCTCATTTCTTTTTTTTTCTTCTGTCTTCTTTCTGTTCAGCTTCAGTGATTTCCACTACTCTGTCTTCCAGCTTGCTGATCTGTTCCTCTGTATCATGTAATCTACTGTTGATACCTTCGAATGTATTTTTCATTTTAGTTATTGTATTACTTCATCTTTGTTTGTTTCTTCTTTATATTTTCTAACTCTTTGTTAAAAAATTCTAACTTCTCACTCTGTTCGTCCAATCTTCTCCTGATTTCTTTGAACATCTTTATGATCATTACCTTGAGCTCTTTGTTGGGTAGACTGCATGTCTCCTCTTTACTTAGTTCTTCTTCTGGGGTTTTATCTCGTTGCTTCTCTTTGAACACGTTCCTTTGTCATCTCATTTTTATTTCTATGTACTTGGTAGGTTGGTTACATTTCCTGACCTTGGAGAAGTGGCCTTTTGTAGGAGACATCCTGTGTGTCTCAGCAGCACACTCCCCTCTGGTCACCAGTTATATGCTCTAGGGGTGCCCCCTATGTGGGCTGAGCGTGCCCTTCTGTTGTGGCAGGCTGACTACTGTGGGTGGTCTGGCAGGTGTGGCTGGCCCTGGACTGGTTGGTTGCCAGCCTGTGCCTTGTATGGAGGCTGTTGGCCTCTGGCTGGCAGGGCTGGGTCATGAGATGCCTGGCTATGGAGCCCAGGTGGAAATGGGGTGATCCCAGGGCTAATGCTGGCCCACTAGTAGGTGGAGCCTGGTTTTGGGGTGGGTGGTTACAGGGCTGAGGTTCCTGGATCTAGTGTTGGCCTGCTAGTGGGTGGGGCCAGTTCCTGACGCAGCTAGCTGCAGGATCCGGGGTGTCCCAAAGCTGGTGCTGGCCCACTGGTGAAGGGGGCTGGATCTGGGCGTGGCTGGCTGAAGGGTCCAAGTGTTAGCCTGCTGGTGAGTGGGCTGGGTGCGGACATGGCAGGCTGCAGGGCTGTGGTGGTCCTGGGACTGGTATCTGCCTACTGGTGGGCAGAATTGGGTCCTGGGGTCTCTAGCTGTAGGACCTGGGGGTCCCAAGGCTGGTGTGCACTGGCTGGTGGGTAGGGCCGTGGCCCAGGGTGTCCTGGGGCTGTTGCTTGCTCACTGGTGGTTGAGGCTGGGTCCTGGGGTTAGGGCCAGCTCACTGGTATTTGTTACAGTTTCCAGAGTAGACTCTCGTGTTCCAGAAGAGAAGTGTGGATCATCTCCATCTTTATACCTCCACGGGCTTCCCTCTCCCTATGGACAAAGTCCAAACCCTTTGGCAGAGCATGCGAGACTCTTGTGTGTCTCTTTTTGCCTGTGAAATATCCGTCCTCAGCTTTCCTGGGAGCCGTACAACTCCAGGAAATGCCTGGATCCAATGCCTGCAGGCTTGCAGGGCTGTTATTCAAGAAGCCCTCTGCTCCCCTGGCCAAGTTAGACCAATTCTCTCCTGAACATTTTCAATTTTGAATACAGAGAAGGAAGGATTGAAAGTAGTTGGAAGCGATTTGTTTCAGGTACATATTGTAGATTCTGTTGCTGACACGTATTCTAGAGTAAGGCACGCTAAGAAAATTGACCATTTGCTCCTGTTACCTGAATTCCCTTAGTTGTCCTGGATTCTTTCAAAGACCTGCTTATTCAATGTTTTCTTTGCTTCTGTATGTTATCCGCAACTTTTCAATAAATTGTCTTCTCCTTTTCCCTGTTTTCTTTGGCTTAAGTTGACAAAACTTTGTTTGTCCTGACTAGATGAAACTGCTAACCAAACAGAGCTGACACAAAATTCTTTGGTAATCTGACCCAGAGGTAGTTTGCCAGATGCCATCTTCTGACTTAGGTTCCTAAAATGGTTCATGTTTTCTCATAAAACATAAAAGACTCAGAAAAGTCTTTCTTATCTGCCGAATGAATCCTATTCCCTCAATGCTGGGATCAGGCACCCCTTTGGTAAGGTTTCCCTGGCGCCTTTCCACACACAGTTATAGGCTCTTCCTTCCCTGATACTTGTGCGCCCTGTGTGTACATAGCAAGATTAGGAGTCAACGTTTATTACCTGTCCAAAGCCATGCTAAGCGTTTTTAATTCATTAACTAATTTACTTCTTCCTACTGTCTAATAAAGGTAAGTATGGTTATTAACATTCCATATTATGCATGATGAAACAGGGGCAGAAAGGTTAAGTAACACCCTACAGCCCAGCTAGTAAGCGGCACAGCTAGGATCTTAACCTAGCCGGTCAGACTGTGAACCACTGTGTTCTGCCTCTCAGAGGTTCTTTATGATGGTCTTTTCAAATGTGTTCCCAAGCTTATCTCCACCTCCAGGCTGAGATTCTGTTGAGGGCAAGGATTTTTGCTTTGTTCAACTTTGTAATTCCAGGTCACAGCGTGTGCGTAGCACATCAAAAGAGTCAGTAAATGAGAGAATGAACCAATGGATAAATTCCCCTTTTGATGCATGCAGTTACTTTATTTCCTCATTCTAAGATACGTGTTTTAAAAACTTTCTGAAATTAGAAAATATCTTACAAATGATATATATATATATTTAATAGGGTGCCTCTTTGCCCTTCACCATCTTGGAAAACAATATTAAAGTGGTACATCCCACAATCCATGGAGTCAAGGAAACATGAGGATCATTTTTGGATCACCAAAATGATCCAGTGCCGATAGCATTTGGTTTGTTACCGGCAAACCATAGCAATTGAGCTCCTTCTTACTGGTGTCTCCCTTCTGAAGCATCATCTCTATCTGTCTGTCTCGCTCTTACTGAATTGGGTTGTTCCTATTCATTTCAGAGAACCCCATGAATTTTCCCCCCAAAACCCAGGGCTGTGACCATAGTTGGACAATTGTTTGTTACCATGGTGAATTAATATGACCTTGAAAGGGGCCAAGACAGGTTCAGATATTAGAGAAAATCAGTTTGGAAACAGTTTTAATCTGGGACAGGGCCTGGGCCTTTGTTGGTAAGGAGTCAAGCGCATAAAAAAGGGGCCATGCTTTGATTACCTTCTGTACCTGACTCAAGGTGTGATCGCAGAATGTTTCAGTGACATTGCTTTGTTTTCTCTCTTTTCATCACAGTTTGCCTGCCCTTGCATATGGGCTCCTTTTTAAAAAACTGAAGTATAGTTGATTTATAATATTATCATATGAGCCGCTTTTGAAGAGTATACTCAGGAAGGCCAATCATTTTTCTCTTCCCCCTGTTCTAGGTCTGAATAACAGGATCAGTGTGGTTTTCTTCGCATGCCTATTCCTCTCCTCTTAATCACGACCTATATATTAGAATGACAACTGCATATTTTAGGTGCTGTTGCTTAAATGTCTCTTGGATTTGCTCCGATTTTTTTTCGGTCCCAGAGAAATAGCCTCTAAATTGCTGGCCTTGTTCACTGCTCCTGCTGCCCTCTCTAGTCCTTCCTCTCTACTAGTTTTGACTAGTTACTATAGTAAAACCAATCCAATCTACTCAGTCACTTGTTTAAAATACGTGTACTGCTTCTCCGTTACTTTCCAAATGGAGACCCTTGTACGTAAGCGGATATTCACAACCTGGTTTCTGTTGGGATTTTATGGAGAGACTCTATACCATATTTTTTCAGTGTTACGATGTCATGAGTATCAAGTTACCCTACCAATTTAATGTAACATTTTCAAGGAGAAACAATAGACAAACAAACAAAAAGAACAGGCTTTTCTTGGTTTTGTTTTCAAACAAGTATATTAAAATGCATGGTGAGACCTTAGTAGCTAGTACTTGGTTAGTAATTTTCCAAAATTGAATTCTTTCAGGTCAGCTGGAGGCCTCTTTTAATTGTTGTGAGTGAATGCCTAACCAGAGATCTGCAGAGGTGACTTTGTTTTTCCTCAGAGACTTTGATCGTTATTTGCAGGAGAGAAAATGAAGCAGATCTTCCTCATTCTGTGCAAAACATTTAATTGGTTTACCTCAGTTATATAAGTGTGAGAAAGTATGAATCATTTTCCTGATGGAAGGGTATAACTAGCTCTTTTATATTTCGACCTATTTAAACCAAAATCCAGGAAAGCTTCCTAGGAGGTGGTGTTGGGCACGGTGCTGTCTACTTATCTGGTGAAGGAAGGCCCAGTGCTCTGGGAAGTGGCTGTATAGGTCACCAGAAAGCAAGCATCTGATGTAGGACAGCTGGGACCTCGGCTCCAGCTGCGACCACAGGGCAGAGGAGGGCGAAGGGTCCTTTATCAGTGGGACCTTAGAGTGCTGCTCTTGCAGTCCCAGAGCCTTACATCCAAAGAAGCCTAACTCCAGAGGGTTCTATAATTAGGAAACCAATAAGCCTCTTGACCCCAGAACATTTGTTTTCATATTTTACTTTTTATTAGTCATCTGGAAAAAAGAGATATTTTAAGGCTTGAGTACTGATTTGAGTCACACATACTATAAAGCTCCTCATCTCCACCGCTCCCCATCCCTGAAAAACCAAAGTGACAGCTTCTTTAAAGACTTAGCCTGTTGCTGTTATTTCATATCAGCTGGAGTTTATACTCCCAGCATATGTCTATCATCGTAAGTTAGGATTAGGTTGTAAGAACTATTTCAGTTTCTTCTTGGCCCATAGCTACCTCTTGCCTTAAATACAGTATTCATAGAAAGTACAGTTAAGTGCAGCTTAAAGTGCAGCTTTAAGTGCAGCTTCCAAGTTCAGGGATTCCTTTAATGGGCTGCATCTCATGTGACATAGCAAAGATGGTGCAACCTCCACTAAAAAGCCAAGTTGAAAGGTGATAGAGCTGCAGACCTAACCAAAGACACACATCTATAATGGGACCAGAACTACAGAAAAAATCCCAGTGGATTGAATTGTGTTTCTCTCCCTTTAGATTTTAGGAGAAAGAGGCAAATAGCCATAGCATAATTTTACAAAGATATTTATTTAAAAATTTTAAAACAAGCAAATAATTTTGGAGCTATATCTTACATGTGTCTCTCATCACCTAGAAGGAAGGTAACAAGAAAGAAACAGTGCCTGGCACATTACGGTACTCAATAATGATTTTGTAAATGAATAAAGCTTGCTCTCTTTATATATTTAGCTGACTCCCTGTACCTTCTCAGTCTTTTAGCTTCACTATTTTTTTCTATATGTACTTATCTTTAATGTCCAGAATGTTAATGTTAATCATAATGGCTAATACTTACAAACTTACATAGAATTACTGTTATTAAGCTCTCTCTCCATATATATATATATGTGTGTATGTGTGTGTATATCTCCACGCAATAACCCTAATAGCCTAAGAATTAGGTATTATTATTCTTCTAACCTTAAAGACATGGGACTGAGGCATAGAAAGGGTTAAAAAAACTTGCAAAGTCACAATAAGTGACAAGATTCAAATCTAAACTGAGTCACTGCTAGGTCCTCAGTTACCAAAAAATCCCCTAAATCTGTTCCTCCAGGCCTGCTTACTTGAAGTAGGAAAGTGAATCCAGGTCTCAGTGACTGGGGACCGGAGATTGTTGTATAACCTCAGTTTACCAGGAACCCAATGATTATGCCCTGGATTCTGGCTTTGCAGGGGTTTTAAATTGAGACTAGCATAATCTGGTCTCTTCAGAAAAGTTGACACTGATTGGAAGCCTGCTCTGTGCCTGGTGCTGTCCTGAGCCCTCTTCTAGACAGCATGTCATGGTATTCCCACAACAAACCTACATGGGTAAGAATTCCTACCCATGTTTCACACATGAGGACTGAGTCTTGGGAAGTAGACCACACTTTCCTGAGGTCACACTGCCGTTAGGTGGCTGAGCTGGAACTCAAATCTGGAACCATCCAACTCTAGAGTTTATTTCATCTCTGTTGTTACCCCCTATTTTTTAGGCATTTCCAATCAATCTGCCTTTCCAACACTGTTAGTGGCAGTATGGTAATTAATGTATATTTTAATGAGCTGAATGTTCCACAGAGAATTTCTTGAGCTTTGTATTAGTGAAGCAAATGGTAGGAAATCTTGTCAAATTCAAATTGGGATTATTCCTTTTATGTATTTTTCTTGTGCATGGTTGATTAACCATTACAACCGTTACATTAGTATTGAATAACCAATGTGTTCTGGTTACAAATGTGAGAAAAAATATATAAGCAAAAGGATCTGGTAGGTAGTCAGCTCAGTGTATCATTACACTGCAGATTTCATTATGGGGTATTTTGAATGAAAATGGATACTTCTGAAATTCCCAATTAACTTTGTTACTAGGCTACAGTTGACCTTTTAGTTTATTGTTAGCTATTATTAACACAGGAAGAATGCTCAATCATATTTCTGTGTTTATAAGCATTGCAAAGGTAAAGGTTCTGGTTTCCAACTTTGAATTGAGGGGGAATGCAATAAATGCTATGGAATGAATGGCAAGAATCCACTTAGCCTGAGTTACGAAACTGACAGTTTGGGTGCTTCCTCCTTGTTGACCTTTTTTCTCCTCCTTGAATGCCTGATCCGCCCCCCACCAGCCCCGTTTGCTCCAAGCTCTGAGTGAAATAATCTGATCAACACGAACATTGGTGACGTAACGAGTTATTTTTTTGAGAAGTATTTGCAATTTCCAAAGGGAGTTAGACTGAGTGTACATGTAGAATTTTTCTATCCACAAGGGGCAGGGGACCTTTAAGACCTGTTAAACCCATTTGGGAGCGGGTGACTACTGAGGTACTAGATAAGCTCTGTTAGCTGGGAGAACGCTGCGTTTCATGTGCAGGCATCAACGTGGCATTGCCTGTGTCGTGTGCGGGCTCCCGCCTTTATCTTTCCTTTCATCTCACGGTGATTCTGTGGCAAGGGCAGCATCAGCGATCAGAGATCCTGCCAGCTGGCTTCAGACTACTGCTTGCCTTTGTCTCAGTGCCACATGTGAGATGTTTGGTTTTGGTTTTTTTCCCTCCCTCAGTGTATTCACTTTGTGCAGTGTCCCTGATCCACGGACACAACTACCATACCTTGCCAAGGGTTATCGGTGCTGAGAACATTTAATGATCACACAATGTAACCCAAACAGACATCTCAACAGAGTCCAGATGAAAAACCTCTATAATTTCCTAACATTTATCTAGAGATTGGCAAACTAAGGACCTTGAGACAAATTCTGGAGAACTCTTGCTTTTGTACACTGAAGAGCTAAGAATAGTTTTTACATTTTTAAACAGTTGGAAAAGAAAAGAAAAGGAGAATAATATTTTGTGATATGTGAAAATTATATGAAATTTAAATGTCAGTGACCATAAAGTTTCACTGGAACAGAGCCACACTCTTCATGTGTATATAGTCTGTGGCTGCTTTTGTACAATAATGGTAGGGTTGAGTAGCTTTGACAAAGGCCTGCAAAGCTTAAAATATTTATGATCTGGCCTTTACAGGGAAAGTCTGCCGAATCCTGATTTAGTCAGTCATCTGGCATCTACCAGGAGAGCTGCCTGGAAATCATTGTGAAGCAGGTCTGTGCCATTTTCCCCTTGTAGGCATTTGTTTTCCCTGGAAGTTCTGCCAGCTTGATTAATTGCATCAGTGGATATTAACACTGGACAAGGAAGCTCATATTTGCCTGTGCTGCTGAGCTGTCTAGGTTGCCTAGTAATGGTTGTGTGTTACCAGTTGCCTGGGATTAATGAAGTAGAAATAGAAGGAGCTATAACTGCAAGTTAACATTATTAGTTTTACAATGTAATTTTTCTGTTCTGTATATATTTCAGTAACTGAGTTTAAAAACCATTATGGTTACACAACAAAGCAAGACAAAGATAGTTCCTATTCATTTGGAAAACATGAACAAATGAAGGCCCAGAGAATTTAGACAACCTTTCTAATATCATACAGCTACTGAATGGGAAAACCAGGTCTAGAAACCAGGTATCTGACACCTCACTGCATTATGCTGCTTCTCATTAATGGAACTGCCGTATGTACGACACTGTGTAGAATACGCTTATAGATTTCAGACTGAGGTTCTTCTTTTTACTCATTTCCCTGGAAAAGCAATGTACGGGCATTTAACTAATTAAATTAGGCCTAATCTATTCACTTTCTTCATTAGTAGGTAATTAAAAGATTCTTGGGGGAATTTTTTTCCAACTATTTCACTTGAGAGGATGAGACTGTTATTAGATGAAGCTTGGAACTAATACTGAATGCATCTATGGCCTCTAGATTCTCATCCCCAATCAGTGTATCACAGATGCATACACTTCTGTCCTACACAGATTTTTAAATTTTTTTCTAGAGACAAGACCCTCTTAAAATATAGGATGTGTTTATGTGCTGATATACCTGTGATCCAGGGTGATATGTACATATACTTTGCTACCAGTGGTTGTAGCAATGTGAGTTAAGAGTCAATGGCTTTTGACACTGTACTTCTTGCACTGGTAGGTTTTTATAACTATAAACAGACCTCCTGGAGATGCTGAGTCTCTACTCTTTTGAATATTTTGCCCCAATAAAGAAGCCTGTTTGCAAAGTTGCATCCTAGGGATTTCAGAGGAACAATGCCAAGCTTCTGACCTTAGCTGGTATTTCTTTATATATGGAAATTCACAAGGAAAAAAAGAGGACCGTATGTGTGAAATTAGAAAGAATTAAAAGACTAATGGTATACATTCAAAATGTGTGTAAATTTAGCGTCAGCATTTCCTTTAATTGATTTTCAGGTCTCGGCAGTTCTGCTTTCTTGATGGTGATTCTATGTGTAATGTATGGAGGAACATCTGATTCGTTTATTAAAGCAGAGTGTATTTATGTTCATCTTAACAGCTAAAATGTTTTCTTTAATTTGTTCTTTGACTTTTGTCTATATGTCTTTGTTTTTTTGCATTAAATAGTTTGTTGAATCCTAACCGATTTGAAACATAGTGTAGTGAAGTAAGATTATTCAAATAATGGTGGAGTGGGGCGGAGTGGGCGGGGCGGGGCCGCGCAGGAGGAGAGCGCGTGGTGGCGCTTTACGGGTTCCAGCCTGAAGGGTGCGGGCTCATTGGCCAAATGATGTCACAATAGATAACGTGAGTAAGATACGTCACTATATTTCATATACTGAAGCCAGCAGAGCAACTGGATACTTCCTGTCTCAGCACCGACTCCTGTCCCAGGGTAACTGATTTATGCTAATGATAATACAGCTATTATGTTGATTAGTTATGCCAAAAAAGAAGGACCATGGCAAACCGTTATAAAAAATTCTCAATTGATGACTAATAAGAACCTGCTGTATAAAAAAATAAGATAAAATTCAAAAAATAAAAATTCTCCCTCCCTCCTTCTTTCCTTCCTTCCTTCCTTCCCTTCCTTCCTTCCATTCCTTCCTCCCTTCCTTCCTTTTTAATTGTTAAAGCTTGTTTGTTCTCCCTATAAAAAATACACTCATGTTGTTCATCTACTCATACTCACCTGGGAGAAACAACAATTAACTTTGAACGTGGAGACAGGTGGCTGGGCAGACAGCACAAATCTGGTTAATCAAGTCTAGTCTGGAAACAAAACAAAAAGGAATACTCAGTAGTATTAATGCGAGAGAAGAGACCTGCATTGCAGCTGTTCTCACTAAGCTCATTGAAGATATTTTAAATGAAACAAACTGTTTGCTTTGATGAAACTGTAGCATATGATGTAGTTTGAAAAGAGAGAAGAGTACAGATCTCTGAAAGTCACACAAGTGATGAGATTTTTAATTTTGAGTGTTTTCCTTGGGTGTGACAGCCTCATATTTGGGATGTTTTGCATAATTATGAATGTGGAACTGTTTTGTATTTTAAAGCCGATTCTGGGTTTAGCTGGCATCGGTGTGCAAATTTATTCTTTATTTTCTAACAAGGTAAGCTTGGATAGTTTCTAGAATCTTCCTTGTGGAAAAAAAAAAGTCTGTTAAAGTAGGCAGAGCTTTCTGAAGATGGTGTGCATAGCATGTACAAACATACTCTATTTTTTGATGTCGTTAGTGTATCTGGGTTTGGAGTATACAGCAAGATAACCTTAGAAGGAAAATATAATTTTATATGATTTTTAAAAGAATTGAATTATCCTTTTCTAACTCCTGAGAGGGTGACTTATTAAATTTGCTCTGTACTATGCCAGTCCTCTGTCTGCTCCAACTGAAATAAACAAACAAGGGCTCTTTCAACAGCCAAAGAATAAGATGTGAGGAAGGTAAAAACCATGATTAAACAGTTCAGGTAGTGGAAATTTCTCACAAAACTTTTTTTTTTGGAAAAGGAGGTCCCAAGGACAGTTTACATATTGATTCTACTTCAAAAAATCTCAAGGTCAGGAGAATTTTGTGAGGCAAATTTTCCATAGAAAGCAGAGTGTTGTTTCCTGGTTCTTTGGGAGAAAAGGTTGTCCTTTGAATATTGCAAGACAGAGAAACTCATGATTAGCACTACTGCTTTAGCAGGAAAGAAATGAAGTTGTTCAGGGAAATGCCTTTGTCTTTTAAAAGGACCAGGCATATCTGTTTGCAGCGTCCACTTGGGATTGTTGAACCTTGTGTTGTACAATGTGAGACTTATGAAGGAGTCATTGTTGTATGATCTTATATTTATGCACAATGAGCATCCTTGTTCTGTTCCTTTATCATAAAAAATAATGAGCTGAGTTTAACCTATCAACTCTTGCATTTAAATTTTGTGGGAATTAGGATGCACTTTGTGTGTCTCCATATAATAGTATGCATATATAATTTCCTAAATTGAAGCCATCGAGTGTCTTTAAAAAATTAATGAGAAATATTTACCTATCACCTTTGGGCCACACACATAACAGCAACAGATAAGGGGAATTCAGCTCTACACACTATTATATTCCCAGCTATAGTATTCAGAGCTGGTTTTATTGCTGCACTTTCTCCCAAACTCTTAGTCAGTTCTGAGCTGTTTAAAGCAGGGCATGTCACTTAGCCAATCTGAATCCCAATTTTTTCCATAAAACATGGATAATCATGTATAACTCGTGTTATTGCTAAATTTGATAAAGTAACATAGAGCTCTGGCATATAAGCATATGTACACACACATACGTAGTCATCTCCAAACACTAAAGAATTCAGGAAGAGTGTTTGTAATAGGAGGGGGGTCTATATAAGCTTTGTAGTGGATGTCAGCTCTATTAGAGACTTGCATCAAATGTGCTGTGGAGCAAAAAGGGGAAATGGTCTTTTCCACGGACCGTTGTTTAGGGTTAAGCCCTCATTCTTTTGCCCTTACACCTTGGGAGCGAGAAAGGCAGTAGCACTTGCTATTCTAGGACTCTGGAGGGTGACACGCCTGGGTTGGAATCATAGCTCAGTCACTTCTAATTCCTTAAAGTGAGGCAAATATGTATCATACTTCTGCTCTAGGGTGGCTGTTAGGAGAATAAAAGAAGTTAATGAAATGTAAAATGCTGACACGAATATACCAAACATAGACAGTGTCTGACACACTGTAAATTCTCTATTAATGATAGTCATTTGTATTTGAAATGCAACTAGGAATGACATTTGACAAAGTGCATTAATATGGGAAAACTGAAATGAAACTTTAACACCGTCTAAGAGGATGGAGGTAATTGATTACATATTGCTCCAGGGCTATGATTTATCATTTGGAAGATGTGATCTTACAGGACAACTGTTGGTGGCATGACAGATTACATGGCTCTAGAAGTGCATAGAAAATGTAATTTGTTGAACCTGTTGTTGAACTGCTGTCCCTACGTTAAGTGTAGAGTTAAGCTGGTAGCCACCACAAGATACCGCTGCTGCCTGTCTCTTTGAGAGATGCAAAAAGGAAAAGATTTCTTTTAATTATAAGAAAATACGAAAGCCTTCTTTGCTATGCTATCGGCATAGTTTCTCAGGAAGCAGGTGCCTATCAGTAAGTAAAAGAGGTGTGTGTGTTGGGCTTCCCTGGTGGCGCAGTGGTTGAGAGTCCGCCTGCCAATGCAGGGGACACGGGTTCATGCTCCGGTCTGGGAGGATCCCACATGCCGCGGAGCGGCTGGGCCCGTGAGCCATGGCCACTGAGCCTGCGTGTCCGGAGCCTGTGTGCTCCGCAATGGACGAGGCCACAAAAAAAAAAAGAGGTGTGTGTGTGTGTGTGTGTGTGTGTGTGTGTGTACATGAACACAAGCCCACATTTACTGTTGCAGAAGTGGCTTGAAAAGGCCAGGGATCACTGAGTGCATTGACTTAACAACATAAAAACAAAAATAGTGGAGACTGATTTTGGAAAGGAGGAAGAGTATCTCAAATGTCTAGTGAAGATTCAAATTCCATAGTTCATTGAGTTTTGAGAATTTGTCGTTAGAATGTTGTGTTTTTATTTCTCCTCCCTGCCAAGATGACTTCATTTCTGTCTGTAATCACATACACTTCCCCCCACCTCAAATTTCCGAAGAGGTTTCTCCTCTTCTTTGCAAAGTTGTGCATTCTAAGTCAGTTCTCCCCACCCCCATCAAGGGGAGGACCCTGGTCCTGTACAGTTTCCTCTGTCATCTGTATTTGTAACTTCTTTAGATGTTCTGACTCTGACATTGCAACTCGTATAATGCTCAAGCATCTCATTTTTTTAAAAACCTTCTCGTGTCTTTCTTTACCTTCCTACCTATCTCTTACCTTTTCTCCCCCACCAAATTCATCCAACACTCATGTGTGCTTATCTCAACATCCTCAACTCCCATTCACTGTTTTAAAAATTTAGTTTACATTTTTACCAAAATGTAAAATTTGATTAAAATTTCAGCTTAAGAGGTCAGATAGTTTTCCAAAACCTGTAACAAAACCCCTAGTTTTGCCTCTCTGGCAGCCCATAGGCAATACACTTTTATTTCCTTTATGTTTTACTCTTTATATCTCTATGTAACATACTACTCCTTGATTTTTCCATTGTAGGCAATATCTATTGACCACTTCTATTCTATGAAAGATGAGGATTCTTCTGTTGCTAACACCATCCTTCACACATACGTTTCCCAGAGCTCCCTTTCCTATATAGTTAAATACTAATTTTGTTGTTACGTGACTACGACTTTTAAATGTCATTCATAGGTGAATCACATGATTATGTTTCCTTTCCTGCACACCTCTTTGTATTTCCTGGAGTTAACAATTCTTCTTTCCCTCATTTGCTTAGTTTTTCTATGAACTGATTCAATCCCTCAATTGTCTAAATTTGCTCTCATGTTCAAACACACCAGGGATTCTATCAATTTCACCTTTTGCAGACTTCTTTGCTGAACCTTCTGATCTGCTTCAGTTTAGGTTGGTTGTTACCAATGCCTGCCCTTTTGTAATCTTTCTTCATCACTCAGGATTTCCTCTGCCTCACCCTTGAGGTGGATTCCCTGTTTCCATACCCTCATTTTGGTAGAGTATTCGTGATAACTTCTGCAGAAAGGGTACATAGGGGAAGTGTGTAAATATTTTGGTTCCCTGCATGTCTAAAAATGTGTGTAGTCTTATCACACTTAATTAGTAGTGTGTTTCCATGTAGAATTGAGAGCCAGAAATCACTTTCCATCAGAATTTTGAAAACATTCTGCCATTGTTCCCTGTGTTGCTAAGAAATCCAAAGCCATTCTAATTCCTGATCTCTTGTATGTGACTTAATTTTGCTTATTTATTTAGTTTTACTAAAGAATAGTTGATTTACAATATTAGTTTCAGGTATACAGCACAGCATTTCAATATTTTTATAGATTATACTCCATTTAAAGTTATTATAAAATATTGGCGATACTCCCTGTGCTGTACATTATATCCTGTATCTTATTTATTTTATACATAGTAGTTTGTACCTCTTAATCCCCTAACCCTATATTGCCCCTCTCCACTTCCCTCTCCCCACTGGTAACCACTAGTTTTTCTCTATATCTGTGAGTCTGTTTCTGTTTTGTTATATTCATTTGTTTGTTTTATTTTTTAGATTCTACATATAAGTGAAAACATATAGTATTTGTCTTTCTCTGTTATTTTACTAAACATAATACCCTCCAGGGCCATCCATGTTGTTGTAAATGGCAAAATTTTGTTCTTTTTTATGGCTGACTAATATTTCACTATATACATTTTATATACATATGTATTTTTTATATATATATATATATATATGTATGTATATCTCACATCTTCTTTATCTGTTCATCTGTTGATGGACGCTTAGGTTGCTACCGTATCTTGGATGTTGCAAATAATGCTGCTATGAACGTTGGGGGTGCATATATCTTTTCAAATTAGTGTTTTTGTTTTCTTCAGATATACTAAGGAGTGGAATTGCTGGATCATGGTTCTATTTCTAGTTTTTTGAGTGCGACAGGAGCTACACCAATTTACATTCCCACCAAGGGTACTACGGTTCCCTTTTCTCCACCTTCTTACCACCATTTGTTATTTGTGGTCTTTTTGACAATAGCCATTCTGACAGGTGGGAGGTGATATCTCATTGTGGTTTTGGTTTCCATTTCCCTGATGACTAGCGAAGTTGTGCATCTTTTCCTGTGTATGTTAGCTATCTGTATGTCTTCTTTGGAAAAATGCCTATTCAGGTCTTTTGCTCAGTTTTAATTTGGGTTGTTTGTTTTTTGGATATTGAGTCATATGAGCTGTTTATATATTTTGGATATTAACCCTTGTCAGTCATATCAGTTGTAAATATTTTCTCCCATTTAGTAGGTTATCTTTTTGTTTTATCAATGGTTTCCAAAGCGTTTTAAGTTTAATTAGGTCCCATTTGTTTACTTTTTGTTTTTGTTTTCTTTGCCTTAGGAGAGAGATCCAAAAAAATATTGCTAAGTCTTATGTCAAAGAATGCACTGCCTTACATGTAGTTCTTTAATCCATTTTGAGTTTATTTTTATATATCGTGTGAGAAAATGTTCTAATCTCCTTCTTGTACACATAGCTGTCCAGTTTTCCCAGCACCACTTATTAAAGAGACTTTTTTCCCCATTGTATATTTTTACCTCCTTTGTCATAATTGATTGCAAGTGCGTGGGTTTATTTCTGGGCTCTCTATTCTATTCCATTGATCCAAGTGTATATTTTGTGCCAGTAGCATACTGTTTCGAATACTGTAGCTTTATCATATTGTCTGAAGTCAGGGAGTGTGATACTCCAGTTTTTTTTTTTTTCTCAAGATTGCTTTGGCAATTTGAAGTCTTTTGTGGTTCCATATAAATTTTAGGATTATTTGTTCTTGTTCTGTGAAAAAGGTCATGGGTATTTTGATAGGAATTGTATTAAGTCTGTAGATTGTTTTGGATAGTATGGACTTTTTAACAATATTAATTCTTCCAGTCCAAGAACACAGGATATCTTTCCATTTCTTTGTATCATCTTCAGTTTCCTTCATCAATGTCTTATAGTTTTCAAAGTATAGGTCTCTCATCTCTTTGGTTAAGTTTATTCCTAGGTGTTTTATTATTTTTGATGTGATTTTAAATGAAATTGTTTTCTTGCTTTCTCTTTCTGATAGTTTATTATAATTGTGTAGAAAAGCAACAGATTTCTGTATGTTAATCTGATATCCAATAATTTTATGGAGCTCATTTATCAGTTCTAATAATTTTTGTGTGGAGATTCTAGGGTTTCCTATATATAGTATCATGTCATCTGTATATAGTGACAGTTTTACCTCTTCTCTTCCAATTTGGATGCCTTTCATTTCTTTTTCTTGTCTGGTTGCTGTGACTAGAACTTCCAATACTATGGTAAATAGAAGTGGCAAGAGTGGGCATCCTTGTCTTATTCTTTGATTTTAGAGGAAAAGCTTTTAGCTTTTCACCTCTTAGTATGATGGTAGCTGTGGGTTTGTCATAAGTTGCCTTTATTATGTTGAGATATGTTCCCTCTCTACCAACTTTGATGAGAGTTTTTAGCATGAATAAATGTTGAATTTTGTCAAATACTTTTTCTGCATCTGTTGAGCTTATCATGTAATTTTTATCCTTTGTTTTGTTAATGTGGTGTATCACATTGATTGATTTGCTAATATTGAACCGTCCTTGCATCCCTGGACTAAATCCCACTTGATCATGGTGTATGATCCTTTTTGTATATTGCTGAATTTGGTTTGCTAATATTTTGTTGAGGATTTTTGCATCTATATTCATCAGCGATATTGGCCTGTAATTTTCTTTTTTTGTAGTTTCTTTGGTTTTGATATTAGGGTGATGGTGGCTTCATAGAATGAATCTGAGAGTGTTCCCTTCTCTTCAGTTTTTGGAATAGTTTGAGAAGGATAGGCGTTAGCTCTTCTTTATATGTTTGGTAGAATTTCCCTGTGAAGATGTCTGGTCCTGGGCTTTTGTTTGTTGGGAGTTTTTTGATTACTGATTCAATTTCAATACTAGAGATCAGTCTGTTCAGATTATGTATTTCTTCCTGATTTAGTTTTGGAATATTGTACGTTTCTAGGAATCTATCCATTTCTTCTAGGTTGTCCAATTTTATTGGCTTAGTATTCTTTTATGATTTTTTGTATCTCTGTGATATCAGTTGTAATTTCTCCTCTTTCATTTCTTGCTTTGTTTATTTGGACCAAAGGTTTATCAATTTTGTTTACCCCTTCAAAAAACCAGGTCTTAGTTTCACTGATCTTGTCTATTGTTTGTTTGCTTTTTTGGCCTCTGTTTTATTTATTTCTGCTCTGATCTTTATCATTTCCTTCCTTCTGCTGACTTTGGGCTTTGTTCTTCTTTTTCTAATTCCTTTACATAGTAGGTTAGGTTGTTTATTTGATATTTTTCTTGTTTCTTGAATTAGGCCTGTATTGCTCTAAACTCCCCTCTTAGAGATGTTTTTGCTATGTCCCATAGATTTTGGAAAGTTGTGTTTTTATTTTCATTTGTTTCAAGTTATTTACAGTCTTTCTCTTTGATTTATTCATTGATCCATTGGTTTTTATGGTAGCATTTAGTTTATTCTCCATGTTTTTGTGTTTTTTCCGTTTTTCTTCCTGTAATTGATTTCTAGTTTCATAGTTTTGTGATTAGAAAAAATGCTTGATCCTCTTAAATTTGTTGAAACTTACTGTGTGGGCTAGAATGTGATCTATCCTGGAGAACATTCCATGTTCACTTAAAAAGAATGTGTGTTCTGTTTAATTTTGGATGGAATGTCCTGTAGATATCTATTAAGTCAAACAGGTCTAATATGTCATTTAACACCACTGTTTTTTTTTTAATTGATTTTCTGTCTGGATGATCTGTCCATTGATACAAGTGGGATTTAAAAATCCCCTACTACTGTTTTATTTTTGTTAATTTCTCCCTTTATGTCTATTAATATTTGCTTTATATATTTAAGTGCTCCTATATTAGGTGCATATATGTTAGGAATGTAATATCCTCTTCTTGTATTGATGCTGTTATCATTATATAATACCCTTCTTTGTCTATTGTTATAGACTGTTTTAAAGTCTACTTTGTCTGATATGAGTATTGCCACCCCAGCTTTGTTTTCATTTCTATTTGCATGGAATACCTTTTTTCCATCCTCTTACCTTTAGTCTGTGTGTGTCTTTAATGTTATATCTTACATCTTCATGTCTATCCCTTAACTGTTTTTGTAGTTATAGTTGATGTTATGATTTTTGTCTTTTAAACTTCATACTAGCTTATTTAAATGGTTGATCCATAGCCTTTACCATACATTTGCCTTTACCAGGGGGATTTTTCCCCTTCCTAAAAGTTCTTATTTCTTGTTGCAGCCTTTTCTTTTTCACTTAAAGACGACCCTTAGACACTTCATGTAAGGTCAGTTTAGAATCAGTGAACTCTTTTAGTTTTTGCTTGTCTGAGTAGCTCTTTATCCCTCCTTCAATTCTGAATGATAACCTTGCTGGGTAGAGTATCCTATGTAGTAGGTTTTTCACTTTCAGCACATTAAATATATTGTGGCACTCCCTTCTGTCCTGCAGAGTTTCTGCAGAAAAAATCAGCTTAGAGCCTTATAGGGGTTCTCTTGTATGTAATTTTTTGTCTTCCTCCTGCTGCCTTTAAAATTCTCTCTTTAACTTTTGCCTTTTTAATTATGATATGTCTCGGTGTGGGTCTCTTTGGGTTCATCTTGTTTGAGACCCTCTCTGCTTCCTGTACCTGGAAATCTGTTTCCTTCTTCAGCTTTGGGAAGTTTTCTACCATGATTTCATCAAATACATTTTCTACTCTTTTCTCTCTCTCTTCTTCTTCTGGGACACCTATAATGTGAATGTTAGTACACTTGATGTTGTTGCAGAGGTCCCTTAAATTATCCTCATGTTTTAAAATTTGTTTTTCTTTTTGCTGTTCTGATTGGGTGATTTCCATTATTTTATCTTCCAGATCACTTATGTATTCTTCTGTATCACCCGGTCTACTGTTAATTCCTTATAGTATATTTTTCATTTCAGTTCTGCTCTGACTGGTTCTTTTTTATATTTTCTGGATCTGTGTTAAAGTTCTCACTGTGTTCATCTATTCTTCTCCAAGTTCAATTAGCATTCTTATTACTATTGCTTTGAACTCTTTAGCTGGTAAATTATTCCTTTCTTTCATTAGGGCTTTTTTCCAGTTTTGTTTTTTTTTTCCTGGTTCTTTCACTTGAAGCATAATCCTCTATCTTCTCATTTTGTTTAACTTTCTCTGTCTCTATGCTTCTCATTTTGTTTAACTTTCTCTGTCTCAATGAAATTAGGTAAAACAGTTACCTATCCCAGTTTGAAGGTGTGTCCTTGTGTGGGAGCATCCCTATGTAGTCTGTGTGTGCCCACTGGCTTTGGTTGGAGATATGGATCTGAAGTGAGAAATGTCACATCTTCCTCAGGGATGTGCTGGCAGCCAACACCTTGGTGGGAGTAAGGCTGAAAATGGAGGGACTGGAGCCAGAGCCAGGTGTGAGCCGAGACTTCTCCTATGCTCAAGTGACATTCACTGCCCTATTGGGGGTGGGGTCGGAATCCAAGGGGTTGGAGCAGAAGCCCTGAGGGAGTTGGGTGGTGTGTGTGTGTGTGTGTGTGTGTGTGTGTGTGTGTGTGTGTGTGTGTGATTTCAGTCTCTGACTTGGGTGGGGTAGTGTCAGTGGCCTGAGGGCCTGGGGCTGCACTTCTGTGCTGGTTTCACTTTTTTCCCATTGTGCGCACCTTGGTTAGAGCCTGAGTCAGGGCTGGAGGTGTTGATGACTCGCTCCTGCTGGCAATGTCAGTCTCTGACCTGGAGCTAGTTTTGCTACTCCTAAATGTGGACAGAGTCATGTGAGCTGGCAAAGGCTGCCTCTGCCCTTGTCAGAGGCAGGGTTAGGTCTGAGCTGATTGCATTCGCTCCGAGTGTGTGCATTCTCCTTGGCAACAGGCAGCATCTGCCCCAGTGGAGAGCAGCACCAGAGCAAGAGGGGCTGGAGCAGGCACCTGGTGTGGGGTGAGGTATGCTCTGGTTTGGTCCTGGCTAGTGGGCCAGAGCCACAGACAGTTTTCAATCTGCTGCCTCTGCACTGTGACTGGCAGCAAGTGAGTGTGCGCACGTGCTCTTCAAGAGCAGTCTCAGTTTCTTACAGACCACTGATTTTCAAACCAGCTAAGGGGACTCATTTTTCAAGTGCTGGACTCCAGGGCTGGGGTGCCTAATATGTGGCTTGAACTTCTCACTCCCCAGGGAGGATACCTGAGCCCATTATATTTCTTTCTTTTTCTGTGTGCCCTGGTAGGAGTGTGAGTCCTGACCAGATTGCTTCTCCATGCTTCCCACCAGACTCTGTGTGGATCTTTCCTTACAGCCTTGATTGTAGAAGAGTCTTTCTGCCAGTCTCCAGGTTGTTTTCAGGAGAGTTGCTCCACATGTGGTCATATTTTTGATCTGTTCGCAGGGAGATACAAGCTCAATGTCCTCCTACTCTGCCATCTTCACCTTCTCTGCCTATCTTTTCATTTTGTTTTTTCTCCACGGTTACTTTTTTGGACCACCTATTTGTGCATAGTGTCCTGAAATTTCTCAGGTTGTGCCTTGATATGGATATGTTTTATCTGTTGTATTTTGGGGGAGCGCTCTGTGGATGCTTTCAGTGTAGGAAGTGTTCTTGAATTTGTTACTTTATGATTTCCTTTCCTCCATTTTCTCTAATCATTCTTTCTGAAACTTCTACTATTTGAATGTTAGACTTCTTTGGTTGATTTTCCAATTTATTTTCTCTATTTTCTTGTTACACTTTGCTCTACTTTTTAGATTTCCTCACTATCTTCTAACCCCCTTTTTAGTTTTTCATTTCTGCAAACATATTTTTATTTTTCCAAGCGTTCTTTCTTATTCTTTGATTGTTCCCTTATCAATAGCATTCTGTTCATGTTTCAAGGGTAACATGTCTTATTTCTCTGACTATATAAATATCAGTGTTTTGAGGTTTTCACCTCCCTGCACAGGTGATTATTTGCTGCTTGTTTTGTTTTCTGTCTTTGGTTTTACAGGTTTTCTTTTTTTTTCTTTTGAGGTACGCGGGCCTCTCACTGCTGTGGCCTCTCCCGTTGCAGAGCACAGGCTCTGGACGTGCAGGCTCAGCAGCCATGGCTCACGGGCCCAGCCACTCCGCGGCATGCGGGATCCTCCTGAACTGGGGCACAAACCCATATCCCCTACATCGGCAGGCGGACTCTCAACCACTGCGCCACCAGGGAAGCCCTAGAGGTTTTCTTTAGTTGTTTGGGGATCCTTGACTGTATGTTCATGTTTAAGGTTGAAGAAGTAAAAAGCTGATGGAAATTTCTGATGGGGTAGTGTGCATTCTGCATTGTGGACTGTGAGCTTGATGGTGGAGGAGAAGTTGGCTGTTTCCTCAGAGAACCCCTGATGTCAGTATTTTAGGTCTTTTCCCTTATGCTGGTTAGAGTCTGTGGAGAAGACTCTTTTAGTCTCCTGCCTGGAAGGTATAATTCCGGCTGCCAGTTTTATGGGGGCAGAGTTAGGGAGGAGGGCTGAAGATTTCAGTATTTGGCATTAAAGTGTCCTTTAAATTGCAACCTCCACTGTCCCAGAATTCAATATGGCACACTTCAATGACTTGGTGTCTTCTAGTGCAAGAACTTTCACTCTCTGCAGACTATTAATGTCTAGTCTTCCATAAGAGGTGAAGTCTACCTGCCAGAGAGGGCTGCCATCTTGGAGTCTGTTCTGTACAAATTCTCAAATGATTCTTCTCTTTTTAACCCCACTTTCATTCAAACTTCCAGCAGCATCACAATCTGGTGCCACTACTTCCAGAATATTTGGATAAGGGATTTGTGGTACGAATTGGTTGGCTTCTTAACTTTCCTCACTGTTGATTTAGGATTCTGCTTTCTTGATGTCATGAAATCATCTACCACTCATCTGTCAGTTTTCCAGATTCTAACATTTTTTTGTTGCCTCCTTGCTTGTTAGCTTTGTCTTCACAGGTTAATGGATTTCAAAAGCTCTTTACTCTTATCTTGGTGGATTCAAAAAAGAACAAGAGTACATGAATATTTTCAATCTGCTACCTTTAACCAGGTATTCCTACACACCTTTCAAGTAACTTTTCCAACCACACTTTTCACTACTGAAACCTCTCCGGCAAGGAAACCGATGACCCAGGCCTCAGCAGGACTTGTCTTATAAGTAGCATTTTATCATCTTTGAAACCATTCCTTTCTCTAGGATTTGCAGCTGTCTCACTCTTGAATCCCCTACTTCTCCTCATTACTAGTCCCTTCATGGGGTCCTCCTTCTTAGTCCATACTTTTAATGTTAGAGCGTCCCAACATTCTTATCTTCTCTTTTGACTTTTCTGCCTACCTGGGGTAATTTAATTCCCTCTCATGGTTTCACCTACCTCCTTACATTGAGAGATTCATGAATCTCTATCACTGCTTAGACTTTTCTCCTGAGCTCTAGTCCTTGGTATACAACTTTCTTCTGGATGTTTCTAACCTCAACTTTAAACTATTCATAACTAAGTTCATCTTTCCTCCAAATCTGTCTTTTCTTACCTTCCTTCTACCTCAATGGATGATTTAACATCTCCCCAGTAACTTAAAATAGAAACTTTGTTATAAGTTACCTTAAAATCATTGGCCTCTAATAGCCCTATATCTAAGTTATATCAACTCTATTTCCTTTACATTGTGTGTGTATGTGTGTGTGTGTATGTGTATGTGTGTGCATTCCTCCTTTACTTCTCCAGTATTACTGCCTTAGTTTAGGTCTTTACCATCTTTTGTTTGCTCTATTCCCATAGTTTCTTAATGATTATCCCAGTCTCGAATCCATTTTCCATATTGCCATCAAAAGAATAAAGAGCATAGTTCTTTCTAAAAGGCATAACGGATCATGACTTTCCCCAGCTTTAAACTCTTTGTCAGTCCTCCATTCACCATAGATAAAGTTAAACAGGTTTAGTTTGGCCTAAGAGGCTCTTCATGATCTGATCTCTTCCTAGCAATACATATCTCGGTATGTTGGTTCATGTGGCTCTCTTTCTTTCTGGAAAGACCCTGTCTATAATCTATAGATGCACCCCCGTCATCTTTCAAAATTCAGCCCAGCTGTCTCTCCAGTGTTGTAACTGTATCCCTTACCCAAGGTAGAATTAAGTGCTCTGATCTTTGTGGTTTGTGTAGAATAGAGATTGGAGTATGGGCTCTGGAACCCTGCTTAGGTCTATATTCTGATTCTACCACTTGTGATCCGTCACATTTTGGATACATGTCTTTTATTCCTCTGTGCCTCAGTTTCTTCATCTGTAAAATGGGGATACTGATTGTATCTATCACATGACACTATGAGGCTTGAAAGGAAACACTAATGTAAAAGCACTTAGAACAATTCCAGGCACTTACTGAAGTTTACTCATTATTTCTGTCCCCATAGTGTTCTGTATAAACCTTTATTATAACCCCTGTGGCACTTTTTTGCCCTCAATTGTTTACACATATGTCTCTCTCTGTGATATTTGAAGGTATTTGAGGACAAGGACTATGTATAATTCACCTCTGGGTCCACAGAGATTAGCACTCTGTCTGGCATATAGGAATATTTCCATATACATTTGGGGTTGAATGAGTATAGGAATGACAGACAGTGGAAAGCATATGTACCATTTACACTATAGGGAAAAATTTGTGCTTCAGTGGAAATCTCTGCTTTGTTTAGAACATTTCTTTCTGGGTTATCCAGTTCTGATTTTATGAAAGCACTGCGCCTTTTATTGCCTTTGAGTTATTTTACAATTCTGTAAATTATAGATAATTGATAGCAATGAATAATAGTTCTTGTTTTAGGCATGCAAATAAATTCAGCACAGCAGGGACTCAGTTGATTCCTGTCCCTCACTATGAAAGCAGCTAACTTTTCCTCCATTTGCACATTCATTTCAATACTCTTGACCTACATATTGTCTTTGGAGTCTTCTTTAAGCTGATTGTAACCTCTTATCAACTCCGTCATTAATGACTAATTAAATACAATCTTCAACACATGCTTATTTGATATCTACATGAGCACCATGACTTTATCTTTTTTTAAAAAAAATCCTTTAACAGTACCCAAAAGTTGTCTTCGATGATTGTCTTATCTAATGATTATCTTGGACATTTTAAAATATTTTATGAGATGGTTTGAATAAAACACACTCTAGAGGTGATCTGAAACCATCCTTCCTATAGAACATCAAGATTGTCATTCAACACATTAGTCATTTAGGGCCAAGTTTAAAACTTTTTGTCTAATGAGAGGCCTGACATCAGGATCTTGGTGCTAAAACTTGCAAAACTTTTCTAACAATTCATCTCCTCCCATGAGGCTGAGAACAAAGACAATTTTTTAAAAAGTATGTAGAGTATCATATGGGGCCCTTATGAGGCTCTGGACATATGGAATTAGAGATGTGGGAATAGTCTTGAGGATTATAGAAAGGAATATTTGGCAGAATAATAAAGGAAGGAAAATTACATCTTGAACATCCTTTCAGTCTTTATCAAATTATAATTATTATAAAAATCATTTAACCATAAAAGAGTATACCTTAATTGGATCCACTAACTTCTGGAAAATGGCAAAGTATGAATTGTAAAAATCTACTAAAGGAAAGCAGGTCAATTTAGGACTGGTCACACAGAGAACTCTAATTTGGACTAAGTGAAGAAAAGAATCTGTCTCAGTTAGTGGTATACCTTATTTATGGCAAACTTTGACAAGAAATATAAGTTTATGAAGGTCAAGTGTTACAGAGTAAGATCTTAACGTGTCTTGCTTTCATGAAAAAATCCATCATTTGTAATCAACACATTAATTGTACGCAAATGTATGTGGTTAAAAATGTTCGGAAACAACAGGTTTCCTTAATTAAATGAAACATTCTGCCTCCTTCCATTTTGATTACATTATTCATTTGCTTCACAGAACAAATGTAAAATCCCTAATTATCAGCATGTGAATTAGTGAGGTTTTGTCATAATACAGGAATCCAGAGAATGACTAATCAAGGAAAGAAGAGAGAAAGGATACTGAATTTCTCATGAGATTTGCTCTGTTTTTTAAAATGTTCTATATATTTCCCTCTTATCTAAATATGTAACTGCTGATGCTTATTATTTGAGTGTCCATTAGGGTTTAGAAGATTACTCAGTGTTCTGTAGGCTTTTATAGACTGGCTACCAAGAATATAAGGTCAACAGTCATAGCAATTACAAGAATGAACACTTGCTGAGAATTTACAAAAAGCAGTCTTGTGCCAAACACTGTATATGTAACCATCTTGCGAAAGAAGTAAAACACCTTTCCTCTTCCTGAATAATTTCCCCCCCGCACTCTTAGTATGACTGGCTCCTTATTTTTCACATCCACTAAAATATTACCTCCCAAGAGGTACCTTCAAAGTATCAATAGGTTCTTACTATCATTGACATTCTCCACACCTTGTCCTTTTCCTTCATGGCACTCATCATAATTTTTAAGTTAAAATTGATTTGTTTATTTGCATTGTAACTATGCCCTGCTAGATTGTAAACTCTACCAGGGCTGAGACTATATTTGCTCTAGTGACTGTCATATACCCAGAATCTAGCACCTTATAGGCACTTAGAATATTTGTTGAATAGACAAAAGAACAATGTTCTCTGAGTTGGTAAGAAGCAGATTCTCACTTTCCACTTCAGGACTCCCTGAAGGCAAAGCCCATGCTTTTGCCAACAGCAAGTGGTTTGCACCTCCTTCTCTTCGGATGGCTGTGGTCTCCCTTTTTTTGCCCCTTTACCTCACAGTCTCTCTGATGGAGCCTTCTTATCTTCCCTGCAAGCTGGGCTGCCTTGGACATTCCTGTTTCTGGGAAAAAAAGTTGTGAACTTTTCATTCTTGAAAACATTGTGTTATTCTGATGTCAATGGACACTGTTTTCAACCTGCTGTCTGTTAGCCTAGTTGGAACCTGCCTTCCTCTTGGGAGGGCTGGGCTGTGCAAGTTGACTTCATGATGAGTAGTGCTAGCATGAAGGCACTCAAGGTGTGTCAGGTAGCTAGGAAAGTTGGAGGGGATTTTAGTTAAGAGACTAAAAGGAATAAAAAGAGAATAAAAGTCAAAGTGCAGTTTTTGACTTTGCTTTGTTACTCTCACATTAGGTTAAAGTATTGGGTTGGCCAGAAAACACGAACGAAATTTTTGGCCAACCCAAATATTACAGCAGATTGAATAAAGAGAAGCAGTGGGTTTTGTGCCAAAACCACCAGGAAGTCTAAAAAGTACCTCTAATTATGGTGATGGTGAGAAAAAGTTGGTGACTTGGGAAACAGTTGTTTCATTGACAAAAGGTGGTAGTTTTTCAAAATCATATCCTCTTACAGAAATTACTTAGGGAGAAACAGTAATCACAATATTTATTTATTCATTCATACATTCAATATTCACTAGATATCAGTCATAGTATGAGAGACACCAAGTTGAAGAATATAGACCCTGTTGCTTCCACTCTAGTAGAAAGAAAATACAAATAGATGACTAACTTTTTTTTGTGTGTGTGTGGTATGCGGGCCTCTCACTGTTGTGGCCTCTCCCGTTGCGGAGCACAGGCTCCGGACACGCAGCCTCAGCGGCCACGGCTCACGGGCCCAGCCGCTCCGCAGCATGTGGGATCTTCCCGTACCGGGGCACGAACCCATGTCCCCTGCGTCGGCAGGCGGACTCCCAACCGCTGCGCCACCAGGGAAGCCCAGATAGATGACTAACTTTAATAGAGAATGCTTAAATTGAGTTATGGGGGAAATGCTGTAAGAGATGAGAAGGAAGAGATCTATTTAAAAAACATGTCATGAGAGGTATCTTTTGAGTTAAGAGTTGAACAGATCTGATTGTATCGGTGATTGTTGTTATGAGGAGAACGTTTGAGACAGGAAGAATGGAGGGTAGATAGAGCTGGTAAAGGCAAAAAAGTCAATATTGGTTGGCATGGATGGTACACATTGCCACGTTTTAGGAACTAATATTAAAAGGGGAGATTGGGAGAGTGGTGTTGAAGGGCCTTGAATGCTCTGCTAAGGAATTTATGTTTTGTTTAGGAAATGGAGAACTATTAAAGGTATTTTTGTTACACATAAGGAGTTTTTAATTGAATCCTTATTCTGAGTGTCCACCATGAACTGGAGAGATGGAAGACTATCTGGCGGAAAATTCTCCATGGGTCACTCACACTTCTGCATATCTTCTGAGCAGACATTGAAAGCTTTCATTTCAGATAACTTTTCAAGAATATCCTTGGAAGCTACTGTATTTCCCTTGTGGCAGAGGGAAGATTTTAAAGGGGAGGGAGGCCCTTTAACAAATCGGAGCTTCCTAACCTCAGAGTTTCTCAGTGTGATACAAACTTACTGTGTGTTCAGCATCTACCTGGGCTTCTGGGCATCTCTCCTTTGGTACTTGGGGAACAAAAAGAACCAATACAAATGAGGTTCATAGACATTGCTGTGCTGTGGGTTATAAAGACGCTTGTCTCTGACCCAGGAGTTTCATGTCTTCCGACAACAGCCATTAAACTGCAGCAGGCTAACTTGTTAGTTTGGAAGTAGGGTAAAATCGCAGAGCTTTCACAGCTCTTGACAGGCTGAAATCTTGAAGTCCTAGGAGACTGTTAATGTAGTAACGTAATAACATATGATAAGGTATTGGCAGTGGACATGAGGCTGGAAATTTTCAGAGATGCAATTAACAAAATGTGTCTGTAAACTGGAAAAAGAATTAGTCAAGAATAATGGATTTTGAGTCTCAGTTTCCTATGGAATGATGCTTGTCTCATTAGAAAACAAACGGGATTAAGAGAATGAAAAGACAAGCCACAGAATGGGAGAAAATATTTGCAAAACACATTATCTGATAAAAGACTGTTTCCAAAAACTTAGCAATAAGAAAACAAACAACCCAATTAAGAATTGGGCAAAAGATCTGAAAAACACCTCACAGAAGAAGATATACAGATGGTAAATAAGAGAATGAAAAAAGACTCAAATCATATGTTATTAAAGAATTGCACGTTAAAACATAGTGAGGTACCACTACACACTTATTAGAATGGCCAAAATCCAGAATACTGACAACATCAAATGCTGTCAAGGATGTGGAGAATCAGCAGCTCTCAGTCATTGCTGGTGAGAACATAAAATGGTAGAGCCACTTTGGAGGACAGTTGGCAGTTTCTTTCAAAACTGAACATACTCTTACCATATGATCCAGCAGTCATGCTCCCTGGTATTTAACTAATTGAGTTGAAAACTTCTGTCGATATAAAAACTTGTACATGCACGTTTATAGCAGCTCTATTCATGCTGCCAAAATTTGGAAGCAATCAAAATGTCCTTCAGTAGGTGAATGGGTAAAAATAAACTGGTACATCCATAAATGGAATATTATTTAGTATTAAAAAGAAATGAGTTATTGAGCCATGAAAAGTCATGGAGGAAATTTAAATGCACATCCATAAGTGAAAGAGGCCATTCTGAAAAGGGTGCTTTGAACTGCTTTTACTCACAGCACTTCTGATCCCAAATATGTGTTTTTTCCCCCCCATATCAACCAGTTCTCCAACTTTCCAGACACCAACTAGATGTCCTACAATTCAGTTCAGTCCTGACCCTAACTGCTCACAGTTAGCACACACCCCAGGGGTGAAGGGCTCAGTCCCACAATGTTTCCCCCTCCCCACTTCAAATGCTGGTCACTTCTGAGGGACTGGCTCTAAATTCGAGGGTTCCCACACTCCCCCTTCAGGTTCTGTAATTAGCTAGAGTGACTCACAGAACTTAGGAAAGCACTTAACTTAAAATTACTGCTTTGTTATAAAGGATACAACTCAAGAACAGCCAAATGGAAGCGATACATGGGAGAAGGTACGGGGGGTTGCTGTGCACAGAGCTTCCATGCCCACTCTGGCTGTGCCACCCTCCCAGCACCTCGATGTGTTCACCAACTCAGAAGCTCTCTGAATACCATCATTTAGGGGTTTTTATGGAGGTTTCATACGATAGGCATGACTGATTAAATCCTTAGCTATTGATGATTAATTCAATGTCCAGCCTCTCTTCCCTCCCAGAGGTAGAGAGGGGCGGCTGAAAGTTGCAATCATGCCTTGGTCTTCCTGGCAACCAGCTACCATCCTGAAGTTATTTAGGGCTCCCCAGCCGCCAGTCTTTTCATTAGCATACAAAAGACACTGTTATCCTCTGGAAGTTCTAACGGTTTTAGAAGTCGGCTAGGAACTGGGGACAAAGGCTAAATATATATTTCTTATTATGCCACAGGTACAAACTGTATAGTTCCAACTCTGCAGCACTTTAAAAAAGGCAAAACTGTAGATACTGTAAAAAAAAAAGACTCAGTGGTTGTCAGCAGTTGAAGGGGGTGAAGGAAAGGGATGTGTCAGTGGAGCACAGGAGATTTTAGGGCAATGAAACTATTTTGCATGATACTTTAATGGTGGATATATGTCACTATCCATTGGCCAATACCCATCAAATGTACAACACAAAGAGTGGACCTTAAAGTGAACTATGGACTTTAGTTATTAATAATGTATTAACACATCAATTGTAATAAATGTACCAAACTAAAGCAAGATGCTGTTAATAGGGGAAACTGTCACGGGGTCAGGGTTTTTCTCCATCTTGGTGGCATTACTATCCACCAAGTTGTTCACAGTAAGATCTGAGTGGCATCCATGACCTTCTCTTTCTCTCACTCTCAACATTGATTTCACCTCTAGAGCATACCTTGAATCCAGTTGCTTCTCTTCCTCTATACTCTCATCCTAGACCAGGCACCATCATCTTCTGCCTGGATCACTGCATCGTGTCACTTTAACTGCTTAAAACCTGCTATATTAATTTGCTAGGGTTACCATACCAAAGTACCACAGACTGCGTGATTTAACAGAAATTAATCTTCTTACAATTCTGGAGGTTAGAAGTCTAAGCTCAAGGTGTCGGTGGGGTTGATTTCTTCTGAGCCCTCTCTTCTTGCCTTGTAGGTGGTATTCTCTTTGTCTTCACATGGTCTTTCCTATGTGTGTCTGTATCCTAATTTTCTCTTCCTATTAGGACATTAATCATATTGGATTAGGGCCCACCTTAATGACCTCATTTTACCTTAACTACCTCTTTAAAGAGGTATGACCAAATATAGCCACATTCTTCTTTTTTTCCCTTCTTTCTTTCCCTTCCTTCCTTCCTTCTTCCTCCCTCCCTCCCTCCCTCTCTCTCTCTCTCTTTCTTTCTTTCTTTCTGTTTTATTGTGGTAAGAACACTTAACCTGAGATCTATTCTCTTAATGAAATTTAAGTGTGCAATACCTTATTATTGAATGAATGTACAATATTGTAAAGCAGATCTCTATAGCTTATTTATCTTTACTGAAACTTTATGCCTGTTAATATATAACTCCCCATCCCCTCCTCCCCGCCCCGCCCCCAGTTCCTGGTTTTGATTTTATGAATGTGACTGTTTTAGGTAACTCATGTAAGTGGAGTCATGCAGTACTTGTCTTCCTTTGTCTAGCTTACTTCACTTAGCTAAATGTCCTCAAAGTTCATCCATGTTGTCCCATATTGCACAATTTCTTTATTTTTTTAAGACTAGTATTTCATTTTATGTTTATACCACATTTTCTTTATTTATTCATCTGGTGATCAAAATTTAGGTTGTTTGTGCATCCTGGCTATTGTGAATTGTGCTCCAATGAGCATAGAAGTGAAGATATCTCAGTGAAATCCTGATTTCAGTCCACTTGGATATGCACCTAGTGGGATTGCTGGTTATATGGTAGTTCTATCTTTAATTTTTTGAGGAACCCAATACCATTTTCCATAGTGGCTGTACCATTCTCCATACCTGTTTACAGTGTGCAAGGGTTCCAATTTCTCCACATCCTCACCAACACCTGTTGTTTTTTTTGTTTGTTTGTTTTTGTTTTTTGCGGTACGTGGGCCTCTCACTGCTGTGGCCTCTCCCATTGCGGAGCACAGGCTCCGGATGCACAGGCTCAGTGGCCACGGCTCACGGGCCCAGCCGCTCCGCGGCATGTGGGATCCTCCCAGACCGGGACACGAGCCCGTGTCCCCTGCATCGACAGGCGGACTCTCAACCACTGCGCCACCAGGGAAGCGCCTGTTTTTTTTGATAATAGCCATCCGTACAAGTGTGAGGTGATAGCTCATTGTGGTTTTGATGTGCATTTCCCTATCTTAGTGACCATAAGCATTTTTTTGTATGCTTGTTGGCAATTTGTATGTCTTCTTCTATTCATACCTTAGCCCATTTTTAAATTAGGTTATTAGTTTTTTTGTTATTAAGTTGTGTAACTCCAAGTCAGGCAGGGCAGAGGTCAGTCCCCGGGGGAGCCCCCTCAGAAAAGTAGGGGTGCTGTACACATGGCTGTACTCTTTCCCTCCCTGGTGGAAGCTGAGGGCGGGGCTTTTTCATCCACACACTCTGTGCTGAGCAGGAGGTAGGGCTATGATGTGTCTGTGATCCCACGCTGCTGTTTCCATTTTCCTTCAGGCTGTTAGGCTATGGTAGACCCATCTAGCCTCCAAGACTGACAGGACTGAGGTCAAACTTCTGGGGAGGAGCACAGGATAGGCAGACCAACCCCTCGCCTCCCCTGGTAGAAGGGGAGAAGTCAGGAGCCAGGAGGTCTCTTTCTGACCATGTGACACTGCACCAGGGGAAGGGACTCCGGGAAGAGGATATCCTGAACTCCTTTACTGGTTTCAATAAATCTGTTTTCATGGTCACCCAGTGTTTAGGAGCCTTTCACTTAGTTTCTAGATGCCTCATAAAAAGAATTCGTGAACTATTGCTTATTTGGTGTGTTTGTGGGCAGAAGGATGGTCCAGGGCCCCCTACTCTGACATCTTGCTGATGTCACTAACATAGTCACATTCTGAGGCAATGAGGGTAAGGGTTTTACCATATGCATTTGGGGGGGGTATAATTCAACCCATAAAACTTGCCTACACTTCCAATAACACGCAAATACATTACATTCTTTTTCTCCTGGCTTACAACTCTCTGCAGCGTCTGACCTGAAGAACTGCCTCTGATCTCATCTCAAACCCTGCTCCCCATAACTTTTGATGCTACCTACACACCAGACTTTTTTCTCCAACATGCCAAGTTTGTGCTCACCTTAGGGCCTTTGTACGCTCTGTTACCTTTGTCTGGCATTCTCTTACCCTAGCTCCTAGCATGGCTTGTGTCCTCTTATCATGCAGGACTCAGCTTATTTGTTTGTTTACAGTATATTAATTTTTAATAGTGATAGATATTGCTTGAGAGCTTACTTTGCCTGAGGCATTATGCTAATATACTCTATTTTATAGAAGCAACATGGTTGAAGACACCTAGTTGGGAGCTAGACTGCCTGGGTTCACATCCAGGCTTTATCACATATTATGGGACCTTGGGAAAGTTGTTTCACTTTTCTGTGCCTCAATTTTTCCCCCCACAGAGGCCGTTTATTTTTATTCTAAGTAATTTCAAACCTGCAGAAAAGTTACAAGAACAATATCAAGAATCTCTATACATCCTTGCTCAGAGACCCCATTCACATTCACTAATTTGGTCAGTAGCATCTTTTATATAGCAAAGGATCCGATTCAGGGTCATGCATTTCACCAAGTTGCCACGTCTCTTTAGCTTCTCTCTCTTTTTTTTGCGGTACGCGGGCCTCTCACTGTTGTGGCCTCTCCCGTTGCAGAGCACAGGCTCCGGACGCGCAGGCTCAGCGGCCATGGCTCATGGGCCTAGCCGCTCTGCAGCATGTGGGATCTTCCCGGACCGGGGCATGAACCCACGTCCCCTGCATCGGCAGGTGGACTCTCAACCACTGCGCCACCAGGGAAGCCCTAGCCTCTCTTGAATAGGGGTTAATTCCTTAGTTTCTCCCTAACTTTCATGATGTTAACATTTTAATTGATTTAGGCCAGTTATTTTGTAGAATGCCCTTGATTTGGGCTTATTCAGTGTTTCTTCACGATTTGACCCAGGTGCAGGACCCAGTTTAAGTGTCACCTCCTTAAGCATTCCATCTCCTGTGAAATAAGTAGTTCCCTTGGTCACTCTGTAGCACAGGATCCTGCCATTTTTCTCTCCCTGGTGTTTTCTTGCATATTTATTTGTGTATTTGTTTGTTTGGTGGAATATAAGGTCCATACAAGCAGCCTCATTTTTCTTTTGCAGTGCTGTATCCCAGCACGTATGGAGATTATAATTGGCCAGTCACTGTGCTAGGCAGTGAGAGTGTAATGGGGAACACAACAGATGCTTTTTGTTATTATTAAAAAATAAATTAGTTATTCACATAACTTGCTGTTTAGTCATTCATTCAATAAATATTTACCAAACACCTACTACATTCTGAGCCCCAGCGATAAGTAATGAACAATACAGAAATTGTTCCTGATCTCCTGAAGTTTACACTCCAAAAGGAAACTGACAGTAAGACAAACAGGCAAATGAACATATAATACAGGGAGTGGAGAGGATGAGCCATCTCCTCTGTGGATGAAGCCATCTGCAGATGAAGAGAATTCCACAGGGGAGAGAGGAGATGGAAAGGCCCCTGAGCTGGGAGTACACTTGGCAAGTCCAAGGGCCGGCATGGAGTCCACTGTGGCTGGAGCAGCATGAGTGAGGGAGAAAGTAGTTGGAAATGAGGTCAGTGAGGCAGCCAAGGGCCCATCTTGTGTGGCTTTGGATTTCATTTTAATTGTGATGGGAATCCATTAGAGGGTTCAAAGCCTGGGAAATCTCTTAAATATCTATTAAAGAGATATCTATTAAAGAGAGATTAAAGTGATATCTATTACTATTATTTAAATTTAAAGTAAATCTCTTACTGCATGGAGAATTGCTTTTTGAACTATTTACTTCTCAGAAAGCTCTTCAGGGGATTGGCTGAGACGCACTGATTCTCAAGAAACTCGATATTTCTGGCTGGTACTTCTTATACTTCAGGCCCTGTACTGGTAGCTAGAAATCCTGGAATGCGTTCCCAGATTTGCACATTCCTTTGTGGGGGACTTGGCTAGGCCAATATTTTCGGCTTAACAATACCTCTTCACACTCATGTATTCAAGAAAGCATGAAGAGTGAAGAGGAAAGAGAGCAGAGCACTTACAGGAATTCTCTGGCTCAATGAAGCTTCAATATGAACTTGTATAAATATATTAGCATGCAGAAAAGGTTTGGGTTCTTTCCACAATTTAAAAAAATCAGTATGTTTTCCCTTGAAATATTTCCTGAAGGTTTAATGATTAGTGTAGGCAAAATTAGAGGTCAATATGACTCCATGTAAAGAAAAACAATCCCTTGGTTTTGTTTTACCCATAGGCACTTGATGACCCCAAGAGTAGCTTATTTAAAAATGTTCTGACCTCCTCACATGGTTGGTCTATGGATGAAGCATTTTCTGAATCAGTCACATTGTTAATAAATAAGAGAATTACTTGGAAGTTCAGGGAAGGATACATTAATGCCTGAGTATAAATGAAGAAAGGAGCTAGAGGAGATTTCTAGGAGAAATGGTGTATTCCATGCCCGGTTTCTAGAAAAATTCCATTTGGATATTGTGTCTTTAAAGATTGCATCTGGAGAGTGTACTTTCATTTCATATGGCTTGAAATTAGGGTGATGCATTCATATGGGTTGACAGTGAGGGAAATGCAGCCAGACCCTCTTTGTTTCAGGAATGATGGTCTAAGTGTTAGACCACAGGCTTCCTGCGATATCTGTTTCTTTTGCCTTCTCGCATTAAGAGAGGCCTTCCAAGTGCTCAAGGAAAATCTAAATAGGACTCTCTGTGCTTAAAAAAAATTCAAACCAGAGTCTGAGCTCTTTTCTACCTGAGCTTATTTGGGGTACATTTTGTCGCTTCTTATAAAGGTATAAAATGGAAGTTTGGGATTTCCTGATACATGACCTTTTATAGTGACTTCCTGTTATTTTATTTTCTCCTGGGAACCAGAATAGCCATGCAATTCATTCCCACTCTGTGAGGTTGAATAAACCTCTATAATTTGGAATTAATCACTTGTGAGATCCTAATTAGCATTATGAGTAAAATGCCTGTGTTTTTCCTGACCAGTCATGGGAGAAGCCTGTGTTAGATTCTGTGTCACATTTTCTTGGCTCCTTTAGTATGAGAATCTGGTGTCCGATACAAGCATTAAATATCCCCACCCTATTCTATTTTTTTTTTTCTTTTTAAATTCTGTGTTGGTGGCCTCCACTTACTTCCCTACCTCTTAATCACTGGTACCCCAGAGCCTAATCATGCTGGCAGCCAATGTGTACCTTGTGAGCTGACCAAAGTAAGTCTGATTCAGAAAGAACTCACGGGAAAGCAGGTTGGCATTTAAACTTTACATTTAAAAGCAAACAACTGGGCCAATATTCAGCACAAAAATGGAGAATCCAGTGATTCTGGGCTGGTGATTACAAAGCTCTGTTTTGTATCCTTCATTCTCTTGTTGAATATCATTGTCTGTACAAGGGCACACATTCCAATTTGGAGAGAAGGACAATAAGATTGACTTCCAAGAAATCAACTAGTAAAATCTATAGGAATGGATCAAGAAAGCAGTCATGTTTAAGTGAAGTATTTTGGAAATATTTAAAATGCAATGAAAAGGCAATCTTGGAAGCAGGACTGAACTGTAATTACAGTTTGGTAAATGAATACCTAGTGAATTTTGATGTCCTCTTATCTAGGGTTAGACTGTGATCACAAGAGGGGGCATGGACTGAAGAGAGTACAGGGAAAGCAACCTGGGGGAGAAAGAATAAGGTGGTGTGTCACAGCCATATTGAGGGAGAAGAGCATCTTCTGGAGGGTTTAGCTTTTGGATTCCTGGGATGGTTCTATACTCACCAGCAGCCTATCAACTCTTGGCAACGTATCTACTACCTCCTTTACTGAATTTACCACCCACTCCCTCCACCAAGCAACCATCTCTGTATGCTCTGCTTCAGTGCTGTTTTCTTATAGGAAGAGGATTTTCTTTCTTTTTATTATTATTTTTTAAACTTTTTAAATTGAGGTATAGTTGATGTACAATATAATATGTTTCAGGTGATTCACAATTTTTAAAAGTCATAGTCCATTTATAGTTATTATAAACCATTGGCTATATTCCCTGTGCTGTACAATATATCCTTGTAGCTTATTTATTTTATGTATAGTAGTTTGTACTTCTTAATCCCTTACCCCTCTACTGCCTCTCCCCCTTCCCTCTACCCACTGATAAGCACTAGTTTGTTCTCTATATCTATGAGTCTGTTTTCTTTATGGTCGAGGATTTTCTGATCTGCTTTTATATTATGCTGGGTGGCTTGATGTGTGCATTTCTCATGATAAAGTAAGAAATTGACGTTCTGGCTCCTGTGAGATACTTGAGGAAAGGCTGGCAAAGCTGAGCTTAGAGGGCTGCCAAGTCAAGGACCAGACCCTGGACCGCACCCAGAAGCTGGCCACTTTTTCATTTTGCTGTAACTGTTGCAAATATACAAGGAGTATAAACATGGCAGTGAGGCTAATAAGAATTCATGAGCATCTCTAATCCATCATGGTCAGAATACACATTTTTAATTACTGCACCATTTTGCCTCGATCTTTACTTATAAACACTTAACAAGAGATTTTGGTGATCCAGAGTCTATTCTCTTATACATACTTTCATGTTTTTCTTTATATGACCTTTATTGGTTATTAACTTAATGTCCAGGTAAAAATCGTGTATATTTTAGAATAAAAGTATCTATAAAAAGAGGAAGAATATCGGTACCCATTCTTTATAAACACCATATTGCTATTTCACAATGACAATTCCAAGCACGTTCTTTTCTGAGCTGGAATTAATACTGCAAGTAGATATGGTGGTTTCAAAATGTCCTGCAAAGCAGGAGATGGATCATTCTCATACCAGATGCTTCCCATTCCCAGTGGGAATATGCAGAAGGTTTTTATGAGCCAGGCTCCATAAGCACACAGGATAGGAAGCATAGAGCATTGTGTTCAAATGAAAGCATAAGAGGAATGTTGGTCTCAGGAATGCTGGAATCGGACTGGAGGACAAACGCCAAGCTTCTGCTCCTGTAAAAGGGATCATAAAATCCACAAATGAGCAACCTCAATTTTCCTAAAATAAGAAAAAAGATTTTTGAAATTGAGAAATGCTAAAGAGTACCGTAACTTTCTCTTCGCTCTGCTTAGAATGCATGACGTCATGACCTCATGCACCCACACACCCACGCCTAAGCACAGTCATAGGGAAGAGAAACTTCAGCGTCATTTTTCTTGCTCCTGCTATCAGCCTTTGAGAAAATGAATTGAATATTCACAATGCCATAAAAAAGCCCCTTTAGTATAGAGTGATGGTGATAATGGGAGAATATATAAGATGAAAGAGAATGTAATCTTTTCTCTGAAACACATGGTTTGGTTTTTCAGTACACACTCCACTGACAAATATATTGGGTAACTAGATTTTCGAAGCAAAAATACAAAGAGGAAGTTACCTTCCTTTCTGGAATGTAAACTTCAAGAGATCAGGAGTATTTCTGTGTTGCTGTTTACTGCCATATCCCCAGGGCTCAGAATATAGTAGGTAATCAATAAATATTTGTTGAAAGAATGACTAAATAGCAAGTGATCGGAATATGCTAATTTATTTTTTAATAATAACAAAGAACATCTGTTTTTGTTCACATTATAATGAAAAGATAACTTCCTTTTTATACTTTTGTTTCCAAAATCTAGTTACCTAATATGTGTGTGTGTGTGTGTGTGTGTGTGTGTGTGTGTGTGTGTATATATATATATATATATATATATATCTCCTCCGTGAAGGCAGGGGTTTTTATCTTATTTTGTTAACTGCAGTATTACCAGTTCCTAGTATCATGCACGGGACATAGAAGGCATTCAAAACATTTGTTGAATGAATTATCGGGCATATCTTGTAGAGGGAAACATGTTATAGTGATAAAAATATGAACCTCCTATCAATGCCTGTTTTCTGGTCCAAGCCCCAAATGTGGGCCTGATTTGCTTGATGACCTAGAGAAAATGCCATATTTTACATAGGGTATCTGACGGTTCTATTCATGCCCTTTCCTCTACTCTGAGCACAGAGAATCTCTCTCTGTCTTTTTTCTGTGCCAGGGTCCCCCATACTGCTATCAAAACCTAGTTTAATATGACTGCCTCGTGGAGAGTTTTCATGATTAATCAGATTTGAATCCTCTTCCTGCTCTGCCCTGTGCATTTACTGTGTGTGATAATAATTGACATGATGGCAGCATTAGGAAAACTTTATCTAAAATTATTGAGACTTACGTTCTGCGCTTTCCTTCAGTTATTGTTTCTTGTGATATCCCACTCTTCATTGCCTCTCCTTCCAGACCTGGCCTTTTTTACTGGGCCTAAGAGTTATTGCTTACACTCTCTAGCCCTGCCCTACCCCCTTCCCTTCACTGTTAACTATGTTATATGACAATTTCTCATGATCTAAGGTGGTAACTGACTCATCTTACAATCACACTACTTAACCCAAGAGATAGTTGATGCAAGTGGACAGAATACTGATCTGATCATCATGAGACCTCATTTTTAGAAAGAGCTCTGCCACTAACCAGCTTTGTGAGCTTGGGCTACTCAGTCTCTCTGGGATACACTTTTCTCATGTATAAAATGTGTGGGCTTGTCTAGATCAGTGTTTCTATAAGTAAGTGCTATAGCACTGATCCATGTAGATGTCTTTCAGAAATATGTTCTCGGGTCACATGCATTTGGGAATTGCTATGTACTTTGTCACCTTCTTAAACATTTGCAAGTTAAGGTGCTGACAAGTCCCAAAATAAAGGAAATATTTTTCTTTACCCAATAACTGACTTTTATTGTGAGGAGAGGAAACACGTTGGTAGTTGCTTGGGAATCCATGAGGGAATCTCAGTTGAACTTTCTAGAAATCTTGGCTGTAATCACACATCTGTTTATCTTCAATGCCAGCTGCTGTGGGTATAGAGATAAGTAAGTCAGGATCTTGGCCTTTCATGTATTAAAAAATCAGAGGGTGGACACAAAAATCAGTGTTGTAAAGGATGACAATTTTAGACTAAAGCTTTGTTCAAATTGTAATGGGCGTAAGGATTGAGAAGCAAGGAGGTCTGCCCAGAGTAGGGGCAGTGGATAAAGAAGGGGACGCTTCCACAGGTGAGATGCCATTTGAGCTGAGCACCAAGGGGTGGTTGCAATAATTCACTAAGTAGAGAAAGTGGGAAAGGATAGTCCAGGAAGAAGGAACAACAGGCACAGAGGCATAAAAGCCCCAGGTATATTCTAGGCCTATGAAACAATTTTGTGGTTATGGAATCTAAGAGTGGAAGAGTGGGAGAGAAGAACAGGAGAAAGTTCTGGGAGATGAGTAGAGGCCTGTTTGCCATGTGCTTTAAGTGCCATTCTGTGGAGTCTGAATTTATCCTTTAGGTAATAGGAAACCATCCTTAGATTGGTTTTTAATCAGGGGAATTACATGATCAATAAGTATTTTATAAAGGGAATTACAGAAAGAAAAGAGAAAATTCTGGAGTGCTAAGACGGATAGGAGGGGGAAAATGTTGGCAAGAAAACTAATTATGATTCTATTGAAATGGCTCAAGTAAGAGGTGATAAAAAGCTGAAAAGCAAAAGGATGAGATGGAAGAAACAGGTTTGAAGGAAATGTAGGAGCTCAACACACTCCGGGAAGTGATTGGACATAAGGCCACAAAGAAAGAGGAATACAAAATGACTCTGCAGCATTTAGCTTGGGTAAATGTTGTGTGATTATAAAATTTACTGAGATAGGAGCTTAGAGGAGTGAACTGTTTCATATAGAGTTGAATTGGACTGGGTGTTCCATTACACAGAGTAATTTTGCTGTGAAAGCACATCCATCGATTTTTATGTTTTAGGGTTCGATGATGATTTAGCTAAAGACTATATTCTTCTTAAGGAGATTCAGCATCTACAAAAAATCTGTTCCAAACTGGACTTTGCTATGTACTCAATATATTCTTGTCAACAAAACAGCATTATAATCTATATATTTCTTTTCATTTTATCTCTAAACTATAAATAATCACTTCTAGGTCTATCAATCCATTTGTTTCTTCATTTAAGCAAAAACTCTCTTCTTTCAGCCATGGATAATCCTATATACATGAATGTCTCAGTAGAAGTTCGTGAAATGATTTCCATTTTCTAGGAGGAAACAGCATAAGAGCACCAATCTCTCTTTAGTGATTATTTAAATATTAAGCCATTATTTTGAACTAATCCTAAATTTGGTCTTAACACTAGATATTATTGTCACTAGTACATTAAAAATATATTATGTTTAATAGTCAGGTAATGGGATTGTTTCAAAGACACCTTTGTCAGTGAAAATTAGAAAAATATTCTTTTAACTAATCAAATTTTTAAGAAGTCCATGCTTGCTTATTGTATAGAGCTTCACAAAGATTTTAAAGAATTATTTTCCCTAACAATTTTTGAAGTATACGTTTCTTTTATTTGGGGGAAAAGAGCTCCCTTTTAGAGGCAGGACGTGGAAAGTAGCATGCCCCAAACTGTTTACAGAAAAGCAGTCTACACCTCCCTGATTAGGCCAGGGAATTTTGCCTTTACCTGTACCAGCTGCCTTCTATTAGCACGAAAAACAAATTGTACAATCTATGGTCACTGAACTATGACCACCTTCTCATTCTGAATTTTTTTGTCCAAGAGGACCAGGGAATCCAGAAACTGAGTTAGTGGAGAGGAGTGTTGTTAGATACAATTTGTCAGAGGAAGAGTAGAGGGCCCACCTTAAAAACAAACTGAGCTCTCAGAATGGCTACATGTTAGAAAATGAACACAGTAGGGACAGTCAGAGAGTAACTCCTGAGAATTTTTTCCCTTTTACATCATAAAGAAATAAAGATAAAAACTAAATGGTCTTGTGATGGAGAGGGCAACCTCTCCCTCCCCACTTCCCCCAGCTGCACTGCCTTGAAGGCAGCTCCATGGAACGGTTTTGAAATAAATTTAGAAGCTCTGAAAGGCAGGTCCATGGTTGTTCCCACCATTCTGGGGTTAAGGATGAAAGGTTGCTGTGTCTTAAGCCTTCAGACTTTGCAGAGTTCTAAATGCATTTTGTTGTATCTAGAAGAAATTTTGCACTCTTGAGAAAAGACAGTGCAAAAATGAGTTGAGACACAATGTCCCTTTATCTCAGGGCAAAACAATCTTGTTTCCCTGTAGTTGAAATAGAGGCAGGGGAAGTCGGGTTGTGGTATCCGAAATCAACAGCCTGTATGGCTGTGCCCTTCTCTCCCTGCTCTAGCACCACTCCCTTAACTTGGTATCCGTTTACTTTACAGAAGGCAGTTTTGGAGAAGAGATCATAAATATTCTGGCCCAGTACCCTAGAGGCCACGACAAGCAAAAGAACACACCTGCCTAGAGATAGACCTTGTGATATTTAACTGTGTGTGTTACTTTTTTAATCCACTTTAATAACTGGATTATCCACCCTCCACCCCCCAGCCCCAACTTCTTTGCTTTCTATTTCTGCTCTGAGGCCGTGAACACAGAAATCTCTGCAGGCAAATTACTCCAGAGCCATTGCAGAACAATCCTAGAAGGAACGGTTAAACTCACAGCATCTGGATTCCTGATCCTTTTCCGACATGGCAGGTGTGAGTGTCTGTATAAAATATTCTATGTTTATCTTCAACTTCGTGTCCTGGGTGAGTGTTTTTCTTGTAATGATCAATTTTATGCAAGAAAGGGGATCTTGATATCATAAATATCATAAATGAGAACAGACTCTGCACTAGAGAAACAGAAGAGGAGGAGAGTGTATTTTCCATTTACTTGTTTGGATGTGTTTGTTCTTTCTTTGGTTATTTCAGTAATTGAAAATGAGCCAATGACTCAAAAAAGTGCACTTTGGGTTCTGTGGGGGTAAACATTTCATAAATGTTTTGATATTGTTACAAAACAATCACAGAGGGAAAAAAATACCCCTTAACTAAAAGACAATTCTTAGTTGTATATCATTCAGGCCTCCCTAGTTTAAGGACCCTGTGGGAAGAATCTGATTTGATTCCATTTGGAGCCTAGCTCCTAAATTCTAACCTTTACATCTGGGTTTGAAACAGGTGAATGGTGGGGTGTGATGAGAAAGACGTGAGAAGAGGATCATTTTCAGAGATCCAAAGAAGAAACAATGGTCATGCTAAACTTTAAAGAGAAACAGTAAAGTTACTTAATCATGGAAAGATTAAACTAAGGCACTAGTTTTGTATCAGAAGTTTAAAGTTAGTATTTTGATGTGTCATTGCCCCATCTTTTAATCAACAGAGTTTGTGTTTTAGCTAGCTCTTATGTTTCTCTTGAAAGTCTGTAGACATAAGAAATAACAAATAAATTGATAAGCAAAATCTAACATTGGAAAGTTGAAAAATGAAATATGGAAAGGCAAAGTGGTTAAGGGATGTTAGATGTTGGGATGTTGGAAAATTGATGTTATCGTTTGTAATATAAATGATGCAATTAAAGATTGTTGAAAAGTAAGTCAATAGAAATAGCCCAAAATACTTAAATGAAAAAATTATTTTGTGTACTGGATTAAAAAATGGCTTATGCAGTATAAGCAGGAGAAAGTTCTGGTTTTGTTTTTTACCTGGTTATCTTTAGTAAACAGGCAGCTGGTATCTACATGTTGGTAAATTTCTGTCCTGTTAAAATAATGATGTACCTAACTAAACTTAAATAGATGAATATAGTCTTATTGTCTAGAATGACTTACCATTCAATGTCAGTAGCCCTAATGAGTACAAGTGATATATATTGGTTAAGTAAGTAAGTAAGTGAGACTATAAATGAATAAAATAAGAAAGGTTTGTTCTTCGTACTTCCTCTTTTCCTTAGAAAAATGGGCTGCTTTTGCAAATACTAAATGAAGCTCATGAATATATGCCAGAGTTTAAAAGTTTGTTCTGATAAATTTCTTCCCTTGAAATATTTTAAAATTGGTTAAACATTGAGATTAGAATATAAACAAAGAAATTCCTATGTACTTTGGTTGGTTTTGCTTTTAACTTCTTACTGTGGAGAACCTCAAACATTCACAAAATAGAAAAGGATAATCAACCCCGTCATCCAGCCCCCAAAGCCATGAAACCATGGCCAATCTTTCCCGGTCCATATTCTCATCCACTTTCCCCACCCCATATTATTTTGAAGCAAATCCTGGATATACTATTTCATCTGTAAATACTTTAGTGTATATTTCTAAAAGACAAATAATTCTTTTTTTGAAAAAATGTACCCACGATGTCATCACACTAAAAACTTAATAAGAATTTTAAAACTGATTATCAAGTGTCTATCCAGGGTTCAAATTTCCAATTGCCTCACAAGTGTTCCTCTTTGAATCCGAATACAAACAAGGTCCACGACTGTGGTTGATTGGTTGATATATCTTTTATGTCAACTTTCATCTTTAGGTTCTCCATCCATCTTCATCTTTCCCCCACCCTGGAAGTTTTATGTACTTGTGTGTTTGGTTTGTCCTATTGCATTTTCTGTGATCTGGATTTTGCTATTTGCATACCCACGGTATAGTTTAACATGTTCCCTTGTCTTCTGTGTTACCTCTAACTTAGTAGTTGCACTTGGCAGTTTGATAAGATTCAGGATATTATTTCGGGGGATGGGGCATAACTAGCTTATAAGTGATATTTTGTTCTTTCATCAAGAGGTGTATACTGTCTGACCATCTCACTTTTTGTGATGTTAGTAGCTATTGATGCTTAAGAACCTCAACCCATCAGTTCACTGAGTTTCAAACTGGTGACATACTATTTCTATCATTTTCTTCCTTTACTAGCTGGAATACTTTCAATAAGGAGAGATTTAGCATTTACTAATTGGTTACCATTAGTGCCCAGTTTTTATTTTTTGAGAAAGGCAGCATAAATGTTTCTTACTCTTTTTTTGTGTGTGTGTGTGGTACTCAGGCCTCTCACTGTTGTGACCTCTCCCGTTGTGGAGCACAGGCTCCGGACGCGCAGGCTCAGCGGCCATGGCTCACGGGCCCAGCCGCTCCACGGCATGTGGGATCTTCCCGGACCGGGGCACGAACCCGTGTCCCCTGCATTGGCAGGCGGACTCTCAACCACTGCGCCACCAGGGAAGCCCTGTTTCTTACTCTTTACTCAACAGATTTCAAAATGATGAGTTTATTTTCTGGTATCATACAACGGTGATAAGCAAGTATTTCTTTAAATATCCTTATGAAATAATAGATTTAAATACCATCACAGTTCTTATCCTCGTTGATGTGCAATTTATTCCATTTTTGGCCAGTGGGAGAGTCTTCAAGTTGGCTCCTGAATCCTTTTGATGTGACCCTAATAACTTTGATAACTTCTTCACTATTTGGGATGGTAAGATGTTCCAGGCTCCCTTCCCTATTTCCTGCCCCAGACCTGGAATCAGCATTTCTCCAAGAAATCTTGATATCTCTTTCTAAAAAGCTGCAACCATTGTCTCTTTATGATGCAGAATATATATGGGCCATTTAAACAAACGAAAATATAAATATGCTAATAAATGCATGGCTTCTACTTTAATAACGTCTCAATGTCTTCAAACTAGTCGCAATCCTCAAATTATGAAATAGTCAGAATATATCCATGTTGTATAAAAACAGCATACAAAGTGTTGATGGCTGTTTTAAATACATCAGAGGTCAGTATTTCATTAAATAGCTAATGAATAGCTATTCAGTAGCTAATAGGAATTTGAAACAGATCTGAATTTTAAACTGAAATGAAAAAGACAGTCTAGGAAAGGGGTATGTTATAGGCTCAGGATTATAAATTTGATATAAGAGTACAAGGTGAGTTGTAGACATCTGTACAATACTGTACCCAGTCATTGTTACTGCTTTCCTGGAGAGCTCTGATTATTTTATGGTTACCGCTATCTCTGTTTTTCTGATAATGAAGTCTTTCTGATGCTACGGATTTCAGTTCGATATTTCTGACTTCCCTTAAAAGGCCTTGTTCTTCCCATCAGCACAGTGATGGGAAGGGACCTATAATCTTTATATGAGACATCTTGAGTAAGAGCAACAGTTGTAAAGACCAATGATAACTTCTCAGCCAACAGGTGACATCCATATTTTCATTCAAAAGTTAGAGCAGGAGTCTGTGAGGTTAGGGAACCATTCCTATTTCTACTCTCCCCTCTACTCCCAGCCCAGAGTTCTCAGCTGGAATTTTATAATCCTTCATAGGAAATTAGCAATTTGTCACATTTCTAATGTTTACTTAAGCAAATATTTTACGGTCCCACTGATGTGGTTTTCTTATAGACATCCGTGGCCTTATGTTTTCAAATGAATTCTTTCTGGTGTAACTTTAGAGAAACTAAGCCTTTGCACAGTAGGGCCAGATGTTGGAATATCTCTAAAGTATGCATACGGTCATTTAAGCTAAACATACCAGTTTCTTTTGTGAGAGAACTTGAGATATGCCACATAAATACGCAGTGATTTCTATTTGTTAGAATTAGTAATTGAAGAAAAACGTGAGAAAGTAAAAATCATTCCTAATCACTCATGCTAGAGTTTGATGCAAATTAGAGTGAATTAGAGGTGCGGTAGATAATAGGTAAATCATAGGTGCAAAACCTATTTCTCTGAGTCTTGTGTCAAAACAGATAAACTGCCCACATTTTCTTATGCTCCTCTTAGATAAGTCAGGCATGGGAGTGTTGTGGATGCTTGGAGCGTCTTAGGGGTCTGGGTAAGCATGGAAAACAGGGCCTTTAGCCCACAGATTCAGTGGAACCATTGCCAGAGGCAGAGAGCTGTGGAAAGGCTGGCTCTTTATGAAGGAAAGCAGAGTGACGTAACATTACCAAACCCAAATGGGGGAAGGTGAGAAGGAGACAAGCTGTAAAGCCAAAGGTGTTAGCAACTGAAGGAAGCCAACCATGAAGAGTTTTGAAGAGAGCAGAAGGAAGTCAGGAATTGAGAGAGTTCAAGAACCAGCATTTCAATGTCATCGTTGTATTTTATATGGTACCTGGCACGCTAGATTGGTTGTGCCGAGCGCAATGAAGAGAGTTGAAGCAGAGCAGACATAACTATGAGACAGGATAACTGAAAAATAAGGTGCAATTATATTTCATTCTGATTGATGAAATCCCCCAAGATAGACTTGACTATGGATGAAATGTGTGAATTTTGTAAATACAGTGGTTGCCTGCTACTATGCAGTCAGCTTGGAACTTAAACAGTGACAAAGACACTGGAGCCCAGAGGCTAAGAGCTGAACCTCACCTCCTTCACCACCAGCTGTGTGGCCCTGGCGAAATAGGTTAACCTCTCTGTGCTTTATAGTTCCTTATCTGTAAAATTGGGATAGTAGTAATATCTACTTCATGGGTTGTTGTGAAGTTTAGATGGTTTGATACATATAAAGAACTCAGAATAATGCTAAGTAAATGTTTAAGAAACAGACATTTCAGTCATCATTGTACAGGCTTTTTTATGAGTCAGGAGTATGAAACCACTCTGCAGTGATGAATAAATTCCAATTTGGATTTTGAAACAGAGGAAGAAATAAAATGGCAAGAATTATGATAAGACAGAAATTCTTCTATCATAAATTAGAAGAATGTTGGAAAGTTGATTTTGAAGAAACAGGCAAACTGAGATTCAAATCCTGAATCTACATTCCTTTGTGGCCTGGAACATGTTCCTTGATTTTTCTTTGCCTCAGTCTCTGCACTTGTTAAACGAGGATGGTAATTTTACGCAGCAGGGTCAATGGTGAAGATTAACTAAGATACTTTATGAAAGCCTGTGACCAAGGACTGACACACAATAATAATTCAATTAATGCTGTTCTCCCAATTCCAACAATCGTATTGATTTTTAATTTAAAAATATTGGAATCTGGTGTGATAGTATTTTAGTCCTACTCTTATCCTCCTCCGGCCTCGTGGGGCAAGGAATCTGTGGGGCTGGAGGGAGATGCTCACCCTGAGTCTGGCCTCCACTTTGGGTACTTATCTCAAAATACAGCCACATTGGGGATTAGGGTTTCAACATATGAATTTAGGGACACATAATTCAGTGCATAGCATATTCATAAGCAAACATCAATTACGTAATTTCTTAGAATGCTGGCTCAGACCAACTGCATCCTAATTTCAAAAAGAAGGATGTCCCATGAGAGCTGAATGGCAACAACAGTGACTTTCTTCAAAGAGAAACCATAAAGGGGTAGTGGGGAGTAGGCCTAGTAAGTTCTGCAGTGTCCGCTGATGGCTAACCTGGGGGCCTAACACATCAGCTAATTTCCTTTTACAACCTTATCAACAGAAAGAAGGACATACTTAGATGCTTATTTCTTAATTCATACTCCAAATTATTTAAAACATTATAAAAAGATCAGGGGCAAACCCTTAAAGCCAAACTGGAGAAAGGACTCAAAGAACAATTATGATGATCAATCTTATAACAATTGGGATAAAACAGGTTAGTATCAATCATGGCTCTACACTGATTGTTCTTGATAGAAAACCAATTACTTTTAATTAATTTAATTAGCAAATTATGATACATTTCTTAAAATATTCTCATCGATAGTTTTATAAAAACATCAGATTAAGATGATAATCATAATAGCTATTCAGATAATGTTATTTTCATTTAAACCTGAAAGCCAGAGTGACTATTAAGACAAACAATGTAAATATGAAAGGAGAAAAAAAGAGAAAGAAAAATATCGGTGAACAAATGGAAAAACAAAAAATCCAACTGTTATAAAATTACTGAAAATCACAGAGGGTCTCATTATCATTTGATATAAATTCTTGCAGGTTTATTTATTAACAAAGAACCACTAAAATGAGCATGTATCTCCATCTGCAAATGAAATTAGGATTTAGTGGAAAAGAGGAAAAGAAATAAGGAGAGGTTTCCGGCTCTAAAGCTGTTTATTCAAAGATTTGCAGTTTATAGTGTGTGCGTGTGCACACCTATAAGATAATTAAGTTGTATAGGTGATTTGGTGATTTGGCAAAGAGCTCTTTGGTAAAAAGCTTTGGTTTTCCATTGCATTTGTTGTTTTGCAGGAGTTGAAGCATGTAGTAAGGGTGGGGCTAGATTAGGAGTGCTGCTGGATTTTCACCATGTGACCGTTGTTATCATTTGGGATTCCAGTTTCTTTAATCTGAAATAAAGGGCTTGAACCTAGATGAATTTTGAGATCTTTTAGGGAGCATAGGTTCAGCTGCTGTTTGCACTCCGTATTCCTTTCACAAAAGCCCCGACTCTACTCCCAAAGCAAACGTAATGAGAAGCCGTTAAGTGAAACTGCTGTTTGGGGGTTTTGGGCATATGGCCCAACCATACATGAAAGCAATGATACTACAAAGTCATGGGGTTTGGAGGACTCAGGTATTTCTCTGTCAGAGAACCCTAAGGCCAGAATAGTCTAGAAACTCCTCCAAAGTCTATTGCTGTGTCTGGTATGTTACCAAGCTTGTTCTCAACATCTCTATCTAATAATAGATCTTTGATTTTTTTTTTTTGAGGCCACAACATCTATACCTTAAAAAACAAAACAAAACAAAAACAAAGCTGAAAGACAAGGTTTTTTTCTTACATTAAAGTAAAATGTGTTTCACATTTTATGTGTTGGTCTTGGTCCAAATTAAATAATCTGGTAAAGTCATTAAAGTAATTTAAGACTTTAAATACTGTTCCTCATTGTTCCTCTTCTCTAGGTAAGCTTTACTACCTAAAAGAGCGTATTTTTAAAAGAGCTTATTTGGGTACAAAAAGTGTCGTAAACCCTTGTTGCTTAACAGCAAATGTTGTCAAATCTTCTGCTGTTCCCTCTACATCCCGACTTCTTGAATCTTGAAGGAACGTTTGGTGATTAATCAGTTATTCCCTTCCTTTATGGTCTAAGACAGCTTCTCAAAGACAAACCCAGAGGCCCAATAAGGATATTTTGTCTTTAAACTGTTATTACTTATCTTTTGTATGTTAAAATCTAGCAGAAACGCAGTTAAGAGTTGAAACATGGAAAACCATCTTTCCCGTCCCCTGTAGTGGATGGAAAACAGATTATTCTTATCAAACTTTCCAATTACAACAGAACATTTTAGCAATTACCTACACATAAATATGCCTCATTTATGTCTTTTAGGTTGTAATGGTAGAATTAATGATAAACCATTGTTACCAGATGGCTAGAGGTGTGTGGAATTAGAGTTGTAGTTTATCTTGGGCGTACTCTAACATTTTTTCTTTTTTCTGAAGCTATGTGGTGCCTCAATCCTGGCAGTAGCAATTTGGCTACGAACAGGCAAAGATGGTCCAGAGGTAAATAAATACAAGTTTCTCCGCTGCCAAAGTAGTTTATTTCTCTTATAATGATGAAAGTAATGACAGTAATAATAAAAAATATTTCTATAGCATTTCCTTAACTGCCTCATGTAATCATTTGTGCTGATCTGTGATTTTATAATTTAATTAAATTTAATTAATCAAAATTACCCACTATGTGCCTGGCACTGTGCTAGGCATTGATCAATCCTTCTAGAGAATGGAGAAGATGTTATTCCCCTAATAGGAAGATGGGAATGAAAGAGGAGGCAGGAAGGGGCCAAAGCAGAAATTAGCCTCCTTCGTTATTTGCTGAAGTGCAGCCTGAAGTTATCTAGAGGATATAGACCACCTTGCCTCCCCACCAAGAGCAATTTTTGTACAAGGTATTGACAATAATTTGGCTGATTCCCAAGGTGGGGTAGTGATCTAAAAGAAAAGAAGGTGAGAGGTTCTCTTGGAGAAGAAGAATTTGAATCTGTGTTTTAAAGGCAGCAAAGTACAAAGATAGTTGGTAATTACTTGGGGCACTTGGTATTGAGGGTAACCCCTTGTAACAGCAAGAGGCTGGTCACCGGTGTAACTCAGGAGTTGACCGGCAATGTCCAGCCTCCTGACATCAAGATAAGATTAGCATGATCCCCTGTGCCCCACCACACACCGTTCCATGGGTGGCAAAGGTCTTACCAAGATTTCTGTGGGTCTGGAGGAAGTTTAGTTCCTACAATTAATTCTAGCTCTGGTCTTTGGATTCCACACACACTGCCTCTGTTCTGTACCACAGTGTCACAAGTGTGGAAAGATTGTGTGTGTGGTGGGTGGGAGCAGGGTGAGCATGTGGGAGGGTTGGTCTGTCAGTTTCACTTAACACAGTGCCTGGCACCATTTCCTGGCTCCCCTGCTTCCATTCTCCCAGCTCGCTTCTTCCCAGGGGTGTTCCGCCCCGCAAGTTACGATTCTTATCTCACGCAGGGCAGTTACCTTGTTCTTTGTTATCTGGGCTCTTGCCACTATTCAGGCTCACATGTACTCCTAGGGCCCTTTCGAAGTATTTGCCTAAATAAAGTTTCCCTCTCTAAGAGGAATGTTGATTCCTATTTAATAATTATTAAGATATTATTAAAACAGAAATTAAGGTAATGCATTTTCTATTAAAACTTATACCACGGTGCAGTTACATGCCATTGGGCATAGCCTAGTTGAAAGAAATATTAAAAGCAAAAGCAAATTGACATCTGTTCTGTTTCCCTTTTTAAAAGGATTGGTTTTTTTGGACTTTTTTTCCTTGCTGTCTCACTGTTTCTCTCCTTCTTTTCCTTCTTTCTTTCCTTCCTTCCTGCCTTTTTTCCCTTCCTTCTCTCCTTCCGTCTCTTTCTTTCTTTTCCCTTTCCTTTCCTTTTTCCCTTTCCCTTTCTTTTATTTTCTCTTCTCTCTTTCCTTTTCTTTTCTTTTTCCTTAAAATTTGCTTTCTACCATTAGAGAACCCAGAGAATCACAGTGGCAGTTCACTGCCTCTTCATTCTGTGCCTCCCCATGGTGAAGAAGTTGAATGGGGATAGGTGTGGCAATAGTTGGTAACATTCTAGTCCATCAGGATTTCATTTGTTGTTTTATAGTGATATAAATATATCTGTGACTTCTTGATGCCCTTGGACTCTGGGATTTGAGTCCTAGAAGAGTATTTGAAGACTCTTAGAATCATTTAGAAGCTGATGTTTGACTTTGGGACTCATAATTAAGCACAGAGATTAAAAGCTATTGATTTAGATGGTGCTTTGGCCTTTTTGAGATGTGTGTGCAGCCTGTATTTTATTTTTAAATTTTATTTTATTTCTGTTTGATATGGGAACATTTTATTTCCCCCCAGTGCTTCTGGTAAACAAACTTGGTGTTTAGTCTAAGAAGTCACACACATTGAATGTATGAAAGAACTGTCGTCCTTGAGAGGGTGTTACTATGAATCTGGGGATAAGAATGATTTAATAGAGCTAGGCAGCATCTTTAGTTACATTTTGACTCTTGTGCTCTGTCAGCCTCTAACCCTAAACAAAAGTCAGTATCTTCCAGGACGATTTTAACCAGCTTGACTTACGTGAAATTGGCTTGATTTATTTTTATTCAAAGTCAGTGACAAAGAATCAAGACTGTGCAGAAAACTGAATTTTACTAGTGGAAAAACAGAGGAAGAAGTTTTAGAAGGAGAAACCTGAGTGCAAACACAGAAAACAAGGATGTCAGGATGTCTTTATGAACATCTTTTAGCAAAGCTTTTGGTGCTAAAGTGTCTCTTAGGGATGCCTTGTTCTCCATCAGGATGAACTCAGCCCTGCATGAGGCAAAACGTATGCACAACCATCCTTGTCCCAGGAGATCCTTTATAATCCAAAGAAGACCCTCAGCCCTCTTCTTCAAAGTTCAGCCATGTCCCTTCCTGTAGAAATTCTCCCCTTGTTCTAAGACACACAGAGACAGTGTTCATCCAAGACAGCTTTTAAAACTCTGCTGTCTCTCCCCTGGAACAAATACTGAACTCAGATTTCTATTTCTTTTCTGAATAAGAATAGCCACTTGTTGGGCTGGACTTGAAGCAGTGATCCTCAGGTAGCCAACACATGGCTTTCTGGCCACTCTGGCAGTGGGTCACTCTGCCCAGATCAGTCTCAGAGAAGTGCCTCATTACCTGCCAAATAAGTGCTGGCCGCACTATCCAGGTCTCACTGGTAGGTATTTGACCTACTGTTTCTATATCTGGACTGACTAACCAAGTCTTCATAACTCAGCCATTGAGGCTTAAACTGTCTTAGATACCTTAGGGTTTTCCTGCATTGGCCACAATGTGCTAGTGAAGCAGTCTTTGATGGTGAGTAGATAGAATGGGGTTTCTAATGCTGCTTTTTTGGGGGGTTTTTTGTCATTACCTATTTTGACTCAGTTACCATGCCTGTTTATTAACAAAACTGATTTCTTAGCTCCAATCTTAACAAGCAAACCAACAACAACAACAACAAAAAAACAAACAGAAAACCTGAAAAAGAGACAAAAAGAAAATCTTTAGGACATAACCCAGCTTTCTAAATATGTAAATTGAAACATCATCTGTAAGCATAGACTCTTAGAGACAAAGGAAGCCTTAGGTATCACAGAGGCTGATACCTTTATAAGTGAGAAACTGGAGCCCAGTAGGGTTAGTTGACTGCTCTATGGTTAGAAACTTAGTTATTTATAAAGACTCTGACTGGAATATAGATTTTAGTTTTTAGTGCTCTTACAACTTTAGCATATTCCTTCCTCCTGATTATCAAATAAAGGTTTTGTCTAGGCTATGAGTTGATTTAAAAAGTCTTTAAAAATGTAAAGGTCATGAATAGTAGTATGTGTTTGTTTGCTTGTTTTGTTTTTTATTTTGGTATTTCCTGTTAAAGGAGCTAGTCTACATGCTGTGCAGCAGATTCCAAGAGGCAGTCTCTGAGCTAGTGTAAGACCTAGTGTTCTACCTAGAAATAGCCCAGTAGATAGAGGTCATAAGAGGTAGATGGGCTACACATAGCACTCGAATATAACAGAGGAACAAGGTTTCACTTTTTAATTGTGATTTACTTCTGGACATATCTGTAGAGCAAGAGATAGATTGAGGCTAGGTGTTATGAAAGTGATGAAGAGTATACATGTGGGGCAGAGAAGAACCAAATTATGCAGAATGGGTAGCCCAACCCATCGTAATGGGCCCTAGGATATTTTCCTCAATATCCCATTACTAAATAGTCAGTCAAAATAAAGAGTCTCTGGAAGACACTATATACTATACTTCCTGGGAACAAGGAGATAGACTTGATATGGAATATTAGAAACTAGACTTATTTTATTTTCTTAGTTTAAATTTTTGTTTGTTTTGGCAAATGTATAGACCTATGTAATCACTATTACAATCAAAATGCAAAGCATCTGTATTAACTCATAAAAGTTCCTTCATATCCCTTTGCAGTCAGTTCCTTCTTTCCTTTATACTCTGCTCAAAGGCCGCACTGCTCTGATTTCTATCATCATAGCTTAGATTTACCTATTCTTTTTTATTTATTCCCCAAATGGATACTTTTTAAAATTGAAATATAGTTGATTTACAATGTTGTGTTAATTTCTGCTGTACAGCAAAGTGACTCAGTCATGCATATATATTCTTTTTCATATTCTTTTCCATTCTGGTTTATCACAGAATATTGAATATAGTTCCCTGTGCTATACAGTAGGACCTAGTGGTTTATCCATTCTATAGATAATAGTTTACATCTGCTAATACCACATTCCCGGTCCTTCCCTTCTCCACCCCCCTCCCCCTTGGCAACCACAAGTCTGTTCTCTATGAGTCTGTTTCTGTTTCATAAAAGTTCATTTGTGTCATATTTTAGATTCCACATATGTTATGTCATATGGTATTTGTCTTTCTCTTTCTGATTTACTTCACTTAATATGATAATCTCTAGGTCCATGCGTGTTGCTGCACATAGCATTATTTCATTCTTTTTGATGGCTGAGTAATATTCCATTATACACACACACACACACACACACACACACACACACACACACACACTACATCGTCTTTATCCATTCATCTGTCTATGGACATTTAGGTTGTTTCCATGTTTTGGCTATTGTAAATAGTGCTGCTATGACCGTAGGGGTGCATATATCTTTTTGAATTGTAGTTTTGTCCGGATATATGCCCAGGAGTGGGATTGCTGGATCATATGACAACTCTATTTTTAGTTTTTTGAGGAACCTCCATACTGTTTACCATAGTAACTGCACCAACTTACATTCCCACCAACAGTGTAGGAGGGTTCCCTTTTCTCCATACCCTCTCTGGCATTTGTTTTTTTGTAAACTTTCTCATGATGACCATTCTGACCTGTGTGAGATGGTACCTCATTGTAGTTTTGATTCACATTTCTCTAATAATTAGCAATGTTGAACATCCTTTCGTGTGCCTGTTAGGCATCTGTATGTCTTCTTTGAAGAAATGTCTATTTAGCTCTTCTGCCCATTTTTTGATTGGGTTGTTTGTTTTTTTTGTTGTTGAGTTGCATGAGCTGTTTGTATATTTTGGAAATTTATTCCTTGTGAGCCACATTGCCTGCAATATTTTCTTCCATTCCATAGGTTGTCTTTTCATTTTGTTTATGGTTTCCTTTGTTATGCAAAAGCTTGTAAGTTTGATTAGGACCAATTTGTTTATTTTTGCCTAGATTTACCTATTCTTGAATGCCATATGAATGGAATCATACAGCAATCACTCTTTTGAATATGGTTTATTTAGCTCAATGAAATGTTTTTGAGATTCACTCATATTGTTGAGTCTATCTGTTTGAGGAACTTAGGCTTTATAATTTAAATAATTAAACTGCCATAAAAACATGCTTTATGATGCTACTGTCAGGTATAAAACACAAAATATGCAAATCAAAGATCACATCATGGGTGAAACTACCGGTCCTTCTAAGCTTTTTAGAATAACTGATGTTTTAAAAGCCTATTTCATTTCTTCCATCCAACGTCCAATATATCATCTTCAAAAAATATAAAATTGGAAACATTATCTGGACAAGTAATACCTCAATAGAATAGAATGTAAGTGCCTTGAAGGCAGGAATTTTTGCTTGTTTACATCCTTGAGGTATCTCAAGGTCCTAAAACAGGGCCTGGCACAACAGTAGTTACCCAGTGGATATTTGTTGAATAAAAAACATCAAGAAAAGGGATTTTCTGTCATTGATCTTTTTCATTTTCAGATTCTCAGTCCTGGGGCTGCTACCATTAACCCCTATATTGCTGTGAATATCTTGATTGTTGTGGGTGTTACCATCATGATTCTGGGTTTCCTGGGATGCTTTGGTGCCATGAAAGAAAACCAGTTCGTGCTTGTTTTGGTGAGTTTTCCCGACAAATCCCAATACCCAACCTTCAGACTTTAAGGATTATCTCCCATCCCCATTGTCTGTCAAAAGGACTTGCCAAGATTGATGAAACTCTCTCACTTTTGTTTAGAGGGTTTGGTTGTGGAAGCTAATATATTTATCTTAGATTAGAGGATACTGTGAGAGAAGACAAATTTTAGTTATTCATTCAGTCATTCATTCAATTACTAAGTACCTGCTATGTGCCAGATACTGTGCTAAAAGATACATAGATATGAAAACAATTAGAACCCATTAGGGAAGACTGACAAGTAAACAATTAGCAACAGTGAAGGTGGCCCAAGAAGAGAAGGGCAAGGATAGAGAAGGGAACTTTCAAGCCAGAAGCAAAAGTGAATAAGGTGTTTGTACGGGTGAGTGTGTGAAGAGCTTTCCAGGGAGAGGACCTGGCAGTACAATGCTAGCATGTTTGGGGAACTGCAAAGCCTTGGGTATGGCTAGAGAGTGCAAGGGCTACTTTCAGTAAATAATGGAAGACGGGTCTGGGTGTGGGCTACAGTCAAATCGTAGTCCATGCTAAGAAAATTGTAAGGGTGTGAGATAATCAAATTTGTCCCTTAGAAAGCTTCAAGGATAGATTGGGTTGGGATAACCCACAGATATTCACTTTTAACACATATACAGTAGAAAATCATAAATGGGTATAGAAAAAAATATTAGAAAAATTCATCAAGTATTTACTAGATAGAAATCTGACATGAGTTTATCAGAGCTCATCTAAACTTGTTTCTCTGATAAAAGTAGTATTGTGGGAGGGAGACGCAAGCGGGAAGAGATATGGGAATATATGTATGTATATAACTGATTCATTTTGTTGTGAAGCTGAAGCTAACATACCATTGTAAAGCAATTATACTCCAATAAAGATGTTAAAAAAAAATTATTGAGAGTAACATGAAACACTTTCAAGTATAGCTGGTATAATTTAAGATCACTAAATTATGCAGATTGGGGACTATACTTTATTAATGACACTTTCAAAATCATAAGCAATTCTCATCATTCTTATTTCACTTCAGGTTTCTAAAATAGATGTAGATATAGGTATACATAAAAAAAAAAAAAAGTAGTATTGTGTTAGTCCCTGAACAAATAATTTTTAACTGATGGTTGATTATGAGGGAAGGTAAAGATAGAGTTTTAATGGGACTCTAATAGCATCCCTGGTGGTTGCTTTTTGATTAATAAGGCTTCATTTGCAATTTGGGGAATTTTTTTTTTTTTTTTTTTTTTTTGCAGTACATGGGCCTCTCACTGTTGTGGCCTCTCCCGTTGCGGAGCACAGGCTCCGGACGCGCAGGCTCAGCGGCCACGGCTCACGGGCCCAGCCGCTCCGGGGCATGTGGGATCTTCCCGGACCGGGGCACGAACCCGTGTCCCCTGCATCGGCAGACAGACTCTCAACCACTGCACCACCAGGGAAGCCCCAATTTGGGGAATTTAATTACTTGAGGAACTTGTTTTAACAAAAAAACTAATTTGTGGGATCCTCCAAAAGTAGGATTCAGTAGATCTGAGGCAGATTTCAGGACTCTATATTTATACCAAGACCCCAGGTGATTCTAATAGTGGTAGAGATGTTGTTTTGTATTCAGTTCTGAAGTTTGTCTTGAAGTTTGAGTTTGTGTTTGATGAAGGACGAGAAAGATCATATTCAAATAACTTCATCTAAGTTTTCAAACTTCCCTCCATTCAACATCACACCGATGCATACAGTCCTATCAGTCAATTTTAGTTTTAACCATTTTCCTTAGTCAGTCTTTGGAGAGAATGTTTCTGAGTAGTAATGACCCCAATTTTGATTCTTGAGGCAAAGGATGGAGTAAATGAAGAGCATGGTTAATACTCCAACTGTAATATGATCCCAACTGCAGAAAGAAGCATGGTGCCAAAATGTCCCTAGATGTTACTGAATGTACTGGGTGTAATATACATTCCTTTTCTTTTCTTTCAGTTTTTCATAGGGTTGATTCTGGTCCTACTTCTGCAAGTGGTGGCAGGTATCGTAGGAGCTACTAACAAATCTAAGGTGTGTACACGTATGATACTTAATAATCTTGGAAAAGTCTGAAAAATTGACATGCTACCTTCTGGCATGAATAATTTAACAATACTTTTCAATTTTCAGACTGAACGTGCTCTTAAAGAGACTCTCCAGACGAATGTACATCTTTTGAGTGCACCAAATGGAAAACTATTCCAGAAAGCCTTTTCTGAAATTCAAGAAAAGGTAATTAGAGTTTGTAAGTTATCTGGAGAGTTGGACGTAGTTCTCTGTTTACTTAATTTTTAACAGGTGTATTCTCTAAAGACTGAAAAATGTCTCTCCCTTCTGCAGATTTTGACTGATTATTCTGTCACTATGCCATAAGAAAAATCCAGGAATATTTCTGATTTTTTCCCCACCTTCTTACGAAGTTCTGAGGCAGCATAGGACAGAGATTAAGAAGATATGTTTATGAAAGATTAAGCCTCGATTGAGCCAGATCAATAAGGATTTTAATATTTACCATTTAGAAGGATAGTGTGTTTGGGATGCTTGGAGTTTCTCTCTCTCTCCTTCTCTGCCTCCATGCCCACCCTTCTCTCATAAAATTAATTATAGCTATCATTTATTGCTGCTTAGTGTGTACCAGATTTACATTCAGTAGCTCATTTAATTCTCACAACAACTCTATGAGGTGGATAATATCGTTATCCTCATTATCTTTATTAGACAGATGAGAGGATTATGACTTCGAGAGGTCTGACAGCTAACAAGTGATGGGGTTGGAATTTGAATACAGATCTGTCTGACTCACTAATTCTTTCTAAGCAGTACAGTAGCCCTTCCAGTATATATGTATGTATGTATTTACTTTGGCTACTTCACTGTCTTCAGGGTAAAGTCAAAGTTTGGGCAGGTATTGAAGGTATTCTACTATCTGGATCCTACCTAAAATTTTAACTTTACTAAATACTACTCCATGAAGAAAGCACTCTAGTCCAACCAGGTTTGTCTTCTCAGGATCTCTTAAACAAATCTGCCTTCCTGCCTCTGCATCATTCCTCATCCTTGGAATGTACTTACTACTTTTCTTTCTTTACAAATACTACATGTGCTTTGAGGTTTGACTAAAGTATTGCTCTGTGAAACTCCTCCCAACCACACCTTCTTTACTCAGAATTTCCATCATATTAACTACGTGTAGCATTTATTTCACATATGTCATAGAGATCCTCCTAATCTTAGAGGGGAGCTAGATTTTACAGGACATTTAACCTGACTTCTCATTAATTGAAGTATTTTATGTTTATGTTCATACCCTCTAATTAAATATTGAAGAGCTGAAAGTTTGTCCATTTTTGCCCATTCCATCCCATTCCCTTTACATCTAAGTCTGATGATTAATGTGTTCTTTCTTAATTTGAAACAAAATCTTCCTCCCTAGAATTTATATCATTTAGTCTTAGTTCTTCCTTCTGGAATTTCAGAGGAAAAAAAAATCTACTTCTACATATTGCAATTTTTTCTTTGAAAATGGCTTCTCTCATGACTTCTAAAAGTTTTGATTTTGAACTTGTTTCTTGAACTATTTATCAGATGACATTTTTTCCCAGAGCATTCCCCAGTCCCTATTTGGATAGACCCCAGCTTGTAAAAATTCTGCTTAAAGCATCATTTCCAGGAGCTGAAACCTGATATGAGTTAGTCTCTGTTTAACTTCCTCTGTGTATTGTTTTTCCTAGCTCCCCCAGAGCTGTACTCCTTGATCCTCTCTCCTCCAGGATTATTCCCACTTTAGAGTCCAGATTAATCCAAGTTTAAAAGCAGGAAGAATTTAGGCAACTCAGTTTCTCCACTGGGTGGGACCAAGCATCCTTGATCTTCCCTGCTTGCTGATCTAGGGCAAAATGTACTACAGGTAACCACTGGGTCTCTGGGTTGGGTCCTGCATCACACTTGTTGCACGTTGTCCCTGGTATCCAAGGGCTTAGTGCCAACCATAGGGTTTTAAATGTTCTGTTTGATGTAGCACAATTCTGAATTACTTCTGCTCTTGTACACAAATTCTGTACCTGAAGCTCCTTGGGTTCCCAGGACTATGGTTCTCTTTTATTGTCTATTCTTTTTTTGTTTGTTTGTTTGTTTTAAATGTATATCCACAAGGATTTTCTTTTCTTTTTTTTTAGTAATGCCTGTTTGGGAAAAGAATCCTACCCCAGACTCTGGCTAGGTGACCTGGGGCCCCATCACACATAGACAATTTGTAGATATTAAGTGGCTTTCTTTTTGGTTTTCAGGGAATTCCCACAGAAATTCTCTGCTAACGTACTAGTGGAATGTGCCTCTCTTGGATTCTTAGTGATGACTACTTGTCTAGAGGTTGTTGTATCATTCACTGAACAGTGCCTTGTTCATCCAACTGCTATCACACTTTCAATGCATCCTGACCAACCTCTTCCCCAGCTGCTCCCACATCTGATCTGGTGACTAGATATTAACCAAGTTTAGCCTTTCTACCTCCTGCTCTGTCTTTTGTAAGTGTGTCTCTATACCTCCCTAAGGAATACTGTATTCCAAAAATGGATTGACCTGTGAGTGTATATAGTGGGACATATTCTTTTTGATCTGGAGTGTCTGTATCAATATCATTCAAGATTATTTAATCAGAAAGAGTGAGCAATTAATTATGTCTACCATGGAAACAAGAAAGGAAGTTGTTTCAAGATTACTCTCTTTGCTAATACTGATTGACCTTGAGACCATCAGAAATCTCCAGCTCTTTGTCACGTGAATGTCTAATGAGTCATACATTTGTGCAAGTAAATCTTTGACCTAAAGCACAAGACTTTATATCTGCCACAGTTGAACCTGTTAGTTTAAGTCCATTGTTTGAACTATTTTTGGAACTCCATTTTGTTCTCCAATGTATTAATCATCACTCCCAGCTCTATATCAACTACAGAGTTGAAATGACACTTTCTATAATGTTATCTAAAGTACTGGTATCAATGTTGAACAGATCATGTTCATGTTAGAGCACAAAGGAAACAACAACAATAAACACAAAACAAAAACAACAATGATGACAGTTAACACGTGTTGAGTACTTTCTACAAGCCAGGCATTGAGCTAAACAGTTCATATCTTCACATGGGTATTCTATTTTTATCTTTCCAACAACTCTATGAATTAGATACTATCATTAGCGACTATTATTATCTGTATTTTACAGATGAAGAAACTGTGGCACAGAGAGGTTTAAGTAACATGGGTAACATGGTCACCAGCCAGTAAGTGTAAGTCCTTTCAATAGCCTACCATTGCAATGCACTTGAGCCTTAGAAAAACACCCAGTCTTGGTTCTATTTTCTTCAATTTTTTTCTACCTTTCTGCATGAGAAGTTTTCTCTCTAATTAAAGCAAATAGGGCAAGATGAGATAATGACCTCTCTCTTTCATCTAATAATATTATGTGCCATTACTCTGAGTCATTGGGCTTATCCCTTTCTTGTTTTACTTCCCCAAACATGATCACAACTTTCCTTAGTGTTTCCCCATGTTTTGGTTTATTTTGAGCCTTAACCTTCCCGGCATTATTCTAAGAGTTTCATTCATCATTTTCACCCCTTAGCTGTTTTACAGATGTCCGTGTAAAATTCAGTCTCATGGAAGGTCCACTAAGCATCTTCTTTGGCCTTTGAGATGCCTCTCATTCTTTTCCCCCTCTCCTCCAAAAGTGATCAAAGGTCATGAGATAGAAATTTCACTTTTCAAACCTCTCATCTTTTTTGAGTAAAAGTTCTTTAAAGAGACCTTGACTCTCTCATGAACTCTCTGGAAGCTTCTTTTCTAAGACCTAAGAAGCATAAATCTGATTCTTCCCCTCTCTTTTTTCATTAAAAACTAGAAGGTGAGTTTTTTATATTCTCTCCAAGTTCTTCAGACTTTTTCATCTGAAACTCTATCTTTTCCTTCATTAACATGAAGGCCAAAATGGAAGATTCCTTCATTTTTGTTTCTTCATTCAGGGAGTTAAGTGAGGTGACTTATACGATATGCTAGTATAAGAAACATCTTAATAGTGGTTTCAGAAGAATGTGATTCAATGTATTGACAATGTTTTTGTCTTCTCTCGTGACTGTTTTTCATATCTACTTTTCATCAAACAGTTAAAATGTTGTGGTTTGATCAATGGAGCTTCTGATTGGGGAAATAATTTTCAATACTATTACAAGTCATGTGAATGTCCAAGTGCATCAGATTCTTCTTGTACAAAGTATGATGGAAAAACTATTTACAAACAGGTGAGAACAAATCAAATTTGGCACGGTAAGTGCTTCTGTTGGTTTTTTTTTTTCCCACAATGAAAGTCTCCACAAAATATTAAATTGCAGCAATTACAATGGGAATCATGATATAAAAGTCCCAGGAATTTCCCAAATTTAAAAAAAATCCTTATTTAAAGATAAAAGTCGATATAAAAATGAAAGTATTTTATTTCTTCTATGAGTCTGGCATCATTTAAATGCAACTTTAGTAGATCAAAGAAACATTCTACTGCAAGGGGAGGCAAAGTACAAGCTAACAGATAAAAGTTTATTTTGTCCTGTCTTTGGTGACTTTAATCATTATCCTCCTCTATTTTTCTATTTTAACATAGGTCTTAGAAATCTATATTTTCACTTTAATTTTCAAAGTAAAGCTTTCTTTTTCCAATCAAAGTTTCTCTTTCTCAAGTAATTGTATTGGGTGTAAAGAAATAACTTGGGCTTTAGAGGTTTCCGCTCTGGTTGTTAAGTGTACCTACCAATTTGCCTAATTGCTGCTCCAATTGAGAAGTTGCCTCATGCCTTTAAAGTCGATTGAAAAACTTGGGGGACTTCCCTGGTGGTCCAGTGGTTACGACTCTGTGCTTCCACTGCAGCGGGCACATCCCTGGTCTGGAAACTAAGATCCCACTTGCCACTTGGTGCAGCCAAAAAAAAAAAAAAAAAAGAAAAGAAAAACTTAGGTTTGTCTTTCATGTGTTGTAGAGATGACATATTTAAGTCACTTGCGAATGTTAATATGTGGATGTTATATTTCTTATTATTCCTTAATTCATCAAACAGTTATTGACCACTTCCTATGTACTGGCCTTTCACCAACTGCTGGAGATCCATTCCTAAATAGGGCGCAATGTCTGCACTCACAGAGTGAATGCTTTAATAGGGAAGAGAGAAAGATAAGTAGGCAACTTCAATCCAATGAACTATTGGTATTTCTTGGATAGGACCAGGCACAGGATATGATGGGACCCCATTTAACTCAGTCTTTGGGGTTCAAGATACAGCTTCCTGCAGGACATGATATGTCTCTTACCATAGGGCTTTACATAATTTGTTCCTTCTGCCTGGAAGGGAAGTGTACAGAAATGACAGTTGATATTAATGTTTCATTTATTTGCTGTTATTCTTCACTGCTTACTAGGTGTCAGACAGACCCTTGCTGGAATCAGACATGCTTGTGGACCCTCTAGGAGATTATAGGCTAGATGAGAGAGAGATACATGGAAGCTATTATAGTTCAGTGAGTTAATTTCTGTAATCCCTAAAGAATATTTTCAATCTAGCATTGGTTTAGTAATGGCTACTGAGGTTAATTATATATTAGGAAATAGGAAGTATCTCAGGGGAAATGTCTCTCCTGTTGACTATCACATCCCTTTTACTAATTTTATCAAAATAAAGGAGACTGTTCTGAAGGGAAATTGCTGTTACTAATATTTAAAGTAACACATGGGGGAGAAGTTATCTACCAGATTACAGAGCTACCATGTCTTTTCATCATCAAAGTAATATCACTAAAAGTTTTCATTATTAATTTTTATATTCCTCCCTGCTCTCCTCCTCTCTATGTAATTTTAGTGACGCAATATCCACAAGGAGGAGGGGAAACAACTATGGTGTAAACAAGTGGAGTTTCCACTTAGGATAATGAGGAAATTAGTAAATTAAATTGTAGATTGCTATCTGTGTCCTGTTAAAGATTCAACTCAAAGATGTGTTTCCTCAGGATAGATTTTGTAATGCCCTAGCATTATCCTGAAAAATAATAGATATTCCCTCCAAATTCACACATAATTCAGCTGAAGATAGACTTATAGCTGCACCAGTTTCCCAAAAGGAAGATCATAAATTCATGAAAGACTTCCATCTGCCTTGTGTCACTTGCAAGAAGTCTGGAAAAATAAGAAATCTGGAATGTCCATAATTCACATTTCTCTTTTCCCCTCCCTTTTGCCAAGATAACCTGGTTATGTAGGGGGGAGGGGGAGAAAACCCCTAAAATATAATGAATGTGACTCAGTAGATACCATTAATCTCATAGTTAATCTTAGATGATGTAATAATTTCCTCTAATGTTTACCACTTTGGATCAGATGAGAATGGAGAAACCCATTACATTCAGGAATGAAGGGGAAGAGACTGTCTTAACCTCATGGAGAACTTTTATTTTATTTAACAAATAGCAATATTTTGTTAGCCCTTTGCACATATAAGACCATCATAGGGATGATATATTTTCTGGCAATACAGACAATAACACTATTACATTGTATATTATTTTTCCATTTTTAAAATTATTCATATAATTTACAATTGTTGAAATTTTTAGGTCTGGTCTAAAATATGTTAAGCTTGAAATTTCATGCTGGTTTGAATAAATGTTTAAAAATGTGGCAGAGAGACAAATTTCTAAATTCTCTTTTTGTCTAAAGTAAGAGCATAACAGTGGACATAATGATTTTTTTTCCTTTTTAAGGTAAAAATAACCCTGACACATATTAAGGGATTTTTGAAAAAAACCTTGTTTTAAAATGAAAATGTAGGGACTTCCCTGGTGGCTCAGTGGTTAAGAATCCACCTGCCAATTCAGGGAACATGGGTTCGATCCCTGGTCCAGGAAGATGCCACATGCCACGGAGCAACTAAGCTGTGCACCACAACTACTGAGCCTGCACTCTAGAGTCCGTGAGCCACAACTACTGAACCTGTGTGCCACAACTACTGAGCCCGTGTGCCACAACTACTGAAGCCCGCGTGCCTAGAGTCTGTGCTCTGCAACAAGAGAAGCCATTGCAATGAGAAGCCTGGGCACCACAACGAACAGTAGCCCCTGCTCGCTGCAACTAGAGAAAGCCCAGGAACAGCAACGAAGACCCAACATGCCAAAAAATAAATAAAATTTTTTTAAATCATTAAAAAAATGAAAACCTACACTATAATTAGCTGAAACCTCAACGAGGGAACTCTCTGCTGCAGGTTACAAACCTAAAAAATACGCAGTCAAGGTGATAACAGCTCTAAAATGAACAATCAGAAGTTAGGATAAAATGAGTATTTATAACTAAATAGCCCTAGATTCAGTAATTAGGTGGTTGAAGCAAAACTTTGTTCCTCAAATGCTTCCTAATGTATGAACAAACCACAACAGTTATAACCTTTCGGAGCGGGGAAGGAGCTTGGAGTGGCGGGAATAATCCAATTCCTTTCTGTTGAGTATGTTCCTTGATAGCAATGTAAAAAGTTAGCCCAATAAATAAAAATTTGTACTGTACTAAAATAAGGTCAAAATTTGACTAAAGGTAAATTTTTAATGTTTTTAACAGTCATGCTTTTCTTTGATAAGATGCTTATTTTCAAGAAGTCTTTCCATAGTTATTGGACTAGCGTTTGGACTGGCAGCTGTTGAGGTATAGTATTATCTTGCATTATTAATTCTTTGTTTATTCCCTTGTTTGCTCATTAATTTTTCTAACAAATTTTTCTAACAAATCTAAGAGCCAAATAAAAACCAGGTGCTTCAGAAAAGCACTGGGTACCAAGTGCCCAAGGCCCAGCATCTGCCTCTACTGGCCTTGGGTCTGGGGAGGGGATTATCGTCTTAGGAAATTGGCAGGGCAGAAGCTATTATTTCTGAATAATCTCTCTCCTGGGGGAAGAAGAAGTTGAATTAATTTCCACACAGTTCTTAGTCCCAGATATCCTTTTCCCATTGAAAACTAGCACGAGGGTTAATGTTTCCTGAAGTTAGAAGAAGCACCAAACAAAATAAAAACACAAGCTTTACAAGTTTTTATCCCTCTTTCTGATTTTGAAATAGAAAATAAAAACTGAGCTCAAGAGTGTGGAGAACTGTTTTCCTGCTATTCTAGTCTAGAGAAATCTAACAAGTTCTAAAAACTAGACAGTTGACTTTGATTTTCTCACTGTAAGGACTATGGACTCACTTGGAGAAGTGTTTAAGGACGCTCTGCTTGAGGTTTCTGCATTTACTCTCATCAATTTGATTATTGACTTTGAAAAAAAAATGCTGTATAGGATTTTTATCTTGCTAGACTCTTCTGGCATGGTGTTTTCAGAACCTGAAGGATTTTTTTTTTTTTAACGTGGCCTGAAATTCTTTGCAAAAAGATGAAATAAAACTATTTCAGGGAAGTGTTTTTGTAATCATCCCAGATCTTGCTAATTTAGATATCAAGTGAGTCAAATTCACTCACCAGTCCACGTCAGGGCATTGGCAAGAATCCTAACGATGTTAGGTGTCTCCCTAGTTAACGCCTCTGCGGGCTGGTTTGCTCAGCTAAGTGAGTTTTACTTCACTCTCATGAAATATTGTACAACGCTCTCCTTGGGTTTTCTGGTAGCTTTTACCTCTTACTTGTGCCACATCACTGTCAGCGAGTAACTTCAGCTGAGATTGAAGCAATTTAGTGTCCTAAGTGGTCATTTAGGTTACCGGTGGAATTTCTCAGCCAACCATAAGAGAAAGGGCGGGAACTATGAGAAGCAAATTGGGCTATTAAACATGACCTCCTTGTAGCCCAAACGAATACGTCCAAATATGAAGAATTTTTTGTTGGTAGATGCGGCTGTCTTCCTTTATGTCTGATATATGACCAAAGTCAAATGGTGCTGTGCATTAGGTCTGTTTCTGTCAGTTCTACCCACTGTAAAATGTCCTTTGTTTCTCTGCCTTGTAGAGTTTATGCTCTACAAAGAGCATAAACTCTTTTGGGTTTATGCTAATTGGGCTTATGCTAATTTTGGGTTTATGCTAATTTAGAAATATGAGTTAATGGCTGTGGATGTAAGTGAGCAATCACACATATGTACTCACACATCCATAAACTAAAACACACACATGTGTTGGTAAAGTAGACTTTAAATGAGCCAGCTTTAAATGAGGTATTCAGGGCTTCCCTGGTGGCACAGTGTTTAAGAATCTGCCTGCCAATGCAGGGGACACAGGTTTGAGCCCTGGTCTGGGAAGATCCCACATGCCGCGGAGCAACTAAGCCCGTGCGCCACAACTACTGAGCCTGCGCTCTAGAGCCTGTGAGCCACAATTACTGAGCCCGTGTGCCACAACTAATGAAACCCTTGCGTCTAGAGTCCACGCTCCGCAACAAGAGAAGCCACTGCAATGAGAAGCCCGCACACCACAACCAAGAGTAGCCCCTGCTCACCGCAACTAGAGAGAGCCCACGTGCAGCAACGATGACCCCAACACAGCCAAAAATAAAATAAATTTATTAAAAAAATAATTGAGGTATTCAATGTAAGTGTCAATATAAGTGTCACATTCCATCTTAGACTCAAATTCAGACAATTGACTTTGGCCACAACCCACAGATGCTTTTAAGAAGCTTCTCAAAAGCAAAGCCGGGGAAAAAAGGACATAATCAGCTGGGAAGATTGATGTCTCTCATATCATAGCCAAAGACATTGCCAAGAATCTAAAGACATCTGATGGAAAATAAGATTACAAGAGGAATAGCATTTCAGTATTTTATGAAATTGGTATACTCCATATATATATTTGTTATATATTTAGATATTGGTTGTTCTAAAGATATATATATATATATATATATGAAAATACCTTACTGAAAACCTTTCATAGAGGAATTTTTAGGTATAGAATTTACATGGTAATATCACAAACTATAACCATTTCAAGTTATGCCAGTTAAGTGTGATTTGTAGACTTTATGTAGATACGATAGTTGGTTCAAAGAACTGTTTGAAATTTTTTTTTCATTCACTCTCTCAATAGAAAATCTGCCCTCCCTCTGGGATTTGAAGAGAAAGAAAAATCATTTTGTATTCCCTCTCATTTTTACTTTAAAAAATAGCTTTGAAAATAGTCTATAGCTAAGGTAGCTATTCTATAAAAACGTATCCAAAAAATGTCCATCAGTCTGTCTTACAGTCTTAATACTAGTTGCCTAACACTTAGGCCCATCTACATTCTCTTTTCCCCAACTTCAAATTCAAGAAAACATAAAGATATATAGACAGAAAAATACTTCTAATAAATATTTTTAAGAAGCAAACAAAGCAAATATCTCCCTGCAGAAAATACACTTAAAACTATCTCCATAGAAAAATATCATATGAAAAAACCCACCCTCTGACGTTTACATCATTGGCGTTAGTCTGTTTAGGCATAGGCTCTGATGGAATGGCCGATGGTTTTTGTCAAGGCTCTGTTAAGAACATATACCTGAGGGATTCTTCTCAGGTAGGATGCTAGAAATCTATGCAAAATGCTTTATTTTGTAAGAAAATGTTATCTATAGACACTGGAATTCTCATTATTCTGCATTAACCAGACGATCATATCTCGCCTTATTTGACTACAGCAACTTACAAGCACAAAAAATGATCAGCACTTTCTCTCCTCACTTTAATTAAGGAAAAAAAAAAAAAAAAGCCATTGACACTGATAGTCACCACTTTGTAGGATAAAAGTTATCCTGACAGGAGGTCCCAGGAATGGACCCAGGAATGGTCCCAGGAATGGAGCAGTTAAAAGAGAGAAAAAATAATTTTACATTTTTTAGATGGCTTCAGAATATGGGGAGCATGTGTACGTTACTTAGCAAGTTTATCCTGAGTCTTAGCATACATTACTATAGGATGAATCTCTTTTAATTATTACCTATTTTTACGAACAATGATACATTTTCTTTTCAGAGGCAGTGAAATGCAAGAAAGTATGGTATTAACTGTCTAGTCTGCTGATGCAAGCTGGGCTTCTATTTCACGGATGTGACAGTGAAAGATGATAGCTGCCTTATCCCACTGTTTTGCCCATTTTCGTGATTCTTTCCTGATACTCATCTCCCAGACTTAAGGCTTGGGACCAAAGCAAAAGACTAAATTGTAACATTTTCTCCGGCCATTCAAAAAGAATGACTTTTAGAACATTCTGAATGAAAGTCATTATTTTTGCAAAGAATTGGTGTCAATATTTTTTTTAAGAGTTTTTGACTTGCACTATTTTTAAAGTCTTTATTGAATTTGTTACAATATTGCTTCTGTTTTCTTTTTGGTTTTTTGGCCACGAGGCATGTGGGATCTTAGCTCCCGACCAGGGATCGAGCCCTCATCCCCTGCATTGGAAGACAAAGTCTTAACCACTGGATGGCCAGGGAAGTCCCTCAGTATTTTTTTTTTTTTTGAAGGAAAAAATATTGGGCAGCAGTTCTCATTTGAAAGGCATTTCCGGGAAAGAATTAGTAAGCAGGACATCTCCGTATAGTAGGAGCGCTGGAGATGACTCAGCATAAATGGCATCTCATCCTCTCCCTGACTCCCCTCAGAGGAGGCTGGTGGAGAGGAAACTTTCTATCTGCAATACACACAGGTTCTGTCATTTCTACATCAAAGCCACAGCATGCCACTCACCAACTTTAGAGCCAATTAGGGCAAGTGCTGGGGTCCCTCATTCTTGGGAGAGCCACTTAATGAGATGGAAATTATGCCCCAGATTTTCAGCTGTACATTTTCACTTCAAAGGAGATTCCTGAATGATGCCATTCCCCTTCAATTTAGAAGCTTTTTAAGAAAAGGGTTACTTTTTCTTTCATTCCTCTTGGCGATGCCTAAAAATATGGCAAGAGAAATTCTAGACTCCTTGATTTTTATGTGGATGATCTAAACCAGATGATTATAAGCTTTTCATAGAAGCAGTAGGCATCTTTAGACCCAGAGGCCTGAGTTCCCCAGAGTTCCATGGCCATGCCCTACAGAAGGGTGTGTGTATTCCAGAAGGGTGGGTTGCTTCAGTGACAGCTGCTACTGCACAATCAAATAGGGCCAGTTAGAGGCAGACTGCTAGCTGAAAACCCTGATTGAAACACAAAAATACTGAGCGTTTTCTCAATGTTAGAGTCTCTAATTTCCCAGGAAGAGAGATGACTTAGATAAATAACATTCGAATTGTCAGTAGCCAGAATCTTTTCATATACAATGTTCTTTTTATTTATAATATCTCTAGTGTTTTACTTTAAATTCCATGTTAATCCTCTTATTTTCTAGGTACTTGGTCTGATACTTTCTATTGTCCTGTACTGCCAGATCAGGAAGAAATAAGTCTGTAGATGTGTCAAGTCATCATCGGTCAAACCCCTTTAAAATTTTGTTTTGGATTTGTAACTTTAAATATATGAGTGCTGTGTTAAGAGCAGCTGTCCTATTAAAATGTGTCATTTAGCTAGATCGCAGAGATCTTCCAGTCATATTGAACATATTTAAGATTTCAGGGACACAAGGAAATTAGATGAATGTGCATTTTTCCTCAAAATAAAAGTAACATTGTTTACATTGATGCTTTTTCCTGTCTGATCATTGTGTTCAGGTGGTACTGTGCTCAAAGCATTCATCTGGACCCACCCAGTGGAATAATAATCTCTAAGTAACAGGACCGTAGTTGTTAAGGCAGTGCGTCTAGGCTTTTCAGAAGCAACACTCTGTCTTGCGTGATGTGTCAACCATGGGTGGTAAGATCGAATTAAGCCTCATGTTGGAAGGTTGAGAGTGGCCCAGCTAAAAGAGTCACCGTCTCCTGTCTGTTTATGCCAGTGTCTACTAATAGTGTTTCTTTTTCTCTCTGTTGTGAGGACAAGAAGATCTGAATGCTGCCTTTCCAGCCATTGAATCTCTGGTACGTCTCTGAATCTTCCTCTGGGAAATAGTTCTAAGTGCTTTTCCCTTTGTAGCTCTCACAGGCATTTTTACATTTTACTTTATATCAAGGTATAGTATACACACAATAAAGTGAGCAAATCTTAAGTATTCACTACCTGGATAGCAAGCACTGTCCAGATCAAGATATAGAGCTTTTCCAGCACAGCAGAGCACCCCTTCATGTTACCCCCCGGGGCGGCTGGAGTTGGAGCTCACCGACATGCCAGAGCAGACTATATACATATCCATCTCTTCCCAACTTCGTGCTCAGTGACATCAAGTTGGTAACTTGAAATCCACCACACTGGGGGTATTTAAGTATTTACATCATAGAAATAGGCAAATTCTATAAAATCAGGGCTTTTTTTGGAGTGCTGGTTGTGAAACATTTACCAGTACACCACTGCCCTTCTCAGCAAATACCTCCCCAAAGGTAACCATTCTTCTGATTTCTATGACCATAGATTTATTTTACTCCTTCTTGAACTTTCTTTAAATAGAAAGTAAAGTCTGAACTCCAGCTTCTTTTGCTCAACATGTTGTCTGTGAGAGTCATCTGTATTGTTTGGCGTCACTTTAGTTTATTCTCATTGCTATGTAGTATCCCATGCTATATGAATATATCACGGTGTATTTATCCATCCTCTTGTTGATGGGCATTGGGTTTGCTTGCATCTTTTGGTACACGTATGTACTCATTTCTAGGTAGACATGCAGGAGTAGAACTGCTTTGTATACATATACTGTAATTAGATTTCATAGAGTCTGTAGAGAAATTTTATAAGTGGCTATATTAATCTATACTCATAGTAGAAAAGTATGATAGACTCAGCCGCCTCTTCTGAGGAGGAAGAGGAAGTAGATGAAATAGATCAGAGGAACCAGTGGGGAGCAAGAACTTGGGGGAGCCCTGGGCTAGGTTAGGCAACCCGATTCTCTGCTCCCTATTCATGACAAATATAACTATCCTTTGCTGAGCATGCCATCTTCCAGGAACTATACCAGAAACTACTTGTATTATCTGTTTCTTCTCACCACATCCATATGCCGTAGATACTACTACTAGGCTCATTTTGTAGGTGAGAAAATAGAGGCTTAGAGGAGTTAGGTAATTTGCCCAGAGCCAAACCATAAGTAATTGGCAGAACTGGGATTCAGACATTGACAGTTGCCTCTCAAACCCTGTCTGTGGATCGTGCTCTATTTGGCTTTCCCAGAATATGTCTGTTAATAAAGGAGCCATATTTTATTATGATTACCTGTTTATGTGTTTGCCTCTGTGATTATACTGCAACTCCTTGAAGACATCGATTGTTTCTTATTTGTCCTTATGTCCCTAGTACCTATCCCAGGGCTTGGCACATAATAGGCACTCAATAAATTGTAGCTAAAAATAATATTTAGATTTATTGAGAGCTTACTATATGCCTAAAAATATTGTAAGTACATTGCATAGAGTAACTCATTTAATCCAGAACAACCCTCTTAGGTTAGTACTATTATTAGACCCATTTAATAGAGGAGGCTACCAGGGTCTAATGAGATTAACTACCTTTTCTTGGGTCATGCAGCTGGTAAGTAGAGGAGTTGTGACTGAGTCAAGTGACTCAGAACTTGTGCTCCTTATGTTGTATCATTTTGCCCTAGCTTACAGAGTTTTTGGAAGAAATAGATTAGGAAATGAATATGAACATGCCTTTTGCATGCCTTTGCATACTAAGATCGTTCGTGGTAAATATTTTATGGTATCAATGATGTAAAGAACTGTGTCAGTCAGGGTAGGCAGAGAAACAAAACCTCTCTAGCCATTACAAATAATGGAAATATAACACAGGGAACTGCTGTTTCAGTTAGCTCAGGCTGCTGTAACAAAATATGACAGACTGGGGGCTTAAACAACAGAAATGAATCTTCTCACAGTTCTGGAGGCTGGGAGTCCAAGATCAGGGTCCTGGCAGATTCAGTTCCTGGTGAGAGCTGTCTTCCTAGCTCGCAGACAGCCACCTGCTTGCTTCGTTCTCACATGACAGGGAGAGAGAGTGAGCTCTCTAGTGCCTCATCTTAAAAGTACAGCCATCCTGTCAGATCTGGGCTTCACCCTTTGACCTCATTTAACCTTAATTACTTCCTTATTCCAAATACAGCCACTCTGAGGGTTAGGGCCCAAACATATGAATTTGGGGTGCAGGGGGGACACAGTTTAGTTTGTAGCAACTGCTTGCACAGGTAGGTGACGGAAGAAGTAAGAAGTCAAATGCGATGGCAAGGTAAACCAGAGATTAGCAACAGTAGGAAGTTGCTACCACTTGTAGGCCTGGAGGGACAGAGAAAATGTTACCAGATCCCAGGATCTAAGGCCATCTGGTGGAAGATGGAACCATGGCAGGGACACAGAAGAAGGACTGTCTAGCAGGAATAGAAGCCACGAAGGTGACTCAGTGGCTACTGTCAGAACAGAGAAAGGGAGACGTGCCATGGTTTCTTCCTTCTTCCGCTCTCCAGTCTTCTGACAGTGCCTTCCGTTGGCTGACCTCACCTGGACACCAGAAAGCAAGGGAGCCTGGGAAAGGCAGTTTCCTCTGATGCAAAGCAAAGCTGAGATAGGCAAGGATTGGACTAAGCAGACCGGGAAGACTGCCACAGCAATTGGAGATTTAGAGAGCAAGCACACAGGTGTTGAACTTTTTGATTAAAGGGTATGAAAATTGTGGAAAGTATAACTAAGATTTAAAATTTTCATGTGAAATTCTATGAAGTTTCCTGGATTCTTTCTGCTTTGATGAATATTCAAAGCAATTTAGAGATAGAGAGGACTTTAGAGCAGTTGTTCTTACCTGGGGCCATTTGCCCCTCAGGGGATATTTGACAATGTCTGAAGGGTGGTCACAGCTGGGGTAGAGGGGAAGTGGTACTGGTGTCTAGTGGGCAGAAGCCAGGGATGCTGCTAAACATCCTACAGTACATCTCTTTATCTACCATGTCTAGCTTGTCACTCTGCCTTGTTGATACTTCTATTGTATCTTCTTTCTTCCTCTTCCCTTAGCCATGGCCCTGGTTCAGGTCATCATCACTTCTCTCTAAGATCATTGCAACAATCTCTTGATGAGTTTTTCTACTTTATACTGTCTTCAAATCCATTGCCCATTGTGCCAGAGGAATGATATTTCTAAAATGCAGATGTTATCATGTTATATTACTCGCTCACAAGCTTGGAATTGACTACAAGGCTCTTAGTAAGAACTAATCCCCCTCTTCCCGGCTCATCTCCAGACACTGCTCCAGTAGCACCTCATGAGCCTTCAACTTTCTTTTCTTCTGTTATCTCTTCATATCTTTTCCATGCTGCTCCCTATGCCAGGAATGACCTTGGTAATCATTTAGTTGGATTCCTTCAAGGTCTGGCTCAAATGTCAGTGAAGCTTTTCTGGATCCATCAGGACTGAATTAATTTTTTCCATTCATCTGCATTTTCCCATAGCACTTTATATTTAAATATCACTTATTCTAATGTATTTTGCCTAGTTTTTTTGTTGCCTCCATTATAAGCTTCTGGAGTATTCCTGAGCCCCTAAATTGAATTTGTTCCCCACACCCTGGCAAGGTTCCTAGAATATATTAGAGGCTCATTAATAATACCTGGTCCATTTGAAGAAAGTTATCCATTCTTAGTTTATAAAGATTTTTCATAGATTATCAATATTTTTATTTATAGTAAAAATATTTAATACATATAGTATTATATGTATTATATGTCAGGTAGTGCTCTAAGGAATTCACATGTATTAACTCATTCAATTCTCACAACAATTCCATTATTAAAATTGTTATCCTCATTTTATAGATAAGGAAACTGAGCCACAGGGAGGTTTAGTAAGTTGCCCAAAGTTCATGGAGCCAGGATTCAAATTCAACTATGCTGACTCCACAGCTTACATTCTTAAAACACAACACTGTAGTATATCTCTTGGAAAAAAGCTGATTTGTTACAGAAACAGTTTTAGATTCTTTCCAGAGGAGCTAAATTGCTGAGGGTAATACCTGAATATCAGAGTATGTTGACATAATGCCATAAACCCAAATTGAGTGGTCTCCTTTCCTTTAGCCTTATGCTTTGTGCACGCCCCCATCATAACATGTATCACTCTGTATTTCAAGCCTCTGTTTTCATGCCTGCTGCTTTAGTCTTTTGGGGAACAATTGAGGCAAGAAATGTGTCTTTTTTAACTTTATGTACTACCCACACATAGTATGGTACCTTCTGACAGATGCTTATCCAACCAATGTTTATTAAATGAAAGAATAAGAAATAGTGCTTGCGTTTTTAAAGACATTAAAATTGCCATATCCATAAATGAAAGTTGACAGGTCCTATGACTTACAACCAGTTAACTTGACTCCAAAAGATACCTGAAGATGAAAATATCCTGTCCTTTTTCCTGAGAAGAGTTTGTTTAGTACCACTTTGATCTCCTCTTCCTATTACACTAGGTGGTGATTAAGAGCTATAGAATCTGGAATCAAATTTGTTCAAGTTCCAATCATGGCTTCACTGTCTAGTCATTGAGTGATCTTGGACATATTACTTACTTTCTCTGTACCTCATCTGAAAACCAAGGATGAAAAGAAATCTCTATAGGGCTGTTGTGAGATTAAATGAGGCAATCAATGCATGCAAAATATTTAGAACATATACTACAGTTAGTACATAACAAACGTTAGTAGCTGTAATATCACCATCACTATAAGAATAAGTAGACCTAGCATTAGCATTTCAATACTCACTTATCGAGTTTTGGTTTTGATTATGAAGCTTCTTTACACTTCAAAGAAAGTTTGGGGCCATCAAGGAATTCATCTTCAAAGATCTGAATTTTTGAAATGGATTTTGACACCAGCTCCTCCACAGAATGATAAATCTGCTCAGACTCTTTCCAAGACTGCTATCCAGCGATCATGTTAAGTTATGGAACAAAAAGACAGAGAAGGAATAATGAGCCAGGAAGTGAGCCGCATGGAATGACAGACAGTAAATGAAAAGGGATGTAATCCAGGAATCATCGTGATGTTAAACAGCACACATCAAGTGGAGAGAAAGGTCAGTCAGCTTTGCCGGTAAGGTGAGACCCGAATAAGTCATGTCTATTTAGTACAATCTGAGCATCAGTTGCAGCAAAGCCAAGAGCAATAACTAAACGAGGCGAACATGACATTGCACCTGGCTCACGATATCTCCAAGAGTAATTTGTGACATTATTTCAAGTGATTCCAACAAAACATGTTGTTCTCTGCAGAAATTGTGATTTTGCAAAACAGGTTAAGGGTCATGGCAAAATTTGAAATGGAAATGGTCAGGAATGTTATAAACATGCAAAAAATCGTTAATAAGTTCATAACTGGAAGCCGTCATAACTGGCAATCGAACCTCTTTTTTCTAATAACCAAAAAAAAAAAAATCTTAACCTAGAGACAGTCAAGTCAAGAAAACTAAGCCCAATAAGTACTCAGAAACAAAATGAATATCAAATGTGTATAATGAGCATTAGGATGCGGTGAATCCTTGTTGACCTGGGAAAAGCAAAGTCTCATGGGTCTGGCAGCTGGAGCTGTCAGGCTGTGGGCCTGGCTTTGTGCGATGCTGGCTAAACCCCCAATACCTTTTTTATCCTCATTAATTATCCCTCAGTGGTTTAAAATTCTGGACTTTGGAAAGTACTTTCCAAAGATCTGAAAATCCTTAGATAGAAAGAGCAAATTTCTGATGGAAGAACCAACTTTCCTGGGAAGAATCCAGCCATAAAATGTCTAAAAATATCTTGGAAACAGCATATATTTGAAACATACAAAGCAGAAATTCTATTTCCCTACTGCTCAGATTACTCTTATATGTAATTATCCTATATCTTTATGGTTGGTAGTGATGTGTGTCCTGGTTAAAGAACTGAGAAACTTGTATTTTTTAGTTCAGGGAAGGGGAAAAAGAAGGAACAATGTTGGGATTATGAGACTACTAAGTCTTCAAAGAAAAATAACTGTTCAAATAAGCTTTTCTGAGATGGCTGGATTTAAACTGCAGTGTTGGATTACCTGTTGTGAAAAAGTGTTGGTAAGACTATTTAAATTCTTTGGGTAATTTACCCAGTCATCCTAGGAAAAGGAAAGACCACATTGTGTAGAGGAGGAAATTGGGACAGGCACCAATATCTATCTAGAAGATGCCAGCTATTTGCCAGGTTCAAGGCTAGGCACTTTACATACTTTATTCCAAGTTGATATCTCAATACCAATGCCTGGCTCCTATCCCTAGAGATTTTGAATTAATTGATGATTATATGTGCTGTGCAGTTGCGAACCATGTACTTAGAGGAGTCCAGTGAGAACCAGTTTCTGCTCCACAGTACCTATTTCTGTTGTGTTGAACTTCATAAATTTTCTCAAACATGTTCCCTCAGAGCACCTGCATGCCACCTACAATAATGGGATCATCTTGAAACACACCCAATAATTCTTAAATATTTTCTATTCTTGAGCCTGTGGACAAACTTCATAAATTCAGTATTAGGCCTTCCATAGATTCCATCTCATCCTTATTTCAGAGTGAATTTGGGGCAGCTGATCAAGTTCTGCCTTCGTAAAGACTGGCTCTGATAATTCATAGCTCTTATGTCCCCAGTGTTCTGGAGCATGGAAAGGACTCAAGAGTCTTGCATTGAATGCAGCAAACATTATTCTTTCTTCTACTGTCTCATGTGGAATGACTGTCTTTTAGACTTGAGTCTCTGCCTCAGGTGTGCCTGTGGAGTAAAATGCAACAGCCTGTGTTATAAAGCCTCCAGCATTTGGCTTAGGGTGGGCTAATGGCACACATTTTCCCTGAGATTAGAACTGCACCTCTTCAACCCACCCCAGGTCTCCCACCCCCATGCCTTTGCTGAGGCCTACATGGTCCAAAGACTTGCATGAATCCACCCATGTGCACAGTTCTGCCTGTATGAAACAGCCACTAGCCTGTGGACAAAATTGCCAAAAGTAGGAATCACCTGCCAAGGTCAAGTTGCAGCAGTTAAATTCCAATCACACCATGGTAAACCCCCTCCTGGCACAGTGTAAGTCAGGCTTTATGATCTGCCAAAGGGTCATTCCCTCCCCACACATTCAAGTCCATTGTCCGTGAATCCAAGCCCTGCAAGAATACTCTTAATATGTTATTTGGGTCTATAAATTCTACTCTCAATTTTATTTCTGTGTCAAAGCACATACACCAAAAGTTGGGCTTCAGATAACACTTCACAAACTATAAAATTCGGCCATGAAGTGAGCTATCTGAGACACTTGCTGGCTTCCAAAGGGGAAAAGGAGGAATTAAGCCCAGTTTATTCATCTCCAATTTACCATCAGATGAATCCCTCTACCTCCCTCGGGAGGGGAGGCCCCTAGGATAGTTTGGTGTTGAAGAGGGGCTGAGAAGGGCATGAAGAGAGCCTTCCAGAGTTAAACTAACAGAGCTCCCTGAATATGGAAGAAATATCAGATACGGGGAAGAATAGCTCCCTAACAATGCCCATTTGAAAGAATATTTTTAATTTTTATTAGGCTTAGATTCTTTATTTCCAGTTTTATTAAAGATATAATTAACATACAGCACTGTATAAGTTGAAAGAATATTTGTTTTAAAATTGCATTATTTGATAGGGGACCTTCAAGATGGCAGAAGAGTAAGACGTGGAGATCACCTTCCTCGGCACAAATACATCAGAAATACGTCTACACGTGGAACAACTCCTACAGAACACCTACTGAACGCTGGCAGAAGACCTCAGACTTCCCAAAAGGTAAGACACTCCCCACGTACCTGGCTAAGGCAAAAGAAAAAAGAAAAAACAGAGACAAAGAATAGGGACGGGACCCACACCAGTGGGAGGGAGCTGTGAAGGAGGAAAGGTTTCCACCCACTAGAAGCCCCTTTGCGGGCGGAGACTGCGGGGGGTGGAGGGGGGAAGCTTCGGAGCCACGGAGGAGAGCGCAGCCACAGGGGTGCGGAGGGCAAAGCGGAGAGATTCCTGCACAGAGGATCGGTGCCGACCAGCACTCAGCAGCTCGAGAGGCTTGTCTGCTCACCCGCCGGGGCGGGCGGGGCTGGGAGCTGAGGCTCGGGCTTTGGAGGTCGGATCCCAGGGAGAGGACTGGGGTTGGCTGCGTGAACACAGCCTGAAGGGGTTAGTGTGCCACAGCTAGCTGGGAGGGAGTCCGGGAAAAACTCTGGAGCTGCCAAAGATACAAGAGACATTTTCTTGCCTCTTTGTTTCCTGGTGTGCGAGGAGAGGGGATTAAAAGTGCTGCTTAAAGGAGCTCCAGAGACGGGCGCGAGCCGTGGCTATCAGCGTGGACCCCAGAGACGGGCATGAGATGCTAAGGCTGCTGCTGCCGCCACCAAGAAGCCTGTGTGCGAGCACAGGTCACTATCCACACCTCCTCTCCTGGCGCCTGTGCAGCCCGCTACTGCCAGGGTCCCGGGATCCGGGGACAACTTCCCCGGGAGAACGCACAGCGCCTCAGGCTGGTGCAATGTCTGCCTCCGCAGGCTCGCCCCGCGTTCCGGTTATGACTATCATACCCTCCCCCCACGCCCCCATGCCTGAACAAGCAAGAGCACCCTAATCAGCCACGGCTTTAACCCCATCCTGTCCGGGCGGGAACAGATGCCTGAGGGCGACCTACACTCAGAGGTGAGGCCAAAACCAAAGCTGAACCCCAGGAGCTGTGCGAACAAAGAAGAGAAAGGGAAATTTCTCTGTGCAGCCACAGGAGCAGCAGATTAAATCCCCACAATCAACTTGATGTACCTGCATCTGTGGAATACATGAATAGACAATGAATCATCCCAAATTGAGGAGGTGGACTTTGGGAGAAACTGTAGACTTGGGGTTTGCTGTCTGTGACTGATTAGTTTCTGAATTTTTTTGTTTTAAGTCTTTACTGAATTTGTTACAGTATTGCTTCTGTTTTATGTTTTGTTCTTTTGGCCGTGAGGCATGTGGGATCTTAGCTCCCCTACCAGGGATCGAACCCGCACCCCCTGCATTGGAAGGCGAACTCTCAACCACTGGACCGCCAAGGAAGTCCCTCTGATTTTTATGTTTATCTTAGTTTAGGTTTTAGTGCTTGTTATCATTGGTGGATTTGTTCATTGGTTTGGTTACTCTCTTCTTTTTTATTATTATTATTTAAAAATTTTTAAAATTTTATTTATTTATTAAAATTTTTTTTTTGTCTTTCTTTCTTTCTCCCTTTTCTTCTGCGCCATGTGGCTGACAGGGTCTTGGTGCTCCAGCCTGGTGTTAGGCCTGAGCCTCGGACGCGGGAGAGCTGAGTTCAAGACATTGGATGACCAGAGACCTCCTAGCCCCTCATAATATCAGTCAGTAAGAGCTCTCCCAGAGGTCTCCATCTCAGCACTAAGACCCAGCTCCACCCAATGGCCACCAAGCTCCAGTGCTGGACGCCCCATGCCAAACAACTACCAAGACAGAAACACAACCTCACCCATAGCAGCGAGGCTGCCTAAAATCATACTAAGTTCACAGACACCCCAAAACACACCACCGGACATGGCCCTGCCCACCAGAAAGACAAGATCCAGCCCCACCCACCAGAACACAAGCACCAGTCCCCTCCACCAGGAAGCCTACACAAGCCACAGAACCAACCTCACCCACTGGGGCCAGACACCAAAAACAACGGGAACTACAAATGTGCAGCCTGCGAAAAGGAAACCCCAAATACAGTAAGTTAAACAAAATGAGAAGACAGAGATATATGCAGCAGATGAAGGAGCAAGGTAAAAACCCACCAGACCAAACAAATGAAGAGGAAATAAGCAGTCTACCTAAAAAAGAATTCAGAATAATGATAGTAAAGGATCCAAAATCTTGGAAATAGAATGGAAAAAATACAAGAAACATTTAACAAAGACCTAGAAGAACTAAAGAGCAAACATACAATGATGAACAACACAATCAATGAAACTAAAGATTCTCTAGAAGGAATCAATAGCAGAATAACTGAGGCAGAAGAGCAGATAAGTGACCTGGAAGATAAAAGAGTGGAAATAACTACTGCAGAGCAGAATAAAGAATGAAAAGAATTGAGGACAGTCTCAGAGACCTCTGGGGTAACATTAAACACACCAACATTCGAATTATAGGGGTCCCAGAAGAAGAAGAGAAAAAGAAAGGGTCTGAGGAAATATTTGAAGAGATTATAGTTGAAAACTTCCCTAATATGGGAAAGGAAAAAGTCAGTCAAGTCCAGGAAGCACAGAGAGTCCCAAACAGGGTAAATCCAAGGAGAAACACGCCAAGACACATATTAATCAAACTATCAAAAATTAAATACAAAGAAAAAATATTAAAAGCAGCAAAGGAAAAACAACAAATAGCATACAAGGGAATCCCCATAAGGTTAACATCTGATCTTTCAGCAGAAACTCTGCAAGCCAGAAGAGAGTGGCAGGACATATTTAAAGTGAGGAAAGGGGAAAACCTATGACCAAGATTACTCTACCCAGCAAGGGTCTCATTCAGATTTGACAGAGAAATTAAAACCTTTACAGACAAGCAAAAGCTAAGAGAATTCAGCACCACCAAACCAGCTTTACAACAAATGTTAAAGGAACCTCTCTAGGCAGGACACACAAGAGAAAGAAAAGACCTACAATAATAAGCTGAAAACCATTAAGAAAATGGGAATAGGAACATACATATTGATAATTACCTTAAATGTAAATGGATTAAATGCTCCCACCAAAAGACATAGACTGGATGAATGGATACAAAAACAAGACCCGTACATATGCTGTCTACAAGAGACCCACTTCAGACCTAGGGACACATACAGACTGAAAGTGAGGGGATGGAAAAAGATATTCTGTGCAAATGGAATTCAAAAGAAAGCTGGAGTAGAAATTCTCATATGAGACAAAATAGACTTTAAAATAAAGACTATTACAAGAGACAAAGAAGGACACTACATAATGATCAAGGGATCAATCCAAGAAGAAGATATAACAATTGTAAATATTTATGCACCCAACATAGGAGCACCTTAATACATAAGGCAAATGCTAACAGCCATAAAAGGGGAAATTGAGGGACTTCCTTGGTGGTGCAGTGGTTAAGAATCTGCCTGCCAATGCAGGGGACATGGGTTCGATCCCTGGTCTGGGAAGATCCCACATGCCACGGAGCAGCTAAGCTGGTGTGCCACAACTACTGAGCCTGTGCTCTAGAGCCCGCGTGCCACAGCTACTGAAACCTGCATACCTAGAGCCCATGCTCTGCAACAAGAGAAGCCACTGCAATGAGAATCCCGTGCACTGCAACGAAGAGTAGCCCCCGCTCGCTGCAACTAGAGAAAGCCTGCATGCTGCAGTGAAGACCCAATGCAGCCAAAAGTTAAAAAAATAATTATTTTAAAAAAGGGGAAATCGACAGTAACACAATAACAGTAGGGGACTTTAACACCTCACTTTCACAAATGAACAGATCATGCAAAATGAAAATAAATAAGGAAACACAAGCTTTAAATGACACATTAAACAAGATGGACTTAATTGATATTTACAGGACATTCCATCCAAAAACAACAGAATAAACTTTCTTCTCAAGTGCTCGTAGAACATTCTCCAGGATAGACCATATCTTGTGTCACAAATCAAGCCTTGGTAAATTTAAGAAAATTGAAATAGTATCAAGTATCATTTCCGACCACAACACTATGAGACTACATATCAATTACAGAAAAAAATCTGTAAAAATACAAACACATGGAGGCTAAACAATACACTACTAAATAACCAAGAGATCACTGAAGAAATCAAAGAGGAAATCAAAAACTACCTAGAAACAAACGACAGTGAAAAGACGATGATCCAAAGTCTATGGGATGGGGCTTCCCTGGTGGCGCATTGTTTGAGAGTCCGCCTGCCGATGCAGGGGACATGGGTTTGTGCCCCGGTCCAGGAGGATCCCACATGCCATGGAGTGGCTGGGCCCGTAAGCCATGGCCGCTGAGCCTGCGCGTCTGGAGCCTGTGGTCCACAACGGGAGAGGCCACAATGGTGAGAGGCCTGCGTACCACAAAAACAAAACAAAACAAAACAAAACATCCTGGAACAGTATTTTTTCCTCTTCCTTTAAAATATGTAAAATGTATACTTTCTAAAAATAAAGTTATATAATTAGCAAAGTATACAAAAATAATAGCTAGAAAACATAATTTTAAATGAGAGCCTTTTTTTGGATATTCTTTTTTAAAAAATTAATTTTTGTCTGCGTTGGGTCTTTGTTGCTGCACACAGGCTTTCTCTAGTTGCGGCGAGCGGGGGCTACTGTTCGCTGCGGTGAGTGAGCTTCTCACTGCAGTGGCTTCTCTTGTTGCAGAGCACGGGCTCTAGGCACGCGGGCTTCAGTAGTTGTGGCGCACGGGATCAGTAGTTGTGGCTTGTGGGCTCTAGAGGGCAGGCTTAGTAGTTGTGGCGCACGGGCTTAGTTGCTCCGCAGCATGTGGGATCTTCCTGCACCAGGGCTTGAACCCGTGTCCCCTGCCTTGGCAGGCGGATTCTTAACCACTGCACCACCAGGGAAGTCCTGGATATTATATTCTTGCTGAATTGCATGGAGAGAGTTTTTCTGTTACCTCAACGAGCAATTATCTTTCAAGCATAGTCATTTTATGGCTGTTTATAATTATTTATAAAGCTAAGTTACAGGTCAAGTAAAAATTTCCACAAACTGCTCTATCATGGTTCATTTATTACCATCCTCTAGGAACTTGACCCTTTGAGAGGGGATAAAGAGCTCAGGAAATAAGAATAATTCCATTTATTCCCTTAGTAATCTTATCAACGGGTGGCGCAGATGAAAAGAAAAGCTAATATTTTTAAGAATTGAAACATTATGCTCTGACTCACAGTGGAAGTCTAGGACTATAGGGATCATCTTGGACATAACTGTGAAGTCAGAAATATCATTCTTTTGTACTGTTCTACATTCTCTTTCAGAAAGCTTTCTCCAATGCCCTCTTTTCCATTGCTCCTCCTACCCTGTAACCGTACGCTTAGAGCCTATGACTGATGTTTCAGCCTCATGTGCATTTTTTGCTTTTAATTGACTGCTATTCTTTATCTCTTAAGGTGTTAGAAAATAAAGCTGAGGGCTCTGCAAAATGAAATGAATACTTGACTGAGACCCAAGCAAATGAATGTCTCGTATTTTTGGCACCATGCTTAAAAGGAGGTATTTGGGGGCTGGAGGGCATGACCACACTGCTTAAGTAACATACTGGCTTTCTACTTACTTATTCATAAGTTAATGACTAATAAACGTAGTAGATAAATGTAAGTAAATGTATCCTCACTGGGCAGCCAACTAAAATTAGTTTGCCTAGATATCTTGTTTAATTATCATTCTAAAGTGTAATTAGGATAAAAATAGAATCAAGCTAGGCTGGAGGCTTACTCTTCTTATAATCACAATAATACATATCTTAAACATTTTTTTTTAAATAGTTAAAGTTTAAAGTGCTTTTAAGGATATAATGGAGTAAATATTTAATTCCATTTTGCAAAGATCAGAAAGATGATGCTGTCCGTGACATCATTTAATGAACGTATAATTCGAACAATATTTGGCAAAGAGAAGATGTTAGGCTATGAGCATATAAAGCCTCAGCTGGGAAGAGTCATCACTTAGATTCTTTTTATCCTCCTATTACTGAGAGAATGCCTCGGCTGGGAAGCAGTCAGTCATGCACAATCAAGATGAGAAATGTGTGCTGTGCTCGGAAGGTGAGTTCTATCTAGTAGCTGAGGAAGTCATATGCAGTCTCCTCTGAACACTGGAAGCTCACTAAGTGCACTGGTGCTGCAGTAATTTATCCAAACGTGGCCCAGAGGAATGATGACTATAAAACAGCAGGCATACCACTCAGTTGGTCTAAGACAAAACCAGTAATAAAAGCAAGTGTCCAATAGTTTCTATTGTTTTGTTCCCCAAACTGATGGTTTGTTCTGTCCTTGGACTTGATTTCATTTTAATGATATTCTCCAAGGAGACAGTCAAAATAATCTTTTAAAAATATAAGTCAGATCATGTCACTCCTTTGCTTAACCCTCTCCCTTCCCACCCCATGGCTTTTCATTGCACCTAGAATAAAATGCAAAGTCCTTCAAGGTTCTGCAAGACCCAGCTCCTGCACTCTGTCCAACATCAGTTGTGACCTTTGATGACCATCCTCCAGCCATTCTGGATATTTTTTTCGGAATCTCCAGTGTTTAGAGTAGTCCCAGGGCATAATTGGTAGTCAATACATACTTGTTGAATAATTGAGTGAATGAATGAATATCAGAGTAACTGTTATCAAAATCAGCTACGCATTGGAATTACCAAGAAAACCATAAAATCTAAAGACTCTGAAACCCACCTCTAGAGTTTGTGGTTTAATTTCTGCTATGGAGTGAAACATTAGTATTTTTTAAAGAGTTTCTCAGGTGATACTGATATACAGGTAGAGACAAGAAACAGTGATCTGGAGGAAAGGATAATTGTTAGTAAATTACTAACATGGCTTGTTCAGAACCTAAAACTCTTGCCACCTGTCACTGTCATATAACCCTATGTATTCTCAAAAAATAAATACTTCCCTATTTATTGTTACGAGAGTCTGCTAGATTTCAAGTTACCAGTAGACACTGGCTGTTATGATACAATAAACCTTGGTTTAATTTTGTTTGCTCTGTGCTAGAATCACTAGGTTATGTTCCCGGAAATTTCTGACATGGAAAAGGAAGGGCCATTTGAATCTGTTTCATACGCTACAGCTTTGCTGATTAAAAATATCTGGGTCTCAGCCAAAGGTGTCGTCATGTTGGCTACATGAATATTGCAAACAAACCCCAGCACCCAGGCAGATCTGAAGTTCAAAGCTTATTTAGACTGGGAACACTTATTAAAGAAAATGTCATTTGCATTCAGAATAATGGCTTGTAAGTCTTGCAGCATTATTTTTCACCTAATCGGATTTGTCTTCTACAGAGCAAACTCAAAGGAGGAAATCTGGACATTTCGGCCTGGTGTATACACAGAGACCAGATGGCCGACAGGTACCAAGCTGGTTTTTGTAGTGGGGTTCACTGAATGAAAAAGACAAGTCTCTTTAAGACGACAATAAATTTCCCAAATGGCCTGTGTAAAATCTTTAAAAGTTGAAGGTAAAGGTTTGGGGTTACGTTGTCCTTAATATGAAAGGGGGATAAATGGAGCCAGGTGGGCTGCTATTTCAGGCCTGAGCAGAACTGTCTTCTGAAACTGTGAACATCATAAAAGAAACTGGGTGGAGTTTGGAAGCAGTAAATTACTGTAGAGTATATGTTGGAAGCACATACACATACTATCTACTTGCAAGGATCCTTTTGAAGGTGAGAGGCTGAGGTCTCAATTAGAGAGGATCAACCCTCAAAAGACTCTTTTAACTGTTGCAAGTGGAGAAATAGTTTCTTTTCTTAGACAGGAAGACACTAAAATCATATGAATTTTTTTCCCTTGTTCCCTTCTCACACTCAAATCCTAGTTCCACTACAGGTCCACAATTCATGAGCCTCAATTTCCAAATCCAAAAAATTCTTGAAAGTGAGTTTTTGTTTTCATAATTCATTTGAGGACAAAACTTGTCCTGAATTGACTTGAGGCTATTAATAATCTTTACATATTCTACTGAGTGTGAATATTCATGTTTCACCGGAGTCATGATCCTATGACTGATTGGGTGTTTCCTCAGACTTCCCTGGGGACGCTGCATGGTACTTGGTATATGATCCTTATTACCTTTCCAAAATCTGAAAAATATGAATACCAAAGTATATCTGGCTTACGTTAGGAATATGCCCAAACTTGTGAATTTACAAGAATGAAAATGCTGTCTAGGGTTGGTGGATTGGAGATGCCACACCTGGTACTTTTATTTTTCCCAGGCCAAAATGTGGCAGTAGCTATGGGTGTTTACAGGGAAACACACCTCTGAGGTAGTCTGAACAGAGTAGGAAGACCTTTTCACATGTTAAATGGTTCTTAATTCAGAAAATAGAAGGCAACATCTAGTCATGTATCCTGAAGGTTCTTTTTAGCACTCCAGAGCTGGTAAAAGTGGAGGCTAATATGAAGTTTTTACCGTTAAAAAAAATTATTATTCTTTGGGAAGCCTTCAAGCCAAACCCTGAGTGATGATTGTGATAAGATTTATGTAAACATCACAGAGATAAAAGGATTGGTCAATTGAACTGGGATTGAGCTGGGCTTGGTAATTATTCTGGACTGATATGTAACAGATTTATTTGGACTAGATTTGTAAGTTCCTTTCCTATGACGTGGTCAAAGTTGAAAATAAAATGAGTTGATTGCTTTGATTTTGCCTATTTGGAGTCAGTTGGGCAATTTTATATGCCTGAAAACAATTAATAAGAATTTCACTTAATTCAGAGGCCCTCATATGAAGAAAACATACACTCACACACACACTCGATTACATAAATGGAATTTTTGAATGTACTGAGTTCAGTTGTAACATCTGAGACAAGAACAAACACAGTGACATTTTTTACTCTGGCTCATTTGTTGGTTAGATTATTGACAGTTGGTGGTTGAACACTGTGGATGATAGATCCCCAAAAAATCTCAGCAGGAAACTGCAATTTATAATAAGAAGATTATTTTGCTCAGGATCTCCTCAGGGTGTGTTCGTTGTTAAGACGTTCACCACAAAGACTGTTTTTTTTTTTTTTTATGTAATGTGTTGAAAACTACAGTGCACTTACAGAGGTTATACATTTCTTTTCCTATGCCTCAACTGTAATCAGGCAAAGCCTTGTCTTGAATTATCACTCCTTTGGAAGAATATAGACATCCTAAAAACTTTTGAACTGGGAAGATTTTTGGAGATCACCTACCAATCTCTACGTTTTACAGGTGAGGAAATGAAGAGTGTTTATCATTTTCCCTGTTATATACTGAGATGATGAAACCCCAGGAAATGAAGCAAATTTTATTGTAACTATATGTTCTTCTAGTCTACTTGAAACCCAGTTTAGAAAAGTCTCTGAGCATCATGAAGGAGGAAGACTTTATAGTTAACTAAATATCTTTATTATGGGAAAGTTTCCCATATCCCACAGTATGCCTAGAATCTGTTAATCATTAAAAGTACACAGTTTATAATTTCATCTTTTTAGAGAATGCAGAAGGCCCTGTAGGACTACATTTGGTGAATTTTGCCAAGTCCTCTGACTTACATAATCTCTTTTAAGGTTCCCCAAAACTTTAGAAGTGGATAAGATAGATATTATTATTTTTATTATTATTACCTATGTTTTGCAGATGAGGAAACTGTGTTTCAGTAAAGGGATTGACTTAACTAAATAGTTTGCTGAGAGTTAAGATTTGAACCCAAATTCTGTATTTCTAAATCATGTGACCTTTTCACTTTACCATTCTTTCGAGTGACAAATGAGCTAGGTAAGTGAACACTCTAGTTTTATCAATAGATCAATTGGATGTTGACTTCTTCTCTCAACCTTATATGCATATAATAAAGATTTAGTAAACTTATCACCCACTCCGTAGCCTGTCCCAGCCTTTGTTCACGACGGTGATCAACTGTTTGGCAACAAGAAGCCAAAAACCTGAGAATCTTTCTGAGATTTCTCAACCTCAATTTGCCAGTGTTAGAGCTGAGTCTAAATTTATGTTTTCAACATGAATGATTTTTATTTTTTATCCTGTTCCCTGGCATTTATTTTTTATTCTTTTTTTGTATTATATACACACATTTAATTTTGGAGTAATTTTAGAATTACATAAAAGTTGTAGACAGTAGAGAGAATCCCCCTATACCCTTTACCCAGCTTCCTCTAATGTTAACATCTTATGTAACCATGGTACATTCATCAAAACGGAAAAACTAATATTGGCATTAAACTATTAACTAAACTATAGATTTTATTCAGATTTCACCAGTTTTTCCACTAATGTCCTTTTTTCTGTTCTAGGATCCAATCCAGTATATCAAATTGCATTTATTACTCATATCTCCTTAGTGTCTTCTAATCTGTGTCAGTTTCTCAGTCTTTCCTTGCTTTTTATGACCTTGATGCATTTAAAGAATATTCTGTAAAATGCCCCTCAATTTGGGGCTGATCGAGGTTTTTCTCATGATTAGACTGGGGTAGTGTATTTTAGGGAAGAATATCAGAGGTGAAGTGCCCTTCTCACATCAAGGGATACATGATGGCAACATGACTCATCACTGGTGATGTTGACCTTGATCACCTTGTGAAAATGGTGTCTGCCAGGCTTCTCCACTGTGAAGGTTCTATTTTTTTTCCTGTCCATACTCTATTCTTTGAAAACAAGTCACTAAGGTCAGCCAGCACTCAAGGGGAGAGAAATTAAGCTCCACATCTGGAAAGAGGAGTATCAAAGAATTTGTGGACATATGTTAAAACCACCACAGTAATTAATATATATTTTGGGGGAGTTACATTGAGGCTATTCAAACATCCTGTTTCTCCTAAAAGTTTCACCCACTAATTTTAGCATTCATCCATGGATCTTGCCTGCAGCAGTTATACCGTGGTGTTCTAATGTTGGTTTCCTATTTCCCTCGTTCCTTTTACATTTAGTATTTTGAATTCTTCTATAATACATATTTGTTGTCTTTTATTTATTTAATGAATCATGTATTTATATCAGTATGGACTTATGGATGTCTGTTCTATTCTTTGGCAAGTTATCCAATCCCACCATCATTTATTTATTGCTCAAATTGCTCTAGCTTTGGCCATGAGGAGCTACTAGAAGGCAGTGTTTACAGCTCTTTTTCTCTTTACCGTTACAGTTTCCTGACAATATTTTGAAGTTGAGTTTTCTCCTTGTCTCATCCTTCCGGGGTCCACTGACTCATTGTTAAGCATGTTTTCTTTCCTGGGAACTTCGTTCTAGGTCTCTCTGGCCTGAATGTGCTTAATTGTGGTATTCACTTCCTGTGCTGATGCTCAGCTCTGGAGCCAGACTTCTGTTCATCTCGAATCAAGAGGCATCATCTCTGGTGTGACTGAGGCAGAGAACGGGTTCTGTGGTTCTGCATTGCCACTGCTCCATTGTCCGCGGTTGAGATACTTACAGAAGACAGAAGATAACATAAACCTAGCCTCCCTATCTTTACATTTTAGATACTTTTGATGAAAATAGTTCTAAAATATATCATGGATTTTCCAAAGCAAAATGAACATGATAGATCTTTTTTATATCTCAAGATAGTATCAAGGACATTTTTAAAAATTCCATTTCTAGGAAAGAAGGTCCTCAAGAACATTTGATATGCATAATGCTGTTTTTACTTATAACGTGAATGTCCCCTGGATCCCACAAGGTAGTAGATCTTTTTTTTTTTGCGGTACACGGGCCTCTCACTGTTGTGGCCTCTCCCGTTGCGGACCACAGGCTCCGGACGCACAGGCTCAGCGGCCATGGCTCACGGGCCCAGCTGCTCCGCGGCATGTGGGATCTTCCCGGACCGGGGCACGAACCCATGTCCCCTGCATCGGCAGGTGGACTCTCAACCACTGCGCCACCAGGGAAGCCCAAGGTAGTAGATCTTAAATGAGGTCATTCTAACCATTGTGTCCAAGTCCGCTGAATCAGTAGTGCCCACTTGTCAGGTGACAGGGTCTCAGCTCTTTCCCTCAAGGGAGGGTTGCCTTTCATAGCATTCACACCCCTCCCAGCTTCTTCATCCTCTGCTCCAGCTGCTCTCACTTTCTCTTGTGATTATTGCTGTGGATCTACTCATTGCCTGTACTTCCTACACTGGTCTGTTAATTGAATAATGCATCAAAATCATCATTTATTAAATCATTTATTAAGCACCTACTATTCGCCGGGCACTTTTCTATAGACTTGGGCTACACTAAACAAAACAGACAAAAATCCCTGCTCTCCTGGGGTATTCAAGTCAGGGGAGGTGGAAAATAGGTGATATAAATCTCCTTGGGATGCTCTGTCTGCTACTACTGCTCTAAGTACCTTGCAGGTCCATGGGCCTCTGGATGTCAGGCTCTTAACTTTCTGTCTTTGACTAGCATCCACCTTTTAGTGTTCCTAAAGCAGAGTTGCTAGGACTCCTGAATATATATTTATAACCTTTCAGGGATGGAATAAGAGGAATTAGATGCCGCCCTCATGGTCTATCCCAGAAAAATTGCTTACTATCAGCACATCATGTTCTGTTCTAAACCAACTTTTAAAATAATGGCGATTTTTCCATGCAAGGGCCCCATGCAACTTGAATTCTGTGACCATCTCTCTCTCATTCTGTCTCACATGGAGACATATGTCCAATCTCCAGTTATGTTATAGAGCCCTTGTTCTTCCCATGACATAGTTTTGCACAATTAAAATCTTGGAAATCTGTTAGATACCAGTGATGGCATCACCTAAATTCATACAAAGCATAATTGAGCCTCAGCTTTGCCCCAGCTGTCAAAGATATGCATCAAAGAGTAAATGTCTTCTTGATACTATACATAGAGAATCCTAAAGATGCTACCAGAAAACTACTAGAGCTAATCAATGAGTTTGGTAAAGTAGCAGGATACAAAATTAATGCACAGAAATCTCTTGCATTCCTGCACAGTAATGATGAAAAATCTGAATGAGAAATTAAGGAAACACTCCCATTTACCACTGCAACAAAAAGAATAAAATACCTAGGAATAAACCTACCTAAGGAGACAAAAGACCTGTATGCAGAAAAATATAAGACACTGATGAAAGAAATTAAAGATGATACAAACAGATGGAGGGATTTACCATGTTCTTGGATTGGAAGAATCAACATTTGGAAAATGACTATACTACCCAAAGCAATCTACAGATTCAATGCAATCCCTATCAAAATACCAATGGCATTTTTTACAGAACTAGAACAAAAAATTTCACAATTTGTATGGAAACACAAAAGACCCTGAATAACCAAAGCAATATTGAGAAAGAAAAACAGAGCTGGAGGAATCAAACTCCCAGACTTCAGACTATATTACAAAGCTACAGTAATCAAGACAGTATGGTAACTGGCACAAAAACAGAAATATACATCAATGGAACAGGATAGAAAGCCCAGAGATAAACCCATGCACATATGGTCACCTTATCTTTGATAAAGGAGGCAAGAATATACAGTGGAGAAAAGACAGCCTCTTCGATAAATGGTGCTGGGAAAACTGGACAGCTATATGTAAAAGAATGAAATTAGAACACTCCGTAACACCGTACACAAAAATTAACTCAAAATGTATTAAAGACCTAAATGTAAGGCCAGACACTATAAAACTCTTAGAGGAAAACATAGGCAGAATACTCTATGACATAAATCACAGCAAGATCCTTTTTGACCCACCTCCTCGAGAAATGGAAATAAAAACAAAAACAAGTGGGACCTAATGAAACTTAAAAGCTTTTGCACAGCAAAGGAAACCATAAACAAGATGAAAAGACAACCCTCAGAATGGGAGAAAATATTTGCAAATGAGGTAACTGACAAAGGATTAATCTCCAAAATATACAAGCATCTCATGCAGCTCAATATCAAAAAAACAAACAACCCAATCCAAAAATGGGTAGAAGACCTAAACAGACATTTCTCTAAAGGAGATATACAGGTTGCCAACAAACACATGAAAGAATGCTCAACATCACTAATCATTAGAGAAATGCAAATCAAAACTACAATGAGGTATCACCTCACACTGTTCAGAATGACCAACATTGAAAAGTCTACAAACAACGAATGCTGGAGAGGGTGTGGAGAAAAGGGAGCCCTCTTGCACTGTTGGTGGGAATGTAAACTGATACAGCCACTATGGAGAACAGTATGGATCTTCCTTACAAAACTAAAAATAGGACTACCATATGACCCAGCAATCCCACTACTGGGCATATACCCTGAGAAAACCATAATTCAAAAAGAGTCATGTACCACAGTGTTCATTGCATCTCTATTTACGATAGCCAGGACATTGAATCAACCTAAATGATCATCGACAGATGAATGGATAAAGAAGATGTGGCACATATATACAATGGAATATTACTCAGCCATAAAAAGAAATGAAATTGAGTTATTTGTAGTGAGGTGGATGGACTTAGAGTCTGTCATACAGAGTGAAGTAAGTCAGAAAGAGAAAAATAAATACCATATGCTAACACATATATATGGAATCTAAAAACGAAAACAAAAAATGGTTCTAAAGAACCTAGGGGCAGGACAGGAGTAAAGACGCAGATGTAGAGAATGGACATGAGGACACAGGAAAGGGGAAGGGTAAGTTGGGACGAAGTGAGAGAGTGGCATGGACATATATATACTACCAAACGTAAAATAGATAGCTAGTGGGAAGCAGCCGCATAGCACAGGGAGATCAGCTCGGTGCTTTGTGTCCACCTAGAGGGGTGGGATAGGGAGTGTGGGAGGGAGAAGCAAGAGGGAGGGGATATGAGGATATATGTATATGTATAGCTGATTCACTTTGTTATACAGCAGAAACCAACACACCATTGTAAAGCAATTATACTCCAATAAAGATGTTAAAAAAAAAAGTGAATGTCTTCTATAAATTGCCTGTGTCTAGGAGTTCCTTTTTTCTTTTCTAATTTTTTCTGGGTTGGCAAACCGTATTATTAATGTTGTTAGACTTCTATATAAAGTAAGAGTAAATAGTTGTAGAGAAAGCTTAAGTGGTTCTCTTTTAAGAAATGTGCGTGGAATTAGAATCTTGGTTTTGTATTGTTCAGAGACTTGCTTTTAGGTTTCCCTTACCCTTTCTTCCTTCTGGTTCTGATTCTGTTGATAGGTATAGTTTCTGGTGAGTGAAGTATACTCAGTAAGTAATTCATGTGGCATATTTCAAAACATTGGCATCTGGTATTGAGTGAGGGCCAGGACTAGAACTTCAAAAGTTTGGGAGCTTTTGTCTAGGATTTCTGGGGATTCTCGATTCTAGGGCAAATCCTTGAGTCTCTCTGTCTTTATATTTAAACACAGCACTACAACGGTCTTCAGATCTTTCAGGTGTGACCGTTTCTACTTTCTTACTTTAACTTCAAAGGCATCTTCCAAGTTTACTGAAGGGAACACTTTACTGTAAAGAAACCAAGTGGCAAATCTGGACTCTCAGGGAGGCCAACTGATTCCAAATCTTCTGTCCTTTACATTACTCTTAACTGGGACATAAATATGTATTCTTATATATATTACAGTAGTATTAGAAAAATAAGCAAATTAAAATCAAAAATTTGAAAGGAAGGTATTATTTTATCCAAGAGAATGACATATCTCCTTGTTACCCACAAAGTATCCTCGGCAGACAGTTGGGATCTTGGGGTCATGTTGGCTCTCCATCCTGTGAGGCATGAGGAAAACGGGTTTAATATGATGGTGTAGAAAAGTGGCTGAATGAAAATTGAATCCCACTTTAGCAAACAGAACCATATTTATAAACTTTGTAATGTTTGTTTTCATATTTGTGTAGCCCTTGACTTTTACATTCCAGATTAAATACAGAGAAGCAAAGAGAGGCAAGAAAAGAAGAAGGAGAGAGACAGAGAGAGAGAGAATGTTGTGAGGAAAAACTGCTCAAGAAAAAAAGTTTTTAAGCTCAATTATGTAGGCTCACGAGGTTTATATCATTTCGACATGCTTTGAGTAAGTATCTAAATTGAAACAGAGCTAGAAATTGTTTGATGTTTGATCACTAAATTTAACCTATTTTTTGCATTATGCATGTTGCCATGTTGCTTTACCAGTACTTTGCGTCCCTGGGGACAGTTTCTCATCTTTAGGGTGTCTTCTCCTGTGGTTAGGAAAACAAATGTCACTCTGTTGTGTGAAGAGTTCTGTGGGACTTAAGGCCTGTGAACGTGTCAGGTCAGGGCATGAGTGCATTTGAAAGAGCACCTTACTCTTCTTGTCTGCACTACAAAAACATTTCATTTCATTCCATCACTTCAAATGAGGCGATTTCAAAACTCTGTTTCTCAAAGTATGACAAATTAGTATTGTGTTCAGTATGGTGGCGGATAGAGGATAAACACAGAAATGTATACTTATGTGGAAAACTATAGTCATCAACTGACTCCTATTATTTTGGTTAAGTTTACTAACAAGTAAACTCTTTACATCTTCAGCAGAGACTGAGTTGCTCTGACCATCCTCCAAACACTTCTCCTTCAGGAGGGATCTGAACATGGATTTGAAGACAGCATCCAGGGGGATGTGCTTCCGGTAACCTCCCCAGATCTGACCTCAGGCAGATGTTCCATCCTGTCCTCTGGAATTCTTTGCCCTCTGTAGTTTGCCCTAGGACCTTGACCTTCAGGCAAAGCTTTGAGATCTTTTCCATCTGACTTTTTCTCTCTGTGCAAGTGTAATAGTGGAGGGGGGTGGGCATTGTTTTAAATAATTTGATGTTGTTTCATGTGGTTAATTATTATTGTCCTGTTTCTTCTAATGCATTTTCGTTAACATTTTATTGTAGCCTGAGGCTAGTTAAAGTCCAGGAGAAACTTTTATAAACCCACACCCCTTCTCTTCCAGTTCTCCATCTGCACTCACTAACTGGTTCGCTATGGGTCAGTTGCAGAACCTGCAAGTAATGAAGATTTTAGGACAGCTGACTTTATTTTTAGTGGAATAGGAGCTAAACTTTGATCAATAAAACAGCCATAAAAGAAAAAAAAACACATGAGTTTCTTTTGATTCTCAGTTTTTTCAGTGAGGAAATACAGCCATAATCATGTTGAAATTCTCTCTCTCTCTTTTTTTTTTTTTTTAAACACAGCAGGCTGCAAGGCTTGTGACCTTGAGCCATGGAATTAGAAAAGCTTTCTCTCTATTCTCTTAGATTTCCAACAGTGGTTGAGTTTATACAATACAAGCAAATTGATACCTCTGTTAAGAAATGTAGGAAACTTGAAAGAAACAGAGCAGGTGAGCTGGAGCCTGGATCAGATAGAAAAGGTACTGGAAGATCTTTATTTAAGTCCCGGGAACTCTCTCATCTGGTGGCCCAGCCTCATGTTGGACCCCTTTCCAAACTCCCTACTCCTTTTCTGTCTCTTTCCCATCCTCACTTCTCCTAGCACCCATTTACAGCATTAGAACTTGATGTGATGCTTCCACTATTTATGTAATTGCTTCGACTAGTAAACACCTGACTTTGTTTTCCTGAAACTCCTCCCCTGAAATTCACTTGTCCAAGGGACTCTACTCGTGGTTCCCATCTTGTTTCCTGTCTCTGTTAACCATAATGTCCAGAGTTTTTAATACTAGTAACTTCACCCAGACTTATATTCCTGAATACATGCTTTTTTGATAGTTTCGCTTTCATCTTCTTTAGGACTATCACTCCACGATAATCTGGCTAGAGTGGCTCAGATAAAAGCGCTTTTAATCCAGTTGCCATGGATGGGTACTCTCCATCTGAAGCCACCCTCTTAATCTCTGCCACCTGCAGGCTGGGTGCTAGGACTTGGGGTGTCCCAGAAGCCTCCTTCCCACAGTATTTGGCCCTTCTTGTCCATGGGAAGAGCTGGACTCTCTCTGAAATGATTTAATTAAATGGATGACCTCTATTCTTGGTCCTGTTATGGTTAAGCAGTCACTTTTTGAGAATTGGTGAGAGCTGATCCTGAGTATCTTCTTACATCCTTTCCTTCCTATTGAGTTCATAGGTGTCCTCCTTAACAACTTAGTATTAATGGAAGCCTTCACTAAGATTCACCAATGACCACTAACAAATATTGGGCACTAACACATATTTTATTTGTAATACAAAGCATTATGACAGGTGAAGTAGGGGAGAGAAGAAGTTATTCAGAAGTAAAAATTTACCTTGGCCCTTCCTGCTTTCAAAAAGCTTAACTTCTAATTGGGAAGACAACTTAGGTAGAATTTTCTAAGAACTGAACAAGTTGTAGTGATTAAAAATGAAACTGGAGTTTGGAGAAGGGAGAGCAGATCATTTGTGGTGGCTTGGTCCAGAAGTTCTTCATAAAGGAGTCTGGGACTTAAACTGGCCATTGAAAAATGTGGAGAGTTCCAAGAAAAGGGGAGAGTTTTGTAAAGGTATATTTTTTCAGCATGGTTTCTATGTCCAATGTTCATTTTCCTATATGTTTCTACTTTATATCCATATATCCATTGCATTATTGTAGGTTGACTTTGATCACAGGTTCCAGGAGGTAAAAAATAAATTTTCTTTCACTTTTAATTATAAATATAATTGGTGAAAATAGTAAATAATGAAATTGTAGTTTCTAGCTGTCTTGTATAACATTTGAAGTAAGTGTTCTGGGATTTGAATTATTTTAACTTCTTTTTTAATTTAAAAAAGAAGAAACAAAAATTTATTTCTGGAAAGCACAGAAAATTTACAAAGAGGAAAATAAAAATGTCTATAATCTCTCCAGAGAGATAAAGAAAAAAATTTTTTATTGAAATACAGTTGATTTACAATAAAACTAATATATTAGTTTTAGGTATACAACATAGTGATTCATTTTTATAGATTACACTCCATTTAAAGTTATTATAAAATATTGGTTATATCCCCTGTGCTGTACAATATATCCTTATAGCTTATTTATTTTATACATTGCAGTTTGTACCTCTTAATCCCCTCCCCCTATTGTACCCCTCCCCACTTCTCTCTCCCCACTGGTAACCACTAGTTTGTTCTCTGTATCTGTGAACCTGTTTCTGGTTTTTTTGGCCATGCCACATGCCATGTGGGATCTCAGTTCCCCATCCAGGGATGGAAACTGTGCCTCCTGCATTGGAAGCATGGAGTCTTAACCACTGGACCTCCAGGGAATTCCCTGTTTCAGTTTTTAAACTAAACGTTTGGTAGGTTCCTGGAAGGATGGTCATGTACCATTAGACTGGTTGTGCACTTCATAGCCCTGACACCCATACTTGGGACGTATCAAATGTATCAAATGTATTCATATATGTATTCATGTAACCTATTTTCATTTATTTCATTTTCATTTATTTTATTTCATTTTCATTTATTATGTAAAATAAATAGGTATCTCAAATATATTTTTAAATAACTAACTGTATTTCATTTTTTAATGTATCAAAATTTTAAACAAATTTCCTACTATTTGACATTTGGAATTTTTTCAATTTTTCAATCTAAATTAACGTCATAATGAACATCTTTGTAGGACAGGATATATATTTGAACTTTACTGTAATATTGTTCCTCAGGTTGAATACTTAGAACGAGACTTGGTAGGAATAACGATCAGAGCGTTTAAAGATATTTATGTTGGAGTTTAAGATAACTCATAAAAAGTGTTCAAACCATAAGTGTACAGCTTATTAAAGCAGCATCTAGAACCAGAAGTAGCATATTACTGGAATCCCACAACCCCTCCTTGTGTTCCTCTTTAAGGTAACCACTACATTGGCTAAGGGTAACCACTACATTGACTTCTAGGACCATAAACTATTTTGCCAGCTTTTGTACTTTATACAGATGGAGTCATAGAGTGTTCATTGTTTGTGAGGTCCATCCATATCACGGCATATAGTTGAGGATCGTTTGTTCCACTCCTGCTAGAATTCCATTGTAGGACAATACCACAATTTATCTATCCATTCTACTACTGAAAAACATTTGATAGTTTGCAGTTTTGGACTGCTACGAATAGTAGTGCCAAAAAGACTCAGTACCTGTCTTTTGGTGAACATATGTAGGAATTTCTGTTAGGCATATGCCGAAATAGGGAGTTGTTGGGTTGTAGGAAATGCAAATATTCAGCTTTAGAAAACTGCCAAACTATTTTATAAAGTGTTTTTTATCTATTTACCTTTCTAATAGCAATGTGAGAGTTCTGGTTGCTCCACATCATTACTTGTATTGTCTGTGTTAGCCATACTGTTAGTGTGCACTGATATTTCATTGTAGTTTTAATTCAGGTTTTTTTGTTTTTTTTCTGATGGTTAACGTAAGCACCTTTTCATGTGTTCACAGTTATTGGCCATTTGGAAATCCTCTTGTGAAATAATCTGTTCAAGTCTTTTGCCCATTTTTCTAATAAGTTTTCTGTCTTTTTCCTACTGGTTTATAGGAGGGACTTCAACATTTTGTTTAAAGATCCTCTTCAAAACTTGAGTGGCATGCACAAATATTTAATCTGTTGTGCACTAGGAAGAAGAGATAGTCCCCAGAATTCACATAAGCAGAAAGGAAACCTGTTGTGTGAAGAGAACCAAAAGGATTTACTTTAGATTTTAGAGCATATTTTAATTCTGGTATGAAATTTTAAAAATAATGCTTTCTATAAAATCCCTGATGTCTCATAGTGCATGAAACAAAGTTCAAAAATATAGATGTTTATCCTGACATTTAATTTAAAAATATTTTAAAAAATCAAATTGTGTGAATGTTCCAGTCTGGCAATCTGGAAGTAAAATGACGAGGAAACAATTTAAAATTCTCTAAAGAAGAAATGAAGAAACAACTTATTCTAAAAATGTTCAAGCTTCAAAATGTATCTCTATTTAGATGGTGATGATATATCCAGGGATATATAGCAGATGTGCTGGCCTGTTTCCAAGCCCTGCTTGGAGGTTTTGAGTCAAGGAAGACCGTTACATTATGTGTGAAATGCCACTTCAGTTCAGAGTCTGCCAGTAAATTGGAAATACCAACTTCATAGTCTTTTCGGGCTGATTAGTGGGAAAAGCATTCCCAGGTGCAAATATCCACAAGTTTAAATCATTTTTAAGAAAAAAAGGGCAGGAAACATCATACAATCCATCCCTGCACTCTTCTAAACACTGTAGGCTGTATGATTTTGTATTTCTAAAACCACGTGGGTTTAAGGGCCATAATATTCCTCTTTCCCAAGGAAAAAAATAATTCTATGTCATTTTTAAATTTTACTATGTAAATTCTGTGGGTAAAAAAGGTTGTAGTTAAGAGTTAAGTAGAGTGGGGGTATTCCCTAGCGGTCCAGTGGTTAAGACTCAGTGCTTTCACTGCCAGGGCCCGGGTTCGATCCCTGGTGGGGGAACTAAGATCCCACAAACCACGTGGCACAGCCAAAAAAAAAAAAAAAAAAAGTTAAGTGGAGTGGACTCTCACTAGTCCACTTGGGCGTTCTTCCAAAAAAAATCTTTACAAATTGTACAACTTTGGTTTGGACAAACTACCGTGGAAGACTCTGTTCATTACTTTCTTAGCTGTGAAAGGAACATTATCATCAAATATTAGGCATAATGTATGTGTGAGCTTGTATCGGGCAGTCTTTGAAGCATTAGGAAAGGGTATTCTGTGGAGATAAGACCAAAGAGAGTTTCATGCGTGTGTGCTGAATCTTTGTGCATCTGGCTTAACTCTTGGTCTCTTTTTCTTTCTTGTGGAGCAGAGCAGTTTTTACTGGTTTGTGGAAAGGTCAAAAAAAAAAAAAAGAAAGAAAGAAAGATATTTTAACTTGATAATAAAAGGCAAATAAGAGGACATATAAACAAATAGTGAAGGAACAAAAGTGTTTTTTTCTACCATCAAGAATTTCCTGAAGAAATCACAGAATCCACTCAGGTAATCAGTACCTTATTAGGTTCATTTCTGTGAAATCTTACCTAAGTTCACATAGGAAACTTCCTAAATACACACCAAAGCACAAAACTTGGGCCACCATCAATCCCACAGGATAAAAATTTGGGGGTGACTCTTAGGGAAATGTTGGTTGACTTGACTAGAAGAACAGCTGCTCTTTATGGATTTCATCAACTCATGTGATTTCATCAGCAAATGTTGCCTTTCTTTCTTCTGTGGACTTTTGACCTATAATGATCATCAATTTAAGATCAAGGCACATGACCCACCATTATCGTTCTGGGACTTATTATAGAAAGAAAATAAATCAAGAAAAGAGGAGTGAGGTCCAGATTAACAAAGAGCATCCTATAGAAGAGATCAGTGGGGACTTTGTGTGATTTAACTAGGGCTAAAATGATTTCTAAGTGATAAGAGTAAATCAGGTGTCAGGTATTTGAGGCTTTTGCATTGGAACGGAAGTATCCTCTTTTTTAAGTTTTGTAAACAAATAAGGACAATATTATAGTATTGTATGTTACTTTTCTTTGAGTGCTCAATAAACATAAATATTTTTTCCAGATATATTTTTATAACTATAAGAGGATACTTTAAGTCATGAGGTTGGTATTCATGAGTGGCTTGTGGAAACAATATCATTATTTCCAATCATGCCTCATGCCTGTCTAGGCATGAATTTCAATCCTTGCGCATAATGACTATATGAACAAGATGGATCAAAAAGACCATTACTGACTATATTTGAAAAATAACTCTTCAAATTAGAAAAAAAACTAAAAAGAAGAAATGAGGGAATAGTTTATTTGAAATGTACCATTTTAATCGTGTCTTCTGTCTACAGTGCCCACAGCACGGAGATCTAATCAGGCAATTTTAAACTAGCTTTTTAGGCACTTTATAAAAGCAAGCTTTAAGGTAACCACAGAAGTAGAGAAGCTAGATTTGATCATAAATCTGAGAAAATACTAACTTCAGATTTTCTCTTTGTGCTGAGAAGGTTTCAGATAATATTTCCTCCGAAGCACAGAGGTACCTGAATTACCTTGCGTAAAAATAAATGCCTGACTCGTGCCATTCTCGTGCTGGAATGTATTTAGTTAATTTCTCTTTATCTTCTGGATTAAGCTCAGACTCCTTAGTCTGACACTCAAGAGCCTCTGTAATCTAGATTTCCATTCTTATTTCTTATTATTATCACTCATTCTTAAAGTATGGTCCTCGGATCACATGTACCAAAATAAAACCGAATGCTTATTCAAGTTGAAACTCAAGCTCTTCAAATAATCCTTATACAGGTTAAATGCTGACATCTCCTATTCTGTATGAGCCCTATGCACCAACAAATGCAATCTGATGCCCCTAACATGCTTTCTGGGGTTCTGTCCTTGGCCTCTGGCTCATAATACTCTAGGCAAGTCTTTTCTTTCTATTTTATTGATCAGTCAAGACACAGCTCTGTTCTTATATCCCTCATGAAAACATTTTGGGGTGGTTTCTTTTGAGCCTGATTTTTTTCTATCCATAAAAGAGGATAATAATAAAATAAAAGGATTATTGTGAGATAATGCAATTACTACAATTAAAATCCGAGTCCCACAGCTCACAGATGGTACTACCAGTGTGATTTGGGATTAAGATCCAGGTTTGAGTGATTTCAAAGAAATTCATGCTCTTGCATGCTGTTGCCCCTAAAAACATAAGTATGTTGACTGGTTGAGTTGGTTACTGGTACCCCTTCCATCCATTTTACTCAGCCAGAGATGCTACAAACACGTGGACTTGAGGACAACTGGTGAACTCCTCGTTTTTGCAAGATAGGAGTCAAATGGGGAGCTTTAAATAACATTTTCCCAGAAGGTTAATATATTTAAAAATACAGCAGAAAATATTGGTCTTTCAGAATTTGCAGGGGTACCTCCTTCTAATTGCATTTGTAAGCTCTAGGAAAACTCTGGAGCCCCTGAGTATGTTTAGGGTTTTGTGAGTTCATGTAGATCCTAGTGTCATACAGACCTGGGCCAGCATCTGGTCCAAGGGAGAGAGGGATAAATGGAATTCAGACTCTCCTCAAATGCTTCTAGATCTGGCTAGACTACCTAAAGCAGAAGGAGGTAGGTGAAAAGGTTTGAAATAAAAGTTGCTCTAGAGGGGATCTATAATAAATCAAGGTCTCTTACCAGAAAGCAACTAACAACAGTTAACATGCACACATAGATCTGTTCAGGATGGGCTGATGACACTTAGATGTAGCTGGCAATGGGCTTCTTTAGGCTGTGGGAGACTCCCTAATCCCAAGTTTCTAAACCATTTTATTTACTCCCACAATAGTTTTTGCTAATAATATTTGGTTCTGCACGGGTACCTCAGCATCATCTCTTAGCCTCCTCCTTTCTCAGACAAAAAGACATTTCCGAAGAGCTTTTACATTTCCTTCGGCTGGTCCTTTCAGTGTACTTCCTTAATAGCCTCACTTTATGGACGTTTTAATTTGAAAATGTAAATACGAAACAAATACCTTTTGGATGAGGAAATTTACAAGCAAAATTCTTACAGTGAAACTGTTAATTCCCTAGAATAGGGAGGAGAGGAATCGAACATTTACTTACTTGCAAATTCAGTTAAAAAAATGGGAAAAGGCTATTTGAAGTAGTCACACAGGGAAAGCATGTGAGCTCAACCTCTTGGAGTCTGAGACATGACCCTGGAAGGTAACTGAATGTGGGGAAGTCTTTCCAGGGAACACTTGACACTCACTCACACTCACTCGGAAAAGAGCTTTTCCGACAGAAAGTCAAAGGACTCTATCTAGGCCACTGCACACTTAGGGGCATTACCTGTTTTCAAACGCTAAGAGTTTGCCTGAGGAGAGAAGGGGTAGCCAAGTGAATGAGCCAAGACTGACTTAAATGTGGGTGAGGAATCATGTCAACAGACGATCATATTACCCATAGTCAGTCCATTCGACACAAACATCTTCTTGGGCTCCTGGAACTAGGAAATGTGAATTCACTTAATGAGATACAGGATTGTCTGGTTTGTCTTGGATTTCCTTATTATAAAATAGAGAGAGACACTCAGAGTTGGAAGAACCCTTCAAGATTTTCTGAACCTGATCTCCGGTGGCCTTGGCCTGCAGGGGCTTGAAGCAGGATTTCGGTTCCCCGGCCGAGACAGAAGTCAGGCAGTGACAGTGAGAGCGCTGAATCCTAGCCACTAAAGCACCAGGGACAGTGGCCAGTGACAAGGCCCTGGTCCGTCGGCTTTGTAGACATGAGTTTCCACATAGAGACGGAAAGTAGTGAAACAAGTAGAGTGTTTATTAGGAGGAAAAGAGTACAGTAGGCGTGGATAGACACACGGGTGGGCTCCGACAGAGTTGTGCCCTCGTGGAGATTGAATCACTTCTATGGGGCATTTCTTCTGAGTTTTCTCTGGCCAATCATCTTGCTTTGTCTGGCTCTGAGTCCATATTTGCTTTATCTCAGGGTCCTCCCCTGTGTGCGTGTGCGCATCTCTTAGCCAAGATGGATTCTTGCAAAGAGGCCTATGGGTAGGCTGACATCACCTACTATGAGGTGGCGCCCCCTCCATTTTTGGCCCCCAAGGAGCCTTCCTGCACATGTGTAGTTGGGAAGGTCTCCTTGACCTCGAGAATGAGAAATATATGGCTTCTTTATCTCTCATCTGGGCAGGGCTCATCTCCTCTCTGCCCCTGCCATTATGTTTGTCTTGGAGTATCTGTCCACAGGGGACAGACTCCAGCTGCTCAGCCTGGAGCTCATCTAGCTCCTGCCTCACACCATTCCACATCTCCCTCCTTTTCTATCTTCAAATCTCTCATTTAGTGTGCTGTATTTTTTAATTTCTGGAATTTCTACTTAGTTGTTTTTTCAAATCACTTCCTCTCCTTTAGCTTTGGAATCTGATAGATTTGGGTTTAATCTTTCTTTATGAATTGAATGGTTGCATCCCCCCAACTTCATATGTTAAAACCCTGACCCTAGTGTGGGTGTATTTGGAGATGGGGCCTCCAGGGAAGTAATTAAGGTTAACTGAGGGTCGTAAGTGTGGAGTCCTGATCCGATAGGATTAGTGTCCTTATAAGAGGAGACACCAGAGAGCTAGTGTTCTCTCTCTGTCTTTCTCTCTCTCTGTCTCTCTCTCTCCTCATTCCCCTAGACCTCCCAACTGTGTGTACACACGGAGGAAAGAAGACAGTCATCTGCAAGCTAGGAAGAGCGCTCTCACCAGAAACCAAATCGGCTGGAACCTTAATCTTGGACTTCAAGCCTCCAAACTGTGAGAAAAAAAATTTCTGTGATTTAAACCACTCAGCTGGTATTTTGTTATGGAAGCCAGAACTGATTGATACAATGTCATTTCTTTTATCATCTGTGAGATCTAAAGACTCAAACTCTCTGAGCCACAGTTTTGTCAACTGTGAAACTGTCTAATGACGTCCAACTCCAAGGGCAGTTGTAAGGATTGAATGGAAAAAAATGCTCACTTATAACAGAGACATAATAAATTTTACCTTACCCTTCCCTTCTCTATGTTTGGACATCTCCAGAAATGAGGGCCTACTATACTCTCAGGCAGCTAATTTTATTTTTGGACAGCTCTGATTTTTTTAAATCCCTTCTTCTGATTATGTCATTTGTGTTCTTAAACCTCTAGACACACACAGTGAGAGGGAGTGTTTGGGACCAAAAAAGAAGCCCTCTCTTATCTTCCATATTTCTGAACCAGTTGAAAAATAAAGCACAGGTGTCAGACAGACATCAAGACATCAGCTACCTTGGTAAAACTGATGGGCAATAACAGCTTGAGACGGAGCCTATGTGGATTTCCAATGCTCAGTTGGACCTGCTAACCACCAGGTCACAAGTGCAGTAGGAACCCTTTCCCCACACAGGGTCAGAGGCTGCCCCAGGAACAGACCCAAGGTACCCCATCTGCCAGGAAAGACAGCAGGGCAGAGCTGAGCATGCTCAGTCCTCTCTCCCCAACTTGCTAGTCAGATAAATCATTTCTTCTCCTTGGTGAGGAAGGAGGGAAGGGGGGAAGGAGGGCTACACATGTTACTTCAATACCATTCATGCCTGGGAGTAGAGGTTCCCCCACAGAAACATTAGGAGGAGGGAAAAGGGATTTCCCTAACCATAACTTCAGTTTCCAGAAATAAAATGTGACTTAAATGTTGAAGAAAAATGTGAAGGCCCAGCATGTGCTGCCGTGTCTTAATATTAAGTCATGAAGGGAAACCCAAAACTGTACAGGAGAACACGGAAGTACTTAGGCCGTGCAGTATCAGTATCAGCTGGTGTCAGACCTCAGTAAACACAGGTAGCTGGGAGGGAAAGTGCAGAGTAGGGCTGAATTAAAAGCAGATTGAGAGGACCAACAGGTAAGATTTGTGTACAAGGCTGTGAGGAAGGGAGATATGTACTCAGGAAAGTCTAGAGGAAGTAACCTCCAACTAACAGAAGTAAAGGAAAAGAAAAAAAGTGGGGTGGAGATTTTTTAAAAGTAAACTAAAATATGAAAGGAAAAATTTTAAAGATAAAAAACTAAAATGTAAGGAAAGACAATCTTCTGGCTAGAGCAGCTATTTATAAATATATATGTGGAAGAGATAATATAGGCATTTCAAGGAAAAGTTAAATTAAGGGAAATTTAGCACAAGCTAGAAAGAATCAAGTCAAAAACTGAAAGTTAGGTTAAAAGGAAGTAAAATTTTTTATAAAAATTTGAAATGTTCCCTTTTCATCCTACCCTTTATATGCTTTTTCATTGTCAAGGTTATTTGATGCACCTTAGCTATTTAGTGTTGGAAATAGTCAAATTATTAATTTGTCACATGATCATGGATGTTAAAAATGGTTCTGCAAAGGTGCCCACATTTTGTATCATTTTCATTGAATCTAAGTTGTCATCAGTTGTAAAATGTGATACGTTTACATACCCAAAGGAAAAAAAAATGCTGCCTGTTAAACTCAGATACACAGTCAGATTGTAAGATGCTTCAAGATCTCAGAAGTGGTGAAATGGGACAAAATGCATTTTAAAATTGATGAAATACAATATTTTATTTTCTTAGTAGCATTTATCAGAAGTTGAAATGATGTTATTTGTTTATTACATCAAGTTTCTCTGTCTCCTTCCTTGAGAATTTAAGTTCCTTGCAGGCAGGTACTTTGCCTGCCTTTTTCATGTATGAAAAATGCTGTATATGTCTAGGACAGTATATACACGTGATGGAGAATACTGTTTGATTACTGGCTGTTCTTGCACAAGGGAGTGAGGGAAGAAGAGAATAAGAAACTGGGATGCATTTGGTACTTTCACTCATTTACTCAAAGAAGATATTCTTCCTAAATTCATTCTCCTACTCAAAAATATTTTAGGTATTCCCACCTCTTAGCAGGACAGAGTACCCCTCCATCACCACCACCACCACCACCACACACATTTTCTTCCAGTACTTGGCTTATCCCTCCATTTCATCTGGGGTTATGCTTTAGCTTCGGGGAGTAATGTGACCATTGTGCATAGCTGAAATACCATAGGGATCCTCAGGAAGGTTCCATATTGAAGAATGACAACATCTCAGAAATTCAAGCAATAGCCAAGTTTTCCCTTAGGGTAAGAGCAGATCCTGGTTTCTTTTGATGGGCACCAGATGAAAGAATTGGCATATATTTAGGGGCCATGTATCTGAAAAATATATGTCTCTAAATCCTGAAGTCACACAGAGTGTGAGAGATGCTTTCACTAGGGGTGAGGCCGTTGCAGAAGCAGCTGATCCACGTCTCCCATTGCAAAGGCCTGTGCTCTTTCAGTGCAAGGCAGGTGAACCACATACAGTATTCAGATCTTTTATTCCTTTTCTTTTTCTTTCTATATGCACATAGTGGAAGCAGAATATGTTCTAAGCACACAGAATGCCATCCCACAGATCATGTTTGTATTACTTTGAATGCATCCTGGTAAGGTGTTCTCTTACAAGATGAAGACAGAATTGATTTATATTTATACTATTATGAATTATTTTTATAACACCACCTGTTCTAATAATAACCCTTCATATTTCCAGAGTCATTTAAACAATGTTTCCCATTTCTACATTGCTTCACTTTGCCATGCTCCTGGGTTAGATAATATATCATAGAGTGGCCTCTAAATTCAAAATGTCCAGCTTCAGTAACTGGTCTACCACCTACTAGCTGTGAAACACTGGAAAAATTACTTGTCTTCTCTGTGCTTCAGTTTTTTCATCTCTAAAGTGTGGGATAAAACGATAACTAATATCTAAGGTTGTGGTAAGGATTAAATTAGATAATTCATATAAACTTTTACCAATAGTACATGGCATATGATGACTGACTATGTAATAAAGTGTGAGCTGCTATCTTCTGTTGCTCTTCCACATTGGTTATCTTATTTGATTCTCATCCAACCCTATGAATGAGGAAGAACAGGTTATTCTCATTTCAGATGAAAGAAAGGTTTTAAAAAATCAGGAGCACTTCCCAGGTTCACAGGTCTTGCCTTGTGAATGTCAGACCAGAACTAGAATGAGTATCTTCTGGTAGAGTATCCCTGAGATCTTCTGGTATTTAAGAACAATGTAGTCTCTCAGGATTTCATAATCCTTGTCAGGAAAATAATATCTCTGAGATTCCTTGCAGCTGTTTTGTTATGTGTTTACCCTGTAGTTCTCGGGATCCTGAAGAGCCATGTGCTACTACTGAGAGTTGGGAAGCCACTAACAGCATGAGAGACACCTTCAAACCAAAGCCCATCAGGATCAGATGAGTTCAGTCCCTGGACCAAGGGCTAGGTCCAACAGTCATTCCGTTTTTATGTATTATTTCTGGAGTGTGTGTTCATGGTATTGTTATCATCACAATTTATTATTTATTGAGTGCCATCCCTTTATATGGGACTGTGTGGAACACACACCAGACAGAGTTTTCCCCCAAGGAAATGGAAATGAAATTCAGATGGTCATGATTCATGAGATAACAATAAAGCTACTCAGGGTGTGCAAACATGGTTTGCAATGAGATCAGCCTTGGAAAGCTCAGCTAAAGGAAGTGTTTGATAGGAGAGGAAGGGGGGAAAGTTGCTTGACACTGAAGGAACGAGACATGTTTCAGGTACGGGAAGCGTCGTGAAGGTCAGCAACAAAAGGAATAAAAAGTGGGGGGTGGAAGTGAGAACACCAGGATGACAGCAGCCATCCAAAAGGAGCATCATGGGGAGGAGCAGAATGAGGACAAGTGGCCCCGTCCAGAGTTGTGCATTTATGGCTGTATCCTGGTGCCATGTGCTATTTGTCCTGGGATGGACTGAAAGGACACGTCCTGCCTTATTAAGGGCAGGGGCTCCATGTGGCTGCCTAGACCAGGCTAGGAGTGGAAAGTTATATCACATCTGTACTGGTTTTTAATCTCCGTTTGGTTTTGTTTGTTCAAGTTAATGAAAATGATGTGCTATTGTTATGTAGTGATGCCAGAAAAAGTTTCACCAGAGACTTCAAAAATGTTTTTGGTACTGTGCCCATTTCATGTGGTTTCACTTTCCCCATCCTCTCTCCTCCCTCCCTTTTCACTTTCCCTTCCCCTGAAGCCCTTCTCTGATGGATTAATATCATTTGACTGGAAGGATATCTGGAGAGGATTCAGTTAAGCAGGCAAGCCAGACCCCAAAAGATAAAGTGATGGAAAAATCTAAGGGTGAATGGAGTTATGATCATTTATAGAAGACATATTTGTAGCGCCATCCAATAGAAACACACAATTAATAGCTCCTCAAATTCATAGCTGGAGCTGATGAATTAGGCTGAATATACCTCCATCTGGGAATAATTAATAGTAATTTATAAACTCCTGAAGGAAAGGAGCTATGTCTTCACCTTCCTCAGTCAGTCTCCTGGGTGCCGTAGAATCTGTTTTGTCCATCTAGTCTTTCAAAATTTATTAAGTACTAGGTAGTACACAAAGGCATTAGAAGATACCAAAGAAAAAAAAGGCATCCTTACCCTCACAGCACTTAAAACTTCGGGGAAGAGAGTAAAACAAGATGGAATATAATATCTGCCCTAAAATCAAAGAGACATGGGACCACGTCAGGGAGGGGGGAGCATATAACTCAGGCTTCCCAATACCAAATGAGAGAAACGCTACTCAAACTCGTGGATTAAACCATAACTGGGAATTTATTGGCTCAGTCAACTGCAAAGTAGAGTGTTACTAGATTTAGGCTGATCAGATGTTCCGATGACCTATCAGGAATGTCTTTCTCCACTATTTTGGCTCTGCCTTCCTCTGAGTTGGGACAGTCTTAAGACAGGCTCTCTCCATGCTGTGGCAAAGATGACCATTGGCAGCTTTGTAGTCATGCCGTACCACTTGAGTAATAGTAGTAGCAAAAGAATACCTCTTCTTAAGAATTTCAGCAAAACTCTTGGAATGCCCTCTTGTTGGAATAACTTTGGTAAAGTGCCTAGCCATGAGTTAATTTTTGTTGCCAGACAGATGGAGTAGGCTTATCGGCAAGGCTTATGTCATGTACCACTTCCCTGGACCCCAAAAGGTGGAGTCGGGTCCGTCCAAATCACAGAACTCAGAGTGAGGGAGGAACACTTTTCCAAATGAAAATCAGGGTTATTAGAATAAGAAGACATGAATGCTGGGCACATAAAAGCAACAGGACTTCAAAGACATCCCAAACAATTGATGGCGATCTATGAAGGAATAGTTGTGACCTCCAAAGTGTGGGTGGGTATGAGGGGTGGAGATGAGGACTCAGGGGACATACACTCCACAGTGCTTCAACTTGCATGTGAGAAAGTTTAGTCACGTGGGCACACCTCACTGCAACACGGGAGCTACAAGGCATTTTCTAGCTATGCCATCGTAAGACCTCCCTAGAAAGAGAGAATAGATTTTAATCAACAGCTATCAGTTCCCAATACGAAGAGGAATTTACTTAGGGAGATATGAAGGGATGCACAGAGGAGGTGACATCTGAGAGAAGAGTTAACAATTAAACCAGGAGGAGAATGGTTGTGAGGTGTCTGTGTGTTTCAGCTCTGGACTGGAGACGCAGTGACCCAGAGAAAAGTACATGTGTAAATTTGCAGGCCGATTTGGGAGGATTTATGCCCCAGCATTCGCACTGTCACCCCAAGGCTTAGGACAGGAAGAAGAGAAGAGGGAGATTATTAATTTTTTCTTCATGTAACTATATCATTTAATTTGACACGATGAACTTGCATTGCTTTTGTAATATTTTAGTCCCATAAAATAAAGTAAGGTATTTGCAGAAAAATGGCATCTAATACAATGGAATTGCAGATCTAAAAGACAACTTCAGCATCATTCCTAGAAGCTGAGAGAGGTAACTTAAATCTCATCCAACAAACACTGGGATTAGAATTCAGGTCACTTGGTTTAAAAAAATATATGAGCTTTTATAATACAACCATCCTTTATATTTTCCCCACCTTTTCTTTGTGTGAATAATGTCTGTTTATTGAGCATGTACTGAATGCCTGGCACTGTGTTAAGTCTTGAAAACATTGCCATGAACATTGCATTTATGGGCTCTGGGCTCATAGTTTCAGTCCAGCTTAAGTTCACTCATAAATGTCTGTCAACTATTAAAGACAATGTAAACAATAGGTAGACTATCTATTTTTCAGGTACATGGTTACTAGAAAAAGTTAAATTCGAAACCACGCAATTATGGTTACGTGGTTGTCTGGTATCTGGGTAGTAATTTTGCTGCTGTTGTTTCATTCACTTTGTTGCAGTGTGATATGTAAAAATTATTTCTACTTGAGATGGTTGCATCGTCTCATGTAGCAACAACTTTACCTTAAATTATCCATCTTTCAGCCACGTTAGGTGACCAATACTGAGAACAGTGTTAGCCCTAAGTTAGAAAGAGGAGAACAGGAAGTTTAAGATTCTCAAGTTAAGTCCTTGTGGAGATGTCCTTTCCAAGAGACAGATGTCTGCAATAGTCTTCCACTGGGGTGTTTTAACTATTTGTTATAAGGAAATAAACACTATAGGAGAGATATAAGTTCAAACTTTATCATGACCCATGACTTTGTAAGATACTTTCAGATTTCCCTGGTGCTTTATTTGAAATTCCAAGGAAATACAAGACTTATTCAGGTAAAAGATGGGAAAAGTGAAGTGGAAGGACAGGGGAATTCACTCAAACACTCTACCTGAAATAAGCTTATACTTGGGTTGGGTGGATAAGGTTAGTTTCTTCTGGACCCATTTCTAATTTGATGCTAGAAAAAGATTTTTGAAAAGATTTTTAAAAAGTCTACTTCACTTTTAAATGCCTTAGTTTTCCAGTTGAACACTTCTTCCCCCAACATGAGCTAAGGCAACGTAGTAAATTACATATTACTCGACTGGTCTTTGAACTTTCCAGCTGTAATTCACTGTTATGAAGCAGAAAAACACAGATCTATACTTCATTGGTCAGAAAGCTTTTGTACTGTTATAGGTCCAATTTCATACTTTAGTTTTATGGTACAAAAGACACGTCATGATAATATGTCTCTCTGATTATTTCTTGGCACCAATGAGGACTTTTGTTTTCTCAAAAACAATCCTATCAGTCATTACCAAAAAATTGGCCTTAAATGTAATTCTGGACCTAAAAGCAATTCTGCACATCTGGTCTCTCTTCTCCCAGTGAGTTACATCTTCATAGGATTTAAAAAATAATAATTGAGAGTAACCTTCAGGTGTGGTTGGCAATAAGCACATATGTCTTCATATGTTGGAGAAACAAGAGAAGGCGGAGGGGCAATGAGGTGGTCATGAAGAAATAGGTGTCTCTGGAACCAATTAATTAATTAACTCATTAATTAATTCCACAAGCATTTATTGAGTGCTTGCTACATAACAGACACTGTACTAGGTGCTGGTAATTTAAAAATGAATAAGATAGATATCCCTGCAATAATAGAAATGAGACTCAGGCAAGACAATCATTAGTCTCAAAAATACTTATTTGCCATTAATATTGTGACCCATACTGTGTTGAAAAGTTACAAGGTATTAAGAGATCGTATTTCAGAGGGGTCTCATGTGGACTGAGGAATCCAGGAAGACATCGTCCATGGGAAAATGACATTTAAACGAAATTTCTGAAAGATAAATGGAAGCCAGTGAAATGAGGGGCAAAGGAGAAGAGGTCCAGACAGAGAGACCAGCATGTCCAAAAGACTAGAGGCAGAACGTGATGCATTTGAGGGGCTAAAAGGCAGAAGATAACTCTCAGATTTACAACTCCAGGTCTTCACCTTCCCATGAAATCTACTCTCTTCTATCTAGTTGTCAAGGTGACATCTTCACCTGGATGTCCAATAGACAGCTCCAACTCACCAAGGACAAAACACAGCTCTTGACTTTTTCTCCTAAAACCTGCTCTTCCTCCAATGTTTGGCATTTTAGCATTGCTATTTACTTAGCTGCTTAGACCCCCAAACCTTGGATATTTAAGTCTTCTGTTGCTCTCACATTCACTCCCTTAGCAAATTCTGATGGATATGCATTTAAAACATCCCCGCACACAGCTGCTTTTCAACAGCTCTTCTCCAGCTGCCTCGGTCTAAATCACCACCTTCAGGCCAAAGCAAGAGCTTTCTGACTTCTCTCTCTGTCTCCACCTTTGCACTGCCTCAGTCTATTCTGCAAGCATGAGCAAAGCGTAGCTTCTAAGCATCAATCAGATCCTGGGACTTCCCCGTTCAAAACCCTGCAAGGACTTCCTGTGACATTTGGACTCCAACTCACGTGCTGTCCTACCTTTTCTGGCCCTGCCTACTTTTCATTTACCATCTTATGCTACTCTCACCTTCCTTCATCTGTCCCCAAGATTCATCTTGTTCCTCACAAGGTGCAGTGCATGCCCCGAGCTCTACCTTTAATGCTGTTCCCCTGGGTCTGTGCATGGCTGTGCCTTCACCTCACTTAGGTGTCTTTTAAAAAGTCTCCTTCTCAGAAAGGTCCCAAGCACCCTAACTAAAAAAGCACCCTGCTGCCACTTGCCTGTTTTATTTTTCTTTATAGTATTTACCTCTACCTGACATTGTATTAGAGATTCCATATTCATTTGTTTTATTGAAGACATAGTCCTTATTCCTTTGGCATATTTTCTCTAGTATGTCAATAAATATTTGTGGAATGAATGAATGAAAGCCAGTATGGCTGATATATGGTAAATGAGGAGAGGAGTGGTACAGTGAGGCAGGCAAGGTAGGTGTTTTTAAAATATGCAAAGCATTGTAGGCCATCTTAAGAAGTTTGTACTTTTCCCTAGAAGTGAGAAGCCATTGAAGATTTTAAGAAGGAGCAGATACAACCTGATTTACATTTTTTAAAGTTTTCAATGAAATTGTCTGTGAGCTTGAATGTTTTATTGACCTCAGGAATAAATTCAATGGACCTGTCGTTAATGAATGTATTTTCAGTTGCTTTATATAACTCTGTTTAACAAAAATCACTTGTGTGAGATTAAAAATAACTCCTTCTATAGAGCAGAATAACCTGATATCATGTAATTTTTAGTCTAGAGGGGCAATAACTGCTATATGACTTTTAGGATAAAAACATTATTTTAAAATAATTAAAATTTTATTATTACCAAACAAAATAGACTTTCTTACACTTTTATATATTATATTAAGCCTTGATAGACTTAGTTTACTTTATCCTTATAAGATAGTGGTTTAAATAGAATGCCTGTTCTGAGGTAGAGGATAAAAATGAAAAGAGCCTTTAGGGTTTTTTGAATGAAGACTGGACTACAGCCTAGCATAGCATTTAAAAATTTTTATTCTATGGGCTACTGACATCTCCCAACATATGCAGAGGTATTTTATGTAAATAGGATTCTGGTGCCAGACAGGTTTCAGAAAGGATGGGTTAAACGAGATTGTGCCTTTAATTCAGGATTTCCAGAGCCTGTAATTTACTAATGTGTGCTCGGAATCCCAGGGTGGGGACCCAAGCAGCATTTCCCATTGCCACCTCTTCACAGAGCCCCTCTTCTGCAGAACATGGTTTGGGAATTGCTGATGGACTGAGACCCAAGGGACGTTGGTATAACGCACAGCGTACTAGCAGGGTGGCTTCATAGGTGGGCAACCTGGGCAGTCCTGCAAGGCCCAGCTCTCAGAAGGCGCCCTGTGTCTGGTTAACGCTCTGCTGGCACCATCTAAGTGTTCACTGTGTCTGAACTCGAGTTTTGTAGGCGGAGTCCGAAGGGACACGGAGCATGCGCACAAGCAGAGGCGTGGCACTGAACGCAGCGTACGTACAGGAGGGGCGAGGCCCTCGCGGCCCCGAGCGGCGGACCAGGCACGCCCAGCGTTCATGCGCCTTGGGCCAGTCCGGGCGCCCGGGGCTTCAGAGGAGGCAGCTGGGGCTGGAAGCTGGCTCCGCACTGATGGGGCTCTTGCATGCAGCAGCAGTGACCGCCGCAGCACCCTGGCCCCCAGGAGAGAGGAGGGCTCCACTTGGGAGCAGCCGCACGACAGCGTGGGAGGCCTGCTTGCCTGTCGTTCCCGTGGCCAGTCTCCTTCCTGTGGCGTCTGCAAATGTATTAACTTTCAGGCCTGAGCATTGGGACAGGACCTGCTGGCACTCAGGTAATAAGCTAATCAGCAAATATTACAAAATAAAATTGTTCACATGGATAGCCCAGTAAAGCATAATCAGGGAGTTGCCAGAATCCTCCAAAGATTTCATAATCTCTGGTTTTGAAAACTTCTGTGATTGCAAAACAAATTCTGCATTTGTAGACTTAGAAATTAAATTTAAAGATCGTCACAGACATTGGAAAACAATGCTATTTTCAAATAAAACTTTGGATGAACCAATTATTAAGAGGAAGACAGTTTTAAAAATTCCTCGTGACTGGAGATAGAATGCACAAAGAGGCACTTTGAACTATGCGAAAGTCATGAAGCCAGTTTCGGGTTTTGGTACAAACTCCACAAGTTACAGGAAATGTCAGAGGAAACGTTAAAATGCCGTTGTATAAATTTACATTTACATCTAAATTCAGACTTACGTGAAACTGGTACGTGTGAAGAATTAAATCTTTCCGGAAAATTGCTTCACAAGAATCATTAGTTCTAGATGTACTAAAATTTATATTTTGAAATAATTCATCCAAAATTTATTTCTTTCTTGTCACAGTCTATAAAATATTCTTAACAGCTTTATTAACGGTTGCATTAGCAGAAGGAGCTTTCTCTAAATTAAAAATTACCACATCTATGGTATTCCATTTGCCAAGAGTAGCTGACATCACTTTCAATTATATCAATTGAAAATTAAGTTGCTAACTGTATAATTTTAATGAACTAATAAAAGTAGTTTCAGCAATCCAAGTTTCAATAATCTTGTAATCCAAGATTACAATTAATCAAGATATAATATAAAATATTATTTTAAATTTTATCATATAAACTTATAAACCAAAATGATTTTTTTGCAATTTGTAAGTTTATGCTGGGACTCATATATCACTATTACCCTTGTTACGTTTTATAAATATTAACATACTTTTAACATAGTTTTAAGAGAAAACTTTTTGTGCGTTTTTTAAAATTATAGTTTATTTACAAAAATAATAGTTCCAACATACTGATTCAGTATTTTTATCGATTATATTCCATTTAAAGTTATTATAAAATAATGCTATATTTCCCTGTGCTGTACAATATATCCTTGTATCTTATTTTTTGTACATAGTAATTTGTACCTCTAATCCTCTCTCTCTATTTTGCCCCTCCCCCAATCCCTTTCCCCACTGGTAACCAGTAGTTTGTTCTCTGTATCTGTGAGTCTGTTTCTGTTTTGTCATATTTATTCATTTGTTTTATTTTTTAGATTCCACATATAAGTGAAATAATACAGTATTTGTCTTTCTCTGTCTGACTTATTTCACTAAACATAATACCCTCTAGGTCCGTCCATGTTGTTGCAAAGGGCAGAATTTCATTTTTTTTAATGGCTAACATTCCATTGTATGTATACACCACATCTTCTTTATCCATTCGTCTGCTGATGGAAACTTAGGTTGCTTCAGTACCTTGGCTATTGTAAATAATGCTGCTATGAACATTGGGGTGCATGTATCTTTCTGAATTAGTGTTTTCATTTTCTCTGGAAGTAAAATTGCTGGATCATATGGTAGTTCTATTTTTGTATATTTCTGTGCTTTTATTGTACTTTTCCCCAGCTTTTTGAACAAGGCATTTCACATTTTCATTTTGTAGTAGGGCCCAGCAAATTATGGGCATGCAATGATGAAACAAAGTTGTTCATGCAACTTTGAAGGAAGTGTCAAGGTAGTGGACAAATGCGTGATTTATGTTAGGTTTGGGTGTTTTGAAGGAAGTGTCAAGGTAGTGGACAAATGCGTGATTTGTGTTAGGTTTGGATTCTGTAGCAAAATTTGCACTTTTTACCAAGCAAGCTTTAAAATCCTTCTCACTTTCTTAGCACATAAGAACCTGGAAGGCAATGTAGGCCAATAGCTGAGAACATAGAAGATACAAAGAAAAGTTTGCACGTCTGGCATTGTCAGTAGAATTATTAGCAGTTGGTTTCCTTCAAGAATTAGAAAAGTCAAGGCCAACTCCTGACAGCAGAAATACAACAGAGTTCCCTAAATGAGAAGAGGTAGCTTTAGGGTTGGGTACTTCCAAAATGTCAAAAGGATGACTTTTATGTAAAGCCTGAGAACAGGTGAGGTGGAATCTTGGAGTGTGTTTTTGTGAAAGCTGTGTGTGTGTGTGGTGTTGTATGTGTTGTCATGGAGGTAGCGGTGGAGATGGTGGTGGTGATCATGGAAGGGATGACTTGCCTGCGGAGATAAGAGGGCACCAGAGCATGAAGGACCTAACAGGCCATGTTATGGAGTTGGGGCTTTATTTTAGAGAATCGAATGGTCCTATAATTCTGGAAGCAAAACACTATTTTTTCAATAATCTTTTGGCTCATTATGTGATGTGGAATAGTTTCCCACAGCATATTTCAATAGTTTACTAAAGAGAACTGTTGATTGATGACATCATCTTTGTGAGTCAGGAGGTGCGATGAAAATTATAGCTTCCTTACTTTGTGAAGAATTTTCACAGGTTGTTTCCCATAGGAAAAATTGGGCCAGTCTTTGTTCTAAGAAAGCTCCATGACTATGTGGGATGCTTTATGGCTTGTTTCACTCCGTTTGATGAATGGATAAAGTGCTTTGAGCAGGCAACCAGAGCAATAGCTGTAACAATGAGCCTGAGTAGATGAGAGGAATAATTTTAATATCATGATTTTATATTGATGAATGTTTTCCCAGCCCTGACATAATGTAATAGATTATACAACCTCGGTGACTACTGATAAACTTTGTTTTTAATGTGACCAGACATTGAATTAAAAAATTCAGGTATAAGGAACAGGACCTGTAACCCAAGACATTTAAGCCAACTTAGAGGCATGTCCTAAGAACTTAAAGAACTCTCAAATTTGCAAAAAATACTAGATTATTTAATTTTTTGTATAATTCAATAAAGTCTAACAAAACTATAATGTGACATCTTGAGAGCTTAATTAAACATTCTGTTCTAAACTTCCTTATAATTTTTGGCCAAGAACCATTCACTTTTTTTTCATTACCATTACCAGCACTAGCAATTGGCTTTCTTTTCAGGACCATATTCCACCAAGAAACAAAACTTTATTCCTTCTCAGGAAATGCTGAATAAACAATGATGAGTAAAACAGGAGAGGCAGATTTAAATGCTTGAAAAACACTGGCAGTTGACATAAATGAAAAAAAAAGAGAACCCTTTAAAAAAATTCAGATGAATATTCTTTTACTTTAAGAAACATAATGAATCAAGTGTCATAATAAAAGGCAACTTAACCTGGTTTCATCTGAGAATAATACAGAGTAAGGAGTGTGGCAAACTGAAGAGTACACGTCCAGCTAATTCTTGCCACATAGGAATTTTTTAAGAGAAGCTGTAAATATTTTCTTTTTTTAATTAAAAAGAAACTGACTTCTTTCAGTTTTTAAACTTTGGCTAGATTTTTAAGTGCCACGAAAACCAAACAAAATATGTCAGCAGGCTGATTAACCCCAGAGGCAGCCAGTTTGTGAATGCTTGAATACAGAATAATCCAGGCCCACTGAGATGTTACACTAGACAGTTTACTAGACCGGTGTTCTCCAAAGAGGGATATGGAAGGAGAAAGGGAAGGGGGAGGGGAGAGAGAGAGAGACACCAAGCTCCAAATGTTTTATTAATAAGGGTGAGCGGTCAAAGAAGTTGAGATCCTGGCTGTGCTAGACTCACCAGCTATAGCACACCAGCCTTACGACTCATGAGATTCACATTAATTTCTCAGCAAAATTAAAAAAAAAACTACTATAAACCTTCGGGGTAGCTTAAGACCGCCTGAAACTGCATCTATAAAATGCCATGCATCTATTATATCTTAATTTTACTACCAATCAGTTATCTTACAGAAATCTAGGACAGAATTGAAGGCTGTTTCTTACTTTAAGGATGAGGTGATTTAACTCATATCAGTGTCAAACTAGAACATTTCTTTGATGGAGCAATATCTGTTTTAATTTTTACATGAATTATTAGGATGATAGACTAGAGAACAAATGAATTGTTCTAGTGACCTTTGGAAATATGGAGAAAAACTCATGCACAGTGTGTTTCCGTGAGAGTAGTTTTCCTTATTAATTGCCTAGAGCCCTAAAGAATTATTTATCCAGGGCCTGCTCTATCATGCCCTTACTTTATGGAGCTAAGGGGAGGCTCACAGAGAGCAGAACTGCCCTGTGGTTTTTCCATGTTTCATTCTGTTTTCTTTTCAGGGAAGGAGTAAATCTCACTGTGATCTCACTGATGAATAGGCAGTCTTCAGTCTGGTAGCATTAAACAAGCACCTGTTCATTCTGATGATTTTATGATGGCTTGTTTCATTTCAGTTTATTAATACATAAAAAAGTCTGAATAGTTAGAAGTCTTGAGCCCTTCCTATGTTACTGCTGCTACTAGATAGTTATATATATCATGTTGAATCTACATAAAAACACCAAAAGATTGATGTTACAATCTCCACTTTGTACTAGAGCAAAATAAGCCTCAGAGTGGAAAACTTCTGAAAGGCACAGAGCTAGTTAGTGGCTGAGCCATGATTTGAACCTGGGTTTTCCTGACACTGAAATCTGGGTTCTTTACATCATACAGCATTGTCTGTCAGTTTACTCAATGCTTCTGTTGATTCCAAGGTGCTTTTTCCCCCTCCGTTTTAACCTCTCTGAAATAGAGATTCACTTTACAATTAATATAGGTCATAGTTAGCAGCATTTTTGTTCTTTCTTAGTGTCACATAAGATAAAAGTGTGTTTTACAATTAACGGAGTCTTTTACTTTATGAAGCATGGTAAGCATTCCAAGATCTGGCAGCTAGAAAATGATGGAACTATGATCTAAACTTGGAAACCTGGAGAAGGTCAAGGAACAAGATTAATAAAGAGAAGCCCTCTGGCTTCCCAATTTCCCTTTCTCTCTCCCTCACTCCCACCCTCCCTCCCTCCCTCCCTCTCTCTCTGCACCACCCTCTCTCCTTTTCTTTTACAAGAGAACACCTTGTTTCTCTGGAATCTCGCTAGTCCAAACTGATGGTTGACCCTGGTTTCACGAAGCTATCAAAGCTCTCTGTCTTCACTGGGATCGTGGTCTGTAGACATTGGTGCCGTGCGGAGCAAAGGCTGAGGTGGCTTATTTAACAGGACAGGGTCTTCCCACCTGCTTTTCCCCTGATCTGCAATTCATGTATTATAGATTAGATACTACTTTCTGTTACTGTTCACTTGAGATTTTACTGTGTTTACAATTGGAAAAACTCACTTTGAGAGACAAGTGTCTCTATTCCCACTTTTCTTTCATGTAATGTTAAAGCTCTGGCTCCCTCTGGTCTAGATATATGAGCTCTTAGCTTATCTATAAAACAAAACCTAAAGAGTGAGTGTAAGGGAACTGGTTGTTCAACCCTTTGTACAGTCTCTGTTTGTAACACTTTATCTTCTAGAGTTATCAAAGGGATGTTTATCTATATCAATTGAGGTTACTTTAGCAAATATAATTTTTTTTTTTCGGTGATACGCAGGCCTCTCACTGTTGTGGCCTCTCCCATTGCGGAGCACAGGCTCCGGACGCGCAGGCTTAGCGGCCATGGCTCACGGGCCCAGCCGCTCCGCGGCATGTGGGATCTTCCTGGACCGGGGCACGAACCCACGTCCCCTGCATCGGCAGGCGGACTCTCAACCACTGCGCCACCAGGGAAGCCCAGCAAATATAATTTTTAAATTGCTTTAAAAGTTCTGGTGACTCTCAGTTGCACAGAGAATGAAAATGCAACTGCTCAGGTGTTCACCTCAAATCATCCTTAATTTGACCTTTCCCTGCATGTCTGGCTTTATTCCACTGCACTGTACCCTCCATGCCATCTAAGTACACAGCCCTAATGCAGTCCCATCATTGTACTTCCTCTCCTTTCCTTTGAATCACACTTCACTGACCCATCTCTGTCTTCGCTCCAATCCGTGGTAAATGCTCTGTTTTTACTTTCTGTCAGTTGCTTGTGACCAGGAGGTAGATGGTCCTAGAAAGGAAAGGTAGAACATTCCTTTTCTAATTGCTCAAAGCATTCAATTGTCATGTGACTCTTTCCTTGGAAGATAGAGCAAACTGACTTGCAATCTAAGAAACTCTTTTCATTCTCATTATTTATGAATTTGTGATTCTCTGATTTTCAGCTCACTTATGCTTTTCTCAGCCATGACGGCCTCATTCTCAGGGGGCTTCGAGGATTCACGCCTTCTGCTCCTGCGTCCACACGTGCACCAGAATTTTCTACTCTCCACCGTAATGCTTACCCGGTAATTCTTCCCACCTCGTGACAATAGCATGTGCTTGTTAGAATTCTGAGTGTTGGAATTTTAACTACGGTCTGCATCTCCTTAGCTTTCAAGCATCACACTTGCCAGGCCTTCATTTGAAGGCATTAACATTTTTCCCGATAGCACGTGCACACGGAGTCAGATTTTGAACACATTTGCCAAGGCACCTTTTTTTCCCTTTTTTTTTAACACACACGAAGGAATACACTCATATATTCCTCTCTGGGGGGAAAATGAGCACATTCATTCATAAAAAAGATATAGTAAATTATAAAATCAAGGGGTTTTTGTCATTGTTGTTCTTCTCTTATCCTTTGGCAAAGAAAACAAACAAACAAAAAGCCGAATGTCGAAAGTGATGATGTAGCCAAAACTTTAGTACTCCTTTGGGTAAGAATCTCTAGGATTGTGGGCTAGAAGAGTATTGGTAGAATCTGGGTGTTGAGAAACTTTAAATGACCATCATGCTAAGAATTCATGTTATATACACGTACTAGGTTTTTCATGGGGCTGATAATAGGGCATGAAATATACTTCAAAATCCATTAAAATAATTGTTTGGAAAATCAACCTGCTGCTTCATCAGGTGTTTGGCTTTTGGGGGGAAATGTGCACTTTATAAAATGATGGACCTGTCCTTGCATTAAACATAAATGGAAAGGACCATGTTTTGAAAATCGTTTCTAAGGCACTGTATTAATTACCTATTGCTGTATAACAAATTATCTCAAAACTTAGTGGCTAAAGTCATAGTAAACATTATCTCACACAGTTTATGTAATTCAGAACTTTGGGAGCAGCTTAGCCGGCTGTTTCTGGCTCAGGGTGTCTCTTGATGCCACAGTCAGGATGTTGGCCAGGGTACGGTCATGTGAAGGTCTGACTGAGGCTGCAGGATCCATTTCCAGGGCGGTCACATGGCTGGTGTATTGGTGCTGGCTGTTGGCAAGAGGTTTCTGGTCCTCACTATGTGGACCTTTCCCTAAGGCTGGCTGAGTGTCCTCAATATATGGCAACCGTCTTCCCCCAGAGATCACTGCAAATGATCCAGGAAGTCAAGATGGAAGCTGTAATGTCTTTTAGGACTTAGCCTTGAAAGTCACATACCATCATTTCCACAAAATCCTGTTTGTTGTTCAAGTGAGCCCTATTTATTATGAAGGGGACTGCATAAGGGCATCCATTGGGAGTCATCTTGAAAGCTGACTACCATAATTACTCATTAATTTATTAATACGTTGATCAAATTTCCCTATTGGGTAAAAGTGTCTGGGCTAGCTCTGGCAGTAGTTGCAAAAATTTTGTTTACTTATTTAACAAGTTTTTTGTTAGTACCTCCTATGTGCTGGGCATTCTTTTATGCATTGAGTATTTTGCAAAGAGCAAAACAAATCAAGTTCTGCTCCCGTGTAGCTTATATTTTAGTTGGGGTGGAAAAGAACAGTGGATAAACAGATAAATGTGTAATGTGTCAGGTGATGATGAATCTATAGACAAAAAGCAGATTACGAGAGAGAGAAAAACTAATAGGAGGGTAGGTCCTATTTTATATGGGTGATCAAGGAAGGTTTCTGTGATAAGGTACCATTTGTGCGAGACCCTGCTAAAGTTGCCCCTACCTTCTAAGGTGGCCCAGGTGCTGGGGAGAGCAGAATGTTTGAGGCAGAGGAAACGTTCAGTGCAAATGTTGGTGGAAAGATGCATGGAAGAGCAAAACAGTCTACAAGAAGTTCTTTATAAAGGTCTCCTTAACTATGTTAGGGCTACTAGTAGACTTTAAGTCACCTTTGATTCTTTTCGGTTTTACTCCTTTTAATCTAAGTTCAGCACTTGAAGCCTATTTAAAGCGCAGAATTTCCTTACCATAAAACTCAAACCCAGTTTATAAATATTTTTTATTCCCCTGGTGTTGGCTTACGTGGCTCCTTAGACCAGTCTGCCCAGTGGCTGTTTCAAATCTCTCCATGGTCCTCGAGCTCCAGACCCAACTGAACCAGGATTTTCCTCAGTAGCTTATCCCTTACTCTCCTTGAAGATCAAGGCCATCTATCAGACACTTTCTCTTTGCCTCAAAATGTGATGGAAACTTTAAGTTCCTTATTTTATGTCTTCAAATAGAGATCTGCCGTCCTTTCCAAATGTTACCCTTTCCACCCATGCTTTAGGTGTACCTTTTCACATGTGTGCGTGTGACTTTGGCCTTAAACCACTGTCTCTTACCTTTTTCTTCCAGTTTAATTTTCTTTCTCATTGCTCACTGCTCCTTTCCTTCTCTTGAAAACATTCTACTGTTTCTACTTTCCTTAACAAATAATTCTTCCTTCCCGCCTTGTTATCTTATGTCATAGTTTTTAGCGAGGCTAACAGTCACCTGAAGTATTTGGTAAAAATGCACGTTTCTTTCCAGATCTGCATAATCAGATTTTTCTAGTGGGTGGGGACAGCAGAGTCTATTTGAAAAAAGTTCTCCATATCATTCTGATGAGCAGCTGTGTTGGGGAACTGCTGGTATACACTCTTTGATTTTTTTTCTTATAAGATATTAATTCATTTTCTTACTGCATGCTAATTCTCAATTTCTTTCCTCCATCAAAACTCATTTCTCACAGCATTCCAGTGGTGTCTCAATATTCAAAGCCAGTGACCTTTTCTCAGTCTGTGTCATGTTTCTATTGTGCATCATTTGATCTTATTGACTGCCATCATCTTCTTGGAACTTTCTCATCTATCTCAAGTTCCGTAACACTGAAACCACAAGGTTAAGACATTAGAAAGATTTGACATAAGTTGTGATTACTATTACCATTTTATATCTATAAAACTCAGGGATGGAGAAAGTAAAAATAAATCATTGCCTGAACTAAAGGTAGATATTCTTGAATCCTGTTTTTCTAAATGTCCTCAAGAACATTTGGGACACTAATTATCTTCAATTTTATTTCATCATTCTTGAGTCTTATTGCTTTCTAGAATCCATCTGAAACTTAATATATGTATAGCTACAACCTTAGCACAATAACATTTCCTTTAACTTGTATATTAGGAGACTGTTCGGTCAAAGACCAGTGATACTTCCTTCTACATGGCAGATCCTAAGCTAATTAATTCTTTGAATGAGTCCATAAGTTTAGAACTCTAAGGCATAGTCATTAATTAGAAGGTTTTCTATTTGAAGACCTTTCACCTTCTACTTTCTATTCAAGATGATGTTTATTAATGTGGTAGAGATGCCTAGCTGTCTACCAAAAATACATGCTTCCCTTTCCATATGGTGGAGTTACCCCTGGGAAAGGGCTGCCCTGTCATTGACAGCATCTGCCAGCCTCCTCCCATCTCACCCCCTCCATATATCAAGGTGTGGCCTCATGACTAGTCCTCAGCAATGAAGTGTGAGCAGAACTGATGGAGCGTATGGGGTAGAGATTTTAGACAGCAGATGAGTTTTGAGTCTTGAAGAGATCTCAGAGGCCCTTGGGAATGATGGATCCACAAGGTGGAAGGGAGTCTGGGTTCCTAAACATCGTCCACAACCAGGAACATTCTCACTGTACTGGTACATGAGCAAGAAATGCACTTTTGTTGTGTTAAGCCATTGAAACATAAATATTTGTTTATTTGAGCATAAAGCTGTCTTATTCGGTCATGATGAGTTATTGGCCTCATAATGAGTTATCGTTTCTCAGTCATTTGCTGGTGATTTTTTTTTTCTCCAAAGTTTCAAATTTCTGAACAGAACTAGTGATGCCCTCTCCCTACCACCACCTCCATGTAGGAGGTACAGACAAAAAGGAAAGAATGGTAAAATGGCAAAAGCCCAAGATCCATGGCCTATTCACCCAAATTGACCAGGGCTCCCCTGGCCAATTTCCCTAATCCCTCTCTTTTCCTCCTTCTAAAGTCAAGTCATGTATTAAAATTGTCATTGACTGGGGCTAGCAAAGCACACAGGACTCTGGACTTGATTCAGTTCTGCCGTGAATTGTGCTGCGTGACCTTACGTAGGTTTTCTGACTACTCTGGGCCTCAGTTTCTATCATGTGAAGTGAGAAGGTTAGATTGATAATCTCCAAGTTCCCCTACAAATAATACTTTAAATAAAGATATGTGCAATGCTTTTAAAAGAAGACTAGATAATTATATTTTATTCCATTCTTTAAAAGTAACTCAGCGAACCCTTTTTTTTTTTTAAGATTTTTTTGACGTGGACCATTTTTAAAGTCTTTATTGAATTTACCACACTTCTGTTTAACGTCTTGGTTTTTTGGCCACGAGGCATGTGGGATCCCAGCTTTCTTACCAGGGATTGAACCCACACACCCTGCACTGGAAGGCTAAGTCTCAACCACTGGACTGCCAGGGAAGTCCCTGAGCTAACCCTTTCTAATAGCATATTTTAAGAAAGGCACTGCATTTTTCACTGTGGGGGAGAAAATAATAAACATTACTTGGCTCTGGGAAAGTGTGTGTGAAAAATAGAAAACGTACACAATCAATACAAATAACTATAACTTCTCAGTTGGTTAATAAAGGGGGGGCAAAGTCCTGGGAAGAAGCATAGTTTACACCCTGAGACGTTGGGTTGATTCTGACCCAGATCTTGAAACACCTGAGTCAAGTGTTTACTTACTCCAAGTGGAGTGAAGGTGAAAGGGCTGGGCTGAGACAACTAGCTGTGGGGACATTACTTTCCTGGGAAAACGCTTAGAGTGTCTCTTAAGCCCAGGATCATCCATGGGCCTTAGATTTCTTGCAAAGTAGTTCAGATTTCAGATCATCTAAAATTCTTGGAGAGGCCTAAAACCACACAGGCTTCTGTGAATTCTGTGGATCAAGCAAGAATTGTGGCTTTATGCAGTGCCATCATTCCCAACACTGCAGGGGAAAGTATGAATCAAGTACTATGATTTGCCTCCAAGTGGACCCAGTGTTGCCTTTAGGCCTAAGACCTAGGCAGAAGAGGCAAGAAGGACCCCTACCTTGAGCCTCCCCCCCTTTAGAGGCCCCCCTACATTAGAGGGTCCTGCACTGGTACTCCTCTGGCTCTGTTCGTCCCCTTGAAGCAGTCAAGGGATGCCACGGACCTCAGAGTCCCCTGCCGTTCTTGCCTGCTCAGTCCTCCCAAAGATTGCCCATGCTGCCAGTGTGTGCCCCCCTCGGCTGAGATGTGGCCAAAGGGTGGCTGAGTTTGCACATACCGGCTGGGGAGTCCACACACATGCAGGTGGGGCCCCTCACGGCGTTCGCGAAAGGTGAGATAAGTCATTGCAGGCTGGAGGTCAGGTTCTAGCGTGGAACTTTGAGGAGTCTGAGAAACCTAAATTCAAACTGAGCTTCCAGACCACTGTTTATATGTCCAGCTAGCAAAAATGAACATGTGTTACCTAATAGAGTGTTAGCTTAGTGTCTGTTAGGTATTTGACTTTTGATGTCTGGATCTCCGTTTGCACTGTTACTCTGGACTCCATGAATGCTAGGAGTGGGCCCGAGTGACCAGCGTTACGTGACTGCACAAGAGGAAGTTGGATGGTACATTTGCCCCAAAGCATTTACATTGATCTCTTCACCTGCACTAAGGCCCCTAAGTTTCCTTGGACAAACTCAGATCAACACAAGGTATGCGTGTATGACTCAATTACACAGATTTTACTGGGTTTTTTTTTTATGCTTCGTAGAGTCAAAGGCTTTGCTGATGGTGTTCAATAAATAACGGTTGTCAACAGGTGTGGTAGTTGATGCCTGCAGAATCAGTTTCCTTGTGGTTATTTAGACAGATTGTCTCTCAAGATAGTAATTCTGTCTAGTGTCCCAGAGATTCGCTTGGCTGGGAGGTGTTCACATCCTAGTCTTAATCCTCAAATTCCTGCCCGTCAATTCAGTCTTACACTAGTCAATTCTGGGGCAACTGTTCAAGCAAATACTACTGTGGGGATCCACTCAAGGGATTCTTTGTACATAGCTGTTTGAATGCCAAGGTAGGTGTTAATGGAAAGTGATCTGGATTATCTCATGAGTATAAACCTGTTACTGTAGTTTTCACAGAGTGTGGGTCTCTGGTGCAGGTGCTTTAGTTATAGCCTAGTTAAATATCGTTACCCTATAAATCAGTGCATACAATAGGTCTAAGTATATTAGTGACTTTTTGGGTAGGCTAAAACTGACTGGAGGTGGAGATCCAAAGGGGTGTGTTACTTTTCTCATTGACAGTAAATTCTAAGGTCTTTTTCTTTAAGTACAGGATTGAATGAATGAAAACAGCAGATGGTAGTCAATCCTTTGTGGCTCATCTAAGCAACTGAGCTTTCCCCAAAGCTCTAGAAAAGTGCTGATCTGTAGGGATGGCAAACTCACCAGCCTATGATAGGGGCCAAGCTTCAGGGATTTAAATTAATGCGAGAATAGTTAAGCCCATATTTCACCTCTAGTCATTTATAGTCACTTTAAAAAAAAAAGACTGCGTGGCAAACAATACTGGTTGGGCCTGTTTGTACCCTCTGACTTGGAGGTGACCTCCATGGTCTGATTTATGATTTCCAGCACACTGAGAAAGTTTCTTTTGCCTTAAATAGCTCCCTTATATGAATGGAACAGTGCTTGAAATTCCACTATTACAAAGGCATTCTTTCAGATTAACCAACCTCTCTCTTCATACACTTCAAAAAAAAAATCAAAGCCTATGTCTTGATAGGTATTTATATCAATAACTTTTTCCTTCATGAGTGTTGCAGGGCCCTGATGTGAAAAGAGGTAGGGCACTATTGCAACAAAGAGGGGCAGAAGCAGATTGGGAAACAGAAATAACGTTCTGCTAAACGAAACTCCCAACTTTATTCAGCTGTGACCTAACAGGCATTCTTTAAAAGAGTATCTTATTTCTTTCTCAAAAAAAATTTGTGATTTAGGAGTAAGTATTCTTGTTGACCACACAAGGAAACAACCTAGGAGCAATTAAGTGGCTTGCGAAAGATCATAGAGTGATACGATGCCTCTAGGACTCAAATCTAAATACGTTTGTCCTGAGTTTTATGCTCCTTCTACTACACCTTGTATTTCCTAAGCCATGCTGTCCAGGAGTAAATCTGTGATATTCCCTGCTGTGGATAATTATAGCTTCAGTTAACCAAGCACCTTATATGTGTGATAAGCTCTTGGGAGCCAGGTGGTCTGGGATTGTCTCCGTTCCAGCAATTACTGATTGTATAATTTTGGGCAAATTACTTACTCCCCTTGGATTGTATCTATAAATAGGAATAATAATCTTACCTACCTCATGGGTTTATTGTGAAGATGATTTGAGAAACTACATGTAAAGTGCTTAGAACAACTTAACTGCTCAATAATTCTTAGCTATTATACTTATTACCTCATTAAATCCTTCCCAAAAAGCTCTTAGGCACATATTATCCCTATTTATAGATAGGTAAACTGGACTCAGGAAAGCTAGGTGACTTTCCTAAGATCAAGATCAAACAAACTAGCAAGAAAGCTAGTTTATTTTATACCAAGTTTCATTCTACACTCTGCTGCAAAGTTGAGATGGTACTTGTACATCTGATAGAACAAATGTTTAATATCCAGGACTGGCCTGCATATGGTAGAGAGCTGAAATAAGACTCTACTCGAAGTAATCTCAAGGTTTATTTATTTATTTATCAATTTATTTATTTATTATTGAGGTTACATTGGTTTATAACATTATATAAGTTTCATGTGCACAGCATTATAATTTGATGTCTGTCTATACTATGGCGTGCTTACCACAAAAAGTTTAGTTCCCATCCATCACTATACAGTATATACACTGTATACACTATACAGATTTCAAGGTTTTGAAAGCCACTGCCTGTCCAAAAGAGATTCTGTAAACAATGGTCATGGCTGTAAGTGTCCACGTTGGAAGTCTGTCTCCAAAAGATAGGAGAGTTTGGGACAAAGCCTGATGTAGAGCATTGACTGAGTGAAAGTACAGAAGGGGAACAGATGGGTGAGGCTGGGCAGGCATTAGCATTACGAGATTGTTGGCCAAAGGAAGTGGGACTCAGGCAAGGGGATCACACTTCTCCTACTTTGTCTTAGGTTTGTCTTAGGTTCAGTGCTGCGTCAATGGGAACAACCCAGATTTGTAGCTGTAATGCAGTGAAGGAGGTTCCATTTTTCATATTCTAATTCCCATTTCCAGATGATGAAATGAAATTTAGAAAGATTAACAACACAAGGCCACAACTAGTAAAATTGCTGAGGCAGTGCTTGAACCTGGAGTCTTATGATGGCAAAGCCCTTGGCTCTTTTCATTACAGGGACTGCCTTTCAGAGGCCAGTTGCTAAGCACTGTGTACTGGGAATGGAGAGGAAGCAGAAATGTGGGGCTGGATATACACATATGTAGTGGATTTCACATCATTCCTTGACTTTGCTAGTTTATAAACCCATAGTGGAAGTGGCCTCTGTGATATCTCAGTATTAGCTTGCTTTGTGAGTAAATATTAAACCTCAAAACAATGCTTTCTTGGCAATCAGTTTATACTGATTTAATATGATGTTAAATTGCTCATAGAAGTTAAATATATCTCGGGAGCCCGAAATTTGATGAAAGTTTCCCAGGACTTTTTATTGCGTGTTCATAAAATTTTACAAGCACTGCAATTTGTGGCTTCTGACAAAGTCTCTGCAAAGGACAATGAATTAATTAGAGAATGAGAAGTCTATTGCTCACAATCCTTTGTAATGCTGTGTTGTCATCCTCAGGAACTGCAATCCCAGAAAAATCCGAAATTCAAGTGAGCCCAATACAAGCCGAAAATTCAGCTGTCAACCGCAGCACTAGTCGAAGCAAAGGCAAGTCCAGAGTGAGGAGGAAGAATTTTGGTCTGTATGGAAACAATCAGATTCCTTTCTTCCCTTGAGAGTGGATGCGTAATTAAAAATAGGACGTAATTACTGCCCTTCTGTATTTGAAAGAAAACTGAACGAGGAAAAGGCAGCTGGAAGAATTAAACCACAGGTGAAGGCAACTTTGCAACTTGGGAGGTAACTGCCCCATCATTTATACTGCGTTATGAATTAGGTTCCAGACGGGGAGCATATTGGTGCACATAACGTGTAGCAGCTCATTTGTATCATAAGCAGCAGGAGGATATTTTAATCTTTCAGGTCGTCACCATGTTAGTGGAAGGCAAGGATGATTTTAGCAAAAACTTCAACTAAATTGTGAACTCCGGACTGAAATGACGCTTACTCATTAGCTGACCTTCCCCCAATGGAAAACAATTTTTATTTTAGCATATGTGTATTTTTAAAAATAATTTACAGTATACGTGCTTCCACAAAGGACTTGATACAACCTAATTCCACTCTAAAGAGAAAGCAAACTAGGATACAAGGCCAACTAAAGTATGGTGTGTGTGTGTGTGTGTGTGTTTGTGTGTGTGTGGACAAACTAATAAAACTTTCCAGAAGAATTCTGGATATTTTATATTTTTGGATGAAAGAATAAGAGGGCTAAACAACAATATGGAGGGATTTCCCTGGTGGTTCAGGGGTTAAGACTTCATGCTCCCACTGCAGGAGACAGGGGTTCAATCCCTGGTTGGGGAACTAAGATCCCATATGCCACGGGTGTGGCCAAAAATTTTTTTTAAAAAAACCCAGCAATGTAAAAATATTCTCTGAATATAATTCTACAAAACCAATATTTTTTCCGTCTGTAATAGTTCAGTAATCCAATCACTTTTTGCCCCTAGGAGGGCCTTTCAGGTTTTATTTGATGTTTTTAGTTCAGTTATGCTTTGTGACACTAACTGTTAGTGCGCACAAAAATTGAGTTTTTCTCCTTTCCCAACGCATTGCTGGGGTACATTTCCCAGAGTTCCTATATCTAGATAGGTCTGGGTGACTAGTTTTTAACGACAGTAATGCTTGCCACCTCTTAGCGAAGGCAGTTAAGAGCAGGTGTGCCTTCTCTGAGCACTGTCTTCTTCCCCAACCACTAGCTGAACACTGAAGGCAATTGTTGGAGGCTTATCTAGCAGTGGTTCTGAAAAGGGGGTCCCAGGAGCAGTAGCACGTATGCCACCTGGAAACTTGTTCAAAATGCAGATTCTTGGGACCCACCCAAGACCTACCAAGATCAGCAACTCTGGAGTTGGGGCCCAGCAATCTAGGTATTAACAAGCCCTCTAGGTGATTCTGAATTTGAGAAACACCCTTCAGGACAATAGCAAGGCCAGAGGTTGGAAGAATCATAGGTCCCTGGATGACTGCACAAAACAGAGACTCCTCTCCTGTCCCCCTTCTCACTTCACTGGACTGAGACAAAAGACACATATCGTATTACATTAAGCCCCTGAGACCTTCAGGTTACTTTCTACAGCAGTTAGCCCATCTTGACTAATACTGCTTCCTATTCCTTTTTCTATTATTGCTCTTGAGGAATGCAACAACTTCCCACTTTTGTCCTGGCTACCACAAGTCCTGTAGGGAATGATGAAATAGAAATAAACCAACCAGCTGATAAACATTGTTTTCCCTCCGGTTATGCTATTTTCTCCCTCTTTGAATTTTCATGTACTGTTCCCTCTGCCTAGATTGTTACCTACTGCTCACCGAGCGAACTCCAACTCATCCTGCAAGCATCTCCGCATCTATAAAATCTTTTAGGAGCACTTTATAGAGTATGGGGACCACCTTTCTACATAATCTTACAGAATTTCTTGCCCTTCAAAGATCTGAGCTCCCTTAATATGAGAGAAGCCTTCTCAAACACCCAAAGTTTGGCATAAAATTACATAAGATGCTGTTTATATAGTTGACATTTTTGAATTTTAAATTTTATGCCACATTTTTCTCTTTTCTCTCTTTAGGGGAGATTCTTTTCTCCCACCCTAAATATGTACTTCTACTGAATATGTGACTTAGTTCTATCCAATCAGAGTCCTTCCCTGAAATTTTTCTAAGTGGGCTTATCGGAAAATTTTAAATTGTTCTCAACATTGTAAGATTGTGCGACCCTGGAGCTATCTGCTGCCACGTTGACTGTCCTGGAAAAGTCTGCCTGTGAGAAAGAAAGAGGCAAACACTCAGAGATAACAGTGTCAGTTCTGACAATGTCCTACCCCAGGGATCCAGTCATACCTGAAGTTGGATCCACATCTCTGTGGTGTGGATACTTAGGTAATAAATTGTATTCCTTTGCTTTAGATAGTTTGCATTTCTATCACTGGCTTTCAAAAGCTGCAAGCTGTGATGAATATGGAAATCATTTTGTTCATTCCTGAAAAAGAGATTGCAATAGGCTTTGGGCTGCCAGAGAGAACAGTGACCTAGAATAGTAGGATGAAGTGAAAAAAAAAAAAGGGTATTTAAGCACAGCACTGAGAGATAATATAGAAAAATGTCAGATGAATGAAGAAAGTCATCCTGGTTAAGATAGAACAGTGCTTCTCAGATCTAATCCTTTATTTAATAGCTTCATGATTTTTGCCTTTTTGGTATACATGTGTTTAACTTTTTAAGCTTAAGAAAAATGTAGTCTCGTTCTAAGCAATAATGGCAACATAATGATGGGTTGATTTGCTAGTTTTAAATACATGGCTATTAGAATTTTTTAAGCTCATTGTGACCTCCTAAAGTGATTGTTTTTGTTACAAATGGCATGAATGCCACACTGGGAAATGCTGAGATAGAGGATCCAGTCTGCTGCAGGCTGGAGGGGGAGGCATAGGGAGAGTAGAGGAGGGAGAAAAGCAGCCTCCTCCTCCCGTGTCTTGAATTTAGCCAGCTTAGGAGAGCAGCTTTGCTACCTTTGGTTGATAACCTGAGGGCTACAATGAATGCAGTAGACAGGAAAACCCCCATGATATATGCAGACAGTATGGCTGCCTTATGGCCATATCTGTTGTTAAAACATTGAAAGACTTCTGTGCAAGCTGAAAAACAGCTATTACTCTGAGCCCACACAGAGCTCCAACACCCTGGTTACCTTGGCCTCACCTCAGGACTGTCTGGATCACCCCATGATCCAGCAAGGAAAGGGGAAATGCCAGTACAGCAGGGAGCCCCTGGGACTTTGCACCTGCCTTATGGCTAGCTTCTATTCTAATTGGTCGGTGCCTTTGCCAGCTGTTGTGAAATAACGTAAAACTCCTGGATATATTCCTTTATTACTGTATGGATCATGATAGGTTGTATTTATCGACTAACTTGTCTGTTCTTCTTCCCAGATTGTCCCTCGTCTAAAGATAAGAATTATATTTGTCATTTTATCCACTGTCTGATATGAATGGAGTCGTCAAGTTGGAAAGAGGTGAGGAGTTAGCTGGGATCTAGAACTTACTTTCTGGCTGTTTAACCACGTATTAACTGTATTATAGGAAGACATTAATAGTTGGGTAGGAGGCAATCAAGTGCTGGATTCTGAAGTTAGTCTGCCTGAGTTCAAATTCTTGTTCTGTCCCTTACAAACGGAGTGCTCTTGGATAAGTTATGTCATCCCTTAGTTTCCTCATCTGATAAGTAGGAATAATAACAGGACCTATCGCATGGTGATGATATGAGGATTATATGACAACATATAAAGCATTTAGACTGGTGCATACAGGCATACAGTAAGCATTCAATATGTAGTAGCTGTAATTATTGTTACTTTATGCAATGTGAGAACAACTGCAAATAAAAGTTACTCTATTACTCTAAAACAGTTTTAAATAAACAATTTTACTGTTTTTCCACATGTAAATAGGCCTTCCGCATAAAGACTTCTGTGGTCAGTTTTGGTTTGGAAATGCAGAATTAACCAAGATTAAATAAACTTTGCTGCTGGATACATCAATATGCTAATCTTTTCTATAAAACTCTAAGAGGGTTTTTTTAAAAAATCAGCTTGAAAAACCCTGATTTTTATCATCAAACTTTTTGTTGTTTTTGACAATACTTTTATGGAAATGCCACTCTAAGGATTTTGACCTCAATCTTTATGTAAAATACCTGGCCCTCTTGACTGGATCGTAAGGAACCGCAATGTGCTTTTTGAAAGAGTGCTGAGTGACCTAGACACAAAATAGGCATGTGGCCTCCTTGGCCTTTTTTCCCTAAACTCACCTTATGCAGGTAAGATGACTTATCTTCTGGTGTGAGAAGAAGCAAGGAAACACCAACCTTAGTTCAAGAATCCAAGTGAAAGGACCTTTCTCCCTTAAGCTTAGAGAGGCTCACCAAGGCCTTCTGCCTCGTGCTTTGTGACTCTGCTCTGGTCCTGCTAGTCCTTCCCAGGCCAAAGGTTTCCTCCTACATTGAAGTCAGTCCCAGTCCCATTTTACCTATCAGTGGGTTTTGGTTTCAGTAGACATTTCAAAGGAAGATTCAGTTTAAAAACACATAGACACAGGAAACATGACCATCTTGGCTCATCTCACCAAAAGCATCACCTAACTAATCTAGGAAGTAATGATGTGCTTGACCTTGACCCAACTCATGAGTACCCCTGCTTATGTCTGGAGTCAGGAGGAGAGATAAAGGCTCAAGTGTGCCCTGAAACCTAGAGCACAGTCTGGCACAGCTAAATGTCAGTGTATGCTTGTTGAATTAATGCAATAGTCATTTAAATAGTCGTTAAAAATGACTATTTAGGTATAATATAAGAGATAAGTGGCAGATTTTTAGTGGTGCTCATAATATTGCTGACATTCCATAAATTCCATCCATACTAAAATAATGAACTTAAATGTACTTAATCAAATCAAATAATTTTTTGCTTTAACTTATAGGGAATTTTAACCATTTGTTTCTTCTCCCTTTCATTGCTCTTCAGCAGTTTCATATAAGGGTTTGGCATTCTCATTTCATATGGGTGTCCTAATTTGGTAATGAGATTTAATTTTGTTGACTTACTAGCATCATCTGTCTCCCTTAAGAAAATTCCTGTCCCCTTTCTCTCATTTGCTTATCCCTGAAGCTAATCTGATGATCATTTTGTCCTCTCATTCAGGGCCTGGGAGTTGTGGATAATACCCACAGTGATTCCTGAAGGCAGGGTACTCAAGTGTGCAGAACAAAGAGCATCTGTCCATTACATTCACATATGAATGAGTGGCAGCTTGGCCTATAAAGTGTTCCTGCAGAAACTCTTGTCAGGGCTGTGAAGTCATCACCCCATTATCTTGATTATCTTCTGGCATTGGGTGTTATAGTAAGAAGTCTGAGAATTTCCTGATTTTGGCTTCTTTTAATGCAATTTTATTTTTATACTTGGAAGTTTGGAAAATTCTTTCATTTTTATTGAAATTTAAAGATTTTACCAGATTTTGGTTACTTTACTGCTATTGATGTTGATTAGAAAATAGTAAGCCTTTTCAATATCCAATTTTAGTTTAGTTTTGCTTTTTTTTAATGCTGAAAATTTTTCTTCAGTTATATCCTTAATTATCTGTCCTGATGGGTTGATTCTACATTCAGAAATACATGTTAATTTTTAGTTAGATTGCTGTTCTACTTTCCACATCTGTCATCTTCTCTTACATTATTGTTTGTCGTTATGTATCCCACATATGTTCCTAGAAACTATCTGTTGTTTCATGAATGTGATTCTCACAGGAAGGTCTATACTTTTTACTGCCACTGTTGTCAGCAGAATAGTTCTAGAATTCAATCTAGTCTGTCTTCGCCATTCTTCTTTTCATCTTGTTGATAATGGCTAATAGTCCTAACTCAAGCATTTCCTTTGAGACTTCTTCTGCACGTTTCTTTTTCTCTTGTCGTGGGGTATTTTCTTAGTGTGGTTGCGTTACTCATAATTTCCTGTATCCAGGATGCTGGACTTAGGCTGTGGTTCCAGGAGCAACATAGAAGTGGGTCAAGATTGACCTGTGGGTGAAAGGTTGGGGAGAAAAAAATCTGAAAAGCAACATTGAGTGATGAAGCCAGGGTCAAGATCCAAGGAGAAAGTCCAAACAAGGCAGCAGTGTGAAGAAAGAGAGGCAAAGGCTTGGTGTAAAACCCTGGGATGGAAAGCGAAGTAAGTGGCTTTGGATTGGAGGGATGAGGTTTGAGTCTTAACTCCCTAAGACTATAGGGAGCTAGTAAATGATGTACTGGGCAATTTAGACAGAAGGGGAAGTTGGGGCAGACAAAAAAAATCCTACCTCATACTTGTTGTGAAGCTCATGTTAGTGAAGACTAGGATGGGGCCATATGGCTTCTGACAGAAATCCTTCTTGAGACAATATTTGTAGGTCAGTTTGGGGGCCAGTATTGCCTCAATTGATCACAAATAGGAATGTGCTCAATTCCATTTGAATGGCAATGGATGAGATGGCTTCTCTCCTTTGGATGATTCTACAGGTATTTTAATGAAAAAAAGAGAAAGTTCTCAGGAGCTTTGATTCACTCAACTATTTTCTGTTAATTCCCAAATTTTATTTAAAGGCATATATCTTTTTTTTTAACATCTTTATTGGAGTATAATTGCTTTACAATGGTGTGTTAGTTTCTGCTTTATAACAAAGTGAATCAGTTATAAATATACATATGTTCCCATATCTCTTCCCTCTTGGGTCTCCCTCCCTCCCACCCTCCCTATCCCACCCCTCTAGGCGGTCACAAAGCACCGAGCCGATCTCCCTGTGCTATGCGGCTGCTTCCCACTAGCTATCTATTTTACGTTTCGTAGTGTATATATGTCCATGCCACTCTCTCATTTCGTCCCAGCTTACCCTTCCTCCTCCCCATATCCGCAAGTCCATTCTCTAGTAGGTCTGTGCCTTTATTCCCGTCTTACCCCTAGGTTCTTCATGACCTTTTTTTTTTCTTAGATTCCATATATATGTGTTGGCATACAGTATTTGTTTTTCTCTTTCTGACTTACTTCACTCTGTATGACAGACTCTAGGTCCATCCACCTCACTACAAATAACTTAATTTCGTTTCTTTTTATGGCCGAGTAATATTCCATTGTATATATGCGCCACATCTTCTTTATCCTTTCATCTGTTGATGGACACTTAGGTTGCTTCCATGTCCTGGCTACTGTAAATACAGCTGCAATGAACATTTTGGTACATGACTCTTTGAATTATAAGGAGGCAAGAATATACAGTGGAGAAAAGACAGCCTCTTCAATAAGTGGTGCTGGGAAAACTGGACAGGTACATGTAAAAGTATGAGATTAGAATACTCCCTAACACCATACACAAAAATAAGCTCAAAATGGATTAAAGACCTAAATGTAAGGCCAGAAACTATCAAACTCTTAGAGGAAAACATAGGCAGAACACTCTATGACATAAATCACAGCAAGATCCTTTTTGACCCACTTCCTAGAGAAATGGAAATAAAAACAAAAATAAACAAATGGGACCTAATGAAACTTAAAAGCTTTTGCACAGCAAAGGAAACCATAAACAAGACCAAAAGACAACCCTCAGAATGGGAGAAAATATTTGCAAATGAATCAACTGATAAAGGATTAATCTCCAAAATTTACAAGCAGCTCATGCAGCTCAATAACAAAAAAACAAACAACCCAATCCAGAAATGGGCAGAAGACCTAAATAGACATTTCTCCAAAGAAGGTATACAGATTGCCAACAAACACATGAAAGAATGCTCAACATCATTCATCATTAGAGAAATGCAAATCAAAACTACAATGAGGTATCACCTCACACCAGTCAGAATGGCCATCATAAAAAAATCCAGAAACAATAAATGCTGGAGAGGGTGTGGAGAAAAGGGAACCCTCATGCACTGCTGATGGGAATGTAAATTGATACAGCCACTATGGAGAACAGTATGGAGGTTCCTTAAAAAACTACAAATAGGGCTTCCCTGGTGGCGCAGTGGTTGAGAGTCCTCCTGCCGATGCAGGGGACACGGGTTCATGTCCCGGTCCAGGAAGATCCCACATGCCGTGGAGCGGCTGAGCCCGTGAGCCATGGCCGCTGAGCGTGCGCATCTGGAGCCTGTGCTCTGCAACAGGAGAGGCCACAGCAGTGAGAGGCCTGCGTACCGCAAAAAAAAAAAAAAAAAAAAACTACAAATAGAACTACCGTACGACCCAGCAATCCCACTACTGGGCATATACCCTAAAGGCATATATCTTTGTAAGCTACTGAAAAAACATGAATATAAAACGTAAGTCCCAATTGCTGTGTATAATATTCTGCAAACATACTTCCCCCACACCCACTTTCAGAACAGACTAGAATTAATTTTAGACATCTAGCATTATGGAGGTAGACTGTTTGCATAAGATGGTGAACAGGAGTGTCAGTTGCCCAAGCTTAAGTGATATGGAAATGTACCCAGAAGAAAGTAGAATGAAATTATTAGATCACTTTGGACTTTCCAAAGCCTTAATATGATAATCTCTTTGAGAGATGACTGGAAAGTTTTGGTATTAAGTTTCTAGCATTGGTGCCATTTAAATGAAGCATATCTTTTCAGAGAATTTTAGGAAAGCTAATGTGTCGGGGTAGAAGTGTTAAGAGTCAAGGAAGCTTGCAACAGAATGTGCTTCACTGGGCTAAGATATTGCTGTCTAGATTCGTCCTGGATCAGTGGAGACAACCTCTGAGACTTGTGGAAACATAAACAGAACATTGAGCCACAGCACCTCTTGGACTTGAGAAATAAGCCTTCCAGCATCACTGCATATTTTTATTCCACAATGCCTGATTTAAATTCTACTTTACACTGAACTTTAAAGATACATGAACAGAGTGGATATGCAGCATGTGATGGGTAGCGACAGAATACACACAATTACAAGTACCAGGCCAATGGAGATCAGATTAGGACTTCTGTAGTTAGTATACATCACCTGGTCTTTTGAAACGTGGAGGAATGCTTCCTTCATTTCATTCATAAATGTTGACTTCAAAATTTGCTCTTGCTTAGGGACTATTTTCCTTAGCACTTATTTATTGATCTATTCATCCACCCATCCATCCATCCATTAATCCATCCAGTATCTTTTTTTTTTTTTTTCGTGATACGCGGGCCTCTTACTGTTGTAGCCTCTCCCACTGTGGAGCAGAGGCTCCGGACGCGCAGGCTCAGCGGCCATAGCTCATGGGCCCAGCCGCTCCGCGGCATGTGGGATTTTCCCAGACCAGGGCACGAACTCACGTCCCCTGCATCAGCAGGCGGACTCTCAACCACTGCACCACCAGGGAAGCCCCATCCAGTATCTTTTGAGTGCTTAGTATATGCCAGTCCTCAAGTGAGTGGCTGGTAGTACAATGAAGAATAAGAATAAGACAGACTCTGTTTTTGATCCTGTCTTGTGAAATCTAGCTGCCTTTACCTCCCCAGACTCTCAGCCCCTCCTCAACTGAGGAATTTCACTGGATTCTGCCTGGGTTTTCCTTCCCTGCACTGTGGAATGGAAACTTTCCCAAGGTAGGCTAGGAAATCCTAGGGCTCACTTGTTTCCTTTCTCTTGGGATCACTGTCCGTTATTGCTGGATGTCCAGTATCTTAAAAACCATTGTGTCATATATTTTGTCCATTCTGTTTTGGTTGTTTTAGCCAGGAAGGTAAGTCCAAGGCCTGTTTCTTGATCTTGTGTGGAAGCAGATGTGTACTACTGAGTTCTGAGAGTTCTTTAAATACTCTGAACACAATTTTTTTTTATGTCAAATATGTGATTTGCAAATATTTTCGCCCAATCTATAGTTTGTCTTTTTTTTAAACATCTTTATTGGAGTATAATTGCTTTACAATGGTGTGTTAGTTTCTGCTTTAGAGCAAAGTAAATCAGCTATACATATACATATATCCCCATATCTCCTCCCTCTAGCGTCTCCCTCCCACCCTCCCTACCCCACCCCTCTAGGTGGTCACAAAGCACCAAGCTGATTTCCACGTGCTATGTGGCTGCTTCCCACTAGCTATCTATTTTACATTTGATAGTGTATATATGTCCATGCCACTCTCTCACTTCGTCCCAGCTTACCCTTCCCCCCCACCCCGTGTCCTCAAGTCCATTCTCTATGTCTGTGTCTTTATTCCTGTCCTGCCCCTAGGTTCTTCAGAACCTTTTTTTTTTTTTAGATTCCATATATATGTGTTAGCATATGGTATTTATTTTTCTTTTTCTGACTTACTTCACTCTGTATGACAGACTCTAAGTCCATCCACCTCACTACAAATAACTCAATTTCATTTCTTTTTATGGCTGAGTAATATTCCATTGCATATATGTGCCACATCTTCTTTATCCATTCATCTGTCGATGGACACTTAGGTTGATTCCACGTCCTGGCTATTGTAAATAGAGCTACAATGAACAGTGTGGTACATGACTCTTTTTGAATTATGGTTTTCTCAGGGTATATGCTCAGTAGTGGGATTGCTGTGTCATATGGTAGTTCTATTTTTAGTTTTTTAAGGAATCTCCATACTGTTCTCCATAGTGACTGTATCAATTTACATTGCCACCAACAGTGCAAGAGGGTTCCCTTTTCTCCACACCCTCTCCAGCACTTATTGTTTGTAGATTTTTTGATGATGGCCATTCTGACTGGTGTGAGGTGATACCTCATTCTAGTTTTGATTTGCATTTCTCTAATGATGAATGATGTTGAATATCCTTTCATGTGTTTGCTGGCAATCTGTATATCTTCTTTGGAGAATTGTGTATTTAGGTCTTCTGCCCATTTTTGGATTGGGTTTTTTGATTTTCTGATATTGAGCTGCATGAGATGCTTGTATATTTTGGAGATTAATCCTTTGTCAGTTGCTTGATTTGTAAATATTTTCTCCCATTCTGAGGGTTGTCTTTTCATCTTGTTTATGGTTTCCTTTGCTGTGCAAAAGCTTTTAAGTTTCATTAGGTCCCATTTGTTTATTTTTGTTTTTCCATTTCTCTAGGAGGTAAATCAAAAAGGATCTTGCTGTGATTTATGTCATAGAGTATTCTGCCTATGTTTTCCTCTAAGAGTTTTATAGTGTCTGACCTTACATTTAGGTCTTTAATCCATTTTGGGCTTATTTTTGTGCGTGGTGTTAGGGAGTGTTCTAATTTCATTGTTTTACATGTAGCTGTCCAGTTTTCCCAGCACGACTTATTGAAGAGGCTGTCTTTTCTCCATTGTATATTCTTGCCTCCTTTATCAAAGATAAGGTGATCACGTGTGTGTGGGTTTATCTCTGGGCTTTCTGTCCTGGTCCATTGATCTATATTTCTGTTTTTGTGCCAGTACCATACTGTCTTGATTATTGTAGCTTTGTAATATAGTCTGAAGTCCAGGAGCCTGATTCCTCCAGGTCAGTTTTTCTTTCTCAAGATTGCTTTGGCTATTTGGGGTCTTTTGTGTTTCCATACAAATTGTGAAATTTTTTGTTCTAGTTCTGTAAAAAATGCCATTGGTATTTTGATAGGGATTGCATTGACTCTGTAGATTGCTTTGGGTAGTATAGTCATTTTCCCAATGTTGATTCTTCCAATCCAAGAACATGGTAAATCTCTCCATCTGTTTATATCATCTTTAATTTCTTTCATCAGTGTCTTATAGTTTTCTGCTTACAGGTCTTTTGTCTCCTTAGGTAGGTTTATTCCTAGGTATTTTATTCTTTTTGTTGCAATGGTAAATGAGAGTGTTTCCTTAATTTCTCTTTCAGATTTTTCATCATTAGTGTATAGGAATGCAAGAGATTTCTGTGCATTACTTTTGTATCCTGCAACTTTACCAAATTCATTGATTAGCTCTAGTAGTTTTCTGGTGGCATCTTTAGGATTCTCTATGTGTAGTATCATGTCATCTGCAAACAGTGACAGCTTTAGTTCTTCTTTTCCGATTTGGATTCCTTTTATTTCTTTTACTTCTCTGATTGCTATGGCTAAAACTTCCAAAACTATGTTGAATAATAATGGTGAGAGTGGACAACCTTGTCTTCTTCCTGATCTTATAGGAAATGGTTTCAGGTTTTCACCATTGAGAACAATGTTGGCTGTGGGTTTGTCATATATTGCCTTTATTATGTTGAGGTAAGTCCCCTCTATGCCTACTTTCTGCAGGGTTTTTATCATAAATGGGTGTTCAATTTTGTTGAAATATTTTTCTGCATCTATTGAGATGATCATATGGTTTTTCTCCTTCAGTTTGTTAATATGGTTTATCACATTGATTGATTTGCGTATATTGAAGAATCCTTGCATTCCTGGAATAAACCCCACTTGATCATGGTGTATGATCCTTTTAATGTGCTGTTGGATTCTGTTTGCTAGTATTTTGTTGAGGATTTTTGCATCTATGTTCATCAGTGATATTGCCTGTAGTTTCCTTTCTTTGTGACATCTTTGTCTGATTTTGGTATTAGGGTGATGGTGGCCTCGTAGAATGAGTTTGGGAATGTTCCTCCCTCTGCTGTATTTTGGAAGAGTTTGAGAAGGATAGGTGTTAGCTCTTCTCTAAATGTTTGATAGAATTCACCTGTGAAGCCATCTGGTTCTGGGCTTCTGTTTGTTGGAAGATTTTTAATCACAGTTTCAATTTCAGTGCTTGTGATTGGTCTGTTTATATTTTCTGTTCCTGGTTCAGTCTTAGAAGGTTGTGCTTTTCTAACAATTTTTCCATTTCTTCGTGGTTGCCCATTTTAGTGGCAGATAGTTGCTGTAGTAATCTCTCATGATCCTTTGTATTTCTGCAGTGTCAATTGTTACTTCTCCTTTTTCATTTCTAATTCTATTGATTTGAGTCTTGTCCCTTTTTTTCTTGATGACTCTGACTAATGGTTTATCAATTTTGTTTATCTTCTCAAAGAACCAGCTTTTAGTTGTGTTGATCTTTGCTATTGTTTCTTTCAGTTCTTTTTCATTTATTTCTGATCTGATCTTTATGATTTCTTTCCTTCTGCTAACTTTGTGGGGTTTTCTTTGTTCTTCTTTCTCTAATTGCTTTAGGTGTAAGGTTAGGTTATTTCAGATTTTTCTTGTTTCTTGAGGTAGGATTGTATTTCTATAAACTTCCCTCTTAGAACTGCTTTTGCTGCATCCCATAGGTTTTGGGTCATCGTGTTTTCATTGTCATTTCTTTCTAGGTATTTTTTGATTTCCTCTTTGATTTCTTCAGTGATCTCTTGGTTATTTGATAGTGTGTTGTTTAACCTTCATGTGTTTGTATTTTTTACAGATTTTTTTCCTGTAATTGATATCTAGTCTCACAGCATTGTGGTTGGAAAAGATACTTGATAAGATTTCAATTTTCTTAAATTTACCAAGGCTTGATTTGTGACCCCGGATGTGATCTATCCTGGAGAATGTTCCATGAGCACTTGAGAATAAAGTGTATTCTGTTGTTTTTGGATGGAATGTCCTGTAAATATCAGTTAAGTCCATCTTGTGTTTTCTTATTTATTTATTTTCATTCTGGATCATCTGTCCATTGTTGAAAGTGGGGTGTTAAAGTCCCGTACTATGATTGTGTTACTGTCGATTTCCCCTTTTATGGCTGTTAGCATTTGCCTTATGTATTGAGGTACTCCTATGTTGGGTGCATAAATATTTACAATTGTCCTATCTTCTTCTTGGATTCATCTCTTGATCATTATGTAGTGTCCTTCTTTGTCTCTTGTAACAGTCTTTATAAAGTCTATTTTGTCTGATATGAGAATTGCTACTCCAGCTGTCTTTTGATTTTCATTTGCATGGAATATCTTTTTCCATCCCCTCACTTTCAGTTTGTATGTGTCCCTAGGTCTGAAGTGAGTCTCTTGTAGACAGCATATATTACAGGTCTTGTTTTTGTATCCATTCAGCCTGTCTATGTCTTTTGGTGGGAGCATTTAATCCATTTACATTTAAGGTAATAATCAATATGTATGTTCCTATTCCCATTTTCATAATTGTTTTGGGTTTGTTATTGTTGGTCTTTTCCTTCTCTTGTGTTTCCTGCCTAGAGAAGTTCCTTTAGCATTTGTTGTAAAGCTGGTTTGGTGGTGCTGAATTCTCTTGGCTTTTGCTTGTCTGTAAAGGTTTTAATTTCTCCGCCGAATCTGAATGAGATACTTGCTGGGTAGAGTAATCTAGGTTGTAGGTTTTTCCCTTTCATCACTTTAAATATGTCTTGCCACTCCCTTCTGGCTTGCAGAGTTTCTGCTGAAAGATCAGCTGTTAACCTTATAGGGATTCCCATGCATGTTAGTTGTCATTTTCCCCATGCTGCTTTTAATATTTATTCTTTGTATTTAATTTTTGATAGCTTGATTGATATGTGTCTTGGCATGTTTCTCCTTGGACTTATCCTGTATGGGACTATCTGCACTTCCTGGACTTGATTGACTCTTCCCTTTCCCATATTAGGGAAGTTTTCAACTACAATCTCTTCCAATATTTTCTGAGTCCCTTTCTCTTCTTCTTCTGTGATCCCTATAATTCCAATGTTGGTGCGTTTAATGTTGTCCCAGAGGTCTCTGAGACTGTCATTTCTTTTTCTTCTTTTTTCTTTATTCTGCTCTGCAGTAGTTATTTCCCCTATTTTATCTTCCAGGGCACTTTTCCATTCTTCTGCCTCAGTTATTCTCCTATTGATTCCTTCTAGAGAATTTTTAATTTCATTTATTGTGTTGTTCATCATTGTTTGTTTGCTCTTTAGTTCTTCTAGGTCCTTGTTAAATGTTTCTTGTATTTTCTCCATTCTATTTCCAAGATTTTGGATCACCTTTACCAGCATTACTCTGAATTCTTTTTCAGGTAGACTGTCTATTTCCTCTTCATTTTTTAGGTCTGGTGAGTTTTTGCCTTGCTCCTTCATCTGCTGTGTGTTTCTCTGTCTTCTCATTTTGCTTAACTTACTGTGTTTGGGTTCTCCTTCTCGCAGGCTGCATGTTTGTAGTTCCCATTGTTTTTGGTGTCTGCCCCCAGTGGCTAAGGTTGGTTCAGTGGGTTGTGTAGGCTTCCTGGAGGAGGGGACTGGTGCCTGTGTTCTGGTGGATGAGGCTGGATCTTGTCTTTCTGGTGGGCAGGACTGCTTCCAGTGGTGTGTTTTGAGGTGTCTGTGACCTTATGATTTTAGGCATCCTCTCTGCTAATGGGTGGGGTTGTGTTCCTGTCTTGCTAGTTGTTTGGCATGGGGTGTCCAGCACTGTAACTTGCTGGTCATTGAGCGGAGCTGGATCTTAGCATTGAGATGGAGATCTCTGGGAGAGCTCTCGCCGATTGATATTACATGGGGCCAGGAGGTCTCTGGTGGTCCAGCGTGCTGAACTCGGCTCTCCCACCTCAGAGGCACAGCCGTGACACCCGGCAGAAGCACCAGGACCCTGTCAGCCACACGGCTGATCCTCCGGAGCGGGGTGGACTCAACTTACAGTTTGTCTTTTTATTCTTTTAATGGTGTCTTTTGCATAGAGGAAGGTTTTAATTTTGATGTTCAATTTGCTCTCACAGCCAAGAACTCTTTTCCTAAGCGTCCAGGTCACAAAAGTTTTCTCCTCCACCTTTTCTACTTTTTAAGCTATTGTTCCTTTCATTCTACTTCAGTCGTGTGCATGGGGAAAATGAATTTTTGTTGCTGCATTGTGTGATATCTATCTCAAACCATATATCTGTTTGAGGCTATAGTCCTTGGGGATTTTGACACACCTGTAATTATTCTGTATCTCCACTGGATGTCAATACTGCTCAAGGAAAAGAAGTTCAGACAGCATATTGGGTGCACAAAAAGCAGTCTATGCTTTTAAGTGTTAGGTTGGAATTGTCAGAAAGGAGGCTAGAAGATGTGAAATACACAAATAAGAATATCTCTCCTTCAACCCTGTAATAAATGTCAGGCAGAGTGCTGGGATATAGTGCTGGAATTTGTAGCAGTGTTGAACTTCAAACTTGAAAGACTGAATTCTGTTTTCCAGTCTGGCTCTTTGGTTGCTGACTCATGCAAAAATGAAACCACATTTTTGCTCGAATTATTTGGCTAATTCTTACAATGTATTTTATTGAACTAGAATTAGAGGTTCAATCTTTATTTCTTTTGTTCACTTCCCAAACATGTACAAATTTCAGCAGTGATAAGTTAGAAAGAAATGACTCTGGTAAGAAAATTACCTGGGCCACTTTGGTCTATATCCAAGGATACCACTAAGCTCAGGAATAAGAAACAGGACCCCAAGAGTCAAGTGACCTCTGATCATACTTCTGAGCAGGTTTTACTTCCAAGAAGGGCCCAGTTTGTTCAAGGACTGAAACAAGATAAGCAAAATTGGATTTATATTGCTTTCTCTCCTAATGATCTGCTACAAAATTGGGATATGAGGCTTAAAAGCTTTAAGAATTGAATTCTAGCTAGTTGTTTTTAGTTTCCTCATTCTGAAGTAGGGAACTATATATTTTATCATTATGTTTTTTTATATAAAATCTTATCTGTCTGTAAGATGACCAGTTTTGAAAATTACAAAGAGTAGAACCTACAGTATTTTGACTGTATATCCTATAGGTGGGACACAAGGATACTGGACTGACCAGGTTCTTCAGCAAGGAATTATTTCAGTACATATTTTATGAAATATCTCAAGTGCATTATATGATTATATTTAACAAAGCTGTCAGTTGACAGAACATAAAAGTCATCATTGACAAGCATTGTGCTAGTATGACTAGCAATAATAAAAATATTGAATGAACAACGATATCTAAGCAGATGGAATTTTTGAGTAAACAATTTAAAAAATGTTCTAACATTTGGAAAAAGATAACTGAAATACAGCTTGAGATATGAGGATAATCTGATGTAAGCAGAACTATCTCTTAAAAGTAAGGTGCTGGTTTTTTTGTTGTTGTTTTTTAAAATAAATTTATTTATTTTTACTTTTGGCTGTGTTGGGTCTTTGTTGCTGTGCATGGGCTCTCTCTAGTTGCGGGAAGCAGGGGCTACTCTTCGTTGTGGTGCGCGGGCTCCTCATTGTGGTGGCTTCTCTTGTTGTGGAGCACGGGCTCTAGGCACGCAGGCTTCAATAAATGTGGCACGCTGGCTCAGTAGTCGTGGCTTGTGGGCTCTAGAGCGCAGGCTCAGAAGTTGTGGCACACGGGCTTAGTTGCTCCATGGCATGTGGGATCTTCCCGGACCAGGGCTCGAACCTCTGTCCCCTGCATTGGCAGGTGGATTCTTAACCACTGCGCTACCAGGGAAGCCCAGTAAGGTGCTGTTTTAATAAATATTGTATATTCAGTCGTTGGTGATAGAGCAGCACTAAGGTTTTTAGCTCTTTCTAGGGACTGTGAATTTTCAATTATGACATGTTTCCTGTGGGAGCTTAACTTCCCTATATAGTTAAATATCCAATGAACCTGTTATATGAATTGTAGTAAGTATGCTGACCAACAAATGTGTGCCCCTGACATCCCAGGAGTCTTCTATCCAGCTATATATGGTTGGTAGAGTTTAATTGTATTCAGTTTTAATATTTCATATGGTGACAAAATTCTGTCCTAGTGTGCATCATTTTTGACCTATTTCTCTACAACGTAAAGCATGTCAGATTGTTATAATCTTATACATGCTTTGGCGACTGGCTTAAAGCTTTGCACTAATATTCATTCCCTGGGTCAATAGGATTTGTAAGAAATGTAAAAATTAGCAACACTTTTATTCATAGAATTTGCTCATATCAAATGGAAGGCCTAGATTGTCTGCTTGTAACTCATGGGTTAGATTTTCCTATAGGTTGCTGGCATAAGACACAGAAAATTATGAAGGTGTAAATCATACTCCAACATGGCTAAAAGCTTTGTTCCAACAAAGCTAAAAGCTTTGTTCCAGGTATTGGCACGAAACTAAAAATATTGGATTGATTTTCCGTAAGTTCAGAGCCATGGTTTTCATATCCTTACTTCAGTGCCAAATTATATCACTAGTGGTATTTTTTCTGTTTTGACATGATCTTGTGTTATTGTCCCTCTTTCAAATTTCCTATTCAAATTATTCTCTGGCTTGTGTTTATCAAACCAGAAGAATTCCGAATCTGGAAGACTGCTAAAAATCCTTTGGATGACCACTTTAATACTTAAAGGTAAAATACAGCCACTCTACAAAGATGGAATATGGGAAGCATTGCATCGGAATAAAAAAAAACATTAAAACAGTTTCTTAAATAGCAATCATTGGCTCCAATGTGTCAAATTAAATCTGTGCCTCATAAAATAGTAATTTTTCAAATTAATTAAACTAAGTTTTAACTTACGTGGCATAATAAATCTTTTGCTATATTTTTCATTTGTTTGGATAATCAGTAAATATTGGATTATTTGGATTAGCGCTTCGTTGTTTTATAAAATTTTTTCCTAGAGAGGAAATGAGTGGCAAGGAGAGAGCCTATCTCCCAATAAAAATAATTAAATGAATTTTTTAAATCCCAGATAATTCAAGAACAGACATTTTAGTATTACTTGCTGCTCAAGATAAATTTCACATAAACTCGATCAGCAGTGGTGTTTTCTTAGATAATTCAAAAATAAAAATTTAAAAATAGATTTTACCATCAAAATCCTTAGAGTAGAAGGTATAAAGCCAAGTATTTCCTTTTTTTTTCAATAGCATTTGTAAACTGGGAAGTCTAGAATTTAAGAATATGTGACTTTTGGCTCCAGAGAATCACTTAATAGAATAGCTGAGTCACTATTCCTAGTGTGTTCCTAGTTTCAGGTGGGCCCATAGTAGGTGTTCAGTAAATCAGTCATCTGTGCTAGTTGAATGAATAAATTTGTGCCCTCAGTGCATTAATGTGTAGTACAACCGGTGGTTCTCTCAGAGTGGCAGTGTAGTTTTGGAAGCAAAGCATGGAAATGGAGTAGCAATAAAAGCACCAGCGGTAGAATCTGTAGCATCTTTATCACCAAACTGGTAATTTATGTTGAAGGAAAGCATACAGGCCCACAATCTTTTATATCCATTTTCAAAACTCTAAAAGCTCAAAAAACTGAAGGCCTTTTCTGTAACTTATTTGAGGGTAAAACCAGACCTAACCTGACAGAGGCTATTTGGGTTGTTTATTTATCCCACTTAGTGTAAATATTCACGTATTTTGCTGCAAAAATACTGGTGCATTTGATTTCTCAGTCCCACTTCAGACCTTGATGGGAGGTTATATAATATACACACTTTAGTACATTTCTGAAATACATACAATTCTGAATTCTAAAACATTTTGGCCCCAAGGTTTGGCAGAAGGGCTTGTGACCTTATATATAGTTTGCGAATAATTGGGATGCTTTCTGCATATTTTCCTGTTTGTCAATCATCCTCTCCTTTCTGATGCTCAGCTTGAAACAACTTCCTTGCACAGGAGTTTCTCTTCCAGAGGGTGAATGCTACCCGCTCTGTTCCTTGATTCACAACGCAAATTGCTGCTCCATCATCAGCCGTCAACCCTCACCATGCCTTGGTGCTCTGGAGGTGGTGCTCTCTGTGCTTGGTTAACATGGGAAAGACCCAGTGCCACACATGGCCTAGAGGAGCGCTCAACGTGTGAGCTGGCTCGCTGTGACATGTCTGGGACCATCAGAGATGTCACATTGTGTGTATGATCACACATGCTGAGTGATCAGTATGTAGACTGTGCACAGTTTTCTCCATGGTGTATAACAGAATAGAACCTATCGTTTGGGCTTTACTAGTTTCAAGCATTACGCATGTGGAGATCCAAGCTAGAAAATCCAGCTACTACGTGTTTATCCTTGACCAAAGACTGATCCTCCTGTATCATTGGAGAAAGATTATCTGGATAAATTGAACTTTTCCATGAAAGCCAGGTCTGATATATCTACCCCATGCGGGACAACTGCCAAGCTAGAATGCCTTTACATCTGGCTTTAAGTAACTCATCTAAATTGGCCCAGATCGAGTCTTAATCAGGAGGGAGTAGGAGTAAAACTAAAATTAGTTAATTCAGTTCCTCATTAATAGTTCTGGCTACGGAATTTGCGGGGAGGATTAGGGGTATTTAATGCTCTAAATTTATCCATGTAATCACCCTGCCTAACCCTACTAGAATTGCATTGAGACTTGGCAACCCAGAGAACTAGTAGCCTGCTCTCATAACGCAGACATAGGAGGATGGGCGTTGGGTGGCTTGCACTTCCTGTTTCTCCTTGACCCTGGATTTTCCCTGGTGACATCTTTCTCCCTCCCTCTTGTATCCTTCCTCCTGACCCTCCTCCCATACCCCTGGCTGTGTCTTTCTCTCTGTAATCATCTTTTGCTCACTGTCACTCTCTTTCTGCCTGACTGTGTCTGTCAGCTCATCTGGTTGCTTTTTTTCCCCACACGGGGCAAGTATGAGAAAAGATGGGAAAGGAGAGAAGTGGGCATTTGCTATCCTCTATTGAGATTTAAAAATACTACCAAAATCATTTTTATACCACTTTTAGCCTTATAAAAATAAAGCCTCATGTAGTAGTCATGGCAATTCTTAAATTTCACTTTGAGAACCACTTAAACGAGAGATCATTTAGTTTAGATGGAAACTATAGGAAAGGAGAGCTAATCTGTAAACCATTTTGAATTCCTTGGGAGATTTCAATTGAATTGAAGGGTGCTAATGCTTTGTTATAAAATGAACCTGCTTATCTGTTGACCCTGGAATACATTTTCCCAAATTACCCCGTGTAGAATTTATTTAGCTACCTTGTCAAGGAAGGATCTGAAAGTTTCATTTTAGAAGGGTGCCCATGGGAAATTTTCTCATCCAAATTCTTGTCTTGATATGCTGACTCATGTGACTATTTTACCTATTCAAAAAACAATTAAACATATAAATAAAACTCCAGAGTCTATAGAAAGTGACTAAACACTTCTTTTCTAATGCTTCTGAATGCTGTGCTTGAAATTGTATTGTGAAATGTGTTAAGGAAATCTTTTTGCCTTTCTGAGCATATTGTCAGCAAGAAGCTAGAAGGTGAGTTTAAAAACAGTTGCTGGCAGGACAACTGCAGGGGACTAGGCTTCGTAAGTGGCATCTCTAGGGGGAGGTAAATCCCAGCTTTTCACCTTGAAACAAGCAGGAATAATAAGAAGTGTGCTCTTTGGGAAGCATTGAACCTTAATGTCCTGTGTTCTGGCTTAGGCTTTTTGTGGTGCCCTTCCCTGTCTTTCACGTGTGACCCGGGGGGTGCCCTACACTTCCTACCAAGGTTTTGATGTACCTGATGGTTGCACTGACGCTAGAAGCAAGCATTACAAACACAAAAGCACACAAGTCCCATATTTTCCTCTAAGAGCTTTATAGTGTCTGGCCTTACATTTAGGTCTTTAATCCATTTTGAGTTTATTTTTGTGCATGGTGTTAGGGAGTGTTCTAATTTCATTCTTTTACATGCAGCTGTCCAGTTTTCCCAGCACCACTTATTGAAGAGGCTGTCTTTTCTCCGTTGTATATTCTTGCCTCCTTTGTCATAAATTAGGTGACCATATGTGCATGGGGTTATCTCTGGGCTTTCTATCCTGTTCCATTGATCTATCTTTCTCTTTTTGTGCCAGTACCATACTGTCTTGATTACTGTAGCTTTGTAGTATAGCCTGAAGTCAGGGAACCTGATTCCTCCAGCTTTGTTTTTCTTTCTCAAGATTGCTTTGACTATTCAGGGTCTTTTGTGTTTCCATACGAATTGTAAAATTTTTTGTTCTAATTCTGTGAAAAATACCATTGGTAATTTGATAGGGATTACATTGAATCTGTAGATTGCTTTGGGTAGTATAATCATTTTCACAATATTGAGTCTTCCAATCCAAGGGTATGGTATATCTCTCCATCTGTTTGTGTCATCTTTGGTTTCTTTCATCAGTATCTTACAGTTAGTTCTGAGTACAGGTCTTTTGCCTCCTTAGGTAGGTTTATTCCTACCTAAGGTAAATAGGACTGTTTTTTTTTGAAGTAATGGTAAATTTTTGAAGTAATGGTAATGGTAAATAGGACTGTTTCCTTGATTTCTCTTTCTGATCGTTCACTGTTAGTGTATGGCACAACACTATGGAGAACAGTATGGAGGTTTCTTAAAAAACTAAAAATAGAACTACCATCTGACCCAGCAATCCCACTCCTGGGCATATACCCAGAGAAAACCATAATTCAAAAAGATACATGCACCCCAATGTTCATTGCAGCACTATTTACAATAGCCAGGATGTGGAAGCAACTTAAATGTCTATCAACAGAGGAATGGCTAAAGAAGATGTGGTGCATATATACAATGGAATATTACTCAGCCCTAAAAAGGAACAACATAGTGCCAGCTGCAGAGGCATGGTTGGACCTGAAGACTGTCATACAGCGTGAAGTAAGTGAGAAAGAGAGAAACAAATACCGTATAATGTCACTTATATGTAGAAGTTAGGAAAATGGTACAGATGAACTTATTTGCAAAGCAGAAATAGAGACACAGATGTAGAGAGCAAACTCATGGATACCAAGGGGGAGAGGGGGTGGGATGAATTGGGAGATTGGGATTGACATATATACACTACTATGTATAAAATAGATAATGAGAACCTACTGTAGATAATGAGAACCCACTGTATAGCACAGGGAACTCTACTCAGTGCTCTGTGGTGACCTAAATGGGAAGGAAATCTAAAAAAGAGGGGATATATGTATACATGTAACTGATTCACTTTGCTGTACAGCAGAAACTAACACAACATTGTAAAGCAATTATACTCCAATAAAAATTAACTTAAAAACATAAAAAAGCACAGAGATGGCAATCAGGAGCTATAAATGAGTGACGTGGGCCTGCAGTGAATGGGCAGCACAGCCCAGACAGAAGGAGAGGTTTCTACTCAGCTCTCAACCAGGACACATACATGACCCACGTTATTAGAGATTCCATTCTTTATTTTCAAAAGAAACGCAAAATCCAGACTATCTTTTAGATGCAATTTTGTAATTTAAAAATATTCTATTCTGATTATTCAGGTTTTTTTTGGAAAAAAAAAAACGACCATGGCAGCAGGCTGGATCTGGCCTGGGAGCTGCCTGCTGTGACTTCTGCCCGGGATGAAACAAACCCAGGAAAAGACATCTCAGCAGTTCACCTCTGTACTCAGTGGTTCATATAGCCCACATTTTAAGACTTAAGGGCTTGTTTTTAGTTCAAAAGGAATCAGGTTTGAACTAGAGACTGTTTAATGCCACATGCACAGAGTGTATGAAAGAGCTATAGCACCACGGTCTTGACCATTCTTGATCATTAGACACGATCTGTACACCGAGTAAGAGGAAAGAGATGTTGGTCAATTAATGTGGTTTTGTGCTGTCCAGCTATGATCTTGCTGCAGGTTCTATTAACATTGACCCTTCAACACATACCCTGCTTTAACGAGGAGGTGGTACCAACATGATGAGCTAACCATGAGGAACCCCCTCCAGAAGGGACCACCCAAAAAGAAGCTGAATTAAAGTCCCCATAATACAAACCATTGCTCCTGGAAAATGAAAAGGACTCAAGAGACGATTGAAATTTACAGTGATTTTCAGACCCACTTGGCCTCTGTCTCTTTCCCCCAAATAAAGCAGTCTCATTTCAAGTGATTTGCTAGAGTCTGTGATTGTAAGAGTCATCCATTTAGGACCTGGAAACAATTATCTCAGAATACAACTATTATAAACCCATAGTAACCTGGATCACCTGAATTTTATGGTTGTGCCATCTGGCTTACCTGGATCTTAGACATAAACTGTGTCTACATGATGCAAAGTCAGAGAATGTTTTCTTTAATTTCAACAAATGATTACTGAGTTTTATGCCAAGTGTTAGAAAATGAAGGATAATTCTGACAATACCTGTCATCCAAACCCTGACGTCTATAAGGAAAGCTAGATGTTAGACGTTGCTGTGACAATGGTATGTACTGCTCCACCAGCAACTCCTGCTGCTTCTACTCCAGCGTTTACGTGGAATCTATCTGCATCCCTCTGTTGGCATTATCCTAGTCTAAGACGCTGTTATCACTCCTGGACCACCCACAGCCTGCTGTCTGCTCCTCACATGTCCTTTCCTGCCACTGCCATCCCCATCCAATTCATAGCAAACAGAGTAATCAAAAACATTAATAAAGCCTTGCAGGGAAGGCCGTTGCCAATCTCTCCAGTCTTATCTCATAGCACTGCCCCTCCCAGTCTGGTCTCTGTCATTTCTCACAAGGAGCTAAATGCTTTTCTGGCTCAGAACTCTGCTGCTAGCTCTTCTCTCTACCGAGAAATAATGTCCCCTGGCTTAAATGTCACCTCCTTAGAAAGTTCTTGGTCGCCCAAAGTTCTCCACTTTAAACTCCATTTCTGTTTTGTTCTTCACCTTTATTGAATGTGCATTTATTTTTGTCTGTTTTCTGGATTTTTTTTTCCTGCCTCTTCCACTAGATTTCATGAAATCAGCATCTTGGTCTCTGTTGTACTCTCAACATCTAGCAGAGAGCTTGGTGTACACAGTGTCCCTCAATAAATATTTATGCTAAGAGTGAAGGAATCACAAGGCCCTATTCGACGAGTACAGGAAGCAGTTAATTTTGTTGAGATTAGAGGAAGGGTAAGGACAGTCATTGTATTAGTTTTCTAGGGCTGCCATAAAAAAAAAAAGTATCACGAACTGGATGGCTTAAAACAATAGAAATTTATTCTCTCACTGTTTTGGAGGTTGGAGGTCTGAAATCAAGGTGTCTGCTTTGTTCTTCCTTGGGGACGTAGAAGGAGACTCTGTCCCATGCCCCTCTCCTCGCTTCCGGCAGTTGCTACTAGCTCTCGGTGCTCCTTGGTTTGTGGCAACGTAACTCCAGCTTGTGCCTGCATCGTCACATGGCATTCTCCCCGTGTGTCATGTCCAAATTTTCCTCTTCCTGTAAGGCACCAGTCATTGCATCATGGTCCTCCCTAATCCAGTATGACCTTATTTTAACTTGATTAAATCTGCAACGACTGTTTCTAAATAAGGTCATGTTCACAGGTACCAGAGAGTTAGGACTTGAACATATCTTTGGGGGCAACACAGTTCAACCCATGACAGCCGTCTGTCTCTCAGAGAGCGTAACAGTAGAATGGGATCTTAAAACATGAATAAAAGTTGGAGTGGGGAGAGAGTCAGGCAGTTAGAAAAATAAGCAGGACAGTACATTTTGCATAAGAAAGACTTCAAAGTTGGGCAGTAGTTGGCTGCGGGCAGCCTTGAATTCCATATGAGAGAGCCTCCATATCCTGTTTTATCCTACTGTCCTAGTCTGTTTGGGCTGCCATAACAAAACACCGTAGATTAGGTGGTTTAAACAACAGAAATTTATTTACTCACAGTTCTGGAGACTGGAAATATAAGATCAAGGTGCCAACAGGGTTGGTGTCTCTTTGTGTCCTCACACGGTGGAGAGGGAGAGAGGTTGCTAGTGCCTCTTCCTCTTCTTATAAGGGCACCAGCCCTATTGGACTAGGTCCCTCCCCTTAGGACGTCATTTAATCTTTATCACCTCCTCACAGGCCCTGTCTTCAAATAGTCACATTGGGGGGTTATGGCTTCCACGTATGAATTTAGGGTCGGGGGGAGGGCACAAACATTCATAACACTTACAGACCAGGGGTCAACAAACCATGGCACACAGGACAGAGTTGAGACTGTGAAATGAAGCAAACCTGCCTCTCAGAGATTATCTGTGTGCTGAGTCAACGGACCTTTGGGCAAGTGATATTCTAGACACTTCTTACTGTCTTAGATTGTCCAGTGGCATGGGGAGAGATGATCAGTTATATTCTTTCCTGTGCATGAAGTCCATAAGCCCATGAACAAAACGTTTGGAGATCATATATATGCACACTTGTCTCATAGACTAGGGGAAAGATCTCTTAAGGAAGCTGGACTAGAGGAAGAGAGACCCTGAGGTCCTTGAGAGACAGTCACCACAAGGGAGAAAGTAAACACAACTCAGCCCTGGGAGGCATGTGACTTCTGCTGCCTCATGCTACTCCCCTCACACCTGGAGTTTCCCCATATTCTAGGAAGGAGAGGCTGTGGTAAAAAGAATGAACTAGTCCTCTGTGGCTCAGCTGTTCTGCTGGGGGAAAGCCACTCTGAAAAAGCTAATCATGAAAAGTGGCAACCTTCCTACTGACAGGAGGAACCAGAGAAGGTTGTCAGCAGCCAGCTCCGTTACCTATGGGAAGAAGACTGACTGCAGTCAGGTGAACAGAAAGGTAGCAGCAGCAGCAGACACTGGAGCAGAACCTGGGGCTCTTGGAAGGGGCAGTGATTATACGTGAGACAGTCCCCATGCCCCATCCCCCAGAATTCTCAGAGGAAGTGACTCCCACGTGGGTTACAGGCAGCATCCTTAGGAATTCGGTGGAACATTCAGTGAGGGAGGTCCAGAGGACATACTGGACTCCATCTTAGAAAAGCAAGAGGGGATTCAAAACATGAAGATTTGGTGTATTGTGGTAAATGTGGTGTATTTTTACTACCCTAAAGTACCCTAATGTTCTGTGAAGAGGCAAAGTGTGAGGAAAAGATTTAGTGATGAAGTTCAAAATTCAAAGTTCAATTAGCTAAATTTAGTTGTTTTCTCCCTTATAAAATGGGAGCTATCACAGTCGTATCATCATTCATTCATCACTACTGGCCTCAACTGGGCCTTCAATATTCTCCAGCATCCTTGCTGACTTTCTCTGGTCAGTTTGCTCCCTCATTTCTCCACAATGACTGTTGCAGACCGTCTCTAATTTCCTCAAGCCCTTTGCACTCTTTCCTTCTCAGTAGGTAACGCTTCCTCATATATATGTTGCTAATCAAGGCCATTTTAGGGAACTCCTTCAAATTCCTGAGGTTGTATCTGCAAACCCAAGTGCCTCTGGACCCATCCTTTCTCCTCTCTTGTTACAGGTGTCAAAGGGAAATTGCACCAGACACTCATTAAAAACAGCAAGGAAGATTTTATACAAGTCTCTTGCACTGTGGGGGAGAGATTGAACCCAACTTTGCTGAAACAAAAAATGGGAGAGTTTTTAAGTGCTGGGGTGAGCTAGTGGAAAAATACTGGAGGACATTAGGAAGAGGTTGGGCAATGCAGTTAGATCATCTGTGTTTGCTAATTGGCACTTATTGAAGTCAGGCACCTATCCTCCCACTGAGACTGGGAGATAACCACCCTGTCCTTGTTGATGATTACATTTCAAGGGGATGGCTCCCAGGTCCTTGAGAAGAACATTCCTGGGTGGTAGAAAATTTACATCTCAAAGAGTCACAGAAAGGATTCATAATTGCGCTAAAGTAAATACTCTAAGAAAAGGGAGATCAGGAGCCTATAAGTAGGAAGAAAACTGTCTAAAGTTTGCTCAGGCTGAGGGGGACTTAATGGCTCTCTCAGTCACAGCGAAAGAATTCTCCCTTCTTAAGTGCCCTGACTCCCAGCTCCTTTTGCCTCCTTGAGTGGTGTCGATTCTTCGGTAAAATCTTTTCCTATCTCTCCACCTTCGATGTTATTCCGGATCCTTCCTGACAGTATTCAGACATTTTAAACACATCCAATAGCACCCACCTTAAACAAACCAAAACAAACAAACAAAAATCCCACAAACCTCCTCTCCACCTCCTCATCTCCCTCTGGTTGTGGCTCCATCTTTCTGCTACCATCATAGCCAGACTTTCAGATAGGTTGCTTGCACACACTTCCTCCACATTCTTACTGCTCTCCTCATTTTTCTCCCCTCTCTCTTTTTTTCCTTCTGTGAGACATATACATATAGACTCAGGAGAAAGGAAGAGGAAACTGCTCAGCTAGTTAAGGGCTGTGCCCCAAACTGGCCCAGCACTACTCCCACATATTCTGTTGATCAAAGCAGGGACAGGGCCCACCCAGGCTCAAGGGCGTGGAGAAATGGGGTCCACCCCTGGATGTGGGATCATTTAATTGTTGCATCCATCTTTGGAAAGTACTATTGCCATGTGTCTTATACTCATGAATTTTTAAATTTCTTTTTGTGGTTTGTAATTTTTTAATCATATGTTTGAGGCCATGGAGTTAGTTGCATGCACACTTAAAATTATTTTATCTCCCTGGTGAATTGTACCACTATGATGAAGAGATCCTCTCTATCTTGTGATGCTTTTTACTTTTATCTTTTCCTTGATAAATAGCAACTTAAAAAAAATTTGCCTGGTACATTTCACTGTTCCTTTCTTTTGTTGTTCTGTGTTTTAGATGTTCTCTTTTTTCTGACAATCTTAACTATATCATTTAGTCAGTTGCACTGACTGTATGTCTAGTTTAATGATATATCTGGGTTTACATCTACTGTCTTATATATTCTGTTTGCTTATTTTTTCTAGGTTCTTTTCTCTCTCCGTGCTTGCCTTCTTTACAACTAATTTTTTTCTCATTACATTTCTCCCTCAATTAGTTCAGAAGCTGTATACTGTTTCTGTTACTTACTGATTACCTTTGAAACTAAACAAAACTAAAATCTAAATTTAATCAATAACTTTAACTTTCTCTGGGATAATAATAATTTTAAAAGGCTTTGAACAGTTTAACTTTATCCCCCTCACCCCACGTTCTTATATGTTACTGTTTTTGTGTAATTTAATTCTGGTGTTTAACCTTACAAGACAGTGTTAGTGTTGTTTTAAACAGTTGATATTCATTTAGATTTACTCAAAAAATTATAATCTTATGTGCTTTTCATTCCTTCTTGCATCTCAAACTTTCTGTCTGGGGTCACTTTCTTCCTAAAATGCTTACTTTAGAATTTCCCTTAGTAAATGGCCTTAAAGTGGCACGCTGTCTCTCTTTTTTTGTGTAGAAGTACCTTAGTCTCTGAGTACAAAAGCACATTTTGGCAGTTGTGTTTTTTGAGTATATTGATGATATTATTACACAATTTTCTGGCTTTAATTACTGTTGTGGAAAATTTGGTTTCACTTCATGTCTGTCTTCTGAAGGTAATCCGGTGGCTTTTAGGATCTTCTGTATATCTTTAATATTCTAAATGTTAATTATTCCATTTCTAGATATAGATCATTAAAAATTTATTCTGCTTGAACTTCTTAAATCTGGGAACTATTACCTTTTGTTAGTTTTGGAAAATAATCAAGTATTATCTCTTCAAATACTGCATTTTTTTATTATCCCTCTACTCTCCTTCTAAAATTACTATTGTACGTATGTTAAACTTCTCAAATTTTTAATTTTTAACCTCTTTTTCATAATTTCTTTGCTTTTCTCTCTTGTATTCTGAACTTTGTTCCCGCTCACCAAATCTCTCTTCCCCTGGATCTGATCTACTGTTAATCCCTTCAATAATTTTAAAAAATTTATTTCAAGTATTATGTTTTCCATTCCTGTAAATTCTTTTTTGTTTATTTCAGGTATAATACAAGGTCATATTATTTATTTTATCTGCCCCTTGAAACTACTTTTAGTCCTGAGTTGTCCAATAAAAAAACATACAAAAACCTGAAGTCATAGTTTTACTTTAAAATTCTAGTTGCCCAAGGCCCTAGGGTAAAGCAAGTGCAATTCTCTCTGGAGGAATTTACCTTTATAGTAGGTTTCAAAGAATCCTTATAAATGATCTTCATAACCAAGTATATAAGGAAATTTTGCCTTTTCTGGGGAGGGCAGTGTATTTCCACACTGTCCCACGAATAACCGTTTTTTCCCTGCTGCTTCTCAGCCCCAAGGATTTTCCTTGCAGTCCCCTGGGAGTGGGGGATCAGTTGAGTTTGCTTCTGGTTTACCTTTAACTTGACAGTATAGTTTTGAGTCATAGTCTTATGGAGGAGAGAGATCATCAGTTCAATGGATACATTACAGTTCTTGCCCCATTTGACCAGTCATCACTTTTGATACCGTAAACTACTCCCTGTGTCTTGAATCACTGACTTCCCTTGGCTTCCATAGTGTGTTATCTTCCAGTTCTTTAGTTTTTCAGTCCTACATGGGAACTAATCCTTCTGTCTTCATCTTTTAATGTTAGAATTTCTATGACTGTTATTGACCCTCTTCTCCTTTTGTGTTCATTTCCTAGGTAAATTAAGATGACTTTAAACACCATCTTGTTTCTAATGAAACCTAACGATCTATGTACAATGGAATTTTGTGTCTCTTCTGAGTTCCATTCCCATTTGACATCTCCACTTGAATATCTCAGTTTCCTGAAACTCAGTATGTCCTAAACTAAACCCAGGTACTGATGTCTTTCCGTCCTCCAACAGCCTCCAAACCTGATCCTTTTCTAGTCTTACTTATTTCAGTCATAAGACACCATAATTCAACCACTCACTCCAGAAATCTTCCTGCCTCTCTATCTTACATTTTAAGACATTTTCTCTCTTACTCACTAGGCTGCAATCACGCTTGTCTAAATTCTAAACTTCTTGGGAACTCTTACCCAAGTTCTTTCATCTGCCAGGACTAACTCCTACACCTGCTTCAAACCTCTGTTAAAATATCATCTCATCAAGTGAGTTTCCCCCAACCGCTTTTGCTGAGTTAGAGGAGGAGTCCTTTTTACGCAGTGTCCTCACATGCTATCCTTCTCCTTCATAGTACTTTTAACAACTATAATATAAATAATTATATTAAAAATAAGTCTTCATTTGTTCAACATTTCCTATGTGTCTCCTCCACCATAAGCTCCTCGAGTGTGAGGTTTGCCTGCCTGGTGTACCACTGCATCACCAGAGGAGTGCTTGGCACACAGTGGGCATTCATAATCATTTGTTGGATGAATACATGAATGGATTGTTAATGGCCCCATTTATTACTCAAACACTTGTAAAATGCTCTTGTGAATGCTTGGGAGTTCCCAAACCTACCCAAACTAAAGTATGCTATGAAATTTGTTTCACTTCCCTGAGAAATATTTTCAGATTTTTCAAATTTGGGCTCTATTCCTGGAATTATGGGTTTCAATTTTATCTATCCTGTCAGTTGGGTGGAAAATAATGTTGAAAATTACCAGTGGGGAATTGCTGAAGGCTTTTGATCAAGGGAAGGGAGCACGGTCAGATATATGGTTCAGAAAAGGAACTCTAGGATCAGTGTGCAAATTGGATTGAATGGGGAAAGATCTAAGGCTAATGAAAAATTATGAGAGACAAGTAGAGGAGTAATAGTGAGGCATGGGAAATAGGAGATTTATTTGAGAGGCATTTTAGAGGTAGAATTTGTAGGGCTTGGCAATATCATAAGGTGTGTGATAGAGAGGGAGAGATTCAGGATAGATGGGAGAATCTGATGAGATTTGGGATTAATCTTGTTTTTAATTCACCTGTACTGCTTGTGGTGTGGTTAATTAGGCATGCATACACATCAGAATTTCTCAATTTTCCATATTATAAAACTGATAGGGCCCTGATTTTCCTGACTCCTGTTTTTATTTCCTCACTCTGATTTTATCTGTTATGAAAGTTTTTTTCCAAAACCCCAGCTGTGTGTCTCCTCCACCATAAATAAGCTCCTCGAGTGTGAGGTTTGCCTGCCTGGTGTACCACTGCATCACCAGAGGAGTGCTTGGCACACAGTGGGCATTCAGAATCATTTGTTGAATGAATACATGAATGGATTATTAACGACGCCATGTACCCTGGCTCCTTGGCTGGCTCCTGATACCCCAACTGAGAAGGCTCAGTAACCTCTCCTAGAAGGTTAGGTTCTGTCTCTCAACTGCCAGGCCCAGTTCAGAACCTACTGTGATTTGATTACCCCATGCCAAATTTTCTTTCAGAATTGTTGCTGTATGGACCCCCACTGCTTACATTAATTAGTATTTCTTGGTCCTAGGATTTGCTTGTATTACCTCTGGCCTTGCTAAACCATTTGGATATTCAATTATCTGACCGCTCTCATAAGAGCAAGCTTACTGCCAAGTTAATTTCCTCCAACATGCTTCCTGCCCATTCTCAGCTTTTTCTCAACGGGCCTTTGTTTCTGACATCTTGCTCTGTCTTTTCTCCCAAATGTTTGTTAGTGGTGGAATTTTCTAACTCAGGCAACTGGGTAAATGAAGAATCAGTTTAGACAACCAACCTCCCTCTCCCCTTTTGCTCTATTGAGTTTGTTGCCTCAACATTTTTTTTTCAATGCTTTTGTATCATAATAAATATTTGTTCTTTCAAAAGCAATGTAATTTTTTCTAGCCTTCAAATTCATATTGTCTTATTGATATATAACAGCTTCTTCTAAATATGCAAAGCCTCCACTCAGTGTTTGGCTCTACAAGGTTCTCTACCTGATTGATCCTGATGGGCCAGTCATTGCAAAGCTGAACCTATTTAGCGTAGGGCTGCCATCTTCCCGCTGCCCCAGAGAGCATTTCTGTTCTTCAAGAACACAGTGTGTGTGGGGGGGGGCATCATCTCCCTCCACACTGCTTATGATCAGCTCCCTTTATCCCTCACTGCGTGCTCAGGGTCTTTTCTGAATGTACTTTTGTTTCACAGTCTCATTTCAAAGCTTTAGAGAAGTAAGAATTTCTTCCATAGAAAGTTTATGGAACCTTCCATTAGAGTTTTGGTTGGTTGTTCTCCCATGAGAGAGCCTAAAGATGATATGAAAAATTGTAATTTGTAAAATGATGACTTCACATACGAAAATATGTAAACATAGTTAACTTATTAGACTTCATCCAAATTGTTTTAGTTTGGGAAGTTTCATCAAAGTGTATAGTTAATTGGTGCGTATGTATAGATTATAGATTGTATCCTATAAACAGTTTAATGTGTACTTAATGTGGAACATGATTTTTATTTTAGCACATATATTAAACTATTTGAATATGAATTTTGTGTATTTATCTTAAGGTGTAGAAAGCAAAAGTCTATTTTGGAAGAATAAGGTTCTGGAGGGGAGAAAAACAGTATTTTACAGAAAGATTGAATTACATGCCAAAAGTACTCAGAACAAATTCAGTTGTTTAAAATGTATCAAATATCAAAATGTAATTTTCAAATTTTAAAAAGTGCTATTAACATTAGCTTCTCAGTTTTTTTGTAGCTTGTTAATATTAGTGAGTAGTGCCAAGTGGCTCCTAAAACCAAGTTATTCTTTTCCATTTAAATTGTGTTTTCCAAAATCTGTAAGGTTATTCCACTCCAATATTCTTAGATATATTTATATATAAAGTCAACATCTTTGGATGAGATATTGAGTATCAGATTGACTGTAATATTTTGTTATAATCCATAGATATTTTACAGTATAAAATATTTAATTTACGGGTATGATTGGGAAAGATTCTTTAGATTTTTATCTTACAAAAATAATGGAAAATCATCATGTCAGTTGGATATCGTGACTGGAGACTGCCTAAAGTAAGTAGGCTTCTAATAAGTTGGCAATTTCCAAGATGGTTATTTCACGTTTTCTAGTCATAAAATATACTGGAGCCCGTTAAGACACTTGTACAGGGTTGTACAGGGGTTGCACACTGCTTGTACAGGGGTTGACAAGCAGTCTTCTCCTCTTAGACTCTGCTACATCCAGTTTTGTACTACCTGTCATTATTAGGTTTTAGAAGCTTAATCTGATGTATAGTCCTTGAGATATAAAAACAGTCTTTGTATTACAAAGTGATGTACCATAGAGTTCTTTTTAAATGGCAAGCTTTTTACACAGCTTTCCTCCAGCTGGGCCAGGACCTGGTCTGCCTTTGAGAGGACTATATTTGTGACTGCTCCTTTGTCATTCATCTCTCAGAGGCTATTGTCACAAATCAGAACAGAGAAGCCCCAGCCTTCCTCTGATGTTCCCTCCCTACACAATGAAGCTTTGTTCAAAGAACCAGGAGTCCTCATAGACTTTGTCTTTACACAGTAGGCTGGCCCACACAAGTCCCTAGAATTTGGAACTAAGATACTTCTGTCCTTATTCACAGAAAAAGTACTGGAACCTCAGTCCCTTGCCCAACTCCAAATCTAAGAGCTCCTTCAATCTTGAATCCAGTCATTGAATAAGTCCTCTGTATTCTACCTGTAAATCTCAGAATCCATCCACTTTTCTCCGTGCCCACTACCACTATCCTAGCTCTGGTCACTATCATCTCTTGTCTGTATCACTGCCAAAGTTCCCTACTGTCACCTTGGCCTTCGGTCTCACCTCCCGGAAACTGGCTGTCTATATTTCAGTGTTACTGAAATGCAAATACTTCAGATGCTTCCTTTTGTCACCAGGATAAAGTCCAAACTCAACATGGTATTTCTACCCCTCTCTACCGTCAGTTCTCACTTTCATGTTTCCGGCTTCTTTGTTTCTCGTATTCTTTGTTGATCCTAAGCCTTTGCATATGCTGCCCTTGGCCTGGAACGATGCTCTCCTTCTGTTCTCCCTCTGCCTCTTCCATTGCCTTTTCCCCCTCCTCCCTGACAAACCATCTTGCCTGCCCAGTTGAACTCATCATTTAGATATAAACCTTGATGTTGTACACTCTGGAAATCTTCTCTGACTCCCAGACAATTAGATAATGCCATGCTTGTGTGCTCCCATAAGACATACTGCTCTGTATGTAATGGCCTATTTATTTGTTACCTTTGCAACTAGACCACGAGTTCCTCGAGGACAAGCACCATGTATTGCTCAGTGCTGAGTGCTCAGCACCTGTGATGTTATGTGCCTGGCACATAACAGGTAGTTGCTTTATACTTGCTAGATGAATATTACCTTGTGCCCACTTACCCCTTACTCCTGATTTCGTTCCTATATTTCATTGGCTTCTGGACATCTGGGCTTCTCTCCTGCATGCTATTTTGTGATTGCTGCCGTTGAATCTGACGTTCGGTTCAGCTTTTCTTCTTTTGATCTTGGCACTTGTTCTCCCTTGGATGTATTTTATACCAGCCCTTTGGACCTCTCTGTTTTAACTGCTTTGGAAAACGACCCTCACCGTGACATTGCCTGTCCAGCTGATGTCCCTTCTTACCCTGTGTCTGTATGAAAGGGCGGGGGAGAACGGGGGATAAGATATTTTGTTCCTAATGATTTGTTATTATAGTATCACTGTGCGAAGGTAAACAAATTTGACTTTCTTTTGGACAGCTAGAGAACTACTGTGGAGCCTTACCCTATCATCTGAATTCATCACAATGCGGTCACATTTTCCTTACTGATCAATTATGTGGTGCCTCTGCTAGAAGTCTTGAGCCTGTTCCTTTCAGTGCATTCACTGTGAGCATCGTCTCTAACTAGCTGCTTTCTCTAAAACCTCAGCTATCCCTTTTCTTTATCTGAGACTGCTTTCAAGTCATAACAACAAGCAGGGAGGAATACGTTAATTATTGCTTTTTCAACAGCCTCTACTTTTCTCCCATTTCCAAGTTCTAACTCAAAGGATAGTGACAAAAATGTTCCCCCAAATCTTTTCCAAGCCTCCAAGATTTTCCTGCAAAGAAAAGAGAGTGACTAAATTATTCTCTCTTGGCTCTGTTTTCTCCTCTCCTCTGCTTTCTGATCTGTCAGGATGTTTTGCCCTCCTGAGGAATGACTTTGTTCATCTTTCCATATACCTGTTGTTCATTTGTATGTTTTCTTTGGAGAAATGTCTTTTCAGGCCCTTTGCCTATTTCTTAATTGTTTTTTTTTTTGGTTTGTTTGTTTGTTTTTGCTATTGAGTTGAAGGAATTCCTTATATGTTTTGGATATAACCCCTTATCAGACACATGGTTGGTAATTATTTTCTCCCCTTTTATAGGCTGCCTTTTCATTCTGTTAATTGTTTTCTTTGGCTGTGCAGATACATTTCAATTTGATGTAGTCCCACTTATCTATTTTTTGCTTTTGTTATCTGTGCTTTTAGGGTCATATCCAGGAAATCATTGCAAAGTCTGATGTCATTATTCTTTCCCCCCTATGTTTTCTTCTAGGAGTTTTTGGTTTCAGATCTTACATTTAAGTCTCTAATCAATGTTGAGTTGGTTTTTGTGAATCCTTAAAAAAATTAAAAATAGAAATAACATGTGATACAGCAATCCCACTTCTGAGTATTTATCCAAAATAATTGAAATTAGGTTCTTGAAGAAATACTTGTACTCTCATGTTTATTGCATCATTATTTACAGTAGCCAAGACGTGGAAACAACCTAAAAGCCCACTGATAGATGAATGGATAAAGAAAATATGGTATATACATACAATGAATATTATTCAGCCTTACAAAAGGAAATCTTTCCATATTCAACTTGAGAGCATTATGCTAATAAGTGAAATAAATCAGTCACAGAAGGGCAAATCCTGCCTGCTTCCACTTATATGAAGTATATAAAATAGTCAAAGAAACAGAGAGGAGAATGGTGTTTGCCAGGGTCTGGGAGAAGGAGGAAATGGGGAGTTGTTATTCAATGGGTATAAATTTTACTTGTGCAAGATGAATAAGTCTAGAGATCAGCTGTGCAGCATTAGACAGCATTGTACATCATTATTAACCAATAAAAAATGCCTAAGTGGCTAGATCTCATTTTAAGTGTTCTTAAATAATAGTAATAATAATGATAATGATAATAATAATAATTAGTGACTTTGTTAACCACAGTTTCGGTTTCTTTTTGAGTCATGTGTGCCTAGCAATTTAAAGCATTTTATAAACTTCTACAGAGCCCTGCTTAAGGGACTTTGAGTAATTTTTCCCTTTGAAAATTAAATAGTTCAAATAGCAACTAATCTTATAATAGTATCACAGTTGTACACCTCTCAGAGAGATCCCCAAACTTTTTTTTTTTTAATTTATGGGAAGTCCTTATTCATTTGTGACACAAATTGATGTTTTCCTGATGGTCAGGAACAGAGCATGGATTTTCATTTTTAAGTAACAAAGTATGAGTTCATGAGTGTCAGAGCCCTGTAGAAAAAAACTTTATAGATGACCCTCGAATGAAAATTATTTTAATTTTTAGAGAAAATGAAATAGGCTTATGTAAGACTTTGTATCTGAGAATATCTAAGCAATACTGTGTGAATTGAGTCAGAGTAAACTCAGTTAAATTTCTGATAGCAGTAGGTCCACTGGTCTGCAAAGTAACAGTGGAAATGACTTTGCTTAACCAAAGCAGCACTGAGCAATAGAAATAATGCAGTCTTCATATGCAGTCTTAAAATTCTTCGTAGCCTTATTTAAAAAGTGAAAATAAACAAGAGAAATTAATTTTAATAATTTATTTAGCCGAATATATCCAAAATGTTATCATTTCAACATACAGTCAATTGCATATTATAAACGAGGGGCTTTTTTGGATACTAAGTCTTTGAAATTCTGTGTATATTTCATACTTATAACCCATTTCAATTCTGACCAGCCAATTTCATGTGGTCAGTACCACATTGGATAACAAAGATCTAGAGCCTGAAGAAAGTACCTGTCTTAGGTAATATCAGAGTGGCTGTAAGATGAAAACTGAGGATTAGATGCTGCCCAAATATGTCCCTCTTACCATGACACTCATAAAGTCTTCCCGATTTAGATGCCAGCTATGGGAAGAATTAAGGTCAGTATCCTTAACGTGGATGAGACTGTGTTGCTTTCACTTCACAGAATGGGGGCCTAAAGTACAAATTAAGTTTAGCTATGAATGAATTAGAAATCTGTCTTTCTTGTACTCTCCAGTTTGTAGTCTGACTTCCCTATCTGTTATGCTTACCTCACAAAGTGGTTTAGATTATTAAATAGGAAAATTAAAAGAAAGAATGTGATACAGTGTCTGACCTGTTGAAGGAACACAATACCTTCCCCTTTCCTCAGTTACTTCAAGTCCAGAGAGGCCAAGGCCATAGGTTTTATCTCTTTTAGGATCAATAAACTTTTGAAGATGGATGTCTGAAGATTTCAGGATGTGGTCCCTGCAGTCATTAGGTAAGAAAGTATAAATGAATAAGTGCCACTTATTTTCACTAAAGGATGATAATTAAATTATATGACATTCTGATACTGTAATATCCGCATCGTCTATGAAGACCAGTGCTTGGAATTGGAAACATATGTATACTAAGAAGTGTGTTAAGTACAGGTATATACATTGGCCTATTCATTCATAAATAGACTAAACAAAGTGCTGAAAAAATTATATTTAGAGAAAAGTGTTTAAATTGTTTTAAAAGTGAGAAAAGCATCCTAACCACAGGAAGCATCCAGGATTATGGTTTTATTTTTTTACTGTTTTTTGAGACACATATTGATTTTGTCACTGTTGTTTAGATCAAGCTTGAATGGAATCCTGTCATTTTGTCAACAATGTTCAGGCCTAACCAGTAAGAAAACGACATTAGAGGCAGAGGCTAAAAAGAAAATTCATGTAGTTGATGTTAACCATACATGTAAGCAGCTGGATGGAAGAATACAGTTATCCACAATCATGGCAGAAACATACCAGGATGAAGATTTAGGAGAAAAGATTCAGATCCTTCTTTGTGTAGTATTGTATGGCAGTGAAATCTCAGTAAATATTGCCTAAAGACATTATAGTTAGGATATAGGTATAGCTATTATAACAAAGACCCAGAACACCAGTGGTATAAACAATATAAAATTTATTTCTCTCTCATGGAATGCTTTAAGAGCAAGCAGCCCAGAGCAGGCATAATGGCTCCTTGGTATGGTCTGTATCCTTCTAGGTTATGGCCAGTGTGGCCCTTTGACCAGGTCAAGAATGGCCCAGCCCTTGGCCCTGTCTTTGAGAGTTCTGCACCCAAACTCAATAAAAATCATGGAGGAAGGACAGGATATCCACAGTAAAAATGCTCAGTCAAAGCAGGGAAGAATGAGAAACCCTAGGGCAGTCACTGGCTTCTAGCAATCATGAAATCTTGCTGAGGAGGACATTGCAGAACCTCCATGTCTGGCAGCTTGGTTAGTCCTTGGTTGGTTCATTTGGAAACCTCTTATTCTGCTCTCTGAGGAAATTCTTCCTCCTCTGTGCTCTGTGGTCCCTGGATTTGCCCTCTGGGACACTCTTCCATGTCTGTGATCCTCCGTAGTAACTTTAGGTAAGCAGGAGACCATATGTTGCTCTTGGGAAATATTCTCAGGGGTTGCTTTATAGGTTGAGCTATTTTCACATTATATGTATGGCTTCTTTAGCAATATATTTTCCTCAAAATCTTAGTAGGCTTATAGTCTGTTGGCTTCAGGCAGATTTCACAAACAAGTAGCCAAAGATATTCTCTAGTCAGACTTACATCTGAAGACCTTTCATTAACTGGACTTGTTCCTTTGCCCATTCTCCCCATGTTATTAATGCCTGCTTGAGGGTATCCAGAACAACAGGGTTAATTAGGAAGCCTCTAACATTAACAAGATCATTGCTTGTGAACTGGACTCACTGACCTATGGGGAGATGCTTGAGAGGGCCTGGAGGCACAGTCTTAGGTCATGCTGAGACTTCATCTTTAGAACCACTTCTTAGCTCTGTTTCAGTTTTGGATGTAGAAGTAATGAACTTTTTCAGTGATCCACGTTTCTAAATTACTGGACTCTTTGTCCATTTAGATTGAAGTTTACATGCAGAGAAAAACCTCCTTAAATGTATTCCGTTCAATCTACGCTCGCAAATGTTCTAGAAACGTTCTAGGTGTTTTTTCTAGGTCTTTCCTGAAAGTCTCAAAATGCAGCCAATATACACCAGCATTCTGAGTTTTTGCAACAAGTTCCTAGACTCGCAGGCCATGCTCGAATGTGTTCTGCCTTCCAAGGCATCGGAGGTAACAGTTTTCTTAAATGTATTCCCAAGAAATAGTAAGAGTCACCGATTTTCCAGCTTCTAATGTCTCTGTCCCATCTGCCCGCTGCCTGCCTCTTAAGGTCAAGGTCCCATGTATTAGATTCTGTTGTGGCAACTCCAATTCTAGTATCAAATTCTAAATTAATTAGGCTATAGACACAGTTGCTATTACGGAATGCCAAAATAACAGTAGTTTAAACAAGATAAGCCTATTTCTGTCTTCCGTGGTAGGCCAGATGAAAGCGGTCCAGAGCAGGGAAGGCAGCTTTGAGACAACTTCCACTTTGTGGTTGAAGATGACTTCTTGAGCGTTAGTCATCACACTTATGTGATAGCTGCTGCGAAGCAGGAACTAAGAGAGGGAAAGTACCTTCTTTCTCTTAAACACATGACTTGAGAGTTTTGTATCACTTATGCTCCTATTACATTAGCCAGAACTTAATCACATGACCACACCTCACTGTAAGGAAGGCTAGAAAATGAATGAGGTCTTTAACTGAGCAGCCATGATCCCAACTAAGAATGTTTGTACGACGTTAGCATCGCTGTTCATCTGCTTTATAGACATTGGGTGACTTTCACTTTATCACTCAATAACCGTTCTCTCCTTTCCCTTCTTAGAAGGAAATAACCAAGTATGAACTTAATTGGTGCTCACGGATTCCAAAGTGGCAGAGCATTTTTGAAGAACTTCTATTTTGTTTGGCAAAGTAATTAACCTCCTGGAAAGATCAACATACATTTCTTGGTCTTGAAGATTTTATAACATTTCCATAGACCACAAAACTAATAGGACATCTGTGAACAAGAATGTTGGAAACTACAGAAACCAAAGGAGTGTCTCCCAAATAAGCATTTATTTTTTTAATCTTCCTTTCTAGACTTGCTTTCTAGAAACAGCCCTCTTCTTGTCTTTGCTTTCTACAGTGGTCTTTCACTGAATCCACACAGATAAAAAGAACAGAGCATCTAAATCTAGATTCACATCTCCTTGACTGCAATGGTAATTTCCCCCTAGACCTAACAAGGGCAGACATTAGGTGTCCCAACTATTCTTTAGACTGTTTCAGATTTTTCACAGCATGGATTAAATGGTGGTGTTCAAACACTGGAGCTTATTAATTCCACTATGAATAAAACCAGACCTGACTTCTGATTCAATTTTAATACAAAGTATTGGAAAGTGTACAATCCTGGGGTCAGAGAGGCTGTGGTTCAAACCGTGCTCTGGTATATATGTCTTAGTATATCCCTTATATGTGGCAGAGCAGATGTCAGTTTTCTTAACTCTTCAAGTTTCATATTCATGATCTTAATTTTAACTATTAGTTCTCAATATATATCTCTAACTCTGTTCTTTTTCCTGAGCTTTTTTCCCCTGTATCTCTAATTGGACAGTTAGGGATAATAATTGAACTTACTAGGGCTGTAGATGGTTAAATGGGATGACATTAAAATTGCATAGGATGGTGCCTAACAGTCAAATCATAATTATTATTATTGTGGTCAAGAGGAATGAACAAATCAATAAATCTATCATCTGTAATACACTTCATAAGAAGTGGTACAGCTGTGTGTGTGTGTGTGTGTGTGTGTGTGTGTGTGTGTGTGGTGTTAAAATAAAAATTGTTCAAATTAACAAAGAGGTACACCCGAACATTTTTCTTTAAAAAGGAACTATGATTGAGAAATACTACTCTAACCTAGAATTTCCCCTTTCTCTTGCTCCAAACTTTGCAAATAATAGATAGATAGTTAATAAATGGTACTTATTAACATGAGTTTACTAATATGCAAATTTTAAAATTAGTCTAAGACTCTCCACTATTAATATATTTATATATTAATACATTAATATTAAGAACATTAATAGCCCTATGCCAGTCGTCATTAAATGCATGTCATACATGATCTCACTTGAACTTCACAATTACAATTGATGGTATATCTCATCTCTGTTTCACAGATAAATACTCTGGTGCTCAGAGCAGTTAGCTGACTTACACAGAAGTGTATGGCAAGGAACTGAGAGATGCAGGAGTAGAACTCAGGTCAGTTGTGTCTAAAGTCTCTTCCTGTCATCAAAACACTGTACAGAATTTTAAAATGTATATGTGAAAGTATCAGAATGGCTGCATTCTAGCAGTATGTACACCAATGACACAGTTTTAGAACATTTTTCTCTAGACCGGCCTGAGAGCAGGTATTCATGGCCTTGCTCTCCCAGAAGAGCAGGCATGTAGAGATACCGAATTCACCTGCAGTGGGAAATGTCAGAACTGTCAAGTGTATCTTACGGACGCTTTTTGGCTTTGCGTTGTATTTTCAGCTTCATTTGGATCTAAGAGTGAGGGAACAAAAGAGGAAAAGGAGATTCAAAGAAAGAGTTCTGATACCCATCATTCTTTTAGTCCTAGTGCCAACCTTCAAAAAAAATGCTTTCCAGTTCATCTGTCTTTGACTAACATATGCAGAGATGTGATCAGTCATCAGAATGATCAAATGCACTGGAGAGAGCCTGTGAACAATAAAAAGGCAGCTGCAGTATCTTGGCAGACCGATGCCATCGTCAATGGAATTTGCAGTTAACATTTTTAGCTGCAGTTGAGGAAGGCTACCATAACAATGGTATTAGACCCTTCGGTGGAAAACTTCTCATTAGAACATAATGGAACAGTTTAAAATATTCAGAAATGGTAGCCTGACTAGAGTCCCTGTTGTGGCAGTGCACTAGTTTTCTATAGCTGCATAACAAACTACCAGAAACTTAGCAGCCTGAAACAATACACATTTATTATCTCGGAACTTCTGTAGGTCAGACATCTGAGCACAGCATCACTGGGTTCTCTCCTCCGTGTCTCACAGGCTATAATGAAGGTGTTGCCCAGGGTTACAATCCCATCTGAGGCTTGGGTCCTCTTCCAAGCTCCTGCAACTTTTGGTAGAATTTAGTTCCTGCATTTGTAGGACTGAGGCCCTCAGCGTCTAGAGACCATTCATGTAAATGTCTTAAAAAAATGTAAACTATTACTTATAGGGACGTAAAGCAGATCAATGATTACTGAGGGAAGGAGGCAGGGTAGAAAGAGGTGGATTACCAGGGGCAAGAGATAATTTTGGAGATAATGAATTTTTCATAATCTTGACTGTGGAGATGGTTTCACAGGTATATACATATGTTAAAATTAAATGAATTTTATACTTTAAATATGTGCAGTTTATTGTACATCAGTTGTATCTCAATAGCTTTTAAAAACTGAATATAGGGAAAGAGTGACCAGTGTGCAAAATATACTGAAGTCTTCCTGTGATGAAGAACTAAGACGCCCTTAGCTTGTCACAGAGGAAACAGACATCATGAGACAGACCTTTGCCTGGCCAACTCGGCTAAGACTTAATTAGTCAGCATCTATTTATTGAGCACCTGCTACACACCATGCACGGTGTTAAGCACTTTGTATATATTACCTTATGAGATCGTCACAATAACTCTGCAATACAGTAACTTTGTGTGGCTTACTCCTTCCATAAAAATAAGTGCTTTGGGACACTCCACACAAAATCATTAACAACCTTTCATCTCAAATAGAGATCAGCAGTGTTCTGAGAGATGCACAGCAGGGGCCTCTGAGTTACAGAATACTGCAGATAAAAACTGGCTGGCTTGGTGATGTGAATTTTTCTTCACAGGCTATATCTAGGAGTTTTTCTGGTTCAAAAGCACAAAATTTAGGAAAGAGAAAGGGATAAATGTCTCTGTACACTGATTTTTAAGTCCATGAACAGCAAAATCTCTAGCTAGTTGAAGGCATTTCATGAAATGTATAAAATTAGCCCAACATTGTATCACCACTGTTTATTCCAATGGACAGCAAGGTCAGTATTCTCCACAGGAAAGGGAACTGTCTTGAGATGGAGGTGTGGAAGAAGGTCGAGATCTGACATAATATTGACCCAGATCAGTGAATTCTTTACATGAGTAAATGAGATATTAGAATGGGGAACTACATTAGAATCAGAGCAGCCCTTTCAAAGCGCTCCTGTAATGTGAGAATGGGATGGTTGGGAGGAGACAGTAGTGTCACAGTTAGGTCCTAAACAGCCCTGGAAACTTGATGAAATAGAATCAGACTAGTGAGATGAGCCATGACTTTGAAAATCCTGGTTATGTAGCTATGGGCTGTGGGGCATTTCTGAGCACTATGCTGGGGTTGCTCATTTCAGATCTACATGCAAATATATATAAAGTCACGTGGTTTATGGAATTTCTCTGATCGATTATGCAGACGAGCAGCAGACACGCAGTTGGGAAGGTTCGGGAAACTGGCCTGTTGATCATGCAGATAGCCTTATCCACCCATGGAGTAGGCATCACATGAGTGAGGATTTCCAGGGCTTTAAGAAGGCTAATCTTTTAAAAAGTTGGTTCATGCCTCAGATTCCGTATTTATTAACTTCATTTTGAAGTTCTGATCACTATTAAAAGAAAATAATCTCTGAAAAGGTTAATAATTTTAGTAATTTTCATTATAATATTGATGTATTTATATGCATAATTTAATAATATAATTATACTATTTAATTATAACTTCTTTGATTATAATTATAGTATATAATTTTATAATTATATAATTACAGTGTTTTGGGGATGATAAATCAAAATCTAACATAAGGTGCTCACATTGCTTTTTGGTCTTTGTTTCCAATGAAGTCAAATATTTTTATGCAATAGGAAAGTTGTTAATATAGAAATATATGTGATATTAGATTTTTTCACTGGGCTCTTAGGAATATATCTACTATAAGCGAAGAAGGGGCTCAGAAATAAAGCAGAGGAACTTTAAAATTTTTCAACTGCTGTTTCATTAGGCAAAATCATGCTATTGCAAACGACTTGAATCTAGAAAGTAGTCATTGGAATCGAATGCAGAACTATCACTGATGATAACATTGCTGTAGCATCAGGATTGTAAAACAAGCAGCACCTTTTGGAGTGAAGGGTGGAAATTTACCTTGCTGTAGGATGTCCGTTTGTCTGCAGAGGCTTGGTCCAGTAATGCAGTTTGGGGCTCTGCAAGTATGTTACAAAACACTTGTAACACATTTGAACAGACTGAATCCCTCCCTCTTGACCTCTCCTGTTTCAGATTCCTTTATTTTCTGCAATAAAAATTTGCATCCAATCAACAAATAAAAAGTGAAAATATGAAAAGGTAAAGAATTAGCTTTCAAGTTGGGCATCAGTCCAGTTTTAAAAATTTAATGAAATTAAAATTAAGATAAAGTGACGTACCAGAAGAAGATTCTAATGGTTAAAACCTGGTTCGATGGAGCAAAATTTGTACTAGGAAAGCTTCTTTTCTTTGTCTCTTGCTTTTCTGAAAGTGAGTGGTCTTTTTGCCTGTGTGATACTGCTCATTCTAAACTTAGAAAACCTTGCAGGACTTCCCTGGCAATGTTTTTACTGCCAGGGCCCCGGTTCAAGCCCTGGTCAGGAAACTAAGATCCTGCAAGCCGTGCAGCGCGGCCAAAAGAAAGAAAGAAGAAAAAAAGAAAACCTTGCTTAGAAAATCTTTTGCTTGGCTCTCCTCTGAGGATTTTATCGTTTTTACATATTTATGAACTTCTCCCAGAGCAGTAACAGTAAAAAATTGCCAGAAGGCCCTGTCCATACCCTGTGAGGTAATGATGTCAACCTGTACTGGACCAGGCAGTATACTGTTATCTCTTTGTCTTTGCATATCTTATTCTCTCTGCTTAGGGCACTCTCCTTTGTAAACCTGGACGTGGATTTGTTAGAAAAATATAAAGTAATGGACTCTTTTCTCCTAAATGCACATACACAGAATTTTGCATACCCTGCCTGGCTTAGACAGAGTCCCCTACAAAGTAATCCTTGCACTGCCAGACGCTGATGGTGTGCCCACATCTGTCATTGTATTTGGAATATTTGTTTATGTATTTGACCGTCTCCAGGATGCTAAACTCCTAGAAGATGAGGTCTATCCCTTATCCAGGTTTTATCTCCTGGACGCTCAATATATATTTGTTGAATGAATAGATGCCTTGAGTTTCAGCTACTTGAGGCTCAATTTGTCACCAGTTATAGATATTTAAGGGCAAATTCAAAGACTGGACACAGGGGTTTCTCAACAAAGGTTGAGTGAATGCTGCAACATTTTAATGCCTGAATGTATGGTACTGTGTAATGGAAAAGGTGTTTATCATGTATTAATTTTGTGAATAAGCCAAGCCCCACTCCCGCTCTCTCTTTCACACACACACACGCACACACACACACACACACACACACACGTTCTAGTTAGAACTGGACAGTATAAGAAAGCTACTAAAATATCCAGTCGTTCATATATAACAAGACATTTGTATATATTTAATATGTTGATGCTCTGGGATTGTAAGGATCCTACCTAAGGATAAAAAAGTATCAATAATCCCACATTTCTCCATTCTGAAGAGAGTCATCAAGAAATTAAGCCAGATATTTCTAGGCTTGCTATGAGATTGTTAACTGGCCCTGCTACCTCCTAGATATCATGCCAGCACTGACGCCCACCTTAAGATGAAATAAGAGGAACAGACAGGGAAGAGAGAGGGTATACTAGTTTTCTATTACTGCATAACAAATGGCTTAATGGCCACAAACTTAATGGCTTCAAACAACATGAATTTATTATGTAACAGTTTCCCTGGGTACAGGTTAGTTGAGTCCTCTGCTCAAAGTCTCATGAGATTAAAATCAAGGCATCAGCCAGACTGTGTCCTCATCTAGAGGTTCAACTAGGGAAAGGTTTGCTTTCAAGCTTCCTCAGAAGGTCCGCACAATTCGTTTCTGTATGCTTGTAGGATTGAGGTCCCCACTGGCTTACCTGTTCTCATCCTAGAACTACTTTCAGCTTCTAAAGGCCATTCTCAGGCCCATACCATGTGGTCCCTGCCCTTGGCCCTCTCACACCTCCGATCTCTCTGCCTTCGGGGAGGGAAGGCCCAGTGTCTTTTAAGTGCTGATCTGATTAGATCAAGTCCACCCAGATACCTCTCTTTTGATGAACTTAAGTCAACTCATTAATAACCCATTCAAGGAGTAATATCCCATCGTGTTCACAGGTTCTGCCCACTCAAGAGGAGAGCATTACACAAAACATGTACACAAGGGGTAAGAATATTGGGGGTGCCCTGATAATTCTGTCCACCACAAAGACATTATGGGAGGGGTTTATGGAGCTCTGTAAGTGCAGTGAGAGGTGATCTAAGATGGGAGAGAAGAATCTTGTTTCTTACTGCAGTCATACCCTGTTGGTGCTATTGGACCAGCACAGAGCATGGTAGGGGAGTTCCTGGTAGAATGTGAGGCACATTCCCTGAAGTTTGTGGTTATACATAAAAATTGTTCCTTTTTATGGCCAGTGTATTTTCTGAAAAGGAGAGGACTTGGCGGAATACTTGGCAGCAGAGAGGTGGTAACAGATGGTGATGTGGTGTGCCTTAGAAGAGGAGAGAGTCACCCATTCCAGTTCCCAAGACTCCCAGGGAGGAGGTCAGGAGGTGCACCACTCTGGGGTGGGGGGTAGGGTTGGGGAACACTGGTACATGAACTAATTGAGAGAGACTAAAGGGAGACCAGGCGGCCCCTCTTTGAGGGCCGCAGGGGCTGAGGAAGCTGAGAGAAAGTTGAAATCTTTCCCAAGAGAGCCATGCACAGAATCTCTATGGAGACTGTTATATCAGCAGAGTAGAGATTCCGGACCTGAGCCTGACTAAGACCTTGGTTGCCTCCCCACCACGAGCAGGTGACCAATTACTCCAGAAGATCTTTGCCTCTCCTGTTTCTCCTTTCGACCTCCCAAATCGGAGGAGCTGATTGTTGAAATACAGAAGGGAAGGAGTAACCAGAATCAGACCATTCTTTCACCCCACTGCAGATCTTTCACCCACAAGCCTGGTCTACTGGGGAGAGGGAAGAGGAGTGGGTGGGAAGATTAGCAAATGTCATTTAAGCCCATATGAGACGAGAGGCTTAAACAGACCTGGACTTCTAGTGGAAGGTATGGCACATTTCCAAGATGTGTCCATAACGAGTAAGGAGCTGACACTAGGCAGAGCATGACTGAAAAAAGTGACTAGAGAAAACTAAAAACATTTCATGTTATAAACCCATGTGGAGACTATTCAATAAAAATTATAAATATATTTAAAATTTCCCCCAAGCTTCCAAATTTTTTTTTTTTTTTTTTTTTTTTTTGGTGCGCGGGCCTCTCACTGTTGCGGCCTCTCCCGTTGCGGAGCACAGGCTCTGGACGCACAGGCTCAGCGGCCATGGCTCACGGGCCCAGACGCTCCGTGGCATGTGGGATATTCCCGGACCGGGGCACGAACCCATGTCCCCTGCATCAGCAGGCAGACTCTCAACCACTGCGCCACCAGAAAAGCCCCCTAAATTTTTTATGTTCAAAAAAGAATTTTTCCCCCCATGGCTCCCAATTTTCCAAGAAACAAATGATATCACTAAGTTACATAGAAGAGTGAATTAGATCCAGATACATTTCCCAAGAGCAAGTTTTGATATGGAAGGCTAGGATGAAATCAGTGCACAGCATATATTAGTGGGGTGGTGAAGAAAGGATGCCCCTAAAATTGCTAAGTAGGGAACTGGCCAAAAAGCATATCTGGATGGAAAAATGATACGTAGTTTGAAACATTGGCCTGTAATAGGCAGGACATTAAAATGAGGTCCTAATATTTGTTTCTGAATGCAGCTATTATTTCATGTATGCTTGGCATTTAAAAATAACGTGAAGATACATCTGAAAATACAAAAGTATTTCACAAGAACTCAAAGAAGCAAAGAAACCATGGAAACATAGCTGATTTTGAACATCCCCCTTTAAAATATGTTGACTCATTATAAGGTGAAAAAAGTAGTTCCTGTGATGCTCAGTCAGCTGAATATAATTGTGCTGAATGTAAATAGTTTCTATAAAACTTAATGACAAAAGATAAACCACTAGTTGTTATCCTTGCATTGCTAGTGGTACCCGTTCCATTTTGAATTCCCATGGTACATATAAAACAGTATGCATGAGTGTGTGTGTTTATAAGTCATCACAGCACATTCATCATAGTATAAACCTTTAGAAAAATTTATCTTTAGGCAAGCAGTAGTAAGATCAATTTAGCTTCAGAAGAAAGCAATCTCTTCCAATTTAACAATAAGAAGTATTAAGTGTTATAGTAAATGTTGCATTCATATGTTGGAGAAAACCACATGTCCTAACAGAAGGAATAGTAAGCTACAAAGAACTAATTTAATTTTCCTGGTTCAGCACATGGATAGCCAGCACAACTAACAGACCATTTGAATGTTAGAATAACTTTTCAGACATAGCACCATTAAAATCCAATTTTGTTAAACTTCTTGGTTTTAAGACAATTTTATGTAAAATTTCAGTCTTTGACAATAAATATTTGAAATGATTACCTCAAATATAAGAACAGTTTTGGTAGGAAGTCCAGTGTGCTACGTATTTCGCGTATGTGCAACAAAATATGAAGGCACGGATGGAAGATGAGTATAGTGGCTGGCAAGCCACTAGTGCATGGTGAGCCCTCGAACACTCCTTGGCCACACAATTGAGACTACATGGCATGCATTCCGCCTGATTTTAAATGTGATTAACAGTATTATAAGATTTATTCTCTTTCAAGTTCAGGTGTACCTTTTTATAAAAGAGACATTGCTATCTTAGACTGTTGTGTAGGGTATGGATTTTTTTCTCTCTATTTTGGATAATTGAAAATTGTTAAAAGCGTATGCTATATATATATATGTATATATATATATATATATTTAAATGTACACACATACATAATACTTAAATGCTTGACTGTGCAAAGGATACTTTTGGATGGTAAGGAACTGGTATAAGTGGCTGCCTCTAGGATTAGAATAGCGTGGTCAGGGACGAGGGTGGGAGGGTGTCTAAGTTTGGTTTTCTTCCAAAGCAGAAGCTGAGTTAAGAACTCGGGTGCAGGTAATCCCTGAGAGGTGAGGGCAGGAAGCACAAGTATAGGAGTGGGGAAAGTGAGACCAGAAAAGTAGAAAATCCAAAGAGTATGATGATGAGCATATGACCACTTTGGACAAGCAGGGCTCAGTCCCACAGGGGACTCCTTCAGAAACAATGTGAAACACCCTTCAAAGTTTTCTCTCGGGAGGATCCACCCACCCTCACTCTTAACCTTCCCCCATGGTCAAGAGCACCCGAGGAGCATGTTCTCCACACTTGCTGGGCAGAGAAGAGAGACTCAGATGCTTGAGGTTGAAGCTGCTGTCATCTCGCCAGAGATTCTTCGGGGTGCTGGAAGGCTGGGGAGGAAGTATTTACGTTTCATCCAGTCCCCCTGGCTCTGAGTTCCTGCTTCCACTGTTTTGCACTGTGTTGCTCCCTGTTAGACCCTGCTTCCCATCCCTGTATTAAAAGTTCGGGATAACAGAGCCTGGAAAACCTTAAACAACTTAGAATTAATTATTAGCATCTCTGTTCTTAAAAGGCTCCTGGTAATCTCCCTTGCACCACTGCAGGGATTTTCTCACTGGACCCTCTTCCTTGTAGTTTCCCACCATGCAGTTCAGCCTTCTCTGCCTCTGCTCTAAAAGGCTTTCCTTTACCCACTCACTGTTTGCTGGATCATAAATTCCTAAACTTCTCGGGCAGAGCAGTTTGACTCTGCTTTGCTGCTTGCTTCCAAGTGTTTGCAAAGCTTCACCTTCTACACCCAAGATGAGTTACCATGTTATTTTCTTACCAAAGGCAGTTCCCTCCCTAAGAGTAACTTTACTTCACTCTTAAGATAACAATTAACTATTTTTTTACCCTACTATATACGTAAAGTTGGAGCACAATAAACCATCCTAACAGTACAGGGGTTTCTGATAGTATCATGTATTGTCTTGATTCAGTCTGGGTCCACTTCTTAGGTTCCCCGATTCACTCGTTTCTTCTTATATAGTCTTTGTTGGAATGTCCACCTCTTGCTTCAAAGTCCTGATCACTGATGTTTCTTAGGTTTTTTTTTTGTTTACCCCAGGAATCACTGTGTAATGCTCTGTGCTACCATATAACTGGTTGTTAACTCTTCTCGTTTGTGAAGGATTAATGTTCTTATAGCAGGGAGAGAGTTTTCTGGATTGTAGTTAAAATGGAAAGCAGCTTCCCTCCCCCACTCAGCAATTTAATCTTCCTTCTCCCATTTGGGTCAGACTATGGCACTTGCTGGGTAATGCCATTCAAACCTCTCCAGGCCACAGTAGCTCTGAACATTACTGTTTAGTTATGCACGTTTGAATGGCGCCCGTTGATTTCCTTTTATAATTATCAGAGGATACAAGAGAGATTCTCAAATTGAGTTTGAAAAAGACTTGTATTTCAAGCTGCAAGTCCTCTACCCTGAGCTGAGCTGAGCAGGTAGTTTTAGGAAAACTTTAGGGAAATAAATACATTATTTATTTGCTCTGGAGCTTTTAATGTTGACATTATCCCTCTTTTACCATGAGGGAGTTTGACTAATGGCTTAGCCATGGCTATAATAGCTAGAAATTAGAGGAGAAAAAAAAAGGAAAGCAAGATCCTCTCCAATCCCCACCTCCAACCCCAATCCCCAGGCCAAGATGCACTGTTTAACAATCATTCTTTTAGGAGGGAGATGAGTTCTGATGAAAATACGACTTCAAGCAAATGCTAAGCCCAGCTTTCCTTTTTTTTTTTTTTTTTCCTTTTTGCAAAACAAGGCAGGTAAGAGCTTTAATCCAGTAGTACACCCAAACTGATTAAAACAAGTTTTGCATTCACTTCGGATCAACCTAGATTCAGATATGCTGCTCTAGAGAGCTGTTTCCTGCATGGTTTGTCTCCTCAGTCGTTGTCCACAGGACTCTGAGAAGCTGTAGGAATATGCAGGCGCAGACTCAAGGCCCGGCTTCATCTGCAACGTTGTGGAAAGGGACTGTACATCATGGGGCAGAGCCCTATGCTCCCCTACGCCACCAGGACAGAGCCCGGGGAGAGTCACCTCCCGGGGTATCCACGTTGGTCCCAGCTTTCCTTCTTAATGATCTCATTCGTAATTGGTCACAATGGTTTCCCAAAAGGTTCTTGCAAATCAACATTCAGTTTAAACAAGCAACTTCCAATAAGCCCTTGAGCCAGGTCATGAAGACACAGATTTATCTGCTGAGGATTTTTAGGTGCCTAGGCAGCTAGATTTGTCCATCTTCAGGCATCTTGCAAACTACAATTCTATTACTCCTTCCCAGAGGTTTGGCATTCTGCAGACAGCCTGGGAGGTCTAGTTCTTGCTCTACCTCTGTCTCAATCCCCTCAGTTTCTCTCATGGCCAAATGCAAATAACACTGTCAAGCTATCATTGCAGTGACTCATAACTAGCAATTCTTATTTTAAAGCACTTTCCAGTTATTCAAATGATAGCTTATTTTAGAAAAGAAATAAGCTAGTATATGGAAAATACTGGATACAATGGTAAAATACATACCCTACCACCTGCTTTGTTTAAAAATGTCTCAGATCGGGCTTCCCTGGTGGCGCAGTGGTTGGGAGTCCGCCTGCCGATGCAGGGGACATGGGTTCGTGCCCCGGTCCGGGGGGATCCCACGTGCCGCGGAGCGGCTTGGCCCATGCGCCATGGACGCTGAGCCTGCGCATCTGGAGCCTGTGCTCCGCAACGGGAGAGGCCACAGCAGTGGGAGGCCCGCACACCGTAAAAAAAAAAAAAAAAAAAGTCTCAGATCAAGAAATGAGAAATTAAAGTAACTATATCTTTAGCCTAAACACACAAAAAGACCTGTCTATTTGTCTATTTATGTATTAGGAAGTAACTACCTTTTAATGTTTGGGGAAAAAATGCTTGTATTATATCACAGACATACACGCTCAGGGAACAAGGGGAAACTAGAACACAAGAAAAGCAAATCCTCTTCCTCTTTCCTCTTCCTTCCTCCCCTCCATGCCCATCCTGGATGCCTGGTGCAGCTGAAATGGGCTCAACTAAAGAAGTTGATGATGTCGATAATACTTTACATTCGCATAGCGTCTTATGGCTTCCAAAATGCTTTCACCTAGATTGTTTCATTTAGAGAGAAGCATTGTACAGATGTTTTGTAGATTTGCAACCATTAAAATTGGTAATTCTGATTAAACTAGTCTAATATTTCAGGTTCTGTTTCACTCACTTATTTTATCCTGCCTTCTGGTTCACAAAGAGATTTTATTATGCTGCTGTAAAGTGTCGGTCATTTTCCAATTACTAAAGCTCTTCCTTTTTTTTTTTTTTTTTTTTTTGCGGTACGTGGGCCTCTCACTGCTGTGGCCTCTCCCGCCGCGGAGCACAGGCTCCAGACGCGCAGGCTCAGCGGCCATGGCTCACGGGCCCAGCTGCTCCGCGGCATGTGGGATCCTCCCAGACCGGGGCACGAACCCGTGTCCCCTGCATCAGCAGGCGGACTCTCAGCCACTGTGCCACCAGGGAAGCCCTAAAGCTCTTCCTTAAATGAAATCATAAGAAAGTTTAGGTTGGAAAGAACTTTGGAGAAATTTTTATTCTAACCCTTTTATTTTGTAGATGAAACGCTGTGTTTCAGAGGACTTTGCGAATTGCCCAGGGCTTGGCTCCATTTTCTACTCTGAAATCTGTAAGGTTTGCTGATGTAAAGTGTAGGTTATTTATTTATATTTTAAAATCCTTTCTGTGTTTTAGAAAAGACTTTTCAGAAGGAAATTTATTTTATATTTAAAGTGAATGCTCCCTTTTTTTCTCTTGTCCAATATTACCAGATATCTTCTATTTTTTAATTAAATCAAAGGGATGTAGGTTCCTAATTAGATGTTGTTTTTCACTCTTTTCTCTATTTTTTATTATCTATTTATTTAATTTATTTCTGGCTGCATCGGGTCTTAGTTACAGCATGTGGGATCTTCGTGGAGGCATGCGGAATTTTTCGTTGCAGTGCGCAGGCTCTTTGTTGCAGCGCGCTGCCTTCTCTCTAGTTGCGGCATGTGGGTTTTTTCCTCTTCTCTAGTTATGGCACACAGGCTCCAGGGTGGGTGGGCTCTGTAGCTGTGGCGCGCAGGCTCTCTAGTTGAGGCACACGAGCTCATTAGTTGTGGCGCATGGGCTTAGTTGCCCCACAGCATGTGGGATCTTAGTTCCCTGACCAGAGATCGAACCCGCGTCCTCTGCATTGTAAGGTGGATTCTGTACCACTGGACCACCAGAGAAGTCCTCTCCTTTCTCTTTAGATCCTTATAAGAATCTTGTAAAAGAGGCAAGGCAGATATTGTTAGCCCCATTTTAGAGTTAAGAAATTGATACTCAAGAGAAGACACATGAACTGTACAAAGTCACATAACTAGTTAGTGGAATTCGTAATATTAGGAACCACCTTGTCTGATTTTTAGTCCAGTCTTCTTTTTTTTTTTTTTTTTTACTGCATATCACTGTTGGCCTTAGAATGGTTGAGGATCATCAGATTTTCCTCAAGATAGATTTGTGCCTTTTTCCTAAATAGCTTGAAGAAAAGAAATGGTAATCAATATATGCCATTGAATTGGATACAAGTTGAAGTTTGTCATATGTGCATGTATTTGTAAAAATGCCTGACTGTAACATTGTTTCTTTTTAATATTATTTTCTATTTCTAGCATTTCCAAAATTAGTTGGGTGAAATATTTTTATATGATGCAAATATACTAAATTTTAAATAGAAAAATTTCCATTTAAATTAGATACACAAAGGGTTGGAAAAGATCCTAACTGGAAAGTGGGTAACTGATGTTTATTGTGTGTTTATCATATGTCATAAATTACTTTTTCATTGTAAATGCCCACAAGAAACCTGAAAAGTTCCTAATATTATCCCCCTTTTTATAGATAAGGAAATTAAGGCTCAAAAAATGGGTAACTTGCCCAGAACCACAGTTCTATATGATTCCAAAGTTTGTGTTTTTTCCTGCCATACTTCTCATCTTTCCCCAAAAGCACAAATGAACTACAAAATCTCAAAGCATGTAGATCACTAATCATTTCAGTCAATTCTGAGAGAAAAAATTACTTGCTTTTGACTGAACAGACCTGTAAAGATGTCTCTATGTACATTCCTAATCATCTATGCCAACAAAACAAAGTATTCTAGAATGCATGGCCAATATTACATAGTGGCCTCTCAGACTAATAGGACTAATCTGTCCCATTTTTAAAAATTGAGTCATAGAAAACATTCTTTCCCTAATGGATAATTTATCCTTATTAACTTATACTTATGAAATAATAATGTGTATTTTTATCATAATAGATGAACTAAATCAATTGTAATTGAGACTTGAAAAGATATCACAAACTGTTATTCATATATTTGGAGTTTCACCAAGTCCGTTGGCTTTAACTTTTAAGATGTGCAGGTCAAAAAAGAAATTTTGTTTTAAATTTACTATCACTTAAGTCATGAGGAGGCAGTATACTGTTCTAAAAAGCACTGAATATTATTACAAATAGCAAAAGACCTAAATTCTTAGACACAATATATTTGTTATGAAATCTTGAAGTTTTTATTTATTGTGTCAAGTTTAATAATGTTATTGTCAGTATGTGCTTTTATAAAGACATGTATAATATGAATTCCTTTCATTTAAAACTGTTTATAAACATAAAAATGTAAAATATTGCATATATAAAGAAAAATACTTTTAAATATATAGTATAATGAGTAATTATTAAGTGGACATTCATAGAATAATCAAACAAGTTGGGATATAAACACTAACAGCACCCCTGAAGTCCCATCTCTATATATCCATTGCCCATTATTTTGAGAATTTCTACTTTCATTTAACATTATATTGGCTAATTCCATCCCCATTATTGTGTGTTGCTCTAGTTTATTTTTTTGATTTATATTATTAATTTGATTGAAATTTTACCACAAGTTTATTTATCCATTCTACTGTTAATGGATATTTGTGTTTCCAGTTTGTTGCTGTTACCAGTCAATGCTGACATACATATTCTTGTGCCTATCTTCTGGGACATATATAATCATATTTCCTTAGGTTATATACCAGCATTAGAATTTCTGAGTTGTGAAGCATGTGTATGTTTAAATTTAATGGAAGATATTGCCAATATTTAAAAATATTTGCACCGATTTACACACTCACCAACAGTGAACAAGTCCTGTTGTTCCATATTTTTAAAAATACTTGGAATAGGGCTTCCCTGGTGGCGCAGTGGTTGAGAGTCCGCCTGCCGATGCAGGGGACGCGGGTTCGTGCCCCGGTCCGGGAGGATCCCACATGCTGCGGAGCGGCTGGGCCCGTGAGCCATGGCCGCTGAGCCTGCGCGTCCGGAGCTGTGCTCCGCAATGGGAGAGGCCACAACAGTGAGAGACCCACGTACCGCAAAAAAAAAAAAAACCTTGGTATATTCAGAGTTTTTAATTTTTTCCAGCATAGGGTATATGCACAGAAACTGGTATCTCATTTTAGTTTCAACTTAATGTTTTCTAGAAAGTTAAGGAGATTTAACATTCTATCATGTGTTTATTGGTCATATGGATTTTCTATTTTTTTTCATGAGTGCTCACAATTTTTCTTCCATTATCCTATTTAATTTTATTTTTCTTATTTGAAGAAGTTCTCTATTCAGATTTTAAGTCCTTTATCAGTTATATATATTGAAAATGTTATCTCCCATTCTGTAGCTTTTCTTTTCATTTTCTTTTTGATGTCTTTCAAATAAATGCAATTTTTTTGCACTTTTCCTTAAAATTAATTTTATTATTTCTTTTTTAAAAAATTTTTATTGGAGTATAGTTGATTTACAATGTTGTGTTAGTGTCTGCTGTACAGCAAAGTGAATCTGTTATACATATACATATATCCACTCTTCGGTAGATTCTTCTCCCATAATGGCCATTATAGAGTACTGAGTAGAGTTCCCTGTGCTATATAATAGGTCCTTATTAGTTATCTATTTTATATATAGTAGTTTGTATATGTCATTCCCAATCTCAAGGACCCAGGGAATCTAGCCCAGAGAAAATAACAAAGGGAATTCCAAGACGGAGATCAGAAGAAAGCCCTAGGATGATGGTTGTGCAGAACACCTAGAGAGCAACAAAAGAAACAAGAAAAAGAGATTTACAGAGGAAACATTTCCCAAAAGATTGAAACTAATACATTTCAAAGCAGTTAACATATCCAAGAAAAAAAACTAAGAAAGGAAACCAAGTAAGGACTTAATGTAGCTGAACTCTTTTGAGAGCAGCATAGCCTAAATATAAAAACTTGATAAGAACATTACAAACAACAAAATTATGAACAAATATTTCTCAGGAACATAAATGCAAAAAAAAATTCTAAAAAAAAATTGTAGCACAAAATCCTGTGAGAGATATGTATGTATATACATACATATATACATACATACACACACACACACACATACAGTCACCTGATGATGACAAAAGTGGCATTGCACTGCAAAGGGAAAAAAAATACCTTTTCAAAAATAGTACTGAGTCAATTGGATTTACCTATGGGGGGAATAGTTTCCTGATCTCTGTCTCACACTCATAACTGAATAGCTTACAAATTATATGGGAAAATATAAAGCTCACTCTTTTTTGCAGATTATGTAATTAGCTATGTTATAAAAAAATCCTTAGGAATCTAAAAAAGTAGCTGATGGAACTAATAAGGGAGGTCAGCAAGGTCACAGACACAAGTTTAATACATAAAAATTAAAAGCTCTACAGACTACAAAATTGATTTTTATAAAATACCATTTACTATAGCAAAAAAAAAGAGAAGTAATTTGGGGAAAATTTAACCAAAAATGTGCAATGCTTGTACACTGAAAACTACAGAATATTGCTAAGAGAAACTGAACAACTAAACACATGGAGATACACAATATTCATGGATCAGAAGACTCAATATTGTTAGGATCTCAGTTCTCCCCTATATATTCAATATAGTCCCATAGAAAATCTCAGCAGGCTTGTCTGTCAAATTGAAAAGCTAACTCTAAAATGTATATGGGAATTCAAAGTACTTATAAGAGTGAAAAAAATCCAAAAGGTGAGCAAAATTGGAGGACTTATACCTGATATCGAGACTCACTTGGGTGATAGTTATCAGAATAGCATAGTATGGGCTTAAAGATAGGCATGTATCTCCATGGAACAGAAGAGAGTCTGGAAACACTCTAAAATATATGATCAGTTGATCTTCTACAAAGGTGCCTGCATTTAGTGTGGACTGTGATAGTCTTTTAAAAATGAATCTTAATGAATCTCAACATAATTATGCTGTTGAAAGGAACCAGACATATTAGACAACATACTGATTGATTTAATTTATACAAAATTCTAGAAAAGCAAAACTATAATGATGAAAAGTAGGCTGCTAGAGGCTGAGAGTAGTTTTACTGCAGAGAGGCACAAGAGAATTTTTCGGGGGTGATGGAAATGTTATATATATCTTGACTGTGATGGTTGTTAAAAGACTATATACATTTGTCAAAACACAGGTTTGTGCAGCTAAAATTGGTGAATTTTGATTTTATCTCAATAGAACAGATTAAAAATAGTTTTTAAAAACTGTGAAAACAAATGTTTCCTCTATGGAGATGGAAAATAACATAACTAAGCAACATATTGAGGCTACATAGGGAATTGCTGGTAGAGTAGCACCAGAATTGGCAAGTTTCTGGATCTCCAACACAGTGCTATTTTCACTGTCTCCCATTTCTGTTAGTTGTTAAAGAAATGCTTGTTAACGTTAGTTTTGGTTATTCTAGATAAGCAATACACACATAAAATTAATTGGAGAATAAGATGATTCTGCACATTTGTTACTTAATTATAGTTTACCAAGGTGAAGACTATTATGTATTTTATTTTATTTTTTTAAATAAGTTTATTTATTTGTTTGTGCATTTTTGGCTGCATTGGGTCTTCGTTGCGCACAGGCTTTCTCTAGTTGTGGCGAGCAGGGGCTACTCTTTGTTGTGGTGCACAGGCTTCTCATTGTGGTGGCTTCTCGTTGTGGAGCATGGGCTCTAGGCACACGGGCTTCAGTAGTTGTGGCACGCGGGCTCAGTAGTTGTGGCTCGCGGGCTCTAGAGCACAGGCTCAGTAGTTGTGGTGCACGGGCTCAGTTGATCCTGAGGCATGTGCGCACGTGGCATGTGCGATCTTCCCGGACCAAGGATTGAACCTGTGTCCCCTGCGTTGGCAGGCGGATTCTTAACCACTGTGCCACCAGGGAAGCCCCTATTATGTATTTTAAATAGCCCACATACTATTTCATTGGTAACAGAAATGAGGAAATCATCTTTAGATTTCATACTGTGTTTGAATTCAGGCCAAAGGAAGAGGTGCCATTACATTAGTAATGGTACAATTACTGGGTCTCACAGTGTGGAGGCGAGTCTCAGTCTATGCTGAGTATCTATACAAATCCCATGGAACGATTTTTCGTGAGTCAACCTTTGTTGCAACACCTCAATCTGTTTTTCTTTTTTTTTAGAATTTATACTCATTGTCAGTAGCAGTTTATACTAAGGAAGGAGGGAGGGAGGGAGGGAGGGAGGGAGAAGGTAAGAAAACCTAAGATACCTAGCACTGAATCATCAAGACTTCAGGATGTCAGGAATCGTGTCTGTAGTTTGAATAAATTAGCACCTGATGACACTTCTACACATCTGGTAGTGCAGAATGTGCCGTAAATTTCCAGCCAGTCCTATGAATTGCGAGTCAAGTTTTCTTAAGTAAGCTTGTTATTGACAGAATACAATTATGTAAGTCAGTAACTTGCTTTTTTTTTTGAAAAACAATGTAATCAATTAGACATAACTTATTTTATTTTATTTTTTAACGTCTTTATTGGAGTATAATTGCTTTACAATGTTGTGTTAGTTTCTGCTGAGTAACAAAGTGAATCAGCTATACGTATACATATATCCCCATACCCCCTCCCTCTTGCGTCTCCCTCCCACCTTCCCTATCCTACCCCTCTAGGTCGTTGCACCTGTGCTATGCAGCTGCTTCCCACTAGGTATCTGTTTTGCATTTGGTAGTGTATATATGTCAATGCCACTCTTTCACTTCGTCCCAGCTTACCCTTCCCCCTCCCGGTGTCCTCAAGTCCATTCTCTACGTCTGCGTCTTTATTCCTGTCCTGTCCCTAGGTTCTTCAGAACCTTTTTTTTTTTTTTTAAGATTCCATATATATGTGTTAGCATACAGTATTTGTTTTTCTTTTTCTGACTTATTTCACTCTGTACGACAGACTCTAGGTCCATCCACCTCACTACAAATAACTCAATTTCACTTCTTTTTATGGCTGAGTAATATTCCATTGTATATATGTGCCACATCTTCTTTATCCATTCATCTGTCGATGGACACTTAGGTTGCTTCCATGTCCTGGCTATTGTAAACAGAGCTGCAATGAACATTGTGGTATATGACTCTTTTTGAATTATGGTAACTTGCTCTTCTGTACCAGAAATAATATATTATTTGAACATGCAAGTTCATGCTTGAAACCAAGCGTTTTACTCAATTTTTAATTTCTTTTACACCTGCCCCAACTATATTCAAGATGTTGCCTTCCTACAGGCAGCAGGAAGATGAACAAAGCTTATTTGTGGGTCTCTGAGAGTGATCAAGCTATAGATAAATGCCAATATTAAAAACACTACAATTATAGTGGTACAAATAAAGTACCATAAAGTCTATAGAAGATATTAATTCTTGCTGGGAAGATCAAGAAAGTTTTATTGGTGTTGACGAAACGTAAAATCCCCTGATTTTCTTTGTGTTGAATTTAAATTGTGCATACACTACCAAAATCTCTTCCAGTTAGAAACCTTCCATTTCTTCTCTTGAAATAGATGATGAATGTTCAGCAGCTGTCTCAGTGCCTGACACAACATAAGTGCTTAAGAGATGTCTATCTCCTTTTCCCCTGACCAATACACCCAAAGTTGCTTCTGGCTGTACTAGGGAGAGTTTCAGCCTACTGAAAACTTCCATGAAGGAATCAAAACTCATCTGTTCTTTTTTTTTTTTATTGAAGTATAGTTGATTTATAATGTGTTAGTTTCAGGTGTACAGCAGAGTAATTCAGTAAACATACATACATTCAGGTTCTTTTCCATTATAGGATTTTTTTAAAATTATATTTTTATTTGCGTCATCAGGAGAAAGATTCACTTGTGGTCCAAGTCAAGCATTCAAACTCATAATGGGCCAGAAAGATTTGATCCCAAGCACAAGTTCACAAAGGAGGGGACCAAAACAGACCAAGAAAAGACAACCACCCCATATAGAAAGATGAATGGACAGCTTCACACAGACATGGATGAAATGTTTGGACAGAGGCAAATTTCACACAGTCATTTCCATTTCTTTTTAAATACAGGTTTGTGGGGTGGTATTTTTTTTTTTCCATCTATTAAAAACAAGGCCCCAAAGTGCATGTATGAGGGGAAAAAGGCAGAAATTAAGCAATAAGGTAGTTTTCCCTGGAGGGCCATGAGGAAGAAAACAGGAAGCAATGTTGAGAGAATTCACTTTTCGCACCATTGGGCTTCTTGCATTTCATTATTGGTCCACTGTTATATTCACATTCTAGCTTTGCTGCATCTTCTTTCCTGGGTTTAGCCTCTGTGAACTGTAAGAAGAGACCAGGGACTTGGCCCAGCGCTCAGGTTCTGTGCTTTTCTAGGGATGGATGGTTCTGGAAAGGACTAAGGACTCCAGCAGCCCCTGGGTCCCTCAACACCAGTGTGACAGTCCCTCCTCTCTCTGGGGGTGTGTAAGAAAAGGTTCCCTATTTTTAGGAAGGGCTGAGCAGAGGGCTGGCAGCAAGATTCCAGTGGAATCCATTATATAATAGGTTATTACAGAGTATTGAGTAGAGTTTCCTGTGCTATACAGTAGGTCCTTGTTGATTATCTATTTTATATATAGTAGTGTGTATATGTTAATCCCAACCTCCTAATTTATCCCTCTCCTCTTCCCCCTTTGGTAACCATAAGTTTGTTTTCTATGTCTGTGAGTCTATTTCTGTTTTATAAATAAGTTCACTTGTATCATTTTTTTAGATTTCACATATAAGTGATAACATATGATATTTTTCTTTGCCTGTCTGGTTTACTTCACTTCATATGATAATCTCTGGGTCTATCCATGTTGCTGTAAATGGCATTATGTCATTCTTTCTTATGGATGAAAACTCATCTATTCTTGAAACCAATTTAATACTACTCTCCTTTACCTGGAATGTCCCTTCTTCTTCATGCCTTTTCCCCTCACTCTCCATCCATACATGTTATAGCAAGAATCCCCATCTTCCAGCTAGGAAATAACTAATTTATTGAAAGCCTGTATGGACCAGGACCAATTATAAATGTTTTTTGTCATCTTAGGATTTATTAAGTGTGATAAAATTAAATTCTCTCATACACACTCACACAAGAATGTGCTGTATTAGAGAGAGATAGCATGGCATAGATTAGAGGTCAAAAATTTAGACTGCCTGGAATCAGACTGCCTGATTTAAATCTTAGCTCTCATGCATACTATCTCTGTGTCTGTGAGCAAGTTAACTTACTTTTTTATGCCTCCATTTTCTCATTTGTAAATGGACGTGATAATAGCATTGTTGTGAACTGTGGCAAATTGTATTGGCTTGGCCCAAAAGTTCGTTTAGGTTTTTCTGTAAGATCTTATGGGAAAAAAAAAAAACGAATGAAAATTTTGGCCAACCCAATATTTTTCCAAGATGGCTGGAATAATATCTCTCATCTCACCTGTTCTTATAGTGTGATTTTGCTACTTCCTCTTCAAGAGTTGGAATCTGTATCTCTTCCCCCTGACACTGGGAAGAACTCTGTGACTGACTCAACCAATAAAGTATGACAGAAATGAAGTTATGTGACTTTCAAGGCTGGGACATAAACAGCTATACAGCTTCTGTCTGGCTTTCTTTGGGGATGCTCACTCTTAGAACCCAGAAACCATGAGGAAGCCTAAACATTTAGGTGCTCCAGCAGACAGCCCTAGATGAGGTCTCAGCCAATAGCTACTGTAAGTGAGGAAACCTTTGAGATGACTTTAGCCCAGGCATTTTCTGACTGCAAATGCATGAGAGATCCTGGGTAAGAACTACCAGCTGAGCCAAGTCACCCCCTCAGATCATGAGAGATAATAATAAAATGATTATTGTTGTAAGCCACTAAATTGGGGGGTGATTTATCACGAAGCAATAGATACTTGATACAGATCAGCTGGGGTTTTACCTGGAACTGCTAGATGTGGCCTCTTCATGTAACCTGGGCTTCCTTACAGCATGGTAGCTGGATTTCAAGAGCACATATCCCAAGAATCTTGGAAGCTACATTGTGTCACTTCCACTGTAGTCATAGACCCACTCAGATTCACAGGAAGGGAACATAGATCCCACCTCTCAATGGGATGGATGTAAGTGTCACATTGTATGAAGGGGATGTGGAATGAGAAATCTTATTGTAGCCATCTTGAAAAGCACAATGTCTATATGGAACATACGTAAATTAATCTGGCATTTTTAGAATAATGCCTGGCATAGTTTTATGAATGGTATTTATTGTTATTATTGCTCCAAAAATACAGACTGGTGGTGTGAATGGAAAGCAGTTTGAGTAGAGGTAAGTTAACCAGTGAATTAAAATAAGAATATATATGAACTGTCCCAGACATCCCAGGATATAGTCTCTGTCCATATTTGGCCCTTTTCTGTCCTGGTCCCTTCCTCCTTCATAGGAGTAACATTGTTATGAAGTTCATGGGCGTATATCTAGAACTTTTTCTTGTATTTACATTTGTAAAATTACACAGTTTTGATTTTCATTGTATTTTTTCCAAAATATCATACTGTAATATAGTAATTTGCAATCTTCTTTTTTTGTTTATTTTGATCTTTTGTTCTCTTTGTTTACTTAAGCATGACTTAAGACATTTGTCATGCTAGTATATAAAAATCTACTTTATTCCATAGTTCCCCTCTGCTTAGTAATGGCCATTCAACTTGTTTCCAATTTTTTGTTCTGTAAACAAAGCTAAGGTTTGCACATTTTCACTTTTAACAGAGCCTCCCAAGTTGTCCACCCAAATGGCTGTGCTGATTCACACTCCCATCTGCTCTGCAAAGAGCACATGTTGCCTTACACCCTTGTTGACAGTGGATATTATTAAAATTTTACATTTTGCCTCCCTGTGAGATCAAAAACTGATAAATCATTTTATTTTAATTTCTGTTTTTCTGACTGTCAGGAAAACAACATATTTTCATGTTTATTGGTCAGTTAAGTTTCCTCTTGTTATCTGTTTATATCCCTTGCCCATTCTTCTGCTGGGTTGTTTGTCTCTAGCTTATTGATTTTGAAGGGTATATACATATAAATTATGTAATACACTCACATTTTCCTGGGTATTAAGCGATTATCTGTTATACATATTGCAAATATGAGCTCCTAAGGTAATGATTACTCTTTCACTTTACTTTTAGTTTCGATTTAGACAAACTTGTCAATCTTTTCCTCTATGGCATTTGATTTTTGTGTTTTGCTAATTAAGGCCTTCTTTCCTCCCAGACCATAAACACTCCACCATATTCATTACTAATACTTAATATTTTCATTTAGGTTTCTAGATGAGCTGAAATTTATTTTATTTAATGATTTGAGATAAGACTCTACTCCTATACCTTTTCATTTACCCAAAACATTGAGTTCATTATCATTTCCCACTGGTTTGTAATGCTGGCATTTATCATACATTAAATTACCACACGTACCTTAGTGAAATTCCGGATTTTCCGTATTTCCAGAATGAAAAGTTCAGAACTTCACTCTGGTATATATGATTAATCCATTTTGTCACTATTTTAATTTTAGCTCTATACTTTGTTCTGATACCTAGTTGAATGCATCACACAATTGCTTTCTTCCTTTTTAAGATTGTCCTGGTTATTCTTAAGCATTTGCTCCTCCATATGAATTTTAAAATCACTTTATCAAGTTCCAAGAAATTCTCGCGAGGATTTTGGTTGCGATTTTATTTAACTTGTAGACTAATTTGGGTTATTAAAATATTTACAATATTGAGCATTCCTATCCATAAATATAGTTTACTTTCTACTTAAGTTTTTCTTTAGATCCTTCAGTAACGTTTTATAGATTATCATAACTTGTTGCACAATTTTCACTTATAATTCAATAAAGTTTTTATTGCTTTTTTAAAATGAAATCTAAAAATATCTAATCCTTGTGTATGTTTGTGTGGGATGGAAAGCTACTAATTTTTCTTTGCTCATTTTCTATGCAGTTACCTTACTGAACTCTAGTTCACAAAGTTCTAGGTAAATGACTTTGTTTCTTTTTAATCTATATATTTACAAACTTATTTTTATTCCAATTTGTATAGAATTTATTTATTGCCTTGGTATTTCCACCTACAGAGGGTTGAATTGAGATTTTATTTCTTTTTATTTATCTAAATTTTCTGCAAAGAGATAGTTGTTCCTTTCATAGTCAGAAAAAAATCAATAAGCATTGTTTCTCAGGATTTGGAAAATGAATGTTCAAGAAGATAATTAAATATTTAACTTAAAATTTTAATTCACTGTCTTTTACTACTTTGTTGAAAAAAAGTGTTATGTTTTATTTCTTCTATTAACTAATTCTTTTAGAAAAACATTAATCCTTAATATTTGTTCTAAGGATCTACTTAAATCTACTGTTTCATGTTCACCATATTTACTCTTGGTTTTTGAACAGAAAAATGGAGCTTGTAGCTCCATCTGGATTCTGAAGATGGTCATAATACTTCTCCTTCCTGAGATTTAACTAGTCAAGCTAACTTTTCTTGAAACTTATCAGCAACACTGAAATGCATTATATTTACATGAAATTTGGTCTTATTTATTTGCCTTTGCATCACTCTACCTAATTGCTCCCTTGTGTGTTTCATGTCAACCATTAAGTTCAGTGATTTACTTTAGCAAATTGTTTATGGAGAGTTATCAATTTCTTTCCCCAAATTTCCACATTTACTCTGGTTTATTTTCTTGTCATCGTGTATGAGTGTGTGTGTGTGTCTGTCTGTATATGATATACATGAATGTATGTATACACATAGATTTAGCTCACACACACACATACATCACTCTATATCAGTATTTCTCAAATGGGCTTTCATGACTTCTCGGAGAACATCTGGAATCACTTTCCTATAACATTGTTTCTAAATATGCTGTGATGCATATTTTAAGAGGAGAGCCAATATTTCACTTTTAATTAAAAAGAATATTCTCAAAATATTACAATAATCCAATACTACCCTTGGATACTTCAGTAGGCGTAAGCAATTGCTGACAGTCCATGCTTCCTTCATTTCTGGTGATATGTTATTCTATAACATGAGGCCATTTGTTGTTTCTGTGAGAATGGTGTCCATGGATAAATTTTACTTGTACTGAGTATGTATCTGTTGTATGATTTTTGGCATTGATAAGAGAAAAGGAAATAAAATGTGACTGGACAGTTGACCTGTCAGAATTCTCTGTCTTTCTGTTTTTGTGTCTTGCACATGTTGTTCTTAGTTTATAAATCCATGCAGTGGTGAGATATTTGCAGTACCTGAAGTGGTTAGATATACAAAGTCCAGTCCCAAGAGAATAATGATTTCCTACTGGTAATTATGACTGTGATTTTTGAGAGCTGCCTTCAGAGAGAACTGGTATTTTGGCTTACAGAGTTTAGGCTGGGCAAAATGACATTTCTCCAGATGTTACCCTTGAAAATCAAAATCTATGTGAAACCTGTAATAAAACAAACTGTTCAATAAATGTTAGTAGCAATTAAGAGCCATTGCAGTTTGTTTTCCCTGAATAACAGTTATTTAACTTCTATATATTTTCCAGTTAACCTTATTTCAAATATTTGAGATCATTTCAAATTACTTTTTATCATTTTATGTGTTATTTAGCTACTTTTATACCCCTAATGATCACCCCTGAGAGCACATTTCTATAGTGTGTCTTTAAAAAGGTTGACTCTCTAAAGTGGAAAAAATTTTTTTTAGTAAAAAGACCCCCCAAACTTGAATTGGTTTCTATCTGTCTCATTCAGCATAGAGAAATTAATAAATTTTGCTCAGTGGAGTGTGCTGGATGTTGTGATTGTCAATACAAACTATCAACCTGTGTTCCAGGTTGAGTAGAAGATTACAAGTACAGTTTCTGGCAAAGTTTACGTGCTACTTTTACACACAGTATTGCAGGCACTGATTTTTATTCACATGACTAACACATAAATTAAGAAGTAAAAGCAGGGCTTCCCTGGTGGCACAGTGGTTGAGAATCTGCCTGCCAATGCAGGGGACACTGGTTTGAGCCCCAGTCCGGGAAGATCCCACATGCTGCAGAGCAACTAGGCCCGTGAGCCACAACTACTGAGCCTGCACGTCTGGAGCCCATGCTCTGCAACAAGAGAGGCCGCGATAGTGACAGGCCCGCGCACCGCGATGAAGAGTGGGCCCCGCTTGCCACAACTAGAGAAAGCCCTCGCACAGAAACGAAGACCCAACACAGCAAAAATAAATTAATTAATGAACTCCTACCCCCAACATCTAAAAAAAAAAAAAGAAGTAAAATCAGTGTTCGTATGATGTCCTTTTCAAATAATGAAAGGGCAGTGACTTTTTCTGAAGTCCTCTAGTCTAGATTCAAATTGCCCATAATGTACACATAGACCCCTCCAATGGTGAACCACCCTTGGAACCTGATGAGCTCCTAAAGGGCTAAACGGGGCTTGAACAGAGGGGCAGCTTCTCCCCTTGAACTTTCCTCTAGTTTTCTCCTTTCTCTTTGTCCACATTCTTATGTTCTGCAGTCTCTTCTAAAACTCTCTTCAGCATCTGTATTTTATTCCAGCTTGGTCCTGATGTGCTGCTGGCATGGCCAAGGAGAAGAGGCTGAAGTTAGGAAGTTGCTTCTGGCACCATGCCTCTTCCCAAAGTTGACCAAGATATGATGATAGTAGGATAAGATATGAATTGTTACATGGTTCATATATGTGCCAGTTTTTTAAATATCATTCTCTTTTGTACTTTTTATTTTCTTCAAAGAAATCCTGCATATTTCAAAATCAAGGATATTCTTCTATATTAAGGTTTATATTTGTCCCATTTAGATCATTAATCAAAGTGGAATTTTGTTTTGTCTACAGCACGAGGTAGGAATCCCACTACTTTATTCCCCCATATGGATAACCAGTTGCTCCAGTACCATATATTTATTGGTCATCTTTACTGATCTGCACCTCTGTCATATATCGTGTCCATTTAGAAATAACAGACTCTGTTCTGTTATACTGGTTTATTTGTCTCTCTATGCTCTGTACTGCACTGCTTTAATTATTATAGCTTTGTAATTATTCTAAGTACCTGAAGAGTAAGTAGTCACATCTTCTTCTCTTTCAGTGTCATCTTAGGTATTATACATTGCTTTCGTATAAATTTTAGAATCATATTATCACTTTTACCAGAGTATCTGATGAGATTTCGATTAAAATTGCATAAAACATCGATTTGGAAATAATGGAAATATTTATTTTATTTATTGAGTCTCCCAACCCATCAATGTGGGATATCTATTTGTTTAGGCCTTTTTTAAAGTCTTTCGAAGTTTAAAAATTTTCTTCAGAAGATTTTGTGTATCTATATTAAATTTGTAGCTATTTTATGTTTTTGTGACTAAGTGATACATTTAAAAAATTTCAGTATCTAATTCTTCCATTGTTGCTGATATGTAGAAATACAATAATTTTCTACATGTATTTTTCATTTCCCGAACTTGGTAACTATCCTATTAATTCTAATAATTTATTGTTTAGATTTTCTATCTACACAATCTTATTGAACGGTAGACACTGGTGCCCCTGCTCTTCGGGCTTTTGGACTTGGAGTAATTACACCACCAGTCTTGCTGGACCTCCAGCTTACAGATGGACGATTGTGGACTTCTCGGCCTCCATAGCCATGTGAGTTAAATTCTGTAGTAAATCTCCTCTTGTATATATCTCTGTATTTCTATCCAGTTGGTTCTGTTTCTCTGGAGGATCCTGACTAATACAGAAGCAGGCTCTTCCCCAGAGCCTCCAGATCAGAGTCCAGCCCAGCCCACATGTAGGTGACAGTCTTGGGAGATCCTGAGCAGAAAAACCATTTAAGCCTCCTCAGATTTCTGCCATACAGAACTACGAGATAATACATGGGTGCTGTTTTGAGCAGCTAAGTCTGTGGTAATTTGTTACACACCAATGGAAAACTAACACACTTACTTTTTTTTCCTGATTTCTAATTAAATCACATCTTGGTTAGATGCTATGACCGTAATAAACTTTTTTGACATTTGTTAAGACATGTCTTATGGCCCAGTGTGCGGTCACCTTTTGTAAATGCATGGTGTGTTCTGGATGAAAATATGCATTCTGCCCATGTTGAATACTGTTAGACACACGCACATTTATTAGATAAAACTTGTTATTTGTGTTGTTCCCATCTTCTCTTCTATATTTTTAAGGTTTGATTGTTTCTGCCTGCTTAATCTATCAACTTCTTAAAAATGTGCATTAAAACCTCCCATTATGCAAGATAACTGTAAAGACTAATGATTCACATATTGTGTAGCACATAGTAGGCATTTTACTAATTATTTTTACTGAGTATTTACACTTTCATACTATAAATAATAATGACAGTTTATGGTGCTTTATCATTCTATAACACATTTTTTATGTCCACTGACTATTTAATTTTTATCCAAACTTGTGAAGCAGATTTCTTTTTTTCACTTCCATTTTAAGAAACCAAAGTTCAGGCAGATTAATGACCTTCCCAAGGCCAAGCAGCTAGGAAGCAATAAGCCTGGTAATAACCGCAAATATTTTGATTCCATGTTCAAATTTCTTTTCATTAGGCCAGACAAAATTTCTTTGAAATAAATAAATACTTATTATTATATTATTTTTGACCAAATACAGCTAATATTTAGAGTCTGCCACATATATAAATTGTACATCAAGGCAATGTTATAGGTGAAATATGATTCCTATCTAATAATTTGTTTGGTAAATAAGAAGATATTGCTTCTGATCACTATAAGTGTCAATGTAAAACATTATGGTTTATTCTTCAAAGTACAGTTTTATAATTACAACAGGATATGATTGATATACTCACCATTTTTCATGTGTATGTGTGTATATTCATCTTTGAATAACAAAGGAGTAAGATTTGTTCTTTCTACCCTAGCAATGTTTAAATTAATCTGGACCTAATTTGTTTGGATACCATATTTACCACCATCTTTACATTGGTTTCATTTGCATGATTTCTCAGTGACAGCTCAAAGCAAAAATGCTTTTCAGAAATTAATATGCACTTAAGTGGACTCAGAGCCTTTGTATTATATATTCTTAGATCTCCAGGAAAGTTGTTAATAGTGATCAAATGCCACATGAATGTTATTGAATGAATATGCCCATGTTAAGACTGTGACCAATTAAATACACTGAAATAGCAAACTGAAAGTATAAAATTGAGTCAATCAAAAGATTTGAGTTCACTCCCCACTTAATTGACTAGTTGTTGTGGTGTCACATAAACACAGTCTTAGTTTATTCCTTTTTGTTGATGGGGTTGACATGAGTAAAACTTAATTTAAAAACTTAAGAAAGACTAGAATTTTCTTTGACAGTTATTGGAAGTTTTTCAACTCCGCCTCTCTTTCTGAGCTGTTGCGTTAGTGACTGTGGTTTTGACTCACTGACAATTGGAAGAAACTTGAGAAGAAATTTTGCAGGCTGTCATTTCTTCTCCATTAGAGCTAATCTTCATTGGGCTGTTGGCAATATCATTTGGCTTAAGACTATGGTGAGGCTTAAAATGAGTATTATTTATTCCCAGACTAGCTAACACTATTGCTTTGATACAGTTGTTGGGGAAAATATGCAGGTTCTATTGGAGTTAGAGATGTACCTCTTGAACAAAAATGTTTGCAGATTTTTTTCAGTGATAAGAAACATGAAAAGCTTCATAGGGATTTGAATTTTAATCAAAGATTCTGATTCCAAAATTTTTGCTATTGTAAAAGACGGAATTTTTTTCCTGCCATTGAAAAATATATTTTCACAAGTGCACTATAGCCTGCTTTATTGCTAAGAATCTTTCAAAGTTTGATCTTTAAAAACGTAGACCATAAATGCATCTCCCACACTGGCCCAAACAATGTCTTGGATGCAGTAGCTTTTCTTTCTTGACTGCAGAAATAAGTTATAAAGGGTGACGATTACTTAGCCATTGTTATTAGGAGGACCCAGGTAGACTGATGGGTTCTCGAGAACAATATCCTGTGATAAGTTTCTGGAAGGAGCCTTTGTGGAACAGCACCTGGTTGATGAGTTCTTAGGAGGTTGACTGAATACACCTTTAACCTTAGTGCTGAGCTGACCCAGCTCAGGCTGGGTCTTCTACTTAATACCAGTCCAACTCATGTAGTGTGACTGCTTCACAAATGCACAATGAAAAATAAAATGGTTTAATTATTTCTGAATTGATGGATGCTTTCAGTTTTGCATTAGCTCTAGACTTTTTACGCTGAAAGGGTTATGAAAATCTACTTTGCTCACGCAGTGTTGAAGAAACAGACAAGGAGGTTGTGACTTGCTGAAGGTCAAAACAACTAGAGGCAGAGCCAGGACTTAAATCCAAATCTGCACAAGCGCTCTTTTTTCCAGGCAAGAAAGCCAAGATCAAGTGTTTTTCATCATCAGAGTGTGAGGGAAAAAAGTAAGGTCTCTTTCCAAAATGAACCTTTTCTTTTCCTGACAGTGGTCTGAGATATCAGAAATAGAATATGTTTGATTATTGATCCTGAATTATCCATATGCATTTGTTTTAAAAATGGTAACCCTTGTTATTTTAGAGTGTGCACGCCTACATGGTCACACCACAATTCATTGAGAATTTAGGACAGACAGGGTATTTATTGGAAAGTCATCTTCTGCTCAGCTCTTAAATGAATCCATTTATCTGTAGCACTGAATTTCATATCTGTCCAAATCTTCTTTTTATATTAGCTATAACTAAAGCTGAATGAGATTTGAAAGCTTTAAAGTAATGTCAGCTAAACTGATAAGACTAATGGCTGACATAAGTAGCTGAATAGCATGGTTAAATGGTCACAGTGTAAACCATACATATCAAATGCCCTGGCACCACTCTTCTGGAGTTGTCCAGATCCAAAGAAGGGACCTTTGAAAGGACATAGAACTGAAAAGAATGACCATGAGAGTATTTATACAAAAATGAATTTTTACCTTCTACCCTACGGAGCAGAAAGAGATGAACAAAGGTAGGTAACTTCAAGAAAAGAGTCAGGTATATGATTGGGGATCTGCATTTTGTGCTTTGATGGAGTTTGTGGGGTAGATGCCCAGGAGACCCTCCCTAGTAGAGGGGCTTGAGGGAGCTTTCATCACCCTGTTCAGGGAGGTTGCCCGAGCCTGTGTGAATCCCCGTAGGCAATCCCAAGGCAATCATGGAGTTAGCTTCATTCCAAATGCAGTAAGAACAGCCAAAAGAAAACATTTGATACCAAAAACAGTTTTAAGAGAGAGGCTTGGGGGAAAAGATTGGAATAGGAGGAAGAAGGGGAGGAGAAGGAGGAGGGGAAGAGAGAGAGAGAGGGGAGAGAGAGAGAGAGAGAGAGAGAGAGATCAGTATCAATCTGTGGAATATGTCAGCCTCAAAAATTAAAGCCCTAAGCCACATGACCTTGAAACACTACCTGTGACCTCAGTTTGAAACTAGTTTATAAAAAAAAATAGAAGTAATGTGTTCTTTAAAAAAACATAGGGACACATAGTTAGGAAACTTCTCTCCGTCTAGGAGCTGGTTCGGTATTCTGGGCTACAAAGTTCTTGCATGAGAGTGTAATAATGTAATACCTTTATCCAAGCAAAGTCAGGAGCTATCAGCCAACCTCCCAGCTTTTTGATATTATGAAAAAGGTTAGAAGAAAGTTCTTTTTAAAAAACTGCTTCATTAAATTTGCTTAATTGTTCAGGCATGTAGTCAATAGCAAAGCAAGTAGAAAGAAGCAACCTTGTTTACAAGTGACCATTAGTTCTTCCTTGATTTAAAGAAATGAGGTTGAGTAACCAACTCCAGCTTGCCATGCAAAAGGCTACCATGTAACAGAAAACTGACTTGGCAAACTGAACAGGACAGTGTTCTGGGTTCAATCATTTTGTGGGTCAGTTAGCTTTGTTGTGCTCTAAATTCTAACCATTTCTCCCGTGTATACTGTTGCTTGGAAACAGAAAGTAGAATAATATGTAAGAAACCAAATCCATCCCTACTACTGGAAAAGCAAATAAATGCCCTCAAAATGTATATTGTACATTGGTTGATGGGTGGTGGCATTGTCTTCTTGGACAAAGATTAGCAAAAATAAAGTGACCCCTCATAAAGAAGCTCAGAAATTAAAATCAAAATGTATCTAGATCATTGTTTTCTTAAATAGAATATACATACTTACAATGTGTATCATACTTTGTGGAAGAACTCACAGGAAGATACATTAGATTCAGTTCAACACACTTTTTAATGTTGCCACAAAAGCAGCAGGAGACAATATTTATAGCTTCTTTACTGGTGGTGGACCTCATAAGTTGGCTTCAATCAAGCATCACCCCCACCCCTAAGTTTCTTATTTTAATTCTAAGCCTTCATAAATGCATACATGTACAGTTTTAACTTGGATTCAAAATAGGTTCTTGGATGAAAAATGTCATGCATTTTTTGTGTAGTTGTATAAGTAACATTTAGCTAAAGATAGAAGGTAAAACTTCTTTTAAGTGGAACAAACAGACATGCAGGTATAGTTTTACTTTTAGAGCTACAGTTAAATACCATATTTACTTCCCTAAGGGGTTACTAGCATATTGGGTTACCAATCTATAATGCATTTACCCCAAATGGTAAAAGTATATGTAACCTCTGAGGTCTGTGTTGACATATATATGACATTACAACACTTTGAAATGTTGTGATTGATCCCATTTAACTCAATGAGCCGTGAGGAAGAGTCAATTTCAGAATGATTAATGAAGGGAAGGGAAAAACTCAGGAAGCTCCAGAAGAAAGGGAAACTACTTGATCCTCCAGGGCAGCCATCTTCTCTGGTTCTCTTATAAAATTGAGTAAAGTAGATCAAATCCCCTCAGCTTCCCAAGGTTCAGATCTAGTGAGTGGCATAGTATTATATCCAGTTGTGCACCCACGTACATCTTTTAGGCTTTCTGACTTAAGGTGACACAGATGTCTCAAGGAAGAGCTCAGACCTTTTACAGGAAGCGGTGGAGAACACATTTCAAATTTGAAATACTAAGCCCTGAAATTTTTCAGATGAAATACTAAGCTCTGAAAATTTTCAAATGGATGTTGGCATAAGGTTTATAAAGGAGGGGAAGGCAGCCTTCAGTCTCAGCAGAATGTACTGTTTGCAGGTCTATTGCTGAGCCATTGATTGAATAACTGAATGTCAAATCAAATTTTGTTGCTATAACAACCAAACTAACTGGCCCATTAAGGGTTGATCCTGGTCAGTAATCCAATCTGTTGTCCAGAATATGACTGTTTTGAATGTCCCCAAACTAATTTCATCAGAAGACTATTGAATTGGTGCCGTCAGGTCTCAGAACATTGAGAAAGGACCTACTGAGGCCTTCGGTTTCTTTCCTGACTGTGGAATGACACAGAAACAAAACAATTTATATATTTGTTTTCTACTTTTGTTCTCCAATTATGGCATTTGGCATTTGGGGGGCACTTTAAAAGAGGAATGAATATTTTGGGTTAAATTGAACACAAATAGAGAAAAGCCAACAGTAAAAGGACTTCATTGTCTCCAGTCACATTTCAAAAGGTTACATTTGTTTATAAATATCAGAACTCTAAGAGGAAACATAAGAAAGCAAACATATAAATTAGAATGCTTCAACCTGCTAGTAATTAAAGAAACGAAAATTAAAATGATAATAGGGATCCTGTGAGCTTGGGCCAGAAGATGAAGCAGCTGTGGCAGCTACCAGGAGATCGGCATTGTAAATGTGTAGAGTCATTTTGAAAAACAATCTGACAGTAAATTTTAAGAACCAGAAAATATTTCCCTACCATTGAAAATTCTTATCCTAAGGCAACAGTTCACAAGCAGAAAAAGGTTATAGTTGTGAAAACATTTGTGGCAGCCGGATTGGTTCATCCTTGTAAAAATGTGGGAGGACCCGAAATGTTACACTTCAGAGGAATGGACAGATAAGATCATAGTTCTTGTTAGAATATTACTAAGCAGCCATGAAAAGTTTTAAGTATGGAGGCAATGCGGCAGCGCGAAAAGCGTTAAGTGAAAAAAAAGGAATACAAAATCTCTATATTCGTCATGATTACAATATGTGGTATATGTTTCTATATGGACAAGAAGTGAAGTGAAACAGAAGAAAAAAAAATCAGTTGTCTTTGAGTGGAGAAAATTTGGAGTCATATAGATTGAGCCCTAAATGTATATATGAACAAATGTATCTCTTCTGAAATCACTAGGTATATGGTATTATAATGAAGTTAAAACACTAAATGAACCAAAAATGTTATATTGTAAACTTTGGAGCATTTTGAATTTGAGACTTAGAGAACAGTGTGAAACATAAACCTGAAAATGTTCCTTATAGCTATGCTTTTGCTTTCAACCCCTTTTTTCTCCTTTTTTTTTTATTACAAAAGCAACATAAAATACACAAAAAAGCCAAAAGAACAATCCATAATTCATCCCCACCCTGTCTCTCACTTTATTCCAACCCTCCTACCATGAATACTATTTAGTGACTTTATACAAAGTAGTCTGAATTTGTAAAGCCAACTTCTATTGTTAGACAGTTTCTTTCCTTTTTTCCATCATTTACTAGCAGCAAGTAGCCACTACCATTTATTGATTCATGCAAAGTGCCGGTTACTGTACTCTTAGTTGTTGGGCTAATATCAAGTAGCTGATGAGAGAGAGAGATATCTTAGTCCCACTTTTATAGAAATGAGAGAGCTGATGTCCAAAATTACCTGCTAGGAAGTGGTAGGGCTGGGAACCCAAAGCAGTTCTGACTGCAGAGTGCATGCTCTTCACCACTAGTGTCTGTTATAAGCAGTACCACACTTATAGCAGGGCAGCCTTGGGAGCCAAGAAGGGGACCAAGCTTCAGCGCTCCTTCTCCCGTGGGACTTGCTTTGCAAATCCCTCTGTAGTGGCTGGGACCGGCCAAGCAGGCAGGGCCAGCAGGAGGATGTCCCGTCCGCCCCCCCCCCCACCACCCAGACCTGGTCCGCACGTGCCTCCGTCTCCTTGTTTCCTGCTTTGGCGCTGTCTCCCACTCTCAGCCATGTGCTCTCAGGTGTTCTAGTACTCCTACTCACAACGTGAGGCTATCTCTCGATGGGCCTGTGGTTATAGCGGAGTCACTCCTGCTGGTCAAAGTGGTCTTTTTCCTTCACAGGATTGTGAGCGATTCCAACAATAACACTGGAATGTCAGCTCATGGTCCTCCTGAAAGCCACTCGGATCCTAAGATTTATTATTATTTTTACCATGGCTGAGGCAATCTTACCATGCTGTGTAAATTTTGAAGAATCCCATTATCATAGCATCTAAGATATGAAATGAATACTTATCAGAACCATAGCTGAGCTCCCCTCGGCATGTATTGGATTACCCTCCTTTTACATCCTAAGAGCCCCCTGGCGTGCTTTGACCCAGACTTCTCCAAAAGAGACCATTCCTTCCACTACCTTCACTCTCGAGGAAACCGCCAACTGCTTTCTTCTGTCTCCATCGGGCAGACCTGGGTTAGAATCCTAATTCTGTCCCATACCAGTCGTACCAGTCCTTTACCAACTCTTCATTTCCTTGTCCGTAAAATGAATACCTCGACATCTAATTCACAGAGTGTGTAAAAATTAATTGTTTAACCTACTGCCTGGCACACATAGGTCCTTGGACTGGTAGATATCCATATAAGCTTTATTTTTACCATTCCACCTGAACAGAAGCTAGGATTCAGCCATTCTCAATCCTGTCCTCTCTAAACCCTAGAATTCCTTCTTTATTCTCTACCCTACTCACCATGCACATTCCTAACCTTCACTTGCTGCCACCGTCTGCTTTCCAGGTTTCCATTCCAATACTGCTAATTACAGTGTTATGTTGGCAGCTACTAACTCATGCTACATAATCTGTGCTGTCTGACCTCAGTCTGCTTGGTCCTCATTCCAAGTTTTATTTCTCTCCTGCTAGATTGCAATTGCCATAGTAACTTCCCCAAATCTACATTCTTTTAAAGAACCCAGTTGCACCTTCTTTACTCTCAACAGATTGTCTGGCCTCCTGTTACGAAGAAGATCACCATTGTATAGCAAATGATGTGACAGCATAAATCAATACTGTAATAATCTTGCTAAAGCATCCCTGTTAGAACTATTATTTCTCTCCTGAAAATCATTCAGTGTCAGTTCTCACATACAAAGCAATATCATGATCATGATTTCCTTTTTCAGAACCCTACATTTCAACCAATCTGAACAGGAGCCCCAAATCCCTTTCTATTCCACCTTTGAACTTACATTGTGACCATTTCTTTTTTTGTGGAATGTCATTCCCCTGCATTTTCTATGTATCAAAATTCTGCCCGTCCTTCAGCACTATAATTAAAGTTTCATATGCTCCATAAAAAACCTTCTGTGATTATTCCAGCTCACTTTCCTATTTTAAAACATATTGCTCTTTGTTCTACTTTTAGGGTGCATTCCACTTTTTATTATGTCATTTGTCTACGTTGCATCCCTCCTCTGAGAATATAAGCTTCTTAAGAAAATGAACCAGGAGTTACATATATTTATAAGTTCTTAGGAAGCCATGGTTGGAGTAGTTCACAGACAATGCAGAGAGCAGGTTTAAAGGACCCCCTCTACTCTTTTCCTTCTCGCTGTCTTTGAAGTCTCTTGGAAGTGAAAGAAACCTCTACCCTGAGAAAAGCTCCTCAGGGAAACAGGTCAGATGAGGATCTGTGCTCCAGTAGGGATCTTTGAACTGAAGAGATAAAGCAGAGGGAAGAGGGTACATTTGAAATGTGGTCCAGAGGGCTTTGCTGTCTCCTATTGCTAAACAGTGTCAATGACCCTGTAATTTTCTCTGAGGCTGAGAAGTCACTTCAGTCTCAACCTTCGGGTTTTACAGATAACTCTGCCAAGAAAAGCTGCTTCTGCCTGGAACTTGATTCATGGTGATCTCAGTTCGAGTGTCTTACAAACTGAGAAATGCAAAATCCTAGTCAATATGCTTCATGTCACGCCCTTTTCCTTAAAGAGCTTGGGTTAAGCACAGAAAGAATAGAGAGCCAGAAAGGAAGATAAAAAAAAGCACTGATTCAAAATGCGTGTGTGTGTGTACATATATATCACCCTTAATACCAGCAGCACCATCAGAACAAGACTTTTTGTCCTTTATTATATCTCATCTTATGCATGGAGACTCTTTGGAACAAGCATAATCTTCCACTACAATGTTGAGCTAAGCCTTCCAATAAAAATAAAGCCTAAGTTCTTCAGCAAAATGCTGTACAATCTTGGATTTCTCATTGCGTGTTTCTTAGCTACAACATTAATCCCAAATAGTTTTTAGAATCTCCTCTCCATCAAAAATAGAGGGAGATCTGAATACCTCTTTCTGAAGTATCCTATTTACAATCAGAAAGGTGCCTCTTTACTTCTCTTTCTATGAAACAGTGACATCTACTGCTCGGTGGGGCTAATCCTGGGGGATGTTCTAAGGCTAGAACCACCAGTGATTCAGCTCTTCCGCCTTTGGAGTCAGAGGCAGGACCACAGTCACTATCTGTTCCACTTCCCCGTCCTGCTGAGGCCCCTCCATAACATTATAATGTTTGAACTTCTGCACAAATTGCATTCTCTTCTTTCTGGATTAATTTCTTCTATAACAATTCTATCAGAAAATCTTTCCTCATACCGAGCCCAAACTCGTTTCTTTTTAACATGTAACTTTCTCTTAGCCTTATCCTTGGAGTAGTGTTCAACAAGTAAAATTCCTTTTCCACATGACAGCCCTAAAGACAAAACGTTGTTATATCCCGTCAGTTTTCTTTTTCCACCTAGATAATGTCACTTCCTTTGGCCCTCCTGGATATTGTTTTAAGCCCCTCTACATCTTTCCTAGTCTCTACATGTTCTGTTGATTCACGTACATCAGAAAAATAAAAGTGTGCATGCCACCAAAGGTCTATCATTATATAAGTGAGTGACTTTATCCTTAAGTGGCAGTAATGGCCTAGTGGGTAAGCAAGTGGAATTTGAAGAGAGAAGACCTGGGTTCAATCCTGGCTCTCCCACATGAGCTATAGGTCTTATGCAAATTACCCAGCTGTTCCAAACCTTTATTTACTAGGCTGTAAAATGAACGTGACAATAATAGCCACCTAGTAGGTTTGCTCCAAGGCTTAAAATGAAATTCAGTGAGGCATTGTGTGAAGAGCACTTAGCACAGGTATTCTGAATACGCAATAAATGGAAGCCTTCTTGGTATTAACCAGCTGCTGCTAAACTATATAAACAAACATGAGAAAAGTTGAGGAGAAATGGGAAGTAAGAAGCAAAAGAGGAAATAGAAGAAATGAGGAATGCACAGCATGTTTTAAATTAACTACAAAATGTAAAGTTTCTTAAAGTCTGAGCCAATTTTATGCCTATCCTATGTGCCGAGCTCATATCCAGTGTCTGGCATATAAAAGCAGATTAGTAAGTGTTTTCTGGATGAATGAACTTCATATAGATCAAAATATACTATGCAGCAATGGAGAAAAACATCATAAAGTTAGTATTACAGCAACATTTCCTATATGAAACATGATACAATATAAAAAGCCCAAATATAGCAGATGTTGAGCCATGCCTAGGTTGCATGGTACATTTAGTAACCTGAAAGAAGCTATTCATTCAGCAATTTTTATTCATTTGGAAACAGTTGGATCCATATTGCATGCGTACATCAAACTCTTTTCAACATAAACATCATCAACAAAAATTCATTTTAGTGACTACCTATGTTTAAGCGTAGGTGCTAAGAATACAAAGTATAAATTATCATTTCTTCCCTAGAGGCATTTACAGTATAGTTGAGAAAATAATTAAGTCACGTAAAATGATCACTAAAAATACAAAGAATAAAACAGTCATACAGCCAGTAGTAGCCAAATTATTCTAGCAGATGTCTCACATCATACCTCATAACCAATGGAGTCATTTTCCATTGCACATGAGTCAAGCCCACCAATTTTGGAGGTTTATTTTTCCCACTGTAAGTCAGGTAAAGTGCCTAAAGAAGGATAGGAAAACAGGGAAATTTGAAAGTATTTGAATGAACTTGGAGACAGTTCCTAATGCAGTTGCTAACTACATAGCACTCAGAGAATTAAAGTTCTTCAGTGGTCTCAAGGTAAGCAAGCTGGATTCCATAGTAAGCTGGTGTCCCAGATAAAGGAATTACATCTTCTTGTTTATGTTCTCAGTGTAACCTCTCTTTGTTTGGTCTCACCATTTGCCTGATGAAGAGAGGAATAACTGTGCTGTCTGAATAACAGAATCATCATGAAAATTATATGAAATAATGCAATAGAAAGGCCTTTGAAAATCTTGCTCTGCAAATGCAGATTCAAGATGTACAAAGAATTCTTAAAATTCATTGATAAAAACACAAACGATCTGTTGGAGATGGCAGTCTCACGCACTCAGTCTTTCTGCCCCCACTTGTCTGCACAAGGCTGTCCTTAGGGCCTGGAACACTTCCTTACCAAGAGTTAAAGTGCCCACACAGCCTGTGCTGGGCTTATCACCTTGTGTGGAAATATACTTCCTTGTTTCTGGCTTAGTGACTACTCTTTGTCTTTGCTTAAACAGTGTGTGTCATATGGCACTTGGCCAACCCCACTGCTTTATCTGTTCTCCAAGCAAGAATGGATGGGGTTCCTTGCACTGTAGCAAGAGTAGGGGAAAGACCTTCTGGCCATGGGGTACCAATACCCACTGCTGAAGCTGATCTAGCTCTGTCTCTTTTCTATCTAAGTAAAGTGTGGCTCCATCCAGTGCTTGACTGTGTTGTGTTTTCCTTGGCGACTCTGACACCAAGATGCAAAGGGCAGAATTGTTTGGACTTTTACTCCTGGTGATTGACATAGTGATGAACTTTACTCTTCTCCATGTATTATAGAAATAAGCTATCAATCCATGAAAATACATGGAGGAAACTTAAATGCATATTACTAAGTGAAAGAAGCCAATCTGAAAAAGCCATATGCTCTATGATTCCAACTATATGACATTCTGGAAAAGGCAAAACTATGGAGACAATAAAAAGATCCGTGGTTGCCAGGGGTTAGGGCAGAGGGAGGGATGAATAGGTGGAACACAGAGGATATTTAGGACAGTGAAACTACTCTGTACGATACTATGATGGTGAATGCATGTCTTTATAAATGTATCCAAACCCATAAAATGTACAGCACCAAGAGTGAACCCTAATCTAAACTATGATTGTTAGGTGATAATGATAGGTCAGTATAGGCCCATCAGTTGTAACAAATGTACTACTCTGGCAGGGGATGTTGATAATGGTGGGGAATCTACGAATGTATCAGGGCAGGGAGTGTATGGGAACTCTCTGTATCTGCCCCTCAATCTTGCTGTGAACTTAAAACTACTCTAATAAATAAAGTCTATTAAGAAAAGTCAATAACCTGGCCAACTTCCCTTTTCCCCCCATCTGCTTTTTCAATATCTTCCACATGGTAAACTCTATACACACCAATCACCCTTAAAACCATGGAATTAAAAATTGTCTGTTACAGTTTATTTCCGTGTACCTTTGCTTAAAGGACAATTATTCAGATGGGGGTCAAAAAGTAAAGTGAAGTAGAGATTAACAGTCAAAACCTTAAAGGTTCCATTTAAATTAAATGATCTGGATAATTTATTGGGCAAATAAGTAGTAGCGCTGGAATTTTAGATGATAGATGTTGAATTTGAGGGTCCCACTTGCCTAGTTATAGCAACAATTAAACTTGTTTACCCTAAAAAATTGAGTTGCTAAGGTAAGCTGAACTTTGCATGACCATATGGGCATTAGTTGAAAGGATCTCATTACACACCTTGATCTATTTTGGTTAAGATAAACATGAACGTTTTTCATATTTGCTAAGATTCTTTAAATTCTTTGGGGAATTCCAAGTCATACAGTATTTAATATCAAGTATTGTTCAAAGTAAATGATCTAATGTTAAGAACACTTAGAAAGGCTTTCAAATATACATTAGACTTGAGCAGTAAAACAAAAGTAATGTATTATCAAAAGAAGAGAAAAAAAATCATGAGAGTTTTGAAAGGGAGATTATGCAGAGCTTCTTCTGAGTTGGTCTTAAAAAGGAACGTGTTGGTCTTCACTTTACAACAAAACTGCTAAGGGAGTACTTGGGGAAAATTGAAAATACACATGTCAGCAATTCCAGATAACATGGTTTTGAAGGTTAACTGTTGGCCAAGGAAGTAAAAACGGTGGATGAATGACAAGCTAAGTGAATGTCTAACAGTTGTTGATGCTTTAGAAGTCAAACAGAAACCAAAGGAAATGGAGAACATAGGTCCAAGAAAAGAATCAATGTGGCAAAATAGGAAATGTGTACTTTTGGAACGACTGTCAAAACAAAAACAAAAAAAACCCCACAAAACAAAACCCTGCTATACCTCTTTGAATAACATGGAAAAGAAGCAGTAAAGGCCAAGGGGTCTCTGTTATGTTCAGCTATGTAACTTGTAAATAAGGAATCTTGATTTTACAGTTAATACTGTCCACATATAAAACACTTAATAATATTGACATTGCTGATCTATTGATGTATTTATAATGATTGGGTGTTAGAAATTGGTCACATCAAAGGTTCTTGAAGAAAAATGAAATAGGGCCTTTTTTCTTAAGGGAGAAAATAAATTTATAGATTTTTAACGTCTGGAGCCTCATGGGAAATAAGCAAGCGGCATGTTTAAGGAATGTCAATTACAGACAATTACAAATGCCTTTCTTTTTAAAAAATGGTCTGTCATAAAATGGTGATATGAAACCTTTACTATTGATTATTGTATTCTACTGGAAATTTCTCAGACTGTGGAATTAGGCAGCTAAGGTTACTTGCTGCTCATTATTATGCATATTGTACAAGTAACTTAACCTCTGTGAACCTCAATTTCCTCATCTGTAAAATGGGGATAATGAAAATATTTACTTTATAGTGTTCTGTCAGGGAATAACATCTGCAGAGTGCTTAGCTCATGTCTAGTTAGCATGAAACAGTGGATGAAGACAAACTTAATAAAGAGTTTGGTGTTATAGTTTTAAATGTTGGCTTAAATATTGAAATGAGAAAATTCTAACATCAATACATATCGGGAAAGTTTTGGAATCTGACCCAAGATTTTATGAAGAGATCTTTTACCCAATGGGAAGGTTAGATTCAACATACGATAGTGGAGGGCAGCTACTAGAACAAAGAAATCTATTTCATCATAACACTCCAATGAGTTTAAATTCTTCAGTCAACTCATTGCAAATATGTTTATTTAATATATGCTCTAAATAATAGCAACTTATCAAGTTACTCAATATCCTGACGAATAAGACTTTTGAAACATGAATACAATCTCATCGGAGAATAAAACAGGTGCCTTAGAGAAAACATAAACTGTTCTTGTAAAGGATACCTTCCTATTATATTTTACATGTTCTGTTATTAAAAGAAAGATGCTTAGTTTTTTCATCTAGAGCATTGCATAATGACAGGTGAGCATTTTTTTCTGTAATTATTCTGCTACGATATGAATAACCAACAGGCACAGAAATTAGTTTCACTGAAAGGGAAGGAATCCAAATTGTGAGAAGAATGGTACTATTGTTAATTTCCATTTTCTATTGAAAATAAGAACAAAAATTAAAACATCAAAAAAATTGCTATTGTATCTTCTGCTGCAGAGAGAATTCTTTGAAAATTCTGTCCTTATAGCATTCATTCAACAGCATTGTCAGAGCTTTGCATAGTGAATTCTATGGAATACGAAAGCAAGGGAATGGCGATAACTTGCTGTCCCATAACTTAAGACTCCCCCTGTTATCAACTGCTGCTTCCTCCCCTTCTTACTGGCAGGAGAATATGTCTCAAGCAGTGGTCCCACCGAAGATCACAATCCCAATAATATTTAGCCCACACAACCCTATTTATTTGTGAGCTCTGAGGAATAAATACCCTATTGTCCCCTCACCTCAGGGATCTTCTGCAAGAAAATCTAATGAAAAAAAGTATTGATTATTCTTTTAGTATTAAGCCAGTATCTCTGGTCATCTGTTTACAAAGAACATTGGCTAGTGGATTATGTCTTTTAGACAGTTTTTCTGAATGGCTTAGTGGTTCAACCTGGCCTCTTCTGGATTCAAATCAAAGAAAGTATTAATTCACATTTCAGCGTATTAGAAAAATATAAGTGAAATAAAGATACAAAATGGTGTTGAAAATCACCTCCATTTTCCAGGTTTCTTTTCTTCATCTTGAAATAAAATCTCTACCCACCCAGGAGTAATATTTATCTGGACCAATATTGGAATATGTGCCAATCAATGTATGTCAGGTATTAGCCAAACTGATATGGAAATAAAGTGTGTGGATACACTTCAAATGTTCCTGAAAAAAAGACAAGTCTTTCAGAGAACCATACCGGCCAAGAGGGTAACTGGTTTCCCCAATATTTCTGTGACTCTCCCAAGGAAGCACCAGTATTAAAGTGACCTTCTGGGTTAATTGGATCTTATGTAAAAATTTGTTACTGAGCACACATGTCAAAAAGTACAAACTTCTCATTATAAAATAATAAGTCATGGGGATGTAGTGTACAACATGGTGACAGTAGTTAATAATGCTCTATTGCATATTTGAAAGTTGCTAAGAGAATTAATCTTAAAAGTTCCCACCACAAGAAATAATTTTTGTAACTGTGTATAGTGACAATATTAAGGTGATATTTTGTAATATATACAAATATGGCATCATTACGTTGTACAATTGAAACTACTATAATGTTATATGTCAATATAAATGGTACTGAGTAAATAGTTTAAAAAAAAAAAGGAAGTGTTAACTCAGATTGCCATCTTGGTCAGTTTCACATTAGCTGGAAACAGACTTTGTTTACTTTAGTGCTGATGGCATGTCTCATCTTAGGGCAATTTCATGCATTCAAAGCAAATTCTTAAATCTTTGCCATAAAAATATGAAGGAGCAGGTATAAAACAATTTAGCTTCCCTTGAGATTCTAATGCTGGGATTAATCCATAATCAACCAGTCTTCAGAACTGGTCTGAAAAAGGTAAGATCCTTAGGGGTAGATAATTGTGTTAAGCTTCTAGGAATAGGAGATGGGGAAACCTTTGACCAAATGAACTCATCGGTCTTAAGAAATCTAGATTCAGAAACATGGAACAAATCAGGTACCTGGTATCCATCACTAAGTAAGGAGTTCTAGGATGAAGTCTAGTATAGACGATGCAGAGAATGGATATACATTAGTGAGCTTATTAATGAGTGAGATAGCAATCCTATGTGTGATACATAGGCAGACTACATACATGAAGACTACATACATTCACTTATTCATTCATCCAACAAATATTCATTGACTTTGTATCAAATGCCTTGCTCTGTGCTGCAGTATGGAGATGCCAAGATATTCACCTTTGCACAATGCCTTTACTTAAAAACGTGTAATTAAGGAAAATAAAGACTCTGATGTACCTGATTTTAGTGTATCATCAAGTACTGAAAAAAGAGTTGCACAAAAAGAACTTTGGAGTAAACCATTCTGTGGGTCTCCATTCATTAATAGCAAGGGATTGAGTCAGAGAAGCTCTCTCTTTTCTTTCAGCTCTCAAAATTCCATGGTTTTGTTATACATCTACAAATAATCTGTAAAACTGAAAACCCATTTTAAATCATAAAAATTCTTTGTCATGATTTGTTAATGATAAAAAATCTTTTTTTGCTGTTACGAAGATAGTGCTTTGTAAAGCATTCTTCAATATCTTGTTATACAATCTGATGTTTTTCTTAACTTTAGTTTACTGTTTTGTATAAAACTGTTTATTTTAATTTTGATATAAGGCTGATGCTTGTATTATTATCGCTTTAAAAACAAATCTGTCCGTTTAAAAATTGAAACTGAGGAATGTGTAGAAATCACTGATCTGCCACAATTTCGGTCGACCTTCCAGTGGGTGGGGTGGGACTCGCAGGGCGGGGAGGCTGCATTGGAGGGCTCTTTCAGTTCAGTTCAGTCCAGAGAACATCTACTCTGGGCACTATAATAGGACTTGATGTACAATGACAAACAGAATTATTTTGAAGGGATAAGATACTCATGTGGCTAGTAAATATCCTAAATGATTACCTGCCATTAGAGATTCTTGGCTCTACGCTGAATCATTACATATAGGCACATATGTTAAGTAGACAAATGGTATAACACAATCACACACCCTATAGAGAGCCTACTGTGTGCCAAATAACTCGTCTACTGTGGATCGTCAGACCAACCTCTCATATAAGCTAACCGCCAAGAGTGCTGAAACATCCCATCGTGGGATTTTCAGCTTCCTCCAGAATTTATCCCAATTGATAACAATTGGCCCATTCTGTCCTCCTGCTCTTTGCACTCAGCTGTGTAGTTCTCAGATTCCCATTTGGCATTAGATCTTGGCTTCTCATGCTTGGCTCAAGATCCCCTGCTACTTTTAGACAAAAATTCCTGGCTCAAAATTTGCTGGTCATTTCCTCTCAGAGATGATTCTGGTATTTGCCCTTGTGGCCTAAGTATTGCAAGCCATGGATAAGAGACACTATTGACTTCTGCTGTTGTGCCAGAACACACAGAGCCCTGGAGTCAGCCCTCCAGAAGAAGCTAGGCTCCAGACATATTTGAATCACTGTTTCGTATAAGGCTTCATGACTGGGGTCCCTGTTATCTTCCTACAGACATTCTCCTACTCAACACAGTATATTCTGCAATGAAACACTACTTGTTATCCTCCTAGTTACTTTGTCTACTCTTGTACTTCTGAGTCTCTGTGTACTGAAATGTCTTCTATCCTTTCTCGTCATTCTAGGCCTTCCTTCATGTCTATCAAGGCCAGCTCAAGGGTCTTCTCCTCTCGGAAGTATTCTGGCAACCCCAAGCCAAGTGAGGTGATCCTCATCTGTGACCCTACGTCAGTTAAGTCACTGTTCAGTGACTGTTTTGCTTTCTCATCTGTTTTCCAAATATACTAAGAGATCGGTCATCCTAGGCAGCATCTTGTCTACCTCTGAATCCAGGATGAGGTAAGTGTGAATTGAGTATGTGAATGCCTTCGTAACAGAGGCTCCTTGACTACTAAATGTCACATTCTTGGAACTCTTCATGGGATAGTGTCAGGTTCAGAAATGTTTCATCTTTTCTGTTTATAATTAAGTCATATTCTCCTGCTACTACCTGCTTTTCTCAGGTTTTCATTAAGAATAAATATTGAATATTTGGTTTTTTCCCTCGTGATGCTTGGGAATGTTTCTTTGTTATAAACACTTGTCATGGTGTTTGTCTCTTCTGGTGGGATACCAGCATTCATCCAGTCAGTGCATTTTTATGTGTGGGAACTATTTTACAAAGTACCCAAGCACTGTATCCTGATTGTTTAACTACACATTATTATGACAATACCGTCTTTCTACCACCTCACTTCATCATGTCTTCCACTGGAGTCCTTCAAACTCAGCATAATTCTTCATTGCTGGAGATTTACAGCTTACTCCTGAAATTAGCCATCCTCATACCATAGCTTGGGGTTTCTCAAATTTGTTCAGGTGGCAGAACGCCTGGAAAAATGATGCATGCTGATGTGATGAACGCCCACTTAAAGGAGAAGCAATTTTAATTACGGAAAACATGGCTATATTCTATGTACATGAGATAAAAATCACAACACCGAATGCACATATCCTTGAACAAGAATAAGATTGGTGAAACAGACATAATTATCGCAGTAATTTATTTCTTATTTCTTTCTTTGTTGTAGAAAAGATTGAATAGAAATATTCTACATTTCAAAAAATTCTATGAAGACTCAATACTTATGGCAGGAGAGAATTTCTCCCTGGATAGAAGGTAGTTTGTATCTTTCAGAGTGTGTTAATTACTTTATATCTTGTGAAATGCTTTTTCAAACTGTGTTTCTATAGACATATATTTCTCCATTAAATTGAATAATAGAAATATTTTTCCTAATTTATAGTTAAATTTAATGCATATCATTTAGTCCATTTTGTGTTTTTCTCTCATGATTATTCTTCACTGTTTGATTCTTTCCATGGCGCCTGCTAGTAGATGAGAGAATGAATTTACAAGTAGTGAATGAGTGTTAATGCAATCTCCATAATGATAATAATAAAAAATACCCACCCTAATCATCTGTTCCGTATGTACTAAGCCCTATCTTAAGAGTTTTATTTATATACATAATATAATGTGGTTCTCCCACTAACACCAGAGGATTCTGTTTTCATTTTACAAATGAGGAAACTGAGGTTATAGAGAATAAATAACTTGTCCAATGCATCTTAAAGTTTCTGCAGCTTCTTCATCATTATCTTGCCCTGAATTTCAGATAGTCTTGGGAATTATATTGAAATGAACAGAGAAGGATATTCTAACTGAATCTCTTTGTGATATTCATGTGATGGAAAAAATTATCTCAGAACTTTTAGGCTGTGTTTCATAAAGCTTTTATTTTATTTCTAGTTTTGATGGGGAGGGTGTCATTCTTCTCATTTTTGCAAGGTAGCAGGATATGAATTGAACTTGAATACTTTAAACAATGGTCTGTTGCAACAAGGATTCTGTAGTGTTAGCAAGGTTTTCTCAGTTAATTCTCATCTGACGTGCCCTCTCTCAAACTCTGTAACCATCATTGGTGGTATGCTGACCTGAGTGGTTTTGTTCTATTATACAAAGCCTGAATAAAAAGCAGGTGCAGTCAGGAATATATAAATTGGAACCCAATTCATGGAATAATATATTTTTCCCTTTGAAAGAGGAATACAGTTCTCTGGATTTATAGTCACCAAGGAGCTTTTATTGACACGTGAAATTCTGAACATCATTTAGATAAATCATTGAGCTTTGCCAGTCCCATCACACGATTTGTGATGCTGTCCAGTGCCTCTGGGTCCAGAAAGCAATGAATGGCTTGTGCTTATCAACATATGCCATTCTTCATCTATGACAGACACAGCATGGGAAATAGATTCCTGTTAATTTTTAATAAGATTCACAAATAACATCCCTTCGGGGCTCCGAAAAGACTATAGCTGTGCAGAGTGTTTACTCTAAGATACATTAAAAATCCACATCAAATGTACATCAAGACACAGTATTAAGGTCTTCAAAGGTATAGTCAAAATAGCCATCCACAAGAGCATCAGTTTGCCAAAAGTGTCTCAGGGAGGGTACGCCCATCACGTACAGCTCACCATCTGTGGCTTTCCATTAATGCTGAGCTGGCATCAACTCTTTGGTAAGTGAACCTCCACAGGCCTGCTCTGCTCTCCCAGCATGACTGGGAAGGTCACAGTTGTGAACAAATGCTTCTACCCCTTCTCCATTCTGTGATGCATTATGATTTAGTGCATCCTTAGTGCCTTAAGGACAGTCTCATCTTTAAAAAGCTATCTACTAGAAATAGGAACTGTGTGATGGCAAGGTATAACACGGAGGAGCATTGCTAAAATGCTTGCATTGAGGAACAGAGTAATACCTGCCCGACAGTGTTGGTTACTGTTAATCGTTCATGCCTTTGGATGTTGTCCAAGACTTGACACTCCTCTTACACTCATGCCAGGTAAAGTCTCCTTCATCATCTCTCTTCTCCTTAATATTGATGTTACTCGGACTTCATTGTGAAAACTCATTGCTTTTTTGTCTTCACATACTGCTCATCAGTTATCGGATTCAGTCTGATGTCTTTATCTTTTACCTATATGCTTTTGCCTTCAGTTCTAGACTCTACCCTGTGATTCAGTCATAGATATCTAAATATAGGCTGTACACCTGCACTGGACAGGACTCATTATCTCTGCTCTCTGTACTCTGATTCTCCTGGTGTGTGGTCCAGTCTTCTCCAGGAGCACAGAAGTCATTCTCGACTCATCTCTCTCCTACATAGCCATCTTTCAATCCGTCACCCGGTCATGTCAATCATATCTTCAGAATGTTTCTAGAATGTACTCCCTTTCTGTTCCTCTTTATACCTACTTCTGCTAACCAAGTAGAGGCCCTCTCCATCTCTTCCTGTAAAATTTCAGTAGCTTCCTGTTTTCTTTTACTCCAGTCTGCTCCAACTCCTTAATCAATCCCTCCCACAGCCAAAGCGGTGTCCCTACAGTGGACACCTGAGCATATCACTCCAGGCCTCAAGACACTGAGAGGCTCTCCATTGGCCATGGGAAGAAGTTTAAGTTCCTTAGAATGGCATATATATCCTTTTATGTCTTGATCCAGTCTTCCTCTACATCTAATTCCCCCTCACTCTTAACTTCATATTTCATACTCTGATAAATATACATTATATTCCTTTAGCATTCTGTGCCTTCTTTCACTTTGATCCATTTAAGATGGACACCCATCTTTCTATTCTGGGCTAATGCTTACTCATCTTTCAAGGTGTTATTTTCTTCTGGGAGTCATACATTAACCCAAGGTTGGAATAAGTGCTCCCCTGTGCTCACAAAATATCCAGTGTACATCCATATTTATTACTTATGAGAGTATATTAAGTGTCAGTCTTACCCTAATATAAGCTCCTTAGGAGCTGCCTCCCTATTTTATTCTTTTACTCCATTCTTCTAGCCGAATGAGTAGCATAGTGCCTGACACATAGTAAGTGCTCAGTTAGTGTTTCTTGATGAGAACTGAGAGGGGTTTTGAACATCACTATGGACACGTGGATCATGGCTTAAATTTTGAGGCTCCTCATAATTATACCTTATTATTCAATTTTAAAAGTGTTTAATGAATTTATTTCTGATGCTTTCAGGGTAAGGATACAAGAGGAGGGTAAGGTATGGTTCTTAATCTGAAGGAATTTACTTGTGTAATCAGAGATGTAAGATATTTCATAATCATTATTTAATTACATATATTGCATGTTTCATAAAGTACATGTGTATACTTTGTGAATTTGTATATATTAGTATCGCATATAATGTATACATTCAGAATATAGTTATGATTACCTATTGTATACCAGGCATTTCACAGCTAATAAGCCATGATCCTGACCATCAAGGAGTTTACAGTCTAGTTTGGGAATAAACCGAGGAGCGATCACAAATTTACAATGCAGTGTGATGGGAGCTTTATGTACGAGGCACTGTGCTGGGCACCAGGAACTTGCATAAGAGAGCACACCTGCCCTTGATTTGAGGAGCTCATACAAGAACTAGCACAACGGATGGTATATGCAGTTCAGGCCAAAAGAATCAGGGAAGGGAGGGATAAGTGTATGCTGAGAAGCAGGTAAAGATTTCATACAGGATGTGGAAACTGAGTTGGACATTCAGGGTTAGGTTAGGGCTTCCCTGGTGGCGCAGTGGTTGAGAGTCTGCCTGCGATGCAGGGGACACGGGTTCGTGCCCCGGTTCGGGAAGATCCCACATGCCGCGGAGCGGCTGGGCCCATGAGCCATGGCCGCTGAGCCTGCGCGTCCAGAGCCTGTGCTCCGCAATGGGAGAGGCCACAACAGTGAGAGGCCCGCGTACCGCAAAAAAAAAAAAATAAATAAAAAAGGGTTAGGTTAAGTGGACTATGAATTGACTCATCAGACAATATTAATAACTGCTCAGAATAGATAGTATATAATTGTAATCAAATTGCAGTATATATTTTCCTTTCCTCTCTTTTATCTAGAAGAGGGAAAAACCCAAATTATTTCTTGTTATGCTCTGCCTATCGTATGGTTATTTCCTTTCACTCACAGTCAGGTCTCATAAATGAAGTTTATCTATGAAAATCATGCACGATATTTAAAGAGTAGTTGAAACAGTATTTAAAAGTTCATTATAGGGAAACACCGTGGCCTGTCTCTGGCAAATTTTATGCAGCAATCTGTCTTATTTATGAGAGTTTCAGGAAGAGATTACCTTTATGATCCTTTGACAATAGCTCGGATAGGATGAGGAGAGAAAGAGAACACCCAGCACATCAGAGATGGAACACCAGCACTTACTTGTATTTCTGCTTCTCGGTTAGATTTCTACTGGGTTGTGGTTTTCTAGAACTTGGTAAGATGTTGCACCAGCAAACCTCAAAGAATCATACAACATGAGTTCATCTTCCATCTGATCAGTGAAAATAGCATTTTAATCTCTATGAAACTAACAAAGCACTGAGGATTTCCAGTTTCAAGAAATTCAGAAATCGGTCCCAAAAGCATTGATCCAAATATCAGAATGCAAAGTGGTCCTTTTCCTCTTTTAGCAAGTTATTTAACCATACACTCAAGAGAAAACTTTCCTCAGAAACCTTCCTCAAGTCATGTGTAGTATAATGTGCAGCAAATGCCTACTTGTGAAGCATTCCCAAATGACCTGCAGATTACTGCAGTACACATGGCAGGTCGCAGTGGCTCGCAACGGTCAGGTACATCAACCTTGAGGGCAGCGCTAATGCTCCTTTGTTTTCTTCCAGTCTTATTGAAATATAATTGACCTACAGTCCTGTATAAGTTTAAGGGGTATAGTGTAATGATTTGACTTACATACGTCATGAAATGATGATCACAGTAAGTTTAGTGAACATCCAGTATATCATATGGATACAAAATTAAAGAACTAGAAAAAAATTTCCTTGTGCTGACAACTCTTAGGATTGACTGTCTTAACTTTCATGTATTAACACACAGCAGTACTAATCGTATTTATCACATTGTGCATCACGTCCCTAGCACTTATTTATCTTATAACTGGAAGTTTGTACCTTTTCACTGCTTTCATCCAATTCCCCCTCCCCCCACACCGACCTCCCACCTCTGGGAACCACAAATCAGATCTCTTTTTCTGTGAGTTTGTTTGTTTTTGAAGTACAACTGAACTACAACGCTATGTTAGTTCCTGTTACACAACATAGTATTTCAATATTTCAATACATTTCAAAGTGATCAACATGATATGTCTAGTTATAATCTGTCAACATCTAAAGGTATTATATACTTACTGATTATAATCCCCACACTGTACATTTCATACCTGTGACTCATTTATTTTGCAACTAGAAGTTTTTACTTCTTCATCTCCCTCCTCTCTTTCTTTTCTCCCCTTACTCCCTGCCCCTCTGATAAATACCTGTTTGTTTTCTGTATCTACGATTCTGTTTCTGTTTTGTTATGTTTATTCATTTGTTTTGTTTTTAGATTCCACATATAAGTGAAATCATACAGTGTTTGATTTTCTCTGTCTGACTTATTTCACTTAGCACAACAGGTCCATCCATGTTGTATCACAGATGGCAAGATTTCACTCTTTTTGTGGCTGAATAGTATTCCACTGTGTATATATACACCACATCTTCTTTATCCATTCATCTGTTGATGGACACTTAGGTTGCTTCTGTAACTTGGCTATTGTGAATAATGCTGCATTGAACATTGGGATGCATGTGTCTTTTTGAATTAGTGTTTTTCTTTTCTTTGGATAAATACCCAGGAATGGGATTGCTGGATAATATGGTAGTTCTATTTTTAATTTTTGAGGAATCTCCATACTGTTCTCCATAGTGGCTGCACCAATTTACATTCCCACCAGCAGTGCAGGAGAGTTCTCTTTTCTCCTCACCCCCGCCAACACTTTTTATTTGTTGTCTTTTTGATAATAGCCATTCTGACAGATGTGAGGTGATATCTCATTGTGGTTTTGCTTTGCATTTCTCTGATGATTAATGATGTTGAACATCTTTTCATGTGCCTGTTGGCCATCTGTACGCCTTCTTTGGAAAAATGTCTGTTCAGGTCCTCTGTGCATTTTTAAATCCAATTGTTTGGTTTTTTTGATGTTGAGCTGTATGAATTCTTTGTATATTTTGGATATTAACCCCTTATTGGATATACTTTTGATGTAAGGGGATTATGCTACTTTGAAAAGTCCTTCTCTTCCGAGAATAGAGTGACATTCTGTTGATCCACATCTTCTTGCTTATTTGGTCTCCCAGTGACAAGAAACACACATATTTATAAAATAGCTGACTGAAGCCAATGGTGTGTTTGTGGTGATAGAACAGAGAGAAACAAATGGGCGAGCATAGATACTGAGCGGAGGGCATCAGAGAACCATATCCTGATTCACCAAAACGGAGATCAGCGTTTTGGCACATCTTATAGGCATGGAGTTTCACTCTGTCTTTTTTTTTTTAATAAAGCAGAAATGATAAAGTTATTGAGGAAATACAGTTTAGTGTTGACCTTCTCCATCCCCCAAATAAACATTCCCAGTTATTTGCTCTAGATTTTGAAAAGGTCTTTGGCCTCTTTTAGCCAAACAGACATAACTATGATTGCAGTTATAACTAATTTTTAGAAGCCATTTCAGGCCTACTAAGTAAGCAGAAGGCACTGAGTAACTGAATTCACTTTTATATACCTGTTCAGTGTATTTAAAGAGCTCTTGAGGACAATACAAGAAGAGAAACGTGTTCCTGATTCAGCTGCCTAATACTGAGTGAACAGTACCTGATTTCACGCCGGTACTTATGTAACAATGCCCTGCTGATAATATGAGCTAGTGGTAAACCATGGTGATCTCACCAAGCTGTACCGTATACCTTTCACTTTTGTAAAGCAGCATTTGGATAGAGGAAAAGAAATACTCCCATTTTCTTGTGGTTATAGGGATTTTTGTTTCAGTAGAAGTTATAATCACTAACATCATCATCGTCTTTTCTACCAAGTTACAGCACCTGTTATGGCAAGTATATATAATGCTTCTGCTTCAGAGTGTTCCGAAATGAAGAACAAAATAATAAAGAAGGCCAAGAAAGAGTTCTCATTCTGACAAAATGGTAGACTAAACTAACTTCTTCATAAGCCTTCTGTTAGAAAAGACCTGGAAGTGGTGAATAAATTGTGACAGTTAAATTTAAAGTAGAGCCAAATTCAAAGTAAAGAGAGAAGTATCCCCAAATGACAAAAATCAACAGGGAAGTGGAAGTCAGGGTACTAAGCACAACTTGGCATTGAGACAGAAGTTTAGAATGGCAGTGGATGTGGTGGCACAGAGGAGAGGGAAATTAGTTCTATCGTGTTTTGCAATTGTGCTTTAATTCCCAATGCAGACAAATAATAAAACTTGAGTAAGACAGCGAGTTGAAAAGTGAGATACTTCTACATGTATGTGGAACCCCTGAAGGACTGTCATAAGTACAAAGTGTAAAGATTCTGAGTTAACGCTTCTGGTTTGGTCTAGGTGCTACTGGACCAATGCTCTCGCAGATACTAACTATAAACAGTGAACAAAAGATGCATAAAAAAATGAACTTAGCAGCACAGAAAAGAAGATAAAACTAGGTATATTGTGGAGGAGAGGTGGCATTTTGAAGGGAATGACAAGGAGTGAGTTACTTTTGTGGCATTTAGTAAAGAGGGCATCGTGAACTCCATTAAAAAGCTTGCAGTTCTTCTGGAACAAAGAACTAGTGAGTGGAGTTTGGGGCAACTTCTGCTACCTTAAAATCAAGAAAGAACCCCATTAAAGAGAGAACAAGAAAGAGGATGTTGGGCTTCACTGGTGGCGCAGTGGTTGAGAGTCCGCCTGCCGATGCAGGGGACACGGGTTCGTGCCCCGGTCCAGGAAGATCCCACATGCCGCAGAGCGGCTGGGCCCGTGAGCCATGGCCGCTGAGTCTGCGCGTCCGGAGCCTTTGCTCCGCAACGGGAGAGGCCGCAACAGTGAGAGGCCCGCGTACCGCAAAAAAAAAAAAAAGAAAGAGGATGCCCTAAATCATGTATATAAATTCTGCTTCCAAATCATGGATGGGTGAGAACAGATTCCTGCTAAAGAGAATGGGCCTTTCTGATTCTATGTTCTGAACCTGCAAATGGCCCATGCTTACCCTTGAGCTCCACGTGCACTGGACAGGCCCAAAACAACATAACAGAGGCTTTGAGCACTGAACTACAATTTAAACTACCACCCATCATAGACAATTCCTTGAGCAGTGAAAGCACTGGCCTTGACCCAAAGCAGCTTAGCAAAGGCTTCACCTACTGAACTGATATCAGAAGCACTACAAGCCCAGAAGGCAAGGCAGAACTTGCAGTCTTAACAGAACCTAACATTAACCTTATATTGTCCAGAGGATTCTAATAGGATCCCAAGGCTTAAGAGCATAGTATTCAAAATGTCCAGAATAAAATCTGAAATCACTTGATATGCCAGGAGCCAGAAAAATGTGACCACTTTTCAAGTGAAAAATATAATCAATAGATCAAATCCCAGGATGACTCAGATATTGCAGTTACCAGTAGACGTCAGAGCAGTAACTGTTTTCCAGGAGGTAAAGTTAAATACACTAGAAATGAATAAAAAGATAGACGTTTTCTGCCAAGAAACTATAAAAAAGGATCCAATGGAAATTTTAGAATTGAAAAACACAGTATTTGTAACAATTCACTGGATTGGCTTAATTGCAGATTTGAGATGACGAAAGAGTCAGTAAAATTGACAATAGAAATATAGGTATAAAATCTAAAGACCTGAGAGAAAAAAATATATGCAGAATCTCAGGGAAATGCAGGTCAACATCAAAAGGACTGATATTCATATCACTGGAGTCACAGAAGGAGAGGAAAAGGGTGCAGAAAATCTGTATTAAATAATGGCTAAAATTTTCCTAAATTTGTACAAAATTATAAATTTATAGATTCAAGAAGCTCAGTACTTCCAAACATGATAAACTAAAACAAACAAACAAAAAAACCTTTGCCAAGACACATTACTGCTGAAATTCCAAAGCAAAGAAAAAAATCTTGAAAGCAGGAAAAAAAAACCCACGTTACGTAGAAGATTAAATGTGTGCAGTTTTTTTGTACACCAATTAAACATCAGTAAAGCAGGATAAACAGTGTATATCTGGGTAAATATAAAGGACTATATTTTTTAAGATCTGCAAAACATGTATGACTGTTAAAAGCAAAAATTATCACATTTATGATGGGTTTCAATGTATGTAAAAGTAATATATATGAGAATTACAAGGGCAGGTTCAAGGAACCTATATGGGTGTGTCTTCTACATTTTACTTGAAATAGCAGTAGAATAATAACTCTAAGTAGACTGTGAACAGGAGGTATGTATGTTTTACTCCCCAGAGCAACCACTAAAGAAATGTTACAAAGAGTGTTAGCCAAAAGGCCAATAGATAAGCTTAAATGGAATACTAAAAGTAGTTCAATAATCCAAAAGAAGGAAGGAAAGGAGGCTCAGAGAAACGTAAAAAGGGGGGACAAACAAAAAATGAATAATAAAATGGCAGTGCTAATAGTCAAGAAAAGACAAATTTTTTAAATGAGATACCATTTCATATGTATTGATTTGGCAAAATAATTGGGAAGTATGATACTTATGTGTGGGTGAAGCTATAGCAAAATTGATACTTTCATACATTGCTAGTGTGAATGCAAATTTTTTGAATGCAAATTTGTGAATGCAAATAAATTGCTACCAGCACTATATAGAGTACCTTAGTGCTTTGAAGGTAAAGATGGTGACCGCCTATGAGTGAGCAATTTAACTTTTATGTGTGTGCCTTAGATAAACTATGGTAAACATGCTTGGAAAACATGTGCAAAGATGTATTAAAAATTTTTTTTAAACCCATCTTTTTTTTTTTTTTAACGAACTTTTTTTGTTTTTTTGGCTGAGTCTCGCAGCATGTGAGATCTTACTTCCCCAACCAGGGATCGACCCCTCGCCCCCTGCATTGGAAAGTCTTAACCACTGGACCACCAGGGAAGTCCCCAAAAAACCGTTTTTAATAGAGGAAAATATGGGAAACAATTTAGCTTTATAGAATATAATACTAGTTAGTAAATTTTAAAATAAAACAACTACTGCATATTGTTTATGGATACTACAGTAAAGTTTAAAGGTATGATTAGGGACTACAAAATCATGAGAGTCATTACATTTGAGCAGGAAGGTAATAGGCATGAGAAGGTAGCTGTATTGTTAAGGTTTTAAAAAGAAACCAGAAGCAAGAATAATAATAATAATTTTTTAAAAGAAAGGAAATACACAATTACTTATAGCTCCTATTTATACAATTCAGTCCTTTTTACCCCATAGTATTTTTTGTGATGATAATTTCAGCATTAGTCGACTGAGTTATCCAGGGATAATGAAAAAAGGGAACAAATACTCCTCATCCACCTCCTGCTTTTATTCATCATTCTTAGGAAAGGCAGGAGTCTGACTGGAATGTACACATTTACGTTTTTCCTAATTGGCTAAGGGTTGAGGTATAACTCAAAATCCCTGATGTCCTATTCCTGACACTTGGTTTGACACTTTAGAATTTCCTCTTTTAATGGGGCAATGGCTTCACCAGTACTAGAACTGCCATGGCTATGTTAGGAATATTAGAACATTCATTTTCCTGTACATGTTTCTAAATATTTTACAGGGTAAGTGAGTATCATTTGAATGCCTTTTCTTGCTTTGTAAAGCAGCTCACATTAATTGAAGAAGAGCTCTAAAGACTAAGAAGTCAAAAATGGAATGCCATAGTGCAATGCTATGCAACAATTAAAAATAATGACATGGAAATGTGTTCCCACAATACTATTAGGTAAAGAAACAGTCTCCAAATCCATAGTATGATGTCATTGGTGTAAAAATTAAGTTAAAGTTAATAATAATTATAAATACATGCATGCATAGACCCGTATTTCCCCAGGGTGGGAGTAGAAGGGAACTAGACGTACCAAAATGCTACCAGTGTTTATCACCAGTTAATGGAATTCATGGCCACACTTTTTTCTTTCTTTTTGTATTGTCTGTTGTTCAATGGATGTTTTTACTTTTGTAATTTAGAATGTTCAACTCAGATTGGAGACAATTAATTTAGATAAGGGTAAATTTCAGAAATATGGTGTCTGTTTTGCCCACTTCCTACAAATAGTGTGGTAAAGTTAGACTGCTATCTAATTACGTTTACAACCAATTCAAAAATAATTAAATTAATTTTATTTCCACATTTGTTACTGAATTTGGTTTTGAAGGGAGTATACTTTTCAATCTTTGTGACTTTCACTTTTGGAACAGACCTAATATAAAATATGATTTAGTTTAAGTTCTGCAGTCAAAATCTAGGCTAGATTACTTACTTTCTTTTCTAAAGCAGAGTATGTCTAAGACTAGAGGGTCCAGATGACTCCTTTTAAGAGGGATGATTTATATTTTTCTCCATTTGTATTAACAACAAAGTAGTATTTTGGTGGGCCCTTATTATATGGACTTGAATAAAAAGGACATTTTATTAAAATGTAAAATGAGGTTACTTTCTATTCTATCCCCAAATAACAAAAAATCAAAATTATTTTTTAAGTTACTCTAAGAAACAGGACATTTGTAAAATCTTTATTCTCCAGCATTTGGACAATACCTAACCCACGTATTTTGATGCTGTTTACCAAGCAAGAAACTGAGAACACAAAAATGCTTGCTCAGGTATTTTTCTCATTCTTTTCCTGCTTAGATTTCTCATCCATAGTACGTTGGATCTACTCTTTTGTTGGTAATTTAGTATAAGGGCAGTTCACAAAGTTTTTCTCTAAGTCTCTTAGGGCGAATAAAATATCAACATATGCACCCACATTTCTAAATTAATAAGATGTTTATTTTATGCTAAAAGCATGAAATAAAGAGTGGAATTCCATGCGATTGTGTCCATTGGGTAGTTGCAATCTCTGAATTTTTGTTATTTGCAAAGTTGTATTACTGTAATTTGGAATCAGTGGAAGTAGAATTAATTTAAAAATTCTGGTGGAGAATTATTCATTTAGTCTAATTTGACATTTTTCCTACTGTATTTCTCTGTACATGCATAGTATATTTAAAGTCGTGCTGGAAATTTTTTCTGACACAGAGTGGTTTTCCAAGTTGGTTAAAATATCTATGGACTCATGAGAGCCTTTAGCTCTTCTCTCCTCCTGGAAAGTTCTTTAACCAGGGATCTGTTTTGATAACTCTTTCAGCAACTTCAAGGCTCTGTTCTCTGCTTACCTTCTCCACATGGCTTATCTTAAAGATCCTATTTAATTCTGCAAATTCCTTATACTCACATTTTGTCCCCATCCTCACTCCCCTAATTTCCCTTACTTTGATCTATGTTTTCCTTTCCCCATAGCAGTTATCAACTTTCACTGTACTATATAATTTAGTTCTTTCTTATATTTACTGTTAAATGTGTAACGCTTCCTCCTAGAATGCAAGCATCGTGAGGGCAGGAGTCTTTGTCTTTTTTGTTTCAATAATACATCCCAAGAACTAAAAACACTTCCTGGATCATCACAGATACTCAGTATATGTTTTTTTTTAAATCATTTGAAATCAAATGATGTATCAATGAAAAGTCAGCGGATTATTTCACTGTTTTTGGAATGTATGTGATGTAACATATCCCACTATAACTTGACTTCAAATAATATTTTCTAGTATATTCACTGAACAGAGATACTGGTGTTGCTCCCGCACACATGGATTCTGTTGAATAAGTCAAAATCATGGTCACAGACAGATGACTGCTTAGTTATTTGAGGATATTAGTGGTCATGTTACAGTCATTTTTAGTAAGGTTACTTCTAACTCTCCCTACCATGTTGTGGAGGAGTAGGTCTTCCACAAAGGAATATTTTAATCTAAAAATGTTTCTCAGCCCTGAAGCATAGACTGATAAATTATCCTCTTCTCTCCTGTGGACATACAGCTGCAAGAATGAGGGAAAGAAGGAACTACAAGACAGAGAGAACCGTGACTTTTAGTTTCTAAGAGTGAGCAGTCAGTGAGAGGCATGAAGGCCCATATTTGGGACATGTTCTTTCACATCATCTTATAGCTATGGGAGAAAATAATGTAACAGAAATGGAGTGGCATTAAATGATCTAGTCAAGCTATAGCTACATTCCCTGGATATTCTTAGTGTCTTGAGCTTTTGGTTGCATGAGCTGTTCCAAAACGGCCTCATTCAAGGAAATCCAAGAGAATGATCAAGCAATGTAGAAAATGTATTTGACTGGCCCTACATAGCTGGCCTAAGCCATAATTGAGGGCTCTCACATCTGTGTGCTGCTGAGGATGATGCATGGGGTAAGTGCATCCTGATTAGTCTCTTGGGATGGACAGAGAGCTAATGCAGGAGAGTCAGTGGTTTATAAATCTGTTACCGACATCTTGGCTGAATCTGACCTTTGCAGTGCCAGAGTAGGTGACAGTACAATACACTGATACCAAGGGCTAGCTCCCAGGAAAGTGTAAGCTTCATTCTGAATAAAGTTTTAATGATGAACCAATAGAAGAATCTATAGGTACTCATAGCCTTCCTATCTTCGATATTTTGTATTTTACTAGGACAGCATATTTCACATGTATATAGAAGAATATATACCTTATTTGGGGCACCTGATTTTTTTCTTAGAATACATATTGCTGTCTTTATGTATTTGTGTACGTGTGCGTGTATCAAACACTTTAAATAGATAAATCTTAGCAAAACTAGAGCTGTGTTAGATTGTAAAATTTAATTGTCATTAACCATCTTGATTGAAGTCTGTTTCTTGAGTTGAAAACACTGCATTTTCCACTTAAGTCTTGAAGTTAAGTCCTTCCATTAATCAGGGAGTCAGTACAACAGAGTTGTTAAAGCATAGTGCTAGAGTCACCAGTCCTGACTTCTGATCCCAGCTACACCACCTACTGGCTGGATGACCATGGGCAAATTACTGGCCTTATTGAGTTTCAGTTTCTTCCTCCATCACAAAAGGAGAGTAACACCTCCCAGAGCTCTTCCGAGAGTTTGGTGTGAAAATATATATTTTGTAAATTGTAATGCTTTTCTTCCTCTTTCTTAGTGCGCTTTTTATTTCACCATTTTCTTCACTGTATGCTCATACAGAGGAGTAGATTGTTCTGCTTTTTTGTGGTTAGGAAAAATATTTTTAAAAATTAATGGTGAAGCCACTCATCTGAACATGTCTTCCCCCGTGAATTTCCAGTTCATTCCGTTTGATCCTGGGCCATTCTACTCTGAATACAGCTTAATTCACATCAATTCTTTAATTTGTAAAGATAAATTATTGCCCTTCTTTTTCCCTCTTATCTGTAGATCTCTCTCAGGCAAAAGGAAAGGGACTTCGTGATTGATAAAGTGGCTCTGTGAAGCATGGTGCAGGGTAAGTACATTATGGATCTCAGTAACACGTTGGGCATTGTCACCTATTGCTCCTGTACACTTTGGTAAGTTCCTTGAAGTCATTTCACTGTCTCACGTCTCCTGCACCAGCTCACACCATCCCACAGCCTCTCTTCATGCAGAGCAGTTAGAACTTGCTCATCCAGCTGGGCTCGGCTCATTTACTGTTCTCCACTAACAGCTTCTTGCCTGCTACACATTCCCACCTCTGCTGCCACCCTCCAAGAAGAGATAATCTCCTCTGGGAATTCCCCTGCGGTCCAGTAGTTAAGAGTCCGCACTTACATTGCCGAGGGCACGGGTTGGATCCCTGGTCAGGGAACTAAGATCCCACAAGCTGTGCTGTGTGACAGCCAAAAAATAATAATAAAAATAAAGTCAAGCCATTAAAAAAAAAAAAGAGATAAACTCCTCTATCCTGCTCTACATTACTTTAAGCATCCTTCTCATTAAGTTCTTCTAAGCGTGATTCTACCTGCTGTGTGTCTCTGTTCACTAGATGCTAGACCCCGGAGTCCACTGCCACAAGCAGTGCTTCACCTTTCTGGAGACCATCTCCTGTGGGTGTGTCTCACCAGACCTTTACTGCCAGGTCTAGGGTCAGTGTTCTACTCTGGCCCTCATCTAATTCTAGTGAGCTGCCTACAACTGTCACTATTTATGTTTATTATATGTGCAGTAGTATATCACAGTGGTTTGGTATCAAATTATCTGATCGCGCATCCTAACTCTACCAATTTACCTTTTGTTTGATTACCTACTACTTGATTTGGGGCAAGTTACTTCTCTGTACCTCAATTGTCCCATCTCTAAAATGAGATGATGATAATGCCTCCTTGTAGGGCTGTTATAAAGTTTAAATGGGACATCCATATGCTTAGAGCAGAGCCTGGCACACAGGAAGCACTAAACAGTGTTAGCTCTCATTATATTTAAATCATAATCATAATCAAATAATTTAAATAGGAAACTCTAACAGTCAATGGATCCAATTTCTTTAAAGTGTCCTGGGGAAAGATGGCCAATATGAATGGTTTTCATCCATTTATAGACATGTTAATGTGGAGGCTCATAGCAGTTATATTTGGTTAGAGGACAGGCTCTGAAAGGCTTCTTTCCTGTATAAATTCTTCCTGACTCTCACTTCATAAGAAACAGAGACTGTGCATTTTGTGGGGAGAAAAAGTCCACATGACTAATTTTCTGTTTCTCTTTCAAAATGTAAATGATTTCCTTTAGGACACAGCTCTGTAGGCCAGTACCAATTTGCATGGCTCTCTCATATTAATTTCCACGCTTCTTTACATTGGAACTTTTTAAAACCTTGGCACAGTTTGTTAACCAAGGTTCTTCTCTAAAACACCAAATTGCCTTCACTAGTGTTAGATCACAGGTCAAGGGAAAGCAGCATCTATGGACTCACAGAGAATATGTCTCAAAGAAATAAGGGATTGACTTTTCACTAATGGGCTAATTCACTTACTGTCCATTGACTTCACATGTCATGGGATCAAATCTATTGAGGGTATATTAGTCAACTCACCAAGGAATATGAACTTTTTTGCTCCTTTATCTTTTACAAGTAAATTAATAATTAATATCCAGTCACCAAAATTACATCTGGAGGTTATTTTTACCATGCTGAACTATTCTAGTAGTATATCTAGTCGAATTAGAAATTGGGAATTTTGCTGTGAAGGGGATTTTCATGCACAGTTTAATAATTCAGCTACCTGCACCCCTGGGCAAAACAAATAGCTGGCTGAATGCTTTTTGGCAAAGTCACAAAAAATTATATTATTTGAAACTTTAAATGTCCCCCCCCCCGAAATAAATGTTGGGATTATCTGTGGGAAAGCAAAGGGTTCAGGGCATTATAGCAGCATTTCTTCATTTTACCGTATGTGCATTTTCTTCTTGGAGAGCTATGTAAGTGTGGTAAATTTTTTTTTTTTTTTAGGGAGGAAGAAAATAAGAGAAGCACACCCACTGTAAGTGGACTACAGTTATTTCGCTTCACCTCTCAGCCCTGCCGCAATTCTAGTACCTGATGTTAGATGAGAAGGGCTACTCCTCTAATTTTTAAACACAGCTAAATATCTACTTAGTGAGAATTCCAAAGGGTCAGGATAATTGTCAAATTGAATTTTATCAGCTAATTGCTTTTGATTTATTCCTTTTTTTGAGCACCTGTTTTGTGTGAGGCACTACTGTTCTAGTCAGTTGGCATATATCAGAGAATAAAATTGTCAGAGATGGGCTTCCCTGGTGGCGCAGTGGTTGAGAGTCCGCCCTGCCGATGCAGGGGACACGGGTTCGTGCCCCGGTCCGGGAAGATCCCACATGCCGCGGAGCGGCTGGGCCTGTGAGCCATGGCCGCTGAGCCTGCGCGTCCGGAGCCTGTGCTCTGCAACGGGAGAGGCCACAACAGTGAGAGGCCCACGTACCACAAAAAAAAAAAAAAAAAATTGTCAAAGATATCTGCCATTGTAGAGGTTGGATTCCATTGTGGGAAGGGGGGTAAGGAAAGAGATAATAAATGATAGATGTAGTAAGTAATTCTTTTGGTATGTTAGAAACTGATATATGCTGTGGGGAGAGGATACTGGGGAAAAGTGAATCTACAGTAGGGAAAGAGGTTACAGCTTAGAGAGGTTTTGGGCAAAACGGTAGTGCCACAGAAATGGTATGTGACACACCCATGTGGGAAAGTGGACGAGGTGGAGGAGTAAAGCTGCATTTATCTCTATTTTCAGCATAGAAGTCCTGTCAGCATATTAAAAATACATTTCATTCTCCCCCTTCTCTCAACTATTTGAGAGAAGCCTTGCCTCTCAATGCTAGAGATAAAATAAATTATAAAGGAAATGATACTGCCTGGGCTCTGATCCTGTGACATCCTGTCTAATTTAAGCTCTTGTGGGTAGCATGTTTCCCATTAGTTGTCCCAATTCACAGAGGATGGAGGAAGAAAGCATTGAATGAGATATGCAATTCAATTCAACAAGCACTTACTCCTACCTCTTATTTACCTAGAACCACTGTGTTCAATTTAAGTAATACAAAGATGCAGAAGTTCCTAGGGAGCCTTGGGCTGTGTTGTGAGGCAATGCTTAGCAAATGTTGTCTATACATTCAAGTGTGGAAGAGAAATATTGTAATCTGGAGTTAGCCCAGGGCTTTCTGGAAAAGTGAGATCAAGGTTAGACCTTTTTAAACTTGAATGTGGTACTGAAGCAAGTGGGAGCAACTGGGGAAGGGGCAATAGCATCCCATGAAGACACAGAGGCAGAAAAGTCAGAGTTGCTGGGATAGTTAATGGAGAAAGTCTGGCCAAGGGACTTCATGACTAGGAGTAATTAGCCACTGGAGTAACAGAAGCATCTCCACACTCCAGTGTCACAGATGAGGGGGGAGGAACACCTGTATTAGCCTGTTGCAGACTCCCTAGAGACGCAGAGCTGCACGGCAGGAGACCAGTTACAGAGGTGATTCTATTACCTTTCCCCTTAGAAAGTAAAAATGGAGACTGAAGATAATTATCTCCAAAAAACAAAAAGGTGCCTTCTTCTCTTCAATTACATGGATATATCCCACTTCTGTCACTATGGTCATTGACTTTGAGCTTGAGAAAGTTTAAAAACAGGGACCGCGCTGGAGACAGGCGAAAGAGAAGAGGGACCGTGTTGGAAAGAAGGCAGCCCCAGGATGCACGTTTACTGCTTACACCCAGCAGGCTGCCCCATGACCGCTCCCCCTGGCAGCCCTGATTAGCGGAAGACACCTGTACTCTATTCCCATAGGCAGCCTGGAGAAGCTGGGCAATCTGCGGCCCAGGAAGCGTCAACTGCTAGCAATGAGCTCTGTCCACGTGTAAACCAAGATTTGGGGAAGGAGCAGGGTGGGTGTAGGGGCTGACACTTTCTTAGGCTCTCTCCTCTGGTTCCTCAGATGGGGCCTTCATCTAGTGCCACCCCCACGTTTTGGACAGATGCTGTACCCCTGACAACCGTCCCAAGATGCTTCTCCCCCCCGCCCGCGCCCCGCGGTGGAGCCTGCTCCCCTCGCAGCCGCAGCTAAGACCCGGAGAAATGGAATTTCACTTTGAAACTCCCGTGCGTGCGGCGCGAGGGCCAGCGCTGGGCATGCTCAGTAGCCGCGGCGCGGCGGAGCTGCTGCTCGCGCTGCGCTGGCCCCGGGCTCCAGGGCTGGCGCGGGAGTGCGCCCCGCCCCCCCGCGCCTTCCCCTCCGCGCCTGCGGAGCTTCCAGAAGGCCGAGCAGTAGCGGCTCCCAGGGCGTCGGTCCCCGCCCTGCGCCGCCCAGCTCGCCGCCGCATCCTACTCCTCTTCCTCTCCTCTCTTAAGGAGGCGAAGCTGGTGCTTCCTTCTGTGGGCGCCACACACGGCTCTGCCAGCCCGAGCCGAGGACCTGCGAATGAATCCCGGAGACCAGAGGACCATCGGCGGGGGCTCTTTCCAATAACACTTTGCCTGAAGTGGCGGCGTGGCTGAGTTTCTCCTTCACCTCTCAATGCAAACACTATGCGGAGGGCGGTTGGCTTTCCTGCGCTGTGCCTGCTTCTTCACGCTGCAGGTAAGGGGTTGCCGGGCATAGAGCCAGAGATGTGGATGCGCTGGGAGACTGCACATGCTTTAGGGCTGTAGGAAAAAGCCTGCTTCGCGAAGAAAGCCTTAGGAGGCAAAGCAGGACAGTGCTGACAGGAAAGCGGTGAGGGAGTCATGCACCTGTTGGAAGACTGCGGCCGAAAACTTAAAGCTAAAATCAGCTCTTGATTTTTCCTTACCTGGTATGAACATTTGCAGTACGAATAGAGGTTGGCTTGCTCCACCCCTCCCCTCCATGTAGACTCCCAGATTTTGTTTCTAGGCTCTGCACTTGACTGTCAGTTTTTCAGGAGGCAGACAAGACATCCTACTGAATGTAACCTTTTCTACTGCAGCGGCTACATCCGTAAGGTCTCTTGGTTTAGCGAGAGCTCACAGGGGTGCACTGGCTGTAACCTGATGGACCACATCTCCTCTGCAAAGATCGAAATACATGGTTCGCATTAATGATGCCGCTTCAGGCTCCTTTGGCCCCTGCTCTTGTCAGTCGAATTTTCTAAACCAATGAGAGGAACGAAAGATTTAAAATAAGACCCTCTCTTCTCTTTCAGCATCATGGTCAGATTGCGAGGGCACTAGACAGAAACCCAATCACAGTTTCAAAGCTGACAACCCCGGGGTCGGCACTGTCCCTGGGACAGATTTGATGAGGTCTAGCCAGGAGTGACAGTGAGACTAATTCCCAAATATAAACATATTTGATACCAGTATCAGGTTTCGTATGGAAGCAAACCTTAGGAAGTACCTAGGGAATTTTATATGCGATGTTGCTACAGACCCTGCTTTTTGGATACATGCAGCCTCTATGTAATGCAAGGACTTGCTGGACTGAATCCTTTATCATTTTTACACACACGTGAACCAAAATAGAATATGGCAGAGAGATTTTAGGAACCCTACTGCGACAGCAGTTGTCCATGCAGTATCCCTGTAGCAATCAAGGACTAGGTATTTTCCTAGAGTTTGCCTGTTATCCAACCACACACGTTCATTCATTCTTTCAACCAACATTTATAGAGTATGTACTACGTTCCAGGGGTAATGAATAAAAATAATGGTTGCAAAATTACAATTTTTGTATTATCTTTTAAAAAGAGTGTGGGTGAGTCCTTTTCTATGTGGGTGATAATGAGAGTGAAATATGGTACTTCCTTATTTCTAGCTAATACTATTTTAACATATTGTGAATCTCTTGAACAAGTAATGTTTAGGGACATTCTGGCTATAATTAAGTACCCATGTTAATTGTATAATTATGATGTTATATTGTGGAATTTTCAGGAGTTCCTTGACGCTTTTTGAAAACTAAGAAATAGCTATGACTTGGTTATTAAATTATTTGCAAACAGTTATAGTGAATACTTTTATTACCACATACAGTTCTTTAATGTTGAAATATAGGATGAAAATATACACATTGGGTTGAGGTTTATTTATGTTATTGTTTTATTGTAGCACTGATAGAAACATCTGTTACTGAAAAATCCTCAATTCCTATCAATTTAGCTGATTTAGCTGATCTATGAAAAATTTTAGTGTCGTTATTTTTAAAGCTAATATATAACATTTCTAAAGATAACATTTAATATATCTTGAGTAATTATAGCTTAAAAGCTATAAAAGCTATAGATAAACTTAAAACTAAGCAGGTGGAAAACATTTCTAAATTTATTGTAGATGAATATTTGGGATGAGGAAATAGAAGACTTTTGTTCATTAAAGGAGAAACCTAGGCATCTGTAGCCCTAGATTATACATGGAGTTCTGCCAAAAGGGTATATTACCAAAGACAAACCAGTCCAACTCTACTTTGACTTCTTAATTTGCAAAAAAAAAAAACACTATTTAATCAATTTGATTTTAATAAGGCAATGCATTGAAGACTATCTTCAGATTTCAATTGCAAGATGCTGTATAGAAATTAATTATATTCGTATTTAATGTAGTGCTTTTGATAGGTGTTTTTTCACAGCAGATTGCAAGTTTAATATTGTGGTTGTCTTGCCAGTTTCATTTTGAATGCATTTAAATTTAAACAGTAATTTGTGGGTCACAAGCTGTCATCAGATTAAAATTCATCACAGTTATCTAAATAACATTGTTAGGACTTTTCATTAGAACTGAGACAAACCAGATTTCTTGATCTCAGCTCCTGTAGATTTGGGTAATAAGAAAATGAGTAAGTGGGAGGGCAAAGATCAAGAAGTCAGTGATTGTCTCTACTTGTTGAATGTCTGATTTGGCTTCTCTTGCAGAAGGTTTTCCTCTCAGGAGAGAAGTGAGCTTTATAAAGAAGGGAAATGAATTCTATAGAGTCAGGCTTCTTTAGCTGAAAAGCTAATTGATCCATTTTGGTTATGTCCAGGGTACCAGCAACTACTTTATACTGGTGGAACTGATGACAGGTTACACCCCTTTTGGGATGGGAAAAATTGGCTGCCAGGATGTGAGTGCTCTTTGTAGCTATACTGGGAACTGTTGACTTCAATTGTCATTCTCCTAATGATAAGTAGCAAACTGTTTTCAGCTTGAGCGTCATCTCCAATTATTTGGTCATGATCTCCTGAGTCACTATGCAAAAAAAAAAAAAAATTTTTTTTTAAATTCTGACCAACCCTGAGTTCTGATTGCCTTAACAGTGAAAAGTATTGTATCTGTTTGTAATGTCTGTGGGAACAAAAAGGGGAAGAGGGGGTACAATGCTGTGTAATTAACATCTCTGGGTAAGATAACCTTAACGAATTACTGAGCATGGAACTTGTTAGAGAACCTGGACTCAACTCTTATCTATGGCAGCTGATTTTCATAGATGTCTTTAACAAGAAAAGTGTTAATTATTGTCCATCTAACTGCTTAGTGTACAGGTGAGAAAACTATGATCCAGTAAATGATAGCTGGTAATTACTTTAAAGTGCCAATTAACAGTATAGCCAGGGTAAAAAACCTATGTTTCCAAGCCTGTGATTGCACACTATATAAAATCCTACACTGTTTCTGACAGTTGAGGCCACCATTGAGATAGTGGTGCCAGACTATTTTTCACTAACTGTCCCCATTCTTTTTTTTTTTTTTTACATCTTTATTGGAGTATAATTGCTTTACAATGGTGTGTTAGTTTCTGCTTTATAACAAAGTGAATCAGTTATACATATACATATGTTCCCATATCTCTTCCCTCTTGCGTCTCCCTCCCACCCTCCCTATCCCACCCCTCTAGGTGGTCACAAAGCACCGAGCTGATCTCCCTGTGCTATGCGGCTGCTTCCCACTAGCTATCTATTCTACGTTTGGTAGTGTATATATGTCCATGCCACTCTCTCACTTCGTCCCAGCTTACCCTTCCCCCTCCCCGTATCCTCAAGTCCATTCTCTAGTAGGTCTGTGTCTTTATTCCTGTCTTACCCCTAGGTTCTTCATGACCTTTTTTTTTCTTAGATTCCATATATATGTGTTAGCATACAGTATTTGTTTTTCTCTTTCTGACTTACTTCACTCTGTATGACAGACTCTAGGTCTATCCACCTCACTACAAATAACTCAATTTCGTTTCTTTTTATGGCTGCATAATATTCCATTGTATATATGTGCCACATCTTCTTTATCCATTCATCTGTCGATGGGCACTTAGGTTGCTTCCATGTCCTGGCTATTGTAAATAGAGCTGCAATGAATATTTTGGTACATGACTTTTTTTGAATTATGGTTTTCTCAGGGTATATGCCCAGGAGTGGGATTGCTGAGGCGTATGGTAATTCTATTTTTAGTTTTTTAAGGAACCGCCATACTGTTTTCCATAGTGTCTGTATTAATTCACATTCCCACCAACAGTGCAAGAGTGTTCCCTTTTCTCCACACCCTCTCCAGCATTTATTGTTTCTAGATTTTTTGATGATGGCCATTCTGACCGGTGTGAGATGTTATCTCATTGTAGTTTTGATTTGCATTTCTCTAATGATTAATGATGTTGAGCATTCTTTCATGTGTTTGTTGGCAATCTGTATATCTTCTTTGGAGAAATGTCTATTTAGGTCTTCTGCCCTTCCCATTCTTTACCTTTCTGTGAACCAACATAATGTATCAACTTCTGTTGAAAAGACCACTTCAGGAATATACAAGAAGGCAGCTAAAAGCTACCCAATAATATGGATGGCAAAAATATTATGTGGAAGAGCCATAGATAGCTTTTCTTCAGTGTTTCTTCTCTTTCTTTTCCCAAAGAACTATATTCTGTTTCAGGAGATGATATTTATTGGGTAGTATTGTAGTTGCAAAGGAGTGAATGTCTTGAAAATTATCATGTGAAAGCTTTCTTTTTCCTACTGAATAACTAATAAGACATAGAAGCTGATGTCAATGGATTACTCTCTGGTCAGGCTCTGGAAAAGGTTCTTTCAAATTTCTACATTGTTCTTACTATTGGCCTTTCTGGATGGCACAGAGACTACCTTCAGTATATCTTCTGAAGATGCCTCTTCATTCTCAGAGAAGTGCATAGTCAGTTTCTCTAGTCTTTAAGAGGGAAGAGTTCCTATGGGATCAAGAGGATCAGGGAAGTCATTTGCAGAAACATCACCCTCAAAAGAAAGGGTAGGGCTTCCCTGGTGGCGCAGTGGTTGAGAGTCTGCCTGCCAATGCAGGGGACACGGGTTCATGCCCTGGTCCGGGAGGATCCCACATGCTGTGGAGCGGCTGGGCCCGTGAGCCATGGCCGCTGGGCCTGCGCGTCTGGAGCCTGTGCTCCACAACGGGAGAGGCCACAACAGTGAGAGGCCCACGTACCGCAAAAAAAAAAAAAAAAAAAAAAAAAAAGAAAGGGTAGACGGATAGGAAAATACGTTTTAAGATGTCTTTTCCTCAAAGAAGAGTCCCTTAGAACTCCCAAATTGGTTTTTCCTGTTCAAAATCACTCAACGAAGTCCTTACACTGGCCCAAGTTCTACTCTGTTCTATCCTCCCATTACCTCTCTGATATCTCTCACTGCTTTCCTCTTTTTTGTCTCTCTCCAGCTACAGTAGTCTCCTTCCTATTCCAAGAAGATGCCAGGCACTTGCCCACCTCCCAAAAAAGTTTTGTTTATTTCTTTGCCTGAATTATCCTTTCTCTGTATTTCCATGGCTTAATCCCTCAATTTTAGGTCTTTGCTCAAGGGTTACTTTCTCAGTGAAGCCCTCACTGGCTATCCTAATTAATATTTCATATCCCACCCCCCAAAAACCCTCTGATACCCCTTCCCTGCTTTACTTTTTAAATTAATTTTATGAAGAATAGTCGATTTACAATGTTGTGTTAATTTCTGCTGTACGGCAAAGTGACTCAATTATGCATATATATATTCTTTTTCATATTCTTTTCCATTCTGGTTTATCACAGGATATTGAATATAGTTCCCTGTGCTATACAGTAGGACCTAGTTGTTTATCCATTCTATATACAATAGTTTACATCTGCTCATCCCACACTCCCAGTTCTTCCCTCCCCCACCCCTCTCCCCCTTGGCAGCCACCAGTCTGTTCTCTATGTCTGTGAATCTGTTTCTGTTTTGTAGATGTGTTCATTTGTGTCGTGTTTAAGATTCCACATATGAGTGATATCATATGGTGTTTGTCTTTCTCTTTCTGACTTACTTCACTTAGTATGGTAATTTCTAGGTCCATCCATGTTGCTGCAAATGGCATTATATCATTCTTTTTCATGGCTGAGTGATATTCCATTGTATATGTATATATACCACATCTTCTTAATCTATTCATCTGTTGATGGGCATTTAGGTTGTTTCCATGTCTTGGCTGTTGTAAATAGTGTTGCTCCTGCTTTACTTTTTTTTACCAGAGGTCTTTCACCATCTATCATACCAAATATTTTACTTATTTATATTGTTAATATGGTTCCCCTTCTCCCCATTAAAATATAAATAACTTGAAGGCAGAGGTCTGTTTTGTTTACTGCTGTTTCTACTGCAGATTCTGCCCAGCCTAGCACTGGGGGTGGGGAGTAGTGCCTGGCATAAAACTCCTAAAGATTAAATAAATACATTGAATAAATAAAAACAGCACAGTAATATTTCTGGTCTCCTCTTTTTGCATTTAGTTTCTTCTTGGCACTCATGCAAGTCACCTTAGCCACTTCCAGCATGAACTTCAGCAGAGCTCATTTATCCAAAACTCAAGTTGCTCCCCAGGAGTCTCACATGCCCAGGGGACATACAATCTCAAACAGACTTTGCTACTTTGGGAATTGAAGGGCAACTGGGGGTGAGCTTGAACTACTTATAAACTCAGTGGCAGAGTCCTTCCAACTGATTGCCAGATGCTATACAGCCCAATGCCTTGCTGGTTGGCTATATTTTTACTTCTTAGTAAAATGCTTTGTACATATGGGAATGGCTATAGTTATATGAAAGGATTCATACAGCTAATTTACAAGCAGGGTTTAAGGCACTAGGACAAACCTGTCTACTTCTTTGGCATTTGAGGCATAGGTATATGTATACAGTAAGTCCCCTACATATGAACGAGTTCCATTCCGAGAGCATGTTGATAAGTCCAATTTGTTCGAAAGTTCCACAAAGTTAGCCTAGGTACCCAACTAACACAATCGGCTATATAGTACGGTACTGAAATAGGTTTATAGTACTGTCCTGTAATAAGTTTATAATACTTTTCACACAAATAATACATAAAAAACAAACACAAAAAATAAAACATTTAAAATTTTACAGTACAGTACCTTGAAAAGTACAGTAATACAATACAACAGCTGGCATACAGGGGCACGTTCATGTCTTTGAAAGTTCGCAATTTGTACCCTACCTTTGGTGTTTTCTTCCAAAAGGTCACCAAGTCTACTCACCAACTCTTCTCCACTTTCCGTGTCCACATCACTGCCTTGTGCTAGGTCCTTATTTCTCATATAGTATTTCACAATAACCTACCATCAAATCCATCCTTCATAATGATACCAGAGGTAAAACTTGAAAAAGCATACCCAATCACATTCTTTCTTTATAAGATTCTCTAATACAGCTATTTCCTTTTCTCTTAGAATAAGCCTAAACTTATTAGCATGGGAAAATCTTTTACTAACTCCATCTTTATTTCCTGTCATCATGTTCTGCTTTGCACACTATTATCATACTAAGAGCAAATTTCTTTTGGTTTGCCATGCCTCTCATCCTTTTCACATACTGTTCTATTTATCTTAAATACCCAACTCTGCTTCTTTTTCTAGATAACTTTTTCTCCAACTTCAAATCTTGGTCATTGCCTACTTTGAGAACCCTTCCTGTGACACCCCACCTCATTCAAGTAGCTTTCCTAGGTTTTCCTTTTAGGCCCTGTATATTTCTCTATTAATGCACTGAACCTGAATATTTAAACATTTTGAGGACAATAACAGAATTGTAGCTTTTATCTCTATGTACCAATAACATAGAACTGTGCTTGTTATCTAGTACACCATCAATAAATGTTGAATGAATGACTAAACATATTCAGGATGTATTAGACAAAATAAATTATGATTAATTTAGATTGTATCTCATTTTGATGATCATAAAGAGTAGAATTGACTTTACTACTGCTCTTTCCATCCAATTTACATTTATTGGTTACAAAGAAGTGGAAATGGGGCAGAAAAGCTTTCATTTAAACATAGTCTGTTTAAGGTACGTTTGTGTTCTACAGGCATGATGCTTATTGTAGTGGCGTTGTTTGTTGAACTCCTCCTAGCTAGCTAGACATTCCTATATGATATTCTAGTACTACTTCAGGATGGGAGTGAGATGAATGTCTTTATTTTAAAGAGACCAGATGATTAGGTAAGGTACATAGCATGATAGTTTTGCACTAAGGAATGGACCCAGAACCCCTGACTCTGATTACTGATTGGTTATCAGCTACCTTGTAATAACAAACAGGAACCACTTACACATTCAAAATCAGGTAGGAGTGTGAGGCAGTGGGTTCAATAAACGGAGACCAAAAATAATCCAGCCCTCCTTTAATTCCCCCAAACAGAAACCAAACGATCACAGAAAATTTCTGAGTATTTGGATGGTTTTATACATTTTTTCTGTCTCTTTATATACAGACAAAATCTTTATAAAACTGTAAACAATTTTTATGGGAGCCATGCTTATACCTGAAGAATGGAGACTGGTTTACGAATTAGAAAAAGTCACTTTTTATGAGACGATGGGATCACACATCAAAGGCTCATTTATTGCCATTAATATTAATGATAACATGGATGTTGTTTCATGGTAAGTTTATTGTTAAATCTCTTAAAAGGTGTCTGTAAAGTCTGATTCAAAAGGTAGAGAAAGCCATTTTTCCCTTTAAAAGACGATTTTGAAAGATCCCACTTGGCCATGAGTGCATTCTTCATCTTCAAAGTACTTAGACAAATGCTGACACACTTAGAGTAGCACTGATGTTTCCCAACAAAAGGGATTTTAATAGCCTGAAAAAATGTAATGGTAATACATTATCTTAAGATCAAATTTCCTAATGCTTATTGACCAAATAATATAACTGTGTCTATTATTGAGATGATACTTGCCACAGAATGACAATTAGCAATTTATATTATGAATATGAGCACTTTCCATTTAAATTTTTATTCATAATGGCTATCAGACTTTTCTCATAATCAAATCTCATTTGACTTCAATTTATTAAGATGTTGATATCCATTAAAATTGCAGCCACATGGACCAACAGCAAAACAAAACTAATTGTTTACGTGAAGCAATACATCTAGATCAATATGTCTAATTGCACTGAAGTAGATGCCAAGTTCAGTGGGGATGTGAATTATTTTTTGTCTTAGTTCAGACCTGAAGCAATGTACATTTGCTGACTTAAATGTGCAGAATGGCTTAAGGCAGCCCTAAACTACTGATTCTTTGGAAAAGATCAATAAATGAGCACAGAGTAAGAGTGTCTCACAGTGATTTACTGGCCTGTACAGCAACTTGTATAGAATAAGACTCTACAGCTATTTCACTGCAGTAATGATCCAGTTCCAGATGAAGACTAGAGGGGACATGAAGCAATGCCCATAACTGCACAGAGTCAGCTCCCATCACTAGGGTTACTTTCACTTACCTGGGAAAGATGCTGAATACAAAGTATGCCAAACATCATGATGAGTTAGTTTGAAAGGCCATCAATCCGTCAATATAAAGATGTGGTTTTAAGTTAAAGTAGTTCACCTTCTTGGTCTTGTTGATTCAAGACGGTGTTTTTATTCTCCCTGGAAGAAAATGAAATGGCGTAAGCAGAGAAGTAAAAAGAAAATTGAAATAAAGGAGAAAATGCCATATTTTTAGATGACTTTTAGCAGAATGAGGTAGTAGTTAAGAGCATGTATATTGTGGTCCAGCTCAAATCCAGGCGTGATCACTTACTATCTCTGTAACTTAGGCCAACTTAATCTTTCCAAGTCTCAATTTCCTCTTTCTAAAATGGAGATCAGGTACTATACAACTGTAGGGTTGTTGTTGTGTGTTAAACAGGATAATGTAATGTAAAATAAACTGTGCTGTCTTAGTAAGTGCCATGTAAGTGTTAGGTATTATTTGACTAGGGGTGGGAGAGGTCAGATGCTAAATGGTCAACTCGTATCTTGGAGCAATTTCTCATTCTTTTTGTGTTTGAGCCAATGCTGGAGAAGCATGCATGCCCGAGAGAGATTCTGAATTCAAATCATTTCTTCAATTTGATCTTATCTGCATAGTTTTCCTCTACCTTTGGCATGAGCCTTACTAAGTGTGCAGGTTTGTGATGGACTGTGAAGTTCCAAAACATCCACCTATTGCTTTTGGCCACCGAGAGGCTGGAGAGAGCCTGGCCAAGCCTAAGACATCAGATCTCATTCTCCCAGCCCTTCCTCAATACCCACCACCAAGCCCCTCAGTAAAATAGTTTGACATCCTCCCCCCATCCCAGTTCACCTCCCCCACAAATCTCTCTGTAATTCCTAAATCTGGACATTAACTGAAGCTATGAAAATATAATAAAAGGGTCTCCTACCAAGATAAACATTATATTTTATAGGGAAGAAACAAATAGATTTCCTTATAAGAAAAGAAGGAAAATACAAAGGACTATTTCCTAAGTCCCTATGATGTGCTACACTCTATCCCAAGTGCCTTATATAAGATAATCATCTCACCCTTTAGGATGGAAAGTTTGTTTGAAATGACATGCTTGTACTACAGAAACAGCAAAAATACACTCTAACTCATGTAGCATAGTAAAAATTAAAAAGTTCTAGAATCTGACTGCCTGGGCTTGAATCCCATCTCTGCTGTTTACTATTTAAATTCTCTGTGCATCCCTTTTCTTATCAGAAAAAAAAGGCTAATAACATAGTAACTACCTCGTAAGGTGGTTTAAGGATTTAAAGAGCTAACTCCTAAGGGCCCACAGCATGGGGGCTGGAACACTGAATACATTCAATGGCTAGTAGTTGTAAGAATTATCATATTAGCATGTGAAAACTTTCATTGGTCCTATATTTCAGGTTCCATACTTGAAAAGGAAAAAATGTGCACATTGACTGTCAGCCCACTAAAAAGAAAATCACCCTAAAGCCGCCTTTTGTGAAGAGTGCCTGCCATGAAAATCTGATTTTCATGCCTCCATTTAAAAAAAATCCTTGTAGAACCTTTGCCTTATAAATTAAAAAATGCTCATAATTAGCAAGTTTGTGTTGGAGGAAATGAATGCTGTTTTCCAAAGTGGAGAATCTAAGAGAAAAAAATCCTATAGCCCCCAGAGGCACTGCAATCATGGGCAACCGTCTTCCTGGTAAAATATCTCTTAGTCTTAGGGTTTGGGTAGGATTTCTAGTATCATCCCTTCTGCTGTCTCACTCTACAAACTCTCTGAACTCACAACATCCAACGGGAGTCCAAATATCCCACTTCTAATGATGAACCCTCTCCATGTCCACGGACACCTTGAAAACCCTGTGCATTGTAGGGTTTGCATACTCCACTTTGAGAGCCCTGTCCACATACCTTTGGTGTGTGTGTGGCAGGGGAGGGTATAGGCTTCATGAAATCAGAGTTTCCACACGTGCATTCTGGGGATCAGGCATCCTGCCTTCCCTAGTGTTAAATTCTGCTGAGTCGGCCATAAATTCTCAGCGGGTGCAGAGTCCACGCCTCCAGGCCAGTCCTGCCCCGTGCCTGAAGCAGAGGTGCCTCCGGTCTCCTATACTTCAGCCTAAAATCAGCCCTCACTGCTGGCAACCGCCCACCCCTACCCTTGATGTCTTGACATTCACCCTCTGGAGCCGTGTGCTCAGGGTGAACCTCAACCTCCTACTTTCTCCTTCCTCTCCACCCCGATTAAAGTCTGTAGTTCTTGCTTCCCATTGCAGGAGAGGTCTCTCCTCAACTAGCTGTATTTTAGAAGAGATGTGACACACTGATCTACTCCTGATAAAAATAGCTGTTAATTGGATGGTCTTTCCCTAGCCAATGTTCATTTTGTCCAAAGACCCATGAGAAAGCAGTACCTTAGACCAGTGGCATTAATTTCAAGTGATGGATGAAGGGACTAGGGCAGGATGGAGTAGAAGTGTTGACCTGAAGGGCCTACCAAGTGCCCCTCAAATCCCTAAATGCAGGCAAAGGATACTAGGTCAGGGATCTCTTCAAGTGGCCACTGTGGACCTCCTTCCTCACCCTCCTCTTGCCCTAATATTCGGGCCTTTATGTCTCTGTAGTATCATTGCTATGACAATATTGTAATTTTTTATATGTTCTAATATTCATTTTGCTATATTTTAATATAATTCCTAATCTACCACGAGAATTATCTTAAAATAGATATTTCTTTTTCCTTGTCCTGCAGTGGAGTCAGGCTTTTAAGTCATCTGGAGAACTCTACTGTAAAAATGATGGTAATATTTTATAATTCCTGTAACTATTTATAAGTAGTAATATTTTAACTGTTTGCATAACAATGAGGCATAAATATCAGATTTTACAAATGTACTTGTGCTTCCTCGTTCAGTAAGTGCACTTGGAACGTGATTCCTATGATTTCTGCAAAGGCTCGTGTTTCTCAGCTTTATAACCCTATGATCGTTTTTCCCCACTTCTGCATTTCCCCAGAGGGCATATCTTGACAGAGGTCTTCTCTTAATGGCTGTGAAGTTTAAGAGATAGTAGCATTCACTCCTGTCAACCTCTCCTCCAGGCATCCTCCAACTCAGTTCTTCAGGAACTGGGGCGCTTCTGTCTGAGCCAACGTAAGTCTCACTCAGCAGGGTCCGAGGCCAGTGGTCTTCACCCATTTCTCCTTTATGACTTATGTCTAGTCACGCTGCCCCGAAGAGTGCTGTCCTAAGTGTATTGTGTTTCACTCTGTAATACATTTATCAGCTGAAATATAATGCTATTAAAGCTGGGCAAAACCCAGGAAACATGAAACTCTTTTCATTGTAATTTTGCCACCAGCGCATGGCAGACACACATTTTTCCATTCTGTGACTCCCAGATAGAGTTCTCCACTGTGCAGCTCAACTTTGATTGGAAGGGATAAATAGGAAGAATTGAGGGTCAGCCACAGTAGTTACAGTGGGCTGTAAGTGGGCGTAGGAGCCACATTTTCTAATGGAATATTTGAGGAAATGTGAAGGAGTGTTTATATCAAAGAACATGCAGGAAGAGTTTACAAGATGCCTTAATTAAAATCATTCCTTATTCTTGTAGGATTCAGGGCCTTTCCTACTTGGAGAAGAATAGAGGCAGCTCTATAAAAATAAGACTAGTTACTTTGGTGTTCGTTTCTTATTTTTATTTTAGATATACTAGGTACATCACTGGCCAAACATGTGAAGCATTTAAGTAGTATCAGAAGAAGACGCAGAGCTTCATCACGGGATTATATTTTCACATCCTAGAGACCAGTGCATAGACTAGATTTTAGGAAAAACATTTCTGGAGGGAGGTGTTCTTTCAATAACAAGCTCTTTTTTGGAGGGCCCATGATTGTTTACAATTTTCATAAATATAATTCAATTAAAATTTGTATCTGTTATCTTTTAGAAACATATTTTATTTTATTTTACTTTTTATGACAGAATTACTGGTCTGAAGATGTACTCTTTTTTTTGTCAGATTGGTTGTTTGGTGTCAGGATATAAGACAAATGTGTACACATATAAATATGTACATACATACATATAACGTATGTTGTAAGAACATAACTAAGACACACAAACTGAATTTTACAAAATTAGCTTTATATACAGACAGAGCCACAGTGGAGTCTTTCAAAACACTGATATAATTTGCTATTAAGATTAGTAGGAGTGAGCACAAGTTATACCTGGGAGGTTATTCTAACAGACCTCAGTTGTCACATCTTGGGACGGATATCGTGTTCACCAGGAAGATTCAGTGTTGGTACTGTGGGTGCTTCTAACTGGAGATTAGTGCCATGGTGACCTCATGGGTTAGCATTACCAATAGAATTATAGAATAACTGGAAGAGTGGGGGTTTTGTTTGTTTGTTTGTTTGTTTTTTGTGGTACGCGGGCCTCTCACTGCTTTCTGATGAGAAAACTGAGGTTTAGAGCGGTTGAGGACACATGCTCAAGTTCACATAGATGAGAGGGGGTGGGTATTGAAGCAACAATCTAGGTCCCTTATCTCTTATTCCATTGCTTTTTAAAAAAATATATGTTTCTTTCCTTTCTCAGTACTATTAATTGGCATTTTCTAAGTAAACTTCCACTGGTACTTGTGTATTTTTAACTTTGCCTGAGAGACATTTACAAATCAAATGAGAACCTTGTCATTTCTCATGTAGAAATTCCCAAGTGACTTCCATGATGTTATCCACTTATATCTCCTTTCTAGAGAAGAAAGTGTTGGCAATCCTTGAAAAACAATGATTGTCCTTTTACAAAATGATCAGAAAACAAAGTTGCCTTTGTTCAGAGAACATATAAAATTATATATAATACGTATTGTATATAATTATGTATATTATATATATAAAATTCTGCTTGAATTTGCATTGTAATTGGGGATAATTAACATCCTCATTATGTAGAGTCTTCCAATTCATGAACACAGTATGTCTGTCTATTTATTCAGGTCTTCTTGTTTTACTTTCTCAGTGTTCTGTAGTTTTCAGTATATATATCCTGTACATGTTTTGTTAGAATTATACCTAAATATTTTATTTTCTGCAACTGTTGTAGATTTATTTAAATTTCAGTTTTGAATTGTACATTGCTAGCTTAGAAAATGCCATTGATTTTCATAGGTTGACATTATATTCTATGAACTTGCTAAACTCACCTGATCTACAAAAATTTTGATGAGTTCCTTAGGATTTTATACAGAGACAATCATGCTATCTGCAAATAGAACAATTTTGTTTCTGCTTCTCCAATGTGGATTCCTTTTACTTCTTTTCTTTGTTTTATGGCAGTAACTAGGACTTTCATTCAGTACAGCATTGTATAGAAGTTTTAAGAATATCATACTTGCCTTGTCCTCTATCTTCAGGGAAGGAAGCATTCAGTCTTTCACCATTAAACCTAATGTTAGCTGTGGGGTTTTGTGCAGGTGCCTTTTACAAGGTTGAAGAAGTTCCCTTCTATTTCTAGTTTGCTTAACTTTTTTACTGTGCGTTGATGTGAATTTTGTCAGATGCTTTTTCTGCATCAATTGGTGTGATGTGGTTCTCCTTTGTTAGACTGTCAATATGATGGATTACATTGATTGGTTTTCAAATATTGAAGCAGCCTTACTTACATTCCCAGAATAAGCCCTACTTGGTTATGGTGTATTAGCCTTTATATTTCTGCATTCAATTTGCTAATACTTTCTTGAGGAGTTTTGCATCTGTATTCATGAGTGATATTGGTCTATAGTTTGTTTGTTTTTTTTAGTACTGACTTTTTCTTGTTTTGTTATCAGAGTAATTTTGGCCTCACAAATGATTTGGGGAGTGTGCCCTTCTCTTCTGTTTTCTGGGAGAGGTTGTTTGGAATTGAAGTTAATTTTTTCTTTAAATGTTTAAATTTACCAGTGAAACTATTTGATCCTGAAGATTTCTTTTTCAGAAAACAAATTTAAGTAGGAATTCAATTTCTTTTATAATTTTAGGACAATTCAAGTCAGGTATTTCATCTTGGGTGAGTTTCTTTAGTTTGTGGGTTTTGAGGAATTGGTCATTTCATCTAAATTGTTGAATGTATAGGCAAAGGATTGTACATAGTATTCTCCTATTATCCTTTTCATGTCTACTGGGTATTTAGTGATTTTCTTTCATCTGATTTTGGTAATTTGTGTCTTCTGTATTTCTTTGTCAATCTTGCTAGGGTTTTATCAATTTATTGATGTTTTTCAAAGAATCATTGATTTTCTCTATTGTTTTCCTATTTTCAATGTAATTATTTCTGCCTTTAACTTTTTACTTTCTTTCCTCTGCATACTTTACATATATTTTGCTCTTCTTTTTTTCTCATTTCTTAAAGTGGAAGCTTAAATTCTAATATAAGCATTTATGCTATAAATTTTCCTCTAAGCACTGCTTCAACTGCATCCCACAAATTATGGTGTTGTATTTATTTTCTCCTGGAGATGTCTTTGTCTGCACTTTGGTGTCCACTATGGGTTGCCTAGAGGATACTGGGGGCAGGGGGAGATGGTAAACTTACTGCTGATGTTGTGGAATTTTGAATTCTGTTCTTCATCCCCAATCCCTCTGCTACTGTTTACTTTCCAGAGTTCTCAAATAGCTGTTTTATGCATTTTGTCCAGGTTTTATAGCTCTATTTAATGTAAGCAACAAGGCGGAGTGTGTTTGCTCCATCTTACCCAGACTCAGAATCTTTCATACCCTTTTAAACCCTTTAAAATTATTTTACTTTTGTTCAGGGACTCAACAGGGAGGGTGTTTTGCTTTGTGCTTCTAGAATGCTGTCCCCAAACCTTTTCTGTGTTGAATCTGGTCCTCTGAATATCCAGGCTCAGCTGTCCACTGATGAATTTTAAATCAGTAAATCCTATGTAAGTGTTCAGGGTTGTCTTGTTTGAACTCTCAGACTGTCAGTGACACTGGACACTGACAATCACAGATCCTTGGTATACTCTTCCCATGGCTTCCATACTTCCACAATCTCTAATTTTTCTTCTTCATCCTCCAGCTGCTCCTTAAATGTGGTCTCCTCTGGGTCTTTGCTGCAGACTCATAATTCTTCTCATTCCACAAGGCAGTCTCATCACTCAGGCACTCAGTTTTCCATTACTATGCTTATGGTTTTTAAGTATTTATCTCTAGTCCAGAACTTTCTTCTGAGTTCCACATAAACATAATTGCTTTCTAGATGTTTCTGCTTCTTTATATTGTAGGCACCACAGAATCACATTTCTCTGTCTCAGTAAAGGGCACCTCCATACATTGGGTTGCTGACTAGAAATATAATTATCCTTAAATATCTACTGTTGGTTCCTTCCTACAACATTAACTCAATAACTGAATTTATTCCCCTTTTTTTTTGGTCAATTTCTATGTCTTAACACTTCTGGAATTTGTCTCTGCTTTGTCCCTCTACTGCCACCTTGTCTGGGCTATTCTGTCATCTAAAATATTTTACCTGGTACCTTTGCACTTAGTCTTGCTTCCTCCCAATCCATTTTCTTGTATAGCCAGAGTAATTTTTGAGAAATATAAATTTTATAATATCACTTCCCTCCTTAAATCTTGTAAAATGTTCAATTTTTCTAATGCTTCATGTCTTCAATGCTGTTAAAGGTATTTTACAACCTATCATGTTATCCTCAGTATCACTCAGTCTTTCTGCATTAGTGTCCTGTTGCTGCATGACAAATTGCCCTAAAATTTATCAGATTAAAACAATATATATTTATTATTTCTCAGTTTCTGTGAGTCAGAAATCTGGCCGTGGCTTAACCGAGACTTCTGCTTCAAGGTGAGACTTCAGTTAAGGTGTTGGCCTGCACTAGGCTCCTAGGAGAAGACTCAACTGAGGAAAGACTTGCTTCCAAGCTCATTTACATGATAGCTGGCAGGATTCAGTTCCTCAGTCATTGTTGCAACTGAGAGCCTCAGTTCTTCCCTGGATTTTGGCTAGAAGCCTCCTTCTTCACATGGACCTCTCCAACATGGCAACTTGCTTCATGAAAGTCAGCTGGAGTTTCCCAGCAACACAGAAGTCACATCTTTTTTAGCAGGAATGCTGAATGACATCCCATCACCTGTTGGTTAGAAGTAAGTCAAGAGCAAGATCTTGCTCACTGTCAATGGGCATGAATGCCAGTAGGTATGGGTCTTAGAGTCCCATCTGAAGAGTCCACTACAAACTCTTACCTTCTTTTTCTTATCTCCTCTCTTAATTTCTCTGTGCTGCTTTCTGAATTATTACCGAAACTTTTCCAACTTACCAATTCTCTATTCAGTGGTGTCTAGTCTGCTGTCTAACCCATATGTTGAATTTCATCAATTATGATATTTTTCATTTCTACGATTTCCACTTGGATTGAAACATGCCTGTTCTCTTTTCCTCAAATCCCTTATTCTTATTTTTCTCTTTTATCTCTTTGGATGTTTTAATTAACTTATTTTGAAGCCCCCTTTATTTTTCTCTTTTATTTATTCTTTCTTAGATAAGAATCTTCCTACTTCTCCATCTTCTGACCGTCTCTCATGGCAATGGTCACCATGTGCCTTGTAATTTTTTAAGTCTATGCGTGTGTCTTCAGTGTGACTTAGCTTGCATGGAAACACGTGGAAATTCCATTTATATTCTAGTTTCTAGAGACATCACTATAAGATTGATTTTCAGTTGCTTCTGTCTAAGACCCTATAATGCATACAGGTTCTAAAACATTTTTTTTCTTAATCTTCTATGAACTACTCTTTCTTGGTTTTCCTCCTACTTTACTACCATTCCTTCTCATTTATCTTTGCTGGCTCCATTTCATTCAGCTCCTTGACACTAAATATTGTAATTCTACCAGGAGTTCGGTCCTATATACTCTTCTCTTCTCAATCAATCTCCAGTCACTTGACTTTAAATTTTATCTGTATTGGATGACACAAATCTCTCTCTTTCTCCAACCATGAACTAAACATTTATTAAATTTCTAATTCAACATCTCCACTTTGATATTTAATAGACATCTCAATCTTAACATTTCTAAAATGTTTACTTGAGTATATTTATAATGTCAAAGTGAAGGAGGTGATGATAGAGGGGTAATGTTTGAAGACAGAAAAACTAAAACTTATTCCAGATACTAGCTTGGTGGTCCTCAACTTTAGGGTTGGAAAGTGAGAAAATCTCAATTAGAAATCCAGATTTGTAGGCTACATATCCAGAGATCTGCTATGGTAGTTCTAGGCTAAGATCTGGGAATCTGCATCTTAATGTCCTAGGTAATTCTGATGTAGGGATCTAAGCACAACACTTTGGAAAACTTTTTCTTACCTAATGGCTATGGTGGGGTTCCTAATATTGTGCTGCCATCTTGGTTCTCATTACTCAAGGACAAAGCAGGACTAAGTCCTTTCACATATACGACTGGATAGGGCTGGGAAATGTTAGTTGTGTTTCAACTGCACTTAAAATTAGATTTTTTTACCTTTCCCTGTAGGCCAATTTTAGCACAAGAGACATCTGTTAGTTGGACTCACCTATTCTATTTACATAAGGTGGCTCTGAAAAGGTTTTCTGTGACTGAGATCATATAAAAAGAAAGATTGAAGATAACTGTGTAATTTTCTCAGTTCTTCATTCATTTTTCCCTTCCTTATAAATCTGCATTCTCTGATCTTCTGAGCCGCTTCTCTTTCTTAGTGAAATTCTTCACCATCCCCCACTATGGGTTTTTTTTTTGCTTCCCGAATCTTGCAAGCTTTTTTTGCATGTTAATTTTTATTAACATGACTATTTCGATAGCACTATCATGTTAGATACAGTTGCCATGCTACTGAATGTTATAGATTCCTCTTTTTGGTAGAAGAGCCAATCCCTCAGGTGAAAAACCCAGATTCATTCAAGTATGCAGTATGCCTTTCCTGAAACAAGAGACCATCTTTAAATGAGGAGTATTTAAAAAGTCAACTAGGATAAAAATAATATATGTGCTCTATTTCTTAACCCCAAGGTGACCATGTCATTTTTGCTCTTCACAATGTCAAACTCAGTCCTTTAATAGGGGAGGGAGGAAACTTCACCTGTAGTATAGAAATGCTGTAGGACACTACAGTATCATTTAGTGAATTACTTTTAGTAAAACACTAAACAAACATTTGTGGTCAGAAAGTTAATATACATCTAAAATATTTTAGCACTAGTCTCCATTAATAAAACTGCAATAGGGCTTCCCTGGTGGCGCAGTGGTTGAGAGTCCGCCTGCTGATGCAGGGGACACGGGTTCGTGCCCCGGTCTGGAAGGATCCCATGTGCCGCGGAGCGACTGGGCCTGTGAGCCGTGGCACTAAGCCTGCGCCTCCGGAGCCTGTGCTCCGCAACAGGAGAGGCCACAACAGTGAGAGGCCCGCGTACCGCAAAAAAAAAACAAACAAAAACTGCAAGAATATTAACAGTGAAGGATCATATTCATTTACATATGTTCCTAATGACAATGTCATTTCCAAATCTGAGGAACTCTTATTTCATTCAGAGAAACAAAGTTTACAGTCATTTCAAGGTGACACTGTCCAATCATCATCTTTGGCAAATTATGGTAGCTTGATTTTTTTTTAAAAAAAAATTACAGTCAATTCAGCGTGCTCAGGATTGAAGACATGAGGACTAGTTTCTCTTGGGTTGGCCAAAAATTTCGTTCGGGTTTTCTGTAACACCTTAAGGAAAAACCCGAATGAACTTTTTGGCCAACCCAATATGACTATCTCAGAATTCACGTGAAATGTATTTGTGATTTGAATGCTGTAAAAGCCTAAAGTCCCTGGGACCCAGTGATTCCCAAACTATTATATCATGATGAAAGCACTTGAGCTGACTGAAAAAATAACCTGTCTTCCTATCTCTAAGTGAAATTTGACAGCATACTGGTAAGACAGGATTGCTGAAGGTGCTAGAAATATATACTGGTCACAGAGGCTTGATGGATGGAAAAAGCTGTAAAAACTAGCAATTCCTCTACTATAAATATTCAGTAAGAATTCTAGGCACCCCAGAATTCTTATAAAAGGAGGGAAGTAATCTTCTAAGGACAGCACTTGTACAGCGGTTGTTGCCATAGGCATACCCAGGGGAAATCTGTGGTGCCTAGGGTCGCTAGGACAGTGTGGGTGGCATTACTACGTTGTGATCTGTTCAATCTGCTTATCATCTTATACAGAAGGTCTTAAACTTACTTTTCTAATTGGTGTTTGACCTAGTGATATTCTTTTGACTCACATGTGTATGTTACCTGTTTCCTCCTGTGGCCAATGACAAATAGGAAAAAGTTATTCAAGTCAGTGGATATTTACCTAACAGAAGAAATAAAGGAGCATGAACTACTTTATCTAGATGGCCATATTACTAAGTAAGAAGGAGAGAATGGATATCATTACACAACTGGAAGTTGCTACCACAATGCGTATACTCAGATTCCTTCCCTTAGTCAGCTTAAAATAGTCTATAAGTATCTTAAAAATTGCACGTAGTTGATTATAAGTAGGATAAAAGAAGTATAAAATAAGAATTGTGTGAAATGCTATTGATTAAAGGGAAGAAAGCTTGAATATGATATAAATGGTTGTCATTTGAGGATCAGTTAGGACATCCAAGAAGAGATGCTCAATGGGGTATTACGACCATGAGCTTAGATAAAGGAGGAAATTCCTAACTAAAAGAGGCATTAGAATATCTTTTAAATAGAACTTTTTTGACTATACCCACTTCTGTCCACCCAAAGTCTCTGAGATGACTCCATACCACCAAGTGTGTTCTCATTGTCGGGGATAATGGAGCAGGGACAAAAATGGAGATGAACTGATCTAAATCCTTCACAAGCTTAAAGCTTCCTAAGAACGGGTAATTCTCTTTATCAGATATTCTATTCAACTTACTGAATAAGGTCTTTGATTTTCGTTTCTGTTTCTTCCCCCTTTCAGGGTGCCTTTCAAGAAATAATGATCACTTTTTGGCAATTCATCAGAAGAAGAGTGGGAAGCCAGCTTTCATTTATCACCATTCACAAGACATTGAGAAGAGCCTGGATATAGCTCCACAAAACATACAGAAACATAGCTACCATTCCTCTTCTAAAGGTCAAATAAGCAAACGCCACCAAATTGTTAATTCAGCATTTCCTAGACCTGCATATGACCCATCTCTCAATCTACTGGCCATGGCTGGTCAAGACCTTGAAGTGGAAAACCTGCCAATCCCAGCAGCAAATGTGATTGTGGTGGTAAGTACTGCATTTAACTGATACTCATCTGATGGTTTCCTCTGTGGTTGATACTTTAAAACAAACAAACAAACAAAACCTAATGGTGAATAGTTATCATTGGATCTCAATGACTATTTACCATAGCACTTCTTATTCTCTGGTATTTCTTTTTTGTTACTTGATTATTATCTGTTGGCTTCCTCTTGAACAGTAAGCCCATAAAATAAGAAACCTTGTCTGTATCTTCTCTACACAGCACAATGCAAGGTGCATAATAGGTGTTTAATAATTTGAACAAAAAATTGCTTCAGGAAGTCCTTACAGTTATGTTGGATCATATCCTATGGAGCCTCCTGACTTCTGTGATAATCTGTTCTAAGCAGATAGGCCTGAGTCTCAGTTTATGTAAATAAATAGTACTTATTAAAGACCTTCTGGTCACTTGACTCAAATTACAAGAAATGAAGAGACCCTGAAAGGGAGAGAGTGATGTACAGGGAGGAGAGTTTTATATAACTGGAGTAGATAAGATGGTTTGGAAGTAATTGATGGATAATATTCCAATATCACTGAACAAGCATCACCTTTTATTAATCAAGGTGATGTAATGGGTCCATTTTTGTATTCTTAGGGTATGTAACCAGGCCAGAGGTTCCCAATTTGTGGACGTATCATAGTTTAAACACATGCTAAGGTTGACACACTGTTTGGACTATAGTCCCTCTCGAGTTTAAAATTACAATAGGAGGATCCACATTAAAACTACAAGTCAGTAACTAAATGGTTGTTAATTGCATTTCTGCCCCCAACCATAACCAAATATGTTGACTTTTAAGGCAGGATGATTCAATGAAACCATGTTTGCATTTTGGCAACCTCTCTATAAACCTAATGTAATTAAAATTAATAAGCTTTTTCCCTTTTATTTATTTTTTTAATCTACTACATATAGGACACTTAGTATTGAGAATCAAAGATCCATTCATTGATGTTTTCAACTAGCATCCATTCAATATTTATTATGATCTGCCCATCATTCGGGGTATCTAGAAATACCCATCATTTGGGGCATCCACAAGTGCAATGGAGTCTCTAGTTTTGCTTGGGAAATGTCTGGGGAGAAATGTTGGTAAGCCAATAAAAATCATAAATAGAGAACATAAGATGAGCTGTTGTTATGAGAAAATATGTGGGTGATTTGGCCTCCTGAAATACTTGAACAAATTTTCTGCATTTACACGAGTAACAGATGTTCTGAAGGTGAAAGCCATGCACTGTGTCTATTGAGTGAAGACAAATGATGTTAATAATGTTGCTGTATCTGGATATGCCTGTGCTAATGCTCAGGCTCAGGAGAGATATTTCCTCTATTGACCATCATCCACCCATAGTCATCAACTCCTAAAGTCGCTGTGAATTACGGTTCAAGAGGTTTGTTCTATCTTATAATGTCATGTACTGTCTAGTTAATTTAATATTATGGAGAATAAAAGGCATCAGTGAGGAACTCTGGCAGGTCCTTTCACTTTTAGCTCATTTGTGGTTTGGAGATTCATGAAGAAGTTGTGCTTTTTCTTTTGGGTGAGGATGACATGAAGGCAATGGGCGATTTTGTGGCTTAGCCTTCCCTAACCTCTCTTGATCTAGTCTCTAATGGTGCCATGGCGCTGGTGGCTTGCAACAACCATTGCTAGTGCTAATGTTTCCTGTAATCCACTTACATTACTTATGCACATGGTGATTTAGTAGGAAAACCAGGGAAGTGGAGTTATTTTTAAATAAATCAATAATTTTCAGCTTACTCGAAAAAAGCAGAGGGTCAGCATTTAACCAAGTATCAGCGGGTTTGAAGGTTCATGCTTTACAGAAAAGAGATTTAGGAATAGAACGTACATGATGAAAGGGAGATATTTCAGCTGCTAAATGAATTTGGTTGAGTAATTGATATGTGTTTGCATACGTGTGTGTGTGTGTAATATATGGTACCAAAAGAATTCTTGTGGTACCAAAGAATTATTTTGTGGCTTCATTTATACCAAAATGAGCAGTATTAATGAGTATCCATTTCCTGAATTGGGGAAATTATTGTGATTTTCTTTTAGCCAGAGTAAAAAGCCACTCCCAACTTCCAAAATATACAAGTACATAACTTTTAAATCTTCCTAGCTCAGAGGAGAGATCAGTTGTTTCTTTCTCTCTCACTTGTTTCTGACATCATCAAAACCATGAGTTTTAAAATTAAAAACTTAACAGGAACATGAAAGATGCATGTATCCCTCCTCCTTTCCTGATTCCAAGTTTCTGGCACAAAGCATTTCATAAGAACATTTGTCCACAAATGAATTTTTTCCTTTATCTTCTTTCTTTTAGAGTCAGGAAAATATGCAGTTTATTTATTCCAAGGAGAGGACAGCACAATTAGAATGTTTATCCCAAAGCATTCTAATTATATTCCAGAGGTTCAATTAAGAAGCTGTTATTAAGATTTTTGTACAAATGCAATATACAGGGAATATGAATGTCCTCAAGGTCAAGGCTGTGGTAGGAGAAAAAAAATGGCTTTAACCAAATGAGTGCTGAGAATTCCATCAATATACATCAGGCCACAAGGCTACCACTTTAGGAAGGAGGGAACCCCGGGGTGTGAGGGAAAATGGTAGAGTGGAAGCAGATGCAGGCTATTCCAGTTCAGCAAGTTCAGCATAGGTTGCTGGGTGAAGAACATTTTAGCTTGGGCAAAGTATGAGAGACCTGGGGAGGCGAAAATCTCCCAGAGATCTCCATCTCAATACCAGCACCCAGCTTCACTCAACGACCAGCAAGCTACAGTGCTGGACATCCTATGCCAAACAACTAGCGAGACAGGAACACAACCCCACCCATTAGCAGAGGGGCTGCCTAAAATCATAATAAGTCCACAGACACCCCAAAACACACCACCAAACGTGGACTTGCCCACAAGAAAGACAAGATCCAGCCTCATCCACCAGAACACAGGCACTAGTGCCCTCCACCAGGAAGCCTACACAACCCACTGAACCAACCTTAGCCACTGGGGACAGACACCAAAAACAATGGGAACTACGAACATGCAGTCTGCAAAAACGGGACCCCAAACACAGTAAGATAAGCAAAATGAGAAGACAGAAAAACACACAGCAGATGAAAGAGCAAGATAAAAACCCACCAGACCTAACAAATGAAGAGGAAATAGGCAGTCTACCTGAAAAAGAATTCAGAGTAATGATAGTAAAGATGATCCACAATCTTGGAAATAGAATGGAGAAAATACAAGAAATATTTAACAAGGACCTAGAAGAACTAAAGAGCAAACAAACAACGATGAACAACACAATAAATGAAATTAAAAATACTTTAGAAGGGATCAATAGCAGAATAACTGAGGCAGAAGAACAGATAAGTGACCTGAAAGGTAAAATAGTGGAAATAACTACTGCAGAGCAGAATAAAGAAAAAAGAATGAAAAGAACTGAGGACAGTCTCAGAGACCTCTGGGACAACATTAAACACACCAACATTCGAATTATAGGGGTTCCAGAAGAAGAAGAGAAAAAGAAAGGGACTGAGAAACTATTTGAAGAGATTATAGTTGCAAACTTCCCTAATATGGGAAAGGAAATAGTTAATCAAGTCCAGGAAGCACAGAAAGTCCCATACAGGATAAATCCAAGGAGAAATACGCCAAGACACATATTAATCAAACTGTCAAAAATTAAATACAAAGAAAACATATTAAAAGCAGCAAGGGAAAAACAACAAATAACACACAAGGGAATCCCCATAAGGTTAACAGCTGATCTTTCAGCAGAAACTCTGCAAGCCAGAGGGACTGGCAGGACATATTTAAAGTGATGAAGGAGAAAAACCGAGAGAACTGGGGAATAGGTAGGCTTTGGAATATAAAGGATGGGGAGATTGTGGATTAGTCCTTTCCTTGAAGGAAGGAAAATAAAGGGAAGGAATAGGAGGAAAGGTGGAAGAAGAGGAGGAGGAGGAGAAAGGAAAGGGGAGGAGAAGGACGGGAGGGAAGGGAAGGGGGAAAGGGAAGGGAAGGGGACAGGAGAGGAAGGAGTGGAGGGATGGAGGGAGGGAAGGAGGGAAGAGAGGGAGAAGGAGAAAGGAGAGAAAAGAGAAGATAGAGTGGCAGTTTTGGGGGCAGTGGGAAGACTTCTGTGAGCACATGAGAAGATGATGGGGAGTCTCCAAGAGCCTGAGATGGTCGCTGTGAGATTCCTAGAATCCTGAAGCTTCTTGTCTTGCTCACCACTCACCCAGACCATCACCCAGACAGACATTCCCTTGTTTTTTGACACAAAACATTCTTTGAAAAGATTTTTATCAAGTGGTTGATTTCAAAGACCATTAAAGCCAAAAGCTCTGGATAACTCTGTGTTTCAGTTACATCCTGAGCTCTGGTTTATGCCTCTCCTCAACTTGGTTCTGCTGTTGACCAAGTTTTTGAGTTTCATCTTGCAGGTAAACAGATAATTCCTAGATGTGGTTTGAAGGGCTTTGAAAGTCTTGCCTTCTCATTTCTTTGCTACAGTAAATAAATTTTGTAGCATTTAGTGTGTTATGTGATGTGCATAAATAATTGTTTTTAATAGACAAATTAGTTTAATCATAATTTTGTATTAGTATAGTGAATGTCCCAAAAGGTGAGTTTAAGCTGTATAACTACCCCTGGAATTCTTCCATGTCAGGGAAGGCTTAATGGTAAAGAATATTTTGTAGCAAGTGACAAGAACCCAATCAAAACTAAAGAACATTTCATGGTTCAAATAACAACACTTCTGTAGTATATCTAGCTTTAGGTGTAGTTTGATCAAGGGCTCAAATAATTGGCCAGGATCAATCTCCCATCTCTGCTTTCCATGGAGTGACTTTATTCTCAGACTGATTCTTTTTCATCTTATCATGGTTTCCTGAAACTCCTGGAGTTTTATCCTTGGAGGTTCATATTCAGTGGGAAAGAATGAGTCTTTCACAACTGTCAATAATATCCTGAGCATCCCTATAGACCAATTTAAGTTACTTACTTACTTCATCCCTGAACAGTTTGTGGCCAGGTGGTAAAATAAGGCAAATTATCTCAAACCTAAACCATATGCCTTACCCCGAGAGCATCCCTAAAAACCCATAATCTGTTTATGAGAGGGGAGGTTACCTGAATAAAAATTGGGACACTATTAACAACCAAAGGCAGAATAGACACCAGATAGCAGCTAAATGTATGCTAAAGCAGAGATCTAGACTGTAGTTTTTACTAAGACATGATAGCCCCTTCAAGAAATAATGAGGATATGACAGCTTACAACTTGGCCTCAAGAATATGATTCTTGTACAAAAACAGGGTGACTAAAGTCATACTCTAAACTCTCTGACAGTGGCCCAAAAAGGCAGCAGATTCACTCTGACACCGGAGAAAATTAAGGTACCTGGGCTGTGTCCTAACACCCAGACTATTTGCCTATGAGGACTGTGATTTAGGGCACTCTGTTGGACCCAGGATATTTTATCCCAAGAATGTTTCAAATTTGTGAAAACCACTGTAACCTGTATACTTCTTGATAGTGACTGCTTATGTGGTGGGGACCAGAAAAGCTACATTAGTACATAGGCTAAGTGAGTTGCTTGTGGTGGGCAAACTCACAGAACATGGGAAGCAAATGCTTTGGGAAAATTATGAATTATTATGTGTCAAGGGTTTCGGGGCCATATAGTAAATACCAAGTCCAAAATACTACATGGATATAAGACACAAGTCTACTGCAGTGTAGGATGTGACTCTGATGCCTTCCAATGCTGTCCTGGGACACTAGACCCAAGTTCCTGGAAGGAATGAATATAAAAGCCTGAGAGAGAAAAAAAAAAAAAAAGCCTGAGAGAGAGAAAAAAAAAAAATCCTGAGAGAAAAATCTATGCCATGTTTTTATATGGTAGTACTTTTATTAAAACAATCAAATATGTAGTTCTTTTCCTTGATTTTCAAATAAATGTAGTTACGTCTACCTTGAAAATGGCATTTTTTTCTGTAGACCCTACCACCTTATCATTTTGGATTTGGTCTGTGTATTTGTCTGTTGTTGCATAACATATTACCTCAACATCTAGCAGCTCTAAACAAGGACTATTTATTATTTCACATAGTTTCTGAAGGTCAGGAATCTGGGAGCAGATTAGTTGTGTAGTTCTGCCTCAGGGCTTACTGCAGTCAAGCTGTCAGGCAGGGCTAAGTCTTTGAAGACTTGACTAAGCTGAAGGATTCACTTCCAAGCTCGCTCACATGGCTATTGGCAGGAGGCTTCAGTCCCTCAACACGTGGACCTCTCCACAGGACTGCTCAGACATGGCTTCCCCCAGAATATGTGAGGAGAGAGAGACACCACAGTGCCATGTATGAGCTCGTCTTCAAGTCACACACCATCATTTCCACTGTATTCTATTCATTAGAAATGAGTTGCTAGGTCTCGCCCACACTCATGGGGAGGGGACTGCAGAGGGCATGAATACCAGGAGGCAGGGATCATTGGGGACTATCTTGGAGTTTAGGTGTCACAGTCTTCAAAGCAAAATTGGAGAATCTTTGTATGATGCCATTGCTTGTTATGCACTTCTACCTATAAAGTTCAGGGAACATGAGGATTTAAGGACCTCGTGTAAACTTCAGGAGAGGTAGCTGTGTGCTGAAACCATATGGCTACTGAAATTGCATCGTATATTGTAAAGGTGGAAGAAATTGTGTCAACAAAGAACCTTTGAGCATTAAAAAAACAGCCCCTCATGATTAGATGACGATTTACAGACAAAAAAAATCAAGGCCCCAAATCAATAACTTTCTCCAGGTTAATCGCTTAATAAAAAGTGCTAGAGGCAGATCAGCTCTGTGCTTTGCCATGACATAGAGGAATGGGATAGGGAGGGTGGAAGGGAGATACAAGACGGAGGGTGTATGGGGATATATGCCTACGTATAGCTGATTCACTTTGTTATACAGCAGCAACTAACACACCATAGTACAGCAATTATACTCCAATAAAGATGTTAAAAAATAAATTAGTAGAGTCGGGGATCCAAAAAAAAAAAAAGTGCTAGAGGCAGAATTCAGATTCAGATTTGTGTGACTTCAAAACTCAAACATGTTAATTTTTAATGTAATTTTTAATGTAAGTTAATTTTTTGGTTTGCTTTGGGAAAGTATTGTAAATTTTCCCAACAGAAAATTTAACTTCATGAATTATATTCTATTTAAGCTAATGATAATGTAAATTCTCATGCTCTGAACATACAGTCATCGATAGCTAGGTGTTCATGTTGGAGCCAGAGGTTAAAATGTGAAAGACCTGTAATGGCCATCCTATAGATCACCATAAAAAATGAATTATAATGTCAAATTAGATTTCACTTTAAGAAAGTCTAGAAGAAGAAATTCTGTAATCTACTTCAGGTATCTGGTTAACTTTCTACTCTTTTCTTAACCTAAAGGCTTAATGTTAAACTATAAGAGCTTCTTACATAATCACCTTTCTTTTTAAGTCCCAAACGTTTGCATTTTGGAAAACTTTGTGCTTAGATTCTCCAGATATTATTGTACCCCTGCAAAATCATCTTGAAGTAGAAATTCCATTCTTGAGCTTGGCATCCTGACAGTCACAACTGTCACCATCTGTTGCTTTTCTACATTTCTAGCTACTAAAGCAGCAAGGAGGATGCTGGAACACATTCTGGAAAGCTAGAGGTCAAGCTTAGGCAATGTCTATGTGAAGTTTCAACACTGGACCACGTAGTACATCTGTTTGTTTTGCATAATTAGACTCAACATTAGGATGATTGATGTCTTAAGAGAGCTGGTTTAATGATCATACTAATTGGACATTGGATATTTAGTAATGTTTTTATTTTAACTCCAAAAGGAATATATTTTCATAGAGTTTCAGAATATTTAGAAATATAGCAAAGGAAAAGGAGGAAGTAAAAATAATCCTTAACTGTTAGATAACAATGTCATCTTGATATATGTATCTATATGGTCTTTTATATATATGTGAATGTAGACCGTTTTTTATAAAAATATGCAATCTGCATGCATAAGGTTTTATAGTTTTTTTTACTTAGTTTATATTATGGACACTTCTCCATGTCATTAACTATCGTTATATAGCATCACTTTTATGAGCTGCTAAAAATTCCATTGTGTAATAGATTTTACAGTTCTTTGTATTGACATATTCCCAACACATTCAGTAAGTTAAGGCAACTAATTCTGAGAAGGAGAAATAAATGTTGAATATATCAAATAGAGTATTTTTTTTCATTGCAACTACCTACTTAATAATATTGAGAGAATTAGGGAGCTTATCTTAAGGGAAACTACTTTCTTTATGAACTCTCTATATAATTGTAATATGGTATCTGTTTTTTTGCACTTGGCCAAATTATGCGTGTTCCATAGACCTTAAATCTCAAGCAAGGGAAATATTTAAAGCAGCCAAAGAAATTAGCAGGACAAAAAAAGGATGTTCTGTTAAGAGCATATTGTATTTCAGGACTTTTCATTGAAGAAGATGGAAAGTACTGTGTCTCATTACGTTAGACCTTAAAAACTCTTCTTTTAGTCCAAACTTTTCACAATAATGTGTAAACAAATGGAGTCTGCAGATAAACAAAGAGGATATCTTTTCTTTGGAGCAAATATTTACTTGTCCAAAAATTACCTTTGGTTTGCTAGTTGTTAAGAACTGTTCTTTTGCACCCTCTGTGAATGACTTTGTACCTCTTTCTTTCTTTCCTTCTTTCTCGGTTCCTCTCTAATCATAAATACCTATAAATCCTTCTTAGTTTTTTGTTGTTTTTTTTACTGTACAATGCTATATTTAAAATCTAACTACCAATGGATAATTAAACTGGGCTTTCTGGGCATCTGGCCTTGCCAGTGCAGGATGGGATTGGCACCATTCAGCAAATGACTTAGTTTTCTCAGGATGATCCCTGTAACTCAGATGGTAGAAATAGTTTGTTCCTTTCTCTTGTTTTAAGAAAACATAGGAGCTAAAAGTCTCTGGAAGGTTGTCTCCCTAAGCAAAGTTATGAAGCTTACTCATTGGTAACTTTTATCTTTAGTAATGAGCACAGCACAGCTGCTGCTTCATACCATGGCTGACCACGTGGCCGCCCAGGAATCACAGGTTCTTATCCCCTGCCCTTTCATCCTTTTTCTTCCCAAACCACATGTTTTCGTGAACCAGAACTGTTATAGCAAATTCCACTTCTAACACCAAAAAGCAAAGGAAGAATTCCTCCTGTGTTTCTCCTCTACTCTCTACATTACTCTCAATACTTCACTCATGACATTTCTGGCCACCAAATGTGAAGAGGGGGCGAATTGCCATACCAAGCAATTCTGCGACACCAGCTGGGTATCCCACAATTTAATTCAGTTCTGACACTATCTACTTGGAGAGAGCATCAGATTCCACAGGTTAAGGGCTCAGTCCTATAAGACTGCCCCCCGCTTCCATTCAGGTGCCAATCACAAATCCAGGTTGTTACCTGTGTTTCTGATCAACTGGCTATAAACTGGAGTTCCCACGACCCCTTTATTGGGTTTAATTAATTTGCTGGAGTGGCTCACAGAGCTCAGGATAGCAGTTTACTCACTAGATTACCAGTTTATTATAAAAAATATAACTTGGGAAAAGGCAGACGGAAAGATGCAAAGGGCAAGTTATGTGAGACGGGACACAGCACTCCCCTGCCCTCTCTGGGTGAGCCACTCTCCAAGCACCTCCACCAACCTGGAATCTCTCCAAACCCTGTTCTTTTGGGGTTTTATAGAGGCTTCATTACATAGGCATGATTGATTAAATCATTGGTCATTGGTAATGGATTCAACCTCCAACCCTTCTCCCTTCCCTAGAGGCTGGGGGATTGGACTGAAAATTCTGTCCCTCTCATCATTAGGTTATTTCTCCTGGCAACGTGCCCTCATCTTTAGGGGGATGGGTGGTCCAAAAGTCACCTCATTAACATAAAGTCAGGTGTGGGTGAAAGGGCTTGTTATGAATAACAAAACATACCCCTTTCGCCTTCATGACTTGCGTTAGTTCAGGAACTGGGAACAAAACTAAATTAAGAAAGATGTTTCCATTGCTCTTATGTAGGAAACTATGAGGTGCCAGGAACTGTGGATGAAGACCAAAATATTTTTTCTTATTATACATCACAATATCACAGCACCTTAGCCATTTATCATTGTGTTTTCATAGAGGAGATGGGTCATTATCTTGTACTTTATACATTTTCCAAATTTTCTTTTTGAAGTATGAAAGTATAATCCAGCCATTATTCATAGCCCAAGTTGCTTCTTTCCTTACCTCTCTGCTACATTTGGACCACCTGAATCCAGAAAAATAAATCAAGAGGACATCATCAACTTTACATATCTTTCAATTTAGCCTACATTTTCATATGATTTAGTCATTTAACTGAAACAGTAAGTTAGCAACAGAAAACTTCAAGAAACAAGAAGCAAAAAGACCTACTTTTGAGGGATAGGCCAGATGTTCACAGACAGTTCCTAAGATTGCAGGGAGCGATGTTTGTGAGATTTGTTTGCCCCCCTTTCTGGAAATGACAGCCATGTGATACAAATTCCAAGAGAGCCGGAAGGACTTAGAGAACACTGAGCATACGACTTAAGACAATCAGGGCTAACAACAGTCTTAATCCCAGATTTCCTGGATTGCGTTTATGAATGTCGTTCATTTATTCTGAATATCTTGGGGCTCTCTATGTGTTCGTGTGTCTGTAGTTCAAAAGCCTCCTAATTTTCTAATAATGGGAGCATTATTGACCTAGTGAAGCTGCACTGTTTAAGAATTTGACTACTTTTCCTGCCTGAAAACATGACAACTAGAATTAGGTGTTTAACCAGAACAAGTTAACATGTGGTTCTTTGTGCTTTAAGCCATTAAGTTGCTTAGAACTGGTCTGGTTTTTTTGTTGTTTTGGTTTGGTTTTTTGTGGTACGCGGGCCTCTCACTGTTGTGGCCTCTCACTGTTGTGGCCTCTCCCGTTGTGGAGCACAGGCTCCGGACGCGCAGGCTCAGCGGCCATGGCTCACGGGCCCAGCCGCTCCGCGGCATGTGGGATCTTCCCGGACAGGGGCATGAACCCGTGTCCCCTGCATCGGCAGGCGGACTCTCAACCACTGCGCCACCAGGGAAGCCCCTGGTCCATTTTTTAAATAGGAATTATTGGGCAGCAAATAGCAAAATCTGTATGGAATAGGCCTCTATGCAAATTCTTTGAAAGTAGACTTTTAGAAATAAGCAATCATTTTTTTATGGGCAAATGAATGTCGTAAAATTTCTTCATGTATGACAAGTAATGGTATCATCTTTATTCTTAAACATAATTTTTAAAATTACAAGATCAACTGAATAAAATCAAATCTATGCCAAGCTGGATTATGAAAAATAGCCAAGTTATAGAAAACAATATATTTCTGGTGAGTAACTAGTATAGATAAATCATGGAGACTGGAGAAGGAACTGAGAATAAGTAGGGGCAACTGGATCCTCAGACATGCAAAAGGTTTGATGAACACCTAATACTTGCTCCTTGAAACATTCATTCATTCAGAAATATCATTGAGTACCTCCTATGTCTTAGGCAGTAAAGTAGGCTCTGGTGATACAAGAGTGGCAAGATAAACAAGATCATTGCAGCTGTGTAGTTCACGTTCTGATAGGAGAAAGACAGTAAAATAAGTCGAGCAACTGAAGATATTTCAGATGGTGGTAAGTGCAATGAAGAAAACAAAATGAAATTATGTGGCAGAGAGGAAGTGGTGGGGACTCTATTAGATTGGATATTGAGGGGTTCTATTGTATATTCAGGGATACTTAGGGATTGGATCAAGGTATAGCTCCCAAATGGAAGCTGTGTGGTAGAAGCATAACTCTGGAGTCAGCGGAACTGTGTTGGAATCCCAAATGAGGTACTTATTAATTGTGTTTCCTTCAGGGACTTACTTAACATCTCTGTATTTCATTTTCCTCATTTGTAAAAAAAAAAAATGATACTAATAATACTATGATATTCATGTGGGAATTGAATGAGATAAAGCGTTCAAAGCACTTAGCATCATGCCTGACACATAGTAAGATCCTTATAAAAACTGACTATTATTAGCATTATAGGAAACAATGGAAAATAGAGCTTTCTAGTCTTAGTACCAAGAATACTTGTATTTCTCCTGAGCCACTGGCTTATAATTGTATCTTTTAAATGCTGTGAATCATGTTTCCCTCTTTCTCTTGACTGCTGAAAAGCTGAGAGCCAAATCTGTGGTCTACCTCTAGCAAATAGAACTTTACTGAGGGCCTTATTTATTTTGTGAACTAACCTCATTCTTGGCTGGTTGTTTTCTTTTCTTCACTCATTTTCCTTCTAATTCAATTTCTTCATTTCCTTACTTTTTATTCAGTTTTATTTTGTATTATATGTGTTTTTGTAAGCTGCCATAAATCCTTTGTGTAATATATTCTGTCTAAACAAATAGTCACTACAACAAAATAGAAATCAGTATGGACAAGTTGAGTCTGAATGCTACCCAGCAGGAAATCCCCTTCCAAGGAGAATTTGTTTACCCCTTGGGTTTGAAAAAATAAGAAAATATAATTCATATTTTAAAATTACGATGCATATGATGATCTGTTTGGCTCACTGCTCAGCAGGCCCCAACCTCAACCCAGTCCCAATGTCATGGACCAATCTTCATTCCCGTCGTGAGCAGTTTAAGACAGTGGGAACAGAATGGTTTTAGAAGGAGATGTCTGGAGTTCACATGCGTGTTCTGCCACTGACTACCTTTGAGATCTTGGGCAAGTCAGTGAACATTTCTGAGTCTTTGTTCTTCCATTTTAATGACAATTGTAATATCTGACCTGGCTACCTTCTTTGGCTCTTTCGAGGACCCGTGAATGTGTTCTGTAAAGCATAGCACATTGTCATAATGTCAGCCAGCACAGTCATGTTGTCGTTGGTGGTGGTGATGATGGTGATGGTGATAATCAGCAGGTTGTCAGTTTTGTTGCTGATCTACTCTGATCTTGGGGTGAAATCCCAGGACTGTAATGGGCTTCTTGCCTTGCTGTACATACCTAGGAGGTACCCCTCACACTGTAGCTTAAGCCAACAGCATCCCCTGAAGCTGTGCATCACACAGCCCACACAACCACACGTGGTGGCCCTGACTAAAACCCTCCTTAAGTTCCATTGCTAATTACCTGGGTTCTTGACATCACCTTTCTTTCTTGAGTGTCTGCTTTGTTCAACCAACCGGCACTTCAGTTTCTCTGAGCCTGGAAACCTGCCTTATTACTAGTTCTGTCTTTCAACTCGGATGTCACAGCCAGCCCACACCTCTACCTCCTGGTAGCTTTTCATGTTGCCATTGGCCATGTCTTGTGAAACTCCCACCTGCTATTCTTATCTGCTGAAAGCCTAACCATCTCTTCTGTCAGCCAGAATGTCCTAACACCTGCTCCGCGTTCACCTCTTGTCACGCTCCCAGATGCAATGCCTTCTTTTTGCCTAGAATTTTCTGAAGTAAAATAATGTATTAATTGCCGTCAGGATCTTAACACTTGCTGTATTGTCAGTAGTTTCTGTTACAAAAAAAAGACTTTTATTTTTTAAAGGTGTTATTAATCCAAATGCAGACTAACTTGTTGATAACCTAATAATTAATAACCTCATCATTTATTCCCAATTTATTAGGCAAGATCAGGTAATAAGGATTCCACACATATAAACACATACTCTAGGTAATTGAAGCTTACCTTTATAATTATGTAGGGATGTGAATCTTTTAAATTTATATTACACATTTCTTTATTTTAAATGCATATATAGTGTTTTCAATTGTTTTTTAAAAATTGGGTCAGACTCTACAGCTTGCTTTGCTTAATAATAACAGGTCATAGATATACCTTGAAGTCTTTTATATATAAATTTGACTTATTTCTTCTAAACAGAAGACTAATTCTAAATAATTTAAAATTTTGAAGTTTTTATATACCACATTTCTTAAACTATTCCTCAGATTCAGTGTACATTCGGTTGTTCTTTATGTGTTTTGTAATTGCTATGACAAAATTGCTGCAATAAATGTCTTTAATATACACCCTTAGAGAAAAAAGAACATATATACGTATGTGTGTATATAATACGTATGTATATATATTTACACACATATGTGCTTGTACATATAGTATGTACGTAAGTATATATTGTTCATTTATGTATTTTTATATATATGAATAAGAGATTTTCAAAAGAGATTATTTATCCCAAGAGTATTTAATATATTACCAAATTATTATTTTCTGGACAGTTGTAGCAATTCGCCCTCTGACCAGTAATGTATAAAGACACCTGACTGATTCAAAATCTCTCCAGCAGCAGCTGATTGTTGATTCTTTTTCATTTTTGCTGATCTGGGGAGTGGGGGGAAGAACTGCACCTTGTTATTGCTTACATTTGCATTTCTGTGACCATGTAAAAGACTGAGCATCTCTCGTGTGTTGAATATTTGGATTTCCTCTCATGCAATTGCTTATTTGTAACTTGTGTATCAGGTTAATTATCTTTATCTTAACAATTTGTGGAATCTTTGTTTATTGAGCTATAATCCCTTTGTCTGCCATATGGGTTGCATAGATTTATTTCGAGATTCTCATTTCTCTTTTTTTATGGTGTATTTTGCTATACAAAATTTTAATTGTTTTGTGTTCAAACGTTTATATTTGCCTCCTTTTAAAAATAACTTTTTTGTGGCTGTCTCTCTTTTTTCTACTTAACGATATATCATGGTCATTTTTACAAGGCACGTTTAACTCTTTCATTTATCTTTCCCTAGTTTCTTTAGATGTGGATAAGCTTATGCATGCATAGTTCTACATAAGTGAGAAATCATTTTATTGTAATCATTCTTGTTTGTTTTGTGTTTTCCTTCCCCTGTCCTCCTTCCCTTCATCCACTTTATCTTCTTCTGTTGAACGCCCATATTATCCTGGTCTTTCATACTAAGAACCTAATATGTATCCTTTTATTTATTTTCTTCATGCTCATATAATCCACACATACATACATATCCATATATATGCATGATCACACACATATATGTACATGTATACATATACCTATATTGGAATTTTTGTCATTTTATTTTCCACAAAAATGGTATAATATTATAAATACTTCTTTGCTCTTTTTTCCTTTCTGTCCCACTGATACTCATGGAAAACTTTTCTAGTCAATGGTCATACTACTTGATGATGCAGTTATACCATAATTTATTCAACCCTTTCTCTATTCATAGTAACTCACATTGTTTCCACCCTTATTTTTGGCCCTGTGAATAATGTTATAAAAACATCTTTGTACATATGCTGCTACATGCTAGTGCTTTTATTTCTACAGAATAGTTTCCCAAAAGTGATATTGCCAGACTGAAGTAGTATATAGCTGGATTTGTTTCCCAAAGACAGTAGTAATTTGCATTTCTACCAATAAGTACTAAGTAGCCACCCTTCATCTCTATCAGCAGCGATGTTATCAGTATTTTTGTGACTGATAGGTATAAATTTATATCTCATTATTACTTCTAGTTTCTTAAAGAAGCTACCAAGAATAACTTGCCCTTTCTGGATGACGGCAGATCAGTTGATTTCCTTTATTACATTGTGCAATCTGTTAGTTTTGTGAGTTTCCTTACTTCTCTGAATGTCTCTGTCACTGGCTGTACCTGCCTCCACCCTACCTGCTTGGTTGTCTCTGATATGTTTGAAAAGTTTGGACTTTAAAACCAGAGGACAGCATTTGCCCTAAACATTTAAACATCAGCCAATAAACTCTCAGTGAAGACCCAAAGAGTACAGTTTATGAGTTTAGCTTGATACTTCAGTGATTATTCAGTTCTTAAGAAAAATTTGTTTTCAAAAAAATTAGCTAATGAGCAGCAGTTAAAAGGCTGGGGTCTATTATTTATAACCACTGGACACCATTTTCAGTGTGCTTGGGGTATTAATAGCCTCAGAACCCACTTATCACACAGCAAGAAAAATGTATAACCTCAAATCACCAGCTTAGAAAAGGGTGATCACCTCCATCATGACATACTGACAGATTCTTTAATGACAAGCTCTGTTTGTCACTCACTCTCCCTGCATCCTGCCACCATGTCACTGAAATTTACAGACTCTGGTCTTTATACTGTCCTGAGTATTGGTGTCTGGGAACATTTATTTTCTTTCTTACCTCCCCCGACCACGTCCCTGGTATAGTCTCAGGGTAAAGTTGTAGCCTAGACAAATGACCCCAGTAGAAGATAGCGAAGATGGCTCACAAAAGGAGAGAGAATACATGCCGAGTGTGGTCCTGTACACCCAGCACTCTCCCAGGGAATGGAGTCTTTGTCAAAGGATTCCATAGTTTCATGCATAGTCAGAAAATCCTTCGGCTATCTTAAAGACTTTTTTCATTGATCATTTAAATTCCTTTTGCTTTTATTTTATTTTTTATTTTATTTTTTTAACATCTTTATTGGAGTATAATTGCTTTACAATGGTGTGTTAGTTTCTGCTTTACAACAAAATGAATCAGTTATATATATACATATGTTCCCATATCTCTTCCCTCTTGTGTCTCCCTCCCTCCCAATCCCACCCCTCCAGGAGGTCACAAAGCACCGAGCTGATCTCCCTGTGCTACGCGGCTGCTTCCCACTAGCTATCTACCTTACGTTTGGTAGTGTATATATGTCCATGTCTCTCTCTCGCTTTGTCACAGCTTACCCTTCCCCCTCCCCATATCCTCAAGTCCATTCTCTAGTAGGTCTGTGTCTTTATTCCTGCCTTACCCCTAGGTTTGATTTTAGAACCAACAAAGGTGACTTCTGTTCAAGACTAGCCCTCCCATCCAGCTTAACTTCAGGATGAAAATACTCCAAAGAAAATGGGTTTTAAGAATTCTGGTTCCCAAGAAATTAAAAAAACAAAAACAAATAACAAAAAAAAAAGAATTCTGGTTCCTGTGCAATCACTTCTCTTTGTAAATGAAATCACTAGACACCCAGCTCTCCCAGGCATCTTGATTGGCATGCGTTCTGTCAGGGTTGCATCACAATCTAGGCACTGGCAAGAGGAGTAAAGTCTCAAAGCTCAGCTCCACAAGTTGGCGGCCTGATCAATTTACCACACAGTTAAGTCTGGCCTGTTCCCACCACTTGATCTTTAAATTTGCACAAGTACTAGTAGAGGAAGTGGTCTTACACACCACCTACCTGTCTAACTCACTAATTTTTCAGATAGGACCAGAAATAAGAGGTGGCTCACTTGAGACTGAAAGCTCGTCAGGGACTGAAGAATCTTGAACCAGATCACCTGAATCTCAATTTTTCTTATGAAAAATTAGGATATTAATGTCTGTTCCATTTCCCTCACAAGGATTTTGGTGAGGAACAAATGAATCAATGCATATGAAAATACTTTGAAATAATTGTTTTAGGCACCAATGTCAGGTATCATAAAATTGTTTTAAAGTTCAGTGTTGTATTTCTTGTAGTAGGAATCTCTGGATGGATTATAATTTATTATAATTTATTGAGATACTATCTATGAACAAGCCCTCTACCAAACTTATTACATTTAGAGACCTTTATTGTCACACCTCTACCCTTGCCCAAAAAGAATGGAAGAGTTGACTTGTTAGGCATCAGGATGTTTCTGCCATCTTTTTTTCAAAAGACATTTAAGATGGGAAATATGTCATGGAGAAAAGATTTGAACTCAGGCAGACCCTTTCCAGCATCTGTGCACTGAACCCACCTGTCTTCGTGAAGCCTATTTTATGTGCCACTATGACCTTCTATAGAAATAAGAGTAAATATTTTTACAAACATGAAATGAAAACTGTTTCTGAACATAAAGTTATATTTACGGGGCTTCTCTGGTGGCGCAGTCGTTAAGAATCCGCCTGCCAATGCAGAGGACATGGGTTCGAGCCCTGGTCCGTGAAGATCCCACATGCCACGGAGCAACTAAGCCCGTGTGCCGCGACTACTGAAGCCCGCACACCTAGAGCCCAAGCTCCGCAACAAGAGAAGCCACCGCAATGAGAAGCCTGCATGCCGCAATGAAGAGTAGCCCCTCTCGCCGCAACCAGAGAAAGCCCGCGCACAGCAATGAAGACCCAACGCAGACAAAAAAAAAAAAAAGTCTATTTACATCCACATTATAAATGACCTTTAAAAACTAGAGTGAACTTAAAAAAAAATTACATATCACTTCAATTCTGTTCATGGTCTTTATGAAAAATCTATATGAGTTCAAAGTTAAAAAGTCAGGTTATTCAATTTATTTCCATGGGCTTTTGTTCAGAAAGATGAAATCTATGTTTTCAAAAATAAGTTTAAAAGAGCCACTCTGAAAGCTCGTATTGTTACTTCTCTGAATTCTTTCAGGTTTCTCCACTGACCATTATTATTCTCTTTATGAAAATGAGGCCAAGGTGTGATATGAAGTGAAGAGAGATCCCTGCCCCCAAATATATATACTCTGTCACAGCCTACATTTCCACCAGTAGAGGATAATTTAATAATGGCACTGAATTTCCAGGATATCTGGGGTGAATAAATTCTTGATATCTAGTAATACTCAGGTACTGAGATATTCCCCATATAAATTTTCCAAATATTGCCACCAAATTGTTTACTTCTGTAGCATGCCTTATTGATCCTGGCATGATGATGTGTATTGCTATACATGAGGGGCTGTAGATCCCTAGCCTTGTCCTAAAGGAATAAATGAGTCTTCAAATAACATAATCTTGCCCACAAAGAGAGTGATCTAGGCCTGGAATATTCTTTAAGTTGGGCTAAATCAGGCCTGGGGTTAGTGGAGATCTGAAGACTCAGAGTGGGAAGCACAGGGTGTGGACACCTAAGAGGTGGCAGTGAGGGTGATTTGATGTAGGGATGGCTCTGAAGACAAACAGCTCCTACATCCTTCTTTTCCCTCAGGCTGAGTTTGGCACTGTTGACTTTTTTAGCAAAGTATCCATTAGTCAGAGGGGTCATATGCTCCAGGTCTGTGAACTGAAGTCAGCCCACAGATGAGTCTGTTGGCTCCGGGGATGTGATGGAAATCCCAGGGGAAGGCCTTCAAGCAGGGCCTACAACTCAGTCTGTACTAGCCCTGCAGATGGTACATCCTTCTTCCTTTACTCCTTGGGTTTCCTGCCTGGCTCCTGAAATCTTTTGAGTTTGTGACATTGTTTTTGGATTTCAAAATCCACCGAACCTCTATATTCCAAGTGTTGGCTGTATTTTTAATCCATTCCAAAATTTGTTCACGTCCTTTGCCTGTTTTTTTAGGATCAAATCTGTGAATTCACACCACTTTACATATCCTCTGATCAGTTAATGCAATAAACCTTGAAAACCTTGGTGCAAATGTCACTATGAATCTTTGCAAAGCCTAAAGGCTGCTGAATGCTATAAGCACATAGTTGGAAGCTGCGATAATTAAGCTCTTCTTTAACAAGCTCTAGTAACACACTGTGTGTATTGTACATGATGGTTGTCAGGATGGCTTAAGCATGGTGGACTTTTCTAGAAGCCTCTCATTCTTCTGACATTCTAGTGACAGGAGGTTGTATTGTAAATGTACCATTTTCACAGTGTCAGAAGCATCTGTTCTCCCTCTGTGTTTGAGGGAATAGAGTACGAAGATCAGAATGAAAGATTTTTGTTGTTGTTTCCATTGAGCTGCCCATGTACTAAGGATATGTAGAAAACTCAACCTTGTGATAATGTTGAATCTAGAGAATATAGGGTAACAATAAAGGAATTACCATGTATTGTGTTCCCACTGTTCATAAGACACTATGGGAGAGGCTTTTCATCCCTCTAGTTCATAATTCTATGTCATATTATTATTCTCATTTTACAGATAATGACATCAAGGCTCACAGAGGTTGTCACCCAGAAAGTAGCTCGTTTGATTTTTAAAGATAGTGTTTTTTCCACCATATGGCTCTGCATCCCCTCTCATCTGTGGGCTTTGGGAAAGGTCTGGTCAGGACTGGAGATGATTGGTAGCTGTTCTCCTGGGGCCCTAGCAAGAGGAGAATTATCTGTGCAAGGAAAGTCAAGGGCCTTCTAATAGATAGTAGGTTCCCTTGGTGCCAGGAAGCTCTGGAATTCATGGCCTGAGTCTGTGATAAAGTTCCCTCTCTAACTCTCCCACAGCTTTCTCTCTGGACCGGAAGAGGATGCCCGACTCTTTGGGAAGTTCTGTGTTGCTGTATTAGTTTCCTATGGCTGCTGCAGCAAATCTCCATAAACATAATGGCTTAGAACAACACACTTGTATCATCATATAATTCTGGAGGTCAGAAGTCTAAAATAAGTCTCACTGGGCTAAAGTCAGGGAATCTACAGGGCTGGTTCCTTCCAGAGGCTCTAGGGGAGAAATGGTTCCTTCCCTTTTCCAACTTCTAGAGGCCACCTGCGTTCCTTGGCTAATGGCCTTCTTCTAGCAATGGCTTCCTTCTGACCCAGCCATCCATCATCATATTTCCTTCAACTCTCTCTGACTCTGACCCTCCTACCTTTATCTTATAAGAACTCTTGTGATGACACTGGGCCCACCTGGAAAACCCAGGATAATCTCCCATCTCAAGATACTGAACTTAATCACATCTGCAGAGACCCTCTTGCCCTGTAACATCACATTCATAGGAGGAAGATGTTGACATCGTTGGGGGCCTATTATTCAGCATACCACAGTCACTGATCCTGGTGATTTCTCCATTGGTAATGATAGCCCACTTCGGGCAGCTCAGGACTGCCCCAGCATCTCCTGAGACACCGCATTCAGAGTTTCCCTCACGTGTCCCTCCTCAAGGCAAGAGTGTGAGTGGCAATGCCAATTTGTGCTTCTCGCTGTCAAACAGGACTTTCAATTTGGTAGACCTCAATCTGGATGCAGCCCACAGATAAATTTTGAATACACTTCAGTGCATTTTTTCTTAAGTTGGGGGTTTTATACAAAAATTGGCATTTCAAGTATTTCTTTAAAAATTGGGATAACCCAGCAATCCCACTCCTGGGCATATATCTGGAGAAAACCGTAATTCTAAAAGATACATGTACCCCAATGTTCATTGCAGCACTATTCACAATAGCCAGGACATGGAAGCAACCTACATGTCCATCAGCAGAGGACTGGATAAAGATGTGGTACATATATACAATGGAATATTACTCAGCCATAAAAAAAGATCAAAATAATGCCATTTGTAGCAACATGGATGGACCTAGAGATGCTCATACTGAGTGAAATAAGTCAGACAGAGAAAGACAAATATCATGGTACCCCTTATATGTGGACTCTAAAAAAAGGTTACAAATGAACTTATCTACAAAACTGAAATAGAGTTGTAGATGTAGAAAATAAACTTATGGTTACTGGGGGGTAAGTGGGGGGGAGGGATAAATTGGAAGATTGGGATTGACACATATACACTACTATATATAAACTAGATAACTAATAAGGACCTACTGTATAGCACAGGGAACTCTACTCAATACTCTGTAATGGCCTATATGGGAAAACAATCTAAAAAAAGTGGATATAAGTATTTGTATAACAGATTCACTTTGCTGTACACCTGAAACTGACACAACATTGTAAATCAATTATACTCCAATAAAAAGTGTTTTTAAAAAGAACCAGAAAAAAGTAAATAAAAATTAAAAAAAAATTTTTTTTTAATTGGGAGATCTGGCATCACAGTGCCGTGTTTTCAAATGGCTGCATTAACAGCTTCCACTTTTCCACTTTAGACAGAGTTTGTGCTTTCCCATTCATCGTAGTCCCTGGCACTGTCTGATGATGAATTACACTGGCCTATTTCACTTATTTTAACTGTTTGGACCCTGTAGTTTAAGTATCGGAGTTTACAATCATGATTCTCAAACCACAGCATTAACATGCATATTAGAGAACATTTGTTCAGATAATTAAGGCAGGGACAGTAACTTTCTCTATATGTACTAGAAAACTTTCTGTTAGTCCCTGGGTATCCGGGCAAAGCAGAGAATGATCCTTGTCATCCAGCATCATCCTGACATTTGCAGATTGGTTGGATTTTCCCTTTGGCTATTTCTTTTTTCAACCTGACTTGCAGCCTTTGATCCACAACATCTGGGCCAAGCATTCCTAATCATCTGTTCAATATTTCCATTGCACTGGAGGCAAAATTTTCTACCTGTCATTGGGAGAGTGACCATCTTTTCCCTCTTCCTAAGACTGTCTCATAAGTATATCAGTTTCTTAAAATTTAGAATCTACTTTATTCCAGATAAAGACTTTCATCCTCTTTATGTCCACAGTCTGAGAGAGTGACTGGCATCTAGTGGATGACTTATGAATATATACTGAATGAACGAATAAATGATGGTAGTGACATATTCATAATAGTAGCTAACATTTATGAGAACTTACTTATAAATGAATGTTGCATCTTTAAATGAGTTAGCAATTGCAATCCTGATAGAGACAAGTTTGCTGTCAGGGCTTGCCCTCCCATAGGCCCTGGAAAAGCAACCCTATCGATCATGTGACCCTCTCTGTTCCTGGCCACAGCTGATGGGACCACAGAAAGACTTCTAAGCCAACACTCTATCCTTAACCTGACCAGGAACCTACGACATGGCCTGTTGCAAAGAGCACTCCCAAGAAATGAACCTAGCCCTTGAGGGTTTTTTCATTTTGAGAACTCAAATCAAGAGAAATGGTCTGTCTAAGGTTGGCAGCAGATGCTTGAGCAAATGGGTCATGCTGTGGATTAGGGACCAAATCCCAGTCTGGCTACATGCAAAATGATTATGCAGAAATAACGCAGCAACTGAGGGATGGAGGAGATTCTCAGTTCCTGATTTTCCAGTGCACAGTTATGTTTTACATGAGGCTTGGCTATTTTGGGATGCCTCTGAAATTATCTTTTGTATCCTTACAATTTTGCTTCATCTGCCTTTAATTCAGAGAGGGTATCGTTAAAACACTCGCCCAGAATGCTGCCTTAATCTGGGATCCTAGTATGACAGGAGAATTTAATGAAGGAGAGATTGTCAAATAGCATTGTGGCCAAAGTGAAGATCAAAGGAAACCAAGAATTCTGACGGCTTCATACTCCCAGCAAGTCGTTCTGAACAGGGACTGAACCGTTTTAAGTGTTGAATGTTTTTCAACGAGTGGCCGTTCCTGAGTCATTCCATTCTGAATGGGAAAAAATAATAAAAGTACCTGGGAAATACTTCACCCTCTTATAAAGCAAAAGGAAATGATAACGACGGGTTCGTTAGAATCATTGGACTGAAAAGGATGTAAATTAAGCAAAAAGAAACTATTAATATTTAATTAGGCATTTGAGGAATCAGCTTGCTAAATTTGTAAAGATTGCATTCTTAGTTTTAGAATATGCTTCCTGGAATAACTACCTTCAAAGTGGGTATAATCTTTATAAAATAGCCTTGGCATTAATTTTTTACGAATTAAAAAGCATGCTAGGGGATTAAATCAGAATAATAGATGTCACATTACATAAAAGTAGGACACTCATAAATCATTTATGGTTTCCTTGCTCATCAGGACTTGGCTTTTTGAATCTTAATTGAAAAACTGTCATGGCTATATTGTTGAAAAAAAAGTAAACTGGTAATTCTGATAGCAGACAACTTTCATTAGGGAGTTAATTAATTTTAGGAGGCTGAGAGCCTGGTATATTAAACATACTTACACAGTCATGTTGAGTCGTGGGACTTTATTTAATTACAGTCATCTTCTGGTCAGTGCACATTGTTTATCTTTTATTTTCATTCTGATCAATGCTAGTCAGATACAGCATAAGTTATTGTGAGCTATAATTGTATAGAAAAGCAAAAAATAGTGTTAGGCCCCAAGTAGGGATTAGGGCAATTTGTTGATAAGAAGACATATTCTACAGCAACCTTGACACTAGACCAATCCTCATGCCATCTTGTTTCCATCTTCCTTTTTTTTTGTTTGTTTGTTTGTTTTTTGGGGTTTTTTTTGCAGTACGCGGGCCTCTCACTGTTGTGGCCTCTCCCGTTGCAGAGCGCAGGCTCCGGACGCGCAGGCTTAGCGGCCATGGCTCACGGGCCCAGCCGCTCTGCGGCATGTGGGATCTTCCTGGACCGGGGCACGAACCCGTGTCCCCTGCATCAGCAGGCGGACTCTCAACCACTGTGCCACCAGGGAAGCCCCCATCTTCCTTTTATGTATACTTACTCATCAACTGCTATGATAAACTTGAACATTTTTTTAGATCCCAAATGAGATGCTATTATTAATGATAAATTAGTTGATCTTTTCTTTCTTTCTTTTTGATAAATTAAACAATAGATGGAATGGCTGGTATACTTTATTGTTCTGAAGTTATTTATATAATTTCGTTAGTTTTTACCCTTTGAATTCCCTAACCATCTTAGTTCCCTTCTTTAATACAAATAATTAGGTCTACTAGTTATTGTACACTTAACAACGCTAGTTATAATACCTATAAGTCTATAAAAGAGGGATCGTTATCTGCATTTTACAGATGAGGAAACTGAGGCTCATGTATGCCACCAACAGGTAACTTTTCCAGGGCTGCAAAGCTGAAGACATTTAAACTTGTGAGACATTTCTTTTTAAGTAGGCCCTGGAGAATGTTCAAGCTCTTATAACTTTTTGCACACTCCTTCACTTTTTCCTGGGGACTGTGGGCACTCGCCCTACTTTCTCCACCGCTAATCATAAACTTTGTCATACTGACTAGATTGGTGTGGGAAAGAAAAGTCTGATCATGAGCAATACTGATATATTTGCCTTGTGCCCTCACCCTCCGGCCAGATGTTATTCTGTTTAAAATTCTTCCTTAAAAGAGCATGACAGTCTGAGGATCATTCCATTCTGAATTTAAGTTTACAGCCTGGTTTTGAAATCCAAATTTTATTCCTCTAGAACTAGATTTGGAAGGCAGTAGCCAATTAAAGCCACCTGCTTATGTGCACAGTGATGTGTTTGCACATACAATGAAAGAGATTGATGGTCCTTCAACAAGGTCATAACTCCTATAGGCAAAGGACCATAACTTGGGGTGGGGAGAATGGACACATCTGCTTACCCAAGCCCAGACTAAACAAAGGTCTCTGTGTGACCTGAGTGAGTTCAGTATAACCCAGAACACAGCCCAGACTGAGATCAATCCCAGTCATTCCACAAGGCCTTGGGAGATTTGCATGGATGCCATTGGAATTCAATCTCCACAAGGATATTTGGAACAGAACAGCCCAGCCTTATGGTTTTATAGATTTCACAATCTGACTGATGACCTCTATGAAAGCTTATCCTATTTGCCAGGCAGTTTCTCAAGCTCAACTTTAAAGCCACCATATGAAAACGTTTCAAAATTAAATACTTATCAATTCTAGGAATGGGAAAGACGATATGTGAAATTAATTTTACAGAAACCCATGGCAAGGAAATGGTTTAACCATAATGTTAACAAATGCCCTTAGAGACTGTGCTGTGAGATCTCTTTTAATCTTCCTTCCTAGCTGGCATTTTCTCCCCATGTGGGTATCTCACCTTTCATTTGCTGCTAGGCCAAGAGGAGCTTCTTCTATGGAACTTTCTTATCACTGTTAGTTTGCTGTAGTCTTGTCCTACTCTAAATCCTACTGCATAGGAGCCCTTCATTTACTCAGCAAATACTGGTTGAGCATTTTTACGTGCCAGGGTGAACACTCTGACCCTCCTCTTGTCCCCCTGAAAGCAGGAAATAAATCTCCCCTCTGAAAGGTACCCTTTCTCACCAGGAGGTAGAGAGACATCCTTATCACCAGGGGTAGAGAATTCAGGGTCCAGACGCTGTGTAAACAAACTCTACTTAGATTCTTCACTAATTAGTACCCAAGCCTAAGTTTCTTTGTCTTGTCTGTTCTTCACAAACACATTGTTTCTTTACCTTAAAGGTATAAAGCTGCCTGCTTTGGCCATTTCTCTGAGTCTCATATTTCTACATATGAAATGAAAATGTGATTTCCCCTATCAATCTACCTTATGGCAATTTAATTACTAGACTAGCCAGAAGAACCTAGAAATGTAGAGGAAATTTTTTTTCCCCAACAATGTTCTAATACAGAATGGAAAGCAACCAAGAGAGGAGAAGAGATTAAGACTGAATCGAGAGAAAGGGGCTAGAGCAGCATTTCTTTTTTTTTTTTAATAAATTTATTTATTTATCCTTTTATTTTTGGCTGCATTGGGTCTTCACTGCTGTGCATGTGCACGGACTTTCTCTAGTTGCGGCAAGTGGGGGGCTACTCTTCATTATGATGGCTTCGCTTATTTCAAAGCGCGGGCTCTAGGCATGTGGGCTTCAGAAGTTGTGGCACGCAGGCTCAGTAGTTGTGGCACGCAGGCTCAGTAGTTGTGGCACATGGGCTTAGTTGCTTTGCGGCATGTGGGATCTTCCCAGACCAGGGCTCAAACCCGTGTTCCCTGCATTGGCAGGCGGATTCTTAACCACTGCACCACCAGGGAAGTCCCTAGAGCAGCATTTCTGAGAAGCCAGAGCTCTCAGGCAGAGGATTTGTTCCCACATAGAAGAAAGGACATCATTTTGATTAGAACCACTGTAAAAGACCAAGAGCCTGAAATGGATGACAAGACACCAGTGTGTATGATAGTGGAATTCCAGGGGAGTTGTCTCTGATTTATTATCACTGATGGGAAGAGAGCTTTTGAGAACAATGAAGAAGGGTGGAAATAGTCACTGTGGAAAACTGGATTGAGAATTGACTAGGAAACTAGAGTAAAAGAACAGGGCAGTTTGTAGGACCATTCCTGTGAAATGAGAGGGAAATAAGGAAGGATTGGCTAAGAAGATCCTCAGACTGAAGCGCAGCTCTGAGAAAGGCTCAGCCAGCCTGATGGGGAACGAGTGCCCATAGGAAAGATTGCCTGTAAACAGAGTCGCACATTGGGCAGGAAGGGCCTGGCTTTTGTGCCCCTGCTGAGCTCAGTGGTTGACAGGAATGGTGAGGAGAAAGTATGACCTCAGCATGAAATTCTGGTGGAGCCTGAAAGCACAGCAGCTCCAGACCATCAGCAACAGGTTTTCTCTTGAAGGGAGATCTGAGCCGCATACCCCATGGCTGCCACCAGCTAGGTAAATGCCACTAACCTCTGTGTCTTACTAGTTCCTCTTCTGTGGCCCCAGGCTAACTTTTATCTTGCAGTCTATTGTTGAGAAACAATATAATTGAGTTATGTTCTTGCTTTCCAGGTTTTGCATAGATTCTTTTCCTGTCTCCCTGAGTTAAATCTTGTCACATTAATTAGGCTTTTGTGTTCCCAAATTCCTATCACACATTCATAGACAATTTCACAAGTGGCCAATCATATTCATTGTGTACAGATTTCAAAAGTTTAACCAAATTATTTTTATTCTCCCACCACTGCCAACATCCATCTCCCAAATATGTAAACAGTATATTTTATGCTTCCTGGCTTATTTCATGCAAGATAAAATAAGTACTAAATACTATATATTCTATTTTATAGTCTGAAAGTCAGTCATCTTGAAAGAGTCTACCTTCACTTTCTCAGTTTCCATTAATCCACGCAGTATAGATCCACATTCACTTCTCCGATGAAACAGTCTTATAAGGGTCTCAGTCACCTGACTGACCAAGCCAATAATTGTTCACTCCTGTGTAACTGGAGATTTTGATACTGTTGACTATTCCATTCTTCATGACACTCTATTCTGCTGATTTTTCCACTGCTTCTCTGTCTGCTCTTCCTCCACCTCCCAATCACCCTTTAAAGGCCGTTGTTTCCCAGGAGTCTATCCCAGTCGTTTCTTTTACTCTATGTATCTCTCTAGTCAATATCATTCTCACTCAAGATATCAAATATCTAATTGCTAATGGCTCTCCAAATGTATGTCTCCACAATAGACTCTTCTCTACAGCTCCAGAACCAACCACCATTTGTTAATACAATTATTTGATCATTCGAACTCTTCATCAGTATCTCCCTTCAGACGTTACACATGTACCTCAAAGGTAATCATTCTAAAATCATATCCCACGTATTTCCTCCATCTTCCTGACTATTATTACGTTTTGGTAACAAATATCCACCCAGTTTCCCGAAACATAACTACAGAGTGACACTATATTCTCTCTCTCTCTCTCTCTCTCTCTCTCGTCCCCTCCAGCCACGTCTCACTTACTATATCATATTGAACACCAACCCTAAATAATTCTAATCTATATACTCTCTGCCATCCCAACCACAATGTTAATAATTAGGGACTTATAATTTCCTGCTCTTTTACAGCTGTAGCCTTCAAGCTAGCATTCCTGACTCCAGGTTTGATCTCTGTTATTGCTGAAGTGATTATTCTCACAGGCAAATCTGTTCATATGACTCAAAAGTCTTCAATAGTTCACCATCAAATACTGCTTACTCTACCACATGTAGCCCTTCACCATCTTGGCCCTGAAAACGTGTCCAATTCCACCCCCTCTAAGTCTCACTTACATTCCTGTGCTCTGCTTGAACAGAACTACTCACATGGGAGAATTCACCATGTTCATTCTTACCTGCGCTTGTGTGTATGAAGCTGCATCTGCTAACATGGAAAATGCCTATTCTCTTCTCACACCCCCGGTGTGACATTTGGTGTCTTTCTTCTGTGCTCCTATTCTTTTTTTTTTTTTTAACATCTTCATTGGAGTATAATTGCTTTACAATGGTGTGTTAGTTTCTGCTTTATAACAAAGTGAATCAGTTATACATATACATATGTTCCCATATCTCTTCCCTCTTGCGTCTCCCTCCCTCCCACCCTCCCTACCCCACCCCTCTAGGTGGTCACAAAGCACCGAGCTGATCTCCCTGTGCTATGCGGCTGCTTCCCACTAGCTATCTATTTTACGTTTGGTAGTGTATATATGTCCATGCCACTCTCTCACTTTCTTTCATGTACCTTCACTGTAGCCATTACCATTGTCCTGTAGTTGTTGGCAAGTCTGTCTCCCCACCATAAATGACACTAATTAGATGCAGAGATTACATCTTTTAATCAATATATTCCCACAGCCTGGGCGTTTAAGTGCCTCATGATATTTGTATATCAATTAGCATATGAATGAATTGTCAAAGCTATATAAGTTCAAAGAATTGAACCTTGAAAATAAGTTTTTTAAAATATGCCTTCTCCTAAATTGTTTTAAAATACTTGCCTAAAGAGATAGAGGAGAAAAAATATTGGGGAGTAAAAAAGGCTGTGGATTGTGGATGAAAATTTTCCTCTGTTTACTAAAGTGTACAGATTTCATTCTATTACAAGCAACTTCAGAAGATTATCTCCAACTACCTGTGATAGCTTCAATTGTATCAAATATTCTCAGGGAAAGTAGGACATGGGGGGAGTCTTAAAACACGTTGTTAGATGAAGGTTTTCATATGCACTGCTTTGTTGTTGTTTAAATGGAATTTGGCCTGAAAGCCTTTAAAAGAAAAACTATATTCGTACAGTACTTAACAGTTGCCAAGCCATTTTCACACCCCGAGTTTATGTGGTATTTAAAGTATCTCAATGAGGTAGTCAGGTCAAAAGTGATCATCTTTTAATATATACAGCAGAAGCTCTGAGAGGCTAGGAGGCTTGCTCAAGGCTGACAGTTACTGGAGCTGGAGCTGGAATGCATGACTTCTGGAGGCTAAACCCATATTCCTCCTCTCCAGGCTTGCTGCCTTCTTGGTGGTTTCTATCTGCAGGGCACAGAGCTGTGGGCTGTTAGTCACTCCCCAGCTCAGTTTGCATTCCTACATTGTTTCTCATGGCCCCAAGGTTACCGGTCACTGTCAAAACCGTGGATGTTATAGGAGTTTCCTCATTTCACAAGTGCTTTTCCTCAACAGCTTTCCCAGCTGCCCTAGTTGAGGCTGGAGCCGCCAGCTCTAGTTATTGACACCAACAAAACCCTTTACTGACCTTACATAATGATTATTGCTCTTGGGTTTGTGTCTAAACTGCAGTCCTGTGTTTGATGGTTTTATGGTTCCGTCTTCCTGGATGTAAAACAACCATCACAACAAATTTTTTTAAAAGGATAAACTGAAATTCTTTAATTCTGCAGAGGACTAGAATATTTATTGCATCCCTCAGGGAAGAATTTCTTAGCCCACATTTCTCTGCACAAGGCTAAATTCAGCAACAGATATGTTTTGTTTGGATTTCACAGTGCTTTAAAAAGAAGTTAGAATTTGGAAGATTTTAAGCAGACTCTGTACCCTTCCCTAGGCCCCATCCTAAGTCACTTATTTTACATTTCTGGTCCCAGAAGAAGTCTGAGTTTGCATCCCCTGTCTGTATTAATATACCTCATTGGGTAAAAATAACAGCTAACATTTATCAAGTACCATCTATGTGCCAAGCACTGTTTTCAACATTTTACAAATATTAGCTCATTTAATTCTCACAACAAATTCTTAACAGGTAGATAACTCTTAGGAGTAGGTACTGCCTCATCATCCCCATTTTATAAAGGAGAGGATACAGGCACCAAGAGTTAAGTAACTTGCCCAGTCACATAGTCAATAAGTGGCAGAGCTGAAATTCAGACCAGGCACTCTGGATCCAGAGCCGAGCTCTACACTCAAGTACCCATATACAAGGTCAGATTTTGTCAGATTCATAAAAGGAAACAGAAAACAAATCATTGGTCAGTAGTCCTTCTCAAAGAAAAGTGAGCTAGAGAGCTTGAATAAATGAACTGAGAGGGCCATGTCTGCATGTGCAACAATGAGCATGTGCCTCTGGGGGCCAATGAAGATGCACCTATTACTTCAGCCAAACGATGTAAAGGGCACATGGCATAGAGTGGACCCATCAAATCGAAAGGTAGTATGTGTCTTTGTGCTACTCTGATTTTGTATAAATGTAGATTACTAGATTATATTGGTAGGATCAGCCGGCTTTGCTCTGCATTTTCCTTCTTATCAATTCCACTCCTCTTTGCAAGCCCTAAATATCACTCAGTGTCACACAGAGGCTGAATGAGATTCCCAAGAAACCCTTGTCTGTCAAACTGGGAATTATACGTGATCATGGCAAGGAAGGGGAGGGTAAGTAATTCCTTCCCAATATACGGCTTCGAAATAATTATCATTTCTCACCTGTATGCAATTTTAGAATGGAAAATAAGAAAAACGATTCAGATGTTTCTAAGTGTTAAGATTTGATAGAAAAACTCTAACACCGATAATAATAATAATGACATTTTCACTACTGGAATTTCAGAGGTTTGTTGTTGATTCAGTCTGATAGAGATAGAGATGGAGATATAGAGGGAGAGAGAGTGCTATATCTCACTTTCTGATATACAAAGAGTGAAGGACAGAAACATTCCTAAACTTGGAATTTTATGCTCCTTATCATTCCTACTTGTTGGTCTATAGTAAATTTTTTCATAAGCATATGTGATCAGTGTTTTCTATTTTTGGTTATGGCATTGCTGGCTGACTTGACTTGGGTCCTATAGCAAGCCTGAGACCCTAGAACTGTCATGCCAAGTTAGAAGCAGTGAAGCCAAAGATAGGATGTCCTGGGGTGAACACAATAGGACCACAGAGCCCTGTACAAGAAGCAAAAACATAATTGGGGTTAGGGCAATGTCACAAGTCAGGTCAGAGATCAAAACTGAGTAAAGGTGGGTGGGAAGGCCAGAGACATGGACAAATCCAGGAGGGAGTTGGGGAGGGGAGGGGATGTGGCCTGGCAAGGAGACAAGGCAGTATTGCTTAATATAAGTTAAAAATCTGTGTTTTGGAGTCAAATCTGGATTCCCGCTTTTCTTATTATTAACTGTGTGCATATTTGTAAGCAGAATGTGCAGTGGCTAGGTATTGGATTCTGCAGTTGGATTGCTGAGGTTTGAATCCTGTTTCTCCGCTATCAACCATGTGACGTTGTTACCGACCTGGGTTCTTGGACTCTTTAATCAATAGAAATTGGTAAGAGGCCAGATGAGAAATTCAGGCAAGGCTTTACTGGGTCTCCTGCTACCACATGAGGGAGCGGGAACAAGTAACAGATGCCCTTGCTCGCTCCCTGATAGGGGGGTGAGCAGGTCCCTTAAATGGAGTGAGGGTGGGGGCGGATCGATGGGTCCGGCAGGAGGGTTGTCTTAGGTGCTCTGCCCACCCCCTTGCTGATGCCGTGCGCAGGGATCATGCGTGGTACGCTGCTTTTGCTCCTGGCACCTGAGAAGTGGCAGTGGGATTTTGGCTTTTTTGTATCTTATTGTTCGTACTTTGCCCCAACTGCACGTGCATGCAGTTATTTTTAGTCCCTTATAGTTTTTTTGTATTCTGTTGCTCCAGGAGATGTTTGTTCAGGTCCAAGCACTTCAGTAAAGGGTCCCAGGTCCCAGGTGCCAGCCTGTCTCAACATGAGTGGGTTATTTAATCATTGGATGTTTCAGCTGTGAGTCTGGGAATTATAACAGACCCTTCTTCATAAGGTGGATGTGAGGATTGAGTGAGTTAATGTATGAAAAGCCCTTAGCACAGTACTTACAGACAGTAAGCACAAAAAATTGTTACTATCATTATTAATCATCTTTTTTGTGTTTCTGTTCTTCCTTTATAAAATGGAAGTCATAACACATACCCTAGAGGGCTGTAGTGAGGAATAAATGAGATCAGGCAGGGAGGCAGTAGCTCCGGAATAGTAGTCATAATTATTATCAGGTCCATAGAGGAGATGTTTGCTAAGGTAATATCCCATGAGGTCAGAACTTCTTTTAAGAGCCATAAGATCCTACCAATGAATCAGATAAAGCATAAAGCATATACTCCAAGCCCAGCATCTGACAGCAGCCACTTTCCTGCCTTCTCATCATGTAAATCATAATATCAGAAAATTGAAGAGTATGAGATTGAAGGAAATCTAAAATCCTAAATTCAGTCTGTGCTTTGTACGAACAAGGGCACAGAAGCCCAGAAAAATAAGGTAATTTGCAGCATCACAGGGCTAGTTTGTTACAAGGCTGCTTCTTGAATTCAATTACTTGGACTCCTAGACTAATATCTATTCCACTACACCATGCTAATGCTGCCTCTTCTAAATCCTCACAGTCTATCCAGAGCCTCCTCTGGGGCTGACTTAAGTTCCATGAAGGGGCTTAGATTAACTTCAATATGGAATGAGCCTTTCCTGAGTAGTTCCCCGATTTCTGCTTGATGAGTGCTAAGTCCTTCTGATAGTAATCAGAGTACAAAAAGAAATAATACAGTATTAATCAGGAAAGCATTATGCTACAATGTGAAAACTATGTTATGGGCACAGTTACTTACACCATTTTTTTTTTCTTTGATACGCGGGCTTCTCACTGCTGTGGCCTCTCCCGTTGCGGAGCACAGGCTCCGGACGCGCAGGCTCAGCGGCCATGGCTCACGCGCCCAGACACTCCACGGCATGTGGGTTCTTCCCGGACCGGGGCACGAACCCGTGTCCCCCGCATCAGCAGGCAGACTCCCAACCACTGCGCCACCAGAGAAGCCCTACTTATGCCATTTTTAAACACACTTTTAATTCCAGATTTCTCTTAGGTATTTTTTTCTTCCTGTAATTGATAATGTCTTCCATGTTTTTTATATCCTTCACAGAGCACATAGAGCATATTGAATTCACATTGGTTAACTTAATATCTATTGAATAAATAATTTGAATAATTGATTTGTCTTAAGTCTGACAACTCATTTTGACCCTTGATTCAACTTTTCAGCCCTTTACATTTTTCTGATTCTCATATTTGCCAGGTAGTTTTGGATACTGATTTGAAAAGCTTTTAGAGTATCCACACATTCTTCAACTCTCTACCCCTTCACATTCACACACTCATACATTGTGTGCCTTCCTTCTTAGACCATTCTGCCTTTCTTCAGAGGACGTAGTACAGCAATTAACTTTTACATCTAAACATAAGTAGTATTCCCACAAAAATGATACTAAAAACTGATGATCAGGCACAAAATCTTTGAGAACATATGAAGAGAAAGTGAAAAATAGAATTTAAAAAAAGAAAATGTTAATGTACTCAAACAGTTAATTCTCCAAATGGCTTCTTTTTTCTTCTCTATTCTGCCTATAATAATAAAATGGTCTTTCATCAATTCCGAGACATACTTTTTTGTAACATTTCACCATCTCTAACATTAGGATGGATCTCCAAATTGATGGCATCTTGCGTTTATAATAGGCACTTTTTCTATAGAGTAACACAAAAAATAATAGGTCATTGTATAATGGAGGGTGTTTTCAATATGATGAACTACAACAATAGCAATATTAGTGACTATTGTGGGCCGGTTGTCTTCTGAGTACTTGATACATACTAACTTCTTTAATCCTCACAAATACTTCCAGAGTAGATTCTCTCATCCCTCCTCTTTTCAGATTAGTGGAACAAGGGCAGAGCAGCAGTTAATTTCCACATCTAGTCAGTAAGAGAGCTGGCATATAAACCCAGACTCTTTCCCAAGGCTGCACTCTTGACCCCTACCTACTACATTTTTCTGGTTTTTCCACGTAGGACTTTGGTTGTTCTTCTTGTTTCCATCTCCTGGTTTGTCTTTTAGAATACTTTCCCATTTTCCATAAAATCACTGTAATATCCATTTTCATTCTTACTGTAACTTGAAATTAATTAATTAATTTGTGTTTGTCTGGGTATTTTTCCCAAGGGTCATTATTAGAGTCAGGATAAATGCAGTAGTTTAAAAAAGCATCTCTGGGACCAGAAACTACCTGAGTTCAAATACTGGCTTGCCCACTTACCAGCCCTCTTACCTTGGGCAAATTACCTAACCTCAGTTTCCTCATTTAAAAAAAGTAAGCATTTAATGTTCTTAGAAATTCTACTTTATAAAGTTATTTTGAGTATTAAATCAAATAACTTATGTATAAAGTATTTAGGACAGTGCCTGAACATAATGAATGCCCAACAAATGTTAACAGTTTTTTATGAAATTGCAGTATATGGGACTGAGGTAAGAGGGGAAGGAATAAGTAAAAAAAAATCTTAGGAAGAAACACTCAGAAAAGTTAGCAGTTTACTAACTTATTTGTATATTTGACAAAATACATATGAGGTTGTATTTTGTCCAAAGCAACATAGGGGCAGTACCTTCCTTCTTTTAACTAAAAGTCTATAGAAGGAAGATACCTTGCTAAATGCCTTTGTGTTCTGCACAGGGCCTGGCACTGAAAGAGTGAATGAATGAATGAGTGAATGAGAAGAAGAGGTACACCAATTCTTATCCCCCAAAAGAGTAGAGAGCCACTACTGGGCATATACCCAGAGAAAACTATAATTCAAAAAGATACATGCACCCCAATGTTCATTGCAGCACTATTTACTATAGCAGGACATGGAAGCAACCTAAATGTCCATCAACAGAGGAATGGATAAAGAAGATGTGGTACATATATACAATGGAATATTACTCAGCCATAAAAAGGAACAAAATTGTGTCATTTGCAGAGATGTGGGCAGACCTAGAGACTGTCATACAGAGTGAAGTAAATCAGAAAGAGAAAAACAAATATCATATATTAACGCATATATGTGGAATCTAGAAAAATGGTAAAGATGACCTTATTTGCAAAGCAGAAATAGAGACACAGACATAGAGAACAAAACTATGGATACCAAGGGGGAAAGGGGGGGGGTGGGATGAATTGGGAGATTGATTTTATATACACTACTATACATAAAATAGATAACTAATGAGAACCTACTGTATAGCACAGGGAACTCTACTTGGTGCTTTGTGGTGACCTAACTGGGAAGGAAATCCAAAAAAGAGGGGATATATGTATACTTATGGCTGATTCACTTTGCTGTACAGCAGAAACTGACACAGCAGTGTAAAGCAACTATATGCAATAAAAATAAAATTAATAATAAAAATAAAAAATAAATTAAAAAAGAGTAGAGAGGTATAGAGCTCTGAGTGCTCAAAGAAGGGTGAAATCACTCCCAGCTAAGATGGATTTGAAGAGATTCACTCACCAAATATTTAAGTGCCGACAGTATACTCTGTTCCAGATACAGAGAATAGAATGTCCGCCCTGCTCTCAAGAGTGATTCTTCTAGCAATTATTTATTTATGTGTAGATATTAATGATGGAAAATATCACTAAGGAGTTAGGTAGTCATTTTAGTCAACAGAGTTGGATTCATCTTATTAATCTAGGCAAGCTGGCTCTAAACTGCTGCTGTATTGTTCTTACTTGAATGGATACAAAAGTACCTTATTCCCATAGAGAAATGTATTACTCTACTTAAATATTTGAATTAATTTCAAATTTATGAGAGCAAAAAACTCAGATGAATATTTCGGGAAAGGCAAATAAAACAGTTGCATTTATAGTTTAGGCAATTGGGTATTTTATGTTTGTTTGTATGCCATTTCTTCTGCTAAATGATTGAGCTTAAAAACAGATATTAACAGGTAGCCAGGAAAGTCACATGCTTATGTTTTACAAGGACAAGCAAATTCATCCTCAAAGAGCCTAGTTTGAATTGATGAAAGAAAAATGACTAAAGAGGCATTCATTCAATAAATATTAAAAGACTAGATTAAACAATTATCTTACCCAAATCACCTGATCATGAATAGTTATTGCTACTTGTCAACATATTTATATAGATAGATTTATAATTTTTTCCCATGGAAATGTCAAAAACACTTAAAATATGAATATGAAAACAAAACCCCTATTCTTTTGCTTATCTCATCCACCAGATGTCCCTCTTCTCAAACATGGTGACGTGTTGCTACACAAATAAGTGTCACACTATGTTAATGAAAGTAACTGGTAGCTGAGTTGAATAAAATCCACAGACAATCCCAAAGGCTTATTTTGGCAAACTCCAAAATGACAAAACCTTAGCAGCTAAGTCTAAACAATCTTTCCAGACTGGGTTTTCCTCTACACTATCATTGCTAAGAGACTATCTGACCTTTTCTTAAGAATCTACTTCAGCTTGAAATCCAAACAGAAATCCCCAGTTTGTCAATTTCCAATGTGGAAATTGACAAACTGATTCTAAAATGTATATGGAAATGCAAAGGACCTAAAATAGCCAACATACCTTTGAAAAAAAGAACAACAGCAGCAAAAAAGAATCTACTTCAGTGAGAGAGCTATTCCTATCCAAAGCAGCTGGTCTAACTCTGGTCGGCTCTGCCTATTGGGAAATTCTTTCTTTGATCAAAAATTTCCCTCTGGGCTTCCCTGGTGGCACAGTGGTTGAGAGTCCACCTGCCGATGCAAGGGACACGGGTTCGTGTCCCGGTCTGGGAGGATCCCACATACCGCGGAGCGGCTGGGCCCGTGAGCCATGGCCGCTGAACCTGCGCGTCTGGAGCCTGTGCTCCGCAATGGGAGAGGCCACAACAGTGTGAGGCCCACGTACCACAAAAAAAAAAATTTCCCTCTTATGCCTATCAGCTACTGTTGGAATTTCTACCTTTGGAAACTATATAAGTAATTACTAATATGTTTGTTCCAAGTAATAGTCATCTAAATAATTCAGTAGCTATTAAGTACCGTCTGTGTATTCTTTTCTCCAGGCTAAATATGTTATGTCCCCAAAATTCATTGATGAGTCAATTGTTTAGAATTAAGGGCATGTTTTCACATAAACACAAAATTATAAATGGTGATTAGGGTTGTGGGCTAGATCACAAAATTTTATTTAACTTATACCAAGATGAAATAGTCACAAGTTACCTTTATTCAGTAAATATTTGTGAAATACCCACAAATACCAATATTTGTGAAATACCCAATATTTCACCCAATTTGTGAAATACCCAATATTTGTGAAATACTAAGGGTTATTTAATTTGTTAATTGTATTTGGTTGAATGGAAACTACACAGAAATTTATTTGAGAGTTATTTTCCCAGATTCAAATCATAATTCTAAGCATCTGTCACATATTCTGCCCCAGTGTTTTGGTATAGCTGTAAATAATCTGAATTGTAAATGATTATTTTACATTATTCAAAATCTAAGAGTAACTAAATAGCATTCAAAGTACATTTCCATTCTTAAATTATCAGATAAGTCTCTAATCTGATCATTACAATTTAATATCCATTAATCTGCATGAACACAGATGAGCATATAAACATCCAGAGGGAATAGTACTGAGAGAAGGAAATTTGATCACAGAACCGGATAATTATTGCAAATGGAGATTACTGAGTGCAAGTACAGCTGTCTACACACTAATTCATTATATTTTATTTTTAAGAGATGTTTGATGGTTAGTTTAGGCCTATACTGAGTCAACATCTGAGCTCTGTTAATTTTAAAGGCATTTCTCCCATTATCTGTAATATGAGTAGGCATTTCTTATAACTCCTCATAATGACCCCATATACATTTAGTTCTAGGTAGTAATAGGTTATGATCATGCCCACATGAAATAGTTTTCTCTTCAGAATCTCAGTGACAAGATGGAGTACTCCAAAATCAACTGACTGCAAATTATCTTCACTGAAAATCATTATGTTTATGCAAATCAAGTAACACAAATTACATGTTCCAACTATTTCTAAACTGGTCTTTACAAAAAATAGAACAAATACTTCTTCAAATGAAAATCTAGTCAAGTTTCCCAGTTCTGCTGAGTCTTTCTGGGATCTCTAGGTGTCTATCTGGTACTTAAAGCCACAGAGTTTGAAATTTTAAAATTCTCTGCTTCCAAGCATTAGGGTTGTGGGAGAATTAGACCTAAAGTCCATTATTGACAAATCCTATTAATTGGCATTTCATCTTTTGGGGAGGCAGGAACAGGGAAGCAGGTGCATGAGCTTTTTCCAGAAAATCATCGAAAAGATAGATCACCAGACAGTTCTTCAGTGATAATGACTCCCCAGAGCAAGATGCCAGGATTAAGTGAATTGCTTTCCTTTCTTTCTAGACTTTCCATTTTTCTCTTAGCTCCCTAGGCTCTATTCATGTGGCCATTTATAGAACTACTAGGCTCAAAGCACAGCCCTGGATTTCAAGCCTTTCTTGGGCATTTTAGTCAGTGAAGACCTAGGATTCATGGTGTGGTTCTTAAAGGAAATAATCGACTTTTTAGGTTAATGAAAAAGTATATGCATTGTAGGTGTGTGGGTGGGCGTGGGTGTGATAGAGATGATTAATCCAGAAAGAACACAGAAGTCATCGTAAAGGAATATGGAAAAGCATGCTAAATGTCACTGCTCTAAGCCCATAGACAAATCCTTTCCAAATGTGTCCTGCCATGATTCTGACTTTTCAGTCTCCTCTCTTCGATGATGTAAACATATATTAAGATTCTGTCCAGTGCAATCCCTATGGCTCAGTATTGTTTCTTTCCTTTTTTTCCCCCTTTGATTTTTCTAACCAAGATAAGTACTTCCAATATTCTTGCTTGTTTTTATCATGAGCTTTGTGTTTTGGGAGAAATTTCCTGTGTACACCTATAAGCTTCTTTCTCCCTCTACTTTTCTTTTTTTAATTTAATTTATTTTTTTGGCTGCATTGGGTCTTCGTTGCTGCACGCAGGCTTTCTCTAGTTGCGGCGAGCGGGGGCTACTCTTCCTTGCGGTGTGTGGGCTTCTTACTGCTGTGGCTTCTCTTGTTACAGAGGACGGGCTGTAGGCGCACGGGCTTCAATAGTTGTGCCACATGGGCTCAGTAGTTGTGGCGCATGGGCTTATTTGCTCCGCAACATGTGGGATCTTCCCGGATCAGGGATCAAACCCGTGTCCCCCACACCGGCAGGCAGATTCTTAACCACTGAGCCACCAGGAGAGTCCCTCCCTCCACTTTTATATTCCTTCAACTCTCAGCTCCCACTGAAATCTTCCTAGAAGAAGGAAATGAGCACCTGGCACCCTCCATGATCTGCTTTCATGATTTTCAGAACTTTAATGAGAGCTTGAACCAACTGCATTCACATCAGCTGTCCCCTTATTGCTCCTTCATTCACTATCCTCACTTTTACCTCTTTGCCTTTGCTCATCCAATTTCCCTCCAGCTATCTTCCCTAACTTCCCCAGTCTTCTTTCTTCACTGTCCAATTCAGATCCAATCTCCCTTTCGAAACTTTGTCTGATTCCTGTAACCCACAAAGTCTTCCCTTTTATGTTCTTTTTATTATACTTAAAAAATGTACCTCAGACTTTTGGCCTTTATGTATTGATTATTGATCTTTTTTATGTTATTGTTGTGGTCTTACCCTCAACCAATTTCTAATTCCCTAAGAGCATGCAACATGATTTATACTTCTCTGATATTTTCATACCATACCTAGTACAGTGCTAGGCATATATTGTACATATAAACTGTATTGATGCTTTATTTTCCATAAATATTTGTCTACTGGTTAGTCTTTCCACAGTATCCAAATGATTAATTTTAAAGTCAGCGAAAACTATCATATAATTCAAGTCCAAATCTGGTATGAACCTTCTTACGTAATGTAATCAAAACTGATAATTGGTTGACTAACTAATTCAGTTAGAGTAGGGAATAATAAAAATGATATATCTTTTAGTCTTATTTTATTTTATTTAGCTTCAATTATATAACCTTAGACCACTCTTGATTATGAATGCACTGATTAGGTTACCATGTTACCTTTCTTATAAAAACCATGCTCAAATTTTATCATATCTAATTTCTACTTTTAGTGTCTTTAAAATGGGGGAACCCCATATATAAAAGTAAACTCAAAATGGATTAAAGATCTAAATAGAAGACTGGATACTATAATAAAACTCCTAGAGGAAAACGTAGGCAGAATACTCTTTGACATAAATCACAACAATATTTTTTTGGATCAGTCTCCTTGAGTAACGGAAACAAAAGCAAAAATAAACAAATGGGACCAAATTAAACTTAAAAGCTTTTGCACAGCAAAGGAAACCAGAAACAAAACCAAAAGACAACTTACAGAATGGGAGAAAATATTTGCAAATTATGTGACCAACGGGAGCCTAATTTCCAAAATATACAAATAGCTTATACAGCTCAATATCAGAAAAACAACCCAATCAAAAAAATGGGCAGAAGACCTAAATAGACACTTCTCCAAAGAAGACACACAGATGGCCAACAGGTACGTGAAAAGATGCTCAACATCACTAATCATTAGAGAAATGCAAATCAGAACTACAATAAGGTACCACCTCACACCGGTCAGAATGGCCATCATCAAAAAGTCTACAAATAAACGCTGGAGAGGGTGTGGAGAAAAGGGAACTCTCCTACCTTTTCAATTTCCATTCCATTCCATTGGAATGTAAACGTAAATTGTAAATTTACAATGTAAATTGGCGCAGCCACTATGGAGAACAGTACGGACATTCCTTAAATCTAAAAATAGAGTTACTGTATGAGCTAGCAATCCCACTCCTGGGCATATATCCAGAAAAGACTAAAACTCTAATTCAAAAAGATACATGCATCCCAATGTTCACAGCAGCACTATTTACAGTAACCAAGACATGGAAGCAACCTAAATATCCATCTACAGATGAATGGATAAAGAATATTTGGTACATATATACAGTGGAATATTACTCAGCCATCAAAAAGAATGAAATAATGCCACTTGCAGCAACATGGATGGACCTTGAGATTATCATACTAAGTGAAGTAAGCCAGACAGAGAAAGGTGAATAACATATGATATCACTTACATGTGGAAGCAAAAAAAATGATACAAATAAACTTATTTACAAAACAGAAATAGCCTCACAGATACAGAAAACAAAGTGTGGTTACCAAAGGGGAAAAGTGGGGGAGGGATAAACTGGGAATTTGAGATTAACAGATACACATTACTATATATACTACTATATAGAAAAAAGATAAACAACAAGGACCTACTGTATAGCCAGGGAGCAATATTCAGTATCTTGTAATAGCCTATAATGGAAAACAATCTGAAAAAGACTATATATATAACTGAATCACTTTGCTCTACACCTGAAACATTGTAAACCAACTATGCCTCAAATAAAAAAATAAACAGGGCTTCCCTGGTGGCGCAGTGGTTGAGAGTCTGCCTGTGATGCAGGGGACACGGGTTCATGCCCTGGTCCGGGAAGATCCCACATGCCGCGGAGCGGCTAGGCCCGTGAGCCATGGCCACTGAGCCTGTGCGTCCGGAGCCTGTGCTCCACAACGGGAAAGGCCACAACAGTGAGAGGCCTGCGTACTGCAAAAAAAAAAAAAAGGAGAACCTAAAAGATACAATATGAGTACAGAATCCTTCTAGAATTTTGTAATTTTTCCTAGTCTAGTACAGTTTTCTAATCTAAACCTAATTCATCAGGGATTCTTTTTAGCTACATATGTGTCTTAAATCTTTCAAAGTTTTCAACTTAGTTTTCACAGAAATAACAACAATCTGGGTGTACATGTCAACATGTACACACTGCTATATTTAAAATAGATAACCAACAAGGACCTACTATATAGCACAGGGAACTCTGCTCAATGTTCTGTAATAACCTAAATTTGAAAAGAATTTGAAAAAGAATTTGAAAAGAATTTGAAAAAGAATAGATACATGTATATGTATAACTGAATCACTTTGCTGTACACCTGAAACTAACACAAAATTGTAAATCAACTATACTCCAGTATAAAATACAAATTAAAAAGAAAAACAATCTGGGTTTTGGTACTTATTTTAATCATCCTACATAAGAGTTCTTAAATTACAGCAATGACAATAATAAATGCAATTGGCATAAACAGATTTGGAAACACACCCGACTGACTTTTAGTGAACAGACAATGAGTTGGTGCAGAATCACACAGACCTACTAGAAGTGAATCCACTTATCACCAGCATTCAGCAGGCCTTGAGATTTGCTCTATATTTTACAGAGCAATTGGAGAGTTCATTGAAAGCACTTAATTATGGAGATATCACTGAGAGCTTCTATGAGCATATAATATTCACATTGCCATTTTAGACATTCATGTCCTCCTACAGATAGTCCTAGCACACAAAAAACGCTCAATAAATATCAGCCATTCACAAGTTTCATGAGAAAGTTAAATATTTTTAAATGTTTTAAGTTCACAAAGACTTTCGTAGACTGTTTAGCCTGCAATCTACATTTCTGGGATAAGAGAACCATAACTGAAGAGCATTAAAACTAACAGTTAGTAGTGAGACTGCAGAACAAGTAAAGGTCTAGTTCATTCCTTGTATGTCTTAATCCAACAATCAACGCATTTTTTTTAATAACTACTTTTTGCCAGTCTCTGCTCTCAGTGTAACAAAGTCAATTATACAGACAATTGTCACATTTTAGTACAAGTATTTCTTGTGTTTTTTTTTTCATTTTATGGGTAATTTCTTTCAACTCCTGGAGTAAAATATGTTTTCCAAACTTAATGAGAACAAGTTTCTTAAAATATTTAAGTAGAGTATATATGCAAATTTTTTTCTAGGATTAGCTCTAGTTCTTCAAATAAACTGAGGAAACAATGGAATTATAAGGAAGAAAAACTAGAAGATTTCAAGCAAAATAGTTTTAAATATCATGCTGTCATAGGCTAAATAATGGCCCTCCAAAAACTCTCTACACCACATCTCTGGAATCTGTAAATGTTACCTTATTTAGAAAAGTGGTCTTTTCAGATGTGATTAAGTTAAGGATCTTGACTTGAGATGCTCCTGGACTATTCTGATAGGCCCTAAATCCAATGACAAGTGTCCTTATAAGAGAAAGACAGGTAAATTCGAGACAGACAGAAGAGAAGACACAGAGAAGAGAAGAAGGCAATGTGACCACAGAGGCAAAGATTAGAGTGATCTGGCCACAAGTCAAGGAATGCATACAGCTGCCAGAAGCCGGAGGAGGGCAAAGAATAGATCCTTGCCTAGAGCTTTTGGGGGGGGGGGGCGGCCAGGCCAACACCTTGATTTCAGACTTCTGGCCTCCAAAACTGTGTAAGGATACATTTCTGTTGTTTTAAGCCACCGGGTTTGTGGTACCTTGTTACAACAGCCATAGGAAACTAATATGCCATAAGTAAAACCAGTAAGCATCTGTCAGCGAATCCCTATACTGGGAACAACCAAGAGTAAATAGATATTTGAGTTTTCATTAGACAAAGATTTCCAAAAGAACAGTATTTGAGCAATTCAATGATTTTATGGATCTGATTGTGTTCATTATAATCTGTTATGTTGCTTATAGAGAATTATGGGGAAAAGGTAAAATATTGATATATTCATATGAAAAAGCAAAATTCACAAGTCATGTAAAAAGTGGTAGTAGTTGGTTACAAATACAGTATATTTTCATTTCCATAGGAATTGCTATGTTGGGCTTTTAGAGAGGAAATTTGGTCCTGAGTTCCTTCAGGGAAAGTAGTAACATTGTATTTGGTTTTTGAAAACATGTAAAATTAAATTTGAAGATACGAGACCTGAGTGTTGATAAAGAAAATTGGCAATGCTAATACTAATAGAGCACCATGGGGATGTTAACAGAAAGGCTTATCCACAAAGTATTAGTAAATTGTTTCATAAGTACTATGTGCCCACACATATACTCTCACTAATAGAATGTTAATTGGATTTTGAATTCATAGTGAAACTTAATGCCATGAGCAATTAAATGAATAAATAGTAATCTGATATCAGAAATCTCTATTAAATTGGGAGGAAAGTTGTCTTTGCTTTTATTCAGCTTAAGTGAAACATTTGGAATGTGTTGAATATTTTAATATATTTTTGTAAATTATTTTGTAAAATATTTTTGTAAATATTATTGTAAATCAGGATTAATGTACACTTTCAATCCTTACATTATTTTCAATAGACTTTCAGTTCTATGGCAAAGGTTTTCTTACTTTACCCAACCTTAAGCATCATATCGTGCAATTATGTCCCAGTTTTCAGCTTTTCCTATGGACTCTGGTACTCAGAGTCAGGGAGTCAAGTTGTGAGACTTTTGTTCTAGAGATGTTAATCGTTTTGGGGAGGTCACCCAAGTCGGGGTTGAGAGAATCAGCCAGGGAGTGAGGGATATCCAGTTTGTGATGCAAATGGAGATAAATAAGAAATGTAGAAAACTATGTGATACCTCTATAGGAAATTGAGTCACCCATATCATATTAATAAGTTTGAAATTAGATCTTCTTGTCATGTAGCATATTGAGGCACTGCATCTAAACTCTACTGCTGATTCACAGTAGTTCACAGTAGGTGGTTCAGGTGAAGGCTGGCCGCCGCTATTTATGCACTGTGGTATTATCTTGGTACACTGGAGTCTGAGTCCAACGGCAGTAGCGCTGGAATGGAATTTCCACTGAACAGCTCTTCTGGGGCAGAGAAAAGTCTCAGTGCAGGAATTTCTCTAAGACCAACTAAAGCAGGCTTAGGTACTGGGAGTACAAAAGAACTTCATTGCAAGGGTCTCTTATTTCTGAGGAAAAGCCAGTTAAAAAAAAAAAACAAAGCTGTAAAAACTTCAAGAGGGAGAGAAAGATAATCTGACCACATTGATCATAGTATACTTGTATGCATGATGACTTCATGGTATCTCTGTTAAATCTAACCCCTGTCCTGATGATTTTGGTGGAGAAGAATATTCTGGAATTCCCTTAATCTTAATCTCATGCTAGGTAGTGAAGGATATTCAAATGGAGACACAAGGACAACTCCTGCCCCTCCCACAGCGCCCCAGCCATTCTGAAAGGGAGAAGAATTTGCATTGGGTGCTCCCCTTGGTTTTCAGGGATGATCCATGGTTAACTCTTATGTGTGCTTTCATCCTAATTGTTCAGAGTCACATAAATCTCTATCCTGTGTTGGAAAGAGTCAAGTTGAAGAAGTAGTCCGGCTACAATCAGAGACTCAGAAATTAATCCATTTAATTCAGAAATGCTTATGGTAGGCAGAATAATGACCCAAAGATATCCACGTCCTAATTCCTGGAATCTGTAAATGTGTTACTTTACATGGCAAAGGGGAAATAAAGTTGCAGATGGAATTGTTTGCTAATAAACTGACCCTGATATGAGGAGATTATCCAGGGCCCAATGTGATCACCAGGGTCCTTAAAAGTGGAAGAGAGAGGCAATGTGAGAGTGATAGAGCATGAGAAGGACTCAGTGTGCCATTGCTGCCTTTGAAAATGGAAGGAGGGAGCCACAAGACAAGGTACATGACATCCTCCAGAAACTGGAAAAGGCAAAAGAAATGGATTCTCCCTGGCCCTGGCACCTGCAGAAATGAATGTGGTCCGATAGACACTGATTTTAGTCAGTGAAACCCATGTCAGACTTCTTCTACAAAACTGTAAGAAAGTTTGTATTATTTAAGGAAACAGATTTGAGGTAATTTTGTTTTGGCAACAATATTAAATTAATATAGTAACATTCAGGAAAAAACACAAAATCAGAATCCAGTGACCATGGTTACTTAATTTATGTTGGAAAATCCAAAGACAGGATCACATTTATCGGACAGCATCAAGCCAAGAAGAGGGCATTAATATTGTAGCATGGCATAGGCACTTTGGTTTTGAAATAGCAGTGGTTTATATCTGCTTCTAGCACCAATAAGAGTACCAACCACTACTCTATACCTGGCTCACACGTGAGTGCAACCAGTCAGTCACCAAGAGGGTAAGCCCAGAACCATATCATAACCAGGTTCTTTGTCCCTGTCACAAGGTTGATAATCCAATAATCATTTCTTTTACTTGCTAACTGTTTATGGGTATTCTTATACCAGTAAAAGAAAGGGGTTTGCAGACCATGAAATGATTTCTCATGGAATGTTTTATCCTCCTCACTTGGATACCCCAAATCTATATTGATACAATTAAACTAGATTGTAATAATAGTTTTAAAATAACCTGTATAGCTTCAGATGAAGCCTATTTTGCAGTTATATATCCCCAAGATTTTTTCCCCTTAATCTTTAGCGATTTAAGCCATCTGACCTGTGGTAGTCACGTTCAAACGACCAATAATGTATTGAATGTCTTTAAGACATATACGTCCACACATACAGAATAAGGAGGAATAAAAAAGATTGACTGAGTTAGGATATCAGTCCAGTGGCTTTCCTTTCCTTTCCTACAAAAATCTGACCTGATAGGCGTATCAAGTGGGCAGGAAAGTTCTGATCTATAAGTTCATCGGAGACCCATGTTGTGTCTTTCTTGCCGCCCCACCCTACTTTAGGAGATAATTCTATCCACATTCACATCACAATGTCACGACATTACTCAGCATCACAATATACACATTCTGGTCCATAAGTAGGGAAAAGAAACAGAGGGCAAACAGCTCTGTTCAAAGGTATGCAGAAAGGTGCACACATTACCTCTGCTGACATTTCATTAGCCAGAGCTGAGTTACATAGCCAAGCTGCAAGAGAGGCTGGGACATGTAATCTGTAGATAGGTGGCCACATGTTCAGTTAAAATTTGGAGTTTTCTATTAGTTAAGAGAAATGGAGAGTCTGGATAGTGGGGGAGTAATTAGCAATCTTTGTGTAGAGAGCTAGAACAATCCCTACCAGTCAAACCAGATTTGTTCCAGACCTTTGTATGTGTACCCTCACCTTACTCCTGCTGTAATGTGCCTGGTTTTGATCCATTTCTGGCTGCCTGTTTGCTCCTTTGTATCCCGCTCTGTATCTCTGTTTGCCCAGCGTGGCTTTACTTGCCTTTGCTACCAGTTTACAGTCTTTCTCCACTATGTTCCTGGGATATCATTTTCGGTTTATGGTTGTCTGTCACTCCTATAGTCTGTATTTAAATGGTCACCTTCCTAGTCAACCAAATAATCTGAGATCCCAAATAGCCCGGGTTCTTCTCTTCCACTCCCAGGTAATCTCAACCGATGATGTGTGTGACACAAATCTTTATGCCGACAGTACCCAAGAGCTTTATCCTTTGCCAAAATGCATTAAGAAAGAATGACATCAGCAGGTTTTATGTTTTAGTGTTATTGACCTTTACTGTAGATAAAGCTTGTGCTATATAGCTAGTAACTCTATTTAAACAAGTTAGATTGCTTTGAGACCAAATCTATATTAGGTGGTCAATATGCAACCTCATTCCTGATAACACATGAGTCATAATGTAGGATTAGCAGCAGTCATGTGGATGAACCTTTGAGGATACCACCCTCAATTGGATTACTTATTCTTGATATCATGAAGGTGCTTTGTTAGCATTTCGAAATTTTTGTTTGTTTGTTTTGGAAGGGAATGCTGAGAAATGAGGTCCAGACTTCCGGATCAAAGTAAAGAAGAGACATTTCCAGGTCAATAGCTTTCCCTGTAATAATCAGCAAAAGAAATATATAAATTGAACTTGTAATGGGGAAAATCATAATATTCCACCAAAGTGAGGGATGTTTATTTTCTGTCAAAGTAACTTATCAGTGCTTGTGAAGGCAGCCAATGGCCTCAGCAATGTAAAATATAAGAAATAGAAGAACATTTAGAGATTATATAGCCCAGCATCCTTCGTCTTACTGATTGAAAGCTACATACAAGAAAGTGGGGGAATTTACTTGGGAAAACCAGAACTGGAACCAGGTATAGATGTTCAATGCAGAACACAGTATCTTGGATTTTTGACTGACCTACATTTATAGCTACATCTCCTTTTATCTCTTCTTACCCTTTTGTTTTTTGTTTACTAACAAGGTTACTTTAATTTTGAAAATGCTCAAGGAAATAAATGAATCATCTGGTAATGTGGCTAACCAGTTCTGCAAATTCCACATACCAGATGAGTTTATACTAAGTCAGAGGAGACAAAAACATATGCATATACATATACAAGAGTAGGAAGAGAATTTTAAAACTCTTTTAAGACTTTCAGAAGTTCACAGATTGAAAGCCCTTTAGTAGTACAAAACTCAATTGAACACCAAAATGTTTTTTGAAGGTCATGAAAAAATGAGTTCCAAGTCAATTCTATAAACCTGAAATAATATAGTATTGTTACTGAACCAAGCTTGGGTCCACTTGCTGGCATGCAGTAAGGGCAATCTGCTGACACCGGGTTGTGGTGAAGGAAAGTGCAGCATTTATTACAGGGCGCCAAGCAAGGAATCCAGGTAACTAGTGTTTAAAAGGCCCCAACTCCTTGCCTTCGAGTTTGTCACCATAAATCTGGAGCAAAAGCCTGCAGCCCTGTAAAACACGTTAAAAAATTTTTTAATAAAATTATTTTTTTTTAATTTAAAAGATCACATAAGATTAAGTGTAAATATATTTTCTTTAGAAATAAGTTTCAAAAATGGTTATAATATTCTAAAGGCCACCAAGGCACTGTGGAACGACCAGAGTCCCACAATAACCGCAAGGGTGCCTCTGGTGCCCCAGTGCCATGTGGTGCTTTGCAGTTAACGTTAGCCCAAGCCCCATGAGGCTGATATTTATGGCAAAAGGCAAGGTTTCTGTCCCCCACAATGTGCCTGTGCAGGCCTAAAAGTCAATAGCTGCCTGAATCTCTAGAAAGCCTTCTGATGGAGTCAAGGCCAAAACTCATTGTACACCCTTTTCCAAGTGTGATCAAATGCATAGCTGCAGGGGCTATTTGAAGAAGAATTGCATGGGAGGGATCGAGCAGCCCCAGAAAAGCTTCTTCAGTGTAGTCAGTCTATACTGTTTGGGGCCTTTTCAGGGATCATTACAGATGTCACCCCTTCGTTCCATCAGGGGTCTTTCATTGGGCTGCCACATGCAACGTGAGCTTGCCACTTGTCAGCTTAGATATCCAAATCACTGCAACGTGTAGGGACAGGAAAACATTGCTTTCGCCTGCCCACCGAGGCTTTTTGTTTGTGGGATTCAGGTCTCCGAGGGCATGCGTGATGGAAGTGAGGGTACTGTCTTCATTAACCGCTGAGTCATTATTCTCTGCTCCCCACCTTGAGGGCTGTTGTGCTTCAGCTCCAGTTCCCACGCTGTTTATTATCTCACCATCCACTCCCAGGACTTCAGGCACTGTCTTTACACCGACGTCTCCCCAGAAATTATCTCCAAGCCCACCTGGATGTCTCATAGCACATGATACAAAACTTGTCAAAAACTGAACTCCTTACCTCCACTTTCCCCCCACCATGAATCCACCATGCCTACTCCTGCCCCTATCTTTCCAACCTCAGTGAATGACAGGAGTCACTCACTACTCACTTCCAGCCTAGAAACCTGAGTGGCAGCCTCTATACTTCCTTCCCCCTCACTGTCGCCACTTCCTGCTTCTTCTCTTCCTATGAGCTCTTTTTTTTTTTTTAACACCTTTATTGGAGTATAATTGCTTTACAATGGTGTGTTAGTTTCTGCTTTATAACAAAGTGAATCAGCTGTACATATACATATATCCCCATATCTCTTCTCTCTTGCGTCTCCCTCCCTCCCACCCTCCCTATCCCACCCTCAAATCCGTATGTCCTCTGCATCCCTGTCAATGTGAGGTCCTCAACATGTTCCCCAGAACTGTGGTGACATCCTCCTGACTCCTGTCCCGACACCAGTTTTCTCCTCCTTGACCCATCCTCTTAACCACTCAAATATAAATGTGAATCTAACAGTGCCATATAACCGCTAATCTCCTTCATTAGAAATTCATTGCCTACAGGATAAAATCCACGTGACTTTCCAGCCCCATTTCCTGCTATTGCCTTCTCTGCACTCCACCCTAGTACATGAAATTACTTGAGTTTCTCCAAATGTACCACATTCTCTCAAGTTCTCTCTGCCTGGAATGTCCTTTCTCCATAATATAGTTCAATTTGAGGTAACATTTAAAAATCAGAGGTTTTCACATTTTTAAAAATCTGAATTTTGAACTTCTCTTGAAGAATCAGCTCTGGCAGCATAGAGCCTGTTTTCCCACACAGCAACAATTGGCCAGAGCTCCGGACAGCTGGTCCTGTAGATAGAACCTCAACTCTATTTCACACCATTACTCTCAAGCCCTGCTGGCTTTACTCATTTACATTACTTGTCTTCTCACTGTTGGTATTTGAATTTGCAACCTCTGATCTACAGAAATGCAAAAGCTTATGAAATCATTTACCAATGAATCATAGAGCTTCCAGCATATGGGACAGTTGCATTGCCATGACTTAAATAAAGTGTTGCTGTAGCGAGCAAGAAATGCTGCTCTCTTATTCTATTCCAGGCATTGGGAATAACAAGCTTGGTAAGATAAGGTTATACTGGCATGCCTCGTTTTATTACACCCTGCTTGATTGTACTTCGCAGATACTGAGTTTTTTACAAATTGAAGCATTGAGCAAGTCTTTCAGCAAGTCTTTCAGCAAGTCTTTCACCCTGCATTGAGCAAGTCTTTCAGCACCAGTTTTCCAACCGTGTTTGCTCACTTCATGTCTCTATGTTCACATTTTGGTAATTCTCACAATATTTCAAACCCTCCACCAGCAAAAAGATTACGATTTGCTGAAGGTTCACATGATGGTTAGCATTTTTTAGCAATAAAGTATTTTTTTTAACTGAGGTATGTACATTTTTTTAAAAAAAACATAATGCTATTGCACACTTAATAGACTACAGTATAGCATAAACATAACTTTTATATGCACTGGGAAACCAAAAAATTCACGTGGCTCGCTGGACCGCAGTACTTATTTTATTGTGGTGGCCTCAGACCAAACCCGCGATATTTCCGAGGTCTGCCTGCATCTGATATTTAGGTCTTGAAGGAGACACTAAAGTTGGGCAAGAAAGATTTTGTTTCAGAATGTTAGCATTAAAACTAAGCATGTTGGTGAACCAGAACAGGCAGCATCAGATTTGAACGTAATTAGGGTGCTACTAGAAGAAACCTAGTTGGGTGTAAGTGGTAAGATCTATGTCGGAAGACTTCCTGACCATTAAGACTTTAAGAGATCTAGGAGGAGCGATGAGGTGTCAGGACTATAAATATGACCTGAGAAAGGAAATGCTTTCTTAGGAAATAGAAAGCGTCACGTGGCTACTTGCAGGTGAGCCAAAAGGCAGGCCTGAAGTGACAGCTTGCCATCTGTTCTCCAAGAGCCAGCTCTGCAGGACACTAGCCAAAACGAAAACGGTAACACTTGTGTGGGCTGCTCTATTTTGTAGCAATTGTAACAACAGAACACTTCACCCAGAATGAAGCCAGAGCATTCCATAGCTGAGTGGAGGGCTGGGAAGCCCTAATTTCCTCTGATTCCATCTTCTCCGTGGGTGGGGTCAAAGAATCACCTTTCACTTTTCTCTGCAGCCTGGCTCCTTGTTACAGAGAATGCCAAAATAATATTTGAAAGAACGTAGCTGATCCTTTACATAGACGATTGATTGATGATTATGACTATTAGCGCATTAAGACTGTTGGGTCCAAAATAGAGAGATAGTGCCTTCTGGTGAATTGCCAACGAAATGCTTTTAAAATCTACCCCTATCCCCAAATTCACAAATAAAATGAAGAATTAATTACTATATTCAACATTAATCATTTTCAGCTTTGCATTGTGGGGTTAAAAGTGTGGACTCTCTTGATTCAAATCACTACTCATTAGCTAAGGGAACTTGATAAAGTTGTTTAACCTCTCTGTGCCACCTTTTTCTCATCTGTAAAGTGGGAATAATAACAGTACCTCTTCTTAGGGCTGTGAGGATTCAAAGAGCTGATACAGGCAGTCTTTAAAAAGTGGTTAGCACATGAGTTAGCTATTATCACCACTGTATATGTCAGACACTGTGCTAGGTACTGACTATCTATTGGTGAACAAAATAGAGAGGGTCTCTGGTTTCACAGAGCTTAAGACTAGTGGCTGGCTAGGTGTAAAATGTTTCATAGCTACTTTGATTCCTGTCACTCCAGACAGCTCATTTGGATATAAAAGAGACCTTAGAGCCCCTGATGGCAGCCTTTTTTCTCTGGCAAAGAGGTCATATCCCTGCACAAAGATATCCTCTGGCAGAAGCACGGAGTGTTGACAGCCTGCTCAGGTTAGAGATCAGTGATGTCTTTTAGATTCAGAGGTGCTGGTTTGTCAAAGCTGCTGTCCATAGCTGTTAACAGCTTTAAAAGATAACAAAAGCTGCTCGAGCAACTGTGGTAGACTGCACCACTAGTGAGGATTCATTGCTCTTCCCTGGGAGAGTATTGATGGCAGACTTGGCCATGTGACTTGCTTTAGTCGATAAAATTGGAGTGGAGTGATATTTGTCACTTCTAGGCAGAAGCTTTAGAGCCATTGTACCATCAACCATACTCTTTTCCTTGCTTCTGAGATTATGGAAGCATGTCAAATGAAGGCTCCCTCAGCTTGGGTCTCTGAAATATTACAGTGAGCATCATTTGTACATGGGGTGCATCTTTTTTTTTATTTTATTTTTTTTTGCGGTACGCGGGCCTCTCACTGTTGTGGCCTCTCCCCTTGTGGAGCACAGGCTCCAGACGCGCAGGCTCAGCGGCCATGGCCCACGAGCCCAGCCGCTCCATGGCGTGTGGGATCCTCCCGGGCCGGGGCACGAACCCACGCCCCCTGCATGGGCAGGCGGACTCCCAACCACTGCGCCACCAGGGAAGCCCAGGGGTGCATCTTTTATATATGAAGTGCATGAGGGAGGATAATTCGTTATTGTTACAGCTACTGAACATGTGGAGCCTTTTGTTACTGCAGCATCACCTATCCTGTTTGAACTAATACATCCTCCTCAGGCACATAAGGTTGCTATGATGGCCAGAATACCCTACTGCATCGATCTTTCAACCTCAGGACCTCATGCTGCACTTTTTTGTTTGTTTTATGTCTTTGGTGGCTACACTGATGCTTCCAGTCTTGCTGTTCCCTTGGAGGGAATGCAGAGCAGGAGAATAAGCACTAGACCTGGAGCCAAATCCTGAGGTCAAGGTCCAGCTCCTCCACTGTCTAACTTTGTGATCTTCAGCAAATCAATTAATCAATGTGAGCCTCAAGTTTATTTGCTAAAATATGAGGAGTAATATAATATATAATATATAATATCTCAATGTACCCCAACTTTGTTCTTCAGAAGCACACTATAAAATTTTATGCTAATATAGAAAATAATTTTTAGTTCTTAAGAAGTCATGGGCAGGCCTGACCACCCTCAACCCATGAAACTCTCAGCCAACAACACCAATTGACTGATGCGCATGACCACAAAAGGCGAGACACCTCAGAAGGTTGGTTTATGAGTGGGAGGTCAAGGTCCTCATCTAATACGTCCTTACTCAAAAAACACTTCTCAGTCCAAAAGTGCCATTCAGAAAGAAGAGACTCGATGACAACTTTTCTTGGTTTTTCAAGGGACCCATTTTCTTATGCCAAATAATATTACAATTGTCTTTGAAATGCAGTGTGTCAGGGAGAAAAGCTCAGACCCAACCGTCAATACACACAGAATTCTAATTTAAAGAGTACGTAAGTAAATGCATTCATACCCAAGTTGTTTTTAGAGATGCTTCATCATCACACACAGTGGTTTGTAATAGCCTGAGGGTTTCCCCCCCAGCCCTGGAAGACTCAGGGCAAAATAGGGGCAGGGGCAGTTAGAATGTTCTTTCCTATCATTCTTTCTCAAGAAGACTCCTTCTCAACCCTCCATCCAAGAAATCTTACTAGACAGCACAATCTGATTTAGATTCATTCATCTATTAATTCCTTTCTCAAGTTTTTATTGAGTGACTATAATGTGCCCATCCCTGTTCTAGGTGCTGAGATACAGAATAGACAAGTCCCTGCATGTGTGGGGCTTACATGTCCAAGGGCATCCAATGTTCTGTGTTTCCACAGCTCCCTCCACATTTCCATCAGTCTCCATGTGCAATAGTCATAGGTTTGGACTACATGATCCTTAAAGTTATGAAGGAAACATATCTCATTAGACTTTGTATCCTCTGTGCCTTGCCTGGCGCCTGAAATACGGAAGGAATCCAATAAATATTTCTTTCAAATGAGTAAATATCAGGAGTTAGAAGAGCTGACTTTCAAGTTCAATTCTCCCCCCAAAAATGTGAAAAATCAAGGATTTAATCACAGTGCGCTATCAACAGCTATTATTAACTGGTTCATTTTGTGAAAATTTATAACAAGACTAATGTTGCTTTAGGTGCTGCTGTGCATTTGTTGACAGACTTAGAGGAGATCAGAGTTTGAATAAATGCAGAAAACTAGCTACATTCTTCTAGCTTATAAAAATTGCTGTGAAGTACTTTGCAAACAGTAGGTGTCAGAAAGTACTACAGGCTAAGAAATAACCCTGACATGGTCAAGGCTGAGCATGGGAATGCGGCCATGTGAGCCATCTGTTTACCTTCGTACAGCTGGTGGTGTATGAGTGTTGTGCAGAGAGAAAAATGTGCAGAGAGAAAAAGGAAACCAAAGAGCATATTTGAAAGTATTTTCTTCTCCTTCTCATCCTGTTCCCGAGAGTCACTTAGAGGTAATCTTTGAATATTGCGGCAGTTTGTATAGCAAACTCTACACGGATTAAGAAATGTTTTCCAAAAAAGGCACTATTAGTTCAGAGGTTGAGGAACTATAAAGACAAGAGGAAGAAAGGGAGGAAAAAGGGCAAAGGATGTGGAGACAGGAATGGGCTTCTTAGTGATATTCACATGCTAGGCTACTGTTATGCCTCCTCCCTGGTTTTTAAGGCATGTTGTGTACCTTACCATGTGTTTAAGTACCGAAGGAGAAGAGATACACCTTTATTTAGTCATTTAGCATGCACATATTTATTGGATATCGACTCTTTATATCTTTGTTTCTTAGGTACCTATTTTGTACCAGATACTATTGTAGGAGCTGGACAGACACGGACCCTGCCCTGCTGTAGCTTACATTCTGATGGGGAAAACAGATAATCAGCAACTAACTATATAAATAAGATGATTATAGGCCATGATACATGCCACGAGGGTGATATTAGAGGGCCATACCCAAGAAGGTGTCTGGAGTGGGGCAGGTAGTGCTAGTTTAGGCAAGGCTATTGGGGAAGACATCCTGAAAAGCTGACGTTTGAGTCAAGGTCTGAACCATGAGGAGAAGCTCATCATGAAAAGCTTCAGATAGAAGAAAGAACATTCTAAGCAGGGGAAAGAGCAAGTGCAAAGGCCCTGAGGCAGGAATAAGCTTGGCATGTTCACAGAATAGAAAGCAGGCCAATATGACTGGAAGGTAGTGATTAAAGGGTAGAGAAGGTAGAGAGCAGATCCCATCGGGCCTCGAGAGGTGGCAAGGATTTTAAGATTTTCTTTTGGACCTAATGAGAGTCACTGGAGAGTTTTTGGCAGAGATTTGAACATGATCTAGAGCAAAGAGCTAATGAACTCAAAGTGTTTTTCAGGCACTCATATCTCTGAGCGTTCATGTGATCCATTGATGTTGAGTGTATTCTTCCTCAAACCAAAAATCCCAGCATATGAATTGACAAGTTTAAGTGTGCTTATGGGGTCAATAAGATACAATGTTTTAAATCAGAATTGTCTGGGGGAAAACTTAAGATAAATGATCACCCTGTCTCTAATTGTGCCTAGCTGTATGCATCTTGTCAGGGGGAATAAAAAGACTGGATTCTTAGCTCTATGTGATTTATAGAAGGTATTTCTCAAGGGTTTTTAAACAGACATTTCAAGGAGTTCCCAGGCAGGAGTCGGGGAGCAGATGACACAGCAGGGCCCACTAGCACAAGTTGTTCTCAATGTTAGCACCACCCCCATCGCTGGGTGTAAGGGGAGGGGTGTGAGTGCCCGACCCTTCCCACCCTCTTCTCACCTTGTGCACTATCACCGTTCCATTTGCACCTCACTCCTTCTCTTCCACACCCGATTAGCACTATTCCAATTCCAGATTAATTGGTAGAAAGGTGTTACCAAAATTTCAGCCTTTATCTTAGTAATAACCTAGGATTTTGATACCACTGACATTTATCTCTCCTGCCAATTCCTTCTCTCCTTCATTACCTCTTTCTTCCCCCTCTTCTTCCCTTTTCTCTCTCAACTCCTCCTTTTCTAGTAGAGGTTCACCCAGGACTTCAGAAAGTCCCAGACTGGGCTTCCCTGGTGGTGCCGTGGTTGAGAGTCCACCTGCCGATGCAGGGGACACGGGTTCGTGCTCTGGTCCGGGAAGATCCCACATGCCGCGGAGCGGCTGGGCCTGTGAGCCATGGCCGCTGAGCCTGCGCGTCCGGAACCTGTGCTCCACAACGGGAGAGGCCACACAGTGACAGGCCCGCATACTGCAAAAGAAAAAAAAAGAAAGAAAGTCCCAGGCTAAAAATGTTTAAAATCCACTGTGGTAGAGAAACATCGTTTCTGAAAAAGAAGATTGATCATCAATATATTTAAATCAGGGGAGATATATATATATATATATATATATATATATATATATATATATTTGTAAAAGCTTGTTATTTAGTAAAAAGAGACTCGTGATATCTTTTCTAGATTGAAAAGAGCTGAGATTGCTAAAGTATCGAGTATAATGTTTATTTTATATCAATCGTCTCTTCCCCCATTTACTGAGGACCTTTTGTGTGCCAGGCACAGTGTGAGATGCTGAGGGAGATATAAGCAGGCAAAGACACACTCCCTGCCCTCCAACAGGGCAACACAGAACCCACAGGGGATCACAGGCAGAGAGGCTGTAACAAGGCCTATTACAGAGGCATGCAGTTCCATGGTAGAACCGAGGATGAATGGGAGATTTTTATTCCAACGGGGGCCTGATAGGGAAGGGATTTGAGAAGAGACCAGATAACACTACCTCTCACTGCTGCTTTAAGGCAGTCCCAGGCCTAGCACTAAACCAAGGACTGCGCACCTACATTTTAGATGGCCGGTGGCTGATTCTGGCTCTGTAGAATTATGAGGCGTATATTTGGAATTGGGTGCAGTTTTGTTAGCAGCAAGATAATATGGTGATTTTAAGTGAGTGCTGTCAAACCAGGCTGTCTGGAGTGGAATCTTGCCTCCTTTGCTTACTGTCTAGGTGAACTTAGGCAAGTAACTTAACCTTTCTCTTCCATTTCCCTGACTGTAAAGTAGCGTAATAATACTGTTCATATAAACTCCTTATATACTTCATGAAAGGACTTATTACAATATTTGGTACATAATTAGCCCTTGATGGATCTGGTACATATGAGGAGTAAATGTATATAAAGCACTTAGAATAGTTCAAGAAAACTTAATAAACATTGAATGATGCTAGTGAGTATTAATTCTAGTGGCCTACTGTCAAAGCTGTATTTGTTTGGTCCCGATGGAATGGTGCTTTTTCATCTTTACTCGTACACAGATGCTCCCTCGTGGAGACAGAGACAAATATTTGCAACCATGTCCCTGCTTTCTAGTGCTAGGAGGACATGCAAACAGTAAGCCTCAGCAGCTGACCTCACCGGCCACACTGCCACCCTGTGGCTTCTCCCAGGCCAGGCACCTGCTGAGACCAAGGAGACAGTGATCCACCTGGGAACCAAGCAGCGTGTGGAAACCAGGCTCAGTCATATATGGGAGAGTCCTTTCACCTGTGTGATAATGCTTTTTTTGAGGTAATCAAATACAATTTTACTTAATACCCTTCATAGTAGCTTTTAGCCATCAGTTTCCCAATGGAGATACTAACGTTTATGGCGTGATCATCCCTTACGTTTTTTAAACATTTAAATTGCTCAAAAGTATGTATTCCTTCAACCTGAATAAATATTTGCTAAGTGGCTCCTATATGCCAGGCACTGTGTGAGGCCTTGGGACATAAGAGTGAATAAAATACAGCCCCTGGCTCAAAAGGCTCTTCATCAGACAATACAACAGAGAATGTTGAGTGGTGAGTTAGGACTAAGCAAAGGATGCTATGAGGACACAGAGGAAGGACATCGAACCGAGGAGCAGCTTCCCAGACGGAGTTCTGTCCGAGGTGGGAAGCTCCATCGATGCTAAGGGCTCCGAGAATGCTTGGAGGGAGGAGACGTTTGCCCCTCGCAGGTAGAGGAGAGTTGCCCTCACTGCTGCGTTGTCTCCACTGCTTGCTGCTCACAGAGCCCTGCCCCCCACTCCCATGGGCACCTAGCCAGTTGAACTGGGGCCCCAGGCTGAATACCACATCCAACTCCTGACAAGACAGCAGGGGCAGCCCCTTTCTGGCTTGTCCTGCCCTCGTTGGCCCTCTCTCAGCGGCTGCTGCCCTCTGAGACCTCTATATGGTCTCACACCCCCGGGGAAAGGCCCTGGCCCTGGACAGGCAGCTGCCACGTCCCTTAGCTGGGGTCAGGTCTCGCCCTCTCCTGGAGATCCCAGCCTTCACCACTGCCACCACACCCTGTGGGAACCAGAGGGAGGGAGATGAAGCTTCAAGCTAAACAGAACTAGGAGGGAAGTGTGATAAGTGTAAGTTGTAAAAAAAAAAAAACTACTACTAACATAAAATAAATACAGAGCACTGTGGGAATACAGGGGGAGGAGCTGATCACTCTGTCACTGGGTCAGAACTAGGTCCAGGGCAGTTTTCTGGCTAATCACTGTCTCTGCTTTCTTTGAGCTGCTGTGGTCGGTGAAGCTGGATGCTTTAACTTGAGTGAGAGTTGACAACAGGGTCTAGGTTTCCAGATAGTTGTTTCCATCACTGATCTGCCCTGTCTGTGGGTCAGTTTTAGAATGTGCTTCAGTAGCTTACCATCCATTTCTCTCATTGTTATAACTGCATAGTGTTATATGCAAATTACAACAATACCTCTACTGTTCCATTGTCTTTCTAGCTTAAGGAAATGATAGTCTTAAATTCTGGGTAATCCTATAGTACCAGCCATGTTATTTCAAATAGAAGAACGCCAACTCTGCGTGTGTGTGTGTGTGTGTGTGTGTGTGTGCGTGTGCGCGCACGCATGCACGTGTATACCCAAGCGCACACTTTGCATTGCCGGGGGAAAGTCAAAGGGAGGGAAAATTAGGGAAAAAAGGAAGTGAGCCCAAAATGTTTTTACTTGATGTTTTTAAAAATTAGGCTATAGGGGAAAGGGATTAAACCCAAGGATAAAAAACACACTCACAAAATTGGTTTAAGAAGGATCCAAGCCCCATGACCTGCATTTTATGGGCATTATGCTCTAATCAACCAATGAATTAAGAGATGAGAGGACATTTCAATCAATTACCGTCACACGAAGACAGTGCCTTTTTCTGTAGTGGCAATTTTCTAAAGGCCAAAAGAGCATTTTAAAATGTTTTTTTTCAGAGACTGTTTATTGGCGATCCTGCCCTGGTACTGATGCAGGAAGTCATTTACTTTCCTTCCTCTGCATTCATTCAGATCAGCTCTGGAAGGAGGGAGGAGCTATTTATATAAATGTGAGCTGGGAGAAAAGAGGCACCACACTTGCTGTCTAATTGCATGCAGAATCCTGGCACCTCTTGCTTTATCCTTGGCTGCTTCCCCACCATGTGTCTGATACCAGAGACATGAAATTATGAATTGGCTCAGCCTCTACAGTGCATGACACATGTTTTTCATGAGCATTAAAATTCATTTTTTTTTAATTGAGAGAAAATTAAACCTAGGTTCTGGCATTAATCTCCACTTGTCTTTCTCCTGGCAGCATGAATTGTTTATTTCTGTGATGTAGCAAAGCATAACTCTCTTGTTTGTATGTTTTGCAAACTCCATCCATCTTCTAGGGAAACGTTTGCTGTCTTTACCCCTCACTTGTGTGGATACCAATTGGTAATTCAAGTCTGTTCAAGTTTTATGCCACTTTCTGGGTTCTCTGTTCTCCAAGTTGGGTTAAATTGTCACCCTGTCAAAAGCAGCCTTTCCTTTGTATTTCCTTCAATGCCCAGCACCATGCCTTGTATACAGTGATGCTCAATGAATGCTTATTAAATAAGTGAGAGCTTCCTGGAATGTTAAGATTGATTTTTCTATCAGTATTTGAAATTGTGTACATTAACCACAGAAATCAGATATGTCAACAAATATTTTACTCAATAAATATACAGATTTTCCCCTACTATTCTCCCCTCACCAAGTAAGCTCCAGCCTCGCTAGTCTTTGCAATGATTCGTAAGTATGCCAGACTTATTCTTGTGTCAGGATCAAGGCTGAAAGAAGTGATGCTCTCTTTCAACATATTTTACATTTATATGAGCAATGTTGACAAATATTGAAATATCTCTTGAAAGATGGACATCTCCTTCCTTGGGGGAAACAGTGGTATATGGATAATGCCTGGTATTTTCCTTAATCTTTCTGAACTGACATTTATTTTGGAGTGTTAAAGAAAAAACTTTTCTGACACTTGTTAAAGCAGTAAGGAAGACTTTATTTGGGACTACTGCAATAGGTGGCCAGACGATTGTATTGCAGTAGGGGAGGGAAACCAGGCTCAACTCCAAATACAATGAAGACAGCTGAGGATTTATGGCCATTGAGCACAGGGAGTGATCAGTGGATGGAAAGTTACTAAGAGGAAATTTAAGACGTAGGGGAATTCTTGCTAAACCTATTTAACAGGATTCTTGCTGAGGGCAATGTGGGGTTGAGAAAATTGATCAGATATTGAGGCAAGGGTCCAGCCTGCTGGATTCAGTAGGCTGAAGAAGGGCCCAAGGAGTGGGCCTAGTAGTGCAAAGAGCTCAGAAGAGCCTGCCTAAAGTTTAGGCAAGGAGAGAGCCTTTGTCAGGAGTCACTCTCAGTGTGTTCTTGCCCTCCTGAGTACCACTGTGCACCAAAACAATAGAACAGAGTGGTGTTTTATGGTTATTGTTGAGCAGGTCCTCCATCGTGTTTTAATTGCACACATCAACCATTGCTGCTGATACATACATAAACATACACTCCCTGAGTCTTAGATGCAGCCAGTTTGCTTCATTAGAAGTGGTTTTTTTATTTCTCTCATGTTATTTCAAGTTATTTCTAATATTCTTCACTCCACATATAAATATACCTTTTTTCATTCTTTTCTAACTTTTAGCTTACGTTTTTACAAAATAGTTGCTCTCTGTTCACATTTCACAAAATTAGATTGTGGTAGTTGGAGAGCTTCTCTTCATAGGTGTATTTTAGACTGAATACAGAGAATAGCTTTAAATAGTGCTATGATGTTGAGAGTGTACACATTTATATTATTGGACTATTTAACTCTAATGCCACTGTACAAACAAGTCTGACAGAAAGCAAAACATGAAGAGGCGGTGTGTACTCTCAGCATCCTTTCCTCTCCAAGTCTCTGTACTATGTTTACTCCAGGGCTCCACCCAATTATTCCACGCTATGCCCTTAACTGACCTGCACCTTCCCTTTCAAACTGCCTTTTCCTTAAGACTCTCTTCGACGGTCATAAAGAGGAAAAGACCTAAAGGTTCCTACCAGGGAATAATGACTTAAAGGTCTACATCTTACAAAACATTTACATTCTGTAGTAGGACTCTCAGGCAATGCAAAATAAATTGAAGTGAAATTTTTGAACAATTGAAGTTTTCCAGCAACCCCTCTTATCACAGCTCATTGGCACGTCTACTCGGATTGTGACTCTACTTGTGACCCTGACCATAAATACTTCACAAAAAGTATTGAAAATACTTTTCAAAAACTATTGTCCAAAGCTCACTTCAGTTCAATTTCCTTCAGCTTGTCTAATCTACACATACTTGCTGATACCTCTGACCTATGCTGGGTGCTAGGGACCCTGATATGAGTGAAACACAATCCTTGACCTCAAGGACTAAGCTGAGAGAAACCTAGAAATAGACAGTGACAACTTGATGATAAATGCTGTGAGAGAGAAGTTCAGGAGGAAAGGGGTGCACAGAGCATGGACTGACTAACTCAGCCTGCAGAGACCTGGACGACTTCACAGAGAGAAAGGCACTTAGGTTAGGCTCTGAAGAAGAGTAAGAGCTTCCTTAGGCAGAGAGAGGATTTTGAAATCACATTGAGAGCAAAGACCATGAGGCTGGTGGTGATGGTATTGACAGAACAAGGTACTTCTCTCTGGGAAGCTCCAGAGAGCATATGATGGCAGAAGATGTGGGAGAGAGGGTATGAGCTAGGCCAAGAAAGACAGGATAGGGTCAATCCAGCTTCATCCAGGAGCAGACAGAAATGGCATTCCAGGTAAGGAAAACAGTACAGCGAAGGTGAGAGGAATCTGCAGCTTGGCTAGAGGAAGGATTCTTTTAGAAAGTCATAGGTTGAAAAGGATTGTTTCAGAAAGTCATGAATGCAGTTAGAAGGTAAGGACAGGAAAGAATGACCTTTAAATATCCGAGACATCATCTGCCTTTTTTTTGCTTTAGCATTTATTTGTCTTATCTTAGATAATCCTCTCTCCAGCACCCTTGCTGCCCCACCCAATTCCTCTGCCGAGTAAATTACAGATCATAAATAAGACTGCCTAGTATTGAAGTACAACTCTACCATTTATCGGTTCTTTAAACTTGGATGATTTTCCAACTTTTCTTACCTCAGCTTCTATGTCCCCCAATGGACATAATAGTAGTATTCATAAGACTGTTGTATGCATTAGTAATAAGAGCTAATTTCTATTATTTATTATGTATCAGGTCCAGTTCTAAGCATTTTTATATGTCAGCTCATTTATTTTCTAAACAACTATTACCTGTAGGTAGTATGTGTGTCCCTATTTTATAGATGAAGAAGGGAAAGCCCCAAAATGTTAAGGATTTGGTCTCAGGTCACAGCTATAAGCTGAAGATTCAGGATTTGGATCCAGGCATTTTGACTGCAGAGCCTACACTGCTAACCACGTCCAGTTTCACTTGCTCATAAGGTGCCATGTTCAGAGGCCTTGCACCTGGCCCTTGAGACCAGAGTTCCTGGTGCTAAACAGCTGTGCAGACACCTCAGCTCCGTGGGCCTGCAGAAGCACTGCACACAACACTGTGATTCAAGGTGGCGCAGTGGGGCGGGCTGTGTGCAGAGACGCTGCCCTGGCTCCCAGATCTGGAGCATTATTGGCACAGCTGTGGCCGTTAAACCCCTTCCCGCTGAAGAAAACCCTATAAAGCAGCCCAGCCCATGGCCTGTCCCCAAGCCTGTCTGGGAGAGCAGAGAGCCTGTGCTGTAGAGCTTAAGCTCACACCTCTCCATTCTTTGGTCAAAGAATGAAACTTTCCTTCTAAACAGAAAAGAAAGAAAGAGAGAGAGAGAAGGAAAGAAAGAAAAAGAAAGGGAGAGAGAGAGGGAAGAAGGAAGGAAAGGAAGGAAGGAAGGAAGGAAGGAAGGAAGGAAGGAAGGAAGGAAGGAAGGAAGGAAGGAAGGAAGTGTTGGCCAGTGCCAAATTTTTCCTACTCACTCTTTATCCTGTTTCATTCTTCCTTTTCTGTGGAAGACTGTGATCTCCTTGAAGTCAGGGTTCATGCTTTTTCACTTGTGTATTCACTACATAAATGGGATCTTTCTCGATATATGTTTGTAGAGTTAAATCAAGTTACAAGCTTGGATAAAGCCCTATCATGTCTCACGTTCAAAAGTGGAAAATAGGCAACTAATCTAAAATTGGTCTTTGTTTTACAGATCAATGAGGTATTTTTTATTATTTTTATTGTTCTTATTATTTTTTTCTGAAGACATCTTGGATACAAATATTTTAAATTCATTTGATATCTGTTACTTTTGGGGTGACGATATAGATTCTTGGTAAAGTATTCCATAAGGTAAAATGAAACAGGCCTTCAGGTCAACATGAGAACTATGAAGCAGCTATAACTCCGATCACTATAAGATGTAAGTAGAGAAACTCCAAAATCTTAAACCATAGCAGCCCCATTATGTATCAGTCCCTTCTAGGTTATCAATTTCAATCTTCTAATGTAACTATTTATTTACAAATAATTTCAGATTTCCTGAAAAGTAGGAGAATAGTACTCTCATATACCTTTCACTTAGTTTCCCCTCTTGTTAACATTTTACATTGGCTTTATCATTCTCTTTCTCTCTTTCTCTGTCCCTCCTCCTTTTCTTTCCTTCCTCTCTCTCCCTTTCCCTCTCCTTTCTCTTTCTAGATAGATAGATAGATAGATAGATCAAGATATGTGTGTGTATCAAATATATCCTTTGAATCTATCTCTTGACATATACCCATCTCCTTTCTTAGAGAACATGTATTGTATGAAAGGCCTGGCCTCCTTTAAATCAATCTGGCATCTGAACTGGCATTTCCTTTGGAGCCCCTCTCAGTCTTTTCTCAGCCTATTGAGCATCACTGTGTACCAAAATAATAGAAGAATGATGTCTGATGGTTATTTCTTGAGCAAATAATTCATGATAGTTTAAGTTGTAGATATCAACTTAAAATATATTAAAGTTTTTGGAACCATTTTAGAATATATTGCAAACATGTTGAGCTCTTTAACCCTAAGTAGTTCAGTATATGGTCTCTAGTAACAAAAATACTCTCTTTTTTAATCATAGAATAATTATTAAAAGCAGAAAAATAACATTGATACTATTACCTAATACACACATCCTATTCATTGCCAAATAGCCCTGTAATGTTCTTTATAGCAAAGAAAGAAAGTTGAAAGGAAGGGAGGAAGGGAGGTAAGGAGGACAGAAGGAAGGAAGGAAGGAAGGAAGGAAGGAAGGAAGGAGGGAAGGAAGGAAGGGAGGAAGGAAGGGAGGGAGGAAGGAAGGGGGAAGGAATCTTCAGACTAGCGATTTTTTTGTTGCTTTCCTTGGAAAACTAGGGCAGAAGGTCTACAAATCTTTCGTTTTTGCTTTTTTCATATACTTTAAGCTTCTAAAAGAAATTTTAAACTATTTTAAAAGACAAGTACATATGCTAAATTTTGACACATTGCAGCCCACAAACACATTAAAATGTGCTGCCTGCTGGACTCATTTTTATGTAGATGTTAAGGTTTCTCCTGCTATCTCTATTGAACGGAAAGACATTCTGGCATTTATTCATTTGTTCATCCATCCACTTAGCAGTGCTAGTAGTATTGAGGATCTACTAAAGCCCTGTTCTGGATGAGATAAGCTGTTAAACTGTGATCATTCATAGCTGCTTATCTATGAGTTCTGCAAAATCCATAGAAATAAATCCAGAAGCTGTGGCTGATAAAATGCTACAACTATCCATAATCCTTCATTTCAGATCAAATAACCTCATCGATTTCTTGATTGATTTTGTAAAAACCAAATGTTAGAACTTGTAAGTTGGAAAATAGTTTTTAATTTAATGTATTTTAAAATATGTATATTCTTACCTTTTTATTTTTGGGGTTTACATATGCATTTGTATGAAAAAGGGTGATGTTTCTAATAATATTTAAAAATAACTTGTATAGACCTGTGGTTTCCAAATATGTTTTGGAAACGTAAGTTTAAAATATTATCATATTCCCTAATGTACGTATGCTGGTTTATTTATACAATAAGTATATACTGGTGTAGTAGTTTTTTATGTATATTATACAACTTACCCAAAAAAGAAAACTCTAAAAAACCAAGTAAAAATGAGTATAAAATTTCTAATAATCTCTTTCTTGACTCTATTGGATCATCTTGTTGATCCAATGGACTCCATTGGACCCCTTGTGAGTCCTTGTACCATACTTTTCAGTACTTCAAGGCTGAACTCTTTTCTGCTTTATTACCTATTCTTGGCTATCGTTTTATGGTGATGACTACTACTACAGTATATAAATTTGTTTAAAGGTCATTTTTCTTGAGGAATGCTTATTCATTTTCACATTTGTATATCATATAAAGGTCATTCTTCTTAGGGTGTGCTCATTCATTTTCTACTTGTTTGTAAATATTTGTGCTCTATGGCATGACTATTACATTTTTACTTGTCATAAAATTTTAGATAAGAAGCTTCAGAAAACATTTGTGCTAGAGATAAAGAATGAAAAATTAAAGAGGTGACTAAGCAGAAAACTATTTTTACCACAAGCAATACCACCCACGTCATGCACCTAGAGAATGATTTCACATGTTAAGAAGATATAGATAACTTGGGAAAAGAGCGTTTCTTCTAAATTAGCAATAATTTCATGTTCAGTGCAATATATGATAAGGAAATGAGGAAGAGACAGCTAAAATCTACTTGTGTGTCTGTCAAACAATTGTAAAATTGTTTCAGCCATAACACTTGGAAGGTAACTAGATTATTAGATCTCTAAGGTCAGGGCTAGTGTTCATTTTTATGTGTCCTAATGTGCTTCTGCAAAAACAGGAGCTCAAGTGTTTGTTGAAAGAATGTTAGTGGATTAGTGAATGATACCATTTTCCCAGATTCAATACCAATAATTTTGGTCAGAATTAACAACCTGAACTGCTTAGCCCATACAAATTACCAGAAGTTGTATGTTCTCTTTGAAGTCTTAATTTTCATGATGCTAAATCTGCCCCCTCTATAGTTTAATATATTTGTATTTCCTTTAAATGCCTATGTTCATGGCAAACTCAGTTTTGACAATCTGGCTTCTGACATTTTTAAACCATTTTGTGAATGAGGTTCTATATTATAGTTTTGCTTACATTTCTTCTACATTAGTTTCATTGAACTTTTTGCATATGTGGTTATATGATTTTCATTAAATTTGGAAATTTTTCATCCATTGTTTCCTTGAATATTTTTCTGACTGCCCCCTCCCTTCAGGGACTCCAATAAATAAATATCAGACCACTTGAATTTGTCGCACAGCTAACTGAGGCTCTACTCATTTTTTTTCAATCTTTACTCTGTGTGTTGCATTTTGTATAGTTTCTATTGCTATGGCCTTAAACCCACTAATCTATTCTTCTGCCTGGTCTAATCCGCTTTTAATCCCATCCTCTGTATATTTTATCCTAGACACTGTAATTTTTATCTCTAGAAGTGAGACTTGGGTCTTTTTTATATCTTCAGTATCTGTCCTTAGAATGTTCATGATTTCCTCTACCTTATTGGGCATATGGAGTATAGTTGTTATAACTTTCTTAATGCCCTGGTCTACTAGTTCTATCATCTGTGTCATCTGGGTCTCTTTCTATTTTTTAAATTTTCCTCTGCAATATGGGTTGTATTTTCCCACTTCTTTGCATACTTTGCAAATTTTCTATTGGAAAATTTTCTATTTTCTAACTTGTTGGGTGCTAGGTATTTTTTATTTCTTAAATATTTTGAGCTTTGTTAAGTTTCTTTGTTAAATTTCCAAGTAGTAAAGTTACTTATAAAAAGTTTGATTCTTTCAAGACTTGCTCTCAAATCTTTGTTGATTTTTTCAAGACTTATTGTTAGGTAGGACCAGATCAATGTTTAATCTAAGGCAAGAGTCATCAAGCTATAATCTTCAAGCCAAATCCAGCCCACTGTCTGATTTTGTATGTCTTGAGGGCACCACTCAAACACTGTGAACCACAAAGACAAAACTAGGACATCCCTCTTCACCCCCAAAGTCTGCCACCTTGCTGGTGGCCATGCCTCACTGCTATTCAGACCTGGCACGAGACTCCACTTTTAAGTTGGAGGCCTCACTGTTGGCAACCTCAAAGCATCAAGTGGTAGACTCTCAGTCAGGGAATCAGCAATTTATCAAGGCCACTCCCCTCCAGCAAGCTGCCCATGTTAAGACAGCCTCATGCAGAACCAGGCACAACAGGATCTGGGTGTCACTGGATAGAGAGTGAAACTGACCAAGGTGGCTACCTGTCTTAGTTTGGACTGCTATAACAATATACCATAGACTGAGTAGTTTAAACAACAAACGTTTATTTCTTACAGTTCTGGAAGCTGGGAAGTCCAAGATCGAGGTGCCAGCCAATTCAGTTCCTGGTCCCTGCTGAGAATTCTTTTGAGATGGCTGCCTTCATGCTGTATCATCACAAGAGAAAGAGAGCAAGTTCTCTGATCTCTTGTTATAAGGGCACTAATTCCTTCACGGGGACTGCACCTTCATGACCATATCTAAACCTAATTACTTCCCAAAGGCTCCACTTCCTAAAATTATCACACTGGGGGCTAAGGTTTCAACATATGAATTTGAGGGGGGAGGGGCACAAATGTTCAGTCCATACACTACACACTAGACTGACCTTTCTTCTCAGGCTAGTGCTTTCATCCTAAGAATGTCTCCAGCAGATGGTAATTAGATATAAAACATGCCTACTGCATGGGATGGCCCATCTCAGTCAAATGGGGGAGTGTGGTGAGGAGTTTTTTCTCTTGTTATGTAAATATTTACAAAATATATTTGATTTTTGCCTCTTGGTCTATAAAGTCTAAAATATTTACTATATGAACTTTCATAAGAAAAGTTTGTGCACACCCTCTCCAGCATTTATTGTTTGTAGATTTTTTGATGATGGCCATTCTGACTGGTGTGAGGTGATACCTCATTGTAGTTTTGATTTGCATTTCTCTAATGATTAGTATGTTGAGCATCCTTTCATGTGTTTGTTGGCAATCTGTTTATCTTCTTTGGAGAAATGTGTATTTAGGCCTTCTGCCCATTTTTGGATTGGGTTGTTTGTTTTTTTGTTATTGAGCTGCATGAGCTGCTTGTGTATTTTGGAGATGAATCCTTTGTCAGTTGCTTCATTTGCAAATATTTTCTCCCATGCTGAGGGTTGTCTTTTCGTCTTGTTTATGGTTTCCTTTGCTGTGCAAAAGATTTTAAGTTTCATTAGGTCCCATTTGTTTATTTTTGTTTTTATTTCCATTTCTCTATGAGGTGGGTCAAAAAGGATCTTGCTGTGATTTATGTCAAAGAGTGTTCTTCCTATATTTTCCTCTAAGAGTTTTATAGTGTCTGGCCTTATATTTAGGTCTTTAATCCATTTTGAGTTTATTTTTGTGTATGGTGTTAGGAAGTGTTCTAATTTCATTCTTTTACATGTACCTGTCCAGTTTTCCCAGCACCACTTACTGAAGAGGCTGTCTTTTCTCCATTGTATATTCTTGCCTCCTTTATCAAAGATAAGGTGACCATATGTGAATGCATTTATCTCTGGGCTTTCTATCCTGTTCCATTGATCTATACTTCTTTTTTTGTGCCAGTACCATACTGCCTTGATTACTGTAGCTTTGTAGTATAGTCTGAAGTCAGGGAGCCTGATTCCTCCTGCTCCGTTTTTCTTTCTCAAGATTGCTTTGGCTATTCGGGGTCTTTTGTGTTTCCATACAAATTGTGAAATTTTTTGTCCCAGTTCTGTGAAAAATGCCATTGGTAGTTTGATAGGGATTGCATTGAATCTGTAGATTGCTCTGGATAGTATAGTGATTTCCCCAATGTTGATCCTTCCAATCGAAGAACATGGTATATCTCTCCATCTGTTGGTATCATCTTTAATTTCTTTCATCAGTGTCTTACAGTTTTCTGCATACAGTTCTTTTGTCTCCTTAGGTAGGTTTATTCCTAGGTATTTTATTCTTTTTGTTGAAGTGGTAAATGGTAAATACATCATTAGTGTATAGGAATGCAAGAGATTTCTGTGCATTACTTTTGTATCCTGCTACTTTACCAAATTCATTGATTAGCTCTAGTAGTTTTCTGGTAGCATCTTTAGGATTCTCTATGTATAGTATCATGACATCTGCAAACAGTGACAGCTGGGAACCCTCTTGCACTGTTGGTGGGAATGTAAATTGTTACAGTCACTATGGAGAACAGTATGGAGATTCCTTAAAAAACTAAAAATAGAGCTACCATATGACCCAGCAATCCCACTACTGGGCATATACCCTGAGAAAACCATAATTCAAAAAGAGTCATGTACCACAATGTTCATTGCAGCTCTATTTACAATAGCCAGGACATGGAAGCAACCTAAGTGTCCATTGACAGATGAATGGATAAAGAAGATGTGGCACATATATACAATGGAATATTACTCAGCCATAAAAAGAAATGAAATTGAGTTATTTGTAGTGATGGTGGACCTAGAGTCTGTCATACAGAGTGAAGTAAGTCAGAAAGAGAAAAATAAATACCATATGCTAACACATATATATGGAATCTAAAAAAAAAAAAATTGTTCTGAAGAACCTAGGGGCAGGACAGGAATAAAGACACAGATGTAGAGAATGGACTTGAGGACATGGAGAGGGGGAAGGGTAAGTTGGGATGAAGTGAGAGAGTGGCATGGACATACATACACTACCAAATGTAAAATAGATAGCTAGTGGGAAGCAGCCACGTAGCACAGGGAGATCAGCTCTGTGCTTTGTGACGACCTAGAGGGGTGAAATAGGGAGGATGGGAGGGAGATGCAAGAGGGAGGAGATATGGGGATATATGTATATGTATAGCTGATTCACTTTATTATACAGCATAAACTAACACACCATTGTAAAGCAATTATACTCCAATAAAGATGTCAAAAAAAAAAAAAAGAAAAGTTCGTGGACCTTGACCTAGGACTAATTTTGCCCCACTACTGAGGCAACACCATTGTGAATACTCTGTCCAGTACCCTGTGTATTTTAAGGTTTTGATGCTCTGGCTGGTGGAAACAGGAGCTATTCCCAGCCCTGGGTGAGCTCTGAGGACTATTTCTCCCATTCCTTTCTGGTGGTTTTTCCCTCTGCCTCAGGAAGCTTTGTCCCATCTGTGTGCTAATCAAGACTTAGCTGAAGATTCAAGGGGAACCCTGTACTGATCTCTGGAACAACCTCTCTAGGTAGCTATCTCCTTTCCCAGAAGCTTCTATTCCCTAGTACCCTACCCTGCAAAATCTAGCCTCCTTCCCCTTCCTGAATTCTGAACTCAGCGACAGCTCTGGGCTCCATTCAGGTTCTCGTCTTTACAGGCAGCAATCTGAGAACTGGTAAGACTCTCCCCATGTGGTTTCTTTTCTCAAGGATCACTGTCCTGTGCTACCTGTTGTTCAGTGTCTGAAAACCATTGTTTCATATATTTGTCTGGTTCTGCATTTGTTTCAGGCAAGAGGCTGAATCAGTCCCTGTCACTTCATGATGCCTAAAAATGTAATTCCAGACTTCTTAAATTTGAAGAAACCAAATATCCATGGGATTTAAAAATTTAATCAGTTAGGTTGAATGACACAGGAAATGGATTTTGATAGGGAAATGTCTAATAGGTTTAAATTCTGTTTTGGCAAGAAAGTAAAATGTTTGCTTTGAGACAAGCAGAGTTTTCAGAAGGTTTCCCAAAGGACTTGTCGTAGGTCAGTGGTGAAATTATCCTTCATATTCTAGAAGACTTTGTCAAGAGGATATAGTCTTCATTTAATTCTAAGATTTGTTTTATACTTTGAATGTCAACATTTTGAAAGGAAAATGACTCAGAGTTATGGTATCTCATTAGCTATTGCCATAAACAGGATGATAAATTTTTGTGCTTGGGCAAAAAAAGATGAAAAGCTTAGTTCCGATGCATATTTTTAAAATTTAAAGCAGCACATATTATAGCAAAAGAGAGATTGGCAAAAGCAATGGTTCTCAACCCTGATTGGAAAACCATCCAAAATGATCATATACCATAATCAAGTGGGATTTATTCCAGGGTCGTAAGGATTGCTCAACATCTACAAATCAGTCAGTGTGATACACCACATTAAGAAAATGAAGGATAGAAATAATATTATCATCTTAATAGATGCAGAAAAACATTTGACAAAGTTCAACATCTATTTATGATAAAAACTCTCAACAAGGTAGGTGTAGAGGGAACACACCTCAACATATCAAAAGTCATATATGATAAACCCACATATAACATCATACTCAATGGTAGAAAGCTGAAAACTTTATCTCTAAGATCAGAAACGAGACAAGGAAGTCCACTCTCACCACTTTTATTCAACATGGTATTGGAAATCCTAGCATCTAAATTGGAAAGGAAGAAGTAAAACTGTCACTATTTGCAGATGACATGATATTATATATAGAAAACCCTAAAGACTCCATCAAAAAACTTAGAACTAGTAAACAAGTTCAGTAAAGTTGCAGAATACAAAATCAGTACACAAAAATCTATTACATTTCTTTGCACTAGTAATGAACTATCAGTAAGAGAAATTAAGAAAACAGTCCCACTCACAATTGCATCAAAATGCATAAAATACCCGTGAATAAAGTTCACCAAGGAGGTGCAAAATCTGTATATTGAAAACTATAAGACATTAGTGAAAGAAATTGAAGAAGGCAAAAATAAATGGAAATATACTCCATGCTCATGGATTGGAAAAATTAATATTGTTAAAATGTCCATACTACCCAAAGCAATATACAGATTCAATGCAATCCCTATTGAAATTCCAATGATAGTTTTCACAGAAATAGAAGAAACAATCCTAAAATTTGTATGAAACCACAAAATACCCTGAATAGCCAAATAAATTTGAGAAAGAAGAACAAACTGGAGGCATCACAATCCCTGATTTCAAACTATATTACAAAACTATAGTTATTAAAACAGCATGGTCTTGGCATAAAAACAGACACAGTGGAATAGAATAGGGAGCCCAGAATTAAACCCATACATATATGACCGACTAATTTTACAACAAAGGAGCCAGTAATATACAATGGGAAAAGATAGTCTCTTCAATAAATGGTGTTGGGAAAATTGGACAGCCACATGCCAAATAATGAAACTGGACCACTGTTACACCACACACAAAAATTAATTCCAAGTGGATTAAAGACTTGATTGCAAGACCTGACACCCTAAACTCATAGAAGAAAACATAGGCAGTAAGCTCCTTGACATAGGTCTTGGAGATGAGTTTTTTGAATCTGACACCAAAAGCAAAAGCAACAAAAGCAAAAATAAACAAGTAGGACTACATCAAATTTAAAAGCTTCTGCACAGCAAAGGAAACCATCAGCAAAACGAAGAGGCAGCCTAGTGAATGGGAAGAAATAACCACAAACCGTGTATCTGACAAGGGCCTAACATCCAATATACAAAGAACTCATACAACTCAAGAGCCAAAAAAAAAAAAAAAAAATCCAGTTAAAAACTGTGCAGAAGATCTGAATAGACATGTTTCTAAAGAAGACATACAGATGCTCAACATCATTAATCATCAGGGAAATGCAAATCAAAACCACAATGAAATATTGGTTCCGTTTTTTCCATAAGATGGCTCTAGTAGCACTGAGTTGTCTTTAACTTCATTTGAAACAATTTTGTTAGATTGTATGTGACAGCTGTCATATCAGCGTGCGTTTTAAAAAAGACATCAAAATTGGTGAAGTTTTGTGTAGACATTTTAATATTGAAGATGGAAGAAAAAAGCAATATATTTGGCATATTATGCTTTATTATTTCAAGAAAAGTAAAAATGCAACTGAAACGCACAAAAAGATTTGTGCAGTATATGGAGAAGGTGCTGTGACTGATCGAATGTGTCAAAAGTGGTTTTTGAAGTTTTGTGCTGGAGATTTCTCACTGGACGATGCTCCACAGTTGGGTAGACGAGTTGAAGTTGATAGCGATCAAATCGAAACAATAATTGAGAACAATCAACGTTATACACGCAGGAGACAGCCGACATACTCAAAATATCTCAATCAAGCATTGAAAATCATTTGCACCAGCTTGGTTATGTGAATTGCTTTGATGTTTGGGTTCCACATAAGTTAAGCAAAAAAAACCTTCTTGACCGTATTTTCTCACGCAATTCTCTATTGAAATGTAATGAAAACGTGCCGTTTTTAAAACAAATTGTGATGGGTAATGAAAAGTGGATACTGTACAACAGTGTGGAATGGAAGAGATCGTGGGGCAAGTGAAATGAACCACCACCAAGCACACTGAAGGCTGGTCTTCATCCAAAGAAGGTGATGTTGTGTATATGGTGGGATTGGAAGGGAGTCCTCTATTATGAGCTCCTTCCAGAAAACTAAACGATTAATTCCAACAAATACTGCTCCCACTTAGAACAACTGAAAGAGGCACTTGACAGAAAGCGTCCAGAATTAGTCAACAGAAAACGGATAATCTTCTATCAGGATAACGCAAGACCGCATGTTTCTTTGATGACCAGGCAAAAACTGTTACAGCTTGGCTGGGAAGTTCTGATTCATCCTCCATATTCACCAGACATTGCACCTTCGGATTTCCATTTATTACGGTCTTTACAAAATTCTCTTAATGGAAAATATTTCAGTTCCCTGGAAGACTGTTAAAGGCACCTGAAACAGTTGTTTGCTCAAAAAGGTAAAAAGTTTTGGGAAGGTGGAATTATGAAGTTGCCTGAAAAACGGCAGAAGGTAGTGGAACAAAAGGGTGAATACGTTGTTCAATAAAGTTCTTGGTGAAAACGAAGAATGTGTCTTTTATTTTTTACTTAAAAAACCGAAGACACTTTTTGGCCCACCCAATATTACTTCACACCTGTTAGAATGACTGCTATCAAAAAGACAAGAAATAACAAGTGTTGCTGAGGATGTGAAGAAAAGGGAACCCTCATGCGAATTGGTGCCGCCACTATGAAATACGTATGGAGGTTCCACAAAAAATTAAAAATAGAACTACCGTATGATCACTAATTCCACTTCTGAGTATTTATCCAAAGAAAACGAAAACGCTAATTTGAAAAGATACATGCACCCTATGTTTATTGCAGCATTATTTACAATAGCCAAGACATGAAAACGACCTATGTGAATGTCAGTGGTTGCATGGGTAAAGAAATTGTGATAGACAAAAATATTATTCAGCCATAAACAAGAATGAAATCTTGCCATTTGTAACAACATGGATGAAATTCAAGGGCATTATGCTAAGTGAAATACGTCAGACAAAGAATGACAAAATACTCTATAATCTCTCTTATATATGAAACCTAAAAAAAAAAAAGAAGAAGAAAAGAAAAGAAACACTAAGCTTATAGATACAGAGAACAGACAGGTTGCCAGAGGCAGGAGGTGGGGTGGAAGAAATGGGTGAACTCTGTGTGTGTGTATCTGTGTGTGTGTGTGTGTGTGTGTGTGTGTGTGTGTGTTTTAGTTTAAATAAATTGAATAAGTTTTAAGTGCAGCATATTATGTCAAGAGTGTGCTGAAATTCCCAGATTCTAAAATTTAAAATTAATATGGTACTCAAATATTGATTTTCAGAAAGAATACCCAAATAATCAAGCAATTAAACTAGGAGTTGATTCATGTATGTATAATTGAATCACTTTGCTGTACAGCAGAAACTAACACAACATTGTAAGTCAACTATACTTCAATAAAATATTTTTTTAAAAAATTAAGTGTTGATTTTATAGATCCAGAAAGCAGGTGGTACAACTTTCTCATTGCTGGCTCTATTCAGTGAATTTTTTAATCTGTCCATCATCTATGAAAATGGAAACGCATCTGCAGTAATAATGGGAAAACCATTTAGCTCTAGTTTTACCCATGAGAAGGGCACCTTCTGAAGAGTGTGCTTTTCTTACCCCTAAGATAATATCCTTTGGACAGATACACACACCAAACTGCTTCTCAAGCTACCCACTCAATGTGATAGACTGCCAAGAGAAAGAAAGCTTCTTTTCTTCTTGTCATTAATAGTTAATTGTTAGTGCAGTTTCTCGGATGGGAGATGTGGGTTAGGGAAATCACATCCATCCTTTCTAAAAGTGCTGCAATATTATTAGAGGTGATCAGGCAGCAGAAAATAAACCTATTCCTTGGAGGATTAAATGGAGTGGGCCTATGGATTTTTCTTTCTCCTCTCCTTTGAAGCACTTCAGAGAGTCACTCACTTTCACAAGTAGTCCGCCTGGGATAGTATATCAATGTTAATGTTTCATGATAGATCTCGTGTTCTGGAATGATTTGCATTGGTGCATCTCTAGAGCTTGCCTTTTGCGGGGTAACATGGGTGCCCATGGTAATGCTTCATGCATTACTCAAGTGTTTCTTTCATCCTCTCTACTGCCAGTGGCTCTTGTACAATTATATTGGCATTTGGAACAGCATTTCACAACACTGTGAGCTAACTCTTCTAATGTAACACCTTTGGGATTTTGTGGCTTCCCTAATTGGGGAAAAGAATAGAAGAAAAGGTGACAAAAAAGGTCAACTGGTGAAGAGTAAAAGCAGAATTTTAAACGATCCTTAAAACATAGCAGAAAGGTCACCTTGACGAGCCCTGCCAACTGCACAACATGTCTTATAAGGGGATCCTGATTAAAATAAAGTGAGCTGAAAAGCTAAAATGAAGTAATGTCTAAAACAGGAAACTCTTGATGTAAATATTAGTCAATGCTAAATGAACCCATCAAAATTTTGCTATATTTGCTGCTTTGGAATCAGGCAAAGTCAGGTGAAAAATCAGGTAAAGTCTCTGCAGGGCAACATAATGGATAATGCTCTAGAAGCAGAGCTGGGCCTTAGTGTCCACTGCTGATAGCTATTTGACCTTGGGCAAGTCATTGGCCTCTCTGCTCTTCCTCTGTAGTTTCCTCATTGGCAGAGTGGACATGGTAATGAAACCTATTGAATAGGAGTGTTGGAAAAATCCAGTGAACTAGAGCATGCAAAGGTTCCATAAACGCTGGTATTGTTATTAATAATCAGAAATATCCATCACAACCTACATTTGCTTCAGTTATCTGGAAATATACAATGAAAGTGGCCTGGAGACAGGATGGCCTGGGTTGAAAGGCCAAGATTTCTGCTGTGTTTTGCATGGAGGCCAACCTCTAACTAACAATGTTGTTCAATTGGGGGTACTTCTTTAACAGCCAAAACATTTGCTTTCGAGCATTTTGTAGGCAGATTTCCACCCCCCCCCCTAAAAAAAAACCATAGAAGTATATTAGAGAATGCATACCTTAACTTATTCAGTCAGCCAGACTATCTATATGTCCTCTCTGTTTTCATTTTTCCTTTAAAGCTGCTTGAAGAATTTCACATGTGGGGACATATTCGCTGAACTTCTGACATAAAATCCAAACAAAATAAAAATGAGGATATCATATTTTGTAGGCACCTGTCAGTTCATAATAATGTCCCATGAAATTATTATTTTAGAGTAGAGCCTCTCTTTGTCAGTTTTGCATTGGTTCCGAAACTGTAGTTGTGTCCATCAAATGCAAATACCTAACATCTATACTGAAGACACCCTTTTCTTCTCATTTTTTATTGACGTGAGGTTTTATTACAGTGAATCTTCATGTCCCTGTCCTCACTGTCCCTGACAAATCACAATGATACTCAAGGGAACAATGACTTTTTGTAAGATGCTTCATTGCACATTCACTAACATGCTTTACCCTTTAGGAGAATAATCCTAGTTAATGCTGACAGGATATGCAGTCATAGAATTTCTGGAGTGCATTTCAATTAGGTTTGATTTTCTTACCCACAAGTTCTTAAAGCTAATTGGCTCAGAGAGCTTTGTCTTTCTGTGAAAGACAGACACACAATTATGCTATTTGTTAAGGGAAAAAAAACGTGCATGGCACTGAGATTTCCATTGTTATTTAAATGCTAGGTACTTTGTCTTCCCACAACATCCTCATTCTAGTTGAGAAACTACTTAAATCCCAAACACATTGATCAGAGAAATGTTTTCTCAGCAAGCATTTCCAGGCAGCATGAGTTTTTGGTATAGATTTCATATTTATTGTATATAAGAGCAGCATTGTTGCACTAAGTCAGTATTCAAGAAGATTATCCTTTAAAACTTATACTCAAATAATTGTTTAAAAGTTAGATGATTATTCTAAAAGACGTTTATGAATTTTACTACTAATTTTTGCACATACCTGGAAAATAAGGAAAAAGACCTCTATGGAAGTAATGGTAATTATATTATGTCTATATTCTTAATGACTACATTTTTTTAGTATTATTACTCAAAGTTAGAAAATATACTGGGCAGTTCCACCCCTTAACATTTGCTAACTGCTACAAAATAAATTCTAGGGACTGTATGTGCTTTAAATCCTCCCATTCAGCCACAGCAATTGTTTATTAATTTTAGATGATGTTTTTATTGGGACAGGATCTGAAAATAACTTCAGAGCAGATTCTTAGGGTTTAATGAACGTAGCAGATGCTCACCTGGATGTATTTATAGGGGAATAGTGCACACAAGGAGCCATAAACAGTAAAAAGTGATGACATCACTGGGAAAGTCCAGCTGAATTTACATGACTGCTGCTAGTTGTTTATCTTTTCCTTGTGATATCTTACAGCAACAAATTACTAATATGCCTTCCATTCCAAAGTTCATCTAAATAAGGTGGAAATTGGCTCACTAACATTCTAAGCTCCGCTTTGCCCAGATTAAATAATATATTAATAAGGGACAATGTTAAAATCTAAAAAAGAGTTTCACAGTATCTTTAAAGAAAGTACAATATTAAGCAATGTTTATTTAGTTATTATGTTTAGTTTCTCCCTCTCACTGTTAGTTGAATTAATCACATTGATAGATCCATATTCAATCAATTCAGCACTTATTGGGGGTCTGTACTAAAGGTTGGGACAATATAAAGTAAATACAAAGATAAAGATATTTGAAACTTTCCATTGAGGAATTTAACATATATTCAATATATAATATATTGAACCCAAAATTTATAATCTAGTGGTAAAGATGGACAAGTAAACTGTATCAATTAGGAATGCCTTCAGCAGCGAAAAACAAAAAATTCAATTAACAGAGGCTCACGCAAGAAATCATTTTCATTTCTCACATAGATAAGCAGTCTATAGATAAGCAGTCTTGATCAGATGCAGTAGTTCAACAATGTCCCATCCCTTCACTTTGCCTTCCATGGCGTGTGCTCAGGCCTTGTGCTTTCCACCTCATGATTACAAGATAGCTGCCCCATCTACGAGCATCATGTCAATGTTCAAAGCATGAGGAAGACACAGAGAACTCCCCTCTGGTGCCTGACTCTTTTATAAGGAAGCATAAGGTTACTTGCTAAGCGTCCTGATTATATGTCAGAGCTGTGCCATTGGCCTCAGCTGTAAGGAAGGCTCAGATATAAACGCTCAGTTTTACCAATCCCTCTGTGGGAAGTGGCAAGGGAGAAAGAAGGGACTTGAGAATTGCTGTCGGGTCAATCTCCCAATAATATCCCCACATGGACCAACTAAATAAGGCAAAAAGAAATCAGCGGTAGGAGAAGAAAAGAACAAGTTCTGATTTGGGGTAAGGATATCATGAAAAGAGCACTTAGACTGAGACTTTTAGGATAAATAAAATTTGATAAAGGAGTTGCAGGCTACAAAACAATTCAGAACAGAATAAAGAAAGGAAAGGGAGGGGGTATAAAATGACATGACATGTCTGGGGATTGAGAAAAATGTGTGGATCTAAGGGAATGTATAAATGTGCTGGTGGGGAAGTAGTATGCTAAGAATTTACAAAGGGATTTTGAGATTCTCCTAGAGAGGACTTTTATTGCTGAGCCAAATAGTTTCACTTTCAGTGGTTTCCCAGAACCTACAAAATCAAACTGCATAGCCTGACAGTCAAGGCTCTTGATGATTTGGACCTAACCTGCTTTGCTAGTGCATTCTTTCCTACCACTGTACCCTATGTATATGATGATATCTTTGGTCAAACCGGGTTTCTTATCACACACCCCCACCCCGCCCCAAAACATCATTCTCTTTCTATAGCCATAGCCTCCTGCTGTGGATTCTACTGAAATGCTCTCCTCATCCCTTTCCAAACTGAAGTTCTGCCCATCAAGACCGTCCCATCAAGAGATGTAGTGGAATCATCTCTGATCACCTTAACTATATCTAGTCCCTCGTTTGAACTGTTATAGTATTTTAACTGTTATCGTCCTGTATTGGGAAGTATTGGGTGGGAGAGACCCAAACTCCTAGCCCAGATGCAAAGACTGGCAAGAATGATGACTTCGACTCAGTTCAAAGCTGCTTTCATTTCAGATGGCTCCCAAGCAGGCAGTCAGGCAGGGCCAAGGATAGACACAGGATTAGGAAGCAAATGAGTAGACATAGCTCCCCAGTTTCTCCCTAAACCCTCATGATTCATGTGTATAATTGGTGGGTCAATTCAAGCCTATGGGGGCAAGAAATCTACCAGGTCTGAGGAGGGCAGAACTGCAGGATCAATGTCTTTTATACACTTGGCTAGGGGAGGGACCTCATCAGCATCAGGGTCTATCTATTACCATGTAAGTTATTTTTTTGCTTCAGCCCAATACATTCCCACATTCTGTTTCTGGCCAGAACTTACACACTATCTTACTGCATATTTTTTCTAATATTAGAGTTATTTATGTATATCTATTACACGTTGTAACATTGTGGTTAAGAGCATAGGCTCTAGAGTCAAATTACCAGAACTGAAATCTCAACTCCACCACTTACAAGCTATGTGATCTTGAGCAATGCACCTCAGTTTCCTCATCTATACAATGGGAACAATAATGGTATCTACCCCATTTAGTTGTTTTGAGAATTAAAGAGCCCATGACTCTTTAAACCAGTGCCTCAGATTAACTGATGTTGTTTGTCAAATGTAGATTTTTTTTGAGGGAGAAGACTATCTCATTCATATTTTCCTCTGTCATATTTAAAAATTGCCATGTGAACAATAAATATTTGAAAAATGAATGAATGACTGAATTAATCAATTTCAGTGTTTCATGGCTGTAGAAATAAGAACAACCAATGACACAGGGTGGCAGTAGAAATTTAAAATGAGTGGGCTTATCTCAAACACAGAAAAGCATTAGTACTGTTAAAAGGGAGCCAGCTCCACACTAGTAAACTACTGGTGGAAATGCACATTCTATGCCTTCCCTGGAAGGCAATTTGGCAAAATTATCAGAAGTCCTACAAAAGAAATCATAGAGTTTGACCCAGTTGCTTTAATTCAATCAATTCTAAGAAAGTAATTCAAGAAACACACAAAGAATGTTGCAGGATAAAATGGAAACAACATAAATGTCCATCGATAAGGATTAATTAAATACATTTTTAAAGTCTATATAATGATACAATAAACCCATATTTTGACTGAGAAAATGACATATTAAGTGAAAACAAAAGGGTAACATAAGAGCTATAATTAAAAAGAATATAAAATAATAATAAAAAAGAATATATCGTATCTTGTTTATGTGTGAGAAAATAAGCCTGTGAGAGAACTGTAAAATATTAGTTGCTTTCTTTTAGAGAAACTATGAATGATCTTCATTTTTTTCTTTATACTAATTTTTAATTTTTTCACAATGACACACAAAAAAAATAAAGCTTTCTTCTTGTGAAAGCAATCATCTTGAAACATCAGTTTTTACAAACACCAGTGCAATGGCCTGTGGTTCTCAGTGTGTTCACACATTCCTCAAGGCTGTCAACAGTCTGTCTTTGGATGTGAAGGTGGTGGGTGGTGTGGAAGCAAAGAACCAAGAAGCAGACTGATTCTAATCCCATTTCTGTTGTTAACTTCCCATGTGGCCTCGGGTAAACTTTCTTCCATTGTAAAGAGACAGATAGTCATATAATATTGTTATTAAATGTAGGTAAATTTACTTGCTTTGTAAGTAGCTAGCATCAGGGATCTTCCAATGCTAAAACAAAGTAGGCCTAACCCACCTAACTATAAAGAGCCTACCATGGATTAAAGGCCCAAATTTGGAGTTAGGACACATACACACACACATACACACAGGGCCAGGACCAGGGTCAGGCAAGTGAGAAGTGAGGCACGGAAGGCACAAAATGTAAAGAGACACTCACTCTAAGCGTCATGAAGCAGACTTTCTGATTCTAGTCCCATTTCTAATCCCCAAAACGCCAAACGCTTGACATCAACTCAGCCCTGACAGTGAGAGCCTCCTTACATTTTGTACCATACGTGCCTCTTACCCTAGTCCCTGCCATGCATGTAAGTGTATACACACACACACCCGTTTTATCAGCAATCGGGAAGAGGGATGACAAATATTTCTCTAGAATGATTGTCAGTTCTATAATGTTTCCTTGTCAAATACATAGAAACGACCTAATTACACTTAGAAAGAAGAAACTGCTCTGTCTTCTGATAGATGATAGGGAGTGGTAGAAAAACCTCTCTTTACTCAGACACTATCCTGTCCTTTTTTTCCTTCCACATGATTCCCATTCTGTTTTTTCATGGACATTATTGTCTTCTTGGCCTACCCCAGAATTCCCACGTTAGAGTCCATAGGAATTGTATTAAAAGTCTCCATCTAGTCGTCCAGTGAATCTTCCATACATCTTCTCACTACGAGCTTCAAGCCTCACATGTTTGAAAAGTAGTGCCTGTTGGCCTCTATCTACTGTAATTCATACACTCTTTTTCTTGGTGTTGCCATTTATATTTAGTATCCAATTCTGGACATTCGGACTTGCTATTGACCTGACAACTTCAAAATATGCTTCTTTTCGTTATTGCCTCACTATTCTTATATCTGTGATCTGAAGCTGCTAACCGCCTACGCCCAGAGTAGGTCCTTGAATTCCATTTGCCGGAAGGTGTTGAAGTGATAAAATTTTCAGGGTGCTGAGGAATTGTAGGGACAAGATAGCAAATTAACATGACCATTCTCTTTGGCATATAGTGCTTCAGTGACAAAACTTCAGCATGACCCCAAATCAAAAATTTACTTTTATAAGATATGATAGATAATTCTTTCTAAATTTTGCTTTTGGAGACAAAATTAACAGTTTAACCTTCTTACATTAGGCTTTTACTCTTTGTAGATATGTAATATAAACCAAATCTACATGATAATAATTTACCCAAATACTCATTCATTCACATGAGTTGAAGTAGGTAATTTTGACATATGTAGTTACATTTATGTTGCTATTTCAGGCCTAATTTATTTTTGTAAACTAAGAAATTTCTGAGGCACTATATTGGCACAAACTTACTCATTACTGAAAGCAGTTACCTATTATGTTCTCACAGAATCATGCATTGAAATTGTATCTCAAAATATAGACACTAATTGCAAATGTTGCAAGCAAAGAGAAAAGATTCCTGGCATGGAAATCTGAAAACCTGGGTAAGAGCTCCAGGTCTCCCAATAGCTGTGTGACCTCAGTTGGAAAACTAATACTTTCCTCTGAGTTTGGTAAAATGTATCTGTAAATTGAGAGAGATAAGACAACATAATCTCTAAGATCCCATTACTTAAACACACCTTGCTCCTTAACTATTATCTAACAGATATTTGCAAAACATATAACAGTGCATGTGGAACTAATTACAAATTCACTGCCCAGTCATTGCCATTAGTATGCAAAGCAATTTAAGCGTTGGGTCATATACCTAATTCCTATAACTGTACATCAATGAACATCTCATAAAATATGGCTTCTTCTACACAGCTCTCTTCAGTATAATTTGCTCATCATTGCCTAATGGAGTACATGAAACAATATTTTATCAGTCATGAAGGGACATCTGTGAAAATATTACCCTTTATAAAATTGTATCAACTTAACAAATTATGTTTGCAAAGACAGCTGTTTTAAGTTGGTGCTGCTTGTATTTTGTAATTCAATAATTGTTTTACTATTATGATTCAGTTCATTTCAATGAGAATTCCACGTAACCGAATATTTTTTCTTTGCTGTCAGACGAGAGAGCTAAAGTAAAGGGTGACAGTTATTTCAGTTGTATGAGCATTCTGTTCAGCAAAGTGGGTTAAAAACAAACTGACTCTTACAGGTTTCTGATAAATCATCTCTCAATTTGGTAACCGCAATCTACTCTGCTACACCCTTACACAATCTGTGTTTTACCCTCATGTCTATAGGATGAAAGACAAAACTTCCTACAAGTTCAAGGAGGATGTGGGAGAAAGGAGAGTTCAATCACAAGAAATCTGAAAAAACTGTTTTTCATCATAGAATGTCAGTATTATTAGATGGTGTATTAGTCTGGGTTCTCCAGAAAAGCAGAATCAATAGGAGGTGTGTGTGTGTGTGTGTGTGTGTGTGTGTGTGTGTGTGTGTGTGTGTATAAAGATTTATTGTAAGGAATTATCTCACATGGTTATGAAGGCTAGGAAGTTCCAAGATCTGAAGTCAGCAAGCTGAGACCCAGAAGAGTTAGTGGTATAGTTCCAGAATGAGTTTGAGAACCAGGAAAGCCAATGGTATAAGTTCTAGTCGAAGTACAAGTCCTAAAGCAGGAGAGGACCAATGTCCCAGCTTGAAGGCAGATAAGCAGACAGAGCAAATTCTCTCTTACTCAGCCTTTCTGTTCTATTCAGGATTTCGGTGGATTGGATGAGGTCCATCCACGTGGGGGAGAGCAATCTGCTTTACCCAGTCTACTGATTCACATGTTAATCTCATCCAGAAACACCCTCACAGACACACCCAGGATAACATTCAACCAAATATCTGGGCACCCTGTGACCCAATCAAATTGACACATAAAATTAACCATCACAATGGGCAATCTAAGACTGTAGAGTCAACTCTATCCATTTAAACCTCAGAAAGCTGAACTCCAGAGATATAAAGTGACTACCCAACTCATACAATTAGTGAGAGATCCAGGATCTTAACCTAAATCTTTATATTTTATGATATATATTATATTATATATTCATTCATCTCTCATTATTGAGCATCTGCTTACCAGGAAATATGATGGGCACTGGGGTGAACAAAGCAAATGTGGCTTACTCCTCAAATTGCTAACATTCAAACAGATATAGAGAGTGAATACAAAATTGTGGTCATTCGAGATCAGAATAAGTCCTATGAAAGAAACACACGGGTTACTGAGATTGTGTTGAGGGTGGGAGTGGGGTGCTTCTTTAGATAAGATGCTGAGAGTAGCCACCATGAGGATGGACACTGGAGCCAGACCTGAAGAAGGAGAGTAAAGCAGAATTTCAAGATCTGGCAGAACAACATTACGAGCAGAAGGAACAGCCAGTAAAAGCATTTGCAAAGCAAAAAGGATGCCGATGTGGCAGGAGCATTGGAAAGAGAGGAAGATGAGGTTAGTGAAGTGAGCTGGAGACATAGACTTGTAGGGCTTTGTAGGCCAGGGTGAGAGATTAGGACTTTCTTCTAAAAGCAATGGGAAGGAAGCCTTAAAGAGTTTTTGCGTGGAATATATGTGATCTTATTTAAAGTTTTTAAAGATCTCTCTGGATATTATGTGAAGAACGGATTGGAAAGGAACAAGAATGGAAGCAGGGATGTTATATCATATCCCAAGATATAGATAATGGCAGTTTGAACTTGGTGCTGACAGTAGAGATAGACCAAAATGGGAAGATTTCTTCTGTATTTGGAGGCAGAACTGAGAGATCTTGAGGATAGAGTGGGTGTGGTGGAAAAGAAAGGATTCGTAGGTGCTTCAGGTTGTTATCTTGTGCAATTGGATGGTTAATAGTTCCATTTACTAAAATGGGAAAGTTTGAAGAATAACAGGTTTAAGAATAGTCATAATCTCAATTTCATACATATTAGATTTCAGACTCCTTTTAGACACCCTGATGGAGATGTCAGGTAACCGTTAGATATCTGGGTCTACAGAACTCAGGGGAAAGATCTGGGCAGTAGATAGACATTTGGTAGACATCAGCATACAAGGAGTGTGCAAAGCCTGGGACAGGATAATATTTCCGAAAGGAAGAGTATAGATAGAAAATAGAAAGTGTCCAGGAAGGAACCGTAAGGTTCATCAGCATTTAGAAGTTGGGTGGAAGAAAAGTCAGCAAAAGAAATGAGAAGGAAAACAACTGAAGTCGAAGAAAAGCTGGGAGGGTATGATGCCACAGAGGATAAGAGAAGAAAGTTTCGAAAGGAAAGAATAGTCAACTGTGCCAAATAGCTGCTGAGAATTAGATTAGGATATACAAATGTCTATTGGACCTGGCAACATGGAGGTCACTGGTGATCTTAACAAGACTGGTTTCTTTCTATTGTTGGGGTCAGTGTTACATGAGAGTGTTTGAAGAATGAAACAGAGATAAGGATGAGGCAGAGACTACAGATGATTTCCTCGAAAGTATTTCATGTGATGCAGAACAAAGAAATGGGACAATCGGTAGAGAAAGATATGGACTCACATCTGGAAGACAAGATGTGAAGACTTGGGACTCGGGGTGGGGACTGGCCAGCTGGGGCGGGAATGCTGCCGCTCCTCAGGCATCTCTTTCCATTTCAGTGCGGTGATCTTTCCACGGGATCCCTCAAGTGTGGCGCTTCAGTTAGTTACACTCTGAAAAGCTCAGGGCTTGAAAGGGAGCCTGGCAGGAAAAACTGGCAGAATCTGCATGGCTTTTTCTTACCTCGTCTTGGAGGTCATGGAATGTCACTTCTGCTGTATTTCATTAGTTGTTGTAGTCACAAAGGTCCACCGAGTTCTAGGAGAGAAAAAGGAAGAAAAGTTTTCTCTTACTGGTAGGATCATTAAAGTTTATGGACATGTCTAAAACCACCATACTTTCTAAGAAATAACCAAAGGTCAAGAGACTTTTCTTTTTTCAGAAGGAAAGTTTGAAGTTTCATAATGGCTCGGATGATTCCAAAATTTAGGTTAAAAATAGAGACTTGTGGTCACACTGTCATACTGTAACTTTCTTTGGAATGGTACTGAAGAAAAAAATGGCTCCTTACATAATTCAACTGTGATGGTGCTTAATTGCATTCAGACTGTCTGTTTTACTAAAAAGAGGAAACACATTATTGACTTTATCTTTTGGGTGTGTAGATTTAACGTCAGTTGACATTTTGTGGTTTTGGTTTGTCCACTGAGCACGAAAATGGATATCTTACTCTTAGAAATATAAATAAGTCTATTTGGGCATCTATGGTAGGCTGAATAATGGCCCCAAAGATATCTGCATCCTAGAACCTGTGAATGAGCCTTTATATGACCAAAGGAACTTTGCAGATGAGATTAAGGATCTTGAGATGGAGCAGTTATCCTGGATTATCCAGAGGGGCCTTAAGCATAATCATAAGTGTCCTTAAACAAGAGAGGCTGAGGGAGATTTAAGTAGAAGAGAAAGAGAGGTGATGAGGTGTTGTTTTAAGCCACCAGGTGGGTGGTAATGTGTTATAGCAGCCATAGGAAACTAATGAATCCTCTTATAAAAGTTCATGGAATATTTGGTTGACACAGTTGTTTGCACATGACATAAACTGAGATGACTTAGGAGTTTTCTGTAATTCTATGAGGGTTAAAATGAAACTGTAAGTGGAGTGCCTGTTCATGGTAGTTGCCCAATAGATATAAGTTAAATAAGATATATGTTAACTAAATGATTAGAAAGTAGAAGACAATAAAGGCGTGGTGAAACCGGAAGGTGGAACTGGTAAAAGCCACATGAAGGAAAGGGTACAGTGAAGCAGGGTTGAAGTTGAAAGGCCCATGAGAGATTGAAGGGTGGATCTCGGGATCCACTAGAAGCAGGACTAAGCTGTCTTCCCCCAGTACTTGAATCAAGCCCCCCTTGTGGGATGGAAGGATAAGGTGTGGCGTTTATTCATTCGGCCCTGAGGACCCATCATGTCCCAAGCATGTGCTCCTCCTGGAGACCCTAGGTGGGTAGCGGACTGTCTCCAGTCCCCAGTGCACAGACCAGGCAAGGTTGGTCCCAACAAGTGCACATGGAGGGCAGAGTCCTCCCGCATATCCTCACTAATTGAAAATTGTTTCAGTTTCTTTTTAAATAGGAATATGTCAAATGCCAGACTTTAATGCTCTGAAGATATTTTTACATCTTAGCTAATAAAAAGCTAAAGATTCAAGGGGAAAACATTCAGGTTCATAATGCTTAGGCGCCTTACTGAATCTTTGTTTATATCGTGTCTATTCCAACTGTCCCCTAGAAGCAGCAAAGCAGAAGGCTCACAAGCATGGATTCTGGAGCAGGAACCTGGGTTTGAATCCTAGATTTTTCACTAATTAGATTTGTGACTTTGGACAGAAATCACGTGCCCTCTGTTTGCCTCAACTCCCTCATCTGCCAAATAGGAAAAATAATAGTATCTACGTCGCAGGTTCTCATAAGAACTGAAAGGGCTGATCATTGTAAAACACTAACAGTATCAGCCCACACTAAGGTCTACATGTTTGTTGAATAAAAGTATTAAAAACTTAAAAAAAAAAGATATGGACTCTATGAAGGCTTAACTTTCAAGATGGCTTGTACATATTTATATGTTTATGGGAATAATCCGGTACTGAGACAGGAACTGATAATGCAGAAGACAGAAGAGGAACAAAATTCTCAAGAATACGACAGGGGATGGGAGCATAAGTGGAGGGATATGCCTTCGATCAGAGCAGGAAAGGACTGTGGGGGCAGAGATGGAGCCTTAATAACCATTGTATGTTCAATGTATCCAGTGCTTGGCATATATTAGAAGTTCAATAAATATTTATTGAGTGAATCAAGTAAACATCCACTCCAAGACAGGGGAACAAAACAAGCAGCAGACTCAGAGAAAAAGTAAAGAGTAGGAAAGAGCAAAGAGAGGGACTTGACGTTTTCATACTCCTTGATAAGTTATTGCTTATTTTTATATGTTCTTTATGATCTTGATTAGACAACTTAGTCAACATTTTTAAAAATCAAACTAGATTTTTAAAATGGGGAGACCCAGCCTATGTGGTGTTTAGCTAATTTAGTTTTTAGTTTACTTAATGCCTATTATGATCCCCTAGCAGTGTGAATTCTCAAATGGAAGAGATATGTTTTCTGCCTCAGTAATTCATTTCCAGATCCATGGCAAGAGTCTAATAAATTTATTGTTCTGCACGTAATTTTCCTTAGTTTTCATGATTATCTTCAGCACTGATAAAATTACTGATTATATTAAACCAAAACATTTATAAATCACATACCATTTTTACCTTAGTGATACAAATTGGCACTTGATAATATCTAATTCACAGTCATAGAGTCAATGTTTTTTCACAAGGCTGAGAACACTGTCATGTAAAAAAATCTGTATACTCTGGTGAGGTTCAAATAAACTCACTTTTATTGTGCCTATGTCAGGATGTTCAAATGAACCAAAAGACAGATTATCTGTTATTAAAAATGTCCTGAACACATTTTGGATATACAGGACTCTATAAAATATTTTTGGAAATTTGTTATTTAGCAATCGCCTTCCTCAAAATACATGACAGCCAGCAGTACTCAAAAACTGAACACTGTAAAGAAAGTACGTCAAATAAAATACATTTAATAACCAGAAATACTTCAGATTTTTGTTTTCTTTTTATATCAAGAATGATTCTACTGATGTTAATAAATCATGAAACGTTGTCAATGCATTTGGAGTAAAGGAAATAATAAACTTTGAGGTTTTCATATAGTTCTCTAGTTTAATGTAATACAAATAAATGATATATACACTCTAATTAGGTGTATGGATAATAAATGATGCAGCTATATTTTTATCATATGGTAATACAAAATTGAAAAATAATATACTCAGAAGAATTCTGATGAGTTAATCACAAACATGAATTTATTCTCACAATTCAGTGGATTTATTTTATGTTATTCTGGAATGAAATTTTCATTCATGGTTTGTTAGAAAATCATCGAAGATTTATCTCACCTCTTATTATTCTGTTGGAGGCTATTCCAACATCCTGATTATTTGCTTGAACTTCCTAGAGACTTTGAGTGGTACTTTATAATAGTTATCATATTTAGAAACAATTTCAGCTTGGGAAATAGGAAGTTTAATTTAAATTGGGGATTGTAACAAAAGAACCCCTAAGGAAGCATCATTTAAATTGAGATCCAAATGATGAAAAAGAGTGAGGCAGTTGAAAAGTGACAGAGAATAGAATGTTGGAGTATGTGGCAAACCAAAAAAAAGCCAAAAGAAACCCATATTTGCGGGGGGTGGGTAGGGGAGGGAAGGATTGGGAGTTTGGGATTAGCAGAGGCGAACTATTATATATAGGATGAATAAACAACAAGGTCATACTGTATAGCACAGGGAACTATATTCAATATTCTGTGACAAACCATAAGGGAAAACATATGAAATAGAATATATATATACACATATATATGTATAACTGAGTCACTTTGCTGTACAGAAGAAATTAACACAGCATTTTAAATCAACTTTACTTCAATAAAAGTTAAAAAAAAAACAACCCATATTGCCCTAGTCTTACCAGCATGGTGATAAGACCTGCATTATAATAGAAATTATTGGCATTCTCCCTGCTGCCCACCTCCTCATGCACATAAATACTATTACCGCATCTCTATCTTCTTCAATTCTCTTCTTCAACTTTCATATTTGCTGAGACTCCCTAGAAGATATTTACCTTTTTCTCTTAAGCACAGTTCTTTTAGTTTTGCATGACATACTCAGAACAGATGTCTCCTGCCCTTGCTCCCTGGGGCCACCTGCTCTGGGGTCTCCTGTGTCTCCAAGTAGCCATAGCTGTTGGCAGTGGTGATATCTGCCTGTGTCTGTATGGAAACTTCCACTACTGATGCTAATGCCATTGATAATGGTGCCAAGGACACTGTTGTCTGATTGCTGCTGATGCTCAAGGCCCCGAGTCTCCTGACTGAGGACCCATGTGACCTGACTACTGCATGGGCCCTCCGTGGGCTGAAGCTGTGTTCTGTGTAACACCAAAGGAAGGGGACTCCTCTACTGCCTTGCTTCTGCCATTCTTGTGTGTTCCTCGGTTATGTATGTGCCCAAAATGATGTTTTGTTATTTCAGGCTTAATTTCCCCAGGGTACTGGAACAAGTCTAAACCTAAATTCCTCTTTCCTCCTCTTCCATTTCACCCAAGTCCATTGTCCTTAAATCCCTCTCTTGAGACCCAACCCCCATTTCCCCTACTAGAGGTTTTGCCCCAAGAAGCTTCTTAGGCTCTCATGTAAATAGAAAAGACACAAGGTTATTTCTAGCTTATCCGTTTTCTAATTATGCCAGATTTTCCTGAATCCCCAGATGCACATATCATTATTTCAAGCCGTGGTCCCTCTCATATTAGTTCTATATTTTTGGCAACTAAGTTTCTCAACCAACATCTTCTACAAAGATTTTTCAATAATGTGATTACATGTGGATTTTTAAAATTCCATGCATGCTTCCAGAATCTTCTTTTGGTACCTATGAAGTGATCTAGAGACAACATAGCTCACTGAACTAGTCACCCTCTCCTCTCTCATCTCTTCATTGTTAAATAGTTCATTAGTAAGGAAATGTGATTATCCTGTGATATAGGAGTTAGTAGTTGTATAAAATCTAGGGTAAATTATAATCTTAATAAGAGATATAACAGGAAAGTTCACAAAGAGACAAAGCATCATTTTCCATACTAAGCAGAGTGGGTCTACATTTGCTTGCTTCCTGCAGAATAGACACATGACATAATAGAATAATTGAAGTTACAGTAGGAAGTCCTGATTATGAGCTCTGGTTCTGCCACTTTTTGTTTGTCATTTAGGTTTTTTTAATTTTAGTTTCCTTGTCTGTGAAATAAAGGCAAAAATATCTGCCGAGCTTTAAAATAGCAAAACAAATAATGGTAATATTTAGTGAATGCTTACTAGGTTCCAGACAACATGATAAACATCTTAGAAGCTTTATCTCAATTAATCCCCTTAGTGGACCTCCAAGATATGTACAAAAAACTGACACAGAACACAAAAACCTGCATATGGATGTTTATAGCAACTTTATTCATAATTGCTAAAACTTGGAAGCAAACAAGATATCCTTCAGTAGGTGAATGGATAAATAAATGTGGGTATATCCAGACAATGGAATGTCACTCAGTGCTAAAAAGAAATGAGCCAGCAAACCATGAAGAGACACAGAGGAAATTTAAATTCATATTATTAAGTGAAATAAGCCAATCTGAAAAGGCTACAGACTGTATGATTCCAACTATATGACATTCTGGAAAAGGCAAAACTATGGAGACAGTAAAAAGCTCATTGATTGCCAGGGGATAGGGATAAGGGAGGGATGAATAGATGAAGCAGAGAGGATTTTTAGAGCAGTAAAAATATTCTGTGATACTATAATGGTGTATATATGTCATTATTCGTTTGTCAAAACCGATAGAATATACAACACCAAGAGTGAACCCTAATGTAAACTGTAGACTTTAGATGATAATGATGTGTAATGTAGGTTCATCAGTTGTAACCAGTGTACCTTTCTGGGGTGGGCAGTTGGGGGGATGTTGTTAATGGTGGAGGCTATGCATGTGGGGGGGTTTGTAGGAGATATATGGGAAATCTTTGTACCTTCCACTCAATTTTGCTACGAAACTAAAACTGCTCTAAAAAATCGTCTTACAAAATACTGACCTTGATAGTGGTTAAGAAAGTACAGCAAAATCATCTAGTTATTAAGTGGAAGAGCTATGCTTCAGACCCAGACCCTCTGACTCTGAATTGCTGCACTTATCTTGTGTGCTATACTGAATAGGAGATAATGTTCAAATGTATATGAGTGGTATTAACTCTGAAATCACTGTGGTTATTTTCCTCTGAGATATGTGGCTGAAGCTAGTCATTTCTCAAAAAAAGCAACTGCATTCTCTGTAACCGTTGACTGATATCATTTCCCAGATATACATGGTGACTTTATATTTTAAAAATCTTGGAAATTAGCCCAACATTGTAAAATTTTATTCAAAAACCATTACTCAGAATTATTTTAATGTCTTTGTACCACTTTACAAATCTTAACATATTTATATAGTTATAAAGCATACCATACTTTGCATTATGCTTATTTTACCTAATCTTAAATTATGCATCTGCTTTATTCATTCATTCAAAAGATATTTATTGAGCTTCTGCCATAAGCTAGTCATTGTCTAGACTCTGAATCATCAGGAAGCAAAATAGCCAATATCCCTGCTATCTTGAGTAATACTTCCTAGTAGGGAGAGAGTATTATATATCAATGATGAAAAGTGCTGAGGGAAAAAAAGCAGGCAGGGTAAGGAGGCAGACAGTGACAGACAAGATGATATTTTAAAATTGTCTGATTATGGAAGGCATCTTTGAAAAGGTAGTATTTGAGTAGAGATCTGAGTAAAATGAGGGTGTGAGCCCCGCATATGGTTCCTAACAGTGAGATAGTAAATGCAAAGGCTGTGATGGGAGAGGGAGTTTGCCGTGTTTGAAGAGCAGCAAGAAGATCAGGATGTGAGGAGTAAAATAAGAGAAAGAGTAGTGGAAGATGGTGGCTGGGATGGGTCAGAAGGGGATGTGGGATGGGGAGGAGGGATGCTGTTAGGGAGATCAAGCAGGAACTCTGGAGGGGTTTAATTTTTATTATTTTAAATTTTTCCTTCCAGTTTTTTTGAGATATAATTGATATTCATCACTGTATAAGTTTAAGGTGTGCTGTATGACTTTTTGACTCACATACATCATGAAATGATTACCACAAGTTTAGTGAACATCTATCATCTCCTATAGATACAAAATAAAAGATATGGAAAAAACTATGTTTTCCTTGTGATGAGAACTAAGATTTACTCTTAACAACTTTCTCATATAACATACAGCACAGTTAATTATATTTATCATGTTTTATATTACACCCCTAGTACTTACTTATAAGTACTAGGAAGTCTGCACCTACTTATAACTGGCTGCACCTTTTGATTACCTCCCCCAAACCCCCACCTCTGATAACCAAAAACTTGATCCCTTTTTCCATGGGTTTGTTTGTTTGTTTTTGAAGTGTAATTGACCAACAACACTAAGGTAGCTCCTGGTACACAATATGGTAATTCAATATTTCTATACATTGCAAAATGATCTCCAGGATAAGCCTAGTTACCATCTATCTCCAAACAAATATACTGTATAATTATTGACTACATTCCCCGCACTGTACATTCCATACCTGAGACTCATCTTTTTGCAACTGGAAGTTTGTACCTCTTAATCTCCCTCAGCTATTTCTCTTATCCCCCCCACCATCCTCCCCTCTGGTAACCACCTGTTTGTTCTCTGTATACATGAGTCTCTTTCTGTTTTGTTGTGTTTGTTCATTGATTTTGTTTTTTAGATTCCACATATAAGTAAAACATACAGTATTGTCTTTCTCTGTCTGACTTACTTCATTTAGAATAATACCCTCTATGTCCGTCCATGTTGTCACAAATGGGAAGATTTCATTCATTTTTATGGCTGAGTAATATTCTATCATACATATTATCATATATATTATTATTATTTCTTTTTCTTTTTCTTATCTGATTGCTGTGGCTAGGACTTCCAATACTATTATGTTGAATGAAAGTGGTGAGAGTGGACATCCTTGTCTAGTTCCAGATATTAGACGAAATAATTTCAGCTTTTCACCATTGAGTGATGTTAGCTGTGGACTCGTCATATATGGCCTTTATTATGCTGAGGTATGTTCTCTCTATACCCATTTTGTTGAGAGTTTTTGTCATAAATGGATGTTGAATTTTGTCAAATGCTTTCTCTGCATCTATTGAGATGATCATATAACTTTTATTTTTCAGTTTGTTAATGTGGTGTATCACATTGCCATGTGAATATTGAACCCTCCTTGCATCTCTGGGATAAATTTCACTTGATCAAGGGAAATGTATTTCCATTAAAGTGTATTTTAATGTATTGTTGAATTTGGTTTGGTAATATTCATATTTTGTTGAGAATTTTGCATCTATGTTCATCAATGATATTGGCCTATAATTTACTTTTTTGTTGTCTGGTTTTGGTATCAGGGTGATCCTGGCCTTGAAGAATGAATTTGGAAGCATTTCTTCTTCTGAATATTTTTTTTAATAGATTGAGAAGGGTAGGTGTTAACTCTTCTTTAAATGCTGGTAGAATTCACCAGTGATGCCAGCTGGTCCTGGACTTTTGTTTGTTGGGAGTTTTTTTATTATTATTATTACTGATTCAGTTTCATTACTGGTAATTGGTCTGTTCATATTTTCTATTTCTTCCTAGTTCAGTCGTGGGAGATTGTATATTTCTAGGATTTTGTCCATTTCTTCTAGGTTGTCAATTTTATTAGCATATAATTGTTCATAGTAATCTCTTATGATGCTTTGTGTTTCTGTGGTGTCAGTTGTAACTTCTTTCTCATTTCTGATTTTATTGATTTGGGCCCTCTTTCTTTTTTTCTTGATGAGTCTGGCCAAAGGTTTATCAACTTTGTTTATCTTTTCAAAGAACTAGCTCTTAGTTTCATTGATCTTTTCTATTGATTTTTTAGTCTTTATTTCACTTATTTGAGACTTTTCTTGTTTCCAGAGGTAGGCTTGTGATCCATAGATTTTGAATCATTGTGTTTTTGTCTTAATTAGTCCCCAGGTGTTTTTTAATTTCTTCTTTGATTTCTTCAGTGATTGATTCATTGTTTAGTAGCATATTGTTTGGCCTCCACATTTTTGCACTTTTTTTTTTTGCAATTGATTTCTGGTCTCATTGTATTGTGGTCAGAAAAGACGCTTGATATGATTTCAGTTTTCTTCAATTTACTGAGACTTTTTTTGTGGCCTAGCATGTGACCTATCCTGAAGAATGTTCCATATGTGCTTGAGAAGAATGTGTGTTCTGCTACTTTTTGGATGGAATGTTCTATATATGTCTACTAAGCAATCTGCTATAATGTGTCATTTAAGGACAGTATTTCCTTATTGATTTTCTGTCTAGATGATTTGTTCATTGATGTAAGTGGGGTGTTAAAGTCCCCTACTATTATTGTGTTACTGTCTCTTTATGTCTGTTAATGTTTACTTTATGTATTTAGGTGCTCCTATGTTGGACACATATATATTTACAATTGTTATATCTTCTTGGATTGATCCCTTTATCATTATGTAATGTCCTTCTTTGTCTCTTGTTACAGTCTTTGTTTTAAAGTCTATTTTGTCTGTTGTAAATATTGCTACCCTGGCTTTATTTTCATTTCCATTTGCATGGAATAACTTTTTCTATCCCCTAACTTTTAGTCTGTATGTGTCTTTAGATCGAAGTGAGTCTCTTGTAGGCAGCATACAGATGGGTCTTGTTTTTGTATTCATTCATCAAATCTGTGTCTTTTGATTGGAGCCTTTAGTCCATTTACATTTACAGTAATTATTGATAGGTATATACATGTTGCCATTTTTTCATTGTTTTTGGATTGTTTTTGTAGTTCTTTTTTTTTCTTTTCTTCTTCTTTTGCTCTATTCCCTTGTGATTGATTACAATCTTTAGCATTATGCTTGGATTCTTTGCTCTTTTTGGTATGTCTATCATTATAAATTTTTGGTTTGTGGTTACCATGATGTTTATATGTAATTATATATTATATATAATTATATATAACATAATAATTATAATTATATATGATTATTTGTTGATGATCTCTTAAGTTTGAAGGCATTTTAACAACCTTGCATTTTTTACTCTCCCCCAACTTCACATTTAATGTTTTTGACATATTTTACATCTTTTTGTTTTGTGTACCTTTTAACTACTTATTTTACATATAGATGATTTTACTACTTTTGTCTTTTAACCTTCCTACTAGCTTTATAAGTAGTTGTTCTAGTACATTTACTATATATTTGCCTTTTGCAATGAGATTTGTCTCTTTATAAGTTTCATATTTCTACTTGTGGCCTTTTCTTTTCCTCTTAAAGAAGTCCCGTTTCTTATAAAGTTGGTTTCATGGTGCTAAACATTTTTAGCTTTTGCTTGTTGGTAAAACTCTTTATGTTTTCTTCAAATCTGAGTAATAGCCTTGCAGATACAGTATTCTTGGTTGTAAATGTTTTCCTTTCATCATTTTAAGTATATCATGCCACTCCCTTCTGGGCTGCAGAGTTTCTGCTGAAAAGTCAGCTGATAGCCTTATGGGAGTTCCCTTGTACATTACTAGTTGCTCTTCTCTTGCTGCTTTTAAGATTCTCTCTTTATCTTTCATTTTTGTCATGTTAATTACAATGTGTCTTGGTGTGGACCTCTTTGGGTTGATCTTGTTTTGAACTCTCAGTGCTTCTTGGGCCTGGATGTTGGTTTCCTTTACAAGGCAAGGGGAATTTTCAGCTACTGTCTTCAGATATGTTCTCTGCCCCTTTATCTCTCTCTTCTCCTTCTGGGACCCCTATAATGTGAATGTTAGTGTACTTGATGTTGTCCCACAGATCTCTTAAACTGTTTGCATTTTTTTTTTTACTTTTTTTCTTTTTTCTATACAGCTTGAGTGATTTCATTTCCTGATCTGTACCTCTGTATCATCTAATCTACTGTTAATTCCTTCTAGTGTATTTTTTATTTCAGTTACTGTATTTTTCAGCTCTGTTTAGTTCTTCTTTATATTTTCTAGCTCTTTGTTAAAGTTCTCACTGCATTCATCCATTCTTCTCCTGAATTCATTGAACATCTTTTTGATCATTACCTTGAACTCTTTGTCGGGTCGATTGCTTATCTCCACTTTACTTAGATTTCCTGTTGGGGTTTTATCTTGTTCCTTCATTGGGAACATATTCCTCTATTGCCTCATTTTGCCTAATTCTCTGTGTTTATTTCTATATATGAGGTAAAGCAGTTATATTACCTGATCTTGGATGAGTGGCTTTATGTAGGAGATGTTCTATGGGGTCCAGCAGTGGAATCCATTGTGGTCATCAGAACTATATGTTCTTGGGGTGCCCCCTCTGTTGGCTGCATGGGCCCTTCTGCTGTGGCAGGGCAACTACTGTGGGCACATTGGTAGTTGATGCTGGCTCCCAGCCTGATTGGTTGCCAGGCCCTGCCTTGTGCAGAGGCTGCTGGTCACTGGTGGGTGGTGTTGGTCACAGAGCAGCTGGCCATGGGCCTGGATCTTGAAGTTGGTATTGGCCTGCTGGTGGGCAGGGACAGGGCCTGGGGGAGGTACTGGGGCTGGTGTCAGCCAGCTGATGGGTGGGCTGGGTCCCAGTGTAGCTGGCTGCAGAGCTGTGGAGGTCTTGGAGCTGGTGTTGACCTGCTGGTGGTTGGAGCCAGTCCTGGGCCCTCTGGTGGACAAGGTGGGGTTCTGGGACAACTGGGGGGCTCAAAGGGACCCAAGGCAGCTGGCCTGGTGGTGGGTGTGGCTGTGTTCCTATGTGGCCAACTCCTTGGCCTGGGGGCTGCCAGAATTGGTGCCAATGAGCTGGTGGGTGGGGCCAGACCCCCTCCCTATAATAAGCTATAGGGAGGATTCCAAAATGGTGCTTGCCAGCATGTGTCCTTGTGGTGGAATGAGCTCCCCAAAATGGCTTCTGCCAGCATCTATCCTGCAGGGTGAGTCCCTGTTGCTTCCCACGTCTCCAGGAGGCTCTCCAAGATCAGCAAGTAGGTCTGACCCAGGCTCCTTTCAAATTACTGCTTCTGTCCTGGGTCTCAGAGTGTGTGAGATTTTGTGTGTGCCCTGTAAGAATGGTGTCTCTGCTTCCTACAGCCCTCTAGCTGTCTTGAAAGCAAGCCCCATTGGTGTTCAAATCCAAGTATTTTGGGGTTTGTCTTCCCAGTGCAAGAACCCCAAGCTAGAGAGCCTGATGTGGGGCTTGGACCCCTCGATCCTTTAGGAGAGCCTCTGAAATTGTGATTTTTCTTCCTTTTGTGGGTCACTTCCCTGCGGGTATTGGTCCATATCGCATCTCTACCTTTCCTACCCATCTCATTGTGGTTCCTTTATATCTTTAGATGTAGAAGATCTTTTCTGCTGGAAAAGAGTCTTCAGTCTGGAGTGGTTTTAGGAAGGTCCTGACATGATCTAATTTATGGTTTAAAATTACTTTGGCTTTGCACAGAAAATCAACTCTAGAAGTCAGAGTGGAAACAAGGAGACTGGTTAGGAGGCTATTGCCGTAGCCCTAGTGAGAGATGATAGGAGTTAGGGTGGTAACGGTGGAGGTGGTGAGAAGTGGTCTTCTGAATATTGTTCAATTGGAGTTACCAATTGTAGGGCATGAGAGAAAGAAAGGAGGCAAAAATAACACCTGTTTTTCTTAACAAGTAAAATTGAAGTTGCCAGTTGTGAAGAGGAAGAAAATTGAAGGAGGAACAGATTTGGGGTGGAGGTGGGTAAGGTAGGAATCAAGAGCTCAGTGTCGACAAGCTCAAGTTAACCATCTAAGTGGATATGTCAGGTATGCAACTGGGTATACAAGACTTGAGTTCTGAAGGCGAGGTCCTGATTAATTTTAGACTGTGGTTTAGAAGAAAAAGAAGACATGAAGAATTAAGGACTGAGCCCTCCAGTATAGAGAGGTCAGGAAGATGAAGGTGTAGCATCCTGGAAGCCGGGTGAGGAAAGAACATCAGGGAAGAAGAACAAATTATCTGTGTCGAAGGCTGCTCATAGGTCAAGCAAGATGGAGATTGAGAATTGACCACTGGATTCAGCAATCCTGGTTTAATATAGCAGGAGCCAATATAGGGAGAAGGGAGGTGGAATAGAGGAACTGGAAGAAGTGAATATGGACAACTCTTTTTAGACCTTTGTTTGAAAGGAGAATAATGAAAAGCGGTGATAGCTGGACAAGGAGATCTTTCAGTTTGACTTTTGTTTTAATATAAGAAATATTGTAGCACATTTGAAAGCAGATTAGAAAGACATGATAGAGAGGGTGAGCTAATGATGCAGGAAAGAGAGAGAGAATTATACAATAATTACCTGCCATTGATGTACCATAATATATGTATCCATTTGAACCAATGTTCCTTTAAGTTGCTTCTGATTTTTTACTATAATACTGCAAAGAAAATCTTTGTGCCTGTTTATTTTTTTATTCATTGAAATCATTTCCTTAAGATAAATATTCAGGTGGGGAATTACTGGATCAAAGATCATGAACATTTTTAAGACTCTTGACAGTACCCTATTGCCTTAAAAAAAAATTTCCCATGCCTCCCATAATGTATAAATGATTAAGTTTTATTCCAACCTTGCTAATGTTATGCCACATATCTTGGTGGCCATAGTTTATGGAATCCCTATACTGTTTCAACTACGCTTTTTCTAACAGACTGATAGCTCCTTAAAGACGGAGATCATATCTTGAAATTATCTTCATTCTCTCCTATTTTTTAAACCAAATATTTCACTAATAATAATTACAAAAAAATAATCATTTATCTGAAATCCCTCTGTGTTAAAGCATAATGGTGTGCATATGGTGTAATGTGGAAAAAATTATCAATTATGGAATCAGACCAACCTGTATTTGAACACCACATTCATTACTTGGGTTTTGCCTAAATCGCTTTAATTTCCCTATCAATTAATAGATTAATGATAATGCCTGCTCTCTAAGTCCTGGTGAGGGTTGAAATGAGATATCTGTAAAGTCCCTAGCACAGAGTAGGAAATTTTGGAGGAAAGAGTGAAACTTTTAGAAGAACTTTATCATGAAAATATCTTGTGAACATATATTTTTTTAAAAGACAGAAAAAAAAACTCTTCAGCAACTCACCTTGTCTATAGCCCATAGAGTGCTCATATTATTGTTTTGCTAATGGCCATAAAAAAAAATCATGCGTTTCGATTCTTATAAACTGTTGAAACAGCAAGCACCTGGGGTACCTCTTGGGACTGCACAGGCTGCTACAGTAGGCCTGGGATCAGCAATGTCTCTAGAAATAGTACCAGGCAGTTACCTCCAGGTGACTGAATGAGGCTTCATCTCAGCACGTGAGCTTAGAAAGCTTTACGATTAGACAAGCTTGCTAAGGTGAGGAAATAACAAAAGGAGAGCAAATGGAAGTCGAACTTACCACAACATTCCAGTCAATTTCCAAACAGGTAAGAGAATCTTTCATGACATTAACAGTGCTAGGTTAAGAGGGTGAATATTGCGATTTCTGTTTGTATCTGTTCCTGTGAGCGTGTAAGTCAGCAGAGAATCTTTGTGATATCCAGGGAAACAGCTTTAGCCTCAAAATTTGAAATTAAAATTAAATGCTATGCAATTATTCAATATCTCTGAACAGTAAAGACCTTACCACCATCACAAGAAGTTTCTTATAAAAAATTTTGTATCCATCCTAAAGAGAATAGAATTACAAATACATTCACTTGGACAGAACTGAAAATTTTCATAAAAGGTATTGAGTGGAGCAGCTATTTCCTTGGCTTTGCTTGGTGTAGTCCCTACACTGACACTAGGGAAAAGATGACCCCTTGCATTTATGATAACTAGAAAAGGAAAGGGGAGCTAACAATGGGCTTAGTCACTAAATCCAGACTTTCTATCATACCGCATCTTGGGGACCCTGCCTTTGCACGTAGACTTCACTAAAAGACTAGTCAGTATCTTCCATTGTAATCGTATGTGGGGGACCAATGAATGTAAGTGTGGGACAGGAGACATCCCCGTCTAATTCCCAACCGGGGACCTCAGCTTTGTTGTTTTCTACTGGTAAACCAAGACCCTTATTATGAAAGCTTGGCTGTCCTCGTAAGAATTAGGGCTCTCATTAAAAATTATGTGTGAATTCATTAGTTAATCTGTACAGAAAGTGCTATCCTCAGATGAAAAGCCTCACAAAGTACTATTTAGTTCACTTAAGTTTATTTCAAAAAATATGTATTGAGTTCCCACTGTGTTTTAGGCATTGTATGAAGTTCTGGGTGTACAAGCATTAAAAATAAGAATTTAGTTTGAGTGTTTAAAGATAATATAGTGGTTCTGGTGTTGGTACATAATTATGGATTATGGGCTTCCCTGGTGGCGCAGTGGTTGAGAGTCCGCCTGCCGATGCAGGGGACACAGGTTCATGCCCCGGTCCGGGAAGATCCCACATGCCGTGGAGTGGCTGGGCCCGTGAGCCATGGCCGCTGAGCCTGCGCGTCTGGAGCCTGTGCTCCGCAATGGGAGAGGCCACAACAGCAAGAGGCCCGCGTACCAAAAAGAAAAAAAAAAAAAATTATGGCTTATTCTGATTTTATCTGTGGTCTGCGATGATGAATAACAATGTCAAAAAATAGTGCATCTGGTGTTTCCATCCATCTTAATCATAAAATTGGATTAACTTCCTGTCTGATTCAATGTTGCAGAAAACAATCATCAAGATGCCCCAAATATATCATTGGATTCAAGAAGTCAGTCTCTATTTGCCACAAAATATAGCACTGTCAGGTTTTTGTTTTTTTTGTATGTCTCTAGTGTGAAACATGAGGAGATAATAATGCCAAATAATGGCTTGGCAATAATTTCAAAGAGGGGTTTAAGGTTTAGCAGCAAGATTTTAGATTAAAGAGAAATAAAAGTTTTTAGTGATTTTCTTTTAATGTCTTTTTAATATGAAGAGGACTAACCTGTTTAAATCTGTCATTTAATAGAAATTAAAGCCTTAAAGAAGATGTGGCTTCTTAATTTTGTACACCAAAATATCTTTCCCTACAGCTTCCACAGCCTTAAATTTATTTTTTAAATTGCTGGTGTGAATTATTCAGTTGATAGTTGATGCTAGATTGTGTTATATGATATTAGCCATTTCTATATTTAGCTGTAACAAGGAGGAATAAGATTCATATAGTCTCCTTTGTTTTTCTGATCCATCCATGTACTTCTGTTTAACAATTTAATAATTAGCTCAGAGATACAGCAATCCTAATAAATACCATGACCCCAATTATGCTGAAAGGAAAAAAAAGAGTATTACTGGGAAGATCGAGAAGTAATAACAGGATGAAATTGGCACAGTCATGCTGTGCATTAAAGTTATGCTGCAGACAACCTCACTCAGAATCTTTATTTTCCAGAAATGAGATGGTTCTCAGAGTGCTAATCACAAAAATAACACATTGTGGAAAATTATACACTTATTATTTTGGCATCTCATTCTGCAGATGAAAAAAACCACAAGAACATTGACTAAAACTTATTCCACGTTCTCTCTGTTCATTTTTAGTTATGCAGAAAATGGTTAATTCCCACCGTGACAGAAAAATCAAGATTACCGAGAATAAAAGTTGAAAGGACACTAAATCATAGAGTTTTTATTTGCATCCCCAAACACATGCCAATAAACCTCATTTTATTTTACCATGTTTCTTGGGGAATTGGGTGGTTCACCAGCAGAGTGAAAAACAGAATCCTATTACAGTCATTGAAGTGAAACATAAACTACATCATTGAGGGAATGGAAATGAAAGTAAATTTATAACGTCCTTCCAGGGATGTTAGACTCCAAACCACCCTTTTGATCAGACTGATGTCTGAGAGCCTGTGTGGTCTCCCTGCCACCTCACAGTCCAAGATTTTGCATGTGAAAAAGTCGAAATTCCCGAAAGAATAAATTCCTGTTGATTGAATACAAGCCCATGAAAATAAAAGTGAGCCATGTCCCTACTTTACCCACATCTGTAATAAAGTACCCAGTAGCCTGTAACGATTGATAATTTCTTCATTTTTTTAAAGTAGTGTTTATATACTTGGTGGCTTGAGATAGTATCACTTTTGACTATGAAGCAAAGTGCTTGAAGGATTATTATTTTGCCTTTGGACATCTATTTCCAAGCATCCCTAAATGCCCCTTAGAAGTCAGTTTGGTCTCAATTCTTACTGCATACGATAGTCAAATGTCTCCTCCGTTTCAGAAAAGCTGCATGAATGGAGCGGTCACAGCTGTGGTGATTAGAATTTCGTCATCCTGACAGGGCTGGTTGTAGAAACCTGAATTTGTCTAACCTCGTTTTTCAGGCAACATTTGCCTGAGCTTTGGGCTTTTGTCCAGAGAGTTTCTGCCTGGCCTCGATTCCAGCCATTTTCCACTCAAGCTTTTGGTTACTGTGTCTGCCCCAGCATGAGAGATGCGGAAGGAAGCGGAGAGTAACGATTTAGAGGAGACCAAAAGAGAACACAGGAATAAGAATAATGGAGAAGAAATAATATTCAGTACATAATCAGGGGAGATGAATGTGGAAATTTCTGTTGACTTGAACATATAATAATGAGACTTGAAAACTCTGTTAAAAGCCAGTAACTTGCTATTATATTTGTTTACTGTACTCAGGATAATATCTATTTGTGGATAAATCATGACTTTCTCCTGTCTCCAAAGAACTTTATATTAAACCTCTGTTTTCCTCTATTTCATCCATAGATATGTTTACTAAAATATTTATTTTATTAAATATTTTTAGTAAAATATTTTTATAAGGGTAAATGGACACAAAATCACAAAGTATGGGAATGATAGTATCATAAAAGTACATAAAGTGTTATTTTCTAATTTTTGGAAGCCTTATCTCCTCCATTGAATTTGTACTTGGAAAAGTCAAGACCTTAACCATTTCATGATTTTTTAAAATAGCTAATGATAAGGATGGGGGTTTACTCAAAATTATATAGAATTTAAAGTTTTTGGAACAATGTATAAAAGTTCTTAACTTAATTGCTAAAGTATAGGAGTCTTTAAAGGCAAAAGAAAAGATTTTCTTACAAGAATGTTATTAGAGGATGTGAAAGGGAACACTAATTAAGAGGTACTATTAAAATAGAAAAGAGAGATTAATGAAATGAAGAAATAAATAGCTTATAAAAAGCTTTTCAAATGAGTAGGATAGGGCTTCTAATCTAAGTCACTAAATTTGACTGTTTCAATATTAATATTTAATTTGTTGTAGTAGAGAGAAAAAAAGAAAAGGATGATGAATATGAATTTGATTCAGTAGCTATAAGGAGTCTTCTGTACAATTTGGGATCTGATCTGATGGCTCACACAGCCATGGTTAGAAAGGGTGGATGGAGTAGGGAGTAAATGGAAGTAGAGATTCTGGAATCAAAGAACCCTTCTTAAAATGTGCTATTTTAACCTTAAACCTCAGGTATATATTCTTCCAAAAATTATATCACTTTAGCAAAATCAAATTGTTTTGACCATTGCTTTTTCCTCTGACCTAGATTTCCTAATTGACTTTTGGCTAAAACTCCTTGATTGTTAAATCAGTAAATGTAAGCACGGGACGTCCAATCAGGCCACTTCTTTGTGTATTAATATTATTACTATTCCAGGAAATAAGTATAAGACCTTCATTTAATCAACAAAGTTGCAACTCAATGTCCCCTTGTACTGCGTATCCAAAGAAGCAGATCATTTAGTTGTTTTTAACATCAATGAAGGATAAATCCATATCTTTAAGCAAAGTTTATGGAGCCCTTTTTATCTGTCAGTTTTAGCTGTTTTGTGTCTGATAACTTATGTGATCCTCAAAATCCCTGTGAAAGGGATGCAGTTATCATCTCCATTTGACAGACAAAGAAACTGAGGCCCAGGGAGAGTTAATAATTTGACCAAGGCCACTCAGCCCAGGATAAATCCAAGTCTGTCTTACTAACCCATGCTCTTAACTATTATAGTGTGTCAAAGTTTTCTTATTTGGTATTTGCTCACCTACCTGCAACTTCCAAACACACAATATTTAAAGTCATGTACATTCTCTCTAGCTATTAGAAAACAGAGTAGGCAAAAGCTTTTAAATGTGTGAGATCATAATTCAAGAACCTCCTGAATATCTCCCTTGTCCACTAAGTCTTTCCTTTCTAAATGAGAAATTTAGATACTTTTTCTCACTTACTACCAATATGATTTAACTCCTTCATAAATTGTTTTAACTGATAAGCTGATCGATTGCTTTAGCAGGCCATAACTACAACAGAGCCAAGGATGTGAGAAACTCATGAAGTTGGCATTGCAATTGTTTTCAAAACGTCTCAAAACATTACTCTGACCAAAACTAGTGTCAGCATATCATGTGTTAAAAGGGGTAGCTCATCACAGTGTAAGGATCTTAAAAAGAAAGATTAAGTCACCTGAAGTACTATTGCTATAGTATAAAGCTCAAAGTTCCTCCCACCTGAGGGAAAAAGATTTTTCTATCTATTTACCATCTTATCTTTCTCCTTTGTCCTCAGCAAAAATTGGTCGTGGTGTTCTGCCTGTTTTTTCAGTATACAATCACATCTTAACCCCCTCAAAGTCTCAATATACACTAATGACACACTAATTTTATTTTATGAGTATCAAATTGTACTAACCCTAAAAAACCCATTAAATGATCCTTTGGGACAAAAGAAAGTCTGTGGAATTGTACCCTAGGCACCCGTATATCCACACAATGATCCCACACTTTCAGATAAGTTCCAACAAAGACTCACTTGGCCTTCCAGTGGATTGTGGACCACATTTTGAGAATCACTACTTGAAGGCCACCAATTAGTCCTCATCAACAAATCCAAGAGCCTTTTCTTGGTCTGCATTTTTCTTAACCTTCAGCAGCATCTAGCAGTGTTGACAAACTTCTTTTGCAAGCTCTGCTCCTGACTCCACAGCACCATACACCTGATTTTCCTCTAACCCTGCTGCCACTGTAAATATCCACGCTGAAATCAAGGTCAACTAACATGAAAAGCTTTAGAGCCTTTTTGCCTTTTAGGGGTCTGGGCAACAGAGTGCAATGTAGCGTCTAACTTTGTGGTACCATGAGTTGGTGTTTGAGGGGCATGAGAAATAGCATCCCTCTTCTCCTGACTCAGAAAGACAGAGGAAGCAGACCTGGGGAGATAAGAAATATAACTTTATTGCTGATAGAGCTGCTGGAGATGTGACTTAGGAGCGTGACAGTATACTTCTATGGCTGCCTCTCCTTCTTAGGCAAATTTACCCACCAGTCACAGGAGTACTGGCCAACCGTGGCCTCACCTAAAGGGACAGAGCCTTTGCAACTTACTTTACTACTTGCAATAAGAATACTAGGTTTTGGGCTTCCCTGGTGGCGCAGTGGTTGAGAGTCCGCCTGCCGATGCAGGGGACACGGGTTCGTGCCCTGGTCCGGGAAGATCCCACATGCCGCGGAGCGGCTGGGCCCGGGAGCCATGGCCGCTGAGCCTGCGTGTCCGGAGCCTGTGCTCTGCAACGGGAGAGGCCACAGCAGTGAGAGGCCTGCGTACCGCAAAAAAAAAAAAAAAAAAAAAAAAAAAGAATACTAGGTTTTAGTGTCTTTACAGGCAAGAAGACCCCAAAAGGAAAGCACAGAGCTACACATGCCCCAGTATCTCATTCCAAATGCACCAATTATACAAGTCACTTCCCTCCCCTGAGGAGACAGAGGAGGGAAGGCACCAGGACAATTACTGTATTTGAGCTGCCACCGCACAGAATAAAACATCAGCGTTGGGGAATAAGTATTTCCTCCTAACATCATAGAAAGAGAAAAGCCATAAAAATGTGATAGTTATGGCATCACATTAAAATGGATAAATATTTGTATGCCTATATATTAGATATACATGGGTATATATATGCATTCTACATTATATTACCTACATATCAGAAAACAGCTAACACTAAAAGCACCACAAGCTTTATTTCAGGGTGACGGAATAAACTATTATGCATAATATTTATTTCTTTTTCCTAATTCTTTGCAGTTTCTAAATCTTCTATCATGAGCATATTTAATTTTTATAATTAGAAAGATAAATTTTAAAACTCTCAAATTAGTCACAAGAAATAGACACTTACACTGATTAAGTTTGAGTGCCATTGACAACCAATATAGCACACGACTCAGAAAACTTATATTGATTTTGCCTATTAGAAACAAGTTTCAAAGAATTGGTTAGATGAAATAAACTGTATTTTCCCTCCTGAACTGTGTAGTAGTCAGAGTATCAGAGGCATATTAATAACAAGCCAAATACAAATTGTGTTAAATCTACTCATGTTTTTTGAGTGATTAGGCATTTCAAGTGAACTACTTAACCAAATATTAACCTCCTCAAGAGCTTATAACCCTGGTTTTGTAACCCTTTCTACCCCATCATGGAACTCAGATTCTTCCAATTACAGTTTTTGACCCTCAGATAATGTGGGGCTTAGGTGAGCTGACCCCACGTGCAGTTGTAAATCCGAGTATAACTTTACAGTCGGCCCTCCATATCCGAGGTTCTGCATCCTTGTTTTCAACCAATCCTTGCATTGGGTAGTGCTGTAGTACATATTTAGTGAAATAAATCTGTGTATACATGGACCCACGCCTTTCAAACACATGTCATTCACAGGTCAAATGTAGTAACTACGCAACGTTGAGTATGATGATTTATGTATTCCTTCATTTCACAAAGATTTATTCAATACCTACCAAATGCCAGGCATTGTTCCAGGTCCTGGAGATATAACAGAGAACCAGAATGGCAAGTTGCCACACCAATGGAGCTCACATTTTAGTAAAAGGAGATATACAATAAACAAAAAAATAAACAAGAAACTGTTAGATAGTGATAATGATATGAGGAAAATAAAGCAGGGTGATGTGATAGGGAATGGCCAGGCTGGGAAGGCCTCTCTGAGGAGATGACATTTAAACTGAGAGCTGAACGATCAGAAGGACCCACCATACAGTGGTGTTGAACATCTCTCCAGCGGGCAGGCAGATGCCAAGGTCATGGGGTGTCTGAGGAACTGGAAAAAGTGTGGAGTGGCTTGAGAGGGAGATATGAGATGAAATTCAGAAGGAACAGAAGCCAGATAAAGTAAGGCCCTCTAAGCCATGTAATTGAATTTAACTCTAAATGTAATAGAAAGTTATTGGAGGATGTTAAAAGAGAAAGGGAGATGAACTCTTTGGGAAAAATAGATTTTAAAATGGATAGAGAAGATCATGAAACTATAAACGAAAGTCTTGTGTCACTTCCTGTCTGAAACAGTTAAAAGAGGGCATCACAAAGAGTACAGTGGCACAACTCAGAAGATAAATGAAGATAATAATAAAACACACATTATAGAATCAAAATCACATTAGAAACAAAAGAATTAGATCAGAGTCTGCTGAAAACATACAAGGATATAGAGCAGACCTGAGAAAATTTCAGTTGAATAAAGGTATACAAGTGGTAAGAGACAATAAGTACATAATGTGGCTAAAGAGAAAGAATATAAAATTGCATAATGTGTCCTTAAAGATGAACCAAAAAATATTTAGGAGAAAAATCATTCAAATTTATAATAGGAGAAAATACTTCTGAAATAAGGAATCTGGTATATGTAGACTTCAAGAGCATACTATATTGCAGAAACTATCAAACCAAGGAAATATCCTGGTGAAGTTTTTTAACTTTAAAGACTCTTGTGAGATTGCAGGCAGAAAAAGCAAGTTATCCAAAAGACAGGCTAGCCTCAGGCCAGGGTATTCTTTGTAGCAATTTTCAAAGCCAGAAGGCATTGGAATAATAGCAGCAGAGTTCAAAGGCAAAAAATAAAAATAAAGATTGAATCAAGAATTTAATATTCAGCCAAGTTGTCATTTATTGTCATTTATTGTTAAAGCCACCATAAATACATTCTCAAGTGCCTCAGGAAACGTAGCACTCAGGAACCCTGCTTGAAAGAAGCTTTTTTGATAACGACATCCAGCTAAATAAGAGATACATCAAAATAAAGAATTCAGGAATGGTACACCCTTCTAAAAAAGAGCTGATCGTGATCATGACTATTTGGATATGTAACTAATGCTATAGAACTTTAAAAATTATAATTACAGAATATATTCATCAGTGTAACTAATGCTAACCTGATCCTAATGTTTTAGTGACTTAATGCAGTAGAAGTTTATTTTTAACTCATGTTACTGTTTAATGAGGAGCGTTGGGCAGGGCCTCTGCTTCATGCAGTGATTCGGGTCCCAGGCATCTTCCTTTGTGTGGGGCCACCATTTTATTACAGGCTTAGGGTCATCCTGGAACCATCCAGCTTGCAGACAGAGGGAAGAGAGGAGAGAGTGGAGAAGACTACCTCAGACTGAAAATATCACTTTACTTTCATTTACACTAATTGGTGAGCACTATTACATGGCTCCACCAAGATATAAACGGGCTAAGGTTCCAGGAGGAGACAGTCGGTTTGGTGAGTAGTCTCTGTTATAAAGAATATAATAATAAACACCATAAAATATAATAAGACAACAATAATAATATAATTATAAAAACTGGAAAGTGGTCATGAGAATTGGTGGGAAGAGATGTACATTTTCTCACTTTTCATAGCAGCAGTTAATAAATACTTTCTGAAGTTTATATATCAAGAAATAAATAGTTAATATATATTATCATGCAATATTTAACATTATGATTATAGGCACAGGAAGAAAAAAAAATATAGAACAACCAAAAAAACACCAGCCCACTTAGCAAAAGACAGAAAACTAAGGAGGTATAAAAACAAATTTTAAAAGATAGCATAACATAAAATAACAAAACACATTTAGATCTGTTAAAATAATAAAAGTCAATGGGATAAGCTAAACTATTAAAAGTAAGAAATTATTAGATGAGACTCAAAACATGATATTCAATAACAGTATATATTATGAATACAGAAATGCATCTCAGATATATTTCATATATTAAATATATTAATATATCTCACTTATATATTAAGTGAAAAAAGCAACTTATGGAACAACATGTGTAGTTTAATCCTATTTGTATTTAATAATAATAAACATGTATAATAAATACATATTATTTTACATTCTATATGCATCAAAAATATTTGGAAGAATACACAAGAAATAGTATTGTTTGTTGAAGTTTGTTGTTTCTGAGGATTAGAATAAAACGTTAGGAGAAGACAAGCATGCTTTCATTTTTTTACTATGTATCTTTCTGTACTTTATATTTTTTGTAATAAATATGAATTTTTTATTATAAAAATTTAAACAGAGAATAAGTAAAGTCCAACATAGAACTGAAAGCTGCAAGCAAAGGAAGGGGAAGGAGAGGTCATGGAAATCTGACAGAATGGTGCTCGAGCTGAGTCTCCAAAGAGAAGGAAGGAGGCTTAGCCAGTGATCCACATACGCACTGACCCAATACAAAAAGACATGGCATGTTTAAGACACCTTAGGTACAGCTGGAGTATAATGAACATGGTGGATAGGTTTGGGAAGTAAGACTGGAAGGACAGGACAATGGCAGTGAACCAAGGAGTTAGGACCATTCATTAAAAAATGAGATTTCCTCAAAGTATTTTAAGCAGAATAGTGACTTAATTGAGCCAGAATGTTGCACAGGTCCATATGAGGAATGAATTAGAGACCATAGAAGATTGGCAACCCATGAAGATTCTATTCAAATAGTCCAGATAGCCATGATAGTGGCCTGAACGAAGATGGTGGAAATACAGATGAAGAGAAGATGGATTCAACATTCAAGAGATTTTTAGAGGGTAGAATAGACAGAACTTGATAATTAATTGGATGTTATGATGGTAGGGTGAAAGATAAGGTAAAAGAGTGAGTCAACATGATTTCAAAATATGGTACTTCATCACATTATATGAAATATAGAATTAGAAGTAAATTTGATTGTGGATGAGGAGAGGGGAAAAAGATAAGTTCAGTTTGGGTAATACCGAGTTTGAGGCATAAGTGGAACATTCAGGTGGAGGGAAACAGATGTAGGACTCTGAGAAAGGTGGGAACGTGAAATATGGAAATAAAAATCATTAGTATGTAAGTAATAGTAGAGGACAACACAGAGAATTATAAGAAGGGATTGGGTGATGGTGTAAAATGCCTCCAATAGGTCAGGGCTTTCTTCTTTGTTCAGAGACAGAGAAATTTTTGCTTTTATTCCGGGGGATCACTTGACAATCCAACTGCTGGCCATAAAGGGGAGACTCCTTGCCAAGAATAAAGTTAGAGATACCGAGTAGCAATGAGCACACGTTAAAGTTAGAAGGAGATGAGTGGATTCCTCCTGACTGGCTTGGTCCTGAAGGAAGCTGGGTTTGTTTGTTGCTGTGGGGAATCGAGACTGGACTTCTTTGAGGGGCTTTGAGGACATCTTTTTGGCCTTCCTCTCCCTAATGGGGCCACTGGGTGTGATCTTGACTCTTACTGGGGGTGATCAGATGACAGACCAGGCTACCTTATAGCATCAAGAGGTAACTAACATTTGAAACCTGACCCCCTCGCCGGCAAAAATAATTCAACTGTCCTTTAAATATAAATAGCTAAAAGCCAATCACATACTTAAAGTTTAAACATAATGCTGGTGCCTAAATTCAAGTACTACATTTTAATCAGTTTCCTCAAGCTGATTTATGTCTAAGGCTCATAGGCTTCAGCTACTTTAGTGGACTGTCTGGTGACCAAAGAAAGAAAGTCATACTACACAGTGGTATTTCCTTTGTGGGAGGAAGCAGAAGTGGGTGAGGGGACATGGGCCCCAGATAAAAGGAACTGACTCAGGAATCTCTTTACAAGGCAGAGGTCCAATAAATTTAAATACAGATGGAGTCTGAAATCTTTGAATTTTCATTATGTTTATTTTTTCTGTGTGTTTATATATTTGTAATATCAATACAAATACTCATTTGTTTTTGGATAGTAACTCTATTTGCATTATTCATTACTGTGAAGTGGCTTAGCATTTACCTTTGGAAAGAGCATTATAATCCCTTTTAAAGTTAAAAATTTCAGTCATTTGTATGTTAAATAATAGAAATGACCAAATGGGTTTAGAATAAGACTAAAATATATCTTGTACTGTTATATGGTAACTTTGAAGTTGTGACACTGTCATTGCCATGGAAATTTATATTCTATCATAGTTGTTATGATCTCATCTAATAGGATGAGAAGAAGCTATGTATTTCTAGCATCTATCCAGGAGGAAGGTGGTAACATATATCCTCTTATTATAGGAAGTCATATTTATTTTATTTTCTCTGAAATAAAATTCTCGTTTTGTCTAGGATCCTTTCTTTTTCTCAAATTGTGATCATACCTAGTGTCTGTCATGTATTAGGCCCTCAAATATGTAGTTTTTTGTTTGTACTGTATTTTAGCATCACTATTTTATGGTGAATAGTTAGAAATACATGTATGTGCTCTGGAATCAATCCAGCTTTTCACAGGCAAGCAGAGAACTGAGGCAAATTATTCAAATGTTTGATGCAATGAACCAGATGATTGCAGTTTTAAACTAATTATTTCAACTCACTTCTTCATTTTAGTTAGGGAGTCTAAATTTCTGTTTTAAATGCACTGTTCTACCTTCTTGGAAAGTTGCCATTTTGAGTGATTTTAAATCTTGAGTTCCCATTTCACTTCCATACACCATTTCGATCTAAGGAAGTTAGACTTTAATACTGTTTCCACAGTTACAAGCTTCGTTAATCATGGCCCTGGGAACTGAATTCTCAAGTGTGTGCAAAACCCCCTTGACTCTCAGTTCCCAGCATAGACCATTGGCTCCAAATCCTGCCCGTGGGAATCAAGGGCTGTGCTTGCCCTGCTCACCCTGCCTGACAAACACTGCTGGTGAGCCAGAAGTCAGTGGTTCCTCAGCAGTGTTTGCAGGAACCAAGGAACCCATCTCTGCAAAGAAACTCCAATCTCTTGGCAATTTCCACAGCCTTACAGAGCTGAAAGTAAGCTGCTGCATAAAAGGAAACCTCTGTTTCTCAGAGCCACCAGGTGGATTTAGTTTTTCTAATCTCTTGGATTTTCCATAAAGCATGTTTCCATAAAACATAAATCATGCTTAAAAGTATAATGTTTTTCTCATTACTGCATTTCCATATCCTACTCATCCTTCAGGATTGAGCTCAAGTCTTACTTTCTGCATGAAAATGTGTTTTTATATATTGGAAACATTTTTAGACTAGAGAAAAGTACATAGGATAATATAGCAAACAATTGTGAACCATTAGATGACTTTTAGTTAATAAAAAAATTATTACGGATGGTGTTAATGTCACTTTTCTGCCTACTCCCAGCGTAATTCTCCTTTTCCCCTCCCAGGAGCAAGTTGTACCTTATAGTTGGGGTGTTGGGTAGAATTTTCAATAGTTCTTCCCTTTTGTGGATCTCAATTTTTTGCCAGGAGTCCAGTTCCAGCTGCCTAACGTGACCAAGCTCTATGGCCCCTGCCCCTATGCAAGTATTAAAAGATCCTAATGTGCAGTAGCAGTCTAGAGCTTTAGCTGGGTCTGCCATTTTGACTGGGAACCATTATATCTCTTTTGACCTCCTCAACTCCCTCTGATTCCTGTAGCAATAAGTATGTGGTCCAGTTTCCAATCACTTATTTTGTACCAACTTTATGTATAGAGGATTTATTATTTCTTAACAAAACTATAAATTATGGGAACAGTATTATTCTTCTTCTACAGCAAACTGGGAGAAGGTCCTCTGAGAGTTCTTACACTATAGTAGGTTACACTTGTAAGCCAATCTCTTTATCACAGAAGTGTATACATACAAGTGTGCCTCACTTTATAGAACAAATGATATTGCAGACATCCAACAGTTACTGATAACCTACTATGGTCAAGTTAGCAAATTAAGCATTATAAAATAAGAAATGCATATAAAGGTTTGGTTTCTCCACCTTGTAAAGTATCTGTTTCAAGTGATTATGGTGCATTTTTGGAAATACATAGTTAACCAGTTTATGTTGTAAATGTAATCATAGCACCCGTGGCTTAAATTAAGGATGTAGTGTTAATTGCGTATCTTGATTTATATTTTAGGAATTTTAAAATATTTACTTGTCCTTTTCCAAAACAACCTGAAAATTAAGAGTGTTTGTCCAAGCAATGGAATAAGAATTGTTTACCTTAGATTTAATCATCACTTCCATTGACTTCTTTACCAGAGTTTGAAAATGCATTATTGCAGCTCATTCTTTTGCCTTGCACTGGCAGCAAATCACTATATAGAGAAACTGCCAAGTCTGGTGTTACGGAACTTACACAGCATCTTCCTCTCTGTGGCTGTGTGTGAACACAAATTAAAGATGTCCTCTGGCTTGGATTACTGAAATATACTTGGCTGCATATTACATTCTGTCATCTGGACTTAAAGCAAAATAAACCAACACACATTTCAGTGAAATTCTTTATGAATTGATCATTCATATGATTCTTGATTATAACTAGACAAATTGCATTATTATACAATATACCATCTTCTTAAGTAAGACCATTTAAAATTTCACATAAAATGTCCCTATAATTTTTTAATCTCCATTAAAAATGCAATAAAGCACGATGAGTGTGAATTTCTCAAAGTCACAGGAATTGTTGTGGTCAGTCATCCGTCAGGAACTGAATGTCCAAAATCAAAGATTTACTATAATTTGAATTTTTTATTTTCCAGACACTGCAAGTGGATGTAAATAGGCTGAACATAACCTTGCTTCGGATATTCCGCCAAGGAGTGGCCGCAGCTTTAGGACTCTTGCCCCAGCAAGTGCACATCAATCGCCTCATTGTAAGATGCCAACATTTCGCATTCCCAGATGACAAGCTTTGATCTTTATTGCAGGACTCAAGAATAATGAACAATAGTTAAGAACACCCATGCTATAGTTTTATGGTCCATGAGCCAAATCTGGCATGACACCTGTTTTTGTAAAGAAAGTTTTATTGTAACAGACCACACCTATCTGTTTACATATTGTCTAAGGCTTCTTTCACACTACAATGGCAGAGTTGAGTAGTTGCAACAGATTGTCTGTCTAAATTAAAAGCTAAAATATTTGCTGTCTGGCCCATTACAGAAAAAGTTTGTCAACCTTCTCGAATTTCAAGACTAGCTATCCTGGTAGGTATGAATAGAAGGGCCCAAAATACTTGTCTCACCAACCGGATACTACTCCCAAAATATTCTCCCTAAGACGGAAACCTTCTGTATCAGGTAAGGCACTGTCTCCAGACAGCATCTATTAAAATCCCTTCAAGTATATCAGGATGAGGGACTTCCCTGATGGCGCAGTGGTTAAGAATCTGCCTGCCAATGCAGGGGACACGGGCTCAATCCCTTGTCCGGGAAGATCCCCACATGCCGCGGAGCAACTAAGCCCGTGCGCCACAACTACTGAAGCCCGCGTGCCTAGAGCCCGTGTTCCGCAACAAGAGAAGCCACCGCAATGAGAAGCCCGCACACCACAACGAAGAGTAGCCCCCGCTCGCCGCAACTAGGGAAAGCCCGCGCAGCAACGAAGACCCTACGCAGCCAAAAACAAATAAATAAATAACTTTAAAAATATATATATATCAGGATGAAGGATAGTGAACACATAGGCAGAGGATTTTGAATAAAGAATAAAGAAGAACCATGCTTAAGGACAGCAGTCCAAGTACAATGCAAGAATAGCCTTGAAAAAGTCGAGAGAAAACTTGGATGGGTGTCTGAGGTGGGGATGAAGGAAGCCCAAAGGACCTTTTGTATAAGACTCACTTTAGACCGATCTATCACCCACATCCTTTCTTTCCCCCTTCTCCTCAGTATTTAGGGACCTTGACATCATTCAACTACATGTTCCCATCTGCACTTGAAGGTGGGTGTGAGCAAAGAAAAGCAAATTCAAATCTTAGCGACTTTCTCTTTGTAAAAAGCTAATTATCCGAGGTTCCCGTGAAAAAGGACTTTAGAATCATTTTAACAGTTTTAAAATTGTTCTTAATTTCCCCTGCATTAGAAACTTAAGCAAGGACTTCTTGTTCTCCTTGCCTTAAATCCTTACGCTCCTGCTTGAGTTCAGTTTTATACTGCATCAACACCTGCATTTCCCACTATGGAGAAGAATTTGCTTTTATTTTGGTTTAGAATTTTTGTTTCTTTTCACTTTTTTTCTGTGTGGAGGGTGAATTGTTTTCGTCCCCATAACAACTTTTGTTCTGTGAGTCAACTATTTTCTGGGACTAAATAAGCTTTCAAAAAAAACAAAGTTTTTAACTCAATAGCATAGAAGAAATACAGCATTTCCCATTATCATGAAAGAGTGAAATAGGTTATTTATATCCACAGTGTACCTTGCTCAAGTGAGAAGTGAGGTATTATAGATGTCTTAGATCTAGATCTAGATTTTATATATATACTCAGATATCTTAGATATACTTTTACATATATAGATTTAAAGAGCATAATAGCTCTTTGAAAGGATAAAAGAGGGATTTGCCACACCCAGAGAGGGATATGCATATCCTCAGAGAATGTTAGTAGCATTTATGCATGTCTATTTCTAAGAGTAGTTCTTATAATAGTTTAAGTTATGATGATACCTGAGGCAGCAGAGTACGGTGATTAAGAGCATGTGCTTTGGAGACAGACACAGAATTCTACTCCATTTCCAACTTGGCCGTGTCCCAGCTCTATGACCTAAGGCAAGCTACTTAATGTTCCTTCATTTACAAAATGAAATAACTTAATACCTCTGTCCTGGAGATAACAGATTTAAGGCACATGGGAGCATGACAAGCCCAAAACAAGTGCTCTCTTCCTACTATTGTTGTTATTAGGTCATAAACTATTTAAATTATTATAAACATGTTTCACATCAGTATTATGCAATATTTAGTCATTGTCTGTTGTTCACTGCAAACACGGGAACATTTTTCCTGGATGACTAGTAGTACTCCATTTTATACGTGGCTGAACTTCTGATAAATTGCATTAAAAGAAAACTTTCTAAAAAAAAAAAAAAAGAGAGAAAATTTTCTAGCAGGAGAGAACTCCATGTATCAAAAAGAAAAGACTAACAACAATTTTCTTTTATAAGTGCTTTGTATAAGTTGTCAAAGAGAATCTATCAAAGGCAGTGTCATTTTTGTGTAGTGTTTGTTTTTTATGGGTATGTGGCATATCAGCCATTTAAGGTAAGAAATCCTCTCTCTCTGTTTCAGGTAATGAGGTCATACTAATAGGAAAGTAACATGATATCATTGCATAACATTGTTTCTACCAAACAATAGATCTTAAAAGTGTGACTTATTTAAGGTGAAGAACAGGATCAGGGAAGCAACTTCAAAGACAGCATCACCTTCCTTAGTCCAACCTTCACATTAATACAAGTTATAAAAAATATATATATGGGGTGGTGATGTCTAATAATTGTACTGTTACATCAGGTTTTACTTAATTCATTTAATTGATTTTAAAATGCTTCTTTAAACACAATTACTCAGGAACCATCTGAACAATATATCTCAAAAATTACAATACCGAATGGAAAATAAACCAGCATCGAATGAAATATAAAATTACAAAGCTAGAGGTGTCAACTAATTGAAAGAAGGCCATTTGAAGATTTTGGGCTTTGGGCTGCTAATATTAAGTGTACCAGGCATACCTAATAAAGGTGATCTCCAAGATGTCTTTTAGGATCCTAAAGCTCTGATTTTCTTTAATGTTTCTAGAAGGAAGTCAAAAATATTTCCCAAAGTTGTTTAAAATGTCTATTAACATATACAAATGATCTGCTTTTACTAGGGAAAGAAGAACAGTGTTGAACTATTTGTGTCTCCCATAAACGGGAAAGCAGGAATTTCTGATGCTCTGCCGTCTGAGGAAGTGCTGCGTTCACTTAATATCAATGTTTTGCATCAAAGTTTATCCCAGTTTGGAATTACAGAAGTCTCCCCTGAGGTAGGCTGTTTCATGGAATATTTCATTTAAAAATTTGCACGTTTAGCATGACATGACCCAATTCTAGGAGGCTTTGAGATGAAAGCTGTTTATCGTGTGTTATTTGATAATATAAAAATCTCCCTAAGGGTCAAAATTCTCTGATTTCACATTGCGTATGTTTCTTCCTTAAGGAAGTTCATTTTCATGTCAAAGTTCCCTTTTTGACACTTTCTTCTCCAATCTTTATGGCCTTATAATTTATTTTGACTTATCCAACAAATTGTCCAGAAGAAAAGCCACTTAGGTATATTTGTCAATTGATTACTTTTACTGAATTTTACTGAATTTTGGGTGTCCCCAAAAACACCCTCAAATCTTTCCTCCTCAACGGGTTTACTCCTCATTGCCTTCATTGTCAAAATGGTCCCCTTTTTCCACTACCTTGGGATTAATTTGAAATGTGATTTTTCTTTTGCTGAGGAACCCAGCAAATGAACTTGCTAGAATGAACATCATCCCAAACATATGTAATTAAATTCACAGAATCAAAGCATTAGACCTTGAGGGAACACATGCGAACATTTTAAAGATACAGAAAGTAAGGCCCGTAGAAATTAAGTGATTTCATCAAGGTGACAAAGCAAATGAGGTAGAAAGCAATATTTAAAATCTAGATACCTTATTCCTAGTCTATTGCCCTTTGCAGTAAAGCACACTGCCTCTCATTATAGCAAATGCCACAGGTATGGTATAAAAAGCTTTGGTACAAGATTGAGCTTGGATCCCAAAGCCAGCACTTAAAATGCGTGTGACCTTGGGTGATTTAATCTCTGTGAGATTAAGTCTGTCTTTACATAGTATCAACCTCTCTGAGCCTCAGTTTCTTCATATCCTAAATGAGTATAGAAAAAGAAAGGAAGGAAGGAAGGAAAAAAGTAAGGGAGGGATGGAGGGAGGGAGGAAGAAAGGAAGGAAGGAAGGAAAAAAAGAAGGAAGGGAGAAAGGAGAAGAAAAGGAAAGGAAAGGAAAAATAGGTAGAGTCCTTATCTTATAAACTTGAAATATGAATAAAATTTTTAAATTTAAAAAAAATACATGGAGGGCTTCCCTGGTGGGGCAGTGGTTGGGAGTCCGCCTGCCGATGCAGGGGACACGGGTTCGTGCCCCGGTCCGGGAAGATCCCACATGCCGCGGAGCGGCTGGGCCCGTGGGCCATGGCCGCTGAGCCTGCGCGTCCGGAGCCTGTGCTCTGCAACGGGAGAGGCCACAACAGCGAGAGGCCCGCGTACCGCAAAAAAAAAAAAAAAGAAAAAAAACCATGGAAATCTTCACAAAGAGTAGGCACTGAACAACTGTAATTTGACTGCAGAATGAAAATGTATTTCATCATTGAACCACGACTGTAATAACAACCTCCAACTGGTCTTCCTGCATTTAGTGTTGCTTCCCTCCTTGCTGTCTCTGCTGCCAACCCCAGCTCACACACGCACGTGCACATGCACACATCCACACATGCACACAGTGTTTTCTTTCTTGCCACCAGAGTAACTTTTCTAAAAGCAAATCTGGCCATGCCCTCCTAATGTCATGACTCTTCTTTGGCTTCCTAAATCCTGTAAAATCAAGTCTGGATTTCTTAATGTGGTATATGGTTCTTTGTGTGCTGAGTTTATCATTGTTGAACAACACTCTCTTAGTTTATGCTTCAGCCATTCCAAACTTAATAGGCACCAGGACACCCCACACCATTTCTTCCCTCCAAGCCTGTGTGTATGTTGGTCCATCTGTGCACCTTTCATGTTTCAAGATCAGTCTACTGTATAGTGAAGCTTTCCCTTGTACCTCCACAGATGTGGGCGCTGTCTTTGTGTTCTCATTGAGCTTAGTACAAAAACCCCATACCCCACGTTGGCCTTCATGTCCATCTCTGCACCGTCGTTCCTTGAGAGCATTTCATTTCATTTCATCTGTGTCTTCAGTGCCTTCATTCAGGGCCTGGCATACAGTAGGCGTACAAATAGCCAAGTGCTGGGTTAGGTAGGTGGTGTCCAAAGTCAGAAAAATAAATGAATAAGCAAACACACACACAAATAAAATAAGATTTTTGCTTTCAATGAGTTCTAATAAGGCAACAAGAGACAAGCAGATAAGGAAAATACAGGGCTATGATAACATAACCGCACTGTGCCATGGGAGTTTTGAGAAAGAGGAGGTCCCTTCATGCTTCAGAGAGACCAGGAGAAAGGTCAACATGAGCTTAAACACCCAGACCCCTCCCCAGCCCTCCTTGCATGTGACTCTGAAGGGGCTCCCTTTTGTACATCAAACCAAACTCCATGCCCACAGTTCAAGCCCCTCACAGACTGACTTCCACACATCTTGCTCTGGACAATTCTTCTTTAAAATTTTAAAAGACCATTAGATTAATTTATTCTGCTTCCCATAAGCTTTCAGTGAATAAAATAAGCATTTCACCCTGTTGCTTTATTCTGAGTTTAAATGCCATTCTGAAGGCTTTAGGAGTATGGCAGCTTAGTGAGTCAGCCAGCTTTGCAGACCAAGAGAAGCTCACCATACCAAAAAATTAATTAAACTCAAGTATTTGGGGGTCCTCCAACACACCTCAGACTGGTGAAGGCAAGGAGCTTAGCCTGAATGCCTGTCACAGAACGATTAGCCCTCAATAGACCATAGGTCTGTATTGCATTTGAATAATGAAAGTGTATTTGATGATCAAAATATATTTTCGTATAAAATTCTGGGAATCTAAACATCTAGGAAATCTAGAATCTAGAAACTATTATATTACAGGAGACTGGGAAGTATTTTAATTGGATATAAGGAGCATTTCATCAGGGACTGGTGTATTGTTTGAGCGTTTTGTTCTGGCACTTGTAGAATGGGCCCAGCGGTACCCTCTGATCGGAAGCTCTAACTGCAGACAGGAGAGAGCCGTCTGCAGTGTGCACAGGCCCTCAGAGGGAGCTTCAGACACATACAGTCCAAGAGGCGCTGCAAAAGCATTTGTTGATAGTTGTTTAAGCTGATAGGTATTCTGTGAGTTTTCCCACTTCTTTATTCATCATTTGTGGTAAATGTGTAGTAACAGCTTATGCCTCAACCCATTCTTTCACATTTCTATCTCCAAATTATAGCTCTGTTATGGTAACATGTTTATTACCAGAACAAAAAAAGGAATATTGGTATTTTGGGTTTTCATCCTTTACATGGATTACAGAACATGGTGAATGCTGTCTCAAAGCATCTCTTCCTACACTTTTATTAATTAGTTTTAGGGAAGGGTGTGTTTTTTGTTGTTGCCATTTCTTTATTTGCTTGATTTTATTTAAATCAGAAACGACTCTTGGGAAACAAAGACAATTACCAAATAGAGATTTCCTTTCGCTTATTCATCTATTTTTATTTCAAATTTAAGTTTCTTGAGAGACAAAGACATTATTTCTTTTATATATTTATATATGGTACCTAGAACATTGGAGGACCTCAAATATTATTTTATAATAAGATGCTCCTAAAAATTAAAAACCAGACTTCCTCTTGCCTAATAAGTTAAATCTCAGGGAAATAAAATTAAATGCATTGTTTTAGTTTCTATTTTTAGATGTTTTTACAAACTTAAATGTCTATTGAAGCAGTAATTTTGCAATGATAGTGAAAAAAAAATGATTTAGGATTTTGTTGTTGTTCAGTTGCAAATTACCACAGTTTCACAGGTCTTATGTTTCAAAGGAGGAAGTTACCTTCTTTAAATAACAGGACAATATACTGACTGATACTTTCATGGCATGTTTACAAAGAGAAAAAAATCATACCAAATAAATATAATCATAATCCACGAGTTTAGTGATTGTTCCTTTAAACATTAGCCAGCAGTCTAAAGAATTCTATAGTCCTAGCCATACAGTGCCGAGGAGGAATGCAATCAATGTTAACATGGGTCAGATCTCTCAGACCGAATTGTTTACCTTGTGCATGATACAGTGGAAGTTTGGCATTTATCTAACAAAACCATATTGTTGTAGGATACAACTCACTTATCTGCCTAAATCAATTAATTAACCAGCTAATTTATAACATTTCCACTTTATTCTTATTCTTTGTGCTCCATCTCTCTAAAGAGATGTAGCTCTGAAAGTCTCTGTATCATCTCTCCCAGCATTTGGGGTCAGAATTGGTTTTAATAAAAAGAAAAGAAAAGAAAACTCTAGCATATCAAATTATTAAACAGGATATAGAGAAGCCATTGCTATCGGTACCAGAAACTGCCCAAATTTTATACAATCAAACAAAACAAAACCCAGCAGCTTCTTTCACTGCCACAAAGCTAAAGGGAAAGTGATATTGTTGTGACATAAGACGTTAAGATGATACAGTGCATTGGTTTGACCCAGCCATGGAGCCTCTGAATTATTGAACCTTCAGTCCCCTGTCAAAATGTAAAAGGAATGGGCTTCCTTGGTGGTGCAGTGGTTGAGAGTCCGCCTGCCGATGCAGGGCACACAGGTTTGTGCCCCGGTCCGGGAAGATCCCACATGCCGCGGAGCGGTTGGGCCCGTGAGCCATGGCCTCTGAGCCTGTGTGTCCAGAGCCTGTGCCCCACAACGGGAAAGGCCACAATAGTGAGAGGCCCGCGTACCGCAAAAAAAAAAAAAAGAAAAAAAATGTGAAAGGCATCACATTAACCTTATACAAAGGTTAGATTGGAGATTCTTGTGAATTACAATCTTATGACTTGTGGGATCTTAACTACAAACTTTTCCATTTATTACCCTGCCCTTATCAAGGTTTTTAGATCTCTGTACAAATATAGTAGTGCTCAGCAGGGCTAGCATGACTCAGAAGGAAATCTATTTACCAAGAAAGTGCAGTGGCTAAGTTCTAGGAGTTCAAAACATGTGTCTTTCTAAGTGCTGGCGGGGGATGGAGGGGTGGGAGGTTAATTCCTCCATCATTACTGCTTTGGTTAAAAGAGAAAACAAAATAGATTTGTCTTAAGCAGAAAGGAACCTGTTGGTATTCCAGGAGGTGTGGAACTATAGTAGGAAAAACAAGAAAGGAACCAAATCAGGTTAGGAACACAAAATCTCTTTCCACCCACCTAACCACTCCTTTTTTAATCCAAATTTTACATGAACTAAAGCTCAGATTCTCACACTTAAATTTGACAAGTTTATGCTACCTACTTGAAGGCTTAAGTGGCTTGCTTTTATAGCAAGCAATAGATGCTATTTATTTGCCTGCAAAAACACTCATTTCCATATTTATACTTGATTTCTACAAGAGCTTTCTCTTAGTTTCCAGCTATGTGTACAGAGACATAGGAATAAAATATGATCTGGCTAAGGTCAATGAGTAAAAGACACGTTGTCACTTGACCCCAAGATTTCCTTTTCAGGACATATTGGTTTCTACTCATTTCATCCAGCAAGTATTTTCAGATTCTCCATCAACTTACCATTTATGTATTTTAAAAACATGCATAAATCATTTCTTGCATCTATAAATGTGTCTATGTCTTAAAGAAGGCAAGATATTACAGTGAGCATATCTATATTTTACAAGCAAAGGAAATGGAAACAGCTACTTCAAGCAATAGAAGTCTTCCTCACATAGTTATTGTAACCACAATTGAACTCAGAGATCCTTTCCATTCTGTTTTGTTCAACTCCCCACCAAGACTCGCTTGAGTTTCAGGATAAAAGTTTTCATAAAATATTTTTCAAGGCAAATATTTCTTTTTGTCTAGTTTACAAATGTGGAATGCATTTTATTGTTTTTAAGTCTTGAAAAATAATTAACAATGATTTCCAGGTTCAGACACCTACAAGTACAGGTTTTGCTGAAGGCTTTTTTTTTTTTTTCTTTTTGAGACAACTACTATTTATTTCTCATGATTCTGTAGGTTGACTAGGATCAGCTGGGTGGTTCTTCTTTTCCACATAGTATAGGCTGAAGTCATCCCAGGGGTTACATTAAGCTGGGAATTCATCTGACGCTGGAATGTGCAAGACGACCTCTCATTCTCCAGGGCCACTCTCCATGTGGCCTTTCATCATTCACTATCATGCTTCTCAAGGCTTTCTTAATCATTAGAGACATCTCAACCAAAAGGGGAAAAAGCAGACTCCAACAAAATATAATTTTAGATGAGTGGGAGCATTTGACTTGATTTAGCCTTTATATTTTTTTCCTAATTGTGGACCATTTGGTTTCAAGCTCAATTTTCTTTAACCATAAATCTATAAATTTCACTGAATTATTAAATTTCATTGCCTTATTATAAGATGTGATTTTAGTAGATGTGCTTTTTTAAAAAGAATGGGTAAAATAAAACTAAATCACTCATTCACATGTTATTCATGCTTTTTCTCTACCCTTCCACCCTTCAAATAGTAAGCTAAGTAAATAAACAAAGAGAGAAATTAAAGTAAAACTATTTTCCCTTATAGTGCCAAATAATTCTGGACATTCTGGTGTTCCCTGTTGCTTTAAATAAAATATAAAACCCTAACAATTTATGTGGTTAAAGTGGTACATTAATCAGATTTTGACAAAATAGACTGCATTTAAAAAAAAAAGATTTCATAAAAGAAAACAAAAAAAAGGCAATGATGCCGACATTGTTGCTCTGTTTATTGATGCATCGTGAGATTTTGTTTGCACCTGTTTCACTTCTGTTTAAAAGCAGAAAGCAGTATTACAGCACGTAAAGCAGGGTGTTGATGTTATGGGAGGAGCCTGAAAGCAGAGTAAGGAGAGCTTCATAAACAATTTCCTCAGCACAGAAAAGAACAGAACTCTCTCACCTGTGAACCAGGTAGTTTCCAAGAGAGACCCTGAGGGACACTCACAAAGCCTAAGGCCCTATGTGCCATGTCGGGCATGCTTGCTCCTGTACAGGAGATAAAATAGCGTCTTAACCTATAAGAACGGCAATCCAATGTCTTAGATCAGATTGAGAAGCAGCTCTGGCAGCGGGGGATGTAGGTGTGTTCTACACTGAATGGAATCAAGCTAAAAATATGTTTAGTGTCTGATAAGAACACCAGTCTCCTCAAGCTCTCATTTAACATCGGACTTTCTGTTTTGCTTTCAAAGAAAAATGTTTTACAAGGGCAGCATGAAGCGGACAAAATCTGGAGCAAAGAAGGATTTTATGCTGTTGTCATTTTTCTCAGCATATTTGTTATTATAGTAACGTGTTTGATGGTAAGTTTGCTTCTTTATATATTTTATCCTTTACTGAGCCCACTGCTTAATATTATTCGATATATTGCCATTCAAAAGAATGTTGAAAAGACTGAGAACAGAAGCAAGACTATGACCCTGATAGGTTGGGAATATTTCACATCTGACAGCAGAGTGATAGCTAAAGGAAAACCTACGGAATTAAGGATTCTGACCTGCAGAATAAGGCTGTAATTGCACTGAGGCTTTTCGTAACTTGATCAACCCTGAAAACGAAGTTTTAGAAAGTGATTTACCGAGGTCAGTGGAATCCTCAAAGCCATTTAAGTCTCATGGGTACACTTTGGACTTGCTTTATTTCTTCTTTTATATTATCTTTGTGCAACTTGGGAAAAATTTTATAAAGAAATGTGTCTTGGGGCAAGCTTACTTCTTAATGAGTAAAAATAAGGTTTTCTTATTTTTAAAGGGCCTTGAAAGTAATATATGAAATTCCAGGCATGAAAAGGAGATGATTATAGGCTAAAGGGCTAAACAATCCATAATCAACTAATTTTTTAGGTGAATGAATAACGTAAAAGTATGAAAGAATACACTGCAAATAGCTCTGTAAATTACAAATTATAGATATGAAGACTTTAAAAGTGTATTTCATATTAAAAACATAGAACCCCAAATAAACCTAAACACACTAGACTAGGCAGTGCTCTTTGGTACTGAATGAGTTAACAGTTACCTTTCTAATAGAATGATAAGATTTTCCTATTCTTTTGAAAATTCTGTGATATAACTTAAAATATTTGAAGTTTGCAGATGGGTTTTAATATCTTTTCTTCCTGTGTGCTATGTTCTTTTTAATTTTGCACATTTTTAAAAACATTCCTTCCTCAGTTTTTAACAGCCCCCCCCAAAGACATCATGCTAATTATTCTTCCCACAAGCAACAGTGTTGCGAAGTGTCTTAATGGATTTTGTTTATTTCTGCTCCTCCTCCTGGAAGAGGTTTATGTTAGAAAGGTTAGGGCTCCCTTTGGAAAACAGAGGCTGAGTGGGTCTCAACTTGAAGGATATAAAACAATTAAGGCCTTGAATAGCGTGAAGATGGGCATATTTCCTAGAATCTAAAATACAGAGAGTAGCAAGCTCCCATGCACTCTGAAGTTTCTATTATCATGAATTTAGAGGCATCTCCTATGGGCCAGGCACTAAGAGAGAAGATTTCTAAAAATTGTGACAATATCAACAAAAGAATAATTTAAGATTTTTATATCTTAAATAGTGAAGATTAAGGGTAAAGAATTTTAATGAAAGTTGGAGGTTTTATGGAAATTTTGGCAGAGACCCCTGGGCATTTTTTAGGTAGAGAGGGTGTGGTTCCTTGTTATGGTTCCTTGTGTTTTAAAATATGTGGTTCTTCTTTTTTAAATAAAGGAAATCTCAAGTGTTGTCCTCCCTCTCATAAGTCACAATTAGGGTATTTTTCTGCTTGGAACGTTGGAAGGAAGGGGAGGATAGAAAGGGATACAGAGTGATAAAAATAGAGATTATTCAGGGAGTAAATACTTACAATTCAGAAGAGCAAAGGCAAGGAGGAAAGTGGGAAAGCAGATTCCGGAGCAGCTGGTGAGTCCTAGAGGGCTGAGAGAGACAGAGCAGAGGTTGCCGTTCACTTGTTAGATATGCTCCAGATTCTGCATCTCCAGCTCAGGGAGCGCCCCTGTATCCACCATGACTGGATGAACTCCTGCCTGACATACTGATCGCAAGTAGTAACAGGACTTGTAGTAGCCACACCCTCAACTACCTGGGGCCAGGGAACAACTAACTCTTCCTTTCCCAGTGTCTGCAAAACATCCATGTAAAATTCAAAAATCTAAATAAGGCTACTCCAAAGTTACTAGAACAAACTGAGAAAGGAATGTTTCAGAAGTGTGTAGGTGATCGCTCCCTACTGGGCTGGTAGGTAGATTCATCCATTCATTCAATCCAGGAATTCCTGCAGAGGGCTCTCTGTGAGCCTGTTGTTGGCCCTGTGGACAAAGGAAGGAACAAGACAGATGAGGTCCCCGTGTTCATGAGTCCTATAGTCCAGAGGGGTACCCAGACAATAATTACATTAACATTTAAAAAAATCAAGTAGTGACCGTATTCTGTGATTCCGAGTATATGACATTCTGCCAGAGGCAAAACTATAGAGACAGTAAAAAGATCAGTGGTTGCCAGAAGCTGTGGGATGAATAGTTGGACTTTTAGGGCAGTGAGACTATTCTGTATGATACTGTAATGGTGTGTGCATGACATGAGGGATTTGTCAAAACCCATAGAATGTACAACACTGAGAGTGAGCCCTAATCCACATTCTAGACTTCATTAATGATAGCATATCAGTGTAGGCTCAAGAGTAACAAGTACACCATGCGAATGCAGGACGTTAATGACAGGGAAAGTTGCTGAGGGAGCTATGGGAGAGGCGGTATATGAGAACTCTGTGCTCTCTGCTCAGTTTTTCTGTAAACCTAAAACTGCTTTTAAAAAATAAAGTTTATTAATTTTGTAGAAACTCAAAAGCCTTAAGGGCCATGAAGAGATGATAGTGAGCTGAAGCAATAGGTAGTGGAGCAATCGGAGACATACGAACATGTAGGGAAGGGGCTCCCTGGCAGAGGATACGGCAGGTGGGGCAGCTGGGCCTCGCTGGTTTCCAGGAGAAGGCTGTAAGCTGAGTGTTTTAGGCAGAGCTTTGATGTGATCTGATTTGTATATTTTAAAAGATTGTGGTCTCTGTTGGTGGCAAGTGGTTGGGGACAGAGCTTGGGGTGAAGTGTGGGAGTAGGAGGACCCTTCTGGCAGCTACTGTATTAGCCTGATGAGAAATATGATGGCGGCCCAGAGTAGAGGGTGGTGGTGTAGATGGAGAGGGGTGAAGGATGGAGATTTATCTGCAGGTGGAACTGACAGGACTTGCTGTGTACTGATTCTCTGGGAGGAAGAAAGAGAAAAATGAAGGGTGACTCCTACATTATTTGACTGACTACCTGGATGGGTGGTGCTTCCATTTCCTGGGAGAGGAATGCATTGGAGATGGCGAGTAGTGAGAGAGAAGAAACACATTTTGATTTGTATTCCAACGGTTCTTGAATAAATAAAAATAGTAGAATGATATATTTCAAACACTCTCTTACTTTTTAAAGTGAAAAAGTCACTTTAAAAATAACAGGGGGGGCTTCCCTGGTGGCGCAGTGCTTGAGAGTCCGCCTGCCGATGCAGGAGACACAGGTTCGTGCCCCGGTCCGGGAAGATCCCACATGCCGCGGAGCGGCTGGGCCCGTGAGCCATGGCCGCTGAGCCTGCGCGTCCGGAGCCTGTGCTCCGCAACGGGAGAGGCCACAACAGTGAAAGGCCCGCGTACTGCAAAAAAAAAAATAATAACAGGGGAACCAGTAGTACAGAAAGGAATTAATATTGATGGAAAAATAAATACTACCTGGTAGACAGGATTAAGATGAAGTTATATTTATCTGATACAGCTTAACCACTGACAAGTAAACAGTTCACATTTAAGGACTAGTCAAATGTGATTCTCTAAAATAAGCTTATCTTTGTACTTGTTCAAATGTTTTTGATACTGATCTTGATTTAAAGTAAGTTTTTCCTTGGATCTCTCAGTAATAGTTATACTATCACTTTTGTGATTTTCAAACAAGTATATTCTGGTTTCTGTTTCCCATAATTTTGTTGATTCCATGGCAAAGGAAAAGATATCACTCAGAAATTTCCCTCTGGCATTAATTATGTTTATGAAAGATCGAATGCCATTATTTGTGTCCAAGCCTTTCTCATATCATAGAAATGAAAAGCATGTGGTTTTATTATGAAATTATATAGGTGAATTGCTGTCATGGAGGCTTATGTGCTCTGTAACAATAACATAAGCCTTGGCAAATTTTTTGAAATGTGGCATATTATTTACTTTCCTTAAAATTTAAGAAAAAATGTGTGTTGCCAGGCATAAAATTAGACATGCATGACATTTTCAAATGTGTGACTTATTTAGCACCTCTCAAATGTGAATGTAGAGTGGGTGGTGCAACAAATAGACAAATACAATTTTCCAAGAAAATATGTGTGGGCAACTTCCAATCCATTCAGTCTGTTTTAGGTGGAGGAATATATTACTAAGAAGAATTAGTCCCTAAGTTGGAATAAATAATAGAAAGAACACCATTTATCAACTACATTAGATCTTCAGTGCACTTAGAGGTTTATTAACAAGTGAAAAGGTATTTATGGAATGTAGGTAGAGCTGTCTATAAACCAGATCGCTACTGAAAAGCAATTTTAGAAAACACATAAAAAAGAGCTGTTTGGGTCCATAAAAGCTCTGGCTTGTTAGACCCATAGAAGAGCCATTCATGTGTCATCCAAAGAGTTTCTCTAGTCATGGTCTTGGTAGCTGAGGCAGGAAATTCTTTATCAGACTACCTACTACAGCCCAAGCATCACAAAGAAAATGCATGTCAAAGGTGGACATAAATAGCCATACTTTTCTAATATGTTATATATAATTCCTAGGGATTGAGGAAAATGGGACTAGATTCCTAGCTGAAACGCTTTGTTTACAGAACCATTTACCAAAGTAGGCATGTCTCAAACTAATTTTCAATTTTTTTCTGGTTAATAAAAACCATTTAGCTCAAAATACAACCCTCTCGATAATAAGAAAAATAATAACAACAATAATAACGATTATTTTCTTCCATTTACTGCCATTTACTGGTACTAAATTTACTGCCATTTACTGGTACTAAATTTACTGCCTGGTACTAAACAATGTATTTTTAAAGCCACTTTATTGACATACAAAAAGCTGTACATGTTTAATGTAAACAACTCGAGTTTGGAGATAAGCACACACCCATAAAACCATCACCACAATCTATGTCATGAACATATATATCACCTCCAAAAGTTTCCTCCTGCCCTCTTTATTTATTATTATTATTTTGTGTTGTGATAAGAGCACTTAACGTAAGATCTATCCTCTTAGCGAACTTTTAAGTATACAATACAGTATTATTAATTATAGGCCCTATGTATAAACACTTAATGTATTTTAGTTTCCTAACTTTACTGAAGAGGAAAACAAGAATCAGAGAAGATAAGTGACTTGACCAAGAACAAGCAGTGGGTGGGTATATGTGTGTGGGTGTCTGAGGGGAGGCATTGGCATTCGAACCCAAGTCTATCTGGATTAAAAGGCTGGGCTCTTTACCGCGATCTCATGTATAAAGGAGTCACACTGTTAGTTTCTTCCAGTCCTGTCACACTATCTTGTGAACATCTGTTTCTGGCCACAAAGGGGTCCAGGAATAAATGGGAATGCCTGTGTTAATCAGAGACATTCAACCCAGACAGAGGTGATAAATGTGTACCACCCCATACCTGCTGTTGACACATCTCTGTTTTTGCACCTAGTATCTGGTACTGGACATCATTTTTACCCATCTTTCTCTTCTGGAAGCCAGTGAACTCCCAAAAGCGAGGATTGTGTGCTATCTTTGCATCCACAATGTTGTTTCTGGAACGTAGTAGCAATGGATTCACATTTAAACTAAAAGAAATGAATGAATGAACTATTTCAGAACTAACTATAAACTACTGCAAAGGACAAATGCTATGACTGTTAGTTGGTGGCATCATTTTGAGATTTGAACATATTTTAATCCAAACAGATGTTTTGTGTGTTACCCACCTATGTGTTTTTTTATTGAAATATATTTGACATACAACACTGTGTAAATTTAAGGTGTACCACTTAATAAGATTTTTTAAATGAAAATTATAAGCTGCAAAATAACTTTATAGGATTTTTTTTTTAGCTTCCTCTCATTACTGTGTTTCTCTGGTTCTCTTCTTCCTGCTATTATTTTTTTCTCCTGCTATAGTTTTGAGTTTTACAGATCCTTTCATTCAATATTCCATTCTCTTTCTTTTTTCAAATTACCAAGTGACTCTATTGCATCCCAAGATTGAAACAACAAGCTCTTAAAGGGAAAGTCAAAAATATTGACTTGTGGGCTTCCCTGGTGGCACAGTGGTTGAGAGTCCGCCTGTCGATGCAGGGGACACGGGTTCGTGCCCCGACCCGGGAAGATCCCACATGCCGCGGAGCGGCTGGGCCCGTGGGCCATGGCCGCTGAGCCTGTGCATCCGGAGCCTGTGCTCCGCAGCGGGAGAGGCCACAACAGTGAGAGGCCCGCGTACGGCAAAAAAAAAAAAAATATATATATATATATAGACTTGCCATTCCTATGGCAGCTTTTAGGTTGAGTTTGGAAACAAAGTGCATTCATATAGAGAAACATGCATATGGTATATTCCAGATCTTTATCTGTGCAGAGAAAAATTTCTGACATCACTTTTCCAGAGGCTTTGGAAAAGAGGTTGGGAAGAAAGCTGTGGGGATTTAGAAGACACAGTAGAGTAGAATGGTTACAGGCATAAATCAGGAAGCCCAGATCCTAGACTTCATTTCTAACCTACCATAAATTATTCAGCCGCTCTGGGTTTAAATGTGAAGTGAAGAGATTATACCAGATTATTTTTAAGGTCTCTTATGCCAGTTTCTCAACAGCAGCACTGCTGACACTTTGGACTGGCTAATTCTGTCGGGGGGAAAGGGGCTGTCCTGTGTATTGTAGGGTACTTAGCATTTTCTCCAGCCTCTGCCCGCTAGATGCCAGTAGCACCCTGCACACACCCCAGTACCACAACCAAAAAAGGTCTCCAGACGTTGCCAAATGTCCCCTGAAGGGCAAAATCCCTGCCGGTTGAGAAACACTCGGTTAGAGCTTAATTCCATGACAACTGTTCTATTGCCAAGTAGCAACCTCTCCAATTCTTTCCACATTTTGTCAGACAGCCCAAATCTCTCTGCTTAGAAACACTGTATATTCTCCAAGTTCTGCTTTTCCCTAATTAAAGATGTATAAATCAGTTTTTACACGTACTACCTAGATATAGATTTAAAAATTGACCTCTAGGGCTTCCCTGGTGGCGCAGTGGTTGAGAGTCCACCTGCCGATGCAGGGGACACGGGTTTGTGCCCCGGTCTGGGAAGATCCCACATGCCGCGGAGCGGCTGGGCCCGTGAGCCATGGCCACTGAGCCTGCGCGTCCGGAGCCTGTGCTCCGCAACAGGAGAGGCCACAACAGTGAGAGGCCCACGTAACGCAAAAAAAAAAAAAAAAAAAATTGACCTCTAAACAGAGATAAAGTAAACAGATGACTGTAAAATATGTGGCAAAGGTTCTCCATCAAGAACATAAGCTCACGAATGGTAAAGAAGGACTTTGGACTTGAACTAGTTTTACACTAACATCATCATAAAAGTCACCTGTCAGGAAATAGGGAGAAGGTCAGCATTTTCTTGGCTTTCTCATTTCCATTTTTGAAATATGCTTCTCCAAAACCCAAATGTAAACAGGCAAGTGAGTGTTTTATTTACATATTATAGTTAGATGTGAAAACTTAGAATATACAATATATGCATTATCTTCTATTAAATATATTTTTGTAAAGTTACAGATATGTCTGTTTTTCTCATTCAGGAAAATAACTTGCTTACAATTAAAAAACTAAAAAGCTGTCCCACCTTAAATTCTAATTGCCTCATCTTTTTAGTAATTAGGTATTTAGCTTAACACAGATGTGTCATCTGATTGACATTGTTCTAGTGTGGTTTTTGTTTGTGCAGAATGGCGGCAAATTGCCTTTTGAGGGTTATAGAAACTGAAAAGAAGCAGTGAGTTGGAAAAAACCTCCCCATCCTTAGGCATTATGCACGGGGTAAGGGTATTCATCTTCATATTTTAATATGTATATCTAGTTACACCTTATATGTTCATAGAGTCCTTTTCCTTAAAGAGAGCTTTCAATGTACAAAAGATATACTCAGATTTGGTGCTGTTGAAACCCAGTGGTGAGAATCACATCGGCAGCCGATGTGATTTCAGAGTCAATCTTTAAGAAGGATGGTGTGGCGAAGAGCATGTAAGGGGTGGGAAGTGATCAGGCCTGTGAGGCAGAGCTGCCTTTGAGTTTGGCTCTGCCACGGCTAACTGCTGACATTGGACCAGCAGCTAAACGTTATTTAGCTAGACTGCAATTTCTTTAATGTATAATTAGGTCAGAAGGACCTCTAGTGACCACTCTAACTCCCATTCCCTCTGTATCCCTAACTAAAAAGTCACTTAACATACATTCACCCCTATTTTTTATTTCTCTGCCTTCCTCAAACTTCTTTACTGTTATCACAACCTGAGATGTTGGAACTGAGACATAATTAAATTTCATTTTCATTCTGTGTTTAAATAATTCCAGAGCTCCCTTTCATATTACAATTTCTACGTCTTCAGTTCTTTATTCTGAGTCACATTTCTCATGATTTTGAGTAAAATTTTTCAAGAAAAGTAGACAGGTAATATATTTTCTGAGATGCTGGGTATCTGAGAAATTCTTTCTGTTGGCTTTATTCACATGAACATCAATTTATCTAGGTACGGGGTTCATGCATCCTCAGTAATGTTCGTTTTTTCTCAAGTCACAAAAATTGCTCGATTTTCTTCTCACATTTACTCTTCTTTCAATTGACACACTTAAAAAAAAATAAAACTAAGAACTTTTTTCATTCCATATCCCTAAATTCCATAAGAACAGGGTACACTCTATTCTGTTCACAACGGAATACCCTGTACCTCACGCAAGGCATAATGTAAGTGGGCACTGAAAAATAGTTTTGAATGACCTGCTTCCCTCTCATTTATTCTTGTTTATTATTTACCATGACTCTTCTCTGACATCCATATCCCGTCTTTTCTCTTGTTTTCATCTTCATTTGTTTATCCTTTGCTATAAATTCCAGGCAGTCTCTCAACTTTGCCATATCCACCACTGACTGTATTTTCTGCATTGTCAGCTCTGTTCTTTATTGCTTAAAAGAAGATTTACACCCTGCTGCTGAGTTTTCAGTTCTTTGAATTCTTTTCTTCTTAATCTCAGTCTGATACCTTCTCATCTTAGATTGTTGTGTTTTTATTTCATCCTGATTCTTTTTTTTATAATCATATTTTGTCAAATAGACTGTTCTTTACCAGTATATTCTGAGAATACTGGACAAATATTTTCTAAAATTTTCCTGAAATAAATTCTCATCAGTGTTCATCTTTTAACAAGAAAAAATATATATTTCAACCTTATATATTTTCAATAGATTTCAAATATAGAGGCGACTAGAATTTAAAGGCAATTGGAAAGAAAAAATTAGCCTCAAGTCTAGTTAGAGTAAATGTGGTTGACAAGTGCCAGGACTGCCCTCTCCCCTAATATAAGTCATTCAGCTAATGGACTCCAGAAATTAAACAGGGGAGTTTGATTGGCCTAAGGTTTTTTACGATGCTGCTGTCATCAGTGCTGTAATTGCAGATTACAGGTTGAGTCACCACTTCATGTGAATAACTTATCAAATCACCTCCCTGAGAACAGACTTGAAGAAACACAAGGACATCTACTCTCTGTAGGAACTGGAGTAAAGGAGTTATTATCAAGAAAAGAGAAAAAATATGAAATCATTACACGGTACATCTTAAACGTGTACAATGTTACATGTCAATTATATCTTAATAAAACTGAAAAAATAAAATAAATTAAAAATATAACAGTTAATAAGTATTTTTAAAAGAAAGGAGAGAAAGGTGTGTGGGGGGGAAGGCTGATAAAAAGGGAAGACTGAGGACAGGAAGGACAAACTTGGTCCACTGAAGTGTCCCAGCAAAGTCAGTCTAATTCTTTTAAAAGTTTAAAAGTTTTCTGGATTGAATTAACCATTCCAGAAAGAGCTCTGAGAATGAAGGAACATGATACTTTTGCGGTTTTTCTACATGCATTAAAAATTTAAAGGAGCAAGGGGTAAGAAAGGAAATGCTGGTTGCCCAAATTATTCTTTGACACATATCCTAAATTTAATTTTTTTCAAGTATTTGTTGTACTGGATACAAATCTCTGTTTCTATACATGTCACAAACCCCCATTTCATGGCTATTCCTTTTATAAGTTTTCCATTTCAGTCACTTTGAGTAAGAGCTTACATGTGATCAAACTGACATCTGACACTTTTATAAAATTAGCCATATTTGCTTTTGAATTATATTTGAGGAGTAGATCATGTATGTATATATTTAATATGTTTGCCCTCCATAACTAGAAACAAATAGCATATCTCTTTGAGGAAAATCCTCAATACCATAAAACTGAGAAATCATCCCAGAAAGCTTTCCTTACTTGTATTATCATCAAACCTTATTTTGGTTTGTCTTCTAGGTTGGGATGGAGGAGATCATACTTTGTTGTTGAACATGAAAAAATGTGACAGGAACCCTTTATATCTCCTTCTATAGATTCTTTACAGATTAAAAGAAAAATTTCAGCTTTCCCTGAGACAAGATAAAGAGAAAAATCAGGAGATCCACCTATCACCCATTGCATTACAGCCAGCACAGTCTGAGGCCAAGACAGCCAACAGTATGGTCCAACCTGAGCAGGTTCCAAAGGTACTGAATGTGGTCGTGGACCCTCAAGGCCAATACACTCCTGAGATCAAAGCCACCACCTCTGTCTGCCCTTCTCCTTTCAAAATGAAGCCCATAGGACTTCAGGAGAGGTAAGAGCTTTTACGGGATCCCCCTACATGTTGTTGTTTTTTTTTTTAAACATCTTTATTGGAGTATAATTGCTTTATAATGGTGTGTTATTTTCTGCTGTATAACAAAGTGAATCAGCTATACGTATACATATATCCCCATATCTGCTCCCTCTTGCATCTCCCTCCCATCCTCCCTATCCCACCCCGCTAGGTGGACACGAAGCACCAACCTGATCTCCCTGTGCCATGCGGCTGCTTCCCACTAGCTATCTATTTTGCATTTGGTAGTGTATATATGTCCATGCCACTCTCTCACTTCGTCCCAGCTTACCCTTCCCCCTCCCGGTGTCCTCAAGGCCATTCTCTACATCTGTGTCTTTATTCCTCTACTGCTCTTACGTTCTTCAGACCTTTTTTAGTTCCCGTTGTTTTTGGTGTCTGCCCTTAGTGGGTAAGGTTGGTTCAGTGGGTTGTGTAGGCTTCCTGGTGGAGGGGACTGGTGCCTGTGTTCTAGTGGATGAGGCTGGATCTTGTCTTTCTGGTGGGCAGGACTGCATCCGGTGGTGTGTTTTGGGGTGTCTGTGACCTTATTTTGATTTTAGGCATCCTCTCTGCTAATGGGTGGGGTTGTGTTTCTGTCTTGCTAGTTGTTTGGCACGGGGTGTCCAGCATTGGAGCTTGCTGGTTGTTCAGTGGAGCTGGGTCTTAGTGTTGTTACAGAGATATCTGGGAGAACTTTTGCTGTTTGATATTACGTGGGGCCGGGAGGTCTCTGGCGGACCAATGTCCGGAACTCGGCTCTCCCACCTCAGAGGCTCAGACCTGACACCCGGCCAGAGAACCAAGACCCTGTCAGCCACTCAGCTCAGAAGAAAAGGGAGAGAGAGAAACAAAGAGAGAAAGGGGGGGGGGAGGGAGGGAGGGAGGAAGGGAGGAAGGAAAGAAAGAAAAGAAAGTTATTAAAATCAAAAAAATTTTTTAATTGTTAAAAATAATAAAAAAAAGAGAAAGAAAGAAGAGAGCAACCAAACCAAAAAACAAATCCACCAATGATAAAGTGCTAAAAGTTATACTAAAAAAACAACAACAAAACGGGCAGACACAACCCTAGGACAAAAGGTAAAAGCAAAGCTATACAGACAAAGTCACAAAGAAGCATAAACATACACACTCACAAAAAGAGAAAAAAGAAAAAATATATTTTGTTTTTAAAAAAAGGAAGAGAGCAACCAAATCAATAAACAAATCTACCAATGATAATAAGCTCTAAATACTAAACTAAAACAAACATAAAACCAGAAACAAATTAGATGCAGAAAACAAACCCCAAGTCTACAGTTGCTCCCAAAGTCCACTGCCTCCATTTTGGGATAATTCATTGTCTATTCAGGTATTCCACAGATGCAGGGTACATCAAGTTTATTGTGGAGATTTAATCCACTGCTTCTGAGGCTGCTGGGAGAAATTTCCCTCTCTCGTCTTTGTTCGCACAGCTCCTGGCATTCAGCTTTGGATTTGGCCCCACCTCTGTACGTGGGTTGCCTGAGGGCGTCTGTTCTTCACCAAGACAGGACGGGGTTAAAGTATCGCTGATTCAGGGACTCTGGCTCACTCAAGCTGGGGAGAAGGAGGTGTACGGAATGCAGAACAAGCCTGTGGCAGCAGAGGCTGACGTGATGTTGCAACAGCCTGAGGTGCACTGTGTGTTCTCCTGGGAAAGTTGTCCCTGGATCACGGGACCCTGGCAGTGGTGGGATGCACAGGCTTCTGGGAGGGGAGGTGTGGATAGTGACCTGTGCTTGCACACAGGCTTCTTGGTGGCTGCAGTAGCAGCCTTAACGTCTCATGCTAGTCTCTGGTGTCTGCGCTGATAGCCACAGCTCATGTCCGTCTCTGGAGCTCGTTTAGGCGGTGCTCTGAATCCCCTCTCCTCACACACCCAGAAACAATGGTCCCTTGCCTCTTAGGCAGTTCCAGACTTTTTCCTGGACTCCCTCCCGGCTAGCCATGGTGCACTAGCCCCCTTCAGGCTGTGTTCACACAGCCAACCCCAGGTCTCTCCCTGGGATCTGACCTCCAAAACCCGAGCCTCAGCTCCCAGTCCCAACTCCTCCCGGCGGGTGAGCATACAAGCTTCTCAGTCTGGTGAGTGCTGGTTGGCACCGATCCTCCGTGCGGGAATCTCTCCTCTTTGCCCTCTGCACCCCTGTTGCTGCACTCTCCTCCATGGCTCCAAAGCTTTCCGCCTCCGCCATCCCCCATCTCCACCAGTGAAGGGCCTTCCTAGTGTGTGGAAACCTTTCCTCCTTCACAGCTCCCTCCCACTGGTGCAGGTCCCGTCCCTATTCTTTAGTCTCTGTGTTTTCTTTTTTCTTTTGCCCTACCCAGGTACGTGGGGAGTTTCTTGCCTTTTGGGAGGTCTGAGGTCTTCTGCCAGCATTCAGTAGGTGTTCTGTAGGAGTTGTTCCACATGTAGATGTATTTTTGTTGTATTTGTAGGGAGGAAGGTGATCTCCATGTCCTACTCCTCTGCCATCTTGAAGGTCCCTCCTCACTTTTTTTTTTTTTTTTGTAGAGTATTCACCAACTGAAAAAGATAGAACTAGAGATGATTGGCATTTTGGGTAGAACCCTAACCTTAACCAAATAAACACCAGGAGGAAGTAGTCTTTCTTGTCCCCTAAAAGAGTCTTGCTCTGTTATCAATAATCTTTTAGTCACATCTGATTTTCATAAGCTGGTATAGACCCAAGCCAAGTCTTCATCAACTACAGGACAACTTCTATAACCATTTAATCTTGTTTAATCGTCATCAAAACTCTGGTAGATAGAAAGACTGGAAATAAACTTAGAGTCTTTCCCACCAAAGACCACATTCTTTGTAGTAAGGTAGAAGGAGTATATACCACAAATTAATTTTTATAAAGTTTTCCCTCTGCTTCCTTTGAGCAAAACAAACAGTAAATATCTCAAGCTTCATGACATTATCTTTGTTGCCTTACCTGCCTTTGTGATGTACTTACACTGATACATTCTCATTTAAAGCAAATTTAAATAGGAAAACTAGAATATGCAAAATGTTTAAATGAGGGGCTAATTCTTTGCTTCCCCAAAATATTAAGCAAAGCTTTCCCATGGTATGTCTTAAAATAAGAAGCTTCATGTTTATATTTAAAATATGATTGGTATTATATCCAACATTGCACATCAGGGTAGTGGGGAACTAAGAGCTTCTCAGGGTACTCTCCCAGGTTCATTCTCCACTTATTTTCCTGGATCTCCATTTTCTATCACTGTCCTTGTTGTTGCCTTAGGTTTTTAGATCATGTATACAAATTTTTATTATATTTTCCATCACATGCACGTACACACACAAACACACACACCCCATATATCATTTCAGAAAATATAGTTTGGGGCTTTAAGAACTGCAAAAGACCAAGTGGGTAATTCAAATTTCTTTGAAAGTATTGTCAAAGAATAATGAATGAAGTGAAAAGAAAGGGATTTGTTGCAGTGATCTCCAAAGTTCTATAAAAGGAGAACACTTTGACTCCATAATGGAAGGGAAATGGAGAACAATCAAGTCATCCTTCCTACCTCCTTCCCCAAAAGACTTTTTGGTTTCCTTATGAATCCATGAGTCTACATGGACCATTCTCTTACTTGGATGCCACCAAATTGCTGTCTCAGCTGCAGTCTGGAAAGGTAGACAAGATGGACTTTCTCCCTAAGGCCAACTAGGAGTCAGGAGAACTGTACTCCAGACCCAGCTCTGCCATTTTTGGATTGAGTGGCTTCAGATGAATCACTCACCTATCTGGGCCTCGTTTTTCTTCTTCTGTAATGTGAAGGGGTTAAACTTGACTTCTTCACTTCCTTCAGGCTCTTTTACTCTTGTTACCTAAATTAGTTTCATGCCTTTATGTTTGCTTCAAAGAGAAACCTTGAAGCAGGCATCTGAGTATTGGTGGTGTAGCAAGGGCAGGGTGGCAGAAAAGATCTGCTCAGATGAAAGTGATAAGAGGGTCACTTTCTACAGATGATTTAAAGATGATCATAAAACTGACTGAAAGTCAGACTAATTTTTATCATCATCATGCACCACCAATTCTGAGCAAAGTCAGTGGTTCAGTCCTTCGGGGAGTACCTATTCCCAGCATCCTGCCCTTCATAGGCTACTGCTGGGCATGTTTGAATTACAAGGAACATAAGGTTAAGTATCCATTAATTCATTTAAATGAAGTGAATGTTTGAGAAAGGAGAGCACAGGGATGGTGTCTTGCTCATCTTTTGGTCCATATGGGAGACTGTAGAGAGTAAGTGTGTGATCAGTGTTAGGTGGATTCCCTACGCCCTGGTCATCCCCGCCCATCACCTCCCACTTCCTTCCTACCTCAGAGCAGGAAAAAGCTCTTCTTTCCACAAGGGCTCCATGTCCTTTCCTCCCAACCCTGATGACTACTCCATCAAATTTCTTCCTCTATGTTCAACTGCAACCTTTTTGCTAATGCTATACCCTCAGCATGAAAATGGTTCTCTCTGGTATCAAAGAAACTCCCTTAATCCAATTCCTCCTGTGGTCTTGTCTTCCCTTCCTTGTTGAGATGTGTCTTAAATGAGCAGTTTATTTGGTGCCTCGTCGGTCTTCTTCAAGTCCTGCATCCACTGTTTCTCTCACATATGCTTGCCAAGTATATCAATGGTCTAACCACCAAAGTCAAAGCACACGTTTCGTTTCTTTTCACATCCAACCCTAATGCTTACTTCCTCTTTGAAACTCTCTTTCTCTGGCCTCCAAGACATTACTTTTCTGGTTCTTGGGTGGTTACCTTTAGGCACACACACACACTCCTTTCTCCCCTTAACTTCAGAGTTTTATCAAACAGGTAGATTGAGCTGGAGGTACTCCTTTAGGAATCAACCATGTAAAAGGTAGTAAGAGAAGAAGAGACTGTGGTTGGATTACCCAGAAAGGAGAGAAGCGGTCCTGGGGTGAGCAGTAGAAGTGATCAATGGGCAAGGAATATGGAGAGGGTAATTCAAGCATCACTTTCTCTTGGAAGCCATTACCTCCTTCCCTTCTTCCTGTAGCCCACCTACCAACATGGATTCAGCTCTGTCTCCTCCATTCCTCTCTACCCGAGTCCCATAGCCTTGTATGCATACAGTATTTATAAACTTCTTAGGTATAGGTAAAATTTTCATTTACTAATCTGTCTTACCCTGTAAACTCTAAGCTTCTTTAGGGCACATATATGATTGAATTGTCTCTTTGTCTCTTTCATGTAGAACATAATTCCTAAAAAGCAAGAGCTCCTGGAAATAAATGCTTAAATGAATGAATGAGTGTCATAGTGAATAATTCTCAGGTTAATGGCCAGTAGTTGTAGGGAAACACTTTGCTTATTCCACCATCCCTATTTTCACCCTGCTTTTCTACCATAATTCCCTTGCTAAGATGGCATAGTGATGAGTTTTAAGAGTGATAAAAGATGAGAGACATACAGTGTTCCATATAGTAAGAAAACTTTCCTGAGAGTTTTAAGCCTTAAAACTTAATTTATGTTTATATGTTCTAATGGCGCTTTGAAAATAGCCTTGTGTTTTACAGCCTTCCATCTCCTGATCCCGGAGTGAAATAATAATCCTCTGTTTATTGCATGAAAGTCTGGCTTCATTAAAATCACCATGAGACCATAAAGGCTGTATTATGAGTCATTTGTCCCCAAAAATCTTTTGGGTCATGCCATATAAATCTGTCATCCCTGATGGAGAGAATGTATTACTCTGACATAATTGATAATAAAACATAATTTTAAATTAAAATTAAATAAGAGAAAATATAGAGACTTATTGCATATGCTTAACTGAGTACAAAGGATATACCCTGAAAGTTCTGAAGATTAAAGAATTATAAGGTGAGGGACAGAGCAGTCCCCTCATTTCTCCCTATTGCCAACTAGTCACCAGGTCATACTGATTCTTGCTACTTGGATTTTCTCATTATCAATTCCTCTCTTTGTAACCATCACCCTGGACCCAGCTCTCATTAGCTTTATATTTGAATTATTATGTCTTATGATTATAAAAATGACATCAGGACTAATGGTGTTAGATATTTCACATGTATTACTTTATTTCATCTTTTCTGTCTGACCTAATTCTTTTCTCTCCCTCAATTCATACTATACACTCTTCAGATTTATCTCGCTATAGGAATACTTGCATTATGTTCTGTTGCTGTGTAAAAATCCTCAATAGCTCCCCTTTGCCTATAGGATAAGGCACAGAATACCTTGCTGAGCCTCAGAGGTCCTGTACCATCTGGCTCTGATCATTCTCTCCAAATCTGTTTGCCACTCTGCCCCCAAATAAACCCTCCGGTCTGTTCTCAGTGTGTCATGTCCCTGTCCACATGTACACCTTTGTTCACCTAGTTCCTCTTCAGCCTTCTTATATCTCTCTCTAGTCTCCAAATCCCAACACGAAACATACCTTCTACCTTTGTCCATGACACCTACCGAAGCCCATGGTGATTTTTAACACCTCTGAATTTTCACATGTGCCACTCCTCTAGCAGTGATCTTAATTAAAGAATAATTTAGAAAGGGACTGAAACTGGTTTCTGATGGAATGTCCTGTCCCTTCACCAGCTTGTGAGAATCTTAAGGACAGGTACAGGCTCAAGATATTCTTGTGTGTTCCATGGTTCCTGTAAGCCTGATACATTGTAAACACTTGAAAAATATTATGGAGTTAGTTAATTCATTAATGCTCCTTTACATCTGAGGATCTCATATATTTATTTTTTTAAATTCCATAAAAACAAATAGCCTAATGATAAACTACAGTGCTGAGTCTCTGTGCTAATGTTACTTGACATTTACTAAATAAGTGACTCAGCAGGTTAATTAAGTCCTTTTGGTATAGCTTTCCTAATCTACAAAATAGGTATGATAATATCTGTTCCACCTTTTTTCAAAGGGTACCATAGAATTAACAAGCAATATAAAATGGTATTGTGCCTCTGAGAAGGAAAAGGAACGTAAATCTAGTACTCTTTTCGTTTTTTATTCTCTGATTCCATTCCAGAAGCCTATACTCGGTCAGTTATATATCTGAACTCAGGAACAGGGAAACTTTTTTTTTTTTTTTTTTTTTTTGCGGTCCGCGGGCCTCTCACTGCTGCGACCTCTCCCGTTGCGGAGCACAGGCTCCGGACGCGCAGGCTCAGCGGCCATGGCTCACGGGCCCAGCCGCTCCGCGGCACGCGGGATCCTCCCGGACCGGGGCACGAACCCACGTCCCCTGCATCGGCAGGCGGAATCTCAACCACTGCGCCACCAGGGAAGCCCCGGGAAACGTTTTTTAAACTGAATTGATACAGTTGAACCTGCCATTTGACATAATAAATATTTTTTAACTGTCAATTGACTTACAGGTTTTCTCATCCTGTTTATAAATTGGGCCATTTAATGTTATTTAATAACTATTAATACCAAATTAAATCTATTCTCATCTAACAGATGAATTTATTTCCCATAGTGAGTCCATGAATTTGGGAAACACATTCAGAGGACTGCTCCACACCTACTACATGTATAACTTGGAACTTGTTTGTTCATCTGTGAGGAGAAGAATAGCACATGCCCTGCACAGTTCTTGTGACAGTTAAGCCACACAACAAATGTCACATGGCTGGCATAGCAGGAGGCCACAGTTAGCTCCTGTTCCTTGTTCTTTTGTCCCATTCCTGTCCTCCTCAAACTCCTCACTTGTCACTCTCAAGGGAACTGTACTTTTATAGCTGGCTTTTGCCAGCTTCCAAATGCCCAGTAAACAAGAGATCACATTCAGACCCTAGAATGACACATTTTCTTCCACAGGAAGACGGAGAACTTGTACATACGAGTTTCTGCAGATTTCCCCTTTAGGCTACTGTATGACTAATAGCCAATTTTATGGAAAGGAAATCAACAGGTAGATTCACATTATTTCCTCATTTTTCTCATCTGATTTTTTATTGGAGGTAAAAAGCAAGCAAAGACAATTAGAGAACCGTCCAGAAAGGAGGGGTGGCCTCCTTATAACAAGGCAGTTTCACTCCTGACTTAAATTTGCCTCAGAAATCAGTGAGTGTGCCAGTAGGAATATGGCATAAATGGAGGCTTTCTTCCTATCATAACCAAGGCCTCCCCGGGCCCCCAAGGGTTGCTGATACCCAATGAGCAATCATTCTCTAACTTTTCTTTACACTGTACCATAACATGCCTTGTTTTGGTGTCCATAAATACTGTGCAAGTGATGATACAGCACCCAGGTATGTGAGTTGAAAGGTTTTCTTAGGGGTTTCAACCTGGCGGAGCCTGGGGGATTTCTGTCGCAGCCAGAAAGATGTCTGCAGTGGCGGAAGCAACCTAAGCTCAAAGCCTCTGTTTACTGTAATTTCCTCCAGGCAAGGGGCAATGTCCTGACCTCTGTCCCCTGCTCTCCCTAGCAGAAAAACATTTCAGTGCTCAAAAATTTTAACTTAGGCGATATATACTTAACTGTTCCTCAACTGATCTCCCTTTGGATATATCAGTACGGGAAAGAGTGTAGAATGCACACAACTGCATATGAGGGCACAAAGCATACAAAATACTCGGGAAATTAAAATCTGTATTCACGAAATGGACCCATTGGTGAAAAATGGATTCAACGCCCTCATTTTCTGTCATGTGAAACTGAGACCCAGAATCTCCTCTTTTAGGTGTTAGGTGAGGTTCCCCAAAAGTAGCCTGGGACGAGGATTCTTGTCCCAAGTGATTGGAGAGGAAGGTTCCAGGAGAAGCCTAAAGGAAAGTAAGGGAAGCAAAAGAGAGGAGACGAAGCCAAGCAAAGAGGTGATTTCTACTGACATCTGGCCTCAGGCTGATCACACAGGGAGAGATGAAGCATGAGTTGTTCCACCTTGTGGCCAGTGGGTGGGGCATCTGTACCCCATGTCAGTGAGCCATTGACGTCAGGCCACCTGGGGATGGTGGAGGCATAACTTCCCAGGCACCTCTGGACTAGGCCACTCTCATTGGCCAAGGGTGATTTCTCCAGAGAAGTGGCAGCTGTGTGCCATCCATGGCCAATACTCCCAGCCACAGTGGAGGGGAACCGGCCGGTAAAGGTGATCTAGGTGGACACCAACAGCTTTACTACACTTACCACAGGTTACGACACTAGTTATAACAGAGCTAAGTTTATATTCTAGGTTTCCTTGATCTTTCCAGGCTGTTATGCACATGCAACAGAGCCTCCTTCAGACAAACACCGTTCGTTCTAGCGAAACCTATGACCCACACCATGCAACACAGTCTATCAACCACAGCTTGTTTTCTCAGCCTGACAGTATGGGGATCATAACGTAGCAAACAACCATTTAGAAGTCAATCCTACTGAACGCCAAGTAACATCACTAAAAGTAACAACTCAGTAAGATGTAGTGACCCTTTACGTGCCTTATCGCATTTAATCCTCACAAGGGACTTATTATCCCCTCCTTACAGTGAGGAAACTAATGCTCAGAGAGTTTACGTTATTGCTGAAATAACGGAATAGTAAATTACCGGGGGTGTGAGGCTGACAAATAGACTTTGAACCCAAGCAGTCTGGCTCCAGAGGCTGTACTAGTCCTAACTAGTCCTAACTAGCCCTATATTGTTGGGGGGCGGGAGCACATTCCCATCTTTTATGGAAAATAAGTGAAAAATACATTACAAATCAATATGTTTAGTAAGTAGGCACATTATGTTGTGTCATGCTGTTATTCCTCTCAGCAAATTTCACGTTTGGCTTTCAGAATGTTTTTCAGATTTTTTTTTTAATTTTTAAATTTAATTTTATTGATTTTTTTATACAGCAGGTTCTTATTAGTTATCTATTTTGTACATATTAATGTATATATGTCAGTCACAATCTCCCAATTCATCCCACCACCACCACTCAGATTCTAAATCAAGTAGAATTCAGTTTTATTATTTAAGTATATATGTATGTATTGGCTGTGCTGTGCGTCTTGTGGGAGCTTAGTTCCCCGAACAGGGATTGAACCCGGGCCCTCGGCAGTGAAAGCATGGAGTCCTAACCACTGGACCACCAGGGAATTCCCCTAGAATTCAGTTTTATGAGGTAGTTTTAAAATACTCAAGGCAGTTAAACATTTCATGGCCAGTCTAGAAGCTCACTGTTGGTCTCAGTTTTTTCTTGCACTTGGTTGCTCCTGTTCTAGAGACCAGGTGCCACTCCAACACAAAGGACCAAGATGGCGGCAAACATGGATATAGTAAAGAAAGCGGAGAGAAAGACATGAGGCAATAACCCAGAAAACTCAAGTTGAAAACTGTTCTCAAGGATTGTGGCAGGGAGGTCTCTCTATTGTTCAAACAGCCCGGATAATAACTGAGCCCATGTCGCTGTGTGTGTGTAGTGGACAGGGGACGAGGGAGGGCACGTGTCCATGCTCCTCCAGCAAGCTGCTGCCCATGCGTGGGAAGAGAGAACGCATAATAAAAGCTAACGTATTGACTGCTCATCTACCACATGCCAACCACCAGGCTAACATATTATCTCATCCACTCTTCACAACACCCCTTGAGGCAGGTACTATTTTTATGTCCTTCTTGCAGGTGAGCTAACAGAGACCTAGAGAGATTGAATATCCTGCACAGTGTCACAAAGAAATAAAGATGGAGTTGACGATTCAAATGTGGACAGCCTGACTCCGAAATCTGCACATACCCACTCTGTCCTACCTCCTCCTAGATGATACAGATGATAACATTTTAAGCTTCTCTTATTTTATAATCATATCTTTATAAAATATTTTTATGGGGATGTCCAGATTTGGGGAGGCATTGGAAACATACTCCAGCCCTGCATTAATGGTGTACCTCAAGCTGTTTTCTTTTTTATGTGTAGGATAGACACAATTCCATTTTTATAAAGGTGGATTGGAGTTCTGAAGGGTTAGAAAAAAACTTTAAATGGTTCTTTTATTATTTAAAAAAAAACACTGGGATTGAAAAAATGGAGGCAAAAGGTTTTAAATCTGCCTAAAAATTTATGGCAAATGAGACAAAAGGTAATAGTGGTAAATGAAAGAAATGACAGTGGATACAACCCAGGGAGAGTAGAGCAGAAATCAAGATGTATTTTTAAGGAGTTAAATGTAGCAAAGTTCTGCCTAAAAAGGTAAAAATTGGTCATTACTTATTGGCAAGCACAGACCTAGCTTCACTCCAAGCAGACTGAAATGTTTGAGCCTTTGTGAGTAAGCCCCAAGAGTGCGGACCTGGAAGCAGCTCTAATAGCAATCACTGTAATAGCTCCTTTCCTCTCTCCACCTTCCTTCATTTCTCACTCGTGGCCCCTGGCAGAGTAACAGAAGCCCCATTGGGTCCTCTTACTACTATATCTTCCACCAGACCACCCATCACACAGGCTGCCTTGTCCTGAGATTCAAGCAGAAAGGGCTTCTCAGCACACCATCGCCCCCCATCCTTCAACATCCATGAACTTGCAACCTGATCCTGACACTGGCTTCCAGCTTTCCTAGGTGGTCTCCATGTCCACTCACACTATGAGGGGCAAACTCCAGTTACCTTTTGGGAACTCTTAGAGCCATTCTGTAACGTATGACCTATTTTTAGAGAGAGTTATATGCTTCCCCTGGCTGCGTGATGGTAGCATTTCTACAGAGTTCTTGTCCTCACCCTAAAGAAGAGATTGTGCGGTATAATTGTTTGAGGTTCGTGTTCACCAATTCCTCTTCCCGTGATCAAATTAGAGTTTCACTGTGGAGATTTCTAAATGCACTGCTTTTTAAAAAATTTTTATTTTATATTGGAGTATAGTTGATTAACACTGTTGTGTTAGGTGTATAGCAAAGTGATTCAGTTATACATATACATGTATCTATTCTTTTTCAAATTCTGTTCCCATTTAGGTTATTACAGAATATTGAGCGGGGTTCCCTGTGTTATCTATTTTATATATAGTAGTGTGTACATGTCAATCTCAAACTCCCAATCTCTCCCTCCCCACCATCCTTCCCCCACTGTAACCATAAGTTTTTTCTCTAAGTCTGTGAGTCTGTTTCTGTTCTGTAAATAAGTTCATTTGTATCATTTTGTTTTAGATGCCACATATAAGCGATATCATATGATATTTGTCTTTCTCTAAAGTCAGAATTCAAGTCTCTGCTAGGGGACCATGTTCCAGATCTTGATGTACAGGTTGACTGGATTAGGTAGAATAGCCGTTTCTGTAGAAGCATTTTAATCAGGGCAGGCACAGACAATTCCCAGAGTATTGGCTTCCTATTTGGGGAAAGACCAGCTCTGAATCTCAGTTACTGTGTCAGAAGATTTTTACCTTGTAGGCAGAGACGTTCGATTTTGGAGTTATTTGAAACGTGTCATGAAGCTACAGCTCAGGGTCCCACTCTTTGCATTTAATGAACTGCTTGAACATTATTTTCTTATGAAATGATGCTCCACTCTGTTCTCATCAGATTTTCCCAGCTGTTGATACATGACTCTGTAGCAAAACACTGAAAAATCACAGATCACCCATGGCAGATGACTTTAGCAAAATTATTTTTCAACTGATGGGTTTGTTTGGTTTTCACCTGTAAGTGTATTACAAACATTAAAATGTCGTCTCCATTGAGCAATGCGTCATGATTATCTGGGTGTAATTTAAACATAGGTCAGGGCTCTGTTTTCATGTTCTGAAGCCGCTCCAGTTGAAGCCCATCTAATTGTAGTACTATGTGGAAATAGTGCCCTCTAGTGGAGAACCGCATGTTGACGCTGTTATTAGCTAGTCTCATACAGGGAAAAGGAAGCTGGCTCTAGTTTTTGTAAAAAATAAAAAACAATCCATAATGACTTTAATGTCCTCTCTGGCAGATGAAGCATGATCTCTTTTGGCAGATACTAGAGGAAAAGGTCTCAGCGTAGTGATGAAAGAGCTGTAACTTGAGAAATAACAAATTGGTGTGAACGTTTTCAAATATGATGTGCTTTCTAAAATTGCTTAGCTTCCAATCACTTTCATGTCTCATTAAATCCACAAGTAATTTTAAGGACAGTGTGTCAAATGAAATTATTATTGCCTAGTATGTCTTATAATATATGAATCATTTTATTTAGGAGTCAATTTTTTTCCTAAGTCAGAGGTTTAAATACAAGCTTCAATAATTCTTCCCTTTCCCAAGCCTGCCTGCCTCACTTCTCATTTCCCACCTTTTCCCTCTTGAATCTGATTTCCCCACAAGGAGGTGTCTATAGCACAATGCCTGACACATAGTACATGTTCCATAGATATTTGTTAAGTCTCAATATGAAAAAAGGAACAAGTTCTTAAAATTAGGTTCATTTTATGGAAAGAAATGCTTTAAAAAAAAAAAAGAAAAGAAAGAGCAGATGATCCCCATCATCACTCCACTGCCCTACAGAGAGAAGTCTCTGGTGCTGCCTGGCCTCACGAGCCACCACGAGGGTCCCTGAGCTGCTCCTGTTGCCTGTCGTCGATAGCACGCTGCACCACAGGCCACTAAGGGGAGCTTAAAAACCTTCGTTCTCCTGCTCTGAGTATGGTCTCCTGATTGATTAGTTTTACTCTTGTTATGTTTTATTTGCTGTTGAATTTTGGCTCCTTTAAAGTTGAGATAAACACTTTAAAGGCTGGTTTAAAAAGTAATTAATTTTAAGTTAGCATCTTTTTCCTAAATCTCTATCCAGGCGACTGTTCTTCTCCTGAGAGAATCCTTAGTCTATCTAAGGATTCTGAGAAACAAAGTGGAATTTTTAAACCCACCTTAAGCAATAATGTGAGTAGAAGTGATTGAGTGCTAAAGGATCTATGAGAGTGAATACGTTAGAAGCATAGCAAAGACCTGCTATGTAGCCTGAAGGAATAGACCTCCAATGTGTATCCTTGGCCACATTAGTCTCTGATGGACACTCAACACTGCATCCTTTTTACAGTCTGTCTTTTTCCAATCAGCTCTCTTTCTCGTTGCTCAAAGCAGCTTTTCCAGATCTGTACTATTCTTAAATTCCCTTTCCTGACCCTACAAATACCTACACACACACACACACACACACACACACGCACACGCACACGCACACGCACACACACGTTGAATCTCTTAAGAGCTCATTCATCTGTTTTCTGACTTCCTTGTTCCACACATATAGTTGGGGTTCTTTAAATATTGGTTAAATGATCCAACGTTAGCCTCAGTCATCTGTTTCAGCTCTGAAATGTCCATTTAGTTCTAGAAAGCCCCAGGGCAGGGGAAGCTGCTCACTTCCTGTTTCATTCCTGGGTGCTTACTTTCTCCAACCACTTAATGTGACCAGTGAATTTTTAAAAGTTTTTTGGGCCTGTCTGCTCCTGGTTAATGAAGAGTCTTGTAAAATTAAAGAGGGTCTATCCTGAACCTGTTATTACAGCACAAATGTGCATCAAGACATTTGAGCAAGAAGCATCATGCAGCTGAATGGTTCCACATTTGTAAAATAATGGTTTAGAAATCTAGACAGAGGTCTCAGATAACAAGATTTCAAGTTTCTCCAGAAGAGGCAAGATTTCTTCATCTTTGAACATTATGTAGAGCTTTGTATGGGTGACTCTCCTTATCCCTGCCTTTACTTTCCTATTAGGCATTTTAAAACGTCCACCTTCTTTTTTTAAAAAAAACAATCATGAACATTTTGCAGAGGGAAGACTCTTCCAGCCACCTTCTTGTTCCAGATGATCCTTATAATCTTGACCTTGGTGATAAAGGCTTGATTTGCCATCATTGCTCTGTTTTATTTCACTTTTTAAACCAGCCTTTACAGTGTATTATCTCAACTTTAAAAGTGTTCTATTGCCCACTCCATCCTCATAATTCATGGAGTGTTAAATATATCGGAAAAAATCCTATTTTAGCCAAAATCTGTATAAGGGAAGGGCTTAGGTACTGGAGCAGTTCAGAGTAGAGTGAATTGCCTTCCAGTTGAATGGGTGAGAATCAAAGAATGTAAGGAATAAAGTATTATGCATATACTAGATGTTGGGGGAGAATTTATGTATTTTGTTATTTGGGCAGATTGAGTCCAAGAGCTTGGTTGGTAGATATTTTGGAAGCATGTGCACAGAGATATTATTAGAGCACTTGGTTCCTGCATTAAATGTTGAATCCTTGAGAGCCGTGATGGACATGCTCAGCAAATACTTTTTTAAGAAGTGGTGACCCAAAGATTTCTAATTTAAATATCCTTCCATATATGACCTGTAGGGGGAGCACGGAAACAACAATATACCCTGAAAGTGAAAATCTGCTCCTCTTGTGTGTGACAGAAATTCCCAAGCTCGGCTGTACATCCTCTGCAGTGATACCAGTGAAATCAAGGGTGGGGAGGGTGTCTCATGAAATCTTGAATATGGTGTCAGGAGTCTCGCTGAAATACGTTTGTTACGTGTCATCCAGCCCCGAGGTGGGAGGGTATGCACAAAATCAAACGGCATTAGATTGCCAAGAGCCTAAAAATATTAATAAGTAAAATAATTAAAACATGGCTTAAACATGATTATTTGACCCCAGACATTATTCTTCAAAATACTAAACTGTGTAATTCAGTAAATGAAACCGTAGGCTCCGTGGGATAAGGATAATGTCTTACATCATTTGTATTCATATTGTCTATCAAGGTGCCTGGGGCACATTAGACCTTAATAAACACTGAATCCCCTCCCTCATTCCCACTTGCTGTTGGTGGCAGTGGTCGTGGTGGGCATGGTGACAGTCTGGAAGTAGGTGGTGGTATAGTAGAGCTCTAGGGGCTTCTTGAAAATTCAAAAATACAACATTTTAGAGTTGAGAAGAACCTTAGAGCAGGGGTTCCCAAACTTGATTTTATATCATCCTCCCCTAGAGATATTTGTAAAATTTCTAAATATTCTAAATAGAAAAAAAAATTTTTTTTTTCTATCTAGATAGAATTTCTAGATAGAAAATATTCTAGAGTCAAAACAAACTCAAATCTTTACCTCAATAGCTCTGGAGCAGAGTTGAGGAAACAGATATGGATATAGATATAGATATATACATGATAGATATACATCAATATAAACACATACATATATATTTTAAAATATATACATTTAAATGCATATATTCAAATATGTGCACATTTACATACATGTATTTAAGTGCCTGTGTATACTCAAATATACTTAAATTACTATATATTTACATATTTAAATCACTCACGTTTGAGAACCATGATCTTAGCAGTCCTGGTCCAAATCCCGGGGATGTTCCTGTAATTATGCAGCTGGTGGCAGAGCTTCTGTCATGGAAAGAGTGGTCACACACCTTATTGGAAGCAGAGCTCTGAAGTTGAAATCTCATCAATTGCAAACCTGGAAACTTTCCCAATGATTGTCTAAACCCAGGTTCACTTTCGCCCCACACTCCCCCAATAGCTCTTACCTGCTCACTTAACACTGGGCTCCTGGAGCTGAATTTATTACTAAAATTATTCGGATCACAAGATGTGGGTGCCGGAACATGCCCTCCTTAGTGTTTGACTAATGAAAGAACTGAGACGAGGTTAAATGACTTGTTCACAAAGAGCTGTAAATCCTATGGGAACCATCTGTCAGAATTGGGTTCTTCATTGAATCGTGGCTGGATTCGTGGCTAGCTATAGGTTATTCCACATTTTGACCTAAATCAGTGGTTTTCAACTATGTCCCATAGCGCCTTAGTGGAGAGGTGGGCTGGAGGGCCCTGGGCCCTCCTTAGGCTCCCCAGTGAGCCCAGCTCTGCATACACTTGTTCTGCATATTGGCTTTGCAGGAAAGGTCTTCTTTTCTTTCTTAACCTAGAGCCCCAAGTTTTGAAAAGAGTTTGAAGACCACCAATATAATTGTTTCCTCAGATAGGGATAAACCTCTTCAGGTGGAGTCAGAGACCTGAGGGTGAACACAGGTCACGTTATGTTCTGGTACATGTGTCTTTCTCACACCTTGGCACTTTTGTGTTCATGCCAGTTGCTCTGTTTGGAAGAACTTTTCTATGACTCTTCGGGTCTGGTTCCTCTTTATTGGTGCAGTGAAGTAGCTAGACTATGTTCTACTCACCTATCATTCCCCTCAGTGTATCTGAGACATCTTTAGACTTTTCTAGGGCTGTTTACAATGAATATAAATCCAAAAATAATTCCTAGAAAAGCTGTTGCTTACTCTCAGATACATTTTTCATTGGCCACATGGAAACCTGATTGCAGTAAAAAAAGGTGTCTGATAATTTCTCTTAGAAGTTCTTTTTTGAAGTTTTCTTTTATAATTCTTTACGGATTAACTTTAATATGTTATATATCATTTATGCTTAAAAGTTAATTATTCTGTTCTTTTATCCTTATAATCCATTCTAATGTTGGTATTTTACCTTATCATTATAATTAAAGTCTTCAATCACCTTTTCTCAAAAGTAATTCCGTTTTTTAATGTTCAGCAAAAATCTCTGTCCCGGAGGACTTTTGTATCAATAAGTGTCAGACGGCTTCCCTCGTGGCGCAGTGGTTGAGAGTCCACCTGCCAATGCAGGGGACACAGGTTCGTACCCCGGTCCGGAAAGATCCCACATGCCGCAGAGCGGCTGGGCCCATGAGCCATGGCCGCTGAGCCTGCGCGTCCGGAGCCTGTGCTCCGCAACGGGAGAGGCCACAGCAGTGAGAGGCCTGCGTACCACAAAAAACAAACAAACAAAAATGAGTGTCAGAGTGTTCTAATCTTTTGAGAGAGGAAAAATGAGGACTAGGACCCAGAACTCAGTCTCGTCCAGCAATGGGACCCTTAAAAATTTGTGAGACAATTTCAAGTTTCCTTCTTCCACTGTATTGCAGTCAGAAGCCAGCCATGTATGATCAAATATACAGCAATAATATGTGACATCTTTAACACTAGTAGGAATTTTAACATACGTATTCTTTCTACCAAAAACTGATCCCACCCCACCCCCATCTCTTCCCCACCTTCTCCCCTATATATACCAAAATTTTGGGGAAAAAAAATAGAAAGGAGGAAATGGAAATAAATAGGAAGGAACCCTACTTTTTAAATGCAAGCTATCCCATGATGATAATAGTAATAACAGTTAACATTTTATCGAGCACTTCCTACATTCCAGACACTGTTCCAAATGCTTTACATGTATAATTCAAATACAGAACAAATCCTACTATTATTATCCCTGTTTCACAGCAGGAACCATGGCCCCAAAAGGTTTTGTCACTTGCTCAAAGCACCTAGCTGGTCATGAGAACCATGGGAAGAATACAGGTGGTCTGGCTCCAGACCCCAAGCTGTCAACTGTTGTACATACATTTCTAGGGCATTAAACTTCTACCCAAATTTGAAGCCTGATTTTTGCCTTAGAATGTCTTGCTTACAATAGGCACATGATAGATATTTGTCGCATTGAATTGGATTTTTGATGAAATATTCCTGAATTAAATTGACTAAAATATAAACAAAAAGATTAAGCAGTCTTAAAAAAAGAAGGAGGAGGATGGGGGGAGGGGAGGGGGAGAGGCATCATTCTTTACTGCGTTTCACCTTGGGTCCCCTGGACAATGTCTAAAAGTTATGTTGAAAACATCACCCGTCATAATGATCAATCTCTGATGGGAGTCTACCTAAGAAGCAATACTATTTAACTACGATTTTCCTATTCAGGCTTAGGCCCGAGAAAGGCCCTCCATTAGCAAAGAGAGACAAACTTACTGAGTTTGCCTTCCATCAGAGTTTTGCTAGAGTCCTGAAGTGTGAATCCATTCATCCTAGAACTTGACAAATAGTCAAGAAATAAAGTCATCATTCAGCTCATCTGTCTCAGAGCCACATGTTTAACCCTTTGACGTTTAAAGTTTCGGGACAGTTGGTAAGGGAAATAGTAAATAGATTGTGTTCCTTTGTCATTATTCTAAACAAAAATCACCTTGTTCTGAATGCTTTTCCATTCTTTTCCTCCATTTTCTCTGTCTACCAAAACTGTTCGTACTGTACAGCAAGGACAATTGTCAGTGTATACAAACTCACCCAAGTTGGCTATTGGTACATTTTTCCCCAGTGTTCAGCTCCAAAATCAATACCTGGGGAATCTGAATTTTTTCCACTAAAGGTTTAGTGACAGAAGCATAAGAACGTAATTCATTGAAAAGAAAAGATTTAGATTTCCTGACTAAAGTATGGCTGCTTTTCCTAGATTTAGTGGATAATTTTACTCTATTGTGCTTTATTTATTCTTAGTAGAACTTGAGGGGATTGTTTTCTGGATAATGTCAGGTTAATTGTTCAGAACTGAGCTATGGGCCAACCCAAGGGCATTCTCCTGGGAACAGTTAGGCTAAAATATACAAAAGATCTCTTCTCTTATCAAAAATATCTCTTCTTAAACATAAAGATAAATGAGGAAAGGTTTGACATGAGATAAAAATAACAAAATAAGTCAGTGACTAAACGTCTTATGTGATCTTAGTGCGTAGTTAGATGGCAGATAAATCGTGTCTCCCAGCCCTGTCTCTTCGTGCTGACGTTATAATAGGAGGATATATAAGATGCCATCTGTGCACTGGGAAGAGTACCCTCGACACCCTTCCTTTCTCAGAAAGGTAGTATTGACCATAAGACAGTATAAAATATTGGTAAATATGAGGCCTTGGTGTATCTCTAGCCCTTATTAATTTTTTTTGATTTTTAATGAACTATACAAATAATATGTTCTTACCCTGCAGAAATGTTGAAAGCATATTTAAGCCAAAACAAAAACATAGAAATTACTTCACGGTCAGTCCCACCACCAGAGGTAACCACCATTAACATTTTGTGTATGTCCCTCTAGAATTACATAGACACACATACACATACACACACACACACCACACCTCTCGTAATTGCTGATAACCATGACAGCAATGGTAGCATCAGGAGCAAGAAAAAGCAGCAACAATAGTTCTAACAGTAGCAGCAGCAGTGTTAGCTACCAAAGGTAAGCCAGCAATAGCAATAACAAGAGAGTCCATAGCCACAATCGCCATAACTGCAGAGAAAGCTGTGGTAATTGTAACAGCTGTGTTGAAAAAAGTCTTGGCAACAGAAGCAACAGCAATAGAAGTGTAGTAGCAGTAATAATATTAAAAATGCCAGGTAAGAGTTACATAGCATTTATTATGTACCAAGTACTCTTCTAAGTGTTTCACGTATGTTATCTCAATTAATTTTCACAATAATCTAATGAAGTAAGTGTATTAGTTGTATCGTCGTTTTACAGATGAGAAAACTGACGTACATTCCAGTGAAGTAAACTGCCCAAGATCACACAGTCTTAAAGGGCAGAACCTGAAATTGAACCCCAGCGAGTCTGGTTCCATAATCCACTCTTAACCACAACCCTAGTAGTAATAGCAGAAGAAGCATGAATTCTAAAATACAGTATGAGGAGTATTTTATAATTTATATGTGTATATTTATATAATGAATGAATGAATTTTGAGAGTGATTCTGAAATTAGAAAAATAGAATAAGAAGATATGAACTAACTACCAAAAAAATCACTAAAATGGCCATTTCTTACAATTTTCAACTTAAACTGTCTTTCAAAGATAATATATTTTGCAAACATTTTTGCTCCCCTATTTCATTAGTCCTCAGCAATTTGCCCCTATCCCTTTGTATGCTTGTCTAACATTTTGGAGTCTCTGACTGCAGTTTCTTAAAAAATAAAAGGCAAATGAACCATGCTGCTTAATTTGTCATATCCTCAGCTTATAGATGTGCCTCCGTGTATTTAGATATATGGAGTATTTGTGCTTAATAAGTATTTGTGAATGAATGAATAAAGAAATAAGAAATAAAATTTCAGAATCCACACTGATGGCAAATAAAACTGTGCTGGACCAAACACGTATGACTGTAATAAGAATGCTGTTTAATGCTGATGGCAACAGGAGCAAGGGGGATAAGAAAAAACCTAAAACGGTGAATGTTGTTGACGCTTTGGTTCTATTTTGGTTCTGTTTTGCCTTCCATAATTCCAGATTTTGAACGGTTAGATTACAAATAATACTCATAATATTTAATCTGCTTGTACACTTGGACTGTCCTTGTAGAAAAGATTTCCTCTGCTCCCTGAAAGCTATCATTCAGGATAGAGTAAAACCTGAAACAAAAATTCACTCCAGTGCACTAGTAAAATGTAATCTTTTGGATGATGGGAAATATTGAGTCTTGGGCAAAATATATGACCCCTAACATAAGTTATAATTCTTGTGTCCTTTTTAATGATTTCAGACTGCCAGAAATGGCAAAACTAGAAGTCAATATACTTTAAATATAAAATAACTTCAAAGGAAAAAGTGCCCTTAAAAGTCATCTTAGGACTTTTCTGCTCAGTTTCAAGCTGAAGTTTTGGTGATATGACTTGATTTAATTTCCAAGTCTCTTATCTGTAGTTTATTCTTGTTACTGCAGTTGCTACTGGTTTTTAACTTGTACACAGGAAACCAGTGCCAATCAATTTTTTTCCCAAGGTGACAGGAAACCCTGGTTGGTCAGATGTTGATTGTGCTGGCTGTTCACGCTCCACCCATCATATTTTCTTCCCTTTTGGCTGACCTTAAGACAAATTAATCAGTGGTCAACATCTGGCAGACAGTTTTGGTGTCTTCTCAGTGATTTGTTGACCTGCACAGTTAAAAAGTAAAGATTCAGTGCAGAAAACTTGTATGCACTAAAAATAAATGCTGCCAAGGATCCCTTATAAGGGCTTGCGTGGAAAGCCCATCTTTTGGCTTTTTAATTGAAAATGTGAATTTTCTCAAGTAATGAAACATCTGTTGAATAAATATTTCACCTTTTTTATGATGGTCAGTGGCTTACCTCACCCTATTGTAAATTCCAGAGATGAAATGTGGAACAGGGACAAGGAAGGGCTCAGAGAATGGTAAGCTTTTTAACAGGTCTCTGCTGTTTGTGATTAACTTTAGCCACCTGCATATTTTCTCCATAGTAAGTCCTGTTCTGCATAAACATACCCCTTATCACTAAACACACTGAAAGCAAATGTTGGTACCCAGAACATGACAAGTAACAGAACTCAAAATTAAAAGCTAAGCATAAAATCAAGCCAGATGACCTTCCCATCCCTCGAAGCCAAGCTGCTATGCAGCCTCCTCTTTCAAACTCACGGTTTATGACTCTATGAAAGAAAAATTATCCACTGTCTACTTGCTTTGCAAAGTGTTTTTTAGAAATCATTAGTTTAAAGACAGTGATACTAAAATGGATGTCTGATGTTATCAGGTCTAATGATAGTAAAGATCATGAGAAATGGACAAGAAATGCTTTTTTTTTTTTTCTGTGTAGGAAGATGAAGGAAGGTAACAATGCAGGAAGGTGAGATTAAGATAAACCTAAAAAGGGCAGGTATGTTGGACCGGATAGGCTTTTCCTGTTCCTAAAATGTCTTGTGTTCTTATACAGGAAAAGCATTCTTATCCACCCGAGGCGTTTGCAAGTCCTAGGCGCAAGACCTAAAAGTACCCTGGGTTGTGGTGGTAACGAAGCAGGAAAGAAGTGGGTGGGAGAGGAAGTGTCCGTGGTGGGTCCATAACCAGGGCAAGTTTCCCAAAGGGTAGAAATACATCCATGTCTCCTGTATTTTGAGAACAAACTCCGTTAGTTTGTTCTTTCCTAATATTTTCCACACCAAAAATTGGATACATTTAAAATTGAGGTTGACTCAGGCCACAGAGACACCACAGAATTGGTAAGCATGCTCGTTGAGAGTTCACTGCCCTTGCTAACCCTGCAAATTCAATATCATCCAACTGCCCTCCCAAAGATTTGTTTCCTTAATGCACTAGTAGGGGCAATTTTGATCCACTTGTTGTACTTTTTCACTAAAATATCTTCCATAGAGAGGCTAGGGCTGTGAAATAAAGATGAAGGGCTAGCAGCATTTTGCAATGTTTTGAATCCTACCCATTTTGCAGAGCTATAATCCCGGTTTTACCAATAACCAAGTAGAAGGAAAACTCAAGACATTAAGTAAGTATTTTTAAGCATTTGCCAAGGCCCTATAAGAAATCTGGTGGTGACCCCAAATAGAATCCTGTAGCAAACCTAAAATGCATTTGAAAAGCACTTACAATTCTCTCCTCTTGCGCTCATATCAGTTCCCTTTTGATATGCATGACAGTCTATTTGAACAGGAGCAATCTGCTGTGCACCTGCTCTTTTCTCCACCTGCATCCCCATCAGCAGTGGAAAGGAGTGTGCCCAAGGCAGGTGGCTGTCCACAGTAGTGGTGGGTACCCCTCATCAGACGTTAGGCCAGGATAGAGGAGTGTCTATACCTGGACAGCAGTGGACTGTCCAGGTATAGCAATGTGTGCAATATACCTGTGTGCAATGTGGACTGACTTTGATCGTAATCAAAACTGTTCCTTTGGTTCTTTAGCATCATTTCTAACCTACTAAGCTGAGAGCTTTAGGACGTTTGGCACTAGTGTGAATAAGAGCTTTTGTGGGGCATCCAAGCAATAGAGATAACAATAGATAAATATCTGCAAACGCACTTCTTTCAGGAACTTATGGCAAGTGTATTTTTCTGGATGATCTTGTTTACATAAAACATGTGTTTTAAGTACCTAAACTTCTCTTGGCTTGCTTAGAATAGAAAGCATTACTGTTCTGGCGTGGCTTTCTGTATAGGTAAACCCTATACAGTGAAGAACCCAACCTGCACTTTAATCTGAACCCAGATAGAAAAAGTTGCTGGGGCAAAGATACGTGGGTGGGGGGCAGTGAGATCATTTATTGGGCATATTTAAATATAGGATAAACTATTATGATCTAGTGTCAACACCAATATGAAAAATGTCCCAGAAACGAGAAAAACCTGGATATGGCTCTGCCAATACCTAAGATTTGTTGAGCAGCTGCTATGTGTCAGGAACTGTACAAGATGCATTTCAACTATGTAGTATCATTTGCTCCTGATAACCATCTCAGAGAGGCAGATTTTATAGTCTCAATTTTAAGTGAGACACAGACACAATAAACGTCATAGAGCCCACAAGCTGCAGAGATGGGATTGAGCCCATGTCTGTGTACCACCAAAGCTCACACTCGTCCCTGTTTCCTGCCTCTCCTGATGCCCAGGGCATCCTGTAATTCTTCTGGTTTTGCCTTTTCTGTATTCATGATTGGGCTGTGTTCAATTTTGTCAGTGGAGAAATAGAAACATTCTAAAACGAAATAATTTGTTCCTTCTAGCGGTCATAAACCCATCCCACTTGGAGAAGAGCCGGTGGTGCCGCTTTCCACCCCTAGGTGGCACCTGTGTGCCACAAACAGAAGAAAATTCAGGGCCAATAGCAGGTTGAGCTCTTGCTTTTGTTCAAAGGACCTTTAAGCAGATCGTTTCTCTGTCCTCAAAAATCCTGCTTGAGGAATATGTTGCCTTTTTTCACATTTTTATTTTATTGAAGTATAGTTGATTTACAATATATGTTGCCATTTTAAGATTTAAAGCCAAATCAAAGAAGGAGAGGACCACGTAACGATCCTAAAACTCACAGGGAGTCTGAGAAGCCTTCCCTCCCAGGGGTACCTTATCACCCTTAGAAGGCAGTCCCTGTATTTGTTCAGACAGCAAATGTACCCAACAGGGTTACCCAGCTACGATGTTCATGGCCTTTAGAAGATTCTGGTTTGGTATTAATCAGAAGGGGTTTTATTTCTTCTTTGTTAGCGATGATAAAGGTTTATGTTATATGGAAGCAATAGAATTTGGGTGTTTCTGCCTTTGCAGTTTTCAGTTTAAAAAAGAAAGGAAGTGTTACCTTCTTTCCCCCCACCCACCTCCAACAAAACAATGATGCAGTTTAATCAGGGAGTCTTATAAGATTCATTAGGATTTGCATTTAAAAGGGATTTCTGGGGCTTCCCTGGTGGCGCAGTGGTTGAGAGTCCGCCTGCCGATGCAGGGGACACAGGTTCGTGCCCCGGTCCAGGAAGATCCCACATGCCGCGGAGCGGCTGGGCCCGTGAGCCATGGCCGCTGAGCCTGCGAGTCCGGAGCCTGTACTCCGCAACGGGAGAGGCCACAACAGTGAGATGCCCGCGTACTGCAAAAAAAACCAATAAATAAATAAAAGGGATTTCTGTGATAAAGCGCAATTTCACTGTAGAAATGATCTGCAGGAAAAGATGGGGGTGGGAGCCTTGAGAAGTTTGCATTCGTGAACCCTGGATTCCCGTAATGCTACAGGCCTTATCGAGGGCAGCCCAGGAGCAAATTGGCAGTACATTAGAAAGCATGATTATAAGAGGGAAAGCTGAAATGGCCCTCATGTCAGCTGTTTTCCTCCACAGGATACTGGGTGATTCCTGTCCTAACCAGATACTGATTACTTAAAGCTTGGCCCAAGAGTTCCTGTCACAAACGATTTCCGTAGTGTATTTTGACTTGCTGAGGTCTGAAGAACTTTTGGAATTTGTTAGGTGTGGACCCAAACTCCAGGAACAGATTGTCTTAAGTGTCTCATTTCTATATCATTTGCGGTTCTGACTGTCCTCATCTGACATGGAGAATTATTGGTGGGAAATGCATGCATTGATAATTCAGACAAATGAAGGTTTAAAAAAATAATTCAAAGGACTTATCTTCAAATTGTTTCTATACAGTATTTCAAACAAATGCAAACTGCTGTAAACGTTTTAATCTACAAAATTATGTATTCTTCTATTCCCCATTATGATTGCATTTCTTATGTTTTATAAATATTTCACCTCATCTACGTATAATATTGAAATTCGAACTCAAAATATTTAGATTGTTGAAGACTGTTTTTGGAGTGAATAAATTTTCTTCACATGAAATACAAAGAATTAATGTAACATTCAGCTTTTCAAAATATTCTACCAGATAGTCAACCCAAAATGGTAAGGCACAAAAAGGGTGTATATTTGTATATAAAGCAGTGGACCATGACATTTGTCTTTTTTTTTTTTAAATAAATCTTTCTTAGAAATATAACTGCCAGTGTTAAGGCTTCTAGTACATTATAGTTCCAAATGTCCAGCAGTCAAGAAGCAGTTCCAAATACTATTGATACAAATAATATAATATTCAAATCAAAATAACAGATTTTCTAAAACTCGTTCTGAATCAGATCATTTGAGAGACCTTTCAAATACTGTCGCTGTGTGGGATTTTTTAAAAGAAGATTTTATTTTTCATTTCTTAGCATGGATCCCTATTCATACCAGAAATCAAGAAGCATTATTACAGGAATATAAAGTTTTATATTGTTAGGCTATAAGTTTTATGTTATTATTATCACATTTTATATTATAATTGGTGCACCAGTAAAAGCAAATACTACTTTTTTTCTTTGGAATCAATGAAAAACATCATGATAAATATAAGAACCAATTTATTTCTAGTCAGTCTTGAAAATCTCCTGGTACTTAATTCTTATTTCCTTTTCCACGTCTACAAATCTCTGACGCATGTAGAAGAGAAGCACAGATGCATAGAAGGAATTGAAATTAGGTCGATTATGTTCCACCCTGGTCGTGTTGGCAGGCGTTCTGTGTATATATATATGTCCTGTATTTTAATGATTTTGTTCTGGCGTCTTGTATTGACTTTGTCAGGACACCCTAAATGTCCTCTATTCAGCTTTTTTCATTAAATTACAAAAATGTGGCAGTTAGAGCTATTTTTCAAATCTAACTGGGCATCCTGTGTTTTGTTTTTTAAATATTCTCGAGGTTTTTATTTATTTATTTATTTTTGGCTGCGTTGGGTCTTCATTGCTGCACCCGGGCTTTTCTCTGGTTGCAGCGAGCGGGGGCTACTCTTCGTTGCGGTGCACGGGCTTCTCATTGTGGTGGCTTCTCTTGTTGTGGAGCACGGGCTCTAGGTGTGCAGGCTTCAGTAGTTGTGGCACGTGGGCTTCAGTAGTTGTGGCTCACGGCCTCTAGAGCACAGTCTCAGTATTTGTGGTGCACGGGCTTAGTTGCTCCATGGCATGTGGGATCTTCCTGGACCAGGGCTCAAACCCATGTCCCCTGCATTGGCAGGTGGATTCTTAACCACTGCACCACCAGGGAAGTCCCCCTGTGTTTTTTTATTTGCTAAATCTGGTGACCCTACACCTTGTCATCCCTTGTTAACAGTCATTTAGTAAGTAGACTCATTTGTATATTTCTTAAGTTCACTCATCATCAGAAATGACCATTTTTAGAATGAAGTGTCACTGGTATAGCTGAGGACCATTTAGCATGCTCAGATGACAGAGTTAGTTGGTATTTAAAGTCATTCTAGTCTTATGTTCTCCCTTTTTCTGAAAGGTGATAAATATACATATTTTCTTTGTTCATTATCACATCATTCACAGAAACATGTCCTGGACATCTAATTAAAATGTCATTATTGAATATCTCAGAGGTTAAGAGTTGTCTAGATAAATATTAGGATTTCTATGTTGAGGTCTCTGTTGCAGAGAAATAATGAATTAACTTATAAAACAATATCTGAAGGAGAATAGTTTGTTAGAGAAACAAGGAATATTCTTGTAGCTGTGGTTTAAAAGCCTGTTTTTACATATTCTCCACTGCCATCTGCCTTGGAGAAGTGCTGCTGAAAATATTAAGTTTAGAACATCTTAATTTTTCTTTACAGTTATAGATGTCATTTGGATGGCAAATTCTTATGGTGAAAACTTAGTGACTACCAGTTGCCTATCCAGAGGGCAGATTGAAGTGGCTTCCATGATAAACCAAAAAAAAAAGTTATTTCATGAATAATGGCTGATATGGTAGATATTCTGTTGCAGCATCTCAAGTGCATACGCTCTTACATATCCAAAGCAGCTGGAAGAAGCCACCACACACATATGTAAGTCTAGATAATTGAGGCAGGGCCTCAGAGTGGGTATGTGCACCCCAGGGAATGTGCAGACTGGTCCTTGGGGTGTAAAAAAAGTATTAAAAAAAATTTGTTTTTATCTTGCCCTTTCCTATTTCAAACCTTGTAAATGTTTTATAATTTGCAGTACACACACACACGTATAATTTACAAATAAATAAACTTCAGTGGATGTGCATCTACTTTTTTTCACTTACAAGGGTAAACAATAGAAAAAGTTGAAAATTACTAATAATTCTACCTGAAAATGGGAGATAGAGTGCAGATATAGTGAAATCAATCCAAGTATTTTATAGTATGTCCATAATCCCAATATTCTAATGACTCTATCCTGTTTTAAAGTCTTAGAAGCTGATGGAGGGGGAAATTAAAGTTGTAAAGAGGTTGCTTTTTGTAATTCTTAAGTAACAAAGATAATTTACTTTCATTGTACTTGATATATACCAGAAACTTATATTAATTATATCTCTCATAATTGTTCCTACAAATACATTTGCACAAATAACCAAAGATATAGTTCAAGAGTGTCCATTGTAACATTGTTTTTTTGTTTTTTGTTTTGCCTTTTTGGGGTTTTTTTAAACAATTCACTTGTTTTGGGGGTTTTTTAATTTACTTATTTTATTGATTTTTGGCTGCATTGAGTCTTTGCTGTTGCGCATGGGCTTTCTCTAGTTGTGGCGAGCAGGGGCTACTCTTCATTGCAGTGCGCAGGCTCTAGGTGCACAGGCTTCAGTAGTTGTAGCACATGGGCTCAGTAGTTGTGGCTCGCAGGCTGTAGAGCGTTGGCTCAGTAGTTGTGGTGCATGGGCTTAGTTGCTCCGCGGCATGTGGGATCTTCCCGGACCAGGGCTTGAACCTGTGTCCCCTGCATCGGCAGGCAGATTCTTAACCACTGCACCACCAGGGAAGCCCTGTAACATTGTTTTTAATAGCAAAAAGAATTGGAGGTAAATAGCTATTATTAGATATTCATCAACACATATACATCATTATATATTTATTATTTATGAAATCTACATTGCTACTCTAATAAGATAAGCTTTCTAATATATAATGGAAAATGGAAAAATAGTTGCAAAACTGTATGGAATTTTATGATCCAATATATTTTAAAAAACATACACGTTTCTCTTTGTAAATGCACTGATAATTTCAGAAAGAGTGCATAAGAACCTGAACAGTGGTGAGCTCTGAAAAGTAGAACCAGAAAATCAGGAGATGGGAGGAACTAAGGGGGAAGGGACTTTTTTTTCCGTTTTTTTATTTGAAAACTTTACTGTAAGTACATATTAATTTTATAATTGCTAATGTTTTAAAAATTAAGTTATTGCTTTCTTTGAATTAATAGATATTTATAGCATAGGTATGTCTACTCAAGATAGAATGAAGTGGGAGTGGAACAGTAACCACATTATTTGAATGATAATGTAAGTAGACACAGTCTTTAAGGCCAGGAATGTAGCTTTGAGTGTCTATGTAAGAATAACCAAGCAGTGACAAAACTACACTTCAATCTATGCTACGCGGACATAGCTTTAATTAGCATCCCTCATGTGATTCTTGATATTACACTGGCTTCTTTTATTATGATATATTTCATTTACAAATATATACAGTATTACAATATGAAATCTAAGCTTCTACCATCAAGCTTAATTAATAAAACATTTTATTATAAATACAATAGGAACTCTGGTTGCTTTTAACTAATCTAATTCCCTTTCCTATCCCTCAAAGACAATCACTATTCTACATTTGGTGTTTAATCGTTCCCATAACTATTGTTACACTTTTACTTGATAAATATGTATCATATATATAGCATAATATGTAGTGTATATCATAAATAATATATAAAACATAAACAATATATAGTATAATTTTTCATAAACTCTATACAAATGATACCCCAAAGTATGTATCTTTCTGCCTTACTACATCTCAAATACCTAAATGTAAGAGATAAAACTGTAAAACTCCTAGAAAACATAGGCGTAAGTCTTCATTACCTTGGATTAGGCAATGATTTCTCAGTTATGACACCAAAAACACAACCACCAAAGAAAAAATAGGTAACTTGGACTTCATCAAAATAAAAATGTTTGTGCTTCAAAGGAGAGTATGTAAGTCAGGGTTCTCCAGAGAAACAACTGATAGGATGTATTTACACACACACACACACACACACACACACGTATGTAAAGAGATTCACGTGATTATGGAAGCTCGCAAGTCCCAAGATCTGTAGGGTGAGTGGGCAAGCTGGAGACCCAGAGAGCTGATGTAGTTCCAGTATGTGTAGGCTGGCAGATTTGCAACCCAGGAAGAGTCAGTGTTTCAGTTCAAGTCCAAAGGCAGGAACAAATTGATTTCCTAGTTCAAAGGCTGTCAGGCAGGAAGAATTCTCTATTAATTAGGAGAAGTCAGCCTTTTTGTTTTACTCAGGCCTTCAACTGATTAGATGAGACCCACTTATATTATGGAGGGAAAGAAGGCAATCTGCTTTACTCAGTCAACTGATTTAAATGTTAGTCTCACCCCAGAACACCTAGAATGATGACTGACCAAATATCCGGGCATCCCCTGGCACATAAAATTAACCATCACAGATACTCTCAAGAAAATAAAAAGGCAGTGCACAAAATTGGAGAAAATATTGGCAAATCTTATATCTGATAAGGGTCTAGCATCCAGAATGTATAAATAACTTTTCAACTCAAAAATAAAAAAAACAAATAACCCAGTTTTAAAATGGGCAAAGTGTTTGAATAGACATTTCTCCATAGAAGACACTGTATACAAGTCACCAGTAAGCACATAAGGAGATGCTCAACCTCATTAGTCATTAAGGAAATGCAATCAAAACCAAATAACAGACCACTTCACACCCACTAGGATAGCCTCAATCAAAACTATAGACAATAGCAAGCATTGGCAAGGATGTGGGGAAATTAGAGCCCTCATATATTGCTGGTGGAAATGTAAAATGGTCAGCCACTTTAGAAAAACATTTCGCAGTTTCTCATAAAGTTAAACCTAGAGTTACCATATGACCAAGCAATCCCACTCCAACATGTATACCCAGAAGAAATGAAAACATAATGGCCACACACAAAAAAACTTGTACACAAATGTTCCTAGCAGCATTATTCATAACAGCCCAAAGTGGAAACTATCCAAATGTCCATCAACTGATAAATGAATAAATAAATGTGGTATAGCCATACAATAGAATATACTGTGCCGTAAAAAGGAGTGAAGTACTGATAGCTACTACAACATGGATGAACCTTGAAAACATTAAACTAAGTAAAAGAAGTCAGATGCATAAGTCCATATGTTGTATGGTTCCATTTATATGAAATGTCCAAAATAGGCAAATTCATAGACACAGAAAGTAGATTAGTGGTTTCCAGGGACTGGGAAAAGGAGGAATGGGGAGTAGCCTCTAATGAGTAGGGAGTTCCTTTTGGGGTGAGGAAAATGTTATACAGTTGACTCTTGAACAACACAGATTTCAGCTGCACAGGTCCTCTTGTACATGGATTTTTTTTCAATAAATACATGGATTTTCCTATGTTGTTCAAGGGTCAACTTGTAAAATTGATTATTGTGTTGTTTACACGACATATAAACTCTACGAAAAACTATTGAATTGCACACTTTAAAAAAGAAAACTTTATGGTATGTAAATTACACCTCAATAACAAAGGGGGAAGTATATATAACTTTAATTTTATAGCAAAATGTTGGCTATTTCTAGAAAATTAGTTGGATGGTGCTTCTGACATTTTTTCCACTTTATTTGATTTGGTTGAAATGTGATAATTTAGAACATTTTTATTTATGGAAAAGGAAAGGGATGTATTTCCTACAACAAGTATAAAAGTATCCTTTACATGACAAATTTCAGTTCACTCTTAAAAATGTGTATGGCATTTTGCATTCCAGAAATATTTATTTTTTACCAGTCCATCTGCTCCTTGAACATAATATAGATAATAAAACACAGAATCCAAAGTAAGAATTCTTTACTTTGTCTGGTATGCATGATATCTCTCCTTGGGTGAATGGCTATTCTATTTTCAGAGTTATCTTGCACTTATTTCATCTGACAGTGGATAAGAGAAGACCCAGAAATAAAAATGAATTATTATGAATGGCATCAGATCAACAAATCCCAGTTACTTGAGGGGGGGAAGGCTTGTTTTAACTATTAGCAACTTTGTTCAATAATTTATATTTAAACATCTATCCTTGTAGTAGGCGTGACTGATAGCATGATTGTGTATTTACATTGGCAAGAATGAAATCCTCATGATCAAGTGTCACTCTCTTCGTTTATCACTAACACAATTCTTCCAGGTAATTGAGGCCTTCCTTCCACCTGAGAACTGATGGCACTTTAGATACAATCCATGGCCACAAAGTAACCCAGCAAAATCATTTACTCTTCACTGGCCAAGAGGAAGCAACTCCCTACTCCAAAATTCCAAGGTGAAAGGCCAATGACTTTAGCTGGCCACCATCATCCTGGTTTATTCCTAAAGCATTTGAACTGACCAAGGCCCGCGACGGCATTGCTGGGTGGTGCACTTTTAAATGAACACTGAACAAACACAGGAATGTATATTTAAATAAATTACTGTTCTTGGATAAACATCTGGGGAAGCTCTGGAGGCAGTAGATTTTCATAATTTTGACTGAGTTCATTTTAGGTAAAGGGAGACCATGATGGACTCCAGCTAAAGGCTTAAGACACCTGCTTCTCACATCAAATAACTGAGAAGGACTTCTAGAAGCTTTCAGATAGACATTAAATTGAATTACTTTTTCAAAATATCTAATTCTTTCCATTAAATGTGAAATTTTTCTTTGTGAAATTTTAATTTTATGAATGTTCTTCTCCAGTGATTAAAAGGAACTTCGAGGGTTTGGTATAAAGCAATGTGCTCTTAAAGATAAATAAATATTCTCTACCCCTATAACTTCCTAGTCATTATTCTATTCCGTAACAGGCAGCAAAATATTTGAATCTTCTATGTAGGTTTCTTTCCTGAGATGTACTATCAGCATTCACTCTAGCTGCAGCCAGAGGTGAAAATACTTACAGCTCTACTACATTTTTGCACTTAAATTCTCTTACATACAGACTTAGCAATATCAGTTATGTTGCTTTATAGCTATATTTCATGTTGTACCACTGAGGAATAAAACTGTGCCTTCATTGCTAGTTAAAACTTAAAAAGTAGTCTTAAACTAAAAAGCAGCTAGATTTCTGTAAGAATTGCAGAGTTCGGTTTAAAAAACTTGGGCTGAACCACCAGATGTTGTTAAAAAAAACTGAAGCATCTGAGAAGTTGTATATTTTTTGATGATTGGCATTTTAGCTGGGCTGTATGGGTCATTGTAATCGTGTGTGTCATTTCTGGTCTTGAAAGTAAGTGAATGTATTTAATTGAGTTGTAATGTTCAGTACTAAAAGGGTTCTTTGGTAATTGGTTACTTCAAGAGACAGGGAGTTATTAATTGTATTGTGTTACTTAGGAAACATCATTGTGTGAGTGTGTATGTATGTATGTTTGTATATAAATCAGCTAAAATTTAAAGAAAGATTTCTCATTTCAGAAAGAATGGTTTATTCATTGACACTTATTAATGTTTCCTCAGCATCATCTTTTTCTTAACATATGAACTTGGAAAAAATAAACTTGGGAACTAAAATTAGAGCTACCATCATTTTGTTCTTTTGTTAAAAGGGAAACAGCCAAAAAAAAAAAAAAAAAAAAAAAAAAGGGAAACAGCCTCCTCACCATGAGTGACAGTCAAAACAATACCAAATGCCAAAAAAAAGAGAAAAAATTAATCATATTTGGATACAAGACAAAGCACTACTTTTTTTTCTCTTTTTTACAAACGAAATCACCATAGCACTTTAGGATGTTAATGCTCAGACATCATTGATATTCATTAAGACTCAAACTAAATACCCGCTGTAACATTTACAGTACCTAGATAAGCTTGGCTCTCCATTTTAAATTTTCAAACTCCTGTCTAACATGATTTCCCATTTCCCCTGTTTTCAGAGGGTTGGAAAAGCCAGTGGAGCACAGTAATTACACATAGAATTACCGTAACCAATTCATTTGCAACTATTTATACATGCATATGACAAAAGTGTTGCTTTCCATGTGTTCAAGACTAGATACAGAGGGAAGACTAAAGTCAAAATCTTTGCCCTCAAGGAATTCACACTTTAAGATATATCATTTCTAGTGAATATGATATTACTAGAGACATTTTGGAAAAAAATTGTTAAGAGGATTCAGAGGGAAGAGACCATAGCATTTGGGCAAGTGCATTTCAGACATAGAAAGCAGAGTTGCAGGTTGATTGGCCTGCCTGGAGCACAGATCTAGATAAGGATGTGAGAGGAGATGAGGCTGGGGAAATATATAGGGAATAGATGAGAAAGCAATTCATGTCCAAGGGCAGCTATACATGGGTTTTATTATCATTTTTTCAGTACTCAAACATCATTCTGGTGAAATCTGGAACAAAATGCATTGGACTAGGAGACTTTAGAGTTAGGAAAGTTTGCTAGGAAGCTACTGCAAAAGTCTGAACAAGAGATGAAGAGGGTCTAAGCTAATTCAATGTCAGTGAACCCCAAGAGTCAGTCTTCATGTTTCTTCCATTCTCCATGTATCCAGTGATTTATCCAAACTCAGAGATTTTGAGTTAGTTTTTAAAACTCCTTGATCTAAAAATAATCATGGAAATATACAAACATTAGATTCAAGGATATTCATTTGTAGTCTTGTCTATAATGGTGAAAAACTGAAAACAACTTAGTGTCCAAAAATAAGGTATTAGTTAAGTAAACTATGACACATCCATTGGAGGGCAGAGTCAAGTTGACGAACTAGGAGGACATGGAATTCATGTCTCCACACAACTAGGGCACCTACCAGGCACTGGTGGGGGACCAAGGACACCTAAGGGGATGGGAGGAACCCCCAGAGACCACTTGCGGAATCTTGGTTCCTAGGCCAGAGGTTGGGCCTGAGCTCCTGAGGTGGCAGCTCTGAGTCCAAACTGCTGGACTAACAGAGAACCACAGACCCCAGAGAATATTAATTGGAGTGAGGCCTCTTGGAGGTCCTTATCTCAGCACCAAGACCCGGCTCTATCCAACTGCCTGCAAATTCCAGTGTTGGACATCTCAGGACAAACAACCAGTAAGACAGGAATACAGCCCCACCCATCAAAAAAAAAAAAAAGAAAGAAACGACAAGAAAATATGTTACAGACAAAGGAGCAAGGTAAAAACCTACAAGACCAATAAATGAAGACGAAATAAGCAACCTACCTGAAAAAGAACTCAGAGTAATAAAGTAAAGATAATCCAAAATCTCAGAAACAGAATGGAGAAAATACAAGAAACATTTAACAAGTATCTAGAATAACTAAAGACCAAACAAACAGTGATGAACACAATAACTGAAATTAAAAATACTCTAGAAGGAATCAATAGCAGAATTACTGAGGCAGAAGAAAGGATAAGTGAGCTGCAAGATAAAACAGTGGAGATAACTGCCAGGGAGCAGAATAAAGAAAAAAGAATGAAAAGAATTGAGACCTCTGCCTCAGAGACCTCTAGGACAACATTAAATGCACCAACATTTGAATTATAGGGGTCCCAGAAGAAGAAGAGAAAAAGAAAGGGTCTGAGAAAATATTTGAAGAGATTATAGTCAAAAACTTCCCTAACATGGGAAAGGAAAGAGTCAATCAACTCCAGGAAGCACAGAGAGTCCCATACAGGATAAACCCAAAGAGAAACACACCGAGACACATATTAATCAAACTATCAAAAATTAAATACAAAGAAAAAATATTAAAAACAGCAAGGGAAAAGCAACAAATAACATACAAGGGAATCCCCATAAGGTTAACAGCTGATCTTTCAACAGAAACTCTGCAAGTGGAGGAGGAGCTTCAAGATGGCAGAAGAGTAAGACTCAGAGATCACCTTCCTCCTCACAAATACACCAGAAATACGTCTACATGTAGAACAACTCCTACTGAACACCTACTGAATGCTGGCAGAAGACCTCAGACCTCCCAAAAGGCAAGAAACCCTCCACGTACCTGGGTAGGGCAAAAGAAAAAAGAAAAAACAGAGACAAAAGAATAGGGACAGGACCTGCACCACTGGGAGAGAGCCGTGAAGGAGGAAAGGTTTCCACACACTAGGAAGCCCCTTCGTGGGCGGAGACTGCGGGTGGCGGAGGGGGGAAGCTTCGGAGCCACAGAGGAGAGCGCAGCAACAGAGGTGCAGAGGGCAAAGTGGAGAGATTCCCGCACAGACAATTGGTGCCGACCAGCACTCACCAGCCCGAGAAGCTTGTCTGCTCACCCGCCAGGATGGGTTGGGGCTGGGAGCTGAGGCTCGGGCTTTGGAGGTTGGATCCCAGAGAGAGGACTGGGGTTGGCTGCGTGAACACAGCCTGAAGGGGGCTAGTGCCCCACAGCTAGCCAGGAGGGAGTCCGGGAAAAAGTCTGGAACTGCCGAACAGGCTAGAGACTTTTTCTTGCCTCTTTGTTTCCTGGTGCGCGAGGAGAGGGAATTAACGGTGCCACTTAAAGGAGCTCCAGAGACGGGTGCGAGCTGTGGCTATCAGCGCGGACCCCAGAGACGGGCATGAGACGCTAAGGCTGCTGCTGCCGCCACCAAGAAGCCTGTGTGCGAGCATAGGTCACTGTCCACACCCCCCTTACGGGGAGCCTGTGCAGCCCGCCACTGCCAGGGTCCCGGGATCCAGGGACAACTTCCCCAGGAGAACACATGGCCTGCCTCAGGCTGGTGCAGTGTCACACTGGCCTCTGCTGTACCCATCCCTCCCCATGGCCTGAGTGAGCCAGAGCCCCCTAATCAGCTGCTCCTTTAACCCTGTCCTGTCTGAGCGAAGACCAGATGCCCTCAGGCGACCTACATGCAGAGGCAGGGCCAAATCCAAAGCTGAATCCCAGCAGCTGTGCGAACAAAGAAGAGAAAGGGAAATCTCTCCCAGCAGCCTCAGAAGCAGCGGATTAAATCTCCACAATCAACTTGATGTACCCTGCATCTGTGGAATACCTGAAGAGACAACGAATCATCCCAAATTGAGGAGGTGGACTTTGGGAGCAAAGATATATATTTTTTTTTCCCTTTTTCTCTTTTTGTGAGTGTGTATGCATATGCTTCTGTGTGTGATTTTGTCTGTATAGCTTTGCTTTTACCATTTGTCCTGGGGTTCTGTCTGTCCGGTTTTGTTTGTTTGTTTGTTTTAGTATAGTTTTCAGTGCTTGTTATCATTGGTGGATTTTTTTTTTGGTTTGGTGGTTCTCTTCTTTCTTTCTTTTTAATTCAAACAAATTTTTAATACTTATTTTTTGTTTTTTATGTTAATAACTTTTTCATTTTATTTTAATTTATCTTTTTCTTTTTTTCTTTCTTTTTTTCTCCCTTTTATTCTGAGTGGTGTGGATGACAGGCTCTCAGTGCTCCAGCCAGGTGTCAGGGCAGTGCCTCTGAGCACAGACAGCCAAGTTCAGGACATTGGTCCACCAGAGACCTCCCAGCTCCACATAATATCAAATGGCAAAAATCTCCCAGAGATCTCCATCTCAACGACAAGACCCAGCTCCACTCAACAACCAGCAAGCTACAGTGCTGGACACCCTATGCCAAACAACAAGCAAGACAGCAACACAACCATACCCATTAGCAGAGAGGCTGCCTAAAATCATAATAAGGTCCCAGACACCCCAAAACACACTACCAGACATGGACCTGCCCACCAGAAAGACAAGATCCAGCCTCATCCACCAAATCACAGGCACTAGTTCCCTCCACCAGGAAGGCTACACAACCCACTGAACCAACCTTAGCCACTGAGGGCAGACACCAAAAACAATGGGAACCATGAATGTGCAGCCTGTGCAAAGGAGACACCAAACACAGTGGGTTAAGCAAAATGAGAAGACAGAGAAACACACAGCAGATGAAACAGCAAGGTAAAAACCCACCACACGTAACAAATGAGGAGGAAATAAGCAGTCTACCTGAAAAAGAATTCAGAATAATGATAGTAAAGATGATCCAAAATCTTGGAAATAGAATGGAGAAAATACAAGAAACGTTTAAAAAGGACCTAGAAGAACTAAACAGCAAACAAACAATCATGAACAATACAATAAATGAAATTAAAAATTCTGTAGAAGGAATCAGTAGCAGAAAAACTGAGGCAGAAGAACAGATAAGTGACCTGGAAGACAAAATAATGGAAATAACTACAGCAGAGCCGAATAAAGAAAACAGAATAAAAAGAATTCAGGACAGTCTCAGAGACCTCTGGGACAACATTAAACACACCAAAATTCGAATTATAGGGGTCCCAGAAGAAGAAGAGAAAAAGAAAGGGTCTGAGAAAATATTTGAAGAGATTATAGTTGAAAACTTCCCTAATATGGGTAAGGAAATAGTTAATAAAGTCCAGGAAGCACAGAGAGTCCCATACAGGATAAATCCAAGGAGAAACACGCCAAGACACATATTAATCAAACTATCAGAAATAAAGTACAAGGAAAAAATATTAAAAGTAGCAAGGGAAAAGCAACAAATAACATACAAGGGAATCCCCATAAGGTTAACAGCTGATCTTTCAGCAGAAACTCTGCAAGCCAGAAGGGAGTGGCAGGATATATTTAAAGTGATGAAAGAGAAAAACCTACAACCAAGATTACTCTACCCAGCAAGGATCTCATTCAGATTCGATGGAGAAATTAAAACCTTTACAGACAAGCAAAAGTTAAGGGAATTCAGTACCACCAAACCAGCTTTACAGCAAATGCTAAAGGAACTTCTCTAGGCAGGAAATACAAGAGAAGGAAAAGACCTACAATAACAAACCCAAAACAAGTAAGAAAATGGTAATAGAAACATACATATCGATAATTACCTTAAATGTAAATGGATTAAATGCTCCAACCAAAAGACGTAGACTGGCTGAATGGATACAAAAAGAAGACCTGTATATATGCTGTCTAGAAGAAACCCACTTCAGACCTAGGGGTACATACAGACTGATACATCCGTCCAATGGAGTGCTATATAGTGTTGGCAATTCGTGTGTAAATAAATTTGAAGACACAAAGACACAAATAAATATATTTGTGATATATTTAGTTAAATTAAAAGCAAGCCATAAAAGAATATGTAGACTAAAAAATCTAGATTTTTGTCATGCATATATATACATGCTTAAAACTTGAAGGACAGACACTTAAAATGTTATTAGCAATTACTCTTCATGTTGGTATTATAGGATATTTTTCTTTCTTGTATCTATATTTTTAATTTTCATGGTGACTATGCATTATTTTTGAATCTGAAAAAAGTTATTAAGGTAAGAATTTTAAGGGCTTGAGGAATGAAAAATGATCCCAACGTAGGTGACCACTGACTTTGCATATGTAACACTGCTACTGACTCTTCATCACTAACCAACTTTCCTAACCTTGCCTTCTTCAAATGTTTATCAGTGTATGCCATATAGCTGCCACACAGCCATGTGTGCATGGAGTGAAATAAGAATTATCACATGATCATTATTAATTACTATAATCATTCACATATTATGTTATATGCCAGTTATTAGGCTAGAAATGTGCATATATTTTTGCTTCTTTATCTTTTAAAATGTGAACAAATCCTGTGAGTTTTATTATTGTCCCCATTTGCAGATTAAGGAGTCTGAGGCTGAAAGAGCTTAGTGAAGTGCAAAGCATTGATTTTTTTTTTTTTTTTTTTTTGCGGTACACGGGCCTCTCGCTGTTGTGGCCTCTCCCGTTGCAGAGCACAGCCTCCGGACGCACAGGCTCCGCGGCCATGGCTCACGGGCCCAGCCGCTCCACGGCATGTGGGATCTTCCTGGACCGGGGCACGAATCCATGTACCCTGCATCGGCAGGCGGACTCTCAACCACTGCGCCACCAGGGAAGCCCCAGAGCATTGATTTAAACTCAGATTCCAAGGTCAATGCTCAAAGAACAATGTAACAAGTTCAATTTATTTTTTTAATGATTGTTTTGATTTTTATTTTTTAAAATAATGAAAGAAGGGTGTAGTAAATTTTACCTCATGCTGTACATATATAAAAGGTCAGATATCATTGTATGAATTAAAAAATATTTATTTAATCACTCAAAAGGGTCAGGAATGTTCTACCTAGTGAAACAGGTGCTTTCAAGTAAGGAAATCAATCATTTATCAAACCAAAAATTTTCTCTACATCGTAAGATTTTTCTTTTTACTTTAGAGTGAAATTTGTTTTTCATCTTCCTGGGCCTGGGCCTGGTATCTTTTATACTTAATACATGTCTTGCCTACAGGATTTCCTTTGGGAAATTTTATTATAGATGGTCACAATACCTATTCATTTATTTCAGCTTCTAGAAATTAGTAATACTGCATTTATGTCACCATTTAACTTTCCAAGAGCTTTGAATTTGTCACAATTTAACTTAGCACTCCATATCCTCCTCTTTTTTTTTTCTCTTTTTTTTCTCTTTTTTTAATTTGCCCTCTCATCTGTCAAGAGATCCAGGATAGGGGTTAGCACTATACATAATTTATTTGAAGGTAAAGAGATGGAAGGAAACAGCAAACCATTCATTAATTCCATTACCCTTAGAACTTAAAAATCATAGAATCTGGAGTTTCAAAGAACTGTGGAGGGGCTTCCCTGGTGGCACAGTGGTTGAGAATCTGCCTGCTAATGCAGGGGACACGGGTTCAAGCCCTGGTCTGGGAAGATCCCACATGCCGCGGAGCAACTAGGCCCGTGAGCCACAGCTACTGAGCCTGCGCGTCTGGAGCCTGTGCTCTGCAACAAGAGAGGCCGCGATAGTGAGAGGCCCGCGCACCACGATGAAGAGTGGCCCCCGCTCGCCACAACTAGAGAAAGCCCTCGCACAGAAACGAAGACCCAACGCAGCCCTAAATAAATTAATTAATTAAGAAAAAAAATTCATAAAAAAAAAAAGAACTGTGGAGGCCAGTCAATCTATGCATAGTAAAGGAATTCCATCTCTGTATCTCGATGTTTTTCTTTTGTTATTCAAATGAGTTAGAGCTTCTTTTTCTTTTCTTTTTCTGTTGTCTTTATTAGAAATCTCCTAGAAAACTTAATATGTGGACAAATTTAATGAGCAAAACGAATTCAGAAAAATCAAGTAGGTGGGCAGGGGTCTTAAGCACACCATAACAATCAAGCCAAGATTATCAGGTTCGTGATCATTATGATTTTAATGCACAGGGAGGAACTGTTGGCCTGAAGGTCTCAGACTCACAACATTTCAGATCTGGAGAGGACTTCAATATTAAACTTCTTTCTTCTCATCATGTAGGATTAGATGTGTATACTGATAGACAGCTCTGAACAAATTATGCATATTTTTGACAGAACAAAAAAAATAAGACTGGAAAAGCTCTCAGAGAACTGTTCACCTTCATTCTGTACTAAATTGTTCTCATAATTTTTCGATGCATCTTTTTCCATTCCCGTTTCAAGTGCTTCGAGATAAGCAGCTGCCACCATTTCCCACTGAAATGTAGTTTCATAGCTCAGTAGTTTCAGAAGTACATCTTTCTGGACTCCAGGCAGAAGGATCAGTTTCATTTTGTTCTCTTACTCCCATTTCCTTTCTTTGTTGGGCACAAAATGAGGGGCCACACTTGAAGTCTCACTGTTCTTGGTGGCCAAGGTAGCGCAAAAAGCAGCCATATCTGAGGATTAGAGCCATGGTCACAATGCTGGAAACTGTAGCCTTTCTGCCTAAATCCAGCTTCTGAACTGCAGCATATTGTCCCAACTACCAGGAAAAGAAATGCCTAGTTTCTGAGATATTCCAGCACTCAACTGTTCTTGTATTTTTAGCTTGTGTTTTCTTTTCACCTCTTGGTCATTAGGAACAGCAAGGCAAAAACTGAACAATTTCAACAGATGTTTATATTCTCTTGCTGAAATGAATGTGTGGCCCTGGCCCATAATATTTATACATGTTTTCCTTTTTACTTAATTGTAATTAGCATGCTGTTTATTGCATTCCTTTTACCTTTCCTTAAGAATTTGCTTTTTCCTTCAATTGTTTGCATTGGTATCTTTTGAATTTCCTCCCTCTTATTTATTTTTTGGCATAAATAAAAATTGGTGCTACAGTGGGAGTGTGATAAAGCTTTTCATTATGTTCCCTTTTGTCCAACAGCAGTCATAGGTATAAAAAAATTCTAAACAGTTTGCCAGAGTTACGTAACAAAAAAAGAAGCAAAGTTTTTAATAAGACTTTGTGTTCTTAGTTTTCCGCATTCCGTTTTTATTAAAGGTCCAGATCTCCTTCTGTTATTTTTGTTGATTATTTTCTTTAAATCCTTTAGATTTTTTGTTCCCATCCCTTAGTTTAAATTTTCTCTTAATTTCTTACATCGGTTTTGTCTTCTTCTTGAGATGTCTTTCTGATTCTCACCTCACTTCTTACCATTTGGTTTATGGATACTGTGGAGAAGAAGTACGTTCTCTTAGTTAAGTAAAGTGGTATTTTTCTCCTCCAGATCATTAGTCAGGGATAGCTAGTTAAAAACCTAATATTCCCGTATTTATAAAACACATCCCTTCTCTAGATTGTTTAGTAAATAGTGTTAGAAACATGGATAACCTATTTGGGGAAAAAAAAAAACAAAACCTAGGTTATTCTTACCTTTACCATACCCCCAAATAAATTATAAATCGATTAAAAGATTAAGTTTTTAAAAAATATCTAAACTTCCAGGAGAAGAATTTCTATGGATTTTAAAGCAATGCAAGAAACCACAAAAGAAAAGATTGATACCTTTTCCTTTTTAGTTTAATATTTAATTTGTAGAATTTAATGTGTTTGACTAAATGTATATATACTTTTAAAAAAATCCTTAGTATTTTAAAGTAACAATAAGATGTATATATGCAATAGGGTCTGAAAAATAGTATCTTACTTATCATAGCAATCAATAATAAGTACATTAATGCCACAATATAAACATTAAGAAAGAGGATGAACAGACAGTTCTCAAAGGTAATGACCAATAAATGAACAATAGTCATTTGAAAGTGTTTATCCTCATCTATAACCAAAGAAATAAAAATTAAAACAATAAATCATTCCCAGTACTGCCTATAAAATCGCAAATTTGAAACGTCAATTTAAATGTTAGTGATGTTTATGAGACTGAGGGGTTTTAATTTCTTTTTTGAAACTCCTAAGCTTTATTAATTAATTAATTTATTTACTTTTGGCTGCATTGGGTCTTCATTGTTGTGAGCAGGCTTTCTCTAGTTGCAGCAAGCAGAGGCTACTCTTCGTTGCTTTGCGCGGGCTTCTCATTGCGGTGGCTTCTCTTGTTGTGGAGCACGGGCTCTGGGCACGGGCTTCAGTAGTTGTGGGACGCAGGCTCAGTAGTTGTGGCTCGCAGGCTCTAGAGCACAGGCACAGTAGTTGTAGCGCACGGGCTTAATTGGTCCATGGCATGTGGGATTGTCCCTGAGCAGGGCTCGAATCCATGTCCCCTGCATTGGCAGGCGGATTCTTAACCACTGCACCACCAGGGAAGTCCCTGAAACTCCTAAGTTTAAAATTTTCTACAATGAACATGTGTTACTTTTATAACAGAAAAATTAACACTTTAAAATATATGTGGGGCTTCCCTGGTGGCGCAGTGGTTGAGAGTCCGCCTGCCAATGCAGGGGACGCGGGTTCGTGCCCCGGTCCGGGAAGATCCCACATGCCGCAGAGCGGCTGGGCCCGTGAGCCATGGCTGCTGAGCCTGCGCGTCCGGAGCCTGTGCTCTGCAACGGGAGAGGCCACAACAGTGAGAGGCCCGCGTACCGCAAAAAAAAAAAAAATATATATATATATATATATATATATATATATATATATATGTGGATGTGTATTTAATCTCTTCTCTCCAACCCAAGACATGACTAAGAAGTGTACACCTTTTTAAGTGGATTCTACTGATTCTGTTTCCTAATTCCACTATATTTCAGTTGACCTAGATATTGGTTGTTCCTTGAAAATAAGAATTAACGAAAGCAGAGATTTTTCCAAGCTAATGACATCATATGGTAATATTTCATGGCCAGGATAAAAGAGCCCTCATGATAAGGGCTGTTTTGTGGAAAGTGTTTTCTGTAAGGTCAACAGCCTGTACCAGTTCGACTCCATAATTAAACTTTAAGACATTGTCTGAGGCATTGAGGTGAAGTGTTCTGGAATTGTTTAGGGTTCAGGGAAGATGGCTTTGCCATAATAAAAAGAAATTTTAAGAGAAAGAGGTTATCAAGAAGGGTGTGTTTTTCTTTAGTGACAAGCTATAGAATCTATCCATTGATTTCAAAACGTTAATCTCAGTGTAAAGAATTTTCGAGTTTTTGTGAAGATCTCTTAAAATGGATCTCTTAGAGAAGTAGAAGGTGAGAGTTATATAGGACTTTATTCATTATGACCCAAATTTATTAGTAGCCAGGCATCTTATTTAAAAGCAGTTTACTTAAACTATCTGGTTAATCCTTGTAATAATCCTCTGAAGTAGGTACACTGAATTATTCATTTCACAAAAGAGGAGGAAGTTGAGATGTAACAAGGCTAAATAGCCAGACCAAAGGTCCACCACAATGACATGAGAGAGGCAGGGTTTGAGCCCAGACAAGTATGCCTGTAAAGATTGAATTTGTACCTTGAATACTGCACTGTCTCCACATTATAATTCAGTAATCCTAACTTTTCCCCCAACAACTGACCCCAACTCTACATAGGGCACTGCACAGTCTAACATAATCTGCCCACCTTACCCTTGCTTTTGGGTGGCAAAGCAGAAGGAGCTTGGGTTCTATGTTCTAACTTGGATTGAATCTTTATTCTGCTATCATGTTCCTATTAGTTCTCTCTTCACCTGTGAAATGGGGGAAAATAATACCTCAGAGGGATGCTCTGAAGATTGAGATACCATATGTGGAAGTGCTTAGAACAGTGCTTGGCAAATAGTAGATGTTGAATAAATAATATTCGTTTCCTTCTTCCTTCCCTTGACAAACAAAAGTGGTTCTTCCTGACCAAGTCAGTTTGCATGAAAATGCTTCCAGGGCTCTCAGTTTATCACAGAATCCTTAGAAAATTTACTCATAAGATCAAAAAGACCTTAGACAGGGATCCCAGAGGCTTTTAATCCTCCAGGTTTTGGCAGAATATGCTGCAAGAAGCCAAAACAGAGGTTGATATAACTTGATGCTCTGAATTCTCTCTTTTCTGGATTCAGGAGGCTTTTTATACTCTTGTTTCTATGACTCTTGCTTCTCTTTCAACTCTCCTACATAACCCTGCCCCCTGGTTCCAAAATACATTTTACACAACCGAACTCTAGCTCAAACTGATGATACGAGATTTCTCAAAGACGCCTTATCATTTCCTGCTCCCACACTTTTTTTTTTTCCTGCCAGACTCTCTCTCTGAAATAACCATCTACTCAAAATTTATCTTTTATCTTCAAGACCCAACTCAATTCATCCTCATTCATACATCTGCTCCGACCACTCTGGACGGAAGAGACCTCACTTTCTACTAAACCATTGTAGCACTGAGTATCCCTCAGTTCACAGGTTTGTACATACTTTTGTATTTTAGGGCTGAAAAAGGACGGAATGGAATAGTGGTTTAAAATGGCATCTGATTAGCAGTCCCCTAAGCTGCTTCTCCCAGCTCCTTACTCAACTATCTAAGTAACCAGCAAAAGTCAAATTCTCACAAATACACTAAAATCTAAGACCAATAGGCAAACTATTATCAGAATTAGGAAGGAATTTCTGCAATTTAAAGGCCAAAAGAACTGGATTGAGTAACTTTAAAAACCACTTTCCCATTAAAAATAGATTAAAGGGCTTCCCTGGTGGCGCAATGGTTGAGAGTCCGCCTGCCGATGCAGGGGACACGGGTTCGAGCCCTGGTCCGGGAAGATCCCACATGCCGCAGATCGGCTAGGCCCGTGAGCCATGGCCGCTGAGCCTGCGCGTCCGGAGCCTGTGCTCCGCAACGAGAGAGGCCACAACAGTGAGAGGCCCGCGCAACGCAAAAAAAAAAAAAAAAAAAAGATTAAAATTCTTGGCCTGAGAGGAGAACCACGCTTTGCTCCTCCTCAGCTGTTTCCCCCCTACTCAGAAAGAAAGGAGCCCTGTCGGTCACCACCAGCAGCCACCAAAAAGAAAACATGGTGGGGGGCAACCGTCCCTCTTATCAGGTAGGTGATATTTTATGGGGTGTCTAAAATGCTATCCCCTAATCCCTAGTACAGTGATTCAAAAGAGTTAAAAATAATAATAGAAACTAGAAAAAGATTTTCAGGAACATGCCAAGAAAAAAAAAAGCAGGAATGTCAATATTAATTTTTTTTAAGTCAGATGTGAGGGGTGGAGGGAGGATGAATTGGATGAAAGTGGTCAAAATGTACAAACTTTCAGTTATAAGATAAATATGTACTACGGATGTAATGTACAACATGATGACTGTGGTTAACACTGCTATGTGGTATACAGTATTTGAAAGTGTTAAGAGAGTAGTTCCTAAGAGTTCTTATCACAGGAAAAAACTTTGTTTTTGGTATCTATATGAGGTGATGAATGTTAACTGAACTTAGTGCATAATCATTTTATAATATATGTAAGTCAAACACCTTAAACTTAACACAATGCCGTACGTCAATTGGGTCTCAATAAAACTGGGAAGCAAAAGTCAAATGTGAGGCCAAACATAAAATTGAGAAAGTATTTGATATTGATAAAATTTACAGTGAAGATATAATTATGAATCTCATCAAATAACGTAATGGCTGAATATATAAAGTAAAAGCTGTTAGAAATATAAGGGAAAATAACAAAAACAGTTACTGTGGAAGAATCACATACATATCTCAGGCTATGAGAAATCCAGTAGGAAAAAAATAGATTGGAATAATATCTTTAATAATATATCATAACATAATATATAAGGTGCTATATATGTACATATGTGCTTATATATGATATCTAGAGATATATGTCAATAGATACATAGATAGATAAACAAAGCAGCTGCCAGCAAAAGTATGTATGAAATATTTAGAAATTTTTTTATAGTATTTGTCTCAAAGAAAGAATCAAGAAATTCCAGTAATTAGAAATCCATTCACTGATTTCCATGTACTCTTACTAGACATTAATAAGGACAATAAATGGGCAAACACTTAGTTACCATTGAGTTAAAGCAAGAATTAAAACTACAATTACAAACCATTTAGAAATTAACAAAAATGACAACATTATATATCAAACTATAGAATGACACCAAAGCTACAACCAGAAGCAGATTCATAGGAGGAAAGAACTGATATGTTTTTGTTTACTGGGGTTTTTGTTGTATGTTCTAACAATTTTGCATTCCTTAAAATTAAGCTGTAGCCACTTCAGTATTTCCTGAGGTAGTGTTCCACACATGTAAAATACCATTCCAAGGAAATAATATGCTGGGCCTGGTATCTTCTTGTGTTCTCTCTACTCACATTTGTTTTGACCTGTATTTGCCGGTTCTCCATTACCTTGGGACACCAACCAGTTGGCACCATATTTGATCGCCTGATGCTCACTTCAGGCCCCTTTAAATTTAACATTTCTTTAAGTACAATTTCTGACTTTGACCCTCAGCATATGCTATTTTATAGTTAATTCTTGGTTCCACACAGCCAATATTACTAGTAAGAGGCACTCACACCTTCTTTCAGGACACAAGGAGCCTTTATATGTTGGAAGAACACCACCTTGCCTCCCAACAAGAGGAGGGAAATCACAGAGGAAGAATCAATTGTAATTTAGTACGAGGGTCTGTGGTCTTTATGGTCCCTGGTAAGTTTATCACAGAATTAAATAAATACATATATGCATATGCAATTACACACATAGACCTACATATACATTACATACATACATAAATGGAGGATGAAAAACCTATCTTTTAGGGATAAATCAGAAGTTATAAAAAATATATACATGGGGCTTCCCTGGTGGCGCAGTGGTTGAGAGTCCGCCTGCCAATGCAAGGGACACGGGTTCGTGCCCCGGTCCGGGAAGATCCCATATGCCGTGGAGCGGCGGGGCCCGTGGGACATGGCCGCTGAGCCTGCGTGTCCGGAGCCTGTGCTCCACAACGGGAGAGGCCACAACAGTGAGAGGCCCACGTACCAAAAAAAAAACAAAAAAAAAAACAAAAAAATATACATTTTAAGTTCTATTTCAAAGACAATCATTTGAACTAAAATAAAAAGATTATTTTTCTCCTGTGAGCTTCCTGTGTTCAATAAAATCATGGGTATGGTATATGGATATCAGAAGAATTAGGGTGGATATAGAATTTATATACTGGACTCTCAGATATACAGATAAATAAGGTAGGTTTGCGTTACATCTCATTCCTCAATTCAAATGCTGTGTTTACTTTTCCTAAATTTTTCACTTAATTTATTAGCCATGTTATTATTTCTGTAGCAACTATACCCCTTAATAAACTATAGTGCATTTTCTCAATTCAGAGTTATTTCCAACAACAAAACTGTCCGTTTCTTAAGAAACTATGAGTAGTTGCTATAGTCAATTATGGTACCATAAAAGAAGATATTGGGTCCTTATTTCTGTAATAGTTCTCACTGAATTATATGTATGTACAGAAAGACAAACTGATCTGCTCACAATAATTCATGCAGTATTTAAACCTAATAACATTTTTCTCCAATGTAGACGAGGGTCCAACGTATCTCTTACCCTGGACATGAGTAGCTTGGGGAATGTTGAACCCTTTGTGGCCACACCAACCCCACGGGAGAAGGTAGCAATGGAGTATCTGCAGTCAGCCAGCCGTATTCTCACAAGGTCACAGCTCAGGGACGTCGTGGCAAGTTCACATTTACTCCAAAGTGAATTCATGGTGAGCCTGCTGTTTATGATTCACTCTTCAGTAGGTATCTTGATATACTAGGCACTAGAGGCACATTCTAAAACGACACTGTCTTCCACTCAGGCAGCTTACGGTAAAATGGTTACAGTTCAAAAGGTTAAGTGCAAGGATTTTAGATCCACCCTGCATCTCACCAACTATTGGTAAGTGTTCAAACTAGAATGTGAATTGCGGCAGAGTATTTAAGGGCTGGCCAGGCAAAGTGACAAGAAGGAGCTGAGCATTCCAGGATGAAGGAACAGCCTTGCTGTCACTGTTCAGGAAATTAAATTGTGCAGTTTGACAGGAGCATTGAAATTAAGGTGGGAAGTGACAGAAAATGAGTTTCAGATATAAAAGAAATCCAAGTCTTAATACATATTTAAGGGTTTGGACTTATCTTGTGTTTTAAAAAGATCACTATCTGCAGTAGAGTCAGCATTAGAAAGAGGTATTTTGGAGACTGTAGACATAATCCTGTGGAGCTGTGATGGTGGTCAAAACTAAAATAGTAGCAGTGAAAATTTGGGAGGGGGGCTTCACTGGTGGTGCAGTGGTTGAGAGTCCGCCTGCCGATGCAGGGGACACGGGTTCGTGCCCCGGTCTGGGAAGATCCCACATGCCACGGAGCGGCTGGGCCCGTGAGCCATGGGCGCTGAGCCTGCGCGTCCGGAACCTGTGCTCCGCAACGGGAGAGGCCACGACAGTGAGAGGCCCACGTACTGGAAAAAAAAAAAAAAAAAAAAATTTGGGAGGGTCTATAGGCACCTACAAGAAGTGGGCTTAATAGGCTAAGGCGGCCAAGGAAAAGTCAGGGATGACACCCCCACTTTTAGACTTGAGCAACAGCGTGCATGTATTGTCATTTAATGAAATAAGGAACACAAGAGGAAGACCCAATGTGAGCTAAAAATGATGGTGAGTTTCATTCAGCTAAAAATGATGCTGACCCATCGGTGTTGCTGGTGATAATGCATGAACACACATTTCAATCTAGAGAGCATGGAGACAGACTAGACCTTCTTAGGTCTCACTGTTGCCCAAGGGGAATATCCATTTTATAGAACCCCTTGCATCTTAAAGCAGTTGTACATTTAAGCCATAGCTGATGGGTATAATAAGTTGACGACTTCAGGGTCAGTTCAGGTGTTTGCAACCACCCTAATGACGAGAGACAACAATAGGTTAGATCTATCAGCTTCATCAACTATTATTAAAATACAAGCATGTTGTTTTAAAAATTAGACTTCATAGCATATCATCTTTTATGTATGAAAAAAAGGAGAACTGGGAGGAATAAAAGAACCAGTCAGTGATCACAGAAGTGGCCAAGGGTACACCTAGTATTCTTTTCTACAACCACAGATAGCTCTTTGTTCTATGAGATAAGCCCTTAACACAGTCTACTTCCCTGAGAGATGAGGCCAGCAAGGAATGCCGAGGAGAGAGATAATGCTGGAAGATGACAAATTGTCAGTGTGTGTCAGAAAACAGGAAAGATCGGGGAGGAATAAAGATATTCACGGCTTTGCTAAAACAGACTAACTTGTTGGAAATTCCCAAGCATGAACATGTGGTTTCTACTGAACATTCAACAATTTTGCTTATTTTGGTAACTTGGAACTGAGAACTTACAACATTTAGTTGGAGCAGAGAGTAGGAATAAATATCGTAAATACCTAAAATAATGCAAGCTTAGGAAACAATATTTTAAAAGTAAGCTACTCCTCTCACTGGACCGAGTCTTAAATTCACAGTAGTCAGGCTTTTCTTGAATTTTCAGATTGACTGAAAACAAGGACAATTTAAATAAATTTGCAGATAATTTCTTTCATTTCAATGAATATTAAGCTGTCAAGTTCTATTTTCTGTAGGAGAAAGTGTAGATAACAAAAATATTATTTTAGGGGATCTAGGGACAAAAGGTATTTTAATGCACATTGACCTTATCTAAGCAATCCTTTGCAGAATTTTAAGTTAGAAAACATACTATTTCATATAATCAACTCCTTAAATATTTGTTCAGACCCTTTTGAAAACGTTGGCTTTTTGTTTCCTTTGTCCCAGTCAGCATCAGACGCCCACCTTTTCTGTCTAACACACAGAGCAACTTCTGCTTTAATTGTTCCCTCCTCCATCATTCGACATATATTCTGACTTAATAAAAATATTTGTGTTCTTGTTAAGTGCGAGAGGACAGTGCCTAAATGCCCTTCACTACAAATGTTGCATTTACAACCACAAATGGAACAGTACAATTATAAACCATTTCTTCATCCAAAAAAATGCATCATATCATCGTCACTTAAATCAGCAAAAATGCCCTTTATATTTACCATTTGGGGAGGAAGGTTTTCATAATCCTAAAAGAGTCACAGTTATTGTTAAAAGAGAATCTATCATAATAAAATTTTTGGTACTGAATCTACACAAAGATAGGAAGAAATCTGAATACATTGTTTAAGAAAAAGCAATTTTTCAGCTGCCTGTTTATATATTTCCAGCAATTATGTCAGAACAGGATTCTTAAAACCTAACCAAAGTTTTCTATGTCTCTTTAAGAACTACATATCAAATAATAGTTTCTAACACACAAAGCCGTTTCTTGGAGTCAGCTTGTCAGGGTGCAGCTGATGTGTTTATGAAGGGAAGGGTGTTGGTCAACCAGAGGTGGTAGTCTGTTGTTTCATAAATGACTTTGAAGTGCAGTAGAGCTCTGGATCAGATGGCCCCCCGTGAAGATTTTCTTTGTGACAGCATTAAATACAGTATTTGATATCATTTATTTTTGCAGGAAATACCAATGAACTTTGTGGATCCCAAAGAAATTGACATTCCATGTCATGGAACTAAAAATCGCTATAAGACCATTTTGCCAAGTAAGTTTCTTCAATTAAATAGTTTGTGTTGTAAAGCGCAAGCCTTCCCCATCCACCCCTACCTCACCATTTCCCATCCTCACAACTTCCATATACACACCAAATTTGGAATTGCAAACACATCTCAAGACGTTAAAGTGGAATCGTTAAAGTGGAATTCCCTGGCGGTGCAGTGGTTAGGACTCTGTGCTTTCACTGCCAGGGCCCGGGTTCAATCCCTGGTCAGAGAACTAAGATCCCGCAAGTGGTGCAGCCAAAAAAAAAAAAAAAAAAAAAAAAAGACTAATAATCATTAAAGTGGTCTAAGGTTAATAACTTTATCTTGTATTACTCTTAAAATAATGGTCTGCTCATAATTTCAGTAGACACATGGTTCTAAAACTTTACTGTGGCACACATTATGGTCAAGTGACTTTCACTAAGGGTGTAAAACAATTCAGTGGGGAAAGGCTAGTCTTTTCAGTAAGTGATGCTGAAGCAACTCAGTAGCCACATGCAAAAAAAACTGAAGTTGGACCCTGCCCCACACAGCATACTAAAATTAATTCAAAATGGATCGGAGGCCTAACTGTAAGAGCTAAAGCTATAAAACTTTTCACATAAAACAGATGTAAATCTCATGACCTTGAATTAGTCAATGATTTCTTAGATATGACACCAAAAGTATAAGCAATGAAAGAAAAAAATAGGTAAATTGAACTTGAACAAAATTTCAAAGTTTTGTGCTTCGAAGGACACCATCAAGAAACTAAAAAGATGATAATGACACAAAATGGGAGAAAATATTTATAAATTATACATCTAATAAAAGACTTGTATCTATAATATATAAAGAACTCTTATAACGCAATTATAAAAAGACAAAGAGCCCAATTTTAAAATGAGCAAGGGACTTGAATAGACATTTCTCCATAAAAGATATACAAATGGCCAATGAGCATATGAAAAGATACTCAACACAATTAGGCATCAGGGAAGTCAAAACCAAAGTGAGATAACACTTCATAACCACATGATTATAATTTAAAAGACAATAGAAAGTGTTGGCAAGGATGTAGAGAAATTGGAACCTTCATACTTTGACGGTAGGGATGTAATATGGTACAACTACTGAGGAAACAGTCTGGTAGTTCCTCAAAAGGTAAAACCTAGACTGACTATATGACTCAGACTTTCTACTCCTAGGTATATGCACAAGAGAAATAAAAACATGTATCCACACAAAAGCTGTACACAAATATTTGTAACAGTATTATCTGTAATAGCCCAAAGAGTAGAAATAACGACAATATCCATCAACTGATGAATGGATAAATAAAATGTAGCGTATTCACACAACATAATATTATTCAGCAATAAAAAGTTATGAGGTACTGGACTTCCCTGGTGGCACAGTGGTTAAGAATCCACCTGCCACAGGAATAAAGACGCAGATGTAGAGAGTGGACTTGAGGACACGGGGAGGGGGAAGGGTAAGCTGGGACGAAGTGAGAGAGTGGCATGGACATATATACACTACCAAATGTAAAATAGATAGCTAGCGGGAAGCAGCTGCATGGCACAGGGAGATCAGCTCGGTGCTTTGTGACCACCTAAGAGGGGTGGGATAGGGAGGGTGGGAGGGAGACGCAAGAAGGAGGGGATATGGGGATATATGTATATGTATAGCTGATTCACTTTATTATACAGCAGAAACTAACGCACCATTGTAAAGCAATTACATTCCAATAAAGATGCTAAAAAAAAAAAGAATCCTCCTGCCAATGAAGCGGGCACGGGTTAGAGCCCTGGTCCAGGGAAGATCCCGCATGCCGCGGAGCAACTAAGCCCGTGTGCCACAGCTACTGAGTTTGTGCTCTAGAGCCACAAATACTGAGCCCTCGTGCCACAACTACTGAAGCCCGAGTGCCTAGAGCCCATGCCCCACAACTAGAGAAGCCACCGCAAAGAGAAGCCCGTGCACCACAACGAAGAGTAGACCCGGTTGCCATAACAAGAGAAAGCCCGCGTGCAGCAATGAAGACCCAATGCGGCCAAAAAATAAATAAAATTAATTAATTAATTATTTTTTTAAAGTAATGAGGTACTTTTTTTTATGAGGTACCTCTTTTTTTAAAGAAGCCATCACAAATGAACTAATACTGCATAATGCCATTTATATGAAGTGTCCGGTTAGGCAAATCTGTAGACATAGAAACTACAGTTGTTGCCTAGTGGTGAGAGGCATGAGAAATGACTACTAAAGGGTATGAGTTTTTTTGGGAGATAATTAAAATGCCATCCCTGCTAGAAACATTCTATATACTATCTTGTATCCTTACAGAAGAGTCTAGTAGCTATAGGGCTGCCTCCAGAGCCAATCTGCTGGGGTTCATATCCAGCTGCACCACTTACTGTATGGCCGTGGGTAAATGTCTTAACTTCATCTGTGAAATGGGAGTAGTAGTAGCCACCTCACAGGGTTGTTGTAGAGCCCAGTGCTTTGCACATGATAAAGTGCTCAGTGTTAGCTATTCTCATCATAACTCAGAAAGATATTATTGTTCCTTTCTTACAGAGGAGGAAAGTGAGGCTTATAGATATTAAAGAAGCAAGATTCAAATCCAAACACATCTGCCCCCATGCTTTCCACCACTGATAGCTGCACAACTCTGTGGATTAAACAAATAAAAATAAATTATGTGATGGCACATTTTAAACGAGTGAGTTGTATAGTATATGAATTATATCTCAAAAAAGCTGTTACCAAAAGACTTCATTGTGCATAACAATCACCTAGAGTCCTTGTTAAAAATCCAGTCCTGTGCCCCACCCTGGGGATTCTGTTTAAGTGGGTTCTGTTGGGCCCAGGAATCTGTACTTCTAGCAAACACCCAGCTGATTCTGATACAGGTGATAGCAGGACCACACTTTGAGAAACACTTTTAGACTATGTTAAAACTAAATTTAACTCCATGAAATTTATCGATGTCAAGCAGTGAGCTAGATGCCCGGAACCAGTAAGGAATAAGGAGCAGCATATAAGATCAAGGAGGTCACAGACCAGAGGAGAGACATGTAAATAAGTAATTATGTTCAGTGTAAGAGCCTGAATAGAGATCTTGCCTAACCGGTGTAGGAGGACTGAGTAATTCTGCCTAGAAAGGCAAAAATACTTTGGAGAAGAAGCAATATTGTCAATCACTAAACAAAGATATAGTTGGGATTTGGGCAAAAATCCATAAACATCTCAAGGCAATAGCTCTGGAAAGATGGAGCCACGAAGATTTGTTTTAGAGTATTGACATTGAAATAGTAGAGTATTCATAATTCAGTTCATTAATTCACTCATAAAACACCAAATTCTTCATATTTATAGTAATAGAGCAAGAATTACTGTTAATAGTGTCCTTGGGCTTCCCCTTCTGTTGGAGTTGTTTCGGAAACACATTGTAACAGTTACTCCACTGTAACATATTTTTAATTGGTCTGTATAGTTAAACCTATTTACCTAAGATATAGTCACTGTTGAAAGATATTTTATAACTATAATTGGCTGAAGGGGATGAAAGTGCTGTGTGTTACAACTGGTCTCTCTCTCTCTCTCTCCCCCCCCCACCCCGCCCCACTGCCCCCCACCCCCGACCTCTCTCTCTCAGGACTTTTCATCTGAAATTTACCAACCATAAGTAATTAGGGCATATACATGTATTGCCAGTATTATACTTAACCACCTAATCTCAGAAGGATTTGGAAATTATTAGGACTATTTTAAAGTTCAGCCTTCTCTGTTTCCTGCCAGATGCTATCAGACAACTGCTTCACAGTCCTGTGTCAGCTTTTCCATTCCCAGAACTGGGTGGGTCGCTTGAACCAGGGCACCTGTGCTGACAACTGATGTTGCAAATAACAGATTTTCTGTTGAAAATGTCTATAGCCTGAATACCCCACCCACCCCCTGTTGCACAGAATATAATCTAGTAAATATAGCTTGGACAAGCCACATCACTGGCTGGAAAATCATCAGAAAAGACTGGAATGAATATGAAAAGCTGCTCTTTACGGTTTATTTTAGACTGTAATATGGCGTAAATTTGAAACATTACATAAAATAATAATCTTAAAATGATTAATATTTTAAATATTACAATTGTTTTTATTGTTTTAGCCTACAATAAACTCTCAAGTTTAAAAGCTTCCAGCTTGTACATATTAGTGAGTTTGTATAATTTGGAGGATGTTTTGCAGCAGAAATATGGATGGCCAAGAACCAATTAAATTGTAGCTTTTTTTCTAAGGACAGTGTCAGCCTGGCTCAGAACATTCTTAAGTCGTAGATTAAAGTGCTTAGGTCAAGTTTATATCAAATTACTTTACAATATAAACAAATATTTGTGATAAAAATTTATCTATGTCCTAAACACAAGAGCAATGGGAAAAAACTGATCATATATCAATGTGAAATTATTTGTATAACAAAGAAGTATAACAAGAAATTTTATGTATATTTTATCCATGCAGCCAATTTATTTATACAACTATAAAACAATATAAATCAAATTTTAAAACCCTATTTACTCTGACCATCATTTTATATTTAAAAATTTAAAGTCTAGTAATGTTTCCTACTTACATTATGTTTTCCATTTCACTGTATAAAGTGCCTAGAACAGAGTAAATATGCAAATAAGTGAACCACTCATTAAAGCAACGAGTTGTGTGACTCAGCAAAATACTGGAGTTTAGACTTGATTTCCTATCCTGGCAAAAACATTTACAATTTATGGAAAGATACTTAATCTTTCTGTGCCATCCTTTCTTTGTCCCTAAAAATAGTAATAGTGATACTACCCTGTAAGGCTATTGAAAGAATCAAATAAATGTATGAAAAATGGCTAGGAAAGTTCCAACTAATAGTAAACCCTCAGCTAATGTTAGTTTCTCCTTTCCTTCTCTACCTAACTGAATCCATCATTAACCCCAGAAACAATTCCAGAAAATAAGAACACTAACCTTGGAGAGAAACGTTTACAGTTTCAAAAACAGTATTGAAGAGCCCTGTTTTCTCTTATAATGTTCACATGCATGTTAAAAAGTGAATTTCACATAATCTATCACTGCATTGCCAAATTCAGCACTGTCCACTAAAACTCTCTACAATGATGGAAATATTCTGTATCTCCAGTGTGATAGCCGTTAGCTACATGTGGCAATGAGCACTTGAAGTACAGCTAGTGCACTCATGGAACTGACTTCTAAATTTTATTATATTTTAATTAACTAAATTTACCTACATGTGGCTAGTGGCTACCGTAATGGACAACACAGGCCTAGAGTCTTCTCTCTCTTCCAACAAATTTGAAGATGATTCCCAATCATCTTGAAGGTGTGGCCAGTCCCTGCTTTCCTTCCATTTCCCACTTATCTTAAATTCATCTCTGAAAACTATCCTATTCCTCTCATTCCTGCCTTTGCCCATCACTGGGAGTGACACACTTTTCCCTCATCTAATAGCTTCTTCTCTGACTTCAAACCTTAAACACATTTCCTCCTGGAGAGGAAATCTTCAACTCAGGATCCAGGTACCATTTTGTCTGTTAAAAAGAAGACTTAAGATTGCCAGAGGGTATTTTAAAGAGATCAAAGTGGGGAAATTTCATGTGTTCTCTACACCAAAACTTTATGTGTTCAATAATTTGTTGAGAGGAAAAAAGAAACAAGAAGGAGGGAAGAAGGTAGAGGAGAGGAAGGGAAGGAAGGGAGGGAGGAAGGGAGGAAAGGGATCTAAGGAGGAAGGGAGGGGAAAAAGGAATGAAAGAGGAAGAAAGCAAAGGAAGGAAAGAAGGAAATACTGAATAAAAAGGGAAGAGCAGAAGACAGGGAGGAAAAGTCATCAGTGCTCAATGTAATATTTGTAGTTATTATTGATACTGCCCAGATGAATCATAAATGGTATGCTAAGCATTTAACATATAATTCAGAAATACCAATTCTGAAAAAAATTATCATAGTGAATTTGACTAATATATAGACTTAAAATGTATCACATGAATAAACTTATAACAATAAAGATGAAAATAATAACTGATGATGACAAAATTTTGTTTTTTTATCCTTGACATTTTTATTAGACTAAAAACACTGAAAAGGCTTTGGTTGGAACCAAATTTATTTTCCCCTACTCCATCATATGTTGTATTCTTGTTTTTGTTTTTGTTTTTGTTTTAATATTTGGAAATCTCTGAAAACTTAGAAATACTATAAATTACCAATTTACAACATAAACTTAATTAAGCGTGACAGGACATCTGCTTCTAAGCAATTTTCGGGTTGAGTTCCCAGTAAATCATATATATCGTAGGCATTATAAAAACTGAAGGAAGTGGGCCTCTTTTCAAGTCTGAGTGGTTTAGGGCGTTTGTGGAAACTTTTAATAATCAGTGGATACTGAGAAGTAATGGAAGTTTTCCTGTCCCCTTTGCTATGAAAAGAAAAAAATTGAAAAAAAGCATTGTTTCAGCTCTTTCTAATCGAAATTAATTCTAATGTTAAACACTCTCTGAGCCACATACCAAATAGAAATCACAAAGGATACAAACGTTAATTAAAGACAGCCCTTGCTCTCAAGGGGCTCATCACAAACCATTGAGGGCAAGCAAACATTTAAGCACTTAAAATACAAGATGTTAAATTCTAAAATAAACCTCAGGCAGCCTGAGCAAAGAAGGGAATGCCTAATTCCACCAGGAGGACAAGGGAGGGCTTCCGAAAGGAGGTATTGCTTGAACTGAGCTCTGAAAAATGAGGAAGACTTTACCATGCAGAGACGGCAGGGAAACAATACCTGCAAAAACATAGACTCTGCAAGAACGTGGAGTATTTGAGAGATTTCCCTGGGCCCATATGACTAGAGCATGTACACGTAGAAAAGTGATTATTGATGAGGCTGTGGGAAAAGATAAAGACTTGTTGGACCCACTAAGGAGATTTCATCCCCTAGATCTGCACTGTCCAGTAGAGCAACCACCAGCCACATATGGCTAAGTAAATTTAAATGAATTGAAATTAAATAAAATGAAAACTTTAGTTCCTCAGTGTGTACTAGCCACATTTCAAGTACTCAATAGCCAACATGGCTAGTGGTCACAATTTTGGGCAACACAGATAAGGAACATTTCCATTATCACAGAAAGTTCTACTGGGCAATGCTGCTCTGGACTGTCGAACTGTCAATAAGTATTCATAATAAAATGAATGCAGTGGGCAAATAAGTTTATAAATAATACCTTCTTGGAAATTCACAGAGTATATTAGCATAATATAGACCCTGAGAAATTATGCAGTGAAAAGATTGTTGTTCAAGTTTGTTGAATTCAGTGTTTTCCATATTTATTTGATTACTGAACCCCCTTTTTAAGGATGATCTAATTTACAAGTTATATGACCTAATTCTGTATGTTATAAAAGAAATGATTTACAGATAACAGTTTGGGAAATACTGCTGTGGACAATTAGGAACCATGGATGGCATTTAGGCAAGGGAATGATGTGATCAGATTTTATTTTACAAAGACTGCCTTGCCAGCTATGAGAAGGATGGATGGGTAAAGAACAAGATTGAAGGCAGTTAGACCAGATGCGATGCTCAGGTCCTAGCCTAAGAAGAAAGCCTTGGGAAGAGGGAGGCAAGATAAATCCTAGCGAGTTTCAGAAAACCAAATGGACAGAACATGAATATGGAGACTAGTCCAACTAGTTTTCAAACATGGACTCAGGAGCTGTGGTAGCACACGCAACATAGAATAACACAGGGCTATCAGGAGCACGTGATCATGTGAAGTTTCACAAAGCTGTAGTATATCCAGAAGGAAATGAAAAAATGTAAAATGTGGTCTATAAGTGAGGAGAGTAGTCTGGTGTAAGATATATATTTGGGAGTCTGCAGGATATGGGTACAAAATCATGAGGATGAATCAATCACCCAACAAGGCAGTGTCAAGTGAGCATAGAAGAGGGTCAAGTTGAATCCTAGAATCAGCAACATTAAAGGAGGCAGACGAGGGACTTCCCTGGCGGTCCAGTGGTTAGGACTCCACGCTTCCACTGTAGGGGGCACGGGTTCAATCCCTGGTTGGGGAACTAAGATCCCATACGCTGTGCAGCACAGCCAATAAATAAACTAAAGGAGGCAGAAGAAATAAGCAAAGGATTGAAAAGAGACCATCTAATAGGTAGCAGGAAACCCAGAATGCTGTGACGCAGCATCCAAGGGAAGAGAAAACTCCATAAAAAGATATATGATCTGCAGTTTTTTAATTCTACACAGAGGACGTGAAAAAATAAATACCACCATTGGGTTTAGTAGCAAAAGTGTCACCAGCGGCAAGAGCAAGAGCCGTGTCTGCATAAGACTAGGGTTAGGATAGATTGGAGTGTACGCAAGAAGGATTGAAGTGTAGGTGAGGAGGTGGGCAAAATACACACTCAGACTTCACCTGTCGGGAGAAGAACAACAACAGAACAATTGCTAGAGAGGAATGCATAGAACTGACTTCTTAAAAAATGGAAGGAGCCATTTAAATCAATGCAATAGACATTTACTGAATGTCTATTACATATATAAGCACTGTGCTAGACACCAGGTCTTATACAGATCATGAAAAATCCCCATCCTGGCCTTCAAGAGGCTCAGAGTGTAACTGGGTTAAAGAAATCACAAAGGGATTATTTATGTAAATGTTGGTAAAAATCACCACCGTGGTTCACAAAGAGCCTTTCAACTCTTCTTGATGGAAAGTGATTTTAGAATTTAATACTGTAATAATCTATCCAATATCAGATATTTGTGATGTCAGTGAACAAACACATGGTAAAGACAGCGTCTTCCAAGTAATGAGAGGCGATTTGGACTGGACCAAGTGTTTGCTGTTGCGGAGGACAGAAGAGAGACTTGAGTAGGGAGATATGGTGCAAATTCCAAATGCAAAGAATAAGAAAAGGAGCGTAAATGAGAAATGGGGTCAAGAATCAGAAACCCACCAAAAATGGCGTAAAGCAGAAACTCATCATCTTGGGCTTATGGACAAGATCTGTGTCAGGACAAGGGGTAAAGATGGTCTCAAATGTCCCTCAATAAACACAGATCAAGAGACAGACACACATATTTTGGAGATTAATCCTTTGTCAGTTGCTTCATTTGCAAATATACAGCAGAAACTAACACACCACTGTAAAGCAATTATACTCCAATAAAGATGTTAAAAAAAAAGAGAGACAGACGCACAGCCACACCAACAAAAAACATTGACACATGCCAGATGGTCAGTATATAAGTGTGCTATGTACTGGTTATTGATGTTCTAAGAAACTTAAAAGAGTAAATCTGGTTAACACAGTCTTTCTTGTTTTCTTCATTAGATCCCCTCAGCAGAGTATGTTTAAGACCAAAAAATGTAACTAATTCTTTGAGCACCTACATTAATGCTAATTATATTAGGGTAAGTAAATAAATTTCTTTCTGATGAGCATTTCAATTTACTATTTAAAATTGTTAGTTGTTTTTTTTTTTCCCTCAGAGTTGGTTACTAGCAAGTTTGTTGCTTTTTTTTGCTTCCTTGGTCATAATCAACCTTGGTAGTGGGTCATTTATAGTAAGTCTTCCTTTCCTGTGTGTCTGTGGCTATAGTGCTCCCTCTGAGGTGCTCTGGGGAGGACTGAGATTTAGAAACCTCAGTACCATATGCTGTGCCTGACTTGCTGGGAGAACAACCCCAAGAATTGTGGTGCTAGAATCAATAAAGCTGCAAAAGTCTGTGTTGCTTTTGGATTATCAGAGCTATTTTGTTTTGAAGATCTTTCACCTAAACTTTCAGTGCAAGGCATGAACTTCAAAGCCAACATTTTTGTCTCCTTTCTCACACTAGGGCTACAGTGGCAAAGAGAAAGCGTTCATCGCCACTCAGGGCCCCATGATCAACACCGTGAATGATTTCTGGCAGATGGTTTGGCAGGAAGACAGTCCTGTGATTGTTATGATCACAAAACTCAAGGAAAAAAATGAGGTATGACCTTTACCCAAGTACGGAACATTATATTTTTTCTGTTGCTATAGAAGAGAGATTGTTTAAGGAAAATTGCCGTATACTTAATAACAGATTTAAGATGGAAACATTAAGACATTTAAAGGCTAGGCCACTTAATGCTTCCAAAAAATGGTAATTGGTGTTCTATGAATGACGACTTTCTTTCAGTTAAATCAATGTACTTGGCATACACGGATCACATTTGTACCCATGTATCTCTGTAAGGAAATGAGGGGCCATGAATTATCATTCTGATTTAGAGGCAGGGAAATAAAAAATTGTTCATTTACATCCCAAACAATTTTTGAGCACCTACTAACTGAGATACTATTTTAGTTGCTGGCAATATATTAGTAAACAAACACAAAGATTCCTGCCCTTGGTAGATTTTAGCTTTCTAGTTGGGGAGATACAAACAAAAAACATAATTTCATAAAAATATAGCATATTAGGGCTTCCCTGGTGGTGCAGTGGTTGGGAGTCTGCCTGCCGATGCAGGGGACACGGGTTTGTGCCCTGGTCCGGGAAGATCCCACATGCCACGGCACGGCTGGGCCCGTGAGCCATGGGCGCTGAGCCTGCGCGTCCGGAGCCTGTGCTCCGCAACGAGAGAGGTCACAACAGTGAGAGGCCCACGTACCACAAAAAAAAATAAAATAAAATAAAAATAAAGTTGTGTAATTCCTAAAGGGTGCTTTCCTAGGCACTGCTTACATTTCATGGCATCTTTTTTTTTCCTTTAACATCTCATGGCATCTTATTGAGATAAGTTCCAGTCTGATTTTAGTCAGCATTTGTGATTATTTGCTTGTCAAAATTACTATACCAGGGCCTCACCAGGACAATCAGAATTTAAGAAAACTGAACTTTCCTTTATACTCCTTTGGTGAGTTATAACCTTTGATTATACTATAACTCTGCTGCTAATCAAGAAAATTCAGGCTCACAAACATCAATTTAAAGTTTTTTAAAGTTTGTTGTTTTCTTCCATTTTTGCTGCAATAGATAAAGGATCTTTTTCTGAAATTTATCCTGGAAAAAAAGTACATTTTTTGGCCAGTAGATGAAGTTTTATACTACATTAACTATATGCTTACTAAATAAATGCATTTCTATGAATCTTATATGAAAGCCTGAGGTGGCATAATAAAAATAACCTAATATTCTCAGGTGTTTCACCCACTATCAATCTGTCAACATAATAAGCTACTGACAATTCCTGCACAGTTGTTTAATATCTGTGACAATTTACCTTCAAGGTAGGAAAATATTCTTCAAGTTTTAAAGGTGTACTGTCTGTGTATATACACCCATACATACATACATAGAACTTATGTAATATGGCAGACTAGATAATCTGAAAAACCAGTCATACTGGGTGAACTATGATACAGCATGCATAGCAGAGCTTGGGAGGAAAAAGGTAAATCAGTCAAAAACTGAATAAAAGGCATAAAACCAGAGAATTACAGGTTACTTGTGTTTTAATGACAATATAAGAACTGGAGACAAAGCCTTGGGCTTGTAGGAACCAGGACTTGGAACTGAGACCTTCCATGAAGTGAACACCTTCAAGGGCTAGGCCTTCAGTGAAAGGGTGAACCACAAAAATAAACCTACCTACCAAAATAGGATTATAAGAGGAAATGAATCCAGCGAAGTCTGGCCTTCTCGTGGGATCAATAAAGAGGTACTCTTGAGTATTCAGAATTCAAAACCCCGGAAACACCAAGTGTTAAATGATTAATATACATTAGTGATTCTTTTATTTATATAAATCATTTATAAACTAGTTTATATTCATTTAAGTAATAATATAAAAAGTAATACTGCATTGGTAATGCTCTTGTGGCACTTTACAAAAACAAAGGCAAAAACTTTCTGGATGCATGTACTCTCGGCATACACTACACAGAATTTCAAAAGAAAAAGCCCAGCCAAACATAAGCTCAGAAGTCAAAATTCTGAGACACACATGTAAATAAGCAACATAAGTAAAAAGCAGAAGAGGCCACAAATAGTGGAAAGAGACCCACAAGAAATTGAAATAATAGAGGCTGTTTTATAATTAAGCACACAAAATATAAAATTTAAAAACTTGACAAAAGAACAAGTTACTATCAAAAAAGACTAGGAAGGGCTTCCCTGGTGGTGCAGTGGTTGAGAGTCCGCCTGCCGATGCAGGGGACACGGGTTTGTGCCCTGGTCCGGGAAGATCCCACATGCCGCGAAGCGGCTGGGCCCATGGGCCATGGTCGCTGAGCCTGCGCATCCGGAGCCTATGCTCCGCAATGGGAGAGGCCACAGCAGTGAGAGGCCCGTGTACCGAGAAAAAAAAAAAACAACAACAACAAAAGACTAGGAAGATTTAAAAACAAACCAAAGAGTCCTAGAAATAAATATTATACAGACATTAAAATGAAAAAAAGAAACATCATGAGATAGTTTTATTAGCAAGCTGGACACAGCTGAATAAATAATTACTGGATTAAAAAATAGAACTAAGGAAATTACCTAGAAGATCAAAATGACCAAAAATATGAAAGAGAGTTTCAGACATATAGAGGACAGTATTTAGATGTCCAATATATGTCTAATGGATATTTTAGAAGATGAAAAAGGAGAATATTAAAAAAAGAAGTAATATTTGAGGAAATAATGGCTAAAGATTTTCCAAAACTGGTGAAAGACTTGAGCTCTCAGATTTGAAAAGCACAGTAAATTCTAGGCTGGATAAGTAAAAATAAATCCACAACTAGACACATCTGTGGAACTGAAAAACACTACAGAGACTATTTTAACAACCAGAGTGACTAACAATTGACTTCTCAATAGCCAAAAATCAGTAGAATAATACCCACAGAGGAACGAGAGAAAATCACAGACAACCCAGAACTCACACAGGATTTAGCAACATTTCCTAGATCTGAATAGACTGTACTACTCCTGCCCACTTTGGTTTGAATTACAATTTTCTGAATAGATTGTCACAATGTGTTTTCTCAAAGCACATTCATACCCTTATTAATTCTATTTCTTCTATTAAAAATAAAATCTTATAAAATCAACATAAAAAAAGCACTGTGATGTATGCAATTACATAAATATAAGTATGTAAATGTTTTGAAACAAGTTATATTTTCCACAGAAAACATTACTTTCTTTTTACATATTTATTAAGGATTAATATTTGGCAAAGCATATGTGAAACAATATCTAACAAGGATTAGCAAATAGGTTGTAGTAACTGTGTAAGATAAATTATAATTTTGGTGTCTTGAGCATTTCAATCCTCAAATTTTGTGATATATTTGTTTCCTTAGACAAAAAGTCAGAAATACACCAATAGTGCTTTAACTTGTTCTTGAATCAGGGTTTCATCAGGACAGAAGAAGCCAAGATTGATGGTTAGTGAGAAAGAATTCCCTAGAAGTTGAGTAGGATGTGACATATTTTAAAGAAGTCCAACAAAGATAGATTGAACACTTGGCAAATATGCCAAAGCCCCAACAGACAGTTATATTCTTCCCTTCTGTCCCCAAGACCAAAGTTGTGATTCTAAAAGAACTGCTGTATGAGATAAATATGTATTTCAAAGTGACACTGAGTTGATTTACTGATGATGCTCAGACATCTCCATTCTGAATGTGCGGAGGAATAGAGTCCATCTTGTTCTTTCTTTTTCAAGTGCATCATACTTGGAGTTAACCTGTTGGTACCATTCTCAGAATTCACGTTCTCCATAGGAGAGCCAAGTAGATCTTTTGAAAAGCCAGAATTTTTAAAAAATAATGGCCACATGCAGTGGTTGGGAGTCCGCCTGCCGATGTAGGGGACACGGGTTCGTGCCCCGGTCCGGGAAGATCCCACATGCCGGGGAGCGGCTGGGCCCATGAGCCATGGCCGCTGAGCCTGCGCGTCCGGAGCCTGTGCTCCGCAACGGGAGAGGCCACAACAGTGAGAGGCCCGCGTACCGCAAAAAGTAATAATAATAATAATGGCCACATAAAGGGTGATTGAGGTTTTTATTTTTCTCTTTGGCTGCATAATTCAGAAATTGAAGAGGTATTATTTTTTTCTTACCATTTTTAGCCTCTTGCCTTTTTAAATGTCTGGGATATATCTTCTGGAAATATCAAATAGATTATGTTACATGTTTTCTATGTGTAATTTGCTACATGTACTTTCCCGTGGCCAGTCATAATTCCAAATATTGCAGTAAAGATTTTGACTTCTGTTATTGTTGATTACCCATTAAATTAAAATAAAAATTCCTTTCCGTCCAGATTCTCTAAAGATGTAAATACAATACTATGGAGGATCTTTGATGTTTTACAGATCAAAATGATACTGAGAAGTCTGGCTCAAAAGAAATAGGCAGTAGACTTCACACTGCCAGGAAGATGCTGTTTACCAAAAATGTGCCAACTTTCAATTGTGTTAAGCGTCATTGTTTGGAACAGACAAAAATCATTTCCTCCAAAAATATGTGAAGGTGGAGTTATCTTTAGAAATTCCCAGGCTTTATATTTTCATGAACCTTTCTATTTTCTAATACATAAATAAAGGAATAAGTGAATAGTTGCCAGTTCTTATTCAATAATCCCAATATTCTCATAGTTACTTTATAAAATGAGAATAAAAAAGTTTTAAAATAGAGCTGAAGAATCAGTTATCTTCTATGGCAAGAAAGGAGAAGAGATTTTTATTGCTGGTAAATTTGATTTCTTCATTTAGATAAATCTCAAGAAGGGAATTCCTTTTGAAAGAAATAAAACATTGGAAACACAGTGTTCAAACTTTCAAGGTGAACTATTGCTTGACTAGAGAAGGCACAGTGGCCAAAATCTGCAAAGCTGGAGTTAGATCAATCTAAGCAGGACAGGAATCATTTGCATATTTCCAAAGTCCTCAGACTAGCTCAGACTTTCTCCTAGGAAAGAAGAGAAGCAGTATGAATGTTGGTCATAGTATACATACTGTGGAAGATATTTTCTACTGACTGCCATTTATTAAATATACGTAGTAAGCACAGTTAATTCTGTACATTTTCACTCTAACTCTACAAAGCACGATCTACTATCCCTATATTATGGATGAGAAACTTGAGGCTCAGAGCTTAAACCATTTGCCTACAGCCTCAAAGTAAGTGAGTGATAGAGTCCAAATTTTAGTACAGGTTTATTTGATTCCAAAGCTCATGTACTTAATCACTGCCCCAACATAATAAACGGGCCAAATAAGGGTACAAGACATTAGAAGACAAGGGACCCACTGTTGGCTTCAGGGAGCAGTAAGACACTGAATTTATCTTCAGGAAGTGAGGGAATTACTTGGTCATTTGGCCTAACAAAATACTTCTCTCAAATATTTAACACAGCCGTATTCTTTCTTAATATTTACATTTTTCATCTGGATTCAGCTATGTGACTTAAATACTTACAAACCCCATTTTGCCCATTGACCTATTCACACTTTGCAAGCAGTTTGACCTCAGAAAGTGAAATAAATAAATCGTGTTTTAAGTCTTCTCTGTTTTCATTCCCTTCCTTTCTCTCTCTGGTAAAATTATGGAAAGGATTTATTTTAATTACATTTCTTTGTCCATACAGCTCATATGGTGCCTTACAGTTTTTCAGTAGGGGCTGCAGAGTAAGTAAGTGCACCAGGGAACATAAACCAGGCAAAGCAACAGCACACAGAGGCAGACAAGACACCACATAGCATGCGTGAGTTGAGCCGTTTGATGTTGTCTGGGCATAGTAGAGAGTGAAGAGAGATAGGACGGGAATGTTAAATTTTGCTGACGAATATAGAGAATAAAAGAGGGTTCTGTATTCATTGTATATTCTGCTTTTAACATTATATTATGAGTGCTCTCCATGTCATTAGTAACTCATAAAAAACATGATTTTAAATGACTGCTAGAATTTCATTGTGTGCATGCTAAAACGTATGTAATCATTTCCTTATTAAGAGATATTTAAGTCATTTCCAATCTTTTTACCCACATCTTTGATTATTTAATTAATGTATATTTTTAGGTGTGAAATGACCTGGCTAAATGATGTGGACTTTTGAAAAAACGTATTCCCAACGACCTGGCTAAATGCTGTGGACTTTTGAAAAAACATGTTTTCCAGAAATATATCTAACTGTACCACATCTTTAGCATCTGGAATTCTCCAGCTAACCTTGAAGACATTCAGTACATTCCTCTTTATAAAACATCCAATGCTGTATTTGTGCACATTCATTCATTCATTTGACAGATATTTATCAACTGTCAACCGTCAAGCACCAGTGTAGGTGCTTGGATTATATCTTTATTGACAAAACAGACAAAGATCCCTCCTTTCATGGAGTTACAATCTAAAAGGGGAGACACAATACACAAGAAACAAAATTTTAAAATATTGTATACAGGTACAAAATGTTAGGTGCTATGGGGGGTGGAGAAAACAAACATATGGTAGAGTAAGAGAGATGGAAGACAGTTTGCAATGAGATAAGGAGGTCATTTTAAAATTTATAAATGGCAGCCTGTAAGAATTTTATGAATACAAAAGAAGATAAGCAATGACTTCATTGAGTCAAGCCACAGCTACTCTAGATATCTTTACTTAATTAAATACATCCAGAAAAGGTAGGGGGGTTTTTTGCAATATAAGTATTAATTATATCCCATGTTGACCTTAAGTTTCATGATAAAATCTGATGGGTATTCAGTTGGGAATGACTGGCTATTAAATATATAAATAACTTATACTTAAAAATAAAGTAGACCTCATTAAGCTGTACATTTGAAGAGAAAATAAATTTTTCTGATAAAACACTCGTAATTAAATGTTAATTATTCTATGTTATATTCTAAATGAATGAAATGAAAATACATCTTCTCAGCTATTTAAAGTTAGCTAAAAAAATTAGAGTTTAAGTTAGATAATCTAGAAAGTTCACCAAATATACATAGAAAGTCTAGAAACTGGGCTGTTTGATCTTCCAAATAACTAATATTTATTGAGCACTAACAATGTGCTTAGAAAGCAATCTTTACAATAAACGTATCTGTAAATCCCACTAAAAGAGGACACGGAGACACAGGGAGGTTAAGCAACCTGCCCAAGGGCAAACGGCTAGCAACCTGACTCCCAACTCCTCACCACTGTATACACCCTCCTCAAATCTTCTCCCTACTTAGGGTGGGAAGGGAGAAAGTTCCAGTCCAAGCAGTGATTGTGGCCAGAGAAAAGTGTGCGGGATTGCTTACAGTCCAGATTAAAATCTCTAACCGTTCTCTCCAGGAAGGAAAGAGGAGATGAACAAGGCATTTTGATTTGGTTTAAAGAAACAAAAAGTGTCAGATCTGCTCATTCAAAGTAGTGGACAAGGGGACCTCCCTGGTGGTCCGGGGTAAAGAATCCTCCTTACAATGCAAGGGACGTGGGTTCGATCCCTGGTCAGGGAACTAAGATCTCACGTGCCGCGGGGCAACTAAGCTCACGAGCCACAACTACTGAGCTTGCACGCCTCAACTAGAGTGAAGCCCACGCACCCCAAGGCAGTGTCCGTGCGCTGCAGCGAAAGATCACGCGTACCTCAACGAAGATCCAGCATGCCGCAACTAAGACCCGACACGGCCAAAATAAAGCAAAACAAACAAACAAAAAAAAACAAAGTAGTGGACAATTTGAAAGTGTGGATTGGAACTGTGATGGGGGAGTCATGCTGAAGTTAGAGGTCAGTCTTTGAAGTGTGGGGTGGACAAGAGGATTCACATTTTGTACCAAGAATGAAAATAAACGAGCAAAGTCCCATAATCAGAGTGTCTGTACAAACAAGGTCAGGGAGGGTAATTTGCAAGACAGTGGAGACCCACTGACTGGTATTCTGCTGTCCTGGAGGACCAGAATTAGATATTTGGTATCTAGAGAAGCACCCTGACCTAGCACTGCCCAGCAATGCCGAGCAGCCTAAGCTCATTTCCTGAAAGACCAGGGGCTTGACAGTTATGCTACCCAAGCAATTAAGAGTAGCCAGAAATTCAGAGGCTGACAGCCCCTAAGAAAAATTACTCACCTGTCCTTTCAAACATGCTTACATTCCAAATATAACTTGGCACCTTAATTTTTAATCTGCTAGGTTCTATTCAATTGCTGTAGCCTGCTTTACTTCTAACTATAGTTAGAAGCCTTCTTATTTGACACAGTTAATCCAAAAAAAAAAAAAAATAAGAGTGGAGACTCAAACACACAAAAAAACTCTAATGTTTTACTTTGTCTTAAAACAGGTACATTTGTTCATATTCACATTTGTTCATTATTTTATTATGGGACTGTCTTTTTTTATTTTTAATATTGGCTCTCGGTCATATAGTTTGTGTAAATCATGCCCTTTATACGTCATTGAAATGTCCCATTTAAGTTTCTTTGAAACGTGAGAGAACATAGAAAAATTTGTAAAGCAATATGAATGCAGAATCCTGTCTATATTTCCAAACTTTGCCCTTTTATAATGGTCTCACCTGTACCTGATTTGACCACAGTTTTCTTTACTGATTTACTTTTTTTCCCCAGCGAAAACCTAATTAACTTATGCAATTATTTCATAGAACAATTCTTTTTTTCTTTCCACCCTCATGTTTCATTGATTTATGTAAAGTTTCATTAAATTACTGGGCTCTAATAACAAGTACAACTGTCATTAAGAGGTTCGGATATAAATACCACTTGTTGAACATACAGCTCAGCAGATAGTGACAGACTTGCTGGACTTAGTAAGAGAGCGGACAGAGGGCTTTCAGTGTTCCACGAGCATCAGCATATTTCATAGAGGGAAGGGAGGGCATTGGTTATTGCTGTAAAAAGAAGTGTCGGTTATTAGTGCAGAAATCAAAGACAGAAACTTGAATGTATAAAGTGATATTTGCTCAGAGGGTCCTAGCCCCAAGAAGATGGTCCCAGAAAACCTTATGAAAACACCTGAGCTTCAGTTTTCTCAGCTGTAAAATGATAAAAAAAAATAATAATAACAACAATATCTACTCTCTGCTCTACCTAACGCAAATGATCGTGGAAGGGATTCAGTGATATAAGGTTGGTGAAGGTGCTTTTAATATTAAATTGCTGCACCTATGTTACTAATATTTAATTGGAACACTAAGAATTAGAGTAACCAAAACCATAATAATTTTAGACAATCTGACCCATTCTGTCTTATATGCAAATGTAACCCAAATGCAACTGAGTATCTTCTTTTTGTTTATTTAGAGCCACTTTCTATGTGATGATAGTCTTTAGCTCATAGAGCAAAATCTCTTTGATTTTAAGTGCATGGAATTTAAAAAGAAAGTAACTTAAAAATAGATTTTTTTTTTCAGGCAACTAAAATACTAGCTAGACCTGTTCCTTCTTTATACACAAATAGTCCTAATGTGGGTGTGAGAGGGATGGTCAAAGAAAAAAGATTATAAAAATATCAGTTTGCTTTGCATTGCGTTCTACTTTTGCTGTAAACCACTGATTATGAAACATTGGTTGATGTCCAGAATCCTTAGTTAGGGTTCACTAATTGCTTGTTTGCACAAGAGACACATGACCTTCTGGAAACCTCTTTGTCCTCCAAATTATGAATTCTTGGAATTAATAGATCATTTTACTGCAAGAATCAGCCCATCTAGCAGAAGAATAGTGATGATTTGGGGTTGCATACTGCTAGATAGCGTGCTATTTCGAATTACCTACAATTATTATGGTTTCACTATATTATCTGTAAGACAGCATTTTCCTTCCTTGCATTTTCCTTTTTTATATCATTGTTAGCACCACAATAAAGAAACCCTAAAAAGCTCTTCACAAAAATAATTTGAACACGAACTTGTGCTCTTAGAAACAACTACGTTTGCCACTCTCCCTCACTTCATATTCAAAAGCACCCACACTTCTCTGGTCTCTTTTTCTGCGTTCTCCTAAAAGGGGGAAAAAATGTATTCGGTGTGTAGAAATAAGCTATTGTATCTCAGAAAGGAGATGGGATGCTAATTAAGGGTTGTTTGAATGAACAAGTCACATTGCATTGTCTACTGGGAGCCCGCTGCCAATTTCATTTTTGGTAAAGAGTCAAGAAAAACATTCAAGAGGGCCCCGGCAAGCTTGGGAGAGAAGCGAGCAGCGCTTCCATTTATCAAGTAGGTGCAAAAGCCTGGATTGTATTGTTAAGAGTCAGGGTGCAGGCTGAGAGCTCCTGCCTCGCAGCTTTTCTTACCGGTTTCAAGAGCCACCTTCCCAAAGAGGGGCCTGCTCCTCAGACGTGATCTTGGACAATGGGGCCACGTATGCCAGACTGCTGGGCCACTGAATGCCACTTTCTTTGTTCAGTACCTTTTTCAAGATTCTTTGTCACTCTTCTTGGATTCATCCAGGAGGCATGGGTTTTAAGACACAAAATAGCTCGGGTCTTGCAGCGACATAATTGATGCTCCATTGAAAGAAACCAGGCAAATTGGTTAGTATGATTACCTTTAACAAACTGGGGGAATTTGAGACATTTGGCAACTCGTAAATGAGGAGGGAAAGAAATTGCTGTATTTTTAAAAGATTGCTTTTTTAAAAAAATTATTAAAATATAGTTATTTACAATGCTGTGTTAGTTTCAGGTGTACAGCAAAGTGATTCAGTTATACATATATATATACATATATATATGTATAATTCTTTTTTAGATTCTTTTCCGTTATAGGTTATTACAAGATTTTGAGTATAGTTCCCTGTGCTAAAGATTTCTTTTTTTAATGTTAATGTTATATTAGCCAGAGTAAGCCTTTAGCCTGATTGCTTGACAGTCTTGGGTGTGGGGTGGCGTGTAAATAGAGGTGAAAATGATTTACTTTGTTTGGAAAAGGACCAGAACGTAGAGGATGCAAATGTGTTTTTATTGTAGTGGATGAAAAACATTGATTCCACTAGGTGAAGTGACTTCCTTGTGGCTTTATCACATAGAGTACTTGGTACTTAGCATGATAGAGCCCCAGAGGTGTGTTTCTGATACTTTATGTGTCTTTTCCTTTAGTTCTGTAATTCTGTAATGTTTTTGCTGCTACTCTTTTAAATCTATAAGTACTTAATTTTTTTCAAGTTTGGTCACGTGCCTTTGACATAGATGTAAAGAAACAAGTGTCCTGAGGACCTCAAAGTCCCTGTTGAAGGCAAGAAGTGAAAGAATTTCTCTATAAATATGCATGTGTGTTTGAAAGAAAATCATGAATTCTATTTAAACAATATTTCTAAAATTAAATTGCTTCCCTGGGCACTGAAAATAAAATGTCAACTTTCACACTTTACATTCTTAGTCATTAAAATATGTGGCAAGAAATTAATAGCTCTTTTGCAGTTGTTTAAAAGGCAAAATAATAAATAATATGAGCTTATATGTATGCTTGAGTCTCATTTTATAGTTTTTTAAATAATGTAGCTTGGATATCATAAAAATAATATAGTATTTAATGCATGGTCTAATGCATATTTAAGTAATAATCTAATCACTTTAGATCAAAAACCCATTCCATAACTGAGTAGTTGTAAAATAACAATAATAATAATAACATCATGTTTTTAATGCCTACTGTATGCCTGGCTTTGTCTTAAGTGCTTTCCATGTATTAAATCTTGAGGAAACTGAGTCCAGAGAGATTAAGTGTCCTGTTTATGGATTCGCAGATAAATGGTAGCACCAAAATTTGGCCCCAGGCTCTCTGACTCCAAAGCTTGCACCTTAACCACCACATTATAGTTTCTTGCTCGCCATATAATTATTATTACTGCTATTAAACCCTTCAAAGAGGATCCATCATAAAAATTTTTTAAATAATTTTGCTATACATTTATTTCAATGGATCCCATAGACGAAAGGGTCATTGGTCCTAGAAAATATAATACCTTAGGTGTATTAATGGTCATTACATCTGCTTTACATACAAGGGAAACTGGATCCTGTGGCACCTAACACATCACAGATACTCTAATTAGAGACTTTTTTTGGATGAAGCAGGAAATGTGACTTGCCTCAATCCCTGTGGGAAAACATTCGTTTTAATCCTAGTCATCACAGGATAAACTCTAATATTTGGATCTTAGTTTCCTAATTCTTAATTCAGTTCTTAATTAGTCCTTAATTTCTCTATGGGGATTTGGAAAATTTCGCCTTAATTATTTTTTGGTGTGGGATTAATAGTGTTGGGCAGACATATGTAAAAATTGATATTTTATTTAAAAAGCATTGAGATATAATTTATACTACACTATACATACTATAAAGCTTACCCATTTAAAATGTATGGTTCAGTGGTTTTAGCTCATTTACAGAACTGTAAAAATTGATACTTGATTTTTTTAGATTAACTAAATAGAAAATTTTCAGATGCTTGAATAAAAAATACTCCAAGGCCAATGAAAACCATTAATATTTGCTTCTTTAATATTTGTTCTTCTTTCCCCTCCTCCAGAAATGTGTGCTTTACTGGCCAGAAAAGAGAGGAATATATGGGAAAGTCGAGGTTCTGGTTATCAATGTAAATGAATGTGATAACTACACCGTTCGAAACCTTGTCTTAAAGGTAAAACTGTGGAGCTGTAGCTATCTACAAAGTAGACGATGTTGGAGGATTACATTTCTACTTTGAAATTATTTATCCTAATAAGTAATGCAGATTCAATTTAAATAAATTAAATAATGTCAAGATCAAGCAGAAATTATAATCACTCCCTTAAGGATTTCTTTGTTATCGGCTACTATTAGTATGTGGAATTATTAAATTAATATAAGCAGCAATTAAGGAAATTCACTAAGTGGGAGGCTCAGGTCTTCTACTCTGCATAAATATGACGTCTCTGATTTAACCTTTTGAATGCCTTTAACTAAAGGCTTGTGCTAGAGACTGTACCATGATTTCTTTTTTTAATGTCCCTTTGGTCTAAGCAGATTTAAGTAAGGCCTGGAAACTGTGAAAGGGAAAATCTGCGCTTGTGGGAGGCAAGAAAAGCCTGAAGTGTTGATGAGATCTCCCAAAACCTGGAGTCACAGTCATTTATGGGGACTTTCCCGGACCACATTATGTCATAGAAAAGTTATTTAAATTTGGGGCAGCAGATGCTGAGGAATGTTGCCATGGTATTGTTTTTACTTCTGGAGAGCAATCATCCCAAAGATTCCAATTCTATCTAGAGCCTCATTACTGGGACAGAATCACCGCAGAGAGGAAGAGGGTAGATGCAGAGCCGTGAGGCATTTACTGAGACCTATTCAACACGGTGTTCTCAAGTGCCTCGTCCACACCAGGCCCCCCACTGGGTTTTGACGTGATGTGCATGGACCCTCACTCAAAGCATTTCTAATCTAGTGACCCCCCTTGTCGCTCCTTTACTACAGGAATTCCTCACTGCTGTGAAAAACTGGAATTTGGGATGAGTGTAGAATTATTAGAGAGACTGACTATAAAATTAAGCGTTCTTATACTGGTCAATATGTTTATAATAACGTCTCAGGAATGTTCAAAGAGCAGGAAACGCACTATATCCTGATTCTTTCTTGGCTATATCTTCATCTAACATCCATTATGTTTATTATAACACATTACAAACATATATTTAGCATATGTATGTTTTCTATATTAAATATATCTTAAACATATGTACTAAATACATATTTATCATTTAACAGAGCAAGGCTGTCAAACTTTGGCATCAGCATAGTTACAGTAAAGTTTTCTCAGGGTGAAAGAGTATTCTTCAAAAATCTCCTAGATTTTTTTTCCTCCTAGAAATCAGTTGCCAGCAAGATGGGAGTGATAGAAGGCATTCAGTATTGTGGTTTGGGTGACTTTTAGTTCCACAGGACAATGAAGCATCTGGTGGCTATTCCTATTTTCAGCAAGGAAGTCACACGCAACACGTGAAGCATTACTGGTACACCTCATGGCCCGATCACAAGACTCCAGCCAGTGCCCAGCCCCTTCTACAGCTCATGCTGGATGTGGAAGAAGACAGACTTGCCTCCGTGGGCCGAGGGCCTGTGATTGTCCACTGCAGGTACGGGATGAGCTGTCCTTTCTGCCTAAGCAGCTGTCCTTTGTAAAGTCATAGAGCAGGTGGAAGTTGGGTTTTACTTCCTGGTTCTGACTTGGCTGATAAATTAAATATGTATTGAAAATGATTAACTTCCTCATACTTGTGGCTTGACCGAGATGATACTTAACAGAAATGAAGTGACATCATTAGCATATTTTCAGCGAACAGTCACACAGTGGAGAAAATATCACTTCTAATTAATAGCTCAGGGAACAGGAGAACTTATTCACTCAGTCCTCTACCTTGAAACGTAGATGGATTCAATTAGTCTCATCAGTCTCACGTATGCTAGGAATGCCATATGGTTTTTTTAATTATCAACAGCCTTTTGTTGTTTCAAGATGGCCCCTGGACTTTACTAGGATTGTATCTTGATAACATTTATTATTATGTCAAATTTGGTGAAAACCAGTCAACTATTCTAAAAGTTACCTCATGAAAAACAGATGGAAATAAATTTATGAAATGGGAAGTGGGCAAGTGGTAATTCGCCAAAAGGAGAACAAAGTGCTGTTACCAGAACATGCGGTACTGGAGGCTGGGCCGACACAGTGACAGATGCCCGCAGTGGTTCCCTTCCCTAACGTCTAGCTTAAAGGTCTTCTCCTTTAAATTATACCTCTTCCCCCTGTTTTCCCGTTAGTGTGCCCAAACTAAAGCATATATTTTAAGTTTATTTATATAACTGGCCATTTATTCTCCATACTTTCTCCAAATAATTGGTGTTACTTTATTGACCCTCCTAAGTCTTGTAAGATAGTTTTTGATATTGTTAAGAAATAAAATATATTATTTTAGATTATAATTTTAGCCTTCTTTTGAACCTTTGTGGTTTAATTAAGGGTGAAATTGACTACATGTCTGTTTATCCAAAGTGTCATTATCTAGTTTCTAACATTAGGCCTCATCCTAAACTTAGCTTGGGGCTGAAGAAAATACCTAACTGGCCATACTTTAGGGCTGGAAGTGTCCCCCACCCAAAATCATAAAACAGTCAGGATGTCTAAAATGAACTTACCATTTCCCCTGTGAAACCAGCTCCCCTTCTGATTGCTATTTCTAAGAATGAGACCATCTTTTTTCCAGGCACTCAACATCAAATGTTGACAGTTATCTTTGGCCCTTCTCTCAATTCCAGCCTCCATATCTAATCAGTCACCAGATTGGCTTTCCCTTCAAAGCTTCTCCCATAATCATCACTTCCTGCCCAACCACCCAAGTTCAGGCCCTTATGACCTCACCCATGTATTTTAGAAGAAGTCGGCTAATTGCACATACACACCCCACTTCCCCATGCTCCACCCCTACTACAGCCTATTCTGTGCACTCCTCTTGGATGAGGTGCCTAAAATCCTCTTTCATCACATGGAGTCTACGCTCAACACTTCTCAAAGGCTTCCCATTCCCTAGAGCAGAAGTTCTCAACCTTGGATCTGTGGATTAGCTATGAGGGCCAGTGAACTTGAAATGACTTGAACAGATTTGAATACATGAAGTTAGGTGAATTTCCTGGGAGTGAAAACTCATTGTTTTCAACAAATTCTAAAAAAAAAAAAAAAGGAAGAAAAAAGACTACCATTCTTTTACCGGATGATGTCCAAACCTTTTAGCTTTCCATTTAAGATCCTTATAGGCCCCACTGTACCTTCCCAGTCTTATTTCCCACTGTTCCTCTAATGTAACTTTCTCTTTAAGCCAAACTAGCCTACTCATTGTCACTCTATTCTGCAGCAGTTCTTTCCTTTTACCATTCTCATCCATGGAACATTCTCTCTCCTTCATGATAACCCAAATGCCTGCCATTCACAGGGTATAGTTCAAGTCCTGTCTCTTTACTGAGACAAAGTCTCCATAGACACTTCAACTAAAAGGGACTCATTCCTCATCTGAATTCCTCTGCACCCACATTCAACAGGAAGTAAATGCCATGTAGGAGAAATAGTGCTACATGAGTGCCAAGAGGGGAATTATTCATTCAAACCATGAGGATTGAAAAAGCCTCTAAAAGTTGGAATAAAGTTGAACAGGATCTTGAAAAGAGGTCCAATATTTGTGGTTTTAAAAGTTGGTAGGAAGGGCATTTCTGACTGGAGAAATATCCATTAACACAAAAAGAAAAATTAGAAAATAGGAGTTTTTTGTAATGATTCAAATGAAAACAATGACGCAAAGGGTACAAAGTTGACAGCAAAAAGCTTGAAAGTTCGTCACAGTCATATTATGTAAGGGCCTGAATACCATGGAAGGGTGCTTAGACATTGTGCTGTGACCACTAGGAGCCATCTACAGTTTTTGAGTAGTGCGTAATATGATCCGGTCCCTGTTTTAGAAAGATGAACCTAGCAGCTGTGTATATCATGAATTAGCCCAGGAAGAGTCTTGAGCCTTGGAAACCATAATGAGATCATTGCTAATCATAAAGTAAGATTTCAAAAACGTGAGCACAGTTTATAGAAAGGAAAGCATGGATCACAACAGCTCCGCAGAGGTGGAAAATATAAGAATTGGTAACAGATTGGATGTGGGAGTTGAGAGAGGGGGAGATGTTGAAAATAGCTCCAAGATTTCTAGGCTGGAAAACTTGTGGCTGCCTGGTAATGCCATTGAGGAAAAAGATAATTAATTCTGTTTTAGATACACTGAATTTAGATACATTGAAATGCAGCAAGTGTAAAAAAGCAACAGCAAGAGTGCCAGCTAGGAGGTGGAATGCCAATCTAGAGTTTAGGAGAAACTTGGGGAATTTAAGTGTAGATCTGAGAGAAATTTACATTTGTGGTTGAAATTGCTGAGAGAGAGAGAGAGAGAGAGAGAAAGCTTGTTTGTTAAGTTGATGACTTACCGTCTGAAGGAGATTCATGAGTAAACCTTCCATGACAGGTAGTATGTCTGTTTAACTGTTACCTTGATAAAAAAAAAAAAAAAAAAAAAAAACTTGGAAATACGTGCTTCTAGCCACATCCTCTCTCCTTAACTGAATTGAATCTTCAGTTATTCACTAGCATCTTCCACATCAGTATATCCAAGACCAAAGTCCCCACTCTCTCCCTCAAATCAGCCCTCATTCCAGAATTCCCCCTTCCTCTCGACAAACGCTGCCAATTCTTCCAGTCCTCCAGGCAAGTCACCTTGGACTTCTTGCTTTTCTCACCGTTCAGCTCCACTCCTCCACACTCACATTTATGACGTGTATAAGTCTTTCCCCTCCTTGCTACTGCCCATACCTTACCTAATTTCAGGCCTTAATTCTTCTTTGTAGAACAACTAGTACCTTTTTCACTATTCTCTCCCCCCCACTACCTCCCTCCACCCCATTCATCCTACTGCTTAGACCTAAAGGGAAGAATTGCCGTTAAAGCACTCAGCACAGGGCCGGGTTTGTACACTCAGTACATGAGAGCTGTTGCTGCTGTAATTACTGTTATTAATCGCAATTGTTTCCAATTTTAAAAGTACCTTTTTATTTATTTATTTATTTTTTAATATCTCTAATACATTCTAATACATTAGCTTTTTCACTGCTACTACCCTAGTCCAAGTTTACCATCATTTTTCGCCTAGTCTACCCAATAGCATTCTTCATATCTCTTCTCCTTACATTCACATAAACCATTGCTCTCATTCCAGTCTGTCACCAAATAATCTTTTAAAATCAGAAATATAAATACATTACTCCCCTGCCTACAGTTTTTCCATGGCTTCTTAGTGTTCTTAAGGTAAAGCTCAGCGTTCTTAACAAGGACTCTGAGATACCATGTGATCTGCCTCTGTCCACTTCTCCAGCCTTTTCTCACACCCTTCTCTCCAGTACCCTTTATTCTTCACCTGTAGTGGGTATCATTTATTCTAAAAGTACCTTTTTAAAAGAATATATTTTACCTTCGCTATTTTTCCTGCACCTTTTAATGCGTTACCTTTTCTTCTCAGTGCAGGGATAGGCAGGACGGGGTGTTTTATTGCTACATCCATCGGCTGTCGACAGTTGAGAGAAGAAGGAGTTGTGGACGTGCTGAGCATCGTCTGCCAGCTGCGTGTGGACAGGTGAGTGTCGGGGGCAGAGGGTGAGAGACACTTCAGAGCAGCGGCATCGTCACAACCTAATCCAATCAGCCTGACTTTGTCAACACCACAGGCTCTGAAGTCCTAACTCTCTGTAGAGGTTTGTGTAAAATGCTTAGGAATGTACATTACATTAAAAAGCCATCGAAGAAACTGTTATTTGCAACACTCACCCTCGGGAGTCCAAAGCCAAGAGCTTATGCTTAACCCTTCCTTGTCTTTGCTGCAGGTTGTTTATGGTGGTAGCTGTTCCTTCTTAGTCTCACACCTCTGTTCCTCCATAGGGACGTTGCATTTTCATGGGACTTAAGTGAATCATTCACTTTAGGATCTTGATCCTTAAAAATGAGGCATATGTCATAATACCAAGAATCGTCTTTTTTTTCACTGTTCCTTTTTTAATTGCACAAAATGCAGATAACAAAATTTACCATCTTAACCATTTTTAAGAGTACAGTGCAGAGTGTTAAGTACATTCACATTGTCCTGCAACCTAATCCAGAACTCTTTTCATCTTGAAAAGCTCTGTACCCATTAAACAACAAGTACCCATTTCTTGTCAACCACTATTCACCTTCTCACTCTATGAGTTTGGCTACTCTAGGTGCCTCATGTAAGTGGAATCATGCAGTATTTGTCCTTGTGTTACTGGCTTCTTTCACTTAGCGTAATATCTTCAAGATTCATCCATACTGTAGCACGTGTCAGAATTTCCTTCCTTTTTAAAGCTAAATAATATTCCATTGTACGTATATACCATATTTGGTTTATCCATTCATGTGTCAATGGACACTTGGGTTGCTGCCACCTTTTGGCTGCTGGGAATAATGCTGCTATGAACATGGATGTACAAATAGCTATTTGAGGTTCTTTGGAGTTTATACCCAGAAATGAGATGGCTGCACCATATGGTAATATTTTAAACTTTTCAAGGAATACCATATTGGTTTCCACAGCAGCTGCACCATTTACAGTGCCACCAACAGTGTACAGGGGTTCCAACTTCTGTCTGTTTAGTTTTGTTTTTTGTAGTGGCCATCCTAATGGGCGTGAGTTGGAAGAGTCATGTTTATGTATAGATGGTTTGATCACCTTTGTGATGATGTCTGTTTATGCACTGAAAACAGAACAAACAAGTAATTTCTTTTCTTCCTTGCTCCGCAACTAAGCCTGGGGAAATGAACAGTTGAGTCAGTGACCGAGAACGTGCACAGGAGCTCATTGAGAGCAGGCACAGAGAGGAAGATGCTATATGGGCACATGAGCAGTGGACCTCCCTGCTCTGCAGTTTGCTGTGCTATCGTGGATGAAGAGTTGTTCTGAGAGCTGAGCTATGGTTTCTCTTCTTTCATTCGCACAGCGAATATTTATGAATCATCTCCTAAACGCAAGGCATTTTTCTGGATGCTGCACGTACTTAAAAGAGATGAGTGTGGCTCTGCTCTCCTAGAGTTTAGATGCTAACACAGAGAAGAGAAGAGATAATAAACAGCACAGAAATAAACAGGACAATTTCAGACAGAGATAAATGCTCTGAGGTAATAAAACAAGAGTCACAGGATCTGAGCCTCCTGGAATTTAGCCCTGTGACCTAGAGTTTCCTAAAAGTAAAACTACAAAAGTCACATTTCTAAGTCATGCAATAAATATTTGTTGAGCCCCTACTAGGTACTAGGTCCTAGAATTTCAATAGAGACAAAAGAATTGTTCAGAAAATTCAACGAGAAAATATATATAAAGCACTCAGAACAGAGTCTGACACACAGGAAGCCTTTCAATAAATGTTCACTTCGTTACTATCATCTTCATTATTATTAAAATCATCAGTGAAGTTTCTCCAGTCTCTAAAAACTAAACATTCAAATCTCCTTTCCAGATGAGGTTTTCCCTCCCCATCACTATCGTTCTTTGTTTCCTTTTAAATAGTAATTTCTAAGTCTTTGTCAGTGTATCTTCCCTCTATTTTTCTCTTAACTTTGGCTTATTAGAAGCTGTTTACCTTGATGATTAAGATTATGGACTCTGGAAATCTATTACCTGGCTTTGCATCCTGGCTCCCACCATTTCCTGGTTGTGTGGCCTTGGGCAAATTATAAGACTTCTCCATGCCTTGATTTTCTCATCTGGAAAATGGAAGTAATAATAGTATCTACTTCTTATGTTGTTATAAGGATTAAGAGATAATCTGTAAAATGGCTGGCACTTAAGCATGCAACCAAGGTTAGCCACAGTTATTATCAATAAATATAGCAAGAACCTGCACATGTATCTATAAATTGGAACTAATAATATATACGCCACAGGGTTGCAGTAACATTAAGAGGAGATTCTACCTGTGGAGTACTGAGTAGAACATTTAGTCTAGGTTTCTTACCCTCTCTCTACCCCCCTCCCCACTTCTGCCTTTCCATACCCCTCATGTAACTACTTCCAAAAATGTCTACTTTTTGTGCATAAGAAGATCAGCTTCAATTCTCTCTCCCCCTCCTCTTATAATTGCTGTCTTGGTTTCCTGAAACCCCCTTGCCTTCCATCCACTACTGCCCACCCCAACTGGAACAGGACCCATTTGCTTCACTTCAGACTCCGCGACCTACCTTCACCAAGAAGAGGGGACCTATGTCAGAGAGTGAGGGACAGTACCCAGTCAGTCTGGAGTTGCTCCTGTGGTGACCTTGATCTCTTCTGCTTTGTGCTTCGTAAACAAGGCTCCTGCATGGGACCCACATATCCCCCAGGGACTCCAGTTCATGTCCGTGCACCCACTTTCCTATTAGCTAGAGCCAGAGCTCCATGAATGCCAAAGACATAGATCTAAACAGACTCCAAGTTGATGTCCAACACCTGTTCTGACCCTATTTGGAACAACACCCTGAAAAAAAGGGGGGCCTTGGTTTGCTCATTGTTTGGGCTCTTGTTACTCTTAGATCTTGTCTATTCACCCTCCCATCTCCCTCCTCCCCCACTGGCTTCTATAGCCTGACCTCCACCTTGGTTTCCACTTCCCGGTCACATTACTCTGTCAAGTCTACCAAATTGTTCTCTAGCTTTGAAGAGAATCACAAATACATTTTTTTTTTACAAATACATTTTTAAAACCATATCACAATGCCTCCTCTATCGGCTCCTTCCTTCCTAAAGCAAATGGGCAGAAATTTGTAGCCTTGGCCTTCCATCACCACCAAGGTCTCCCACAAGGCTTGTCTTTTTACTCCTGATAGGATTTTCAAAACATATTCAACTTCTCTGCTGATCTAAAGCCTATGGATTCCCTACCCCCTGGATCTGAATTACCACCAATATGTGTCTTGATATCATTCTAACTGATTTATTCATCAAGATCCCTTCTACATAAATTCTGAGCCGCTGCTTCTGTTGTTTATGAAGCAGATCGTCTCCTTGAAACTTTCCTTGAAAAGTCTTTCCTTTGCCTTCCTTCCTTCACAGGATTAACAGATTTTCTTTTTCTTGTCTCTTCCTTCTGTTGTGCACTTCCTTAGTTATTATAAAAAGCAAAACAGAAAACTCCCTCCTTTCTTTGTCTCCATCCAACTTCTTTCCATCCTTCTTGCATCTTGCTTCATTTTTTCATTCTTTTCTTGTCATACTTCACTTTCAGAATTCCAGTTTGTAGACGACTGCTGCTGTCGACCATGGCTTTAACTCATATCGGTAAAGGGAAAAGTGGCCTCAGAAAATCTAAATGCCTGTCCTTCTGCTCTTGCAGCTTATTGTTATTCATCAGTTCTTCAAACCTTGCACCCAATCCTGGTCTCTGTGATGGTCCTTGCCTTCAATTTTGTCTTCAAAACATTCCAAAATGCACTGTTGACAGCAGAGGTTTATTTAATGATGGTCACTGCACCATGGTCTTCAAAGCACATGCCTCATTTAACTCCCAAAATGAACCCAAGAGTCAGAAAAGAGATATTCCTTGGCCTCACTTTTTTAAAATAAGGAAACAAAGAATTCAAGATAGCAAGTAACTTGCCCAATGTCACCTAGCTAAGAAAACTGGTGAAATAGACCTCTTTGGCATCTGGGACTTCTGATTTCTAACTCAAAAGGTATGACTGTTTTTGATAAAAGTAAACAATCTTTTGGAATATGTTTATTGAAGAATTGCTAGACAAAAACTTAGCTCTTTTTTCATTCTTTGCCGATAAAAAAATGCAATGACACTATAATTTTTAAAACAATGGTTAATATGAAGGAGAGCTGTTTCATGAATAAAGTGATATTGTCAGCAGTTGCCTTAAAAATATAATTTGAGGAACATGGAGAATTTGCCTCATCCCAAAATATCTATCTATGGAGGGTGCCTAAAATATCTGTGTGTAGTGAATGTTTAAAAGACTACTATTAGAGAGCCAACCTTTGGTTTAAAGAGCCATTCCTTTTTCAGGTTTCTTGAACCTACAGTTGAGAGGTGAGAGTGATACCTTATGTCTTCCTGGCTATTAACACTTTAAACAGGGTGATCTATCCTTTTCCAGTTAGGGTATGTTAGCTAGAGGGTATGTTAGCTAGAAAGTGTGTAACTCCACACATCGGGAAGACGTTCAGAACTGAGGTCTTGATGAAGAGGAATTGAAGAGAGGGCTCCAGAAGAGGCCCTGCCATTGAGGAGACTGATAGACAGCTCTGGGCATTGGGGAGGTGAGGGCAGAAGAGCTGCAAGACCGCTACCTGATTTGCAGAGCCCAGTGCAAAACGAAAATGTGGAGCCCCATTTTAAAAAATGATTAACTCTTTCAAGGTGGCAACAGCAAAGCATGAAGCCAATACGGGGTCCTTCTCAGCACAGGGAGATGGGGCTGGTGTGACTGAGCATGTCGAGTCCATGCAGTCGACCCTGTCGGGGGATGTTTTAGGATGGATGTTTGTAGATGGGTGTGACTGTGTCCTGTGGAACAGTCACCCACGATCTCTTCTCAGAGCAGTCCTCCTGAATCATGCATACGGTCATTCATTCAACAAACATTTACTAAACATGTACTGCTGAACATGCATCAGGCACCTGGGTAGAGCAAGTTGGATTCCTTAACAGACTTTTCCAGACTGTGTTTCTCAGGGCACATTTTAACGATTAATTACACTATGAGAACCCGCTAAGTGTCAGACTCTTAGCCTGTACTCAGGCAAAAAAATAATAATAATAAAATAAAATTTAAAAGCTTCTCAATTAATTTTGAGAAAAAGCTATATGCTATATTTCTTAGAACCCCTCTCCACTTGGATATTCACAAAAAGTATTAAAGCATTAAAGGATCTGAAGTGTCCCCCAGCATGGAAATCTATTACACTTCCTTGAAGGACTCTTTCACATTTATTTGACCACACAAAACTTTCCTCAGACACTATCTAAAAGGGAGGGAAAGAAGTTGTAAAATAATAAATATAAGCTATTCTTTCAAGAAGTTTGGTGGCGAAGAGAAGACTAGACATGGCATAGGAATTTGAGCCTGGGTGGAGACCATTAAAAAGGGGAAAGGAAAGGGTGGGACTAATTGGAAGCATCCAGCTGAGCATAATAAGGGCTACGAAAGACAGAGCCAATATATCAGAGGGCTAATATTTTGTACTCTGCAGGGTCCAAGCTCCATAGAGTTTTTCCTATCCTCCCGTACCCTCCTTAGCAATGGCCTCTGCCCACTAGTGATCCAAGGCTGCACACTGCATCTTTTTTATAGTTAACCCCCCACCACTTTTATATGCCTCCTCTGAGAAGTCCAGAGCCTGGCTCACAGCAAAGAAAAAGAAAGTGGTTTTGGTACTGGAAATGGCTTCCATGATTGATAAATCAACAGTTTGAGCATTGAGTAGGATCAAAGACCTTATCAAAAAAAAAAAAGAGAGAGAGAGAGAGAGAGAAAGAAAGAAGGAAGAAAGAAAGAAAGAAAAAATTACAATGCTCGATCATTGTTATTCAACATAACATAAACGGGTAATTTGTACTCAGATCACAAGCCTGCATTATAGCAATAAATTCAGATGGTCTGGTTTAGAGATGAGTGTGTTATGCTGAATGGATGTTTCCAGTGTAACAACAATGACAGAACCATTTAGTGGATTCCTCACTCTCTGGCAAGACATTATTTTTATTGGCTTTCAGGCAACTTCTATTAATAGATACTACAGTTCTCACTGCAGATTCATGAGTCTGTGATTCTCCTATTAATAATACTTTTGAGCATATTTTGAACTAAAATGGGATTTCTTTTTTCCAAATAGGAGTTCAGATTCAGTGCAGGGCACCCACAGGTGTTTTATTTAGAAGTGTGTTCATGGAGCATTCCTTCATTGCCATGATATTCATTTTTAATTAAAAGACGAAGGTAGTAGCAGGCAATTGGGACAGAGCACTGGCTGGTGGGAGTGGGGAGCAGGCAGCCACTAGAGAAAGAGGTGCCAGAGATTCCTGGACCAGATGTCAAGGATGTTGGTGCTAATCCTGGCTCTGACCCTATTTTCCAGTGTGACCACTTGTCACTCTAAGCCTCTGTGTCTACATATGGAGAAAGAGAAGTGGTGCATATCAGAAGCCTCCAACCTCATCTGGTCTGAGGACCCCTTTTCAAGAGTAAAATATTTCATGGACCCCAGCCTGATGGTTATACTTTGAATCCCATAATGCTTATAAATGAATCCTGTTTTATTATTTAGCCCTTCCATGGCTTGCTTAAATCTTCTCATCTTAAATATCACTAAATTATTGTGATGATACCACCTAATTAAGAATTCCAGTTGCTATTAAAGCTAAACCAACACTTTCATCATATTTAGAGGCTGCTACAAGAGATTCATTTAGGTTTGTGTATACTGTTTTCATGGTGTGAGATAGTGATGAAGGTCATTTACACATTGAGTCTGAGAGATGCACTTGTCCCTTTAAAAGTAATAATAATAATGCATAATAATAAAATGGCCCAGGATACTCAGAGACTGCCTCACATGCATACGGAGAATGACTAAGGAGCAAGGTGGGGACACCAGAAGACGTCTAGGCAGGGAGGCAAAGAACGTGTTCCATTGTAGGTTGACCTCAGGCAATCTTTTCCTCACTGTATTTCTTTTCATCCCACTCGACACCTCTGAACTCTGGAAGAACTTGAAAACAGAATTTGGGAAGTGAAACACATAAAATAATTTGTGATCCCAAAGCCTTTTTTTTTCTCCTCTTTCCCTTTTTTTTTCCTTCCCCAGAAACAGGAAACAATCTGTCTAATCCACCCTTTTGAGAGTCAGTAGTGAAATCTGCAGTTGTCTTTGTACATCCTTACCTTGGAGGCCTTAAATTGGAATGACATCCAAAGACCTTACTTGTGGCTTCCCAGACAGGATAGAAAAATGCTTCCAGTGTGCGTCATATCATTGTTTAAATGTTTTGATTAATCACTTTAGTTTGACGATTTTTTTTAACTATAACCACCTAAGAAGAGGAATATATATGCCACCAGTTTCCTAGGCTAACATGTGTCCATATTAGCAAAACTAGGTTAAAATAATTCCAAAGCTAAAATTTTCACCTCTTGGTATAATTTTTACCAACCTTTGTCTTACATTTAGCCATATCCTTCTGCAATCCCAACTAATCCCAGAGATTCCCCTTAATTAGTGAATTTCAACGATCTCATTTGAAGATCAGGGATTGAACATTTTGGTTTACTTATTTTCAGAACACTTGAAGGTAAAGCTTAGAAATTGGTTTGGATTTACTTGACATCACAGTTCTTGAGACCACAACAAGACGTCCTCTCGTAAAACAGATAAGGCCAACCGAATCTTCCAAGTGGTTGTCAGGACGACCTTTTCCTTCTTCTCAGCTAGGAGTCAATTGAGTGTTAACCTGGGTGTTCAGAAGAAGATTGGCTAGTTTTCAGGAAAAAAAAAAAATGGAACTCAAGGTATGCTAGTGCATTGAATTATCATCTGACTTGTGTTGGCTTTTATGCCCTACAAATACTTTGTAGAAAAAAGTATCTATATTCAAAACACCTGGTCAGAAACAATCAAAATGTTTCAGTTCTTCGTCCTTGAAATGACATGGTATATAGACACAGGGAAGATGTCTGTCTGAGACACCCCAAGTTCAGCCCCAGACGTTAGCCTTGTTTGACTCATGCCCAAGCTATCAGACCCATGAGGCACATTAACATCCACAACTTTTGTTCTAAATTTACTGCACCAAACTTTACCAAAAGAATTCCAGATTCAAAAATAATAAAAAGCCAAGGAGCGTAAGTTCCATTGTTAGCCCAGAAGTGAGTCACCGCTGCAGCATTTCTTCTGTCTACTGATTAGACCGGATACGCTCTGGGCGGTGCAGCAGGAAAGGCTTGTTGCTCTTTGTACGTGTGAGTTAATAGTCACAAAAGGTCACAATTTTAACATGTTAAAAACCAAATCTCTCTCCTGGGCATCTGGAGGGGGTTTTTTCAACACACCCTCCCAGTAGCGAAGGTGAAAAAACATATAGTTTTTTCTCTTCTAACCTGAGTTTACCCTCAGCTGACAAAGCTATGTGCTTTTCTGCAGAGCGTCCGAGAAGACACTGATCTTTTTGTTCGCCGGGGCTAAGGTGGCATGTGCTATCTGGCATTTCTGGAAGGGCAGGATATCTGAATCCTCTCTGGCCTGGCCATACACACCGTTCGTATTCTGTGGCCACAAAGAAACCAGAGCCTTGCACCCAACACCATTTCTGCAGTAAAAGAAGTGACTTTCTTCCAAAGCATGAAATGGGGCAGAATTAGGGTGAACAAATAATATGTCATCCAAACCCAGGCACTTCTGAGAGTGAAATGGGGCTTTATTAATAATTACACCATTGGGCTTCCCTGGTGGCGCAGTGGTTGAGAGTCCGCCTGCCGATGCAGGGGACACGGGTTCGTGCCCCAGTCCGGGAAGATCCCACATGCCGCGGAGCGGCTGGGCCCGTGAGCCATGGCCGCTGAGCCTGCGCGTCCGGAGCCTGTGCTCTGCAACAAGAGAGGCCACAACAGTGAGAGGCCCGTGTACCGCAAAAAAAAAATTACACCATTTACAGGAGTAAATCAGGACTGTCCCAAGCAAACCAGATGCATGATCACCCTAAGGGCTTATGTTAACTAAGCATTTACCAACAGAATAAGAAATAGAACACGTGGCATTTATTTAGTACTCTAAATGCCACTGTGCTAAGCATTTTATGGATTATCTCATTTAAACCTTGCAAAAAGTGAAACTTTATTAGGTAAACACCGTTTGCCAGGCCAGTGGTTTTTAAACTTTTTTTTAGTGAACAACAGGAAACAAAACATTGGGAAGGCAAAATCTTCTACAAAACACCAATATGGAAAACCATTAACAATAATTAATAAAAGAAAGAAGGAAAGGAAGGAAGGAAGGAAGGAAGAAAAGAGAAAGAAAGAAAGAAAGAAAGAAAGAAAGAAAGAAAGAAAGAAAGAAAGAAAGAAAGAAAGAAAGAAAGAAAGAAAGAAAGAAAGAAAGAAAGAAAGAAAGAAAGAAAGAAAAGAAAAGAAAAGAAAAGAAAAGAAGGAAGGAAGAAAGGAAGAAAGAAAGAAAGAGAGAAAGAAAAAGAAAAACTGTAAAAAGGAGAACTGCTGCCCTGGTCAAAACTGTGATTAGAAGCCAGTCCTAAAGGCCCACCCTCCTTCTCCACTACAGGCACCACTGTAGAACCCTGGGCTCCTGGGAATTCTGTGAATAGCCTTTGGCTAGACATTGATAGGCTCTGACTCATTTAATCCTCACAATCTTGATGAGGTTTGTCATTGATGTCATTTTATAGGTCAGGAAAACCCAGCTGGGAGGAACAAATGATTTGTTCAAAATCCTATAGCTGATAGGTTCAAAAGCAAGGATTCAAACTTGACTCTGTCAGACTCCAAGTCCACTTCTTGCCACTAGGTCATCTACCTCCACTGTAGGTGACTTCTAGGCTGGTTAATATTTAGAAACATATTGGGATCTTTCCATCTTGGCTTGCCCAACCTGAGCAATATGGCAGAGCTGTCCTCTGCCAGGTGTGCTCTTAGTTCTACAAGGTCCTCAGAGGACTCATCCCAGAGCCTTCCAACTAGTCCTGTTTGACCAGGTAGCACCAAAGAGTAATAGTAATAAAAACAGTTAGCACTATGGTACCTGCACGTGCTTAGCTATGTGCTAATAAACAGTTTAAATGGACTGTTCCATTTATAGTTCACAACAGTGCTATGAGGCAGGTACTCTTTGAATACCTCATCATGTTGCAGATGAGAGAACAGCACTGCAAAGATTATGTAATAAGGGTAAAGCAGCTAGTAAGTGGTGGTGACAGGATTTGTCTTGACAACAGTGTATGGTGCCTTTTAACCTCTTAACACACTTTGGTCCCTACTGGTAATGAACGTGATGCTTTGGCATTCTAAGTGCCTTTTCAAACTCACAGTGACTCTCACAGCTAACTGGGTTGCCTTGCCCTGCTTTTATATGACCTCACCCTTTTTTGATAATCTGATTGCTGTTTGGCAGTAGATATTGTAGCTTAATGCATTATACCCCCTGGGAAAAGATTTGTGCCCAAAGAGGATTCTCCAGTGAGAAGACAATGCTTTAATATAATGTACTAGGTAATGGTGGTGATGTCAGCGTGCTGCCCGACTGATGACAACTTTTCTCCACTGAAGCAGCATCTTGATCACCATGGAAATCTTTTAAAATCTTAACTTTGGTCAAGTTTAAACTATGATCTGTTGGAGGTCAAAGACTATTTAGTGCCTGCTCTTTAAAAGGGAGTTGGATAATGCCTTTTAAAGTAATAAAAAGAGCATCCCTGCTTCTTACCTTCGAAGACCAGCTTGCTTAGGAACTTACAGATCCAGGCCTCAGCAAGTCCATGGAGCCCTGTCTGACCTGAAAGGTACCTGCAGTCCAAGTCAGAGGTCTCCTGGAGGCTGAATCAGTACAGGGCTCTCTTGTGGGTTCATGATTAATCTTACGTTGTTTATTTATTCCATAAATGTATTTTGTATATAGGCACTATATTAGCTTCTTGAGTATTTTTCACTCTGGCCAGCCTAAAGAAGACTGTATTTGTCCCATAACAGAATAAAATCTGCAGGGTAATCCTAGAATTCAAGTTCTTACAAAGATCAACAGAGAATTCTACATACCAATATATTCAATTGGAAATTTAATATTTTAAAAGATGAGTGTAATGAGTTCCTGATTTTGAGTCAGCCTCCAGTTAATGCATTCTGGGATGTCCCTTGCCTTCTTTTAGTCTGGAGTTTATATGTTTTCGTATAACGTGAGACAGCATGGCCTGGGTAACTTACTTGACAGGTGTTTACTTAGGACTAGTAAGTGCTTTTCACTTTTGCAAATATGCAAAGACTATAACATCATGCCTGCTCTTAAAGGATCTAAAACCTAGTTAGACATAATTTTGGAATGGGATTAGACAGTATATCACACGATATCAAATTACTTATAATAAAGACCCTATCTTAGCCCTGTCTTTCTCTACTACCTTATAAATGACCGATAAAAAAACATAAGGCATGCTTGTTAACTATCTGGGAGACACCAATCTGGGGGTGAGAAATAGAGGCTAATATACTGAATGGTAGAAATAGTGATATCAGTAAATATCAGTAAATAAGAACTTTGTGCTGAAACCAACAAGTTGAAGTTAATAGGAATAAACAAAAAGTTCTGCATTTAGTTTGAAAAAACTCAGTAGCATAAGTACAGGATGGAAGAGAGCTGTAATTTTCACATTCAAAAAAATCCTGTGGACTTTTTCATTAACCCAAAGCTTCACTTACTATCCTAAAATGCTTGCAAAGCACCAGGCACTAGATAGGCACTGTGGGATCTTTCCACCCAGGGCACCTGTAGATGCAAACTCATTGGTCTATAACGTGGAGTTCAAGGGGGAAAATATTCCCACTGACTGGATCTCATTGGGAGTAGACACAACACTCTAAGAAGGTCATATTTGATAAAAACAGCCTGTAGAAAGGGGAGACTAGATTGGTGAGTGACAGGGAAACCAGCCTGCATAGAAATATTGAGTGACCACAGGATGTTTAGTCTAGAGAAGAAAAGATTACGGGACTTTGATGGTTGTTTTCCAGCATTTAGAGACTATTGTGTGACTATAAGAGGAACCTTAAGGTTTTTTGGGGTTATTTCAGTTGGACCAATGGGGCGGGTGAAAGTTAGAGAGGGGCAGATTCGTTCTGATGTCTTCAGAAGTTTCCCTGCCAACCTTGGCAAAGCCTGAGCACTCCAGCAGAAACTAGCTGACCATCTACCATGTAGACTGCTCCCTTTTGGAAAGACAACATTTTGTTGGCAGTTGGAATACATGATCTCAGAGGATCCCTCTGATGTCAATGCTCTCCCTTTTATTTTTCAAAACAAGTGGGAAGTAACTTAACTTTTCCTATACCTTCCTTAAGCCTTGAGACCCACAGGAATTTTGCTAGCCTACAACTAATGAGTTCATTTCCCCGTCTTCTCCAACTTCGCTGGCAGAAACAACATTGACTTAGTTAACAGAATGTCATAGTAAGTATCCTCCAAGCATTAAAATACACTGCTAACCTATCTGGGGTAAAATGGTAATTAAAACCTAGACTGTGCCTTCATTCATTCACCCGTTGGACATGTAAATACCAGTGTTCACCAGAACATACAATCAGGGGAAAATCTTGCCTCAGTGTGAAGTAAATGGTGGGAAGAAGTTCACAGACCAGAGTCCGTGAGATGGAGCACATATAAGGCTCCACATACCATCTGCAGCTCAAGGAGGGGGACTAATGAGCTGTGAGGATGCCAGAGGAAGGGAGGCACCTCTCAGCTCCCTGGAGCCGCCTCAATATTTACCGTGGCTGGATCTCCCAAGCTTCACAGTCAAAGCCAGCATATTCCAGACACCTGCTGTTTTTAGGTGTGCCCAGATGTCATCAGCTAAGAAGAGGAAAAGTCACCACATCCTCAGTTGGCCATTCCTGTTGTCAACTTAGGATCAAGGAACACTTTGGCCAGAAAGTTGCCTTCAGTACAACAAAATGTGCAGTTCTAGGGAAGAGGACCGATGAAATATTTCTGCCAGTAAGTTGCAGTCACCAAAAAACGTATATTTACCTTTTTATTTCTTGCCAAATACATCATTTGGGCATTATGTCGACCAATTTAGTGTCGTCTTGAAGGGTGAAGTGTTACTATCTTAATATCACTGCTTAGTTTAAAAGGGTGAAATCTTACTGCTTTAGTATCTTGTGAGCTTGTGTTTATAGAGGTGGGCAAGTAAACATAGGTACAAGCCCAGTTTTAGTTATTACCATTAACTAGAAATCACACTACAGTGAGGCAGTATATTTTGTTTTTTAAGTTGAAGAGCTCAAAGGCCTCAAAATAATTATTTTGAATGGTAACAACAGCCACTAGGAAGAACTAGCTAAAACATAAGTTTAAAATTGGTTGTAGCATTGGTTGTAGAGTTATGAAGATGATAAGACTTCAAATAGTTACTAATAGGGATGTAGTTATTCAGTGAGCAGAAAAAATATGTAACATTTACACAACTATCAGTAGCTTTGCCACGTAAAAGAACCATTATCAAAAAAACAAAATGCCATATAGCTATTTTATGTATAAAAGTATAACGAGAAGCATCATTACTTCTCATGAAGTCAGATACCTTCTACTAAGCTGAAACATAAGGTATTGGGCTTCCCTGGTGGCGCAGTGGTTTAGAGTCCGCCTGCCGATGCAGGGGACACGGGTTCGTGCCCCGGTCCGGGAAGATCCCACATGCCGCGGAGCGGCTGGGCCCGTGATCCCTGGCCGCTGAGCCTGCGCGTCTGGAGCCTGTGCCCTGCAACCGGAGAGGCCACGGCAGTGAGAGGCCCACGTACCGCAAAAAAAAAAAAACCATAAGGTATCTAGGGATGATAATGAAAATGACAAAGGGAAAAAAGCAAGAACCAATTCTCTTTCCAACTCATATAAGGACCCACCTGCTATTGTGGGTTTTTTTCATTAATTTTTATTGGGATATAGCTGTTTTACAATGTTGTGTTAGTTTCTACTGTACAGCAAAGTGAATCAGCTATACGTATACATACATCCCCTCGTTTTTGGAGTTCCTTCCCATTTAGGTCACCACAGTGCATTAAGTAGAGTTCCCCATGCTATACAGTATGTTCTCATTAGTTGTCTATTTTATACATAGTATCTGCTATTGTGTTTAGATACTCGGCACACCACCCCCAAAGGTTGCTTCCACATAACATACTCAGATAGACCATTCCAAGGTAGTTTTTTTACTCGTAGAAAGAGCAACATTTCACAGTTGAGTTTTGTTTAGTAAACCTACATCAATCAATTTTAATCCAAGTGCATAAATCTGTATAAAATGAATGATAAGGCACCCGAGAAGTAATACTAACACTCCAGATACATGAATTTATTTAACCCTCAAAACAATCCTATGAAATAGGTGCTGTTATTCTCCCACTTTAACAGAGGAGGAAACTGAGACACAAAGGGTTTTAAGGAACTTGGCCAAGATCACACAACTAAGATTTGGGATAGGAGGGATTTGAACTCAGTCTGGTTCCAAAGTCCAAGTACTTAACCATGAGGCTGTACTGCCTCTCCAGTGACAATATGTTGGTAAAATTAATCAAATGCCTACTGTGTACTAGGCACTGTGTTAATCCCTTTATATACATTAGCATATTAAATTTACCAGTTGGGTCATCTGGACGTAGGTAAGAGAGGTAACAAGAGAATCACCAGGCCACCTGTTATGTGTGTCTTTAGGCTAACACCTGCGTTTGGGTGTGGTCGCTGAGTTACTTGAGACTGTGGGACGTTAGCAATAAATTATTATATTATCTCTTCCTTGCAGGGGTGGAATGGTCCAAACCAGTGAGCAGTATGAATTTGTGCATCACGCTCTGTGCCTGTACGAGAGCAGACTTGCGGCAGAAACTGTCCAGTGATTCTCTGAAGACTTACCAGACCATCGCTCTCTAGGGGTGATTAGTCAATTACCCACTTGAGGCTGCTGGAGGGAGCTTCCTGCAGTGGAAGCAAAGAGAAGATGTGAAGCCAAGCTGGGGCATGGATTGTGGAAGATGGCAACATATTCAAGATTGCCAGCCTCTTGTGTATATGAATGCATTTGTAAGCATCCCCGAAATTATTTTGAAGGTCCTTTGCTGATGGAGGTATGATTGATTTCTCACACAGCTAAGGAGGATTTTGTTTTGTCTGTATTGACTATCTGCCACACAGAATATATGTATGAAATTTATGTCATCAGATGACGACTTGAAGAGCTGCTGAAGAAATTATTATTGTGTGTTTAGATGCTTTTATGTTTGCAAAAACTCTGTCTTGTGAATGGACTGTCAGCTGTTAAACTGTTCCTGTTTTAAGTGCTAATTCCTTTCTCAGTTACCAGAATCTTGCCGCTAAAGTTGTGATTGAAAATGGATTTTTAACAAATAAGTCCTTGTTTTTGAAAAAAAAAATCAGAAGCAGTAACTATTTTATATGGAAATGTGTCTTGAAAATATTATCTATTAAATGTGTATTCATCAGTACCTCGTACCAATCAATTACAGAGCACAATGATTGTCATTGGGTGTATATGTATTTACTCTCTACTATTGGGCATAGAGGTGGTTTCTGCTCCAGAATTCTACCCACTGTATTTCTACATTGTGAGTCATTTTACTTTCAAAGGGAAAAACAAATTTGTAGCAACTATGATGTGTTAAGAATTTTAAATACTTGTCTCTCTTTTACTAAGAAAGAATTTTTGAATATGCTGTCTACCTGAAATCTCTCTCCCAGCAAAAGGCAGATGCCTTTGGGAATGATGTAACCTGTCTCATTTCCAGAGGTTCTTTAAAAGGATGCTGCCATGGATATCCTTAAATCTCTGAAAGGATTTAATCCTCAAGAGACAAATAAAGCTTAAAAAAAAAAAAAAACTACACTCAGCAAACACTAGATGTTCTGCTCAAACATGAATTTTTAATGCAGCTAATGCATTTAATGTTGACTTTGTTTCCTACTGCCAATAAACTACTCTTAATACTAAATGTTGAGTAAGGCATGGACTTCTTTTTCCTATTTGAAGAGAGACCATTATCTTTTGGGGAAAGCCTGAAGTCGATAGTGGGATGGGTTTAATTTTAGTCTGCCTCTCCCCAGTGGAGATGGCTATTTCAAACTGTAGTATTGTCAACACTTGAGAGATAATGATCTAGAAGTGCTATCATTATGTGGTTTTCCTCGATAGGCTCCCAGCTATCACTATACAAACAGTACATGTTTATGTCTTTGTATCACTTGTCGCGGACTCTCATAAATTACACGATTTCTGTTTGTTCAGCAGAATCACATCACCTGAAGAGATGTAATGTAGGAACATTCAGTTACCTAAGATTACAATTCCTTTCTTCCTTCTTGAGCTTAAGTAGTCATGTGCCACAGGGATGGTAGAAGAAAATTTACAAGTTTTATTCTGCTCCTGAAGGCTGGAATATTTTCTACATAAAAAAAGAGAGGCGATCATAATCCCTTCTTTCTAAGGAAACAGAAAAGGACAACTGGTGTAAAACTTCCCCCAAACAATTCAATAGGAGGAAGTGCTCGTCACTGACTTTTCCCCCCACCATGAAGGCACATTTCCTTCCTAGTCTTTGCTTCTCTTATCTGGGAGATTTTTTTTTTCCTCCAAGCGAAGCATGAACAGTCGTTAAGTGGAAAATGGAGGCTGAATTTTACGTGGCGATTCTTACCTGCTTCATCTTCGGGAACTCAGGTGAGTGGGTCTGCCTCAGTTTCCTGAGGCATTTCTCCAACAGCCTGCAGTGGAGTCTCTGTCCTTTGAAAAGTGTCTGAAACAAGGCGGAAATGGAGCCGGGTCTCCATGGCAGTTTAGCCAAAGACAATGAGGAGGGGGAATAAAAGGAGCCTGCCATGCCCACACAGTTGAGATTTCTCTCCAAAAGAAAATAAATGGCCTTCTCTTGTGTCTTCCAAATGCCTCAGGCAGCTCCTGAAATGGCATCCTTACAGCAACCCTGAGGGGGGAAGAATGTATCATTATGTAACAGTCTGTGGCATCTCCATGCTTTTTCCCTGTCAGGCTCTAGTTTTGTTTCCTTTGTGTTAAAGAAAGAAAATATAAGAAATATGATTTAAAGGGGGTTGGGGAACTGTGGTGTGTTTTATTTGGAAGTTGTTATTTGGAACGTCTGAATATTTTCATGGGCGAGCTGAGAAAATTAAGTAAAAGCACCTTGAAAATGGTTTTTGAGCCTGAATATCTCGTTTTTTAATCCTGATGTTTAACAATTGGGTATTTAGTTTCCTTACATGGAGAAGAGGTGATTTTTTTAATCTATTAGCATTTGAAGGAAGACTGTAGATACTGTCACAAAATAGAGAAATGCTTCTCCCTAGGATTATAAAAAAATGAGTTTGTGATAATTAATACTTTCATTTGGTTGCTATTAGCTAGGAGGGTGTGCTAAGAGGAATGAGAAATTTTATTTGTGGATAAATATATCCAATTTTTAAAAATTATGTTCAAACTAGTCCATTTGTATACTAACACTTATTGCAATAGTAATTTAAGGTTTGGAAAAAGGGTTGCTTTTTTAGAGTGGGGGATGGAGGTGAGGTGGAAGGAGTGAAATGGTTAAAACAGGAACTGGGTTTTTTATAACTTTAACATATTTAATTATTTGGGCTAAAATATCGCACCATACTCTTTGGATGGTTTTGTTTCTTTTCCAAGCTTCCTTTCATTATTTCAATGGGGGTGTATTTTCTTCCCTAAGCCATGTGAAAGGAAAAGAAAGGGAGCTAAGTGTGACATTTTGACATTGTCTGCTTTGGGATTTTAAATCACACGTGTTGAATCTGGGAATAGTCACTTGAAATGATAGCAATTGCAAAAGATAAGTAAACCCCGTATTTTGACCTGGCTGATTTGCGGGTGGGTTGTTTTTGTTTCCTGGTGGGCCTTATGATTTGCTACGTAGTACTTGATGAGCTTCTCATCTTCCAGAGGGGTTTCAGATTGTCCATGTCCAGAAACAACAGTGCCTTTTCAAAAATGAGAGAGTGGTCATGGACTTGTGCAATGGGACCAGCCAGAACCAGCAGTGGATGTGGACTGAGGATGGAAAGCTCCTTCATGTTAAATCTGCTCTGTGCCTGGGCATCTCTGATTCTTCTGGTGGCCCTTCCCGATCCGCCATCTTTGCCCCCTGCTCCCGGGCACCTCGATGGACTTGCTATGAGACGGAAGGGTTCCTTGAGGTGAAAAATGCCTCTCTCTTTCTCAAGAAACAAGGCTTCAGGGTAGTGGTCAAGAAGGGCAGGAAGTACCTCCACAGCTGGATGAAAATAGATGTCAACGAAGAGGGAAAACCAGTCAATGAAAGCCTCTGCTCTAAAAAAGGTGAGCTCTTCCTTTCAGAATCGATTCTGAAAGTTTTTCTGCTAAATGTCTTGTTTTTTCACATTCAAGGGAAGTCCACATGCCCCAACAAAATTCCTATGGAAGATTCATAAGCTAATGGAAATGGATCACGTGGTACCCACTGACTTGGAAAACTTCATTATCTTCATTAAAATAAGCTCAGCTTTTTCTGTCTATCTCTCATTCTTCCTTCCTTTTTTCCTTGCTTCTTTTGTTAATTCAACAAATATTTCTCGAGCTTCTCTTTTGTTCCAGACATTAAGCACTTTGGTTAAGTACTACTAAATGTGGGTATGTAGCTCTATGTACATATGTATATGCAATGACTAAAACCAATGATCAGGAAATTAATATTTTTGCTGATTTAGACACTTCTATTCTCTGATTATGAGGAACTATTACAACATCATAATGGTGCTTGCTAAGACTGGGAAGATAATAAATTATGCTTTTGACAATCTCTTGTACTAATGTTTAATGGTAGATATTTTTTGGAGATAACATATTTTGAAATGGTAAGAACCAATGTGCAGCCACAGAGTTTTCTAATTTGTTGATCATTGATGGATATAACCTAGCTGATGGACACATACAAAAACTTGTATACACGTGCATACATTTTTGGTACAACATACAGTTCAGTCCTAGACTAGGAATTTTTATTTGTGGATACGGCTTAATTTTCTATTTTATTGAATCATCTTATTGCTTATTTACTCCTCTATTAGAGGTTTGCTTTAGGAAGTCATGAAGGATAAAAGAATTATTACATATTAGGTATAAGTCACTGGAGGAATTCTGTAGAAATGAAGCCGTTCATTAAGATTAAAATTTGTCAAGGTTAAGGGATTTGTCCCAGATAATTAAGTGGCAGAGGTATGATTAGAACCCAAGTTTCTTGATTCTTCAACCAGTACATGTTCCATTTTATAGTACTTCCCAAATGCTTACACAGACTCTTGCCCAATTGGCTACATCCAGAATCATCTGGTGGGGAGACAGAGTAGAGGGAATCATTGCCATCATTTCTTCCTCTGTGATCATCTCCAAGATTTGATTCCAAGAAATCTATATTTGGGCATGATACTTGATATTTTTTTAAAAGTTCCCCAAATAATTTTGATTCACCTCATCTGGGGATCAACATCCACTGTACCTTTAAATCTTTTTATTAGGTGTTGATTTTTGAGGCTTATATGAGTTTTTTTCACCACACTGATCTTTGAACAGTTATCTGTCATTCATTCACTTCAAAAATTAGACAAACATCTAATTAGGTACCAATTAAATGCATGGGCTCTTCTACAATACAAGAAGAGTCCCTGTTCTTATAAAATTTCTGATGAGAGTAAGATAAAAAACATGTAAAAGTTAATTAGAAAATTCAACTTTATCAGAGAGTATACAGCATATAGCACCAGTTCATACAATTCCTTTCCTGTAGTTCATCTAACTAGGCCTGTCCTAAACAACACAGAAACATTGTAAATATTTCAGTTCTTCTCACAAGAAGTGAGATTCCTCCCCAAATCCTAATCAAACCTTATTTAGAAGAATATTCTTTCATTAGAACTTTTTAAAAGCACATATGGATTCAGTAGATATGGGTTATTTAAGGTAGAAGATAATTCATGGAAAAAATATGGGTTATTTAAGATAGAGGATAATTCATGGAAAAACTATCTCCTTTGACCTTCATATAAAACATGCCCAGTGATGGACTTCACTTCAAAAGTAAAGTAGATACAATATATCAGTTACAGTTAACCACTGAACATTCCATATCCAAAAATGCCTGATAATGTGTGTTGGAAAAAAAATGGACTTCTAGAAAAAGCAGAGCTAAAATTTGCATGATTCTAGTTTAAAAAAATCTTATATTTGAATATGCATATGTACAATGTATACTTTTGCCTTAACATGGTTATAAGCTAACAGACACATTTTTCTTCTCAATCCACACAGAATATTGGTTGACCCATAGCATGAACACTCACTGATTTTCTAGAGAGTCCATTGTGAAAAATTAAATTGCATGCAGATGTTTGTGATGAATGATTCCAAATGTCCTTTCTTAAAGAGTTGATAACTAAATACTATACTCTTAAGCAGTACAAATATGCATGTTGTTAATCCATAGGATGTGATTTTTTAAATTAGGTTCTTCAGTAAAAGCATACCTGTGAAGGTCAAAATCTGAACCATACATTTCATATTTGTTTCACAGAGGAAACATTCATGATGCCATTCAAGTATCTAAGTAATATTTCTCTATTACCTACTAGGTGCCAGAGCTCATGCTAGTAACTGAAGTACTCTACACCAGTGATTCTCAACCCAAGCTTCACATCAGAATCCCAATGGGACCTTTGAAATAGTATTAATATCCAGGCTTCGTCCTCTAGGCCATTAACTCAGGCATTATAATTTTTAAATGCTTCCAAGGTGATTCTAATGTGCAGCCAAAGTTGAGAATCACTAAATATGTCTTGCTTCTTAGGATAATGGGGAAGGCAAATAGGTAAATAATTAATTACAATAGAGTGTAAGTAGGAAAAAAAAAAATACCCCTCCCTCCAATATATATTCTTGCCAGTGTGTCACATTAAGCAACTGTGGGGGGTTTTTTTTTTTCATTTAAAAGATAATTCTTAAATTGGATATTTTTTAAACAATCCTTTGAGTGCCCACTGGATTTTGTCATAATTTAGCTATGCTTCATTCTCAATAAGACACCTTTTTTCTTCTTCTACCTCTCCTTTACTCGAGTCCCTCTATACAGGGAGGGTGAATTGAATAGGCTTCCAAAGTGGGTTAAAATTCAATTCAAAAGTTAAGGTGAAGGTTTTTGAGAGAAAGACCTATACTAGGTAGGGTCAGATTTCCTCAAATAATCAGCGCTACTGCAATGATTTTTTATTAGGAGAAGAATGTAAAATTGACCTGTATTTAAAATTTTTCATATAATTTATATTTCTTTAAAACCCCTTGGGACTTCCCTGGTGGTCCAGTGGTTGACACTTTGCCTTCCAATGGAGGGGGTGCAGGTTCGATCCCTGGTTGGGGAGCTAAGATCCCACATGCCTTGCAGCCAAAAAACCAAAACATAAAACAGAAGCAATATTGTAACAAATTCAATAAAGACTTAAAAAATAAATAAAACCCCTTAAAACAAGCTTTTAATGGACAAATAGAATTTAATGGGACCTAATTCATGGGAATCTAATTAAAAAGAATATATAGATTGGGTAGAACCAGGATCACCAGTACATAGTAGAATACCAAATTAAAGAAAAGATGGATTGAGATTTTTGCCATTCCCTCTGAATTTCAAGTTTACCCTTAAAGAATATACTACACATCTTCATTCTGGACAAAAAAAAAAAAAAGTGTACCTGGTAGACAGACTCTTTTATAAAAAAATCAAACTTTTAAGATCAATTTTTTAAAAATTAGAGGCTTATAGCTATTATTCTGAATAGTAAGAGTAATAATAAAAAGCATTGCCTCCAAAATGCCAACACATCTGGCTAAAAATTACAAAATTTCATTCTCCACATATATTCTTTTGTCAATCAGTTGCCAGATATCCAGTTATCTGGAAACCATCTTACCTTTAGCAAGGTGTCAATAAAACAAGTGATTGACAGATTCTAATTTTTCCTCCCTATATTTTAGTGTTATATTGTATAGCTACATCCTTAGAGTCACTGTATTAAGAGTATGACTTTTAGAAATATTTTGTGTATAATTTCTCAGTCTCTATAAATTCACACAAGGCAGTGGTCAATAATGCAATAAGGAAAAACCAAATTGTGTTTTGTTCAACAGTATAGCAATTTTAAATAATCACACATTTGACTTTTTTAAGGATTATTATTACTTTAGTAGTAAAAATGCATTCTGAGGCTCAAATCTCTAATTTACAAGCTCTTAAAACATAGCACTCCTAAGTAAAGGGCTTTCTGCATAGCAAAAACCTTATAAGCTAAAGCGAAAATTATATTGGTCTACAGTTTGGGGGGTTCTAGGAAAGTTCACTAGAAATTCAATTGAAAAGATCATTTTTCCATGACCAAGTCTTTTGTATATACAGGAGATGCAAAAGGAAAAGAGTTAGAAAAACTAAATTACTGTGCTATAAACCTGTTAACAGGGATCATAACTTAGAAATCTTCATCTCCTTTAAAGGTAATCTTGGTTCCCTTGGTCAATAAATGCTGTCTAAATTAGTAAATGTTTCCGTTTCTAAAAGGTGCTGAATATCAGAATTATTGGAAACAATAAAGGAAAGCTAAGGACTACTTTATGCCACTATTGAAGTCATGACTGTTGCTTTTCTCTTCTTCCCAAGTTAAGAAGAATTTTTAAATCAAAAGTTACAGTTGCATCTATTCCAACCGGAAATAGTCTTGACACCACAAGCAGACAACAAAGGTTACAGTGGCCGAATCATTGAAGTTTTATGGACCTACATGATCTGGAAAATAACTCATTCATTGGCCCCCTCTTTTATATGGGTAACAGAGAAATCTACTCAAAGGATATTACTGATCTGCAAGCATATCTAAGCAAATAATCCTTAGGAGAGGGAAATAAAAGCATTCTAAACTTGAAAAGTTTCCACAGCACCAGCACAGATCTATTGGCAGGTAGACTATGCTCATGTAGTTCTAGGTCTTCTGGATGAAGAGTACAAAATTCCGTCTAGCCTTTGGATACCTATTCCAAGGAATGTCAAGTCTCCCTACAAGTATAAACACCTGGATGGTTGTCTAAAATTGTTACTTTCACTAAGATGTTTCATATTGTATGAAGAGAAACATTGTATATGTCAGCCAACCAGTCAACATTTATTCAGCATCTACTACAGATTCATTCATTCAGCTCTCATATTTATCTGAAGACAGGCAAATTTTTGCAGACATATTTTCAATATCCCTGATATAGCTGAGTTAGTAAAATTGTTAAAAGAGATTTCACTGCTGAAGTAAATCATACTGTTGGCTGGCTTGATATACCTGTTGATTAAAGTAATTGTTTAATTGTATTCATACAGGTGAGGGAATAAGCATTGTAATAGGTAAACAATCATGTATGCCCTTGGGAGACAGGGTTTTAGTAACTTATTTCCTTTAGGGATTGTTGGAGTGCTTGTAAATACAGGGAGCTTGATGGGAAATGAACAAAGCGAAACCGAAAGTGTCTTTTGTATATACAGACTCTACTTTGACCAAATTGGCTGTCACAGCCATTTTAGAGTTTTTCTCCTAGCATCATTATAACAACATGGGTCTTGCAATTAACCATTTATTTACATGATCATTGAAAATCATCTGGTCATGATTATTAATACATGCTTTATACGATCATTAAAAAATACCTAACACAGTATCCAGAGTCCCCCAACGATTTTCAACCTGTGACACATCAATGAACTTATCAGGGCCCTGTAACCAGGGCCACAAATGACTTTCATATGTGCTCTTATATCTTTATGGGTCCCTTTCTCCACTGGGAAAAATAAAATAAGTTAATAGATTATCATGTGTCCTAACATTCTCATTCTTTCATGATATGTGAAAAAAATTTTTAACATTTTCTTTGACCGTGAAAGTTCTTTATGAAAAATTATTTTCAAAGAAATTAAATCATTTCATGGGCCCTAAAATCATGGGCCCTAGGCAATGTTCCAATGTGCCTAATGGATGAGCCAGCCCTGGACACACCAAGTTATTCACCCACTTTCCATCTGCCCTTGCCCTGACCCTGTTTAAGTAGCCTCTGGCTCAGCATGTCTCTCCCACAGCCTGGTAGCCATGAACTTTTAAGCCATTCTTCCCCCTCCATCCTTCTACCCCACCATCTTATCCTTTTCCAATGTATGTGTTTGTACCTTCCCAAAAGAAAACATGGGGCATTAGGATAAACCAGGCACATCTTCATAAGGCAACCCATAGTACAGTAGTTGAGTAGTAATTGGCTTTTGAAAAGTATTTCTTTGATTGGCTAAGCTTTCATTTATTTTTTTTAACCTAATTTTTTTACTATGCTATGCTTTGATGTTTTACTATGCTATGTCCTGGTATCAATTTCCATTTATTAATTTTACTTTTTTCTAATCTTGCAACTTTTTTAAGGTCTGTAAAAAAAAAATTTAACCTCTGATTATGTATGCCTTCTCATTTGTTGTGTCTCCCGTTGTTTGTAAATTCTCCATCTTTGGTACTCTTTTCAACAACTTTTCACTTCCTTACTCACCTTTTCAAATTTTAGGCATGTGTATTTTTTAATGTATCCTTTATTTCATTGGCTACATTTTCTGAAATGTTAATTATTCATTTTACCATTTCTAATAATTATTTAGACTATTATAATTCCCAGACCTTTCACTTTATCTTTATTCTATCCCAATCTTGTTTAAAATATTTTATATATTAAATGTAAATATTTATGTATAGATATATATACACAAATCATCATTTTTCTAAGGTATCTTCTGTTTCATTTGCTAACTCTTTTCCAGATTATTTTCCCACTTTTAAAGGGCACATTACATTTGGTGTCTTCCTACAGAATGGAAAGTATCAATATAGTTAAAATGTTCTATCTCCAAAATGAGCTTTATTCAAGTTATTTCTTTCAATATGCTCAAAAATTTTTTGTATCATTTAAAAGAGGGAAACTAACAAATTGTGTTTTGTCTTTATTATCATCATACAAAAATTCCATTTCTATTATTGATTTTTTCTGAGGCAATCATAGATGAATTAATAAACTAAAATACATATTGCTTTTTTAAGAAATGTATTTGAAATATGGGATTGATATGATGCAGTCATTGCAAATCATCTTATAGGTGAGCTATCAGTGCTAAACTTTATTTTTCACACATTAAGTGCTAAAACTTCTGAGATTGGACCCAGGATGGTCTGCCTTATTTTGAATTGTGTTCTAAGAGGAATTGTGTATAATGTGGAAACAATGTAGTGGCAATGGTACAATAAAGCTTTTTAAAAATAGCTTCAACATATTGTTCCATTGTGTAAGAACTTTTCCTTGCATTTGTCAAAATATATCTTGTTCTTTCATGAACTGTAAAACGTATATACCTTTTCAAAGAACATCAGAAGAATTATAGAACCCAAAACATCCAAAGATCTACTATTTTTAGTATAATTTCATAGCACCCATTTCAACAAAGAGTTCAGGCAATGGAAAGATGAACTTATTTTCATCACCTTATATATTTCTATGATGGATTTTCTTTCCTCTCATCTACTTTATAATCCTTCAATGTCCACATAAGAAATGATTAGAATTCAGCTTTGCCTCTTATTGTATATATGGATAAAATTATATACTTGGATGTATATTACACCTGAGAAACTTATTAGAAATGCAGGCGCTGGTTCCCACACCAGATCTACTAAATCACAATTTCGAGGGTGGAGGGTGGTAGGGCAGTTAGGCTTCAGTTGTCTAACAAGCCCCAAAGGTGATGTGATGCCTAGCAAAGTTTGCAGATCACTGCTTTGAAATTCATGAAATTTGGAAATCGAATGTTAAGACTAAAGTTTCCTTCCTGCTTCTTAAATAGCACAAGTTAAAAACATAGGCACAAAGTGAAGGGGTACCGGACCTGAATATTCTGTAGGTCCTTTCTTTGGAAAAAAAGTGGTGGCCTAAAATGGAAAATGGACTTGTTTGGTTTGGAGGGTTTTAAAAATACATTTAGAAGGTTAATTAAAGACAATTACAGAAGAGTAAAAATTTTTCCACAAGATATTCCAAAGCTACACGCAATGGCGATAAGCTATGTTATTTGCAGAAGAAATTTCAAGAGTGTTTTGATCATTTACTGAATTTGGGGGAAATCTTGTTTCATCCATTGAATTAATTCTGTAAGCTGACTAAAAAAAAAAATAGTTCTGAGGATGAGAACTTACCAACTGCTCCTTAGTGAAGAAGAGTAATCATAGGTTGACATGCTAAGACATATAATTACATGCTAGGTATTTGGAAGCTTGTCTCTGTCCTCACCTCATCATTAAATCTTTTTTTTTTTTTTGAGGGTCTGAGAGCTAAAATTGTCACAGCTAAAATTGAAATCCCCTGTCAACTCAGGGGATTGGCATTGGCCAAAGCTCAAAATGACCAAAATACTAATCTCCACATACAGAAATGTTTACACCCCAACAATAGATCAATATCTATGTAAAAGGACATTCTAACACCTAACTCAATTAAGACTGCAGAATTAAGACTGCTTCTTGGAATTTGTTGTAAAGGCATATTGCTAATAGTACAGTTGGGTTTGTCCTGTAGAAGACACCCCAGGGATAAATGAATCTGGTCTGCCAGGCACAATGGAAGTGATAGTGGCACAGGATTCAAGAAGATAAAAACAAACAGAAACTAGGGAGAATGTCTAAACATTTATCAAAGCCTAGATCTGGTAGATGTGCAGGTAGGGTTGCCAGATAAAATATACAACATTCAGTTACATTTGAATTTCAGATAAATGACAATTTTTTTGCATAAGCATATTCCTAATATACAATATAATATAATGTAATGTTGTATATTGGGGAGGTTATTAAATATACTGAATTATTGGTTATTCATGTGAAATTCTAATTTAACTAGGCATCACATATTTTTATTTGCTAAAATTTGGCAACACTCTACACAGGGTACTCTGCACAACCCTCCACATCTCAAGGAAAAGATGCTTAATGGTAATGATTATTTTATTTACATTTAAGAGAACAGCTGATATTTACATCTTGCTAAATGTTAAAAAATACCGTTTCCATTTTGAGCCTCTTTGTATGCTTATAGCACAGTTATAGCCCTGATAGCACAGTTTCCACAACTCTCCCTGCACCCTGTAAAATTGACAGATGGATAAAATTGATAGACGGGTGAAATGGACAGGGCAAATGAGTATGGTCATACTCAAAGTATCTTCTATTTTTCGTATAACTGAAGCTTATCTACATGCCCATTGTTAAAGCGGTCTTTTTCTAAGTAAAGTTGCTTTTATGTGAAGAATCCCTAAAACATGAGGGTAATTTTAGCAACTGTCCTTTCTTTACCTCAGCTGGCCTGGGAGCAGAAGTCTCAGTAAGGAGTACTAGAAACACAACTCCTCCCCAAATCCCCACTACTTTTAATGCACTTCCATATAGCCTGGGACACCTTATTAGTAATACCACAGAGACCTTCACCAGAAGTACTACAGAAAACTACAGCCAAAACAGCAGCCAGAGGCAGCACCCCAATCTGCAGATGGCTGGAACTACATCTTGGGTTCCCTGGACTACTCAACCCTTCTCCAGCACCACTGAAGAGGTAAGGGGAGAGGGGAGGGGATGGAGTGTGGTTTGGTAAGGTCTCAGAAAGCCCATTGGTTGAAAAGTTTTGCTTTGCTGGAAATACTGCTACTCAAGCGGGAGATCAGGCACTCTGTGTCCTGGGTGCTGATTGTACATGAATGCATTCTGTGTAATGAGAAAATCTTTGGGATAGAATTAAAATTGCTACACCTTTATAAGCTGAAGAGAATTATAACTGCACTCCTGTAGGTTGGCCACATTTCTGAACTGACGTCAGGGTTCATAGGCTTACGATAACCTAAAACCAGGAAATAGAATTTGAAATCAGTCCCTTGCAGGTCCCCCTGGATATATTTCACAATCGTTTATGCTTATAAGGGAGGGGAGAGAGTCACAAAGCAATGGAAGATTCAGCGATCACTATAATGGATTTGTGAACATGGAGGAGGATAAGCTGAGTCTCATAGCAATTTCACATCAGCATCCGCAAGAGGACAGATAAATGGCTGAGAAGCAGCAATGACACAGCCATAGAGTCTGTTCACATAGTGTTTCCATTTCAGATGTTCATCTCTTCGGTTTTGCTTTCCACTCAGGGTTTTAGGCTATCATTTTAGACAGTAACAGTGTAATTAAAACAAATTTTAAAAGCTAAGGTTTCATTTGGCAATATTTAGCTGTTTCCTAATAAGCAATCCAAATAATTTAGAGAGTAAAAGCCCAACACCATGCATATGACATGCATTTTAGTGCTCTGGTTTCTTTTGCATTGTGCAGAAATGAATATTGCACATGACTCCGGACTAGTGAACACATACCTCATTATTGATCACAAAACAAATAGAGCCAGGGCTTCCCTGGTGGCACAGTGGTTGAGAGTCCGCCTGCCGATGCAGGGGACACGGGTTCATGCCTCGGTCCGGGAAGATCCCACGTGCCGCGGAGCTGCTGGGCCCCGTGAGCCATGGCCGCTGAGCCTGCACGTCCGGAGCCTGTGCTCCACGGCAGGAGAGGCCACAACAGTGAGAGGCCCACGTACTGCCAAAAAAAAAAAAAATTTATATCTATTTTTTATGTACTGATGCGTGTGTGTATATATATATATATATGTACTGATACATACCAGTATACATGTAGTGATATCAGTATATATGTACTAATTTTTATCAGTATACATACAGATATACACATAGAGACAGAGACAGATACTAGTACAAAAAAAAACTGTGTCAAATAAGAAACATGCTGAATAAAAACTACAATAGAAACATATCTGCCTGAACACTAAAGCATTGTCTCTTAGCAAAAAGAATATTTCCCCATCTTTGCCCAAGTCGGACCATTGTGAAACAAAGACACAGAAAGCTCCCAGACATGGCCAGGCTCACTGCAATGAGTCAAGGACAGCCAGCCCTAGAGCTGCATACCAGTCCCAGGGGCCGACCCAGCACCGTGTTACAGAGCCCATGTGGTCCAGCCCTAGAGCTAGGTTTGCAGCCTTGGGCTGTGGCAACTACTCTGTAGGGTTTTCTGGTTTTTGATTTTTAGTATTTTTCTAAAGTGAAGTTCACTCTAAAGTTTACATGAGCTCCCAGATGGAGCACCAGAATGACTGCAGCCAAAGATCTCATGTTCCATTTTTTTCTTGAAGCTCAGGCAAAACCTTAACTATGTCCTCGGAAGCTGAATGTATAAAAGCTATGCTCTTTCCAAAGGCAGTTTCTAAAACCGCAGTTTTCCATGACTCTCATGCCTTAGGTGAGGCAACCCTGCTAGATCATCATTTGATTTAGTGCGAGCATTTACTTTATAACAGTCTGTTATAAACAGCTATAGTTAAATACTTTTAAAAGTAAAAATGGGTCACTTGGGAGGTAAAATCCCTGTCCTTTAAAAGTAATTTTGCAAGGTACTCTACCTCAACACCTAGAAGAGTATTAGAGAGGAATAAAATTGTTCAACTTAATCGCTTGGATTTGTGTAAAGAAAATCTTTGTGTGTCAGTTATTTTCTTTATCAGCTAGCTCCTGGTTTGGGAGGATTTTGGATTGACTTACTGTAGTTGGGCCATGAGTTGGAGTGGTCTGTTATCGGTGATGATAGGAAAAATCTGAATGTGAGCTTTTGGAGGGTAGGGACTGTAATTATTCAACTTTGTAGCTCCAGCACCTGAACATAATGCTTAATGCTTACTAAAGGTGTGTAGAAAGGAAAGGGAAAGAAAGGTGTAGAGTGGAATGGAGCAAAATGGAGTGGAACTGGAGAGTGAAATGGAATGGAATGGAGTGGAGTGAAATTAAGCAGAGGGGAGTGGAATGGAATGGGGAGAATGGGATGGAGTGCTAGGGTATTGAGTTGATTGAAGTGATATAGAAGTAGGTGGAATTGTTGAATACTTGGGTAACAAATGACACATCTACTGCAAATGTCCATCTACTGCCAAGGTGTGATGGTCATGCTGAGTAACCATGTTTTTTTATATTGCCTAAGTATTCGAAGTTTGTGTGTATCTAGTATTTAATATGTTTCTATTATCTAATACTGTGTGTGTGTGTATATATATATATATATATATATATATATATATATATAGTTTCATTCAGGGGCTAATTATTCAGTTCCTTTTTCTCCTTTCTAGTTTCCCCCATTTCATCTCTTAATCACCCTTCAACTGCCCCCCACCACCAAAAAGGAAAAAAAAAGTGTAAAAGAAAAAGGAGAAGGAAGCAATGATGACTGTCTAGTGACTTTGGAAAATGTTCATGCATCCAACAAATATTTCCTGACAACTTAACTAGTGTCAGAACAGAGTGGTTAAGAACTCGGGCTTTGAGGTCAAAGGTCTGACTGCCTCTTACTAGCTGGTGACCGGGTCTCAGTTTCCTCATCTATAAAATGAACCTCCAGCTCTTAGGGCTGTAGTGAGGGCCAGGAGAGACAATGCCTGTAAAACACTTACCGCAGTACCTGATCCTTAGTAAGCGCTTAAGAAGGAATAGCTGTTATTGCTATTTTTTACTGGGACACAAAGATGAATGACAAGTTGTTGCCCTGAAGGAACTCACCATCTGCTGAGGTGTTGAGGGAGATGGAGATTACACGGGCTTGTGTGGAATGCAAAAGAGAGGTTTCTGACTAGTGTGGAGGTTTTAGTAGGTGTGCAGTAGGTTAATGTCTTCTGGAGGAGGGAATATCTGAACTGAGCTTCACGGAGTATAGGAGTTAAACCAATGAGAGGTGGGGGAGTGGGGAGGGAGGGATGTGTAAGAGCTGAGATGGGACAGGATGGAAAGTTAGAAGTGATTTAAACTTTCACCTAAAATTAGTATTTTTTAAGAAATTTGGGAATTTTATCACTTCAATCCAATCACACATTCCATACTTGTTTTTTGAGCACCTACTATCTGCCAGACATTGTGGGGGATGTGAAAAATAAATAATAAAGATGGCGTTACAGAAGCACATAGAATCACTGAGTATAGGATCAGCAATCTGTTAAGACTGAATAAAGACTTAGTATAAGAGCTCTGTAATAATTCTCACACATACAGATACTGAACACATATCGATGAACATTTCCAACACATGTTTTGACATGCAGTCTTCATCCAGAAACAGACACTAGTTCCTACTTGTTATTTTAATCACTGACACTATTAGATTATCTGTCATTCCTTTTGTCCCCATACATATGCAGCCACTACGTAGCATTTAGCATACCTGACCTGAAAGAGAAATCGAGAGAAGAAAGAAAAAGAACTGAAATACTAAGACCTTTTACTTGGAAAGGCAATGTCATTACTACTAACTCACATTTATGAAGTGAGCAGTGTTCTCGATCCGCAAGCAAAGGATGAGTTAGGATTGGAACATAGGCTTGGGAATGGAGGGTGGGATATCACAATACACTTTCCATGAGAAAGTGGAATGTATTTGTGTTTTCCCTTCCATCAAGAGTTCTTTTGAGTTATGAGGAAGGACACATGAAGAGATGCTATACACCATTTGCAAAGAAGAGAATCTAGGGGATAAAAATAATAGCTAAAATTTGTGTGCCAGCAACTATGCTAAGCACCTTCGTATACTCTGGGAGGTGGGTACTTGTATGCATTTTCCATCACTGTGTAACAAACTACCCCAAAACTTAGTAGTTTAAAACAATGACAGCTTATTTTTCTCACGGTTTTGTTGGCGGGGGCAGGGAGCGAGGGCGTTCCTCCGCTGGTTTCACCTGGGCTCACCCTTGCGGTTGCATTCAGCGTCGAGCTAGAAGTTTCACAATAGCCTCTCTTGCATGGCTAGCAGTTGATGGTGGCTGCAGGCTTGGTTCTCCACCTGGCCTCTCATCCTCCACTCGACTATACCAGCTTCTTTACGTGACGGTTTCAGAAAGCTTTGCAAGAGAGGAAACATGGAAGCTACAAGCCCGTTGAGACCTAGGCTCTGTAACCACACATTACTTCTGCCACATTCTACCATAAGGTGGAGAAACAGACCCCGCTTCTTGATGGGAAGAGCTGCAAAGTCACATTGAAAAGGGGCATACGTATTGGGTGGGAGGAATCTGTGGTCATTAAACAATCTACCGTAGTATTTATTAATTGATTATGATTTTGTAGATGCCTAGTTTAAACTTAAAGAGGCAAGGACTCACCCAAGGTCAAATGATTAAAGAATAGCAGAGCAAGGAGGAGAGTACACATACACACACACACACACACACACACCCCCTGCACATCTAGTCACCTTATTCTCTTGCACAGAGCTCTTATTAATGAAGGTAAATGCCAAAAGGACATGATTTGGAATCCAGCATCACTCGTTAATGCTACTGCAAAGTTGTCCTAAGTTGACTCTCTTTGGAGCAGCATTTTCCCTACCTTTTTCCTTTTCCTTCTCTTTCGTCACATTGTCTTATGCCAGTTTGGAAGGTTGTGAACCTGACCCAGTACATGGCTTCAAAACTCTCCTTCTCTCAACCTGGACATGAATTAAATGAATCAATATGTATCATGTGCCTACAGTACTGCCTGGAAAAATAGTGTTTAATTAACATTAGCTACTACTGTTATTATTGTTACCATCACAGTATTATGTGGCAGTGTGTGTCTTTACAAGGACAAAGTTGGTGGAACAAGAAGCTTGTCTACAGTATGAGTCAGGAAATATCTAGCTCAGTGGTTCTCAAAGTATGGACCGAGATTCAGAAATTGTTAGAAATGCAACCACTTGGACCCTACCCTAGACCAACTGAATCAGAAACTCTGGCTGTAAGGCCCAGCAATCAGTGTTTTAACAAGCCCTCTAAGTCACACAGAGGTGTACTTTTAAATTCCAGAACCACTGATCGAGATAAATCTTGTCCTTCACCCACAATATCTGTCCCATGGACTTCTAAACGCCTTAGTTTCCCACCACTGACGGCACTTTTGTGCATGTGTCATGAGGGGGTAAGAGGGGGTGGTGACATAAAAGCTAAATAATCAAGTAGCAGAAATTAATGTATCTAATTCCAGCCTCCTGCCGTGACTTTGCAGAGTGTACAACATTGAAGGAATGGGGCCCAGGGTGGGTGAGTGGAGCCTGGGGAGATAGAGAACTGCTGCTAGACTCTAGGCTTTTTGTGTTCTAGAAAAAGGGGGTTCCAGGCACATGGTTCCACCGGGAATGCACGAGACTCTGTATTGGAACATCAGCTGGATTTCAGCACCTGTGCACGCCCTCAGCCAGGCATCCCTGCGTACTACATCCACAGAGATATCCTGTGTGCTTGTGCACAAGCCCAGTTGTAGATCAGGCCAGAGGCAGGTGTGAGAAATGTACCCTGCATGTATTAGCCATTCCCTATGGGCAAGGAGAGACAGTCAGGGCTGGAGGCAGCAGGAAGTCAATCTTTTGGGGACCTGAGCATGAGATACAAGGGGAAGAGTTAAATGTGCAGAAGTGTCCTCCAAAGGGAGGGAAGCCAGGCCTTGGAATTTTGTTTAGCATCAAAATCTGAGCAGCCTCCATTTATCATTTGAGCAGTGGACTCTCAAGAGAGGTCCAGTCTGGATCCCCTGTCAGCCATGTGACCTCGGGGGAGGCGGTTTGATAAAGCGGTAAAGAGCTAGGGCTCTCACGTCAGAGAAAGCTGGTGTAAATGCAAGTGGTGTCACCTACTAGTTACTCGTCATACTTGTTTCCTCTCTAAAATAAGGATAATTAAGGTACTCTATCTGCCTCATAAAACAGTTGTGAGGATTAAAATCTGATTAAGAAAAGTGCTTAGTGCCTTGGCTATACACGGTAAGTACTCAATAATGTTCGCAAGCAATACTAACTTCCTGTTGTTGTTTCATCACCCCTACCCTGCCTGCATCACAGGGTTGTTCTAAGAACCAGATGGACCAGCGTTATTATGTGAAACTGCTTTCAAAGGAATCAAGCCTTGAACATGCAGTAAAAATGTTACTGGCTGGTTCTGATTCTACTCAACATCCCTCAATCTGGTTTGAAGGCACACCCCCTTCTTCCCTTCCCCACCCTGCCCTGGCCTGGGCCCGGGAGACGGACCACATTTCCTCAGTTCATGAATAGCCATTGTGGTGCTGGTCTGAGTTTAACGGCTCTGTGCTTCCTTCCAGTTGGCCCTCAGAGACATCACAAACCAACGTGAGTCTCCAAATAAGTGCAGTGGCAAATGCAAAACACCTCCACCTCCTCCCACCCCAGAGCCCTTTATCGTGCTACTTAAACACAGGGGAGTCTCTCCACTGCCACCACCGCTCTGTGGCCAGAACTAAAGATGGGACAATATTCCCCTTCACTGAGACAAACACCTAGAAGGAGAAGTACAAAGATGTAGCAAAACAAAGCACCCCACACCATCTCCTAATGATTCCTCAGGACCAAGGGTAGTTCTTAGATTGTCCAGAGTGAATGGGATAAAAGACAAACAGACTTTTCTGAGACTGCCCCTAGTACAGGAAGTCCATTCTAGCAGGTACGATATTGCGGGAGGGATGTGTTCCTGAAGACCCTAATTTATAATTAGCATCATTCAAGTCTAATTCTGACAAAGGGCTGCAGTTCTCTCAGATGGCCCACTAATATGGATTACTAGGTGCCAACAGCATAATATGGTTTACAATTCGCTCGACCCTCTCTGGCTTTAAAATCTCAAGGATTTTTCTTTTCTTTCATTTTCTTTTAGTTATAGGGGATTTGCCTGACTCTCCATTTTGTGCACCAAAAGACTGGGTTCATATTTTGTCACAATATAAGTCATATGCCCATAAAATGCAACCATCAAACAGAATATGTGCATTGAAATGGGCTCTTTAACCTGCCAGTATTTCTCTGACACATGGGTTTCTCTCAGCAGATGAGGTCAAGCCCAGATGAGGGTTGATGCAGAGAGGAGAGAACATAGCAAAGGAGGGGAAATGAGATCGAAGGAGAAACCAGGATGTACAAATTGAGATAGGAAGTCTGTGGCTCTCAGCCCTGGTCTTACGTACATCAGAATCACCTGGGAAGCTTTTTGAAGATGCAGGTTCCAAAATTCTCCCTCAGACCTACTGAATCAGAATTTACTGACACAGGACATCAGCACCAGAGTGTAAAAATCTCCCCATTGATTCTAATGTGCAATTATGTTTATGATCCATTGGAGAATAATTGAATAGTCAACCTGTTAGAAAAAACCATTGAACACAAGAGAAGAGGAACAGTTCTGCTGGAGATGTATCTATAACTTGAATCTAATTATCAGGAAACATCAGACAAATGCAAATGGAGGAAAACACGTACCATAGAAATAACTAACCTGTATCATTCAAAAAAGTCAGTGTCATAAAAATCATTTTTAAAGGCTGATGAATTGTTCCAGATTATGGAAGATTAAGAGACTTGACAACTAAATATAACACAGGATCCTGGGTGGGCTCCTTAACAGACAAAAAACAACAACAACAAAAAATGCTAAAGGGACATGCTTGAGTCAACTGGCGAAGCTGAAATACGGGTTGTGGATTAAAGCATTGTATCAATTTTGCATTTCTTAAATTTGATATCTTTACTGAGATTACAAACTTAATTCAGAAGATATGCAGCCCACTCTGAAATGGTTTAGGTAAAAGTATCATATAGAGAGAGAAAGAGATGATAATAAAGCAAATGTGGGGGAATGCTCAAAGAAAAAAGATGAGTGGGTCTTGGTAAGGATATGTCGTAGCACTCCATATAATTTTCACCACTTATCTGTAAGTTTGAAATTATTTCCAAACAAAAAAGTTTAAAAAATAAAAAGAGTATTTTGCTTAAGGGCTTTTATAGGGTAGAATCCAAGGGATGCTCCTGTGTTAGGGGTAGACCAGTGGCTCAGACTTACAAAGACCTGTCCATCTTCTTCAAGGACCAGGAGGAGAGAGGGGGTGGATGGGGGGAGAGGAGAGCAAACACCGTGAGAAATGATGATGAATTTGCAAGAAAGAGCAGTAAATCCAAGGGTCAGAACTGGTGAATGAGCTGGATGATAAGTATGAAGATAAGATAAATAAACTCTGGAAAAGATTGCTAAGTACTTTAAATCCCTGTAATTTACCCCAGTTACATATTGGTTGTGCCCACGTATTCATTCCACTCACAGAATAACAGCTTTGAAAACCAGTTATGAAATACAGTGAAAAGTCACTGAAAGGGGAAATGCTATGAATTCCAGGGGCTGTCTTTGAAGGGAAGATCCTTTTCATCCTTCCCACCCTCTGGGGGAGCTGGCAACAGAATCCTACTAAAAAATCCAGATGAGATCACCACTAGGGTGATTTTTATTTGGAAAGTACACAGGAGGTACCTGTTTTTTCATCAAAGCTCTTCTGATCTGGATCTCTAATAGATCTGGGCCAATGAACACACACCACCAGTGTAGCTTTACCAGGTGCTTGCCCTTCATCTGTGTGTCTGTGAACATTTGTTGTTTGCTCCTCTTTGTGCAAGGCTGTACTTCCAGCCCAGGACAGCAAAGCTGTGGAGAGGATACCGCAGTAGATGCTTTGCTAAGAGTTTTGACCTTGGTGGCCTGAATCCAATGACCTCTGGATTATTCTAGAAGGATTTGGTCTTCCATGGAGTCAGAGGCTGCTTGGGCACTAGCCTATCCTAAGGCTTAGGTGCTAGGTATTATTGGATTCTGTGATGCTAAGGGTTACAGGTCTGCATTGGAGCAACTGAAGAATACAATTGCTTTTAAGATTCCCCAGTACTTAGCCATGTCCTTGTTTAGTGGTGAGCTGTGAATATTTACTGTCAATAGATGAACAGACATTGAGTCTCCACAACCTGGACATGTGGGAGAGATAACGAAGAGCCATGACTCCTTCCATCAAGAGGTTTCTAATCTAGCTGATGGTTTTATCATTATATTTTTGAAAAACATGGTAAGATCCTTTGATCTTCCACTTTGATCACTCTCAGCTTCAACAGTCAGGGGAGTCTGAGATGCGCTGTGTGGACAAGGTGGGCAGAATGCTGGCCCAGCATGCCTCCACCTTTTAATTTTTTTAATGAAAAGTGAAAAATCCAGATATTTTTCCCCTTTAAAATCTCCTGTTTTTCTCAACATTACCTGCTTATTCCATTTTTAGAAAACTATATTAAGATCACACTATAAAAGCCAGAAAAGGCGTATGTGCTGGTCAAATAGGGAGCCCTCTGTTTGCGAGCTCCAGTGAATTCACGTGAAATGATGTTCTAACGACATGATACACAGAAAAAAAGAAGACAGAATCTTTACCCTCCAATCATCACTGTCTAAGGGAGATGAGATGTGTGATCATTTCTTTTGTTTTTACTCTCCTTTCCCTTAAAGCCAATGTTAGCCATGTTTTGTTTATTTACTGTCCTAGGGCTTGGATGGTCACGAGAATCATGACCTTGCTCCTGAAACCAGAATGTATAGCAGTCTCGCCCATACAGGCAGCCCCACTGGCCGCATTAACGCCTTGATTCCGTTCGTGTGTGGGCCGACTCATTTCCGAGGGTGGGGTAGTAGCACCGGAAAAGTGGGAATGAAGATGCAGCAGAAGTGCTTGAGGTTGAAAAAGTGATTCGTTTACAGTCCCATCTGGTTTTAAGTCATTCGTCTGTGTACAGTTACAAAGCTCTGACAAGAGCTATGCAAAGTTCATTTCCTCCAGATTTAAAAAAAAAAAAAAAGTGGGGGAAGGGAAGAGGGTAAAAAATTGATGTAGAAAGAGAATACCAAGAAACCTTAGAGATGTGTCTGGGAGAGATGGTGGAGCTGCTGTTAGAGACACATCCAGCACTCCCACCCCTCCCTTCCAGGATTTAAAAAAATCCTGGCACTGCCGACAGAACAGCCGGTAAATGTCTTCTGTGCTGATCTCTTGAGGAATTTCTCTTGAGTATGGGATTGACAGCAATGGTAATTTATGATTATTTGGATGTTCTCAGAAAGACATTCTTGTCCGTGGACTTTGTCATTCTCTCTAGCATTGCTGGGTGCTCAGAATCCATGATTTATTGTTATTCATCTACTATTATTAGTACTAATAATCATACTATCTAGCATACTATCATCCTTTAGCCAGGGAGGTGCTATAAATATAACATGCACCTTCTCATTTTATCCGCCCCCTCATTAAACCACCCCCAAATGCCTGTATGATTTCCATTTTCCAGGAGAGCTATGACCTAGGAAGGTTACAACCTAGGAAGCTAGAAAGATTCCTTGAAATATAAATATCCCAAAACAGTATCTCTAAACACAAAAGTCACAGTCCTTTTTTAAAAATTGCTTATCAAAATTATCTTACCTTAAATTTTAATAAATCTCTTTTTAAATGCATGACACCGGCTGCAGGTTAAAAATCGTATTCACTTTTGCTGTAATGTACTATTGAAACAGTTTCAGGTTGAAACAGAGAAAAGGATTTTGCCATCTTGTAATTGTTTTTAACTGACACATTCCCTAATTGCTAGGCTTTCTTCTTTTTAAAAATATCTGGGGGTTGGGCTTCCCTGGTGGCACAGTGGTTGAGAGTCCACCTGCCGATGCAGGGGACACGGGTTCGTGCCCCGGTCCGGGAAGATCCCACATGCCGCGGAGCGGCTGGGCCCGTGAGCCATGGCCGCTGAGCCTGCGTGTCCGGAGCCTGTGCTCTGCAACGGGAGAGGCCACAACAGTGAGAGGCCTGCATACCGCAAAAATAAAAGAAAAAAAATGACAACTGGATCAGAGTTTAGAGTAGGGGATTGACAATCTAAGGCTTTTGTTTGGAATTTGGATAGCTCTTTTTCACCAACTAGAGCAGGAAGGCTTGTTAAATACACACACACACACACACACACACACACACACATACACAGGCACACACGCACACACACACATACAAACACAGGCACACACAGAGATTATTTGGCTCCAACAGAACATTTCAAATTCCTCAGGTTGTAGTAGGACCCTTAGATTTTATGTTTCTAGCAAGTTCTCAGATGATGCTGATACTAGCTTTTGAGAACCACTGTCCTAAAGGTTACTACCTCCTTCCCCTTTCTCCTTTTCCTCCCTTCATCTTCCCTCCCATTCATCTTTTCCCACCTCTTCCTCTTCAAAATCAATCTTCTCTTCTTCCTCTCTTTTATTCCTTTGCCCTTCCCTCTTTTATTCCTCTGCTCCATCCCTCCCTCCCTTTCAAGATGATATTTGAGGCATCCAGCAGGAACATGTCTAGAAGGACTTGTTTACAGTGTTTATTCAGATAATAATATTTATTGAGCAGCTACAAAGATTCACTCATTCAATCATTCATTCATTCATCTACTCACTCAACAAATATTTGTTGAAACTCCACTGTATGCCAAACTCTGTGCAAGAAGAGCAAGACAGACAAAGACTCTGCCCTAAAGGAATTCTCCATATGGCTAGGGAAGGCAGACTGTATACAAACATATAAATAACTGGATTATTATCAAGTGTCACTAATGTTCAGAATTAAATAAATGGGTTGCTGAGATGAAGATTGATAACAGCACACTTTTCCCCTGTGAGGTCAGAAAGGGCCTGGCCCCATGGGGATGTGTTTAAGCTGAGACCTAAAGATTGGGAGAAAGACAGATAAGCAGACCTCCTGGGCAGGAGTGGTCCAAGAAAAGGAAATGGCAGGCACAAAGGCCCTGGGGCAGGAAAGAGTCAGCTTCTTGGGGGTGTCTCCAAAACCTAAACCAGGGCCTGGCACACGGTAGGTGCTCAGTCAATATTTGCTGAATGAATGAGTAAATGAATTATTAGACCCAGGCCACTGGAGCATAGGAGGCAAGCAGGAGAGAGGCATGGAGTAAGCAGGGGCCAGGTCATGAAAGGCGTTTTAGGTCATGAGTGAGGATTTTGAATTAACCAATCAACTTTACCAATCCACTCTCCCTTCAGCCCCCAACCTTCTCTGCACCCAGCTCAAACCCTGATGTAAACTAACAGCTCTCAAAATGTGACCCTGGAACCCCTGATGATCGGTTGTATCATTCAACATGTATGTTCATGACATGATAAGAGCCATGCTTTCATCCATGAAATCATAATTAATGAATATATAAATTAGAACAATTATTCATTAATTGTTATGACTATTTGTTTAAAAGGCAGCTGTTTAACCAACGGTTTAACATTAGGCACTCATGTCTAACCAAAAGCAGTCCCACCCTTCCCCTGCAGTCTGGGAAAGGTTTCCTAGTGGCAAAGAGAAGAGGTTGTCCCCTGAAAAGTTACAGAGAGGCTGATTCCAAATTCCTGGAATGCAGTAACTTCTAAAGCAAATGTAGTATCATTACACAGGATAAATAGGTTCAAAAGAAGTTGAGGAATTCCAAACAAAGATGAGAACAAAGAATAAAATGAATCATCTTACTTGTACTTTGTACAGTAGTTTCAAATAAACTCCTCTAGGAAGAGATGTTATCTGGCAGCTTTTCCCAGTTTCTTACTGCCTTGAATCTATTACACATCTCTCTAATTTTTCATATTAATATAAGTGTTTTTAAAAGGTAAATCAGCTTTTAAAATGTAATCAGTAAAAACCTGAGTTTAAACTTTCTCTCCTTGTTTCGTAGTATATTCATTCCTATAGGTTATTTAGGACCCACTAATTAATTGGAAGCTTTGCTGTGAGCCTTAAGATTCTCCAAAAAAAGAACCAGCTGTTATATACCTTTGGGAAAGAAATATCTCTGACTCCCAGTCCTTTCCTTCACAGATTGCTATAATTCTTCATATACATTGGTATCAAAATAGATAAAAAGCACAAGACTCTAAATGTATATGTCTCTCTGATAGATCAAAAATTAAATAATTGTATTTGAAGAAATTGCTCCTTCTTTTTCTAATTCCTATCCCCAGGGTTATTATTAGCAGGTCACTGTTAATAACAGAATTTGGAAGCATCTGAAGAGTGTTATGAGCATATTTTGTTATTGCCTTGTTTGATTAGTCCTCTTCACATTTTGCCTTTTTGTTGCAGTTGCCTCTACTATAAGGCAGTATACTGCATTATAGTCAGACAGTGTATTGGATATCAAATACTATTTTAAAATTAACTGTCAAGGTATAGTAGGTTGGTAACATGTAGTTTAAAAAAAATATGTGAGAAACCTTGGAGAACTTGAAAAAGACAGGATTTATAGAAGATTTCTGCAAAGGACAGAGGGATATTTAGTGAATTTGGGAAGGAATGTTTCAAATCTGAGGGTCAATCTATGAGAAAAATGTAAAAACCTCTTTGGTTTTTGACAAAGAGAAGGATGGGCAGCAGAAGTTAGGTAAGTGGGACCTATGTGATGGATGAATTTGAAAGAGAGCAAACTGTGTGATTTGGATGCAACCTATCACTAGGCAAACTGACAATTGGACAGCACATTAAAGTTTGCAAAGGTGCTTTAACATATGTGATCTTATTCTTCATAACAGCTCTGGGAAGTATTTAGAGTAGATATTATTGCAGTTTTACAGACGAGGAGATCACATTGTCTTCTGAATATAGCCAGAAAAGAAAACGGTAATGTGAAAAAGGAATAAAGCTGAAAAAGACCCCTGTAAAGGCTGGAGGCAGCCTGTAGGATTGCAGTCTCTAAGGGGGGGAGAAGAGGAGTATCTCTGATGATGCCGGAAGGAATGCCAGGCTGTGAAAAGTCATTGAAGTTGGGGGCAAAATATGGAGGGCAAAAGTTCTTTGGTAAGACAAGTGACCTGGGCAGAGAAATAAGAAAGATTCCATTTTCCTAGAAATACACACGTGTTTTAGGTTTGAACTTCTTTGAGTGTCTGCTAACTTGAAAAAGAAATTTAAGATCTCTAGTCTGGCTGCAGATTAAAAGCCCATAGAATCTTCGAAGGAGTAGAAACTTCATCTTTTCATTAAAAAATTTTTTTAAAAACACAAGTTTTCTAAAAGAATTGAAATAATTTTCACTTTTTCGTTTTTTTCTGCTTTTCCTCCACGTAGGTACCTTTGATATAGCAGTCAATAATATAGCTTTATGTATAATCTATTTGAAAAAGAAAAGAATATGCCATCCTTCCCATTGATGTAGCTCAAATATTGTTTTGAAAAATCTCCTCTCTTCCGGCAGTTGTCAGGGATGACACCCAAAGAAAAGCAGTCAAACATTATTAAGGTTGTTGCAATATTTTCCTACTATCACCTATGACCAATTAAACATTTTTGTTCTTCGGTTATCAGGAACTCTTTTAAAATCCATTTTCAGATACATGATCACTCAGGTACTGAGGCAGTTGCTAAAAGTTAGCATAAAGTCAGTGCTAAAAACTAAGTGAATTTCACTTTCTTGTAATATGTGGGAAGCTGAGCCGTCAAGCGTATTTTCCACAAACGAGAGCTCGTATTGCTTTCTTATATTGCTTGGACAGTTATGGATGAAATGACTTTAACTACTGGATGGTCAGTGATGAAACTGCTTTGCTTGTGGGCTGGACGATTGGTGGTGATTATACTTGTTCTTGGTTAGCACCATGTGCGTAAGATTTAGGGAGGGCACAGACCTCTACACAAGAGAAAAGGGAAAGTGAATAGCAGGAAAAAATGAAGGTCAAGTTGACAATGGACACCATCCTTTCGGGGTCTTTCTCTCTTGATGGTGTCAGGGGGATACACGTTGGGACAAATGAATGCTTTGAGGTGAGAAGGGCAAAAGCACTCTAATAAAAGGCTTCAGGAAAGAGTGAAGCGACCTAGAGAAATCTGCTGTGGTCAAGTTTAATCCTGGGAAAAGAGGCCCTGGAGAAAGCAGATGAGGAAGATAGGGAGCGGCAGGCGCAGGGTGTGGAAGGAGGGAGGGGGCGGGGTGCGGAGATGGAAAGTGAGAGGGCGCAAGTCTTATTGCGGCTGAGACGGTGGTGTTGAGGACCACGGACTGGGAAAAAGTGAAAGTCGGGCGGGGAGGCGGAGAAGGAGGCAGAGCTCCGCAGACCCGGCCGGGACCCCCGGCGGGAGAGGCGGGGGCATCTTGGCCCGCCTCGGGCCCCCTTGGCAGCCTCAGGCGTTGGCTCCTCGGGGCTCCCTCCCTCGCCGGCGCATTGTTCCTTTGCCGGGAGACGAGGAAATTGCCTTTTGATTGCGGAAGTCCGCGGCCGGGGCTCGGGGCGAGGCAGCGCGGGTCAGAATGGCAGCGTGGGAAGGGCGGCGCGCTGCCGGCCCCCGCCGCCTCTCGCGTCCGCAGCCGGCCCGGGGCAGCAGCAACATCAGCGGCGGCGGCGGCGGCCCCCGCGCGTCGTCAGCCCGGAGGCCAGCGCTCTGCGCCCGCGGGGCGCGCTGAGCGCGCGCAACAAGTGGTCCCCGCTCCGCAGGCCGTCGGGGCCGCCCCGCGTCCCAGCCCAGCGGTCGAGTCAGGGGGAACCGCTGAGCGCCATGCGGAGCCATGGAGCCGGGCTGGCCCTGTGGACCGCGCTGAGCCTGCTGCAGGTGAGGGGCCCGAGAAGAGGTCCCCGCGGGCGGAATTTCTTCCTCTCCCTGGGGAAGAATGAGCCATCCTCTTCTGAGCCCCCAGCCAGACTGACAGCTCGTGCCACTGTCAAAGGCAACAAGCCACCTTCTCTTTCCAGCTGCTCCGGACAAAAAGCAGCTAGGGAGAAAGTGGCCACCCTCCTGGGCTGCGGGCCTCTTCTCTGGCTGGGGGGCCAAAGGATGGATGGGCTCAGGCTGGGGGCCAGGGGTGAGTGGAGCAGTTTGGGCAGCTTGCTACGGACTCGTCTCTGGGCAGGTCTAGACAGCGGGCTTCAGCTGTTGTTCTGCTTCCTTTTCAGACTGGACTGGGGGAGCCAGTGAGATGCAACTTCACCCTGACAGAGTCCAGGGTCTCCAGCCGGTCCGTGTCTCTCCAGTGGAGAACTTTGGCGTCACCCTGTAACTTTAGCCTCATCTGCAGCAGTGACACGTCGGGGGTCGCGTGCTGCCACCCCGTTAGGATAGACAACACCACCTATGGATGTAACCCCAAGGATTTACAAGCGGGAACCATCTATAATTTCAGTATTATGTCTCTGGATGGAGAAGAGAAAACTGTGGTCTTGCAAACAGGTAAAAAGTGACAGGTGCGGTTGGACGGCCAGGCCACTTCCGGCTGAGCCCTGCCTTTTCAAGCTGATGTTTCACTTGAGTTCCAGGCATACAAAATAATAATAATAATAAAGGTAAAAACACCTGTGAAGATAACTATTGACAAAGATTTCTAGTCTCCTCAGATCTGGCCAGAAGCAGCTTGGTTGACTTTCAGAGACTTCCTTAGTGCTGAAAACAGCGGACTAGCCACTTAAAACGGGGAGAGCAGCAAAGAGAAACTGTGGGCTGTGGAGGGAATTTGTTAAAGTGATGTGGTTTGAGCTTCCATCGCATTAAATTGTCAAGCCTTGGAATAATTTTAAGTAAATGTTTTTAGAATAAATAATGGAAGTGCAATGATTAGGGATATGACTTTCCTCAACTTAGTTTTATTTTTGGAACCAGGACATAAAATCATCAGGAATAGAGTCACTCTTAGGGGGAAATTAGAAAAGTCCCTTGAGATGAGGGTATGAAAGTTATTTTTTATCACTTGTGTAACTAAAACCACGCCAATATCACAGATCATCTTTTGGTTACTCTGCACCTTAAGTCAATCATTTTCTGTTCACTTTTGGTAAACCCTTCCATGCGTATGTGGTAAGAGTTTGTCTTTCCTGCCTCAGTTTTCTTATCTGTAAAATGAGAGTGGTAGACTTGGTCATTCAGGTCCAGGTTCCAACCAAGTGCCTACTTAGGTAGGGGCTGCAATGCATGTTACCTCATTAATCCCCAGAGCCACCCTCAGATGTGCTCGGAATTCTCTAATGACTTCGATGTTTTATGACTTCATTAGTCTTCCTTTTAACGTATTTGTTGCAATAGAGAAGCCTTACTTTCATGGAGAAAGTCAAATTTAACTGAAAAATTCCAGAAGTTAAATTTAGAAATGTGTCGTCCTTGCTATTCTTTCACATTCAACCTGAACAAAGATCACTTCTTTAGCTATAGTTCTTTGAAGAGGTGAGATAACAGTCCGTTATCAGGGCAGTTACAGTAAGGTCAGGAAATGTGACTAGGTCCTGGTAATAAGTCAATGAATTGTTCTCTTACTAATTAAGAATGCCCAATTACATCACTTGACTTACTTCAGAGGAATGTTAGATAATTTCTGAGATTTGCAGGAACTTGAATTGAAAAGAGACACCACTTGTTAAGAATGTGGTTGTGTTTTTACAGGGAATCAAAGAGAGACCGAAATCAACCACGTAATTAGAACATTTTTCAGGAGTTTAAGTGGCTGGGTTTTTAGTTATAAAGTTCTTGGTTTCTTGGTATGTGAAGATGTGAACACTCAGATTGCTAATAATGTGAAATTTATGACATAGAACTTCCAGATGTGTTCTTTACATTTGATAAGGTGTCTGTATTGAATGGGGCAGAATGATGTTTAAAAACAGGTGAGCCATCAGAAGCTTCTGGGAGAAAAGATGAAGACATTAAGCCAGAATACACTGATTTAGCCCAGAGGTTTTACTTTTTTGGAAAAAACACTGATGAAAAAGGACTCACTGTGGGTGTTACTAGTTAGAATATGTTTTGAGTTTAATTATGCATGTAGGTGTTTCAAGTCCAGAGACATTTGTGAAATGTAAGAAATGTTTGCATTTTATTGACTATGTTTAATTTAAAAAAGACTTAGTCAGCATGCCCAATTGTTAGTGTTCAGTGTCTTATCATTTTTCTTAAGGAGTTACTTTTTACAGTACCACAAATATACTTTTCACCACAAATTTTATGAGCTCCATGCCAAATGTGAAGAATGAAATTTGAGCAAAAGTGATGTTTGTATAATAATAATTTTTTCATACTTATTTGTGTGATGGTATAACCCTACTTGAGTTTCTCTCTCTCTCTCTCTCTCTCTCTATATATATATATATATATTTTTTTTTTTTTTTTTTTTTTTTTTTGGCGGTACGCGGGCCTCTCACTGTTGCGGCCTCTCCCGTTGCGGAGCACAGGCTCCGGACGCGCAGGCTCAGCGGCCATGGCTTACGGGCCTAGCCACTCCGCGGCATGTGGGATCTTCCCGGACCAGGGCACGAACCCGTGTCCCCTGCATCGGCAGGCGGACTCTCAACCACTGCGCCACCAGGGAAGCCCTCTCTATATTTTTAAAATAATTTTATTTAAATAAACTTTTTTAAGTTAAGATTTTTTTTTAATGTTTCAGGGAGAATATTTTTGGTTGGTATTTATTTTTTGTCAGCACTTTTTTTTTTTTTTTGCTTTCTATATTTTAAGGACATATCTGAGTTTTCTTTTAAGTTAAGAGAAAGTACTAGTATTCCTCTATATTAACTGCTAAGCTACAAAGATGAGTGTCACAAATCATATTTTACTGTTATTAAAGCAGGATCAACTAGTAGCATAATATTAAGTCTGAGATATAACTTCAAACCAAAAAAGTCATTCAAATGTGTTGTGCTTTTCTTATTCCATTATGCCTATCTTATCAGTATAGAGTAAAATAGAGTGAGAGCAAGGCATGATTTGGCTGGAGATACAACAGTTGCTTAGATTATCTCTGTAATCATTCTGTATCGTTCCAAGTGTGATTTGTCTGGTTGTTTACCCTGGTAAATTATCTAAAATAACATAATGTAGACATGACCTTAAAGATCAAAAATTTCAACTAAATCAGAACTATTTCAGCACCAATCAGTTTTCACTCCAGATTTAAAATCAGAATTGAAAAACCTATGTGGATTCAAGTTCAGTCCAGCAAACATTTATCAGGCATGGGTACTGCAGGGAGTTACACCAGGCAGTGATTGGTGAGCTTATAAAGATGACAAACAAAGCATGGTCTCTGCCCTTGTAGTCTTGTACAGAGGTGACAGAAGGTCAGGATGAAAGTGGTGACAGCTTTACCACTTCTTTCTTGGGTGAAGACCTTGCCCTGCCTCTCTCAGGTGTGTTCGGTCATAAATGGTCAATGCAACAACTGTAATAAATTGAAAGCCAAATTATTTAGTTGTGAATTCATCAGCAATAGATTATGAAGGTAACAGATATTGAAGACCTCAACACTTTTGTTAACACTGTGTCCTCAGAGTCTAGAGCAGAGGCTGCAAAGTGGCCCCTGGGGGTGTCTGGGTGTCTAAATAATAGACGTGCTTTGTTTGGCTCACATAATGTTTGTGAAAAATTCAGATTATTTCACCAGCATTGAGCAGAAAATTCACATAAATACCAGATGTATGGATTCTCTTAAAATACTGGAAGATCTGGCAAAACTCGGCCAGGCTGCCTAGAACTCTCTAGAGCTGAGTTGCGGTTTCTCTCTTTTCAGATACAAATTCACTGGAATCCCCCTGGACCACTTCATTTATTTCCTTACCTGAATGTATCCTAAGGACATTTGAGTTTGTTTAAATGAAACTGTAGAGTTTTCATTTAGAAATTTGGGGGGATTTTTATCTTCCCACCAATAAGAAGTAGTTTTTCAGTACCTAAAATGGCATCTAACCCATGGTAGGTGTTCAATAAATATTAACTGGATGGGTAGATGGATGAATGAATGGGGAGATGAATGGGTGGGTCTATGGATGAATAGGTAGATGATAACAGACAAATATTAGTAAATAAAATGAATATTTTAGTGGGAGAATGTATTTAAAAATATGATCTATTCTCCTTGGGTTATGGGTAAGTTGTGGAGCCCAGGGAAGAAGTCTAGTCATAGAGAACTTTACCTACAGGAAGAATACCTTAGTGGCATATGACTTCTTAGTCAGTTTCAGGTACTTATTAATCAGCCTAGAGCAAAAGGCAAAAAAAAAAAATTTAGCTCTTTATACATGGCTCCTTCCTCTGTCTTTAATTTAAAAAAATTTTAAGAGCTTTAATTACCAAATCACCATATCAGCTATTATTTCCACCTCAAAATGTTGCTTCTTGTATTGGTTTACCAGGGCTTCTGTAACAGAACACCACAGATAGGGTGGCTTAAACAGCAAATTTATTTTCTCACAGTTCTGGAGGCTAGAAGTCCCAGCTCAAGTTGTCAGCATGTTTCTTCTGAGGCTTCTCTGATTGGCTTGCAGATGACCACCTCACTATGTCCCCACATGGTCGTCCATCTGTGTTGTCTGTGTCTAATCTTCTCAGGACACCAGTCATATTGGATTGGGGCCCACCCTAAAGATCCCATTTTAACTCAGTTACCTCTTTAGAGGTCTTATCTCCAAATACAGTCACAGTTTGAAGTATTGGTGGTTAAGGCTTCAACATATGAACTTTAGAGGGATGCAGTTCAGTCCATAGCACTTACATGGCTTTAAACACAGGCCATTATTTCTCAATAATGTCTGGAAGCTACTGGCATTAAACTCTCTTGCAGAATTTGTTATAAAAGCATGTTCTTGGCTTCTACCTCATATATAATGAATTTAGAAAGAGTGGAGCCTAGGGTATCTGATTTTAAACAAATATCAAAGTCAATCAATGCACACTGAAGTTTAAGAGCTGTTGACATCGTTTTTCTATTATTCATTGGCATTAAGATTTTGGTACCATTCCTTTTTATGCCTGGTTAAATCTGTAATGCCTAGGAATATTTGTTGTCTTTCCCAGGAAGAAAATAATATTTTCTAATATTTGTCTTGTGCTTTTATAGTATGTAAAATACTTTCACCTACCTTGTTTAGTAGGTAAGAGTATAAAATATATATTATACTGACCATATATTGTTTAATTATAGCCACATGGCAATCCTGTGGAGGGAGTATCGTGAAGGCACAGGTGGTTAAGAGTTGAGTTCTGAAAGCAGCGGCCTCCATCACTTACCAACCAAGTTGCCTTGAACAAGTTCCTCACCTCTTTTAATCTATAAAATAGGGACAATAATAAAGACAATGCTCACTTCCTAGGGTCGTTTTGAGGTTTTAATTGATTCATACATAAATTCTAGAACACTTTTTGTCACATACTAAGTGTGTAGTAAGTTTCCTATTATTACTTTCAGATTGGAGATGAGATTGACATTCCTAAGAATTAACTAATCACAAATCCATAGAGCTAATAATATATGGTAGACCTAGACCTTGAACCCAGATTTACTGGCCCCAACTCCAATTCTTTCCACTACTCTGTAGAATGGACATAATTTTTAAGTTGGTTTTTGTTCTTTCAGATTACATATGATAGTTTGTTGTTACTTTTCAATTCAACTTTTAAAAAGAAAAAAATATATTATGAAATACTTTAAATCTATAGTTACTTAGCCTACACAACAGTAGAATAATGATTAAATGTGTGTTAGTGTACTGAAATAATATTGATTTTGATTGTGTTGAACTTCTGGTGATGGACTTCAGTATTTAGGAATCAGCCATTTGCAGTATAGTTATTTCAGGAATTCTAAGATCAAGCTGAGCTCTGTATAGGGAATCAACCAACCTAGTTCTCTGCACTTGACTTTTTGTGTGTTTGGAAGCTTCTTCCATTTGTCTGACTTCTGTAGGTGGGCCTGGCATTCTACAGATTAGCAAGAAATAAAATCTAATTTGTCCAGACAGAATGGAAGAAAATTTGTTGCACCTTCCATTCCTGGACACCAATTCCCTGGAATCCCCCTGGGGGATAAAGGATAATACTGACCACTTTCTGACCTTGTAGGAGAGGTCAAACCCATTCTAAATGTATGAATGTGTATAAACAAAGATGAATCTATGCAACTAAAATTAACATGGTAGGTATACATACAGATTTCCAGGGATTTGGGGTTTTGATTTTGTTTTTCTTCCTCTAGATGGAAAAGTTCAAATACATAAAAAGTAAACAGAATAGTATAAGGAACGAGCATGTACTCATCACCTACCTTCAACAGTTACCAACTGACAGACAATCATGTTTCATCTATATCCTCACCCACTCCCCCACCGCATATCATTTTGACACAGTCCAAGTCATCATTTAATTTCATTTATAAATATTTCAGTATGCATTTCTGAATGATAAGCATTATTTTTAACATAACGACAATGTCAGTATCGTACCTAACATTGACAGTAATTCCTTAGTATCTAGATGTCCAGGTTCGGCAGCACACATCAAGCGACAGCTCATGAATTTCTACATGAGAGCAGCTTCTAGGCAACAGTCTGGAAGAGGAGGCCAAAGGATTTCCCTTTGTACTGCATTTATGTAGCATTTAAATAATATTGAGAAAACCTCAAGTGGTTCTTGTTTGTTTGTTCGTTTGGCTGCGCTACGTGACTTGCAGGATCTTAGTTCCTGGACCAGGGATCGAACCCGGGGCCCCATAAGTGAGAACTCCAAGTCCTAACTACTGGACCACCAGGGAATTCCCAAGAAAACCTCCATTGTTAATATCAAAGAGAGGAGGAGTAGGGCTGCTGAAGGATGACGGCATGAGGGTGTTAAAGTCTCTGTCAGCTGTCATTGTCCCCTCCGTGCTGACGTGGTTCTCTAATACTCGACAGAAGTGAGCTTTTCAGTGCTTTTGCTTAAACTGCTCTCTCATTCTGCAATGGCCTCTCTTCTCTCTGATTTCTGCGTCCTACTTGACCTTCCAACTTGCTCAAGTTCATTTCAAGCCCACCTCTGAGACCTTCCCCTTGGTATCATTCTCCTTTTGCATATTCAGCATTGGTGCTGACCTGTGTTACCCTTAACAGCAAGAACAGCTGCAATACTCACACCAACTGCCATTTACTGAGGCCCCACCATGCGCCAGGGCTGCACTTAACACTTTGGCTCCATTACCTCTTAACACTTACAACTCTGTAAAGTAAGTATTGTTAGTCCCATTTACAGATGAGGAAACTTAGCCTCGGGGAGGTTAAGCAATTTGCCTAAAGTCACTGTTTGAAGTGATAGTGTTGAGATTTGAACCAGGTTTAGTCTGACGTCAAAGTCAGCCTCCCTGATAAGTTACCTTTGTGTTTACCTTTTTCACATATGTCTTAAATGCCTGAGTAAACTGTAGATTCTCAGAAGCCAAGTATGATGACCCATAAAATACCATGGCATTCCTCACTCGTGTTAATCATGATGCAAATGATTGTCAAAGCTGCTTTAATTGCAATGCTGTTAAAACTTTGAAAGTTCCTCGCTACCTGAACTTTATATTTAGTGTATAAAGTTGATAAATGAAATGCATGTTAATCTGATATATTAGCATAATATAGTATATCATCTTATAAGTCAGAAAGCTGACTATAGTCAAACAGCAACAATTACGAAAATAAAAGAAAATTACATCTCTATAAATCTATTTAATTAACTACAGATTGTGGGCAATTGCTTTCTTGTTTTCTCCTTCTGCCCATTTTAAAAAACCTGCACCAAGGAATGGTTTGTGGCTTTTCCCCCACCCTTACCCTGGTTTCCATGAGAAAATAAGCAATTAGTTTATAGGAATAGTTGATGTTCACTCCATTTTATAGAGAGTGCTACATAAATGCAGCTTCCAGTCTCCTAGCCACCCTGCTTTTAACTAGAATTGTATCCTAATTCCTGTAAAGGTACAGAAATTGAATCTGTAATCCATAAAAAATTGATCTCTTGTCCTGGAGTTAGTGCTGAAAGATAAGGTGTGTTTTGGAGAGGTGGGTGGAGGATAATATCCTGGTTGAGGAGACCTTGAGTTCCTATGGAGAAACTTAGACTTTATCTCATGAAAAGTTCTTGGTGCTCCCTAGGGGATGAGGATGGCAGATGGGAGAGATACAAAGCGGTTATTCGGCAAGAGTGGAAAAAAGACAGAAAATAAGGCAGACACCCAGAAAACTCAGAGTAATCCAGACACAAGGTGATGGAACACCAGGCTAAGGCAGTAAGATTAGGGGGAAAAAAGAAACGGAGAAGAAAAACATTAGTTTTAAAAAATCAATGGAACTTTCCTGGCGGCAGGATTAGATTTAGCTATTATTAGTGTTATTCATTTACCTATGCTACACTATCCAAACCATCAAATGAAAGTCCTGTAAATTTGTCTGTTATTTTTCATAGAGATCTGGTTTGGTTTTTTTGTTGTTATACTGACTGTGCGACTCATGACATCATTTTCCACCCTGGGGCAACTAAGGTGTGATAGAAAAGATCTCACGACTTGGAGTCAAGTGTTAGAAGCTCAGCTGAATTACTTGTTACCTATGTGATGTAAATGAGTCACTTAATGCCTCTGACCCTTATTACAACTAAGAAAACACATTGTAAACGATCAGATCCTACACAGATATGTTGTGCGCTATTATGACTTCAAAAAAAGTTTTTGGCACTAACTTATGGATTCCCTACTCTCTTGTTGTAAGACTAAGTTTATTTCCAAAATAAATACTATCATTTTGAATTCTAAACACTCTGCAAATTCCTATAGCAGTAGATAATAATGTTTTAATGACCATACAAAAGAATTTTTAAAGCAAATATCACTTCCATTTTATACATATGGGTGTCTCCCTCTTCTTAAGTCAGATTTTTTTAAAAGGGAGAAAAGGAAGAATCCATTTTGGTTCAGGAATTTAGCTAAACTTTATCAGAAAAAGTGGGTTGACAGCAAACCTACTTATGAAATTCTGGGGCTTCCTGATACTGGTAGATTCATTGAAATACAGCAGCTGAATGCTATGGAATTTTGCATTTGGCATTCAATATTCCAGATCCTTCTGGAAATAAATACAAAGATGTCTTAAATTGATGGCTAATGATCAATTTTGATATATTGATTGAGATTAAATTATTGATTTATGGTTTTCAACAGTTCTCAAAGCTTATAATACTTCACTGGTTACTGTATGTATGAGAGCAGTGGGTGGGGAAACCAGAAAGGCTATAAATGCACACGTGTGCATTGATATCTCCAGCTGTCAGCATAAATTATGTAAGTCAAGTAGGGTTTTCCAATTACATATGACCTGTCACACGATCAGAAGATTACAGACCTATAACTAAATTTTCAAATAGCATTAAAACTCTCTCTTTCATATATCTATCTAGATAGGTAGATGATAGATAGGTAGGTAGATAGATAAATAGATAGATAGATAGATAGATGCTAGATGAAAATAGCACCCTGATGGAAGTATCTAATTTATTTCTAAAAAAATATTGAAAACTTTTTTTTAATACAGCAGAGTTTTCCTTGGGCTTAGTTAGATTGAAACAAAGTCTGAAAACTACTGAACTCCTGCCGCATGCATAGCAATAGTGGACCACTGCCAGCAAAGGGCTTTATCACAGCATAAATGGGGTTTTAAGTGTTTGTTTCCAGTGCAGGTTCTTGCAGCCCAGGCACTTCCCAATCTCATTGTTCCTTTGTTCTAGCGGATGTACAAAGGATTGACTGTTTTGTTTTCTGGCTCAGAGAGATTAGATAAAGTCTGCATTTCTGAACTTCACCCTCGAGGCACGCAACCTTAAAATCCATTTTCTATAGATCATATTTTGCAGATTATATATGTTTAGATTATACCGATCATGAGATCATTTTCTTTAACCTTTATCTGGCTGGGTTGTGCATGTAAGTGATAGTATTGATCCCTTTTGAACAATCACTGGAAAGCAGCTGTCCCTCTCATCCTTGTCCTTAAAATGCCTCTTCCGCAAAAATGTGTCACCTCAGTTGGCTATGACAAGGTTGCTCTTGAGTTTCTCTGGCTATTAGAATCGCATGGTAACAAGAAAACTTGCTGTGAGGGGAAATTATGTCCTTTCCTTTTATGATGACGTCCTTAATTATAGAGTGTTATGTAGGATAGAAAATTTAAATAATATTGCCGCACACACACACACACACAAACACACACACAAAAAAACCCGTACTGTTTTTCCTCAAGAACCCATAAATGAAAATCATCTTGGGAATTTTTTTTTTATTTTATCTTAAGGGTTAGAATGTTAGTTCATGGGAATAAACTGATAAGATTTTTCCAAGTGTTTTTTTTTTGAAGAAGAAGAAGGCAATTAAAGCTATTATCAGTTTAGTTTCCAAAAAAATAGTATTCCATTTTTGCCTCCATTTTGTCAGTGATTCAGAGGAAGTTTCTTTTTGTGATCATGTAGACAGAATAAGTTTATATTACGGAGTGCCCACTGTGTACTGTGTAAAGCCTCCTCTATATCTTGTTACTCCTCCAAACATCCAAGAATATAAGTACTATTATTATACTCCCCAGACAGAGGGGGAAATGGAGGCTTAGAAGGTTAAGTAACTTCCCCAAGTTACTGATACATGAGGGAGCTGCAATTTGAATTGAGTTCTGACTCCAAAGCCCATGCTCTCTGCCACTTCACCTCCCTGCCTCTATGACAAGATCATCCCAATTATAGGTGGAATACTAATACTAATACTAGCTAACATTGAACACTCACTATGTGCCAGATGCTGTTCTGAGTGCTCTAGATAAAATACTCAACTTAATCTCCATAACAATTCTACTGAAAAGATAGCGTTGTTATCAGCATTGCACAGAGGAGACTGCTGAGGCACGAGGAGGTTAAGGAATTGCTACCCAGCTACAAAGTGGGAGACCCGGATTCAAGCCCAGGCCACCAGACTCTAGAGCCTACACTCTTCAGGTGAACCTGTGCTCTAGGATATAAACCACACAACCTGATCCTCTAAGCTCACCTGTGCTTTGGGCTCTCAAAGTTTCTGTCTTGGCTTGGCTTATCTAGCCTACGTATGGAGTCTATAGGTGACCCGTAGTCTACTGAGCTGTCTGGCTATAATATGCCTTCTGAATATAGAATAAGATTACCTTGTTCCTATTTGTACTAATGTTAGTCACAAGTGAAGACTTTCTTAAAACATATACTGTTCTAAGTAGATGCTAGAGGTCCTCAATTTCTTTCATGAGTAAGATATAATTTACCAGGAGGTAAAGAACTGAGATCTCTATAGCCATGTCACTGAAACATCTAACCTGACTCTTGAAATTTAGTCTCCATTATCTTGATCTCACTTTCTAGACCAAGAACCACATAGGACTTCTGAAAATTACTCATATGTAAATGTCAACGTTTCTACTCCCAACATTCAGGGTAAGGAGAGCCTTATTTCTCGGATGGTCCCACTGCATCATCTGCTCACTAAATGTTATAGATTTAGCTCCTAACCTAGAGACGTGCTATTCATCCTATTTCAGGCTCTACAGTGAAGATTCAATACATGGGAAACAGGACTTCTCAAATTGACCCATGGCTTTGAGAATTGAAACTAAGTAAACAGCCAGGTACAGGACTAACCCACCTGCTCTGGGAGCTCTGGCAGCTCCAAAATGTCCCAGAACTCAAGTTTAGAAAATCTAGGGACATAGGGAATCCCAGTTGTTGGGAGAATTCATTTTGGTGAGCACACCTCACCTAAGCTCATAATCAGGTCTGTATCTTTCGTGGTTTTCTAATATCTAAAAACAGCCCAAAGTTTTGTATACATAACCCCCCCAAACCCCACAACCTAAAAAGGGGAAAGTTTAGTACAAATACACATTTTAAAATTATTTCTTAATATCTGTATTTTCTGTTGAGATTTTCAGTATTTATCCAGGCAGAGCCTGGATGTTTGTCAATGTTTGAAAAGTGCAAAACTTGCAAGCCAAAGAAAATATAACCTTGCTTGGATTTCCAAGCTCAGAGCTGTTGTAACAAAAAAAAGTTTTATTAGAAAAAAAAGGAGCTTATATGACTAGTAGCCAAGGTGGATTTCTTTTTTAAGTGAAATAGTAAGTTTAGGAGTGGCATAAAATGCCCATTTGTATCATGAGCTGCAGATTCTTAGTTTTGAAGGAAAATGCATCTGGATTACAGCAAGGTAAGCGTGTATCTGCAAAATTCTTCAAGCCACCTTCTCTTTTTTGTTTTTTGCTCTGCAGATCCTTTACCTCCTGCTAGGTTGGAAGTCAATAAAGAGAAAAGTACTTCTACCAGTTTGCATGTCTGGTGGGCTCCTTCTTCCGGGAAAGTCACCTGGTATGAGGTGCAGTTACTTGATGATAACCAAAAGACACAGGGGGCCCAAATTCAAGAAAGAACTTCACAGAATGAATATACATTTTTTAACCTCACTGCTGGTAGTAAATACAAAATTGCTGTCACAGCTGTTTCTGGGGATAAACGTTCCTCTACAATTTATGCCAATGGATCAACAGGTAAGACCTGTTTACGGATAGTTGCGTATTTAATAGTCTATGATTCTTTTGAAATTATATTACATTCAGGAAATGGGAGTAAGAATGCCCCAAGATCAACAATAAATAGATAGGTGGATAGATAGGTAGGTAGGTAGATAGATAGACAGAGAGACAAATAAATACTGTTTGATACAGAGGAAAGACTGGACTGGAAACAAGGAGGTGGGGTTGTGCTGCTAGCTTGCTGGGTGATTTTGAACAAGTCATGGAACTTCTCTGGGACTGGAACTTTCTCCAAAATGAGGAAGATGTTTCCTAATGGCCCTTCTAACTCAAATGTTAGGCAACAGGATTTTCTGCCTCATTTTCTGAGTTTGTGCAAAATGAAAATTATTTTTTAAATGTTTTCCCTCCCCTGTATATTCTTCTCTTAACATCAAGTCATGGTGTTTCCTGAATATTCCTATGTTTGGAACCAGTCTTTTCTTGCACCCATACATCCCGATATCAATGACACATTACCATTTCCTTCCATAACTTACTTTCTTATCATTCACTCTCCCCTCATTTTCTCTCCTGCTCTGTTGCTCTCTTTCCATTTTTCAACGTCTACAGTTCTTTCCTTTCTCTTTTCCCTTTACCACTATGCCACATCATACTTCATTGACAAAATCTACCTTGATACCTGTTAAGTGGGGGAGACAGATAAACTATGATGTAGCTTTAGGCTGTGGACTTTGTAAAGAGCATTAATCCAGGTTCCAATAAAATTTCAAGAGTGCTGTTTTCATTAGTTATTACACAAGTTAGATGTACAGAGAAGCATAAATGGATGTGTGGTTTCAAATGAAATGTGTCTATACCTTCAATAAGGAAATTATGAATGACAGTTTGGAAATGCATTGTATCCCACTAGTGCCATCGCCAGTGGAAGATATTGGTATTTCAGCGAAAACGAATTCTCTCCTGATTTCCTGGTCACGTGGCTCTGGGAACGTGGAAAGATACCAGCTGATACTAATGGATAAAGGAATTCTAGTTCATAGTTTTGCCGTGGACAAAGCTACTACTTCCTATGCTTTTCATGGACTGATACCTGGTCACCTCTATAATGTCACCATTGTTACCGAGGCTGCAGGGCTGCAAAACTACAGATGGAAACCAGCCAGGACAAGTAAGTTTCCCTAGCTATTCTGAACAAGAATAAAACTCAAATCAAGGAAATGTTTAATAAACAAGGTTTATTAAATTATTTGGATAATGGTAGTATAAGACAAATTGAAATGCATATGTTGTAGAAGACCTTAATATGTATCCACTTTTCTACTTAGAGAAAGAGGGATTCCCTTTCATTCTAAAGTTTAGGCTCATCCTTGACAACCTTGTGAAATAGCAGAGTTAATCACTGATATAATCTTAGCTTCTCTTTTTAGTTAAGGATTCCTACTTCCTTCGCTTAAACAGGCATCATCCCCTGCCTTTGTGACATCACTCACAATGAACCAGGATTTACTCTTCTCAGTGCTATACAAAGACCTACTCTTAGGTCTTTGTATAAAGAAACAGCCATTGCCCAAACCCTCTATCCAACAAAACATCTCCTGAGACCCAATTCCATAGAACCTGTTCTCATAGCCTAACATAGCCAGAAAACTAATCTGTGCTAAGTTTTAATGAATCATTTATATACATATTATTCATTCATTAGTTCATTAAATCAATATTTATTAGGTGTAAACTATATACCAGACATTGTGGATATAACAATGTCCAAGAGAGACAAAGTCTTTCCCCTCATGGAGCTTACATTCAAGTGCATTCTAATGCTTCTGGTGGGTCTAATGTGTTAATAAATCCTCTCCTTTGGGAAGCTATGTAATTTTAAGAGAAACTCTAAAATATGTAGTGCCTTAGACATTACTCTAGGGAGGAGAGTTCCTGAAATAATAGGTTGGTGGGAAAGATATTTGGGGACACCTATATATTTACATACCTTTCGTATCACACCTCAAAGATATATATATATATATATATATATATATATATATATATATATATATATATTCCCAACAAAAATGACCATATATTTTAAGAATTATTTATGTATATCAAGAGCAAATTGCACTTCTAACTGGCATATGCAAAAGCAATGTGCCACGCCCATTATTTTAATGAAACATTGTGAATTTATATTATGCCATTAGTGAGGCCCAAAATTATAGCATAAGCAAAAGGTAGAAAATATATTCACCAAAATGTCTCTCCTTTGTAATCATTTTCCTCTGAGGAAATAATGACACAACTCCTAAGCTTTAACTTTATCATGATTCAATATGAAAAAGAAACTATTTTCAGCACAAAAAAATTTATGATGGCCAGTCAACCAATCTATTTATTATGTACTTGCTATTATTAAATACATAAAGACAGGAAGAAATTAGGCAGATGACATTCTTTGAGGATTCCACTTAAAGATTTTCAGAACTGGAAAAGACCATTTTAAGTTTTTTTTGATCAAGCCATCATGAGGCAGTAAGGACCCCTAGGCTTAGTAAGATAGACAGAGCTGCCCAGGGTTGCCCAGCCAACCAATGGCCAAGTCTGAGGCAGAATCTAGGCTCCTGACTGCCATGTTTGTCCTCTGTCCACTAGCCAGACAACCTTTCTTTGGTTTTGCAGTATTATTTTTACCTTGTGAAGTTGTTTTCTTCAGAGCAGGGAGTGTGACTTGTAGAGATTAAGACACAGGGCGAAATTTGGCCATAAGAGTGGTATGATATCCTGAGTTAAAGTCTCTTTCCCTTTCCTCCTAATTAGCCCCCATGGAAGTCTCAAATCTGAAGGTGACAAATGATGGCACTTTGACCTCTTTAAAAGTCAAGTGGCAAAGACCTTCTGGAAATGTGGATTTCTATAACATTACACTGTCTCACCAAGGGACCATCAAAGAATCCAGAATATTAGCACCCCAGATTACTGAAACTCAATTTAAAGACTTAGCCCCTGGACGACTTTATCAAGTCACCATCAGCTGTGTCTCTGGTGAATTGTCTGCTCATAAGATGGCAGTGGGCAGAACAGGTGAGTCTAAGGCTCCAGAAATTCCTTAGTTGGCTCAAATTACTCTCTGATCCACCTTAGAACAGGATAAGTTAGAAGGAAAATCCCTTTCCCAACCTGGGAAGTATGGTCTACATGACTCAGGGTATCTATGGGCCAGGCCCCGCTATACAGAGCCAAGCGAGGGTTAATTGCATTCGTCTGATTATTTAAGCAAATGTATTTGGATTGATGCCCTGTGCTATTTCATGTCACACCACTTAAGTAGCATAAATGAATTAGCATTGATACTAATGAATAAAACATTTCTGATCAACTTTTATAATGAAGACCAGTTAGCACTTACCCATGTTTCCCATAAATTATTTTATTTATGTCACCAAACATTTATCCAGTGCCTTCTTCCTGTAAATTACCATATTATGAGCTTTGAGAGTTATTAAGACGGCAGAGTTCAGCACACTACACCCTTCAGCCAAATATGGCCTGTGACCTGTTTTTGTATAGCCCCAAACTAAGGGTGCTTTTTACATTTTTAAAGAGTTTTTTTAAAAAGAAAGAAAACGAAAGAAAAATATGATGCAGAGACCATATGTGGCCCAAGAAGCCTGAAATATTTACTTTGCCGACCCTCGATTTTAAGGAAGTTACATTTTAATCACACAAATGTAGAATACACACACACACACACACACACACACAAAATAAAAATATTATATTTTAATAATGGTAATGATATTGATATTTCCATGGATCAGGCACTGACTAAACAGTTTACACCATTATTTCATTCAGTTCTCACCAAAACCACAAGAGAGGTCCTGATATTATCACCAGTTTATAGATAATTCGAAGAGGTCAAATAACATGTCCATAGTCATCCAGCCAATAAGTGGTAGGGTTTAAACCAGGCTGTCCTATTCCAGAGTCCATTGTCTGTGCTATTGGAGATCCCAAGTAAGAGCCATATATATGGTCAGAAAGAAAAGAGAAACAAACTCTCTTTCAGAAGATCAGTAAAGACTTCTGGGAGGAAATGGCCTTTAACTGGTACTTTAAAAATATGAAGCTCTTGGCAAGTTGAGAGGGAAAAGAGGGAAGGGCATTTGAGGTGGAAGGAATAACACAAGCAAAGGCACCGAGGCGGAAGAGACCAGGAGACTTACAGGTCTACAGAACGCGAAACTGGAGGCCAGCATTCAAGAGTGGGGAACGAGGGAGGGGGGCTGCAGGGAGTAGTCAGAGTGAAGACTGGCAGGATATGGGGTCTGATTTGGGAGGGCTACAAACACCACACCAAGGACTTGATGTTTTATTCTGTAGTTAATGGAGAAACCTTAAATGTTTTTGAGCAAAGAATAATAAGATCAGAGTTGTATTGCAAGATTAATCTTTTCCGTTGGAAGAGAGGCATGTTTTGTGACCACAACATCCAGGGTCTCTTCCAAATGATGCCACATCCATCACTGTCACCATCATTATAAGCAACATCAGTATTGTCTCTAGGGCTGGTATGCAATCAGAAAAACACAGCGTTTGTATCACTAGGTTATTATATATTACTAAATGATTTTAACATGCATTTCTCGAGTGTCCAATGGCTCCAGAATGCTCATTTGCAATTCACAAACATCAGGAGGGGATAGAAATGGGGGTTTTGTTTTGTTTTTCAATATCTTTATTGTAGTATAATTGCTTTACAATGGTGTGTTAGTTTCTGCTGTATAACAAAGTGAATCAGCTATACATATACATATATCCCCATATCTCCTCCCTCTTGCGTCTCCCTCCCACCCTCCCTATCCCACCCCTCTAGGTGGACACAAAGCAGAGCTGATCTCCCTGTGCTATGCGGCTGCTTCCCACTAGCTATCTAGTTTACATTTGGTAGTGTGTATATGTCCATGCCACTCGCTCACTTCGTCCCAGCTTACCCTTCCCCCTTCCCGCGTCCTCAAGGCCATTCGATAGAAATGTTTTGAATTGCAGCTATTAGGTCTCTAATCTACTGTTGCCCATGAAAAGTGAATGAGCATCCTTACTTTTGGATTTTAGTATCTCCTTTTGACATCATTTCACTGTTTAGTTCCAGAGGAAGTTGGAGACCTGGAGGCAAACAGCAATGGTTCTACAAGGTCCCTGGTGGTGAGCTGGTCGCCCCCTGCTGGAGACTGGGAGCAGTACCGTATCCTGCTCTTGAATGATTCTTCGGTGCTGCTCAACACCACCGTGGGAAAGGAGGAAACACACTACGTCATACGTGATGTGGGGCTCATACCGGGAAGACAGTATGAGGTCGAAGTCACTGTTGAGAGCGGAAATCTGAAGAATTCTAAGCGTTGCCATGGCAGGACAGGTAAGCAAATATCAAGGTGTTAATGACTGATGGAACCTTAATTCGGTCCTTCTTCCAAGTAACCCAGGTAACCGTCAATGTCATACCCCAGGGTTCCCTGTATTTGAGACATTATAGACTGACAAACTGAAATAGGTTGGTAATGTTTAATTTTGTCAAATTAGAGTATTAGAAATCACTTCCACTAGTAGGTTCATTGTTTTTTAAAAGAAAGACCTTTCTAACACCAAAAGAACAGGAAGGAAACAATCTGAGAGAATCCTCCCCACAAAGTAGATAGTTGATAACATTTTGCTGGTGATCAGTGTTAGAGAACCACTGCCGTGACCCACTGTTGACTAATGGGGGATTTTCAGGTACCAAGGAAGAGTTGTTAAAGTGGAGAGGAATATATTCAGATTCTAGGGCAGAGGAGAGGGAGGCTACTGAGACATGGGTTTTGGTATTCTTGCTGTCACCATTATACTGTAATTCCTTGGGCAAGTCACAACCTCTCTGAGTCCATTTGCTCAACTTTCAAATAAGAGAGTTGACCTACTAAACTCAACAAATGTTGAAAATCCCTGTGACATGAAATGCTGCATACTTGGAGTGAAATTCAAATATATTCTCTTTTAGTCTTGCCTGATAATAAGGAAATAACTACACTGACGCAATGTTCTTAGAAGAACGTCAAAGAAATGGACCAAGAAACGTCTTTAGCTTGCCCTCTGTGTCTTCCAGTTATCTCTTCATTTTCCAAATATTAATATCTGCTGGACGATGATCAAAAATAAATGACCCAGTAAAGTATTTTCCAAGAGTATTCTTTTGAGTCCTTATTTCTGGTTATGTTACACGAACAAAGTTTTTTTGTGATTAGCTTTTTTTTCCTAAATGCTCAGAAGCATTCAGAAGAGAAATGCTCAACTAGAACACTCCTGTGGATGGAAGAGAAAAGATCTCTAAAGAATACTGGAGTGTATCCAAGTTGATCAATGACCCGAATGTCCATTGCTTTTTCCCCAGTCCCCCTGGCCGTCCTTCAGCTTCGTGTCAAACACGCTAATGAAACCTCACTGGGTGTCATGTGGCAGACCCCTGCAGCAGAATGGGAGAAATACATCATTTCACTAATCGACAGAGACCTTTTACTCATCCACAAGTTGCTCCCCAAAGATGCCAAAGAATTCACTTTTACTGACCTGGTGCCTGGACGAAAATACATAGCTACAGTCAGCAGTATTAGTGGAGACCTAAAAAATTCATCTTCAACCAAAGGAAGAACAGGTAACATTTTTTATAAATTTTAGGCTTTAAAAGTATCCTGTCTGCTGAATTGTCTAACATTCAACTTATAAATGTTCATTAAAGGCTGTTCTGTACTGGGCATTGTATACATTTCTTTTTTCATGTTTTCCATGTATTTGATCTCTGGGCTATAGTCTGGATAATTTCCTCAGCTCTTAGTTTTAGTTCATTAGTTCTATCTAATCTATCTTTCTTTAATTCTATCTAATCTATTTTAAAATCCACCCACTGAGTTTTAAAATTTAATTGTTATGTTCTTCACTATTAAACATATTCTTTGGTTCTCTTCCAAATATGTTTAGTATTCTGTTGCTCTTTCCATTCTCCTCCTTTATTGCTCTAAGCAAATTAATGATTTTTATTTTCATTCTGTCTGATCAGTATAATATCTGAAATATTCAGGAGTTCAGTGCTGTTGTTTACTGAGTTCTCTGCCTTTTGCTCATGGTGCTTACTGCCTTAAATGTTTGTGATGTTTTATTCTAAACTCATATACCTTGGGATTTTATTCTGTGGGAATTCTTTGGGGCCTTTCTTGAAGGTGGGTTTCAGAAAGAATTTTCTTTTCACTTGATTCTTTCAGGTGCACAGGATTTCTATCAACCCAGACCTATTTCGATCTAAATTGTCAACTTGAGGTTTTTTGATCACCCAGGGTTTTATGAATTTGGGTTGCAAACTCACTGAAGCTGTCCTGACATTATGAATTCTCAGTGGAAATTTTTTCTTCTCCACCTAGTATTAAGGAGGCTGCAGTATATGGGGAATAGAGAGGAAATATTTATTTCACTTACGCTTAGAATATAAAGTTTCAGGATCCAACATTTTGCAGAGTCACCTATGAGGTTCCTCACCCTGGGAAAGTCCTATTCATAGCTCTTGCAAAGCTATAAAATCAAAGCTTATGTTTGAAAGATGCCCTCATGGTGACAGTCTGCTTCAGTGATCCAGTTACCTCTCTGTCACTTTCTTACAGGTCTCTGAGAATTCCTTACATTCTTGACGACTCATTCATGCATTTAAATTTTTATGTTTTATCCAACATGTGCAGTTGCGTGTATTGGGGGGATTTTCATGGTTTGTGCCAGCAATGAAAGTCCAAGGCATTGTTTTAGACTTAAGATCATTTTCATTATTCCCACCTCTCATATTGCTGTGTCATATAGTAAGTGAACATTTAACTTTGTAAGAAGCTACCAAGCTGCTTTCCAAAGTGGTTGTAAAATTTTACATTCCCACCAGCAATGTATGATATTTCTAGTTCCTCCATATTCTCAGCAGCACTTGGTATTTTCAGTTTGTTTGGTTTTTTAAATTTGAGCCATTCTAATAAATGTGTAGAGGTATCTCATGTGATTTTAATTTGCCTTTTCTTAATGACTAATAGTTTCAAGCATCTTTTTCATATGCTTATTTACCATCCACCTATCTTTTTGTGGAAGAAGATATTTTCAAATGTTTTGCCCATTTTTTAATAGGGTTCTTTGTTTCTTATCATTGAGTTTTGAGAATTCTTTATTCCAGAATAAGTCCTTTGTCAAAAATGTGTGTTGAAACGTTTTCTCTCAGTCTATGACTTGTCTTTTTATTTTATTTAAGTATAGTTGATTTACAGTATTATATTAGTTTCAGGTGTACAGCATTGTGATTCAGCATTTCTATGGAATATAATCCATTAAAAGTTATTATAAGATAATGGCTATAATTCCCTATGTTATACAATATATCCTTGTTGCTTACCTATTTTATATGTAGTAGTTTGTATCTCTTAATCCCATACCCCTAATTTACCTCTCTACCCTTTCCTCATCCCTTTGGTAACCACTAGTTTGTCCTCTATATCTGTGAGTCTGTTTCTGTTTTGCACACACACTCATTTGTATTATTTTTTAGATTCCACATATAAGTGATATCATACAGTATTTGTCTTTCTCCGTCTGACTTATTTCACTAAGCAGAATATTCTCTAGGTACATCCACATTGCTGCAAATGGCAGAATTTCATTCTTTTACATGGCTGAGTAATATTGCATTGTGTATATATACCACATTTTCATTTTTTTGTTGTTTTTTAACAATGGCATGGACTTGGACTGCATTCATTAACAGTATTTTCAAAGGTAAATTGTCTTTTATTTTTTAAATAAATTTATTTATTTTACTTATTTATTTTTGGCTGCTTTGGGCCTTCATTGCTGCACCTGGGCTTTCTGTAGTTGCAGTGAGTGGAGGCTACTCTTCATTGCACTGCATGTGCTTCTCATTGTGGTGGCTTCTCTTGTTGTGGAGCACGGCTCTACGCGTGCGAGCTTCAGTAGTTGTAGCACACGGGCTCAGTAGTTGTGGTTCGTGGGCTCTAGAGTGCAGGCTCAGTAGTTGTGGTGCACGGGCTTAGTTGCTCTGTGGCATACGGGATCTTCCCCGACCAGGGATCGAACCTGTGTCCCCTGCACTGGCAGGTGGATTCTTAACCACTGCACCACCAGGGAAGTCCTTATACCACATTTTCTTTATCCATTCGTCTGTTGATGGGCACTTGGGCTGCTTCCATATCTTGGCTATTGTAAATAGTGCTGCTATGAATATTGGGGTGCATGTATGTTTTCAAATTAGTGTTTTCATTTTTTCCAGATATATACCCAAGAGTGGAATTACTGGGAGTAATGGAATTACTGGGAGTAATATGGGAGTTCTATTTTTAGTTTTTTTTGTTTTTTTTTTTTGCGGTATGCAGGCCTCTCACCGTTGTGGCCTCTCCCGTTGCGGAGCACAGGCTCCGGATGTGCAGACTCAGCGGCCATGGCCCACGGGCCCAGCCGCTCCGCGGCATGTGGGATCTTCCCAGACCGGGGCATGAACCCGTGTCCCCTGCATTGGCAGGCAGACTCTCAACCACTGCACCACCAGGGAAGCCCTATTTTTAGTTTCTTGAGGAACCTCCATACTGTTTTCCATAGTGGCTGCACCAATTCACATTCCCACGAACAGTTCATGAGGGTTCACTTTTCTTCCCATCCTCCCGATATTTGTTATCTGTAGACTTTTTGATGATAGCCATTCTGACAGCTGTGAGGTGGTAGCTCATTGTGGTTTTGATTTGCATTTCTCTAATAACTAACAATGTTGAGAATCTTTTCATGTGCCTGTTAGCCCCCTGTATGTCTTCTTTGGAAAAAATTCAGGTATTCTGCCCATTTTTTGATTGGGTTATTTGGTTTTTTATACTGAGTTATACGAGCTGTTTATATATTTTGGATATTAACCCCTTGTCAGTCATATCGTTTGCAAATATCTTTTCCCATTCTATAGGTTTGGCTTTTTGTCAGTGATTTCCCTCACTGTGCAAAAGCTTTTACGTTTAATTAGGTCTCATTTGTTTATTTTTGCTTTTATTTCTTTTGCATTAGGAGACAAATCCAAAAACAATATTGCTACGATTTATGTCAAAGAGTGTTCTGCCTATGTTCTGTTCTAGGAGCTTTATGATTTCCAGTCTTACATTTGGGTCTTTAATCAATTTTGAGTTCATTTTTGTATATGGTGTGAGGAAATGTTCTAATCTCATTGTTGTACATGTAGCTGTCCAGTTTTCCCAGCACCACTTGCTGAAAAGACTGTCTTTTCTCCAATGCGTATTCTTGCCTCCTTTGCCATAGATTAAATAACCATAGGTGTGTGGGTTTATTTCCAGGCTCTCTATCCTGTTCCGTTGATCTATGTGTCTGTTTTTGTGTCAGTATCATACTGTTTTGATTACTGTAGCTTTGTAGTATAATCTGAAGTCTGGGCATATGATAGTTCCAGCTTTGTTCTTTTTTCTCAAGATTGCTTTGACAATTCACAGTCTTTTGTGATTCCATGTGAATTTTAAGATTATTTGTTCTAGTTCTGTGAAAAATGACATGGGTATTTTGATAAGGATTAAATCTATAGATTACTTTGGGTAGTATGACCATTTTAACAATATTAATTCTTCCAATCCAAGAGCATGGAATGTCTTTCCATTTCTTTGTATCGTCTTCAGTTTATTTCATCAATGTTTTTATAGTTTTCAGAGTTTATACTTCACCTCCTTGGTTAAGTTTATTCCTAGATATTTTATCCTTTTTGATTTGTGGTTATCATGGGATTCACATATGCTGACCTACAATTATATCTACTTGTTTTAAACTGGTAGTCATTTAAGTTCAAACACATTCTAAAAGACCTACATTTTTTACTCTCCTCCCCCACATTTTGTGGTTTTGATGCCATATTTTACATCTTCTGCTTATCCCTTAACTGTATAGTGTTATTATAGTTGTTTTTACAATTTTTTGTCTTTTAACGTATGTACTGTCTTATTTAAGTAGTTGATCCTCCATCATTATTATATATTTGCCTTTCCTAGTGAGATTTTTCCCTTTCATTTAGATTCTTACTTCTTTTCTATTTAGAGAAGACCCTTCAACATTTCTTTTAGGGTAGATTTAGTATTGATGAACTCTTAGTTTTTACTTGTCTGAGAAGTTCTTTATCTCTACTTCTATTCTAAATGATAATCTTGCTGGGTGGAGTATCCTAGGTTGCAGGTTTTTCCCTTTCAGCACTTGAATATATCATGCCACTCCCTTCTGGCCTGGAATATTTCTGCAGAGAAATCAGCTGATAGCCTTATGGGGATTCCCCTGTATATGACTCTTTGTTTTTCTCTTGTTGCCTTTAGAATTCTCTCTTTAGCTTTTGCCACTTTAATTATGATATGTGGTGTGGCTCTACTTGGGTCTGTCTTATTTGGGACCCCCTGCACTTCCTGAACCTGGATATCTGTTTCCTCCTTCAAGTTTGGGAAGTTTTCAGCCATAATTTCATCAAATACATTTTCAGTCCTCTTCTCTCTCTCTTCTCTGGGATCCCTATAATGCAAATGTTGGTACACTTAATGTTATCCCAGAGATCGCTTAAATTGCTTTCATTTTTAAAATTTGTTTTTCTTTCTGCTATTCTGATTGGCTGATTTACATTATTCTATCTTCCAGATCACTTATGTACCACTTAGTCTGCTCTTCATTCCTTCTAGTACGTTTATTTTAGTTCAGCTATTGAGTTATTCATTTCTGATTGGATCTTTTTTATATCTTCTGGTTCCTTGTTAAAATGTTCACTGTTTAGATAAATTCTTTTCCCTAATGCAGTTAACATTTTTATTACCAATGTTTTTAATCCTTTACCTGGTAAATTGTTTATTTCTGTTTCATTATTTATTTTTTTAGGGGATTTTGTTTGCTCTCTCAATTAAGAGTAGCTCCTCTGCTTTTTCATTTTGCTTATCTCTGCCTCTATGAATTTAGGTGAAACAGTTACCTATTGTGGTCTTAAAGGGGTGTTCTTATGTGGGAGCCTCCCTATACGGGCTGTGTTCGCCCAGTGTCTTTGGTGAGAGAGCTGGATTTGACATGAATGCAAGTTACATCTTTCTTCAGGGTGTTGTTTTAGGGTGATAGCTGGCAGCTGTCACCTTGGTAGAGGTTGGGCTGGAGGTGGAGGGGCTAGAGCTGGTGCCAGGTGTGAGGTGGGACTTCCTCTCTGTTCAGTGGCCGTCATTGCCCTGTCAGGGGTGGGGTCTGATCCCAAGTTGCTGGGCAGAAACCCTGAGGATCAGGCTCGAGCTGACCTTGTTCACTTTAAGTGTGTGTTTTTCCCTCTCCCAGCACCGGGACCTTTACCCCAGAGGAGGGGAGTGCTGAAGCAAGTGGGGCCTGTGTGCAGACAGAGTTCCAATGCGCTGCCCGTGTAGGTGTCTATGGCTCCACTCAGATGCAGCCTCTGGTGCAGGTCCCCTTTGTCTCTCCCAGCTGATCACTACTGCCTGCATCCGCTGCCCCCACCCTGTCGCGGAAATGCTCCGCAGGGCAGGTGGGACCTATGTGAGCTCTACGTGTATCCGGAGGTTAGCTGTGGTGGAGTGGCCACCCCGTCAGAGATCTGGGTAGTCTGAGGCACTGCTTGAGTAAGCACCAAGTATAGACGTGCTGCCCCACCCAGCCTCCACCCCGGGGTGGAGCTGCTCCCTGTCACCTCTGGGTCCCACAGTCAAGTTCCTTCCCCAGCCATGGCTGCCCCAGATCCAGTGCCACATTGTGGCATGAAGTGAGTGGGGTCGGAATGTTCGCTTGGCTTGGGCTGGTACATGTGCCAGGTGGTCATGGGAAACTCGGCAGCCACTAGAGCAGACCTTTCTCTGCTCTGCCTTGGGGGTTAGCCAGCATGTGTGTGCCCCTCATGAGTGGAGTCCAGACTTCCTCAGCTCTTCTCTTTGTCCCAGCAGTTCTCCAACCAGCTAAGGGGGCTTGTCTCCTCATGTAGGACACCAGGACTGAGATGCCCAAACTTGGTTTAACCTGCTCACTCCCCAGGTTGAGTGTCCACCAGTGTATCTCCCTTGTCCTCTGAGTCCCCTCTGAGGGTCACAGGTCCTGACCCAATCACTTCTGTTCCCTTCCTACCCTATTACGTGTGTATCTTTCTTACAGTCTTGGTTGTACAGGAGTATTTTTGCCAGTTTCCAATTAGTTTTCAGTGATAATTACTCCACATGTAGATATATTTTTGGTGACAGGGAGGTGAGCTCCCTGTCCTCTTACTCCACCATCTTGATCTCCTCCCCTGGCTTGTCTTTTCATTAATTTATTAGTATATCTTGCAGAATATAAGTTTTTAATTTTGATGTCAATTTACCAGTTTTTTCTTTCATGAATCATGCTTTTGGTGTCATACCTAAGAAACCTTTGTCTAACACAAGGTCACCAAAATTTTCTCCTAGAAGTTTCATAGTTTTAGGTTGTAAATTTAGGTGTATAATCAATTTTGAGTTAATTTTTGTATATGTGTGAGATATGGGGGGAAGTTTATTTCTTTGCTTATGCATATCTAATAATTCCAGTCCTATTTGTTGAAAAGACTCTCCTTTCTCCACTGAATTGCCCTTGCATCTCTATTAAAAAAAAACAATCGATTATATATGTGTTTGGTCTATTTCTGGACCTTCAAGTCTGTTCCATCAGTCTATGTGTCTACTTTTTTGCCAGTATCACACTGTCTTCATTACTGTAGCTTTCTAGAAGTTTTGAAATCAGATGATGTTAGTCCTCCAACTTTATTCTTCTTTCTCAAAACTGTTTTGGCATATTAATTCCTTTGCTTTCCATATGAAATTTAGAATTGGAATTGAATCTTTTGATCCATGTACAGTAATGTATTTTAATAAGTATGTTTGTACCTAAATCCACAAGTCAGTGATTTCTGAGAAGCGTTGTGCAAGGTTCCACTCCCTTTGATTATCATAATTCTGGGAAGAGGCACAAAAGAGATGTATGTTGATCAAGTGCCAACTTCAAGATCTGTGTAAAAGATTTGTCAATGGACAGGTTAAAAATCACAGTAGTTGTTAATTAGGTAAAGGGCACAGGCTCACAGGTGAGACAAATCAGGCTTTGGACGCCAGAATGACAATTTGTTCGCACTGTTGTATAGGCTAAGTTACTTACATTATGATCCTTGGTTTCCTCCTCTGTAAAGGGAATTTAAAAAATCAACTCTATAGAGTTTTGAATGAGTAACCAATAATATAACATCTGTAAAGCATAGAGTCCGTAACTGGCACATAACAGGCAATCAGTTGTTATCATTTTCATTATCATTATTATTATTATATAATACTATAACATATAGCATTGTAGCATTTTCATGTGTAAGAATAGTCCTCTTGAGAATGTGCCAATAAAGAATTACCAGTCTCCTAGACTACAATCTAATCATCAGGTTAAAGGGGTTTCCCAATACCACCCCATAACAACCATTAGCTCCAGTAGATCATGTGGCTTTGAGTTCTCACGGGGTAGGGACAGATAAAATAACATTAAGTAAGCAGTCTTCAAAAATAGCAGCGTTTTATGTATCTGCCAATCCCATACTCCTAATTTATCCCTCCCTCTCCTTCCCCTTTGGTAACCATAAGTTTGCTTTCTATGTCTGTGAGTCTGTTTCTGTTGGTAAATAAGTTCATTTGTATTCTTTTTTAGAATTCACATATAAGTGATATCATATAATAAACAGCCTTTTATTATTTAAAATTTAAAAATCAAGACTACGTAATAGGCATGCATCATCTTATCCTTGGATCTGAAATAATTTTGATTTCCCATATAAGCAGCTTTTTCAGAATGGTAGAGTCTCTGTAGGGGAACAGTTCTCCATATTTCACAGGAAATAAAGCTGAGTGTCTATATCAAAAAATACATATTTTTTTAGCATTTTCAAGACTGTCTCCATTTTTTACTCATTTTTGTTACACTTCCTTAGGGTGACGAAATATCATCTGTTTTTTCTTCCCTGTCTGCTCTGTTTTAGTGCCTGCCCAAGTGACCGGTTTGCATGTGGCCAACCAAGGGACAACAAGCAGTCTCTTCACTAACTGGACCCAAGCATTGGGAGACATAGACTTCTACCAAGTCTTACTGATCCATGAAAACGTGGTCATCAAAAATGAAAGTGTCTCCAGTGAGACCAGCAGATACAGCTTCCACTCCCTCAAATCGGGCAGCCTCTACTCCATGGTGGTAACCACAGTAAGCGGAGGAATCTCTTCCCGACAAGTGGTGGTGGAGGGAAGGACAGGTAAGAAGAGTGTGACCTACGGCGATCTGAGCACGTGGAACCTCCAGGGTATATCCTAGGTGTTTTAAAACATCCTAAAGACAGACCCAACTCTGATCTTCCTAAAAGCCAAGTTTCAGTGCTATCCAGACAGTACATGTTGATCTCCCAGGAATGGAAATTGGATGATGGGTGAGAGTAGGAGAGAATGAATTCTAAATTTTCTAAAATCTCCAATACATGTGTCAGAACTCCTAGAAGACCCTTTGCGATGACATGATAGTCATCTGCTACCTAAGCTTATTCCTTCATCTAGCTGATTTTCTTTGAAATATTTATGTCCGATTAAGGTAAACAAGTCATGAACTTTTTAAAAAAAGTATCTTCCATTCTCTTTCATATTCTTGGTTTCAAGACAGAAAAAAAAATGATCTCCAACTTCCATGGTCAAAAGTTAAGCTAATAGGGCTTCCCTGGTGGCACAGTGGTTGAGAGTCTGCCTGCCGATGCAGGGGACACGGGTTCGTGCCCCGGTCCGGGAAGATCCCACATGCCGCGGAGCGGCTGGGCCCGTGAGCCATGGCCACTGAGCCTGCGCGTCCGGAGGCTGTGCTCCGCAACGGGAGAGGCCACAACAGTGAGAGGCCCGCGTACCACAAAACAAAAAAAAAACCAAAAACAAACAAACAAAAAAAGTTAAGCTAATAAAATTACCCAATCCCATATATTTTCACAAGCAACATCAAACAGTGCTTAATACTGTACGCCACCTAAACAATGTTCCTTGACCTTAAAGAGCTCATAGTCAAATAGGGCAGAGAGCTAAGTAATCAAATAAATGTCATGTGGTCATATGTGTCAGGCAGAGGTGCAGCACCAGAGAAGGGAATACAATTTTCTACACAACACAAAGAAAGAACATAAACAAACAATATAAAATGTATGTTCCAGTTTCTTAGAAAGATATACAATTAAATAAATCCAATAGAAGCTTTAATAATTATTAGTGAATTCAGGTCAGTGACTTTGCCCGTTTAATTTCATATGATTATGTTAAGTTGGATGTCAGTCTCCTCCCTCTATATTTCCAATGCTCAGATTCTGAGTATCAGCGTCAGGTATCCATAGATATATCCTTTTGAAAATCATGAATCTCACCTGCTTAATGAACCCAGGGACCATTAACTTCATTAATTCTCCCAAAAGAGCAACTAAGTCATTGAAAAGATATTTTATAGTCTAGGTAGAAATTCACTGATGTCTGCCCATTTCTGTCATTCTGTGGCAACTGATACTGTTGCCTGTGTTCTTCCTGATACCTTCCTTCTTCTCTTTTAATGGTTCTTGGCACCATCCATCAATGTAGCATAATTGGGGGTGAGGGACTGAAAAGCTTAGTTGGGGAATCAAGAGGCCTAGATTCTGGTCCTAGCTCTGCCATTCACTTATCTATCTAAGCCTTCATTTTCTCTTCCATCCGCAGTAAGTCACCCCAACACCGGGTATCAGAGTGGGGAAGGAGAAATAACAAGTTGAGGAGAGGAGTTGAAAAGGATCTTGCATCCATCTCCCAGTGACTTGCAGTTGTATTAGTCAGATTAGGCTGACTTATTTCCTGCTAATACAACTGTACAATGTGGGTGTTCCTGACGGGACAACTCTATTGGTTGGTTCTTCTCTAAGCAGTAATTAAGGGACCCAGGCTCCTACCATCTGTGGTTCTTCCTTCCTCTAGGTTCTCAGAGGTCTCTCCATTTCTTCAGAGAATGGAGGTTATGGGGAGGCGGAAGACTACTAAAGCTGGAAGTAAACACATCACTTCCACCCACATTCCATTAACGGGAACACAGTTGTATGACTACACCTAACTGCAGGGGCGGCTGGGAAATACAGTCTAGCTGTGTGTCCAAGAGGAAAAGGAAATGGTTTTGTGAGCAAGTAGTCAGATGCCGCCACACAGGTTAATTCCCAACTTAAAATACCACAAGGGCTCTCCAGCGTATGGTGCTATACTAAAATAGTTTGATATCTGAGATCACTTGATAAGTGGGACTTGTAATTATTTTTATACCTATATTTTAATGACAACAGAGGTATCAATATTTGACCATTATATAACAGAAGTATGCAAAAATGAGACAAGAAATTCTTTGAAGAATGATAATAAAGTCTTAAGGAGAGGACAAGATATGAATAAATATAAACATCAGTTATTTTATTCAAACACATTGAGTGCAGACATTATCATGAGAAAAGAGAAAAATGGGATATTACTATAGAAGCACAATAACTAGAGATTTTGAAAGGTGCCTCAATTAGTAAATTCTGTACCTGGTAGATTGTAAAAAAATTCAATGGCTAAAACCTAGATAATCATTACCATCTACTCAAATTACTGAAGTATTAGTCAAGGTTGAAATAATTCACTTATATTTCCACAGAGTTGAAACATATATATAAACCCTCCCAGCTTAGATAAGGTGGCAAAATATTTAAAATTGAAGATATCAGATGTGCTTAACAAATCTAATTCTAACTTGAGAAAATGCTCATTCTAAAGAAAAAAATATTATATCTTTTTTTTAAACATGAATTTATATTTTTGGTGAAACTTTTAATAATTATATCTTTTCTAATAAAATGTTAGTAGTTGCAAATATTCCCAGCAGTTTTGAAAAACAAGCATAGTTATTCTGAGAACAACCAAGGGATATACAGATGGTTAGATGGACGAAAGAAGGACAGGGAAAAAAAAAGGACGGAAGGCATCAATACATAAATAGAATGGCTAAAAGTTCAATGTTATATCTGGGAAATGTCCATATGCGTGGAACAGCATTAGCAGAATTATTTAGTAGAGTGCTGTTTATAATTTTGGTGATGGGTAAGTGCTTGTAAATGCACAGAAGACTTTGGGGATTAAACCGCAAAGTCAGAGCATATTAGATGAGAAGGATTCTCAGAGGTCATCTAGCCAAATCCCGTCCATTATATGTGATGTAGGGATATTGACAATTATATGAAAATATATAGCTGAAGTCTGTCAGCCAATGATGAAAACAGTAGTGCAGTTCATATATACTATATATTTTATTCTTATATTCACTACTGACAGTACTATTTGTCATGCATTTATTTCTAATACATGGAACAACTATTATTCAATACCATGATTATTAATTTGCAGACTGTACTTCTAGGCAGGGAACTCTTTACAGTCATCCACATCTTTTCCATTTTTGTGTACTTGGAAAATAGTTGGTTCTTAGTAAATGCTTGTGACGCTAAAACCCCAACTGAGAGAAGCACATAATTATGGTGGACATCAGAAAGGCCATTATTGCCACAGCATGTCTTTCTGCCCTCAAGTCCGGTCTCCAGACTTATTGCTTCCAGGATAGGCGTTTAGGCTTATTTCTCACCACTAGAGGGCAGGAAATGCTTTGCGAAGGGAAATACAACCCCTTCACCTGTGTAAATGATTAGACTCCCCAGGAATAAATAAATTAATCACAAGAAGGTCGAAGCTATCCCAATGTCTAAGACTTTTAGAAAAGCTATTGCACTCTTCACCTTTCCCCTCAAAAACCTTTCCTTATTGATGGGTTTGATTCAAGCTCTTTCATTTAGATAGTTAATGTCTGTTCCCTTTCCTACATGGGGGACTTCCTGACACGTTCACATAAAAAAACCTCCACTTAAAATACTTTACAAACAACGACACCATAAAAATGCAGTAGCAGCATCCTTGTATTTAAGAGGCATCCAAAAGACTTCCTTGGATTTTTATCTTGGTTAATCTTATGATGTAAGAACTCTCAGCTTCCAGAAGCTACAGTGAAATCGTCACCCTTCCTTGACCTCATAGGTAATCAGATCTCCTGAGTCCACACTGTTTTTGCCCACCACAATAGATGACTCAGACTTTTGACTGTGCCTTTCTTTTTTAAATTTTCTCCCCCTGTTAAATCCCAGTCCCTTCCAGTGTGAGTGGAGTAAGGGTGAACAACTCTGGTCGCAATGACTACCTCAGTATATCCTGGCTGCCTGCTCCTGGAGACGTGGATAACTACGTGGTGACACTCTCCCACGATGGCAGGGTGGTTCAGTCCCTCGTGATTGCCAAGTCTGTCAGCGAATGTTCCTTCAGCTCCCTCACCCCGGGTCGCCTCTACAATGTGACCATAACGACGAGGAGTGGCAAGTATGAAAATCACTCCTTCGGCCAAGAGCGGACAGGTGAGGATCTCAGGAGGTTCAGGCTCTATGAGAGCCAGCCGGCTATGTGGTTCAGGGCATCACAGATCTGCAGCAATTCTGTAATGAGGGGATTAAAGACCGTTGAGATCACATTATTATGGCATCTTCATATTTTCACGCAAGAAGTTCCTTATGTGAGCAGATGTTACCTTTAAAGTAAGATGAACACCATTTTCGTGGCTAGAATTCATAGTATATTCAAATACAGTAACAGGTATTTCTGTTTAGGGTTGCTAGACCCTGGCTCTATGGATGTTCACTTATTTAATCCTTATAAAGTCCTTATTGAGGTAGTTGTGGTTATTATTCCCATTTTACAGATTCTGATAAGAATCTGATAAAAGCCATTCACTCTCTTTCCAAAGAAATGCACATACCTGCCCTATCCCCGACAAGTTCACGGACAATTTGGGGGTTACTACTTTCCTAAAGTCTACCCACGAAGCACTGGGTGAAAACCAAGGCTCAGGGTAACTTGTCCAACTGTTTAACTTGTTAAACAGCCGGTGCACTTCAGATCCTGGATTTGAACCCAGTTCTGAATGACTCCAGAGCCTACAAAACTCTCTGTCCTGAAATCCTTCCTGAAATGTCTGTTGGTCAAGACCACTGTTCATCCTTTTTCACACAAGGTGAAGATGTGAACCTTTATAATTCTGGGACTAAGAGCAAACTCTTAGCAAAGGCTTTGAAGGCCTGGTTGGTCTTCAATGTGCTGGAAAGAGCTAAGTTTAGACAACTACCGTTTTCCCAATATACTTATGCTTCCTGGGGTTTACATCTGAGATTTCTGCTTAAGGTGAGGTTAATATTTTATCAAATCTTTCCTGCTGATCTATGGTTTGATATTTGCATTTTAAAATGTCAGTTTTTCCATGAGAATCTGGGACAACTGACACCATCCAGTGCCCCAGCACAGGGTCTGGAGCCTAGTAGGCTCCAGAGTCATTCATTGAGTAATGAATGTTTGGTAAATTAATAATCAGAAATCACCTAGATCAGGGGTTTTCACCCAGTGCTTCGTGGGTAGACCTTAGGAAAGCAGTAACCCCCAAATTGTCCGTGAACTTGTTGGGGATAAGGCAGGTATGTGCATTTCTTTGGAAAGAGAGTGAATGGCTTTTATCAGATTCTCATAGTTTCTGTGACCTCAGAAAGTTAAGAACCACTGATTTACATTGTTACATTGAAAGTGTCCTTAGAATGATCTAATTCCGGGCTTCCCTGGTGGCGCAGTGGTTGGGAGTCCGCCTGCCGATGCAGGGGACATGGGTTCGTGCCCCGGTCCGGGAGGATCCCACGTGCTGCGGAGCGGCTGGGCCCGTGAGCCACGGCCGCTGAGCCTGCACGTCCGGAGCCTGTGCTCCGCAACGGGAGAGGCCACAACAGTGAGAGGCCCGCATACCGCAAAAAAAAAAAAAAAAAGAATGATCTAATCCCATCTCATTTGAGTTAAAGTCCCAGAGAGAAACTGTGGCTTCTCCAAGGTCACACGGTTGAGCAGTAGCCAAGCCCTACCGCACTCCAGGGCTGTTTCCACTACGTCATGCTCTCTCTGAAAGCACTAGTCAGGGATATAAAGAGATAGTCCCTACCCTCAAATTATTACGTATTGTGCTGATAAGCGCGATACTGACTGAGATCTGATTTTTATTTACAAAGCAGCCTTATGTCAGTGTCTTCTGTTGATTAATTTGGAGCCTAAAAATTGCCAGCAATTAAAGGATATGTCATCCGACCACTAGCCCCTTGCTGCCCCTTGGTGTCAATTCATGAATGTTTCCTATTCACATGACCTTCATATTGCAAGGCCTTGTGCTAGGATTGATTTTAAATGCAAGAAAAGTGATCCTTTATTCAAAGCACCCTTTTGATGCTTTACCAACATGAACTTGGATTTGGCACGTGACGAATCAAGGCAAACCACTGCCCCTGACAAGTCAGTTGAACTGGAGAGTGGTGTCTGTGTTGTTGCCTTGTTGATTTTGGCTGATTGTCTCAATGCCTTCTACGTTTTGGGTGAAAGTGTCAATATTTCTAATCCCGTATCACATCATCTCACCGTACAGCAAGGCAAGTCCCACAAATTACCCGCAGTTCCACCTGGAGAGCCCCTTACTGACTTAGCATGGTATTCAGTCTGGTTTTTCTTCCTGCTTTGCCTTCAGTAAATTGCCTAGATCGTTGACCTTTCTTAGCCCATACTTACAGTGTCACTTCAGAATTTCTTCTGTACAAGTCTGTGATGACTAAATTCTAGCAACACTCTGATTGGTTCCAGATAAATATCTTGAAAAAAAAGCACACCTGCCCTTGCTCCATATCTGTGGTGAGATATATTCCAGTACAAAAACCAGCACACATAAGCCAACAAAGGATAGTAATGCAACTTGTAGGTGTTAAGAAGCTTCATGAAAAATGTAGCTTAGATACCAAAATATTGAAATTTCTGAGTCATTTCATGCTTTGGAAGAAAGTGGAAGAGAAAACTTGGACATAGGCGTGACATGTGGTCAGAGCAGAAATCCCTTAACATAAACCAGACACAGACAGAGGCTACCCAATCCAGAGAACATGCTAGTATTAAGATAGAAATTTAGGGCCCTGGATCTGATTGAGTTCATACTTCTTTTCAATGCTCCTTCTCATTAATATTTATAAAATCCAGTTATAGCCAAATAGTAATGAATCTAGGGCCTACTTTTGAATTAAAATACAGCCCCAAATGAAAAATTAGAATATGCTTAATATCATGCTCAAAATACAGAATTGCCTTATTTTACTGTGTTCCTGTTAACAAGCACTGATTGATTGATTGATCAACTGAGAAAAAACCCATGGGTGCACAGATTGGTTTGTTCGTTTGTTTATATGTTTATGGGGAATGTCAGGTGCACAAAGTTGGATTAATCATAATTCTTGGTTCAGGATCCTGTGCGTCAGTTGCCACTGCTATTTGTTTTTATGGCATTTAATTAAATTTAGACATTTAGTTAATAATTTTTAGTAATTTAATATGTACTTGAGAAACCACTAGCCAAAATAAAAGCTAGGGACTTGATAATAATCTATATCAGATCATGTATTTCACACCTCACTGGTCCATCCCAAAGTAACCATCATCTTCACTCTTATTTTTCTCTCTTGCCTTCCATCCTGCAGTTTTATTATTTATGTAGTCCTAAAATTATACTTTTTAAATCTTAGTTGTTTTAATACAAAGAAAGGTATATTTTATGCAGTATGTAATCTTTGGGGACTAAGATTTTTCACTTAGTATTATCTTGATAAGATTCATCCATATTTTGTGTTTTGATATTAAGGGCAAAATCCATATTTTTGTGTTTTGAGTTAAGAAAAATTGTGACTGCTGTATAGTACTTCACTGTGTTCATATACCATTGCATTCATCCAATCTCCTGTAGATGGGCATCCTCTCTCACACTTGGTTTTATCAAGTTTTTAGTTTTGCCAACCAAATGGATGTAAAATGGTATTGTGCCACGGCCCTGACTTGCATTTCCCTTGATCACCAACAACGTTGAACATCTTTTCATGTATTGGTTACCATATGTGTTTCCTCATCTTCCGTTTTTCTTTTGGATTGTGTATACTCTTCTTGGTAACTTAGTGTCATATCTTGAGTCACCAAGGTATGCTGGAATTGTTAATATCATTGCCATCATTCATATTAACCATCAGTTATTATGTTTAATGCTCCGTTTTGTACATGACACTTTGTGTAGGCTAAGAACAGGATTAGAATTAATTCATCAGGTCTGTAAAAAGATCCATTTAATCAGTCCAAACTGATTAAACTGATAACAGTCTTTCCCCTCCAGAAATTTGTGATCTGAAGGTCTAAGATTTTTCTTTTAAATGCACACAGTAAAAATCTACTCACTTTCCTTTATCGTCCCGTGTTGTCATCTGTGATCAATTGCTCCCTCAGAACCATTAAATCCCTAGCTGTTTTCTGTTCTCTTTTGCAGTGCCTGACAAGGTCCAGGGAGTTAGTATCAGCAACTCAGCCAGGAGCGACTATTTAAAGGTATCCTGGGTACATGCCACTGGAGACTTTGATCACTATGAAGTCACCATTAAAAACAAAAACAACTTCATTCAGACGAAAAGCATTCCCAAGTCTGAAAACGAGTGTGTATTTGTTAAGCTAGTCCCTGGACGGTTGTACAGTGTCACTGTTACTACAAAAAGTGGACAATATGAAGCCAGTGAACAAGGGAATGGAAGAACAAGTAAGTGGAAAGATTGCAAAATTTGGTAGTTGGTTGGGACTTGAAGGTCATCGAGTAAATAATTTATCTGAACCTTGAATTTTCTCTGCTTACTGATGAGTAAATTACATTCCCAGTTAGTCTCATTGGAGCCAACATCGTTCAGCCAAGCCATGGCCTATAATTACAGAATATTTATTGGCAGATGAAAGCAAGCATAGTGGGGTAGCAGGAACACCAAATTTCTCATTTTTCTTCCCTGTCCTCCTGCGTTGTGGCATTTAAAGTTCTAGATGTCTTGTTTTATCCTAGGATTGAGATCAAAACTCATTTTACAATTATATTCTACCAATACTTAGCATGTAAGATTTATGCCAGAAAAAAAATTACAATTGTAATAGTTGCTTCCAATTTTTCTTGTTTAATTATGCATGAAGTAGCTGAAGTGGTTTATTCGGGAAAGGGAGATGTTTGCCAGTTCTGTGAATGTGATTCATAAATTATTGTGTAGTAAACTCTGATCAGTCACTTTCCTGAAATGTCTTCTCATAGTCCCGGAGGCTGTTAAGGATCTCACATTGCGCAACAGGAGCACTGAGGACCTTCAGGTGACATGGACACGAGCTGATGGGGACGTCGACCAGTATGAGATCCAACTGCTCTTCAACGATATGAAAGTATTTCCTCCTTTTCACCTTGTCAATACCGCAACTGAGTATCGATTCACCTCCCTCACACCAGGGCGCCAGTATAAAATTCTTGTCTTGACGATCAGTGGAGATGTACAGCAGTCAGCCTTCATTGAGGGCTTCACAGGTAATTGGAAATCTGGCTCTAGAACCTGACTAGATAGTGTGGTGTATTTAGCATGTTGGGTAGCCAGGCGTTTTGGTTGAGGATTTAAAGGGCTAAGGGGTTGGGGGGTGGCAAGAAGGGAGAAGGTTATCTTGATAGTGACAATAATGTTGTCCGAGCTGGTTTAGCAAAACTAAAGTATGATGTAGGGGGAGAAAAAAAAGCTTTCTGAAAAATAACATTGAATTGATATAAATAGCTGTTGCCTGTGAGGCTTACAGATTAAATATAAATAACCTGATTGGTTGGTTGGATAGTCCTTCTTTGGAACTCTGTTAGGAGTGTTGCTATAATAGTTAACATTTATTAAGAGTTTACTGTGAACTAGACACACAGCAAAGTACTTTATATGTACATTTTGTTCAGTCCTAACAATTTCGTGGGCTGGTCGCTATTATTATCATTGCTGTTTTTCGGATAAGGAAACTGAAACTTACAGTGGTTAAGCAGTTTGCCTATAGTCCCACAACTAGTAGATAAGAAAACCAAGACTTGGACCAAGTCAATCTAGTTAGCGCCCACTATATAACTGGCATTCTTCATTTCCACTCACTGGCCTTGATGTCCCTCTAAACTTCCCCCATCAACTTCAGCTCAAGCAGAAAAGTCAGAGAAAAATGGTAGATTGATACCAATATTTTTCATATGTATTTTTTCAGTAGATGCCAAAAGGTAGGAAGCACAAAACTTTTAGTTGAAAATTTCCACAGTTCATCCTCTAAGTGATGGTTTTTAAATTTATTCTCTTTTTTAGTTCCTAGTGTTGTCAAAAATATTCACATTTCTCCCAACGGGGCGACAGATAGCCTGACGGTGAACTGGACTCCAGGTGGGGGGGACGTGGATTCCTACACGGTGTCAGCGTTCAGGCAGAATCAAAAGGTTGAGTCTCAGACCGTCCCCAAGCTTGTCTCTGAGCACACGTTCCACAGGCTGGAGGCTGGGGAGCAGTACCGGATCGTGATCGCCTCTGTCAGCGGGTCCCAGAAGAACCAGGTAGATGCGCTCGGGCGTACAGGTAAGCGTCCCTCTGGAGAAGGGCCAAATAGTTCTCCATAATGGGACGATGGATGGGCTTGGCCACTCACAAATGGAAAATACCCAAATTCAAAACCACTAAGTTCGTACAATTCACTGTGGTTTCAAGAGCCTTTCTCATATTTTTTTTCTTTGCATTTTTGTTTCTGAATAGAGTGATTCAAAAACAAATGAAAGGTAACTAGAAACGAAATCATGTGAATAGATTTTTATACTTGCTAAGGGATATAGTAGTTGATTCTCTAACTCTGCGTGTTTCAAAATTTTACCCCTTTCTCAAAATTCTTTAAAGAAAAACACACCTATGCCATCTACTTCATTTGTGATGGATTAATAATGTATCTGTTTATTTATATTAATATCACTATTCACATAGTACTTTCAAAACAAAAATAAGCTATCAGCACCACTATAAATGCCAGGCATTTAAAATGATCTTTAACCATACTACAAGGTAGAGATCATTACCTTCAATTTATAGATGAGGAAAGTAAGGCTTAGAAAGTTTATAAAACATTATCAAGGATACATGTAATAAGACCTAGAGCTATAATTCAAATCTAGGTCTGTCTGGCTCCAAGCGTCATGCTCTCTCTACTGTGATACAATATGTACTAGATGTCTTCCGTTCTCATGACCACTTATTTAGTTGTGGGGCATGGGCCTCTGTACTGTGCCCTTCTCTGTGTCTGTTTCATATACGTATATCTCCAACTATATGTCAAGCACTATGTTAGAAAATGGGAATTCAGCAGCAAGATAGAGCCCCTGACCAAAGAAGCTTACAATATAGTGGAGTCAGGTAAAAGGCAACTAAAGTATAGCATGATAAGTGCTAAAATAAAAGTAATGTCAGGATACTATAGGAGCAAACAAAAAGAGTCAGGGAAGGCTTCCAGGAGGAGGTAACATTTTAAAAGATACTAAGAAATTATCCTGGTGAAGTATGTGTTGATCTGGTTCCAGCAGAAAAGCAAAGGCCTGGACGGAAGAGAAAGCATGGCACATTTGCGGAGCTATACACTACTTATGCTAGAATAACGATGTGAGCCATGTGGCCAAGTAGGTAGATGGACCTAATTTCGAAGGGCCTTGTATGCCTTGTTAAAGGGTTTAGAATTGTGGATAGCGATTAAAGGGCCATCAGCATGGCATGCTATGAGAATCTGCCAGACACTGTGTACAGTTAGAAACAGTGGGAAGTGAGGAAACAAGAGACTTGCAGTACTGTGGGTGAGAGATGATAGTGTCCTAGGCTAGTGAGGAAGAGAAGGAGAGAGGTGGAAAGACCCAAGAGATGTAAGATTTAGGAGACAGGAATGACAAGACTCGTGTTTGATTCTGTAGAAAGGTGAGTGTGACAAGTTTCTGGCTTGGATCAAGAGTTGGACCAAGACTTGGACCAACAAAGGGCAATGAGGAGGTGGTGGGAGGGAGATGAGCAGTTCAGTCTGGGCATCTTGAGGGTTGGGGGGGCGGTGTCTGTGGAACATCCAGAGAGGGATGTCATTTGCAAAAATAGATGAGAGATCTGAACTGAGAGTTTAAATTTGGGAGTCAGCACCACATGGCTAACAATTCAAACCATGGGAGTGGATGAGATCTCTTAAGGATATTATGTAGAATGAGAAAAAATATAAGCTTAGGACATAAAATATTATTAACAAATAATACTATCTGGCCTTTCACATCAGGAGCTGTAGTACAAACACTGTTATATGCTACTGCTTAGGTCAATGCTTAAAGCTTTGACCTGAGTTAATCTTGGGAATGAAAGTCTAAACAAGCAACACCATTCAGTCATCCAAACTGTATTCATTGAATGTAAATTTGTTCAGCCTTCTTCCACTTTCTAGATACATCGATATGCATCTCTCTGCATATTTATCAGTGTCACTTCCACTAATTTTTCTACTTGTTTGACTTCAAGATCCGTCTAAATCAGAGAAAAAAAAAAAGAGAGAATCTAAGCAGTTATACAGATTATTCAGGCCAAGAAATACTTTCTCCTAAGGGCACATGGAAAGTGTCGATGATGCAACCATGAGGCATCATCTTCCATCTGCAGTTGATTTAGGGAAGTTTTTCTCAATTGGTTACTTAACCCTAAGTGATGGAACTGGCCTCTCTTTTCTTTGCAGTCCCAGCGTCCGTCCAGGGAATAACTGCAGACAATGCATACAGCAGTCACTCCTTAATAGTAAGTTGGCAGAAAGCTGTTGGCGTGGCAGAAAGATATGATATCCTGCTTCTAAGTGAAAATGGGATCCTCCTAAGTAACACATCAGAGGCAGCCACGACCAGACAGCACAAATTTGAAGACCTAACACCAGGAAAGAAATACAAGATACAGATCCTAACCGTCAGTGGGGGCCTCTTTAGCAAGGAAGCCCAGGCTGAAGGCCGGACAGGTAATTCGCACAGCTTGTTGTTTCGTACAACACCTCCCTGTCTTGCTATTCCTTAAGAACTGTAGGGCCAAAGGGATGAAGCAACACTGGGAGATGATACATATTTCTTGACACAGCAGGGACATTCACCGTGATTTGCCACTTCCGCCAGTCGGCCTATTCACACAGCTTTCAGCCCACCACACTCCAATTCAGATTTTGCATCAAAACTGGCTCTATTCATTTCTTATTTCTGCTGTAATAAATTGCCACGAACTTTGCAGCTTCAAACAACACAGATTTATTATCTTATAGTTCTGGAGATCAGAATCTGAAAATAGGTTTTATGGGGCTAAAATCAAGGCATCAGGTCACAAAAGGACTGTGTTTCTTCTAGAGACCTCGTGGGGAGAAGCCATTCCTCACCCTTTTCAGCTTCTAGAGGCCACTCACATTCCTTCCAGCAGTGGCCTCAGTCCAACCGCTGTGTCTGTCACCATATCGCCTTCTCTGCTCTCTTGCCTCCCTCTTCCATCTTTTAAGGACTCTTGTGGTCACATTGGTCACCACTCAGACAATCCAGGATAATCTCAAGATCCTGAACTTAACCACATCTGCAAAGTCCCTTTTGTCACATAAGGTAACGTATTCACAAGTTCGGGGATTAGGACATGGGCATCTTCGGGGGCCATCATTCAGACAGCACCACTGGTCTAACTGATCATTTACTTATTAAGCACCCAGGTCTGAAAGGGGTTTGATGTCGATAGGGACATAAAGCTAAGTTAGGCATGCTTCTCGCCCTGGAAGAAGTGACTGACAATTGGGGGAGACAGACACATGGACAAATAATGTCAGTACATTGTGATAAGGGTTGTTTGTGAGAGAGCAATGTCCAGCATCAAGGGGAGCATGGAGTCAGGTGGAATTGGGAAGTCTTCTTGAAAGTGACCTTTCAGTACTGTCATGAAGGATGAGGCAATTCTCCACGTGGAGAAAAGCTAGAAGGACACCCAGTGCAGACAGACGACCACGTGCCAAGACAGGGAGGTGTGAGAAGGAGCAGGGAGATTTTGTGGTGGCCGAAGTGTGTGTTACATGGTGGAGACGTGAGGCTGGAAAGGCAGGTTCGGGCCAGATTAGATAGTGCCTGGCGTGCCTTCCTCAGGAATTTATTTTTCATCTTATAAAATAAATAAAAGGAGACAATAAAAGTTTTTCAGCCAGACAGTGAATGTTCTGTAATAAAAATTTGTACTTTAAAAAAGAAAAAGGTAAATCAGATGGCAATGGGGGATAGATTGAATGGAGAAGAGACCAAAGGTGGGGAGACAGGCTCATAAATGAACTTGTTATTGATCACCTCCTGTGTGCCAGGCACTGTCCTAAATGCTGGATACACAGAAATGAATAAAACAGCCCTCGTGGTCATGAAGCCTCTATTCTAGTAGGGGAGAAAGGCAATGAAGAAAATAAAGAAGTAAAAAATATAGTACGTTAAATGGTAATAAATACTGAGGAGAAAATTAAAGCAGGAAGTGGGTTAGCAAGTGCTAGACGCTAACAATTTTAGATAGTACAGTCCTGAAAGGTTTTGTTGAGAAGGTGACATTTGAGTAAAAGTCTGAAAGAAGTGAGAAAGAGGACCGTGTAGATATTTGGGGAAGAGCATCCCGAAGCAGAGCAAACAGCAAGGCGAAGAACCTGAGGTGGGGGCGTTGGAGAAGCAGCAATGAGGCCACTGTTGGTAGAGCACAGTGAGTGACGGCAAAGTGAGGGGAGGTGGTCAGAGAGGTAACTGGGGTCCTAAGGTGATGGCAGTCATAGAAGCGATAAGGGTCCAAAGCAAAACTAATGCAGGGGCCCTGATGCAGAATAGTAGATATAGTCAAGAAATAGTCCTGCATTAGATAAGATGGCATTTGGTGGCTGAGCAGAGTATAAAAGTAGGAACAGAAGAAGATTCTACAGTTTCTACCTGGCAGAAGATGATTCTATTAACTGAGATAAGAGAAGCAGGAGGAGAGAGTGTCAAGGAAAAAGATACAGGGCTCAGTTCTGAACTGAGTTTGTGATGTCTGAATGTCTTGCAGAGAGAGGTGATCAATAGGTTATTGATAATAGGGGTCCTGAGCTCAGAAAAGTGAGCTGGAGATAAAGATTTGGACAAAAATTCTAGTTAAATCCATGTTTTAGTCTGTTCAGGATGCTATAACGAGAATACCGTAAACTGGGTGGCTTAAACAACAGACATTATTTCTGGAGGCTGGAAGTTCAAGGTCAAGGCTCCAGCAGATTTGGTGTCTGGTGAGGGCCCATTTTCTGGATCACAGCGAGCATCTTCTCACCGTGTCCTCACATGGTGGGAAGGATGAGAGAGCCCTCTGGGGTCTCTTTTATAAGGCACTGATCCCACTCATGAGGTCTCCACCCTCATGGCCTAATCATCTTCCATTCTCTACCCCCTGAAACCATCATTTTGGCCTTTAGGCTTCAACATGAATTTCCGGGAGGGTCGGGGTGGAGACACAAACATGCAGGCCATAGCGAGCCATAAAGTGAATGAGACTGACTGTTTCGCTAATGTTATAGAGTATGAAGGAGACAAAGGCTGAAACCATGGGAAATACCAACTTTTAAGGATCTGGCATAAGGAGAGGGGAAAAGCAAAAGAGCCTGAGAAAGTGTTTGGAGAAGAGAACCCAGGAGAGAGGAGACAGATGTCCTGTTCTATTTCCACTGGCATCTTAAGACTTCCATGGTATCAGGCAGCATCTGTGCCAACAGTTTGGAAGCAGGTCATTTCACCTTGCCAGCAGGTAGCACGGAAGGCCAAAAAGGTTCCAAAATCCTAATGTAAACCTTTTTTTAAAAAATGGTTTTGGCTTTTCCTCTTCCTTCGCTTTCCCATGTCTCTGAATCTAGTTTTCTCTTTCTGCCTGATTTTCCCTTTCTTTCATACCTAGTCTCTCCTTCCCTCTGCCCTTCCCTCCAATGGTCATTTCTTAGCTCTCAGAGGGCACTCAGAGATAGATTGCTGGTCTCTGATCTAGTTCCTAGTACTGGAAAAACATTTAGTCACACAGGTCAGACTAACATTTATTTTACATGCAAAAAATGTCTTTAAAGATAGTTTTCCATTAGTGGGGTTTTTTTGTTGTTGTTGTTCTCTTGTGGTTTTGCTTTTTAACATTAACGGCTTCAGCCTCGCTAATTCACATTATTCAGATTTCTTTGCTCTGGGGTCTCCATGTAGTCAATATTCTTAAAGGCAGGGATGGTGTGTTTTGAGCGGCTTGATGGAGTGTGGCCATCTAGGCACCAACCCCGGGCTGGGTCAGGGTGGGCTGTACCAAAACTCAGTCTCATTCTCTTTCTCCTCAACCTTTCTAGTCCCAGCAGCTGTCACCAACCTGAGGATCACAGAGAACGCCACCAGACACCTGTCCTTCAGCTGGACCCCCTCAGAGGGGGAGCTCAAATGGTACAACATCTTTCTGTACAACCCAGATCGAACTCTTCAGGAGCGAGCTCAAGTTGGCCCGCAAGTCCAGAGCTTCTCTTTCCAGAACTTGCTACAAGGTCGAATGTACAAAATGGTGATTGTAACTCACAGTGGGGAGCTGTCTAATGAGTCTTCCATATTCGGTAGAACAGGTAAGACCTGAACCCAAGCTGTAATGAATAGCAGGGAAATTGTCACAGTACTCACTGGCTTTTCCTTGATTTGTCCTTAGTTTCCTGTTCTACCCAGGGTGTAGCTTTATATGAAATGTGTGACCTTTATATGAAATTTCTGACCCTAAATCAGACCTTTGATTATATATCAGAACAGTTTTTGCACTGGTTTTTGCTTTGTTTCCTACACGTGCTTACCTCATAGAGTTTAGTGAAAAAAATTAATCTGGCTCCTCTACTTGCCAGCAAACTGCTACGCGAGGGTTATAACCCATCAGGGCTCAATTCAAGCTGTGCCTTTCAGCTTTCTACAGGAAATAGATGGAGTGGAGAGCAGGTCCAAAGAAGGGCAGCTACAAATGGGGCCAACAAGCAAAGACTGCTGTGAATCAGAAACACAGCACTAGATGAAGTGAACACAAGAGTTCCAGGAAAATGAGAGAGAGAAACATCTCTGGGTTTTGCAAATAAGAAACTGAATCTACTCTTTCTCCATAATTTGAGTCCATTATCTCATTTTTTCTATTCAATTTTTATTCTTTTTGAAAATATTTATTTATTTATTTATTTGACTGCGCCGGGTCTTAGTTGCGGCATGGGAACTCTTGAGTTGAAGCATGCATGTGGGATCTAGTCCCCTGAGCAGGGATGGAACCCCGGCCCCCTGCATTGGGAGCGCTGAGCCTTAGCCACTGGACCACCAGCGAAGTCCCCAATTTTTATTCTTAATTGACAGTTGTTTTTGAGTGCTCTTGTGTGCCAGGCACTGGGCTCACTGTTGCACTAGGAGAGTAGACAAGACTCACAGCAGAGAGGAGGAGGGGACGGGACGGCAGATTTTAAAGGGTGACGATTTTGGAACCCCTTAAATCCTCTGAAGGAAATAAACATTATGTTATGACATAGCGTGACTCGGCAGGACAAGACTTAGAGACCCCTTTAGACAGAGAAGTCTTTTCAGCTGAGACCCGAAGGTGAGAGGAGCCATGGGAAGAGCTCATTTTAGTCACTCAGCAGGAGTTCTCAGCTTGTCTTCTGAGGGAATGAAAAAGAGCAGTGGATAAGCCATGAGTGGAATTTCCTAGATGTTACCATCTTCAGGGCCATCTGCCCTAGGCACATCTTCCCTTATCTGCTCATTAATGTTTAAAATTCCTCCAACAAGGGACAACAGTCTTCACTCTCCAAAGAATCATGAAGCTTACATACCCACGGGACAGGTGCCAGCCTGACTAATTTATACTATGGTAGAAATGACTGTTAACACTTCACTTCCCAAGTGAGGTTCCATCAGTATAGATTTTGGGGGAAGAAAGGGCTGAGAGAGAGAACTGAGAACCTAAGAGAGGATGGAGAGGAAGTAAAGAGGCCCAGAGAGGGATGTTATGGGATGGTGGCCCAAGTGAGATGGGCCAGACTGGAAGGGGCAGGAACATTTTATGAACAACTTTCAGGGCTTTTTATATCCTAAGTTATGAACTATTTGACCAGTCTTATTCATTTCTGAAGATTTCACTTTATATGTTTATCAGAAGACATGTAGCGAGCATACAGAAGTCACCACCTCTTGTGCTTTGTTTTATTTTAATTTGTGCCAGGTCTCTAGACCACATGCCCCTAAACTCAAGTGACCTGAAGTAGAAGCAAGATCTGACTCTACAATAAGCACTACTCACCTGTACACCCAACACAGCTCATGTTTTCACCTGTGGGCCAAAATGCCTTTGTTTCTATCTGTCTTGTTTTTAGTAAAGGTTGTCCTTCTCTTAAGTCCCAGCCTCTGTGAGTAACCTCAAGGGATCCAATCGAAACATGACAGACAGTCTCTGGTTCAGCTGGAGTCCAGCCTCTGGGGACTTCGACTTTTATGAGCTGATTCTCTATAACCCCAATGGCACAAAGAAGGAAAACTGGAAAGACAAGGACCTGACAGAGTGGCGTTTCCATGGCCTCGTTCCCGGAAGGAAATACACGCTGTGTGTGATGACTCATAGTGGAGATCTCAGCAACAAGGTCACGGGGGAGAGCAGAACAGGTAAGAAGCCCAGTTGCCAATGGCCAAGTGTTGGTGGGAAGTAGCTTCCGCAGGCATGTTTTAATTACGGTTTTATTAATAAGAAATAAAATCGGTAATGATGTACCATGTGCTAGCCCCTGAACTTGGGAAGGCTCTGTGATAGAATGGGTGAAGGAGACAGACTTTGGGTGAAAAGATCTAGGTCCTTGGCTTAGCTCTACCACTTACCTATGTGAAGCTGGGCAAGTCACCGAGCATCTCTAAGCCTCAGCTTTCTTATCTGTAAAATGGGGATAGTCATGTACATCATCATTGTGTTACTATGGTCAGTGCTTTCTAAATTTTCTTATTTCTTGGGCACACACAGATAACACTGATATCTGTGTGCCACCCTGGGGTCAATGAACAAGGCTCTCTGCAATTGGATGTAACTGTCTGTGGACTCTAGCCTTCACATCCCCAAATCTGATGGAATAAATATCTTCTCATACTTGTAATCCATTCAGGGCACACTCATGCTCCACAGCACCCTGGTAAAAACTCTCTGGTTATAAAAATTAAAGAAAATGTACATAAAACACTTGAGGACAGTGTCTCACACGTAGTAAACACTGTCAATGGAAGCTCTTATTATTATGTTATCACATTACCTCTTCCTATGAAGTACATTAAACGTATGTCTGATGTCGCTCAGCTATCTTATTTATGTATGTTATGGCATAGAAGTGATTACATGATTTTTTACTTGCTCATACATACAGCCCCAAGTCCTCCCAGTCTTATGTCATTTGCTGATGTTGCGAACACATCGTTGGCCATCACCTGGAAAGGGCCACCGGACTGGACAGACTATGATGACTTTGAGCTGCAGTGGTTCCCCAGAGATGCCGTCACAGTCTTCAACCCCTACAGCAACAGAAAATCAGAAGGACGCATCGTGTATGGCCTTCGTCCAGGGAGATCTTATCAATTCAGTGTCAAGACTGTCAGTGGTGATTCCTGGAAAACCTACAGCAAACCAATTTTTGGATCTGTGAGGACAAGTATGACATGTCTTGATTCTCAGATGAAGTGGGGAGGAAGTATGTGTTGCAACATCTTATTCCAATGGGGCTTGGTTTAAATCCACATTTTTACCTGAAATAGGTTAGATTTGAATTCAGACAGAAGTTCTATATAGATTTGTTCATTTATTCAACTTTAACAACAAGAAATAATCTCTGCCCTCATGGAGCTTACAGTTGAGTGGGAGGTACTATCATTAACAAGACATTTTGGGTGTGATGAAGGAAGTATTTGGCACTAGAGAAACACAGGGTAAAGGCATCTGACCCAATAAAAGGGAGCTTCCTAGAAGAAGAAACATCCAAATCAAAACCCAAGGAAAGGGCTTCCCTGGTGACACAGTGGTTGAGAGTCCGCCTGCTGATGCAGGGGAAACGGGTTCGTGCCCCGGTCCGGGAAGATCCCACATGCCGCGGAGTGGCTGGGCCCGTGAGCCATGGCCACTGGGCCTGTGCGTCCGGAGCCTGTGCTCCGCAACGGGAGAGGCCACGACTGTGAGAGGCCCACGTACCGCAAAAAAAAAAAAAAAACCCAAGGAAAGAGTAAGACTCACTGGGTGGAGATGAAGAAAGAAGTAAAGAATGTTCCAGGTAGAGAGAATAAAAGATTCCAAAACCAGGCAGGAGGCAGGAATAGAAAGGAGTTTAGTTGGCCAGAGGATAATAGGTAAGGATTAAGAGAATCAGGTCCTAAAATGTCTTGTGAGCCATGGTGATGATTTTGAACCTCAGTCCATTGGAGCCACTGAAGGATTTTCAGCCGAGATATAATCAAATTTGCATTTTAGAAAGTCACTATGGGGGTGGAACAGAGAACAGATCGAAAGGGGCAAACTAGAAACAGAGGGACTGGTTAGGACATACTGCTGTAAATTCTAAAGATGAAAATACTTCAACAATAAAGTACATATCAGTTTCTTCCCCAAGGGGTTTTTTTTTTTTTTTTTTTGCGGTATGCGGGCCTCTCACTGTTGTGGCCTCTCCCGTTGCGGAGCACAGGCTCCGGACGCACAAGCTCAGTGGCCATGGCTCACGGGCCCAGCCGCTCCACGGCATGTGGGACCCTCCCGGGGCCACGAACCCGCGTCCCCCGCATCGGCAGGTGGACTCTCAACCACTGCGCCACCAGGGAAGCCCCCACACAAGGCATTTTGAGATAAATACCACAGACCTCAAAGAAACAGAAGTTTTTGGTATAGGAACCTCAATCCAAATATTTATTTTTCAATAATACCCAGTAAATGTAGTTTCTGAGATCAGAACAAATAGTTATTGGTTATTGATAAAATACGAAGTTGAAAATTAGAAATTTAAGCCAGTAGCTCTTTTGTTAATTCAACAAACATTCATGCTACAAAAATTATAACTCTTTGGATATTGTATCCAAAGAGCAGTTTGGGATCAGATAGGTGTGTGTCAAGAGAAATATGTGAAAAAGAACGAAGAGTTTTAGTTTATAGCCAGATCAAGAGGGGTTTGCAGTGGCATATTGTGGGGCTGTGTAATTGAATCACAGGTGTTAGAATCTGAGAGCTCAGTTGAGGTTGGGCTGGTCAGATCGCATCTGGAATATTGTATTCGGTCCTGGATGCTAGAATTTAAGAGAAGCATTTACCAAATGGGGCGTGCCCAAGAGGAAAGCAGCGGGCACCAAGAGGGGCTCGACGCTGAGTTTTACGGGGAATGGCGGAATGAACTTTGAGGGTTGCATTAGTTCAGATTGGGTTTGGCTGTGGGTAACAGAAGACCAGAGGGTTAAACAAAACAGAAGTTGAGAATTCTCATGTAAAATCATTCCAGTGCCCCATTTCTCACAAACACACTCCAGCCATGCTGAACAGCTTGCACTGCTCCACCAGCCACCTTCCCACTCCTCCCAGCACCACCCTTGGTGCCCAGGTTCGTGGTTTTCCCTGCCTAAAATGCCCCTCTCCCAATATCTAGGCGAGGTGTCATCTCTGCCAGAAAGGCTTTGCTAACTCCTGCCCACCGCTAACGCCGGAAGCAGAAAGTTGTCTGTCACTTCACACAGCATCCTCTTCCCCATTTCTTCTGGTACATTCTCTTTTCTACCTTGTATTATGACTGGTTTGGACTCATCTCCCTTCCTAGAGGTTACAGCTAATATCTTATTCACTTCTGTACTGTTCACAGTCTCTAGAAGGGCACATCGCACACAGTAGGTACTTGTTTCTTAGTGAATGGAGATGTAACCTGAGTCTTGGAAAACAGGCAGGATTTAGAGGTGAAAAGGAGGAGAGAGAAGGAACTGAGGGAAGAGGTCAAAGCAAATTTCCATATTATACTTTGTGTAAATTATCAGAATTATGGATTAGGCAGGATGTTTTCAAAGAATGTCTCCAAAGCTGAAAGAGGAGGTGTCTTTGGGTCTCAGCTGTGACTTGGTTTGAAGGGAGCTCAAAAGATTAACACGCAATTAATGTTTGAAAAGACACAATTATTGTCTGCCTCAAAGGCCAATTCTTCCTCTATCCTGAAAAATCCTCGGCTTGATTTTTTTTCCTAAATCCTCCTCATCTAACCTGCTGTGACTTAGCTTACATTTATAGACCTTGATGTGAGACAGGAATTCGCTCAGTAGCACGCAGATGCTGAGTGTTTGGTAAGGACAGTGACTCCTGTAACAAAGCACGTGTCAGGGGAAGGGGGGTCGTGCTCCAAACCAGAGCAACAGGTGCTGCCGCTGGGAGGGCCAAGTAGGTCTACACATAGTTCCCAGAAGAGCATATATAACGGGGTAACCTACACGGTTTGGTTGTTAACTTGCACGGTCACGTGACTGCTTTTCTTTCAGACTCATGGTTGTGTCACTCACAGGAACAAATCAGCTGCCATTCAAGTCCCTACTGAGTCAGGCACTCTGTCAGGCAGAGGAAAGTGAACGACCATAAGCACAGGCGGATGAAACAGGGGGATGGAAGAGTCTGGCATATGTGGGGAATCACAGCAGTTCAGTCCCTGGAGCATGGCGTGTGAGCAGGGAGGGGCAGGCAAAAAATGGAAGACAGGGACAGAAGCCAGATGCAGAAGGTAAAAACGTCAGCAATGCCATTTCTTTCCTCATTTTAAGAACTAACATTTATTGAGCAGTCAGCGCGCCAGCCACTGTGCTGGGTGGCTGTGCATGTTTCAGCTCATTGAGTCGTTACAGTGACCATAGGAAGTAGGTATTCTTAATTTCCCCACTTTACAGATAGGGCACAGATATGTTAAATCACCTGCCCACGAGTGCGTCGCTGGCAAATAGAATTTGAATTCAGGCAGATCAAGCTGCACCTCTCGGCTACTCTGCCCCACCTTCTATCTGACTTCTGCCACTTGATTTCAGTGCCCACGTGTTTCCAGTCACAATGGCACCCGGTGATTTTTCTAAAGGGACAGAATTTTAATGTTTAGTGTTTCTCAAAGCGGAGTCTCCTAGGCAGAAATCCCCTTGGACATCTATGAAAGACAATTCACACGAAGATTGAGAATTATTTATTTAGGTCTCTGAGCTACTTGGAGCCAAAGGAGCTAAAAGGATGTCTCACAGCGTTGTGAAAAGTGTCTCTTCCTGTCTCCTTTAGAGCCAGACAAGATACAGAATCTGCATTGCCGTCCTCAGAACTCCACGGCCATTGCCTGTTCTTGGATCCCTCCCGATTCTGACTTTGATGGGTACAGCATCGAGTGCCGGAAAATGGACACTCAAGAAGTTGAGTTCTCCAGAAAGTTGGAGAAAGAAAAATCTCTGCTTAACATCATGATGCTAGTGCCCCATAAGAGATACCTGGTGTCCATCAAGGTGCAGTCAGCCGGCATGAGCAGTGAGGTGGTCGAAGACAGCACCATCACCATGATAGACCGTAAGTGTCCCCGGAGGCGGGCACAGGGCGTGTGCCTTTCTCCGTGGTATCCACCACCCCTGTTCACGTGCATATGGCTCACCCACATTAGTGTGTCTTGTTGTCACTTGAAGAGGATCTGAAAGGCTCTGGGAAGTAGAAACACTTCTCTGTGTAACGCATCCTGGCAGCAAACAAGTTAAATGATCTTAAAGAACCTGAATGAGTTAGTATTTAAATACATCTCTTTGCCTGACACAGTTAGAGCCATAATGGAGCTTTTAAGCAGTTTGATGCTACAACTCCAGGAAATCCTGCTGAGGAGCTGCCTCTTTCATTATGTTTAATGTGCTACTGGCAAATCACTTCCTCTGCCTGCTTCCCTTCAGGAGAGGAGGAGGTTTTCTTGATTCCAAGCATTACACACACACGCACACAGTCTGATGTAGGTGAGTAGAGATCTTCATTTCACTGATAGTTTATACGTAAAAGCATAGTTGTGACCCTTCTTGGTTCCCTCCCCACCCTTCTTCCAGGCCCTCCTCCTCCACCTCCACATATTCGGGTGAATAAAAAGGATGTGCTAATTAGCAAATCTTCCATCAACTTTACTTTCAACTGCAGCTGGTTCAGCGACACCAATGGAGCTGTGAAATACTTCACAGTGGTGGTGAGAGAGGCTGACGGTAAGTGATCACGAATTAACTCTGCTGTAAGACACAGGATTACTTTCCCAAAAGTCACTGTGGGAGCTCCTTTTGTGACAAGTTTTTAAAAGAAGAAAACTGAATTTTTATGTCATTTCACTTTCTCTCTGCTGGATGCAGGGAGATGTAACAGAAAACTGCTCAAAGGTTCTTTCCGCAATAAAGCCTATTATCTGCTGGGTTTAATTATTAAATGGGTGAGTAATATTAATAGCAACTACATCAGTAATAACAGTAACCATCATTTCTTGAGCCCGTACTATGTGCCAGGCACTGTTGGAAGTGCATGGCATGTATTGACTCATTCAGTCTTCTTTGCTACTTATTCAGTCCCGTTCAGCTCCCTTGTTCTGCCATTAAGCAGCTATATGCTTCATCTGCCTTCTCCATTTCCTGTCTCAATACCTGCACCAATCATACACTCCCAAACCACCCACCAATTCACAAAAATATTCAAAAGCTTAAAAGAGGGGAAAAAATGATCATGAAGAGCATTCCTCCTTTCTCTACTGAATTTTCAATAATATGTTTCATTATCTAGTCCACTAAATTATTCAGTGTTACCCAATTCTTATGGATCAGGGAAATACTAGGTAATTCTTATAATAACATTCCATACAACCACCCGGTATGATCTTTAGAGCTTATTACATCAGCATTTATCAAATCATCTGCAGGAGTGCTGTATCTGGGGACACACATGTCCATATGTGTATTTGCCACTGAGGTCTTGTGTGTTATTTCTCCAAAACAGATGTCTGTGTCTGGAATGACATTAATATATTCTACATGTATATATTTTTCAAAATTGTTTAAGGTGCTGCACTGGAGTTTCTTAAGCATCCCAGACTATTTTGACTATTTTAACCCATTTGTGGGCAGTGGGAAGCTTTAAACCTGCCATGACAAATGTTGGAGCTAAACAGTATTTCGTTCTCACTGTGTATTTTTACATTTTATTTAATTGTACTAGAGCTGGTTATGCATAATTAATTCAATAATTTCAAGGGTCAGTGCTGCACTCCAAGTTTCCTCACACATCCTAATGGGAGATAAATAGGTGAACTGTAGAGAGACTTTAAATTTAAGTAGGCTGCCCTGAAAACAGTGTTTTCCTACCTGAATATAAGGCAGTAGCTGAAAAAAAGTACTACCCCAGAATTCAGCCTCGTGTGCTCCAGCCATGTGGGTTTCAATTATTGATGTCCATGGAGATGGGCTGTGCTCCCCCTGGTGGTCTAAGGTAACAAGCCATCTCACATAAGTGTCATTTCGAGCATATATACTCTTCCTAAAGGCAACCTTCCTTTTAATTACTGCCAACAGGATAATATTTCTAAGATCCATTCATTTTTGAGCAAATTTTATTAAACAATAAAAGTTTAATAAATTGAGATTGAGTCCAGGACACAAAGAAGCCCCACAGTACCACTCCTTGAAGATCCCTGTAAATGGTATCCAATCTCTATAATATTTTCCTTCCTAATTATGCTTTCCTCCAGCCAACATCAAAACGAGTTTGCAGTGCCAAAACACACAGCAGGCTGGGTGGACAGGGGAAGAGTTCTGGGAAGTGTTCTGCATGAGGGACCAAATTCAAGCCAGGATTAAGCTGTACTCAAGATAACAGAGCAGGACACGGAGCAATTATCAGACTGGGCACGGCACGGGGAGCGTGCCTATGAGGCGACTGCTCTGGCCTCAGACCTGATTGCTCTTATCTCTTCCCCATTTCCCAGGTCATAGGGATCTCCTTATTCGCTCAGCTACAATGGTTATTGGCAAGGTAGAGACCTTTTCGAGTGGCTTGACTCTCACAGTGGGGAGTGTCCAACTTTCTGGAGTTACGGACACATTATCATTTGATACATGAGCCACCCTCTCGTTCACACGTATTTTCTTTCCCAGAAAAATGATAGTGTATGTGTGTGTGTGTGTGTGTGTGTATGTGTGTGTGTGTGTCGGTGTAGATGAATATGCATATATAAAATTTTGTGTATGCACTATTTATTTTTAATTTTTGCTTATCTTAGAAAAAGTGAATTAAATTAATTTCATTGGGAGAATTTCATAGCATCCTTTGAGATGACAGATTCTGCACTCCAGGGATGACTAGAGATAGTGGGTGAGGAGGTAACCTCAGAAACCTGGTTAGAAATGACTGAAGTCACAAGGAAGTCAGTGCTTCACTGTGGGTTTTCTCCCTCCAGGCAGTGATGAGCTGAAGCCAGAACAGCAGCACCCTCTGCCCTCCTACCTGGAATACAGGCACAATGCCTCCATTCGGGTGTACCAGACAGACTATTTTGCCAGCAAATGTGCGGAAAGTCCTGACAGCAACTCTAAGAGTTTTAACATTAAGCTTGGTGCAGAGATGGAGAGCCTGGGTGGAAAATGTGATCCCAATCAGCAAAAATTTTGTGACGGACCGCTGAAGCCACGCACGGCCTACAGGTTAGATGTGTTACCGTCATTTTGCTAGAAGGGATGTGCTCCATCACTGGGCGCTCAGCTATCTGGGCCTCTGATGCACACGAGCTCCTGTAGATTAATAACCTGCGTTACAAGAGTGCTCTACATTTTACTAGGTAATTTATAAAAGTTGTGTTCCTGCCTGCATTCACAGGTAATGTGTAAAGAAGGCTTTCGCATGGTGCAAAAGCTCCCATTCGTTATGTGAAGAATTGAAGGTTCTTAATAGATTGTCCTTTCTCCTAAAACTTCTCTAGTATGAATCAGACAATTTACTTACCATGTTAACAATTGTGAAAATGTCCAAATAGAAAGATTGAGTTCAGGGAGACTCAAGACATATGAGGTTTTATCTTCCACTTTTAGTGAGGACTGGAATTTACCTTCTAAGGCATAAAAGACGAAAGTGCTCTTTGGTCCAGATAGAACCCTTGAAGGGAAAGGCCCCTGAATGAGTGGAAGCACCCTCTCCTCCCAGTAAGATGGCAGATGAAAAGGAGCAGCTCTTTGGTTTGGCCCCAGGGAGCACTACTACAGCCAACAGGCCCTTCCATCTGTAGGAATTGTCTGTGCCCTTCATCTACACTATGCTCCCCGAAAGCAGGTATAAGCATACACAGCCCCCCAAACCAGGATCCCCAAGAGATAGAGAACCTAGGCTTCCATCTTGGATATAAGGCCACAGGCATCCAAGATTAATACTTCTGCAGAGGATGTGCCTTCTCTGTTGGATGTTGGCAGAGCTGATATCCAGCCAGTATGGCAGTCAGTCAGGTTCTCTATGGGCCAGTGTCCATTCTGGTTGGCAGTGTCCAGGTCTTATTAACACTTGCATATTTTGAGTGTCACCCCTGAATTTCAGCAGAAACTTTTCTGCCAGCTCCAAAAGGAGACAGTGACACGGCATCATGTCATTCTTAGCCCCTCCCTTGCATCAACAAAGGCAGGCCAACAGTTGCCCTAAAACAGAGGACTCACTTTGAGCAGGAACTCTGTATAGCTACCTCTGCCCAGGACTCACCACAAAAGTGCTACTGCCACACAGCCAAGATTGGCACCTCCAAAGTAAACACACACAAACTTATTAGTGATATTTGCTTGAGGACAAGGCCATAGGAGCCTACCTGAAGGAGATGAGATCTCAGACAGAGCAAAGGAGAAATATAAAAGAGATCAGAACGCCGGGATCCTTTAGTTCCTATTAGAATCAAGAGTTGCCTCAGCTCCTTGGTCACTTGGGCTCCAGGAAATTTGAGGAAAAGTCTCCTAAGGGCTATTTTCTCTTTGTGGGTTGGAAAGTTGAGGCTGTTTTTGTTTGTTTTCTGGTTTGCTTTTTGAAAGAGAAGGAGAGAAGATGACTCATTACTATGTCTAAGAAAGAGAACAAGGGACTTCCCTGGTGGCGCAGTGGTTGAGAGTCCGCCTGCCGATGCAGGGGACATGGGTTCGTGCCCCGGTCCGGGAAGATCCCACATGCCGTGGAGCGGCTAGGCCCGTGAGCCATGGCCGCTGAGCCTGCGCGTCCAGAGCCTGTGCTCCACAACGGGAGAGGCCACAACAGGGAGAGGCCCGCATACTGCAAAAAACAAAAAAAAGAAAGAAAGAGAACAAGAAGCTAGAGAGAGTTCACGTGTGGACCAGGCCCCCAGTCTCCCAGCACACTCCTTCCTGTCCATAACGGCAGCCAAGGTCCTAGGAAGAGGCCCTGCAATTGGAGTTCCAGCACTGCCACTTTTCAGCTGTGTAACCTTGTAAATGGCATTTCAGTTCTCTAATTCTCACTTTCCTCATCTGCAAAACATCACAGGACTGTCCTGAGGAGTCATGTAGATGACAGATCAAACCTAGCCATGTCCCTTCTAGATTAAGGTCTTTCAGTGGTTCCCATTCATTTCCAGGAGCAAGTGAAGATTCCAGAGCAGGGCACACAAAGCCCCCGCCTCCTCCCTCCTGCCTGCCCCGCCAGCTTTGTCTCCCGCCATTTGCCCCAAGTACACTCTGCCCTTTTGCCTTGCCCTGTTCCTCTGAGTTCCCTTAAATCTGGCTCTCTTAGCCCCCTGAGCCTTTGCACATCCTTTTCACTCCATTTGGGATGCCCTCCACTCTCCCGTCTGACTGGTGAATTGCTTCACACACTTTAAAGGCCAGCTCAATCTGCAGCTAGCCCGCGCCACCCCTGTTAACCCACAGCTGGGCAGTAGGGCCCTCAGCTACATTTCCACAGCACCCAGTCTCTACACCCCTCTAATCCTCCAGTTAGCAGTGGTTTTTAGCCCTTTGTTTAATAGCCTACCCTCTTCACTAGGCTTCAAGAGCTCACAGTCCAATAGGGGAGACAGACGTGACATCGGTCACAAAACAATATGGCAAGTACCGGGCACAAAAGAGACGCCATTAAGTGTTTATGAACAAACAAGGAAATGAGCCAAGATGCTCTATGAAGGGTTACACATTCTTATAGCTTAATCACCTCCTGCCGCACTAATTTGTTTTCTAGGACACAGCTTCCTCTATTTCTCCACATTTCGTTCACTCCTGTGAACAGCATGCCAGGCAGATGATGCTCGATACGAGCACAGAGAACCGCACGCTGAGTGACCCCCATGTGATAGCTGCTGAACCCAGGCTCTGTGCAGGCAGAATTCTGCCTGTCTCACGACGATAATCACCATGGTGACCCTCAATGCTCTCAGGCATCTTTTTCTTCAGAGAGAACAGGTAGACAGGAAGGAACATGGAAAAAGAAAAATTAGGACTGAAAAGAAATGAGAAATGCTAGGTTTAGCTGCTACGCAAGTTTATTATGTCAACGAATGTATAATGTGTTTCCGTTCATTGTTGGGTTCCTACTATCCGGGTATATAATTAGCGTTGTTCCATATGGGAAGAGAATGGGCGGATCATGATGGGTGAGAAGCAGTTTGGTGGTTGGGGAAGTGCTGATCTGTTTTTGTTTCTATTCTAAATAGAATAGCCATGGGACCACGATCAGGTTTCAGCTTCTCTTGACCTCATTTTCCTCAAATGAAGGAAATTGAACCACATGATCTGTAACTTTGTGCTATAGAATTCTGATTTGGGACACATTTAAAGTTGAAAAACTTACTATCAGATATCAGTTCATTAAAATAATCTTATATACATAAACAGAAGACATGTCTGTAAAATATGGGCAGAGATGTTGAAGGACATAAGAGGGGTATAGGTAAATAAATGCTATGAAGTTTCAAAAGGCTTCTTGAAGGAGGTATCATTTTGGCTGGGCGCTGAAAAGTAGGGAAGAATTTGAAACTATGGAGATAGAGGCAAGAGGAGATTCACAGTGCAGAGGCAGAAATACACAGATTGTTTAGAGAAGAGCAAATACTCCCATTTGAAAGTGGGGGTCGTGTAGAGGGGTAGTGGGGAAGACAAAAGCAGGAAGATAGGATGGGACAGGATTCTGAATAGGTGCTAATTGCTGGGCTAGGAGATGTGGTTGTGGTGTCCATTACTGGAAGGGTTTAAGGGCAGAGTTCCTGTGGACCTGCTAGTTTTAAGCCAAGCCTACAGTAAGTCATTATCTCCTTCCAGGGTTCCTAAAGGCCCTTATTCATCTGCATCCATTTTGTACTTTGCGTTTGCACCTATGAATCCCAGAATTCCAGAGCAGGACCTGTCAAGGTTGTTATACCCAATGCTTTTATTTTCACAGTTGAGAAAACTGAGGCATAAAGAACTTTGGGAACCATTCACCTAATCAGTGACAGTGAGAGCTAGACCTCAAGCCCTATGCTTCCTAGCCCAGGCCCTTTTTGCCACCCCTCCAACAGAAGTCACTGCTGTTAAACCAAAACTAAGCCAAGAGGAAATAAGAGAAAGAGAATTGGACTACGAGTCAGAAAGTACTGAGTTTGAGTTCTCTTTTACCAGCTTTCTCTATGATCTTGAGTGAGAAATGGAATCTCCCCAAGCTTCAGGTTCCAAATCTGTGAAATAATATCATAACCTTCTTATATTGGAGAGGTTGGAGATGGTCAAATAGAATCATATTTATAAAAGTTCTTCACACTTACAAATCACTATACAAATAAAAGAAACTTTTTTTAACATCTTTATTGGAGTATAATTGCTTTACAATGGTGTGTTAGATTCTGCTGCATAACAAAGTGAATCAGCTATACATATACATACATCCCCATATCTCCTCCCTCTTGCATCTCCCTCCCACCCTCCCTATCCCACCCCTCTAGGTGGACACAAAGCACCAAGCTGATCTCCCTGTGCTATGCGGCTGCTTCCCACTAGCTATTTTACATTTGGTAGTGTATATATGTCCATGCCACTCTCTCACTTCGTCCCAGCTTACCCTTCCCTCTCCCCGTGTTCTCAAGTCCATTCTCTATGTCTGCATCTTTATTCCTGTCCTGCCCCTAGGTTCTTCAGAACCTTTTTTTTTTTTAAGTTCCATATATATGTGTTAGCATACAGTATTTCTTTTTCTCTTTCTGACTTACTTCACTCTGTAGGACAGTCTCTAGGTCCATCCACCTCACTACAAATAACTCAATTTCGTTTCTTTTTATGGCTGAGTAATATTCCATTGTATATATGTGCCACATCTTCTTTATCCATTCATCTGTTCATGGACATTTAGGTTGCTTCCATGTCCTGGCTATTGTAAATAGCGCTGCAATGAACGTTGTGGTACATGTCTCTTTTTGAATTATGGTTTTCTCAGGGTATATGCCCAGTAGTGGATTGCTGCGTCGTATGGTAGTTCTACTCTTAGTTTTTTAAGGAACCTCCATACTGTTCTCCATAGTGGCTGTATCAATCTACATTCCCACCAACAGTGCAAAAGGGTTCCCTTTCTCCACACCCTCTCCAGCATTTACTGTTTGTAGGTTTTCTGTTTTTTTTAAAAAATAAATTTATTTATTTATTTATGTAGTTTTGGCTGTGTTGGGTCTTCGTTTCTATGCGAGGGCTTTCTCTAGTTGCGGCGAGCAGGGCCGACTCTTCATCGCGGTGCGCGGCCCTCTCACCGTCGCAGCCTCTCGTTGCAGAGCGCAGGCTCCAGACGCGCAGGCTCAGCAGTTGTGGCTCACGGGCCCAGTTGCCCCGCGGCACGTGGGATCTTCCCGGACCAGGGCTCAAACCCGTGTCCCCTGCAGTGGCAGGCGGATTCTTAACCACTGCACCACCAGGGAAGCCCTGTTTGTAGGTTTTTTTATGATGGGCATTCAGACTAGTGTGAGGTGATACCTCACTGAAGTTTTGATTTGCATTTCTCTAATGATTAGAGATGTCGAGCATCCTTTCATGTGTTTGTTGGCAATCTGTATATCTTCTCTGGAGAAGTGTCTATTTAGGTCTTCTGCCCATTTTTGGATGGGGTTGTTTGTTTTTTTGATATTGAGCTGCATGAGCTGCTTGTACATTTTGGAGATTAATCCTTTGACAGTTCCTTCGTTTGCAAATATTTTCTCCCATTCTGAGGGTTGTAAAAGAAACTCTTTTCATGGGAGAGACTCCTTTCAATGTCCAAAGGTATAATACATTAGCAACACACACCAACTCCTCCCCTCCCACTTAATGTGTGTTGACTGCTTGTTACCCTTTGGGGACATTGCACAATACCTCCATCAACAGTCTGTTATTCCTGGAAGTACAACTTTTGACTTGGAAGGTTTTTTTAGAGATGGAAATTGATGAGTATCAGCTTGAAGATGATACCTGGGCCTGGGCATGAGTGAGAAGGAGAGGGCAAAAGGTCAGAACAATTTGTCCTGGCTGGTACTAATGTTGGTACTGCTTCAGCATTATTACAGGATGTGCCCAGATACTTTTGGGTTGAGCAAATCTAGATTTTTTTTTTTAAGGAAAAAAGAATCGTCCATTACTTTTCCTACAATTTAAATTAACCCTAGAAAAAGTTTTCCCATATAAACTGATCCTCATACTCTCAGTAAACCTATAGTCTAGGAAACTTCAGGATAGAACATACTGAAGAGGTCACCCAAGCCAATCTATAACTTAGTGCAGGGCTGCTGTCCTACAGATTCCCTGAGAGCTGGTTCTCCAGTCTCTGCTTACACACCCTCAATGACTGGAAGCTCACTACCTATGAGGCAGCTCATACTCTAGATGTTAGAGAGTGATTTTTTGTTCCCATATCGCCCTATGACTTCAGCCTACTAAGCTTAGTTTTACATTCAAGAATGTAAACCTCGAGGTGATAGAGGCTTATTCTTTGCAGTATATCCAGCTCCTGGACAGGTACTGGCACACAGTAGGGGCTCAATAAATACTTGATGAATAAATGAGTGAATGCATGAATGCACGAACCCAGGGCTATCTGATTTCATAATTCATACCCTACCCTACATACATATTGACCAGGTGACCACCCTGTTTCTCCTTGACCCTACTGTGGTGAGTCACTAATTTGTACTTAAATAAATTGGTTTTCTTTTCAGAATCAGCATTCGGGCTTTTACCCAGCTATTTGATGAGGACCTGAAGGAATTCACAAAGCCACTCTATTCAGACACATTTTTCTCTTTGCCCATCACCACTGAGTCAGGTAAGGCTAACCTTTCCATCGACTTTACGTAGTCTGCCAAACACCATGTCACCTACAAGAGCCTCTAGTGGGGAGATCTGGGGACTTGGCTGATGGTGGTAAGGGGAACATTTACTTTTGCTTGGATTTTAATCTTTATATGATCATGGATTGATGTGGATTAGAGGAATTTCACGACTTCTGTAGCAGAATGGACTGAAAGGGGATTAATCGTGTAAAGAAGGTGGAAAGAAATACCAGATTTTTTTTCCTATTAAACATGAATTTTTTAAAAAAACATTCAGATCAAGAGTTTGCACAGGCCAAAACAGAAGTAGGTACAAAAGGCTTTCAAGTCGTTAGTGGGAATGTGTATATGAAATATATACATAGAAATGCATAGGAAAAAAAGACTAGAAGGAAAAAACACCAAAGTATTAATGATGAATCTCTCAGAGTAGTGGGATTACAGGTGACTTTTTTCCTTTTGTTTATTATACGTTGCTTTTACATGATACAAAATGTTAACTTGGCTTTACATAAATTTATGTTAGAGGGAAAGCCTGAGTAATAATAGTCGCTAATTTTACTTTTCATCCTGTGGAGCAGCAGTTTTAAGCATTGTGCTTAGAATATACCTGATCCTCACTACCACCTTTTGAGGTAGATCCTATTATCATCCCCATTTCAAAGGTGAGGATTTGAGATACCAAGAGTTTATGTAACTTGCCCAAGATAGCAGAGCTGCAGTTCTGGCCCTTTCTGCCTGACCTCTTAACCTCTGCACTGCTCGGATTCAGAATATTTCCAACATGCTGAGAATGGCTTTATTTTTTAGCACATTGTTCTTTGATACCATTATCTGCCCAGCCTTTCCCTGTACCCAGCCTTCCACAATGCTTGGTCTCAGGAAGTTCTTCTTTATAGCTAAAACAGTCTCTCATGCTGTATGACAAAAGATGACTCAGCCTCACAAACACTCCCATCTATTAATGCCAAATATAGGGATAATCTCCCACTTTTCAAACCAAAAAGGGATCAGAACACAGGAGGATTTAGATGTGTTTGCTTATAATTTAATGTTAAGTAAGGGATTTGTAAACACATTCTTCCCTATTTAAATTATTGTTATACAACAAAAATTGCATGTAGTCCAATAAAGGAAGATAGTAAACATATATCCGAAAAAGAATATTAACCTCAGTAAAAGAAACATGACTGTGTTGATTTGGTAAGTCTTGAAAAGCACATTGAATAAACAAATCCAAGGGCTTAAAATGCAACTTCAGAAATGGACTACTCCACAGACCTAAATGTAAGAGCTAAAATGATCAAACTTTTAAAAGAAAACAGGAGTAAATCTTTGTGACCTCGACTTAGGAAATGGTTTCTTAGCTATGATACCAAAAGCACAAGCAACAACAACAACAAACTAGGTAAATGGGACTTAATTAAAATTCAAAACTCTTGTGCTTCAAAGGACACCATAAAGAAAGTGAAAAGACAACCCACAGAATGGGAGAAACTATTTGCAAATCATATATCTGATAAAGGTCAAGTATCCAGAACATACAGAACACTTACAACTCAATAATAAAAAGACAACACAATTTAAAAATGGGTAAAGGATGTGAATAGACATTTCGCCAAAGACAATACATAAATGTCCGATAAGCACATGGAAAGATGCTCAACGTCATTAGACATTAGGGAAATGCAAATCATAACCACAATAAAATACTACTTCACACCCACTAGAATGGCTATCATCAAAAAGACAATAACAAGCGTTAGTAAGGATATGGAGAAATCTGAACCCTTATACATTGCTTGTAGAATGTATCAACAAAATGGTGTAACTTCTTTGGAAAACAGTTTCGCAGTTTCTCAAAATATTAAACCTAGAGTTACCCTGTGACCCAGCAATTCCACTCCTAAGTGTATACCCAAGAGAAATTAAAATAAAAACTCGTATATGGAGATTCATAGCAGCTTTATTCATAATAACCCAAAAAATAGAAAGAACCCAAATGTCCATCAATGGCTGAATGGATAAACAAAATGTGATATATCCACACAGTGGAATATTATTCAGCATAAAAAGGAATGAAATACTGATACATGCCACAACATGGATGAACCTTGAAAACATGCTAAGGGAAAGAAGCCAATCACAAACAAAGCACATATTTATTACTCAATTTATTGTCCAGAATAGGCAAATCTATGAAGGCAAAGTAGATTAGTGGTTGCCAGGGTCTAGGGAGAGGGAATGAAGAATGACTGCTAAGGGGCATTGGGGATTCTTTTAGGGGGGTGATGAAAATGTTATAAAATTGAATGTAAAATAATTGAATTGCGCGGTTTAAATTGGTGAATAGTATGGCATATGCATTATATTTCAATAGACTGTTTTTAAAATGGGCTACCTGTTCATAAACTCCCAGTGGCAGTATCGAACCAGATAATAAAAATGGCATTTCATTAAAATAATTCTGAGCCATTCACTGGATTTGCCAATGTCCCAGATGCTGTAAAACACGTTTCATACAAGTGAAATAGCATCTTTACCTTGGTGGCAAACTGCTGGCCTTTATCTCAAGTGCCCCAAAGCTTTACATACAAGCATAGATGAAGTCCCAAATTCCTTTATAAGCTGAACACCATTGACTCCAAAAGTATAATGACCAACCTGCTGTCACTTGGTAGTAGCCAATGTCTCATCTGTTCAGCTGCGTACCGCTTAGCCTTTCGATAGTAAATGCATTAGTGTGGCCATCGTTTGAATCCTTCTGTAATAACGTTCCTAGGGAGATAGGGTTCCAATAGCTATCTTACTGGTTCTTTAACACTAATTTTCCCACCTGGGTTTGTTGTTGCCCTCTGGATTATTGTAGAGCCTTTGTTTGGAGTTATTGAAGGTGTGAGTGCTGGTCTGTTCTTAATTGGCATGCTGGTAGCTGTTGTTGCCTTATTAATCTGCAGACAGAAAGCCAGGTGAGTACAAAGATCCCTTTGGCAATTGGGTCCACAATTTTAAAGATGCAACTGAAAATGCTCTTTAGCCTGAAAAGTAAGGAGGGAGAAATCATTTAATTTCTCCAGGTTAAATCACCTTTGTTTGTTCAGAAAAACAAGAATCAAACCCTAAAACCATGACTCACTTTTTTCAGCCTCTCTACACAACCACTGCTGAGTCTTGCCCTCACCAAATGACTGAGGGGCCACCTGTAGCCTCATTTGGATGTGAAATAGCTCCTTTGGCACAGGAAAAAAAAATCGTGTGTGTGGTTCAGTTACCTCCCGAAGACAGAGATGTCTGCAAATTGTGTGCCCGAATACTTTTCTGAAATATGCTGAAAAGTATGGTTGACATCTCCATTTTGTGGCTCATATCTGCCATGCTAACTTAAGGAGGGACGAAAAAGAACTAAACAGCATGTGACCCCAGTGCCATGCCCTCTTCTCGTAGGGAATTTCTTTTCTTTGGCACGTCCTCTCTCTTCCAGTCGTGTCTTGCCTCTAAGGTTTACTCTGTGTGTGTGTGTGTTTATAGAAAGCTTTACTGAGAGTGTGGGAAGTGATTATGACCTGTAGCCAAAAACCAGAAGACAAATCTCCAGCTATTGCAGGATGGTTTCCGAGTGGGAAAAATCTATTTCTTCTTTATGTGCTCCCTCACTTTCCCCTCCCTCAAAGGGATGTTGGCTGAGTGTAAAATATACACGTACTGAAAAATCCATATTTGCACAAACATGCACAGCCTTACCATACATGGAGACATTTGTTTAAATTATTTCATAATCAGAATATAAGTCCTCTCCCTTGGGTTGCAGCCATGGTCGAGAAAGGCCCTCTGCCCGCCTGAGTATTCGTCGGGATCGACCACTGTCTGTCCACTTGAACCTGGGCCAGAAAGGGTGAGCACGTTTTCCTTCACTTCATTTATTGAAGGATGAGTTGACTGTATTACATGACATTTGCTAATGAGATCTTTCTCCTTTTGGCTTTTCTTCACAGTAACCGGAAGACTTCTTGGTAAGAGAGAGAACTCATTAGTTACTGTATTATCTGCTTTTGAAATGTAACTGGGGCTGGGTATGGCATTTTCCCTGTTCTTCAGTAATTTTCTTTTCCTTCTATTATATTTTTAACTATAGCCCCATAAAAGTAAATCAGTTTGAAGGACACTTCATGAAGCTGCAGGCCGACTCCAACTACCTTCTATCCAAGGAATACGAGGTACAGCTCAGAGGCAGTGATGCTTTGGCACCCCTGGTCCTTAGCAGGATTTCCCTCCAAGCCTTCACTGTGGAATCACAGGCTGATTGGGCTCAGGAGTTAGGTTGGCACTTAAGGTCTCAGCTGAGCATTCTTTTGTGCCTGAATCCATTCCCTGCACAATATACCACCTAGTCTCAGAGGCCATTTTGATCTCTGGAATAGTATAGCAGACAAAGCGCTACCCAGACCAGATGGTAAGAAAGAATTGACAAACTTCAAATGCAAACCAATGCTGTCAGTTGTTTTTTTTTTAACATCTTTATTGGAGTATAATTGCTTTACAATGTTGTGTTAGTTTCTGCCGTATAACCAAGTGAATCAGCTATATGTATACATATATCCCCATATCCCCTCCCTCTTGTGCCTCCCTCCCACCCTCCCTATCCCACCCCTCTAGGTGGTCACAAAGCACCGAGCTGATCTCCCTGTGCTATGCGGCTGCTTCCCACTAGCTATCTATTTTACATTTGGTAGTGTATATGTGTCCATGCCACTCTCTCACTTCGTCCCAGCTTACCTTTCCCCCTCCCCATGTCCTCACGTCCATTCTGTACATCTGTGTCTTTATTCCTGTCCTGCCCCTAGGTTCATCAGAACCATTTTTTTTTTTAGATTCCATATATACGTTTTAGCGTAGGTATTTGTTTTTCTCTTTCTGACTTACTTCACTCTGTATGACAGACTCTAGGTCCATCCACCTCACTACAAATAACTCAATTTCGTTTCTTTTTATGGCTGAGTAATATTCCATTGTATATATGAACCACTTCTTCTTTATCCATTCATCTGTTGATGGGCATTTAGGTTGCTTCCATGTCTGGCTATTGTAAATAGAGATGCAATGAACATTGTGGTACATGACTCTTTTTGAATTATGGTTTTCTCAGGGTATATGCCTAGTAGTGGGATTGCTGGGTCGTATGGTAATTCTATTTTTAGTTTTTTAACTAAAAAACAGAACAGAACCTCCATACTGTTCTCCATAGTGGCTGTATCAATTTACATTCCCACCAACAGTGCAGGAGGTTCCCTTTTCTCCACACCCTCTCCAGCATTTATCGTTTGTAGATTTTTTGATGCTGGCCATTCTGACCGCTGTGCGGTGATACCTCATTGTGGTTTTGATTCGCATTTCTCTAATGATTAGTGATGCTGAGCATCTTTCATGCGTTTGTTTTATACAGATTGCTGTCAGTTATTTAAGCTGGCTTTTTGCTGGCCTGGGAGACAATGTGGTTTGGTGAAAAGTGCCCAGGCTTTGGATTCAGTTCCCAGCTTTGCCACCTGTGTGACCTGGGGCAAGTGAATTATCCTGTCTGAGCCTCATCTGTAAAATGGAGATGAGACTACCTCCTGTGGGGCTCTCGTGGGGATCAGAGCTGATGCACAGAGGTTGGATAGGAGACATTCCACAAATGCAGCTAGTGTAACATATGGTTATAGGATTATGTATCTCAGGGACTGTCTGATTTGCCCTTTTCTATCTCACATTCTTCACCTGCAAACTTACTTTTGACCTAACAGGACCTAAAAGACGTGGGTCGAAACCAATCATGTGACATTGCACTCTTGCCAGAGAATAGAGGGAAAAATCGATACAACAATATATTGCCCTGTAAGTTTTGTGTTGAAATTTGTAATACTGTCTTCCTCTAGCCATTTTTTCTCTTTTCCACGAGTAAAATGGGGCAAAGCAATATGGTATAGCTGGATATGGGAGATCAGAGGCTCTGAAAAGTCTTTAAAAAGAAATGACCTGTATGTTATTGCACTTCCCTCCAGGGAGATAACAACCAGCTGAGATTCCGGCTCTGAGAGGCCTCTTATGCTGTTGACACTTCACCATGTGGTCCTAATCCTTCTCCTTATAGAGGCCTAAGAGCAGTAACAGGGTTAACAATAAGGGCCAAGCTGGGTTTACTTAAAGTCTGTAGTTAGCAATTTTATATATATTTTTGTTTGTTTGTTTATTTATGTATGTACGTATATTTATATGTTATCCTTACCCAATTAGGTGAAGCAATAGAAGGTAGTTTTTCTGGATTGTATTCATTCTAGCAGTGAAAGGGAGCTGGCCACTCCATCGGGCAAATGATATGGTATTACAAAGGAAAGCACAGAGGGGGCTTCAGAGAGCATTTGGCTCGTCTGCTTGTGTGTTTCTGGGCCACCTGTGCCACCAGAGGCAAGTGAGTGATCCTGTCTAAGCCTCATCTGCAAAATGGAGATGAGAATACCTCCCCTGTGGGGCTGTCATGGGGGTCAGAGCTCACGCACATCAAATACCAAGCATTCTGTAAACAGTAGGGGAACCACCATGACTCGCTGACAAATCTCTGTCAATAAATTTCCTTGCAGATGATGCCTCTCGAGTGAAGCTGTCCCATGTGGATGATGACCCGTGCTCTGACTATATTAATGCCAGCTACATCCCTGTAAGTGAACCAACCACGGGGCCATGGTAACTGGGATGAAGCTTTGACGGGTGGCTATGCTGGAGACAACCCTCCTCCAGCACGCTCCCACCGTTCTTAGGTCTGGAAACATGTCAGTTTTAGAGAAAAAAAGAAAAAAAGATATGTCTGATTGCCGTAAAACACAGGCTGTCCTATTCAATCACTGCTAAGGCCCAGTTTTCAAAATGGCTATAGTCACATATGATTATAATGAGCCCAGGAGGCATTTTCAAAGGTCATTTTCGCTCTGCAGCCCTTAGTCAAGATTAGAGCTCCCTGAGGAAGCTAGACCTCCATGGCTAAGGCTGCCTAGCTAGGGAAGCTGATTCAAAGTTATGTGGATTTTTGAAAACCACAGACACAACTCAAAGGTTGTGTCAAACCTTTGGGCTCAGATTCTGGCTAGCATTTCCCCAGCTTCCTACAGCACCTACGGTGGAAAAAGCTTTAAGGTCAGACAGACCCTGTTTGAATCCCATCTCTGCCCCTTGCTGACTCTAGGACCTCGAGCAAGTTATGTCAATTCTTTGGGCCTCCATTTCCTTTTCCAAAAAAAGTGAGGATAATATTTACCTCAAATAATCCTCCATTCACTCCATAAACACTATATAGTAAAGTGCTAACTGTAAGTCAGACTCTGAGCTGTGTGCAAGGAGAGGGTCAGATGGAATCCTAACCCTCAGGGAACTCTCAGCAGAGTTGTGGCATCAGGAAATGACGAGGTGGGCGATGCCCTTGACAGGCTAGAATGGTGCTTCTCCGACATTAACATATATCCACATGATCTGCGGGTCTTGTTAAAATGAAGCTTCTGACGGGACTTCCCTGGCGGTCCAGTGGTTAAGACTCTGTGCTTCCACTGCAGGGGGCACGGGTTTGATCCCTGGTTGGGGAACTAAGATCCCACATGCTGCACGTCTCGGCCAAAAAAAAAAAAAATGCAGCTTCTGATTCAGCAGGACTGGGGTGGGACCTGGGATTCTGTATTTCTAACAGGTTCCCAGATGATCCCTGTGCCACTGGTCTGAGGACCACTCTCTGAGTAGCGAGAGGCTATAGGTGGCTGCAGGAGCTTCTGGGAGAACATCCTCCAACAGGAAGAAAGATAAAGGAAGGCTCAGCAGAGCAGGCACCATGCTGAGACTTGGAGGATAAATAAGGATTCACCAGACGAGAGGCAGTGGGTAGAGCGGGGATGGGGGCGGCAGAGGTGACACAGCGTAGAGGCCCTGAGGAGAGGCAAAGAGAGAAAGAGCTTTTACTGGGATCTGCAAGTAACTCCACGCTGCTGGAGTGCAGGATGTGTGGGTGAAAATATCCTAGCTCATAGAGTTGTGGTTACAATTAAATAAGATCTGTGAAAATCCTGACCCACAACATGTTATGGGGTGGATGCTCAATAAACAGTGGGTTCTCTTCCCTTAAGTTTCCCTTGCATGGTATCTCTTACCAACAACCCAAAGTCAAGTACCTGAAATGACTAAGACTCTTCTGTGTTAAATAGGGAAAGAGCCTGATCAATGTTAGTTCCTCAGACAGTCCATACACACACACACACACACACGTGCGCGCGCACGTACACACAAGTATATATATTTACACTCATAATTGAGGGTGAAGTGTTATCTGAATTATTGCCTGAGTCCTCCACTGCCTTTAAGAATAAACACAACCTAATAAAAAACAACTTGGCTCTTAACAATAGTTCAGTGTTCCGGCCTTTGTCCTTCCTGCTTCCAAGCCTTGACGCGTGTTAGTATCTTTTTTCTCAAGTCAGGGCCCTGGCAAAGACTTACATCTCACCTAATCTACAGAGCTAACCCTTTGTTTAGAGTTGTGAAGAGACCCATTGTTTCTGACTCCACATTGTAAATTCATTGCAGGGCAACAACTTCAGGAGAGAATACATCGCTACTCAGGGACCTCTTCCCGGCACCAAGGATGACTTCTGGAAAATGGCGTGGGAACAGAATGTTCACAACATCGTCATGGTGACCCAGTGTGTGGAGAAGGGCCGAGTGAGTAAACGGTCTTCCTGACATACCAACCTTGCTTTCCTCCACCTGGTGTAATTCTACTCCCCATCTCCATCAGAAGTTAAAGACCAGGGCTTCCCTGGTGGTGCAGTGGTTGAGAGTCCGCCTGCCGATGCAGGGGACGCGGGTTCGTGTCCCGGTCCGGGAAGATCCCACATGCCACGGAGCGGCTGGGCCCGTGAGCCATGGCCGCTGAGCCTGCGCGTCCGGAGCCTGTGCTCCGCAACGGGAGAGGCCGCAACAGTGAGAGGCCCGCGTACAGCAAAAAAAAAAAAAAGAATAAAAAGAAGTTAAAGACCGTAAAAGCCAAGTAGGGGTCATGTAAGAACACTGTTAGTGAATTAAAACCACTTGGTTATAAAAGGCTCTATCGTAAACCCAGGTGATGCCCAATTCTGATTCTGGGTCTGAAGTTTCAGTCAAAGATGTTTGCATTTGACAACTGGGATTATCAGAAGCGCCCATGACACAGAAGGATTACCTGGCCTCTCGTCTGCTTCATTCTCCGCTGTATGGAGAGAAGAGATAAACTGGCCGAGTCACTGGCGCTGTGCCTACTTTTAGGAAAGAAGGGGAAGTGACTTTTAGGCTGTGTCTGCAGAAACAAAGTAAGGTAGTTATCTGGGCAAACTAAGCAAACCTCTTGTACTGGCATTTATAATCCTCTACTTTGTATGGTTACTTTGAGGATTAGAAAGAGAGATTACATGAAGTGCCCAGTAACTGTGCGCAGTAATTATATGTCCACAGTCTTCTTTCGCCGTCTCCACCTGTGAATGAGAGCTTGGCTAAATGTGCTGACTCTTCAAAGATCACATGGCACTGGACCCAGGTTGGGACAACGATATCAAAATATAAACAGAAAAGGGCCAGGGAGACAATGCCTTCCTCTTCGCAACTGGATCTTTCTTCAGAAAAACAAACAAAACCGAGAAATTGTAAGACATGGCTTATGTGCTAGTGGAATTGAAATGCTGAGGAAATCAATAAAAACTCAACAAAAGCCATAGAACACTGAACCTGAAAGGAAAATGAATCCGAAGGTTGGGGGGGGGGGGTTGCTCCTTGAACGGTGTCTCTCCTTCACTTGGAGCAGCAGCCCAGCTTCAGCCCTGGCCATGAGCAGGTTAATGCGAAAAAGATGGTCAGACTGCCTCAGCAGCTCACCCTGGATTCCAACTCAGGAAGACATTTCGAGGAGGGAAAGTACAGGTTCATGGAGGAGGCGCGTTTCCGGACTCACTTTTTTTTTCTGCCCGCCTTCCTCTAGGTAAAGTGTGACCATTACTGGCCAGCGGACCAGGATTCCCTCTACTACGGGGACCTCATCCTGCAGATGCTCTCGGAGTCCGTGCTGCCCGAGTGGACCATCCGGGAGTTTCGGATATGCAGCGTATGTTGGTTTGTTTGACTTCGTTTAATAACGCAGCTTGGGCAGATGAAGAACACCCGTCAGTCCTATTTTCTGCTGGTTTCTCCTCCTGTAGTTTCGCTCATAGGAATCCCTGCATGGGCACGGTTGTCAAATTTGAAGGTTTGCCTCGGGCCGTTCCTCTTATTAGTCGCTCTGCTCTTACAGGAGGAACAGCTGGACGCGCACAGACTCATCCGCCACTTTCACTATACGGTGTGGCCTGACCACGGAGTCCCGGAGACCACCCAGTCCCTGATCCAGTTTGTGAGAACTGTCAGGGACTACATCAACAGGACCCCGGGGGCCGGGCCCACCGCGGTGCACTGCAGGTACTCCGCCCCCCGGAGCCAACAAAGTGGCAGCCGGGAGTAGAAATAAGGGTGTAAGCCTGAAGAATCTAGTGGCTGGAGGATTTGTCTACCCAACCAGTCTACAGAGGCCCAGGGGATGTTCTTCCACCCTCTTCCACCCACTCCTCTCCAGCCTCATTCCTTTGCACTGTCTCTCACCCTCACTCTCCATCTTTCTCTCCCTCTTGCTCTTTTTCCTACTATAGCAAATGCAAAGTTCTTCTGCGACTGCCAGGTCCCCCATAATTAGGCCCCATCTCACCCCCCTATCCAAATGCCCAGAGACTCCCCTCCCACTGTAGCCGGGGAGGAGACAGCTCACACTCATCCTTGCCTCTTACCATTCTTACTCCTGGAATGGCCTTCTCTCTCTCCTCCACCTGTGTAAAACCTAACCAGCCTTCAGGATCCCTGCTCTAGACTTCCTGCCAAGTCAAGTGGTACTTGCCATATGTGGCAACCCAATTTTGCTCTTAAATTTCTGTTCTCTCTTGACTTGTCTTTGCTTCAGTCTGTACGTCCATAAAATCAAGCTAACAAGCAGTCTGTCACTGTCTTTCTCCCTGGGGAGCCTGGTGTTTAGCTAATTAATGTTTGCAGAAACACTCTGATAGCCCTAACTGAATGGCACTAATAAATAAAGAGCAGGGAACTGCTACAGTAAGAGAAATGTCAAATGTACTCATTTTCTCCAAATCTGCCCAGCACCCTAGGAGCCCAGCTTTTATATGTCATTGGAACCCTGATGCTTTTAATAGGAACGTGAGGCTCTCAAGAGCTTCCTGCTTTCTAAAGAATGGTGGGCATTTTCACCCAATACCACTGAAAAACTGTTCTTCTTTATCTTAAAATATGTGCACCAAAAATCCCCAGGTTGTGCCATCACTTTAGGGAGCAATTTGACAATCCCTGGTAAAGCTGAAGGTGTTCATATTGCTATGATCCAGCAGTTCTGCTTCGACATATCAACCCTTGAGAAATCCCCACACATGTGCACAATGATGTTCACTGCAACACAGTTTGTAATAGAGAAAAACTAAAAATGATCTCACTGTCTATCAGTAGGGAATGGATTAGTGGTGGTTTATGAACTCTACACAAGAAATTAGATCTACATGTAACAATGTAGACAAATTTCAAAAAAATATTCAATGGAAATGTTGGCAAAAGAATACATAAAACATGTTACCATTTTAGTAAATTTTGGAAACACACTGAAAGAATATATTGTGTGTGGATTTACATGAATATAGGAAGAGTATGAAAGCATGCATGGAAATGGTACACAGCAAGTCCTTACCTCTGGCAGGGTGGGAAGATGGAGGAAGGAAGGAGGAAAGATGGAAGGCCAGAGCCTTGGGTTATATTTCTTTGAGAGAGCACATTGAGAGAAAGAAGTATTCCTATAGTCTCCTCTAACTTGGAAGGGAAAGGAAAGATGGTGCTAGAGTCTCTGGATACAGTCCGGAAAGGCCAGTTTAATTAAAAAGGCTCAGTCTTTCTTTACGCTCTCTTCTAGTGCCGGTGTGGGTAGGACTGGAACCTTTATCGCATTGGACCGAATCCTCCAGCAATTAGATTCCAAAGATTCTGTGGACATTTATGGAGCAGTGCATGACCTAAGACTTCACAGGGTTCACATGGTCCAGACTGAGGTAAGAGTCCGGCTGAAGGACACAGACCAGCCTGTCTGTCTCCCTCCTCTAAAATGTCCAGGGTTTTAATCTGATAAGGGGAAAGAACTATGACTCTTTAGGAGAAGAAAGAGAATTGAATATTGATGTTTTCTGGGACTTTTTATTTTGAAACAAATTTCAGTGACCTTGAGGATGATGTATATTCTTATCTTTACTGAACTGGTTGCCCATCTTCTTTAGGTGGGTAGGAAGAAAAATGGATTTTTTTTTTAATCAATGCATTAACATGGGGAAAGGTCAGCTAGTTCATCATGAAGGTCATTTTAAGATAGGCTGGTGATTGAGCGCAAGAATTTCAGTTAGTAAAGAGGAAACAGATTCTAATCTCTTCTCTCCTTCAGCCCACCCCAGCTGCAACCCCACACCAAGGAGTGTACATTAATTGTGAAGGATAAATGCTTCCATTTATACAGTCCTTTGACATTTGCAGGGCATTTCTGAACATGTTATCTCATTAAGTTTTCACCAAAAAAAAAAAAAAACCAGATGAGAGAAGTATTATTTTCCATTTCCAGGCTAGAAAACTGAAGTTGAGAGGCTAAAGGGCTTTGCACAGTTATGAAGTGGCTGAGCTGGGACTTGAACCCTGTTCTAGAGAATCACAAGCCCTAAGCCCCACGTGCCCTGCCCCACGGCCTCAGAGTCAAATCTATGTCCTCAGAGAGACCAAGCCTGTCATTCCTCTGTATCATTGCCTTACCAGGCCCAAGTTCTCTTGCCCTTGTGTTTCCCAAGTAGCTCTGCAAAGTCCTCTATTAAAAAAAAAAATTGCCTATGGTCAAAAAGGTGAAAAGTTCTACATGCTACCATGTCCCCTGTTAGAGTCACAGGATACATGAAAGCTGTGCAGGTGGCCATGCTCCACAAAACGGACATGTCCTGCAGCAAAGGCTCCCCTCGAGCTTGGTTGAGCCCACTATTGCTGAAACTGCTTTGACCCCCCCCAAGATTCCCTTCTTTTTTTTTTTTAATAAATTTATTTATTTATTTATTTATATTTGTTTTTGGCTGTGTTGGGTCTTTGTTGCTGCACGCAGGCTTTCTCTAGTTGCGGCGAGCGGGGGCTACTCTTCGTTGCGTTGCACGGGCTTCTCATGGCGGTGGCTTCTCTCTTGTTGCGGAGCATGGGGTCTAGGCGTGCGGGCTTCAGTAGTGGTGGCTCTCGGGCTCTAGAACGCAGGCTCAGTAGTTGTGGTGCATGGGCTTAGTTGCTCTGTGGCATGTGGGATCTTCCTGGACCAGGGCTCGAACCCGTGTCCCCTGCAATGGCAGGCAGATTCCCAACCACTGTGCTACCAGGGAAGCCCCTGGATCCCCTTGTTGTATAGCACATATTAATATCCTGCAGATCCTCATATTCTGTTACACGTTTGGGAAAACACTGTCGTCATTGCCTCATACAGGCAGGGCCCACACCCAGGACCCTCTATCCCCAATTCCATAATAAAATTTTAAATATTTTATTATGAAATTTTTTAAAAATACATGAAACTAGGGAAAATAGTATAATGAATGTCCATACCCAAACCTCAGTCTCTACAGTTATCAGTATTCTGTGTTCTTTTTGCATTTATAGCCCACATACACTGTTCCCCCAGCCCATGACCTCACTAGAATATTTTAAAGCAAATCCTACTAATACTGTGTATTTAAAAACATATATATTTAATATAATATATTTTTATATTTTATATATTTATATATTATGCATTATTAATAATATTATATATTTTACTACATATATATTTTTACAGTTATATATATATTTTTTTTTACAGTTAAGGACTCTTTAAAAATCATGACCACAATACCATTATCACACCTAACAATTTTAATCATAATCCCTTAATATTATCTAATATCTAGTCAGTGTTAAAATATCCCTAATTATCTCAAAAATTGCTTCTTACACTTAGTTTGCGTTAGAATCCAAAGTCCATACATTGTGTTTGGTTGAAGTCTCTTTTAAATTTCTTTTCATCTATAACAGTCCTCCCTCTGATTTGTTTTCTGTGCCATTTATTTGTTAAAGAAATCAGTTCATTTTCCATAGATTTTCCCATGTTCTGAATGTGGCTGACTGCTTTCTCATAATCTATTCCATTTTTCATAATGTAAGGTAATGTATTCCTCTATTTCCCATAATTTTTGTCAGTGGGTCATTAGATCTAGAGGCTTCATGAACTCTGGGCTCCTTTCTACCACCCCATGCTTCGTGGGTCGTGCTGAGTACTTCCTGTTGCATCATATCAGGAGGCACTTCCTGTCTGTGTCTCTTTTCCATGCTGATGAAATGACAATGGTCATCCACTGTAACATTTCCCATCAGCCTTTCGCTTAACGGTTTTGGCAGCCACTGATGACCACTGTCTAGCTCTGTTCTTTAATTAAGGGTTGTAGAATTATATCACACTATATCATAATTGTTTTCCTTCAGCTTTTTCCACAAGACTACAAGTTCCTAGAGGGTAGGAACTTGTTTTCCTTTGCTCTAACCTCAATATTTTTTTAATCTATTAATGAATGAACAAATATCCTACAATTATGCTGCTAAAAAGTCAGCATCAATGTTCCATTACTAATTTGTTTTCATTTTCACAAACTCAAACCATACTTAATTTGTAATTTGGAGAAGAGGAGATTATCACATTATAAATAATCGCAAGGGGTGTGTGCGTGGCGGGGGGTGGGGTTCAGGCTCCCTGGTTATTGTCAGAGCTTCTTGGGCCATGTATCACTTCTGTACACCTGCTCAGAACTCTGGAGACGCATTTTGGCAAAGAGCAGGCACCCCTACTGTGAATATCACTGGCTAACTTCCAGGGCAGGGGCAACACGATATGCCAAAGCTCTCCCTCCTCCTTGGACATAACTCCTCTTTCCCCTGTTCTCTTCCCCTTCTCCTCCTAACCTCTGCGGATTCTATGGTTCTTGTTCTTCAGCCTGCCTTTTCAGTGTTCGAGTTCCCGAGGGTCTGTCCTCAAGGCACAGCTCTTCTTTCTCTCCATCTTCATTCTTTGTGATGTCCTCCACTCCCGTGGCTTTGGGAACCACGTAGGTGCTCACATCTCCCAAATCTCATTCTCCTTCCCCAGCAGTCACCTGAGTACCTGCCTCCTGGGCAGTTCCACCAGGAAGCTTTACAGTCATCTCATCTCCAACTCAAAACCCTCAAAACCGAACTCATTATCTTTCTTTAAAAACGTAAACAACAGGGACTTCCCTGGTGGTCCAGTGGTTAGGACTCCATGCTTCCATTGCAGGGGGCCCAGGTTTGATCCCTGGTTGGGGATCTGACTTCTGTTCCCGCAGTTCCCATAGTTACATCCGAGCAGTGACTAAGCCCTGTACATTCTACCAAGCATCTTTCTCCTTGTTCTAGTCTCTCGCCCCTGCCTTTGCCCAGCTCTTCACTAACTCCCAGCGGGCCTTCACAGTAGCCTCCTTGTGGCTCTCCTGCCTCTAGCTTCTGCCCTAACAGCTCCATCACCACTGCCACCACCAAAGTGCTCTCTCGTTGTGTCAACTCCCTGCATAAAAATCGTGGAAAGCTCTTCATTGCTTTAAAATGAAGCTCAAGCTCTTCGTAGCCTGGTTCCAACTTATTTCCCCAGTTTCATGTCATAACGCCACCCATCCCCACTGCTTTAGGGTCTGTCAAAATTAAGGAAGGCTTCCCTCTCTGGGCCGGAATCAACAATTCTTTTGATCATGCTGAATAAAGATTGCAATAAGATAGAAATTTTCTCTTTCCTTTTTCTCTATCAAACAAAATTCCAAACAATATCCAGATATTATCTATCTTGCTTGAAGGCTCTGCTGAAGGTGGGCTCCTCCTACAGTCTTAGATGCTCAGAACTGGCACCGCTCACTTGGTTCTGAGAGTGAGTGCAAAGGGGTGCGATCCACAGCTGAGCCCTTGTGGGTGATGGTTCCAGCAAAGGAAAAAGGACATTCTGACATCCCCTGTATTACTTTTCTGGGTCCACAGAGAGAGTCAACCTCAACTTTATTCTACCTTATTTGAGAGACAAAGGGGTGCAGGGCTTCACAAGTTTTGATAAATATATTAAAGAGCAAAGGTTTCTAAACAAGGAGGCATTAGACAGGGAGTTTGCGAGTATGTCCCTCCTTCTTTTAGCTGCTGAGTGTGTCCCTGCTTCTTTTAGCCTGGCTTGGGGCATGTTTGCAGCCTGACTCTGAGAGAGACACTCAGACGGAGCAATAACTTGTTAAAGAACAATAGGTGATAGTAACCGTCCATCAATCTCATCTGCTCCCCACGAGGAGGAAACAGTGGGATGTTATGGGACTCAGTGCTCATTTGGGGGATTGTCCTGGGAGTTTCCCATGACCTATGCACCCTACATTTTAACTACACTAGACTCCTCACAGCTTTCAGAATATATTTGCACTTTTGTGTTATTTACATCATTTGGAATATCCTATTTCTTTGCTCAAATTCTTAACAAATGTCACCTTTTCTCTCTAGCTCCATATTTTCCTCCCTCCAAAGTGAACCTGATGGCTTCTTCTCATGTATGAAGCTTTATAAACAGTTCTGTCTTACGTTTATCACTTTATAGTTATTTGTCCACATACCTGCCCCTCTGCTAAACTGTGCATTCAGAGACCATGAAAGGCTATAAGTACAATCCTATAAATATTATCTTGTACTACAGCTATTGGTGAAGTTGAATGGAACTAAGGCTTCACCAGCTGGCTGGACATAGGAAAAATGATCTTTTTATGATGTGAAGTTCATACATTAGACTTTATCTACTTTTCATTAAGAATAAAGTGGGACAATGAGGTATCACCTCACACCAGTCAGTATGGCCATTATCAAAAAGGCTACAAACAATAAATGCCGGAGAGGGTGTGGAGAAAAGGGAACCCTCTTGCACTGTTGGTGGGAATGTAAATTGATACAGCCACTATGGAGAACAGTATGGAGGTTCCTTAAAAAACTAAAAATAGAACTACCATATGACCCAGCCATCCTACTACTGGGCATATACCCTGAGAAAACCATAATTCAAAAAGAGACATGTACCACAATGTTCATTGCAGCACTATTTACAGTAGCCAGGACATGGAAGCAACCTAAGTGCCCATTGACAGACGAATGGATAAAGAAGATGTGGCACATATATACAATGGAATATTACTCAGCCATAAAAGGAAACGAAATTGAGTTATTTGTAGTGAGGTGGTTGGACCTAGAGTCTGTCATACAGAGTGAAGTAAGTCAGAAAGAGAAAAACAAATACTATATGCTAACACATATATATAGAATCTAAAAAAAAATGGTTCTGATGGACCTAGGGGCAGGACAGGAATAAAGACACAGAAGTACAGAATGGACTTGAGGACACGGGGAGGGGGAAAGGTAAGCTGGGACAAAGTGGGAGAGTGGCATGGACACATATACACTACCAAATGTAAAATAGATAGCTAGTGGGAAGCAGCCGCATAGCACAGGGAGATCAGCTCGGTGCTTTGTGACCACCTAGAGGGGTGGAATAGGGAGGGTGGGAGGGAGGCACAAGAGGGAAGGGATATGGGGATATAGGTATACATATAGCTGATTCACTTTGTTGTATAGCAGAAACTAACACACCATTGTAAAGCAATTATACTCCAATAAAGATGTTTAAAAAAGAGAGAGAGAGAGAGAAACACAACAAAAAAAATAATAATAATAAAGGAAAGTTTTAATAAAGCACAAGCTAGGGAGAAATTCAGGGTAGATTTTGATTCTAAAGTTTAATGCTTTCTTGTACTCCGATTTGACTGTATGTTGTCCAAAAGAAACCATCAATGTATTGCCCTTACCAGTAGGATAGACCCAGTATTTGACTGAAGAACATGAACTACCATTATTACTAAGTCAAGTATTGTAACTGCCTTTAAGATTTAAAGATCCAAGAACAAAGAAGAGAGATGAAATGTGAATAAAGAATAAAGGAATTCACAAGAAAAGAAGAAAGTGGGAAGCACATTAACAATCTGAAGGTTTTAGTAGTAATCATTTTCAAAGGGGTATTCTGTAGGGAAAAGAAGAATTTATATTTAAGACAAGGCAAATTAATGAATTTTAACTGGTTTCAAAGCCCAGGGTGGATCACTGTTGAAGAATTTATTAATAAGACGTAGCATAGAGGTACGAGAGCTCATTCACAGCCAAACTCTAAGTTCTCAAACTCGTTTAGTATCCCAGTAGAATTGAAAATATGAATTATACTTTGGATGGGAGAAAACAGGGAAGTATCAGTCTATAATTTGGTAGATTGTTTTCAAGATGACAAAAATGATTGCCTATACTAAAAACCATTTTCAGGAGAGTACTCTTCTTGAATTTTCAAGATCAAGGTGTCATAATACACTCATAACAAGTGAGCGCGGTTTGTGAGCAGAAATGCAGAGAATAGTTATTAATATTAACACAGGCCTCACTTATGATTGATTGACTTCTTTGAAATATCCTAATCTAATGATTATACCAGGCCTATATGATGAGGTCCAATGAGTAGATGACCATGCAACCAGGGGCAATGCCTAGTGCCAACCCATAAAAATAAATACTTGTCCACTTTTAAAGATCATTGATGAGGTAAGATTTTATAGTCTCCCTTTGTGTCTCAAACCTTGATAATACTCCAAAGCTGACCACATGGATCACCTTAAACATAGGGTCTAGTAATGTTTTTCAATATCCATCTAATTGACAGCAATACAAAGTCTAATACAAACCATTAATAGTCAAAAGATGTTAGCTGTAGAAGAGACCTTGCTCTCCTTGTTTTATAGATGGGGAAACTGAGATCCCCATCTAGGCCAGCTGGTGGCAGACTGCGAGCCCAGGGTCTCTCATCTGAGCAGTGCTGTGTCACTGAGGGAGCCCAAGGCTGAGCACTAAGGTTACACAGACATTCATTCCCTTATTAGACAGCTCGGTTGGTAGTAAGGAAGGGGGCCCAATGCACAAGTCTGGCCGCCTATGGCTGAGCTTCTGTTGTCAGTGGAGGTCTTTGTGGTGTCCTTTTGGTCACCAAAACACTGACTCTTCTATACTTGTTTCTATTTCAAAGTAGTTAGTTTCTAAACCACAGACAAGACGCACGATGCTCCTGCACCCAAGTGGTGACTTAGGTCAGCAACGACCAGACCCATATCACTATGCCCTGGTAAATGGGCCATACAGACATTCAGAGGAGACAGAAATTGCTTTTCCAATCTAGGAGAGTCTGATAAGGCTTCAAAGCAACACAAAATTTGTCACTTTCTCACACAAACACATAATTATATTTAGATTCTGCTTACAATACTTGCTTCAAAAATTCAGGATAGACTTGTTTTCATACAGGTCGAAATGAGAGTGTGCTGAGCTAGTGTCCAGGACTCTTTTTATGAAAATAACTCTGATAGGTGACCAGATTTCATAGCTTAAAATTTGGCTGAAATTTAGTTTTGTCTTGTTCTTTATAACTCATTTTAAACATTACATCTGGTTAACTCTTCGCTCAAATTCTGACCCAAGGAGAGGTGTCGAAGCAGCTTAGAAATTTGAACTAAAAGAATTCTCATCTCTTGAAGCAGAGCCATCATCGGCAGACCATGCATAAAAATATCATTCTATTTGTAAAGAATTTAAGCATTTCCCAAAATAAAGAAAAGCTGCACAAAGGAGAGCACAACCTTCTCCAAAGGGACAGCAAAAAAAAAAAAAAAAGTAGCTTCCAGATAGCTGACAGGTGGGTCTGTCCTCACTGTGTAAGCCTCTGTGGTTTTTCTGCAGTCAGCCAACATATTTGAGATTCTTCCATGAGTCAGACTCAGATGCTGAGAGAACCAAGATGTACACACCTATTGTATACACCTCCTTTTTCTCACCATACTCCCCCTCAAAAGGGAATGAAATAGCACAGTATGCAGTGAAATGATTTTCTCATTCAACAATGCAATGACATTAGGTTTCATCTAAGAAAACTGGTGTAGTGAGAAAGACATGAAGTTTGGGCTCACACATCCAGGATTAAATCCTAGGGTTCCATTTCTCAGCTATGTGACCTTGAAGAAGTTAACTTCTCTGAGTCTCCACTCAAATGGATGATTATATCTACTATATGAGGCTGTCAAAATAATCAAAGGAGATAATTTATGTAAAATGCATTGCACAGTTTTTGGCATTCATTTGTATATTTAATAACTATTTGTGGAGGACCTACTATGGCCAGACATAGTTGTAGGCCCTCACAGAACATACTCTAAATACGCACGTACAGAAAAAAAGATGAATAAACACCACCTCTCTGCCCATTATCATTATTCTATCCTCTGTGGTAATAGAAAGGAGTCACTCTTCTACATACTAGAGACCATTAGTGAAGGGATGATCAAGAAATTTGCTAACCATATAGAATCCCATTACTGTTGAGGTTTGGTGAGACTCCCTTGTCTTACTTTTTTTTTTTTAATTTATTTTATTTTATTTATTTTTGGTTACATTGGGTCTTCGTTGCTGCACACGGGCTTTCTCTAGTTGTGGTGAGTGGGGGGCTACTCTTCGTTGCGGTGCGCGGGCTTCCCATTGCGGTGGCTTCTCGTTGCAGAGCACGGGCTCTAGGCACGCAGGCTCAGTAGTTGTGGCGCACGGGCTTAGTTGCTCCGCGGCATGTGGGATTTTCCCGGACCAGGGCTCGAACCCATGTACCCTGCATTGGCAAGCGGATTCTTAACCACTGCGCCACCAGGGAAGCTCCCCCGTGTCTTTCTTATGCTTGAAAATTTGCCTTCCTCTGACATGTCTTCTGCTTTTTCATAGTGTCAGTATGTATACCTACATCAGTGTGTAAGAGATGTTCTCAGAGCAAGGAAGCTACGGAGTGAACAAGAAAACCCCTTGTTTCCAATCTACGAAAATGTGAATCCAGAGTATCACAGAGGTAGGAGCTTACTTCACTAATTTGTAAGTTTATTTATCAAAATACAGTGGATCTGGAAACCATTAAAAACCTCAAGCTTTTCCAACGTGCACCGCGCATCTCTTCTTCTGCCCAAAGGCTTGAGGGAAATGCCCTCACAAAGTGGCAACAGGGAAGAGAGGCAGAGTGGGGAGGAGAGCCCCCATAGTGGAGCGCAGATTTCACGTGGTATCTCTTCCTAGGCCTGGGGTGCCCTCTACTCAGGACTCGGCTTAACATTTCTAAGGGATAAGGCTCAGTGCTAAGGAGGATGCTTTGAAATAGCAACTGGGAGTTCAAATTGTACAATCCCTTTGGAGAAGAACTTGGCCACGTGTATCAAGGTCCTTAATAGGTTCTTTTCACCCAGTATTTCTACTGCCACCCTAAGTACTGCAAAAGCTTTATGCATGAAGCTTTTCATAGTTAAAGGTCTGAGTGAAAAAATCTAAATGTTTAATAGTGGAGGACTAAGTACACCACAGTGCCTCCACTGAGTAGAACACGATACAGTCATTAAGAATGATATTTTTAAAGATATAATAGTATAGATATTCTCATAAATAAGTAAGAAAAGAAGAACGTAAAACAAACAAAAATAACACATAAGGGGAAAAGAAAAGACTGGAAAGAAATATACCACAATACTAAATAAATTTCTCTGAGCAGTAAAATAATATATGATTTTTCTTCCATTTTATGTTTTTTCTAAATTTCCTAGAACAAGCATGTTACATTTTTTAAATGACAAATTCAGTAAAAAATATGTATGAACTTTGTAAGGCACTGCTTTGATCAGACAGTTAATTGACACATGAAGGGTCTGCCTTTTCCTACTCAGGACCATCATTAAGATCTAATTTAGCACATTGGCTAATTGCAAATTTGAAGTTACATTGTATTATTTATTACCAGCTAACAAATTACACCAAAACTTAGCAGCTTACCTCTATGTTTATTATTTCATAGTTTCTGTAGATCAGGAATTTGGGAGGGGCTTAGCTGAGTGGATCTGGCCCGGGGTCTCTCATGAGGATGCAGTCAAGACATTGGCCAGGGCTACAGTCATCTGAAGGCTTGACTGGGGCTGGAGTGCTCACTTCAAGATGTTCACTCATGTAGGTGTTGTCATAAGTTTCAGTTTCTTGCCGCACGGACCAATATCCACCTATAGATTTATTTTTTGTGGGGGGGAGACAAACATTATTTTAGAGCTCTTTTATCACCATTTCTAAATGCTCTTCAGTTTTATTTAGTTCTCTGCACCCTCTATACCCACCCATCTAGCCAGTATGTAAAATAGTTAATAACCTGTAAAGCACCCATACATAAGAGGGCTGCTACTTTAAGGGAGTTCTTTGTTAATCAGATAATCCTTTTGTTTTGTAAATAATTACCCCCTAATTTATCTGTCTAGTAAACTGAGGTTTTTGCATGGCAGATTCTTTAAGAAGCTCCAGGATGGAGGGGGCTCTGGAGGATCTTGGAGGTTCCTTTGTATTGTTTTGACTTGTTTAAGAGGCTTTTTTTAGTGTGATCCTGGGTGCTCCTGAAAGAAGCTAACTATGGTATGGTTAGCTTCAGGCATCTGAAAATTAGGATTCAGGAACAGCTCTGGAACTAACTAGCATTCACAAGCCGTGTAACCCTGAGTGAGTTTCTGTGCCTCTCTGGGTCTGTGGGCTCACCTGTAAAACCAGAGGGGATAGACTGGAATCAGTAGTCCTTTCCAATTCTAGTAATCTATGGTTCTGAATGCAATGACCTGGGATGGTCTCATCCTAAACCATATTGAGTTTCCGTCGTTTCTGTGAGTCTTTGCCATTTGTCATTTTCATACACAGAAGAAACAACTGTGACACACCCTGCTGCAGCCTCTAATTCTGGTGTCCTTCCTTTCAGATGCGGGTTATTCAAGGCATTGAGAATGCACCCGGAGATCTCCTGGATCAAAACTATTCACTGTGTGATTTCTTTTTAAAAACTTGTTTCATGCCCTACAGAGGTGCCAGCTATTTCTGTTGATACTATGTATAATTTATTAATCTGGAGAATTTTAAAGAATTTATGTAATTTAAAGGTAACAGATATTATTGTACATAGTTGTATTTTGTAGTTTCTTCTGTAAATATGTATTTTTTCATAATGTTTAATATTAAGCTTTATATAATACTATTTTTCCACAGTAAAGTGTTCATGGCTTGTTCTACATAAACTAATTCAACCTGTATCACAGGATGACAGGTAAAAAGTGTACGCAGGTGCTTGCTGTGGTGGGGCCGTGGTTTTTACCCGTTTTAATCCTTACTGGACAGGATGAAGGGCAGGGCTGGACAGAGCAGGGAGTACAGCGGGCTTGGCTGCACTGCCGTCCCATGAATCTTAGGATCCAAAGATGATCCAAATGCGATTTGGACAAATATAACAATCAAAAGAAAGGACCGGGGAGATGCGATCAAGCAGCACCAAAGGTTACATCGGTGGTTGTCCCTCAGGTGGTTAGTCTCTCCCCTTTCTCCTGCCTGAGGTTCAAGCCAACGTGGTCAGCTCAGGGGCCACGTAACTTGCTGAGCAAGTCCAGGCTGCAGGGCTGAGGGTTCTGAGAGAGAACAACCCAAACAGAAGTGATGAATTCCCCATATGAAGAAGCATGCCATCTGCCCTCCTGACTGGAAACCTAGTCAACATGCAGAGTGCCATCCATAGTGATGGGAAACTGTTTCACTGCATCCACAGGGTGCTGTGCGAACCCGCATCCCGCACTGGGATGTGTGTGTTGCCCAAGGGACACGTGCTCGTCTTTGTCTCATTTCTTGGGGGCTGCATCCCTGGAAAAGTCAAAATTGCACCCGTCATACTTGGTTTTCCCATTAAAAGAATATTGCGGTGGCATATTATACTCCTGATCAAAGGGCCTAACATCAATAGCTATAGAAATGTCCTCAAACATCATATATCGTTAATTTAAAAAACACAAAAATTCAGTGGTGCTTAGTATAAAATTTTCCAAAAGCCTTTTTTAGTAAATCATTGAGGTCAAATATAGGGTAGACACCTTCAGTTGCATTTAATATAAAAAGCACTACATACTCTACCAAGTTGATCTTCAGTGTGTGTGCCTATTTTGACTATAACAAATTTCAGTGAGTCAGAAAGTGGGCATTGCCCTCCCCAAGGTCCAGTTCCGAGGGTCTTCCTGGAGGAAATTTGACAGGCATCTGCACGGTTATCCTCATGGCTACCTGAGAGATGAGTCAGGAATGTTTGCCTTTTTCTCACTACAAATTTCTCTGAAATAAACTTAAGAATTAGAAATCAAGGTTGTTGATCTCACAGCTTCATTTGCAGAAAGAGTCCATTTCTTTTCAAAATGTATATTTTTGCTATATACTATAGAGTCCCATAAGTAATATAATGGGTGTCACTGGCATAGTAATGGAAAATCATTAAATATTCCTAAAAGAGTTATTTATAGTTAAGTAAAGCTCCACCCAAACTGGAAAAATTTCCAGGGCTCTTTGAAGTTTATGGAAACAGGAAAAAACTTTATAAGAATGAATGCGAAGAGGATTCCAAGTTTTCACAGTATCATTGTGCTCAATGCCCTTGTGAAACGACAGTGTTAGTCTCTGACCCTGTTTCGGGAAACCAGGTGGCTCTTCTAGAAATGAAAAGGAACAACATACATGTGAGTGTGGCAGTGGTACCACCAGGGAGAAAATAAAGGTCGGACATTTATGAGATGTGGTGTCTATTAGGAATAACTTCCCCTGTATTAATAAGAAAAAGCAAGACATTTAGAAAAACAGAATTTTAAGCTAACGTCGCTGGGCACAAAGCACATTCAAACATGGAAAGAAATTCATTTTTGGCTTTTCATTTATTCAGAAAAGTTTTAGTGCCTGCAACTTGCTAGGCACTGTCCTAGAAACTACACATTTCTACTTAATACAGAGAAAGCATCACAGTAATAATGCTGGGGTTTGTTACTATTTTCAGTTAAGCCTGAAAGAGGGCCTCAGTGAGGCAGTGAGGTTACCGAGCACCAGGGCAGCGGCAGCCTTCCGCGGACCACACACTGGCAAGAGCTGATGCTGCTTCTCTAGCAAATCGCTGGACCAAAAAGAGAAAGCAATTAATTGAACAAATCAAGAATTCAAACCATGAAAAACCTACACGTCTGTAAAAGTAAATACCCTGGCATATCTGGGGTGGAATCGGAGTCATAAAAATGGACGTGACAAGGGAAAACTGTATGTTCTTCTAGTCTAATGCAGGACATATTTATTCCTACCCTCCACCTGTCTAATTTTAAATCTCCTTAGCAACAAATATTTCACTATCTTCCTTTCCACCACCACCAAAGACTAAATACATAATCTAGTTGATCTATTTATTAAATTTAGGAGGAGGAAAAAAAGGTTTCCTTGACATTCAGCTCAATTGGATGTATTTTAATTTAATCCCATGATGTGTTATGTCTTGGTAAACACTCCGTTTCCTGTCGCGGTGGGCATCCTGGCAGTGCACCTGTGCGGTACACTTTAATCATCAAGCCTTCAAAGTGTTATTGAGCTATCAAATCTCAGAAGGGTCCCGTCTTGCATCTTAATAATTATTTATCCAAGTTCTTTATAATTAACTCCTTTAATCTCTACTCATTAAATCAATTTCGTATTATTCTGTTTTCTCTGGATAGCAGCCAGTTTTTCAGCTCTTGAATCAGATTTTTCTAAGGCTCATCTTCCTGTCTGGCTCTGCACATACTTGTCCTAAATAATTCACCAGCCCTTAACACTTCTGAGTCCCTCTTTTTCACTACTCTTCCCCTTCTCCCTTTTGAATGTGTTTGCTTTCCTAGTAGAAGGTGATTTTATTTTCTCTTCATCTTATCTCCTCATACCCTTTGGTATTTCATTGTCTTTTCAGGCTCCACATTATAGAAGAGATGATGATGATTTCACTTTTAAACACTAAAATGGCCACAGCACACAGCATATTAGGGACAGTTTTATTTGGGAGGGTCTTTAATTAATTTTATTACATCTTGGAAGAAAGCCCAACATGACATGTGAAAATAATATGAAACCACTAAGCAGATGTCCAGCAATACAAAATTAGACTTCACATGTTGTACTTCACACTCTGATTCTCTTAGTGTCTCAGGATCTAGGTTCTTGTATTTAAACACTCTCCTTACTTCTTGCAAGAAAGCTATCAGCCGTATATATACTAAATTCTCATTCACTTAGCTTTCTGCCTCTCTAAGGTTGGAATCCTGGAATCATAAACCTGCCAGATCTGGATGACAGTGAGTGATAGAATCTGAGCGCCAACTCTGGGGTGCTCTAGAGTTTTAGTTCACACATGTGAGCCAGACCAAACCTGCCCTGGTGGGAAAAAGAAATAGGTAATAAGCTGCTTGTTTGAGGTAGCAGTTCAAGGACTTTCCAGGTTCCATTTCACTGAAGAAATGAAAGTAATTGATCATCAAGACACAGTGGCAAGCAGGAATGGCTGATCCTCCCCAAAGTGGCTGTGAGCAAGGATTCAATAGTACCTCATTTCTGAAGAGACAGAGTGGAAAAGGCTGTTATCAGCCCAAATGTGCTGTTAAGGTTCTGAGTATTTTTAACCTGAGATTTCAAATCATATCAAGTATTCAAAGATTGTTTCACATCAAGGGAAAAAAAAATCTATAAACCGTGACTGCAGAAAATGAGTGAAATGATGTAAAGAAGGAAAAATATTTGAAAACGGGGCTCTAAGCAGACACCATCAGGAGGAGGAAATGCCATCCCTTCTGTATGTCCAGACTGTTCTTTGGAGATGTCATATGCTTCTATTAGGGCGTATTATCCTTTGGGGGCGGGGGTGGTTCACTTTGACTATGCTGGCCAGATGATTTAGCTGATTAAGCAATTGAATTGATTCATTTAGTTTTGTGAATTGACCAGGTGTTTGATGAAACTGAGTTTGGAATTCTGAACACACTACCTTAGATTCTTGTAGTGGATGATGCCTTTGAAAATGTTTGGCCATTTTAGTTAAAAATGCAGGGTAACATTTAATGCAGCCATGATAATAGCAAAAATCTGTTCTGTTCTAAAAATGTTTCTAGCAATGGAAATATTTCTGACTAAAAGAATACTCTTCTTATAGGGAGGCTCCCTAGGAATAAATGTATGCAACAAAAATGAGGCATTTTATTTTTTTAAAGGTTGTCTATATAGTTGCATTCATGAAATAAGAAAATTGTTGGTGAATGCTCTTAAAATAAAGGTTTATGTAATAGAAATAAAAAGATCTATTAACAGAGTTACCAAAGATTATTTTTATAACCTATATGCCACTGTACATGATCTTATGTAAGATACCAAAATAAGTTGTTGAAAATGGTGAATAATATCAGACAAATGTAACATGTTCCTTCTAGAATATTCACAAGAGAGTTTAGTTATGGCTGCTTTCTGCCTTAAGTAATTGCTTTTAAGAAAAACTATCTTCATCCTAAGAGCAAGCTTTTTGTTATGTTTGAGATGTTGTGTTTTCATAGCTGAGTGAGCAGGTAAGCATCCCAACAAGAAAGGAGTAGATGCAACTGTGGCTTTAGGAGTATGCCCTAGAGTTGGGTGGTGTTCCCCTGTGAGCTACTGGGAGAGTCTACAGTGGCCTTCGTGAAATCTCCTAATCTCAGCCACACTAACAACCAGGTACACCAATATTCTTACCTGAAGAGTCCTTAATCTCTGGTTTCCCAGGTGGGACCCATCAGGCTTATAAACTCTGCGATGACAAGAACCAAGTCTTTAAACTCATTTCTACTCCTGCCTTATAGAAATTAGTGCACAGCTCATAGACATTCAACATACACTTCTTTTGAGGGGAAATTGCTCCTGACCCAATACTTTGTTTTTTTTATTTTGTTTTGTTTTAACATCTTTATTGGAGTATAATTGCTTTACAATGGTGTGTTAGTTTCTGCTTTATAACAAAGTGAATCAGCTATACATATACATATATCCCCATATCTCCTCCCTCTTGCGTCTCCCTCCCACCCTCCCTATCCCACCCCTCCAGATGGTCAAAGCACCGAGCTGATCTCCCTGTGCTATGCGGCTGCTTTCCACTAGCCATCCGTTTTACATTTGGTAGTGTATATATGTCCACCTGGCCCAATACTTCGGATGTTAGGTAGTCAATATCTAATAACGTTAGTGTCCATGGAGGCTCTTCTGGCTGTTCCTTGATTTGTGTGAAGCTTAAATAAATAATGTAAATACATCTAGCAACTGAGCTTATTATGTTTTATAATAGAGCACTTTTATGTTTTTGATACCATGTATTCTTTCTCTGCAAATCTGGTTATTTAAAATGGCAGTAGATGATTCTATGCTTTTCTTATGGTAGTACCTCCCCACAATATCGTGTCTCTAACCAACTCTATTTGAAGAAAGCACTTCCTTCGTCTTTCTATTTAAGTTATGTATTTGCTTAATATATTTTCATATTTGTAACTATGGTCAAAAAAATCTATATAGTGTCTTACACACCTTCTCACTAGTACAGGAATAAAACTGTTTGTTGAAGGAAAGTGTTCTGTCTTCTATTTGCCTGTTTCTCATTTATCAATTTCTATCATCAGTCTGCTCAGGAAAAAGGTCAGAAGTGACTGCTTCTAAATGAGAAAAATCTTCTGGGACATCATCATGAAGAACATGGTTGTCTTAACCTTTGTTCCTGTGAGTGCTGAGTTGGTTATCTAGAGCATCATGTACATATAACAGACTCTAGTTGACTGTCTCCAACTAAATTCTTGGTTTCAGTTCTTTAGTTCATTAGTAACCAAAATGTCATCTATCACCAACAGTGCTGGTGTATTCGCAGAGGCGCTGCCACAGCTGGATCCCCTGAGCCCTTCAGAGGCACTTCACATATAAGCGGGTGGTATGACGTTTAGTTAAGAGCTGCTGTGTCTATTTCCAGAATTATTATTTTGTCTTTTTCATATTTAAGTTGAAAAATTAGTGTCCTTCACAACTCCAGTATTTCATTTTTCTACAACTTACAGAAATCTTTATTTTTTAAAAATGTGCAATAGATTTACATGTAAAACCATTAAATCAAAGCCATCCTTTTTTTTTGAAAAACAGTTTCTGGATTCAGATTAAGTTAGCAAAATAATTTGCCCTATGAGGCTTGACCCTTTTTTTTTTCCCAAAGTAGCTGTTTGTTTGATGGAATTTCCTCTTAAAGAAAAAGAGAATCTTATGATATGAACAAATCACTTAGTAACTCTGCTGATAACATCCTCCACGATCATAAAATGTTAGAGCTGGAAGGGCCACCTTAGGGATGGACAATAATGGAAACCAAGACCTAAGTTTAAAATGACACAGCAAAATAGGATAGTGCTAGAATTGAAACTTGTTTTCCTATTACTTGTGAGGGAAGACCTGTCTACACGTAAATATAGACAAAGAAGAAAGCTTCTCAGACCCAGTGGATGCAGAAGCCATCTCCAACACTGAGACAGAACCTTCAGTGGAACTTGAAACATTGTGTGTGATTATTCCTTTCATTTTTTGCATCTCATATGTCTGGAGACATCCATTTGCTAAACAAGTTTCAGACTGTTAATTTAGAGCCATACTTTAGCAAAAGTCGTCACAATCTTAAAGCTGAAATAGTATAGAACAGAAAAGGAGAAAACATGATTTTTTAAACGTAATACTATTATAAAACATTTTTATTAAGGCTAATTAAATCAAAACACCTAAAACCCAAAAGAGGTTCTGCCACTAGATTTTGAAAGAATTGGCAAGGCTTTTAAAGTTGCCAATAAAAGGAGCATTCATAATAGACGTGTACAAAATTAACTGGTAAAATTCAAGCTTGAGTAACATAGAAAAACCGTGCAGGGATGGTTCTGTGTAGGCGTTAACATTCACCAAAGGCCATGCTCACTAAAATATCTCCCTAACCCAGTATCTCCCACGGAAAATTGTACTATTATTTTAAAGAATTGTTGATCTAAGTAAAGCTTGCCTTTTTTTCTGGGGTTTATTGTAATGATGCAAGAACCTTTGTGTAAAGTGTCTTAATATTAAATTGCTTTTCTCTTTGCTTTTGGAGCTCTTGATCCCAGGAAGAAACTTGGCATCTATTTCAGTCTTTAAGAAAGAACCAGCAATGAAATATGTTTCCTGTCTCTGCTACCCTGCTGCAAGCTGTTGGTGGCTAAGAAGTTTCTGTGTCTTACGGCTTGCAGAGGAGATAAGGTAAAAAACAAGAACAAAAATCAGAACCAAAAAGCTGACAATACAACTATAGAAACAAAGGGCATGAAAAGTGGAAAAGTTCAGAAGTCTGGGAACATTCCTAAATCTAACCTCAATCAGAAAATGCCATTTGTGGGCTTTCCTGGTGGCGCAGTGGTTGAGAGTCCGCCTGCCGATGCAGGGGACACGGGTTCTTGCCCGGGTCTGGGAAGATCCCACGTGCCACGGAGCGGCTAGGCCCGTGAGCCATGGACGCTGAGCCTGCGTGACCAGAGCCTGTGCTCCGCAACGGGAGAGGCCACAACAGTGAGAGGCCCGCGTACCGCAAAAAATATAAATAAATAAAAGGAAAGAAAAGAAAATACCATTTGTAAGAGATATAAATTAAATGTTCAAGCCATATTTCACTCCTAAAGAACTTTCCAGTGAACCCTGACCCAGTCTTCACTCAGGTAGATGTTCCTTCCCGACTCATGACAGATGGCTGGGGAAGGAAACAACTGTCTACCTGCAAAGGATAACACATCAGCAATAAATAAAGGCAAACCAGGACCAAGAGAAATAAAATGAATGATCCCGCTTTGGTGGAAAAATATGAGGAAGAAGGCAAAGAGGGAGTAAAATTAAAGGTGAGAGCTAGAATCTGAAGGCTCTATTGGGAGTCTTAGACCCCTTGCAGTAGCAGAGGATTTTCTCATTTAGGAGGAAGACACTCCGGACTTCCCTGGTGGCACAGTGGTTAAGAATCCGCCTGCCAATGCAGGGGACATGGGTTCGATCCCTGGGCTGGGAAGGTCCCACATGCCATGGAGCAACTAAGCTCATGCGCCACAACTACTGAGCCTGCGCTCTAGAGCCCGCGAGCCACAACTACTGAAGCCGGCGCGCCTAGAGCCCGTGTTCTGCAACAAAAGAAGCCACCGCAATGAGAAGCCCGCGCACCACAAGGAAGAGTAACCCCAGCTTGTCACAACTAGAGAAAGCCCACACGTAAAAACAAAGACCCAACACAGCAAAAAATAAGTAAACAAATAAATATGAAGAAAAAAAAGAGGAAGACATTCCAAGTCCTGTTTAAAGTGCTACAGAAGGGGACTGCATGTTTAATCTCTAGAATGGTCACTAATAGTTTGACTCAAGGCTATTATCTTATTGAGTGCCTTCATCTGCCATATACTACTGATTAGTGAATGTTTCTACTTTATAGATAATAAAGTAGAGGCACAGAGAAGACCAGGATAGTGCCCAAAATTTAGCAGAAGAATAGGAATAATAGTTAATGCATGTTATGCGCTAACTATAGTATCATCTAATTTAACTCTTCACACAGCCTAGTTCTTAGACTTATATTGGAGACATGGAAACTGAAGTCTAAAGAGACAAAGTAATTTGCCCAAGGCCATACAATGCCAGAGCTCAGTTTCCAATCTGAATCCTTCTGACTTCAAAATGCGGCCTCTTAACCTCTACACCAGTGTATCCCAAAGTTTGGTCCCCAAATGGGACCTGGTTAGAAATGCAAATTCTCAGACTGACACCCTCACAATCCTGTTGAATCTGAAACTGTGGGGATGAAGCCCAGGAATGTGTTTTTAACAAGCCCCCAATGTGATCAGATGCATGCTTTTCTGCGTGGAGCCTCTCTGCTTTGCAGTTTCTTGTCAGCCAAATCTAATTCTTTGAGAAGAAACTCTGTCGAACCCCGTATGACAAAGAGGAATAGTAGTGTGTAATATTTTTGACCCCTAGTGCATAATAAGCACTTAATAAACGTTAGCAACTATTACTATTATGTTCCAGGTAGCACTCTGTACAGCCTTACCCGTGTTATATCATTTAATTCTTGCAAAACTAAATAAGGCAGGGCCTATAATTATTTCCATTCTACAGATGAAGAAACTGAGGCACAGAGAGAGAGTGAGTATCTGGCCCTAGGTCACAGAGCTGGCAAATGTCATACAGCTGGCAAATGTCAAAGCCTTACTTTGAACATGGACAGAGTAATTCTGAAGCCTGTGTTCTTAACCACTTCCTCCTATCCCACAGGTTGGAGAAAAGGTTGATTAATCTCCATAGCTTGAATTAAATTCAACTTTGAGCTTTCAGTTCAGCTTTGCAGACTCATTTATGTGCTGCAAATCACTTCCCTCCAGCCTGATCCTGTTCACTTTTGCTAAAAGGTCCATGAATCCATTAGCCTTAATGTTTATGTCCCCCACAGCATTGTGGACTGAACATGATAGCAGAGTCATCTACTCTAAACGTAATCCCATCTGTTCCTTCTGGGGCCCAGAAACATGCTGGTAAACAATTCTTAGGGTGACAGTCAATTCTTAGGGGAAAGGGACAGTGGTTGTCCCGAGCAGAAGTGGCATGTCAACACAGGATGGGAGACATAAAGAAAGGGAAGTCACCACAGAGAGGAATCCCCAAATAAGGTGGAAGAACTGGGCCCTAAAAGGCAGCTTCCAACTCTCAGAGATTCTAACAACTAGAAGCTATGAAGGTCAGGCCCAGATGACTGCTGAACCAGCGGGGAAAGGAGAGGAAGAGGGACGGGCCTCAGCAACACTGTTTAGAACAAGCAAGACAAAAAAAGCAAGCATGACTTAGGCTGTGAAGAGTGAGACGGAATGAAGGACAGGGAGGTCAGGACCTCAAAGGTACCACTGCCACTGTGTCCCCCAAGCCCTAGCCATGAACAAGGAATCTGGGATAGAACGCTCACTCATCACTTCCACTTGGGTAAAGACAGCACCAATCCACCAGACAGAGGTCCAGCAGGAAACGGATGGCATGCTCAAAAGGGTATGAGCAGAGCTCAGCAAAGGGACGAATGACCAAGAAGTGGGCGGTCTTCCTGGGTCCACTGGGGTTTCCCTGGACCCACCACCTCTGAGCAGCTTCCCAGGGCCTCAGCACTCAAGGCTGTGCACACACTTGGCTGGACAGCTTGCCACAGGATTGGGGGTAGAGCAGTATATTTAGGCCCGCTTAAAAGCTGTGTGACTTTATTAAGTTTCAAGGACGAGCTGTCTTTTCCATCCATATCTCCAAACAGGAAGTCATCAGCAGTTTCTGTATGTGTTGCTGTTTCTATTAACCTTCTAGATAGCCGGCCCTTCTCTAGATCAACGTCTGCCTGGGTTCACATCTCATCATCTCAGCAAAGGCAGAGGTCCTCTGTATGGTCCCTGTGCCTCTGTCTGGCACTCCAGTCCCCCCCACCTCCACACTGCCACCCAAGTGATTGATCTAAAATACAAAACTGACCATGGTGCTCCTGAAATTGACGAGTGGCTCCCAATTATACACAAGATGCAGCCCAGGTTCCTTGGTGGCCATAGAAAGCCTTTGATGACTTGGCCTGTGCCTTCCTCCCCAGCTGTAGCTGTAGCCATTCCTCTCCCTGCACTTTATGCTTCACTGTCTCAAACGCTTGTGGTTTCTAGGGTATATGCTGCTGTTCTGTACATTTTTGCTTTGGTATATTCCTTTTTCTCCCCCCTGAAATAGTTCTCACCTCTTCTCTGACACCCAGGACCCAGTACAGGGGGCAGGAAGGTCATTAGCCCAGGCTTCACCCTCACAAAGGGTCACAAACATAGCCCTTTGATTTATATACAAGTAAAGTTAAATGTAGAGTCACAGAGATGCAGACAGGAATGAGAAACGAAGACAAGCTTCATATAACTTTCAACTCGGGCTCATTATCAGATCAATTTGCCTATAATGTTGTATAAAGAAATATTTTTAAAGAAATCCTTTCATTATTTTGTGAATTAAGCAATTTTTATAACCCTCTTCAGACATTTTTAAAACTTTTTTCCTTTTCTTTTTTTTTTCCTATACCCGGAAGTCTCAAAAATGGCAGTGACCCTCCATTGACCCTTTATTTTTTAATTTATTTTTTTTACAGTAGGTCCTTGTTGGTTATCTGACTGCTCACCAGTTCGCTAACTTGTCTCCCCAAACTCTGCTTCACCCCAGCATTACTTCTGTACCCACAGAGACATTTGTCATTTGTCATGCATAATGCCATATTACGTTGGAATAATGTGTTCTGTGTTCTCTATGAGACTTCATAGTTTCTAGAACAGGTTCTCCAAGGCAACAAGTGAACAAATTTGAGATTGATTCCAGATATTATGATGATAATAATAATAATGGAGTAATTATATAATTGAAATAGACACATTTCAACAAAGTGCCGGGAATCATTCATTTCGTTCTCACACACTTAATTAACTCAATCCTCTCCAAAACCCTGTGAGATGAGAAAATGAACCCTAATAACACAGCCAATAAACAGCAGTCAGGATTCAAACCCTGGCAATCTAGCTTCAGAGAGGGTGTCAACCAATCTACCAGCGGTTCTCAAACTTTGGTGTGTATCAGAATTACCTGGAGAACTTATTAATAAAACACAGATTGCTGGGTCCCCTTCACAAAGTTTCTAAATCAGAGCATTTACACTATGCTCTGGTGTTATAAAAAATAATGAAGCAAAAATTTGAAAGCTATTTCATTAAATTCTTTGAGGATGATTTCATGTCATTAAATAGATAATCATATTTCAGAAAATAAATTTGCAGCTTTTTAAAAGGATTCAACTTTAAAGCGGACTTTGTAAAGACTGAGTTTGCATTTGTAATCATTGGTCTTTTCTCTGGAAGAGCACAGAATTTTGAGACCATCTGGGTTCACAGAAGCCTGCTGACAAGCTCTGTATTTGCACAATTTTACAATGAGGAAATGGGTTCAGAGAAATCAGTAATCTACTCATAGCTGAGCCAGCAAACAACCCCTCCAGAACGGCTGTCCTGAGAACAGGTTGAGCTCAGGGCACAACATTCCCTGATCAACTATCTAGTCACACCATCACCAGCTCAGCCCACTTCCCCACACACAGTTCTTTCTAACCTTGTTTATTCCTCTGTAAAAGAAAAGCCTTTTGCTGCCTGACAGTGGAAATGCTTGCAAATCTGATGGATGGAACTTCTCCTCTTGCAACGGTCTGCTTCTCCCATTACAACCATCCCTCTCCACTCTACCCATCATTTGCAGTAGTGTTTTCAAATAAAGTCTCTCCTTACCTAAACCTGGATTTATTTTGAACTTGATACTAGTTTGGGTTTGCCTCAAAATGCATATGATCTCTCACCTGCATGGAATCTTAGATACACACTCATGATATTTTTATCCTCATATGGTAGAAAGAATAATGGACCTGGAAAGATATGAATATGAATATGTTAGGCTACACGGCAAAGGGGAATCAAAGTTGCCGATGGAATGAAGCTGCTACTCAGCTGACTCTGGGATGGAGAGATTATCCTGGATTATTTGGGTGGACCCAGCGTAACCACAAGAGTTCTTATAAATGGAAGTGGGAAGCAGGAGAAACAGAACCAGAGAGATGATAGCAGTGTGAGAAGAACTCGGCGCAACATTTCTGATTTTGAAGATGGAAGAAAAGGGCCACAAGCCAAGGAATGCGGATGGCCTCCAGAAGCTGGATAAAGAAAAAACATGGATTCTTCCCTAGAGTTTCCAGAAGGGATGCAGCCCTGCTGACATTTTGATTTTAGCCCAGTGAGACCCATTTCGGAGTCTGACCTCCAAAACTGTAAGATAATAAATTTAGGTTGTTTTAAGCCACTAAATTCATGAAAGTTTGTTACAATAGCAATGGGAAACTAATATACCCCATTTTACAGATAACAGATCTGAGGTTTAGAGTTTATATAGTTTGTCCAAGGTCATGTAAGCAGTAAGTGATGAAGCCAAAACTGAAGCTGGAGTCTCTATAATACAAAGCCCCTATTTCTCCTACCATGATAAGTTGTAAAACAAGTTCTAATCTCTTCTTCTACATGACGGCTTTTCAAATATTTGTAAGTAGATACCATGTCTTCCTTTAGTCTTCTCTAGGAAAACCCAAAATTTCTTTAACAATCCTCAGATGACAGTTTAAGGTCCCCTAACCATCCTGGAAAATATGGCGGCCAAGCTGAACACGGTGCCAGGGAGGCTCCAATACCACCTTTGTGTGTTTCAATTTGTCTTTTGCCGAAATGGAATTTATAACTCATAAAATTTAAACACTACTTTTTGAGTTTAAAAAAAAAATGAGGTGGTAGTTTTCTTATATTGACAAATTGGCTGTGAACTTAATGTTCCTACAAAATGAGTCATTTGCATTGGAACATTAATGTATTTGAGCAGCCGGGTCCACATCACTCTGAGAAAAGGGCCATTGCTCTGTCCCTACATAGATCATCCCATAATAGTCCCAACACCTAACTGTAGCTGTAACAGTTCAGGCTTCCTTCTTGCCTTCCCGTGCCAACTCTCAGATTCTGGAGGTAATAATGCCCCTTTGGAAGAGTGTGCATTTGAAAGTCCACCTGGCCACCTTTGCCCCACCCAGAGAGATCAGCTGTTGCCTGCAACTGAGATTCAATGGGACCACATGTTTTTATTAGAGACAAAGTCTCTCCTATAAGAAAAAGTGGGTGGAACACGGAGCCTTCGGCTTTGAAATAGCCCTCATGGCCAATAAGGACTGCAAATACACCACAACTGGGAAAGCAGAGATAGAGGGACACACTCAGCTCCCACATTGGTGCTTTGGTGTGGGTGCACACAGCCAAATGTTAAAATTTCTGAACCCGTTGTTAAACACAGCCAGTATTAAGAATTAAATTATATAAACTTGCAACTTCATAAATCATATTCAAAACAAAGGCAATAAATACTCAAAACTCATCACTTCCTAATTCTTTTACCACCTTTTACTATTATCTCTGCTCTTGAGGTTATTTTTGTCTACTAGATCTGTATGGGTGAAAAACTATAATGGTTTGCCACTGCACAGCTATGCCAAATTCCGAGTTCAGTGGTGTGACACTGATGGCTTTGCAATCAGCCACAGTGGGTGGATTTACACCACAGATATCTGTAACGGCTATGAATGGGGGCATCTCTCTCAGCCATGGCTGAGTGTCAAACATTTACCAGCATGCCACTTGCCATCAGTAAACCTTTCCACGCTACAGCCCAACCACACAAACATTGCAACCCATTCACCCCGTGAAGGAGGGAAGTTGTCAGCCTCATCATTTCATCCAATAATTATAAAGGGCAAAGTAAGCCTCTCGGTAGGACTTTTTTTCTTTTAAACATTTTTTTTGGGGGGGGGCTTGGAAGTTTTATTCACACATTTATATCTCATCTGTTACCTCTTTAAATTTCAGAGTAGATTTGAATTTCATAATAACATAGAGTTGGCATTTAGGGGTATGCTGTCTCAGAAAGGAGAAATATAAGAACTAATGAGGGGCTTCCCTGGTGGCGCACTGGTTGAGAGTCCGCCTGCCGATGCAGGGGACACGGGTTCGTGCCCCGGTCCGGGAGGATCCCACATGCCGCGGAGCGGCTAGGCCCGTGAGCCATGGCCGCTGAGCCTGCGTGTCCGGAGCCTGTGCTTCGCAACGGGGGAGGCCACAACAGTGAGAGGCCCGCGTACCGCAAAAAAAAAAAAAAAAAAGAACTAATGAGGATACTGCAGTGCTTTTGGTGTCTCTCGGTCTCTGATATATGGGACAGTATGGAAACCTCCCCGGGTATCCTCCTTCCTATATCACCTTTTATGTCCATGGTACTGTAGCTCTTTAATTAAAAATAAGTTCTGAGGTTTCCTCTAGAATTCCATTTTCATTAACTTTGTAACTTAATCAAGATTTCCTTGTTTAGACACAACCTCATCCAAAATGCTTTAGAGAAGTTGTTAGGTTTGTTCATTTATTTGGGAAAAGTGGCAGAAAAGGAAATCTGTTCAAATATCAGGGGTAAAGTATTTTTCACTTTTCATTGTTAAAATCAAATGTCACTGCACGGAGGACCTCCACTCAGGCAGTGCCCCCCAAGAAAAAGTCACCTTGAGGGGGCCTAAGGAGTGCAAACATAAAGAACTGAATTCCTCCCTCAGCTCGCTGGTGGGTCAGAAAGGGAACAGAGTCAAAACACCAGGAGGGGGCTTCCCTGGTGGCGCAGTGGCTGCGAGTCTGCCTGCCGATGCAGGGGACACGGGTTCGTGCCCCGGTCCGGGAGGATCCCACATGCCGCGGAGCGGCTGGGCCCGTGAGCCATGGCCGCTGAGCCTGCGCGTCCGGAGCCTGTGCTCCGCAACGGGAGAGGCCACAGCAGTGAGGGGCCCGCGTACTGCAAAAAAAACAAAAAACAAAAAAAACACGAGGGAGGGAGGGAGGGAGGGAGGGAGGGAGGGAGGGAGGGAGGGAGGGAGGGAGGGAGGGAGGGAGGGAGGGAGGGAGGGAGGGAGGGAGGGAGGGGGAACAGATGATCCTTGCCAATCAAGAGAAACCAGTGATGACCTATAATCAGAGACAATTAACCTGGAGGCTTAATTTTGCAGGCTGCTCGGAGATCTGGGTAAGGAAGGACTGGGGAGTTAGGGGATTATAATTAGCTAACATTCACCGAACACCTGAACATATTGGGCCAGGAACTCTATTAAGCATGAAGCATTTTGCATATGTTATCTTCCACACGTGATCTCACCAATTACCTTAACTAAATGGCTCAGAAGAGTAAATACGCTGCTTTTTTTTTTTTTTTTTTTTTTTTTTTTTGCGGTACGTGGGCCTCTCACTGTTGTGGCCTCTCCCATTGTGGAGCACAGGCTCCGGACGCGCAGGCTCAGCGGCCATGGCTCACGGACCCAGCCGCTCCGCGGCAAGTGGGATCTTCCCGGACCGGGGCACGAACCCGTGTCCCCTGCATCGGCAGGTGGACTCTCAACCACTGTGCCACCAGGGAAGCCCTAAATACGCTTCTTAAAATGTCTTTACACACTTCCAAGAAAGAGATTTAGACAATATGGTTAATAATAGTAAATAAGCTTTAAAGAAACCAAATAATGCTTCATGACTCCAACAAAATGAATTTTGTTGGAGATCCCAGAAAAAGCTGTTGAGCAAACAGAGGTGAGTTTATGAAATTTACAGCAGCAATGGAGACCACCTTGACAAAGTCTTGGTAGTCACACAAAAAGAGAAAGTAAGGAAAGAGTGTTTGTAGGATTGGGGAATCTGCATTCAAGTGCAAGGTTTAAGGTAGCTCTTTTAAGGTGCAGAATTTATTGGGACTGAACCAAATTCATAAGATAATGAATCAATAAGGTGAAGGTCATGAGAAAAATCTTGATTATTGTCCTTAATAAGTAAGCTCTTTTTCCGATTTTGGAGCCAATCCCTGGTATTTTGTAATAGATTCTTTGAACTTCTCCAAAGCTTTGGCCCTCCAGGGCATTATGGAAACAGGATCCTTAGAAGGAGTTGCCTGTCTCACATAATAACCTGGTAGGGCATTTCTTTCAACCTTCCTGTTATCCCTTTTTATATGGCATTCCACCTCCTTAAGAAACATTAGAACACTTTAGAGTTTCTTAGTCTTTTGACCATTTTTGTTTGTTTTTTCCTATATAGATCAAGATCCTTTGTTATTTCCAAAACATTCTCCACCTCCCACCATTGCTATTAACTGTCTTTATGTCTACTCAGTTGACAAGTCCTGGTGAGTACAATGAGTTCTGCCTTCTGGGTGACTTTGGCTCCAGTAAAGGATCATTATTTTAGGAGTAAGTTGAGACCTGTTTTGACATATCCAGCCTAATAATTTAATTTAAAAAACTTTTTTTATTGGGGTATAGTTGTTTTACAATGTTGTTAGTTTCTACTGTACAGGGAAGTGGAGTTCCTTGTGCTATACAGCAGGTTCTTATTAGTTCTCTGTTTTATACATATTAGTGTATATATGTCAATCCCAATCTCCCGGTTCATCCCACCTCCCTTAATGTTTTCATCTTAAGGTATGACCTGTGAACAAACAAGGTTAACTCTGAGTTTTCTAGATGAGTTTCTAATATATTTGTTCAGGGCATGGACTGTTCTTGGACAGAGGTTAGATAGTCATGAGTTACTCCTTCCGGTAAAAGAAGGAAAGTAGCAGGATTTAAAGTATTACTACCAGGGAAGGAAATGGGTGAGGGAGAAAATAATAGAATTTCACGTGAGGTAAGCCTACCTGCTAAGAAATAGAGTGTCTTTTCAGTAGGCAACAAAGACTGTATATCATGAGGGTGCAAGTCTGAAGGACTTACTAGTTAGCAATAGCCTCCACTAATGTAGCTTTAGTGACTATTAACCTGCAACCAGGAAGTGGAACTTTTAGCATAGGGTCAAGAAAAAAGCCATAGCAAACTTTTCTCTGATAAATAACATGAAGCTCAGTCAAAACATTGAGGGTTCGTCCAGATTGTTTATGCATGAATCGGTCGAAAGGCTTAAGATACTTAAGTTGACCCAGAGTAGAAAGATGTTAAAAAGCTCATTTTATTTTATTTTTTTAAATTTATTTTATTGAAGTATAGTTGATTTACAATGTTGTGTTAATTTCTGCTGTACAGCAAAGTGATTCAGTGATACATATATATATATTCTTTTTCATAGTCTTTTCCATTATGATTTATCACAGGTTATTGAATATAGTCCCCTGTGCTATACAGTGAGACCTTGTTTATCCAATCTATATATAATAGTTTGCATCTGAAAAGCTAATTTTAAATCACAAAATGTCAGCTCCTGTTTACATTCCCAAGGAAGGATTTTGATTACTGATAACTTGATTAAATCACCAAGAGACCTAGTGATTTTAGAACAGTTGGAAACTGCCTACACTAGCTATCAAACCCAGGAAATCCTCTTAATTTACTCTGAATTAAGTCTGAATAACTGGCCTGGAAAATTTTTGAATGGCTTTTAGTCTGTCCAAAGTGATGGACTGGCCTCCTTGGGATAAATCTTGTCATAGGTGATACATTTTATTTTGACAAAATTATAACATTCCTTCTAACTTAAAGTCCTTTCTGAGTTAAAACTGTTGAGAAGATTAATGAAATTAATTGAGAGAGCTCATCTTCAGAATCTAATAAAAGGTCAAGAGGTCATCCATATATTGGGTAAGAACAGAATTGCAAGGAAAGTTAAGGTCTATAAGGTCTTAGTCAGGGTCTTATGAAAAAAAGGCAGGAGGGCACCTCATTAAATAAATCACTGAAGCATAACTGTCAAGGCACACTGCTCAGCTTTCCAGGAAAGGGTGAGCAGGATTAACCGTTTTAATCTAAACTAAGGAACTACTAAAAAAAACATAGCACAGATTTATGAGTCTAGAATATGTAACCCCATGATAAAATAGCATTTGGGTTTAGTACCACAGGGAAGTAAAGAATGGCTATTTTATTTATGATCCTGAGGTCCTAAACAAGTCTATACCCTCACCCACTGAGTTTCAGGTTGGTACTGTAGCATGCTGATGGGGTTCAGAACATGCTATCCCCCAGAATGGCACCTTGGCATATTAAGTACCTTAAGCTGAAGGAGTTTGAGAAAACAGCAGAAGCAAGAAGGTCACTATGACCTCCCCCCTCACTTGTCCTTCTCCCCTAAAAGCAGGAGATAAATTTCCCTTGTAAAAGGTACTCTCCCTGTACCAGGAAGAAGGAAGACATTTGGGGCTGAGAAATCTGAACCAACCAGCCTTGTTAAACTAACCCTTATCTTCCTAGTTATTCTTTACCATTTACTACCCCTAGCCCAAATCCCCTTATCTTGTCAATTCTTCACACATTTATTGTTTCTTTGTCTAAAAGGTATAAAAGCTTCCTGCTCTGGTCACTTCTTCAGGTCTTCATTCTCCTGTGAAGGCTCCCAGGTACATGTAAAAATTTGTATGCATTTCTCCTGTTAATCTGTCTTGTCAGTTTAATGTTTAGACCTAGCCAGGGACCCTAATAGTGTTGAGGAAAACTTTTTTCTCTCCTGCAGTCCATTATCAAAAAAACATTTGCACAACTGCCATTTAATATTTAAAGAAATTTCAAACTGTGAAATTTAAGAGTAAAGGGCTAAGTGGGTACTTGGTTCCCCCCTCTCAGAGGACCTTCATTATTCACTCACTTTATTTTTCCTTTCTTCAGCTTGTTAACTATCACAGTTGCTTTTCCAGTATCTTTTCTGTTTACAACATCTACAGATATCTTTGTTTCCCTCCCTTGAAGCATATAGTAGTTTTATATGTAAGCATACTGGTTTATTCTAAGTCTTAGGTCTCCGGGGCTCTTTGAAAATTTTCCCTGAGGAGGTGTTAAGATCTGGCAATGGGGCTATTTCCAATTTCAGTCTTTGTTTACATGTGAAATCCCCTTTTTCTGGCTTAAGATTATTCACAAAAAGTGAGGAAAGGGCAAGGGTTACATATGCTTCAGTATCTACTTTTGAAAGCTATCTACGCTATTGAAAAGTCTATTCCTGAAGTCTCCAATAGCTTCTTTGGAAGCTTCTTCACATTAATCAAAAAATGCAGACAACTGAACTTTGCTCACTTTTTGTTCTAAGGTGCCTGGCTAATGGACAATTGTGTCTTATCAAAAGTTCCCCACTATCATTCTGCTGAACCCCTGCTTCTTACATTTATTCCACTATAACCCTAACCCATGCACTTATCTTTCTAAGTGGCAAAATTTCACCAAGAATAATTTAGAATTACAGTTAAGCTACTTCCTGATTCCTAACTTTCAGAAACGATGAGAAAATAAGTGTTTGTTGTATTAAGCTGCTTAACTTTTAGAATAATTTGATAACAGTCGAATGATTATTCTACGGTTCACTTGTTTAAAGGATAGCATATGATATTTAAATACAAAAACATAAGCTTATCTGTTTTATAACTTTTTCATTTTAAGGCTACAGTTGCAATATATATTTGTTTATTCATTAATTTTAATTTTTTCCAGGGTTAATTATGCCCTGGGTACTACGCTAAGTGTCTTACTCTGCCCAGCTTTGGTGAAGAACTTAGAAAGCGGTTTCACAAGGCATTTAGATGCACGTGGAAACCACTTAATAAGAGTTAATTGGGGGTTATTATTACTGTGGACATTATGGATAAAAAGATCAATTAGTTTCTTGTTGGAAAGGACGTGGAAACAGTATGTACAAAGGACATAATGCATCTGGGGAGAATTTATCCATTTATTTAGCACCTTAATGTGTCAGGCACTATGCCAGTTGTGGGGAAAAAATTCCATCAACATTGTTCTTACGGATCTTATCATCTAATGAGAGAGATAAATAATAGACAAGTAAACAAGTAAGTATAAGCAGCAGTAGGTACTACAAAGGAAGAAAGAAAGAAGGATGAAGAGGAAGAGGATGACAGGAGAAATCTACTTGTATAGGATTTAGTGAAGGCTTCTAGGAAAAGTCAATATTTAAGCTCAGACCTGATGAATAAGAACCAGATTTACAAATATGGTGAAAGTAGAGGCCCAAGCCATGGGACAGGACCATGGAGAGTACAGTGCCTCTGAACTGCACAGCAGGTATCAGGAATGTTGAGATATTAGGAAAATGTTGTTATAATGGATTGATATATTTCAGTAATTTTTCAAAAGGACAAATTATCTGAGCCAGGTAAACGGTTCCTTATCCATGTTGTTTGGTAATATTTTGTCCCATTACTTATCGTCATTGCATTGTCTGCCCATCACTACACTTGAGAAAGAGACCTAAAAATGCATCAGACGGGAGTGAAGACACAGACCTGCTAGAGCGTGGACTTGGGGATGTGGAGAGGGGAAACGGTGAGCTGTGACGGAGTGGGAGGGTGGCATGGACTGTATACACTACCAAACGTAAAATGGATGCCTGGTGGGAAGTAGCCGCATAGCACAGGGAGATCAGCTAGGTGGTTTGTGACCACCTGGAGGGGTGGGATAGGGACGGTGGGAGGGAGGGAGGGAGATGCAAGAGGGAAGAGATGTGGGGGCATGTGTGTATGTATAACTGATTCGCTTTGTTGTAGAGCAGAAACTAGCACACCATTGTGAGGCAATTATGCTCCAATAAAGATGTTAAAAAAAAAATGCATCAGAGCTATTGCAAATACATTCAGAGCTCAAAACAGGTAAGGGCAGGAGATAATAGATCTGGGAATCACCAGCTGAGATCATCAGATGAGACCATTCAGAAAAAGGCAATGTAAATTATATCCCCATCATAACAAAAGTCTAAAATATGTGGCTTTGCATTGTTGCCAGGCAGCAAGGAAATAGATACTGCAAGATGGAAAACTAGAGACCCTTGTTATGCTTTGACTAACCATTAGGTAAAACTGGCACTAGCAACTTGAAAGGCAGACATGTAGCTATGGGGAAAGTAGTTAGAGAAAAGCAGAGCTATGATGTTTTTTATAGTGAAGAACCGTGAAAAATAGTGAAACAAGAAAAACTAGTTACAACTAGGTAACTCAGCTTTGTTACAAGAGCTGGGCCTATATCCTGTAGCCCTACGGCTTCTATACTCCAAACAGCAGATTATTATGCGGTTTTTCTCAAAAGTCTCCATTAAGTACTACTGGCTGGACAATGGAAGTCAGTTGAGCAGAAAAGACCAGCTAAAGGGCACTGCATTCTTACTTAAACCCACTTTTCTAGAAGGCTTCAAAGCGGCTGCCACTCGATTAAGGGCTGGAGATCCGGGCCAAGCACAGACACTGTAAATAAGATGCTGCTACCTTAAGAACTACAGATATAATGAGAGTAGCCCTTTGGCTGCGAATACTTTCATCTGAACTAACAAAACTGAAAGCAACAAGACCAAAAACCATGTTCTGATGAAATTTTATCACCAATGTTGTAAGCACCCCTCAGAGGCCAGATGGACCCCGTTACCCAAAATTTGGTTTGGGTGTTGAGACTAATAACCACACACACATCAAGAGGGTATGAAAAGGTTTATTATTCACATAATGAATGACACTTTCTGGGAGAGTGGGGCAGTTCCCGAGTAGATCCAAAAATGACTTGACTTGCTTGGCTTTTATTCTTCTTAGGGTGTGGGGCAGGGAGAGGTTTCCTGCGAGCAGGCCAGGGCTTGTGTGGTTTGAACTTCCCAGCCAGTCCAAAGCAGGGGGTACCCAGGCTCTCTAATCAGCTTGCCCAGATGTGGAACAGAAGGGGAAAGGGAATGGGGAGCAGAAAGGAAAAGCTGTTATCAGTCAAACATCGAAAATGGAGTCAGACTCCGTACAACAGTCAATTAAACAACAATCCTATAAACTATAAAAATCTACATTTGTTCAGTCTCTAAAGAAATCTAGATCTACAAATCTCCACCAGCAGGCAGGGGCCTGCAAAAGCTGTGACGCCTCCCGAAAGTTTCGAACGTGGCTACGTGATCTGAAGAGCAAGAATTTCCTGGAAGTCAATTAGAGGCCACAGAAGGCAGTGGTCAAGGGAGTTCCTCCCAGAGAGCAAAGTCTTACCAAGGACTGTATATCCTGCCAGGGCAAGAGATCTTTGTCATCCCTGCTCAGATGTTCATCATGGCACCGGCCATGGACAGCTGCCCATCATTCCTGTCTTTTACTGTAGTATTCACTCTCTCCTTTTTTTTTTTCCCCCCAGAGTTTTAGTAGGACATATGTCCATCTAGCTGGAGATAACATGTTCCAGCAGTCCTTGAAGCCAGGTATAGTTATGTAGTCGTGTGTTCACGAATGGACTCTGAGTACAGTGATGGGTGGAGCTTCCTTAAAAGGAAACAGCTAGCTCCCAAACTCCTCTCTTTTCACAGGCTACAAACTGGCTGTGCTTCTTTGAGCCAGCTTTGACTATGGGGAGAATAACACATTTGGTAATGAGAGGACAACAAGGTAGACAGATTCTGGATCCCTTGATTCTTATGAAACAGAGGCTACCCTCCCTGTCCTGGACTTCTCAACTTCCTCCGGATTGCTCTATGAGAAAGAAATCAACTCCTATCTTACATGAGTCATCATATTTCGGGGTTTCTGTTCTAGCAGCTTATACCATTTCCTTGCTTATATAAAAAAGAAAATTAAAATATTAAGAAGTTAAACTTCTTTACCATCTATGATCTTAAAAATGTCTTCTTGTTCCTTCAAATGCTATCTTTAATGATAAGTATAATAAAGAACCTCAAATTTAACTGGCTACAAGCAAGGAAGACCTTAAAACTATATGTGACCTCAGTCATTCAGCATGCTTCTCCTTTTTTCCAAAAAGTCAGCCTACAGAATATAATCAGGTATACTCTTTGAGCCTAAATGGAAGCATTTAGTTAATATAAATGGATAAGTAAAAAACTGGTAAATAAAAACTCATCAATATCTATCACCTTCCCTTTTTACCAACACAAACGTTGATGCACTATTTTTATCTACTCCCTGTAATCACTTCATCACAGATTATTGGGTTAAGATAAAAATGGATAAAGTAGACTTTATCTCTCACATTGTGATGCAAAGGTGACTTTCTCTGATTCCCAGTTTCGTGTTACTCTGTGCTTCAGAATGGTTCACTGTGTTGCTAAGACAACAGGGATGCTGCAACAGAAAACTGGGATTGAAGTCAAGGCACTGTAGCTGCCTCAAAGGATGTCATAAATAGTGTGTTCAAGGCCTTTTTCACAGTGAAATCTGTAACACTTGAATTGGAATAAAAATATCACCCAACACCCTAGTCTTCCACAGAAGACAATGGCTCACTCAATTACTTGCGTTCTAGAATTAAGAAAACACTGGTATGTGGATTAAAATCAGGAAATCATCATTCCACTAATACGTATCTTTCTTGGAATGCTGCACGAATAACTGAGGGAAGCTTGCCCTTAAATTCCAGTTTGCCTTTATTCTAATAGAAGCATGTCTGAAGGATATTAGAAGAAAGCAAAAAAGAGATTATGTTGTCAGTTTTTCCTTGACCAAAAATGTACATCTCATCTAAACAAAGGTTTGATTCCACATGGTAAATAAATAGGGTAGGTTTGATATTCACTGAGACCTGTGATTGATATTTGCAATCTGAGTTTATGAACAGATGCAAAGAAGTATGGTCTCCTCAGTGAATTTTTGATAAAGGCACAGAGAGCTCATCAGCAGAGTGATGTGAGCTGGCTTGCATCTCCAGGTGTGTCCAAGCAAATGAAACAACTGCAGCAATATTTTCGTTTTAATACTGAAAACATCCAAGGAAGGACAAAGAAAATATAATAAAATGTTTAACTGATTTTGACTATTTTTTTTTCTGACCTAAAAGAAAAAAGAAATGAAAATAGCATTTAACTAAGCTGAAAAGTGTCCTTCACATCGTGTACATTCTACTGCACAGAGATAAAATCCATCAAAAATAACCTGAACAGATGAACAAAGAGGCACAGTCCTCTTAGAGCTAGGACAGGCCTTGTTCAGAATCATCTCCCTCTCTTAAGAAATAATCTGGTGAAAAACAAAGGCGAGTGGGAAGAATGTTTTCCCAATCTTTGAGGGTTCCTTGCTGAAGAGTCACAGGAGTGACTGGAGTCTGAGTTAACAGTGCAGTTTTCCTTTTTCAAGCAGGAGTCAAAAGGTACTCTTTAATAGTGGAAACTGGGGATTACATTGTGAGGTCAAGACTTGTGCAGGAATTCCTGTCTCCAAGTAAAAGTTTAATCTAGCAAAATCAAATGAAACCCGTAAGACCCTTTTTTAAAACCCTGGTGTTCTAAGCATAAAAAAAGAAAATAGAAAAGAACACAGACAACTCTCTTTTAATATTTTTAAGTAGCATAAATCATAATGGTTTGTATTCTACACTGTACAATTATATACTGTTACTTCCCGAAGAAAATTAACTTCTATTGGGTTTTCTGAAACAGATACTCCTTACAGCTTGACCCTTTAGCCGTCGCTACAACACATGGAAAACAATCTATGAGGTTCCAAGCCTTCCGGTTGTGCCTGTTTCTGCTATCATTGAGGGGGAGCCTCTCAGAGACCTCTCACAGCCCCTTCCATCTCCTGCGCCAGGAAGCAGGCTCTGCAGGTAGATGTGTGCAGATGAGTGCAGCTTCTGTGCTTTGCTTCCCATAAGCCGACTCCCCTTTAAGAGAACTTGCGCTTCTTCATGGCTTCTGCCTTGACTGCCAGGCTCTTGGCACAGATGGTCAGGACCACAATGAGAACGCCCACCACAAATGTCACCAGGGGCCAGAGGAAGCAATGCAGGAGGACAATCTCATCATGCGTGCGATGCAGGAGCACATCATCTGGTCTGCAAGACAGCGGAGAATAGGAAAGAAAGAGTGGTCAACTGCCTTGGCATGACATAACTCTTCACAGCGCGGAGCTCAACTTGCTTTCTGGCCCAAAGGTCATAACCATCATTGAAAGCAAAGACTTCACACTGACTATAAATACTGTACTTTGTGCTTCAAATCCATTATGAAAAGTTCTGAGGTCTTGAATCAAGTAATTGATGCATATTATTTATAATGTGAATTACGTGTAAAATGTCAAAAGTATAGCAATCTCTTACACTATTATTTTCCTCCATTCTAAGTTGCTTAACATATTCCACTTTCTCACGCATCTTTTAATGTCTGCTGAATCAGTCTGAAAATTGCTTTCGGGTTGGCACTGTCAAATAAATCCAAACCCAAATGATGTTTTGTTTTGTTTTTTACCCCTTTCACCCATTCTGCCCACTTCTCCAGCCCTCCACTTCTGGCAACCACCAATCCAATCTCTGTATCTATAAGCCCAGTTGTTTATTGTTGTTTAAATGTATTTATATATTTATATGTGATTCCACATGTAAGTAAAATCATATGACACATCTAAGTGAAATCATATGACATTTGTCTTTCTCTATCTGACTTATTTCACTTAGCATAATACCCTCAAGGTCCATCCATGTTGTCCCAAATGGCAAGATTTTGTTCTTTTTTATGGTTGAATAATATTCCATTATATATATAATATATAATTTATATGTAAAATCACATTTTCTTTAGCCATTCATCCATTGTTGGACACAGGTTGTTGTCATGTCTTGGCTATTGTAAGTAATGCTGCAATAAACATGTGGGTACATATATCTTTTCAAATTAGTGTCTTCATTTTCTTCAGATAAATACCCAGAAGTGAAATTGTTGGATCATATGGTAGTTCTAATTTTAATTTTTTGAGGAAGCTTCATACTGTTTCCATAGTGGCTGCACCAATTTACATTCCCCACAACAGTGCACAGAGGTTCCCTTTTCTCCACATCTTCACCAACACTATTTTTGTCTTTTTGATAATAGCCATTCTGACAGGCATGAGGTTATATCTCATTGCGGTTTTGATTTGCATTTCCCTGATGATTAGTGACGTTGAGCATTTTTTCATGTACCTGCCAAATGATCTTAATTTACAAAAATAGTCAGTTAAAGTCACTATTTGAATTTAGACAGAAAGACCTATGGTGTAGTCTTCAGGTCGACTCAGCTTCACTCTGTGAAGGTTTTTAATAATGAACAGACTAGTGAATGGTTGGATTTAATGCATTCTTCCATGCTTCTGGGTAGGGTTAGCCATCATTTTAAACCACTGACCACTTTCTTGATATATTTTGCAAAGTCTTAGCAATATATCTCAATCTTATCAATGTGGGGCTTCTATTTGCAATTCCAACATTGGTCTCATTCGTTCACGGGAAGTGAAGATGAGATACATTCCACAAGCCATGATCTGTCATCTTTGGCCACTAGAGAGAGATCCTGGGAATTTAGCTTTCATACAAGAGGTTTACATTTTGCAAGATATTTCCATTTCAGCCACAGGAAAGTCTGTTCCATTATGCTAGAGTAGCAATGCTTCCACCAGAAAATAAAATAATGCGGAATAGTCAGTCCAATTGCCCTCAAGAACATCAGAGGCTTTAGAGTACAAGAGCAGGGCATTTAACAGCGGAATGCATTCCTGAGGCGCTCTCACTAACCACAGCTCTCATAATTCAAGACCTATTTTCCCAGGAGACTGACAAAGAATGTTGGATATGTCTCTTCTACCTGTAATGCAGCCCTCATGTAGCATTAATAAAAACGGTTTTGCAGACTGGCTTTGAAATTACGTAATCCTTGCCCTTTTTTGTGCATAATATCATTTCAAATCCTGCACATAAAGTGAGATTTTTATTGACATTTGATTTCAGTTAAAATTTGAACTAAGTGAATGCAGAGTCACTGTAACAATTAAGCAAAAATCATCCTAGCTTGCAGAAGTTACTCCTTTTTATGAATTCCTATAGCAACACATTGTCTTCAAAACTTGTGCTACCATTCATTTGTGATATATATTAATGTGCGTATCCTTTGCTTCTGTAAGACCCTTGACTTTGTCATTGCCTGTTTATTCTGCACATAGATGGTGCTAAGTAACGGCTTGCTACTAGCGAAGGGGAAACCATCCCAATTGCAGCCTTGTTAGCCATGCAAAATTTCAACAGACTTCAAGCCTTGAATGTGAAAAAGCAGAGGCCTGGGTCCAAAAATAGTCAGGGCACAATACAGTTCTAGTCATATTTTCCAGTCTTTGAAATCCCACCTGCAGCACTGCCATGGTTCTTTTTCCAGCTACGAGAGCTCACTGCTGTCAGACCCTCTACCTACATGTGCAAGGGAAGGTGAAAGCTTCTCGGCGTGACTTTCCTCCCTCCCTTCCTTCTTACCTTTATTCCTACCTACCTTCCTTCTTACTTTTCTTTCCCCTCTCCTCCCTCCCCTTCTTTCTTGGATTGTTCTACTCCTGCAGAATTGATTTGTACAAAGATGAACTAGATTCTTCATCAAAGGGTGAGAGTGTACAATAATGTGAATGTACTTAATACCACAGACTATATACTTATATGCGGTTAAAATGGTTTAAAAAAAGGGGGGGGGGTTGGCAGAGGGGACCTTGAATTTTTAACACTATTTTAATGAATTTGCATGTGATTTCTACACTAACATGTTTTACAGCTAATTTTCTAGTAAAATGCTTCAGTGAGCATCTTCTTCTACCTTTCTTCTCCAGTCACTATTATTGAAGCTGAATCCTTTACCACAATACAGTAGTCCCTCCCCTTATCTGTGGTTTTGCTTTCCGTGGTTTCAGTTACCTCGAGTCAACTGAGGTCTGAAAATATTAAACGGAAAATTCCAGAAGTAAACAATTCATCAGTTTTAAATTGTGTGCCATTTTGAGCATCATGATGGAATCTGTTGTCGTCTGCTCCATCCTACCCAGGATGTGAATCATCCCTTTGTCCAGCGTATCCTGTCCGTTAGTCACGTAGTAGCTGTCATGGTTATCAGATCCACCGTCATGATATTGCAGTGCTTGTGTTCAAGTCACCCTTATTTTACTTAATATTGACCCCAAAGCACAAGAGTAGTGATCCTGGCAATTCACATATCCTCTTACTGTGCCTAATTTATAAATTAAAGTTTGTCACAGGTATGTATGTATAGGAAAAATCATAGTATATATAGGGTTCGGTACTATTCATGGTTTGAAGCATCCATCCACTGGGGGTCTTGGAACATATCCCCCATCTGCAGAGAAGGGGGCATTACCGTATTGTACAACTGAGCCAGGAAAATAGCCACAGATGAGGGTGGTTGGAACCATTATACATATTTTCTGAAACACAGTTCGAAGAACATTTACTAAAAAAGAATATGAGTGAAAGGAGGAGAGAAAATAATAACTGGAAAATGGGGGACCCAGATATTTGTTTTATTTAGAAACTGCTTAGCATTCCACACTCAAAAAAGCCCTTGGGGCAAAATTCGATTTTAATGTTTCGAATGACAAAACAACATCATTCACTTGAGTTAGCCATGTTGAATTTGTAATCGCTTCAAAAGCCTTCTTTGAGGTAAAAATATTATATAAAAGTGTACATGGTTTCTTTAAAAATAACTAGTGTCTGTTTCCATTTCATACGGTTCTAAGATGCCCCACGGTCTCCTTCGATGGGAATGAAGGGTACAGAATATGCCACTTTGGCATAGGGATTATTTTGAACTGAAGGCAACTGAGAAGAAGCAGCTTCAAAGAGAGCTCTTCACACTTTCCCTATTTGCCTAAAAGCAGGACATAAATTTGTAAAGATAGTTCTCCTCCTTTCTCTTCCTGGAAGGACAGAAGTTAATCACTGGCGACAACTCTATACCCTAATAGTCCAGAGATGGCACCAGAGGAAAAACAAACTTTATTAACTCAGCACTTACCTTCCATTAGTTCCGCATATATTTACCTTCCTACAATATGCTGCCCTAGAAACTCAAGGTCCTTTTCCTTCATCTTGTCACTTCTCTAACAATCTATTGCTTTTTTAAAAAAAAAAGATGGCCTAAGCCCAAGTTCTAACCACCTCTTTGAGCTGCTCATCACTGAGCGCTCTCATGTGTATGCACAGTGCACATGTTAATAAACTGCTCTGTTTTTCTCTTGTTAGTCAGTCTTTTGTCAATCTAATTTACGGGGCCCAGGGCAATGAACCTAAGAGGGGTAGAAGGAAAAACAGTTTTTCCTCCCCTATAGGAAAAACTTCTTTCTCTGCAGAGTAATGCTTAAGTCCATCATTCAGTCATAGGATTTACTGAGATAATCTCTAAATTGTCCTTGTGATATAATTAAAATCTGGCTCTTTCAAACTGGGACTTTAGTGCCATAATTGAAGGGAACACCCCACCTCCGCCTCAGCTTCCTGCAATTTTACCAGACAGATTTCACATGCGTTAGCAAAAATTATTTCCAAAGGGGTTTAGACTTAGAATGCAGTTTTCCATAATTCCATAATGGTGGGACTAAACAGAAACTTTTACAAAAAGAATCACTGTTTTCAGCATTTGGCAAACTAAGATAAATGGCCTGATGAGATCTGAATAGTATGTATTAAAATCAGGATGGTGATGAGGATGTAGGCAATAAGCAACAAACAAACAAACAGACAAAGAAGGATGATTACTTTGTATCTGAGGACTTCAAAGAAGTAAGCAAGAGATTTGCTTGGGGTTGTGTAGAAACACTTTTAAGCCCTGAGGAGGGATGCGTACAAATACCATAAAACAAGAGTAAGTGCTGTCTGTGGGGTCCCTGAAAAATACTTTCCTAAGGGTTGGACTTACCCTGAGTTGAGCTTTGAAAGTATATTGTGGACTTCCCTGGTGGTGCAGTGGTTAAGAATCTGCCTGCCAATGCTGGGGACACGGGTTCAAGCCCTGGTCCGGGAAGATCCCACATGCCGCAGAGCAACTAAGCCCATGCACCACAACTACTGAGCCTGCACTCTAGAGCCTGCGAGCCACAACTACTGAGCCCGCGTGCCACAACTACTGAAGCCCACGCACCTAGAGCCCCTGGTCCACAACAAGAGAAGCCACTGCAATGAGAAGCCTGTGCACTGCAACGAAGAGTAGCCCATGCTTGCTGCAACTAGAGAAACCCTGCACACAGTGACGAAGACCCAACGTAGCCAAAAATAAATAAATAAAATAAATAAATTTATTTTAAAAAAAGAAAGTATACCGTGATAACTGTAGCCAGCGTTTTTAAGTGCTTACTACCCTCCAGGTACTCTGGTAGGACATTTAATCTCTCTTGATCCTTAAAATAACCCTGTGCTGGAAGAATGTTTGTCATTTTATAATCAAAGGAACTGAGGCAAAGAGAGATTAGTTTTCCCAAGATTACACAACTTAAAATAATGATCTGAAACCCTATGAGTATGATTTTTAAACCTGTACTATTTACTCCTCAGCCAGCTTCTCTCAAATTTGAATCACCTCTGCTGTTTGCTGTAATGCAACCTCCTGGGTTTCAACCCCTAGTTCACTATATCAGAATTGGAGGTTGTGGTATCCAGAAATCCGCATTTTTGAGAAGCTCTTGGGTGACTCTAAAACATAATAAAGTTTAGTAAGCACTGTGAAAAATTCAAGTAGTTAAAAAAAATGTGCACTGCATGAAAGTGCCCTGGGATAAGACAGGAGGGCAGCAGGGGGGCTGGTAATGGGAACAGGGATAGTGGGTGGAAATACAGACCTCAATGCTAGATTTGCCCGGCGGGGGGGGGGGGGGCTTTGTCCTAATTGGTAAAAAGGCACCCCATAGGCTAGCAGCAGACCTAACTATACCAGACAAGAAGACAAAGATTTGGTGTGTATCATCCTCAATATAAAAAATAGATTCCCTTTGACTTTGTCTCACCAAAGGAGATTTCTTCTGCCTCACAATGCTTGTTCTGACGGCTAACAGGGAGAGGAAATGGCGACCTATTTTTTTAATGGACTGGAAAATTTCTTAAACTCATCTTAACCAGTTCGTGTAAAAATCTCAACTGCATTATAATTTACCAGTATCGCATGATGGTAATTGTACCCATCAAAAGACAAGATGATCTCCTTCAAAGATCCTATAGGAAACAGAAATCTTTCTAGATTTATTATCACAGGTACTTCTTATCTGAGCAGAGAAATTTCCTTTTCATGCTGGAAAGTTAAAATTTTGGCCCATCTCTAGCAAGACTATAATGACTTTTTTGTGCCAACCAGACCCCTCATGCTTTGTCTTATTTTCTTCACACATTTCTAATTTATTTCATCTTGCAAAATTCTGTCCATCTTTAGAGCACTCATTAAACACTTTTAGAACAGACGTGTGTCAATTATGTACATTTACACATCAGGTATACAATAAACACTGGAAAAGTTTTTTAATTGTCAAGCTTTACCCATATTTCTATGAGAAAGAATATGCTGTATCATTACCAGAAATTGCACTTATGTGTTTTGATGAAATCTCATTTTAAAGTCTATAAATGCCTCGTCATTATCACAATCATAAAATAATTCTGCAGGCATAATATCAGTCCAATATGCCAGGCCTCTGGTATAGCAGTAGAGCCAAATGACATAAAAAAGGTAATGATTTCATCCTCTGAACCTTCTGAATAGGTGCTGTCTAGTCCTGCTCTAAATCTTGTTTATTATTTGTAACATGACCTACTTTTAAAAAGAATCTGAAATAGATAAAAATAAAAACAGAAAACTTAAGTACAATAAAATCCTTAAACTGACGGTAAAGAATAAGTACAATGTAATTAGGATGGGGATAATATAGAAATCCCAGGCTAAGAAAAGCTCCTACCTTAAGCATAAGTGCAACTTACCTCTGAGCATCCCAGTGCCCAAGGCAAAAATGAACAGAGATGAGTTACACAGCTGCCATATTAAAAACAGGACGCATGCCAATTCACCAGATTGAACTTTTTGCTAGGGCTAAACTCCATAAATTAGGTTGTATGTGTTTTTACATAAAGCAATCTGTATAGCACATTTAAAGGCCCTTAATAGCAGTTTTACAAAGCTGGTTAATGAAACCATGTGAGGGGTTTTCAAATACTGATTCCAAGGTCTCAATTCTACTGAGGTTTTAAATAAGTTTTCAGGCAAGGCTGACGATTACTCACATCTGGGAATACCTGACCTAAACAATGCTTTTTATTTTTTCCCCAGCTTTACTGAGCTACAATCGATATACAACAAACTGCATGCACTTAAAGTATACAATTTGATGAGTTTGACACATGGATACACTTGTGAAACCATCATCATAATGAAGACGGTAAACATGTCCATCACCGCAAAAGTTTCTTTGTACTCCCTTGTAATCCCTCTCTGTCACTCATGCCCGCAACCCTACCAACAATGCTTTTTAAATATCAAATGTATCAGCCCAGTTTTTCACAATAACTGAAGAGCAAATGGTTCAAGACTGAAATCACTGAGGAGCAGTCTCTGTTATTTGTTGAAAGGAGAGTCTTCTGTCAGGTTAGATTCTGATGTGGAAGTGACAAAATGATACCTCACGCAGATAATTTTGTCTGCCTGGAGTCGGGCTTCAGACAGCTCTTGAAAGTTTTCAGCAAGACTCTATGCTACGCACTTTCTAGAAGGAGACTGAATTAAAATGCACCCCATGAAGAAACTGATTGGATCTACTGTCACGGTTTTTAAAAGATTTTTCTTCTACCGACAGATGCTGAAGATTAGCTGATAAAAACACTGAATTTGGTTTTGGCATAATTGAGCTGTCCTTACTGAGAGTAATTAACTAATGTGTTTGTTTAGTTGCTGTTTGAAGCAATCATAAGAACTTGCCATGAGAGGAGAAAAGAATGTTTACCTTCTTATAGGATCACAGGAAGGCACCTAACAGCTAATCTAGTTATCAAGTTATTTCTATAAATTACAGTAGGAACCAGGGACCAGAACACAGAGACCCTTTGCAGTATTCTTTATGGTGATTTGCTCTATGGTGAGCCCATTTCTGTCCACGTGACTCCAACAATGATATTGTGATAAGGGCTTTTAAAAGCTTGGGAGGTACTCTATCAACACCATGGCTTTGCTCCATAGATGGCAGATATCTGTGGATGAAAGGCTGATTATAGGTCTATACATGTTATAAACATCCTTACATTTTCTTAACTATTTTCTCCAATTAGGTGAACTCAGAGTAGTAATGTTTAATTGTATAAGAGTTGTTCCTCAAGCTTGCCTGTTCTTCGTGGAGGAAATTAAATCGAGCCCCAAACTGGCAGTTTCCAGAAAGAGAAATTTGCATTGAGCAAAACCGGCAGGTATGATATTTGGAGCAATAAAGGGTTAAATTAATTATAAATAGGAAAGATTATACTTTAAGTCCACCCTGATGGAAAGTTCTAAGTCTTGGAAGTGTAGGACAGTATTTCAGAACATGAACTTGAGCTAATTGAACCTGGGTTTAAATATGGGCTTTACAATTTGCTAACTACATGATCTAAAGAAAAGTATTTAATCCCTGAGTCCTAATCTTTCATCTGTAAAATGGGGATAATAATACCTACGTTATAGGGTTCTCCTGAGGAGTAAATGAGATAATGCATGCAAGGTGTGTAGGCAGATGGCTGCCTAATAGTGAGTATTCAATATTCCATAAGGAGTGGTAATGTTGATGACTGTCATTACAAATTTGGGGCTCACAACTCAGAAAATGATTTTAAAATGTGGGCAGTAACATATCTCCTACAAATGTCTTCTTCAGTCTAAGACTGCCAGGCTGAAGTGATAGGAAATTCTTTTGATCAAATTAAAGTTCCTTTTGGTATAGATATCCTCATTCCCCTCAGCCTCCTTTGCCCCTTGTAGCCATAACAGTGGCTAACAGTGTAACAGTGTTAAGAAAGAGAATAGGTTTAACAAGCTAACGATTACAGTTGCCCCCGAACAAGCTGGGGGTTAGGGGGACCGGACCGATCTCCACACAGTCAAACATCTGCATATAACTTTACAGTTAGCCATTCGTATCCCAAGTTCTGCATCCATGGATTCAACCAACCTCAATACTATGGTACCATCGTATTTAACGAAGAAAAGCCCATGTATAAGTGGACCTGTGCAGTTCAAACATGTGTTGTTTAAGGGTCAACTGTACTTTCAATTCTAACATACGCACCTCGGATAGAGACAAGCAAGGGAAAAAAAATCAATAACACTAGTCCCTTGGCTAGGAACACAAATATCCCCTAAATTTATCCCAAGCCATCATTTAACAACATTAAATTATTATAGTGGTTGGGCTTATTTAGCAAACATTTTCCTACTGATTAGGACGGTTGTCTCTACAGATGCAGCCCAGACAAGCAGCTGTCTCAACCCAGCTCTTCTAAAGCAGAGGCCTGGGAAAACCATGGCAGCTTTGTGCTCCCAGAGTAAAAAACTTCTTTTAAGTTCTTATCCACACTGTGTAGTAATTATTTTCTATACATCTGTCTGCTTCCCCAGCCTGAGTCTAAGAACCCTGAGGTAATGGGCCCATTACGGATAATCCCTGCCTGAGAAAATCTCTCCTGAGTTTTCAGGAAAAAAAGAGGGATTATTGCCAAGACCTGAAAACCAGGAGTATGCTTATGACTTTTTGTCTTTAAAAAAGGCAAATCAATTTTATCCTAGATTCGGCTTGGCATAATTATAAATCCTGTTTTTGTTCCATTAAAAAAAATGGGAAAAAATTTTAAACTATCTAGATAGTCTCTAAGGCAGACCTAAGACTGCATTAAATTTGCATGAAAGCCTTTCCTCTTCCACCCACCTCTGTGAGCTGCTCAGGAAGAGTCACCTGTATCCGTGACTGTGACTGCTGGAGAGCATGACTTTCAGCTCCCTGGCGGCATCAAAGAAGAGGAGGATTTTGTAAAGTGGATGACTGTTTTGACCCAGCAATTCCTCTGAGTTTTTCTTAAGAAAAGCTGTTCTTCGGGGTAATTTGGTTTGTGGGTCTCTGAGTTACCAGGTAAGTTACTTATTTCACATAGGGTTGTAAGTGTTTTCTGGGCAAAATGCTTAAATTTAAGGTTTAAACAGAAATAAACTAGAGAAAAGAAGACATCTACATTCTATTTGAGACAGATTATTCCATAATAGTTCTCACCTTGTGTACCCTACTTAGTTTTTAAAGTGAAAATCTAATACCATTTTAAATCAGTGGGAAAGATGGGTTGTTCAATAAATTGTGCTGGGACAATACTGATCATTTCGGGGAAAAGCATTCATTCCCCATCTTATTCTTTCCACCAAAGAAAAAAAAGGAAAAAATCCAGATGGATCAGAAACTTAATTGTAAAAAACAAACTGTGAATGTTCTAGAAGAACAACTGAATGTTTAAAAATAACCTTGGGGGTCTTCCCTGGTGGCGCAGTGGTTGAGAGTCTGCCTGCTGATGCAGGCGACACGGGTTCTTGCCCCGGTCCGGGAAGATCCCACATGCCGCGAAGCGGCTAGGCCCATGAGCCATGGCCATTGAGCCTGCGCGTCCGGAGCCTGTGCTCCGCAAAGGGAGAGGCCACAACAGTGGGAGGCCCGCGTACCGCAAAAAAAAACAACAAAACAAAACCTTGGAATGAGAAAAAAAAAGGTCTCTGTAATGGGGTTTTTTGATATAAGTATGTCCCAAATATTATACTGGACTTACTTATACTAAGAAATTATTCAGTGTTTATCAGAAATTAAAGTTTAACTGGGTTTCTTGTATTTTAGTTTGCTAAATTTAGCAACCCTAATTTCTAAGACATGAAATGTAGAAACTATTAAGAAAATATGGATGATCCAATTATAGAAATGTATACATTTTTGTATAGCCCAAAAAACTCCACAAAGACCCATAGGCAAAAATAAAAACAAATAGCTAATATTCATATGAAAAGATACTCCATTCTTTTCTTTAATAAAAGAAGAGCAAGGTAGTGTCAGTAGTCAAGATGGTGGAGTAGGAAGAACCTGAACTCACCTCCTCCCAAAAGAACACCAAAATAACAATCTATGAGAACAACTTAAAGACTAGCATAAAAGTTTTTCCATAACTAAAGATATAAAGAAGGAACCATGGTGGCACAGTGGTTAAGAATTCGCCTGCCAATGCAAGAGACACGAGTTCAATTCCTAGTCCGGGAAGACCCCACATGCCACAGAGCAACTAAGCCCATGGGCCACAACTACTGAGCTTGCGCTCTAGAGCCTGCAAGCCACAACTTACTAAGCCCGTGTGCCACAACTGCTGAAGCCCGCATGCCTAGAGCCTGTGCTCCACAACAAAAGAAGCCACTGCAATGAGAAGCCCGCTCACTGCAACGAAGAGTAGCTCATGCTCGCTGCAACTAGAGAAAGCCCACGTGCAGCAACAAAGACCCAAAGCAGCCAATAAATAAATAAAATTAAAAAGAAAAAAAAGAAGGAACCACAAGATGGGTAGGAGGGATGGAGATGATGTATAGTCAGAATCCTTACCCTCAGATAGATGACCCACAAACGGGAGGATAATCACAGTTGCAGAGGTTCTTCCCAAAGAGTGAGAGGTCTGAGCACCACATTGAGCTCCCCAGCTTGGGGGTCCTGCACTGAGAAGACAAGCCTCCAGAATGTCTGGCATTGAAGACCAGCGGGACTTGAGTACAGGAGAGTTGGTGCAACACAGGAAACATAGACTCTGTGCTTAAAGGGTGCACATGAAATATCATTTGCTCTGAGTGCCAGCAAAGATGCAGTAATTTGAATGCAGCCTGGGAAAACCCATTTGTTGGTCATGGAGAGCCTCCTGGAGAGGAAGGAGGTAACTGGGACTCCCCCTGGGGACACAGACACTGGCAGGAGCCATTTTGGGGGGTTTGTTCTACCATGAGGACATTGGTGCTGGCAAGTGCCATTCTGGAGTCCTCTCTCTAGCCTATTAGTGCTAGGGGAGTATGTGCCCACCAGCAGGCCAGCACAAGCCCTGGGTCCTCCTGGGCAGGCTAACAGCCATCTTACAAAGGCAGGGTCTGGCAGCCAATTGTGCTGGGGCTAGGCCCACCTACCAGTGCATCCACAGTAGTTGGCCTGTCATAACAGAAGGGTGCATGCAGCCCACATAGAGGGCACCCATAGAGTAAACAGCTCCAGTGACAAGAGGGGAGTGTGCTATTGGACCTCATAGGATGTCTCTTACATAATACCATTTTTCCAAGATCAGGAAACAACTAACCTACCTAATGCATAGACATAAACACAGAGAATTAGGTAAAATGAGGCAACAGAGGAGTATGTTCCAAATGCAGGAACAAGACATAACCTCAGGAAAAAAAAAACTTTAAAAAGGGGCAAAAGCTAGCTACCAAATAAAGAGTTAAAGGTAATGATCATGAGATCAATAAACTCAAGAGAAGAATGGATGAACACAGCGAGAGTTTTAACAAAGGGTTAGAAAACATAAAGAACCAAACAAAGCTGAAGAATACAATAGCTGAAAGAAAACATACACTAGAAGGAATCAGCAGTAGATGATGCAGAGGAACAGATCAGTGACCTGGAAGACAGAGTAGTAAAAATCACCCAAGCTGAACAGAAAAAAGAAAAAAGCATTTTAAAAAATGAGGCTAGTTTAAGGGACTTCTGAGACAACATCAAGCATACTAACATTTGCATTATAGGGGTCCCAGAAGGAGAAGAGAGAGAGAAAGGGGCAGAGCACTTATTTGAAGAAATAATAGCTGAAAACGTCCTTAACCTATCAAAGGAAACAGATATCCAAGTCCAGGAAGCACAGAGAGTCCTGAACAAGATGAATCCAAAGAAGTCCACACTGAGAGACACTGTAATTAAAATGGCAAAAAGGCAACTCTCCCACACCATATACAAAAATGAACTTAAAATGTATGAAAGACTTAAATGTAAGACCCGAAACCTTAAAACTCCTAGAAGAAAACATAGGCAGTACGCTCTTTGACATCGACCTTAGCAGTACTTTGTTTGGATACTCAGGCAAGGGAAACGAAAGCAAAACTAACCAAATGGGACTACGTCAAACTAAAAAGCTTTTGCACAACAAAACAAAAGACAGCCTACTGAATGGGAGAAGATATTTGTCAATAGTACATCTGACAAGGGGTTAATATCCAAAATATACAAAGAACTCATATAACTCAACATCAAAAGAACAAACAGCCTGATTTAAAAATGGGCAGAGGACTTGAATAGACATTTTTCCAAAGATGACACACAGATGGCCAACAGGCACATGAAAAGATGCTCAATATCACTAATCATCAGGGAAATGCAAACCAAAACCACAACGAGATACGGCCTGGTAAACCCAAGTAAGTATTTCCCTGGGTTCTGTGAGCCACTCCAGCAAATCAAACCTGAGGAGGGGGTCATGAGAACCTCCCATCTGTAGCCAAGTCAGACAGAAATTGTGGGTAACCTGGGGACCTACTGCTTGTAGTTGGGATCTGAAGTGGGGTGGGAGCAATCTTATGAGACAAAACCCTTAACCTGTGGACTTGAGCCCTATCTCCAGGTATATAGTGTCAGAATTGAGTTAAATTGTAGGACACCTAGATGGTATCGTGGAGAACTGCTTGGTGTGGGGAAAAACCCACACACACTTGGTTACCAGAAGAGAAGTGTTTTGTCTGAGGAATAAAGGAGACACACAAGAAGGAGATTGAACTGAGATTTTCCATTAAAGCCTCAAACCAAGTACATATTCACGTTTCCAAACTTGGAGAATTGAATTTGCCAATCCATAGAACGGAACAACACAGAACTGTAATCTTTAGAAATGTGTGGCAATTTTAAAGCTTAGAATTGAAGAAAGGCTCATAGACATTCATTGTAAAAGATAATTACACTTAATACTATCTACAAATTACTACCAGTATGTTTCCTATTGCTGCTCTAACAAATTTAACAGCATAAAACAATGCAAATTTATTCTCTTATTGTTGTGCAGGTTAGAAGTCTAACTCTGATACACTGTGCTAAAATGAAGGTGTTAGCAGGGTTGTTCCTTATTAGAGGCTGTAGGGGAGAATCTGTTTCCTTGCCTTTTCCAGCTTCTAGAGGTTCTCTGCATTCCTTGGTTCCTGGCCCCTTCTCTGAATCATTCCAATCTCTTGCTTCCATTGTCATATCTTATGCTACTCCTCAGATCTACTATCTCCCTCTTTAGACCCATACATTGAGGGCCTACCCAGATAAACCAGGATAAGCCTTTCATCTCAAGATCCTTAAACACATCTGCAAAGTCCCTTTTGCCATACAAGGTAACATAAGGTAACAAGGTAAGGTACTAAAAATACATGGGGATTAGAATGTGGACATCTTTGGGAACCATTATTTAGACAACCACACTGCCACGTGCCGCTATCCTATAATCAGTTCCTTACTAACGCAAGTTTTCTATCCCTTTCCCCAGTCAGTCATTCAGAATTAAATCATCAACAAAAGCAACTAAAAAAACCCCCAAAAAACTAGAAAATAAACTCTTTTCTAATGTCCTAACTTGAGTTATAAAAAATATTTACTTTTTCATTCTTTTTTCAATTTTTGCTCTTTTATGACAAAGGCATTTACATACAAACACACCTGCCTGAAGGTAATACAAAACAGTTCTCTTCCCTTCATCCACACCACTTTCCTACATTGTGCTTTCTCCTACTTAGAGTTCCACCACATCCCCCAATACCCACTGCTCCTAACCACATCATTAACAGAACTCCGAAAATTTTAAAACAATCCTCCATTCTAATCCTCCCTAAGGAACTGTCTCCTTATTTTCTATAAAATTTCTTTTGTCTTCGTAATACATCTTTGCTATTTCCTTTTCAACTTTACTCCTTATCAAATGTGTCCAAAGATTCTTGATTGTTCTTTACTCCATCTTTCACGAAACGATATGGCACTAGTAATTCTCCATATTAATTTTAACCACAAGCTTACACCACATCATGAATTTGACCTTCCTGAACTGCTTTCCCCTTTATCTTTCCTTCAAAAATCTTTTTAAAACTCTGAATTTAAAAACTGAGGTAGAATTTCTACACAGGGAAATTCAGAGGTAGTAAGTGTATAGTTTGATAGTGTCATTTTAATACTGTTGATTTCTGATCCTTTTACCTCTAGTTTATAAAAAAAATAAGTTTTATAATTTCTATCCAACCCCTTCTACTATTCACAAATGTGCATGCTTCCATACCATTCTTTCTCTCATATTTAATGATTTAATCTCATATTAAATCAGATCTTAACCAGAAATGTGGACATTTAAGGGTGGGCCATTATGTTCCCAAAGGAAGTCTCTCAGAGCCTGTCTTCCACCTCAGCAATGCTAACTCCTGGAGAAACAGCCTCAGAAATTAGAAATGTTGGTTTATGATGCTAATGCTCAAAATGCCCTTTGGCTTTTCAGTTCCTTAGAGGAACTAATTCTTAAACATCAAAAGATGCTTGCTGTGATCTAGCATGTCTGAGAATTCAGTGATGCAAACGGAACTTCCTAACAAGCCAGGGGCTGGGAGGGACGGAAAACAACAGTACTGATTAACCAGGACATCCCAATATTCCCCTTGCTGATTAAGATAAGATAATGGGGTCCCTGAGTCACTTTGTGAAGTCAATACCAAAGCAGAAGGAGAAGCTCTCTTTACAGAAAAGGCTGCAAACCCTGAAAAAAATAATCACTGAGAGAAGTTATTAAGTGCCTTTTTCTCAAAATTTCCACAAACAGGGTCGAGGTTCCCCTTTGAAATTAAATAAGATGGTAGCCACAGGCTTACAGTTGAGCTGGTGTCTTCCAAGTTGTCCAATATCGTGATTCTGAGATCCCATGATTCAAACCTACTCCATTGTTTCAGGTGAAGGAAGACCTGGGATGCACCCAGCATAGTAACTGCACACATAGAAAAGGACTCTTTTGAAAGATCACTTTAATAGCCACATTTTGTATCATTTCCCTAAGCTGAATCATGTTCTCATCCCTCCCTCCAGGCAAAGAGGACATGGAAAAGTAGCAGGAGATATAATCACAGATCACACACTTGCAACGTGGGTGTGAGAAACCGTTTCCAGGGAGAAGATGACAAACATACTGATGCACCCGAAATATGCATATGAGCAGGGATTCCATTGGGCATTTGTAAGGCTGGCAAGAGCTTCAGAATTTGGTTCTCAAGGAAATGAGGCGGGTAAGGAATCCCCCCAAATGTCAATGTATCTTCTTACCATCTGAACAATGCTAGGCATATTGTATACGGTTGGAATGTGGCATTTAAAGGGAAGTGAAGAAACATTTCCCCCATGATTTTTTATATAAAATCAAGATGACAGGAGTTCCTTAACTAGCAAAATTGAAGGAGGGGCAGAGCAATGAGGGCTTACCCACCCACCCATGGTTCGAATGCAAATGCCCCCCCCCAAAGAACAGTGATCTCAGTGGGTCTGCCCAACTCAACAAAGCCTGGATTTGTTGAGCATGACACTGTGCTAAGCTCAAAATGAGAGCTCAGTAAATGTCAGTGGAATAAGAAAGGAATGAAAATCCAGCAAACACAGAGTTTCAGTTAAGCAGATCTGGGGGGGCAGGGGAGGTGGGAGTGGGGGCAGGATCCTAGACTTCATGGGCGTTCTTTGAAGGGCCACATGTATTTGTTTGGGATCGTAAATACCATAGATGCAGTTGCATAAACAGTCATGTGTATTTGCTTGTGTTTTCACCGACTGTGCCAACTATTTTCAGATAATTTCCAAGAGAAAGCAATCGTGTTTACTATGCTTTTTGTCATTACAACATTTCTTTTCTTCCCTTCCTGCTTGGTTATTTAAAAATCGATCTCTAGCCTGTCCAACCAACCCATGTGCGTGTAACTACTGCCACTGATGGTTCCTGTTCCTTCGACTCACCTGCCCCAGCCCTGCTTGGGTGCTTTACCTCCCCGAGAAGCCTTCCAACACTGCTGTTCCTATCCATGGCACTGTTTCGGACCTGGCATGCTAGGAAATGCTGCCAGCACCTGGTAAAGCCAATACCAAAGTGCCCAAGCAGGTGAGAGACATTCTAGTCTTTCCAGACCTCTGAAAAAGATCCTTAGCTCGTTCCACAACTTAATCTCAGGAAATCACTATTAATGTCTGATTAGGTGAAGTTCAATTCCCTGTGATTAGATCCTCAATGAAGAAAAATCAGCCAGTCACCACAATTTCTTCTCCTATCTATACCTCTCCCATCAGCATGGCTCCATTATTTTGGCAGCTCTGAAGAGAGGATCTGAAAATGTATCCTGGGTGGGGAAAAAGTGAATTGCATAGCTTTTTGATTATTATGAAAGCTCGAAGGAAACAGGGCTACTTCTAACATAATTTTGTCATTCTAGACATTTCCCAATTGTTAAAAATGCATCTCATTAAAATGTATTACTCACCAAGCAGCTATTTTTTTTAATTAAATAATTAGCAGAGTCTACATATTTTGCTGCTGCATGTAGGAAGATAGAAACAGGTTAGCATTTCTATCAAGGCTAGCAATGAACCCTTCAACCTAACCCCTAAATTATACAGTGAAGAGTACATGAATAATAGCTTTACGTTCTGTTTTGTTATAGTCTGTAATGTAGTTATTTCTCTTGGTAAAAGTACACTGAGTGAATATTGAAGTACTTCAGCCCGGTAAAATTAGCTAAATTAATTGTCAAGCTCTTTCCCTAACTGATAAATTGCTTATATGTATATGTTTGGAGAACAAAAGTTTTATAGAGAAATGTGCATAACAATGAAAGTGATGACTTATGGTACAATAATAGAATTTTTTAAACTTGAGTAATTAAAAAGACCCCATCAGTCAATCATAAAGTTTCTCGTGGCTGTGCCAGTAACTTAACTTTACCCTGGTAGCATGTGATATTCAAAATTCAAGAAAATACACATACATAGCCACCGGACTGTTGGACTAAACATGATGAAGAGTTTGAAAATCACTAAAAAAATTTTGGCACAAGTATTCCTAGGGAAATCTGTTTTCCTCTGATGCGAGACTAATATTGATGTCCCAGAGAGGGGCCACTCCTTTAACCAGAGTCCCACAGTGATAAAGGCACAGGGCAAAGCTGCACATGACCCAAGACAGACAGGTACGGTAAGCAGGAAATAAACTCTCATTGTTATGAGCTACTGAGATTTTCAGGTTGTTATCCCAGCACAATGTGGCCGAAGCTGACTGAATCACACAGATATAGGGTGGGGAATCCTACAGTTTCACCAAGTGAAATGGTCACAACCAGTCCTCTCTTAATCTAAAGCTCAAAAACAGTTTGCAGGTGCACATCTGAGTATTTTAAAAGACTTTCTTGGTACTCAGTTCCCTTCCATTCAGCCATTCAACAACACTTGCAGCACCTACAGTGTGGCAGGCACCAGGGCGGTGCTGGTGTGTTGGTTCTCACGAGCCAGCTGGGTAAGCTTGCAGGCAGAACACTGTCTGCTCCTATCTGTATTCCCATCACCCGGCACAATGCCAGGCACTTGCCCCAGGTGCTCTGTAAATGTTTGTTGTTTGTTTACTGTTGAGATACATTTCAAAATGCATTTGTACCAATGAAGAGGCAATACAAGAGAAGTACTTCTGTGTGCCTGGGGAAATAAAAAGGAAATATCTTTTGAGCAAACATGAAAGAACAGGATTACAGAGTCCAAGTTTCTTGGGAAAAGACATAGCACATACAAATGCACAAGTCCCTTCATCTGTCATTTCAGATTATTTTGCCACCAGTGGTACAATTACAGAATGTTATAGCTGCAATCTCATTGATCAGATTTCATAGAGTCCCTGATGTTATCCGATTCCAGTACGGCCTGGAATCCTGGCTGATGTCAGCAGCAGTACAAGCAGAGTGCTTGAGAGCCTGGGCTATGGAGGCAGAATGCACAGGTTTGAATCCTGCTTATGCTACTTGTCAGCTGTGTGATCTGTGCAACTTGTTTAACCTCTCTGTGCTTCATTCCCTCATGTATAAAATGAGAATTATGACAATAATGCCTTGCAAGGGTATTGTGCAGATTCAATGAGATTCAATGTATAAAGCACTGTTTCTGGAACAGAGTAAGCATGGTATGAAGGCATTGGTTATTATTGGATAAGGCCAGAGGAAGATTACCAGGGAAACAGTCAAGTCTCTGCCTATGAATCAGTCCTTTCCAGGATTTTTATCAATAATTTAGATAAGGAGATTAAAGTCATTTTGACTTGCAATTAGGATAACATTATACAACGGAAAAAATAACAAATATGATGCGTGCCAGAATCAAGATTCAAAGTAATCATGAGAATGGAACAATCATTAAAAAAGTAACAGTATGGGGCTTCCCTGGTGGCGCAGTGGTTCAGAGTCCGCCCGCCGATGCAGGGGACACGGGTTCGTGCCCCGGTTCGGGAAGATCCCACATGCCGCGGAGCGGCTGGGCCTGTGAGCCATGGCCGCTGAGCCTGCGCGTCCGGAGCCTGTGCTCCGCAACGGGAGAGGCCACAACAGTGAGAGGCCCGCGTACCGCAAAAAAAAAAAAAAAAAAAATAACAGTATGTATTTATATAGGGATAAATTTTAAATTCTTTCATTTAAATCCAGAACATCATTCTCACAGTGAAATGTTAGAAATGGGGAGAGGGGCAGACTTCAAGAGTACCATGTATAGGGACTTCCCTGGTGGTCCAGTGGCTAAGACTCCACGCTTCTAATGCAGGGGGCCCGGGTTCGACCCTCGATCTCAGAACTAGATCCCACATGCATGCTGCAACGAGGAGTTCACATGCCAGAACTAAGAGTCCACGTGCCGCAACTAAGAAGTCCACATGCTGTAACGAAGATCCCACGTGCTGCAACTAAGACCTGGTGCAGCCAAAATAAGTAAGTAAATTTAAAAAAAAGAAGAAGAAGAGCATCACAAGCAGTGAGAACAAGTCTATTCCCAGCTGCAATGGCAGCAGTGGACTGGAGGACACCTTTGGTTTGAGGGTCAAGGACTTCGGTTCAGATACTTACTCTGCTCCTCCCTGGTCATGTGACCTTAAAGGCTGTTTGTTCTTCTGTAAAATTCAGATAATATGGTCTACCTTCCTATTGAGACCATAGGGCTAACCAAGATGAAGCTTTTCTATTTTTATTGTGGTTAAAAAAAATATATATATATATGTACACACACACACACACAATAAAATTTGCCGTTTTAAGTATACAATTTAGTGGCGTTAATTAAATTGACAATGTTGTGCAACCAGCACCATTATGTTTCCAAAACTTTTCCATCACCCCAAATGGAAGCTATGTAACCATTAAGCAATGACTCCCCTTTCCCTCTTCCCCCAGTCCCTGATAACCTCTAATCTACCTCCATCTCTATGAATGTGACTATTCTAGGTATTTCCTCAGATGAATTACTGACAACCAAAAATGTTTGGAAATGGAGTAGGATGCTTCAGGAGAAATGACATCCATTGTCACCAAAGTTGTTAAAGTAGAGGATGGAAGATACTTTCAAAAACCGTGGCAGGAGGGCTTCCCTGGTGGCGCAGCGGTTGAGAGTCCGCCTGCCGATGCAGGAGACACGGGTTCGTGCCCCGGTCCGGGAAGATCCCGCATGCCGCGGAGCGCCTGGGCCTGTGAGCCATGGCCGCTGAGCCTGCGCGTCCGGAGCCTGTGCCCCGCAACGGGAGAGGCCACAACAGTGAGAGGCCCGCGTACCGCAAAAAAAAAAAAAAAAAAAAAAAAAGTGGCAGGGGATTTCCCTGGTGGTGCAGTGGTTAAGAATCCGCCTGCCAGTGCAGGGGACACGGGTTCGAGCCCTGCTGGGAAGATCTCACATGCCGCGGAGCAACTAAGCCCGTGCACCACAACTACTGAGGCTGCGCTCTAGAGCCCACAAGCCACAACTACTGAGCCCACGTGCCTAGAGACCGTGCTCCACAACAAGAGAAGCCACCGCAATGAGAAGCCCGCGCACTGCAATGAAGAGTAGCCCCCGCTCGCCGCAACTAGAGAAAGCCCACGAGCAGCAACGAAGACCCAACGCAGCCAAAAATAAATAAATAAAATAAATAAATTTATTAAAAAAAAAAGTGGCAGGGATTCACTTCAGGTTGGAATAAATGACTAGAAGATGTCTCCCAGATTTGATACCCTCTACATGTGTTAGAGGCTAATTCTGGCCCCATTTTATCCAAGATGAAACTGAGGCAAGAGCTCTTCAGTAAGTAGACCAAGGTCATACACCAAGTCAGGAAGAGAGCTATGGATAGAACTCAAGTCTCCTGACGCACAGCCCTGTCCTGCATTCCACCATCTGACGGTGCTGCACTCTGTGACCTACTTGTCCTACAGCTCCTGTAGTTTTCCTCCCAAATACCCTCGCAGCTTTGTTTAATAGCTACATAAACTATCCTAAGTGAAAAGTGATTTAATAACATCAAATTCTTAACTTTACTGCCACAATGATGAAAGCTGTTAGAAGGTGAATTTGCAAGCATAAAAACACTTTGAATAACCATCAGAAAACAGACTCTCAAATTTACATCCTAAGTAATGTACAGCCATTTTGGTGTCAGACTTTGAAAGAACACTGAAGTGAATTCCACACATATTCTATAGCATACTGGAGAGGGCACAGCCATCGCTGCTTTTTTTTTTTTTTTTTTTTAAAGTACAGGTTTTGAGACCAGCGAGAGCTTTCAATTCTGATGTAATCTCTCTTAATATGGAACCAGACACAAATGTACACAGAAAAGACTCAATTTTGGTAAGATTCCAGATTCACTGTTTTCTTTTTTAAGACTCAAGATATATCATTGGACTTAATGCCTAAAAAGAAAACCAATATATTCCTTTAAAAATCAACTATAGAACCAGTCTCTTATTTAATGAAAGATTATAAGAAATATTTTTCAGAGTAAACAGAAAACAAAAGTAATAAGCTCTATTAAAACTTAAATTTTTATCAAATAACAAGTCTAGTATTTAGTAATTCATTCAAAGGTCAATAAAATTTCCCTATGGAATTTATTCAAAATATCACTTCCCATATTTATATGCACATTTTCCTCCATTTGTATCCTAAGAGGTCTGCAAGTAAAGATGAGGTTTTTTTCTTTAGTAATTTGTCTTATAAAAAAATAAAAGGAAAGCTTAGGGCTTCCCTGGTGGCGCAGTGGTTGAGAGTCTGCCTGCTGATGCAGGGGACACGGGTTCGTGCCCCGGTCCGGGAAGATCCCACATGCCGCGGAACGGCTGGGCCCGTGAGCCATGGCCGCTGAGCCTGCGCGTCCGGAGCCTGTGCTCCGCAACGGGAGAGGCCACAACAGTGAGAGGCCTGCGTACCGCCAAAAAGAAAAAAAAAAAAAAAAAAAGTAAAGCTTAGAAGCCAATGGAACAATTAAATTCAACCTATAAGTATATTAAAAGATATCTGGTTTTAGAGCTTCATAAGTCGAAAACAAATGCAAAGACATAGCCAAAATCAATTACAATTGACCATTTTTCACTGTATTGGTTACAAATGTATTCAGAGACATGTATATAAACATGTAAGTACAATCTCACTTACATGCTTAATCTCACTTCTGTACAATCTCATGTCCATTCCCTCCTTCCCTTCTCCACTAATTCTGCCTTTGCCCAAGCTCTTTTCATCCCTTGTTTAGACTGATGTGATACTTTTCAATCTGTTTAACCTTCCTCAATTTTTGGCTTATATCCAGTCTGTCTTCCATGCAGCCACAAGACTGGTCTCCCTCAAGTACAAATGTGACTTGCTACTCCAGTGCACACTGAATAAAGTCTAAAACCTTAGCATGCCATAAGAGCACAGTATTATCTCATTCAACCTCTGCCGGTTCATCTATCACTCTTCCCCTAAATGCACTCTCCAAGAATACGTAGCTCCTTACATTTCTTTCAGTTGCCTATAGCATTCCAAATATTAATGCCTTATCTTCCCTGAAATCCCCTTCCCTAGCCTTCATTTATCTGGGAAATTCCTACTCATTTAAAAGAAACAAAACAAAACAACAACAACAGCTCAAACTTTTCTCTATCAAGGCTTTTCTCTCTCCACTCCTTATCTCCATTCAAGTAGGTCCAGGCACTATACCGTGTGTGTGTGTGTGTGTGTGTGTGTGTGTGTGTGTGTGTGTGTGTGTGTGTGTGTGTGTGTGTGTGTGTAATTATGGCACTTACTAAGTTACATTCCAATTGTTTATTTACACGTTGGTCTTTCATAGTAGTCAGTGAGTTCCTTGAAGACAGAAACCAAGTCTTATTACCTTTGATCTTTGATCACTGTTGTTTGGTATAAGACAGGTGATTAATAAATGCTTGTTGAATAAATGAAAGAGTAAATGACTGAAATGGTGGTAATTTTATGGATGAAATCTAGGACACTGAAAAGGATAACACATGACAGAAGACTGATAATATATTTGTGGTAGGAAGCCTCTGCAGCCCCTAAAACAGTATTATTTATTTCAAGGAGAGGAGCTAGGTATTCACATAAGTGAATTTTCCAAATAATTGAAGTTTAACCTTTCAAGTTGAATAAAAACTAATACAAATATTAAAATATAATTGGCAACATCTTTCTAAAAATGCATTACACATTTCCTTGCCTTTTAAGGAGAGTACATTGAACCAAATTTAACTTTTTTGATGACTCAGTGTCATCATTATGAAACTCAGTTACTGTTGAGGTAGGAGGACTGTCTGCTCCTCCACTAAATGGCTCCAGACTGTTAACCATTTGGTTCTTTGCTAATCTTCTTTCTCTCTCAACATTAGGATTTGATCTAGTGTCTTAAGCTGTTGTAATTGCACAAGCCTTCAGAATCAGGGAATCACAAAATCGTAAAACTTGAGAACTTAGAGGACCCTTAGAGATCATTTAATCTATCAATCTATCAAATTCTGTAGATATGAAAACTAAGCCCTAAGTAAGTGAGAGTTCCTTTTCTGATTGATTGCTTTTAACCTTCTATTTTAATGGCTTTCAAACTGTGTTCTAAAGAGCATTCTACTCAGCTTTAGCTGGGGCCATTATGTTCATCTTTCTCTAAAATGCTAAGGGCAAATTTAAGTTGAAAATATATACTATAGGACCCACATACTCTGAAGGAACTTAAAAATTAGGATATAACTGTTCAGTGTCAGAAGTACAATGTATTTATTTTATTTCACAATAGAATCCATTCTTTTTTGTTATTTTTGTGTGTTCCACTGCTTTACTCATCAATCAAATCTCTATTATTTATTCAGCCTCCAATCAGTGAATAACAGGGCTATTCATTGATTAGTTTTTCTACCCCAGTTGTTAGAAATTTACAGAGCAAGGAAAGAAAAGCACATACATTTACTAAGTACTCATTCTTATGCAGATATGATCCTTTCCAAAACAAAACAAACAAACAAACAAAACCCTTAAGACAGACAACATTATCCTCATCGTATAGATGAGGAAACCAAGAGCAAGAAGTTCCACAATTTCCCCTAGGTCACATAGTTAGTAACTGGCAGATGTAAACACAGATGCCTACTGCCACATAGTTGCTGCATTAAGGAATTCATAATCTATAAAAGGAGAAAGATACATATTCAACCAACTCTATAACAGTGTGAAAAAAGCAACCCTAGCCCTGTAGGAGCTCAGAAGAGGAAGTGACTGATTATACCTGAAAAGGTGAGAGGTTACACAGTGGCCTTTGAGGCAAATCTTATTAACAGTAATAAAAATAGGCAGACATCTGAGTGGAGGAGGTGCTGCTGTTGCCCCCGTCCCCGCCTCCACCCTGGAGCCTGGAGCCCAGAGCCCACCACTCTGCGTGGAGCCCACCCGTGTCTCTGGTGCGCGTCCCTGTCCCTCCCTCCTCAGCCACCAGGGACGCGGCGGGTTGAGCGAGACACTCTGTTGGCATCAGGCAAGCAGGATGACAACAACTCATTTTTTCCAGTGAAATAATCCATTTATCAAGGGGAAATTGAATCGGAAAGACATCTTGCCAGCTATGTGGTTTGGAATAGATTAAGGGAAACATGGAAGGGATCTCCATTGACATCAGAAGCTGTGATATCAGGACGTCTTGCTCATCTTCAGGTAAGAGTTCAACCTACAGATGCTTTACAAGTCTTACTATTAAAATTACTCCTAGACAGACCTTCAAGATGACAGAGGAGTAATATGTGGAGATCACCTTCCTCCCCACAAATACATCAGAAATACATCTACATGTGCAACAACTCCTACAGAACACCTACTGAATGCTGGCAGAAGGCCTCAGACTTCCCAAAAGGCAAGAAATTCCCCACGTACCTGGCCGTGTGGCTGACAGGGTCTTGCTGCTCTGGCCTGATGTCAAGCATGAGTCTCCGAGGTGGGAGAGCCGAGTTCAGGACACTGGTCCACCAGAGACCTCCCGGCCCCACATAATATCAATCAGTAGAGCTCCATCTCAACGCTAAGACCCAGATCCACTCAACAACCAGCAAGCACTAGTGCTGGACACCCAGTGCCAAAAAACTAGCAAGACAGAAACACAACCCCACCCATTAGCAGAGAGGCTGCCAAAAATCATAATAAGTTCACAAACACCCCAAAACACACCACCGGACATGGTCCTGCCCAACAGAAAGACAAGAGCCAGCCTCATCCACCAGAACACAGTCCCCTCCACCACGAAGCCTACACAACCCACTGAACCAACCGTACCCACTGAGGGCAGACACCAAAGACAACGGGAACTACGAACGTGCAGCCTGAGAAAAGGAGACCCCAAACACAGTAAGTTAAGCAAAATGAAAAGACAGAAAAATACATAGCAGATGAAGGAGCAAGGTAAAAACTCACCAGGCCAAACAAATGAAGAGGAAATAGGCAGTCTACCTGAAAAAGAATTCAGAGTAATGATAGTAAAGATGATCCAAAATCTTGGGAATAGAATGGAGAAAATACAAGAAATGTTTAACAAGGACCTAGAAGAACTAAAGAGCAAACATACAATGATGAACAACACAACAGATGAAATTAAAAATTCTCTAGAGGGAATCAATAGCAGAATAACTGAGGCAGAAGAACGGATAAGTGACCTGGAAGATAAAACTGTGGAAATAACTACCACAGAGCAGAATAAAGAAAAAAGAATGAAAGGAATTGAGGACAGTCACAGAGGCCTCTGGGACAACATTAAATGCACCAACATTCGAATTATAGGGGTCCCAGAAGAAGAAGAGAAAAAGAAAGGGACTGAGAAAATATCTGAAGAGATTATAGTGGAAAACTTCCCTAACATGGGAAAGTCCAGGAAGCACAGACAGTCCCATAAAGGATAAATCCAAGGAGAAACGCATCAAGACACATATTACTCAAACTATCAAAAATTAAATACAAAGAAAAAATATTGAAAGCAGCAAGGGAAAAGCAACAAATAACAAACAAGGTAATCCCCATAAGGTTAACAGCTGATCTTTCAGCAGAAACTCTGCAAGCCAGAAGGGAGTGGCAGGACATATTTAAAGTGATGAAAGGGAAAAACCTACAACCAAGATTACTCTACCCAGCAAGGATCTCATTCAGATCTGACGGAGAAATTAAAACGTTTACAGACAAGCAAAAGCTAAGAGAATTCAGCACAAGCAAACCAGCTTTACAACAAATGCTAAAGGAACTTCTCTAGGCAGGAAACACAAGACAAGGAAAAGACCTACAATAACAAACCCAAAACAATTAAGAAAATGGTAATAGGAACATACAAATCGATAATCACCTTAAATGTAAATGGATTAAATGCTCCAACCAAAAGACATAGACTGGCTGAATGGACACAAAAACAAGACCTGTATATATGCTGTCTACAAGAGACCCACTTCAGACCTAGGGACACATACAGACTGAAAGTGAGGGGATGGAAAAGATATTCCATGCAAATGGAAATCAAAAGAAAGCTGGAGTAGCAATTCTCATATCAGACAAAATAGACTTTAAAATAAAGACTATTACAAGAAACAAAGAAGGACACTACATAATGATCAAGGGATCAATCCAAGAAGAAGATATAACAATTGTAAATACTTATGCACCCAACATACGAGCACCTCAATACATAAGGCAAATGCTAACAGCCATAAAAGGGGAAATCGACAGTAACACAATCATAGTAGGGGACTTTAACACCCCACTTTCATCAATGGATAGATCAACCAAAATGAAAGTAAATAAGGAAACACAAGCTTTAAATGACACATTAAACAAGATGGATTTAATTGATATTTATAGGACATTCCATCCAAAAACAACAGAATACCCTTTCTTCTCAAGTGCTCATGAAACATTCTCCAGGATAGATCATATCTTGGGTCACAAATCAAGCCTTGGTAAATTTAAGAAAATTGAAATCATATCAAGTATCTTTTCTGACCACAACGCTATGAGACTAGATATCAATTACAGGAAAAAAAAACTGTAAAAAATACAAATACATGTAGGCTAAACAATATGCTACTAAATAACCAAGAGGTCAGTGAAGAAATCAAAGAGGAAATCAAAAAATACCTGGAAACAAATGACAATGAAAACGCGACGACCCAAAACCTATGGGATGCAGCAAAAGCAGTTCTAAGAGGGAAGTTTATAGCAATACAATCCTACCTCAAGAAACAAGAAACATCTCAAATAAACAACCTAACCTTACACCTAAAGCAATTAGAGAAAGAAGAACAAAAAAACCTCAAAGTTAGCAGAAGGAAAGAAATCATAAAGATCAGAAATAAATGAAAAAGAAATGAAGGAAATGACAGCAAACATCAATAAAACTAAAACCTGGTTCTTTGAGAAGATAAACAAAATTGATAAACCATTAGCCAGACTCATCAAGAAAAAAAGGGAGAAGACTCAAATCAATAGAACTAGAAATGAAAAAGGAGAAGTAACAACTGACACAGCAGAAATACAAAGGGTCATGAGCGATTACTACTAGCAACTATATGCCAATAAAATGGACAACCTGGAAGAAATGGACAAATTCTTAGAAATGCACAACCTTCTGAGACTGAACCAGGAAGAAATAGAAAATATAAACAGACCAATCACAAGCACTGAAATTTAAACTGTGATTAAAAATCTTCCAACAAACAAAAGCCCAGGGCCAGATGGCTTCACAGGAGAATTCTATCGAACAGTTAGAGAGGAGCTAACACCTATCCTTCTCAAACTCTTCCAAAATATAGCAGAGGGAGGAACACTCCCAAACTCATTCTATGAGGCTTCCATTGCCCTGATAACAAAACCAGAAAAGATGTCACAAAGAAAGAAAACTATAGGCCAATATCACTGATGAACATAGATGCAAAAATCCTAAACAAAATACTAGCAAACAGAATCCAACAGCACATTAAAAGGATCATACACCATGATCAAGTGGGGTTTATCCCAGGAATGCAAGGAGTTTTCAATATACGCAAATCAATCAATGTGAAACACCACATTAACAAATTGAAGGATAAAAAACATATGATCATCTCAATAGATGCAGAAAAAGCTTTTGACAAAATTCAACACCCATTTATGATAAAATCTCTCCAGAAAGTAGGCATAGAGGGAATTTACCTCAACATAATAAAGGCCATATACAACAAACCCACAGCCAACATCGTTCTCAATGGTGAAAAACTGAAACCATTTCCACTAAGATCAGGAACAAGACAAAGTTCACCACATTCACCCCTATTATTCAACATAGTTTTGGAAGTTTTAGCAAGAGCAATCAGAGAAGAAAAAGAAATACAAATTGGAAAAGAAGAAGTAAAACTGTCACTGTTTGCAGATGACATGATACTATACATAGAGAATCCTAAAGATGCTACCAGAAAACTACTAGAGCTAATCAATGAATTTGGTAAAGAAGCAGGTACAAAATTAATGCACAGAAATCATGCATATACACTAATGATGAAAAATCTGAAAGAGAAATGAAGGAAACACTCCCATTTACCACTGAAAGAAAAAGAATAAAATACCTAGGAATAAACCTACCTAAGGAGACAAAAGACCTGCATGCAGAAAACTATAAGACACTGATGAAAGAAATTAAAGATGATACAAACAGATGGAGAGATATACCATGTTCTTGGAATGGAATAATAAACATTGTGAAAATGACTCTACTACCCAAAGCAATCTACAGATTCAGTGCAATCCCTATCAAACTACCAATGGCATTTTTCACAGAACTAGAACAAAAAATTTCACAATTTGTATGGAAACACAAAAGATCCCGAATAGCCAAAGCAATCTTGAGAAAGAAAAACGGAGCTGGAGGAATCAGGGTCCCTGACTTCAGACTACACTACAAAGCTACAGGATCCAGACAGTATGGTACTGGCAGAAAAACAGAAATACAGATTAATGGAACAGGATAGAAAGCCCAGAGATAAACCCATTCACATATGGTCACCCTATCTTTGATAAAGGAGGCAAGAATATACAATGGAGAAAAGACAGCCTCTTCAATACGTGGTGCTGGGAAAACGGGACAGCTAGGTGGAAAAGAATGAAATTAGAACACTCCCTAACACCATACACAAAAATAAACTCATAATGGATTAAAGTCCTAAATGTAAGGCCAGACACTATAACACTCTTAGAGGAAAACATAGGCAGAACACTCTATGACATAAATCACAGCAAGATCCTTTTTGGCCCATCTCCTAGAGAAATGGAAATAAAAATAAACAAATGGGACCCAATGAAACTTAAATGCTTTTGCACAGCAAAGGAAAGCATAAGGCGAAAAGACAACCCTCAGAATGGGAGGAAATGTTTGCAAATGAAGCAACTGACAAAGAATTAATCTCCAAAATATACAAGCCGCTCAAGCAGCTCAATATCAAGAAAACAAACAACCCAATGCAAAAATGGGTAGAAGACCTATAGAGACATTTCTCCAAAGAAGACATAGAGATCGCCAACAGACACATGAAAGAATGCTCAACATCACTAATCTTTAGAGAAATGCAAATCAAAACTACAATGAGGTATCACCTCACACCGGTCAGAATGGCCAGCATCAAAAAATCTACAAACAGGGCTTCCCTGGTGGCGCAGTTGTTGAGAGTCCGCCTGCCGATGCAAGGGACACGGGTTCGTGCCCTGGTCTGGTAAGATCCCACGAGCTGTAGAGCGGCTGGGCCCATGAGCCATGGCTGCTGAGCCTGCGTGTCCAGAGCCTGTGCTCTGCAATGGGAGAGGCCACAACAGTGAGAGGCCCGCGTACCGCAAAAAAAAAAAAAAAAAAAAAAATCTACAAACAATAAATGCTGTAGAGGATGTGGAGAAAAGGGAACCCTCCTAAACTGTTGGTGGGAATGTAAATTGATACAGCCACTATGGAGAACAGTATGGAGGTTCCTTAAAAAACTAACAACAGAACTACCATATGACCCAGCAATCCCACTACTGAGCATATACCCTGAGAAAACCATAACTCAAAAAGAGTCATGTACCACAATGTTCATTGCAGCACTATTTACAATAGCCAGGACATGGAAGCAACCTAAGTGTCCATTGACAGATGAATGGATAAAGAAGATGTGGCACATATATACAATGGAATATTACTCGGCCATAAAAAGAAACGAAACTGAGTTATTTGTAGTGAGGTGGATGGACCTAGAGTCTGTCATACAGAGTGAAGTAAGTCAGAAAGAGAAAAACAAATACCGTATGCTAACACATATATATGGAATTAAGGAAAAAAAAGAAAATATGGTTTGATGAACCTAGGGGTAGGACAGAAATAACGATGCAGACATAGAGAATGGACTTGAGTACGGGGGAGGGGGAAGGGTAAGCTGGGACGAAGTGAGAGAGTGGCATGGACATATATACACTACCGAATGTAAAATAGATAGCCAGTGGGAAGCAGCTGCATAGCACAGGGAGATCGGCTCGGTGCTTTGTGACCACCTAGAGGGGTGGGATAGGGAGGGTGGGAGGGAGATGCAAGAGGGAGGGGTATGGGGATATATGTGTAGCTGATTCACTTTGTTATACAGCAGAAACTAACACAACAATGTACAGCAATTATACTCCAATAAAGATGTTTAAAAAAAAGAGTAATAAAAATAATAATAGCAAAAACTTTTATAGGAATTAGTACAGGTAAGCACATGTCATCTCATTGATAACCTCACAATAACCTTATTATTTCTCCCTCTACAAAGGGAATGGAGGCATAGGTAGGTCAGAGTAACATACCCAAGGAATGAGTAACCATTTTCCAGGGACACACCCTCTTCAAGGGGAAGCTGGTGAAGGCAAAGATGAGGGAGGAGAATTGTATGGACAGACTGAGACTACAGAGACACTTTCTAGCAATGGAATGGGGCTTTCAAAACAAACTTGGTAAGGGGGCATCACACAGGTTTTGCTGAGAAAGGATAAGCCAAGAAAAGGCTAAGAAGAGAAAAGAATGGTATAGGGAGGGTAAGTGTGGCCTTACCTAACGTGTGACCTTAGCAAAAAGTGTAAAATAAAAATCTACACTTTGTATGGAGATTGTGAGCCTCGAGGTTGAAGGAGACGAGCCCAAAGGTTGTAGGGGAAGATCATGAACAGCCGGGACAGCTTCCACTGAGCCCTGGACGTGACGTCACGCCAGCAGCACCTCCTTGGTGCTCCTTGGTGCAGAAGGAGGGAGCGACTGCATGGGGACTGTCCTGCCATGGCAGGCATGGCTGCTGGTGGCTGCTCTGGCCACCGCAGATTCTAGTCCTGAGTATACCTCACCGAATTAAGGCTTCAACAATGGAAAGCTAAGACTTCCATCGTCTTTGTCTTCGATTTTTAAAATAACAGCCTTTTCTTGAAAATGGAAACTTCTTGGTACCTCTTCTCCCTAATTTCCCGAATTTGAGTGAAATCTAAAGGTTACTTTAAATATAAAGTCCATCTGATCAAGAGCATCTGGGAGTCTCTACAGTAAGTCTATTTTTGTTTCATATTTAGCAGTAGTAAAAAGTGTACTAAGAGTAGATGGCACCAAGGAGCTGCCATTTTTCACACCTACAACCAGCATGCTTGTTTCCTCTTGCAAATGTCACAGTGAAAGAGCCAAAACTCCAAAGTTCTGTTTTCCCGAAGTCACTTAAAAATTATGTCTTGAGTGCTTCTGAGTTGTGACAGACCACCCCCACTTCTACCTACACCCCGACAGTCTGAAAACGGGACTGCCAGATGATGGATAAGGAATGGCTATCCGTTCTCAACGAGGAATGGGGGGCTTAAATGTACTGCTACTAAAGTTAATACAATTGATACATCATGCAGGGTGAGCTCTTTTCAGAGGGTTCTCACTATTCCAGGGAATGGTCCTGCTTGGTTGGGCTCTGAAGGTAGTCAGAGTTCACGCCCTAACAGGAGGCCAAATGGGGTTGCCAGCCTTTTGAAAACTCGGTGCCTGAGTGGGGAGTGAGGGGAAGTTAAGAAATGACCAGCAGCTGGGCAGGGCAGGACAGCCCATGGGAGGGGGCACCTGTCTGCTTCCACCTGCAAGCTAAGGTCACGGATGCTCGGAAACCAGCTTCTGGTCCAGCGCTTGGAAGCTTAAAGGTTCACCTGGTTCAGACAGTGATGGGTTCAGTATCAAACTGTCTTGACTGCTGGTGCCTATTTCCTGTTGCTGTGCTCCCACCTCACAGAAAAACATATCCCCGCTTAACCTTTTTATTTCCTCTTATCTTGTTTTCTTCAGGGCTCCCTTTTTGCCTTATTTACTATCTGTGGTCAATGTTTCCTTCTTCCTCAGCAGTTTTAGTCCATACCTGTCTCATTTCTCTGTATCCATTCCTGTTTCCCTCTCAGTTACTCATCTCCTCCCCCAAATTCTTTTTCCAGTCATGGCAAACTTCTTGAAAAAGGAGTCTGCACTTCGTAAAGCCTTCACAGTCTCACCTCAGGCTAATACAAAATGATTTCAAACCCTGTGCTTTAAGACAGTACCTAAACCGTGTTCACAAAGATCACGCACACGCTCCTAATTGCCACAGCTGATGACTTCCCAGTAGTCTGTCTTGATTACCCCTTTCCCCTTAAAACACTCCCCCTTCCAAGTCTTTTCACTTTCCTCTCCACATCTGGCCACTCTTTCTCCATCTCTTCCCCTCATACCGTCAACACAGAGGATCCCACGATTCTGTCAGCATTTCTCTCCTCACTCCAGTATGCATTCTTTCTCCTTGCTTCAGCTACAGCTTGTGTGCCAGTGATTCCCAGACTCGCATAACACTGACCCTGACCTCTTGCTTCTGAACTAAAAGAGGTACTTCTACCTCTTTCTTTTGGATATCTTACAAGAGCCCCAAATTCAACCGTCAGAGCTAGACTCTCCTCACGCTCAGTCAAATGTGGTACCTCCCTTTTCCTCATCACGTGGTCATCAAGTTCTGGTGATTGTAATTCCAAATGTCTTTCTGATGTACCCCTCCGTGAGCTACTTCCATTACCTCTACTCTCGCCTAGGCCCTCAAACTGCTTTAACGGGACAAGAAGATGGTTAATAGAAGGAGCTTTGGGAATCAGACTAGCTGGATTCTGGGTTTTTTTCACTTAAAGACTTCAGATGGAGTCTTTAAGACTCAGTTTTCTCACTTGTCAAGTGGGGCCAGAATTTAGAACTATTATAAGAAATTTGGTGATCTAACCAAAATGTTATTCACAATGGTTGGCCCACGGTAGCCACTCAAAAATGTTATGTTTTGCGCTCAGTACTCTCCTTATTTCCTCCCATCTCTGAGCTGGAGCTCCTGCCTTTAGCCCATCTCTCCTCTCCAGTACACATTCAACTCTCACACCAATTACTTTCTAAATCAGAGATCTATTCATGTCAGTCTTTGGTTCAAAAAAAAAAAACAAACTTTTCACAAATTTTCATTACCCATATGACAAAGACCATCTCCTTAGTTTGGCATTTTTGACCCTTTAGAAATCTAACCCCAAGCTACCTTTCCAGCTTACAGATCCACCACTCCTTATTATATAACCTATTACCTAATGTATCTTACATTGTCAAGCTTGGTTTCTTTATCGCAGCCACCCCATCTTCAAGGTCTTCCTCCCTTTCATTTCTAGCTGACGAAGTCATACTTATATTTGCATAAGCATCTGTTTCTCCCAATAAGTCTAATTCCTTGGAAGCAAAGAACCTGCCTTATTATTCTGACACATTGCATTCATTGATACATTCATTCACCAAACATTTTTAAACTGAGAACCAGGCACTGTGTGAAGTGCTAGGGATTCAAAGCCAAAGAAGATATAGCCCACACCATTAACCAGTAGACAGTCTGGTTGGGAAGATGGGCATACAAAAAATTCCAGTAGAGGGTGACAGGTGAGAGGATAGAGCAGTGGCTCTCGATCCTGGTCGTATATTAGAATCCCTGGAATCAATTTTTTAATCAATTTAAAAGAATGCTAATGCCTAGGTTCAACCACCAAGAATTCTAATTTAATTGGTCTGCGATGCGTTTTTTTAAAAGCTCTTCTGGTATAGTTACGATAGTGAGGGTTGCAAACCTCTGAGAAAGAGCTCTATACACAACATGGGAGATACACCTTATAGCTGACACTTTTGGTCGTTCCACAAATTCTGCCCCCTTCTGTACAACCTTCCTCCACATGATTTAGGAGACACTGCCTTATCCCCATCTCAGAGGTCGATTCTAATTGCTCTTTCTTGTGATTGGTTTAGGTGTAGGCAAGGACACCTGAGGGGAGGCTGGTTGTGGGAAGTTGGGAAAAGGTTTCCTAATCTTAAGAAAAATGTACCAGGAGAGATAGGTTTCTTTCTGCCTTTGGACACTGCTGTGCCTGGCTGTGACGTCTGGAACCACAGCAACCATACTGTATCCATGAGGAGAGCCACCGGGAGGTAAAACTGAGATCTAGAAAGGAGCGGCATTCTTGATGACACTGTCAAGTCATTGTATCAAACTACCCTACTATTGGTCCACCTTTGCATTTTTGGATGTGTGAAATAATAAATTTCCTAACTGTTTATGCTATTTTGAGTCAGTTTTCTGTTGACCTGAAGCAGATGGTATCCTAACTGATATACAAATAAACCAAACTTGAAGATCAAGGAAAGCAGTCCAGAGAAGGTGATAATCAGAGGAGAGTCTTCAGCAAGGCAGTCAAGAAGCAGGAGAGACAAGTAAATAGGCATGGATATAAAAGCATAAGATATTCATAGAACTTCCTATAGTTCAGAATGGCTACTGCAAATAATACGAGTATGGAGATGAAGCTGGAGAGGAGGGAGTCTGGGGCAAGAACTTGAGGAGGCCTGTATGCTGTGAACTAGATTAAATATGGCCACAAAACCGTTGCCACTTCTTCTATCAAGAAGCAGAGTCTGGGCTTCCCTGGTGGCACAGTGGTTGAGAGTCCGCCTGCCGATCCAGGGGACACGGGTTCGTGCCCCGGTCTGGGAAGATCCCACGTGCCGCGGAGTGGCTGGGCCCGTGAGCCATGGCCGCTGAGCCTGCACGTCCGGAGTCTGTGCTCCACAACGGGAGAGGCCGCAGCAGTGAGAGGCCTGCGTACCGCAAAAAAAAAAAAAAAAAAAAAAAAAAGAAGCAGAGTCTATTTCAATACCCCATGAATCTGGCTGGCTTCATGACTTGCTTCGACCAATAGAACATGTCAAAAGGGATGTGACGTGAGTTCCAGAGCCAAGGCCTGGCTCTCTTTAAACGCTGTCCTGAGGCTGCCATATTGGAAGGAAGGCAATCTAGCCTGCTGGCAGATGAGAGGCCAGGTGGAGAACGGAGGTGCCTCAGCTGAGCCAGCACCAAGTGCTGGGCATGTGAGGGAGGGTCCATGCCCTCGTGGACCACGCAGCTAGTCCAGCCATCATGTGAAGAACCAGCAGATGAACTTCCTAGCCAACCCACAGGATCTAAGAAATAATAAATCACCGTCGCAGTAGGCCACTAGATTTGGGGTGGCTTGTTACACAACAACAGATACATACATAGGCCATGCCAAGATGTTTGGACTTTACTCTAAAACTATGAGGAGTAACCTGATCAGACTCATGTTTTAGAAAGATCACCTTGGCAGCAACGTGGAGAATGTCTTGGAGGGGGGTGCAGGGCAGAGGTAGAAGGACTGGTTAGAAGACTATTGTGTTAATAGGGCTGAGAAATAATACGAATCTGAACTAAAACAGTGGCAGAGGGAAGGCAGAGAAGAGTTAATATAGGGGTAAAATCAACAGGATTGTGAATACAGGTTATAGAGTGTAAAGGAGAAAATGAGTTAAGAATTACTCAAAGTTTCTGGACTCTGCAAACGAGGGGACGATAGTGCCATTCACTAAGAGAGGGAACTATGGGAGGAAGAGAAAGTCTGACCTAACTTTGGAACTCCCAAGTGGAGATGTACAGCAAGGAGTTGAGAATACTCAATACGCAATAAATGTTTGATGAACAAATTACTGTGGTTAATCTGGTTGGGAACTGAAGTATTCATTGCTATATGGCATAACTTGAGTTCTCTCTAAGACAAGTAAAGTTATGATGGTGTGAACTCATTTTATGGATACTTGGTCAGAACAGAAAGGAAAAAGAAAGATAAGATTTGATGTAGCCCAAAATGCTGATACATCTGCACATTGTTCAGTTTGTGTGCATTAATCTATAATTCTCAGGGAACATTCCTCGTATACAACGTTCTTACCTAAAGGCACTTTCTTAGTGTATGCAGAGGGTAAACTATGATACAGGTTCTCTCTTTTTTTTGGCTGGCAGATTCTTTACATGCCACCCAATCTGTAGAATAAGAAGGGGCTTCCCTAGCTACATGCTAGAAAGAGTTGAGACTATCTCCACGTTGTATATTTTGCCAAATGAGCCCACTCTATGATTTACTAATATAATAAACTACAGAGGCTACAAACAACTTTAATATGCACATGTAAATATTGGCTTACCTTTGAAATTGATTAAAATAGCAAGTAAATGGCTGGGAACCAATCTCATCTTTCCAGTACTGTTGCCAATTCATGACACTTTCCAAGTTCTTCTGATTTTCTCTCTTACAGGGAGGGATATAGGAGCACTAACAAAACAGAACACAGAAAGTAAACCTATTATTCTATAGAATATTGAAATATAGTCCTTTTTAATAGACAGATGGCATTATGCTGATGGTAAATCTAATTCTGACCTATTTAATTGTTAATTTAACCAAATTGAAATTCCGAAACTATATTTCAAGTTTTGAATTTGGCGCAATTACAGAAAGTATTCCGATAACAAAAGTACAGCCAAAAATAACTTTCAGTCATTACAGTATAAAGATACTTTATAAACAATTAGTTACAATTTATTAGTGAATTTAAAGCGTAATATACTCTGTCTTTGAGGGCCTGCCAATCAACAAAGGGGGGGGAACACAAAACTTAATTTTTATCCCCAATCTCTAATAGACCTTGATATTTTCTTCTTCCACTTTTAACTAACAAATCAAGCACATAGCTCTCCACAGATACTGCTCTCAACTGCTGAAACTCCAGTTTTCTTTTCTTACATTTTCTTGGACAACAAAATCAACAGAAAATTTCCTCTCAAGTATAGGATCAATGCATTTTGCTAACTGATGTCCTTTTCTAGCCATGCCTCTGACAAAGTAGTTCTCTCAGAAGGGACTTTATTACTCTAAGCAATATAGACTCAGCAGAATTAGAAAACTGCTCTTAACCTTAGATGTTAAAATTAACCCTTAGCATTCTAATCCATTTTCTCCATTTCAGTTTTTCATCATGATGATGATCAAGATGAAGATGATGTCAGTTTACAGTTGTTGAGTGTTTACTATGCAAGACACTGTAATAAGTGCTTAAGAGGCCTGACTTCCTGTACTTCCTACAACAATCCTCTACTGATGCCCAACCTACAGATGAGGAAACTGAGATTTCTGTTAGCTCTACAGCTAGAACTAGAGTCTGGTGATTCATCCCATTTTACTCTCAGATGTTTTTACAAAGGTGTTCATTATTAAGAAGCAGGAAAAAATCCATTAGCTCTAGAGTATAATTTGAGTTGCATTATTTCAGAGCATATAATTTGTCAATGCCTTATCACTATTTTCTAGTAAAATACAAACTTTTTAGTACGATGTATAAAGCTCTCCATGAGGTCCCTGCCCTGTCCTCGTCCTCACTTGAGCCTGGGATGCAGACATACAGAAGCACTTGCTCCCAAATCTGCCACATGGAATCACACAGTATCATACTTGTCTGTTTTATGTCAGCCTCTCCAATTTGTTGGCAAGTTGGGACAAGGGCTATTTTTTTCTCTTCTGTCTTTAAACTTAGGACTATACCTGATTACAGTGAAGTTTCAAAAATGTTGGTAAAATTAATTAATAATAACACACTTAGGGGTTTCCCTGGTGGCGCAGTGGTTGAGAGTCCGCCTGCCGATGCAGCGGACACGTGCTCGTGCCCCGGTCGGGGAAGATTCCACATGCCGCAGAGAAGCTAGGCCCGTGAGCCATGGCTTCTGAGCCTGTGCGTCCGGGGCCTGTGCTCCGCAACGGGAGAGGCCACAACAGTGAGAGGCCTGCGTACCGCAATAAATAAATAAATAAATAAAAATAATAACACACTTAGATACATCTTATTCAAGACGGTGAAACTATTTTCACAGTGGTTAAACATTTTAAAAATATATATGAACATTTTAAATTTTAGTAAATTTGTTTATTTTTGTTATATGTAACGTATTCACAACATGTTATGCAAATATCGTCTCAATGCTTGAATCACTGCACATTTATCTTCTGCATACACAGTTTCACTTCTACTAATAACAACAGTATAAAGCTAAAAAGTTCTGTGAAATTATGAATTCTGAGTTCTTCAAAGCAATAGTTAGGCTTAGAAGCAATGGAGACCATTAGATAGGGCTCCAGTCCTATTATTTGCTACATGTTTAGACTTGAGTAAATCACTTTCTTTTTCTGGATTTCATTTTTTCTAATCTGTTAAATCTCCAAAATAATTTCGATCTCTACATCTCTATGATTCTCTTCTTGGGGATACAAGCAAGAAAGGACCCAGAAGAAGGCAGGACTACAAACACCGTTGCAGTGTTTTTCCCGAAAGAGATCCTGCCCACTGGAGAGATGGCTGGGAAGATTGATGAAGCCACCATTCCAGCCAGCAAGAAGGACAAGTGTAGCAGGTCTTTACTTGGGGACCTGTATTTTGCATTAGGAAAATGTTCAAAAGGGGCCTCTGATTTTCCTATTGTTTATTTCCTATAATGTGCTGGACATTTCCTTTCCTTCTGTTAAAAATTCTTTTTCTATATCATGGTCAACTAGTTTGTAAAGTGAGAGTAGGCACCAAATCACTGTGCTCTTTGTAGAAAGGAGAAATTTCTAGATTTGGAGGCAGAAGCCGTGAGGTATGAAACCCACAAAATTCATCAGAGCTCTTTTTGCAATGGGCATACTCAACACAAGAGGTATACTAGACATTTCAGGGAATAACAACGAATAACCAAATGTAATTAAAGCAGATTTTACAATTTTGCAAGTTAACTCAGCCTGAATTCTTTACTATTCAGTTTTGGTGGGGGTGGAAAGAAGAAATGGATTTAAAAGAAATGTCTCTACTGAATGACACTCTATGATCTGACCAGGAGAATCACACTTACATGTTTCTGAAAAAGTCAAACAAAAACTTTCACTGAGTGTGTAAAGTTTTGTATTAGTGATTTGTACGTTGTGATTTTATGTGGGATAAAAGAAATGTTTCCTGCCTTTAGGAAACTTTGAGCTGGTATGGATGGATTTTTGGAAGCAAAGTACTCTTTCACGTTGGGGAAAATAACCTGTGATCAAAATTCAAGTATTTTTTCCATGGACTGCATTCTTTCCAAAGAGTATCATAGATTAAATGAGCTTACAATACTCCAGCAACTTCTAAAGCTCACATCGTTTTGAAAGGAAACTTGTTAAAAGGCTAAACTTTAGGCTCTTAAAAATCATTACTGTTTATTTTGTTATACCATGATTGGCCGTTTAGTCGGTCTTTAAAATTTCTGTGAAGCCTAACTCAGATTCTCCCTAGATTCCTTCTCAATTTTACTTAGTGGATCAGTGTAGATTGTTAGAATTTTAAAATAAGCTATAAATGAAAATTCAAAGCAGTGTTCTAGAAAAAAGAATTCGAAAATCAGTCATAGAAACCTTCCTTTCTAGGTTGTTCAAGGCTGATGGCTTTCCATGCACCAAAATGCTCCTTCATGAATCTCTCTCCTTTGGGGGAGGGGCACAAATAACAATGTATGTCATATCATCATCATCATCATTACTATCATCATGTGGTTAACATTTATTCACTATATGTCAAGCATCTCATTAATCCAAATCTCATTTAATTCAAATGAGCAAATATTATAATCACCCCCTTTTTACAGATGGGGAAACTGAGGGACAGAGGGGTTTAAGAAACTTTCCTTAGGTTACAATGGCAAATGGAATAGCTGGGATTCCAACTGCAGAGGATTCTTAACCACTGCACCACACTACCTCCCTTTAGGGCATCCCAGTTTTCTCTCTTTGGAGCCCCCTGGTTTGGAGGTAAGGGAGGTGTCCTGACTTCTGCACCCTTCTCTTGGAGAAATAGTATAACGTTTCTTTGGGAATGGAATTGGTGTCATTTTCCTGAGGACTGGTGGGCTGAGGCCGTCTGTTGCAGCCCTTTGTTTTTCCAATACACTCCCAGAGAAATGCGTTGTTAAGTCCTTGCTTGTTCCCTTCTGTCTCAATTTGGCTTCAGGGCTGGTTTTTGGTGCCACAGATGTAATTTCACTTAGGTGAATTTATAGACACAATGTGTTTGGTCACGGAGGACAATGGGCATTCCCTTGGAGAAACTTTTTCATACAGTTCTGACCTTTCTTTTTTTTCATTTGCAAAGGCAGCATTTCCCAACTTCTAATATCATCATCACCCAAATAACCTTCACTAGAGGCTGTGTCATTTGCGGCCTAAACTTGCATGAAATCACTTTCTTTAAAAAGTCAGGAGAAAAAGAAGCATGTGAAAAAATATATTTGTTTAGTGCCTACCTTTTAGAAAGAAAATTTGACTTTTGCATTCATGAAGGAAGTTGAGGGGATCCAGTGGGCTATTCTGAGTATATTAACATAAAGACTTGCAGTGAGTTTATTAAGGGAAAAACTATCATCACTTGATGTGGAATATTTGACTGCGTATGTATTATCACTTATTTTCCATTATCTCATTTTAGGGTTTATCAAGATTTGTAACAGTATTCTTTTTCAGCCTACCACGATGAATTTACATTTTAATAGAACACTTCTTGAGTGGGTTCTTTGTGATGTGTCTTGAGGATTGCGTTTCAATCATGTGGGCAGAGTAGGCAAAATTCACTTTCTTCCTTTACTGAGTCATTTAAAAAAACCCATTGCACAAGACACGTGGTCTATTTAAACACTGGGGGCCGGATTCTATGATAGGCATTACCTAAGAAAGAGAACTGAAGAAACTTTTTGATTCCAGTTTCTTTCTTGACTTGACTTGGTTAGGGAGAATAGTATTGAAAGATATAAAACTGGAATGGGTTTAGTGGATTCCATACTTTCCAAAGTAAATTATTGGTTAGAAAATGAATTCTTAAAACATTATCTACTGGAACACAGGTTTGATTACATTTTATACTATAATCCTCCATTTTCTGAAATCCTGTAAGACATCTCTGTGTCAGCTATGATTTATAATATTAATGACATTTCTGACAATATACACATACAATCAGAAAAGCACTAAAAGAAGAAAAAGAAAAAAGGGGAGTTCCCTGGGGGTCTAGTGGTTAGGATTTGGCACTTTCACTGCCGGGGCCCGGATTTAATCCCTGGTTGGGGAACTAAGATCCTGCAAGCCGCACGGCCAAAAAGAAAGAAAAAGAAAAAAAAGAAAAGCATTGTGGAATAAAAAGTATAACTGAATCATTTATAAACCACACACTATTTCACATGCCTCATGACTTCATTAATTGTGTGCAAACATGCATGAACACACACACACACACACACACACACACATTCCTTATGAATGTAGGTTAATTGAACAAACATGAAATTATATGTCGGCTAAAAAATTCTAGGGCAGGTGGTTCCAAAATGTACACCTATATCTGAAAGCTAAATGGAAATACTCTTATGGAAGAATTTGAAGGTCAAATACATGGCTTAGAAAATGTGAAAAGTAAGGCTAACTAAGAATAGTTAGGGGCTTCCCTGGTGGCGCAGTGGTTGAGAGTCCGCCTGCCGATTCAGGGGACACGGGTTCGTGCCCCGGTCCGGGAGGGTCCCGCATGCCGCGGAGCAGCTGGGCCCGTGAGCCGTGGCCGCTGGGCCTGTGTGTCCAGAGCCTGTGCTCCGCAACGGGAGAAGCCACAGCAGTGAGAGGCCCACGTACAGCAAAAAAATAAAGAATAGTTAGGAGATGCTAAATTAATAACTAAGGAGATGCTAAATTAGCTCTTCAGAGAGAGCAGGCTGGGCAGGTACAGAGAGGTGCCCAGCCTAAAACAGTGTTCATCAAAGTATGGTCCACAGACCACTGACTGTGTCCAAAAGACCCACCCTCCTGAGACTGATTCAGTAGGACTAGGAACCTGCATTTATTTATTTATTTTATTTTTGGCTGTGTGTTGGCTCTCCGTTGCTGTGCGCGGGCTTTCTCTAGTTGCGTCAAGCAGGGGCTACTCTTTGTTGCGGTTCGCGGGCTCCTCATTGCGGTGTCTTCTCTTGTTGCAGAGCACGGGCTCTAGGCACACAGGCTCAGTAGTTGTGGCTCGTGGGCGCTAGCACGCAGGCTCAGTAGTTGTGGCTCACGGGCTTAGCTGCTCCGTGGCATGTGGGATCTTCCCGGACCAGGGCTCAAACCCATGTCCTCTGCATTGGCAGGTGAATTCTTAACCACTGTGCCACCAGGGAAGCCCCAATAAAGCATTCTCGATTGCTGAGTACAGGATACAAAGATTAGATGTTACTCCCGACCCCTCTTCTTCCTTCCCTCCCAGGAGCATGTAGTGCAGTAACAGTAGCATATGCACAAAGTGCTTTGTGATTGCAAAAGAGGAAGCGAACATTTTGGCTTCAGGAGGGTAGGGGTGGAATAAGAGAAGGCTTCACAAAAGAGGTGACATGATTGTGTCTTTACGGCTGAACAGGAGTTTGCTTCTCAGAGAATGGGTTGGGAAGGTGACAGTCCAAGAAGAAGAAATGGAATGTGATGGATGTTCCAGAAAGACTGAATCATCTAATGTGCTTGAAGGAGAGGGGCATGGGAGATGGCATTGGAAAATGCCCAAATTATCTGAACTACTACTCATGAAGAATTGTTCCTCTGTCCTTGCATGCCCCTGTGAAAAGCTGCTCAATACCTCCAGCAGAGTATTCCCACCCACCCCCAAAGCTCCTTTAGTTAGAATGTATTACTTTGTGTTGGTATTACATCTGCACTTTTGTAATGTAACATTATTCATTTAACTTCTGGATTCAAGTAGACTGCTAAAGTTGGTGATATTATTAAAACTGAGAAAAGTTTGCAACAACATTCCACTTTCAAGAGAAAATAGTTCATTCAGCTCTAGAGTTGGAAAATAAAAATACGGTGTCTTTGCCCAAAATAGAGGTCGAATCTAAACAGAAGTCAGACCCAAACTAGAAGTTTTAATCTGGAAGAAGCTCAATAGTTATTAAGCATGGCAGTACATGTAAAAATTCGTTCAATGGCTTATGATGATAATTTAAAATCCTTGAGGAGATGGCCAATCCTCTTACAACCACACAGAACACAGAAATGAAACAGAACATCTTAAATGCTCATGCATGCCTTCAGATAGGCTCATAATGTGTATATATGTGTGTATATATACATATATATATATTTAATGAAATATTAAAACATCATTTCTGCATGAATGAAACCAACAAGCCCTGTCCATAAGTCCCTAAAACCAGGATTGATAGATGGGGGTGATGAAAAATTGATGCTTCCTATTTGTGGCAGAATGTATTTTCCAAAGATGGCTGCACCAATATCCATCCTATTTTACATGCTCTTACAACGTGACATTGACACTCCTCTATTCAGAGGTGTGGGTTTCCCTTCCCTAGAACATGGATGAGACTGTGATTACAGAGTAAGTGATGCTATGTGACTTCTAAGGCTGAATCAGAAAAGAGGACATAGCTTCTGCTTGAATCTCTCTCTTGGGAATGTGTGTCCTTGGAATTCTGACACTATGCTGTAAGGAAGCCCAAAGTAGCCCATGCAGAGAGATCACATGGAAAGGCCTGTGTGGAGAGGAACCAAGGCCCCCCAGTCAACAGTCAACATCAACTCTCTGATATGAGAGTAAATGAGCCTTCAGATGATGCTAGCCTCCAGCCTCCGAGAATTCTACAACAACCTCAGACATCATAGGGCAGAGATAAACTGTCCCCATAGTGCCCTGTCTGTATTTATGACCCACAGAATTTGTGAGCACAATAAAAATGATTTCATCCATCAATGATAACTTTTGACAGTGACTAAGAGATCATAGGACCCCTAGGACTAAAAATGTGGAAAACCTTTAAGGTTCAACTTGATCTACATACCAGAAAGGACCTGAGGTTTGATGAAGTGGAGTCCAATGAGTCATCATGATGTAAGACAAGACTCCTTACCCACTCCCCAGACCTAAAGCTCCTTGAATGAAGGCAAGGCTACTTATTCTTGAAAAAGACCTGTGGCAGCACCTCAAGTAATGCCTACTAAAAATCTTCTCCTACACTTTCCCAAGAGAACATGCAAACATTTACAAGAGTAGCTGTGCAGTGGGGAAAGGGCAGCCATTTACAGTATTATTGGACACTGGCTCTGTGCTCTTCCTAATCCCTGGGGACACTAAGTATGACTGTGCTCGGAATGTGAGCTCATGGGGTCAGGGGAAAACAGAGTTTTGACCTAAGTTGATGTCACAATGGGTCCAGTGGGGCTTCCCCGGTGTCGCAGTGGTTAAGAATCCGCCTGCCAATGCAGGGGACACGGATTCAAGCCCTGGTCCAGGAAGATCTCACATGCCGCGGAGTAACTAAGCCTGTGAGCCACAACTACTGAGCCTGCGCTCCAGAGCCACGAGCCACAACTACTGAGCCTGTGTGCCACAACTACTGAAGCCCGGGCCTCTAGAGCCCGTGCTCCGCAACAAGAGAAGCCACTGCAGTGAGAAGCCTGTGCACCGCAACGAAGAGTAGCCCCCACTTGCTGCAACTAGTGAAAGCCCACACGCAGCAATAAAGTCCCAACGCAGCCAAAAATAAATAAATTAAATAAATAAATTTTTTTTAAAAAAAGGGTCCAGTGAGTCCATGAACTCTCCTGTGGTTGATATTCTAAATCTACAGATGCAGTATACATGCTTGGTCTGGTCGTACACTGGTTGTAATTTCTACCCTGACTTCCTTTACCCATGGAGATAGGCTATTATGGTGGATGACTGAAACCACCTCCTTCCTCCGCAAATAGTAAACCACTACTGCATCCCTAGGGAAGTCACAAAGATTACAGGAGTGGGGATTCCTACCACATTAATGTTTAACTTGCCTATTTGGCTCTTGAAGAAGACATACAAGTCTTGGAGAATGACTGTATCGTTAAATGAATCGGTGGTAACTACCTTCAGTTGCTGTTTCAGATACAGTCTCTTTATTGGAGCAATTAAACTTACCTCCAGAGCCTATTCTATGGTGACTGATCTGACAAATGCTATCTTCTCCATCCTTGACAGAGAGCACCAGAGAGAGTTTGTTTTTATCTGGCAGAGACGGTGTAGACTACTGTCTTACCCAGGTCTACCTCAACTCTCTCTGGACGTCATGCTCTAGTGTGCAGGGACCTTGACCCGTCGCCCTCCCACAGAACATCATACTGTCTGTACATTGAGGAGATCACGCTGCTCAGACATCAGGGAGTACAAACTGCCCTAGATTCCTTGGTAAAGTACAGATGTGCTAGAGGGTGGGAGTGGCACAGGGCATTTCTGGATATCCCCTTCAAAGTGAAAGGCAGATTGCTGTACCTTTCATTCTGTACAACTAAAAAAGAGGCACAATGCTTGATGGATCCTTTATACTTCGGAGGAAACACTTCCCCACATTTGGGATTGCTCCTCAGACCCCTTACGGAGTAACCCATTTACCTGCCAGCTTTCAGTGGCAGGCAGAGCAGGAGAACCCGCTCCAGACACTCCAGACTACAGAAAGCTCTCTTGATTGACTTCTGTGGCCCAGGGCCTCCAATGGTATCCAAGGTGTCTGTGCCAGACTGGAGGGATAGATGGAGCCTGTAGAGAGCTCTGATGGCATAAATCAAACTCATGCTTCCTTTGACAAATCACTATCCTCCTTTTGAGAAACCCTTGGTTTGTTACCGAATGCCTGAACATGCGACACCCAGTCACCATGTTATCCATTGTATACTGGGCTATCTGACCCACTGAGACATATAGGTGGGGTTTTCAGGGCTAAAGCAGGTCCTGCAGGCAAATAAGAGTCACAAGAAAATGGCTCGCATTCCCAACGCACCTTCTCTTTCGTACTGCAGCTTTCCCCAACTTGTCTTAATGTGCAGTTGTTAATGTGGGCTTGTTTTTCTCGTACCAAGACACACATACCTCCAGGAGTACTCTGCAGTGTGCTAGGGAGTACCTGAAGCCTATGACCAGTTTTGATGGATGAAAAAATTTGAGCTCAGTTTGAGCATATCTTTGAGCAGAACTCCTGATTGTTTATTTCTCTTGAAAGGCATGACGTTGGAGGTATAGACCTACACTGATTTACGGGCACTAGATAACAAATAATAAATTGCACTTTGAGTAAACAGATTAGAGTATGTTAAAGAAACAGAACTCTGAACAATACATAAGATCCAAAAGGTATACTTCCCATGCACCCTTTCTCAGAAAGCTACTTGAGGATGCACTCCACCAAAGCAAAGGTATAAAGAAGAAGGCATGGGGTCAAGGAAACAGAGTACCTAACAGAGGAGAGACAGGGCAGGCCTAAGGTGCAACCAGTTCGGTTTGCGGCAGTAGGCTAAAGGAGTTCAGAAAAGTTATGCCAGGTAAGTTTCTTTAAAAGAGAAAAAAGTAGAATGAAACAGTTACGTATAATGAATAAGTATATGAAAAACAGTGTGCAAAGGAGTTTTACAATTCTGTGGGAGAATTTTGTTAAAGTAAGAGAAAGGTATACAAGGAAGTAAGAAAATATTATAAGAGGATGATTATCAGCTCAAAGAACATAAAAAGTTGCAATAAAAACGAACAATACGGGCTTTCATGGTGGCGCAGTGGTTGAGAGTCTGCCTGCCGATCCAGGGGACATGGGTTTGTACCCCGGTCCAGGAAGATCCCACATACCGCGGAGCGGCTGGGCCCGTGAGCCATGGCCGCTGAGCCTGCACGTCCGGAGCCTGTGCTCCGCAAGGGGAGAGGCCACAGCAGTGAGAGGCCCGCGTACCGCAAAAAAACAAACAAAAAAAACCCCGAACAATACATAGTAAAAATAAGTTAAGCACCCAATGCTAATTTAGCCAAAAATTATGATATTTAAAGGATGAAGGGGGGAAAATGAGATGGAATGGGATGGATTCAATCACAGGCAGGCAATTGTGTCTAAAATATATGTATCAAACTGACACAGCAGTGTAACGCAACTATACTCCAATAAAAACAAAAATCATAAAAATAAAATATATACATCACAGAGCTTACTGTTTAGAAACATGGTGGTAAATACTAGGAAAAACAGAAAACAAAAATAGTTAAATACAGTTGTTTCTGGATGCCAAAAGGGATTGGGACAGAGGAGTCCCAATAGTAGTTCTATTGAGAACTTTCTCCATTTCCTCTATGGTAATTCGTCTATTTTTTTTTTTAATCACTATTAGATTGTTTTAGTTTCGAAGTTTGTATTATCCTAGAGAATTACCATATCGTCCTATGGTTTCAAATTTACTGGCATTGTATTTGATCAAAGTATTCACTTGAAATTATTTTAACTTTTCCTATATTTACAGTTATTCCCTCATTCTTGTTTCTAATTTTGTGTTTTTGGAGAGCATTTCTTTGGTAACTAAACTTGCTGAGTATTCATATCTGAACTTATCTTTCTGAAAAAATATTCTGCATTCCCTGAACATGCTCAATAAATCTCCAGTGGGAATTTATTTTTTAAATTTTTTGCCATGCTGCTTGCGTTGTGGGATCTCAATCTCAGCTCCCTGACCAGGGATTGAACCGGGGCCATGGCAGCGAAAGTCCAGAATCCTAACCACTAGGCAACCAGGGAACTCCCTCCAATGGAAATTTTGAAGCTCTGCAAAATTTTAATGCCATAAATTTGTGTTGTTAGTTTTCCACCTAGCGGCTCTGCAAAGTCAAATAAGTATCTGTTGAAAAACACTGAAGGGCAAGGTGCTTGACATCAACCAGAAGAAAACAGACATTCAGTACTTCACATGGGCACGGGAGAAAGAAAGCCCAATGGATGGAGGAGGTGGATGTCACCTCAGAACTAAGCAGTAAATGCATGCACATGCTCACACACACACACACACACACACACACACACACACACACACACACCCAGTACTGTGTAAAGCCCTCCAACAACTACACAGAAAGTAAGCTCCAACCCAGCAGGGATTTCTTTTACCACTGCATCCCCAGAACCTAGAATAGTGTACCTGCTACATGCAGGTCCTCCATAAACATCTGTTGAATTAATGATTCTACAGATATTTTAAAATAATGCAACCTGTAGAAGATTTGTACAAGTAGATATTTTCCTACCAGCTATGAAGATTAAGGAATGGAGAGTTGGAAATATTGAGATACCAGAAACTAAGCTGTTGTCTCAATATTACAAAGTTTGTGACAAAGTCCCTAAACTCTTTCCTTGCCCGTGAAATTTTCCCTACTTGATGCCTCAGTAATTATTTAAAAATGCAAATGCCAAGGTTTATTTATTCCACAGGTATTAATCAATTATACCTTCTTGGATCATATTTATCCATATATTATCTATAACCTGTATTATCAATAATCCTCAGTCTGTGAAGAAACTGAGGATCAAGAGGTTGAGTGATTGGGGGCTTACCTGGTGGCGCAGTGGTTGGGAATCTGCCTGCCAATGCAGGGGACACGGGTTCGAGCCCTGGTCCAGGAAGATCCCACATGCCGCAGAGCAACTAAGCCCGTGAGCCACAACTACTGAGCCCACGTGCCACAACTACTGAAGCCCGTGAGCCTAGAGCCCGTGCTCCACAACAAGAGAAGCCACCACGATGAGAAGCCCGTGCACCACAAAGAAGAGTAGCCCCTGCTCGGCGCAACTAGAGAAAGCCCGCTCGCAGCAACGAAGACCCAACGCAGCCAAAAATAAAATAAATAAATCTTTTAAAAAAAGAAAAAGAAAAAGAAAATTGAGAGATTGTTTAAGAAAAAAGGTTGAGTGACCGGCCCAGAGGTGCACACCTAGATTCAGGTGTAGGTACCTCGATTTCAACACTGCAGCCTTTCCCACTCTACCAGGCAGCTTCTAAAGGTCTGCTATGTGTGCACCTCTGCCATGAACACAATTAGTGAAACCTAAGGTGGTGCCTGGAACACGAACCATAGAAGAGGCTTTCCATTCCTTCAGTACTGTGGCAACGTAAACTGGTATGGGTGAGGCAGGTATACAAGTACAACACACTGTGGTTTTCTCAAGTCGGTACCTTCATCTCCAACACATTGATCCTCTCAGCTGTATTCTCTAGTCGTGCCCTGTGTGCTCCACAGAGCATTTATTTTAAAGTAACATTTCTGGGATTTCTCTCATTACAGAAATAATGTTTTACCAGCTATCTGGGCATCCCTTAGCTCCAGTCAAATTGACACAGAAAATTAACCATCACACCTAGTCTTATACAGAAGAGATGATCATTTATTGCTAAGACAGCTTCACATAATAAGTTTTGAATTATTGCTCTACCATGGTGCAAATATTCTCCCAAATTTGTCATTTTTCTTTCAATTTTAATGTTTTTTAAAAAATATAAGTTTTTTCTTACTATGTCATTAAATAAATGAGTGTATTCTTTTATGATTTTTGCTCTTGTTAGCCTTAGAAAGGCTTTGCCCACTGCCCAAATTATGTAAATATTCATCTATATTTTTAGTACTTTCATAGTTTATTTTTGTACATTCAAAATGTGTTCCATCAAAATTATAATTTTATTTTAACTAAAAATTTTCTAAATAATTTTTGAGTACTTTGCAAATAAATTTTATTTGGAAAATTAATATTTTAAAGTACATATTTTTCCAAATAGTAGGGAAGTTTTAACCTCTTTACAAGTTATTTGAAATGCCAAATTTGCAAAGTAAATCTCCCATCAACATTATTTTTTGGTAAGAGCTTTACTGAAATATAACTGACATGCCATTCAATTCACCCCTTTAAAGGGTATAATTCAATGTTTTTAAGTGGATTCACAGAGGTGTCCCACCGCCATAATCAATTTTAGAATGTTTTTATCACCCCAAGAAAACACCAGATACGTACCCTTTAGCTATCATTCCCAATCATCCTATAGATTTCCCTACTCTAGACATTTCATGTAAATGGAATTGTATAATATGTGATCTTTTGTGGCTGACTTCTCACACTTGGCACGTTTTCAATCATGTTGTAGCATGTATCAACACTTCATTCCTTCTTATAGCCAAATAAAATTCCTTGCATGGATATAGCACATTTTGTTTGTCCATTTGTCAGTTGATGAACGTTTGATTTATTTCCACATTTTGGCTGTTATAAATAATGCTACTACAAATAGTCACGTACAAGTTTTTGTGTGGACATGTGTTTTCATTTCTTTTGGGTATATACCTAGGAATGGAGTTGCTGGGTCATATGTAATTCTGTTTAACTTTTTGAGGAACAGTCAACTGTTTTCCAAAGCAGCTGCAAATCTTTTACATTCTTACCAACAATGTATGAGGATTCTAATTTCTCCACACCCTCACCAAAACTTGTTATTGTCTTTTATTTTTTAATAGTCTTCTAGTGGGTTGAAAGTGGTATCTTATTGTGATTTTTTTTTTTTTTTTTGCGGTACGCGGGCCTCTCACTGTTGTGGCCTCTTCCATTGCGGAGCACAGGCTCCGGCAGCATGTGGGATCTTCCCGGACCGGGGCACGAACCCGTGTCCCCTGCATCGGCAGGCAGACTCTCAACCACTGTGCCACCAGGGAAGCCCTCTTATTGTGGTTTTGATTTGCATTTCCCTAATGACTAATGATGTTGAACAAATTTTCATGTGCTTGTTGGCCATTTGTATACCTTCTTTGGAAAAATATCTGTTCCCAACTTTTGCCTATTTATAAATTGGGTTATTTGTCTTTTTGTTATTATTGTTATTGAGTTGTAAAGGTTCTTTATATATCCTGGATATTCAACCCTTATCAGATGTGCAAATATTTCCTCTCATTCTGTGTTTGTCTTTTCACTTTCTTGATGGTATTCTTCAAAGCACAAACATTTTAAAATTTTGATTATGTCCAATTACCTATTTTTCCTTTGATTACTTATGCTTTTTGTGTCATGTTAAGAAACTGTGCCTAATTCAAAGGTATAAAGATGTACACCTATGCTCTCTTCTAAGAGCTTTATAGTTTTAGCTCTTATATTTAGGTCTCTCATCAATTTGAATTAATTTTTGTATATGGTGTGAAGTAGAAGTCCAACTTCACTCCTTTGCATGTGTATAAACAGTTGTTCTAGCACCACTGGTTAAAATAACTATTTTTTTCTGTTGAATGCTCTTGACACCCTTGTCAAAATCAATTACTTATAAATGTATACATTTATTTCTGGACTCTCAACTCTATTCCATAGATTTGGAATCTATTCCTTATGCCAGTACCACACAGTCCTGGTTACTATAGCTTTCTAGTAAGTTTTAAAATTGGAAAGTGTGAGTCTTCCAATTTTGTTCTCCTTTTTCAAGATTGTTTTGGTTATCCTGGGTCCCTTGTACTTTCATCTGAATTTCAGGATTAGCTGGTCAACTTCTGACAAAGAAAATCCAGCTGAGTTTTTGATAGGAATTGTAATGAATCTATAGATCAATTTGGGGAGTGTTGCCATCATATTACAATATTCAGTCTTCCAATCTATGAACAAAGGTTATCTTTAATTAGTTTTTCTTTAATTTCTTTCAATAGTGTTTTGTAGTTTTCAGGGTACAAGTCTTACATTCTTTTGTTAAATTTGTCAAATGTATTCGTAAGTATTTGATTATTTTGATGCTACTGTAAATAGAATTGTGTTCTTAATTTTACTTTTGGATTGTTCATTGCTAGTGTACAAAAATATAATTGATTTTTGTATATTGACTTTGTATCCTGCAATCTTGCTGAATTTACTAGGTCCAATAGCTTTTTTTTTTTTTTTTAGGGGATTCTCCAGGAGTTTCTATATACAAGATCATGTGATTTGTGAATAGAGATACTTTTATTTCTTCCTTTCCAATCTGGCTGTCTTTTGTTTCTTTTTCTTGCCTAATTGTCCTGACTAAAACCTACAGTACAATATCGAACGTGAGTGGCAGGAGTGGACATCCTTGTCTTGTTCCTGATCTTAGGGGAAAACTTTCAGTCTCTCATCATTAAGTATGATATTGGTTGTGGGTTTTTCATAGTTTCCCTTTATCAGGTTGACAAAGTTCCCTTCTATCCCTAGTTTGTTGATTTTTTAAGTCAAGGAAGGATTTTGTCAAACGTTTTTCCTGTATATACATGCATGTGATTTTTGTCATTTATTCTATTAATATGTTGTATTACATTGATTTTATTATGTTTAACCAACCTTGCATTCCTAAAATAAATCCCACTTGACCACGGTGCAAAATCATAAACTCTTCTGCCAAAAAAAGAAGAAGAGGTAATACATCCCAGCTCATTCTGTTATTATGATACCAAAAGCAGACAAAGATATCACAAGAACTACACAACAATATACCTTATGAATATAGATGCAAAAATCTTCAACAAAATGCTGTTAAACTAAATCTTGGAACATATAAAAAGGATTATATACCATGACCAAGCTGGAGGAATTGGGAGTGCATAGTAATGTGCATGAGATTTCTTTTGGGAGGAATGGAAATATTCTGGAATTAGCAATGATGGTTGCACAACTCTGTGAATATACCAAAAACCTGTACACGTTAAAAGGGCAAATATTACAATCTTTGAAATATATATATATATTTTAAAGGAAGCTGCCTGCGTTTTATTTTTCTTTTTCACTCTTCTCACTGCCTAAAAGGCAGATGTGATGAAGTTAGGAAAACCATGTTAAGGGACAGTTAGAGCAACAAGACAGTAAGAAACTGGGTGTTTGAATGACCTTCCAGATCAGAATGGCACAGCCCCACAGACTGCTTACAAGCTCATACATTTACAAAAGAAAAAAACCTAGTAGTTCCTTTGTTTAGGTTACTGTTACGAGGTTCCTATTAAAGTAGCCCACACTTTGCTGTACAGCAGAAATTAACACAACATTGTAAATCAACTATACTCCAATAAAAATTAATTTAAAAAAATAGCAGATTGCCATCAGCCTGCGCCAGCCAGCTCCGTTATGGTGACTCGCAGCCCCAGCGCTGTGATTAGTGATGATGCACCAGGTTATGACCTAGATTTATGTTGTAGACCTAATCATTATGCTGAGGCTTTCGAAAAGGTGTTTATTCCTCATGGACTAATTATGGACTGGACCGAACGGCTGGCTCAAGATGTGATGAAGGAGATGGAAGGCTATCACATCGTGGCCCTCTGTGTGCTCAAGGGGGGACTATAAATTCTTTGCTGATCTGCTGGATTACATCAAAGCACTGAAACAGAAATAGTGATAGATCTATACCTATGACTGTAGATTTTATCTTTATGTAGATAAAGATTTATGTAGATAAAATGTAGATTTTATCTTTATGTCACCTGTCAACAGGTGACATAAAAGTAATTGGTGGAGATGATCTCTCAACCTTAACTGGAAAGAATGTCTTGATTGTTGAAGATATAATTGACACTAAACAATGCAAACCTTGCTTTCCTTGGTCAAGCAGCATAATCCAAAGATGGTCAAGGTTGCAAGCTTGCTGGTGAAAAGGATCCCTCGAAGTGTTGGATATAGACCAGACTTTGTTAGACTTGAAATTCCAGACAAGTTTGTTGTAGGATATGCCCTTGACTATAATGAATACTTCAGGGATTTGAATCATGTTTGTGTCATTAGCAAAACTGGAAAAGCAAAATACAAAGCTGAAGATGAGAGTTCAAGTTGAGTTTGGAAACATCTGGAATCCCATTGAATTCACCAGGAAAATTATCAAATGTTCTAGTTCTGTGGCCAGCTGCTTAGTAGAGCTTATTGAATGTATCTTCTAAGAATTTTATCTGTTTTGTACTTTAGAAAAGTCAGTTGCTTCATTCTGAAACTCTTTATTTGCACTATGAACCTACAGACTATCAGTTCCCTTTGGGTGGATTGTTTGACTTGTGAATGAAAAATCTCTTAAACCACACCACTATTGAATGAAAATATTGAAATTGTATCTGTAAGAAACATTTAAAGAGAAGAATAGTTTTTTTTTTTTTTTTTGCGGTACGCGGGCCTCTCACCGCTGCGGCCTCTCCCGTTGCGGAGCACAGGCTCCAGACGCGCAGGCTCAGCGGCCATGGCTCACGGGCCCAGCCGCTCCGCGGCACGTGGGATCCTCCCGGACCGGGCCACGAACCCGCGTCCCCTGCATCGGCAGGCGGACTCTCAACCACTGCGCCACCAGGGAAGTCCAAGAAGAATAGTTTTTTAATTGGTATGTTAATTTTTATATATTCAGGAAAGAACAGAAGTGATTGAATATTGTTAATTATACCACTGTGTGTTTAGAAAAGTAAGAAGCAGTCAGTTTCATATCAGTGGCAGTATTTAGAGGTATCGTTATGTCAGATAAACCATATGTCCTGGAATTATTTTAGTAGGTTTCAGTAGTATTAACTGTATTTTCCCACTTGTTCAGATTATTTCTGGTAAAACTCTGTCAACAGTTCCTTTTAAATACAGGTCAATAAGTTCTAAAAACCTACCACTTTTTGAAGTCTTCAATGTAAAAATCCTTAAAATAAAGGCTGTCTCTTTAAAAGAAAAATAAATAAAGTACCCAATATCCGAATAAATTCAATTAGATTGTTTCTACTTTTTCACTACTACAAACAGTTCTGCAATGAAAATCCTCATATATACTTCCTTGAATACATGTTATAGTTTTATTAGGGTAAACTCCTTGAAGTGAAATTGTTGTCACTTCACTTGATTGTCACAGTGGTTGTCAGGTATGCACAACTTCAGTTACACATACTATTGATATGTTTGATTATTTTTCTGAGTGGTTGAACCAATTTTCCAGCAATCAGTAGGATTTAACATTTTCTCAAAACCTCACCAACACCTGGTCTTATGAAACATTAAGTTTTGCCAATCTGATGGGTGTGAAATGGTATTCCATTATTGTTGTCATTTGAATTTCCCTGAGATTATTGGAATACAGCATTGTCTCACATTTATTGACCATTTGAGTTTTTTCATGAATTGACTGTACATAACCTTCACTGATTTTCCCATTATGTCATATGTCATTTTCTTAATGATTTGTAGACATTTTCATAAATGCTGGATAGTCCTTTGCTGATTACTTGTTTTACCATTATCTTCTACTAGTCTGTGGTTTACATTTTTACTTTGTTTACAATAATTTTAGTCATATGGAAATTATCGTTTTAACATGTTCAAATGTATCAATCTTTTCCTTTTATGATTTGTTCTTTAAGCCTTATTTGAGAAAATATTTCTTAGGCCTATGTCATAAAGATATTTTCCTATTCCAACTGCTCGAAGTTTTATAGTTTTCTTTTCACATTTAGGTTTTATTCCATTTGGAATTTGTTGTTATGGGTGTGAAGTATGTATCACATTTTTTTTTTTTTTTTTTTGGCAGTACGCGGGCCTCTCACTGTTGTGGCCTCTCCTGTTGCGGAGCACAGGCTCCGGACGCACAGGCTCAGCAGCCATGGCTCACGGGCCCAGCCGTTCCGCGGCATGTGGGATCCTCCCGGACCGGGGCACGAACTCATGTCCCCTGCATCGGCAGGCGGACTCTCAACCACTGCGCCACCAGGGAAGCCCCATGTATCACATTTTATTTCTTTTTTACGTAGAGCTAATTGCTCAAGCACCATTTATTCATAAGGTCACTCTTTCCCTAATGAATTTCCCACATCTTCTATGTCTCTCAGTAAAATTTAATCATTTCTAGCTTAATTTCACTGAGGATATAATCTTTATTATTTCACTGCTATGAAATTTGTGAAGGCTTTCTTTATGGCCCAGAATGTGATCAGTTTGGGGAAATGTTATGCGGGCACTTGAAATGATGTACACTCTACTGCTACTGGATATACTATTTTATATATGTCAGTTGGGTCAGTTGTTAAACATGTTATTCAAATCTGCTGGATGTGCATTGATATTGCTTTTGTCTGATTGTTTATCAGTTACAAACAGAGGTGTGTTAAAAATCTCTCGTCATGATAGACTTGTATATTTCTCCCTTGAGATATTTCTACATATTTCTGCTTTAATTTTTTTGTTTTTATGTATTTCAAGGTTATATTTTTAGGTACCTCCCAATATACAATTGTTATATTTTGTTGAATTAACTTTTATAATTATGAAATGTCCCTTTTTATCTCTAGTAACATTTTTTTGCTTCAAAGTCTACTGTATTTCATATAATACAAGTACTCCAGCTTTTCTTTCTTCATTTTTTTGGGGGGTTGAGGTTGTATGTTTTCCAGTCTATGATCTCTACCTTTTAATTGGAAGAATTAGTCCATTTATATTTAATATAATTATAAATTTGGGTTTAAATCTACTATCTTTTTTTTTTAATTTATTCTACCTGTCTACATTCTTTTTACTTTGTTTTACTGCATTTTTTAAAAATGGCTTGCTTTATATTATTTCATTTTCCCCACTTATTAGCTTGGTAGTTATATACTTTTTTACTGTATAAATTCTTGAATTCAACACAGAACCACTAAATCAGAAATTAGGGTGAAATTTCTGATTCAATGGGTCTAGGATGGGACTTGAGAATGTGCATTTCTAACAAGTTCACAGATGATGCTGATGCTTCTCATCCATGGCTCACACTTTGAGAACCATTGGTTTGGAGGAAGAAATTGACTAGATATAAGGAAATTAGTAAAGAGATACTATAATAATCAAAGCAAATGATAATATCTTTGACCAGGATAGTGGCAGTGAAAATTGATAATGTATTAATACCAGAGAATAATGATACTATTGATAGAAACAAAAGATTCCAGAATAGAAGCTGGTGTTAGAGAGATAAAGATGATTTTCTTTTGCCATTTTTCTCCTTGTAACAGAGGAAACAGAGGTAATTATAATCAGAATAGATCTTACTCTCACTAAGCAGTATTATTGTCTGGTTTTCCATTCTTAAGAACTATCTTAAAGTTGTGTCGATAAAGACAATTGTATAAATATATTTATTACACAGGAAAAACTGGATTAAACTCCTAGGATTTAGAATGTAATTTTCTAGGATTTAATTTCTGCTAATGAGATATAACATCAATATATGCTGCTGCAATATTGTTAGATTACAACTAGTAAATTGGACATTGGATAAGGTTTCAAAGTCCATTTGGTCTACTGCATCAGTTAGATGAATGGCACAGAAGAATTTAGATGAATGGATATTTCTTCACATGTGCTTCGGTATACAGAGAACTTCTAGTGACCCAATCTGCTGGACTCTGCTACTCAACCAAGCAAATACATGAAACAAGTTTGTCTGATTAGTTTATTTACAAAAATGATCATAAATTTAAATAATTTAATAAGCACATAGTTCCCTCCACCTTTTCTTTTGGCCATGCCACATGGCTTGTGGGATCTTAGTTCCCCGACCAGGGACTGAACCTGTGCCTCCTGCAGTGGAAGCACCAAGTCCTAACCACTGGACCACCAGGGAATTCCAGTTTTCAATTTTATAAGTGTTTATTTTAAAAGAAAAGAGGGTATTACTAAAACTCAAAAGTACAAATTTTTACACATTGATTTATGTGACCTAGAGAATACCAAAGGCACAGCATGAGGAATAGTAAGAAACATATGTAATATTAAAAACCATTCTGTTCAGTATTTTACTGCGAATATTTATGATAATTGTAATATAAATGTACTGTTTATCTAGGAACTCAATATGAAATTCTGCTAAAGATGGGAAAAAAAAATTTAAACCCAAGGTAAATAAAACTTGACATCTTCATTTATAAATGAGTAGCAAAAACATTTTAGATAAACAAAATTGACAACTTGTAAAAATCTTTATAATTCTGAGGCAAGTGTGTGATAAAATATATGCATTTTTCCTCCAAACTTTGACTGAAATATATTGTAACATCACAAATCTCTCTTATAAAAGTAAAAAGTTTCTGATTAGAGTTTGAGATACATAATTTTGGGAGTTGTTACAAATAATTGGGAACTTCATAAAGGCATCCACAAATGGATGTCAGGGAAGGATTATGATAAGTAATCTCAGACAGGAAAATCCTAGCAGCCTGCAGATTAGATTGTTTCTAAAGAGCCATAATATAAGTGGATATTATCTGACCAAGTTTTCAAATATCTTATCATATTAGTCACCTACTCAAAAGCCTTCCTTGACTTCTGTATTAGCTTCCTATTGCTGTTAGAGCATAAATGTAGTGGCTCAAAACAACACAAATGTATTATCTTACAATTCTGAAGGTCAGAATTCTAAAATGGGTCTCACTGAACTAACATCAAGACACCAGCTGGGCTATATTCCTTTCTGAAGGCTCTAAGAAAGAATCCATTTTCTTGCCTTTTCTCACTCCCTTGGAAAAGGGGACTGCCTGCATTCTTTGGCTTGTGTCCTCCTTCTGTATTCAAAGCTGGCAACAGTCAGTTGAGTCTTCTTCAAATTGCATCCCTCTGACCTACTCCTCCACATTTAAGGACCCTTGTGATTATACTTGGCCCACCAGGATATCTCCCTATTTTAAGGTCAGCTGATTAGCAAACTTCACTCATCTGCAAACTTAATTCCTCTCTGCTGTGTAACATAAGATATTCATAGGTTCTGGGGGTTAGGGTGTGGACATCCTTGGTAGGGGGCATTACTCTTCCTACCATGGCTTCCCAATGTCCACCAAACCCATCCTATCTGTCAAGGACCTTTGCATTACTGGCCCCAACTTACTCTCCTGTCTTACCCCCAGGGCTCTGATCTTTGTGCCCTGGGTTCCAGCCTGATCTCTATTCCAGTCCTAGAACCTGGAAACACACACACACACACAGCACAAAGTGGCACTTAATAAATATTTGTTAAATGAATGAACTCATCTTTGTATGTCCTCCTGTTTTTTGCCCAGTTCTCTGATCATAATAGATGCTGAAGAAGTATTTGTGGAATTAAATTTTATATACATCCCCAGTATTACTTCATATCATCATCAGAGGAAAAACAACCATAGTAAGCCACTTTTTCATGGAGAAATAAAGACTATAGACAAGCTGTCACAATTCAGATGAGCCTTTCATTACTTAGTTTTGATGTGATGGACCTCTCTAGAGCACAAAGTATTGCACATTTAATTCAAGGATGGAGTTCATAAATGAACCCCAGCAGACCACACCATCTACACAGGAAGTGGTGTGTGTGCTGGGGGGAGAGGCACTCTAGTATGGATGTGTAGGATACCAAGAAGGTAACTAAGCCACAATTCCCTGTAGTTCATTACATCCAATTTCAGGGTATATACTTAAAGCCTGAAGCTCTTCTAGTTCTTGCCTAAGTTTTTATTCTCTTGAATGCGTTTCTCTTACTTTTACAGTAGTACTGGTTTCTTAGAAATAGACGTTTGTCCTCTCTTTCTAGGTTTTTCATATCAGAGAAAGAAAAAAACTCAAAAATAAAACATATTGCCTCTAATCACCTGCTCTCACTTGTTCCATATACAAGAGGCTGGTTTTAAAAATTCATCTTTTCTTTGCAATCCAATGTAATCAACGAGGCAAAAGCAAATGTTTGGAACTGCACAAGCTCATTTCATTTACATTAGACCAATTTTAAATGTTTGGAACTGCGTAAGTTCGTTTCATTTACATTAAACTAATTTTAAATGATTCTCTTCTTTTCCTTCAGAATTTGAGTCCCCCCTTTCAAACCAGCTCCCTAGATTCAGTAGCATCAGTAACATCTTTTAACCCAAACACACAAATATTAATCACAATGAACCCTTTCAGTTCTTATTTTACTTTTCTTGCACAACAGATGAGGACATTTTCTAAGCCAGTGTTTATTTTTACTCTGTCTACAGACTAGAATTACTTGTAGAACTTTTTAAAAAACATCAATGCCCAGGACCCACCCAAGACCAAGTCTGAATCTGTGAAGGCTGGACCCAGGCATCAGAATTTCTTTTTATCTTTTTTTTGTTTTTTTGGCTGTGCCACGCAGCTTGCGGAATCTTAGTTCCCTGACCAGGGATTGAACCGGGCCCTCGGCAGTGAAAGCATGGAGTCCTAACCACTGGATTGCCAGGGAACTCCCCAGAATTTATTTATTTATTATTTATTTATTTATTTATTTTTGCGGTACGCGGGTCTCTCACTGTTGTGGCCTCTCCCGTTGCGGAGCACAGGCTCCGGACGCACAGGCTCAGCGGCCATGGCTCACGGGCCCAGCCGCTCCGCGGCATGTGGAATCTTCCCGGACCTGGGCACGAACCCATGTCCCCTGCATCGGCAGGCGGACTCTCAACTACTGCGCCACCTGGGATGCCCCCCCAGAATTTCTTTTTAAAGTTCCCCCAGTGATTCTAATGTATGGCCATGGATGAGAACCAAACCTCTTAGCACACACACCTGCTAGTCACAAAGAGATAAGGCAGTGATGAGAACAGTAGCCAGAGGAAGCTGACCCCAAATTTAGATTTTGCTACGGTCAATTCAAAGAGCAGATCCTTGCCCTGTGGATAATTAGGACTTGACTGGATAATTAGGATAACTGACTTGAGTACTATATTACATGGCTGAATACAGTGATTGCTTTAGAAACAAGGATATGACTCAAAACATAAGCTGAATAGGACTTAAAGATATTTTAAAGAAATTATTAGTCAAAGGTCAAATTTATTCACACTGTCTTCTTTAGTAGTCTATGGCTTAAGATGTTAGATATGTGCAATACTCTTTCCCCTTCCCTGCTTTTTACTGTATCTAATGCAGCAAACTCAAGGGAGGGGAGAAAGTCCTTGTTCTCTTTTTCTAAAAAGAGATTTGCCAAATGGCTTCTTGTGGTAGTGGGCCATGAAGAAGAGAAAGTTGAAGGTGATTAGGATCCATGACACTGTAGGGAATCTAGACATTCTACAAAGAGAATGGGTGGGGCACCCAGGCCTTCAATAAAAAGGTAAGGTCTGGGTAGCCGAGATGCAACAGCAACGGGCCGTGGGTATTGCCTAATTGCAAAGGCACCGTGGAAACATTCTGCTTACATACTGGACTCTGGCACAATATTTTGGTTGAGTTGAATTTCTCCATCACTAATTGCTTACAAGAATTCCCAAATTGAGCACTTCATTGCTCAAAAGTCAAAAAGTGACTGCAAAAGAACATGCTTATGTTCTATAAATGGTACGATGCAATCATAATTTGGATAAAGAGACATATACTGCTTTGGCCGAGGAAACCTTGACTAAATTGAATGGGATGTTGTTCATCATTTCCTGTAACATTAACATATCTTTCTGCAGTTCTGTCATTTCTTGTATACTTTACTTTATAAAATCTTATTTTGTTCAGATACTTCTTCAAAACCATTGTTGCCAGGATCCAAACTGGCACTGGAAGAAAACTGATTATTTGCAACAAAAAGAGAGAAATATCAAATCCTAGGATTACATATAAAGCATTACCACTCCTTCCAAGTGATTTAAGAATCTATGTCCTAAATCCCAATTTATTTTTTTTGTCAGATCCTTCAAAATTACCTGGAAATTGTGAAACAGCCTTTATGTAGTAAATTCTACCTTCTCAATGTCTTGATTAGATATTAGCCACTGACTGAAAAACATGTATGTAATTTATTAGTGCCTGAACCACAATCTTAAACTAATTAGCAATGTTTCACCAATTATAACAACACCTTTTAAATGATGAACTACCATATAATTTCTAAATCACTATTTCTTTTTGACACCTTTCTTTCATATTAATGATTTAATCCTGAAAAAAGTGATATTTCTAAAACCCTGCAATTTGTTTTGAAATTCCTGAGCGTTGAGCAGATTAATTTACAACATTTGTCTTTGAAACATTATTGCTTCTTCAAGACTTTGAACATTATACTCTATCTAAATTCTGTACTTCTATATTTACTGCTTATATATTATCTTCATTTTTAAGGTCCTCTTCCTTTGTCAGCAAGAGCATCTTTTTTAAGAGAAGCCATATATTTTTCTTTAAAGGAATTCCCTTTTTAAAATTTCCCCAATTCAAGATTTTACTGTTTAGGAGACAAGAACAAGAGGTTTACTGTAGAGAAATGATAAGCTTATTTTAAATACTTGTAAACTATTGAGATAGAATTCTTTTTTTGGATTGATATAATTATATCCTGTCACACTTAAAGTTGTTCCTGTGTACACAAGACTCATTCCCTTATGGACAGCTTTCTTGCTTGATCTTCAAGCACTGCTCTCACAAAGAGGGAAAATGCCGGTAACTTTAAAGAAGATACACATCTTTACTTTGATAGTTAAGCAACAAGAAGAGCAAAAAAGGCCAAGAGAAGAAAGAAAAAACGAAAGAAAAGCCTTCTTGCAAAATCAGGTGCACTACAAAGCTCAATTAGTTCACAGACTGAGGACACTGCTTTTTATAAGTTTTTTTCTCCACTGGGAACAGTTTTCTGAGCGTCCCTCTCTCTGCTCTCCATCCCTCGAGTCTTAACCAGGTTTTTTCGTTTTTGCTTGTGAGAACTAAAAAAGTTGCAAAGGAAGGAATATTCGGTACATTTCACGGACGGTTTTCTATTTTCAGAAAGTTTTACCGTTTCCCAGGTGGCTCCCAATTGTTTCTAGGCACACAGAGCCTAGGAGTCACCAGGCTGCCTCTAGACCCTTCTGACAATCTATTTCATGAAAACTAGGAGTCCGCCGTAGCCGCCCAAAATGGATCTACGCAGAATCTCGCGTTTGATTCCACGTCGTTTGTCGACCCACGAAAGTTCATCTTTGGATCACAAGTTAAAAACGTCTGTCAAGAGTTAAAAGGCAAGGAAACCTCTAACACTTTTCAAGGGGCTAAAAGACTCCCTGCATCTCCCAAGACGAGTTCTGGACGCGGCCAGTGGGAGCTCGGACCTTGACCATGCGCCGGAGTAGGTGTATCCCCGCGACGCACTGGCTTTAACCGGAGGAAAAGTTAACTTTCGGCTCCTTGCATTTCTCCAAAGTCAACCCTCTAGGGCCCTAACCTAAGCTGGGCCAAGGCCTCAAAATCTGGGACCAGGCAAGACAGGTGTGTAAAGAAAGCCTCCGGGCACCACGCACGGGTCGCCGTGCACAAACCCGCCTGAAGGACCGGGGGCCCGGGGCTCCCCGATGTATTTACTCCTGGTTTGAGTATAGCCTGCGAAGCCTCGTCGCCTCCTGGTAATGCGAGCATACTCCGAGCCACCCCGCGAAGGGTCTAACACTGATGCTCCCCCCAAACCTCAAGATCTCCGCAGGAGCGAGGCATCCCTCACGGGGCGTCCTTACCTTGGGGTTGGTCAGGAGCTGGTGCTCGTCGCTGTGCAGTAGAGCCCTGGAGTTGGACTCGGAGTTGTTCACGTAGACCTGGACGCAGGGGTACTGCGAGGTGCCCCTGCAATCGGCGCCACAGGTGAAGGTGCACTCGAACACCTCGCCGATCTGCTGCACCGACAGCACCGTGCAGTTGGCCGCCGTGGCTTGCAGATCCTGCAGCGCGGGACTGAGCCAGCAGAAACCGAAGATAAAGAGCGACACGACGCCGGAGATGATGAGAAACAAGCCGAGCCGGATGCTCTTGTCCTCGGCTTCCGTGTACTCGTAAGCCACCCGGAGCTTCGCCATCGCCCCCCACTCCCGGCGGCAGGCACGCTCCCCCCGCCCCCTCCCGCCCCCGGCGCAGAGCCCGACTGCCTCGGGCGGGAGGAGCCGCCGCCGCGCGACAGCAGGGGAGTGGGCGGCCAGGGGGAGCGCGCGAGAACAAAGGGGCTGAGGCCGGCGACGCCCCCGGCGGCGGCAGCGTCCCCCCAACCTCCCCGCCCAGCCGCCGCCCGGGCCCCGGAGGCTCGCGGCGCTGCCGCGGTTTCAGAGCCTCCTGCACCCTCGGGCGCTCGGAGCGCTCGGGCGGCTCCTGCCTCCAGCGCCCCCTGCCAGCCTCCGCCCCCGCGCTTTCCCCGCCTCCCCCACCCCGCCTCCTCTCGCCCAGTGTCTCCCAGTCTCCATCGCCCGCCTGCCACTGCTCCACGGACTCGCCGGGCAGCTGCCCCGAGGGCAGGAGCCGCAGGGCTGAGGCGAGCCCGGGGGCTCCCCCGCGAGGGAGCCAGCTCCGCCCGGCCCCACCCGCCGCCGACTTGAGTCCTCCCGCCCCGCCCCGGGGCGTTTCCCGTGGGCGAGGGGCGGGCGAGCCCCGGGGATAGCGGCGGCTGGCGCTCGGGATTCTCGTTAAATCGCTTTGGAGGGACATCCGAGATAAAGCTTAGGGTCAATATAATTTAACCGGAGTGAAAAGTTTAAAACACAAAACAAAAAAACAAACGAGGGAGAGGGTGTAGCGCAAGTGAAGCGGCGGGAATTTTGAACTCCAAACGGGGATTGGTCAGCCAGCGGGGAGAGTGAGCTAGCGGCCAGGCGGCGGGCGCTCCCGGGGAAACGGGCCGCCGGGACCAGCAAGACTCGGTTGGAAACCCCCGGGCGAGCGGCGTGCGCTGGGGGGCGCCCCCGGGGAAACCCTGGCGCCAGTTGCCACGCGGGAGCGCACGCGGCGGGGCGGGAGGCGTGACCCGCTACCGCCCCCTCCCCGCCAGCGAGCGCTGTAACGGTCGGGCCTCAGGGTCCCGGCGCTGCCCACTGCCCCGGCGCAGCCGGCGCTACCCCGGCCCCAGCCCGGCCCGGAGGGCAGCAGGAGAGGAGTCAAACAGGCTGAGTCAGACGGAGTTTGCAGTGGAGGCAACGCACGTGGGGGCAGGAACCTGCGACGGGCAAGACCCGGGAAAGTCGCTTCCTGGGTCCTGGGTGGACCTCGCGGCAACTTAGGTCTCCGGCTGCCGGGTCGACCCCAACTCAATTTGCCCTACGGCTGGGGCTGACTGAGTAGGGACCCGAGGAAACAGGTGCAGAGGCTTGCAGCCCTGGAAGGAGACACCACTTTCCCCATCAGGACCGTCCCCTCGCTCCCGGCCTCCCGAGAACAGGATCTTCTCTGTTCTGTCTCCCTCCTTAGGAGTCTTGCCACCCTTGGCCCATCCCGGAATTTGTAGATGAGCTTTCCAGGAGCGCTGTGCAAGGCGATAGCGGCGTTCAGACTCACTTTGGGACAGGTACCGTTCCTAGAGCTGCGTCCTGCTCTCTTAATTCTTCCCTCCACACCCACCTCCCCACCTCGCCCGCGCATACCTTCAGCCTCTATACTTTTCGTGACCTTTAAAAAAAAAGTTAAGATGATCTTTCTCCAAACCACACTTCTATCAAAATATCAAACTTGGAGAACTATTTCGACCTACATTTTGAAGTCAGAATGTTCACTTTGCAAAATATATAAAGATATATTTTTCTTGACTTGCAAGTCCCAAATGAATATACTCTTAATTAAATTCAGTTATGTTCCTGATGAATATGGAAACACCAAGTCATGGAATTCTTGACTTCTCTTTCTTGGATTTCAAATGTTACTTTACTGGTGTGGTACTTTTCAGCTGAAGTCCCGATCTGCTACTTTGAAGTAGTCCTTGATGTGGCAGGTAACAGTATTTCCAAGCAAGGGGTAAAGCAAATTTAATTACAGGAAGACCCTAAGTGTTTTTCTGAATAAATTAAGAAGGTGCAGGGTTTGGAGAAGACAACTTTGTACTTTAATACCTTTCAAGTTTTGAGAGACTAGATTTCTTTCCTTCTTTACCTAGGAATTAAATTATTTTCTTCCCTTTCTGTTGGCATAAAGACAATTGTTAGTGGTTACACACACTACCTGAAAGGAAAAGTGAGTTTAATAGTTGAAGCAGCTTAACCTAAGATCACAGATTTTCAGCGTGAATCTTTTTCCTACGGCAGGTTATAATTATCTTCCTTTTCAAGAAGGCTAAAGCCAATCTAACATCTGAGGCAGTGGTGAGCAAATAAGATCCTATTATCTTATAAGATCTCATAGCTCTGATATGCTGAGCAACTTGACCTTGAGGCAGAATTAATTCCTATAGCGTTCATAAAACACAGGGATGGGGTGTCTAAAAATAATTTAATGAATATGATTCATTTTTCTATGATTCCAGAGCTCAAAGAGTTCTGTGAATGAACCCTTTGCCTCAAAACTGAAGCAAGATGGTCTTCCAAGTAAATCTAGAGAACATCAGAAAATTCTGTCTTAATTTAACTTAAATTCTTAAAGGCTTTTAAATCCATTTTTTCAAGTTCTGCATTTAGTCACTGTCCTTCTTTATAATTATTCTAAAAGTATTTGAAGAAACTGTTGCCATCTAGCCTTCTGTTCTTTAAACATTTACTTTTCTCCTCTTATTTCCTATTTTTAAATTAGCTTGCTTCTCTTCTGAACCTTTCATTATTTCATGTGTTTCTCATTGAAAGTCAAACATATCAAAAGACTTTCCAAATTTCTGTTTTATCCTTAATGGAACACTGGGTTTGTTATCAGTTTCATTTATTTGAGGTGGGGCTGCCTTTTCACATTTCCAAGGAAGGTTGGGTATGTCAGCTCCTCAGTTTCTGAAAACAGGTCACCATTGACTCTCTTAAGTTAGAATAGTAGTAAGACCCCCTGGGACGTCAGAGATGCTAAGCTCTGAGGTCACTGAGCATCTTGTTTCCCGTGGAGGGCAGAGGCACAGGAAAAAAAGAAAAAGAAAAGCGAGTCCTTTCTTTGCATAGTTGTCCACCAGTTAAAATTAAGATTAAAACTGCAATACTCAGAACCAGACTGACTTATTTGATGTACTTCATTGTCTGCAACAATGTTTTCAGGAGAATCATGGCCAAGCCTTGATGAAGTTCTTTTTAAAAGAAAAATAAAATCTTTCTAAACAAGGACATTAAAACCATTGTTATTTATAGTTTGTTCTTATGATCACTATTCTTCAAGAAGTTCTGTGACTGATGTTAAAGTTGCAATATACAATTTCATATGTATATATACTTTTATTGAAAGATTCTGAAAAGAATGATCATAAGTAGGGATTTGGTATCCTAGGAATAGAAGGGAATTTGGAATATGTTGGGAAAATGTTTATACATGGTTTTAAAAATTGGTACATTGTGAAATTTTTCAATAACAAACTGCTACTGTACACTTGGATAGCTAAAATATATAGGGGAGAAAATTAATACTGTATCATCACCTTTTCTCATTAAAATTCACATGCTGGATAGGTTTTAGACATTTGCAACTAGAATAACTAGGTAAGAATAAATATGAATGAAAGCATGAGTGATCCAACAACAAAAAATATATAGAAAAAATTTATCCTTTCCATTTATCTTATATAACTTTAGATTTTGTTATTGTCACAGAAAATTAAGTTTCCTTTTCATTTGGTCGTAACTTAAAAAATGCTTACAGTTGTACTAGATCGTTTCCAGCTTGCTGATATTAACTTTCTTGCCATGCTTCATTGTGAATGTTAAATATTTGTTATTAGCATTAGAATTTTACATTTGAAATAAATTTCCTATGTGGCCACTATCTTTTCTAATTACATTTATTTTTTCTTATCCATAAACTTTACCTATTATATTGAGCATATAATTATTGAGGACACTACTTCCTATTTCTAATATTTATAATCATATTACAGCAGGAAGGGATCTTAAATATTACCTAGCTACATATTAAGCAGGAGAGCTTCCAAAGACTTTGCATTTTGTTTGAAATAGTAAAGAATGATTATTAAAAAATATTTTTTCAAAGTTCAAATTTGTTTGCATACAGCCTTTATCTTTGCAATTGCAAAAGAAAAACAAAAAGCACAGATAATCACTTCATATTAGTAAATTCATAATACTGTACTGGAAGTGCTGGCTGGATTTCCTAAATTCTTGCCACCTGTCTATCATGTTAATGGAAGTGAACTTCTATGGGAGGTATATATACACATATGTAGTAAAAGGGAAATCAGCTTTGAAATTGGAAAGCAAGAAGCTAAGAAATTCTGGTCTCAACATTGAGTAAATAGTTTATAACTGATGTTCTTAGATTGTTTCCTCCTCCCCATACAAAAGGTTTTGGACTAGAAGATAGTTTTAACATTTCATGATTTTTATTCCAAGTTGATTTTGTTCTTCCCATGTTCTTCAAAAACTTGGGTATTACTCTCTAACGGCACCTAGTTCTGTTAAAGAGTCTTTTAATAATTCCCAAATATGGAGAGCACCTCCTAGTACAGTGACTAAAAGGGAGAGTGTTTGTGTTTGGAGAAATGGACCGACGCCTACTGAACACCTACTATAAGCAAGTGCTCTAATTTAATCTTACCGTGAGATGAAGAAGAACAAGATTAAGTAACTTTCTGAGACTGCGCATGTATTGACTATGGCAGATTACAAGACCCATTCTTTTTCTACTGTACTATGCCATCTCTAAGGAATTTCTGTATTTAATAAAAAGAAATGTAGGTAATACAAGCAGATTTAAAATGTGCTTATATACTTACATTCAAGTATGGTTAGGCTTGATCAACATCCATATTGTGAAACCTGACTATGAGGGGGGGGCAGTGGGTAGAGAATCAAGGAGCTGATGATTTAATCTGATCCTCCTGTTTAATTTTACTCTGAAACACTTGTGTTGAAAATAGCTCTTTTTTAGATGCATAGCAAATATAAGTAGTACTGTTTTATGCAGGAGAGGGAGATTAAGTGTAGTATTTAGGTTTCAGAGAGCCTTGTTAGAAATTCAAGCTATTCAAAGTAGAAGTAAACACAGGGAACAACTACATGTTAACACAAGTCATTAAATAGTTCTAGGGTAGAAGAAAAGCCTATCCTCTTAATGCACGGAATCACCTAATCCTTTTAATAACAATTTCCTTGCTTTTGCTTGGACACTTCCAGTGATGAAAAATTCATTAACTCCTGGGACTTCCCTGGTGGTGCAGTGGTTAAGAATCCGCCTGCCAATGCAGGGGACACAGCTTCGATCCCTGGTCTGGGAAGATCCCACATGCCGCGGAGCAAGCAAGCCTGTGCGCCACAACTGCTGAGCCTGTGCTCGAGAGCCCATGAGCCACAACTACTGAGCCCTCATGCCACAACTACTGAAGCCCATGCACCTAGAGCCCGTGCTCCGCAACAAAAGAAGCCATTGCAAGGAGAAGCCCGCGCACTGCAAGGAAGAGTAGCCCCTGCTCTCCACAACTAGAAAAAGCCCACGTACAGCAATGAAGACCCAATGCAGCCAAAAATAAATTTATTAAAAAAAAGAAAGAAAAATTCATTAACTCCTAATGCTACTCATCTGATTTTTGGACCTTTTAAAAATGTATGATGTACAATTTACTTTCTTGTAAATTGAAATCTGCCTTGCCGTAACATCCATGTAAATATCCTTATTCTGCCCTCTGGTGTTACACAGGTTAAAGATAGTCTGCCTTACAAATGATAATCTGCCTTACAAACTTCAGGTGTGGGAAGATAACTGTCATGTCCTTAGGCCCTTTCTTCTTATGCTCATCTTAAATTTCTTCAGTATTCTCTTTTGATATGGTGTAGAAAACTACGGTCATATCCTTACCCCAAAATGCTAAGAAAAATAGACAATTTGAAGTTGGAAACATTCTCTAAAACTAGAGTCTGCACCTTTCTTTTCCATGTTATCTAGTCTACAAACACTTCTAGGATGGTGGATTTTGTTGTTCACTAATTAACATTACCATTGCAAAATGATTTGGGCTCATATTTATCAGACAGAATTGGGATTCCAAAAAGTGATGTGCAAGTCAACTAATTTAATATTCAAATATTAAATCATTTAGAATAAGCTGAAAAAAAAAATTTTAAAAACAGGTATAATTTTCACTCAATAAAGGGACATAACTTGTTTTATATTTCAAGAATATTAACCATTTGAAGATAATAAATTACTTAAAACATTGAAAATAAAAAATCAAACATGTCTGACTCCTAAGAGGAGAAATATTTAACAGCTCAAATTTTCTCTAAAGACAGACTATTTTTCATGCAACTGTTACATATGGTAATTAAAACTACATCTTAAAATAAATGTTCAGTATGTAACAGATTTAAAGGTAGCTTCAAAGCATTCTGGCTGCCCCAAATCTTTATTTTTATAAAAGGATGAAACTATTTATGTCATTCCTGCATGTATTTTTTTCCTCATTGAGCTGTATATTTTTGAATAATCATCAATTTCAAAGTTTTTTCATTAAAAATGAGTATCCATTGAGCTGGTCCTAGAAATAATCAAGTTCACCCAGCCACTTGTTGACATCATAACACTCTTGAAATTTGACGCATTTCTTCCAAAATGTTTAAAGAACTCTCATGTGTTATTCCTAAAATTATCTTCAGTATATACTAGAGAATAGATTAGTTTGGAAGAAAAACATCACTTGTTAAAAGTTTTAAAAATTAAATTATGTGGTCAAAACGTTACATAGGCTAAATACAAATGCATGTTAGCAGAACATTATGTTTCAGGATATGCTTATGAAAATTAATGAGACTAGCTCTGATTCATAGTGAAAATTTCTGTTTGTTTTCCTCAGCTAGTATCCTCAATTGTTGCTTAAAGGAACTACCACTTGGGGCATAGGGCGTTTTATTTCACCTTCTCTAACAAAAATGTTGAAATATATTTGTGGTGTGGTAAAAGCCTATCAGGCCTTGGAAATGAAAACTTAGTTTTGCTATAGAGAAGGTAAGTAGGTTATTAGCTAAAGTATTTTGGCAAGTGTCAAGTGGTGGTCATAAGCTATTAGACTATGCAATAATTTGGGTTTTCAACAGAGACTGGAAATTATGACAATGAAGACTATCATCATTGTGCATTTTCAAGAAGTCATTCATTTAGGGACTTCCCTGGTGGCACAGTGGTTAAGAATCCGCCTGCCAATGCAGGGGACATGGGTTCAAGCCCTGGTCCAGGAAGATCCCACATGCCTCGGAGCAACTAAGCCCCTGCGCCACAACTACTGAGTCTGTGCTCTAGAGCCCGCGAGCCACAACTACTGAAGTCCGTGAGCCTAGAGCCTGTGCTCCGCAACAAGAGAAGCAGCCGCAATGAGAAGCCCGCGCACCGCAATGAAGAGTAGCACCCGCTCGACACAACTAGAGAAAGCCCGCGCGTAGCAACGAAGACCCAATGCAGCCAAAAATAAAAAAATTTTTTTAAAAAGTCATTTAAATGACCGAGGGAAAACTGTGGCAGACAACTGAAAATATTTAGCTTTTTAAACTGAATATTGAATTCTTATGATAAACATATCATTAAAATTTTGTCAGGTCGTAGTATTTATACAACAGGATGACTGGATTTAAAAAAAGTTTCAGTTGATGGACAGAGTTGATAATGCACAAGCTGCCCTTAGCAGTTCTTATGCATACAAATTGAAGTGGAAATCTAGCAAAAATATCCCTAGGAAATAGCTAAGATTTGAGGGGGGAAAAAAAAGCATCTTTGTTGTGTTATACTTGGAAATGGATTTAGCTCTCCTCATATTCTGCTCTAATAAATGCTACTGTAATAATGTAGTTTCTGCACTAGAACATTGGTTGATACAGTAAAGTATCAAGTAAAAATGTCCCTGATAGGGCTTCCCTGGTGGCGCAGTGGTTGAGAGTCTGCCTGCCAATGCAGGCGACACGGGTTCGTGCCCCGGTCCGGGAAGATCCCACATGCCGCGGAGCAGCTGGGCCCGTGAGCCATGGCCGCTGAGCCTGCGCGTCCGAGCCTGTGCTTCGCAACGGGAGAGGCCACAACAGTGAGAGGCCCGAGTACCGCAAAAAAAAAAAAAAAATAAATAAATAAATAAAAATACCCCCGATACACAGGAATGCATTGTCCCAAGATCAACTTCGTTGGGTTTCACCAGAATTTTATTTTATTCTAGTTAATACTTACACAGTAGGCAAAGTATAGTTTAAGTGTAATTGGTAGTTCACTAACTTCAGAAATGACTTGTGATACTTAACTAAATTTTGTATTCTTGGCCTCTCCCTAGACATTCAAAAATCAGAGTATGTAAACATGAGGCCTAAAATATGTATTTTAATATTTTGCAGTTGATTCTTATGCATTGAGAATTACCTAACTAGAGGCTAACTTTGACTCTGGTGAGCTCCTGCAGTGGTTTAAATCCAAACTGAGCTTTTTATAATCAAATTTAATGATCAGCTTTATGAATAAGAGGATTATTGCTTAATCTAATTTTTGTGATCACTACTGTGGCAAAAAACAGGAGATTGCACACTAATGCAATGTATAATTTCAGGCTGAAATTCACCTCAAAATTTAATAACTCTCTCTTCACTCCTTTGAATGTAGAACTACATACATAAATCTGGTGAATATACACATACATATACTTTACTATTTGTTGTGCTTTAATGTTTCATGTTCCTATTCCAAAATTAAAAAAAAAAAAAGTTGAGGGAAGTTGCCATAACTCTTTTTTGATTAAATTCCTTTCCAAAGATATTGCAGTAATTTAAAGTAAACCTTACCTATGACTCAGAGAAGAGCACATTTTAGACTAGGTCAGTGTTTTAAGTATATCATTTTTAGCCCTGATGACGACACCTTATTCAACTTCAGGTGAAGAAGAGTATCAACATCTTAGAAGAGCTGAAGTTATCAAATCCAACGTTATTCTCAGTCCTCTGAATAGCAAGTGATAGTCATCTAGTTTCTGCTTGAACGTTTTTTGTTGATGGAATCCTCACTTCATGAAGCATTTAATACCGTGGGATAGCATCTTAAAATAGAGAACCAAAATGTCTCAACTTCCACCTTCTGGTTTGAGACTTGCCCTCTTCTTCATCTAAGACCTTCTTATATTTGAAGACAGCTGTTATGTCTCTCCTTAGTTGTCCACTGTCTCTTCTTCAAAGGCTACATCTCATCAACTCAATTCTTCCCATGCATGACATCTTTGAAATTGCTATGCATTTTGTAGTTGGTGATTTCTCGTACTTCAATTGAACTTTTTTTCCTTATATACAAAATAATGGTGTACCTTAAAATTGTTGGCAAATAGGTTTGCTGAAATACAGTAATCCCACTTAAACATTTTTTCAATCAATGACAGGAACTCTTGAGGTCACCCAGTTCAACTCCTTACCTTATATACAGAACACTGTCCAGACCCTCTCCTCGGCTGTTGGATGAGGTTGAATTTAATGCCTTACAAACCAAGTCATTTCAAAATCTCAATTACTTCAGTTACATTTTAATATTGTGCTGAAATCTTTCTTACGGGTCATAGTTCTGCCCTTCAGTTACACAAATGAAATATGTCTTTCACTGACAGCTCTTGAGTTTGATACTTGAAGACAGATACTGTTTCCAAAGTTCATTCTCTAATGCTAAACATTCCTTCTTCCTGTTTTTTTTTTTAATGATATTTTGGGGATACTCAAAAACCTACCTCATGATGCTATGCTGAAGACAAATGTATTAATGCATGTGAAACACTTAGTATGTTGCTTGGTAGCTAGAAGGCATCCCACATTCTCTTCTGCCTTCCCCAGTCATGGCAGCTCTTAAAACACAGCAGACTTCCTACCTTGTTCTGAGCACTACTTTTGTTAATGTAGTTGAAGATTACTTCAGTATTTTTGGCAATAAAATCACCATTTACATTGATCTACATATGAACCACTCTTAAGCCATGGTATATTCCACCATCCTTTAAGAAAACGAAGTGTAAAACTAAGTAATTATCCTGGTGCAATATGTCCTATTTGATGTAACTTAAAAAAAAAATTACTGGGTTAGATTTAGATTCCAATTTTGACTTTTAATGTGTTTATTTGCTTCATCTCCTAGATCTGTCATTTATTCATGGTATGATATAATTCATCGGTAACACTAGCAGCAAGGAGAAAACCTTGTGACATGCCATTAGGATCTAGGTTTTAAAGACAATTATGTCTGGCTTATCTTATTTTTCCAGAGACTTGTTTTAACAGAACCAGTTACTAAGTATTCCTATATCTTCTTTGTTAACTACACAAACCATGGTTAAGAGAGAACGTTAAAGACAGACATTCCCTTTCTTTACACACATGCACATTTAGGTTTTCAGCAACTTTTTTGCAAAATTGATGCTATTAACCAAATTTAAGTTAAAATAAGTGCAGCCATGCTCAGATGCCAAAGAATGGAAGATCTATGGTTTTGGAATGAAGGATTCAGAGGAAGGATCAGTTAGAAAGGGTAGAGTGGGAAAAACTTGAAAGTTTTGAAAATTAATTGAAAATACTTAAAAAAGATTCTCTTGAAAATGGAACTACAGCAAAAAAGTTATTTCAAAGCCAACTGCTTTAATCTGTACATTTTATTTTCAAATTAAAATTATCAATTTATACCATTCAATCAACATGTATTTACCAAGCACCTACTGTGTCCCCAGTTCAGTGGCAAAAAGGAAAAGACCAGTTAAATGGTTTATATACTGTAAGAATTTAAATAAATTTTGTCCTTAATTAAAATTTGTTGTATCTAAGGAAAACTATCTGTGCAATGAAAAATCCCTGTAGATGAAGTTTGTTATAGTATCACCACAAGAAGCATAAAATATATTTGAAACTAAACAGCTGAAAGGCCTTTCCTTTGCAACTAAATAGCTTTTGTTTCCAGAAAGCCAATTATAGTATAATCACAAAAATTATTTAACATAATGTACATGACACTAGTTATATAGGGAAAAATTAAGATAATTAAATCTAAGAAAGAAAATTTGAAATATTAGTTTATGTCAACTTCTGTACATGTACAATATGACCACAAGTTATAAAACCAAGGAATATAACAGTGTGTTATATTAAAGATATCATATTTTAAAGATTTCAAATCGAATTTTAATACTTGGATTTGGAGTCAAGAACATGGTAATTTCTGACAATTTTATTAACAAGTTATAAAAAGTTGGTTTACATGTAAGAGTTTTCTCATTTTGATGATTCAGGGTAAATAGAATTCAGAAAACTGGAAAAATGTGCACTTAAAACTTTTCATATGGCAGTTAAAGCAAACAGCTAGAGGCCAGACAACAAACCACTTGAGCTGTTTTGTTTTTGAGTCATTCACACAGTACCTACCAGTCATGATGGTGGTGACACTTTATACTGTTATGTTTATACTCATAAGAATAAAGATCCCCTTCCATTTTCTTTTTTCTTTCCAGCTGTTTCTTATGATTATGTAGGAAAAGTTACATTTTACAAAGTAAATTATTATGAAAAAATGTAACCTCTTTTTAAGAAATCGATTTCTGGATTTAACAGATGTCAAATTACATATGTGTTCTGTGAAGTTTTTTTGCACAAAAGTTAAACTAGAATACATAAGTTCCATTTTCCTACAGAAGAGATGCTTTGTTTAAATCTAAAGATTAAAAAATCCTGATATTTTTATGTCAGTTTCTCATATCTCAAAATATATAGAAAAAGGTAAATCTTAAGTCATTTTATATTCCTGATATGCAAATACAGCAAGGTCATAAATGTTTCATTTTCAAACATGATTTGGTACATGTCAACAAACTTCCATTCTTCATAGAAAAATATGTTAAAAATGAAAATTTAAAGAATCAACACTTTTTTTTAACTTCTATCTCTAGTTCTGCTTTCATAGCTTCAGCCTTCAAACATTTTTAAATATAGTATCTGTAGATGGAAAAGAATCCATCAACTTGCATGTGAAATAACCAGGTGATCAAATTGAAGGGGAAGTCTACCCCACTCCTCCTCTTTGGCTTACCTTAATTTGCACATTACTTCTTTAAGATATATCTCAAAGGTCTAACAAGAAATATCTTATACACTTCTCACAAAAGCAGAGTATTTCGATTGGGTCTCAAGAGTGTTCAGGAAGTTTTATTTCTAGTGCTGCCATTATTCATTTAAAAAATAGTTTTCTCTGTTCTGAACTTGGTTAATACTAAGAATGTCTACATTTTTAACCTACAAGTGAAACGGTATATGGTTCCATTAAATAAGCTGTCAAAAGCTGGAAAAAAAAGACTATGTTTTAAATTGTTTAGTCACACCGTTCAGTTGTAAAACTTTAGGTTGTTTTTCCTGTTTTTCCTGTTGAAGAAATAATTTCACAATTTCAAATCAAAGTCAACACTGCAGTGAGGAGAGCTTTTCTACTTTATTACAAAGAGAAGAAGCCTTTATGTGGTCAGAAAATACAAGATTGATCTTTTTTTCTCTTCCTATGAAACGCTGCTGTTCAAACAGCCAGAGTGAATTGTCTCAGTTCACTTCTTTAAGTCCCATCACATTCACTTGGGTATGGATGTCCTTGGCTGCTGAAAATCTGGCCCTTTAGTGCACAGGGCGACAAAGTCCCCTGACCAGCAGTTCCAGAATGTCCCATTTTCATATATTGCATCCATGCACACCTCCTAAAAATGAGGTACAGCAGGGCAAACATTTTCCAAAATAGATGTCATATATATAATATATACACATTCGTACATACATACCTTTATTCATGTGATGTCCAAAAATTTAAAAAAAATGTACACATTTATTACAAAATCGTAACAAAGACTGGACAGTGTTTTGCTCATTCTGGAAAGATGAAGCTCAGTAATAACACAACCCTGGAAACCATCCAGAGATTGTAGCAATATCTTTCTTCTAAACAGTCATATATTCTTGCGTTAAGCTTGGCGAAACTGCCTTTCAAAAACAGAAGGGGAAGTAAAATGAAGGAAGCAGACCTTGCTCATCTTTCCAAATGAAATACGAGAAGGATCTTCACATAAAAATGCACAAACATTTGTTATTTTATTACCAATAGTGCTACAATGAACAATGCAAATTTTGTGGTCTAATTCTGTTGAGTCTTTTGTGGGTTTTCTTTTTTACATTTTAGAAACTAAATGGTAAACTTCTTTCAGTGTACTTGCTTGTCTTTACAGACCCAAGTCTGTCTGCTGGCAAAAAAGAAAATAAATGAAAAAATTCAGACCCTGCTCGAACTAGAGAAAAACAAATTACAAATTTAGTTGTTGGGCAGCACATAATTAGTAAGGCAGGACCTCAAATGGTGACCCTTTGCGTAAGCCAATTGCCAGATCCTCAAGGAATTAAAACCAGGGTGCCTGAGCCACATCAGTTCTGCAGTTATGTTGAGTATTGTGCTGAGACAGCCATACCCCAAGAAAAGGGAAGTCTTTTTTTAGAAGGCTTGCTGAGCAGGGTTGTAGTTGAAGGTGGATGGCAGGTGAGGCCGTTCTTCTAATTTGTCATATTCCAGATGGAACTCCTATAAAACCAAATTTAAAAATTTAGATGATTTCCATTCGTTTGATCTCACATTTTTGTCAAAATATATTTACTATATGAACAAATAAAATAACAACAGGTATGAGAACGAACAGAGATATTAACTTTTTCCCGCTAAGTAAAATATAGCTTGAAGAAAAATAATATGCTGTAGTTTCTATCTGATAAGTACAAAAATGTAGACTTTCTGCATAAAAGCCAGAGACTAGTCATGAACATTATTTACTTTATGACACAAATTCTATACATTTTTTTTGCTCAAAAATAAAAGTTTGAAGGGAGCAATTACTATATCACTAATAAAAAGCACTGAAAATTATAGGATAGTTAAAGTAAAGCTACCTTCAATGAAGTATAAAACTTAAAACTTTACTTTTTTTTCCATGAAAAAAGTTTAGAAATAAAGGCTTTTCCAATTTGTCTTATCACATGTTTTTTTTAAAAAAAGCAAATAAAGTTACTCTAATCTTGCTATCTCGGGAAAACAATGAACTTAAAACTCACACATCTCCAGACTTCCCATTTCACAAACCCAAAAACCCTGAAAAGATGTAACTGCCACCCCAAACTAGACAGTGGTTTTGCTGTAGGCACATCTGAAGATGAACTATATAGCTCATTTTAATTAAACTTTCAAAACACTACATGAATTTTAAAATTTAAGAATGGTGAAGCAAATTCTTCATGATACTCCAAGATCAAGAGGTACAGAATATGACTTTGTACATTAAAAAAAAGCAAACCAAAAACATACCTTTTTAAATCCAAAACCTAGAGGTTCGAAAATTATTAATTCTACAACCTGAATTCAAGTAGCACAAACTATCTCAGTTAATCCCATTTAAAACACTATGAACCATAATATGTATTATGTACTAAAGAAAGCCAACAAGTAATGTTAGTACCATGGCTTAACATATTTCACCTTATCTGTCTTATTTCAAATTAATCCCACAGCAGATGTTTCCATTATTAAATTAAGTGAAAATTTCATTATTAAATTAAAATGAAAACCTAGGTCATGATTAAATTTTGAGATATAAAACCAAGTATTTAGAATTTAAGGATATTACAATAACAATTACAGAAATAGCAGGTATAATTTATCAGAAGCCTAATATATGTCAAAACTAGAGACAAAGCTAAGTTTATTCTCATCTTTGTAAGTCTGTAAAGTAGATATCGTTATCTTCATATTTGCACTGGAGGAAAATGAGGCTCACAAGTAACTTGCCCAAGTCATACAATAAATGGCAGATCTAGGATTAGGATCCAGATCTGTAGTACACCAAAGCACACGATTTTTCTACTATAACACATTATTTTTAATATTTTTAGCCCAAGATCCAAAACCAAAACTACTTAATTACACCCCTATCCATAAATAATGTTGAAAAAATTCAGTCCACTGACAAATGTTGATAAAAAAGGCACCCTGTGATGACTTTTAAAAAGTTCACTTCAGAGTTAACTAAGGCACAGAGCTTCTTTGCTTATCAGTAAAAACTAGCAAACACCAGAATCACCATCACAATCACCACAGCCTTCTTAATGCATTGTGCAGGCACCTCTCCCTCTCTCCCTACTCTGTCCAGGCTTTGAAAGAATTTTATTGCCTGGCTGAAGATAAATATCTATATTAGTGGAGGAAGTATCTTCTTGCTGTAGCATTCTTTTATTAAAATTGGCTAATTTTAGTTCTAAAGTATGTGTAGTTATTGGGTAAAAAGTCTATTTGTAACTGACAAATCATATACTCCACTAAGTTATATTTATATAAATTAAAATTTTCTTCAATTGTTTTATCCTCATCATTGTGCACTGGTAAACTACACTGTATAATCAGAATTTAAACTAGAGTAACTTCATCAATGCACACATTCCCCCCCGCTACATATTAAAAAAAAAAAAAGATCAGTTTAAACCTAGGGAGCATAAATATTTTAATATTATAATTAAGAAAATATCAGACCTTATATATCAGATTCAGAATCAAATTTTGTCTCCCATTTTTTAAAATCATTTTTTTCTCTTCTATGTCTTCTTAAAAGACATAAAGCTTACAATCTCTTTGTTCCCTAACTCTGATTAACTGATAGTATCTTTTTTACATGTTTATGTTATATGTACACACACAACACATACCACACACACACACCTTTGTAAAATCTGTAGGGGCAAGAAGTGTGTCTGTTTTGTTTATCACTACCTACTACTGAGAATACTACTGAGCTTCCAGGCTCCCAGAGGATGTGTAATTAATGGCTGATGAATCAATGAACCCAAGTTTTCTTCATTTGTTTTAGGACCAGAACACTTAAATTTTTTAAATATTCCAAGATCAGGTATTAGAAGTTCTATGTATATATTTGCTTTAATGGAGAAAAGATTTTTAGATTACAGTTTAATCGTTTAAAGGCTAGAAAGAGTTCTAGGTATAAAAAAATCACATTTATAGCAGGTTATGATATGATAAAGAATCCTAAGCATTAAAAATCCTATTCGGTGTTGGACCCACAAGGTGAAGTCAGACTGAAAGAGTTCTGAAACTTTTAAGTCTTTAGTTTGAGAAAGCTATTGATAATGGGGGGGGGGCTTCCATCACCTAAAAATTCTCTGTGGATAAAATTATTTTAAAAATCTTACTCATTGAGACTATATATAACAAATTTTTAAATTAATGGGACAGTGAATTATTCTAGCTAAATTACATATAGGATAGACCACATAGTCTGCTGACAAATCAAGATTATCTGAAAGAGAATAAGCAAATACAGTGTCAAAATTTTTATGTACATACAGGAAATTCTTTATATAAATAATGGGCTGAATCCTAGAACTCACAGAATTTTTAGGGGATAAGGAATACTTCTGATTTAAATAATCTAATCCCTTACTTAAAATTACACTTCTTCAATTCTCTGAAAATATTGTTATTTGCAAAAGTGAAAGAAAGAACCTCATAGAAGTGAGATTAAAGACCTGATTATGGTCTAGATCAGTTCAATACTTTTCAATGATACCATGATAACATCAAGTTATTACTTATAATACTAATTCATACTGAAGGCTTCTTATGAGTTGAAGCTATTAAATGCATGTTCTTTACCTGTGAATAATAAACCACAACCACTTTACAGATGGGGACTTTGACTTGGGACATGGCACGTCAATGGATTTTCTGTAGTTTGATGAAGTCTGTTAATAAATATACTATGGAACTAAATTTCTTAATTCCTAATCCAATTTCTGGAAAAACACTGAAAACATCCTTAAAAAACAAAACAAACAAAAACTCAGAAGCCTTTGTGAAAAGTTTATTCTGTGAATATAACACAACTTAAAAGTTTTAAGTCCATGAATTCTTTAAATATAATCAAAAGAAGTGAGCTGCATATTAATACTTGATAGAAACCAATATTTCTGCTTGCTTTCATCACTATGAAATGTTTGCTTTCATCACTATGAAGATAATTTTGTTGAAGAGTATCAGCACAAGTGGCCAGTAAATTACCTTAAGATTTTTCAAAAATAGTTTAATAATAATATTTCTCAAATTTTATTTTCCAACTTCACAGCTAAAAATTTTAAAGGTAAAAGTTAAGACAAAAGCTCAACTGTACATAGGAGAGATCAGATAAAATTAGGTAAAATTATTACTTTATGCACACACACACACACACACAAATAATTTTCTTTAACATGACATTTACCTGACTGAGGAATTGCTTTTGTGGGAAATTAGGGGCCTTATTAATGTTCAAGTTGTTTCTGAATATTAATTTTATGGGGAGAACTTAGTTCTGGGAAATTGATTTTTTTCACTTAAGTTGATTTCTTCACAGATACCAAACTAAAATTCAACTAAAATTACACATCTATCTATAATTGCAAATACCTATTTCTTTTTGTACATATGTTTGGAATAATTTATGATGATATTGAGCAAAAAGCTTCAACTGAATAGAGAAAATTTCAGTCATTTACTATTAGAATTTTTCCCTTCCAAAGATACTCTTTCTCTCCTGAAGAACCAGGTTCTCAAACTATGAAGCCAAAGACCAACAATGATCACTGGCATCACTTGGGAAGTTGCTAGCCAATGCAAACCCTCAAGTCCCATCCACAGACTTGCTGAACCAGAAACAATGCAGGTATGACCCAGCAGGTTGTGTTTTAACATGGCCTCCAGGTAATTCTGATGCAAGCTAAGGTTTGAGAACCACTGACCTAACCTAACAATAATCAGAATTTTTCCATCTTGGAAGAACAGTAACAAGCTGTAATAATAATGATGATAAAAACAACAGCAACAAACTACCACAACTACTCTCCTATATCAAATACCCAATATATGCCAAGCACTGTACTTGGTGTATATGTGTGCCTGTGTAATATCAATTAAGCTACATGATAAATCAGGAGGCAAAAATCATTTTGACTTAAAAGATAAGGAAGCAGACATGGAAAGGAAACTTATACAAGGTCAAAGTATGAATAGCAGAAACAGGAATTAATTTCAAATCCTGATACAAAAAACTAAGGTTTTCTACTTCACTACACTTCTTAAAGAACAGGTAACATACACAATGTCCTGTATACTATTTGTAATTAATTACTTATTACTTATTTCATGGATCTACCTTTTAAAGTCAAGACATGCATATTAATTAGAATTGTTAAAATAACTCAAATACAGTGTAGGGTGGTATACAGACTTGGTCTGAGAAGCAATAACATTTACCATTAGAGAAACATGCAAAGGTAGTAATAAAAAAAGATTTAACCTTTTGTATGTGTCTTCTTTTGGGTGTTTTTGTTGGGCTCATCCCTTCTATTTCATGTTTTATATGAAGTCTTCTTGTGACGTAAAATTTTGTAATAATTATCTGGTAAGCATTTTACACTATCTTTTTAAAATGTTTTACTCTTTTATCAGTTTAGTAAAGCTGATTAAAAAAAAAACAAAAACCCCAAGCCAACAACTAAAAAATTACCCAATGAACTGTCAAGAAATATTTTTTTTCTGTTTAAACTTAATAAAACCAACAAAACTAACTCTTTAGTTTTTAATCCTAAGACCTATCAATGGAAAAGGCATTCAGAGAAATCCTGGAGTTATGAAATCTATGTGAGCTATATTTTCTTCTAGGTAGACTAAGTACATACATAAGGAACTAAACACAAATGTGTAATATGCTATGACACTGATGCAAACTGTTCACATGGGACAGTTAGAAAGGTGTTTTTGTAAGGAAAATTTGCAAACCAAAACAACTTTTTCCACTGGCCTCTTTCCCCAGATATTCAGCATACTAGTCAAAGGAACAATCATGATTAATGCTTGTGATTTTCTTTCTTTATATCACTTGCAAATAAAAACTCAAGCACATTTCCTGCGAAGAGTGCAAGTGTTTAAAAAGCCTATATACTGGTTTTGTATGAAAAAATATATATATTACATAAAAAATATATAAAAATATATTTATACTGGTTTTAGGACAAATCTCATATTTGCTTAAGTAATAATAATATAAGAATACATGACCGGGATTGCAAGAGGGTATCTTTATTTTACAACTGAGTAGACACATATTTCAAGTGTTACCAAGGCTTGTGAAAAATTACAAAATTTCTTACCAAATTCAATCATTTTCCTAAACTACAGGTAAAATGAGCTGTTTCCAGATACTCTCCTAGAGTTTAAATCAAGCCAAGGAGGTGGAGGCCTTTTAAAAGACTCAGCAAATATCTGGCACATTATTGAAATGGATGTACTGGTACATATAAACAGATAAAAGAGGACACTTCTTTTTAAAATCTAGATTTATAGTTACACATTTGCACATGGAAAAAAATATACCTTAGCTACTTTCCTCCAGTTAAGACAGTCAAAGAAGTAATATGTTCCCCTCTCATATGTATTGGTTTTCATTGTTGGCTCCATGCCTGGTGCCCTGGTAATCCATACTCGTTCTTCTTTGTGGTATCTCCAATCACGGTTAAAACTTCAATTTTTAAGAGAAAAAGACAATTAATTTTTTCCTGTGGCTCACATCAAACATTTTCTACATTTTGTAAAACATTTTTTCAGAAAATAGTCACACATAAAATACATAAATATTGATGCTTCTTTTCCCTGATTTTTATTGTTATTAAATACAACCTAGTAAAATAAACATAGGAAAAGACTTTCTTAATTTGCCCAAAAACCACACTCTTTAATTAACACACACATCTTTATTTAACTGAAGAATTTTTTTATGCAAACAAAACGAGATCTTAAAAGCTCTATGAGCAATGTGATAAAAACTTTGGCAGACCAAAGATCACTGTGTTCCAGAAACTTCACTCCTTTCTCGTTCTTCTTAATATTCAATAGAAATTAAGATACCTATTAAAACAAACAAAACCCCCAACTATTTGTATTATTTTGTAAGAAACTAAATACAAAGCCTATTTGAATTAACTACATAAATTCACATAAAATTTGTAACTATGCTGAAAAACCTCCATGCAAACAAATACCTCCCTATCAATACGAGGGGTTATTTTAGACATACATTTTATTTTAGACATATATTTTATATATTTATATATTTTTAGTCATAAATAAGATATGAGACAGAACTGCCAGTGATGAATGAATGAATGACTGATGAATTTATTTACTTATGAATAAATTAAAACGAACAGGTAACAATTGCTATCTTACAAAAAATGAGGGAAAACATGGAAAAAAACATTCTCAGTTGAGAAATAAAAAAACAATTTATTATCAACACAGTGAATTTTACATTTTAAAGTATCTGATCCAAGGCCATTTATAGAAATGTTATTAGGAATATTATAAAATACTTATTAAATCTATAAAAAGGTCTCCCAATCATTACATCGTAAGTTTTTAGTAACAATTCACTCTACAGTAAACATGATTAATAGAATAGTCTATTGGTAACAAAATGTTACCACCTGGACATATAAAAAATGACACAAAGTTTTTATTCTCAGAGCATTAGGTAAAAACAAAAATGCTCAGAAAAACAATGTATTCAATGGACCAATTTCTTAAGACTTAATTTATTTAAGTTGGCCAATAGGCTTCTGATAATGAATGTGGAATTTATCAATATTTCAAAATACACAAGAAATATGCACAGTGCCTTGCCCATACAATGTTTAATAAATATTTCTTAAATGATGAAATTCACTGTCATTAACATATGTGGTTCCACAAGGAGTAAGATGAACCACAGGTATGAACCACACCTCATACTTCATATTTATAAAAATTAGATTCATCATACCCATGAATCAAATTGATTCTGTCTTCTTATACATTTACAGTTATTTAAATTTGAAATTGTTTTTATGTATACAGTGATTATGAAGACATGGTAATATAAGGTTTCAATCTAAATTAATTTTTACTAAATATAAAAAACTTAGATTTCTTGATGAAGAAATAGTTCCACTTTAAAAACAAAGACAAAAACTACAGCCACCATTTTAAAAAAGAAGTTTTTAGAATAAACAATATCCACTATAATACAAAAGTTTTTAAAAATACTTTGAACATACAGCTCTACTGCAGCTAAAAGTTGTAATACGTCTCCTCCATTCATGTAATAGAGATAGAAGAGAAGGTCTTCTCCGTATCGACCAAGTTTTATTGCAGCCAGCTGGAAAAGAAATAAAATTATTCTGAAATGTAAAATGAACTTGAAAATCCTAACATATAATTGATTGCACTAAAGTAAAAATGGAAAGATAAAACAGAAACCCCTCTTTGTAGCAGACAACTGTTATTACATGATTACAGAGGTATAGTTATATAATTCTAAAGGGAAGTTTTATCATTTAAATGACTAAAGTCATTTAATAATTATTTCTGATACATTTATTTTAGGTACTAATAGGGGAAAAACGCTAAATAAAAACTTCTAAGCAAGACCTAACACTGTTTTACTCGAGGTGTTTATTAATACTCAACGTGGCAATAGTGGAACACTGTGCTGCTCAGAAATGCAGGACTTACATTCAAGTCTTAGTTTCATTCCTGACTAATATGACCATATCCAAGTTATTTAACGTCTCTGAACTTTCAGTTATAAAATGTAGTCAATGATATCTATAAGGATTACTAAAAATGTAAATGAAATTAAGTGACAATGTGAATGCACCTTCTGTAGAGTGCCTCACAGAAGACTTAAAAGAAATAGTAACTGAATCTACATCTGACAGTGATTCACAAATCGATCATGTATTTTTAGCAAATCACAGTTAAGTACAAAAATCATAAAGGGATAGTTCTTTGTTTAAATGGATGATGAAAAGATGACTGCTTTACATGTCGCTCCATAAAGTAGAAACATAACTGCCTACCAAACTATCAAACACAAGTTCAATAGTCTCAAATTCTCACAGTAAGACAAATCTTCATTAAAAGCTCACTGAAATGAAAACATTCTTCTCTTTACCTAGTCCTGTAACTAAATGTTTAACTGTTGTTACACACTCTCTGAATGTTACTTTTCTCTCCATTCATATTATCCCCATTCAGGCAGCAGTCTTGAATGTGACAAATTCTCCTAAATTATTATTTCTTAAGCTGGCATAAGAAAAGGTTCTGGAACCCTCAGATAATTGGAGCAAAAAATGAGTGCTATAGTGGAGGTGGCAGCAAATCATACAGTCCACAGACAGAAAAAACTAGCTCTATCTCGTACTTCTTGTCTTCCATCTACTCAAGTATTAAAAGACATGTCGAGAAATACGTGTATCTCTTTAGTTGCCTGTCCACAACATCAACAACCGTTTGGCTACACAACTGCATGGCACAGACGCAGAACGCTGTCATTTATATATATTTATATTACACATATTTATGCACGTAAGTATAACACAACTATATCATTTTTAACAAACTGTATCTATCCTTTCACATAACCAAAATCTAGATACCATTCTAACAAAATTGAACTCTCAGTGCTTTACCCTAAAGCAAAGGTGTTATTTTCTTTCTCAGGAAAAAGAAAAAAAAAAAAAAAAAAGATTAAAGTTCTAATCTGTTAATATTATTTTATAACTAGAAACTCAGGTAATGAAAACATAGAAAAAGATTACATAAAAAAGTCAAAGATTACAGTTTTAAAATATATATTTTTTCATTAAAAACATTTTATCTGTAAACATAAAATGAGAATATCAGAAGGAAATTCATCAAATTTTCCAAGTTACTTTATTCCCATCAACTGTGGTTATGATTGTACCCTGTTACTAATAACTATAAGAAAGATTTTACTGGTCCTAACATTGCTTTTAAAATATTTTTAAAATATAACCCAGACCTCATCAAAACACAGGATTATAAACAAAAATAGAAATTAAACTATTACATATAACTGAATGGACATACAAAAGCATACCCCTGAGACCACTGTTAAATATTTCAAAAATATTATGCTGTCTGAACTGCAAAACAGCACCTGAAAATAGGTAAGTTCATGCTGAGTAGAATAATAAACTACACTCACCTTATCCCTAATGTGAATGTTCGTTAAGTACTCAGATGGAACATGGAAGTCTGGATAATAAAATGAAAAAAGCCTTATTAACTGATTCTCAGTTACAAGTATATTTTTTAAAGGTCTGAACAAAAATAGATTCTCCTACCTATGTCTTGAGGTCGACAAGGTGAAGATGCCCAGGGTGATGCAAATTTGGGGTAGAGATTTCTGAATGAGGGAGAAAAAAACCATTCTGAAGTCCAAAGTAGGAAAAGAGATTTCTAATTTTATTTCAGCAAATCAGGAAAAACGACTTCAAATGTAAAATGAGCATCTTTAAATTACTAATATCTTTTCTTGGTTTTACTATGACTTATACAGCAGGAAACTGAAACAAGGTTAAAAATACATACACACACACACATACCTGTATATGAATTATTACTTCAACTCAGAATGCTTTAAATTCATTAATACAATGAATTAAAGTACAATTACTTTCCCATTTATATGGCCAGAGGAAAAATATCAGCAATTATTAAAAACCAAAGCTCAAATTCAGCAAACATTTACTGAGTGTCTATTATTATATGCCTGGCACTAGCATGCTTATACATCAGCAAACATAACAAAGATCACTGATAACGTGAAACTTACTTTCTGGTTGAAGATGGTGGATTGGGAGGGAGGCACACAAAAACAATTTACGTAATACATAAATAATATTCCATGTTAGTGGTGGGGTAGGGAGGGAAGATTAGTTGCATAATTAAATAGGGCAGTCAGGTTAGGGCACATTTAGAAGGTCACGTTTGAACAAAGATTTGAAGGATATGAGGGAGATAACCATATCTGTTATCTGGTAGAAAACTACTGTAGTCAGAGGGAACTGCTAGAGCAACTAATGCAGAGTTATGACTGACATGTCTGACGTACAGCAAGAAGGCCAGTGAAACTGGAATAGGGTGAACAAAGGGAGAAGCTGTTAAGGTGTAGGTAGAGGAGAGACACAGATCATGCCCGTACAGATTAGTAGGCCTATCAAGATTTTGGGTTTTTAATCATAATAAAACTGCAAAACCTAACTGTGTATTGAGCAGAGAATGAACTTATTCAAAAAGGATTGTCCTGGCTGTCATATGAACAAAAGATTATAAGCGGCAAAGGGAGAATCAGGGACACCTGATTGGCTAATGGACTAATCCAAGCAAGAGAATATGGTGATTCAAACCAGGGTGGAAGCAGTTAAAGGTAGTGAGAAACAGGGAATTCCCTGGCAGTCCAGTGGTCAGGACTTGGTGCTCTCACTGCCGGGGCCCTCAGGTTCGATCCTTGGTGGGGAACTAAGATCCCACAAGCTGTGAAGTACAGCCAAAAAAAAAAAAAAAAAAAAAGTGAGAAATAATGTAGCACTGAATAGGAGATACAAAAATGGCTCTCCTGAGGAGTTTTGCTCCAAAGGAGAATAAAGAAATTGGGGTGTGGGGGGACAATAACTTATAGAATAAGGTGGATCAAGAGAAGGCATCTGTTAACATGGAAGAAGTAACAGCGTATTTGTATGCTGATGGAAATGATGCAACAAAGTGCAAAAAATTGTTAGATCCATATCTTTCAGTTTTCAAAGGTTTTAGGTAGAAAGCATGAATCACCTATGGCAACAGGGTGGAAGACAAGAGTAAGGTAGGTGCAGATGGTTGTAGGTGACTGATTTCGTGGCAGGACTACACTGACACTCTTCTGATTGCTTCCTTCGTTCTTAGTAAAGTAGAAATAAAAAGCAAGGTCACCATCTGACACTAAGCACAGGGGGAAAGGTATTGGAGGTTTGAAGAGGGAAGTGTAAAACAGTTGCACAAGAGAACAAAAGAATGAATGGAGTAGGCATGCCAGCTTGATTATGGCTGGCAGAATTAAGGGCTCATTCTTGAGGTTCCTGGCCATGAATCTGAAGTGAGACCAGGCAGTGAAGTTGTGTATTTTTCTCTAGCCAGGCTTAGTAGCACAGGTCAAGAGTGGAACAGGCAGATATAACCAGGGTTGTAGTTTTTGCCATGCAAGTATGACAAAGCAAGAGAGGGGCAAAGCAGTCAGGGGTATATGTAAACAAGCAATCATGACTGATCATAGAACTTAACCGGAGAAGAAGTGAATTCATCTAAGGGGAAGAGAGACAGGGATGTTGAGGAACAGTAAAAAGGTACAAGAATCAGTGGGATGAAGGTCCCAATGGAATCTAATGATTACAGGAGCCCGCAGAAGAGGGAGAGAAATGGAAAACAGGAAGTGGCATGGCAGCACAATCTTACAGAGAAACTGAGGTTACCAAAAATGACGAAGTCAAAGGGATGACTAAAGAAGTGAGCAGCTGAGGTATGATGAAGGGTACGATTTTTGGAGAGAAATTCAAGAAGCTGGGATTTCAGGATTTAGGAAAGACCATATATGTGTATATTGAAACTGCTAAATTATAAGAGGAATATTACTATAAAGTGAGAGTGATCCAGGAACTAATATAAGAGGGAATGACCCAAAGAGTCAGCAAATACCAGCAACAATGAGTGGCAGCAGGTGATATAATTTGCAGACATGAAATTAAAAACTGCAGGGAGGTACTATACACAAATGTAGGGAGAAAAGAAAGAAACTTACTCAGGAGAGTTCAGATTGAGGCCTAATGTTGTTAAGTCACTTCCTAATGCAAGATGTACCATTCCTGGGTCTGTCTCTGCTGCCCTGATAAATGTTAACAGGCCAATCATTCCAAACTGGTCTGTCACCATCCCTTGGGGAATGTTAGTAACCCGACCTGGATAAGAAAAACACAGTCATTTTTATCTTTGAGGAAAAAGTAAAAAAAGTGAATTCTATAATATCTTTGATATATTTTATAGAGTCCCACCATCAGGTAACACCTGGATCCCTTTTTTCTGCTGGTTATTATTTTGTGTTGTTGAACTTTTATCTCCAGGGAATTTGGGTCCATCTGTACTTGAAGTTGTCTTGCCAGATGTATTCAAATTCTAACATGAAAAAAATTAAATGTGACATTAAAATTTGTTATGTGTAAAAATTTCAAGTTCATATACTAGTACTTTTCTATTCATTTTTTATTATATTTAAGTTGGTAGTAAATTATTACCTGTTTTTCAAGTTCTACATGAAATTTTTTGTTTCCACAACTGTGCCATGGTATACAAATAAATCCTGTATTGTACATATTTGAGTACTTAAAGGACAAGAAATATATGGAAAATATTCTTATTTATCTCAGATCTTCAGTCACAGACAAAAAAAGCCTCTCTATCTCAGAACTTTTCATTTTGGGATACTCTTGAGTTACACTCCTCAATACTTTATTAGTATTTTTAGCAGTATATTTTAGAAGTATATTTAGAGGACAAATTAAATATAGTACATTACCTAAAATATCACCATAAAAACCTCCAAGATAAGTTAGAAAATATGAACTTTTTATTTTTTAAATTTTAATTATGAACTTTTAAAATTCATATTTATTTTAATTCTTACCCAATAATCTTCTTTTATCAATTATTTTAACAATATACACTCCCATCACACACACAAAAAGCTATTTTCAGTGAAATGTGGAAGAAATAAACACACTCGTTAAGTCAGAAAGAGGAAGCTGGGTTGGCTGAATCAACACAGGAATAAAAATGCGTATAAAGATTCTTCAAGGAGAAAACTTACTCAAGAAAAACACAGCTCCTTAGAAGGCTATAATATCAAACTTCATGGGATCCAGCTGACAGGGACTACAATAAAAGTCTAAATTAACTCTGAGAAGTTCAACAGAAATTTGCAAACCTATATGAAATAGGGAAAAAAATAGGCTATCTTCTAAGTTATAAAGGTTTTCCACATCTTCAGAAGTTAGGTTATTACAGATATTCAAGATAAACAATTTCATAATAGTACTTAATAAGTCCTTAATATAGTGTACAAAACTGTTAATATAACAGAAATCTGAAGGGAAAAAACTATATAATTCACATACATAATTCTCAGTTACTTACAGATTTACTGTCATCATTACTTGATGTTGGATCTTTATAACTGGAACCAGGTAACGCGGGAAAATCTTCGTTGTGTATTGAGAAGTCCTGGGATTGCTCATTTGCTGGTTTTGTTACCATTCCAACTATGTAATGAAAATAATCCAGAGAATTGCAATTGATATTTATGATATTTTGCTACAAATTATAAAAAGTTAACTTTTCTCACAATAATATACCAAAAGGATTTTTAAATTACGCTATGAAAGCAAACTTCAAAAAATTGGTGTTCTGGGTAACAATGAATAACTAAATTCTTATATACTGATTAATAGCTAAATATACAAAATAATACAAGGGAAATAAGTGGTAATCTTATAATTCTAATCTAATGTCATATACAGATGCTGAAAAAACATAGTTTGATATTGGTAATAATTATGAAAATTTCTGGTTTAAAAACTTGCTTTAAATATTTGACTAGTTATTATAAATACCAGTTAATTGTCAAATACAAATGAACAAAATAAAATTTAAAGAACATGTCAGTATTCTACTTGAAAGTGACTTACAGGGTGAGCAAATTGCAATCAATTATAAAACAACTCCATATTATTTCAGATTTTCTTGGACTCCATGTAATAGATGTAAAACATGCAAGAACTGGGAAGTAATCCTCCCACTATACTTGGCATTAGTCAGGCCCTTATTGGAGAACAATATCCAGTTTGGGGCTCCACAATTCAAGAACGATATGGAGAAACTAGAGATGGTCCAAGGAGAGCAACGGGAATGATTAAAGGGATGAAAAAATGGACCTATGAGGAAAGGTTAAAAACATTAGAGTCTGAACTGAGAATCAAGTAGCTAGGTACTCAACTTCCAGGGCAGATCATTTTTGTTTTTTTTCTGGGGGGGAAGGCTAATTAGGAAACTTAATGTGTATAATAATAAATTTTTCCCTTCTTCACATGTTGTTATTTGTATTCATATTTTGAAAGCCACAGAAATCCCTCTTGGTTGAAAATGGGAAAAATAGTTATCTTAGAAAAGTGATGAAATGATCCCTCTAAGTTCATTGTTTCTGCTACTGGTCTGTATCAGATTCTACCAAAAGCAAACAAGTATGTGCAAAGGATAAAAAGAATATGGTTATATTCCTGTTATATAATTTTCATGTCTAGTTCATTCAGCATCTATTAGCCAATCTCTTATTTATTAAAGACAGTGAAAAAGGGTATTAATGGTGACCAAGAGCCTACATAAACTATACACGACCCACGGCAGTTCTCAACAGGAGGTAATTTTTTTCCCCATGAGACATTTGTCAAAATCTGGAGAGATCTGTGGTTGTCACAATGCGGGGGTGGGTGGGTGGTGCTACTGGCAGCAAGTAGGCAGAGGCCAGGGATGTTGCTAAATATTCTACAATGCACAGGACAGCCCCTCATTTACAAGAAACTACCTACTCAAATGTCAGTAGTGTGGAGGTTGAGAAACTGGCTTAGAAAAAATTGTTAATGTATGGTTAGTCATTATTAATCACTAGGAATGTGGGAATGTATTCTTTTAAAAAATGTGTGATGAATTGAGAAGAGGCAGACCATAGAATCATTATTAAGGTGAATTAAGGCAGAAATGCCAGAAGAAAATAACTTCTGAATACCAATGAAGACTTCCTTTTGGGATTTCTATACAAATTAAGTTTTCCCATTTAACTTTGCTATCATGGTATTCTGGGAGAAAAAAGCACTTTGCATTTATCAACTCTGACAAAATTACACTACTCTGATTAGAAAACACATAAATACATGTGTGTACACACACATGCATATACGTACATATATATATGTGTACGTGCGTGCAACAGAAAGTTTTCACTGGCCATAATTAAAAAGCTTAATTAATTACCATAAGGAGCTCTTCCAGCCAAGGGGTTTATTAATGGAGTTGGGTTACCACTTCCTTCCCTTCTATTTCGGTCTGCTAATGCTGGAAAATCTGAAAGGTCCAATCCTGTCACATTTTCACTTCCATCTAAATAATAAGAAAAAACACTAGTTACTGATTCTACAAACATTTTAAAGAGGTTATTAAAGACGAACTATAATAAAGTTTGAAATAACAATGCCTTCTTCCTAAACAATGTACAGCACTGTACTTGGCATATGTAAATGTACAATAAATATTTGTGGATTGACTTCATGTGAAAGAATTTTATGAACAATTCAGCAAAGCAATATGTACTTACTAGCATAATAAAAATCCCAAATCCTAGAGACTTAACAGAGAATAAGGAGTAAGGTGATACACTATTTCCCCTGTGAAAGATGGTACTCAAGTTATATGTTGTTAGTTAGCAAGAGGGGAGACTGTTGCGATAAAACTACTCTTTCATTGTATCCAAAAGCAGAGGTTGTATCTGGAATGCTTGGAGCTTCATTTATAACATAGGTGTGATAATGACACTGCCTCCTGCAGATAGCCTGAATCATATTTGAGGCATAGGCAATGGAAGCAGAAGCCCTAAGGACTTCTTTTTTCCTGTGGCCTATTAGTCCCATACACAAAGGTGTATGCACGTGAGTGTGTGAAATGTGTGTGTGCGTGTGCATGTGCACGTGTGTGCGTGCACGTGTGTTTTGCAGCTGAGGGTATAAAGTAGGGTGGAGAACGTAGGTCAATGTAGGGTTCCCATGTCTAGTGAGTGAATTGTATGAGAATATGATACAAAGCCCAGAAGTTTATATTACCTATTACACAGTAGGCGCTCAATAAATATATAAGGAATGAATAAAATTTATTTTTGTTCATTCTGAATTAAAAAAAATCAGTTTCCTTTTAAAAAATAAATTTAACTCAACATTTCTACTTTGCCTATTTTAATCGTCACCTTGATCTCTTCTCAACATTTATTATTCTATTATTCTTACAATCTTATACTCTTAATTTTTGAAGAACTTATTTTCTAGCTTAGCTTTACCCTGCACTATACTTTTTCTTTAATCTGTTTCATCTAGTTTATTATAACCATTTTCAATTTATTTTGCCCCCTTTTCCAGTTAATTTTAATTTTTCTCTAAGTTTCATAATTAGAAGAATCTCAGAAAGAAACTATTAACTCAAGATTACTTTGTTGATAGGAAACAGTTACATTCCAAGTCAGGTGACAATTTAAATTTATGAAGGGTAAAAGATAAAATCATTCATACCCATTGTTTTTAAAGAAATTGCAGTTCATGAATTCTGAATTTTAAAAAGATATTACTATATAAAAGGGCAACAATAGACATTAACAATTTATATAGTGCTTTAATTTAAAAAGCAATCTCTTGAATTACTTGATTACAAATTAACTAAAAACTTTCAATAAGTATTAACTTTTAATACACTTCTTCAGGTCCTCTAAGATGGAGTTTAAAACTACCATATGTTATTTGAGAATAATTTTTTTTTTTTGAGAATAATTTTAACCTAAAAATAGTATTAACTCACAAATTTTTATTTTTAGGGTAAGACTTGGAAACAATTTTCCTAGTGTAAAATATACTTAGTTAAAAATGACTTAAAAATAATTCTAAAATTTACAGAAGTGTATAAACCATAATTCAGAATATAAGATGGCACTGTGAGACACACTGTTACTTTATGGTTCATTTAGGGGGAAAAAACCTTGCTAATTAAACTATGATATGCAGCCTAATTTCAGAGCTATTAAAATATGAAAAAAATCTGCATTTGAGGAACAATGAAATAGGGTATTTTCCATTAGAACGCAAAACTTTAAATGCTAAAATTTGACATTTTAAAGTCTCACTTGGTAAATCTATGCTACTATACATACAATAACACTGAAAAATTAAAAGCCGATAGCCAGAAATGTCATTTCAATTACTAAATCTTCTCGTGCTTTCACGTACGCCCCATTTCATTGATCATTCTTTCACCTTCCACTTCCTTCACGTGTATTTCTCTCTCAACAATCATATTCATTTTTGCTCCTATGACCATAAAACATCCTTTATTTCCTTTCTCAGGAAAGGGTTTGGAGGCAAGGGTGGAAGAAGGTGAAACCTGAAGCAGAATAGCAACAAAGCCTCCTGTTCTCTTCTGTCTGAAGCAGCTGATAAAAGAAATAAACCAACAGACTGCAAGAATTCTTTACTGTCAAAATCAGAATTGGTTTTCCATGTAATTAAATTCTGAATTTTACACATAAAACTGGATTAAAAATTTGTAAGAGTTAAATGCCAAAATTAGTATTATTAAAACTATTAAGAAAAAATTGTAAGCGCTCCATATAATTTTAAAGGTTTCTTCAATCTGGGTCTCTATAGCCAGAATGCCATACCACTCAACCTAGTTTAGACTGTAGTGACAGGACTGAGATAGGAAAAGCTCTTGAAGCAAAAAAGATTCTGAGGCACAAGTACAGACTAAGTAAATGTTTACACTTTCTCCAGATGTTAAGGAAATAAATCTGATGTTATAACACTGTGCTATTAACATGCCAAGTGAAAAAAATATATTTAACTATCTTTCAACTGTTCACTGAATTAAATCCTATTTCCTGTCAAATTCTCCCTATATTAAGTTCTATCATCTTAACACAAAAATTCCTTTAATATTTTGACTAGTATGTTGAATTGCTTTATATTTCAAGATCTATCGTATTTTTATAGGGTACTGGCTCCAGAATAAGCTTACCTGTTCCATTAAAAATGTTACTTGATAAGGAGTTATTCATTCCAAATGCCTGATTCCTGTTCATTCCAAATCCAGACATACTGGGTACATAGAAAATAATTTTAGATATACAGTAAGAACACTAACTTTCAGATGAAGAAAAACAAAAGTGTTTACTTTTGATCTCCTCATATAAAACAACATGTTTAAAAACAAATACTAATTTTTTTTTGAGTTGAATCTTTATTGTTACTTAAAGCTTCCCTAAAGTCCTTTCATGAACAACTGAGAACCAAAACATCTTAAACAGATGAATTAAAAAACAAAAAGCAAAGAATTTATATAGGCCTTGAGGAAAATAGAGATTAAGGGTATAGTTTTGTATACTTGGAGAGCCAACTTACTGGATATAATGGAAGAAGTAATAAACCTCAAAAATAGGCAATTTATTTTAAGACTACTGTTCCTGAATACTTGTTTTTCTTCCACTACTGGTAAAATGTGCTATTATTACTTTTCATAAAAGATCTTTCATACAGTCTGTCTTTCCCAACTAGAACATAAACTCCTCATGGACAGGGTTCATGTCATATACTTCTTTGCATCTCCTGCCCTTAGCATTCAGGAGGCTACAAAAGGCACTCAGTAAATGTTCAGCTGACGTGAATTAAATGGTGCTTTTCTTTAACTGAATTCAGTGTTCTAAAACACATCATCTAGTTTATCTTTTAGCTACTTAAAAATAAAAATCTCTCCATAGTGCTCTTAATTCTAAAGTAAGGTACTTGGTAAATAGTTACCACAGCTTCCCTTTTTTGCACAAGCCTAAACATGGGAAAACAAACAAACAAAAAATAAGGCTGAATTTAAAGCAAGGCCAGAGTAATTAAGCATGTCAACAAGAATCGTTAATGCAAATTCTAAAATGAAAGTATGCAACTTTCACATCAAATAATCTGATAAAAGACAGTGCATTACTGTTATGAGTAAGGTTAAACTATTTGAAGATGACTGGGTTTTTAATTTTTTGCCTAGATTTATAAAACTAACTATGGCCAAACAATATTTTCATAAAATAATGCAGTTGGTGAAACACTCTAGAGAAGAGCAGAAAAGTCAACAGAAACTTCTGTTTAATAGCATGTTAGAACTGCTGATGATATAGGTATCCTCAAACACTGAGTAAGTAGTAAGAGATGAAAACATTCCATAATACATACAACTTATCAATAATAATAAGCAGGGCTTTAGAGACCCATACTTCATTGACAATTTATAAGCAAAGTATTTTTTAAAAACTAGAATGTGAAAAAATATGGAAAGGCAAAAAATTTAAACATACATTCAATGAACGATACTACAAGAATGCAGAAAGATGTGTTAAAGCCCAAGAAGTATTATATCATTAGGAAACGTCAAGGAGATGAGAATTTTGATAACCTTTTACAAAAATAACTTCTGTAAAAATTAAAAGAGCAGTCAAATTATAAAAGAAGTAATCATGAGCCTAAATAAAAGTAAGAATTGGAGGTTATGGGATGAAGATTAAAAAGGAAATGTGCTAATAACCTATTTTAATTCAGAATTTACGAGTATTAGATAAAAGAAAGTGAATTAAATGGCTCTGATGATAGCAACATCCTTTCTCCCCATATTCCCCATTAAAAAAAAATGAACAATCAAACTAAAATTTTTTTTTTACAGTAAAGAAAGCCCTATTGTAGACATAACTCTCATATAAATTACCTGAATAGCTTTAAAATCCTAACAAAATGGGTAACTGTTTTTCATATTGTTAACTATTATTTGCATAGCAGTATATGCAATGACCAGTGCAAAAAGGAGTGAAAAGCGCAAATTCATCTTTTTAAATCGCAGGACATGACACTATTTTCAAATACTACAGATGTAGTCTTCAAAAAGTCTCTGTTATTAAGTCTCCAAAGAACAAAACTGAAATTCAGTTGAAAAGCAACTTAACCAAAGCATAAATGAAGCAAGGCAGTAATAGTCAAATATGTCTCCAGTCCTATTCATAGGTATGAAGCTCTTACCACACAGGTGACCAGCCTCATTTAATAGAGGAAGGACATATCAACAAAAATTTGCCAGTTGGCAACCTAAGAACAATCCTTTTCTAACAACAGTAACAAAAAAGCAAACTGATTTTCAAAAGAACATGTCTTTAGTTTGGGAGGTTAAAGTTGTGATATGTAACAGAAAGAGAAGCTTTGGTCAAAATATATGATGAAACACACTTATGAAACAGAAGCCAAGACTCAAGAACAGAATGTTGAATATGAAAAGGCAAATTTGAAAATACCCAGAAAGAACAATTATACACAGTATCAATAAACATCTTACCTGTTCACAGTAAAAGGCTGTCGAGAAGGCTGCTGCTTTGGCATACATATTATGCTTGGCGAGCTTCTGTTGGGGCTACCTAACCCTGAACTGCTCATGCTATTTGTCCTGCTAGGAATTCCAATGCCCTGACCAACCTGGGAGTGGTTCATCATATTCCTAGGATTCATAGGCAAAATACCCCTGAAAAAGAAGTCCATTATACTAAATAAGCTCTCTACAATCACTCATTAAAATTCTCTGTAAATAATCAATTGGCCTAATCCTAGAATCTCAAATATACTTTCAAATTGCATTGCTAATTTTTATTCATTTAACTCTTTTGTCTGGTCATTTGAAAAGAAAAAAAGCTCTTTGAAAAGCCAAAGTAAACAAACCAACAAGAAAGGGCAAATCACAGAAGAATATATGGTGATATCGAAGATGAGAGAACTATTGGTGTGACTATGACATAAAATACAAATGTATTTCACATATATATTCAGAATAATTTCATTCCAAATGTATGTCATTCTAGCTTCTTCAAACTAATATGCACCATTTTTGTAAATCTGTTTTATTTTATTCTCACTAGAGCAATGGATGTGTGGTGAGGAAGCAATAAACAGAATTATCTGAGGAGTGATCTGAAATTGCACGTCCTCCTTTGAGGAGGAGAGCATGCTTTTGAAAAAAGCCCCCCAGGTGGTGATTAATCCTTGATACCCATCCCAGCTAATAACCAATACCCTAGCTGCAAGATAAAAGCATCTTACACTATACTTATCAATTTGCAATGAAATAAAATGAGCATAGGGTATCAACTTTCTTTTCCTCAGTGAAAGGCACTGAACCAGAAAATCAAATAATTAGTTACCTTATTAAAAAACTAAAAAGCTTGCTTAATCTACAAAGATACATTTTGAGAAAAATTCTGGTCCATCAATAAATACCTGCTTGGAGATGGAGGCGTGTGAAGTGACATTGTTGGTACCCCTGTTGTTGGCGTGACGTGGCTCGGTAACTGAGTGCCTTGTGATAAGCTGCGATTTAACTGAGGGGTATTGTTGCTCATCCCCCTCATTGGAAGGCCTAGTGCACCTATTAAAAAAATTCAGAAGAAGGAAATTCATTGCCATCAGGAATGAAATTGTTATCCATCTTCTGGAGTTGGTAATTTAAAACATTAAAAACTGACCTAACATTAATATAATATGAAAATTTTAAATGGAAATATTCATTTCACTCCAAATGGACTCTGATTTTAACAAAAATGTATGTCTGAAATTTAATATTATGAATTTTCATATTGCTTCCATTATTCTATCTTTCATATTTCTTCTTTGCTTTCATATTTCTTCTTTGCATATTTCTATTTTACAATAAACTGTCTACCAATGACTATAACAAATTAGATGACTTATGTTTCAGAATAAAAACATTTTGTACAAATATGCCTTTAAGAAATTTGCAATCTTGTGTTTTTATGTTTTAAATCATAACTGAGGTACGCAGACATTTAATCCCCACTTTGCTGAAGGAGCTTTAATTTTTATATGATCCTTTTCAAATGCATTTAAGAAAAAGTCTCTTTATTACTATTTACACATACATACTTCTCAACATTACAATTTTTTACAAACCCAACATAAAATGTCAGCAACTGTTAAAAACTCAACCTGATATAGCTATAAGAGACAAGAATATATAACATTTTAAAAGATTTCAAAGTACAATGAATGACCTTTATTTGTCTAGTATTTCTGGGGCCAGATGTGGGAATGGATGTGTTCCAATATGTGTATTTTTCAAAACCTACTGAGGAGTCTACCATTCAGAAACAAAACATTAAAAAGAAAAATTAACAATCTGGGATAAACTTATTGTTTCCTGCCTTGTGTTAATATGAAATATAAATTATTATTTTGTTAATGATTCAGAATAATTATTGTGGATATTTAATGTTCTGGATGTTTTTTCCCCCTTTTATCCCTCAAAGCAAGTTTGTTCAGCTATCACTTATTTTGTCATCACACCTGCCTATGGATGTCAATATGCCTCCTTGCCTCCATCTTCCTTACTCACACATTTTGGTGCCTTCTGTTACTAGTCTGTTGTGGAATGGCACATCAGTCAACCAAACATTCTGAACTGGAGGTTAAATAAAAGTGGTAAGATAGAATGAGAGTTAGTGAATAAGTAGAGGACTTTTAGCGATAGGGATTTAAAGTTACTCCCTCCCTACTTTTTGGTCTAGTTTTAGGTCCAAGAATTTCAAAGACCTGAATATTCTGAAACTATGACTTCCAAAAATTGGAATATATATATTATGTTCTGAATATTTTCCTTCAAATATCTCTGCAAATTTCTCTTTTTGCATAACAGTAACCTGTTTGTAACAGTAACGCTTTGTAACCTAGGGATACCAGTGAATCACAAAGATTTCACCGGAATCTGCCAGCTTCAGTACTCAGCTTGCAGCCTAACTGCTTCTCAACTGAACAAAGCCAATAAATCCAACTCAATATAGCTGTTATATTCTATGTGTACTCATATACCATGAAGACCTGAGCTTGGTTCTGCATTTCTTTAAGTCACACAAAGGGAACTGATCTAGATCATATGTTGGTTTAGTCATTATATGTATGTCTGGTCACTACAAGTTTTGTGACCACAAGTATAGCGCTAGCTACAGCCACCTTCTCTGAATTTGGGACAAGATAAGGAAGAACAAGAGATTAAAAACCAGCCTATGTAAGATTTCTTCAGAAGACACCACTCTTTTCCTTTTCTCAAGCACACTAGTTTTCCTCTAGGCCCTCTAGATGCTCCCGTAATGAACCACCAACATGACACTTTTCACATCACTTATTCAACAAACATTTATTGTGTGCCTACCATGCATCAAGCACTGTGTTAGCTGCTGGGGATACAACAGTGAATAAGATAGAAAAAGCTCCTACCCTCAGGGAGCTTACATCCTTTTCCCTAAATATGCTGTTCTAAAGTCAGCTATAGCTGCAAATTTCCCATAGGAATGTTTCTCACAGTTACTGACAACCAAGAAACCTAATCCAATGTTCACATTTTACAGATGCCTGAGCCTCAGATAAGTTAACTGACTTCTCCAAGGTGACACAAAGAACCAAGACTCCTAGTGTTCTTAATGGCAGCCCTATGGGAGCCCAATAAAACACTAAATGAGCACCCTTGTGAGTACCTACTGACTTGTAACACCTTTTATCTGTTCTTTTTTTTTTCTCTTGCTTTCTTTTTCTGAATATGTTTACTTCAAACTTTTTCTAAACCAACATCTCTTATCTCTTCCCTCCATTTTCTTTCTCTTCTTCTCTATACCTGTCAAGTTTTCTTTTCCTCCACATTTACTTTGCTTTCCCATTCACTCTCTACACCTTCAACATTATAAACATACATGTTCCAAAAATTGCGCCCTTTGGCTCTTCAATAAGCCCTTCTAAAGACTCATGAGATTTGTTTACTTCAACCCTTCATATACTTATTATTCTATGCTGTATTATGAAAATACATAACTTCGGAAATATTTTAGAGACTGGAGATCATCTGAACATCAGCAAAAAAAATTTTGGAGAAGGAAACAATGCGTAAGGTAATATATTTAGTCAATTAAGGATTGGCACACTTAATTTATAGTAAGGAGAGTAGAGGAAGACAATATGAAATAAAGAACTCAAAGATTAGCATTTACTTTTATTTTTCCTTTAAAAAACACTTGATTTCATAAAAACAGCTAGTAAGTTCAAAAGCTCTGAGTTGCATTTTATTGAACCTGGTGGGTAGGAAAAAAAAAAATCAAAAGAGAAGAGAGGAATGCATCAATTTCAAACTGGATCATCAACCCTTGAATACTTCATAATTGAGTTATTTTAAATTTAATTTAAAAACTGAATTCCTTTAAAACATATAGAATTAATACCACTGAGTAGGAACAGAGAAAGATTTATTTCTAGGAAACAAAAATACATGGTCATTAAATTTGAGTTGCTTGAGTCAAACTATTACAACTGGGTACGGTCAAGGGAGGGAAAATTTTATTTTTACTAGTATAATTAGAAACATGATAGAAAATTATCTAAAATGTTATACCAAGAAGAAGACATGTAAGCTGAAAGGGGGAAGAGGGGGAATAAAAAAATTAGCTTAAAAAAATGACACAAAATAACTACAAGTAGAAAAACATAAATATGTATACCTGAGCTTGTGCACTGGAAGGGCAGCAGAATTAAATTTTATCAAGCACCTAAGAAATATGTGAAGCACTATGCTACTTCATCTCCTTATAAAATATTATAGAGAAGGTATTTATCCCTTTTTTACAGACAAGGAATAAAAGAATGATAAAAAAAACAGTTATAAGGCAGTTTAAAAGGTTACAGTTTTGAAGCAAAGTTTCCTTTCTATTTGACAAAGTGATAGTAAAGGATAATACCATATTAGAAGGAATACATGAACATATTCTAAGTAGATTCCTATTTGGCAGGGTGCTAAACAAAGAATGAATTGAATTCTTTATTGATCATTTTTCAGAAATCCAAAAGAATGACCTAAGAAATGTTTCCACGAATTACTTCCATTGCACAAACTGATTAACAGCACATTCCTTAAATAGTTATGGCATGATATGCCATGCTTTATTCAATCTTTTGCTAAAGATTAACAATATTAATAATAATACAAGCTATAAGAAAAAAAATACCAGCAACCAAATCCTTGAATACTCATACTTAAATGAAGTCTCCTGAAATTTTTAAGGAGAAGGGAGACAATTTTTAACTGATGCAAGAGGGCTTAAAGTATCCCCCATTCCATTCCCAAAGCAACTACCTTCCCTAAACTCACTGTCTTGCCCACACATAAAGGGCAACCATTTTCTTACCTCCAACCTGTCCCCCTGTCTTCTTACCTCCAACTTGTCCTGAACCTAGCTGGTTAATCTTCCCTGTAACACTATTTCATTATACAATTTCCTTCATTAAAATCAAAGTATTTTAGAGACAGAAAAGTCTCCAGAGAGTATCCCACCAAGTTACAGATGAAGATCATTTCAACTTAATTATAGATGAACTAACATCAGGCATTAAGCGATTTGCCCAAGATCACAAAAAATGAAGAATAAAAACCATGATCCAGGGACTTCCCTGGTGGTCCAGTGGTTAAGACTCTGCGCTTCCACTGCAGGGGGCATGGGATTGATCCCTGGTCAGGGAACTAAGATCCTGCATGCTGCTGATGCAGCAAAAAAACCCCAAAAACAAAAAATACAAAGCAAAAAACCACACACACACACACACAAAAACAAACAAAAAAAACCATGATCCAATTTCTTGACTCTAATTTCAATACCTTTTTTCAACCAATCACACTTTCCGCTTCTTGAAGTAGTTGCTAACCTTCACATCACGTGGGAAACTTTAATATCTGGGTCCCACACCCAGAAACTGTGACTTAGTCTGGGTCTGGGAAATTCATGGGCAGTGGGATTTTTTTAAACTCTTTAGGTGTTTCTAGAAGGGCAGTCAGGGTTGAGAATCACTGTTCTAAAATTAAATCCAATCACAGTGTAGTCTTTAAAATGCTCTGTCAAGACCCAAAAGATTCTTCTAAATCTTTATTTTTCCCAGCTTTATTGAGATATAACTGACATAATACTCTTCTAATCAATTTTAATACTTTACTCACCCCGATACAAACTCTTTTTAGATACCACATACTCGACTTACAATCTTCTTTGTAATTTCCCTAGTCCCCTCCCCAAAATATGCCCCGGTATCTTTACTCATATCCTTCTCCCAACCTAGAATACTTTCCCTCCTCTTGTTCTACAGAGATAAACAAGACTATTTAAAAAAGAAAACAAAACAAAACAAACCCAAAAAACAAACTGCTATGATCAAGGTGTTTACATGCAGTACATGTACACTGTACTTGGTGTATATGTGGGGCAATGCTCAGACATGAAAGCAGAATGAATCTGGGATCAGAACATGTTTCCTAGACAATACTGTACATGAACTGAATAATGAAAGAGACCTAGCCAGGCATTTGGTGGTGGTGATGAGGAGTCAGGGGAATAAAGATGTCACACCAGTTTGGTCTGAGAAAACTGCAAGATATATGAAAATGAGGACAAGTAATATGCCTGGAGGAAGAGTGGGCTTACCTTCTGGATAGTAAGGATGTATGAGACAAGCATGGATGGAGCTAACCTGGCTTCAAAATCCTCAACTATGAGAAGTTGCTGCTGTGTTAGAACCAGCCGGGAGTCCCAAACATCTGGCTGGATCTTTACAGCAGGTGGCACTCCATCTGTGGAACAGCTGTGTGAATCTCCTACATATACTTTGCACTCCTCCTCCTCAACCTAAGTTTGCATGATACATTAGCAGCACCCTTTCACAAAGTAATGCAGGTCTCTAACCTTAGAGATCATCCTTGATCCCTCTCTTTCTTTCATATCCCACATCCCCAACTCATATTAGCTCTATGTCCAAAATATCCCAAATCTAACCATTTCTCAACACCTCTAGCACTAGTCCAAAGCCACCCTACTTTCCTGCCTGGACTACTGCACTAATTGTCTTTCTCTTTTTCTTGTCACTTGTCCCTCCTCCACTCAGTCCATTTTCTACACAGCAAGGTGATCTTTTAAAAATGAAACTGTATCTTAAAATCCTTCCCATTAAACTTAGAATAAATCCAAATGCTTTACCAAATCTTTACAAGACTCCATGACCTGACACCTGCTACCCATTAACCTTTCACTTTCTTTGTTCATTATACTGGCCCTCTCATTCATCCTTTAACACATGAAGTTCATTCTTACATTCTCATGAGTAAGACCATTTGCATTTGCTGTTGTTTGTACCTGAAAAGCTCTTCCCCAGATCTTTCCAAGGGCTTCCACTTCTCAACAGACTGGTTTCCATTCAAATACTACTGCCTCAGAGACAGCCTCTTTGTCTGCTCGAAAACTATTGATCCCATCCACTCATCCATTAACCTGACAATTTTTGATAGTACTTATTATCAGAATCATATTATTTATTTACTAAGTAAATAAATTTATTTGCATGCTTATTCTCTGTCTTCCTTCATTAAAATATAAGCTCCATGAAAGCAGGAACATTGTTATTTGCCATACTCTTCAATCCTGGAATAATTCTTCACTCATGGTAGGTACTAGATAAATAACACAATAAATCCTATCATAATGCCTTAGTCAGCAGACTCTTGGAATCTGTGGATTTAACATATGCAGTTTCTACTGTGTGCAAACTGCTTTCTAGGGTCATGACATTCAGTAAGTAATATGTAGCATCCAGGTTTCAAAGAAACTGCTGTTCTCAACTCATATTTACTCATAGTAAAACTTACAAAGTAAGGCAATCCTGGCTCTACTACTTACTCCCTAGGCAAGTCCCTTAACCTTTAATCAGGTTGTTGTGAAGATTAAATGGGTTTATTTTTATATCAAGTACTTAACATAGCACCCGACACATAGAAAATACTGAATAACTATTAGCTTTTGGGGAGTGAGGGTCGGGTGGGGGGATGAAACATACTTATGGAAAGAAAATCAACAGGTGGTCCTAAAGGTAAGATAAAATGAGATAGTCTAATGAAGTAATAATGGTTTTCACCTATAAATAGGTGTTTTCTGGGGGAAAAGAGTATGTTATAGCTGTGTTCTTGAACTTGAAAAGTAGCAAATATCTTGAGATAGATTCCATAAAATTGTGAAGATTTGTACTTCTTGGCTGAAACCAATGTAACAGCCTAATAGATTTCCCTTGTCTTGATAAAGCAAACCACTCAAAAATTTATCCCACGCTGTAGATTTTGTTCCCACTACTAAAACAACCTTACTCATAGTCTCTTCAAGGACAATGTTAAACATGACCTCATCTGTAAATCCTGTCCTGATCATTTAAGGTATGTGATTACTCCTACCTTTCAAGTACCCAGAAAACTCTGTACTTCTTCCTCTATTTTGTAGGAAAAATAACTTGTGTATTTATCCTACTAGATTATATATAAGGACCATATCTTGTTCATCATGCATTCAACAAACATTTAGTGAGTGCCTATCGTGTACAGAGTATTGAGGATACAAAGGCAATGAAGACGTGCAATAAATAAACACAGCAACACCGAAGGCGTATATACACTGTACAGAGATGGCATAAAAGAGAATGCTCTTTCTACAATACATATGCAGTCTCTAGCATGATGCAATATATATGGTAGGCACTCAAAAATATCTGTTAAACTCAATTCCTACTTCCTTTTTGAACCTTTCCCATACCACTGTAGCTTACTGTGCTTTTCTCTCCAATCCGCAAGTCTGTCCGTATCATTCAACATGATACCTTTTAACCTATGGTATTTAACACTCTGCATATAAATATGTCTTGACCTCCCCAACTATAAAATGCTTCTAGAGAGCAAGAACTCCCAGGGCATTCATTATTAATTCAAGTATCTGTTAAATGATCCTATTTCCTGAAAGCTACCAAAATGTGTCACATGCCTAACTATACTGTCAACAGCATTATTTTTGAGCCATTCCGCCTGTGCTCTGGTTCTCCACAAAACAAGTAGCTTTCATATATGTATTCTTAAAACAGGAGGCCAAAGGGATGTTGTTGAAAGCATAAGGCTATGCCACTGCTTTTAAGCCAGGAGTCCGGATCCCAGAAAGAGAAGTTTATTTCCTTTCCCAGCTAGTGGTCTGGGTCCTCTGAGAATTCAGATACAAATGTATATAATGGATTCATTCAGACAGCTAGTTAACCTATGTGGCTAGATTATAGGCATATAAGAAGTACTCCTTTGGGCTTCCCTGGTGGCGCAGTGGTTGAGAGTCCGCCTGCTGATGCAGGGGACAAGGGTTCGTGCCCCGGTCTGGGAGGATCCCACGTGCCGCGGAGCGGCTGGGCCCGTGGGCCATGGCCGCTGAGCCTGCGCGTCCGGGGCCTGTGCTCCGCGGCGGGAGAGGCCACAACAGTGAGAGGCCTGTGTACCGCCAAAAAAAAAAAAGTACTCCTTTTTCTCAAATCCTCCAAGGCCCTAAATCCTGTTGGTAAGAAAGAAAAAGTCACACCAACGATACTACCACTTAATTTCAATGCATTGACTATCCAGGGAAATTAATTCCTGGCTCCCTGTTCATTCTCATCTAGTACACAGCTTCAGGGAGCCCAGGGGTCTTTAAACCTAGACAGTGTACTTAAAATCTTACGCAAAAGTAGAGAACAAGTAGAGAATATCATGCAACTTGAATACAAGATTCCATTCACCAGCTTCTACAGTTACCACTTGATGCACAGTAGTCACATAAACCCTTGATGAAAAGTTACATATTTGGATACAACTATACTGTACTAGAACCCATGATCACACAAGCTCCTAATCCAGCATTTTCTGGGTACCCTTGTGTACTATACAATCACTTCCACCCAAATCTGGTGAAAGCTTTAAGCAGCTCTGTATCCATTCCAAGAGGAATTCCTTCCCTTGTTTTAAACTCAGTGAGTCTCAGTTTTGGAGAGGGCACTCTTCCTTCTCCACCTCTAATCTCTCTAATCATCAAGAACACAAAACAGATAGTAAACCTCCATTTTAATGGCTCAAATTCCTACTGAACTTTGCCAATCTGAATACAGAGTTAATGGTGGTACTCAATACACTTGGGGGGCAAAAGAACTTTGTAATATCAAGCCTAATGCACAATTAAAGTTAGCTGCCATAAGAATAACATCATGAATCTATTCCCACCTACTTATTCTATCTCCCCATCCTTTATTAAATAAGGTCAGCCCCTCAAGTTTTATCTTTCTGACTTACTTATACTACCGAAGCCCTGACCCTCAAGTCCTACATGGTAGCTGGTGTTCTCTCTGAGAAGGTGTGTGTTCAAACTACTTACCAGCTGAGAGCCTTATCTGGCCCTGTCAGTTCTATCCTAACAGACAGTGACTAGGAATTCAGGCTCTGTTTTATTTTATTTTATTTTACTAGTTGTAGCTTCTAGATCTGTGCACTAGAAAGGAATGATTGTACCCTGACTTGAGACATTTCAGTTTCAGTTGATCTAAGTTTCATTTTTTAAAATAAGTTAATACCTACAATGTCAGTTAAAAGAGTGAGCCATGAATTGAAAATGCTGGTTCATCAATGCCATTTATTATACTAAACTCCAACAGGAAATATCTGTCATATGTAACTTCTTTTTAAATTACTAAGTACCTTAAAATACTTTTCCTAATGAAAATAACTTTGCTCATTTATTAATCTTTGTATATCCTTAACCATCAGCACAATCATGTACACAAATTAAGTCAATAAATGTCTACCTTACCAATGAAATAACTATATTCCAAACCTAATCCATTCTATAACTTAGCCCAATTATAACTTCACATTTGTAGGTTAAAAAAATTAGATCAGATTTTCAAAGTCCATATAGCTGATTATATTGTAAAATAATTGCCATTCTCCTTCATTAAATAACCTTGGCTTCTCAAATATAACTTTTCTCTATTCCACTATCTACTTTCTGCTGTGATAAATTGTGGGCTTTAAAAAGAAAGGAATGTAAGTTCTTTGCAGTTTCTCTATAGAAATAAAGGGTAGCTTTAAAATTTAACTAGATATTTCGAACGTAAGGGTTACCAGAAAGGTGAAAGTAGTAGGCTTCAAACAAAAACAGTCCAAATGAAACAAACTGCTAGCTAATAATATTCCCTCAATAACTAGAATGAACATTTGCTGATAAATAAGCAACATCTTTTTTGTGTAATAAAAGGCTTAAAAATGTTTTCTACTTAACTAGAGGAAAGCTAGTATCTGTAATTAATAATTTTCCTTACTAATTCTGTACTAACAAAATTGTGTTTCATAGCAAAAAGAATGCCACAAGAGGTAGAGAGAAAAAAAATAGATGGAAACTATATTTGTCTAACAAAATAAGTTTTTTCCCCTTACTAAATTTCAAAATAAAATTGAAGGGTAAAGTGGTATGACAAACTACTCTTATATCTATCAAAACTTTGCCTTTTATTATACTAGGAAAGAGTTCCAAATCACATAACTGATTTTTATTTGAAGGTGGTTAAATTATTTGGTCATCAGATTGTCTGCTTCAGTTACCCTATTATTCTGTAATCTTTGATGGGAATTTACATCCCTTTTAGCACTTCCCTCCCACTACAGAGATGAGAGATCAGCAGCCTCTGACATTAAAATATATGACAAATCTTATTAATATATAAAAGTTTGGAAAATTAATTTAAAAAAGGAAAATTTTATAATTTAGTTTTATAAAAATTATGTCATAATAATAGTTAACATTTATTGAGCGCTTACTATGCGCCAGGCACTGTGCTGAGAGCTATAAAAGTATTACAACACATAAAAGAAATAAAATCTTGTATATGGAAAAAGCTTTGAACTGTTAGTCAAAAACAGAGATTGTATACCCAGACTGAGCCAAAGTAAAAGAAGTATTTGCTAAACAAAGAGAACATTTCACAAACTGCTAGGTAATGGGCTTACATTAATAATAAGACCAAAAAACACAAACAAAACAACCTCCTTAACTGACCAGTCAAAAAACCTTTAACTTCCTCCAACTGAAAACATAGAGAATGTCTATTTTTAATTTGTTTAGCAAATCTTCTTCAAAAATACTGCAAAGGAACATACACATACAAAAGATGAAGAAATAAATTTTGATCTACCCTGTATCCAAATAATCTTGAATTAGAAAGGTCTGAAATAATGAGGTTTTTCGCTAAGTAAAATAAGAAAAACTGAAAATTAAATACCTTTCCTTTTAAACCCTAGAATAAACCCACAAGGGCACCATTATTCTTTATTTGGTAGGTATTTTTTTTCTTTAAATAAAGTATCCCAGAATAAATACAAAATTCTTACTTTGTTGCCCGTATAAACTTGCCCCAAACTGAGACAGCTGACCTGATGTAGATGGTGATGCCAGCATCTAGAAACAAATTAATTATATTAGAGCATAAAGAAAGTACACAGAACATTGCACTGACACTTTACAAATCTGTACAACATATCATAATATGTGAGAATCAAATCCATATTTCCCAATCTTCAGAAAAACAAAAACATTGCATAATAAATTCCATGTTACTTAAGAGCGTATCACAATTGCATGACATCAAACTATGCAAATAAAATTAATTTTTGATTGCTACAAAGTTTTTTTCCCCAGTTACTCTAAATGAAACTATGACAGCATCATTACCTCACTTAAAAAAAAGCAAACTAGGCTAACAAATACATGAAGACAGTACTTCAAAAAGTCTAAATTTAAGTAAAATTACTTGATTCTTAAATAATATATTAAGCTAAATTCTAAATTCAGTTTATTAAAGTTGAAAATAAAATTACCTAAATAAAAAAGTTTTTATTTTGTAATAGTTACTGATTTTTATACAGAAATGTGTATCAAATGGGTAGAAAAATCTAACAAACATACACACAACCAGGTACGTGGAGAGGTGATACAATACCAAAGGACAAACCCAAAATACTTACAAATATGTATAGACATGGTATATAATGTACATTGCATGTACATTCATGGCACTTGTGTACAATGCCTTTCAATTTTTTGCATCATCTTTTTTTCCTAAAATAAAAATTCTTTGAAGCCATGTTATATTCATTTTTTACTTCTTCATAGAGACTAGCACTGCATGTGGCAGTGCTATAAAAAACTAGATACTTAAACTGAGTAAATGAAAATGTGTACGTGTAAGTGCATGTCTGTGTATTCCCTGTCTTATATTAAGCAACCATCAAAACACCGTAATTAAATAAGATGAGCTGCGTCATCAAAAGGGTTGTAATGTAGTGGAAGGACAGAATGAATTACACAACTAATTATGTTCCAAGGCACAGTGTGGTAAGTGCTCTTAAGGAAGTATAAAGTATCACTGGAGGAAGATATTTCTAAAAAAGGGTGAGGTAACAGGAATACTTTGTAGAATGGTAACATCTGATGTGGGTACAGATGAGGGGTCTTCCAGTGTGAGACTATGCAGTGAGTGCAATAAAAGTTAGTGACATGATTAGAATACAAACAAAAAAAGAAACGTCAGTGACTGAACAATAGGGTAATTAGGGAAGGGAGATAAGGTCTACCCTACGCACACTGGGGAATAGAAGAATGGGAAATAAGAGAGTGATGGGACCAGATGCAAAAGGTCTTCTTAAATGTTATGCAAAGCTGGCTCTAACTATGGCGATAAAGAGAAAAAATAATTTTAAGCCAAGAAGTGACATGATCAAACTGTGCTTTGGGAAGATAATTCCAACAGCAAAACTGGATGGAAATGGTAAGATACTAAGCTAGAACAGGAGAACTGCGACTATGAAGGAGTCCTATTGAAATGGTTGAGATATAGGGGAAAAGAGATGGGTGGAGAATCACCAGACAGGGAACTATCAGAGGCCTCTCTGGTTTCCAGCGAAGAACTGGGCTGACATTGACCACAGTAGGAAAGCCAGGGGGAAAAATATTTAAACAGTAGAGGTTTATACAATACACATTTCATGCTATTTTCATGTCAAAATTCTAAATTGTTTTAATTATTCTGAAATTCACAGAAGTTTTTATACAACAATAGCTTTAAACTAATGACATACACCAGACTCTTCTGGGGTTGGGCTAAGTTACTAAACACAGCAGTATTTAAATATAGTAACAAATTTTCTAAAAAAGCATCAAACCTTATAAATATTCCTTCTGAAATCTGGAGGGTATACAATATAAACAGTTAAACTGAAAGAATACACATTTTATGCCTGACCAAGTTATTTTGTTAGGTACAATTATCGTTACTATTACCACATAACCGCAAATATTTTAAGCACATTAAAGGTTCATTTCTAAATTGCAAGAACAAGATCAAAGAACATATGTAACATACAATGAAGCTTTAGTTGGTGACAGAAGGTAAAATGTTTATAATAAAATCCCTTAACAATCATGATTTTCTGTTATCATTATAAGCTATAAACAAAAGTAAAGGAGTATAGTTTCCAAAGGCTTCATATAAAAGATGCTGGCCAGCATGAATCCATGACTTAGAATGATCCATAATGTGAACATTCTAGAATGGACCACTAAAAATTTTACTTTTCCCAGAAATGTGTATGTTTATTGAGCACATAACTCCAAAGAACAGACATTTTATAGTCTACTTTCTCACAAAGGTTATACATCCACAAGTGAGTTATAGGTATGCCAACATATCACTCCTCTCAGCACCGGGAGATAAAGCAGAGAAGATGACACAACATGAAGGTAAAGGGGGAATGGCTCCCTGGGCCAAATATTTGAGTCGAAGAGCAGCACGGTGACCCATTTACCAGTATGACATATTAAATATTATCATTTTCTCTATGTGTGAGTACATGAAGGTTAGTAAACAATGCTTTACAGAAACATGAAAGCAGTTTGTTTAATGGTTTATAACCTTCAAACCATCGAAGTAAAATAAGCATTGATCAGCTATACAAACCAATGTTAAAATGACTGCTTCAAAATGTGTCAAAATGCAAATATATAATTTCTTATAAAATCAATCCTAGCGGTATATATTTTTAAACTCTGAAAGCATGATTCATGAAATATATCAGTGCTAAAAATGGATTTTAAAATGGATTTAACATACAACGAAGGATTATGGGGTAGAAACGCTATTTACAAGCGCAAAGAAAATACACGAGAAATGTACTCTGGCACAGAAATAACTACAATTAACAGACGACAGAAAATTTATATAATTTTTTAACTGCTGAAAGTTAATTGTATAAAGGTAAATTTCTTAGAAAAATATAGAACTTTAGATCAAGAGACGTATTAGAGTAGGGAATATAAGCATAAGTGGAAAGAGCCCGGCTTTGAGTCAGAAAAAAAATCTAGGTTTGAATCCTGATTCTGCCTCTTACCTATGGGAGAGCCGAGCCTCTGTTTCCTTCCTGTAAGATGGAAATAACACTACCTACCTTATAGAGTTGACGTGAAGATTAAATTAGATAAGATATACACATATTAAGTGTTCAATAAATGGTAGCAGCTGCTGCTAGTAATCTAATCTTCCTCCCAATGCAGGATTCTCATCAATAGCAATCAGAGGGGCAGCCTTAGGGGAATTTATTGAATAGTACCCTAATTTTATATTCATTTTTGCTTAAGAAGCTAAAGAAAGAAGTTTATCAAATGAATTCTAGATAAAATAAGGAGCAGAACTTGTGTTCTTAGAGGGGGAAAATAGTAGAAAAAGATTAAATGTCACACAATCAGTAGAATGCTGAAACCAATAAGCAGGTTACTGTGTTCCCAGTCTAAAACCGTTATAACAACTATATTCTTCCTCATTTCTCAAACAGTCTATAATACAACACTTCATTCAAACGACAATAAAGCAACTAGAAGAAACAGTAATGTAATACAAGTTATTTTCCTGACTCAACAAAGAGCTCCTTTATCCTTTTGCTTAATATACAGAATATCAAGGAAATCAACAAGTTAGAAACTGTACTTCTAAAATATTTCCACTGTTACTAGATATAATTCTGAAATCCATGACCAAAAAAACTCTAAAATTATTTTGTTTTACAAAATGTATATTTGAAAAACTTAATAACAGGCCAATCTGGCTCCTTCCAGCAATCCATAACAGGAAAGAAGTGTTAATTATTCTATCCCCCTCATGGTTCCCAATAGTGATCACCTCTCGTAATTACTCCCTCCAATAAAATGTACCTTCAATCACAAAACCTATTTCAAGAAACATTAAAATCAGTATGGTCAAGAAATAATTTTCTACATAAAAAATGACTTCAAAATGCAACAAAGTTTTATTAAATAAAAATTCCCTGACCACAAAAGCAATTTAAAAATGAAATATATAAGTTTTTAAGTGTTCCTTAAAAATTCATTGTACAATATACTTAAAGGTATGGTGATAATATAATTCCTAGCATTCTGTTATTTATTCCAGGATGAAAACAACAAAGAAATATGATTTTGACTATATCATATCTACAAACAGAAAAAAACCCAAAAAGTTTTAAATCTAGACAGAATCTGAAAAACATTTAAAAATTAAAAACAGTATGGTTAAAAAAATAAGAAACCACTGAAGTCAGAATGAAATCTAGTAAACAAAAAGAAAGACTATTAGAAGATAATATATTAAAAAGACCAAAAGAAGAAAGGGACAAGAGAGGAAGCAGGCAGAAAAACAAAATAGTCAGTAAGTCATAGGACCTGGTAGCTTATGTAACATACAATGAAAATCAATCAAAATCAATCAAAATCAATAACGAATTATGAGTTTACCAGATATTTCAAGTAATTTTGATTAAAGCATTAAGTTTTCAAAAATAACATTTTCAGAAAGTGTAATGTATGTTGAAATAGTCAATGTAATTAATTCCTATAGAACATTTAACATTCAGAACATACTAAAGAAAGTATGGCAACGAAGATCTCTATATTATATTGTGTGAATCTTAGGTTAGAGCCAAAGCACAAATTTAAAGGTATATTAAAGGCTCTTAATATGCATTGCTAAACTGTTTTCTACAAAGTTTGTATTATTTATGCTTCCACAGCAGTTACTTCAATGTTCCCTCACAGATAATGGCTACTCTTCCACTTAAAAACAAAAACCAAAAAACCAAACAACAACAACAAAAATCCTCTTTGCTAGTATGAGAGGAATAAAATGGTATTTTCTGACTATGATTTTTTATGATTGTTATTACTGGATGAAAAATTTTCTAATTATTTTTGTAGATGTATCAAAATTTGTTATATCTTTTAAGTATATCATTTTAACTCCCTTTATAAATAGGAGTTTATAAAAACTTCCTTTTTATCTTTAAAATACAGACTTTGAAGATTATTTAAATGGCAATGAATTTAAGAGATTTTAGAACACTGCCTTCAAATCGTTTGACATTTAATTCTAATTTCTTTAAAGTCTGATTTATTTACATTTAACTCTATTAGGTTATTGTTGCCATATAAAATTTTGACATACTTATATACATTCAAATTAAAAGTTTTAAAGGTTATTTTTGAGTTTTTTAGGTAAACAATTGTATCTGCAAATAATATTAATTTTGTTATTTTCAACATTAATTCATTTCCTTCCCTTTCTCTAACAAAAAGACTCAGTAAGAGTCCACTATCTCCTACACCTTATAATAAGTTCTAAGAACACAGCAGTAAACTAGAGAGGCAAGGTCCTTGCCTTTGTTAAACTTAAATTCTAGTGTAGTACACAGGAGAATAAATAATTAATAAATACATACTTCAGGAAGAGATAGTTGCTGTAACTGTTAAAATGCAAGAAAGAAGTTAGGATATAGTAGTAGTAGTAGTACTGATAGTATATACAAGCTACTTAGGAAAAGAGTGATCAGAAAGGCTTCTCGGGTAAGATAGATTAACAGATACCTGGATGTAGTGAGAGAGAACACCATGTGAAGATCTGAAAAAACTAAGCGCAAGGTCCTGAGACAGAAACAAATTCAATGAGCCAGAGAGTCAGCCAGGATGACTCTCTATGTAGTTAAACACTAATCATGAGGATGACAACAATAATGGTGATAGAAGGTATCCTTATTTTATACTAGATTTTAACAAAATATTTATTATAAATTGGCCTGAGAGAAATCCTAGTTGCCATAATTGCTGTAGGCTAACACAAGTATGAAAGTTAGGTACGAGTTGAAAATGGTTGCCATTTGTCAAAACAAGGAAGTAGTCTACTCTAATCAGTTTCATGAGTTTTTTTTTTTAAAGTAAGGATAGGTGCTACATTTCATGTCTTTATAGCACATACTAAAACAAGGGAAAAGAGGTTCCCACAAGTTTGTGTGTCTAAAATGATTATGCTTAAGAATCACCAAATGAGTGCAACAAAGACTCAAAAGACTAGAAAATACGTTAGCAATCAAAATACAGATATAGTTTTTAAGAAAACCCTAAAATTGCTTAGATTATACCGCTCCCAAAGAGTTGTCTATTGCGTCTTATATGAATGTTTTTCATTTTCTATAAGTCTCCAAAAAAAGATAATTAAAAACAAATAATTAAAAATCACACAATTACATGATACACGAACTATCAGTATCCAAGCTTTACATATAGATAAGGAAACCAAGGCACAGAAGAGGTCATATAACTTTCCCAAAGCCACAGAGCTAATAAATGACAGCGCTAAGATTCAAAAAAGGAAAAGGGAAAGGGAGAAATCAAGCCCATATCTGCCTACGATTTACTTAATCTTGTGAAAACATTTAAGTAATATATCTGTAATTTATATTACTTTTATACCTCAAAAACAGCAAATTCAGCATTCTTTTGAAAGACACATACATGTACAGGCATCTCTTGAAATAAAAGGCCTTGGAAAATATGAAGTAGCCCTAAAGAAATATTTAGCAATTTAATCCACACAATCTTATAAAGAACAGTTTACCAAATACTTCTACAACCATGCATATGATGAAGAAACAATTACGTTTTATGCTCTATGGTTAGGGTAAATCAGGAATTGGTTAGGTTTTGGGGGTCTTTTTGCTTTTGGGGTTTTTTTTTGGATAGTTGGCTTAAAGATTCACTCAACTACTGGCCAGTTTTCCTTTATCATAAGTTACAATTTAAAATAATTTTCTCACTGTTGCCAGGAAGGAAAAGAATACAAAATTATCCCAGTCATTTATTTATTATGTTTAAATTTTTTCTCTTTAAAAGCCTTATAAAGCACAAAATAATCATTATCTGCAGATGATATACATAACTACTAAAAAACCCAAAAGAATCCATGGCATAATGTTATTATTATTCATTATAGTAGCAACATTTAATATTTACTATTTGGTCTTCTATAAGTTTTGCATACAGTTATCATTCAGTCCTTAAAACCACCACTCATTAGACATGAACTATTTTTCTTATTTTATAGATGAGAAAACTGAGACATACAGAGACTGAGTAACCTGCCCAAGCACACAGCTAGTAAACCATGTGACTGAGATATAAACTCATAAAATAGAATGTCCAGAGCCCATACTCCCAATCAACAAAAACTAATAAAAAGAGTTTTGTAAGGTAGTTAGTTATAAAATAAATATATACACATACAAACTATTTCATATGTCAGTAAAAACCAATTAGAAAAATGTAATGAAAACGGCAACCATAAAATCCTACTTCCTAAACAGCATAAAGAACAGAAACAGGAGAGAGACATACTCTTCTGAAAGAAGGTAAACATCAGTATAAATGTGCAACAGTCAAAAACATTTTTGTAAAGGATGTGAAAGACCTTACCTGACTAAGATGTGAAAATTGCCTATAAAGCTACAGCTATTCAACTATGTTGTAGTTCTTCCAAAGAATCAATATGATATACAGAACAAGAGTTAAGAAACAGGCCAAAAAAATCAGACATTAGTATATATATAAGGGAGAATTCAAATTAGCCATAAATGAATGGTCTAACTCAGGGGTGGGCAATTTACTGAATGCAGGCCAAATCCAGCACACTGCTTATATATGTAGGGTGCAAAAATTAAGAATGATTTTTCACATTTTAAATGGTTATATAAGTACCTACATATTATCCTTTATTTAGCCTCTTGGCCCACAAAGTCTAAAATATTTACTATCTGGTTCTTTATGGAAAAGTCTTCTAACCTGTGATCTAAACTATTAAAAAAGTGTTGGGACAACTGGATACCAGATAACCTTATGGGGGTGGGGGGGGGTGGCACAAGGAGGGTAATCTGGCACCACAAAACTCACACCTTAATCCAAAACACACTTCTAATGAATGTAAGTTATATGTGTAGAATTAAGCACAAAAATACTAGAAGAAAGTAGGTGGGGAAAGTCTTCCTAGGTATGATCTCAAAAACTGAAAACATTAAAACCAAAAAATCCACACAAAACTGATTAGTCAAATTCAATAAAAATGATAAATAATTTTATATTAAAAAAAACCTAAAAGCAAAAAACTGAAAAACTATTTATGACAAGAGGTTATTAACCTTAATATATGGAAAACACGGACAAATAAACAAGACATCAGCTCAATAGAGAAATAGAAAATGGCACAAAAACAGTAATCCACAAAGGAAGAAATAAAAGTGCATATATGCAATGGAATATTACTCAGCCATAAAAAGAAACGAAATTGAGCTATTTGTAATGAGGTGTATGGACCTAGAGTCTGTCATACAGAGTGAAGTAAGTCAGAAAGAGAAAGACAAATACCGTATGCTAACACATATATATGGAATTTAAGAAAAAAAAATGTCATGAAGAACCTAGGGATAAGACAGGAATAAAGACACAGACCTACTAGAGAATGGACTTGAGGATATGGGGAGGGGGAAGGGTAAACTGTGACAAAGCGAGAGAGTTGCATGGACATATATACACTACCAAACGTAAGGTAGATAGCTAGTGGGAAGCAGCCGCACAGCACAGGGAGATCAGCTTGGTGCTTTGTGACCGCCTGGAGGGGTGGGATAGGGAGGGTGGGACGGAGGGAGATGCAAGAGGGAAGAGATATGGGAACATATGTATATGTATAACTGATTCACTTTGTTATAAAGCAGAAACTAACACACCATTGTAAAGCAATTATACTCCAATAAAGATGTTAAAAAAGAGGGGAAAAACAGATGATAATAATTATACTAATTACTAAGTTGAAATTAAGTATATTAACAATTCTTATAAATATATATGCACACATTATTAGATACATGCAATATATTATATATTGTATTAGCATATATAGTATATAATGGTTTAGGTTACATGTAAAATTGTTCATTAAATGATCCTGAGGTATGTGTTGTTTGCTATTTATAAATAATATAATTGATTCTCACATAAATTAAGGGATTGAATCAAAAAAAAAAAAGGCCATCTACACGGAAAAGACACATAGCCATGTGTGTGTGTGTGTGTGTGTGTGTAAATTAAGCAATGTTTTACTGCACATTAAAACAGTAAGTTTCTTTTGTCTATCTGTAAAAACTTAAAAGCTGATATTCTCAAGGGCACAGAGAGTGCTGATGAGAGTAAAAATTGGTGCAAACTTTCTAGTGAAAGACATGTCAATATGGCCCAGAGATTTAACTACTAATATATTTTTAAATAAAAATATGTGAAATATAGAATCAAAATTTTAGCCGTAAATTATTCCCGACTAGCATTATTGGTAATTTTTCCCCTCCCCGACCCCACGCATATTTTCTAAAATTTGTGCAATACCCCTTACTATTTTGTAATGAAAAAAGTATCAGCAACACAGAAATTTATAAGTAGCTACTATATTATTATTCCCATTTTCAGATGAAAAAACTGAGGCTTGGAGAAGTTCTTGCTAATAGGCAAAGCCAAGATCCAAACCTATATCTGTCCTGTTTTAATCTCCATGTCTTACTACTTTATTAATTAATTTAAAAAAAAAGTTTTGTGAAGCAAATCATTCTGTTATTTCTGTGACAATTAATCTGGAATAGTAACCAACATATGTATATGAGTGTATGTAATAATTCTGACTAAAAAATTCTAACATATAATAATACAGTATTTCTGTTCCCTAGAAGACAGACATCTCTGTCATTCATTCTCTGCACATACTTTTTAAAGAATTTCAGTTTGAAAGCTTTATATCTTCCTGATAAGAATGAATGCTTCTCATCAATAAGTAATATTCCACTACCATTTTTGCATCAATCTTAACTTGCACTGTACAATCACAGTAACACACATGCAGATTAGTTTCTGCAGTGATGCTACCGGAAAGACATCCCAAATTATTAAACTATAACATCAAATCTTAAACTTAGAAATTTATGTAAAAAATAATTCAGTTATAATTTACATCAAATAGCAAATAGCTAGAAAGGCAGTAAGATAACAGAAAATTAATTAGATGACATTATTCTGTCAGCTATTCAACTGCACAAGAAAGCCACCAAACACAAAATTTGACAAGAGTCCTAATAATGCACTTGATAGTTTGTTGCCAAAATGACACAATTTTCAAATAAAAATAAAGGGGAGGGCTTCCCTGGTGGTGCAGTAGTTGGGAGTCTGCCTGGCGATGCAGGGGGCACGGGTTTGTGCCCCGGTCCGGGAGGATCCCGGCGTGCTGCGGAGCGGCTGGGCCCCCGCGTCCGGAGCCTGTGCTCCGCGACGGGCGAGGCCACAGCAGTGAGGGGCCCGCGTACCGGGGGGGGGGGGGGGGAAGGGGGGAATAACACCAAAACAGGAAAACAAAACAAAGCAAAACCCCACCAAAATTCTAACTTAAACCTTGAGTAAGCCTATGTGTGAAATTCTAAGACACAGGAAGTAATTTACTACTGATCAACTTTAATGAAAAATGATGGCATTTGTTACAAAACTTAGAATTTTAAAAGTGTTTTAAAACATCAGAAAGAATCTCATTCGATTAATATCTAGAGTAAATTGCTGTATAGACAGGGAAATTAGGAATAGCAAATTTATAAAAGTTTGAAAGAGGAAAAAAAGTTGGGCAGGTACAAAGTACAAGAATGCAACTGGTTTGACTACAGTATATAGCGTATAATTTAAAGTAGCTTACCAGAATTTGAAAACAACAATGGAATTTATTTTAAAATATTTTATCTATTTGCTAATTATGACTTGGCTGTGCTCTAAATCCTTTCATTCCAAAAGGGATTACTGAACTACTAACCTTCCAAAGCATTTAACTCATACTTCTATAATATATCATCTTCCATGTTTCTGAATACAGTTCTTCAAAACTTTTCTGTTGTAGCATACCTATAGCTAACAGAGGAGAGATGGTCTGCCTATCTGAGGTCTAGGATTATAACCAGAATATCAGAAAGCAAAGGAAAGGTTTCATTGCAGCCTGACATTATATCTTTAAATCTGTACAAATTAGCTTTCTGCTCTTTATAAAAGTATTGTTTTAATATAAAAACAAGTTATTTCACAAATTAAAAAAACAATCGATGTTCTAGAAGTAATACCTTGTTTACCCCATGTCTTTTGAGTACTTCCTACCACAGTATTACCATATCTCAACTTGAGAATCATACAGTATTTTGTCTCCAATAAGAATTTAAGAAAGCTCATCATCTTTGTATCCCCAGGGCCTAGCACTATGCCTAAAACACAGTCACTCAACCAAAGGTGGTACTCTACAGTTCATATACTGCTTTTCAGGAATCAGAAAGAGACAGACATATACTATTGAGTAAACACAGCTTAACGGGTTAACTTACATCTTTTTCTGACCGATGTGGAAACATAGAAGACTGGCTGTAGTACATGTTTTCGTCATGGTAGTCACTGTCGACCCCCTCTACAAACTTCTTTCTTGAAGCACCAAACATGCTGTTTGTCACCTAAACAAAAATATTACTTTTATCAAGAATAATGTTTTGGAAAATGTCAGGCTTTACCTTACTCCTATGTGGAAAACATAAAATGAAGGGAGCATTGCTAAGATAAAGAAACAGATCAACTAAGAATTAATGATACAGGTGAGAAAGTCATAACAATGTAGTAGAAAATGTTTACTTTCAGGCCCTGAAATCAAGAGGAGAAACTTAAAGTCTGTCACATGCAATGATTCCAATTATTTTAAAAGAAAAAATATTACTTATTCTTGAAAATTGGCAACCCAATATAATTTTCCCATACAAAGATTTTTTAAAAATTAAGTTTGGGTTTAAATTATTCAAAATTTTCACATGCATCTTCAACATTAGTGTCTTTGTCATTGTTATACCTACTTTTTAAATTATGTTTTCCAGAGCATATCATCTTCACTTACAATCTAAGTTTACTGAGATATAGCACTTTTTGGGTCCATGTATAATGGCACACTGGAAATCTTATCTCAAGCCACAAGCTCTCACTCATGTAATAGTAGGATAATTTTTTCACTCATCATCCTGGTATAAATTTATGATCTCTACTACATAACCTGCTTACTCTTCTGCTTTTTAAGTCTTTACCATATCCAACACTAGTAATTTTGAGCCCTCATCAAGATAATTACTAAATCTGTGCTTATTTTTATTTTATTTTATTTTTTTCCATAAGGTGACCTGTATAAAGCTTCCAAAACTATCAATTGACAGGTTATTTAATTAAGGTCAATGTGTCTTATCCCTAATAGTACTCTGTAGTTCAAAGTAAACTGAAATGTCATGATAGCCTTGTAAAGACTAGAATACACAGTGACTATATTTTTTCACAAAAAAATGGGGAAAAACTCATCAAATTTGACATCTGTCTGGTACACTCATTATGAATAAGGGTATTTTCTTCCACTGTAAGAAAAAAGGAACTTTCTTTTACTTCTCATTTCAAAATGAAACACTGTAGTTACTGCTGTTAATCAGTAGACATGGTAAATTGGTATACTGCAGATTTTAAGGCTATATTTGATGTGCAAGTTTGTTGAAAACACCCATGTTACTTAATAATTGCTTTATATTTTAAGTTCCTTGTTAAATCTGTAAGAAACTCAAATATTTAAGTATTCTTCCTGTTGAAGTCTGAGAAAAAGCTATTCAGTTAAATATGAATACCAGTCTGAAGACAACTTAACCACGGCTTTGCTGTATGTTTTTAGGCTATATATCTCTTTAGGTGTGAAATACAGAAAGATATTTTCAAGGATCTATTAATTTGTTAGAACATACTTTATCTTCTTTGGGCAGTGGACTCCCTGGTGAATCTCAGGCAAGGGCTTCTATAACTCTGAATGTAATTTTAGGGACTAGGTAGGATCCCTCATGCCTAGCCTCTAACCCCCCCTAAGTAGTCCCTAATAGGAAAGAGAGGTTTTTTAGTGAGTTTTATTTCAGAAAAGTAGCAGTGGAAAAAAGCACTTTAGAGTCTGCAAATTAAGACTCTTTACACATGAGATTTTAAAGGTTTGTTTTGTAAAAGTTAAGGATACATTTAATTCTCTTTAAAGGACAATTACTACTGAGCTCTAATTCTAAAAAAGGATAAACACAGGAAAATGGCATGAAACTTGCAGAATTCACTAAAATTTCAGGAGCGTACCAAGATATCTCTCATCAAATTTTACGTACATAAGTTAAGTCAAATGGATGCAAAGTGAACTCTTAACAATTGTGATGTAACATTCATCATCAAAACCAATTACAGACTCTTAGAATCCTAAAGTTGAAATTAATTGTACTGAATAAAAAAACTTAATTCTAATATTGTGCAAAGAGGTTTTACTGTTTTGAAAGCAAAACTAAACACGTGAAATGCCTCAGACAGAGGAAAACAGAAATGTTCTCTTTCATCAATACCAAATTTTCCCAGACTCACTGTGTGTGTGCCAGAGGGAGGGAGAGAAAACACAAACATGTAGAATTTCATTTTTGTTTTGTGTGCTTCGACACAAATTACACAACACTGAAAATACTAATTATTTTTACATGACTTCAGCAAAAAAAAAAAAAAAAAAAAGGAGGTAAGAGTGTAATACTCTGCCTTCAAATGCAAGCCCCAGTCCCAGGGATGGGTACTGGTATGAAACAAAGAATTCTCTGATCCATGGCAAAATGAGAAAGAAAAAGGAGGACAACATAGTAAGTTTTACAAAAAAGCTAATTTTGGGCTTCTCTGGTGGCGCAGTGGTTAAGAATCCACCTGCCAATGCAGGGGACACGGGTTTGAGCCCTGGTCCGGGAAGATCCCACATGCCGTGGAGCAACTAAACCCTGTGCCACAACTACTGAGACTGCGTTCTAGAGCCCGCGAGCCACAACTACTGAGCCCACATGCCTACAGCCCGTGCGCCTAGAGCCCATGCTCTGCAACAAGAGAAGCCACTGAAATGAGAAGCCCACACACCACAAGGAAGAGTAGCCCCCGCTCGCCGCAGCTAGAGAAAGCCAGCGCACAGCAACAAAGACCCAACTCAGTCAAAAAAAAAAAAAGATAGTTTTATTTAATTTTAAAGGGTGTGTCCTGTATTCCATATAGAATGATGGAATGGAGTAGAAAAGTATTTTAGACTAGCCAGGAAGGGTGAAACTAGGAAAGTAACAATGAAGCAGAGAAGTAAAGGAACTAACTAGCTAAAGACAGGAAGAGCAGTCAGTGCAAAAGTGAACAAGGTCCTCAGTGGTGCGGCTCAAACAGAATGAATTCAGTGGAAGATGGTAGGAACTGAAGTCAGAGATACTAGTGTGAGCAGATCATGTGTCTTGCAGGCCTGGGGAACTCTGGATTTTATTCTATGTGAAATGAGAAGTCAAGAGAGGATTTGGGGGAATTCCCTGGTGGTCCAGTGGTTAGGACTCGGTGCTTTCACTGCCATGGGCCCAGGTTCAACACCTGGTCGGGGAACTAAGATCCCACAAGCTGCACGATGCAGTCAAAAAAAAAAAAAAAAAAAAAAAAAAAAGAGAGAGAGAGAGAGAGAGAGAGGATCTGTGGGCAGTTTAAGTGACATAATTTGGCATATTTTATTTATGTATATATTTAATATGAGTGTAGCTACTCTGTAAGGAATGGACAAAAGAGGGGACAAGAGTGGAAGCAGGGAAACAGGTTGGTGAGAGAAGATGGTGGCTCAGACTACAGTGGTAGTGGTAGGGGATATGTCAACACTGTACTGAAATATATTAAAATTACTGGTTATATCACATATATTAAAGTCAATTTGATAAATAGAAATTTAAAATACTAATTTAAAAACAAAATCATACTTCATTCTACATTACATATAAAATTTGTTCAGATATTTGGTATATACAATTTGTCAGCTTTCTTCAAGCAAACATATAAAGGGCTTACATCAATTCTGTTAACTGACCACCTTCTCTCTCAACTCTCGTATCACATGTTTTAACAAAGGAGAAGTAAAAACTGAGATTTCATCAAGAAAAATACATGAAATATGTTGTACCAAAAGCAATGTTTCTTAAGTCTTTTTTGAATACAGATCTAAAACATGTAACTAAGACATTTTACATTTGCTTTGATTCCATAAGAACTAATCAGGATACACACACACACACACACATGTTAGCTTACACTAATTCTTTCTACTAGCCTGACAACCCCCCCCCGCCCCCCAAAAAAGAGTTGGCCTCAAAATGTAGTAGAGAGGAATTAAACTGACAAGCAGAATGGAAGCACTAAGTTGGCTGGCTGTTCCCAGTAAACACCTTCATTACTTAATTAGGACTAGCTATGAGTTCCTAAGGTCTAACATTCTTAATATATAAATATAATATTTCAAAGCCAAATGCAGTAACTCAGAATACTCACAGAGAATTCATAAAACCTCAAACTTGAGATAATCTTAACCAACAACTTCAAAGATGGGTAAAGTGGTCCCTGATCCAGGTGGGATGAACGGTAATTACAAAAGGGAAAGAATAAGAGGCAAGGCCTGGAGCTTTTTAAATGGTCACAGAAACAAAGTAGGACACTTTACAAGTGAAACTTCAAAAATAAATTTAGATAGATAAATAAGTATATAGATAGGTAGACAGATAGGAAAGGGTGAAAAATAGATCATATCCAAGGCAGGATGGGCGGTATATAATCTTGCACAATTTTCCTTCAGCAAGACCTCTGGAGAGGAACTTACTCTAAAATCATTTATTGTCTATCATGCTGGCATGCTGGCCCAGGCACGGAATCCTATTCCCAGGGAACAGAAACACATCCCATGGCAGAGTGTCCTTTTCCTGATAGCAAACAAATATAGTTTGATTTTGAAATCTATCTCCAGTCTTAAAGTTCCAGCAGCATATTTTAAAGTGCTGCTAGACATTTCTGTATGAGAAGTGCATTTTAATAAACGAAATCAGTAATATTTAAAACTGACTTTCCGAGTTACTTTCTCCTGTTCTGTTCTGCATTATCATCACATTCTAACCTTTCTTCACAGTGGCTTTCACATTTGTTTTTTGCCATTCTACCTATCACCTTCTTAGTTTAAGCTATGGACTAGATTTTTTTTAGCCCTTTGACTGATCTCCCTTCACATTTCAGTGAACATGCTGAGGGTTTCCTGTATGAATTATGCCAAAAACTGTGCTAATGAACACAAAAGCTGAGTAACAGCCCCAAGTCTTGAACAAGCTCACAGCCTAGTTAGGAGAAACACCTGTAAATAAACAATTACAGTATGAAAATCTGTACAGGTGTTTTGGGAACACAAATAAGGGAATATCTAACTCTATCTGAGGGAAACAACTGAAAGGTCTTATAAAGTAATATTTGAACAAATATTTAAATTTGTTAAAAAAATTTTTATTTAAAAAAAAGGAGAAGAGTGTAGGGTGGGAGATGAAGCAAACTTTGGCATAAGAAACAGCAGGCATAAGTTCTCGGAAGTGAGAGAAAGCCCAGAAACACAAAACTTTTAATACAGCCAACAAGGAGGATGTCTGGAAGGACAATGATAGGTGGTAAGGAAAAATAGGCTAAATTTCAATGCCAGGTTAATAGGGCAAGGATATAGACGGGAAAGCCAGGTACAAAAATCTAGGTGAAGACTTCCTTCAACTAACACTTTACTATGATGTCATATTCATAACCACTACAATGACTTTGTCACTTTCCTACTCTCGTATCTCTTGTTAATTTCCCCTAAAGGATGCAGACCAATATTCCTGAGATCACGACCTTAACATAATTTTGCAGCAGTAATTATCTCAAAATCCAACAACAACCTTATGCCTCAGCTTAGTTTGGGTTATTCACAGTTGTTCCTGTACATGATAATCTCTGGAAAATGCCATCTGTAACCCCTGACATCTTCAACAATTAAAACTCAAGCTGAGCAGATTAACTCTAAATATTTATTGAAATCATCCATATCTTTCCATCTCTGTCATTTCTGAGAACAAGCATTTCCAATATCCTTCAATCAGGTCTTTATTAATCCATTCTCATTCCCCTCAAATTTACTCTCCCACATCAGCCAAGTAAATTTTTAAAATAAAAATTTAACAGTCATGGCCCTGCTGATTGAAATGCCTCAACAGCTTTCCAAATCAGTAATAAGGCTTATTAAGGCCCTATGTAACCTCTCTGACCTTAACTGTCTCCACAGGTCCCCTGCCACCACTAAACTACTGCCACACCTTCAGTTACTCAAACACAAGTTCTCTTCCGCCTCCAGACCTTTGCATAGGCTGATACCTATACTTAGAATGCTCTTTCTCCCACTCTTTGAAACTTTCATACTGAATCAGGACCCCTGGCTTGCAGTCATTGAAAATACTTTATCATAACTATAATTATACAATAATAAGAAATAACTTTATTGACCACTTACTATGCCAGGCAATATACTCCAAATGTTTCAAAATGTATTTACATAATCTTCATAATTTACTTAGTAATAACTATATAAACATGTATGTAATCCTCATGTATTTACTTATTTAGTCTTCATTTTTAGATGAGAAAACTGAGAACTGGAGAAGTTGGGTAACTTGCCCAAGGTCACATATCTGATGTGCCCAAGATTCCACATCTGATAATTGACAGAGATGGGATATGATCCCAGACAATCTGTTAGAGTCCCCGCTTTTAACCACGATAGTACACTGACTCTCAGAGATACAACTAATAGTTTAATGTTTGTATTCTCCCCAAATTGTAAGCTTCATGACGGGAGAAGCAGTAAAGGGCAAAAAGGGGTGCGGGGCTTACTTTGCAGTAAACAATGGTAAGCAGAGGGTGCCACATCAAATATTTGTGCATGTCAAAAAAAGATCTCTTTAGCGGAAGAATGAGAATGAACTGCCTGGACAGAGGTATGTGAAACAAAAGCTAGTCTCTACCAGACTGATCATATCTATTTTAGAGAAAGCAACATTAATTTTAGAAAAAAATTATGCTTAAAAGAAAGAACACCACCACCACATCAATTAAAAAGTAATTACTATTTCCATATTCCAAATTAACTAATATTTTTACTTTCAAAACACAGTGAACATAATTTAATCATTCAAGGAATTAGAATGGTTATTACAAAACTCTAAATTTTTATTATAAGCTACTGAAATAGACACTGTAGCATTAAACGAGTAGAATATGTTTACCAATTGGGTTAAAACAAGACCAAATCCCTGATGGCAACTTTTTCTTGTGATTCTATTTCTAAAGTAGCCAGGAGTTTTTACTGTTAACATGCTGATACACGTGTCCCATCATAAAATCAACTCTTTCACAACACTGAAGTACGAAGACTTCTCTATAGCCAGCAACTTTTCATCTTTAGCAACAGAGTATGCATCCACCTGTATTATAAAGGGTAAAGAGAACCAAATGTAGGTGGGGGTTGGGGGTGACAGGACTGCTCTTTTGCTACTGTTTCCCTAATGGAGATTTTACTATTTCACTCTGATTGCTGAATACAAAATCTGACTTCTTACTTTTCCCTCCCAATTTCATATTCACTATCAGCAAACACTTCACACCCATACAAATACACACAAGTTCTCTGTTGTTTATAAAGCAGGCAGAAAATTAATAAAAATCACAGTCAATTTCCATTAACATTTATCTGCCTTTATCAAGATGTAGTCAATCAAAATTGAAACCAATCATGAGAAGCCATAATATCTGAAGATAATCTGGTTATCTTTATTACTGGCTTTTAGAGGGAAAAGCTGATAGGTCAAATCCACTGAGACACTGCCCAAAATCTATGGAACTAGAATACTGTACACCTATATCAAATATGATATACTACCACCTAGAAATATTTATAACCCAAGGAATTTGTTTTAGTGGTATTTTTTGGTAATAGAATTCTGAGCTACCAATCCTACTTCACAACTTATAAATAATCCTAATTTTATTTCGTTCCGGAAAACACTAAAAAAAAAAAAAAAAAGAAAGAAAAGAAAAGAAATGGGATTAAATAAAGAAGAGAAAGGCACTTACATTAGAAAAAAATCTAGCTCCTCAAAGAACAAAGAATTTAATATCTGGAAGTCTTTAGGAAAAGAATGATCTTTCCTCCTATTAAAAAACATACTACTCGAAGTCCTACTAGTTCTAGAATACTGTGGCTTGATATAATATAAATAAATGTATAATGAATAGTTTACTAATCTACTTAGGATGGATCTAAAAAAAGTGAAGATTTAGATAAATTTTAAATTGATAATTTCTAAATTCATCAACTTAAATTGATACGGAAATAAAAGCAATTCATTTCATAGTTTTAGTAAATGCAGACTGCCTGATAAATGAGCAATAAAAGGCTTAATGAACACTGAAAAGGCAGTTAACAGGTAGATGCAAAGGAAACTGACTGAAAATGTGATTCAGCAGGAAACTAGGGGCTTACAGGAACATATCAACAATCATTATTTTGGAGAGTAGTTAAATATTTTGGCACAGAGTTCTGTACAGGGGTTACAGGAATACTTCGTAAGAGATATCATCCCCCACAAAACAGGGTAGCTCACGTTTGATAAAAAGAGAGGGCATGCCAGGAGAGCGATGAAAACACATCACTCTTCCTTATCCAAAAACTGTTTACTGAAATCTGGTACCTGAAGCTGTTTTACTGAGATGACATTCCCAAAACCATGTACACCATACCTTAGGGTGTGCCCCCACCAAATCTACAAACCCTCTAAAGAGTATTACCAAAAGGCCTATCAGCGCTCCTGATCAGTCTGACTTTGATCTAGGGAGAATATGTTGTGCATGCTTCAACTTGAAGAAACAGATTTTGTGGTTTTTCAAATTCTTAAAGTTGCCTGTATCAATATGCCTCATACAGATTCAAACTTATAACCACTAACATACAAGCTTAAAAGACACGTGCATCATCCTAAAATCAAAACACTAATAACTCAAAAAGTGCTAACTGTAAAAAAAGCACACCATCATATATTAACTGAAAAACCAACTATAAATGGTATGCCTTATGACCAATAAGTTAGATTTGAGAACTCACACAATAGGGCCTAAAATTAAAATAAGCAATATTTTATCCTTAAATATTAAGATATAAATTTATAAATTACAAGTGGAAGAACATATAACAGTAGAAAGCCCATAAGTTTAGAATATAAAACAAATCCTCTAAGTATGAAGGAAATGTTTTTTTTTTTTGTTTTTTTTGTTTTTTTTGCGGTACGCGGCCCTCTCACTGTTGTGGCCTCTCCCATTGCAGAGCACAGGCTCCGGATGCGCAGGCTCAGCGGCCATGGCTCACGGGCCCAGCTGCTCCGCGGCATGTGGGATCTTCCCCGACCAGGGCACGAACCCGTGTCCCCTGCATCGGCAGGCGGACTCTCAACCACTGCGCCACCAGGGAAGCCCGAAGGAAATGTTTTTAATGAGGTTGAATATCTTACGCCAGTGTCAGAGGTGGGGGTGGGGAGCACTCCCTAATGCAGAGGAGAGAGGGTGGGAATCCATAAGAAACTGATGGATGGTCTGCTTTGCTGGGGGATATGGATTTCTCAAGCCTCCCAATAAATTTAAGAAATGCTCGAACTTAGAGGGAAGGAGAGAGAAACTGCTGAGGATTCTGTATTTTGAGGCCCTGTTTTGAGACCTGAAATGCCAAATATTTGGTGCCCCAATCTCTTTAATCCTGATATACTTTCTCTGAAGAAATGTTAGCCATCACAGGCTATATTCTATTTTTCCTGGGTATAATTTTGAATGTCTTGTTATGTGCAAAAGAATCTAGAAATAACGTGAATAAGAATTACATGGGATAGATCTGGGAGAACTAAAGAAACAAATTTTTTTTTTTTTTTGCAGTACGCGGGCCCCTCGCTGCTGTGGCCTCTCCCGTCGCGGAGCACAGGCTCCAGACGCGCAGGCTCAGCGGCCACGGCTCACGGGCCCAGCTGCCCCACGGCACGTGGGATCCTCCCAGACCAGGGCACGAACCCGCGGCCCCAGCATCGGCAGGCGGACTCTCAACCACTGCACCACCAGGGAAGCCCAAGAAACAATTTTTGAAGCCTTTCTGAGAAGAACCTAAAATGATAGTATTTATTTGTGAGCAAAGTAGTGCAGACCCAGGGCTACACTGCTATAGAACTATTTCTAAAAATTCTGCATTAAGAAAAAAAAATCTGTATTGTTAGATCATGATTTCGGATACAAGGAACACAAGCAGAAAATGACAGGAGTGTTAGCATTTCACACACACACACACACACACACACACACACACACACACACACACACACACACACAATTTGGGTGAGCTGTTCACTCAACAAATGTTTGCTGAACTTTGTACCAGATATTGTGCCTTCACTGCTTCTATACTTATCTTTGTTAACCTCAAATCTAGAGATGGGTAGAAATGTTCCAGTCTTCCTGTCTAGATTTCAAGGAAAAAGATGTTTGAAGTTTCTATTCTTTCAAATTTTAAAAATATAGCTACTTGCCTGAAACTTTGGGAAAGGGAAGAACAGCATGTCTAAAGCTAGTGGAAGGAAACTAAAATATGCCTCCTTCTGATACCAAGTTAAATGTAGCAAAATTTTTAGTCTATGGATTTACACTTTCCCTGACCTTTTCTCTTAGCTTCTTTTCTGAACATGAGTTTTCTGGTCCTGCTATACTCTGTGGAGAATATGAAGTTTTAAAAAAATCTAACAAACTTCCTTTGTATTACAACATTAATGGTTTATTCAGTTTAAGGTTTTCCCTCTTTCACATCTAACTAATAAGAAATGAAATTATTTCTTAGAACACTAGGACTTTAATAATTTATGAGATAATTTTATGAAAAAAATAATTTATAAGAAACACTATATTTTTAAACTAACAAAATGACTCACTGACAAAATGGCCCAACATCCACCCTTAAAATACTGATGACAGCACCGTTTTTCCCCCGGTCTTTCCCACCACCTACTTACCTGTGCAATTTCTTTCAACATTGGCTACTCTGGGGATTGGAAAGCTCAGGGCTGGAGGCTGAAGTGAAGAAGGAAAGGTTGGAGGGTGAGCCATGGCACCAGCCCCGCACTAGGAGCGCCCCTGAGATACTACAGCAGGGTTGACACCATAGCTCTGAAGTTCAAACTCCAGCAAACGATAAGAAAGGAGTCCAACCAGAACATGATAAACGATGGGATTCTTCCGCTCTTTGAAAAATAAGGAAATCATGCTATAAAGATCTGAATGTCCAGTTTCAACATTATGACTCCCTGTTCACCTCTTCATCATTCCCCAACCCCAGATTCACCTCAGACTGATTCAAAGTGCTAATCAAAACAAAGAGGGTGGGGGGTGAAGCGCACAAGTAGAGCTTTCTATAAACTTGCACACAGAAAATGAGGATAGGGCTCACCTGGCCATCATAAAAACGTGCAAGACAATATGTTAAAATACTCTGCCTATCTGCCCCTTGAATACTTTCTTGCTCTCCTAAGCACTCAACATTAAATCTAAGGCTCTCATACGCATTAACATTAATACCATCAGCCAGCAAAATGACAGCTGGACTATTTCGATGTATTGATATTTAAATTCCTAAAATTGGGCCAATGAGCTTTTCAAAACCCAGGGATAACTTTCGGTATAAGGATATTCCTTGGGGGAATTTCCTGGCAAGTCCAGCGGTTAGGACTCCACACTTCTGCTGGGGGCCGGGGTTTGATCCCTGGTCAGGGAACTAAGATCTTGCGAGCCGTGCAGCATGGCCAAAAAAAAAAGTATATTCCTTGGGAGGAGACTAATTTTTTAAAAGTGTTCCACTCTGATAAAAGCAAATGAGGACCCCCTCAACTAAAATAACTTTAATCAAAATAGATGATAAAAAAATCATAGACTTTTAAAGAAATAAATCTAAATACAGGACTTAAACTGTGACTTTTATGAGAATGAATCCTCACTTTATAATATAAAAAGTAAATTACTGATTCAGAGGAAACTAGACTCTGATTATTATGACTACTAAAGCTAATAAAAATAGATGCTCATTTAAGTTATTTAAAGATAACATCTACTCAATAACAAATATTATTGGAGGTGGCAAATGTTTTAAAACAGTAAATTACATATAGTGAAGTATCAGAATCCTAAATTATGTTATATGAAGCAATTAAAAATAAAAAGTATTCCTTTAGCAAGGGAACACAGGACTTTTAAAATACTTCTAAACATCTTGCCATATAAATTAATTCAGTAAACATTATTCAGTGAGCATCTACAATGTAATACGCTAAATATATTTACATTTATACCCTTATGTACTTTACCCATTTGATGCTCAGAATAAAGAACATCACAAATCAAAAGGAGTAAAGAAGAAAACACATTTACAATGCTCCTGCACCATTACTCTGGCCTCCAGGCCTTAGTGAACTTACCCTTCATTACCTGCAATCTCCTACCATTTCCCCCTTCTCTTATTGTGTTCCTGCCCGACTGCCCCACTCCCCTTGCCATTCCTCAAACACAAAAGGCATACTCCTGTCTTCAGACCTTTGTACTTCTTGTACCATTCAAGAATGCTTTCTTTTTAGGTATCTACATGGCTTCACCTCACCATACTTCATATATTGAGCCATCCTAGTGAGGACTTCACTGTTTATTCTATTTAAAAGTATACTGTCCTTTTCCCCAATCCCTTATGCACTCTCTATCCCCTTTCCTGTTTTAATTTTTCCTCCATAGCATGTATCAAAATATAATACACAATGCATTTTATTTATTTTGTTTAATGTCCTCCTATACTCTAAAATATCAGCTCCACGAGAACAGAATTTATTTATTTATTTCGTCTCTTTGTTCACTTCTGTCTCCACAGAATCTGGAACAGTGCCTGGCACTGAGTAGGCCCATAACATGAACGTGTCCTCCTCTTACTCCACACATGCTGTTACTTGAGCGTTATTTGACAGTAACCCATCACTGCGGTGCTTACAGTACATGTGAAAATTTTATGAGCATAACAATTATTTTAAAACTTAATGGAATTATGTCAAAAATTAATGTTAATTTTTGCATTTCTGAAACATATGAATAAAGTTGTTTTATGCCTTTTTCCACTGAAATTGACAACCACTTCCAAAATACCCAATAGACTAACAGACACCTTCAGTGGTTAGAATGCCATGCCATGAGAAGTACCAAATAAGGATTTGGAGATGAAAATTTTTTTTTTCTATTTCCCAAACTTTTTCTCAAGTTAGATTACCTTTTTAAAAAAAGTTATTTCACGAGTATTTCAGACTTAACAGTTTGAGACAACACACATTTTTTTTCTATCAAAAAATCCCACTAGAAAAATTATACTACTTAGAGCCACTGGGTTGCACTGTAGTCCATGGGAATATGCACTCCTTGAGAACAGTGTACCACTACAGCAGCCTAACACAGTGGGCCTGGTACAAATAAGCACTAATATGTGTTGAGAGTTTATCAAATGATAGGTATTACTCAAAGCACTTTATATATATTACCTTACTTAATCATAACAAAACCCCTATAAGATATACTTTTACCTCAAATTGAGGCACAGAAGGGTAGGGCCTATGGACTCTCATTAGATTGAAAATATTTCTCTATCACAGTTATCATGAAGAATAATACCCAGTCCCTGCAACCCCAGTAAGATACTAAAGATTTAATCTCCACAAAAACCCAAGTGGATAGACTCCAAATTTTAGAAGTTAGCCGAAGCATAGGTGAGGGTGAGGCATGCGCTTGAAAATTGAGAGGTGAAGACCTACATTCTGAGCTGTGGGATCCTCCGCTTTCTTTCCTTAACCTGCTTACAGAACAGTCAGTCAGACTTAAGAACCACCCCTCTACCCTACCTCTCTACCTGTGGAAAAACTGAATTGCTCCGGAGAAACAAATGTCACACACTATCATATTTTTTTATCTTAGGTATTGGAATATACCAAAGACCTGTCCTATTCTAGGATGTGATAGTTTAGGGTGAATATGACTTGAACTTATGTTTAGAGGGCATGTGAAATTGAGAACCAGGTATATTCATCTACTCTAACCCTAAAAGTGGCCCTAAAGTAAAGTGCTTGAAGAAACTAGATCCTAAAGATTATAGGTGGGGAATTTTTGAAGTATATGTCATCAGTATGCCCATATTCAAGCAGAGATAAAAGAAGCTCAACTAAAAGAACTGTGGACTGGGACTTCCCTGGCGGTCCAGTGGTTAAGACTCCATGCTTCCAACTGTGGGGGGCGCAGGTTTGATCCTCGGCTGGGGAACTGGGATCCCACATGCCACGCAGCACGGCAAAAAAAAAAAAAAAAAAAAAAAGAACTGTGGATTGACATGACAATTGTGGGTTAGGTAAACTTTCTTTTTTTTATTTTTATTTTTTAATTTTTTTGCAGTACGCGGGCCTCTCACTGTTGTGGCCTCTCCCGTCGCGGAGCACAGGCTCCGGACGCGCAGGCTCAGCGGCCATGGCTCACGGGCCCAGCCGCTCCGCGGCATGTGGGATCTTCCTGGACCGGGGCATGAACCCGTGTCCCCTGCATCGGCAGGCGGACTCTCAACCACTGCGCCACCAGGGAAGCCCAACTTTCTTTTTAAAGGGGCTATCTTGAAGATCATGACTCAAACTTTCGAGGAACTAAGGTAAGGTGACAGGCAGTGAAAGGAATCACAAAATGCAAAATTCTTAAATAAAAATTTAATGATTTTAATGTTGTCTATGTTACACATAACTTAAAAAGCTTTAAAAAAATTTAAAGTCCTTCAAGTAGAAGGAAAATGATACTATAAAGAAAGAAGGGAAGGAAGGAAAAAAACACAACCTCCTGGATTGATAGTGTCTTAGGCACTGGCAGAAGCAAACACAAATCCCCTTGGGAAAAATGTCTTTCCATCTAGTCCTCAAAGAAGTCACACAGATTTCTAAGAAACATAAAATGGTAACTTACACACCTACAAGGAATCAAGGTATCATAAGTGAGAACCAGAAGAAGCAAAAGACATGAGAATGATCTGTAGCAACTTTCAGCTGCTGGATTTATCACATATTAAACATAAGCATGTATAAAATGATTAAATAAATAAAAGAAGATATATTAGAGTCGAAATCTAAACAAAATAATGGTAAAAATGTGAAAAATAATGATAAATATGTGGGTATAGAAGACATAGACAAGATTAACGAACTTGATCTAATGGAAACAGAGCAATACACCTGCCAACTGGTCAATATGCATTTTGTTCAAGTAAGTAAACAAATAATTGATATCATACTGATCACATTCTCTAGCTACAGCAGAATATGTGAGAAGTCAGCAATATGAAGATAATTAGAAAAGCCTCATAAGTTTGGAAAATTAAAAACACTTAAGACTAAAGAACAGTAAAACAAAACCTAAGGAATAAAAGGAAATATCAATAACTTAAAGAGTATAAATTGATGAGTATAAAACAAAAAATAAATTTAAAGCAAGGGTGACAAATAAGATGAAAAGGCACACAGTCAACAATCTTACAGATGAAAAAAGGTGCTAAAAATATTTAAGAATATTTAAATATTAATATTTAAATATAAATATTTAATATAAATATTTAAATAGGTAGCATTATGAATAATTTCTTAATCCTGATAAAGAATATCTACCAAAAAAACCCAAAACCTGCATCAAACATCATATTTACTGGTGACAAAGTTTGTAAGACAAGTAACAAGAGAAAGATTCCTACTACTAACACTTCTACTCAACCTTGTATAGAAATATGAGTGCGTTCTGAAAAGAAACGCAAGTTACAAAAATTGTAAAGTATCAAAACTGGAATTTCCAGATGATATATTTATTTACATGAAAGAACCTACCCCACAAATAACCTACAGATAAATTATAAGAATAAAAATTTAGGGACTTCCCTGGTGGTCCAGTGGTAAAGAATCCATGTTCCAATGAAGGGGACATGGGTTTGATCCCTGGTTGGGGAACTAAGATCCCACATGCCGTGAGGCAACTAAGCCCGAGCACAACTACTGAGCTCATGCCCCTCAACCAGAAAGCCTGCGAACCACAAACTACAGAGCCCATGTACTCTGGACCCCGTGCACCCTGGAGCCCGCGCACCACAACTAGAGAGAAGCCTGCACCCCCCGACAAAGAGCCCACACCACAACGGAAGATCTTGCATGCCTCAACGAAGACCCCGTGTGCCGCAACTAAGACCTGATGCAGCCAAAAAAACAGTAATCAAGTTTAAAAGTCAACTGTATGTCAATATAACAGTAACATCTATAAAATATAATTTTAAAAATACAATTTACCAAAAAAAAGCAACAAAAGTACTTATGTATAACTCTGACTAAAGATTTATAATTCCATTATTAAAAAATATACAACTTTATTGAGAGAAAATACAGAAGACCTCAGTGTATGAATTCAGGGAGAGGAAGAATAACATAAACATATCATTTCTTCCCCAAATAAAAATGAAGTCAATAAAATTCCACTTGTAAACACAATGACTTTTTTTTTTTTTCAAATTCTAAATCTGTCACTGAACAAAAGGCCAAGAAAGTCAAGAAAATAATAAAGACCAAGGTGGAGAGACAGACACGAAGATTTAACACAAAGCTATAGTAGTTGAGAATGTGGGACACTGGTGCAGGCAGAGACAAACACATCAAAGTAATAAAATAGATATAAGAAACAGACCCACAAATATAAACGAACTGATTTATAACAGAGCACTGCTGATTAGGAGGAAGAAAGAACAAAATCAATACATGATGCTAATATAATTGATTATCTTTACGCCAAGAAAAGGAATTTGGTCTCCTCAAACCATATACAAAAATCAATCTCAGAAGGATTTAAACATGAAAGACAAAATTAAAAATCTTTAAGAAGACCTGAGAATATCTTCTTTTAATTTCAATAGGGAAATATGTCTCAAACAACCTCAATAAATTTGAAAAATTAAAAATTTGACATTATTAAATGTCAGATCAATATGAACTTGATGGGACTCAAAACTGGTATAAACACACCTAAACATATTCCTAGAAGACCTTTTGTGAATTTAATTTTCATAAAATTTGAGACTATGACATGGTTCAGAAAACTTCTCTAACTTCATAAAGCTCCTTCTGTTGTTTTCATGCAGTCTCTAAAAGTACAATGGCAAGTTTGCTGAGGTTTTCTTGTCTCTGTTCCCCTCTCCCACTTTAATCTGCTCCTTCTCTTTCCTCTGTCCCTGTTGTCCCTATCCTGCTCAATTTTGATTCCACTCCCAGAAACTTCTCAACAGGGTCCTGGAAGGGAGCACTGGTGGGTCAGTCTTGAGAGTTTAGAGCTAGGCAGCTCAAGTCACCTTAGGCCTCACCACAGGTCCCTTAACCCTGATCTAATAAAGTGGGCAAAACCTCCCCAATTTCAAATTGGCTAATCACACTTACCACTTTCAAAATGTCTCTTCACCACTTTGAGGTGCTTCTATGCCCAGGTCCATACACCCCAATGCTTCTATGTTCTCATGCATAAAAACTGATAAATTTAGGTCTTTTGTTAGACTTTCACCTGCTTATATTTTGAGGTTCATGGAGATATTTCATCCCCAGTTTTTGTTACAAATGTTTTCATGGGTTTTGGTTTTCTATCTAGTTGTTCTATTTTTATATGGGAATTCAGAAAAATTAAAAAAACAAAAAACTAAGCTGTCACCATCAGTGCAATCATCCCAGAATCTAAGTAAGGCCTGAGATATTTTAAAAGGTAACTATGCACCAGTGTTTTCTTAGGTCAGTCTCCCAAAGCAATAGAAATAAAAGCAAAAATAAACAAATGGGACCTAATCAAGCTTACAAGCTTTTGCACAGCAAAGGAAACCATAAACAAAATGAAAAGACAACCTAGGGACTGTGAGAAAATATTTGTAAATGATGCAACCGACAAGGGCTTAATTTCCAAAATATACAAACAGCTCATACAATTCAATAACAACAACAAAATCAAATCAAAAAATGGGCAGAAGACCTAAATAGACATTTCTCCGAAGAAGACGTACAGATGGCCAATATGCACATGAAAAGATACTCATCATTGCTGATTACTAGAGTAATGCAAATCAAAACTACAATGAGGTACTACCTCACACCAATCAGAATAGCCATCATTAAAAAGTCTACAAATAATAAATGCTGGAGAGGGTGTGGAGAAAAGGGAACACTCTCACACTGTGGTGGGAATATAAATTGGTGCAGCCACTATGTAAAACACTATGGAGGTTCCTCAAGTTGCCATATGATCCAGGAATCCTACTCCTGGGTGTATACCCTGACAAAACTGTAATTCAAGAAGATACATGCACCCCCATGTTCATAGTAGCACTATTTACAATAGCCAAGACATGGAAACATCTGTCCATCAACAGATGAATGGATAAAGAAGATGTGGTACATATATGCAATGGAATACTATTCAGCCATAAAAAAGACTGAAATAATGCCATTTGCAGCAACATGGATGCAACTAGAGATCATCATACTAAGTCAGGCAGAAAGAGAAAGACAAATACCATATGATATCACTTAAATGTGGAATCTAAAATATGACACAAATGAACCTATGTATGAAAAAGAATCACAGACACAGAGAACAGACTGGTGGTTACCAAGGGGGCAGGGGTTGGGGGAGGGATGGAGTGGGAAGTTGGGGTTAGCAGATGTAAGCTTTTATATATATCGACATACACATTGATATATAGGTATATATCCAATAGGATGAATAAACATCAAGGTCCTACTGTATAGCACAGAGAATAATATTCAATATCCTATGATAAAACTATAACGGAAAAGAGTATTTTTAAAAAAGTATATATATGTATAACTGAATCACTTTGCTGTACAGCAGTAATTAACACAACACTGTAAATCAACTATACTTCAATTAAAAAAATAGTAACTTTGCTTCTATATTTTCTGATTGATAGAAGTATCTACACTAATGTTTTAACTTTCTATTTAATGATGAACACATTCCATATTCATGATTGGGGCAAATTATTTAAATATAAAATGTATTTCTGAAAGAGAAAACAATATTTCACGTGTAAAAGCCTAGAGCTAAGTTCCCAAAGGAGCACCACAGTGAAGACAAAAGGATGCCGCCAGATATTTTAAATCTTCTCAGGGAACACGTCAGATATCAGATATCTGTCAGATATCAGATACCACCTGAACTACATAAGTGGTTTAGACCTAATTACTTAATTTAACAAAACTGTTAACATTTCTGTTGGCCCAGGGGCACTGTGAAAAAATTACGAAGATACTAAGGGTGCCATAGAACCATGTACCTTAGTGAAACCTGCTTTGTGGAAAACAAATGTCAGCTCATTTGATGATTTCAGAAGATGAGTAAAAAAGTATCAGAACATATAATGCATTCAAAGAAAGACCAACATTGTTAGCATCACGTAATAAACCAACCAATGAGGAACTTGGGAATTCATTTAATTTGATGTTTTTGGTTGGCCAGAGGAAGAAGAAAAAGATGAGCCATGAATGACAAATAAATGTCAAAATTTATTTGAAACAAATATTTAGGTCATGGAGTCAAAAAAACTTTTGCAGCTGATAATATGATCGTGACATGAGCAGAAGCATCACATTTAAAGTGCAATTACAAAAGCGATCTCATTTTAGCAGGAATTGTATAACTGCAAGTGAAGACAACTTAACAGTCACCAATTTGAGTTTTTTATTCCCCTTCCTTCATCCTGTGGCTACAGCCATTTGTTTCCAAGAGTTTCAAGAGCAGTAAACTATGAACCAGTTCACTGATTTCAAGTACTTATTTTTGAACAAATTCCTTCCTCAGCTCACTCTTGCTCACCTTAACCCAGGGCCAAACAGCAAGGATGTCTAAAGCCTCCGTCTTTCTGTTCTACGCGCTAGACCTATTCTGACAACTCTTGAATTGCTAAGTATTCATTTTTCAAAAATTCTTTTCCATTTTAAGTTTTCTTTTTATTATGCATCTTTAACGTACGTAATATATCAGATTCCAAGTGCTTTGATGCTGGTGCTGTTTTCAATCATACTAGAAGCTATCAAGAAAAGGTTATAAGCTACTATGTTACAACTATGACTCTAAGATACCATCAGTTGTAAAATACATCCTGATAGCAGAAAGATAAAAATTTTCAATAATGTGTTATCACTTATAATAAAAGAAATGGGGTACTTCATTGCTTGTTTACATTAAATTTTTACTGCAGTGCAAAAGAAAAAATGTAATTTGTATACAGTATTGTACAATACTCTTGCATACTGAATGGAAGCACACGTACCAGATGAATTTGTATGTGCACCACTGATTGTTAAATAATTAGGAAACTTGTGTTTTAAATGCTTTACATTACGCAGAATTGTCAGATATCTGAAATGTCAGATAGGTGTTGAGTGTTTTAGCAATATCTGGGAAATTGTTTACGGTTTGGGGTGGGCTGGAAAGTCATTATTTTTTTTCGTATTCCAAATAACAGAATATAGGGAATCGCTTTTCAAAAAATTGCCACATGATACATAAAGATGCACCTATATACTGAAATATATATGTAATAAAAATATAAAAACAAAAAGAATAAAACAAAATTCAAACAACAGAGTACTTCTGGGGAAGGAGGCAGTGGAAGGGTGGGACATGGAAATATCTCCATTAAGTACAATACTCAAGCTGTAGAAAAACGCATATTTGTTAAAAACAAAGACAACAAATCACATTTGCACCTATATAATCACTAGAAAAGATACACACTAAACTGTTAAAAGTAAAATTGTGAAGGTAAACTTTCACATTCTATAGCTCTGTAATTTAAAAAAACTAATAGAAAGGAAATAAAATAGTTAATGGCAGGGGGAGAGAGGAGGAAATAGCAATACAATCACTGCCATCATTCTCTGACAGGATACATTCCACAAAGTTAATGTGGTATTCTAGATAATGAGGTATTCTTAAGGAACATACAGACTAGGATGCATTAGATCTAGTTTATAAATAACATACACTGAACTAGCTAGCATATGATGTGATGACCTCAAAGTAGCATTCTAAAAATCTTGGAGATATATATATATATAAGTGGCATTTTCCCCAGCACACTTTGCAGTTTCTTCCTGTCACCTCTTTCTTTGTTTTAATTTTATTGAAACAACATGCATTTGAACACCTATTATGTAACTGAAACCATGCTAGGTACAGGCAGTACCAAAATAAATATGGCTCCAGTTTTCAAGACGCTTGTAACATACAGTAGCACTGTCTAATACAACTCTGTGCAATAATGGAAAAGTTCTATATCTGCACTGTTCAATATGGTGGCCATTAACAGCATGTAACTATTGAGCATTTGAAATGTGGTCGATGTGACTGAGAAATTAAATTATTTTATTTTGTTTAAATGAATTTAAATACCACTTATGGCTAGTGCCTACGGTACTGGACAGCACGGGGCTACAGCAAGACAAGGAAAAATAAACATAACTACATTGTATCATGGTACACACTAAACTAGAAGTATGCACAAAAGCTACAAAAGCAAGGAGAAGGAATGCTGAAGCCCATCACAGAATGGCTTCTGAAAGTACTGATACCTAATTCTTGAATCATGGAAGAAAGGTGAGGCATTACATGAAGAGGAACCCAAACAAGTAAAGGCTTGAAGTGTAAAAGTGCATAGCATAGAGATTTAAAAGCAGTTTTATATTACTCAATGGAAAAACTTTTCCATTTATATTACTCAATAAGCAAACAGAGGAGACAATGGAAATAAAAGTATGCGGGGTCAGAATGTGCAAAGATTATATGTAATGTTTAGGAGCTCGTCTGCATTATATAACAGAGGGGAAGAAGGCACTGGTAAGTTAACCTGGTAATTAATATGGTTAAATTTGTGCATGCTCATAGTTGGAATAAATTAGTGTAAATTAGAGAAAGAAAAGAAAATTCTAGCTAAAAACTGGAGTTACATTTCCTTGGAAGACGCTTGACAATCTTTCTAAAAGAATAAACTATAAACCATTTACATAATTAAATTATCTCATCTGAACTAATATACCAGTCTGTCTATGCAAATAAACTTCAATTACTCTAGTCATACTCAAAAAACTTTTAACTGGGCTTAAATTCGTAGTGACAAATGAAACACACAAAGTAGATACCAATAGAAAAATCAATACTTCAACCAACACCCATTTAAAAGTCATTAGGTTTTAGCACAAAGCTGAGGGAATGCACCTTCCCAAATGAGTTCCTAAGTCTTTAATCAAGTCCACAATGAAAGGAGAACTGGGGAAATTTTATCCTTTTTATTAAACTCTGGACTATTAGCTTATTATTATCAGAATGCTTAAATAACACTATAAGACATCAAGTAACCTCCAAAAACAAAAGGCCTCAAAGATAAATTAATTAGTATAAACACAGCTACAAAGAAATCCTACTTTATCCATGAAAAACAACAAATAAAATTCCTCCAAAATGGAATTGTTAAAAATCCAGATCATTTCATCTCAGCATATACAAACTCTTAGTGCTACCAATATAAATATTAGTAATTTACCTACTATTCCTTTGAATTTCCCATATGCTCTTAATATACTCATCATAATTATCAGACAGGAAATTATATTTCTATACATGTATTTTTCAAAAGAGGTTTTTACAAATAATTTTACAATGGCAATTTAAACAAGTGTTTCCAAGAATATTTCAACATGCACTAATTGTCACTAAGTAACAAGAAAAGAGAAAAGGGAAAATATTTTCAGGCAGAAGAACCCTAACCAAGAATGCATTTTCAGGTAAGCTAAAAGACCTGGATTATTTGTAAATAATGTGACCGAAACAGTGTGACTCTAAACCATTTTTTTAGAGTAGAATGAACAGGAATTAGGAAATCTCTTCATGTATAAAATATAATCTCCTTTTATTCCTTTCTTAAGTGTAAAATTTGGAATTCTTTATTAATATGATTCCATAAAGTAAATTAATCATACTGTGTGATCATACAAAAGTTCTGCTTACGCTTTACAAACTGGATTATAAACACTGAAAAGCCACACAATATAGAATCACAACATTCTTAAAATAATTTAGCAGAATCTATCAAAAGATACAACAACCCAAGTAGTGTAACCAATTAAAATCCTATGAGTCAAGGTAGTTGGAAGTGGTTGTGAGGCAGGAGTTACAGCAAGTATAAGTAATGAACAGAGGCCATGTTGATTAATTCTATAAAAACAATTCAGAACAGAAAAGGTTACAGGGAGAACTGATTCTGCATAGCCACAGCTTACTCTGGCTTATTAAAATTATAAAAATCTGGCAAGAAACTTCAGACATAAAATTAGGTCAAATTCTAGAAAGGTTAAATATGACACTACTTTTCATTATGGACAGTGCCCAAACCAGAACCTAAGTCTTGTGTTCAAAGGCTCTTTGTTATCTCACCATGAAGACCCATTTACAATTTTCTCCAATGTTCACTGTTCCAATGTGAGGGAAGAAAAGACTAACTGGGCTAAAATAAATGATTAGAAGATAAATGGTTAGTTAACAAAAGCTGCTGCTATCACACTAGTTGCCTTCACAGCCTGGAGGGAACAAAACTTGTGGGTGGAAGGGAGAGAGGGAGGCTGGATATGTATTTGTGAAAGAAGCCTAAAGCTTATTCCTACTTAACTATGAACTACTGTGTATTCTGAGTCATTACATAATTTGATATTAAATTATTATCAAATGAATAAAGCAGATTTTCTTTGAAAAAATTAAATTCAAATGTAAGAGTTTTAAAAATCACTATTTAATAGCACTATCTTTAAAATTCACCTTCTTTTAAAAGCTCAGAAAGAAAACAGGAATATTACACCTCAACCATCCTTTCAGCATCCTTACATATTTCATAGGGGATGGATATTATTAACTAACTTAATAAATGAGAAAACAAGAATCTAACATTATAAGGACAGCAAGCTAATGACAAATTCAATAGAATTGGGGTCTCTGAGTACCCTGGGATTTTCATTTCTATTTTTTCTATACTCTAACCAACTTTGTCTACATTCCTGTGATGCTCTAGTACCCCGAATAGATCCTAAGACTTCAGATTTAGTCTTCCAGAAATAATATGTATAAAAGCAATCAACATTTTGTTTTATGGAATACTAGCTCTGAATCCAGCCATGAAGTCATAAATTGTGTTTTAGATAATCTAAGTTTTGACACAGATATACACACCAGAAAAATTATGTTCTGACACTAAAAGAATATATATATTTATTATAATAATATATATACATTATTTATAAGAATAAATATACATTTATATTATAAGCATGCTTTATTCTGAAAAATGTTCCCACTATTTCAACTGTCAAACCCAACATACGTTATTTTTAAAATTATAACCCCAATTTTTCAAACTCAGGTGTATCCAACCTGATTCCAATTAAATACAACATGTTAAACAGTTCATGTAACTATATGACCAACAGAAAAAAGGAAAAAAATTTTTGATCTTACCTGGTAGTTTCTTTTCTCAGATAATGTATGTCCATCAGTCCTCACCATAGAGTCGTGTCCTTTCCTCACAGTACTGGAGGCAATCAAATAGAACTGTCACTCAAGGGTCGTGTCACAGGAAGGACCGCCCACCAGTTCTCCCTCTAGAGTGGAATTATCCAAAAGCCGTCAAAATTACTAACATGTAAACATATGAACAGCAGCAAAAATATCCAATACGATACATAGAAAACAAAACCAAAAAGTACTCTTTTTATATCTTAATTGATCTTCCTCTTAACCATCCAGGGAGGGCTAGACTGGCAGACATTTTATTTGAGATAGAAGTTATTAAATATGAAAACCTTTCCCTTCCAATTAAAACTGTCTCCCAGACCTCACACATAGAAAGAAACTTACAGTGAATAAAAATGGAGTGGACAAAAAAGTTCAGCCCTGAATTGACACATTTTTTTTCCTTTTAAATAAACATCCTCCTGTTAGTCTCAGAAATGTTCAATTAATTCAGATTCAGTCATCTAATTTCAAATCCCTCCCCTCAAAATGCTTATTTATACAGCCGCTATTCATTCAGTTTATGAGGTTTATTCCTATGCCATAAGATGGGAATTCATCCTATAATGTTAGGATGATTAACAGATGCAAACCTAACTCAATATTCTATTAAAATTTACTCCAATGAAGAGTAGCAACACATGTCAACTTTCTGGAAGCCTTTGTCCTTCAATCCTCCAATTTCATGCATGCTCTAATAGAATGTGCTTTTTTACATTAGGGCAGAAAAATAATGGTGCTTATTTCTTAACCTGGACAGAGCTAAATAAGTCCAAAATGACTAGGCACTGTAAACTTCAGGTACAAAAAAAAAAAAAAAAAATCAATCACCGAAGCAGAGGTAATAGTCTCTAGAGATGCTAACTCAAGAACGTAAATTGAAAATGAAAGACCAAAAATTCAAAAGTAGTATCTACAAAGAATTTGTAAATAGTCGTTTTTAAGACTAAAGTCTTACTTTTACTTTTACCTAACTTTTAGTAAAATGTTTACCCCAGGAAAGTAGTAAGTTAGTATACCTACTGAACTAACAATAGTTGCTAACCACTAAAAATTATATTCAAATTTAGAGCAATTATTTAATATTAGACAAAATTTACTTTCAGAGAGGATAATAAAAACATCTAACTTAATTTCATAGGAAGTATGAATCAATTTTACTAAAACCAACAAACATGCACATACACATACACATGGATTACGTCTAAAAAGCAATCTAGTAAGAAGGTCAGAAAATGTTTCAAGGAAAACATTAAAAATTAATATTATTAGATTTAAATTTTAAAAAGAATTCATGTACTGAAAACCTACACTCCACCTCCTCTCTTATGCCTGATCACAAGTTAGCGGGTGCTATATACTTTTACTTAATTCTGACCATCTTGCATTGTAAATGTTTGGCTGAAATACTTCAGAGATGCCTGGCTCTATGGCAAAAATGTAAATGTGCATTACCAAATTTATATGTACTAGTGGAATTAAATACGTCTCTCTCAAAAGTAACAAAGGAGAAAGGTTTTTTAAAGCATAAGTATATTTACTGCTATAAATATAATCTAGCAAGGAATTAGGTTATTCATAAAGAAAAACTATCTACTGAATTAGATGTTCAAGAATCGTTAAGTGACATACATTTAGCTCCAACTTAAATGTTCATGACTGTCACAAAATGAGAACAAACCTATTTATTATGCATCCTCTAAACAACATTAACCCTGTTTTAATGTATTTTATAATATTAAGAGAGTTTAAAACAGTAATTGCTTTACTATTAACATGTTCATGACAAGTCTGAATTCAATGGACAGTAAGTGTAAAATTTCAGTTTTTTCTTAGAAAATAAGCATGTTTTCCTTCTTAAATAAGTTTAAGAATAAGTTTAAAGTCCATGCACTATCTTCCATTTGTACCAGTTTCATCAAAAGATATATTAGAAATCTAAAATCAGGCAAGGCTATTCTATTTTCAACAGCATAACATTATATATATATATGAGATAATTAGGACTTTATATGCTAAATAATATAATTAAAAATATTTAATCTGTACATTTACCAGACTAAAAAAATATTAACTTTGGAATACTATGGATTTAGTACAAAAGTAAAGCTTGTTTTGTTTCTTTTGTTTCCCCATCTTGGGATAACTTCAAGTATTTCATGGCTTAGGGTTTCAAACAACAGCCACTATAGGCATACCTCCAAGATACTGCAGGTTCAGTTCCAGATCACAGCAATAAAGCAAATACCACAATAAAGCAAGTCATACAAACTTTTTCGTTTCCCAACGCACAAAAGTTATGTTTACACTATACTGTAGTCTATTAAGTATACAATAGCATTATGTCTAAAAAAACAATGTACGTCCCTTAACTAAAAAACACTTTATTGTTAAAAAATGTTAACCGTCACTGGAGCCTCCAGTGAGTCATCACCTTTTTGCAATACTAACATCAAAGATCACCGATCACAGATCACCAAAACAAATATTAGAATAATGAAAAAGTCTGTAATATTTCAAGAGTTCCAAAATGTGATGGAGACGTGAAGTGAGCAAATGCTGTTGGAAAAACAACACCCACAGACCTGTCTGATGCAGGATTACCACAAACCTTCCATTTGTAAAAACACAATAGAATAATAAAGCACAATTAAGCAAAGTGCGGTTGTTAAGGGAACCACCGACAGAAACCGCCTGCCCTGGCCAGACACGACAGTAACCACTTGCTTGAGTTATCTTACAACAGGAGGTCCTGGTAAGGAACACAGAACTAACAAGCTACCACCAACCGGAAGAGTTCGGGAAAGGTCAAAAGGAGAGGAGACACCAGTCCATATGTCCTACCAACCTCCCAGAATCCTTCTCGCTGGAATCCATCTTGGCTGAACGACGCGTGCACCACCAGGAAGAACCCTGAGTCAGAATGATTGGCCAAAGACAACCCGGAAGCTAACCCCATCACCATAAAACCCAGAGACTGCGAGCCACGTGGTAGAGCAGTTCTCCTGGGTTCCCTTACCCTGCTGCTCTCCACATGGGCGCCCCTTCCCAATAAAGCCTCTTGCTTTGTCAACCCATGTGTCTCCTCCGACAATTCATTTCAGAGTGTTAGACAAGAGCCCACTCTTGGGCCCTGGAAGGGAAGGGGTCCCCCTTCCTGCAACACAATGAAACAAGATGTATGCCTGTATGTGTTCTAACCAATATAGGAATCAACATTCTATATTGAACAATAACTAAAAATCATTATCTCCTTTCAGTAAACAAAGGGAAAAAGAAATTAAGGCACTCTTATTTTCTTCTGGGTAAACATGAAAAGCTAACATTTGTCACCACTATCTTATATTAAACAAAGATGTTCAATAACAGATTGTGTTATTCCTAATACTCATCGTATTAGGAATGAAAGGACAGTGAATAGATAAAAAAGGCTGTGAATATATGTGTGACACAGAGAATATGTGAAAAAAAGAAAACATGAGAGAGAACATGCACCCTAGGTACCTAAATTTATTAAAGTTTATGCACTGCTTTTCCCACAAAGTCCTATAAATATTTAAAAACTCAGAAAAGACAAATATTTATAAAACTAAAATGAAATTTTCTATAAGGCAGGGATACCTTCCAAGACAGAAAAACAGAGACTGTATTTACCTTCCTACCTTAGACAACTAGAAAACTAGAAAAAAATGTATGAAACAATGATTTTCAGACATTGAACACCATCTCAGGACAGAGATCATCAAGAGAACAAAACAAAAGTAAGCTGTACTGCCTGTAGAGTTACAAGGCTGAAACACAGGGAGGGGGTTAGGCGATGGAACCCAACTGGAGCACAACAGTCTCACTGAGCTAAGGAAAAAGAGTTCAGAGCTAGGGGAAACACCAAGACAGCCAGAATTTGCAGGGCAAATGGGGAGAAGGAAGCTGCAAAGAGCTCCAAAGATATGGAGAGAGATTCCCCTCAAGGTTTTAGCTAAGTAATGATCTGTTCATGCATGTGAAAAAACTACTGAATCTGAAGAAAAAGCCTCTGAAAAGGAGTAGGCAGAACAATCCCCAGAGCTCATGTTCCCATCAATGAGAGTAGGACCTTTTAACACACAGGGTACTGAATAGAGTTCAGAAGGTAATGAAAACCTCAGTAATGAAACCAAATAAGCTTTAAACTGAAGTATGTTCTTGACCAGCACCAACAGAGCTTAAAACCAAGCCTCAAAAAGATCAAAAGAATTCTAAGTACCATAACTGTACCCCTAAACAAAGCCCAACAATATTTAAAACAATACAACAAAACCATCATTAAATAATGTAAAATTAAATGTTTGGCATCCAATCAGAAACACTAGCCATGCAAAGAAGCAGGAAATACAACCCATAACAAGGTGAAATATAATAAATGGAAATAAACCTGCAATTATACAGATGATAGAATTAGTGGCTTAAAGAGGTATTGTAAATGTATTCCATACATTCAAGCAAATAAAGAAAACTATGAACATAGTACCAGAAAGGTAAGGTATCCACCTGCCAATGCAGGGGACACAGGTTCCAGCCCTGGTCTGGGAAGATCCCACATGCCACGGAGCAACTAAGCCCATGCGCTACAACTACTTAGCCTATGCTCTAAGAGCCCGTGAGCCACAACTACTAAGCCCACGTGCCACAACTACTGAAGCCTGTGCACCTAGAGCCCATGCTCCGCAACAAGAGAAGCCACCGCAATAAGAAGCCCACGCACTGCAATGAAGAGTAGCCCCCTCTCGCCGCAACTAGAGAAAGCCCTGAGCAGCAACAAAGACCCAACTCAGCCAAAAATAAATAAATAATTATTTAAATTTTTAAAAAAATTAAAAGAAAAAAATTTCAAGGTATCAAAAATACCTAAGTTGGCAGAAAGAGGATTTTTTTTTATGGTGACAGAAAGGTTCTGTATCTTGCTTTTGGTGGTGGTGGTTATACGACTCTACACATGTGAAAAATACCACAGAATGATAAAAACATACAAAAAAGTGAATGCATGCAGAAAAGGGTAAAGTGAATTAATTTGCAGTCTAATAAGTTATACCGATTTCTGGTTTTGATAATGCACTACAGTTATGTAAGATGACATCACTGGAGGAAGATAGGTGATGGGCATATGGGACCTCCTTGTACTATTTTTGCATCTTATGAATTTATAATTATTTGAAAGTTAAAACATTTTTTAAAGGCTCAAACTGATCATCTAGAGATAAAAATTCAATATCTCTAATTAAACATGCATTGGATAGGATTAACAGCAGATTAGATACTCCAAAAGAAAAGCTTAATGAATTGAAGACATAGCAACAGAAAAAACTCCAAAATTAAACACTGTGAGAAAAGAGCCTACAAAAAAAAAAAAAAAGGAACCATGGGACAATGAACAGTGAGATATCATCACTAGGGACAGTGAACTGTTGGGCGATATCAAGCAGTCTAAAATTAATGTAATTAGTATCCCAGAAAGAGTAAAAGAGCAGGAGGACAGGGAAAAAAGGCCAAACTTTCCCTAAATTTGTTGAGAACTATAAACTCACAGATCCAATAACTTCAACAACCTCTAAGGAGAACAAAAAAACACACTTCATCATTTGACAGTCAAACTACTGAGAAACAGTGATAGAGAAATCATAAAGCAGCCAGAAGGGGAAAAAAGAATACATAGAGAAAAAGAGAGAGAAATGATGGCAGACTTGTCACCAAAAACAATGCAAATCAGGGGAGAGGTAATCAAGTTTTTTTCTGGCCTTGAGGGGTGTGGGATCTCAGTTCCCAGACCAGGAGGGATTGAACCCTGGGCCATGGCAGTGAAAGCCCAGAATACGAACTTGTAGGCCATCAGGGAACTCCCCTCAACATTTTTAAACTATAGAAAAAAATTATAAAAAACTATTAACCAAGAATTCTAAATCTAGCTAAAATATCTTTAAAAAATGAAAGCAAATACATTTGGAAGGGTTTGGCAGTTTTTTATAAAGTTAAACATAGGCTTAACATACAACCCAGTAATTGTGCCCCTAGGTATTTACCAAAGTGTACTGAAAACTTACGCTCATACCAACACCTATACGTGAATGTTTATACCATGGAAGATGTTCTTCAAAAGGTGAATGGATAAATAAAACAACACATCTACACAACAGAATTCTATTCAACAATTAAAAAAAAACCAAGCTATTAATTTATGCAACATGGATGAATCTTAAATGCACTTGCTAAGGCAAAGAATCCAGACCAAAAAGGCCATATAGTGTTTCCATTCATGACATTCTGGAAAGGCAAAACTGTAGAGAGAGAAAATAGATCAATGGTTGCCAGGGAACTGGAGGAGTGACTGACTACAAAGGGGACACAGAGGGAACTTTAAAGAGACTGAATTATTCTATATGGTACTGGAGTGGACACAGATGCTATGCATGTCCCGAAATCCATAGAACTTCACAACATGAAGAGTAAAGCTGAATGTATGCAAATCTTAAAAATCAACTAGGAGGTTAGAAATACAGAACTGGCAAAAGAGTAACTGTATTACAAATGTATGACACAGCCACACTGAAGGGGGTATGGAAAATGGTGCTGGCCTAAATAACTTTGGAAGATGGTATTGTGACTGGTAACTGTAACAGAAAAAAAGAACTCTATATAAACACTGTGTTCTGGTTGGTAAAGTGATTCCTTACAAGGCTATGGATTAGTAATGCTGAAACAACTATACATGTCTACTGAAGATAAACAATAAGTAAAATAGATGGTGGTTGGTGGGAGCCAGATTTCCCACTTCAGGAAAGTTACAGGTAAGCAAGGATGAAAGGCTAGAACGAACTATGTGGTACCTCTATTGGTATCAGTTTGTTCTCAACTACAAAACACTTTAAATATGGTAACCATTCAGATTATTAGAGAATGGATCATTTCACTGGTATGTTGTATGTTGCTTGAAAACAAAAATTTATAAAATGCTAAGTGATTAACAGGTATGTCAAAATTATATTTTAAAAGACAGGCTTGATGAAGTAATATTTAAAAGATTTTTAAACAATGTAAACAAAGCTAATGTTTTAATGCCTCCAAATTGTATTGAATATTTGCAAATAACTAAGTCAAAAAACTTTAAACTTTTTAACAGACTGGTAACAGAATTAAATTTCAAGAACGCAAAGTAATTCATGTAACACATGTATCACTAGTGTCTACTCATGCAATAACTTCTCTCAAATTCAAGATACTTTTAGAATAAAGTTACTGAATATACCAGTATAAATGATAAAAGAATAAACATTTTATACCTTTTCTGCTGAAAACCCGTGAAATAGATTTAGTCATGCTATCAGCTTAAAATCTGACAAGAAGCCAGTAAGAGGGAAAATAGAAACCAAATCTTAATTAATATAAGATAAGCAGGCTTATTCATCCTAGGTGTTTCCCTAAATCAGAGGCTAATAAAAATTCAGCACCTAATATTATCTAAACAAATGGTAACTGAACCCCAATTTTTCTTTCAAAAAAAGACTTCTCAAAATAAGAGATTAATGAGTAACATTTCTAGAAAATACTTAATTGGAGAGAAAAAAATTAACTTTATTCTCCAAATTCTATTAAATTTTGGATGTCATCAGCATACAAAAATATACACCTTGAATGGAACAATAACCAGAAAATCTGAATTCTAGTTAGTATTAGCCTGATCAGTTTCTCCTCTCTGGCTTCAGTTTCTTAATCTGTAAAATAAAGTGATCAATTTAGATGAATTTTTTTAATGTGTGCAGCTCCAAAATTTTATACTTTAAATGTTTTGTGTCAAAGTAATCCATTTAGGAAAGTGGACAATTACAGTTGATTTTTTTCCATGTTTTCTTTTCCTCCCACTTTATTGCTCAATAGTACTTTAAAACATGGCCCAAATATTTTGGAGGTTGGGAATGGTATCTAAATAAAAGATTTTAGGGACTTCCCTGGTGGTCCAGGGGTTAAGACTTCGCCTTCCAATGCAGGGGGTGAGGTTCAAACCCTGGTCAGGGAGCTAAGATCCCACATGCCTCAGGGCCAAAAAACCAAAACATAGAACAGAAACAATATTGTAACAAATTCAATAAAGACTTAAAAAAAAAAAAAAGTCCACATCAAAAAAAAAAAGATTTTAATTTGGTAGTCTTTACCAAACTCAACTTTAAGCTACAATGTGAATTTGTCAGGTTAAGAGAGTTGAACCCGTTGGGCAGGTTTTATTTTCTGATATAGAGGACATTATATTCCAAGTTGGCTATTAATTAAAACACACTACCAAATGTGACCAATTTCACTAGAGCTCAATAAAAGCTGAAGTAAATGCACTTAACATCATCTTTAAAACCTTAGGGTTTCTCAAATTCCAGAACCATGTTAAGCAACATTTTCTTGTTAGTAGGTAGGCTGCAGTTACAAGTATTTTATGAACTATTTTCTGAACTAATTTTTGGTTCGATCACATAGATAAATGTTTGCAAAATTCTGAGTTGATGACTTATGTTACATATAAGAAACGTGGGCAGACAAAATAAAAATAAATAAAACTCAGGAATTTCTGTTTTATACCAAACTTAGTCTGGGAAAAATGCCACATCAACTAAAAATAGTTTTTCTGAATGTTTTAATAATACATGTTTCAAGAGTCTATGATTAACATGTAAAATGAAAAGTTGCCTACATTTACAAAGGAAAACAAATAAAAATAAATCAACACTATGCTTTTGAAATCAATTTACTCTCTGTTTGTCATAATTTAATGTTTTGTAGCTTAATTTTATGTGTCTTCTATTTTCTGTACTGGTAGCGTTCCTGATGCACGATTTCTTACATATCTGTGTAGTTCTGTCACATGTTATTTCAAGGAGGCTTCTAGGTACCTGACACATGGAATTTACTGTGAGTAATAGACAGTAGATCTATCTGTCTAAAAGGCCCAGCATCTCGAACCATAATTCAAAAAGAGTCATGTACCAAAATGTTCATTGCAGCTCTATTTACAATAGCCTGGATATGGAAGCAACCTAAGTGTCCATCATCGGATGAATGGATAAAGAAGATGTGGCACATATATACAATGGAATATTACCCAGCTATAAAAAGAAACGAAATTGAGTTATTTGTAGTGAGGTGGATGCACCTAGAGTCTGTCATACAGAGTGAAGTCAGAAAGAGAAAAACAAATACCGTATGCTAACACATATATATGGAATCTAAGAAAAAAAAAGGTCATGCAGAACGTAGGGGTAAGACGGGAAAAAGACACAGACCTACTAGAGAATGGACTTGAGGATACGGGGAGGGGGAAGGGTAAGCTGTGACAAAGCGAGAGAGTGGCATGGACATATATACACTACGAAACGTAAAATAGATAGCTAGTGGGAAGCAGCCGCATAGCATAGGGAGATCAGCTCTGTGCTTTGTGACCACCTAGAGGGGTGGGATAGGGAGGGTGGGAGGGAGGGAGATGCAAGAGGGAACACATGTATAACTGATTCACTTTGTTATAAAGCAGAAACTAACACACCATTGTAAAGCAATTATACTCCAATAAAGATGTTAAAAAAAAGAAAAAGAAAAAAGAAATAAAATAAAAGGCCAAGCATCTCAAGACAGAAAATTTCTACTACCAAGTCTAAAAAGTTCCAAGTAAAATGAAATACAGGGCTTCCCTGGTGGCACAGTGGTTGAGAGTCCGCCTGCCGATGCAGGGGACACGGGTTCGTGTCCTGGTCTGGGAAGATCCCACATGCCGCGGAGCGGCTGGGCCCGTGAGCCATGGCCACTGAGCCTGTGCTCCGCAACGGCAGAGGCCGCAACAGTGAGAGGCCCGCGTACCGCAAAAATAAAAAAAATAAAAAAATAAAATAAAATAAAATAAAATAAAATAAAATAAAGCTTAAGGCCTTCCCTAGTGGTGTAGTGGTTAAGAATCCACCTGCCAATGTAGGGGACATGGGTTCGAGCCCCGGTCCAGGAAGATCCCACATGCCGCGGAGCAACTAAGCCCATGCACCACAACTACTGAGCCTGCACTATAGAGCCCGCAAGCCACAACTACTGAGCCCGTGTGCCACAACTACTGAAGCCCAAGTGCCTAGAGCCTATGCTCCGCAACAAGAGAAGCCACCGCAATGAGAAGCCTGCACACCGCAACGAAGACCCAACGCAGCCAAAAACAGATAAATAAAATTAAAAAAGATAATAAAGCTTAAGTAAAAAGGAGAAAAGAATAATTACACCCCTCCATTTAAAGAAGATAACATAGTGAACACTAACTAAGTAGACATTCTCCCAACTTCTCAAAGTTTACTTTTTGTAAAACACAAAGGGGCAACTTCTGGTACACTGTTCCTGGCGTGAAAGTCAAGGGAATAGCCACAGATGCTCTGCAAAGCACTGACACATGACTGTTTAGGGCACTAACACAGAGGGGAAGAGGCAATAGGCATATTTATAGAGGACAGAAATAGGCTAAAGGATTTACACTGTTTTTAATCATAGGATGCACATCAGAATCACCGAAGGTTTTTTTTTTTAAGAAATATTAATGTCCCCTCCCTTGCCCCTACTTTAATTAATTTGTCAGGGATGGAACCTGGTCAGCAGGTGCTTTTTAAAGTGCTCCAGGGCTTCCTTGGTGGCGCAGTGGTTGAGAGTCCGCCTGCCGATGCAGGGTACACGAGTTCGTGCCCCGGTCCGGGAGGATCCCACATGCCGCGGAGCGGCTGGGCCCGTGAGCCATGGCCGCTGAGCCTGCGCTCCGCAACGGGAGAGGCCGCAACAGTGAGAGGCCCGCGTACCGCAAAAAAAAGAAAGGCTTAAAGTGCTCCAGGTGATTCAAATGTACAGCCAAGATTAAGGCTGTCGGGTTAAGACTTTATAAGAAAGTGAAATTCAAAAATGTTTTCATCTCAGTGTAAGTACTAAGCAAAAAGAAACATTATATAAATTGAAGGTAGTATATAAGAGACCGTACAGTTCCTATGCATGCCAATGCACCCTTTCCTTGCCTCTTACTGTACCTCTGAGAAATAATGCTGGGCCTTAAACATTAATTTTTACACTGTTTTTTAAGCACAAGATTTCTTTTGTTGAAATACATACACTGTAAGTGCAGAAGCAGATAATCAGAAGAAGTAGATTACAGTAAAACTTCCTTATTACAAGAAATTTCTAGTAAAAAAAGTTCCTCTAATATATTCAATACTTAGGTTTTAAAAATATGTCCACTATCTTAACATTTCTTCCTAGAAATGTAATATTAACTATCATTTGCCAAGCATTAGTCACTGTGCACTACTTCATGTATAATTTCTTTCAACCCTCAAAATAATTCTATAAGGTAGATATTACTGTCCCTTTTTTACAGATGAGAAAACAAACTCTAACAATAAGGAAATAACACAAGGTCAAGAGGTAGTTAACTAAGCTGGAAGTAACAGGGCCAGAATTTGAGCTCCTGTTCACTTAACTTGAATTCAATCTTTACATACATATATGTATATGTATATATACACATGCACACACATATCTCATACCAATTATGGTTTCATGAAGAAAATGTGATATATATATTTCTTCATGAAACCGTAATTGGTAATAAATATCATAGATGTATCATATACATATATCATATCAATTATGGTTTCAAAAAAAATGAAATCATTTCTGGAAATTCCAGCTGTCAAATAATACATCTATTCAGAAGTCTCACTATTCTTCTATAAGAAGGAAATCAGCAATGGGGTGACAAGTAACAGACATTAATCAGCTGGAGATTCAAAGTTCAGAAAGACCCCTATCAGGAAATAAAGTACCCACAATATCCTTTCACACTGAGCTTTAGACCCTAAGCAGAGAAAAAACAGGCACTGTGTCACAAGGCGAACAGCGAAATTGTTTTGTTAAAGTTTTAAGGCTACCAGATTACTATCGTCAACCAAGGTCTCTGTGTCTATCCCAGTCACAGAAATGAATACATTCAATGTACCTTATCTTTATACAATTCTGTAAGAAGGAAACTTCAAAATTCCTTAAAGAAGTCCAGTTTCTACATCCTTCTGAATTTTTGCATGTTTTCTACTTTTTAAATTGTCTCTCTACAGCAGACACTCCTGGTTGACTCCCTAACAGTCCAGTCCTTCTCCCTGTGACTGCCATAGTTGTTCAGTGGTTCAAGCTTTCCCACATGACTTAAGAGGAAATGTTGATTGATTTAAGTAAATATGATAATGCTACCCAACCACCCCCATGCCCCTGTCAGTAAATGATTTGTGTAAGGGCATTTGAACCAACTCTGGCCAGTGAGATACTAGGAGAAAGAGGAGAGGAGAAATCTGATTGCAGGATTTTAGGAAAGGAGAGAGAGACAGCCCCCTTTGTTCCCCTAGATGTTGTTATATCAGACTATCACATTTAGAACTACCTACTATAGCCATCTTTCAACCGCAAGAGAGCTAGCTTGGGGAATTCCCTAGCGGTCCAGTGGTTAGGACTCTGCGCTCTCACTGCCGAGGGCCCAGGGTTCAATCCCTGGTCAGGGAACTAAGATCCCACAAGCCGCACGTGTGGCCAAAACAAACAAACTAAATCTGTGGAGAGTTAGCTTAAGGAGAATCTCACACTCTAATAATGGCAGAACAGAAAGATGAAAAGAATTTGGCTCTGGCCTTAATCACTTAGCTGTTGCATTAACCAACACACAAATGACCATTCCTCCAGAGACACGAGAAAATAAATTTTAGTCAGTCGAACCAAAAGCTTCCTAAACCTTTAGGCTTATCCACACCTAATCCTTTAGTAATTTTTAAACCATTTTATGTAAAGTCTTTCCAAGGCATCTACCTCACTTTTCCAAAGCATATACAAACAGCTTAAACAATAGTTCTTTCTATACTCATATTTCATTAGCTTAGATCATACTTAAACTAAAAATTGTATTAACACCGGCATAAAAACAGCTGATTCTTAGGGTACATGAGTAAGCTAGAGTAGTTCACTAGCTGTAAGTGCTCAGAATACTCTGGAACTACAGGAATTGAAAGCAATGGTTTAAGAGCATGTCACTTCAGTGGAGGCTTATTAATAAGGACACACATCACCAACACACCTCTGCATGTGACAGATTCTGTATATAACAAACATATATTCTTCCTCTATGGGAGGTGGGGTGGTGGTGCGGGGGAGGCAGTTAAAAAGTCCTACAAAAAAGCCTAGCACATATGTTTCCAGGAGAGAAGATTAGAGTAAACCTGGAGTCAAAGAAGTAGGAGTATGAGTCTACTCAGTCTCAACTCCGGCCAGGTAGCACTGTAATAAGAGAACACAAACTATAAAGAACCTTTACAACCTTTAGTTGTTTTACTGCTAATGAATTAAGAATAATGACAAAACCCCACAATTCAAAAATTTCAGGCAATACAGACAAAATGTACTATTTGCTTAATATGCATAACAGCCAAGTTCCATTTTATCATACATCCTATTAAGAATAACTATAGTAGTGTGCCATTGATAAGAGGTATTTGTATTCCCTTTTAAGAAATACTAGCTAGACAAATTATTTCAAGTAGAAATTTACCAGACATTCTGGAACAATTATTCAGTATTAAAACAGCCAAATATCCTTGATACTAATAATCATATTCTTTTCTAACTTCCTACCAAAATTATTTAAGGAACTTTACTATATCCCAGGTAGTAAATAGACTCAATTAGAAATGCCCATAAGAAACAAAGAACAAGAGAATTTATTTCTGTAATAAAAACTCCATTTGTACAGACCCTAGGGTCAGAAACCATGTTTCCAAATTATTCTCCACAGAGTTATAAAGCAATGAATAACACAAAGTTACAGTAACATTCACATCTTTAATAGTAACATTCATTCATTGAGAAATGTATTTAATATTTATTAAACACAATTTACACAGTAGACACTAAATTAAATGTCTTCGCAGACTGGGACTTCCCTGGGGGTGCAGTGGTTAAGAATCTGCCTGCCATGCAGGGGACACGGGTTCGAGCCCTGGTCCAGGAAGATCCCACATGCCACAGAGCAACTAAGCCTGTGCGCCACAACTACTGAGCCTGTGCTCTAGAGCCCGCGAGCCACAACTACTGAAGCACGTGCACCTAGAGCCCGAGCTCTGCAACAAGAGAAGCTACTGCAATGAGAAGCCCGCGCACCGCAACCAAGAGTAGCCCCCACTCTCCGCAACTAGAGAAACCCCACGCGCAGCAACGAAGACCCAACGCAGCCATAAATAAATAAATTGATAAAAAAAGAAAATGTCTTGCCAGACTGACAAGAAGAGGACGTTTTAACCTATGTTCTAAAAATATTCAGTTTGGGCTTCCTTGGTGGCGCGGTGGTTGAGAGTCCACCTGCCAGTGCAGGGGACACGGCTTCGTGCCCCGGTCCAGGAAGATCCCGCGTGCTGCGGAGCAGCTGGGCCCGTGAGCCATGGCCGCTGAGCCTGCGCGTCTGGAGCCTGTGCTCCGCAACGGGAGAGGCCACAACAGTGAGAGGCCTGCGTACCGCAAAAAAATAAATAAATAAAAATATTCAGTTTGTTGGGAATTCCCTGGCAGTCCAGTGGTTAGGACTTGGCACTTTCACTGCAATGGCCCAGCTTCAATCTCTGGTGGGAGAACTAAGATCCTGCAAGCCATGCGGTGCGGCCAAAAAAAAAAATAAAAATAAAAAATTCAGAGTTCGTTGATCGAACACAGAGGGTATGAACTTGGATGGAAAAAAGTTACATCCTTATTCTACTAACCTCTAATTGAAATTTGGTATATCTTTAATTAAAAATGTAAGTAATACGGAGGTGGTGGTGGTGGGATGAACTGGGAGGTTGGGATTGACATATATACACTAATATGTATGAAATAGATAACTAACAAGAACCTGAGGTATAAAAAATAAATAAAATTCAAACATTCAAAAAAAAAGTAAGTGATAATCATCAAAAAGACCACAAATAAAGGACACGGAGAAAAGGGAAATCTTGTAGTCTGTTGGTGGGAATGTAAATTGGACAGCCACTGTGGAAAACAGTATGGATATTCCTCAGAAAACTAAAAACAGAACTACCAATGATCCAGCAATTCCATTCCTGGGTATTTATCTGAAGAAAATAAAAACACTAATTTGAATAGATACACACACACCCATGTTTATAGCAGCATTACTTACAATAACCAAGATAAGGAAGCAACCAAAGTGTCCATCAACAGATGAATGGATAAAGTACAAGTGGTGTGTACACACACACACACACACACACACACACACACACACACACACACACACACACACACACACACACACCAGAATACTACTCAGCCATAAAAAAGGATGAAATGTTGCTACTGGCGACAACATGAAAAATGAACCTGGAGGGTATTATGCTTAGTGAAATAAGTCAGACAGAGAAAGACAAATGCTGTATGTTATCACTTATTGTGGAATCTAAAAATAAAACAAAGGAATGAATATAACAAAACAGAAACAGACACAGAGAAGAAACTAGTGGTTACCATGTAATTCTATGGGGAGAGGGAAGAGGAGAGAACAAGCAAAGGATAGGGAATTAAAAGGTACAAACTAGTAGGTATAAAATAAATAAGCTATAAGGATATATTGTACAGCATAGGAAATATAACCAATATTTTAGAGTATCTTTAAATGAAGTATAATCTAGAAAAGCTTGGAATCACTATGTTGTACAACTGAAACTAATATATTATAAATCGACTATACCCCAATTTTAAAAAGTGTTAAAAAAAAAAGTAGGGCTTCCCTGGTGGCACAGTGGTTGAGAGTCCACCTGCCGATGCAGGGGACACGGGCTCATGCCTGGGTCCGGGAAGATCCCACATGCCGCGGAGCAGCTGGGACCGTGAGCCATGGCCACTGAGCCTGCGCGTCCGGAGCCTGTGCTCCGCAACGGGAGAGGCCACAACAGTGAGAGGCCCGCGTACCACACACACAAAAAAAAAAGTTAAAAAAAAAAAGTAATCAACAAGCCACAGTGGTATTACCTGTGATTTTGTTACCATTAGAAACTACAGACATTTTCAAAACACTTTAGTTGCTTCAAATCTCAAATTTTCATTTATGTTCATTACTAGCCTAAAAATTACTATACACCACTGGACATTGTTGATATGCACATTACTGAATTTATTTATTTGATATTTTAAAAACCATATTCTAATAGAACTGGTGTCCTCATAAGCATGTATATTTAATTTTGCACACCTAAAATATTGAAAAAGGGTCGACATGTGTCACCAGCGAGCCAAAGGGGTTCATAGCCCAAAAAAGGATAAGAACACCTGGGTCAGAATTTCAGGGCAAGAAGAATAAGGTTGTTTGCAGAGGATAACAGAAAGCACAGCAAATTAAGAAAAAGAATAGGCCTCAGAGCATATTCAGTTGAAACTTCTTGTTTTAAAGATAAAGAAATTGTGGTCTGGTGGGAGTGTTGAAGGTCACACACACAGCTAATTAGTGACAGAGCCAGAGAAAACAGAATCCAGGTTTTCTGGCTCAGGATCCAAGGCTAAATGAACTTTGATGTGACTTGGCTATAACAAAGCAAGACAGGGCAAAGACAACTCTGCCCAAGACACAATTCCTTGCACTGAATGCATAGAAATAGCCCAAATACCTGAATATTCCAAATGTTATTAAAATATATTGTTTCTCCCACTTTTCCTGAAACATGTACTTCTTGGTCTATTTTCCCACTTTATAGAGAGACATGGGTAAAGTGAAATTTTTACTTCCCTCCTGATCTATGATAAGTACAACAGCATAAGCACAACAGTAGATATCAAATAACAGCTAGTATCAATATCAAGCAAACAATAGAAAGCAGAAACTAACAAACTGGAGAGTCTGTGAACCACCTAAAGAAGGTAGCTACTACTATTTAACTCTAGCTAAATGCTATCAAGAAAAGAACCGTCAACTCAGAAATGTAGATGGAACAAAAGTATCCTTCAAAAAATAAAGGTGAAATAAATACATTTTCAGATGAAAGAAAACTAAGATAAATCATCATGAGCCAACCTGCTCTAAAAACAGAAAGTTTCTTTGGACAAAGGTAAATAATGAAGCTTAGAATTTCCTGAATGAAGAACAACAAAAATGGCAAATATGTGGGAATGTATACTAGACCAGGAAACAGCAAACTTTTCTGTAAAGGGCCAGCCTGATGATAAATACTTTAGGCTTTGCAGGCCCAAAAGTCTCTGTTGTGATTAATCAGTTCTGCACTTACAGCACAAGAGAACCCACAGAAAATACATAAACTAAGAGCTGTGGCTGTATTCCAATAAAATTTTATTTATAAAAGCAGGTGGCATGCTGTATTTAGCCGATAGTCATAGTTTGCCAATCCCTATTCTTTTCTTCTTAAATTCTTTAAAATATGTGTGATAATTTAAAGGAAAATTTACATCACTGTCTGAAGGGGTATATGAACCATGTAGATATAATATGACAATTACAGCATAGATTGATGCAAGGAACGGGAACTACCTGGTGACAAGATTATAAACTGTAATAACTGTAGTGCGTTGAGTTGTGTACCAATAAAGATATATTCAGGTTCTAATCCTTGGTATCTCTGAATGTAACAATATTTGGAAATAAAGTCTTTGCAGATGCGGTCAAATTAAGAGGAGGTAATACTCAATTTGCGTCGGCCCAAATCTAATGACGACTGTATCTTTCTAAGAAAAAAGGAGGACTTCCCTGGTGGTGCAGTGGTTAAGAATCCGCCTGCCAATGCAGGGGACACAGGTTCGAGCCCTGGTCCGGGAAGATCCCACATGCCGCGGAGCAACTAAGCCCGTGTGCCACAACTACTGAGCCTGTACTCTAGAGCCTGCGAACCACAACTACTGAGCCTGTGCGCCACAACTAATGAAGCCCGCACGCCTAGAGCCCATGCTCTGCAACGAGAAGCCACCACAATGAGAAGCCCACGCACCACAACGAAGAATAGCCCCTGCTCGCCGCAACTAGAGGAAGCCCGCATGCAGCAATGAAGACCCAACGCAGCCAAAAAATAAATAAATTTATTTTAAAAAAAAAGGAAATAGAGACATAGAGACATACACAGAGGAAAGATAACCAAGTGAAAATGAAGGCAGAAATAGAAGTGATGCAGCTGTAAGCCAAGGAACATCAAGGACTGCTGACAACAACCAGAAGGCAGAAAAAGCAATAAAGGATTCTTCCCCAGAGCCTCGAAAAGAAGCATGGCCCAGCTGGTACCTTGATTTCAGACTTCTAATGTCCGAAACTAAGACACAACATGAATAGTCTTAAATCTGCTGAAAAAATTTAATTCACACAGTTATCCTCCAGGTCAAGATGGTTTCACTAGTGAATTCTTCCAAACATTTCTAAAAAAGAAATAGTGCCAATCTGACACAATGTCTTCCAGAAAATAGAATGGGAGGGATTATTCTGTAAGTCACTTTTAAGAAGTTAACATTACATTGATACCAAAACCAAAGAGTATACAAGAAAAAATATCTTAAAGACCAATCTTCCTCATTTTTTGCAAAAATCCTCAACAAAATATTAGCAAATCAAATTCAACAAAATATCCAAAGATTAATAAATGATGAATGAATAAGCCTTATTCTGGGAATATACTTGCTCTCCCTTCTTTTCTGAGTTTCTTTAAGTAAGATAAAATCATATGAAATAATAACAACATATTGTTGGGTTTATAAAATATTCAGCTGCAATATGTACAACAATAACAGCACAAAAAGGGAGAAGAGGGAATAGAGCTATACAGGAATAAAATTTCTGTATCTCACTGGAACTAAATTAGTACATCTGAAGTAAATCCTAATAAGAATACAGTAAGCCCTAGTGCAACAACTAAAAAAATAATATAAAAGAATATAGTGTAAATAACATTAAAGGAACTAAAATGTTATAGTAGAAAAACACCACTTGATGCAAAAGAAAGCAGTAAAGGAGGAACAAAACAACAAGACATGAAAACATACAGAAAATATAGCAATATGGGAGACATATATTCCACTACACCAATACCAATATTAAATGTATCAATAAATGATTAAAGAATCCAATCAAACTGCAGACTGTCAGACTGCAAATATAAAAATAACACAACCTAGATGTCCATCAACACATGAATGGATAGACGATGTGGTGTATATACATACATACATATATATGGGTGTGTATGTATTCTTACATATATAGGAATATATATATATGAATATTACTCAGCCATAAAAAAGAATGAAATAATGCCATTTGCAGCAACATGGATGGACCCAGAGATTATCATACTAAGTGACGTAAGCCAGACAGAGAAAGACAAATATCATATGATACCACTTATATGTGGAATCTAAAAAAATGATACAAATAAACTTACTTACAAAACAGAAATAGACTCACAGACATAGAAAACAAACTTACCCTTTGATTACCAAAGGGGAAGAGGGGGATAAATTAGGAGATTGGGATTAACAGATACACACTACAAAAAAATAAAATAGATAAATAAGGTCCTACTATATAGCACAGGGAACTATATTCAGTATCTTGTAATAACCTATAATGGAACAGAATCTGAAAAACAATACACACACACACACACACACACACACACACACACACACCCTACCTGAATCACTTTGCTGTATACCAGAAATTAATACATTGTAAATCAACTCTACTTCAATTAAAATAATAAGTTAAGAAATACTTTATTGCTAAAAATTGCTAACCATCATCAGAGCCTTCAGCAAGTCATAATCTTTTTGCAACAGTAACATCAAAGCTCACTGATCACACACAAAATAATAATGAAAAGGTTTAAAATATTGCAAGAATTAACAAAATGTGACACAGAGACACAAAGTGAGCAAATGCTGTTGGAAAAACTGGCACCAACAGATTTGCTCGACGCAGAGTTGCAACAAACCTTAAATTTGTAAAAAACAAAATATCTTCGAAGCACAATAAAAAAAAGGTATGCCTGTATTGGTTGTTTCCCCTCATGATCACGTGGCTGACTGGGAGCTTGTGGCTTGCTGCTGCTGCTGCCCAGCATCACTAGAGAGTTTCCTACCATATATCGCTAGCCTGGGAAAAGATCAAAATTCAAAATTGTAAGTACAGTTTCTACTTAATGCATATCACTTTTGTACCACTGTAAAGTTGAAAATTCAAGTCAAACAATCATAAGTTGGGGACCGTCTGTAATAGATTTTATAATAGTTTAATAAAAGACTTCAGCAGGGCTTCCCTGGTGGCGCAGTGGTTAAGAATCCACCTGCTAATGCAGGGGACACGGGTTCAAGCCCTGGTCCAGGAAGATCCCACATGCTGCGGAGCATCTAAGCCCGTGAGCCACAACTACTGAGCCCACGTGCCGCGTCTACTGAAGCCCGTGCGCTCTACAGCCTGTGCTCCACAACAAGAGAAGCCACCGTAATGAGAAGCCCGCACACTGCAACAAAGAGTAGTCCCCCACTCGCTACAACTAGAGAAAGCCCACGCACAGCAACAAAGACCCAACACGGCCAAAAATAATAAATAAATTTATTAAAAAAAAAAAAAGTTCAGCAAGTTTGCAGAGTATAAAACAAATATGCAAAAATCAACTGCATTTTTATATACTAACAATGAACAATCTGAAGATGAAATTAAGAAAACAATTCCAGTTATGAAGCATCAAAGAGAATGAAATACTTGGGAATACATTTAACAAAAGAACTACAAAATTTATCTTCTGAAAACTATAAAACATTGTTGAAAAACCTAAAGATCAATCATATAAATGGAAAAGACAGTACAAAGACCAGAATACATAGATGGCAATACTCCCCAAACTGATCTACTGACTCAAAACAATCTGGCTTCTTTGAAGAAACTGACAAGTTATTCCAAAAATTCAAGGCACTCAGACTAATAAAAACAATCTTGAAAAAGAACAAAGTTGAAGGATTCATTCTTCCAGACTTGAAAACAGATATAGCAACAAAAAAGAATTGAAAGTCTAGAAATAAACCCTGACATTTTATGGTCATTTCATATTAGACAGGATGCCAAGATAATTCCATGGGCGAAAGTATAGTCTTTTCAACAAATGGTGCTGGGACAACTTAATACCCACATGCAGAAGAATCAAGCTGGACCCCTTTTCTCACATCACATACAAAAATTAATTCACATGGGCTGTAAACATAAATGCATGAGCTAAAACTATAACACTCTTAGAAAACAGAGGGATAAATCTTCGTGACCTTAGGTTCTTCAACATGATGGCATGAGTAACAAGATAATATGCTGGATTTAATCAAAATTAAAAACGTTTGTGATGAAAATATACCATTAAAAAAGTAAAAATAAAACCCAGAGAATGCGAGAAAATATTTGAAAATTACATATCTAGTTAGGAATCTGTACCTAGAGTATACAAGGAACTCTTACAACTGGTTAATAAAAAGGCAAACTAGTTTAGTTTAAAACTAGTTTAAAACTAAACAAAGGATCTGGATCCGAATAGACATGTTTCCAAAGAAGACAACACATATTTGTAGCCAAATATGTACACAAAAAAATGTTCATGTCATTAACCACCAGGGTAATGTAAATCAGGTATCTACAACATACACAGGAGGATGACAACAATAAAAATGACAAATAATAACAAGTATTAGCCAGGATTTGGAGAAATTGAAACTCTCACACGCTGCTGGTGGAAATAAAAATGGTACAGCTGCTTTGGATAATAGTCTGGCAGTTGAAGAGGTTAAACACAGTATCATCATTTGACCAAACAATTCTACTACGTATGCAACCAAGAGAAATGAAAACATACACAAAATGAAAATCTATACAAAAACTTGTGCACAATATCCATAACATCATTATTCATAATAGTCAAAAAGTAGAAACAATGGAAATGTCCATCAACTGATAAATGAATAAATGGGATATATCCATACTGCAGCATATTCTTCAGCAATAAACGGATTAAGATATTGCTAAATGCTTCAACATGTATGATATTTGAAAACATTATGCCAAGTGAAAGAAGCCAGTCTCAAAAGACCATGTATTCCACTTACATGAAATGTGTAGGATAGGGAAGTGCGTAGAGACAGAAAGTAGATCTGTGGCTGCCTGAAGCTGGGCGGAGGTGGGAGTTGAAAGAAAAGGGGAGGGCCCGCTAAAGGGTATAAGAGTTCTTTCTGAGGTGAGAAAAATGCTCTAAAATTAACTGTGGTGGTGTTTGCAAAGCTCTGTGAAAATACTAAAAACCACTGAACTGCACATCTTAGATGGGTGAGTTAAAACATGGTATGTGAATTACAACTTAATAAAGCTGTTAACACTTTAAGACTGCAAATCAGGCAAGGATGTCCCAGGCAGTACAATTATGCAAGAAAAAGAAATGAACAAACAAAAAAACAGAGATTGGAAAAACAGAAAAAATAAATCTTCCCTATCTGAAGATGGCACGGACTGCCTGAGTAAAATATGCTAAACCATTTACAAAAAAACTAGAACTACTATGTAAGTTTTGCAAGGTCAAAAGCAAGATCAAGATATGAACAAAATCCTACTTCTGTATGCTAGGAATAGCTAGTACAGCTCCAAATAGTTTCCTCAAAATTAGACATTCAGGCATAAATATGAGATACATAGTTATAAATCTAACAAAACATGTGCAGGTTCTGTATGGTGAAAACAATGAAACACTGATGAGATAAAAGACATACTATGTCTAAGAATTGGAAAGCAATATAATTAAGATGTCAACTCTCTTCTAATTGATCTATAGATCAATTAAATACAATGCCAATCAAACTCCCAACAGGATTTTTTAAATAGATTAACAGATTTCCATTAGTCATTAGGGAAATCCAAATAAAAACCACGATGAGATCAAACACACAAGAATGGCTACATTCACAAAAATAGACAAGTATTAGAGAGGAAATGGAAAAACTGGATCCTTCATACATCGCTGGTGGGATGTAACATTGCTCTAGGTGCTGGAGATACAGTCAAGATACTAAGTAAAAATAAGACAGGAAAGATACCTGCTCTCATGGAATTTTCATGTAGCTAGAAAATAATGAACAGAAATGATTTTTGATAGTGATAAATGTTAAGCCAGACAGAGAGTATTGTGATATTGCAAAAGGTATACTGGATAAAAGTAATAGGAATTACTTTCTGAGATTACAATTGGTAAGTCATCATTCAAAGGATGGTGTGTGTGTGTGTGTGTGTGTGTGTGTGTGTGTGTGTGTGTGTGTGTGTGTGTGTGTGTGTAAAAAGGCTCACCTGTTCAGTAAGGACTCAAAAGTATTAAACACATGTAACTAACCAAGGGATTTTAATCTACAGAAAATGACCACTATTACCATAAACTGATATACTGTTTACGAAAAGCCAAGAATACTAATTTTAATTAGGTTTGATTTTTGAAATACTGAAATAACGAACACACTCCTATCTTCATTGATCCCTTGGGGTATAAAGCACTCAGGATTAACGTAAATGAAGATATTTCTAGTCTATCTGAATGCCTAAAAACTGAATACTAGTTTTTAAGAATCTTAACTCATTTTCTTCTATCTTCAAAGGCACAATTTACTCTATCATCTGTCCCACTTTTTTACCACGTATAACCCCACTTAATTTCCACTTTGTACTTTTTCTGTTAACTCTTCTTCTACATTACACATTGTCAGACTGAACCATCCTTTGTCCTGTTTTCATCTAATAACTTTTTCCTACTGATTGTGCAGTTAAACAGTTATCAATATTTGGTTTAAACAGTTATCAATAAGACAACAAATCAATTAGACTCATCCTGTAAAAGCTTTTAAAAAATGTGACATATTGGCAAACTAAAATTTTGTAGTGAAAAAACAACTAAAAGATATCCTTCAAAATTTGGTGTCCTTATTCTCAAATTTCTACATACCATACACAAGCAGCAAAACCTACTATTATTCCCCTAACATTTTAATTTGTTCTTTCCAAAGGTCAAGTCCAATTTGATACAAGCACAATCAATGTTTATGGTCAAAATATAAAATTTAATAACTTTTTAGTTATTTACATAAGTTTAAAACTATCTTCTGGCCACAAGTACACACTACTGATTTAATCTGCTAAAACCCACATTAACTCTCCTCAGTTCCAAGGCCAAATAAAAATATTACTGCACTCAACAAACTTACAGAGGATTTAAAATAACCACCATCATCATCATCAATCTCAAAAGTCCACAAAAGTGAGGTGGAAAAGTATGTCCTAGAAAAGTATCTGCTACCTAGCAGGCATTAATTAAAATTTGCTGAATGAATAAACGGTAAGAGAACAGCACCTACTACAGAACATAACTGAAAAAAACGTTAGTTTCCTGGTTGCTTACTCCCCACTAGCATATTACTCTGAAATAATTATCCACCAATAACGAAGAGTTGATATTACTGGTCTTTTTCCCCATTCTTTATAATTTACTAAGCCTTCCAAGCTGTTAAAAAAGTTTTATGACTTATTATTTTTATTAGAATTTTAATTAGCAGAAATTTTGTGACCTAAAGCAGCGGTCCCCAACCTTTCTGGCACCAGTGACCAGTTTGTGGAAGATAATTTTCCCACAGACCGGCGGGGAACGGGGGCGGGGGGCGCGGGGAGATGGTTTGGGCAGTAATGCGAGCGATGGGGATAGAGCGATGGGGAGCAGCAGATGAAGCTTCGCTCACTCACCTGTTGCTCACCTCCTGCTGTGTGGCCTGGTTCCTAACAGGCAGAGGACCAGTACTAGTCCGCAGCCCAGGGGTTGGGGACCCCAGACTAAGGTAAACTAATCAAGACCTTAATCACTTTCATTAGATGAAACTTTTAGTAAGCATAAACACGTGTTTCTTCAAACTACTAATGAATACTAATAAAAAATACAAAACTGCAGCTACATGGGTAGGCACAATTTTGTTAAGTAGGTAAAAAGGAGATGCTAGACACCACCACCCAATAAACACCATTGAATTACACTCCTATTTTTACAAGAGCCTAGTATGTTTGCTTTACATACAATGTTTATATACAACACCTTTAATACTTCAACAATATTCAAGTTAAGTATAATTACCTCCAATTTAGAAAAAAGGAAACTAAGCTTCAGAAAGGTTAAGTAACTTGCCTGTATGTATAGGATGGTAGAACAAGGACAAGGTTTCATGTCAAGGTCATTTAGCTGTAAACCTTTAACATTTTTTACTATTAAATCACACCTTCACATAATCGATACATAAATTTAAGTCTAGCAACACACAATCTGGAAGAGGATTTAGCGTCCTCATGATAGAGGAAGAAATGCAGCAAAACTGTGGAGGGAGGGATACTCACTGTACCAAATACGCATTCATTCAACCAACATGTTTTTAGGCCCAGTTACAAGAGCACAACAAAAAACTATCCAAAAGAAATGAGTGATTGGACACGAAACAACCCTGAGGAAGCAAAAATATTACGTTGAGCAAAAGATGTCAGGCACAAAAGAATGCATACTGTACAATTCCATTTGTTCAAACCTCTAAAAAAAATTCTAATCTACAGTGACAGAAAGCAAATCAGAGGTTTGCCTGTGGCTACAAATGAAGACTGCCTGGAATAAGAACTCTGGGTGTGATGGGAATGTTTCTATCTGGATTGTGGTTGATGGTTACATGGTACATAAATTTGTCAAAACTCTCGTTAAAAAAACTTAAATGGCTGTCTTGTATTATACGTAAACTTACTTAACAAAGTTATTTAAAAATAAGAATGGTAAGGGCTTCCCCGGTGGCGCAGTGGTTGAGAGTCCGCCTGCCGATGCAGGGGACACGGGTTTATGCCCCAGTCCGGAAAGATCCACATGCCGTGGAGCAGCTGGGCCCGTGAGCCACGGCCGCTGAGCCTGTGCTCCGCAACAGGAGAGGCCACAACAGTGAGAGGCCCGTGTACCGCAAAAAAAAAAAAGAATGGTAAGAAAAAACCTTGAGAAAAAGAAAAAGAATGGCATTAGTTCATATAGATACCAAATGAAAATGGGTCCTGCCCTGAGAAAGCAAAATCTTAATAGGAGATACATGTAAATATATTTTAAATCTTCCTAAAATATTTAAGTAACATATTAATGTGCTTTAAAAAAAATCTTAGTATAATAAACATTTCACAGAAATCAGTAATAGTAATACTAGCAGCATTAGCTTCCTTGTTCTTAACTGCCCTGTCCTCTTACTACAAGATTTAATTCAGCCAACTAAAGTTTCCTTACTAAGTTACAGTTTTTCCTGCAAGGAATTTAAATCATATATGAATCTTCAAATGTTACATATATATTTTTGTAATCTACTAATTGCATTACACTTGCTTCCCAATTTAAGAGCTAGTTCTATAGATATAAGAATTGTTTTTAAATAAACATAGAAGCCACACTTAGCATAATTCAGAGCCATAGATAAATATGGAACTTCTGGTATTCCAAAAGAAACAGTGCAGTGATTTTCAAAATACAGACTCCAACAGTGGGCCATGAAATCAAGTGAGTCAAAACTACCATGATATATAGAAACATATATAGAAAACATCTGAATGCATCTTGCAGTAAGGAAACTGTTTTCTGAGTGTTTTTTTTTTCTTTCAGTCACACACGTGTGCATCGACACTCAACCTGAATCCACACTATGGATCCTGGTTTAAGGGGGGAAAAAAAAAGTGAATGCCTCCAGAAATATACTAGAGCAAGAAGAATAACAGTGTAAAGAAAAGTCATAAGCTTTGAAGTCAAAGACCTAAGTTTTTATCTTAGTTCTGCCACTCATTAGCTATATGAACTTGGAGAAGTTAATTATAGGCTGTCCTACAGAACCTTTATTTAATCAACTGTAAAATGAGAAGCATTCAGCAAACTTTGCATAACAACTGTGAAGAGTATATGTAAGATCATTTTACATAAAGTAAAAGCCAAAGACCTTATGATGGCTTTACAAAATCTTTCCTAACTTACCTCTAGTCCCTACCTTTTCTTCACCCATCTACCATTCTCCTCCCTTCCCACCACACTCCAGCCACATAGACTTCCGGCAATTTTTCAATCATAATACATCAAATCATAAAACATCCTCTCCCAGGGCATTTGCTCTTGTTTTTGTCGCTTCCTGGAACCCCTTTCTCCTGAATATGCACGGGATTGCTCCCTCACCACAGGCTCACTCAATCACTTTCTAGGGGAGGATTTCCATGACCAATTTAAATCTGAATCCCATACATACATCATACTCCTTTGGTCTCTTTCTCTCCATACCCACACCACCATCTGCCAAACCATGTTTTATTTTTTATTTTGTACACTATAATTCCCTTAGAACAGTGCCTGACACATAATAGGAGTTAAACATTTGTCAAATGAATGAATAAATAACACACAAAGTATCTAATAAAGTACCTAAATCTTACTTTGCATACTCTCCACTAGCAAACCACTTAATCTTTTCAAATTTATCCATGGATATCAAATTGCCCTCCAGACAGCATAAGCTTAAGAAAACAGTAAAAATATAATCTGATTTTTGCATTAACATAACATCTTAGCTACATTTTTAGTGTTGCTACAGTATATTAGACAAAAATCTCCTTAAACTTTCACATTGTCACTTTAACCTGTTTAAACTACTTTGTCGTCAATTTTGGTACAGTACCACTATATGTTTGCTAACTTCATTTATTTGTGTAATATTAATTATTAGTTACTTTTTCCCACAGGAAATATTACTTACTTTTCCCCACAGGATGCCTAGGAAGGGACCACCAACAGGATTATAATTATTTTACTCTTATTCTTATTTTTATTCTTATTATTGCTGACAATAAAGAATATGAACAGAAAACAGGTAAAACACAAATTACACAATAAAAAGATTCACTCTTCAGAAAAACAAAACAATTCAACTTTTTTTAAATTATAAGCTTACACCTTCAAAATTTAGGACCATTTTTTTTTTACACAACCATACTATACTCAGTTTCACTGACAATAAAGTAAAAAAGATAATTCACACATAGCTGGTGAGAATGTAAACTGGCACAGCCTTGCTGTAAGGCAAGTAAATATTAAAAAAGCTTTGGAAAATAACTTTTCATACATTCAACAAATATTTGTCAGGCCCTATATGAGGCTTCAAATACACATTAGTAAATAAAACTGACTTGATCCCTTCTCATCCTCTAGTGATGGAATGAGACAAACTGTTAAATAATGATTAATTGTAAGAGATGCTACAGGAGGAGGGGCCTACTTAAGAAAGAGCAGTTGAGGAAAGCCTCTAAGAGGTATCCTTTATGCTACAGGCCGAGCTAAACACTGTGCATATACTGCCATTCACTCCTAACAATCCTGAGATAAATATCATTATTATACCTATTTTACAGGAGAGGGCACTAAAGCTTGAAAAGTAATTCGACTAAGGACACAGCATTACATAATAAGCACTGAAAGTACATCTAATACTTTAAAATAATAATTATACTTACAGAAGTGTTTTCTAAAGAAATAACCAAATATGTAAACAAAAATTCAGATACAAAACTATTCATCACAGTGCTACTTATATAAGTGGAGAATCAAAATAAAATTGAATGTTCAATAATAAGGAATCATTAGGTCAGTTATGCTCTGGCCATTAAGAATCATATTTTGGGTAAATACTAAATGACACTGGAAAATGCTTATGATGTAAATTTTAAAAAAACACAGAGATGATAAATCAGTAAGTATAGCCCAATTTCCCTATTACAAAAATGAAAAGACTGGTTGTCTGTGGATGTTTTATCTCTTTTATTTTTTTAAATAAATTTATTTTATTTTTGGCTGTGTTGGGTCATCATTGCTGCGCGCGGGCTTTCTCTAGTTGCGGTGGGCGGGGGCTACTCTTCATTGCAGTGCATGGGCTTCTCATTTCAGTGGCTTCTCTTGTTGCGGAGCACAGGCACTAGGTGCGCGGGCTTCAGTATCTGTGGCTCGCGGGCTCTAGAGCACAGGCTCAGTAGCTGTGGCACAAGGGCTTAGTTGCTCCGGGGCATGTGGGATCTTCCTGGACCAGGGCTCGAACCCGTGTCCCCTGCATTGGCAGGCAGATTCTTAACCACTGTGCCAACAGGGAAATCCCTCCTCTTATTTTATACTTCTCTTAATTTTCCAAATTTTCCACATTCATTTTTGTTACTTTAATATCAGGGAGAAAAACCAAAAGAGACTGGAGTGCTTTTAAACATACACACACACACCAACAGTGGAAACAACAAATAATGTTTGCCCAGGTTAACAGTCTTCTAGTTTGCAGGACTGCAAGTCATTTTTATTTTCTTCTTTTCCTCATCTTTATTTTCCACTTCTTCTGTAATAAGTATATGCCATTATAACTACTTTTTTTAAACCACAGTCTCCTTCAGCACATAACCTCGCATTTGCTTCAGCCACTCAATAACAGTATTACTTCCTTGGTATGCTGCAATAATATATATCTGTATTCAAGAATCCAAAACTACAAAATAGGTATAGGTTATAAGAAAATCATTTCTGGGACTTCCCTGGTGGTGCAGTGGTTAAGAATCTGCCTGCCAATGCAGGGAACACGGGTTTGAGCCCTGGTCCAGGAAGATCCCACATGCCCTGGAGCGATTAAGCCCATGTGCTACAACTACTGAGCCCGCGAGCCACAACTACTGAAGCCCGTGCACTTAGAGCCCGTGCTCCACAAGAGAAGCCATGGCAATGACAAGCCTGTGCACCGCAACGAAGAGTAACCCCTACTCGCTGCAACTAGAGAAAGCCTGTGCACAGCAACAAAGACCCAATGCAGCCAAAAATAAATAAATAAATTTATATTAAAAAAGAACATCATTTCTATTACAAGAGTCTTCCCTTTAAAAAATTCAAATCTCCATACATTAATTTGAATAATGTTAGAAATCAAAGGAACGTAACTGTCCTTTTTCTGTGCCAACTGATAAATCAGAAATAAACACTATTTCTGAAATACTGTTAAAACTGACAGTCTAATTTTGCAAAAGCAAAAATACATATCTTTACCATGTCTTGGGATTTTGGCATGTACATTATTTGCCCAAGGCTGGCATATACAATAAAAATAAAATCTATTTAACCATGTAGTTCAGGTTGTAGACTATTCTGAAGAATGAATTCTCTAATGACTTCTACTTAATTGGAGCAAATTAAGTAAAAAGACTTTGGCTTTGTAAACTTTTCTAAAATGTGCTAACAAATCTTCTTCTTAGAATAATAAACACAGTAGACATAAATCAATATTTGATGCCTGAGCATACTGCTGTACCTGACAATCATTATTCATTATTACAACCATCAAAAATTATAAAGGGGCATATCTTGTTCAGGATCTGAAGATACGGAGGAGTTTATTTTATAAGTTTTATAAGTTATATATGTAAGTTTTAGATAGGAGAGAGTTGTCTTTGCTCCATTTAAAATTATTTGCCTTAGATATATGAAAAATGGAGGAGCAACCTAAGAATTGGGGGTGGCAAGTTTCCAGTTTCTAGAGTTTTACTATATGTTTTTAGAAGGAAAACATATTTTACTTGAAAGCAACTTTTTAAAATAACACGAGATTAATCACAATCAGCAGAACTCACAAGCACATACCATCACTAACTAGATTTTTAGAAGGGTGACATGAAAAGCAATGCCTTTCCCTTCAATACACAATCATTTTCCAAATTCATTACTCTGTGATTCACTTTCCTTACTTTGCTACTGCAGCTACTTAGTACTATTCTACTTTCCTTATATGGTATTTATTTTAGTGCTTCAAAAGGCTCAGACCCAAAAGATCTTTAAAATTATTCATACACATTAAATAATGCAAAGAATATACAACAGTTTCAAACTACTGCACTGACTTCTCAATGCTCTAATTATAAATTACAAATGAATTTTATTTGTAGGGAAAAAAGGCATGCATGATGTTCACAAAAATATGTCTGGCTAACAATAATAAGGAGAAAGAACACAGGTTACAGAAATGAGGAATAAACCAGAATATTCAAAATCTTTCACCCTTAATGAAGAGGGAATGAAGACAAGGTAGACCTCCTGTTATATACACTTACACAGAAAGTATCAGGACCTCATCATGCAAAAAAATATGCAAGTATTAACTGCCTACCCTGAGACATAGCAGAATCATTTTTTCCCGCACTCTTCCACGCTCCCCACTCCAATACCCAAATATTTAATTAAATAAAAATGAAGGGCAAACCATATGAATGCAGCAGTACCACAAGGTAAATTGAATGAGTGAATGAATAAATGAACCACACAACTTAAGAAACTACTAGTTTCATTACAACCACTAATAATCAGGACTCATTACCGTAATTTCACATGCTTTACAGTTAGCCAAACATTTTTGCTTTCAATACCTCAGTTCTCATCAGCAACATTAGGAGGTATAAATGACTAAAAAGCTGAGGTTCTCCAATACTAATCTGCCCAGACACATAGCTAATAAATTCATGGAGCCCAGACTAGAACCCATCTTCTGAATCCAAGTGTGGTAGTCTTCCAAAATAATATATTATCCCTCCATTAAATAAGAGCACACGCTCAAAGGTAAATAAGTGACCTTTCTCAACTTCCAAAAAGTAAATTATAGGTGCTATATTAAATATTTCCTCTGAACTTCCTCCAGAATTCTGAAATATTTACTCTGTATAAAGGAAAAGAGGAACCAACATTGCTAAGAACCTATTGTCAGGTGTTTTGCACTGTAATTGATCCTCTAAATAAGCCTAAGAGAAGATATTTTATTAATTTTAAGGAAATGGAAACTAAGGCATAGAGAAGTAACTTGCTATAGATAACCTAACTCAGGCTGTAAGTGGTAGACACAGTCCGAGTCCTAAGTCAATGCTCTCCCATTAGATTTATCCCATTTAACAAAGGAATTATTAAATGCCTATTAGGTGCCATGCACCATGCCAAATGCTTCAGATAGAGCAATGCTAAAATGTATCTATACTGGACTTCCCTGGTGGCGCAGTTGTTGAGAATCTGCCTGCTAATGCAGGGGACATGGGTTTGAGCCCTGGTCTGGGAGGATCTCACATGCCGCGGGGCAACTGGGCCCGTGAGCCACAACTGCTGAGCCTGCGCTCCGCAACAAGACAGGCCGCGATAGTAAGAGGCCCGCGTACTGCGATGAAGAGCGGCCCCCGCTTGCCACAGCTGGAAAAAGCCCTCGCACAGAAATGAAGACCCAACGCAGCAAAAATAAATAAATCAATTAAACCACATTAGAGAATGGCTGAAAACACTTTTAAAAAAAAAAAGCTCCTTCCTGAAATAAAAATGTTAAAAAAAAATGTATCTATGCTACCCAGAATATTACACATAATACTTAACACAACACCATCTAAACAAAATTCCTCGTAGGAAAAACATGTCTAGACTGTAAGAACAAAATTGCACTCTTCTTGTTTACATTTATAAATTTGATACAAAAAAAAGCATGGTGTACTCTATGAAACAAATTGTGGCTAATCCTCATTTGCCTCAGAAGCTCATATTTAAGTGGCAAGTCCCACTCCAAAAACAAAAGCAAAAAACAAACAAAAACACCCACAAGAGGCTTTATTCCTAATATCAACCTTATGAGGTAAACAGTTACCTATCCACATTTTTCGAGTGAGAAAACTGAAGTTTAGAGAGGAATTAAGTTACACAGCTAATTAAAAGCATAATTGGTGATTCCAACTCAGGCTGGTTAGTACCAGAGACTTTAACAAAATCATGTAAAATTCCAGCAAAATATAACTCCCTTTAATAGGAAATAGTTATAATGAGCTCCATTTTATTCAGTCAAAAATGAACTAAACAATTAGGCAACTTGGGCAGCTCCAAGTCATCACGTAGAATCATTAACGTTTGCTATGAAAAAGTGGTATATAATGCATACTATCAAAGTAGTAATTTGCTCAAACTGCATTCTTAGGGAATCAATTCTTTTTATTTAAAAACATTCATTTGGGCTCTTTTTTTTTCAATGTCAGAATAAATAATGCTAGCAACCTAAAATAAATGCACAGCTGTTATGTACAGTATTTTGAAGAACACACACACCTCAGCATTGTAAAATATGCACTGCTAGCAATATATTATAGGTATAAGCTCCTACGAATGATTATATTGCTAATTTAGATTTTTTTGGTATTACTCTAATTTACTGAAGTAATGTTAAATCTCATGCCTGCAAATAATGTCAAATAACAACATTCAAACTCTGCCTGCCCTAAAACTTACATAACAAATTCCATCCATTAATATAAAACTTTTCATTATGGACATTGGTTTATATGTATAACAAGTTCTCTGGAAGATAAACTACAGACTTTCAAAGTTCTTAATAATTAAAAATCCTGCCAATATGAATACAGAATAACTCTATAATTTCTCTAACAGAAAGAAAAAAAATCCTTCAAAAACTTTAGAAATACACTAAAGCATCAAGCTTGTAAATTTAATTATAAATCGTCTGTGGAATCTAAAATTTCCTCCTGAAGCACAAATCTGATTTTCACTTGCATTGTCAAAAAGAAATTGGTTAATTATTCCTCATCATGTAAAAAAAAAGTCTCTCACACTATGGCAAATTCATTCCCTCAGTCAACTTCTCATGAGGTCGCAGAACTGCATCAAGAACGATAGATTACTGTGCCATTCTCTAAATCCAGCCTAGTCTTCCAGACTTTTTGTATTTGCAATGCTGATTGCGCATCCTCCCCTACCTAAGTGAACTCCAAATCACCCTTCAGAACCCAGTTCAAACATCACTGACCAGAAACCAACTCTTTAACTCCCTCAAACAAGGTTGTTCTACTCTAGCATGTACCCATAACATGCACCACAAAAAGTGAACTTCAAGTATTCACTGCATCTCTAACAGTGTATGGCACCTAGTAATATTTATTGAACTGTACAAGGAAGTCTAAGTAAACATGAAAATCATTACTGATTAATTTCTTAGAAAAATCTATCTAAAATATTGCAAAAACAAAATCTTTTAGAGGTTTTGATAATTCTATGCAAACACAAAGAAAGTTTTAAGTTTACTCTCCTTTATAATTTCCACTAATACAGAGATACCCCCCCACACCTGATCCAGAAAACATCATGGCCTCTTAAATGAAAATTCTTCCTCCCTATAACCTATTACTGGGTCCATCACAACATTTTCAGCAGTTGAAAGACAAAGATTTACATCTTAATCATCTTTTTCTTTTTCCCTTTAGAGTTTACCCCTATTTATGCAGAAAGCACTAAGTAACTACTGATGAAATTCCTGTTTTCATCAAACATGAAAAACTTGACTCCATCTCAGGGTCTTCTATTCTTTCTGCCTGGAAACACATTGACCCAGATTTTTGCATGGCTTTCTCCTTTCTCAGTTTCTGCTCAAAAGCCACCTCCAGAGAGGTCTTGCCCTCATCATCTTCCTTAAATAGTCTCCTCCTTCCATCCCTAACCAATTACTGTACCCGTATCCCCCTTTTCTTCATCACAGTTGCCACCTTCTGAAATTGTTTACTTGTTTATTATCCGTCTCCCCCTCTAACACATTAGCTCCATGAAGGCGGAAACTTGTCTTGTTCACCATCATATATACCCAGCACTTACAGCAATGTCTAGAAGAAAATAAACACTCAAATTAAAGGATTTAGTTGAAAGTGCCTACTCAAAAACAAGCAAGTTCTATGAACTTTCCATCTGCAGAGAGAAGAAAAAGTCTTCACTTTCAAACTATGCTCTGAAACATCTTAATAGCAGTCAGAGGTCAAATTCCCTGAAGCACTGGACTATATATAATTGTTTTATACATACATATCTATTTTAGATACGTAACACAAAAGTGCATCATGTATCAAATTTAAAATTTGGAGACTGCTATCTCTTCCATCAGGTTAAATAGTTTTGCTACAGACCTCAAAGTTTGGCCTGACATGTCTATGAATATATGTACAATTTCTCTTAAGTGTGCATAGATTAGAAAGTTTCTATAGCTCTGAATTTTTTCTAATCTAAGGCCAGACATGCTCACTCACATAAAATTATAAAAACGACACCCCTAAAGCACTATTCCATGCACTACTAAATCAAGACAAAGTTAGCACATTACCTCAAAGTATAATTGTGCAATAAGTAAATGTGTAAAATGTAGTACCTGTAATATAATATTATTACTTACTCTCACTATAACACAGGATTATTACTAAATGTTTTGGTGTTTCTTGATGAATATGTTTATCATTTTAAAATATGTGAGCAGCTGTTGCATTCTCCCAGAAAGTCAAACTTGAAACACAAATTTCCTAATACTTCTCTTTCAAATTTCCATATTTAATTAAATGATCCTGAATCTTCAGAACGATCAATTAAAAACAAAAAACAAACCTTCTACTTACATCTACTTAATTTGATAAATCAGGATTTTCCCTATAGAGTAGCATTAAATTAAGTGAGAAAGACACTAGATGCTGAGTCCAATCCAAGGATAAAATGGCCTTCAAAATTCCCATTTACTGATTTTCATACTAATCAAAACAGTTTGATTGTTCTATCTTTATGTTAATGTTAAAACTTAACCTTATTTTAAAACTTAACATCAAAATGACAACCACAGGGCTTCCCTGGTGGCGCAGTGGTTGAGAGTCCGCCTGCCGATGTAGGGGACGCGGGTTTGGGAGAGGCTGTAACAGTGAGAGGTCCGCGTACCGCAAAAAAATAAAAATAAGCATCGTAATTTACAATGTAAAAAGTAACACAAAAACACATTCCTGCCAGATATGACACAAAACCAAATGTTCCTCTCGGAAACACATTGTATTACATAATCTGTCATTACATTTTGTCCAGATGCTGATACAAGATGGAGTAATGTTTCAACATCCAAATATATAAATGGAAAAATGGTACATCAATAAGTTTGAAAAAATCCAAGTGTACTCATTGTTACCTAAAGTGCCAGAACACAAAACTCCCTCTTGCTTATTTTATCATTCCTTGGCAAAGTAAATATGTACTGTGCGTGCATTCTCATCTACTTTCACATAAGGAGAGACCTTTCAATTCACTAAAAGCAGAGAAAAAACTGATGTTCCCAGTACTAGAACAAACTCTCTTTTAAAATAATATACTCTCTGTATCTTCAGTAGCTTTTAGTTATTAAAGTCAATGAAAAAAAAAGAAAAAAAAGTCAATGAAAAATACGTAGGCAAATGAGACATTTCTAAGATCTTAAGTCAAATGTTTAGCATCTTGGGACTTCCCTGGTGGCTCAGTGGTTAAGAATCCGCCTGCCAATGCAGGGAACACGGGTTTGATCCCTGGTCCAGGAAGATCCCACATGCCACGGAGCAACTAAGCCCTTGTGCCACAGCTACTGAGCCTGTGCTCTACAGCCCGCGAGCCACAACTACTGAAGCCCACACACCTAGAGCCCATGCTCCACAACAAAGAGAAGCAAAGGCAAAGAGAACAAAGAGAAGCTGGAGCACTGCAACGAAGAGTAGCCCCCCCCACCACCGCTGCAAATAGAGCAGCAAGACCCAACGCAGCCATAAATAAATTCATTAAAAAAATGTTAGCATCTCCACTAAATGCAATTCTGTAAGTCATTTACTGTTTTGATTTCTATAGTTCAAAAAAGGGACACAAAACTGGTGCACAATCTCTTATTCAAGCCCTTAAAGGCCACGTATTTCTCAGAATTGGAATTTGTCAGATTTTAGAAAGTTAAGATAGCATATATATTACGTATGACCTAACACCTCCCAGGGTGGCCTAGACAGCACTTGCCATCAAATATACTAATATTTCTGCATCAAAACAGAAAATCAGGTTAACACAGATAGACCATGAGTAGGCTACCAATTTCAGTTGGAATTTGCCTTCACACTTGCTTTTTTAAAAAGTCAGTTTTTAGAGCTTTTGGAAATTTGGACAGCCAATAAAAATACATTAAATCATCTCATCCAGTTTTCATAAGGAGAATGGTATTCAAAACCTAGAGAACTCCTACTTTGTACTAGGCACTAGGTCAGGCACTGGGAGTAAAAAGGTGGGGGCCAAGGAGGAGGACATAGAATCTAAAGTCAAAAAGCCCAAATCTAATAGAAGCTCACGTTAAACAACTGTAAATGTATTATGGGGTAAACACAAAGTATCTCCTTCAACCAATGACCTTAGCCATACAAAATACAGCAAGAAATACAGACCTTAACACTGCCAGAAACACTTTGTTACTTACAACCTTCCCTCAGTCCTGTACTCACTCCACACACATTTTTCTAAGAAGCTGGTTATCTAGTTTCCCATAGGTAATTAAGAAGCAGAACTGTAAGAAACGATTCAAGGAAGTAAAGGAATGCAGGATGCCCTTCTTCCCATACCCTTTTCCAATCTGTTGTTTCCCACCCGTGGATTGGGAAACAACACGTGACTGCACTGTCAAATGACAATTTGGCACCAGTTCAGTTTATTGCATATTTATTGATAACCTACTATGTATTATGCACTTAGAAGGTACCAGAAATGTAAATATAAATGACAAAGCCCTACCTCTCAGGTGCTTACAATCCAGTGGAGGTTAAGGTGGACGGTGGGGATGGACAGTAAATTACAATACCATGTGATACATTCAATAATAGAAATTTGAAGAATAAAAGCAGTACAGCAGAAGGATTTGGGAAATCAGGAAAGGTTTCTTTAAGAAAGTGACACCAGAGTAGTTCTGAACGATAAGAAATTTGTCAAACAACAGAGAAGTGATACTAAAAATACCACCACCATCCCCTCCAAGCCCCACATAAAAACATATGCATGAAAGCAAAAAAAGGGAAAACTTTCAGGGTAAGTGGCAGATATGTCCAAAATATCTAGCTATATCTAAATAGACTTAGGTCCCTGGTGTAAACATATACAAAATATTAAAGTGTGTCCAGAAAAGGAAAATTGTTTTTTTCCTCTTAGGTAATTCATTTTGCATTTCATGATTATATAAGCTATGTGGCCTTACCAAAAAATAAACATTGTAAACCATTTTATTAATGCATAATGTAGCATATCCCCAAGTGATAATACCAAGAGATTATCATCTGTATTTCAGAGAACAAGATGTCAGAAAAAAATATTAGGAATTCTTTTTTCCAAGTCATTTCTAATAGTATAGACAAAGTAAATAAATAAACAAGCCATATCAGCATGACTTGTCATGAGAGGAGTTTTAAGAGTTTAAAAAAGGATGTCAAACAGAAAAACTAAAGCAACGAGAAAAAAATATATATATATATAGTATTTAAGTTGAAGAAGGAAAAGTTCAACGCACAAAACCAAGTTAAAAATTACAAAATAATTTTAAAACCTTAAAACCCTAGTGTTCATTCTATTTGTTTTCGAAGGTAGACATTCTACAACAGACACCAATTTTAGTATAGATCTTTCCAAAAATACCTAGTAAAAGTCACAATGAAATTCAACTCCTCTAAGTATTATGGGTAGAAATCATCCATAGTAAGGAAGAACAATCACATGTATCATCAACCAGAATGATTCCTGTCACAGCACTAGATCCTTTGATATCAATATTGTGATACCAATATTGCATGTAATTCTATTCAAACATTACAGTGCAACTCAGATTAACTCTGCCTCTAAAACTGCCCTACCTGGTACCTTGGTTTCTTTTGCTTCTTTGTGCTACGAAATCCACTAGAAGTCTAGGTAACAAAATCTTATTTAGTAGTATCTTTTCTGAAGACTGTATCACTGTTTGCATAAATTGTCCTCAAATGCCTATTAAGCAAGCACATGGAAAGTTTGCCTTTAAATATGTAATCATCACAAATGAACTTCCTACAGTTAAAAATGTTGACAATTAAAAAATACTGTTTAACACTGCTTTTTAAAGAGCAAAGAATAGTTACCTTATTTTTACCAATCTAATAATGTCTAGTCATTATTTCATATTTAGGTGTGAAGCATACCTTTTCTTTATTTTTCTGTATTATTAGAAAATCTTATGAAGCATATTTGTGAGTAAAAAGGGTAAAACTCTAACTTCCCACGGGTTGCAAAAAATTCTGTAAAGGTCTTTCAAAATACAAATACTTTTAATACCAGTATCTGCTGAAGAGATAAGAACCAAACAACTGGGTTAGAAGCACTTCTAATGAAATCTACTCATAAATCTAAGTATTTACTTTTGAACAAAGAGAATTTTCAGATTATAACTGTGAAGTACCTATGAAAAATCAAAAAGTAAATTAAATATTCAAGGTTATTAAGTAAAAACACAGGTAACTAGTTCTCTTGGGGAGGAATATCATTCTGAGGTTTATCTTCCAAGATCAAGTAGTACTTCGAAATGGAAGGGAATATAAATCACTCATGCATTTTGTCCTCATTTTTCTGCCATATAAATTTACTTTAAAACTAAAGTATTGTAGAAACTAAAAATCTTTAAAAGGTTGTATTTCTTGCTTGGTTAAATGTACAGGCAATTCTAATTCCCCAAGAGTATCAGATTAGGCTACAGATATCGCTATACAGTATACTTAGAATAAAAGGGTTCTGCCAACAAATGATGCTTACATTAATTAGAATGCCAAAAAATGTGAAAGTTTCTCAATTCCTATCTAAAATACAATACAAAGTAATCACAGAAGTCACTGCAACTCAAGCCCTCAGGAAAAAAAATGAGAGTAAAGAACCTTTTTAAAATTAAATGAGGATCTTACAAAGTCAAAAAAGAAGTGGAGAAGTTTTGTCTTTTTTTTTACACGCACTTTGTATTTTTCCTTTAGATTTAATATTACACGAGAACTACAAACTGAAGCGGAGTTCAACATACAAAGTTAACTAAAGATCTTGGTCCATTAAGAAGTATTTCAATGAAAAGAGATCTGAATGTACACATCAAACCACCTGAATGTAGCCATTTAGCCATTTCAGTCCACTGTGATTCTTAAGCAACCCTTTAAATCTGGGATAAAGTTATCTTCCAAAATTGCAAAAGAGATGTCTTCACTGGCGTTTGGGAAATAACTCGTCAAATATACCAAGTATTCCCAAACAACAACATAAACCCGGTATGTAAAGAGATATTTTCAAATTTCTAAGCCCCGCCCCCCTACTTTATTACTTCCACTTATGTTGTTTTAAGAGGCAAATAACGCTGTACTTATGATTCTAGAGGTCTAGAAATTCCTAAAATCAAGCATGACAGAAAATCTGTTCAACTTTGAACTCTAAATTCAAGCACGGCCTCCCTCGTGAACAGATTCTAACTAGGTACTTCCTACCATTTCGCCAAGAATCTAAGGGTTGATATCACTGTATTTAATTATTAGAACCCGTCCAGAAGATTAAGAAAGGAATAGGATTCTTTGACCAAGAGTTTTGAAGCAAAATGTGTTGCATTCGGTCTTCTGGATGTTGAAAAATGAAGGCATCTCTTAGGATTCGAAGGAAGCTGATGTTTAGGTTCCTTCCAAGAGGTTGGTACCCGTATGTAAGACTTTTGTAGTTGTAATATACCCACAGTGCCTGGAATAAACGCAAATTCTAAGACCTTGGAAATGTTCTCATAAAAGGAAAAAACTCGTATTCGCCAAGGCCCATAGTTACCAAGAGTTAGAGGCTGTCTCTCCTAGACGGACCACAGAGCCTAAACTAAGAACTAGGAGCGCCTCTTTCAACCCCAGTCACTTGTTCCGCGAAACTTTTAAGTTAGACCCAAGACAGCAAAAGGTGGAGAGGCCCCGGCGGAAGTAGAAACCTAGGGCTAGCAACTTCACAGACAGAGGCGCCTCGGGTTCCTCCGCCGCCCCAGGATTCTCCGGACTAAGTCTCTACCAGACCACGGAAGCTTCACCCTCCGGGTACGGAAGCAGAGGAAGCATCCCAGTTGCACTCTTTCTCTTCCACCACCCATAGCCTTCTGTACCCAAGGGCCTGGCAGCTCCTGAGGCCCGTTAGCCAGTCCAGTGTCCCCCACCATTTACGTGTACATACACAGAAACACACATAAGTTGCAGATGATGTGCGTGTATTGAGAGAATGTGAAGAGCCAGAGACCGCGGCAGCTGCCAGGAAGGCGGCAGCGCCGTCTAAAGCGGGCCCGGGGTCCTTGGCCACCGCCGCTGCCGCCTTCTCTTCTTCCCCAGGAAGCAGCGCGGCGGAGGCTCCTCCGCGCTGGAGGGAGCCCGGGGGAGAGAAGTCTGGGGGAAACCCCAGCGCCAGCTGAAGGGACCCGGCCTAGGATCCAGAACTGCCGCTGCAGCGACCCGACTACAGCGACGCTTTACGTCCCGTCCACCACCCTCCCCATACACACCCCCTCCCTCCCTCCACCGCCACCCCCCCCCCCGCCCGCTCCGTTCTCCCTCTCTCGATTGGAGCCGAGACAAAAGCAACGGGAAGCGGCGGGCCGGGACGCTGCCCGCGGACCCCGGGCGCGACCGGCCCGGCCCCGAGGCATTCCCCCGCCTTGCGGGGGCCCCGAATCCGCCGCCCCCGCCGCGCGCCCCACTGCCAGACTTCCGAAAATTTGCCAAAAACTCACCGCATGAATTTTCTTGTCCCGCGGATCCAAGATGGCGACGTATCCACCGCGGAGGCTGCTGGGAGCAAGACCTTTACCCTCTGACCCCCGCCGTGACCCCCGTCGTTCCGACTTCCCTCGAGGCGGCGGCGGAAGGTGGGAGCGGCGATTGCCTACGGGACAGAGTTGGGGGTGGGTAGACCGCTTCCCGCGCGTTCGAGACGGGTTGGGGAGGAGCGCTTCACTCCCTCACCTTCCTCCCCGCGGCCTCCACCGTGTCTCTCACCGACTCGCGGGGAGGTTCGTAGCTTCTCCGCAGTCGTTACAGCGAGCAGGGCCTCTGCGGCCCCTACGGCTCCCCTGGGGCCGGGCTGCTTCGCAAGGACCATGGGCCCTAGGTCCGAGGAGGACCGCGGGCTCCAGGGGCGGGGAATGATGAGGTGGCGTCGGTCCGCCCTCCCTGGGGACGCGAAACGTGTTTGTGTTTGTGTTCGTGTCGGACACCCCGCCCCCCTCCACGTCCGCCTCGTCCCGGCCCCACCTCGCTCCAGCCACCTGAAACTGATCTGAGCACTATCCCCTTTTCTTCCCTCAGCCCCCGAAACCTCCGGTGCTTGTTCACGCACTTCCAGGGACTGGCAGCACATCACCATCACCTCTTGAAAAGTGAGTTCCCCTCAGCCAAAAACCCTTGGTATTTTCTACTCACCCCCCTTCCTTTTTTGTTGTTGTTTTTTAACTTGTCGGGAGGGAGCATATTGGGGAGCAGGTTTTTAAAATACTGTTGGGTGAGCTTTGCTGAGTTAGATTGATAGCACTTTTCTCGCTCCCACTCCCCAGTCCCCACGTAAGCTGGAGTGACTGCCTGCGCTGTCACCAAGACCGTTTGAAATTACGGTGGCTTTGGGGGAAACTTAAGGAGAGTGAAGTCTCTGCTTCCCAGAAAATAATTGTCAAAGTGAAATTTTATTTTCTTTGAAATAATAAATCTCTGTCTATTCCTTCGTGTATTGATCAACACTTCCCTTTTTACTTGACATTTTTGGACCTAAAAAGAGCCTCTGCATGCGTGTTTAGGAATTGTGTAGTTCATTGTTCATTCCTTTCTACTTGAGTAATAGAATTCACTACTGTAAAGTACAATTCATTTGGAGTAAGTAAAATTTCTACTTCCCTTGTTTTGTTTCTTTTATAAAATCATCCTTTCCTTCCAAAAATTTACTGTGATTCAATTTAAAATTTATCACTGAAGGGCAAGAGGCATCTGTCAGTCATAAATAGCAAGAAAAATAAGCATACTATAAAATAATAGGTGACTTTGTTGCGTTTACAGAATACAAAGTATTTTGATAAATTAGCTGATGTAGCCAGTAGAAAATGTTTTGCCTGGTTATTCATTTCATTAAACATTCTGCTTCATTGTGTTTTTTTACTTAAGGAAAATTCAAGGAGCAGCAACACTATGTTCTTCCTTCCCTTTTTCTTCCCCTTCCCCCAACAGTTCCTTCCTGCCTCTTCAGCTTTCTCTTCTACTATGTAAGATGGTGTGTTAAAATGTTGACTATACCTCTAAGTATATGTTATACATATAGGTATATTAATACATATATCTGTGTATTATTGAGCATTTTAATCTATTAATAACTTGAAAGTTTAACTATTAATATTTGGAATTGTAAGATGAAATGATAAAAGTGGGGTATGCGTCTATGTATATAGTAGCATCAAGTATTACTTACCATTCTAATCTATTAGTTTGACTTATATAGAGCGTAGGACTTTGTTAAAGCCAAAAGATGACCCTTATTTTTATCCCCATGTTTACTCAGAGCACAAATTTTTGGGGGGTGTTTGTTTGTTTTTAATGGTGCCTCGGGTCTCTCAACACCCAATTCTGTGAATTTTATTTTATTTTTTTATTTTTTGGCCACACCACATGGCATGTGGGATCTAGTTCCCTGACCAGGGATTGAACCTGTGCCCCTTGCATTGGGAGCGCGGAGTCTTAACTGCTGGACTGCCAGGGAAGTCCCACAAGTTTTAAATAGTATAAACTTCGGTAAAATTGGAGAAATCACTTCCAAAAGGAGACGGGTCTAATTTGAGGGTTTTGTTCCCTTGGGTATTTTACTGGAAAAGATAGAGCAGCAAACATTTTCATGGTAAATGTGTAGCATAGCAGTGTTGGGGGAAAAATACACTGATACTATTGTTTTCTTGAGAATGCTATTTGTTTAGGATAAATTTACTTTAAGCCTTGTTGAGAACAAGTTTAAAATAGTTCTATTAGTGGTGCCCAATCTTTCATAAGTTTGTGAAATTTGTTTAATACCTACCTTAGAGGTAGCTTCTAGGTATTAAATAAACCAACATTTCTTAGATTTATGGCTTTCTAATAAGCACTCTAAGTAGTACATTTTTAATATTGTCCTGTTGCATCTAAAAGTTCGTCTTTATTGCTAATATTGATAAAATTTGCCCATTTGGTAGGTTGTGAGTTTTTTCTTTAAACTATTCACTTTGATAGATTGTCTTACTTGAAAAATAGGCCATACTGAGTATGTGTTTCGTGTGTTTTTGAAATGTAAGATGCATCTTATAGAAAAATTACCGATTTAGATTGAGAAAAAAATTCCTTATTAAGGGAAGAATGACTTCGTACATAACTAGTTGTAGAAAAGGGAGGCCTCCCATTTTTTAAAAAGTATAGACAATCCTGAAAATCTTACTATTCCAAGGAATAAAAAAGAGGCATCTCAAAATTAGCATATGCTGAAACAGAATATTTGAATCCAAATTGTCTTCCTGTAGTCTTTCTGATTTCTGTAAACAGTACTGCCAACAGTTCACTCACTTGCTTAGGCAAAAAAGTAGGAATCTTCTGTGATTCCTCACTCTCGGTTCAATTCATCAGCTCTTCCTTGTGTTTATTCTGCATTCAACCACTTCTCATCACCTCTGATGCTACCACCCTGTCCAAGCCATCATCATCACTTGCACAGCAATATCCATACTATCTCTGCTTCCACTTTTCCCTGCACCCCTTTTAAACCATTCTCTCCATACCAGCCAGGGTGATCATTTAAAAAACTTGATGAGGTTATGTTACTTGTTTAAAAGCCTGCAGTGGTTTCCTCGAAATCGAATAAAATCCAATTTCCTTACCATGACCTTTAAAACTACATAATCTGACTCCTGCCTTCCTCTCCAACCTCATCTTACTCTCACCCTTCTCATTGCCTCCTTTCTGTTTCTGTCACGTACCAAGCTTTTTCCAGTCTGTAGCAAACAACGACTGTTAGTTATCCCCTAAAATGTCTCCATTTTTTTCATAGTAATAGACATGGACATATGGCTGTCCAGAATAAAGACTGTATTTTCTAGCTTCCCTGTGGCCATGTGATAGTTCTGGCCAATGCGTCATAAGCAGATATGTGGCTTCTTTCCAGAACCAACCTTAAAAGATAACTGGTGCACACTTTCAGTCCTTTGCTTCTTTTCTTCTTATATCCTGCACCCTGGAATATAGATGTGATGGCCTAGAACTCTAGCTGCCAATTTGGGTCATATGCAAGCTCCCCCAACCTAGGGGTGGCAAAACCTCAACCTGGTGAAAATATGCGTCCTTGACTTTTCTAGAGTACCATATCAGCCCCGCACTCCTTACATACAGATTTTGGTGTGAGGAAAATGTAAACTTCTGTCTTGCTAAAGCTACTATTTTTAGGGCATCTTATTCTCAATTGAACTTAACTGATACTCCATCTCAGGACCTTTGCTCTCCAATTTTTTTTTTCTGCCTGGGATGTGGTTTCTCTATGTCTGTATGGCTAATTCATTCTCATCCTTCAGTTCTTAATTCAGATATCATTTCTGACTAGCCTTCCCTGGCAACCATATCTAAAGTAGCTCCTTTTCCCATTTACTTTCTTTTACATGACTCTCTGTTTTCTGAATAGCATTTGTAATTGTATCATTATCTTCTTTATTGTTGATTGTTTCCCTACTAAAAATGAAAGTTCCATGGGAGCAGAGACTACATCTGTTGTGTTCACTACTTTATCCCCACACATAGTATACATTAGATAAGTACTGTCGAATGAATGAGACAGTGAATAAATGAACCATTGAATGAATGAAGTAGATCCTTATCCAAGATTAGGTACACTTTTTAAAAATAAAAAGTCTTAAGTTTTCCTTCAACCCATAATGTATAAAATCCAGGGTAGGAATCAGCTAGGAGAAATAGTGCTAAACTAACGGTATATGCCTAACTTCCAGGCCTTGATGATAAAGATGTATACCTTTTTCTGGTATATATAATAAGAAGGTTATTACAGGAAAAAAGCTTAATTGGTGAAGCAAACTGGCAAATCAGAAAGCACTGCAAAATAATACCTAGGGCAGAAACTCCCACTACGTAGAGGGAGTGATTATGTAACTTACTGGATCTCAGATTCTTCACCTAAAATATACGTAAGACTCTTAAACTTTGAATGGTAGTGTTATAAAGGTTTAATAGTAAGTCCATCTTATGAGTGACCTAACATGTTAAACATTAATTTGTTCTTCAGGTATTATTTTAACAGGTGATTATGTCTTGATAATACTGGCAAGGGTTCAAAGAAACAGGGCTTCTTATACTGCTCAGAGTATAAAATTGGCACATTTCTAGTATGCAGTTTGGCAATATGTATCAAAAGCCTTGAGCATATACATTTGACCCTGCAATTCCTCTTCTGGAAATGTATCATAGGAAGTAAGGATATGTGTAACAATTCAATTACAAGAGTGTTCGTTATTGCATTGTTTGTTAGGATTCTGGTAAATAAATCAAGCTACATCCATACAACAGAACAATATTCAGCCATTAAAAATGATATGGAAGAAGTTTTATTGACATATTAAGTGCAAACGGAAAGGTTTAAAATATAATTCCAATTTTGTGAAAAAGTTTGTGTCACAAAGGTCTAACAGGATATGTGCAAGTTATTAATTCAAAACTGCAGAAGTAACTGTTGCAGGTATTTTTGTTTCATTAGTTCTATTTCATAGTTTTTTTTTAAATTTTCATAGAATAAATTTTTATTTATTTATTTATTTATTTTTGGCTGTGTTGGGTCTTTGTTTCTGTGCGAGGGCTTTCGCTAGTTGCGGCGAATGGGGGCCACTCTTCATTGCCGTGCGCGGACCTCTCACTGTTGCGGCCTCTCTTGTTGCAGAGCACAGGCTTCAGACGCACAGGCTCAGTAGTTGTGGCTCACGGGCCCAGTTGTTCCGCAGCATGTGGGATCTTCCCAGACCAGGGCTCGAACCTGTGTCCCCTGCATTGGCAGGCAGATTCTCAACCACTGAGCCACCAGGGAAGCCCAGAATAAATTTTTATACTGATTAAAATTCTACCTTTACTTTAAAGAAAAAAGTGGATAATTTGGGGAAATAGTATCATATACTCAGTTGCCAAGCCTGATGTCTTTTATCCTTTCTTCTTCCCATGCCCCACAACTAATTACCATTTCTTGTTTTACGTTCTGAATACTTCTAGGATCCTCCCATACGTCTCCATTCCTTCAACCATTCTCGTAATCATTCCCTCATAATCTCTCATCTGAACTTTGAAAGAGATTTTTTTAAAAAACTGGTCTTTCTTCATGAAGTTTTATGTCTCTCCAGTCTTCAAGACTACCACCAGATTTTACAGTACACATTTTTGGAGACCCCCGCCCCCTCCACCCCCCACATAAAATCTTTATAATGGTGCCTCATCCACTACAGGATAAAAGTGCAAACTCCTTTCGATGAGGTAGAAAGCCCTTCATGTTATAACACCTTCCTACATTTGTAGCCTTAGGTACTACTTGGGGTTCTAGCCTAATACTCGATGCTGCTTCATACTTCAAACCTTGCAGTTTTCTTCCCTCTGCTTTGAGTGACCTCCTCCTCCCCCCAAAATGTCTTAAACCAGCACAGTCTCCTATGCTGGTTTAAAAAATATGTCCACAAGGGAATTCCCTGTCGGTCCAGTAGTTAGGACTCCACACCCTCACTGCCGAGGGCATGGGTTCGATCCCTGGTAGGGGTACTAAGATCCCGCAAGCCATGCGGCACAGCCAAAAAAGAAAATGTCCGCAAAATCTTTGGTATTTCATTCTTCAAGAAGTGGAACTACTTAATTCACCTCCTTCTGAGTGCACGTTGAACTTTGTGACTTTCTTCTAGTAAATAGAATAAGAAGTGACCATGACTCTCGAGACTAGGTCATAAGAGGCATTGAGACTTCTTCCTCTTGCGTATTCTCTTGAATCACTCCAAGGGAAGCCAGCTGCCATGTCATAGGACACTCAGGCAGCCTGTAGAGAAGCCTATGTGCCAAGGAAATGAAATCTAACAGCTGACAAGGAACCAAAGCCTGCCAACAACTGTGTGAGTGAACTTAGAAGCAAATCCTTGGTCCTCCTTGAGATGCTTCCAGCCCCAGCCAATAGCTTGACTGCAACTTCATAAGAGACCTTGAACCAGAACCACCTAGCTAAGCCCCTCCTGAATCTGATAAAATTTGCCTGAAGCTGCTATGGTTTGGGTTAATTTGTTATTCGGTAATAGAACCAAAACATCTTCCTTCGGGACTCGTGTGAAATTTTTCTGAACCCACTTTTTTCTTCACTTCCTATGGAATTGGGTTTTGCCCAACTAGACAGTGAGCTGTTTACAGGCAAGAGCTATGTCTCCTTTATCTTTTTTCCCCATTTCTAGCACAGTATTGACAGATGTTAAGTCCTCAGAAATATTTTGCCAGAAGGAAGTGAAAAATTCTTTGACCAATTATAAGCAACTTGAGGGTAGAGACCCTGTATTTTTATCATTTTATCTTCCTTTACACAGAATAGGAAAGAAGATAAGCAGATGCTCCAGAGAGATCTATGTGATAAATAAGGTTAGACCTTAGTGTTTTATACGTCAACAAGTGTTTTTAGCACTGATATGCTCAGCATTGCACTAAAAAGAGTTGTGAGCAACATGATTTGATTAGAGAAAAATATAATCAGGAAATAGTAATAGCAGCAACAGATAAAGCAAACACTTAGACCCACCACATACCAGGCACTGTTTTAAGCATTTTTCCTGTATTAACTCATGAAATCCTTACATCTACTTTTATGTGCTAGAAATTGCTAAAAATCTGTGGTACGGACTATAAATTCTCTGCTAGATCAGAAAAGGGAAGGGAGATCAGACTGGTGTGTCTGTCAGGGATAACTTCACCGCGTGGCTGTTTAAGTTCCATGTTCAGTGACATAGTTTGGATAGATGTGGATGAAAGGAAGAGACATTTTCAGTGAGGGGAATAACATGAAGAAAGGCAGCTTGTATTAGTTTGCCAGAGCTGCCATAACAGAGTACCACCAACTGGATGGCTTAAACAAACAAATTTATTTCCTCACAGTTCTGGAGGCCAGAAGTCCAAGAAAGGTTTGGTTTCTTCCAAAGGCCTCTGTCCTTGACTTATAGATGTCTGTTTCATGTTCATGTGATGTTTTCCCTGTAAGTGAGTCTGTCTCCAAATTTCCCTTTTTTATAAAAACACCAGTCATATTGGATTAGGGCATACCTGTATGACCTCATTTAACCTTAATTACCTTTTTAGATATCCTGTCTCCAAATACAGTCATATTGTGAGCTACTGGGGATAAGTACCTCATAAATTTGGGAGCCGGGGGACAATTCAGGCTAACTCAGAAGCAGAAATGAGCATAGGCCAGAGACTAGAAGCTGCCTAAGATAAGCAGAGGGGGCTAGTGGAATTTATGTATCAAGAGAATAAGGTTGCAGGATTTGGGAGTATTTTAAATGTCAGGCGGAAAGAGTTGATATGAATGACTTTCGCTAAGTCATTGCTAATCAATCCATTCCCAAGGTTTAGTCAGCACTTCAAAAAAAAGTTAAATATTATAGAATCCTTTATAGTACTTGTTTTTATCATATCCACTTTTATCACCTAACATCACTGCTCTAATCTTACCAAGATAATTAAATTATCTGTGAATCATCTCAAAACTAATGAGATATAAGTTTTTACCTGTTCAAATGAATATCATAAAATAAAAATTGATTCTTTTGCAGGATGTTTCCCCAGAAGAATCAACAAAATGCACTTGGCCCTTGAGATACAGTTCAGCACTGAAAGGGTTAAATATAAATTTTAACATTGTTTCTAACTATCCATTTCACATTACAGTGTTTGATAACAGTCAAAAGTCTGGCACAAAAAATTATACACATTTGTGCAATGCACGCTAGAAATAGCAGCTTTGAAATCGGGAGTAAGCATTTGTTTCAAAAAGGAACCCTCTGTTGATTATCTGGTTAAACGTGAATAGTTAGTTTAGTCCACAAAGACTGCATTGGTAATAATCTGTGAGGACACATGATACCAGTTTCATTTAAACAAAACAGTTACCACAAATAAGTCTGTGCAGTAAGAGTGACAAATATTTCAGTAATACATATACCAAGATGCCTTAAAGTTGCCAAGGTTTAAGAAAAGTCAGCAACACGGTAAATATACTAGTGTTCAACTCTGAAATCTTTCAAAATATGAAGGGAATAAAGCCTTTAGCTTGCCTTCCCAGTCTGACAAATTCAGTAGGACTAATAAAAAGTGTCACTGGATCACAGGCTCAGTTTCTATGTATATTTTAAGAAATTGCATAGAATCGTAAGAGCATAAGATCTAAAACAAAATTTTTTAAAAAACAGCATACTGTTTACATGAAGCATTCACCATTCTAAAATGAGAGTCATTATGACGGTAAATGACCAGCATCTCTAAGAATGCTATCATTTGGGGGAAGGGGACATGTTCCATGGTACATATTCTTCTTAAGATCACTTTTTATGATCTTCCACACAGATTGAGGTTACTGTTTACTTTTAGAAAAGTATTTTATAATGCTTGAGAATCTTTATTAAACTTCATTTTGTTTTAATCTCATAATGATGACAACAGCGACACTGTATCACACACATGACCAAAATATTCTTATCTTCAACCTGTCACCTATACATTTCATGCAATATTTGTTGCTTAAAAATACCACAATGACAATGAAAGTAAAATAAAATCTGGACAGTTCCTTAGAGTTTGTCATATAAGGATTTCTCCTATAATGAGCTTCCAAAGCTTTGCATTATTTTCATGGCATTTTTCCTGAACTCTTTGTAAATTTTCTATATCCTTTTTGAGTTGTTTTCCAGATATGAACATAAAAGTATGTTTTTAATATAACCAGTTTTGAGAATAGTAGAATAAATGCTTCCTCATCTTAATATGATGTTCTATTCTGACTTGGTATTCATTTCTCATTCGTTATTCAAATGTGACTGATTCTCAATTTTGTACCCCACATTGTGTCTTATTATTTAGTTCTCAAGAAAGCTACATAACTTCCCCCATATTCTTGTATGCCATATGTATGTGGCAGATCCCCAGTTTAAACTTGTGAGCCATATCTTGCCCTTCAAGTATCCAATTCTTGTAGAGAATTGCTCTCATTTTATTTCTCATCACCTTTGGAATTGATGACAGCAATATTAAAGCCACTTAATATTCTCAACCGAACATTAAAGATGTTATTACTCTCTAGTGCTTTCATGGGTCACTATCACCTAAAAAATAGGTAGCCTGAAAGTAAAAGCCAAATTAATGAGGCAACCAGTGAGAAGAATATGAGATCCTTGGTAACGATAGAGTGGCTGCCACAAACCAATCAGCACAAGAAAACCTCAACAACAGCAGTTCGACGTAAAATAGGTGGTCAATATTGGCCTGATAATCATTAACAACTACGACTTAATTTGGCATCTACTAAATTGCAAGCACCATAGTTACATAATTCCACTCAACCTGCATAACATGAGATAGGTAGTACTTGCACTTTACAGATGGAGAAATGGAAGCTTTAAGAGGCTTTAAAGGAGGTCTTAGATTACACAGATTGTTTCTAACTTCAGAGCCTGTTCTCTTTTATTGTTAGTATATGTAATTTTTTTAATATTGTGTATAATGTTTTTATATATACGTTTTCATGGAGTGAGGGTTCTTAGATTTCATAAGATTCTCTAAGGGGTCCCTACTGAAAAATAAGTCTGAGAACCACTAAAACTCATTATGAGTTCAGTACCATTATTGTGAGGAAGAAAGTAATGCTGAGATAGTTTGGCTGAGTCATTCAAATGAATAAATGTGGAGAAGCGTGGATTATTAAAAGGTGGATTATTAAAATTCTGGCTCAGCTAACATTGAGTTTCAATTTTGCAGCAGCCATACGGATTATACAGTACTGTTTCTCAATCTTGAATATATAGGAACACCTTGTAAGAACTGTGTATACCCAATGTGACAAATTATTTTTATTATACAGGAGGAAACTTGGTTTAAGCCTATGCTGATAGCTCTTTTTAACTATTAATCTGGAAAAAATCGAAATTAAACTAAAACATTTTCAATTAATTACATTAATTTTAATGTAACAAAGAATATTGTTTTGCTGAGCCTAAATCATCACTGGAAGTCAATACAGCACAGATTTGTTTTATTTCAGGATACCTATATTGCTATATGGTAACTCAATTTTCCCGCCAGTTTTCTCTATTATAATTTTTTTAAAGCCTTTGTTCCAGAAACAAGCAATCACAGCTTTTGGCCTTTACCTGGCATGTTTGCATCCTTCATTTGTTTGTTTCTCTTCATTACTGTAGCTCAGGTCAATTTAAGTCTTATAGCTTGGCTCCAATTTATAAAAACAAACAAGAACATGGCATTCAAATCAGGCAAAAGTATTTTATATAGTGGTCTTCCCTGTGATCCAAAGTATAGTTTTTAATTTTTAAATTATTTTTGAAATGAAATTTCAAAACTAAAGATGGGAAATCAGAGATATTTGATGAGAAATCAGAGATATTCAGCAATATGTTAGTGAATCACCAGGGATTTGAGAAGCAAAGGTTAAGAGCTTAGGATTTCAGAATAACTCAGACCTGGAGTTATATCCAACTAAAACACAGGCAAGCTGAGTGCCCTTAGGCAAGATGCTTAACCTCCCCAAGCCTCAGTTTTGTTACCTGAAAATTGTATGCAGAAATATTATCATGCCTTCCAGAGTTAAAATTTGTATGAGATGATCTATGTAAATGCTTAGCATGATATATAGAATGACCCAAACACTCAAAAAATAGTAGTTGCTATGATGATAATATTTTTATGTGAACTACCATTATAATCTAAGAATTTTAAATAAAGAGAGAAACATAATTATTAAGGGAACATCTGAAAGGGAAAATGCAAGAAAATGATAGACTGTAAAAATGGCCACTTACATTTGCAGCAACATGGATGCAACTAGAGATTCTAATACTAAAAGTCAGAAAGAGAAAGACAAATACCATATGATATCACTTATATGTGGAATCTAAAATATGGCACAGGGACGTCCCTGGTGGTCCAGTGGTTAAAAATCTGTGCTCCCACTGCAGGTGGCACGGGTTTGTTCCCTGGTCAAGGAACTAAGATCCCACATGCCGAGCGGTGCTGCCAAATAAAAAAATAAATAAAATAAGGTACAAATGACCCTATCTACAAAACAGAAATAGCCTCACAGACACAGAGATCAGACTTGTGGTTGCCTGGGGGGTCGGGGAGGGGGCAGACTGGGAGTTTGGGGTTGGTGGATGCAAACTATTACATGGATAAACAACAAGGTTGTTTACATAGAATGGATAAACAACAAGGTCCTACTGTATCTCACAGGGAACTATATCCAATCTCCTGGGATAAACCATAATGGAAAAGACTTAAAAAATGTCTCTGTGTATAACTGAGTCACCTTGCTGTACAGCAGAGATTGGCACAGCCTTGTAAATTATACTTCAGTTAAAAAATTTTTTTTTAAAGACCACTTAAAAAAACAACACAAATATAAATGTGCTAGCTGACTGACATATTTTCTGTTAAGAAATAAAAATAAATCAGGTAAAGTAAGTGAAACATTCTTAAATGATTACATTTCATAGCATTAACTAGTTATGTTTTATTCTTCTAAGAATATTTTTTAATAGTGGGTTTTTAAAAGTAAATCGTTAGCTAATCTTTTTCACTTCTTGTGATATTGAATATATATTCCTTCCACAGTTACAGAATTTTAAAAGAACCATCGCTTTTAAAAGATAGTTTACAAGAAGAGAATTACTAAATATTTACAATAATTCTCAAATAACTTTATATTTTTACTGTGGTGTCCAATTCTAAATGAAGTAGTTAGAACCTTTAGTCATAATCAATTAAGGTGTTTTAAAAACACTACCTAAAATAGAGGTAACCACAGTATTTCATAAAACACTTGTATTTTGGTATGAGTAAAGTTAGTTCCTGTTGGCTTCTAGATTTTAAAAGTTGCTACATCTGCTATACCTTTGACTGGTAAAGGTGGTCCTGAAGGAATATTATCCTCAAAACCTTCTCTTATCATTTTAATGAAGCAGCCTACAATTAGGAAATAACTCTTAGTAAGCATAACCTATGTAAGTGGGCACAGAACAGTTAAATGGCAAAACCCAGAAAAACAGCCAATTGATCACTTACAAACTCAGCAGCTGCCCCTGAGGAGATGTTTAATAGTATATCACAAAAAGAAATCATAAAACATAACGCTTCTAATAGTAAGGAAGACCTTTTCTGGTAGGCTTATCCCAATAGCTAGTTTTTCCTGCTAAAAGCCAAGGAATCTTATTTTTAAAAAACAAAACAAAAACCTCTTAACTATAGTAGCAGAGGGAAGAGAAGGCCTCTATTTTGAATGAACCAACACCACACATATTATTATACTTTAAGCTGAAGAACTTGCATGTATGTATGTCATTCCTTATGGAAACAAAAATTACAAAAAGGAGAAAGAAGGGAGGGAGGGAGGATCCAAACGAGGTTTCTCAGACTAGTCCTGTGAGATATTGGTAAATATTCTGTGAAAAAAAGGATTCCATTGTAAAGTAAGCGTAGGAGTTAAACCAAGTAAAAGAAGTTTCATTATTGCAATGTTTGTTGGGATTTTTAATATGCAAATATGTGTTCTAAGTGCCTTAGGTTTTTTTAAATTGAAGACTTCAGTTAATACCTCACAAAACCATGAACCATCTAACTACATTTAAGAAAATACTCTACCTGAAAGGCTGAATTTTGAGTTCCTGTAAACAGAGATAGAGGATTCTCTACCATCAACTTTGTTATAAGGAATTGGCATGGGATTTGAATGGGCTGTCATAGATGTTTCGAACAGGATCAAATAAGAGATATTTCTTTTATCCACCTAAGAGTAAGATTTACCAGTACCTTAAGCAAGGACTGGCAACATTTAACATCACAACAATACTATGCTTATAGCTGAATATTTTTATAGACACATTTAGACACATTTTAGACACATATAGACACATTTATAGCATATTGAATAGGAGTTTTCCCATTGCCCTATAATTGTGATTATGCCCCCAAAATGAAAATGAAATGCATGAATTCTCCACACTGTAAATTAAAATAACTTTAATCTCATAATATTAAATGAGTAGTGTCACAACCAGCCCTATCACCACTACCACCGCCACTCCTGTCCACTCTTAGTCAAAAAAAATGAGAGATTGAGAGGAGGCATGTTAGAGAAAGCAGTCTTCATAGGCAAGCTATTTCAAATATGCAATATGGGGTGTAAAGTGCTCGAAGAGACTCATTTCTAAAGATGGGATTTATAAAGAAGGGAGACATTTCTCTGTTGGATGTTTGCTTGGCCACGGAACTTGCTTATCTCCTGAAGCTGAGCAGGGGAAAGAGAATTTGAACGATGATAGACTGAGAGAGGCCAGGACCACAGGGAAATAGCCGTAATGCCCATCATTTAATGTGGCAAGAATAATGGAGTTCCCATGGGTGGTGTGAATACCAGGGAGGGTAAATGGGCTTGAGCCATTTTGTCCTATGAGGGCTGACAACAAAAAGAGGGAAGTGTTGCAGGGAGAGGAATGAAAAGAGGTTCAGTAAGCTGGAGCCAGGTAACCACCATCAGGAAAGTAGATAGTGGTAAACCTCTGCAGGCTCCCTCAAAGAAGCCTCACTGAAGATCCAGCTTTTGGACAGTGTCACATAAAGGTATCAGTATCCAGTCAATGAAGATTGCATCCTCACCCAGTCAAATAAGGAAACATTTGCCCTTTTCTCTTTCGAGTAAGGAGGTGTTTACCATTTTTTCTCTCCCTTCCCTCTGCCACAAGCCATGGGCACTGAGCCTGAAAATGGGAGGAAAAGGAGTTGTCTGAGAGCCAGATTTTGCCCCACCTCCAAGTGCTAGAGCTTTACCTGTACTGGGGATGGGTAGGTGGGAGGAGCAGGGGAAAAGAGTTTTGAACTGAGCTAGCGACCGAAGCTTCCAAGTTGACTGATTTTTTTTTCTTTTTTTAAAGACTGATCTTTAATCTTAGATTGTTACTGTTCTAATAAAGTGACTGTAAATCATAGAGTATATGTAAGAAATCATTAAAGGAGCCACCATTCTGAAAATAGGAAGTTCTACCTGATGTTATTGGGGATAGTTATTGAAAAAAACATAAGGGTATTTCTTGTCTCTCAACAGTTTGAAACATTTTAGTAAAGAAGACAGAAATACTTTAAAACATATATGCTTAAATTATATAGTTCATTTATTTTTCTTTTTTTTTAATTTTGGCCGGGCCGCATGGCTTATGGGATCTCAGTTCCCTGACCAGGGATTGACTAGGGCCACGGCAGTGAAAGCACTGAATCCTAACCACTGGACTACCAGGGAACTCCCTCTCTAGTTCATTTAAAAGTGTGGTTTCATAGTTAATCAGTTTCTTTTGTGAACTTTATACAGTTCTGAAATTTAAAACATCCTTGCAATTATTTTAGAGGTATATCTGTAACTGACAGTTGTGAAGATTTTGGGGCCCAGACAAAGTAAGCAACACCCTTTGCAGAATAGTATTTTTACAAGTCCTCCTTTTTACACTTGCCACCCATCACAATGACAAGCAGCGCTGTCATTCAATCCTGATATTGTCATCCAGTCCAGATTTTAAACATAAAAGCAGAATTTAAGAGCCAAGGAGTATAAACTACCTCTACTTTTCACATTTTGTCTTGCTTAAGTATTTAGATCAAAAAAATTTCACAGAATTTTAGATGTCTTTACTTCTAACTGAATAAAATTACAGTTTCATCCAGATAAGAGCAGAGAGTAAATCTAAAACTTTAATATGATTTAAGCTTTAATCTTCCAGGTCAATATTAAATTTCATTAGTATTTGGTGGAATAATATCTAGCATATATCTACTCAAACCTTTTAACCATCTTGCTTGATGTGGTATAAAACATGAAGAACAATTGCTGTTCGTTTGTTTATTAGTGAGGGAATAATACAAGTGATTGCTGGGCAGCATTAGATCTGGAGATAAACAATTGGATCATTCTCATATGAAGAACAATATGAATGCATGCAAATTCCCAGTGCCTTCAATGCTGACAAGTATTTACTATGTGCTAGGCAGTGATCCAAACAGCAGGGAAATATAGAGCAGTAAGAAGGCAGATAAGGTCCCTGTTTTCCTGGAGGAGATAGACAATAAATAAATATTCAACATGATATTATGCAATGATAAGAATTATGAAGGAAATGAAGCAAGATAAGGGCTAGAGAATGACTAGGGGATGGGATGCTCTTTTAGATAAGGTGGTCAGTTAACGACTAAGGAGGATAACATTAGAGCAAGATATCTGCAGGAAATGAAGTTGCATCAAGTTTATGTGATTTAGATGTCAGGCTATGAATTTAATGTCCCTTAGAGACAGATTTTTTATTATTATTATCAACAACCCCATCCAAGAAACACAGTTAACTTGGCTTTACAAAAGTAGCATAGGGACTTCCCTGGCAGTCCAGTGGTTAAGACTCCACGGTTTCCTAAGATCCCACATGCCACTCGGCAGGGCCAAAACACAAAAAATACAAAAAGTGGCATGTTGCCATGTACAGTTATATTTTCATAGAAACTGGTTTTTGTTGTTTCTTCTGGTCTCATTTATTTCATTTCATTTTAATTCAGCAAATCTTTACTGCATGATTACTATGTTTCAGGCTTCATTCTAGGCTCTTACCATATGCCAGTGAATAAAACACATAAAGATCCCTGACTATGTGGAGATTACATTCTAGCAGGAAGAGACAGACAATAAATAATAAACATAATAAATAAATTATATACTGTGATAGAAGGTGATTTGTGATATACAAGAAAAAGTAAACCAGAGACAGGGAGATTACAAGTACTGGGAAGATAGGTTTCATTAGTAAATAGGCTAGTCAGAGTGGGTCTCAATGAGTTAAGACCAGAGCAAACATCTGAAGAGATGAGGGAGTTAGCTAAGTGCCTATCTGAGGGAACAGCTCTCATTGACACACACATACATACATACATAACATACACACATGACACACATACATATGCTTTTGCCTTCAAGGAAGTTACTGTCTTCAAGACTTATTTTTTTAGCTTATAAAAATAGAATAGCTATATTTAACTACTTAAAGGTGTGAATGTTATCCTTTACTTACTTAAAAGATAGCCACTATTATAGATAGATACATGGGTTTTTTTGTCATCAGATTATGAGTCACTACCATTTTAAAAAGCACTGAAAAATAGCATGATTAAAAATGTATATATTTTTGGACTTCCTTGTCAGTCCAGTGGTTAAGACTCTGTGCTTCCAATGCAGGGGGCGAGGGTTCGATCCCTGTTCAGGGAACTAAGAGCCCACATGCCGCATGGTACGGCCAAATAAAGAAAAAAAGAAAAGTATATATTTTTATGAACTGGCATGTGTAGGTCACACAGCAAATATACTATATCATTTTTATTTTGTTAATTGAAGTATAGTTGATATACAATATTTATTTTAGGTATACAAATAGTGATTCAGCGTTTAAATACATTACAAAATGATCAATAAGTCTGGTAATCTGTTTTCATACAGTTATTACAGTACTGTTGACCATATTCCTTATACTATATAGTATATCCCTGTGACTTATTTATTTTATGACTGGAAATGTATACTTCTTAATCCCCTTCACCTATTTTGCCCAAACTCCCACCCCCCTCCCCTCTGGCAACTACCTGTTCTCTGTATTTGTCAATCTATTTTCATTTTTTTGTTCGTTCATTTGTTTTGTTTTTTAGATTCCACATATAACTGAGATGATATAGTATTTGTCTTTCTCTTTCTGACTTATTTCACTTAGGTTAATACCCTCTAGATCTATCCATGCTCTCACAATGGCAAGACTTCATTCTTTTTTGTGGCTAAGTAATATTCCATTGTGTGGAAAATGGAATATTACATTTTACATGTAATATTCCATACATGTATACGTATACATTACATGTATATATATGCCAAATATATATATGTGTATGTGCACATATATATATATTCCACATTCTTTATCCATTTATCTATGGACACTAAGATTGTTTCTGTATTTTAGCTGTTGTAAATAGTGCTGCAATAAACATAGGAGTGCAAATATCTTTTCAAATTAGTGTTTTTATTTTCTTAGGGTAAATACCCAGAAGTGGAATTGCTGGATGGTATGCTAGTTCTGTTTTTAATTTTTTGAAGAACTTCCATACTGTTTTTAATAGTGGCAACACTACTATATCCTTTCTCTCTTGTTCGAGGGTAGTGGTGTTGTCAAAGTTATATTAGAAATACAAAAAACTTAAATTGGAAAACATGATAGATTACTTACTTCATGCTGTAAATTGAGTGCAGGACTAACAAGCAAAATAATTTGTCAGTATGAGTAGCTAGAAAAATGGACTTTTATGAGTTCTTTCAATGAAATTAGAATAATTTAGATTCTTTTATTTTTGCTTCATTCTGTGTTTTCCATTTATTGCTAACTTTATTATAAATTTGTTTAAAGTCAACCCTAAATTTACATGTAGTATCTGTTATTCTGCAGAGTTAAATAAAATCTTACAATTTTTATGTTTTTAAGACATAACTTTTTAAAAAAGTAACTAGACAGTTACAACTCTTTTCCATTTTAAAATTGCTTTCTGTTTTAATTTTGTAAGGACAAAATTACATTTCACCTCCTTGGTTTGTACCTTTGAATCAATATTGAATAACAGGCAACTTTTTGTTTTTATTATTTTTATTTTTTATTTTTGGCTGAACTGTGCAAATTGGGATCTTTGTTCCCCGACCAGGAATGGAACCCACACCCTCAGCAGTGAAAGTGCAGAGTCCTAACCACTGGACCACCAGGGAATTCCCAACAGGCAACTTTTTATAACCTTAGATACAGTATCTTATTGAAAAGGTCACAAGTGCTTTATAAACTTAAACATTTTATATACTTCTTTTACTAATATGAAATAATATGTTTGATTTGCTAAAAATTTTTTTTTCGTAAAATTCTTCCCTTCCAGTCCTGTCTACAGTGTTCCTCTCACTCTTCAGAACTGATTTTTCTTTACCACTTATTTAACAACAAATACAAGCTGTTTGTGTCTGTTTTAGCTTCCAGAAATAGACTATACATTTTCCGAGGACAAAGATCCAGTTCTTATCAGTTAGCATAATGATTTTTCAAAAAGTAACTGTTTCACTAACATTTTTTGTTCAGTAGATACAAGTATAACTTATATAACTCAAAGTTAAACTGTACTATTGTGATATCGTAGTTTCTAATCAGAAATATAATTTGGTTTCAATCCCCATTACTGGCACAGATTTTTTAAAACCTTAGACTTCCCTGAGTGATAAGAGAGATAAAAAGATGTAATTCATAACAAGCTCCAGTCAGCCATACCTGAGTTTATGTTAATTACATGACTTTTGGAAAGCCACTAAGGGTGGAGGCTGGTTGCCAAGAGAACCAACCACATTATTAGAGGACTGAAGTTTTCAGCCCCACCACCCAGCCTCCAGGGAGGGGAGAGGGGCTGGAGGTTCAATCAATCACCAATCAATCACGCCTACTATAATGAAACCTCCATAAAACTCAAAAGACGGGATTTGAAGAGCTTTCTGGTTGGTAAACATGTGCTGGGAGGCTGGTACACCTGGAGAGGCATGGAAGCTCTATGCTTCTTCCCCCATACCTTGCCCTGTGTATCTCTTCTATCGTGCTGTTCCTGAGTCACGTATTCTTCTATGACAAACCAGTAATCTGTTAAGTAAACTGTTTTCCTGAGTGCTGTGAGCCATTCTAGCATATTAATTGAACCTGAGGAAGGGCTTGTGGTGACCTCTAATTTATAGCCAGTTGGTAAAAACCTGGGCTTCTTATTGGCATCTGAAGTAGGGCAGTCTTATGGGACTGAGGCCTTAACCTGTGGGATCTGATGTTGTGTCCAGGTAGATAGTGTCAGAATTGAATTGAATTGTAGGATACCCAGCTTGTGTTTGGAGAGAATTGGAGAACTGCTTGGTGTGGGGGAAAAACCCACACATTTGGTGAGTAGAATTGTCAGAAATGAACTGTGAGTGAAAATATATGACATACTGTAGTATACAAAGTTATACCCAAATTGGAATCTCTTTGAGTTCGAAAGGATTTATATAGTATGCCTCCCTAGTTAAGAAAGGAGTCAGGCTTTCCACCATTCCTCCTTTCTCTGTGGCAGTTAGAATTCTATTATCAAAAAAATTGTGTAGCCAAACTGGCAGTCACCAGGTTTTAGATATAAAAAGTTGGTCATGAGCAGTATTAGGTAGAAATAAAGTTTAGCCCCCAAATGTTTTTGTTTTATAGTGACACCAGTGTTTTTCTTTTATATCAGCACAGTGTGAAGATTTAAAAGATAAGCAAATGGAAGGGCAGAGTTCCATTATTTTCCCCTTCTAATCTGCACAAATGTTAAATATAGCAGTGGAAACATTCAGGCCATGAAAATATGAGCATTGTATTTTAAAACCAGCCATGAGAATCCTGCCGTCTGATAGATTTAATCTTTGAATAACTAAGGTGACATGTTTCCTGGTTCTACCCAACTATACATGTCCTCAGCTACTGATGCTAAACTAGATCATGTATCAGAATCAGTTTTGTCTGAGATGTCCTTACGAAAACAAGTTAATCTTTGACACCTAGCTCTTACTCACTTTAGATCCTTATCCCTAAAGAGTACTTTTTTCCCCCACAGCAGTGCTCCAATTCCAGAGTAGATTGGGAGTAGGGGAAGACAGACTCCAATCTTAGAAAAATCAGGCACTGCACAAGTTATCAAGGCCTAGGAGCCCAATTACTTTTACTAGAAAGTTGGAGGGAACCCAACTACTTTTACTGGAAAGTTGGAGAACGATTAGCCAGTTAAACTGATGCAGAGTAAAATGAGCTATGGACGTTATGGGCCCTAAGTTTTCCTGACAAAGGACAACATTGACCTGTTAGCTTTGGGCAAAGCTGAAGCTTCATGTGAACTTTTAAGTTCACATCTGTAGGTAGTGGAAAGATTGAGCAGTCCACACAGACTTGGTTTCCCAGAATTAATTGCTGCCATATTTCTCCTCACCCTACCTTCCCTCTACCTATACACATTCTCCATGGAAATCTACTTGATCTATGTATGAACTTCTCAGTCAAAGGATCTCTGCTTTTAAAAGGGTATCAAGTAGTTAATCTGATAATACAACCAAGCACAGAACCCTATGCTCCTGCACAGATTGCATGTCCATGAAGCTGACCCTCTACATCAGTAGAAGATATATAGTGAAAATCCTAGAAGTCTGCTGCAACTAACACAGATTCTAATCCTGTCTTCTGTAAGAGCTCTTAAGAATACCTGTGCTTAGGGCTTCCCTGGTGCCACAGTGGTTAAGAATCCGCCTGCCAATGCAGGGGACATGGGTTCTCAATCCCTGGTCCAGGAAGATCCCACATGCCACGGAGCAGCTAAGCCCGTGCGCCATAACTACTGAGCCTGCGCTCTAGAGCCTGCGAGCCCAACTACTGAAACCCATGCACCTAGAGCCTGTGCTCTGCAACAAGAGAAGCCAGTGTTCTGCAACAAGAGAAGCCACCGCAATGAGAAGCCCATGCACCACAACGAAGAGTAGCTCCCACTCGCTGCAACTAGAGAAAGCCCACACGCAGCAACGAAGACGCAATGCAGCCAAAAATAAATAAATAAAATAAATACATTTATTTAAAAAAAGAGTACCTGTGCTTATTAAGGTTTTATTTGGAAAATTATTTGATATCATAATTGTAAAGAGTTGTCATTAGCATATTTTCTCAGTCCAAATTAAAATGTTTAGTAATGTTAAAAATTCAGAAATCAGTATTGGTTAAACCATAATTTTTGTTATTTTTCTAAACAGATAAAAATTCTGATTTTCTAAGGAGAAAAAAAGTTACTTTTCAGTTCTGATAAAAGGATAAAATTTTAATAAGAAGTCTTAGGTCTTATTTTCTGTAAGTTAATGACATTAGCTTGAATTATCATAGTTTCAATAGAACATTCTTTTGGCCTCATTAATAAAAAGTTATGTTTGAGTGAAGGAACCCTAGTATTATGCCAAATAACTGCTTCATTAGCTTGATCATCAATAATCACTAGACAAATAGGGGGAAAAATTCACATTTATCAGACAAGCTTATGACTTTAGAACTTAAAAAGTACAGCAGTTAAATTGCAATGTGCTTAATCAAGCTTGCTTAGTTTACATATTCTTATAATGTGGAAAGTGGAATTTGACCAAGAACCTTTCAATTGTTGACTTGAAAAAATGCACAACGTGCGAGTTGCGAGTTAAGTTTTATTTGGGGCAAAGTGAGGACTGCAGCCTGAGGAGGCCAGGAGAGGAGCCAGGATATATAATTTTGCAACAAAGGGCAGGTAGTCCAGAACGTCAAAAGATTCTTGCTAATTTAAAAAAACCGAGATATCTCAATTTAAGGAATTTAGCACTTTTCTATGTATGGGAAGATGCTAGAGTCTGGGCTCACTGAATTCATTCATTTGATATGCACCTCAGCTATCTGGGGTCAGTATCCTGTATTGTCTCATCCTGAGTTTCCTCAGGGCTCACCGCAGGGAGTGGCTGCAGTCTGATGGCTGCTAGATGGCAGGTATTCTTTTCAGCCCTGAGTTTCCTCAGGGCTCACAGGCTTACGTTGGAGGGCTGCAATCCTTGATGACTGTGACATCCTTTGTTTATTGATATGGCAGGAAATATTCCATTCCATTTATAAATATTCCATCTGTCACAACCTATTCTGTTACAACAGATTTAATACCCTTTCTCTCAAAAACTTTACAACAGTGTAGAAAGTCTAACTTTATTTTTTTCAATTTCTTGCTGGGATTTTTAGAATGGCTACCAGATTAGTGGATGAAGTTGATGAACAGGCATTGTTAATTCTCACTCTACAGTTGTTTGTAAAACAAATTAATGGCTATATAAATACAGAACAAGTTTCAACCCCCCTAAATTACTCTCTTAAATTTTACAATTTATTCTTGGCCTTGAGAAATTGGATCACTGAATGAATTTGTTACTGAGTCCGAGCTCGCTCTGCTCACCGCACGACAGGTCAATAAATCGGGAGATGAGGTGTTGAGGCAAGGAGTACGGCTTTATTTGGAAAGCCAGCAGACAGAGAAGATGGTGGACTAGAGTCCCCACAGAAAACATCCTTCGGGGTCTGGATGCCAGTTTCTTTTATAGAATCAGAGAGGGAAGTAAAGTAAAAAGGGCCTCAGTCTTGCAAAACATCTCCTGGAATGGCCAGCCTCGGGGAGAGGATGCGTTAATTCTTTCTTGCAGCCATTCACAGGTGGCTCGGGTTCCCTGAGACAGGCCATTATGTATGATTGTAGTAACAAAAGCAAAGAAAAGCAAAGGCTAAAGTCAAAGAAACATCCAACGTGGAGTCAAAATTGGCTCTTCCCTGTTAATAAAATCTCTTCTCACACTACCCTCTCTCTAGCTATCTTCTGTGTGCCAGATGGAGATAACACAGTTAGCAAAGCAGACCAAAATCCTTGCCTCATGAAACTTAAACAGTAGAGACAATGAGGCAGGCAATAGACAAAAATATATAAGTAAAATTTTGGTATGTTAGGTGTGGTTAAGTACAAGGGAAAAAGAGAAAGCAGAGAAGAAATATAGGAAGTCCAGAGTAGGATTGGGGATAGAGGAGGGTTGTAATGCTAAACAGGATGATAGGAAGTCCAGAGTAGGATTGGGGATAGAGGAGGGTTGTAATGCTAAACAGGATGAAAGGAAGTCCTCTCTGAAAAGATGACTAAAGAGAAGCCTGGAGAAAGAGAAAGTATGAGCCATTGAATACCAGGGGAAGAGCATTCCAGGCGAGAGGGAACTGCAAATGCAAAGTCCTGGTGTGTTCAAGGTTCCGCAAGAAAATTGGAAGACTAGAAAGGAGTGAGCAGGTGGGAGTACAGTAGGAGACAAGGTGAAAGAAAGAATGAGGTGAGGGTGGAGAGAGTCCTGAGGAGAAGGGTACAGGCTTCAATCACATAGGTCATCGTAAGCTATTTTGGTTACTTTTACTCTAAGTGAGCTAACAATCCATTGGAGGATTTGGAGCAGAGGGGTGACGTGATTTATTAAGAGCTGACAGAAGTGGGGCAAGAAGCAGAAGCAGGAAGGCCAGATACCATGCAATAGCAAAAGTTCAGTAAAAGATGATGACTTGGACAAGAGCAGTAGCAGAGGAGGTGATAAATGGTCAGATTCTAAATATAGAATAAAGAGCTCCTGAATGTATTTAGCTTGTCATTGATTGTTTTTTAAATAATCATTTGTGTTATACATTTCCATGGTAAAATACTATGATCAATTCTCATTTCTTTATTCTCCTACCACATAATGTTATTGGTTGCATAGTACAGTTTGGATATAGCACAATTTAGCCATTGTATGTTTAGAACAATTTATTTAACCGTCCTCTGTTGGTAACTGTCTAAGCACTTTCCAGTTTTCCTCTATCATAAATACCACTAAAATGAGCATCTTCATTGTTCTATCTTTGCTAATATAATTACTACATAATTTAGGAATGTCTGTTGATTTTAGGAATGACTCTGCTTAAGGAGAACTAGAAAGGAGAAACTACAAAGGCAGAAACTAGAAAAGCACAGCTATTACTATAAACCAGCAACCTAGATTGGTATTTTTTCAGCCATAACCATAGAAAGATTATCTACATCAGATGCACATTGATAGTTCAAAGGACACCAAAAATATTTGAATATGAAATATTTATGAATTCTTGCTCAAGATTGAATAAATGTTCTTGTATTTTGGAATTTGATTTCTGATAACCTTAATTATTACTAGGAACAGATGACCAGTTTCAAGAACTGTCACCATTTTAACATTCTACATGAACTGGCCAGGATGGATTTCTGGCACCTGAGCATTCACATCCATCTGTTTATAGGGCACTATGCCCATTCATGAGATTTACGCCAGTTTCAAAAAGTCATGTGTAAATCAAGATAGGCAATGTATATATATTTTTTAATTAAAAAAAATTTTTTTTTGGCTGCATTGGGTCTTTGTTGCTGCGCACGGGCTTTCTCTAGTGGTGAGCGGGGGCTACTCTTGGTTGTGGTGTGTGGGCTTCTCTTATTGCGGAGCATGGGCTCTAGGTGCGCAGGCTTCAGTAGTTGCAGCGTGCAGTCTCAGTAGTTGCAGCATGCGGACTCTAGAGCACACAGGCTTCAGTTGTTGGGGCGTGTGGGCTTGGTAGTTGTGGTGCGCGGGCTAAATAGTTGTGGCTTGGGGGCTCTAGAGCGCAGGTTCAGTAGTTGTGGTACATGGGCTTAGTTGCTCCGTGGCATGTGGGATCTTCCTGGACCAGGGATATAACCCGTGTCTCCTTCATCAGCAGGTGGATTCTTAACCACTGCGCCACCAGGGAAGTCCTGGCAATGTATATTTTTGAGATGTAAATCATCTATTGTTTAATCTCTTCGAGTTATGTTTTTAGAAAGAATTTAGCCACTTACTGATTTGAGATAACTTTAATTAGGCATGTGTAGAAAGCAAAATATAAGCAAAAATTTAACTTTGCTAAGTAATACTAGGCTTCTTCAGCATGAAAAAGTTGAAATTAGAAAAAGCATTATAACAAATCCCTGAAAGAAGTTTTGAATATACTATTTGAGGGAGAGAAACTAACATTTATTTGGTACATGTTATGTGCAAGGTGCTTTTACATAATTTGTTTATATAACTCTCATAATAATCCTGTGGAATAGGGATCATTACCCCTATTTTGCAGATAAGAAACTGAAAGAAATGACCTACCTAAGATCACACATAGGAAATACCAAGATCATTTCAAGCCAGTTCTATCTGACTCCTAAACTCATGTTTTCTCAGCTCTACACCCTATGTAAATGGTTGGAATCTAAATATTAGGGCAAATTTACAAATCTGTGATGTTGATTGAAGATGGTTTTTAGAAGTTAAAAAAATAACCAAACAACCAAATTATTGCTTTACTCTTAAAACTCAACTAAATATTCCAAGGTAAGTATGAGGTTGTAAATTAGCTCTCATTATCAGGAGGGCAATACCAAACAACAATTAGTTATTTTTGCTGTTAAGAGAATACTTAGACAAAATATTTAAGAGAAAAAAATAATCTGATGATCTGTTTGCTTGTCTGTAGATCAATGATTTCCAAACTTAAAAAAAAAAATTTAGAATAGCTATTTCTCTTCCCCAAACTAAAGCTATGTAAAACAAATGAGAAGGGTTGAAGCAAGGGTGCAAGTGGGAGGTAGAGGCTGTTTGCTCCCTGCCCATTTTCCTCTCCCATTTCCCCTTGTAACCTCTAATGGAATACTTATAAATCACAGGACTTAGAATGACATTTAAAGCCCATGTTGTGGCTGGAACACTTGGTTAATTGGCTTACTTTTTCAATATTTAACTGATTTATTTTAGTTATCTACTGATCACAATAAAAATGTGACTTGAAAGTGATGGAAAATTTCCTGCAGCAATGGCTAAGAACTTTTTATTTTATACAAAAGTTTCTTTCTTTATTTCTCCCAGTCAGAATCAACTAATTCATCTTTGAAATGTTTTTTGAATCTCAACTGAATGCTAGACACTAAGCTGGTTTCTACCTTCAGGAAGCTTAGATTCTATTTGAGAGAGACAGATAATAAAGAAGTGAAAAAAAATCAATTTGTGCCGTAAAGAAAATACATACTTTTAATAAAGAATGGTTATGGTCTATTGGACTACTTTATTTTTGTCTTATTGGTAAAAGTTATTTGTATTGGGTTGAATGTGTTCCCCAAAAGTTAATATGATATAGAAAAATGAGCATTGAAGTTGTCAAAAATTTGGGGTTCTGTTGCCTGCTCTGCAATTTACCAGCTCACTTAAATCACCGAATCTTTCTGAGTCAGTATAAAAACATTTGCCATGCCTGCGGGATTGGTGTGAAGATCAAATATGGAATAAGCTAATATATATTAGAGTGCTTTGTAAAGTCTCATATATGATACTTGCCATATATATATATAAACTTTACAATCACACTTCTATAAAACATAATGGGTATATATAAAATCGAATATTTGGACCATCTGATGTAATAGGAAGTCATAGGGAAATTGTTTTTGAAGAAGTTTTAATAACCCAGACTGCTAATTACCTGGTTCAAGTTTGTCAGATCTCTACATGAACTGGTTTGGGAAAACGTAACAACTATTTGCTTTTTTATTTTCTTTGATCTTGTTTTTATAATTTACCTCTCCTCAGTTCTAAATTTTTTACTTTTAGCTCTTTCCTTAGAATTTCTTACATGTCACATATCTTTGTCTAGGGATCCTCCTTTAACAAGAATTATCTAAATGCCATGTTAAAGCGTAAAGAATTTATTAGAAAGAAAAATGTGGAAGGCTTTTCTCACCAATAACCACTTACTAATTACTCTATAACCAATGGGAAAAAAGTTGTGGGGAGAGAGTGGGTAGTAATAGCCTTTTCAGCTTTACTTTGGAGTGCCACCTGCTGGTAAATTAAGTCCAGTAGTGTTTGGCAAACAAAAATAAGAATTATGTTGGGAGATTAGAACAATCAACTTGTTTTATATAAAGCAGATACTAGTTATTTGAATCATTGTGGGAAATGATTTGATTTAGTAACTGAATAATTCAATTATTAAAGAGATTTTTCTCAAAGCTTTTTTTGGGGGAATTTCTTTATTCTAAATACTGAACTCTAATCAGAAAAACCAAAAATATGTATTGAAGGTCCATTATGTTAGTTCATTAGTCAATTATTATTTAAGTGTTTAAGTATCATACTGTGCTAGAGATGGGATGCAGTGGTAAAAGGAGCAGATAGAATCTCCCTTCATGGAACTTAGAGTTAAGACTAAAAAAGAAATAAAATGACAAACAGATTGCTAAAAGAAGATATGAATAAAACAAGGAGGGGAGAGAGAGAGAGAGAATATTGGGTAGTCGAGGGAAGCAACTTTGGATGAGACTTTGAGGAAAGGCATTTCTGATAAGACCTTTAAGCACTTGTTCTTTGCTACATTTCCAGAGCTGAACACAATGCCTGGTACATAGTGTTTAGTGAATGTTTGTTGAATAAAAGGATAGATGACACAGTATGATAACCTTGAACAGAGCTGAAACATCATTAGCTTTTCTTTTTGTTCTGGTCATAGGTACATGGGTCAGGCTGGCCTAATGATACAAAAATGTGGTAGGAAAGAGTGCAGAAAAACTGCTGAAAAATGTGTATAGCATAATCTTTTTCCCTTTGAGCTGTGCCAGTTGATAAAATCCAATTCAGGTTCGAAAATTGATGAGAATGGCAACTCAGTTCAAGGCTACTTTCACTTCAGTTTACTGCTAAACTACCAAACAGGCAGTGCTAGGGATACAAATAAGGATACAAATGTGTAGATGCCACTCCCTAATGCCTTCCTTGTACTTCATAAATGCCCAAGTACGGTAACTGAAGCAGCCCATGAGGAATCAGATCAAAGAGTTTCAGAACTGCAGACCTTTGTAACATTAGACTGGGTAAAGGGTCATACTTAAGGATCTATTCCACTACCATAAAAATTTATTTTTACCCTACAGCAATATCTTTATGTTTGTTTCCTGCTGCATCATCTACCCTACACTAGACCTGTAGGCCTACCAAACCTTCAGTAAAGTTAAAGCTAATTGGAGAGCTAAGAGTAAGAAGCAAGCTTACATGGAATAATTAAGTGCTAGCTTATAACTGTAGTAAGAATTTAATGAGAAGGAAGGGAAACATCTGTTTGATGACCTAACTCTTGTGAAACTGGCTCCCATTGACAGCCTTTTGCTTTTCATTCAGTAGACCCAGCTATCGTGCATATCTTTTTTCCACACATAACATATACAAATAACACGTCTACAAATACAATCTATAAGTATTGATAAGTCTCCTTTTTCAATAAGAGAACGCTGAATTTTGGTTGGGTGCATTATGGTCCAGCTAAAAGGCTACATTTCCTAGCCTAGAGCTCTGCTAAGAGTGGCCATATGATGAGTATTTGCCAATGAGATCTAAGAAGTATTGTGTGATATTTACAGAAACTCTTGAAAGGAGGAGTGTGTATCTATTCTTTCCCTTCTTTCATCTTGCTGCTTGGAATACAGTTGTGGTGACTGATGCTCCAAAACTGGTATTGGACCAAGAGTTCAACAGTTATACCTAACGGCTATACCTAAGGCTATATACAGCAGAAAACTGGAAGGATCTTTGTATGGTGTAGAGCTACCATACCAGCCTTGGACTGACTGTCTCTTGACTTTAATGAGCAAGAAAGAAGCATCTGTTTTGTTTATGATATTGCTCTTCAGAGTTACTCTCTGCTGAACTTTATCCTAACCAGTTTGGTGAGTAACGTAGATTTTGTTTTCATGATGGGTGGAGGAGAAGGCAACATTTCACACCACACAGCAAACTTAATCTTTTCATTATACAAGTTCTCTCTCTAGTCTCTTCCCAAATCCAAATTCTTTTTAGACCCTCTCCCCCGACCCGAACCACCTGTAATATATATTTTTTTTCCTTTCTTGGAGTCCCACTTCCATATCTCTTATACTATAGTGACACTTGGGTGGGTATTCTGCTTGCTTCGGCCCTTCCTCAGGGGTGTTTTACCTGTGAAGAGGGACGGCTATTTTACCTGAGCCTTTGCTCAGTGAATACTTTGAGTATTGTGCAGTCTGCCGTAAGATGATAGTAACATTAAGATCAACAACAACCCACTTGATTAAGTGCTCACTATGGGCAGTCACTTAATTCTCACAACCCTATAAAGTATTATCCTATTTTACAGAGAGGGTAAGTAATCTGCGTGTGGCAGAAATGGCTAGCTGTCTACCCAGAATTCATGCTCCTCCTCTAGAAATGGAGTTTTCATTGAGAATTTACCATCCATTATAGACTACATACATATTTATAACTGTTGTATCTTCCTAATATATTGATCCTTTATCATTATTGAAGTATCTCTTTTTGTCCCTAGTAACACACCTTTTCTTTTCTTTTCCTTATTTTTTTTTTTTTTTTTTGCGGTACGCGGGCCTCTCACTGTTGTGGCCTCTCCCGTTGTGGAGCACAGGCTCCGGACGCGCAGGCTCAGCGGCCATGGCTCACGGGCCCAGCTGCTCTGCGGCATGTGGGATCTTTCCGGACCTGGGCACAAACCCGTGTCCCCTGCATCGTCAGGTGGACTCTCAACCACTGCGCCACCAGGGAAGCCCAACACTCCTTTTCTTGAAGTCTATTTTGTCTGATATTAATTAACAACTCCTGCTTTCTTGTGTTTACTGTTTGCGTGGGATACCTTTACCTTTTTTACTTTAAATCTATTTGTCTTTGTATTTAAAGTGCATCTCATGTAGACAGTATATAGTTAGTACTTGATTTTTACCATTCTTGTAATCTCTGCCTTCTGATTGGAGTGTTTAGTTTGCTTTAATGTAATTGCTCATTTGGCTGTATTTAGGTCTGCCATTTTGCTGTTTTCTATTTATTTCATTGATTTGTTTTTGTTCTTCTGTTCCTCATTTCCTTCATTCTTTTGTGTTGACTGTTTTAAAATATTTCATTTTAATTCCTCTGTTGACTTTCTAACTACTATTCTTTTCATTATTTTTTAGTTTCTCTAGTGTTTAAAAAATGCATCTTTAACTTATCCTAATCTGCTTAGAGCTGTATTGAATTACTCCAGATAAAATATAGAAAACTTGCAGTAGTATAATTCCATTTATCTCTTTTCTTTAGTGCTATTACTGTCATATATATTGCATTTATATTTGTTGTAAGTTCATCGATACACTGTCATAATTTTTTGCTTTAAAAAGTCATACATCTTTTAAATAAGGGAAGAAAAGAAAAAATTATATTTTTTTACACTTACACATATATTTACTGTTTCTGCTATTTAAGCATAACTTCACTATACTACCAGGAGTCTTGAAATATTTATATTTTTAAACCAGTAATTACATAGGAATTTTTATGGCAATAATTATAGATGGGGATAATTTTTTATAATCATTTTTTTCTCACTGTTTCTTATAATTAAAATTTGAAATAATTTAAATGTCTAAAAATAGGGAAATGGGGCTTCCCTGGTGGCGCAGTGGTTGAGGGTCCGCCTGCTGATGCAGGGGACACAGGTTCGTGCCCCGGTCCGGGAAGATCCCACATGCCGCGGAGCGGCTGGGCCCGTGAGCCATGGCCGCTGAGCCTGCGCGTCCAGAGCCTGTGCTCCGCAACGGGAGAGGCCGCAACGGTGAGAGGCCCGTGTGCCGCAAAAAGAAAAACCAAAAAAAAAAGGAAAATCATTACATAAACTATGCTACATACATAGGACGGATAAGCACTTTTTTTAGGATATTGGTTAACTGAGACACATATATGTATATAATTAATATATAACATTGTTATAGTTTTTAGGGAAAAAATGACTGAAAAGAAATATACCTGCTTATTAACAGTGGTTCTCTCTGGCTCATAGATTATTTGTTTGGATTACTACCTTTTGCTTATTTATACTTTTATGTTTTTTCTAACTTTTTACAACAAATCTATGTTTTTTGAATAATCAGAAAAAAAGTACAATGAGAAAGAATTCAAGATTAGGGAGGTCATATTATAAACACTGGTCAGGATTGTTGAAACTAATTAATCATAGTATTAATAATAAATAATTTTCATAAATATATTTATCAACTTGAATTCAGGTTAATGTATGTCTTTAGCATGGCATAGAATGTAAGAAGGCAAATTGTGGTAAGAGGCATATGAATTTATATATTATTCAGTGTATTAAAGCTTATTCCATTGGTAGGCTTTCTTTAAAGGTGTGACTTAAAGATTGCTACAGGTCCCTAAGTGTCTCAAAGTATCTCCCTCACTGGTTGCATCAGCCCTTAAAATTCCTATGAAGCATCGTCTTTTGTTTAAAGTTCTTTTGTCTTTCTTCCTATGAAACCTACCTTATTTCATATAGAAAGTTAGCCCCCATTGACACATAAGCGTCGGTTACTGTATGAGACTCAGGACATTCTGATGAAGAATATTTTGGCAGTTTTGATAAAGACCTACATCTATAGAGATGACAAGAGCAGAGCAATTCTAGGCAGGATTCTGTGGTGGGTATCCTGGACAGTTCAGTGTAGTGAGTACTTTGTAAGGTTAGTAGGTAGATAGAAGGGAGAGAAAAAGGAGAGAGAATACAAAATGTGGATGCAAGAATCATTCAAAATGTATTTATTTAGTGGGCTTGTATTTAGTTATTAAGCTTGTATTCTCCTTTAAGTGGCATTTATCAGTGACCATTTACTCCCATGGTCCCTTGCTGCTTGCTCCTTCTTTGAGATAGACATCAAAGTCCTTTACCTAAGCAATATATGTTTATTATTTTGCCTTTCACACCTTCAAATTCCAAAGAGTTGCCTCAGTAATTAAAGAAATTAATACCTACCCACTAAAAGGACATAGTGAATGAACCATACCCAGGAAAAATATATATACTAGTTAATCAAGGCCTTCTGGAGACTGTACCTCTTCTTCCTTGGCTGTCACACATGCTGACAACTCTTTACGATGGAATCGAAGGCCAGATGTTTGTGGATGTTTGTGCTAGATGGACCTTTCAGAGGCTTTTAAATCAAGTTGTATTGGCAGCCTCTGTTCAGTCTTCTATAGGATCAGTCCAAAGGAAAGAAGTTTTAAAAACATACAGAAAGTCAGAGATTCAGAATATGTAGAGATGTGATAAATTTTAATCTGTTTCATTGTACAGATGAAAAAACTCAAGTCTTGACAACTTGATTGTCTTACCCAAGATTATCACTAATTAATAGCAGAGCCAGGATTAGAACCCAGGTCTCTTAGCTGCAAATCTAATGGGTTTCCCACAGTATCAAGTTACCTCAAGTCTAGGTATTAGATACACACCTTCAAAGCCCACAAAAACACCAAACAAAGCAAGTCAAAAAGCCAAAAGCGAGATCCTGCAAGTCTGACATCAAACACGGGGGAGAAAATGTGTAAACGTTAGGTGGAATAGAATCTCAAGCCATGTTGCCTTTTATAAAAAGTAGATTATATCAACTGTATTAAATGATTGTGTCCTACTAAAACTGCTAAACAAAAGAAGGGAATATAGGTTGCTACTTATTTGGGCCCTGAGACATTTTTTGATATGATATGATGTACATCATTTGAAATCTGGCTTCAACTAATTTGGGCAATAGTTATTAGCCATAGACAGAGAGTAAGAATGAGGCTGTTGTGTTAAGATGCCTGGCTGAGTGCCAAAGGAGTCAGAATAAGGTCATGTTTATTCTATTGGACATTTTATTCCTTATCTAGACTCTAAGAAGGCAAAGAGCGTGATAATGAAGTACATTGGTAACCTAAATTGGGAGGCATTGTCAATGTGAATTAGGAAAGAAAAGTAAAATAAGTAAATACAGTTTAGACATATATACCAGGGAAGATACAGCAGGACTTCACTTCAAAAGAAACCTAACAACAGCTTGGGATGGAAATATGTTCCAGAAATTCTAAGGACAGGAAAGTCATAGAAAATGATAATGACTAAAAAAGAAAAGGGGACTTATAACTGTTTGCAAAACGATAGAAGGTTATAATACAGAATAGAGGAAAAAATACCCCAAACGAAAAGGTGCAACTATGCACTTAAATACATTTATATAAACCTTTCATCTCAAAACCTATGAATAAAAATATTTCTGTTATTATATTGGAGATATAAACATTTTTGGTGTGGAAGTGGAGATGGTATCAAAATAACCAAGTAAAGAGATGAGTTGCACATAAAAGGGACTGTGAGTGCAATGTGAAGGTGTTGGTAATATCCTCAGGATCCCATGTAAATTAAAGACAAAAGAGGTAGAATTGAAAAGAGAGAGAGAAAAAGAAGGAAATTGCTGTTTCTGCCTTCTCTTTTCTATTATGCTTTTTTTCTCTGCTGCTTCATTGAGAAAAGAATAAACAGAATTTTCTTCCTTATCCTTGCCAATTTCTAGGTCTGGAAAAGAGTAGCCAGGTCGCTGTTATAACACATGGCAAGGTGGTGAAGCTGAGGCTCCCTCTATAATCCTAGGAGCATTCTTGATGTCTCAGGGAACCAGAGCCAGTAGTGTTCAATTTTTATCATCCTCCCACATTTTTGGAATTTGTAGGGTTAGAATCCTTTCAAAGTTCCTTATCAGAGAATATAGCAGTCTGTTCTCTGCTGTATAAGTAACGTCATAATGAAATACAGCACATGTGATTGCTATGTACTGAGATTATTTCAGAAATCATATGCCACTGGACCAGAGGTGGATCTTCCCTACACAGCTTGATGGAGGTGTGCCCTTTTGGCACATACTTCTATTCCATGGTGGAAGGAACCCATTAAAGATTGCAAGAGATGTTTAAATTGAAAGCTCACTTACCCAGAAATATTAAAGGATCCAAATACACAAATTCTCACTAAGCTGCAGGTATGTAGGGATTTAATTGTTCTGCAGAAGTATAAGAGAAATGATAGGTGTGACGTATGATAAGTAAAAAAAAGGAACAGAATTATAAGAAAAGATACTTTAGCATGATTTTTAGTAAACATCAATCCAGCCTTCAGTTCTAAGAGAACCATCTGCCTTACAACGAAGTAGTTATTATTTACCAGTCAGGGTTGCTGGGAGCTTAAAAACAACTTCAGATGATCTCCCAGGAGAAGAGTTAGGAATGACCTGGATACCAGATTTTTCCTATCTCTATTCTGAAAGTCTTGCCTGCTTAAAAATTTCAGATGTAACATAGCATCAGAAATGCACTACTTTTCCTCAACCAGCACATATGCTGCTTGTGATCATTTTCTTAGACTAGCACATTATTTTGATAGAGGGCACTGTGTCAACATTACTTTACCTCACTATATCCTTTCATGAACCAATCCAGGGACTCCGAAACGACATCCTCCTTCTTTTACCTACTCAGTTCTGTGTACCTGAAACATTTCGCTTGAAAAGAAACTCAAGGAAAGGCCACAACTCTTTAGATTTCTAGAACGGTATTGTATGTGCTGTCAGAGCAGTAAAAGGCACGCCAGTGTCTGTGATGGCACAGTGGTGATTATAAAGAATTTATTGAATGCATCAGATAAAAATCATCATTGAAAGAACTGATTTATATTCAAAGACCTTCAAATAAGTGCTTTATGGCTGAGAGAAACCTCTTTCTGATACAACTAATATTTTTGAGATTTATTTATGGGTACCTGCTACATGGGCCAGGCACTATTTATTTCATTTCAGTCTCACTAAATGCCAAGTATTGCACTTACGCTGGGGACACAAAGTGAATAAAATGTACTCATTGCCTTCAGGAGGCTCACAGTCTAGTAGGGGAGAGAAATTCCAAATAGATAGTTACATTCAGCAACAATATAGTAAGTGTAAGGAGAGAAGCAAGCGTGGAGGGCTGTGGAGGCACATAGGAGGCGTTGGGCAAGGTTTTCTGCAGAAGTGACTTTTGAAACAAGTCGTGAAAAAGACTAGAGAGAAGCAGCAGCTTGAGCTAGGGCCAAGGGCTGAGAACAAATGCTTGAGTGGCGATAGAGAACAGAGCAAGATGTTGGGGGGTTGGGGGTTGGGAATGATGGCTGAAGATCGGGCAGAGTCCAGGTCATTCAAGGCCTCGTGTGACACGTTAAGGAGCTTTCCTAGCAAATACTTGATAGAATATTTTATTCCTAGCCGGAGAATTCTATGGGAAAAGAACTTTGGAAAACATTGGATCAAAAAGACTTCTTTAATGTAGAGTCTCTTAGAAACTTAAATATGCTAATATGTATTGTGACTCTCCAAAACAAGGGTATACTATACAGTTTCTGACCATGAAACACTTACGAAAGATCATCTTTGGGGACTAGAGTTCTGAGAAGCACACTTGGGAAGTAATGTACAAATCTTTGGGGGATCATTAAGAATTTTAAATAGATCGATGATATGGATAGGTTTGCATTTTAGAACACACTGACAGCATTTCAGACCTCTCCAGCAGCGGTGTAGGAGACAATTGTAGGAGGACAAAATTGATGGCAGAGAAATAAGTAAGGAGACCATTGTTCCAGGGGAGCGAAAACGAGGGTCTGCACTTAGGTAGTAGAAGGAAGATAAGGATTTTAAAAATGTTTAGGAGGTTAGAATGACAGAACTTGATCACTGATTAAATGTAAAGAGAGTGAGGGATAGGAAGTATTCAGAGTTTCTAATATGGGTGATCCAGTGGATGGGATACCAACAATAAAGTAATTATAAGAGGAGGGTTTCGGGTAGGGAAGATACCATGAGTTTAGTTTTGGGCAGGTTGAGATTGAGGAAGTCTATGTCACATCTGGTAGAGATTTTAGGAGATAAATGGATATGAGAGTGAAACTCCTGTTAAATACCCAGATTTGGTAGTCAACAGCATATAGGTGTAGTTAAAATTATGACAGTATTAGAAATCAAGTAGTATTAGGGGAAATATGGACAAAGGATGAGAGCCAGGGGGAATTTGTTTACATACATAACAACTTCAAAACCTTGAGTCAACTCAAACCATAAACACACGTTGCTATTTAAAACACCAACAACACAATATTAGGTCTATTTCAGTGATGATTTTGGATCTACATTAAGTTCATGTCTTTTCTTTCTTAGACTTTATATTGATTTATATCAAATATTTTAACAAGCATTCTCCATTCCCACTCCAATTAAATTACCAGAATTTTAATTTTTTTAAAACTTAGAAGTGCTTTCTCCCTTTTAGTTACTCTTTGAAAATAGAGAGATTCAGTAGCAAGTAGAGGTTTAAACTGAGGCTGTCATATTCAAACCTTTGATTTTGCAGATTGCTAGTGGTGGCTCCAAAATTTCAACAAGGGCTTGGGGAGGCCATCTGGTTGAAAGAAGGTGCTAAGGCAAGGCTTATGTAGGACATTTTTTAAACTAAGATTAAGCATTTATTTGGGGATATTGGGGGTCGATGAAAATTATGCATGGAGTGAAGGGAGCTGAATTTTCCATAGAGCCTCCACTTGGCCCCATGACTGCTCTTTCACATAATTAAATGTGTGGTAATTAAAATTGCCAGCTGATATTAAAATTAACCCTCTAAGTAACTAACAATATGTCAATCTGAAAAATGTCTCCTACAACTAAATTGTGCTACACCACGTCTTTGTCATATATTTATTAACCTAATTTATATTTTTGATTAAATTACCTATCAGCATTCTGTTCTTTAGTACACTGAAGTTGCTTTTTAAAAAAATTTTGATTGGAGTATAGTTGATTTACAATGTTGTGTTTCTGTTATACAGCAAAGTGAATCAGTTATACATATACATATATCTATTCTTTTTTAGATTCTTTTCCCATATAGGTCATTACAGAGTATTGAGTTGAGTTCCCTGTGCTATACAGTAGGTCCTTATTAGTTATCTGTTTTATATATAGTAGTATGTATATGTCAATCCCAATCTCCCAATGTATCCCTCCTCCCCCTTCTCCCTGGTAACTATAAGTTTGTTTTCTACATCTGTGACTCTATTTCTGTTTTGTAAATAAGCTCATTTATATCCTTTTTTTTTTGCGGTACACGGGTCTCTCACTGTTGTGGCCTCTCCCGTTGCGGGGCACAGGCTCCCGACGCGCAGGCTCAGCGGCCATGGCTCACGGGCCTAGCTGCTCCGCGGCATGTGGGATCTTCCCGGACCGGGGCACGAACCTGTGTCCCCTGCATCGGCAGGCGCACTCTCAACCACTGCGCCACCAGGGAAGCCCCTGTATCCTTTTTTTTAGATTCCACATATAAGTGATATGATATTTATATTTCTCTGTCTTACTTCACTTAGTATGATAATCTAGGTCCATCCATGTTGCTGCAAATATTATTATTTCATTCTTTTTTTATGGCTGAGTAATATTCCATTGTATATAAGTACCACATCTTCTTTATCCATTCATCTGTCGATGGACATTTAGCCATGTCTTGGCTATTGTAAATAGTGCTGCTATGAACATTGGGGTATATGTATCTTTTCAAATTAGAGTTTGCTCCAGGTATATGCCCAGGAGTGGGATTGCTGGATTATGTGGTAGTTCTATTTTTAGTTTTTTAAGGAAACTCCATACTTTTCTCCATAATGGTTATACCACTTTACATTCCCACCAACAGTGTAGGAGGGTTCCCTTTCTTCCACACCCTCTCCAGCATTTATTGTTTGTAGACTTTTTGATGATGGTCTTTCTGACTGGTGTGAGATGCTACCTCATTGTAGTTTTGATTTGCATTTCTCTGATAATTAGTGATGTTGAGCATCTTTTCATGTGCGTTTTGGCTATCTGTATGTCTTCTTTGGCGAAATGTCTATTTAGATCTTCTGCCCATTTTTTGATTAGGTTGTTTGTTTTTTGGAAGAGAGCTATATGAGCTGTTTGTATATTTTGGAGATTAATTCCTTGTCAGTTGCTTCATTTGCAAATATTCTCCCATTCTGTGTTGCCTTTTCATTTTTTTTATGTTTTCCTTTGCTGTGCAGATGTTTTTAAGTTTAATTAGGTCCCATTTGTTTATTTTTGTTTTTATTTTCATTACTCTAGAAGGTAGATCCAAAAAGATATTGCTGCAATTTATGTCAAAGGGTGTTCTGCCTATGTTTTCCTCTAAGAGTTTTAAAGTGTCTGGCCTTACATTTAGGTCTTTGATCCATTTCAAGTTTACTTTTGTGTATGGTGTTAGAGAGTGTTCTAATTTCATTTTTTTTACATGTAGCTGTCCAGTTTTCCCAGCACCACTTATTGAAGAGACTGTCTTTCTCCATTGTATATTCTTGCCTCCTTTGTCATAGATTAGTTGACTATAGGTGCATGAGTTTACTTCTGGGCTTTCTGTTCTGTTCCATTGATTTATATTTCTGTTTTTGTGCCAGTACCATACTGTTTTGATTACTGTAGCTCTGTTGTATAATTGAAGTCAGGGAGTCTGATTCCTCCGGCTCCTTTTTCCTTTCTCAGGATTGCTTTGGCTATTCAGGGTCTTTTGTGTTTCCATATAAATTTTAGAATTTTTTTGTTCTAGTTCTATGAAAAATCCCATTGGTAATTTGATAGGGATTGCATTGACTCTGTAGATTGCCTTGGGTAGTATATTCATTTTTACAATATTGATTCTTCCAATCCAAGAAACATAGTATATCCTTCCATCTGTTTGTGTCATCTCTGGTTTCTTTCATCAGCGTCTTATAGTTTTCAGAAAAGAGGTCTTTTGTCTCTAAATTTAGGTAGGTTTCTTCCTAGGTATTTTATTCTTTTTGATGCGATGGTAAATGGGATTGTTTCCTTGATTTCTCTTTCTGATCTTTTGTTGTTAGTGTATAGGAATGCAGGAGATTTTTGTGTATTAATTTTGTATCCTCCAACTTTACCACATTCACTGATGAACTCTAGTCGTTTTCTGGTGAAGTTGCTTTTTAAGAGCACTGTGGTAGAACTTTAAAATACCGTCATCCATGGCAAAACATAACTTTGCTTGATACACTGTTGGCTCTCAGACTTTATATTGTAGATATTAAAATTTTTATATAACCATCTAAATCCTTTGTGGAAAGAGTCAGAGTATAAATAAAAATTAGTAAGTATACTGATTCTGAATAATAAAATAAATTATTTATCTAATTCACTCTTATGTTGTAAATGACATACTTTGGTGTTTGTGTGTTGCAAGTTTATGTTATCTGAATGTGGAAGAGTATTAAGGAAAACAGAACAAACTTAAAAATAAAATAATGGGGCTTCCCTGGTGGCACAGTGGTTGAGAGTCCGCCTGCCAGTGCAGGGGACACGGGTTCGTACCCCAGTCTGGGAAGATCCCACATGCCGCAGAGCCTGCGCGTCCGGAACCTGTGCTCTGCAATGGGAGAGGCCACAACAGTGAGAGGCCCGCATACCGGACAAAATAAATAAATAAATAAATAAAATAATGACATATTCTGTGTGTATATCAGTTAACAGAGTAGTTCAATAGATTATACTTCATTGATTTGAAGAATTAAAACAATTAGTTTCTTTGGCACAGAGTTTTCTTCCCAAGAGTAATGTAGGCATTAAAAAAATTTGTCTTGTCATGTAGTTATTGTAACTTTGGAAAAAACGGAGGCAGTATCTTACTCCAAATACAGCTTTGCAGAAGGCAGGTTTGTCTGGAATCCTTGCAATGGGCACAATTAAGTTGAAGCTTAATGAAGTCAATGTGGTTTTTAATGCCCAGGTTCATGATCAAAACAATGTTTATTGTGATGTGCTGAGAATGGTTAATGCGTGGCCTGCACATTAGTACAAGAGATGATGTTTAGTTAAAGGAATAAAGCAATAGCAACACTTAATATTTCCAAAGACTGTTTTCTTTCAAAGAATGCCAAAGAAAGGGCATTTTATATCAATAGAGTCTTTGCAAATTTAGAGCAGAGATAGCAAATTGCATCTCATAGGAGCTCAAAGCTGGTCCTAGTATACTATGTTTGAACATAGTATGATACTAGTATACTAGATTTGGCAAAAGCTGTGAATAATATTTTCATTTAAAAAAATCAAACAATTTCTAGAGAATCTAGTTTAGAGCAACATTCTCTAGCATGGACATTCAGCACACAGGGTTAGTGCAAGATGATGTGATATGTTGTGATATGTTATCACATGGAGCATGTGATAAAACTATGGGTGCTTCTATTTCTATTTATGGTTTCTTATCCTCTTAAAATTTCAATCTTTGCATGTTTTAGAATGTACGTAATATTTTCATAATATGTTAGTCTAGTAGAACATGTGTGTACCAGTAAAAATTTTTTTTACTGCTGGGGTGTAAGGTCAAAGAAGTTAGGAAATCAGAAGTGTAAAGATTAAGAACACTTGTTTAGTAGTCTGATAGACTTAGATTTGATTCTTATTACCTTCAGCACTTACTAGCTATATGTTCTTAGGCAAGTTATATAACCTCTCTATGCCTCAATGCCCTCATCTGTGGAATGGTAATAATCATATAAGACCTACCTCATAGGATTACTTGAAGAGTAAATTTAATGATGAATGTAAAGCACTTAGTATATAGTTTACAGTAAAAAAGGTTATGTACTTGTATGACTGGAAAAGGTCATGTGGAAGGATCATGTGGAAACCTTTGGAAAAATAGGCCTTAACTCAAAAGTTTTTCTTTCACTGCAAGACACTGATTAGAGTTTCATTACCGTCTGAGAAATTTCAATTATCACATATTATTCAGACAAATCTGCTCATGTTTTAAAGATCATAGACCATAAAATCACTTTTCTGAGACCGGTGAGCTAAGCACATGACGTCCTGAGTTGTACACAGTATTCTTTTTAGTCCCATTTAAAAAATATATTTATTCACTCAATGCAGATAGAAATTGAGTGTCTAAGTATATAATTCTGGGAGCTCTGAAGGCAACAGGGTTCTTTTCATATTTTTTATATTTGAGGTTTGTTGATTTTCAATATTAATGCAAAACTTATCCCATTAGAGGGATTTTTTGTAAAGAGCCAAAATTAAGTAATTGATAGCTATTTACCTACTCAGAAATTATTGTTCATTAAACTTGTGTGTGTGTGTATATATATATATATATATATATATAAACACAATGAGCAAAAGCTCATTAATAATAAATACTAGAACCCAGCAAATTATCCTGAAAGAAATTATCTATTAATAACTTGCTCCAGAATTAGAGAATAAACAATGGAATTTTAAAAAGTCAGTGAGAAAGTAAGCTTTTATTCTCAGGAATGTAGTCTTATTGGGATTTGGAAGTCTTTTATAGTAGAGCAGGTTTTTTTTCTCCTTTGTAGCTTTGATGATAGAATACATTTTTAAAGGCTTTTTGTTTTGTTTTGTTTTTCAGTTTAGTCTGTGTTGACCCAGTGCTCAGTCACTTGATTCAGAGAAACCTCATAAAACCTGAGTAGCAAGATGCCTGGATAATAGTTTTGTTATATGGTCACTATGGAGTTCTAAGAGGAAGTGATGAAAAGGCAGAAAATGGACTCCGAATACTTACGAAAATTGACCTGACATCAGACTTTCATTTCGGTCAATATGTGACTTCAGCAGAAATGTATTTTAAAGAAACAGATAGTGAAAAATCAGATTCAATGAAATACTCAAAAAGGGCTCAACATGCTAAACAAAAATGTATTAAGCACCTTCTATGTATAAGACATTGCAAAATTCTGGGAGTGAGGTTGGAGGAGATGAAAAATAATAAGATATACAGATGAATAAGACACGGTCTTTCTCCCCAGGGAACTTCCAGTCTGGTAAGAGAGATATACTTGTACAAAGTAAGCATGTAAAATATAAAAAAGCTGTGAGATGGTAAAAAGAAGACTACTATGATTGTATCTTAGGTGTGGATTCAAAATAAGGTTCTCTTACTTACTGGTCTAGGCTAAGTTGACACCCAGTTAAATTTGAATTTTAAGTAAACAAGGAATAATTTTTCATTTTAAGTATACCCCATCACGTGGAACATACTTACACTAAAAAATTACTTTTTTTTAAACTATGAAATTCCACTTTAACAGGGCATACTGTGTTACTATTTCCTGAGTCTGGCAAACCTATTTTAGGCAAGTGTGCTGGTTATTTATAGTCTGCCAAAATGCATCCCCCTATTCTGCCCTACTCTGTGTCCCTCCTGGAGGCTGACTCCTTGATCTCTTATTTCCTGTATTTCCATGCCAGTTGGCTTCTTGTTGAATTCAGCCAGTGGGAGGAACTGGGAGGAGAGTAGACAATAGGAGGAGAGAGGCACCAGGTCTTCTTCCTTGCCTCAGCAAAGCTTCTCTGGTGGTGGCACTATTCCTCTATAGCTACAACTCATGCATGACAGTTCCTCCTCTGAGACTTCAGCTCTCCTGGGACTCTGGTCACATTTTTTTCCTCCCATGGATCTTTCTGCCTTGGGAGTAGCAACAGCTTTTCTTTGTTGCTAATCTCTGGATGCCTCAGCATTCTTTTTGGTTTCCCTAACTTTGCCTATATCTCTGTAGGTAGTCTATTATAATCTTCTTTTGAACTATCTGAGTTAAATTCTGTTTCCCTCCTGGACCCTGGTTCATAAAGCCAGTCTCTTTAACTTCTTTGAGCCACATCTCTTTATTTATAAAATGAGGAAAATAATACCTCCCTCATATATTTTTTTTTTGTAAGGAGATTATATATGTGGATATCATGGAGTGTGAGAGGGCTCTAACATTTGAATTCATATTTAGCACACATTTTCCAGCTCTGGTATAGCTGAGTAGTGCCTGTTGAATCAAATCTCCTATAGATAACAACTGTAAACTCCTGACAAAACATTAAATCAACTGTCTGATGGAATTGGATAATGGCCCAAAGCCGGCAGATACTGGAGGAGAGTTAATTCTTGGATGAAGGGAACAGCACACGGTGAATTTCTCATTTTTAGCTTTTACACTGAGGGCAGACCCAAGTCTTCACCAGATGGGGAGGCTAAAAAATCCAACAGAAAACCTACAGTCTTACTTACTGAAGAACCAGAGGACAGAATTTAGGGCAACTACAGCCACTAGAAATTGAGGTAAGAAATCTAAGAAAGGAGAGTTCTGGAAAGAGAGAGCCTCAAATTCTATGTATAAACTCCTCCCAAATTCTTGGCTGACCCCTGAATCACAGCTGCTTGCGGCAGACTCATGCAGGCCAATGAAACTTAAAAGAACAAATACTGTGATTTAAGCTTCTGCCTATTGCAGGAGAGAGTTAGTAGCTTGAGTCCAGCCAAGTTAAGTGTCTGTTAAAGCAATTGACATTTTTCAGAGAAATATAAAAGAATTCATTCTCTACAACACATCATTCACAACGTCTAAAATACAACCCATAGTTACTTAATGGAAAAAAACAGGAACCATAAACAATTTTAAAGAGAAAAGACAGTTATCAAAGCCTGAGCTCTAAAAAACACTGATGTTGGAAGTATCAGACAAGGATTTTAAAGCAGCTATTATAACTCTGCTCAAGGATGTAAGGAAAAATATGCTGGTAATGAATGAAAAGATAAGAAATCTCAACAGGGAACTAGAAACTATAAAAAATAAAAATTCTAGAACTAAAAAATACAGTATCTGAAATAAAAATATTCACTGAATGGGATTGTCACAAAATGAATATGATAAAAGAAAAAATTAATGAACTCAAATATAGATCAATAGAAAGTATACAACTTGGAGACCAGAGAGAAAACACTGAAGAAAATTAACTGCCTCAAGGGCCTGAGGAATAATATCCAAAGGTCTAACATTCTGTAAATGGAATCCCAGAAGGAGAGAAGAGAGAAAATGGACGCAGCAAGATATGTGAAAAAATAATGCCTGAAATTTTCTCTATTTGGTGAAAGAAAGAAATTTACAGCATCTGAAATTTCAGGAAGCCTCAAGCAGGAGAAGTCCAAAGAAAAGCCACATCTAGTCACATCACAGTCAAAGTGTTGTAAACCAAAGGTGAAGAGAAAATCTTGAAAGAGGGCTGAGACAATGACACATTGTGTACAGGAGAACAATTTAAATGACTGCTGACTCCTTCTCAGTTACAATGAGACTAGAAAGCAGAGGAACAATATATTTAAAGTGCTAAAAGAAAAACCAGAAAACCCAGAATTCTATACTCAGCAAAAAAAAAATCCTTCAGTATGAAGGCAATACAAGCACGTTTTCAGATAAAAGAAAACCAAGAGAATTCATTGCCTGTAGACCCATGCTGCAAGAAATGCAGAAAGAAGTTCTTCAGGCAGGTGGAAAATGATAACAGGTGGAAATTCAGATCTTTAGGAAAGAATGACGAGCTTTTCAAATGGTAAATATGTGGGTAGATAAGTATTTCCTAGCAATTGACATGAAAATAATGGTTTCTCTATGTAGTGTTACTTTACAGTAATGTGTATAAATATATGTGAAAGAATATTAGATCAAAAGTTTCAATTAGACACCAAGATACAAGGTGTCTTAGAAAGTGCACATTCCAAAGGATATGGTAATCCAGATGCAAGTTTTCAAAGGAAATAGCTAATAATAAATTAGATGATTCACCCATGTTAAGAATATAAAAGGTTTGAATTTTCGGACAGTCGAAGAGATTTTTGAGGATGATTAACTTAGAGCTATGCTGTGCTGTGATTACCAACCTCTGTCATCCAAAAGGATTGGGGTAGGGGTTCTGGCACTAATGTCCAATGAAAAGGGCTTCAGTGGGACCAGCCATTTAGATAGCTTTATGTGATTGAAGGGCATAGTGGATTTATTTTAATTAATTAATTGATTGATTAATGTTTATTGAGATTTATATACAGTTACTATTCACCTCTTTTTAGGTGAACAGTCCTATGAGCTTTGACAAACGTATACAGTCATGTTAATAACACCACATCATTATCCCCCAAACTTCCCTGGTGCTGCTTTGTAGTCAGTTCTCTCCCCTTACTCATAGCCACTAACACACACTAATTTGATTTGTATCCCTATAGTTTTGTCTTTTACAGAATGTCCTATAAATAGAATCATATAGTATGTAGCTTTTCTCATCTTCCTTCTTTCAATTAACATATTACTTTTGAGATTCATTCATGTTGTTTCATACATGAATTTGTTCTATTCCCCAGTTGATAAATTTGGGGGTTGCTCCCAGGTTTTGGCAATTATGAATAAAGCTGTTTTAAGCATTTGCTTATAGATCTCTTTTGTAAACATGCCCTCATTTCTCTTGAGCTAGGAGTGGGGTTTCTGGGACAATATGTTAAGTGTATGTTTAACTTTATTGGATGGCTGTTTGACTCTACTTGGGAAATCTGCAAGATGGGTTGATCAACAACTTTAGCAGCAGAATGAAGGAAAGCTGTCTGTTCTCTCAGAGTATGCTGGGGTAAGGAATACATGTGTGCTTACTGTAAACCGGATAGCCTTTGTATCAGTTATATAGTACTGCTAAAAAAGAATAAGTAAATAAAACATACCCCAAAATATAGAAGCTTGAAATAAAAACAATAATTTATTTGCTTACAATTGTGTGATGTGGGCAGGGCTCAGGGCTGGCTTGTCTGTGTTGTGTTGGCTGGGCTGCCTCTGCTCTGTGTTGCTGAAAGATTTAAATTGTCATTACTCCCATACCTGGTACTTCATCTGGCATGGCTGGAACACCTGGGGTCTGGCTAAACCTCTCTCTCCAGCTGAAAAATTGAACTATTTTACATGATGACAGACTCCAAAAGGGTAAAAACAAAAACAAAAACGAACAAAAAATAAAACCCAGAAGCTGCAACATCTCTTAAAGTCTAGGCCTGGAAGTCACATAGCATCACTTTTGCCACATCTTATTGGGACCATCCTATTTTCAAAAGGAAGGAAAACAGACTCCAGTTCTTCATGGGAGGAGTGTAAAACTCTCATTGCAGGGCTTCCCTGGTGGCGCAGTGGTTGAGAGTCCGCCTGCCGATGCAGGGGACGCGGGTTCGTGCCCTGGTCCGGGAGGATCCCACGTGCCGCTAGGCCTGTGGGCCATGGCCGCTGGGCCTGCGCGTCCGGAGCCTGTGCTCCGCAGCAGGAGAGGCCACAACAGTGAGAGGCCCGTGTACCGCAAACAAAACAAAACAAAACAAAAAACTCTCATTGCAAAAATGAAATGGGATGAAGGGCAAATATTATAACTAGCTTTAAAGGCAATCTGCCTCAGCCAGCATTAACATTCAAACTAGATTCTGTTCAATAGTGTTACTTGGAGGGGTGATGAGGGACGGAAGTAAAAGTGTGCTGCAGGATTCTAGGAGCTACAAGAGAGTAACTAACTGCCAGAATAACATCCATCCATGTGGATCAGGGGAACTGAAGTTGAGAGGCACTTAACGGGGTTGGAGATTTCCAAAGAGCCAATAAATATATCCCATGGGAAGAAAAGTCAAAGTTACATATCTTCCAGTCCCAGAGAACACAAAGCCACCTTACAATAATAGTAGCCATATAAGAAATTTCTCATTTCTTTTATATCTTCTTCTGTCCCCATCCCAACTTCAACTGGTGGAAACAGAAAAATCAGAAACCATAGTTAATAAACTAGGGGAAGAGGACCAAGGAAAGCAAGGACTGTACTCACTCCCAACTTGCATGTGTCCAGCCTGCAGCAGGCGCTTGTTGGGAGAGGCAGGAAGTTTCCAATGTTAAAACAATCTTGGCATTTTGATTATTGTCTGTTATTGGACATTTATAATAACTGTACTCAGACTTTGTGATTATAGGACTTTACCTAAGGGTGGCCAGAAAAAATATGGGGCCTGCCTGAGTTTTAACCCAAGGATAGGAGAAAGAACTCACATTGAAAAGCTTAAAAAGTGATAAGCACAAATAAATTGTTTTAAATACCAGAAATATAGGTAAGTCTATGATATGTGAGTTTTCATGACAGAAAGTCATTTAAAGAGGGAAAAATCATGTGTAACCAGATATTGGGTACTATTCAATACTTGACATATATTAGAATGTTCCATCACTTACCAGCTGTGTGATCTTAGGCAAGTCACTTAATCACTCTATGCCTCAAATTTTTCATGTGTACATGAGATAAATATTATATGCCTTATTGGGTAGTAAGAATTAGATAAAATATAAGTGCTTATTAGCACAGTGTCTGACAAATAGTAGCTATTCAGCAAATGATAGTTACCATTATCTGCCTTAAATTATTTTGCTGAATTAAAATTTTTTGCAAGTCTATTTTTTATTTCCCTTTTTTTAGTAGATACTCATCTGTGGGCTTTAAGGAGTAATAATATTTTTTTAAATTAATTAATTTGTTTATTTTTGGCTGCATTGGGTCTTCGTTGCTTTGCGAGGGCTTTCTCTAGTTGCGGCGAGCGGGGGCTACTCTTCGTTGCGGTGCACGGGCTTCTTATTGCAGTGGCTTCTGTTGTGGAGCATGGGCTCTAGGCACGCAGGCTTCAGTAGTTGTGGCATGTGGGCTCAGTAGTTGTGGTGCATGGACTTTAGAGCACAGGCTCAGTAGTTGTGGCGCGTGGGCTTAGTTAGTCAGTGGCATGTGGGATCTTCCCAGACCAGGGCTTGAACCCATGTCCCCTGCATTGGCAGGCAGATTCTTAACCATTGTGCCACCAGGGAAGTCCAAGAAGTAATAATATTTTATAATGCAATAATATCCTTACAAATGCTTAACATAATGACTGGACATAGTAAGTATTCAATAAATGGTAGTTGTTATTATAGTCACTTGAATGCAAGCCCTTTCACCTCTCTCTCTTCCCACCATGTATTGACTAACTATATACCATTGCTGGTATTCCATTTAATCTCTTTGAATCCTTTGAATCTCAGTTTCTTCATGTGTAAAATTGAAATTTTACACATTTTACCTACCTCACAAGGTTGTTATGAGGAATAAGATCATTATTGTTGAAGCACTTGTAAAATACTATACAAATATGAGTTAGCATTATTATTTATTGTGCAGGTTACTTTTTTATGTTATTTATAATTCTCTCTCAAGTTATTTAGAATAACACTCCATGTTTTTCTGCCAGAAAACAGGGCTGAAACCTCCACTCACATATAAACAACTTTTTAGAAGTAGATGTATATTTTCTAGACCTTATACATAGATGCTGTGATTGCAGATAATGTTGTAAGGTTCCACTAGCCCACTGATCTTTCTTCTCCTTGGTGCTGAGCTGCTTTCCTTCTTTAGCTGAAATTTCTCAATTAGTGTTTCTAGTAGGATAGACAAGAAGGGTCTAACTTCCAATAACACGTTCATATTTTACCTGGAAAGCTAAGGCTAACTTAGGGGTTAAAAGAGGAGACTATCTTTTGAACTTCGGTTAGCACAAATCAATTGATTACATTAACCCAGAATTAGCTAAAAATATCCATTCTAAAAGTGAGATAGTAAGATGGGCACATTTCAGTGGAGGAGCAACACATGATTACAACTATCTAAGAATAAATAGCTCAACAAGTTTCATTCTATTTATGCCCAACAGAAGGTAGCTGCTTCCCTAAGATGCCTCCCACCAGATGGTGACTTCTCAGTTCATTTTTAACTACCTGCAAAATCATGACACATGGCTCTGACCTTTCATTTTAGAGTTCACCTTTTGTCTCAGCACTAGATTACTATAGCTTCCGGTTTCCATCTGGGCAAAAAAGTTCCTTAAAAGGCAGACGGTCAAAGTCACAGGCAAACACATGTGCACACAAATATATTTAGTTTTATAAATAGCTTAATCTTCATTCTTCATCTGTAATTATGCACAACTGATTTTTTGTTTCAGACCAGGTTTTCTTCTCTACCTACATAATAGTTACCTCTATTGACTCAAGAAATGAAAGCTGATTTTAAATTATTTTAAAGAAAACGTAATTACGAAGGCGTATTGAAAGTTCTCTGTATATAGTGCATTCTAAACTCAATATAAAATTCCTTGAATTATCTGTATCAATCCTCATTCCCCACGTCTCCCTTTGTTAGTATTCGTGATTGAGAATTGACAGCCATTATCATAAGCCTCTAGGATAATCAGGGTAAGGCTTTTCAGTAATGAGTCACTAGGAGCTTAGCCACCACTCTAATCAATTGCTTTGTTTTCCCTGAATTTATGACCACGTATTGCTCCCTTAAAATTAGCCGAGGGCAGGGCTTCCCTGGTGGCGCAGTGGTTGAGAGTCCACCTGCTGATGCAGGGGACACGGGTTCGTGCTCCGGTCCGGGAAGATCCCACATGCCGCGGAGCGGCTGGGCCCATGAGCCATGGCTGCTGAGCCCGCGTTTCTGGAGCCTGTGCTCCTCAACGGGAGAGGCCACAGCACTGAGAGGCCCGCGTACTGAAAAAAAAAAAAAAAAAAAAAATTAGCCGAGGGCAGACAAGTAGGTGCTGCTGGTAGAAAGAGGTATGGAGCCAGTAGAAGGATCAGGATCTCCACATCATCACTAGTGGGAAAGTAACTCACAGTAACCCAAGAGTGAGCTTTTTATCATTTTCTTGGATGCAGTTTAGCAAATGTTGTTTTGGAGAAATGAAATGATGTCCTGCTCTGCCATCAAGTATAAATTCATCTCAACTGTTTTGATCTTTATTTCCCTGGGTGAGCCGATTATTGTACTGAGTACAGTAAATACGTACTGGGGAAAATCATGATATGTATGTATGAAAAGTAATTAGTTTAAAAGACATAATGAAAATATTTATGATAATCACTAAATAAAGAATGATAATAATCACTCATAACATCATATGGAGAATTTCTGTTGCTGCATACTTTTTAAAAATTCAGATTTTATAGCATAGGACATTATAGCTATTACCCAAAAAAATGTGAAGTTGGAAAGAACATTTGAGAATGTTTAGTCCAGCATCCCAATTTTGCATATAAGAAAACTAAAGCCCATATAGATTAGGTGACCTTCCCAAGGACAGAGATCTGGTTCATGGCAGAAGATCATACCGGACATGATCCCACATCTTCTGACTTTAAGTTTTGTATTCTTCTCTCTCCCGTGCACACAGATATTTACTGCTATATTAAAACTTAAATTTATGCATATAGTTAAAAATAAAATTATACTAAACAAGTGGTCCCTCATTTTAGACTCATTAAAATCACCTGGATTGCTGTTTGAACTACCAACACCAGACTACATCCCAGATCAATTATATTACAGCATCTGGGGATGGGACCCAGCATCACTAGTTTTCAAAGCTCCCCAAGTGATTCCAATGAGCAGCCAAGTTTGAGAATCACTGTACTAAAATAATTATAATGAAAAACAGGTGTCCTTTGCCTTCCTTTCTAACTCCTTAGTTCTACTTCCTGTAGCAGTTGTTCTCAAAGTTTGGACCTAGGGTAAACAGCATTGGCATCACCAGTGAGGGAAGGAGGTCCAAGAGGGAGGGGATATAGGTATACATATAGCTGATTCACCTCATTGTAGAGCGGAAACTAACACAACATTGTAAAGCAATTTTACTCCAATAAAATTTTTAAAAAATATATTCATGGGGTCCACCCCAACCTGTTGAATCAGAGTATCTGAGGATGGGGCCCAGGAAACTGTGATTCTTACTCATGTTAAAAGTAAGGATTTGAGAATCCTTACTGTATAGGCTACCATTTTCGATTATTTTTAGTAATTTCCTCTCTGTTTGCCTCCATGCCTGATTAATGTGTTGATAATCCTGTTTCTTGATCTGACAATTTTCTACTTCATCTGTTGACTAGCTGTTATGGTAAATAAGGATGTATTTAGTTCTTTGTACCTTTTCTCCTGCCGTCATCCTTCCAGTAGAGTTATATCTCAGTTTTTTTCTAAATCAAGCAGTCTGTGTTAACATTATTAATACCATAAAAATATTGTTTCCTGCAAAGCTAAGTTTATACTTACTGGTATTTTTTTTTATCAGTAATTGCCTGGTTTGTTTATTGGTTTGCTTTCGATGTATCTATTCTTAATTTTTTACACACTCCACTATATCTGTTACATACCTACTAATATAATTTTCAAATACAGAACTCTGAGATATTCCAAATGTTCAACCCATTTGGAAACCGATGCCCTTCACATCTCCATCCTCCTGCTGTGATCTGGGCTGGTTATTCTCTGACGTCTGCTATACAGCTGATATTCTAGAACACGGCATCATCCTTGACTACTTTCTTTCACACTACAACCAGTCCGCAGACAAATCTACTGCCTCTACCTTCAAAATGTATCCAGAATCTGATCCCCTCTCAACCTCCTCTGCTACCATCCTGCCCAAGCTACCATCAGCTCTCACCCAAACGACTGAAAGTATATCCTTAATCCTTCCACCCAACGCCCTCCCGCACACACACACTTTGGCCTGCACTCCACACTGTAGCCTTTAACAGCATAGCTCAGATCATGTCTCATGTATTTATAGTGAAGTGTAAATAAAGAAAGGAGCTATGTGCTGTTTGGAAAATGTTTGGTTTTTTCTCTCTGTGTGTGGGTGGGTGGGATGTGTGGGGTGGGCAATTATGGGTGTGAAAATTTCATATATCTCCTCACTGATTGCTTTGTAGTAGATCAAGTTATGGGAAATAAACAAAATAAACATTTGTACAGTGAATACTTACTATGTGCTGTGAGGATATAGAAGTAGAATATGTGATTCTATCCTATGAAAATTTACAAATTCCTATAGGAGGTAAAACATGTACATATATTACACTGAAAGGAAAAAACAAAGTTTGATTATATGTAGAAACTATTATTTTAAGCACCTTAGAAATTCAGAGAAAGAGAGAAAATGCACCATTCTCTAATCAGAAACACTCTATAGAGAAGTCAGGATTTCAGTTAGGATTTATTATAGAATATGGATAGTATTTTCTCCTGCAAAGACTGGATGGAGAATTTTTAGACTGAGGTAACAGTGACAGCAGAGTATGAAGCAAAGAAGTATAAAGCCAATTTAAAGAGAATATGAACTAGGACAATTTGATATATCAAAATTGTGTCAGGGAGTATCAGAAAATAAGATGAAAGGGTAGATAGATATTAATTGATGTTGCACATCTAGTGGATTGGTTGCCTTTTTCTTATTGATTTAATTAACTCTTTGTATACTATGAGCAATAATAATAGCTCTCAGCTATCCCAAGAAAGTAGATTTTATCATTATCTCCATTTTATAAATGAATAAATTTCAGGCCCAAAGGGTATTAAATAACTTGCCCAAGGTCAAAAGACTAGAATGTTGTAGCTAGTATTTGAACCTATGGCAATCTCATTCCTGAGCCTGTGCTCTTAAACACCACCTGTGCTGGCTTTGTCTATTTTATGTGTTGCAAATATTTTCTCCATTTTTCATTTTCATTTCATTTCACCATTTGTGTATGGTGTCCTTCAATGTATAGACATTTAAATTTTTACATAGTGAAATTTTTAGTATTTAAAAAAATTTTGCTCTGTTTTGTTTCATACTAAGGAAGGCTTAATATGAAGAATAATAAAAAATTTATTTTATTCTGAATTTTTATGATTTTTATTTTTAACTTTATGATAATTAATCTTGAATCTTTTATTGTATGAGGTAGGGATCTAATTTCACTTTTCCCCCAAATGGCTAGCCAGTTGTCTCCAAAATATCTTTTCCGTAATGAGTTGACATCCCATCTTGATATAGTAGATGTTCCGAAATTTGCTAAATTACTAGACAGTCTACCAAGTAGTGTTTCATTCTGGTTAAAAAGAATTCTTTTAAAAATGCAGCCCTGGAAGGGTTACCAATTAGAAATACTGTAGTGTAAGTTAGTTAGATAATATTGGATTCTTAATACACAGCTGAGATAAATGTAGCCAAGAACAGTAATTTTTGCTCTGGATGTCAAATCTTCACGAGGGAGAAAGAAAAAAAGTTAATTTTTAATTTAGGGTATGGTGGGAGAAACTATTGCCTTCTTCAACCGCATAGCACAGGAAGATCAGCTCAGTGCTTTGTGTCCACCTAGAGGGGTGGGATAGGGAGGGTGGGAGGGAGATGCAAGAGGGAGGGGATATGGGGATATATGTATACGTACAGCTGACTCACTTTGTTATACAGGAGAAACTAACACACCATTGTAAAGCAATTATACTCCTATAAAAATGTTTAAAAAAATCAGTTCCATGACTTTATAAACATACATATTTATAATAAAAACAACACAAAACAAAAACTATTGCCTTCTTCACAATTTTGCCTTTCACAGGGAAAATTCTCACATTTTTTGATGACAGTAATTTAAGGACATCTGGCAACAATTGAAGTAATGAGGACTTAGCCTGACTTCTTTTAGTGAGCAAATATCTCCAAAATTCTCTAATATCTCCCTGCTTTGGGCCAATGGAAAAGCCATCAAACAAAATAACCATAAGGATAAATAATCTAGTGAAGACCCTTTCTCTGGAAATGTAAAACTAAGCTGGGCTTTGAGGGGAAATGCCCAAATTTTCATTTCTTTCAGGAAAACATCATGCATGTGTATTAGTGATCCTTCTCTATAGAGTATCAGGAAATTCACATGCAATATATTGAATAATTTCCCCCCATTTCACTATGTGCATGCTCTGAACAATTAATGTCCTTACTTGCCTTCACAATGGTTCAGTGTGATCTAACACAGATTCAACCATCTGTCTGTGTTTTCTTCCATTTGCAACATTTGTTCTTCCTGCTGATCTGACTGCTGCTTTTCTCTGCTTCATGATTCATATGGAGCAAGCTGTACCTGGAATGTTTTTGTTAGCCAAAAGCAAGTCCCTTGGACTACAGAAATATAAAATTCACCCCACCTAGTAATGTTCAAGAAAACCATTGAGTTTTTTTTTTTTTTTTTACGTATAATGCCTGGAAAACATTCAAGGTCTTAATGACAGAAGCTTTTGAACCTGTTGGCAAAGTCAAATATAAGTAAATCTAAAACCATGTTTGGAAGAAATAAACAGAGTTTTCCTTAGACATGGCTCTGAGGATCACTAGTGTCCTGTTTAAGTAGTTTCAACTTTTCCTTCTTGAGAAATGCATGTCAGGACATCCTACTGGAATCACTCACCTTCTTGAAGTACATTCTTGAGTTGTTCCCTCAATGAGAATCTTTTAGTGGTAAATCCTCTGTTTGTTTTTTGTGTTTTTTTTTTTTGATAGTATGTTTCATTTTCATTTTCAGAAGATCACTCCAATTATATATTATTTCACTATCTTCTGGCTCCCATTATTATTATTAAGAAATTAGCTACCAGTTTAACTGTCTCCGTTGTGGGTAATCTATCTTTTCTTTCTAGTTGCATTTAAGATCTTCTTCCTGTCTTTGTTATTCTGCAGCTTTATTCTGTGTGTAGGTACGGATTTCTTTTTATTTATACTGTTTGGCATTTGTTGGGCTTCCTTGAATATGATTGTGTCTTTCTCAATTTTAGAAAATTCTTAGCCATTCTTTCTTTCTTTCTTATTTATTTATTTATTTATTTATTTGGCTACACCACATGGCTTGCAGGATCTTAGTTCCCTGACCAGAGACTGAACCTGGGCCCCAGGCAGTGGAAGCGCAGAATCCTAATAACCACTGGACCGCCAGGGATCCTTAGCCATTATTTCTTCATATATTGCCTTTCCTTATTTGAATTGCCTTTTCCAGGAATTCTAATTAGCCCTCTCACTCTATACTTCATGTCTCCAAAACTCATTTTAGTGTTTTACACCAATTTGTCTCTTCGAGCTGCAATCTGCATGTGTTTTCAGTTCTACAATTCATTCATTCTAATCAGCTGTATCTAATCTGCTTTTTAATCCTTTGGTTGAGTTTTAAATTTATTACATTTTCATTTTTATGAGTTCAATGTGTTAGTTTTCAAATCTTCCTGATCATTCCGTGTTACCGTTTTCTAAATACTCAGATATTTCAATCTCTTGTTATATTCCTGAAAATATATTAAACATAGTAATTTTGTGTTTTTATCTGATAATTTCAATATCTGAAGTCTGTTAAGGTCTGGTTCTCTAGTATATTATTTATTCTTGTTCCTGGTGGTTTGTTTCCTTTTGTGTTTATGATTTTTTAATTATTATTAAATAATACTTGGAACTCTGTCTGTAGAAATTAAGGCTAACATAAGAGTATACTCTTCCAGGGAGGGTTTAGTTTCTTCTTCCAGGGGCCTAGAAACACAACATACCAAAGCCACTTCAATTTCAACACTCCATTAGGGTAGATTTAGGACCCAAGTGCTTGTGAAGATTGAATAAGCGCTCCAGAATTTTGGGGAGAGACTTCTTTTAACTTCTGCCCAGAGCCAATTCTGAGACTGGTCATCTATTTTATTATTAACAGGGTCCAGTTTCTTGTTTTTCTATTCAACTCTTTTCCTGAGATTATAGGTCTTAAAGGATTCCACCTTTATACAGCATGATTTCTAGTTTACTCAAGATTGTTCCCACATACTCTTCAGTATTGTTGTTCTAAGCTACCATGACTCATATAGTTGACCAAGAATTTGGTGGCTTCAAAGTTCATATATCTTACTGTTCAGTCCTATCTTCACTGGATTTCCATTACTGTGTTTTAGGCTCATTCAATAATTTAAAATAAATTATCTTCAATTTTCTAGAACATTTTAGATATTCTGTGGTAGGAAGATTTTAAGATCTTTAATCTACTAACATTTTTATTTCTCTTTCACTTTGGAAGGATAATTTCACTGTATATAGAATTGTAGGTTTGTGGTTTTTTTTTTTTCTTTCAACATTTTAAATACTTTACTCTCTTCTTGCTTGCATAGTTTCTAATGAGAAACCTGCTGAAATTCCTCTTCCTCTATAGGCAAAGAGTTTTTTTCCCCTCTGTCTTCTTTCAGTATTTTCTCTTTGCCTTTGATTTCCTGAAATTTAAATATAATATGCCTAGGTGTAGATTTTTTTGTTTTTACTTTTGTATTTATACTGCTTGGTGTTCTCTGAGCTTCCTGGATCTGTGGGTTTTTTTTTTTTTTTTTTTTTTAACGATACACGGGCCTCTCACTGCTGTGGCCTCTCCCGTTGTGGAGCACACGCGCAGTGGCCATGGCCCATGGGCCCAGCCGCTCCGAGGCATGTGGGATCCTCCCGGACCTGGGCATGAACCCGTGTCCCCTGCATCGGCAGGCGGACTCTCAACCACTGCGCCACCAGGGAAGCCCTGGATCTGTGGTTTAGTGTCTGTCATTAATCTAGGAAGAGTATTGGTTATTATTACTTCAAATATTTCTCCTGCTCTGTTTTTCTTCTCCTTCTGGTATTATAATTATAGTTATGTTAGACCTTTTGCTATTGTCCTACAGTTCTTGGATGTTCTGTTATGTTTTTCATTCCTTTTTCTCTTTGCATTTCAGCTGGAATGTTTCTGTGGCCCTGTCTTCAAGTTCACTGATTTTTTCTTCAGCTATGTTGAGTCCACTGAAGGCATTCTTCATTTCTGTTACTGTGATTTTTATTTCTAGCATTTCCTTTTGATTCTTTCTGAAAGTTCTCATCTTTCTGCTTATGTAACCCATTTGTTCTTGCATGTTGTCTACTTTTTCCTTTAGAGTCCTTAACATATATTTTAAATTCCCAGTCTTATAATTCCAACATCCACGACATATCTGACTCTGGTTCTGATGGTTGCTTTATCTTTTCAGACTGTGTTTTTTATTGTCTTTTTGCATGCCTTGTAGTTTTATGTTAAAAGCAGACATGTTGTATCAGGTAATTGAAACTGAGGCAAATAGGCCTTTAGAGGATGGATGTTAATCTGTCTAGAAGGTGTGCTGTTCAATGCTTATTGTAGCTACAAGTGCCAAAGCTTCAAATTTCTCCAGTGTTCTTATTTTTTGTTTGTTTGTTTTCCCTCTTGAGGAGATATCAGTCTGTGTTTTGCAGCTTTTGCAGCTGTAATGTATTGCTACACTAGAGCCTTGCTGGTATGGTAGTAGAGTGTGTGGGAAGAAGAACATTTTATAATCTTTTAATTGAGTCTTTGTTTTTTAGTGGGCCTTTGCCTTGGGGCTGTGGCCTTCACAAAAGTTTCTATCCCATCTTCAGTTGAATAGTTTTTACCCCCTACTCCATATTCTCTGGCTGCAGTGTTCTCAACCTATTTCCTTGAAGCTTTGTCCCCTGTTAAGTGAGGTTTTGGGGTTTTTGTTTTTTCTTTTATGTGAGATAGGAATGCAAAAGGGGACTGGAATGGGAAGGAATTCCCTTTCCCTTCCTGGGATAAGTTTTCAAAATTGTACTCTGGCAACAACTTTTCCCCTGGAGAATAGCTTTTTGTTATGGAGAAAACTCAGGGTGTGGTTTGCAATTGTTACTCCTCCCCTCTCCCTCTTAGAACCAAGAGAGAATTTTTCTGGGACCCTCACCATAAGCACTTGGTGGGGTTCCGAGAGAGAAAGCCCATGAAAGTGTAGGAGCCCTTCAAGACTATAGTCCCCAGGAGTTTCTCACGCTCACATTAGTCCACACTTAACCTTTAGCAATTCATCAGAATTGCCATTTGGATCCAAGAGAAGTAATTGATTTTTCAGTTTGTCCAGATTTCTCTTGTTGTAAGGGTGGCAGTGACAAACTTCCAAGCTCTATATGTCAGAGCTGAATTAGAAGTTTCACTACTGACTCTTAAATTTTCATTGTGGTTTGGGTTCTTTGTTTTCAGACAAAAGAAGCTAGCCTTCACTAACTTAAGTAAAAAGATATTTATCAGAAGGATATTGAGAACCAAAGCAGCTCTGGGCATCATTTAACAAGAACAATAGGAAAAGTTTTATTAGCAAAATTTTAGTTAGGACATCTCCACTGAGATGAATGTATTTCAACTATTTTCAGTACCTTTATTAGTCTAATCAAGATTCAAATTTCAGGAATTCTGGGAAGAAGGTGGCAGGAGTGGCAGCAGAATTTCCTTGAATCCTTACGTAAAATAGAGCAAACAACTAGATAGCAAAAACCATCTGGAGAGCATTTATAACAGGATTGGATGAATAAGATGTCCCTCCAAGCCCCAAAACAGTAGTATCCACAGGCCTGTGTGTTATCACTGTCTTGCTGGAAGAAACCTGGGAGAAGCACTAAGGCATCTGACAGACCTAAGAACAGAATAATACCCAGAAATTTCCATTTGGATTAGAAAAAATAGTTTTCATTTCTCTTCTGAAATCTTCCTTTAGTTGATCCATTATGACTAAATTTTAATAGCTGTTTTAAAATTCTTTTCTGCTAATTTCAACATTTAGGCCATTCAGGCTTGCTTTCTATTGATTGTTTTTCCTCTGATCCATGGGTCATATTCTTCTCTTTCTTTGCATATTAATTATTTTTATTGTATACTGGACATTATAGGGACACTGGATTTTTTTATCTTCCCCTGAAGCATGTTGGTTGTTTTTTTGAGCAGAAGTTAACCTGACTAGATACAAACTCAGAACTCTGTCTCCCTTGTGATGGACAGTAGCTGAAATGTGCTAAATTCCTTCACTCTTTCAGCTGATGTTTTCTACTGAGTTCTTTAGAGTTTCCCCTTACATGTGTATAGTTCTGTGATCAGCCAAAGATTTGGATGGAATTTTTATGCAGATTTTCAGAATTCCTAATTCTCAGGGTTCCCCATTCCAGGCTTTAAGGCAGCTCCACACTCTGTCTTATTCCTCATGCCACTAAAACTGCAGCTTTCTACTTGAGTTCTAGCTACCCTATGCCTCACAGACTCGGGATTTCCCTCAAGCAAAAAGCCATAGGAATAGAGATATCACACAGTACATCCCTTATTTCAAGAGTCAACATCCTTTAGAGTTTGCCTGCCTTTTTTGTTCTTCGGAGCCTTCAACTGGTTGGTTTAAAAAACATTCTTTTAAATATATGTTGTCCAGATTTTAAATTTATCATCTGCAAGAGAGTTAGTCTGATACATGCTACTCTGTTATTACTGAAAGCAACTCATTCTAGTAATCTTTGATTTCCACTGAGTGGGTCTAAAAGCAATGAGTTCTAGTAGCAATGAGCATATCTGAGCCTAGGTTTTGATTGTAAATACCATTTTTTACATTTTTACCACTTCTGTGGTGTTTCTGCCAAAAATGCATAGCCTGAATCTAATCATAGGAAAAAATCAGACACATAAATTGATGATAGCCTCTGAATTGGCCTGGCTTTATCCATCTACATTAATTCCAGGAGTGGGGTTGAGTGGAATAGTATGGACTGTGTGAACTCTGCAGATTTTCCCAACTCTGTCTTTTTGTTGTGCTGTGGTTCTGACTGAATTATGACCATTAACATCTAATCACAGAAAATATGATGCTTCTCCCTCAAGGAGTAACTCAAAGTAAAAACATACACTAAACCATGAAATATACAACTTACATACTGAAAATAAAATATCTTCTTTCTAGAAAAAAAAAAAATTCATGCCAATAGAATACAGGAAGCAACTGGAGTAAGCTCCCACTGACCAAACATGAGATAATTTAAGCTTCAATGAGGATAAGAATTACAGTGGATCAAAGTGCATTAGATAAGTTTAAATATGTGATAATGAGTTATCATAATGACATTGGGAAAAAAAACAATTGGTTACCTTTTGTGGATAACAGAGAACCAGTTCGTTATCTCGAAAACTAGGGAAAGAATAGAAAAGAATCATATATTTAACCTGCCTTTCCTATATGAACTGTACCATAGGGTAGCCAAGTAATGTAAAATTATTTCAGCTGATAAATGAAAATGAAATGATAAAATTAAAATATCAGCATTTTTGCAATCTTCAGTGAATTAATGGATCTAAGCCTTGAGCATCAATAGCTGCTAACATCAGAAAAGTGGGAAAACACATTATGTGTTTCCTGACAAATTTGATTAGGTCTCTGGATTCAACTGCTACTTTATAGGTAGGAAAGAGGAGCATTTTAACGGCACTATGAGTGTGTAATCAGCAAAATCCAGGCTCTGGAGTACTCTATAGGTCAAATGGTTCTAGGTTCTTCAAAAAATGTATTTTAGGGAAGAGAAATGGTGGAGAGAGAGTATATAGGTTAAAAGATACTTAAAAGACATATCAGATTTTTAAAAAATGGGGCAAGACTAAACTACAATATCTAGAGATACTTTAAATGATTAAATCATAAAGAAACTTAAGAAGAGATTGCTATAAGAGTCAGTAGGATGATTATTTTATAGGAAGGGAATAGCCTTTGGGATGGGCAACATGAAGGGACTTCTGGAGTAATTGGAAAAATTCTTTTTCGTAATGTGTATAGTGGTTTCAGGGGTGTTTGCTTTTAATAATTCACTTTTATACATTTTATACATTTATTTTGTGTGGTTTTATGTACCTGTGCTTTATTTAATAATAAAAAGACTAACATTTAGAAAAATAACATTCTAGAAAAGAAGTTTCCAACTGGCCTAGTATGAGGGACAAGGATATCTGTTGGTTAGGGGAATTACAGTCCCATCATACTATATTCATTGGATTAGAAGCTATTCCCCAAAAGGCAATAGAGTTGCCGTCAGGATGGGACAATAGAAGCTAGGCAGCCTAAGCCCACTACCTTTCTATAAAATTACAGTACAGTTACCTCAAAAATGATTCCTTACACATATTGCTTATTAGCATTTGAACAGGGAAATCAAGATAGATTAGAGCCAAGGTAACTCCTCACTCTTGGTCCCCCAAATGGTGTAAGCCAGTCATCCCCTCTGACAGTTGTTTTTTCTTATAACCCTTGACTTTTTCTTCTTTTTATATTTGCTTGAAAGAATTTGGAATCAGAACGAGAAGCACTGATCATTTTTGGTAATATCAGAATCACATGTCAATATTTAACAGAACAAACCAAGTTTAGACATCAGCTACATTGACTGAGTAAGGTGGTTGGGTATGCGATCATTTGTGCCATAATGTACTCCCTACCTCTGCTGATCATTCATTGCTATTACTGTCTAATAGTAACTATCTGAATAACTATGGATGGCATCCTTGAGAGCCTGCCTTAGTGTCTCTGATTGTATACAATGATTCATAAAATATTTATGGGCTATATAAGTGGCCAGTAGCACATGAGAGGATGCTTGACATCATTAACTGTTAGATAAATGCAAATTAAAACCACAATGCGATACCATTTCACACATACTAGGATGGCTAACATAAAAAAGACAGACAATAACAAGCATTAGTGAGGATGTGGAGAAACTGGAACCCTCATTAATTGTTGGTGAACCTGTAAAAATGGTTCAGCCACTTTGCGAAAACATTTTGGCAGTTCCTCAGAACGTTAAACATAGAATTACCATGTGACCCAGAAATTCCACTCTTTGACATATACCCAAAAGAATGGAGAACACGTGTCCACACTAAACCTTATACGTAACTGTTCATAGCAGCATTTTCATAATAGCCCCAAATGTGGAAAGAACCCAAATGTGCATCACCTGATGAATAGATAAACAAAATGTGATATATTCATACAATAGAATAAGATTCAGCCATAGTAAAAGAAACCAGACAAGAAAAGATCACACATTGGGACTTCCCTGGTGGTCCAGTGGTAAAGAATCCACCTTCCAATGCAGGGGATGCGGGTTTGATCCCTGGTCAGGGAACTAAGATCCCACATGCCGCAGGGCAACCAAGCCCATGTGCCACAACTATTGAGTTAGTGCTCCTCAACTAGAGAGCCTGCGTGCTGCAAACTAGAGGCCACATACTCTGGAACCCATGTGCCACAACTAGAGAGAAGCCCATGCACCACAACTAGAGAGAACCCCGAGCAGACTGCGCACCATAACAAAAAAGATCCTGCATGCCTCAACAAAGACCCTGTGTGCCGGGACTTCCCTGGTGGCGCAGTGGTTAAGAATCTGCCTGCCAATGAGGGGACATGGGTTTGATCCCTGGTCTGGGAAGATCCCACATGCCACAGAGCAACTAAGCCCATGCGTCACAACTACTGAGCCTACGCTCTAGAGTCCGCGAGCTACAGCTACTGAAGCCCACATGCCACAACTACTGAAGCCCATGCGCCTAGAGCCCATGCTCTGCAACATGAGAAGCCACCGCAATGAGAAGCCTGCGCGCCGCAACAAAGAGTAGCCCCCACTCACTGCAACTAGAGAAAGCCCACGCTCAGCAACGAAGACCCAATGTAGCCAAAATAAATAAAGAAAGAAAACAAAAACAAACAAAAAAACCCCGTGTGCTTCAACTAAGACCCGACATGGCCAAAAAAACAAAAGATGGGGACTTGAAGATAGCAGTGAAGGTTTGGAAACAGCTATAAGGAGTGGAATATAAACTTGTCAAGGACAGGAAAAAGGATTGCCAAGGCATGTTGAAGTTTCAGCTGTAACTGATAAAATTATTCATAAATGTGCCTAAATGTTTAATATTTTGACGTTTTCTTGGGCACACTTTCTTTAAATGTTTTCCAACAGTTACTTAACTTCAGAGATAAAAAGATAAAGAAGGTTTTAAGTTGATGCTACGTGTATGGATATTATTTTCAGAACTCAATTTAAGAGTAGTATTTCAGATCATAAGCAATACTTAATATTTTTTTCTTTTATAAAATGGTCAAACATAACTTGTATAACTCAGAGGTCATCTTGGTTCTCTGGGGCCACCTAAGACATGGATGATATTAGCTCAATCCATCATCATCCTGTGGATTGTAGATGTCCATTTTCCTAAAGATTTATCTGTGTTCCCTGAGGTCTTGAGATCTCATAATAATTTCTGGCTCTGAGCTCCTGCTTCCGTTGACTTAGTCTAGTTTACAAATTATGCATCATCCTGCTCATGTTATCTGTTTCATATCATGTTAACCCAGCTGTAGATTTTGGCCTTTTCCCCTAATGGCCATTAAAAACATTCAGAGATGTTTATATGTAGAGATGACTTTGCTGAAGGTGGTAATGTGCAGGGATTCTCATCATATCACAGTAACAGAAAACAACTCAACTTGATGTCAGCCTCCTGTATTTTTCTTACTCTTCTAACTTTTCTTGTCCTGTCCTCTAAGGAACACAACTTCAATTTCTCCAACTCTTTAGTGGTAGAGTAATTTAGCTGTTTATGCCCCTTACTGCCAAACTCAGCTTGAGATACATCTAGGCCTATCCAAGGCCAGTAAAATGCTCACAGAGCAAATGGGCCTTCTTTAGAAATCGTTTTTGCATCCCTCACATTAGTCTCTAGCCAACTTCATATTCCCTTTTGTATAACTGTCACAATCTACAAAACATCTCAAATTTTCAAAACAGACCAAATTTTTCACCAAGGCACCAAAATCACATAATTTCTTCAGTGTTTTCATTTAAACTGTGATATCATTGATAAGGGTCTCTCTAATTGACCATCGTGGTACACCATCTTTACATATTCTTAAAAATCCCTATATCGGATTTACTAATCCTCTTTACCAAGAGAAAAAAAAAAACAGAATTTACTTTGGTAACAGCTATACCCCATTTTTCTTAGGTTAATGGAGCTTTCCTCTGATAGAGCTAACAAGGTCCTATTTCTTTTCCTGAGGGTAGTTTTTTGAGCCCTGTGTGGGGAGTCAAGAAGGCTGGGCTTCTGTCATTAAACCAGCCACTAGCTGTTTATGTCAGCTAAGTGACATAACTGAAACTAATTGTTCATTAAATCCCTCTCACAGGGATGAATAAAGAAGAAAAGGGGACTATTTGAGAACAGTTGAGAAATGTAAAGTAAAATTTTTTTTATAAGACATGAATGCAGTGAAATGGCCCAATGAGTCCAAGATGGTGCTCTAGAGAGCCAAAAGGGAGGAAGTTGACAAGGCCATAATTACATGCTGTCTTCCCCAATGGGATGGTATGTAACATACCAACAAGAATAAACAGGAAGTATTTAACAGGTGGCTGAAAAGGAATCTGTAATTTGAGCAAACTAATGTTCTCATTTCTGAGGAAAACACCCTCTTAGGATAAACACAGCAGGCTTTTCAGATTCAGGGTGGTTCAGCTGTTACATTAATGCAATTTTAGCTTAATGAAAAAGATTTCACACTGTGACTACAAAATGTGACTAGAAAGTATTATAATAACATGAATAAAAGTAAGATGATAAAATGTCTGAGGCATGAATAGTCTTAAGAAAGCCATTACTAAGAGCAGTTACCCACTGCTATAATATGGAGTTGTAAGGACTAGAGAAAGTGGAGAGATCACCACCTGGAGGAGCAGCTTAAGCTTAAGTGAAAGAGTCCCTGGGTTTTGTGAAGAAGGGGAAAGACATGGCTAGAATATCAGAAGATTAAGAAACCTGGAGAGACTGCTCAGCAGGCAATAACACCAATGGCCACATATGCAAGAACATCTTAGCTGACTCTATGAATGCTAGTAGTGTTGCATTTCTGTTTTTGACATTGTAAATTGTAAACATCAATGATCAGACTTTTTCTAGAACCTTCTGAGGAGTCAGAGAATCCTTCAGAAATAGAAGACTGGAGTTGGTAATTGAAAACAAAAAGTGAATGGACTATTGATTGAGCTTGAGATATGTGGAAGTCCAGTTAGTCACAAATGAAATGTGGATAATAATAGTAACTACAATTTATTATATACCTTATGCCAGGTACTGTACTATGAATTTTACAATGGAACCTCATTTAATTTACATAATAAATGAGATTAGTATTTTCTCATGTTTACAAATGAAAGAAATTGAGGTTAATTAGATGTGTTTCAAAGACTAGAATCTGTTATTTAAATGGAAAGTTCCAAGCAGGCATGTTTGTACAGGAAAAGCTTAGTAAGCTCTAAGCCCAGGGGTGATTAGATGACGTTATCTACTTTGTGCTTTATAGCAGAGATTAAGACTTGGACCAAATTTGGGATATTAGTGGAGAAGTCATTAATAAAATCCTGTCCTCGTCTTGCTACCTTTTCAAACACTCATCACTCGCTGATACTACTATGCTAAACAAATGAATAGAATCTCAAATCCCGTGGAATTACATTCTAGGGAGGGAAACAGATCATAAACAAGTAAACAAATATTAAAGTAATTTCAGATAGTGATAGTGCTATATAGAAAAAGTGATGGTGAAATGGGGGAGGTTAACTTTAATTACGGTGGTGACTGAGGAGGCAAAATTTGAGTCTATTCTCAAATATTGAAGAAGTTGGCCATCTGAAGATCTAGCAGGAAAACATTTCAGATGAAATAAATATTGGGGAAATAATTTGATTGTTAAATATGGATGTCCTAAACTGTTTCAAGATTGGCAATATTTTGGTGAATAAAAAGAGCTTCAGTTTGTCTTGGTGTTTCCCCTAACTCTTTCAGTGTTCAAGCACTCAGTGGTCTAGTCTGCGTCTAAGATTCCACTATAAATGTATTTGGTGGCCTCTTGTATGGAGGCCTCTTGTGACCTTCTCAGCTTATGTCTCAGCTCCTAAAGAAGAAAGGCTTTATAAGCAATTACCTAGCTGAAGTAATTGTTTATAAAGACATCTGCAATGATTCCTTCCATCTTTCTACAACTGTTTCTTTGCAGCTGTGACCTTGTTACTTATCAGGAGGTGAAATTATTTCTCCATACCCTTGAATCTGGGCAGGCCTTGTCACTTGCTTTACCAATAGAATGCAGCGGAAGTAACACTGTGGGACTTGTGAGTGTAGGCTTCTAGAGGCCTTTGAAGCTTCTGTTCTTGTCTTCTTGGAACACTGACATTACCATACAAAAAAGCCACAGCCAGTCTCCTTGAGAATGAGAGACCACATGGAGACAGAGAAGCCCAGCCAAAGCCATCACCAACCACCAGAATTTTGAGTAAAACCAGCTTGGACCATGCAACCCTAATGGCCTCTAGCTGATAACTTCTACAATGAGTGACCATCATCAGAATGAGTGAGATCAGCAAAAGAACCATACAACTGAACTCAGCTCAAATTTCTGATCCATAGAATTATAAGGAAATGAAATGGTTATCATTAAGTTTGTTATACACCAATAAATCATTAAGAAACTAGCTAGACTTCAGGGATTGCTGCAAGGTGGCAGTGTAGGAAAACCATTACCCTGAGTTCACCTCCTCTCATGGGCACACCAAAATTACAACTATTTACAGAGCAACTATGGATGAGAAAGACTGGAGTGTACCAGAAAAGATCTTTGATGGCTAAAGATATAAGGAAGGAACCACAATGAGATGGGTAGGAGGGGTTAGAGTCACGATATAGTTAAGACCTATACCCCCAGTTGGTCAACAGATGAACAGAATAATTACAATCCCAGATGCTCTCCACAAGGAGCAAGGTGTCTGAACTCCACATCAGGTTCCCCAGCCCAGGGGTTCTGTACCAGGAAGGTGAGCTGCCAGAACACTTGGCTTTGAAGGCCAGTGGGGACTTCTTTGGGGAGACCCAGAGGGCTGTGGGAGACAGAGACTCTTAAAGGTGCATACAAACTCTCACATACTCCAGGACCCAGGGTAGAAGCAGTAATTTGAAAAGTGCCTGGGTCAGGCCTACCTATTGATCTTGGAGAGTCTCCCAGAGAGGCAGGAGGCAACTGGATCTCACACTGGGGACAGAGACAATGGTGGCAGCCATTTTTGGAAGCTCATTCTACCATGTGAACACTGGTGCTAGCAAGCACCATTTTGGAATTCTCCCTCTAGCTTATTAGCTTTTGGACTCAGCTCTGCCCCTGCTCACCAGTCTTTAGGTACCCCTACTGGGATACCTCAAGCTAAGCAACTAGCCAGGTGGGGACATAGCCCCTGCCACCAGCAGGCAGATTGCTTTAAGATGCCCTGAGCCCACAGCCATTCCTGGACATGGCCCTGCCCATCAGCAAGTGGACACCAGCTGCAGGACCACCACAGCCCCACAGCCTGATGAGGCGGGACCCAGCCCAACCACCAGCAGGCCAGCACCAGCCCTGGGATGTGCTTGGCCCCAACCCCAGCCAAAACAATCTTGAGAAAGAAGAACAGAGCTGGAGGTATCATGCTCCCTGACTGCAGATTACACTACAAAGCTACAGTCATCAAAACAGTTTGGTACTGGCATAAAAACAGATGCATAGGTCAGTGGAACAGAATAGAGAGCCCAGAAATAAACCCATGCACTTATGGTCAATTAATCTATGACAGAGGAGGCAAGAATATCCAATGGGGAAAAGACATCCTGTTCAATAGATGGTGCTGGGAAAACTGGACAGCTACATGTAAAAGAATGAAATTAAAACATTCTCTAACACCATAAACGAAAATAAACTCAAAATGAATTAAAAACCTAAATGTAAGACTGGAAACTATAAAACTCCTAGAAGAAAACATAGGCAGAACACTCTTTGACATAAATCGTAGCAATGTTTTTTTTGGATCTGTCTCGTAAAGCAAAGGAAATAAAAGCAAAAATAAACAAATAGGACCTAATTAAATATAAAAGCTTTTGCACAGCAAAGGAAACCATTGACAAAACGAATAGACAACCTACTGAATGGAAGAAAATATTTGCAAATGATATGACTAATGAGAGGCTAATATTCCAAATATAAAAACAGCTCATACAACTCAATATCAAGAAAACAACCAACCTGATTTAAAAATGGACAGAAGACTTGAATAGATACTTTTTCAAAGACATACAGATAGCCAACAGGCACATGAAAAGATGCTCAATGTCACTAATCATCAGAGAAATGCAAATTAAAACCACAATGAGAGATCACCTCACACCTCTCAGAATGGCTATTAAAGACAACAAATAACAAGTGTTAGTAGGGATGTGGAGAAAAGGGAACCCTCGTGCACTGTTGCTGGGAATGTAAATTGGTGCAGCCATATGGAAAAAAGTATGGACGTTCCTCAAAAAACTAAAAGTAGAACTACCATATGATCCAGCAATTCCACTCCTAGGAATATATCTGAAAAAAAATGAAAACACTAATTTGAATAGATACATGCACCCCCATGTTTATAGCAGCATTACTTACAATAGCCAAGATAAGGAAACAACCAAAATGTCCATCAACAGATGACTAGATACAGAAGTGGTATAGGGGCTTCCCTGGTGGTCCAGTGGCTAAGACTCTGCGCTGCCATTGGAGGGGGCCTGGATTTGATCCCTTGTTAGGGAACTGGGTCCCACATGCCGCAACCAAAAGTTTGCATGCTGCAACTGAGGATCCCACATGCTGCAACTAAAGATCCCGCATGCTGCAACTAAAAAAAAAAAAAGATCCCACACACTGCAACGAGGGTCCTGCATGCCACAGCTAAGATCCGGTGTGGCCAAATAAATAAATAAACAAATTAATTAATTTTAAAAAGTGGTGTGTGTGTATATATATATATGTGTGTGTGTGTATATATATATACATACGCACACACACATAATGGAATACTATTTGGCCATGAAAAAGAATGAAATTTTGCTATTTACGACAACATGTATGGACCTGGAAGGTATTATTCTTAGTGAATTAAGTCTGACAGAGAAAGACAAATACTGTGTGTTATCACTTATATGTGGAATCTAAAAAATAAATGAATATAACAAAACAGAAACAGATGCACACATATGTGCGTCTAGTGGTAACCCATGGGGAGAGAGAAGGGGGGAGGAGCACAACAGGGGTAGGCAATTAAGAAATTCAACTACTATGCATAAAATAAATAAGCTACAAGGATATACTGTACAGCACAGGAAACATAGCCAATATTTTATAATAACTTTAAATGGAGTATAATCTATAAAAATTTTGAATCACTGTGTTGTACACCTGAAACTTATATAGTATTCTACATCAACTATACCTCAATTAAAAAAAAATCAACCTTTCGTCTTACAGCTCTTCCAGCTTGGTGGTGGACCTTGTAGTGTGGGTCACTTTGATGTTGAGAATAAATCACCAAGATTCTGTATCCCGTCTACATTATGGAAGATGAAAAGAAATTAATTATTAGTTTGAGGGCTCACCTTGATTCACGTCCCACCTTTAGTTTCTCGTTGGAAACCTGAGAAAATGTGGATTTCTTTATGTGTGTTGGAGCCTTCCCTTAATGAGGACGTAACTAGAAAAAAATTTTAAATTGGGCCAAAACAAAACAAACCCCCACAGCTTGCTAGACGCCAGAGGTCTCTTTAGGGCATTGTGTCATCTTGCTCTGACCTTGAAGTAGCTGACTGAATGCTTCTTCAAGAGGTCTCTTGAAAGCTGCCAGAATGCATTATGTTACGCTTTCACCTATTTTTCAAATTACTTCATTTTAAGTATATATCAGCAGGATATATACTAGAGCCTCAGCTCCCAGCCCCAACCCACCCTGGCGGGTGAGCAGACAAGCCTCTCAGGCTGATGAGTGCTGGTCAGCACTGATCCTCTGTGCAGGAATCTCTCCACTTTGCCCTCTGCACCTCTGTTACTGCTCTCTCCTCCGTGGCTCCAAAGCTTTCCCCCCACCCACCCCGTCTCCACCAGTGAAGGGGTTTCCTCATGTGTGGAAACTTTTCCTCCTTCATAGTGCCCTCCCAGAGGTGCAGGTCCCATCCCTATTCTTTTGTCTCTGTTTTTCCTTTCTTCTTTGCCCTACCCAGGCATGTGGGGAGTTTCTTGCCTTTTGGGAAGTCTAAGGTCTTCTGCCAGTGTTCAGTAGGAGTTGTTCCACATGTAGATGAATTTTTGATGTATTTGTGGGGAGGAAGGTGATCTCCATGTCTTACTCCTCCACCATCTTGAACGTCCCCCACCAATAATTTTTAATTATATTTTTTGAATTACACATGTCCTACATGAATGTATCGTTATTGTGAAAAATTAATATTATACAGAAGCATACAGAGTGAAAACTGAAGTACCTCTTATCTTAATTTGGATGCCCCCAAAAGCAGATTCTGAGAAAATGGCTGAAGTATAGATGTAATGGGAAACTCCTTGTTTTCATCCTCTACTTACCACTCACTGAATACTTCTGTACTCCAATGTGTGTGGGGTTTTCCCATATTAAGCAAGTCTGGTTCTCTACAGATACCAGATGTCTTGCAATTTAATTCAATTCTGACACCATCTACCCACAGGTAGCGTCAGATCCCATAAATTAAGGACTCAATCTCACAAGACTGCTATCTCATTTCACATGCCAATTGCAAGTCCAGGTTGTTACCTGGGGTTCTGACTGAACAGCTGTAAATCAGAGGTTCCCACAACACCCACCTCAGGTTTGATAATTTGCCAGAATGGCTCACAGAACTCAGGAAAACAGTTTATGTACTAGATTATTAGTTTATTACGAAGGATACAACTCAGGAAGAGCCAGATGGAAGAGATGCATAGGGCAAGATATGCGGGAAGGGGGGTGGAGGTTTCATGCCCTTTTAAGGCATGCCACCCTCCTAGCACCTTCATGTGTTCAGCAATCCAGGAGCTCTCTGAACCCTGTCCTTCGGGGTTTTCAACTTCTGCCCCTCTACCTTTCCCAGGGATTGAAGGGTGAGGCTGATATATATATATATATATATATATATTAGATTCCTTTCCCTTATAGATTATTACAAGATATTGAGTAGTTCCATGTGCTATACAGTAGGTCCTTTTTGGTTATCTATTTTATATTTAATAGCGTATATGTTAATCCCAAATTCATAATTTATCCCCCCAACCCCTTTCCCCTTTGGTAACCATAAGTTTGTTTTCTGTCTTTGTAAGTTTACTTCTGTTTTGTAAATAATTTTGTTTGTAAATAATTTTTGTTTCATTTTTTTAGATTCCACATATAAGTGATATATTTGTCTGGCTTAGTATGGTAATTTCTAGGTCCATCCATGTTGCTGCAAATGGCTTTATTCCATTCTTTTTTATGGCTGAGTAATATTCCATTATATGTAGAAATAGGTATAGATACAGATACATACCACATCTTCTTTATCCATTTACCTACTGACAGACATTTAGGTTGCTTCCATGTCTTGGCTATTGTAAATAGTGGTGCAGTGAACATTGGGGGTGCATGTATCTTTTTGAATTATAGTTTTCTCTGGATATATGCCCAGGAGTGGGATTGCTGGATCATATGGTAACTCTATTCTTAGTTTTTTAAGGAACCTCCATACTGTTCTCCATAGTGGCTGTACCAATTTACATTCCCACCAACAGTGTAGGAGGGATCCTTTTTCCCCACACCCTCTCCAGCATTTATTATTTATAGACTTCTTGATGATGTCCATTCTGACCAGTGTGAGGTGGTAACACATAGTAGTTTTGATTTGCATTTCTCTGATAATTAGCAATGTTGAGCATTTTTTCAAATGCCTATTGGCCACCTGTATGTCTTCTTTGGAGAAATGTCTATTTAGATCTTCTGCCCATTTTCTGATTGTGATTTTTCTTTTTTTTTATATTGAGCTGTATGAACTGTTTGTATATTTTGGAAATTAATCCCTTGTCAGTCACATTGTTTGCAAATATTTTCTCCCATTCTGTAGGTTGTCTTTTTGTTTTGTTTATGGTTTCCTTTGCTGTGCAAAAGCACTATTGTAATTCTTTTTGAAGCCAAATAATGTTTATAAATTTTTCCTTCTATGTAATTTTTAGAATAAGCTAATCAAGGTCCACTTTTTAAAAAATCCTGAGGGGATTTGGACCATAATTGCTTTGCTTTATAATATTGAGTCTTTCTATTCAGGAAAGTGATATGTCCCCATTTAGTAGGTTGTTTTACATGTTTGTAAAAGTTTCATTGTTTTCACATGGGTTTTGTACATTTCTTGTTTCATTTACTCCTCAAAATTTTATAGTTCTTGTTGCTACTGTGAATGGAATCTTTATAATATTTTACAAACATTATCGGCAGTGTATAAGAAAGATATTCATCTTTGCAAGGTGATTATGTATACAGCCACCTTCCTAATTAGTTATTAGTTAAATTTTTACCCCTTCACAGTCTCATGCTTTCAAATTCTGTTATTAGCAATTGGAGACACAAGTTGGCTGCTTTTTCTCTCATCCCTTATTCCCGGAGATTAAAGACAAGTCTTTATGTTTTTGTTTTAACTAGATGTTACTTACATTTTGGATCTCTCAATCTAATTTCCACTACTACTACCACACACTGGTCCCTTGGGATACCCTTTCCCACCTTTAACGTTTTGGCTCAAATATGGCTAGAATTAAAAAAAAAAAAAACTTTAGTAAATACTAATGAATATTAAAGAAAATGCTAGAAACAACAGAAACCTAGATTCATGCAAGCTCAGAATTTTTACCGTAGTACCATTTACTTACTTTAAAAAGTGGTATGCATTTTACTGCATTAAAAATTTTAATTTGAGTTGATCCAGTAAAATATAAAATCTTGGAGAAATAATGAATTCTGTAATTGATTCTACAACACTATCCACTTCCTTCTAATATTCTAATCAGAATCTCACTGGTTCCAAGTTTTTTATTAAGGCTTTTTACTCTTAACTATAGGAGAGATATGAGTATTGATATCAGTAGGAGTTCACACATTAAAAGGTCAAGTAATTTTGTGGGGAGTTCCCTGGTGATCTTGTGGTTTGGATTTGGCACTTTCACTGCCATAGCCTGGGTTCAACTGCTGGTTGGGGAACTGAGATCCCACAAGCCATGGGTGCAGCCAAAAAAAAAAAAAAGAAACCAAGTAACTTTTATTTTTTTCTCTGGTATGGATTACAAGAGAATATGTCTTTCAAAATACAGAGTTGAGGAATAAAAGTAATAAGTCATACTGAGTGAGGCAGAAATTGGAAATACAAGTCCTAAGACATAAGTGAATTTGTAGCATTGAAATAAATGACTCAGTGTGTTCTTTTGCTATAAATTCAAGCCATTCTAAATTACTTACACTTTCTTGGCCATACTATGCATTTTTATATCTCTGTACCTTGACACATATTGTTTCATCTTCCTGGAATTCCCTTTTTTTCTACCACTTTTGTCCGTTTAGTGGACTCTTCCCAATGAGCCAGTACATTATATGTGTGCTTTCCTCATGCAGTGTTTCAGGGCATACTGTTAAGGATCATCTTCATCAGATCCAAATCAATTACTTCGTTTTTTGTAAATCTCTTTCTAGTCTTCTAGTGACATTACTTACTTCTGTTCTAGTATGTATTACATTGTATTATTACTTTTAATTGTCCTCTACATCCCTTACATCATTGTGAGCCTCACTACCTATCACACATTTTGCCTCTAGTAAATGTGTTAACTGACACTTAACAATGCAGTGTTCTTGTACCTTGACTTACCTAACCCCTAAGCTTCTGAACTACTTGGCCTTCCATTTATCCCACTCATTCATTTATCCATCCCATCCACCCATTCCATCCATCTCTCTATTCCATACATCCCATCTATCCACCCATCAATTTTATTCATCTGTTCATCTATTCTATCATGCTGTCTGTCCATCCTATCTCTCCATTCTATCTGTCCCATTCATCCATCCTTCTATCCAGAAAGCACTTAATATGTGATTTCCTTTTTTTTTTTTTTGACTGTGTTGGGTCTTCGTTGTTGCATGCGGACTTTCTCTAGTTGCCGCGAGCTGGGGATACGCTATGTTGTGGTGCACGGGCTTCTCATTGTGGTGGCTTCTGTTGTTGCGGAGCACGGGCTCTAGGCATGCGGGCTTCAGTAGCTGTGGCGTACAGGCTCAATAGTTGTGGTGCATGGGCTCTACAGCTCAGGCTCAGTAGTTGTGGCGCACAGGCTTAGTTGCTCCGTGGCATGTGGGATCTTCCCGGGCCAAGGCTCGAACCCGTGTCCCCTGCATTGGCAGGCGGATTCTTAACCACTGTGCCACCAGGGAAGTCCTTAATGTGTGGTTTTTAACACTGTGATTGGCACTAGAAATTAAAAAATAAGAAAGATGTAATTTCTGGTTTCAAGGAACTCATAAAAGGGAAGTGGCACAAGCTAAATATATAAATCACTTTCCTATTTTTTGTAGTGCTCAAAGTAAGAGGTCAAGGTAATATTACCATTATTTTTAGTTAACTGCATTTTTAAATTTTTTTAAAAATACAATAAAGATTTGTTTACAAATGAAGTGGGGTTTTACTTTTTTCCTGGAATTAATATCACATAGCAATTTTTATGGCACATGAGATAACATTAATTTTCTGGAAAAATATAGATGCTTTTTCCATTATTCCAGGAGACTTTTAAAGCAACAATATATGATGTGGTGTCTTCCAATATAATAAACGATGGTTTTATAACGCGTAGTTGCTACAAAGAGATTTACTGTATATAAATGATAAAGCAAAATGTGTGAGCGTATTTTAATGTTCATGGTTTTTTAAATGTTTTTCACCCATAAATAGATAACTCCTCTAATTTAGGAAATGAAATAAAGAAATAAAATTTTAATTTTAAATACAAACAAGATTTTAAAATATGTTGCACAGCTGTCATCAAGAAAGGAACAGAGAGGGAAGGACCAGCCTCCTTCCACATGTGGGAAAAAGGAGCAGGCCTTGGCTTTCTTACTAGACTGGTATGAAACCAGGAAGTGGAAGAGAGGCCAGGCGGGCATGGTGTGCATGAACACCTACCTTTAACATGGTGTCCCTGTCTGCCAGCAAAATATGGCTCCATAAAACTCAGATTCTGACTGATAGGATGAGCAAGTCCTCATCTCAGTGGTCAGGGTGAGCCCAGAGATAATTCAAGTGTTTCTTATTAAGACTCACAGTGCTCTCATCCCAGTCTTGAGCAGAATTTTAACTGCCTGTGTTCTGAGGTAAAAATATGAGAAGACAGAGAAGGTGCAAACGTTTTCACTTTGCAGAATGTTACTTTATCTGTGGATAAAATTATTGCTGCGATTTAAGTGATTCAGAGGTTAAAAAGGAATGTGGAATACTGGCTGTGAAGCTTATTGCACTACATGTATATATTTTAAATTAGGTTATAACGTTCAACATTAAAAGTAAACATATTTGTTCTCTGTTTAACCTCTCTGCTAGATTTAGATAGTCAGATATTCTCACTACAGGCACATCTCAGAGATACTGCAAGTTCAGTTGCAGACCACCTCATTAAGCACACATTGCAATAAAGTGAGTCACATGAATTTTTTCGTTTCCCAGTGCATATAAAATTAATGTTTACACTATACTGTAGTCTATTAAGTGTGCAATAGCATTATGTCTTAAAAAGCAGTATGTATACCTTAATTTAAATAATTACTTTATTGCCAAAAAATGCTAACCATTGGTGAGCTTTCAGCAAGTCCTAATCTTTTTGCTAGTGGAGGGTCTTGCCTCAGTGTTGATGGCTGCTGACTGATCAGGGTGGTGGTTGCTGAAGGTTGAGGTGCCTGACAATTTCTTAAATAAGACAGCAATGACATCTGCCACATCGGCTGACTCTTCCTTTGACCAGCATTTCTCTGTAGCATTCAATGCTGTTTGATAGAATTTTACCCAAAATAGAACTTCTTTCAAAATTGGATTTCAAACTCTGCCACTTGCTTTATCAACTAAGTTTATATCATATTCTAAATCCTATGTTGTCATTTCAACAGTCTTCACCAGGAGTAGATTCCATCTCAAGAAATCACTTTCTTTGTTCATCCATAAGAAGCAACTCCTCATCTGTTCAAGATTTAGCATGAGACTGCAGCAATTCAGTCATATCTTCAGGCTCCACTTCTAATTCTAGTTCTCCTGCTATTTCCACCACATCTGCATTTACTTCCTCCGCTGAAGTCTTGAGCCCCTCAGAGTCATCCATGAGGGTTGAAATCAACTTCTTCCAAACTCCTGTTCGTGCTGATATTTTGACCTCTTCCCATGAATCACGGATGTTCTTAATGGTATCTCAAATGGGGAAGCCTTTTCAGAAGGCTTTCAATTTAGTAAACCACGTAGTAAACAGATGTACAGTCATCCAGGCTCTGTTGTTCCATTCATAGAGCACAGGCAGAGCAGATTTTGCACATAATTCTTAAGGTCTCTAGGATTTTCAGAATGGTAAATGAACATTGGCTTCAACTTCAAGTCACCAGCTGCATTAGCCTGTCTTCTGAAGCTCTGAAGCAAGGCATTGACTTCTCTATGAAAGTTCAAGATGGCATTGTCTTCAATAGAAGGCTGTTTCCTCTACACTGAAAGTTTGTTGTTTAGTGCGGCCACCTTCATTAATATCCTTTTTTTAAATTAGTTTTTCTTGGAGTATGGTTGCTTTACAATGTTGTGTTAGCTTCTACTGCACAGCAAAATGAATCAACCACACATATACATATATCCCATTGCTTTTGGATTTCCCTCCCATTTAGGACACCACAGTGCATTAAGTAGAGTTCACTGTGCTATACAGTATGTTCCCCTCAGTTGTCTATTTTATGCACAGTATCAATAGTGTACATGTGTCAATACCGATCTCCCAATTCATCCCACCCCACCCCTTTCCCCCTTGGTATCCGTACATTTGTTCCTACATCTGTGTCTCTATTTCTGCTTTGCACATAAGGTCATCTATACCATTTATCTAGATTCCACATATATGCGTTAATATCAGGATTTGTTTTTCTGTCTTACTTCACTCTGTATGACACTCTCTAGCTCCATCCACGTATCTACAAATGACACAATTTTGTTCCTTTTTATGGCTGAGTAATATTCCATCGTATATATGTACCACATCTGCTTTACCCATTCCTCTGTTGATGGACATTTAGCTTGCTTCCATGTCCTGGCTATTGCAAATAGTGCTGCTATGAACATTGGGGTGTATATGTTTTTTTGAATTATGGCTTTCTCTGGGTATATGCCTAGTAGTGGGATTGCTAGGTCATATGGTAGTTCTATTTTTAGTTTCTTAAGGAAACTCTATACTGTTCTCCACAATGGTTGTACCAGTTTACATTCACACCAATAGTGTAAGAGGGTTCCCTTTTCTCCACACTCTCTCCAGCATTTATTGCTTGTAGACTTTTTGATGATGGACATTCTGACCAGTGTGAGGTGATACCTCATTGCAGTTTTGATTTATATTTCTTTAATAATTAGTGATGTTGAGCATCTTTTCATGTGTTTGTTGGCCATCTGTATGTCTTCTTTAGAGAAATGTCTATTTAGGTTTTCCGCCCATTTTTTGATTGGGTTGTTTGGTTTTTTGATATTGAGCTGCCTGAGCTGCTTGTATATTTTGAAGATGAATCCTTTGTCAGTTGCTTCATTTGCAAATATTTCCTCCCATCCTGAGGGTTGTCTTTTTATCTTGTTTATGGTTTCCTTCGCTGTGCAAAAGCTTTTAAGCTTAATTAGGTCCCATTTGTTTATTTTTGTTTTTTTTTTCATTACTCTAGGAGGTGGGTCAAAAAAGATCTTGCTGCGATGTATGTCAAAGAGTGTTCTGCCTATGTTTTCCTCTAAGAGTTTGATAGTGTCTGGCCTTACATTTAGGTCTTTAATCCATTTTGTGTTTATTTTTGTGTATGGTGTTGGGAGTGTTCTAATTTCATTCTTTTTCACATGTAAGTGTCCAGTTTTCCCAGGACCACTTATTGAAGAGGCTGTCTTTTCTCCATTGTGTATTCTTGCCTCCTTTGTCATAGATTAGGTGACCATAGGTGTGTGGGTTTATCTCTGGGCTTTCTATCCTGTTTCACTGATCTATATTTCTGTTTTTGTGCCAGTACCATACAGTCTTGATTACTCTTGCTTTGTACTATTGTCTGAAGTCTTAGCTAGATCTTCTGGATAACTTGCTGCGGCTTCTGCATCAGCCCTTGCTGCTTCACCTTGTGTTATGGAGATGACTTCTTTCCTTAAACCTCATGAATCAATCTGTGCTAGCTTCAAGCTTTTCTTCTGCCATTTCCTCATCTCTCTCAGCCTTCATAGACTTGAAGGGGTTAGGGCTTTGCTCTGGTTTAAGCTTTCACTTAAGGGAATATTGTGGTTGGTTTGATCTTCTATCCAGACTGCTAAAACTTTCTCCATATCAGCAATAAGGCTATTTCACTTTCTTACCATTCATGTGTTCACTGGAGTAGCATTTTTTTATTTCCTTCAAAAACATCTCCTTTGCATTTACAACTTGGCTAACTGCTTGGCCCAAGAGACCTAGGTTTTGGCCTATCTCAGCTTTCAACATGCCTTTCTCACTAAGCTTAATCATGTCTAGCTTTTGATTTAAAGTGAGAGACATGTGACTCTTCCTTTCACTTGAACACTTAGAGGACATTTAGGGTTATTAATTGGTCTAATTTTAATACTGATGTGTCTCAGGGAATGGGAAAGCCTGAGGAGGGTAGAGAGACAGGGGAATGGCTGGTTGGTGGAGCAGTCAGAACACACACAACATTTATGGATTAAGTTCGCTGTCTTACATGGGTGCCATCATGGCACCTCAAAACAATTACAATAGTTACATGAAAGATCCCTGATCATAATCACCATAACAAATATAATAGTGAAAAACCTTGAAATATTGCAAGAATTACCAAAATGTGACACAGAGACACAGAGTAAGCAAATGCTATTGGAAAAGGGTCACTAATAGACTTGCTCGACACAAACTCACAATTTGTAAATAACACAGTATCTGTGAATCACAGTAAATCAAAGTGCAATAAAATGAGGTATGCCTGTATTGCGGGTCTTCTGCTAATGAACTGCATCTAGAACTACAACTAATTTGCTGTCTCCTTTAATACGATATGCATATACTTTAATGAAATTTCTAGAAAATTATGTGCTCCAAGACTATAAACCGCAGAAAATTCATCGTTACACCATTAAATCTCAGTGGAAGACAGAACAATTTAAATGTAAACAAATATACCTCTAGTTTACTACCAAAAGTTATCTAAAACCAAGATTCAGTATCTTATTTTAATTCTTGAAAATTGTATTTTGAAAGACTTTACATTTTCCCTGTTCTTGCCACCATTTTTATCAACTGGAATAGAATTGATGATGGGATTATTTATGCCATTTCGTATACATTAAAAATTCAAGAGCTTCCCTGGTGGCGCAGTGGTTGAGAGTCCGCCTGCCGATGCAGGGGACACGGATTCGTGCCCCGGTCCGGGAAGATCCCACATGCTGCGGAGCGGCTAGGCCCATGAGCCATGGCCGCTGAACCTGCGCATCCGGAGCCTGTGCTCCGCAACGGGAGAGGCCACAACAGTGAGAGGCCCGCATACTGCAAAAAAAAAAAAAAACAACATTCAAGCCTGTTGCAAGTATGTACTTGTTAAAAACAAAAACAAAACCCTCAAAGCTGAAAAGATATTGTAAAATTTTTCATCTGAAAGTTTGTTTGGTAAAAGAAGATATCTAAATGAGAAAGTTTTCTATTATGAAAATAAATATCAATTAATAAACAAATTTTTATAATTGATCTACTCTATATTTACTCTAATTAAAGATTAAATTAAAGCTCAAAAATTTTTATGTTTTTAGCAAAGTAGAAAATAGCGACATCTTGCTGTTTGCTTTGGCTTTCTTTCTGTTACTAACTCTCATGTTGATAGTTGCATAGCATGGTATGTTAATTAATTCCCAAGGCTACAAAATAAATTATTCTTAGAAAATATGATCTACCCATTTATCTTTTGACAACATGTCAATGGAATATTCCTTAGGAAATACAGCAATTAAAGGAATTAACAATTAAAAGGTATCCATATTTCATGGTTAAAACAAAAGCATATAATTTGTATCAAAGTACTTTGAAAAATACGGAGTGCTGTGCAAATGTAAAATAATAATAACTTTTGTATTTTTAATCTTAATTTTCCTAGTGTCTTTTCTCCTGTTTAGTAGGGCTTCTTTGTGCCTTGCATTTGATCTCTAATTCCATTTCTTTTTCTCTTGGCCAACCCTACCAGGCAGAGAATAAGAAAGGGATAAGGAACTAAAAAAGCACTGTGCTAGGCCCTTTAGATAATGATCTCATTTAATCTTAGAGCATGGAAAACTCTCATTATTAGATAAGTCAGGTGTCTGTGACTCTTCTGGCCATAGGTGAAATAGGTCTTGGTTATTGTTTTGTTAGTGTCAGCTTTTGTCTTGATGTTATTATTCCTGTTAGTTTCCTTACTGCTACTTCAATGATCCTGAGTCCTTGAAACAAACAAAGAAAAAAAACACAGGCCATCATAAAATGATTGAACTTGAAAGGATCATTAAGGATCCTCAAGCCCAATCAATTCCCTTCATTGTAGAGATAAAGAAACTAGGAGCAACATGACAAGGACTAAATGCCACAAGCAACAATCACCTTTCCCCTGTTCAGTTCAAAACTGCTTCACCATTTATCATCTCTAAGAGTTAGGACAAAAGTATGACCAAGGTGCTGTGATAGCATGAGGAGGGATACTTAGCTGATATATGTGTGTGTGTGTGTGTGTGTGTGTGTGTGTGTGTGTGTGTGTGTGTGTGTGTGTGTGTGTGTGTGTGTGTGTGTGTGTGTGTGTGTGTGTGTGTGTGTGTGTGTGTGTATGAGAAAGAGAGAGAGAGAAAGAGAGAGAAATGCAGAGAAACAGAAAGAGTTCTCAGGAGATGGGTGAAAAAAGTTTTCCTGCAGTGATTGACACCTTAGGATCAATAAGAAGTAATCCAGGTCAAGATGAAGAGGAAAGGGCATTAAATTCAGAGGAAATAGCATACTAAAAAATATGAAAGGTTGAGAGAACATGGGTGTGTGAAACTGAATGAGGGAATTAAAATGGCATATAAAATGGCCAATGGAAAATATCATTAATATTATGAAGACTCAAGAGGTAAATTCTTCTCAGAGATCTGTATTTGTTTTGATGATCTTGTACTTTAATTATCTTATGGGATTCACATACCCCTCCTCCCTATGTTTTTCTTTTTACCATGGCTACCAGGAAGCTTGGTGCTTAGTTTTGTATTTTTTAAAAAATAAATTTATTTATTTTTGCCTGCATTGGGTCTTTGTTGCTGTGCGTGGACTTTTCTCTAGATGCGCCAAGTGGGGGCTACTCTTCGTTGTGGTTCGCGGGCTTCTCATTGTGGTGGCTTCTCTTGTTGCAGAGCACGGGCTCTAGGTACGCAGGCTTCAGTAGTTGTGGTGCACAGGCTCAGTAGTTGTGGCTCTCTGGCTCTAGAGCACAGGCTTAGTAGTTGTGGTGCACGGGCTTAGTTGCTTCGTGGCATGTGGGGTCTTCCAGACCAGGGATTGAACCCGTGTCCCCTGCACTGGCAGGCGGATTCTTAACCACTGTGCCACCAGGGAAGCCCTTAGTTTTGTATTTAATTGTGGTAGCCTCTTTTGAGACTTGTTTTTCTGATATAATTATATTATCCTTTTTTTTAATTTCCTTCTTATTTATTAAGTTGTCTTTAAAAAATTATTTTTGCTTACTTATTGACGGTCTGAAAGAGTTCCTGATATGGAAGAGAGGGGAACTCCAGAACAAATTGTGTCCACTTCTCTACTTCTGGCCAGGACTGTCCCTGTATTGACCAATGACTTTTTCATGGCTGTAGAGAATAATTTTTGGTGTTAATAGACCTGTGATTCAGTGGCATAATGATTTAATTAAAATGTTGAAGCTTAGATGTGACAAGCCAAAATGGAGACCAGTTAATTAAGCATAGAATGACCTTTTACAATAATCAAAGAATTTCCTTTATTTCTTCCAGGGATTCAAAGTTTAAATGGACTTTTTATATTCCACATAAAATATACAGGCTTAAGTTTCCAGGAAGGTATTTTTTGGAATTCTAATCTTTTTTCTTGATTGATTCTAAAATTGGGATAATGTACCACCCCTAAATTCCTGAAAGTAAAAATTTTTTTCAGATCTGTAGTCACACAGTCTGTTAAATTAAACAAACATTTTTTCCCTGTAAGCCATACTCAAATTTTTTTTGAAAGAAAGCAGTTTTTTTGAAATAGCAGTTTGGGGCTTCCCTGGTGGCACAGTGGTTGAGAGTCCGCCTGCCGATGCAGGGGACACGGGTTCGTGCCCCAGTCTGGGAAGATCCCACATGCCGCGGAGCGGCTGGGCCCGTGAGCCATGGCTACTGAGCCTGCGCGTCCGGAGCCTGTGCTCCGCAACGGGAGAGGCCACAGCAGTGAGAGGGCCGCGTACCGCAAAAAAAAAAAAAAAGAAAAATAGCAGTTTGATAATAGTGAATGCTATAATTTGGGGGATCTTGTAATTTTCCAATAGGGAACACTTGAGTACAGCATTAAAGTGATTTTCAGCAATGTGCCTTGATTTGGCTATGGTATTATTATTTAGTATTACATTATTTTCTGTTTACTATTGTACATAATCAAGACCATGAACTTATATAGGCTTGAATGCCACAGTTGCCCATATACCATGACTGTGTCAGTGGGATGAGAATGAAGCATGCCTGTGTGTTCATACTGGATATTTTCATGACTGATCGCAAAGCATGCAGTTAGATTGACTGTAGCAAGTCACTCCAATATGTTGTACAACAGTAATTTTGTATATTTGGATTTAACCCATATGGGAAAAAATATCACCAAGTAAAGCTTTGTCTAAAAATATGATTTTTATAGGTTATTTTTTTAACTATCATTTCTCACTTTTGTCCTTGTTTCGCATCGCTTGAGCTGTAAGTCGAAGGGCTCAGAATAATCACTGAATTCATACCATATGACCCTGCTGCATGTGAGAACAGATACTAGTCTATATAAGGAATAAATGTGTGTTTAAAGGGTTTCATGTAAAGATTTTAAATCCAGTTTTTCCATTGCTTCCTTTAACAGACAGATGTGTCTACAGAAAATATGTTGGCCCCAAGAAATAGTAAAATCACTCTTAGGAAAGCAGCAAATCCTTTAAAGTAACCATTTTAAAGGAAAATTGTGAATATATCCCTGAGAAAATAAAATAAACATTCCATACTGCCATTAGAGAATTACTTTACAGGCAGAAGTTTTCAAAGACTGCCCATAAACATCTAAACCTTTATAGTGTGTATCCTTGTATTAACTCACAACTTCCTCTCCACTATTCTCCCCCATGAAATCTCTGCTCAAGTCTTACGTTTTTCTTGCCATTCTCTGAAGATACCATGAGCTCTTGCCTCAGGACCTTTGCATTCAAACTTTCCTCCCTCTATGCTTAGCAAGTTTCTACTGACTGTCCCCCCCCACACACTATTTTGTTTACATTCAGTCTGATTTCACAGGAAGTTCTGACACACAAATTATACCATAGAATTAATCTTACACGGAGCTGAGCAGACTGCCTTCTGATACCCACATGTCAGTCAGTTATTACCTGTGGGAAACCCTGGAAGGGATGGTGGAAGGCAGTTTGTGAAGGGTGGGGAGCAAAACCTTGCAGGCCTGGCGGTTTCTGTCAGCTTAGGGCAATTCTCTGGAGAATAGGGTAGCTGTATTGGCACCTTATAAGGTGGATCTTGTTGAGGCACCAACTGCATCCACTGTAAAAGTGGTTCATAAATATGTTGTGTCTAACAGGATCAGCATGGTAGCATACAGCAACAACGACAGCAATGTACATTCTACAATGGCATTATGGGTTATTAGATTTTATTCATTTCTGTGTATCAGAAGCTGAATGAATTAGCAAACTGATTAAAGAAGAAACTTGTAGATTAGGAATCAATAAAAGTCTTAATAATCTGTGAGATAATGAGCTAATTTTAGCACCCAACAACTTGCATTCAACCAGAATTTATTGAGCTCTTACTATGTGCCAGTTCCCATACTAGGCACTGGTGATATAAAGGTAACTCAAACAGATGTTCCACCCTCCCCACAACAAGGAGCCTAAAATATAGTGGATTAATTAAATATTATACATCTAAAACGCACACACACACAGATCTTGCATGACAGTTGAATATTTTGTCAGATTAAAATAGACTCCCATGCTATATGTTTTCAGCATTATATGATAAGAAAATTCTCTTTTAATTTTCAACTCCTGCACTGAAGATTTTTTTGTGTGTTTGGGTTTAATGGATAGGACAATGACATAATGGAAAAAAATATACATGTTGTGATTAAACAGATATATTTAAATTCCAGAGCAGGACTCATTCTGAAATTTAAACCTTGGCAAGTTACAGAATAAATTTGAGCCTTGTTTCTTTATCTCTAAAGAAAATGGCAATGAAATACTTACTGTGCAGGGTTAATGTGTGGTCTTCAAACAATGTCAGTTCTTTCCTCTTTCCAGAAACTATATGTTGAACATGGGTTTTGAAAGAGAGGAAGATAAAATAGACTGCTTCCAATTACTTTAGGACTATCTGACAATGAAAAACTCTGAAACTGCACAATTTCTATCCTGAACGTTAGTATTGCTACAAATTTTTGGCATGTGCAGAAGTTTTGGAAAGCAAGCCTTGTTCTTGGTAAACTGAAAAATATTAATCAATTTTTATTTCTCCTATTCCAAAGAGCTATCTGAGGGAAAAGGAGCTCTTTGGTACGGATTTTCTTTTTTCTGTAACTGAATTTTTCTATGATCTTTCCACAATCATCATGAAGAGAAAAAAATTGGTTCACCTGACTAAGGCTCACATAGAAAAGAACTAATCTTCAGCTGCTTAGTAAATTCCTACAAGTTAGAAGATTTATGTAAAAGGCAATAGGACAAAAATGCAAAGTTTTATGAGCCCTATAGTTGGGTGAAGACTAGGCAAAAATGTGAAGAAGACAGTGTTTGTCTTTGGTGTTCCTGATCTCTCCTTTCACTCCTCCATCTTGGGTATACAGGGCTCTCCAGTGCTTTCCCCTTTCTCCTTTATTGGAGGTTCTGTTAAATTAACTCTAATTTGTAAGTGTATTACCTCCCTCAAGGGTATTTTCTGGTCAATAAGGAGGCAGGACAAAGTCAGAGGAATATATGTATAGTCAATTTGAGAATTATATGATTCTGTAAGGAGTATAAGGAATATGTTTAATGAACTCACGGATTTTTACACCTAAGTAAGACAGTTTGATATGGTAAAATGAACACTGGACAAGCATAGCGGGCATAGGAGGTTTTTTCATCCATTCTCCCTTTTTGAGCAATAGCATAATAGTATTACAATTTCCTTCTGTGGAATTACCTCTCCCCTATTAAGTGAAAACTTTCTGAGACCATAAATCAAGGTACGTGCCTCACTGACTAAGAGGTGGGTGGATGACCCAAGAGTCAATCTGACTTTTCCTTCCTGGTCCTTGGACTTGTTAATGGAATGATCCAGGAATAAAGACAACAGTTGGTTCCTCATGTTCTATGATTGCTCTCTGTCAAAACATTGAACAGTTCCTGTTCCTGAGCCCACTGTAGCTACCTGGTTTTGTACTTTCTGATCTTGGCACTTGAGGCTTTGCTTTACTTCTGTGAGAATTGCATTATCTTCTAGCACATTCCTTCTTTCTTAGGATAGCCAGGGGGGTTTCTGCTGCTTACAACCAAAGACTGACATCCGACTCAAGGTATCAGGAGACGTGATGGCTCTGCGTGAAATACTTGGCATATCTGGTTTTATTTTTCTCATGTGTGAAAAGGAAGTGGTCGAACTACATGGTTTCTAATTTCTTCTCTAATTATAAAAAGAAATAAATGTATAAGGTTGCCCTCCTTAGAAGTCTTTAATAATTCTGAACATATGCCTATTCCTAGATGAATAGATTCAGGGATAATGCACTTTCCCATTAACTGCAACTTCTTATTTGGTCTCTTAGCATGCCTTCAGCCTCTAGGCCCTGGAGTCCATTTAAGGTCATTTAAGCAGAGGCCACATCTGCGGTATCTGAATTATCTGGCTAAGCATCCTGAACTCATTGGATATTTGCCAACCATATGCTAGATCAGGGCCGGTCAGAATGGCCTCATTTTGAAGGACTATTTAAATGGCAAGAGAAATTACATCCTAGGGAAAGGAGAACATGGGTAAAGAGCCCAAGGAATTGGCACAGCTGGGTATCATTAGCAATAATCAAACCTTATCCAAGATAAAAAGCAACAGGAAGTGAGATGGGGGCAATGTGTATATGTATGTGTATGAATATGTATGTATTTATGTACTCGTATGTGTATATATATATGTGTGTGTAAGAAATTAAATGTGTAAACACTTTTTAAAAATCTTGTTTCTTCTGCCTGCTTTGCCCCCTCATTCCTCACTTGAATCTTTCTACTGTGTTCCAATGAGAGTGTTTGATGTACTGAAATCATCTTAGAATTTCAGTCTTTGAGGCAGTGACTTTAATGCTACAGACTCAGAGGAAGATTAAATAATTACATCATTAACAAGAAAAAAAAGTGCAAATGTTAAACAACTGCCGGAGAATCTAACCAATGTGAAAAACAGATCCATAAAAGATCCATATCCTTTTCTTCTCCAGTTATTATATATCTTATAATGATTAATTTTCTGATTATATAACATTTACTTTAGAAAACAATAACTTGGAAAATAAGTGAAGTATATATAAAGGAGCAAATAAATATTATCTATACTTTTACCATCCAGATATATCCACTATTAGTATCTTGATGTATTTTCTTTTATTTGCAGAAAATGTTTTTTAATGAAATAATACAAATTTGGGCTTTACTGAGCCTAGTTTGGGAATTCTTCTCATTCTAAACATGCATTTAGTTACCAATTAGTTAGACAAGAGTTCCCTTAGCAGCCCTTAATTTAGCTTTAAAAATATTCTTCAAAAATAATTATCCAGCAGATTTTATTTTTGAAGCTTAAATTCGGTGGTTTACATTTGCCTCTCCCCCATCCCAATCCCTTTCACTCACTCCATTGTACCAATCTTTGCTCACCTTCAAGTGTAAGCCAAAAGTCCCCACCCCCAACCACACAAATCCACAGGACATGTCAAATTAGGAAGAGATAGTCAATGATAATAATTGAACACATGTGGTAGATACCTTACCAATGACTTTTTGTGTTTTATCTCATTTAATCCTCACAAAGCCTTATGATAAAGATACTATTAATGTGCTCATTTTACTGATGAGGAAACTAAATTTCAGGGAAAGTAAATGACTTGCTTAAGATGGTCATAAACTAGTTAGTGGCAAAGCTGACATTTACTCTCAGGTCAACCTGATCTCAAAGCCACTATGCTACTGTAGCATGTAAGGGCAAAGAAAAGCCATGCCTAGACAAAATTGTGAAGGCAAAAGTCTGTGTTTAGTGCTCTTAATTCCCATCCAGTAGGAGCCCTTTTTAAAAAATAGTCTTTGATGGGAAGAAGGGTATTCATTAAGGGCTTTCTGTATTAAGGTAGGTGAGATACTTTGAACATTATGATGTTCGTAGGGAGCATTGACCTCTAGAACATTAGATCTGGCATCTAGAGTTCTACTAAGTTATCTAGCTATACTAAGTATGATCTCATTCCTTCAATTTACAGATAAAAAATGGAAGCCTAGAGAGGTGAGATTATAATTTCTTGGCAATAATAGAGTATGGCCTAGAATCTGTATCTCTTGATTCTCTCAATCTAGAACTTTCTGGTCACACCGAGGCTTCTTTGTTTCATAAGGTAGATGAATCTGATGAAACAAAATGATTTTGAATGGACTTTGAAGAGTATTGTTTTTCCACCTGCTAGATGATTTTCTCTAGGTTCCAGTTTTTTAGGCCAAGGCACACAGTGGCTAATATTTACTTTCAAGGCTTTGTGTCTTTCTGATTTTATCAACAGAATCACTTGAGATTCAACCAGTTCATATTCCTAAGTTTTAAAATGCCCATGTGAAACATTTTCTGTACCATCTGTCCTATGTGTTGTTTCAATTTATATGGAACCACATAAGGCAGAAGTTATGTCTGAAATGGTTTCATGTTATAATGTGTGTTCTTTTTCTCTTTTTGGCTCTTTGTTATAATTTTTTTATAGAAAAACATATCAAACACAAAAACTAACCAAATGAAACAAAAGTATAAAACACAGTCCCTTTGTGTAGTTTAACAGAAAAAGTAGTTTAGAAAATAAAAGGATAAATTGATGCATGTAGATCTATTTCTGTTTGAATTCTTATGATTGGTCTCAAGTCTACTTGCCTTGGAAGAGTTCATTCTGAATTTTTCCATCATGAAATTCAGTGCTTCTCTTCAATCCAGAACTCAAGGCCATTACTGAAGCCACTTTACCTTTAGTCTGGAAGGTACTTTCTTTCCCATTGGTTTTGACCTTAAGCTTGATCTTGACCCTCTGAGTTTGACTATTTAAAATAATTAGGTTGCAGAAATAACAAGAACATTTCTCATTAGATAGAAATGATGAGAACAGAATGTCTATTTAGTTTTCTTCCGATAAAGTGAGCTGAAATTCCCAGAAGACTGAATAAGAATAGATAGTAAGGGCAGATGTTTTCAGATTTGTAGACTTATGAAATAATTCTGTGAAATGTCATTTGAATAAGTATATGCTTTACAAAACTAAGCTCTGTCAGCACCACACCCAGGACATTTACTATAATACTCATTTCAAATAAGCATGTATGAATTTTCTTTTTTTTTTAATTAATTAATTTATTTTTGGCTGTATTGGGTCTATCTTGTCTGTCTTGACCATGGGACTGGAAGCTTCAGAAAGCAGGATAATGTATATCTCATTCACCACTGTGTATCCAGGATCAAGCCCAGTGATTGGCATATAGTAGACATTTAGAAAATATTTGATAATAAATGAATCTAAGCCCCACATAGGACAGCGTTACCCAGCATCATAGAATAGGGCTTATCATAAAAAAAGGGGAAACCTGTATTTTTTCCTTCAGGCTTTACCACTGTCAGGGAATTGAGAAAAGGATTTCTGGATGCATAAATTTTCTTTTAGTCATGTGCCGAAGGATACAGGATATAGGATATTTTTGAATACTGTATAATTGTGAATATTAAAATGTACAAACTCATACAACTCAATAACAAAAAACCAAACAATTCAATAAAAAAATGGGTAGAAGAACTAAACAGACATTTTCCCAAAGACATCCAAATGGCCAACAGGTACCTGAAAAGATGCTCAATATCATTAATCATCAGGGAAATGCAAATCAAAGCCACAGTGAGATATTACCTCACACCTGTTAAATGGTTATCATTAAGAAGACAATTGATAACAAGTGTTGGCAAGGATGTGGAGAAAAGAGAAACCTTGTACACTGTTAGTGGGAATATAAATTGGTTCAGCCACTATGGAAAACAATATGGAAATTCCTCAAAATATTAAAAATAAATCTACCATATGACCCATCAATGCTACTTCTGGGTGTATACCTAAAGGAAATGAAAACAGGATATTGAGAGATATATGCACTCCCATGTTTATTGCAGCATTATTCACAATAGCCAAGATATGGAAACAACCTACGGCCCACCAACAGATGAATTGTTAAGAAGTTGTGGTATAATACACACAAATGGAATATTATTAAGTCATGACAAAGAAGGACATCTTGTCATTTGTGATAACCTGGATGAATCTTGAGGACATTATGCTAAGTGAGGTAAGTCAGACAGAGAAAGATAAGTACTATATGATCACTCATATGTGGAATCTAAAAAAGCCAAATTCGTAGAAACAGAGTAAAATGGTGGTTACCAGGGGATGGGGGCAGGGGAGGAATGGGCTAGAACATATGTTGTTTAAGGGTACAACCTTGCAACAAGTAGTAAATAAGCCTTAGAGATAAGAACTTAGTTATTCTAACCACTCAAATGATGAGAAATAATAATTAGGTAAAGTGATAGAGGTGCTAATTATTGATAAAATGACAATCATACTACAATATATAAAGGTATCAAAATCAGTATGTTGTATCCCTTACATTTACACAGTGTTATATGCCAAATATATTTCTATTTATTTATTTTTTAAAATATTATTTATTATTTTTGGCTGTGTTGGGTCTTCGTTGCTGTGCATGGGCTTTCTCTAGTTGCGAGCGGGGGCTACTCTTTGTTGTGGGCAGGCTTCTCGTTGGCAGTGGCTTCTCTTGTTGTGGAGCACAGGCTCTAGGCACGCAGGCTTCAGTAGCGGCACTTGGGCTCAGTAATTGTGGTGTGCGGTCTCTAGAGTGCAGGCTCAGTAGTTGTGGCACATGGGCTTAGTTGCTCCATGGCATGTGGGATCTTCCAGCACCAGCGCTCGAACCTGTGTCCCCTGCATTGGCAGGAAGATTCTTAACCACTGAGCCACCAGGGAAGTCCCATATACTTCTATTTAAAATGTACAAATATTCATTTTGTATTACATACCTAAATATAAATGAAACTAAATTTGTTTAACTTATGAGAATTCCAAAATGTAAGAGATTTATAAAGGTAGCCAATCCTTGACCGTATAAAATGCTTTTCTTCCCAAAGTAATGATAGATTAGATTTCTAGATGTATAAATTATAGGCATCCATCACCTATAGGTAGGGAATATCTGGGGTGAAGGAGATAGACAAAGAAGACCTCTATGAAGAGATGACATTTAAATGGAATGCGTGATAAAGTGGGGTAGAGGTGAGGTGTTGCTTTTGGTTGCTACCATCTATTTGAGCTATAGGTCTGAGCTAAATTTTTAAATATATTGTGTAGCATCTCTGTAATACAATGTCCACATTACAGATGAGCAAACCTAGGCCTTAGTTACCAAGGTCACAAAGCTAGTAATAAGGGGAAGGGGGGAGGGGGACATAATCCTGGGTCTGACTCCAGAGTTCATAGCCTTTGAAACTCTAATTCCATTTCCAGAAAAACTATCATAAAGGAATAACTAGAGATTCAAATACAAATTTAGGTAAAAGGATGATTCTCTCAACTCATTGTTTTTCAAATTCCCACTAGTCTTTGATTTGGGGGATGAGGAGGGATTTCAGATGGAGTTATAGTTTCATTTAATCACAGTCCTTATCTTCCAAACAGATAACCCCAGAGATTTATGGCCTTTTGGTCATCACCAGCTTATATCTTAACCCAGCAATCTTATTTTAATATTTCTTTGTTAAATTTCCTGTAAATACTCCAGCTTCTTAAATTCTTTTTGAATTTATCGTAACATCTTACTGGCTCTCTCATTAGGGTTAATGAGTTAAAGAAAATCTTTTACATGTGTTAATTTTACATTTGCTTGAGAGTCATGATTTTATTTTTTGAAAATTATACTTTAACATGGAGGATAAAGAGTCTATCTTCATTACTCAGTTTTATTGTGTTTTATTGATGCTCGGTAAAGTGGGATTATTTGTAATTTGCTATGAGTACTTATTCCTATTACTTGATTCATAATTCACTGTGTACATTTATGTCTGTTAAACCTCCATACAGGAGGTTTTATTCTTTTAAATTAGTGCTTTTACAAGGAAATTCTCAAAGATTTTCAATTAGGTGAAATATCCAAATTTGATGGACCCAATTAACATTGGCAGTCAGAACCCTAATGCCCAGAATAAACAAAGTAAGCAGGGGCCAATTTGGTGCTATAGCTAAAATTAAGTTGACATCATCATAGATCCTTCTGTACCTGATTTCCTCCTTTGCCTCATTCTCCTTTTATCCTGCGGTATATACTTTGCAAGGTATGTTGAGACAGGTATTTTAAAGAGCAATCAAGTTGGCCAGTACTTCATATCTGTTCGCATGCTTTTTTTATTTGCCATTCAGTAAAGTGAATGGATACCCAATTGCTAACAGCATTATTTATGCTTGGGTTCTATGCCTACAGTGTTCCACTGGTTTAAAAGAATGTAGATTCCAGTTTGACAAGCAGTGTTTATTAATGGATTTTTCCATTTCTTTCAGTGGAAGTTAATGACAGATAGTTAAGATTGCTTTGAATTTTGAGGAAACTCTTTGATACGAATACAGTGGACTGAAAACAAAGCATTCACTTACTGATCACATCTCATTTGTCTACATTCCATTAATTCTATGTAGTGCCATGCTCATTGACTTAAGGTGTTTTGTGTTTGTTATGCTAATGTGCTGTGGAAATAACACCTTTAAAATTTTCCAGCTCAAAGTATCCTACATAACAGTTGAAAGTGATAACTTGAGCTTTGAGGGAGGGGGGTACTGTATCAACACCAACAGTACTTTTCAGTTTTGTAAAAACAACAAAGTAGTTGAAATGTAAATGTCCAACTTTGCCTGATCGTTGTGTCAGGCGATTTCCATTACTGATAGCTGTTATGTATAAACCATTTAGTCATCTCTCCACAATTAGGGACCAGGGAATTGCCACATTACTGAAAAAGAAACTAGAAGCTTCCTTTGTGTTTTATGTTTACTTGCTGTAGACAAGTTAAACCATTGTTTGGTCCGGGATGTTGAAGTTTCAAATAAGTCTCAAGACTTCTCATTGTGTCCTGAAACTTTAAACTTTTCTAAAGCAATTATCTTGCTTTGACACTAACTGATGAAGTGATGTTTGGCAAGTCAGTTAACCTCTACCTTCTAGGTTTCCTTATCTTGAAGGGGTGGCTATTGAAGTAGGTGACTGGGAAGATTTCTTTTTAGTAAGCATTTCTGAGTCTTTAATTTGGGCCTTTGTCTAATGATATCCAGAGATTTACAGGCTATAACTAATTTGTGAATTTTCTTTTAAAATAATGACACTCTACATTAGTGTTTACAGTTTACATATTACTCCCAGAAACAGGTTTGTCCCTTCATAACTAACAGCTTGTGGTGCATAGTAAGTGCTCAGTATACATGTTTGTTGTGAATTAATTAATTCATTCTACTACAAATGTTTAAACCTTCCTAGTTCAGGTTTGTGTTTCTCCAAGTATTAGAATAATAATAGATGAGAAAAACATTTGGTCTTTCCTCATTTTTTTTTAACGGAAATGAGTTAATCGTGTCCATTATAATAGAAGGTAAATCTTTACTTAAGTGATTTGCAATAGGTAAAATGTGGAAAGAGCACTGGATTTGGGGGTAGAGGAACTTGTTTCTAGTCTGGTTCTGCAACTCAGTTGGACAAGTCATATCTCTTACCTGTAAAGTGGGAATAATATCTCACAGAGTTGTGACGTATAGCACTTCATCATCTGTGAAGTGCTTTACAAATGTGAGATAGTCTCATTCTTTGATTAACTTATACAACTCTACATGCTAGATTTAGATCTCTTAATTCTTTTTCCCCAGGATTGAAATGGAAAACTGGAAAAGTTGATGAATTTATGCTCACAAAACCAGGTCGAAAAGCCAGGGCAGCTATGACAAGGTTGAAGTTCATCCATCAGAAGTGAATGAAACAGAGGGGTCAACCTCCCTAATCATTTTGATCACCAGGATAATGATGACTGACCAATTAGACTAGTCATTGATATCCAGCATAAAGATGGCCATAACAGATGTGATCATCCCCACTACAGATAATTTAATGGAAAACAACAACCATTAATAACACGACTGGAAGTAAGGAAACGTGGATTTAGACTCCTGCCAGTGACAAGGAATGTGATCTAAAGTTAATCACTCAATCTTTCTGAGCCCTAGTTGCCACTTCTGTGAAATTGTGGTTGGGAGTAAATGACTTTCATGTTTCTTATTTGGCATCATTGCTGATTCCTCTTCCAGCCATGCCTTCAAGTGATGGAGCTGAGGTAGGTATTTTCTTTTTGTTACATTTCTATGTCTTCTCAAATTTATCTGGAATGGCATTTTAAACTATTCTTTATTTTGTGCCTACCAATCATTGTATTTTAGGTTAGTCAAAACATCAGTCTTGGCTTTTATGATTTGTAGTTTGGAGAAGATGTTTCCAAAGGAAACTTAAAGAGACTAATAATTAAATTTATCTGTTCACAATTCAGAGAATAAATTAGGCAGGCTCTTTTAACAGCAAAAATGATTTTCTCAACATAGTCCAAATTAATAAAACAAAATGATTGTAATGTAAAATTATGTATACTTAAATCATAAAATAGGACTTCTGATTTTATTAAATCAGATCAAATAAGGTTTTTCTTCCATAGCACATTATCACTCAAGCTTAAAAATATTTTGAAGGTAAGTAAAACGATGTTCTAAGCTCACTTTTACAGAGAGAAATTCTTCTCAGGAGAACTAAACAAGTATATTTACATTTTGGCATCAAGACTGGTAAGGCTGGTAAACTGTCTTCCAAGGAAACTAGAGAAAGTGGTCTCCCTTGAGACATGTAAATGTGAATCAACCTGGTGAAGCAATTCATGAATCAACCTTAAATAACTAAAATGAATCAAGACCTCTTTATAATATCACCTTGTCACCATTTATTCATTTACCTGTCAACCTTATTTGGATGTTATAAAGGCCAACTAACTAAGAAGTGAAAACTCAGAGAAATGCCTGAGGACTGTAGAATTTTCTTGAGGTAGGATCAAGCAGGATGGGGGCTCAGCACTGGGTCTCTGCAGCTGGCAACACTTTGCTGCTTTGTTAGTGTCTGCTATATTGGGTACATTGTTACTGGTACAAAATCAGGGTTCTGTGCAGCGAAGAGGAGGAAATGGCTGTTGGTTAGGGAACAAACACTGTCTTCCACAGGTACTATCCAGCACACTCATATCTGATTGATTTCCTCTGAGTAAGTATCTGTTCAATCATTATTTCCAACTTTTACTCCCTTTCTTTTAAGCTATGGAGCTGCTAGAAAAGAAAAAATAATTCCGTGCAAAATAGAAAAACAAAAAAAGCAACTTCTTTCACTTGAATTACTGAGTTAACCGCCATGGAGTCACAGAACTCTGAAGAGCAGTTTGTAATCCACTCAAGTTTGCCAGTTTTTAAAAATTGTGACATCCGAAAATAAGGACATAATTTGGGGCTAGTTCGGCAGGCACAAAAATGATCTGTCAACTCACTTGTTTATATCTGGTAGATGTTCTTTAACCCATTGCCTGTTTACCTATATACCAGATTAACCAAAATTTACCATTCTGTCAGTAAAACTTGCCCATTGAGGCCCACAGTGCTGAAGACTGAAGGCTAGGGAGGCTATTCTCTAGTATACTCTGCATGTCCCTCTCTCAGTTGAGTAGTACACTTACCAAGACTTGGTTGTGCTTTTCTAAGCTGTTCATAATAGTTGGACTTGTTACTGCAGTAATGTAATTTGAATATTATATAACCAAAGAAATGTGAATGCAAAAATAAAAATGCTATCTTGTGAGAACTGTGTTGACAAAAATTAACTCAAAATGGATCATTTGACCTAAAGCTAAAACTATAAAACATCTAGAAGAAAACATAGGAGACAATCTTTGAAACCTTGGCTTAAGCTAAAGTTTCTTAGATGGAACACAAAAAGCACAAACTATAAAAGAAAAAAAAACAATACATTGAACTTCATTGAAATGAAAACATTTTGATCTTTGAAAGAAGATGAAAAGAAAAGCTTGAACTGGGAGAAAATATTTGCAACACATATACTTGGTAAAAGACATATCCACAATAGTAAAGAATAAGAACTCTTACAATTCAATAAGATTATTCAATATTTATTATATGTAAAAAAATAATAAACAGCCCAATTTAAAAATGATCGAAAGGATTGAACAAATAAGTAATGGATGGTGGATGTTAAGAGCCAGGTTTCTCTCTGTTGAAGAGGGAAGTTACAGATGAGCAAGAAGAGAAGTCTAGAATGAACTAGCCTTCTGTGATACTGGATTAGAGTCTGAGACATCTTATGCATCCACTTAATACATACACAAATGGATAGATACAGAAACAATTATAGATCTGTTTGTGGTTAGTACACACAACCTAGTTCTGTCTAAGATGGCATAGGGGACTTCAAGTACAGCTGGGCCTCATGGGAACAGGAAAGCAGCCTCTATAATCCGGCCTCCTGAGAACTCATCAGGTAGCTTCTCTCTCTCCTCTGATGCTCTCTGTGGTCACATGGTGTCTTGGTTATCTCACCTAATGCTGCTACATTCTCCAGTTTTTCTTACAACTGGCTTTTCTGCTTATGAAACTGCATGCACATGGTTGCAAATGGCCACCACTTTAAAAGTCCACATTAACTAATCACTCAGTGCCCACCACCATCTAACTGACTTAATCTCTATGTCTCTTAGATTTAGTTCTTTGGAGAGGATATCATTGAGCCAGCTTGGATCACCTGTGTCTGGGGAGCAAGGTTACTTGTGTAAACATGGCTGCTGGGCAAGCAGCTTCATAGGTGTGCGACCTGTGCAGTCACACGGGGTCCTGGGCTCAGAAGGGCTCTCCACACTCACTTTAATGTTCCACTGTCACTGTCAGGAAATTCTTAATTTTCAAATGAGGGCCCCATAAATGATGTAGCCAGTTCTGTCGCTGGGCTCAGCTGTGGGGCAAGATTAGGTGGTGTGAGTAGATTCTCTTATAAGGAGATACTGGTGATAGGAAAATTTGGTGTATTTAGAGTCTTGATTTTCAAAACTAGGCTTCTCCCTTCTTTGAACTCACATCACTGCTTAGTGCCTCATTCATCTTAACAGAAAATATTGGCTCCTAATAGGTACTATTCTGTGCTAGGCACTGAAAACACTCAGTGAACAAGACAGATTTGGTTCTTTGTCGTGGAACATAGTGTCAAGCCAAGTTTACCCCAGTCCTAGAGTTACTGCCTTGTTCAATTTTTTCTTAAGGAACTGCCATTTTGTCGTGACCCTTCTATCCTGAAGCTTCCTGTCTGCTCTAGTCATAACTCGGGCAAGTGTAACTGAAAGGCATGCCTGGGACCTTAGTGGCAGAGACTGGTAGGGAAAAGAAGCCAGTAATAAGATTTGTAGATTTGCCAAGCTGAAGATTCCTTTATTGCCCCCCTTCAAGCACACTCAGTCCCAACAAACTGATAGTTGGCAGCCTACTATGGCAAGTCCAAAGGACATAGTAAGCTTACTTCCAGCTGTCATTAATATCCAAGTTAGTCTTATCTGATAGGAAGTGGGAGTGCAAGGCATCAGGGAGTAGTAAAACTCAGATGGGTAGCAACATTGTGGGTTTAAGTCCTGGATTTATTTTGTAGCAAGATCCTTAGCTAGCAGCTGGGACTATAAGGAAACGAGGCCTTCCTACTGGAAAGTGCTGGAAGAAGTAGGGAGGAGGTATGACAGTCAAGTATATAGATGCTCAGATATTAATAAAGATCAAATAAGGAAGCCAATGCAGAATACATCTTAGAAGGCCTTAAGAGAAGGCTGAGATCCCTGGACTTCCCTCAAATCATGGTCAACACAACACCATGACTATTTTTAGATCCAACCAGCTGCTGATGCTTCCTCATATTGCTCAGAAGTGGCTCAGGGACCAAGTGCGGCTGAGTCCACAGGTTGAAGATATCAGAATCTACAACTGATCGAATTTGCTTAAATGCATAAATCTGTGAATGTTGTTAGCTCTGCAGTTATTCATTGCTGAAAGTTAATCACTTTTTCAGGTACTCATCTACTTTGTGGTATACTTCCCTTATAGAGCATCCTTTGTGATGTTTCTTGCAATAAAGCCAGTTTGCTATGGCAGAAATTGCTAACCCTTCTTCCTATTAGGAAGAGAACACCTGAATTTGGCTGATCACATGACTGCCCAACTTTATTTCTCAGCATCCCAGGCAGCAAGATGTGGCCTATAGAAGACTAAGTTTTGCCAGTGTGATGTGACTGGAAATGATGTGTGCAACTTCAGCATCATTTCCTTAAGAATAAAGCTGCTTGCTTGGGACTCCTACTTTCCTTCTTTCCACTGGCTGGATAGTGGCTACAACTGCAGCAGTGTCCTTGATGTGAAGAGTGGCAGAAATAGCAATCTGGGTCCCAGGATGATCTCACCAAATTGAGCCCACCAATTTGGGACTGTTAAGTGAGAAGTGAGAAAAAAACAACCATTTTTTAACCCACTGTTTTTGGGGTCTCTTTATTATAATGGTGTAGCCTATACTCTAATTCACCTATTTGTTGAGGACTACTTTGTACCAGGCATTAGGTACCAATGCTCTAAGCATTTGTACATATTATCTCATTCAGTTCTCTTGACCACACTCTCAAGACAGTACTAATATCCCTATTTTATAGGTTGCTAAATTGAGGTTCAGACAAGTTAAGCAACGTACTCAAGATTCCATAGCTACTAAACGGCACAAGGATTCAGATTCAGGGTTGTTTGACTACATAGTCCTTGCTGTATCTCCCACATTTTGCTACTGAGCCTTCCAGGATTTTTGTTTCCTCTGCTAGTGTGGCCTTGTAGAAATGTCAGTTGCAGATAGTAAAACATCCCCCTCCCCATATCCCACTTTCTTCATCAAGAAAAAGCAGAGAGTTTAATACACATTATTATTAAAGGTAATAAAACAAGTGGGATGGGCCATTTCCAGTTATCTTGTTTACCCCTTTGATTCTATCTGCAGCTTCTTCTTGTAACATTATTAATGAGGTTATAACTCTGTGTACCCAAGGAGTCATTTTCTGTGATGTTTCCTTTTCTGATATATAACTGAAGGGAAGCTCTGAGACTATTAGAAGAATTAACCTTTCAACTATATAAGATTCTTATTGCTTGTATATATTTTTTAATTACAGGAGAATGTCATCAGTAGATACAAGTATAGTCTCTACTTACATGAGCAACATAGTGGTGGGTATACAGTATTGCTCTTTTTATCTGGGGAAGCCTCAGTAGCAGGAAGGGTATGAGTTAGGTAGAACTGAACTCTAGCAAAGTGTTACTTTACGATTGAAAAGCAGGAAGTACTGAGATTAAAAACACACCAATATCTTCAGGAGACAGTTGTGAGTGTGTGGTATTGGGAGAGAGGATGTGGTCTAAGTCATATAAATAACAAATATTTGAGTTCACTAATTGTCAGGCACTGCAGGCATACCTCATTTTATTGCACTTCACTTTATCGTGCTTCACAGATATTGTGTTTTTTACAAGTCAAAGATTTGTGGCAACCTGGTGTCAAGGAAGCCTATCAGCTCCATTTTTCCAGCAGCATTTGCTCACTTTGTGTCCCTGTGTCACATTTTGGTAATTCTTACACCATTCCAAACTTTTTCATTATTATTATATTTGTTATGGTGATCTATGATCAGTGATCTTTTTTTTTTTTTTTTGGCTGCATTGGGTCTTCGTTGCTGCATGTGGGCTTTGTCTAGGTGTGGCGAGCGGGGGCTACTCTTCATCGTGGTGCGCAGGCTTCTCATTGCAGTAGCTTCTCTTGTCGCAGAGCATGGACTCTAGGCGTGCGGGCTTCAGTAGTTGCAGCATGTGGGCTTCAGTAGTTGTGGCACACAGGCTCAGTAGTTATGGCTTGCAGGCTCTAGAGTGCAGGCTCAGTAGTTGTGGCACATGGGCTTAGTTGGCCCGAGACGTGGGAATCTTCCTGGACCAGGGATCAAACCCATGTGCCCTGCGTTGGCAGGTCGATTCTTAACCACTACGCCACCAGCGAAGTCCCGATCAGTGATCTTTGATGTTACTATTGTAATTGTTTTGGCGCCCCATGAACCATGACCATATAAGACAGAGAACTTAATCCATAGATGTTGTGTGTTCTGTCCGCTCCATTGACTGACTGTTCCCTCATGTTTCAATCTCTCTCTCTCTCCCCCTTCGGGCCTCCCTATTCCCTGAGACACAGCAGTATTGAAATTAGACCAATTAATAATCCTACAATATCCTCTAAGTGTTCAAATGAAAGGAAGAATTATACACCTTTCACTTTAAATCAGAAGCTAGAAATGATTAAGCTTAGTGAGAAAGGCATGTTGAAAGCCGAGATAGGCCAAAAACTAGGCCTCTTGTACCAAACAGTTAGCCAAGTTGTGAATGCAAAGGAGATGTTTTCGAAGGAAATTAAAACTGCTACTCCAGTGAACACATGAATGATAAGAAAGTGAAACAGCCTTATTGCCCATATGGAGAAAGTTTTAGCGTTCTGGATAGAAGATAAAACCAATCACAGCATTCTCCTTAAGCCAAAGCCTAATCCAGAGCAAGCAAGGCCCTAACTCCCTTCAAGTCTATGAAGGCTGAGACAGGTGAGGCAACTGAAGAAGCTAGCAGAGATTGGTTCATGTAGTTTAAGGAAAGAAGTCATCTCCATAACATAAAAATGCAAGGTAAAGCAGAGAGTGCTGATGTAGAAGCAGCAGCAAGTTATCCAGAGGATCTAGTTAAGATAATTAATGAAGGTAGCTACACTAAGCAACAGATTTTCAGTGTAGAGGAAACAGCCTTCCATTGAGGACAGTGCCATCTCAGACTTTCATAGAAAAGTCGATGCCTTGCTTCAAAGCGTCAAAGGACAGGCTAATGCAGTTGGTGACTTGAAGTTGAAGCCAGTGCTCATTTGTCATTCTGAAAATCCTAGGAACCTTAAGAATTATGCAAAATCTACTTTGCCTGTGCTCTATCAGTGGAATAACAGAGCCTGGATGACAGCACATCCATTTATGACACAGTTTACTAAATATTCTCAGCTCACCATTGAGACCTACTGCTCAGAAAAAGAAATTTCTTTTAAAATACGACTGCTCATTGACAGTGCACCTCGTCACCCAAGAGCTCTGATGATGTACAATGAGATTTATGTTGTTTTCATGCCTGCTAACACAACATCCATCTTGCGGCCTATGGATCAAGGAGTCATTTCAACTTTCAAGTCTTATGATTTAAGAAATACATTTTGTAAGGCTATGGCTGCCTTCACAGATAGTGATTCCTCTGATGGATTTGGGCAAAGTAACTTGAAAACTTTCTGCAAAGCGTTCACCATTCTAGATACCATTAAGAACATTCGTGATTCATGGGAAGAGGTCAAAATATCAGCACGAACAGGAGTTTGGAAGAAGTTGATTTCAACCCTCATGGATGACTCTGAGGGGCTCAAGACTCAGCGGAGGAAGTAACTGCAGATGTGGTGGAAATAGCAGGAAAACTAGAATTAGAAGTGGAGCCTGAAGATGTGACTGAATTGCCGCAATCTCATGCTAAATCTTGAACAGATGAGGAGTTGCTTCTTAAGGATGAACAAAGAAAAGTGATTTCTTGAGATGGAATCTACTCCTGGTGAAAATGCTGTGAAGATTGTTGAAATGACAGTAAAGGATTTAGAATATTACATCAATTTAGTTGATAAAGCAGCAGCAGGATTTGAGAGGATTGACCTCAATTTTGCAAGAAGTTCTATTGTGGGTAAAATTTAACCAAACAGCATTGTATGCTACAGACAAATCGTTGGTGAAAGGAAGAATCAACCAATGTGGCAGATGTCATTGCTGTCTTATTTTAAGAAACTGCCACAACCTCCCCAGCCTTCAGCAACCACCACCCTGATCAGTCAACTGCCGTCAACATCGAGGCAAGACCCTCCATCAGTAAAAAGATTAGGACTCACTGAAGCCTCAGATGATGGTTAGCATTTTTTGGCAATAAAGTACTTTTTATATATGTCCATTTTTTAGATCTAATGCTATTACACACTTAATAGATTACAATATAGTATAAACATAACTTTTATATGCACTGGAAAACCAAAAAATTAGTGTGACTCTCTTTATAGCAATATTCACTTTGTTGAGGTGGTCTGGAACTGAACCTACAGTATCCCCGAAGTATGCCTGTATACCTGGCAACAGGGATACAAAGATAAATAAGACACAGGCTTCATGTACGTAGTATTTTGCCTTTGCTTTTTAATTCATTTGATTTATTAGAGGTTTATTCCTTGGGTTTTCTGTATTGTAGCCTATAGAAAATAAAATTTGCTTTAAAAAAAAAGAATTTCAAGAGATAATGTTGTTCAGACCTAGAACTAGCTCATCCCTCATTGGTATCACTAACCAAAACTACAATTTCTGCTTGGATGATTCAGAAGAAATAATAAAAAGGGTCATAGGATCAGGAGAAAGGGACAAATGGAACTTGAAGTGTTTGGGGTCAGGAGACAGGGTTTTGCTTCAGACTCTAGAATGAAATAGAATCTGAAATAGATTTTCTGAGTTGAAAAGTCTGGGTTAGAACCTTGGCCTTGCTCTATAACTTCAGGCAAACTACTTCAATGTTCAACACATTTATTGGAAACTGTGCGTCAAACACTGAACTAGGTGTATATGGTAGTGAACATCGTAGACAAAGTTCCTGTCCTCATGTCAGTTTAGTGGTACATATTTGAGGAAATAAAGCCCATAAGGGAATAGACAAGTACTATTTTAGAAAGCGAGGTCAGGAAAGACGTCTCTGAGAAGGTGTCATTGGAGCTGAGACTTAAATGAAGCAAAGATACTGCTTTAGGGAATTTTAGTAGTTTCTGAGCTTTAGTTTTCTCAACTGTAAAATGAAAAATAATAAAGGTCTACCTTATGGGGTTGTTAAAAATAGAATGAGATAGTATATGAGGTTAGTAAACCATAGTGACTAATCAAAAGTGAGGTATTATTACTTCTACTGTTACTCTCATGTTTCTCTTTGAAAATAATGTTCCAGGCATTTTCAGAGGTTGGGAGGGAGAAAGGAGCAGATTACAGAAAATGTTAAAGAGCATAAAAAAAGAAGTTTAACCTACTTCATAATTTAGTATCATGCATCTGTGGTACTTATTCATCCTTTTTTATAATCCAGTCTTTAAATCACAATTCTGTAACAATTCATTTTTTGAAAGTAACATTTTTTCCCAAATTTAAAAGTAATCTTTATTGAAGTATACTTTACATACAATAAAATGCACCTATTATATGCATACTGTTCAATGTATTTTGAGAAATGAATACAACTATGTAGTAAGTACCACAAGCAACATATAGAACATTTCTATCATCCTTTGTGTCCTTTCCCTTTTAATCCTTCCCACACTTAATCCCAGGCAACTACTAATCTGTTTTCTGTCACTATAGATTAGTTTGCCTGTTCTAAATTTTATACAACTGGAAGCATACAGTGTGAAAATTTTGAGTCTTTTTTTTTTTTTTTTTTTTTACTCAGCATGTTTTCAAGATTCATCTATATTGTTGCATGCATCTGAAGTTTGTTTCATTTTATTGCTGAGTAGTATTCCATGGCATGGATTTAGAGCAGTTTGTTTATCTAGTCACCTGTTGATGGACATTTGGATTGTTTCTAGTTGTGGGCTTTTGTTAACGAAGCTGCTGTGAATACTCATGTAAAGGCTTTGTGTGGATCTGTTTTCATTTCTCTTTGGTAAATATCTAGAAGTAGGGTTACTAGGTTGTATGTGTTTAACATTATAGGGAACTGCCAAATTGTTTTCCAAAGTGGTTGTGCCATTTAAAATTCCCACAAGCAATATACGAGTGCTCCAATTGCTCTGTATTTTCACCAACACTTTGTATTATCAGTCTTTCTAATTTAAGCCATTCTAGTAGGTATGAAGTGGCATCTTATTGTGGTTTCATTTTACATACCTATGATGACTAATGATGTTGAACTTTTTTTCATGTGCCTATTGATTATTAATATATTTTATTTTGTGAGGTACTTATTTAAATCTTTTGCCCATTAAAATTTTTTTTTCTTCTTATTTTTTGCTGTAAGAATGCTTTATATGTTTTGGATACAAGTCTTTTGTCTGATGTATGTATAGTGAATATTTTCTACCCAATCTTTGGCTTGCTCTTTTGATTTTTTTTTTTTTTTTTTCCCGGTACGTGGGCCTCTCACTCTTGTGGCCTCTCCCATTGCGGAGCACTCCGGACGCGCAGGCTCAGCAGCCATGGCTCACGGGCCTATCCACTCTGCGGGATGTGGGATCTTCCCGGACTGGGGCACGAACCCATGTCCCCTGCATCGGCAGATGGACTCTCAACCACTGTGCCACCAGGGAAGCCCTCTTTTGATTTTTTAAGAGAATCTTTTTGACGAGTAAGATTTTAATATTGACTTAGTCCAATTTATCAATTTTTTCTTTGATGATTAATTTTATTTTTTCTACTTTCTATGAAACATTCATGTACCCCAAGTCCATGAATACTTTCTTCTGTTTTCTTCTAGAAATATATATATAATTATATATATATATAATATTTGTATATTGACATAGTATCCTGTGGCCTTGCTATACTCACATTTATTTTAATAGCTATTTTTGTAGATTATTTTGGATTTTCTGTGTAAACAATCATGTTTATGAGGGAAAAAAGTGTTTTATATTTCCAATGTGTATGCTCCTTATTTCTTTTTCTTGACTTATTTTACACTGGCTATATTGAATACAGGTTGGTTGTATGAGTGAACATCCTTCCTTATTCTCAATTACAAGGGAGAAGTGTTCAATTTTTCACCATTAAGTATGATGTTAGCTTTAGATTTTCCATGTATATCACCAATGATTATTTTTTTATCATGACAGCTCCTGAATTTTGTCAGATGTTTATTCAGCATCTATTATGATGATCATTTGCTTTTGCTACTTTAATTTGGTGAATTACATTGATTAATTTTTGAATATTAACCAACTTTGCATTTCTAGGACAGATCTCATTGTCTAGATGTATTAACTTTTTTATATGTTGCTAGATTTGAATTCATAATATTTAATTTTAAATTTTTAACTTTTTTCTTCTTGTAATGCCTATCTGATTTTGGTATCAGGATAGTGTGGCCACATAAAAAAAGTTGTGAAGTGTTCCCTTGTTGTTTACTTTCTATATTGTGTGGGATTACCACTTTTCCTTCCTTAAATGCATGATAGAATTCATCAGTGAAACTTCTCACCTTCTGATTGCCCCTTTTGTCCTATTATCACAGTTAGTCTTTTCTAACAATTTCTGACTTGAACTATTCTGGATATTAATTACTTAACCAAAGAGTATTTGTTGATAAATAGATACTGCCTGAGACTGATAGTTAAAAACTAGTCATAACTTGATAAGAAAAATGAGAGTTTAGCTCACTTAACATTATTCCTGTCTTTTCTCCTTTCCTCCATATGTTTGATATTTGTATTATTTTTAGTTCTTCTACTGTACATCTTTATAGCTCTAGTGTATATTCATAACCCTCTATTTCTTGTTCCATTAGCTTTCAACAATCTCTTTTAACTCCCATTTTTTTAAGTTCATAGTATGAATGCATCTATTTTATTTGTTACTTTTCATCCTCTTTCCATATCCTACCTCCTGTCAACTAAACTTTAAAATTTGCTGTCAGGGATGTTGAAATTTGCATTTTGTCTTACAAACACAACTAAGTCGTCTATATTTTGCCATAAGTTAACTCTTAAAGTTGAAAAGCACTAGAGGGTCTTTATACTATTATGATAGTAAAATTTATCCAAGGCCAGCCCAATTTACTATGCCAAGATTATATTTTCTTCTTTATAGAGTCAAAGTAAAACTTCCTGCCTTTTTGAAGGAAAATGTTACTAGTTTTAAGGTCAACTGTATACTCTTTGTTACACTTTTATTAACCAGTAGCTTCATTTTAATTTTTTTCTTAGACCGTGTGTTTCATGTATTTTTATTTTATTTTGTTTTTCCTGGGTTTCTGTTTACATTTCTTTTCTGCTTGCATTATTTGCCTCTGTCATGTAGTTTCCTATTGCTGCTATAACAAATTATCATAAACTTGGTGCCCTATAACAGTACACATTTATTATCTTACAGTTCAGTAGTTAAGAAGTTTAAAATGGGTTGGTAGGGCTGCATTCCTTCTGGATGTTCTAGGAGAGAATTTGTTTTCTTGCCTTTTCCAGTTTCTAGAGACTACATCCACATTTCTATCCTCCTGATCCTGCATGACTCCAACTTCTGTTTCTATTGTAACACCTCCTTCTCTCACTCTGATCCCCTGTCTCCTTCTTCTAAGGACTCTTGTGATTACATTGGATCTACCTGGCTAATCCAGGATAGTGCTCTCGTTTCAAGATCCTTAATTTAATCACATCTGCAGAGTCCCTATTGCCATGTAAAGTAACATATTCAAAGGTTCTGGGGACTAGGATGTGGACATCCTTGGGGAGACATAGTCATATGTACAATATTTTGCAACTTCTCAATCATACTTCAGCAGAAAAATAAACCTTTAGAAGTGTCCTGGGGAATCAAATTTTCTCCACAATTATTTCCCAGTTAGTTTTTTCCTCCATGCTTTTCCTGGCACTAACCTTAGTATAGAACAGGAATTTATATTTTCCAGTCTTATACATCTCCAGATTACTAGACTGTCATCCATCTTGGCTATTAGGCAGAAAAAGCCTTTTGAACAAAGATGTATATGCTTCTTTTCCCATTTCTAGTTCAACTGAAAGTTGTCAACTTCTTGGAGAAACCTACCTGAGGCCTCAAAGAATAGTCAACACATTATAACATCCAGGTTTGTCCTTCCAAGGCTCTGAATGTTGCATTCTTATTAAGTGTACTGTCTGAATCCCAAGAATCAACAGACAATTAACTAGCTGTGTGCTACTACGTAATAAAGACTAGCACTTGACTTTTTAGTTACATGCAAAAGCCACTCAGTGTATATCATACACCTGGTCACTGTGCTAATTCTGTGTTGGGTATAATGATGAATATCATGCTTCCATGACGGTTTAATGAGACTCAATCCTGGGATTTTATACGGACAATTGAAAATAGAATTGTTTTTTTCTTTAGGGTTTTCATACTGGTAGAGATGTCAGTTTGGAGCTGCTGGTAGCCATCTTGGTATCATAAGGGGAGAATCTACCTGAAAGAAAAACCAACAAAGAGAAAAAGTAGAGCTATGAGTTGGAAAGACAGAGAGATGGTGAGTCCCAATGACAACTATATTTTCCCAGTAAGTGGGTGGCCTTTTCATTTTCTTGATAGTTTCTTATGCTGCAGAAAGCTTTTTAGTTTGATGTAGTCCCATTTGTTTATTTTTGCTTTTGTTTCCTTTGCCTGAGGAGACATATCCAAAAATAATATTGCTAAGACAAATGTCAAAGAACGTAATGCCTGTGTTATCTTCTAGGAGGTTTATGGTTTCCAGTCTTACATTTAAATATTTAATCCATTTTGAGTTTATTTTTGTATATGATATGGGAAAGTAGTCCAGTTTGAATCTTTTGCATGTAGCTGTCCAGTTTTCCAGTTTATTAAAGAGGCTGTCTTCTCCCCATTGTATATTCTTGCCTTCTTTGTCACAGATTAATTGATCCCATAAGATCATTCATTTCTGGACTCTCTATTCTGCTCCACTGATCTAGTGTCTGTTGTTTTGCCAGTACCATACTGCTTTGATTACTGTAGCTTTGTAGCATAGTTTGAAATCAGGGAGCATGATACCTCCAGCTTTGTTCTTTTTTCTCAAGATTGCTTTTTGTTATTCAGGGTCTTTTGTGTTTCCATACAAATTTTAAAATTATTTGTTCTATTTCTGTGAAAAATGCTATTGGTATTTAGATAGGGATTGCATTAAATCTGTACATTGTTTTTAGTAGATGGTCATTTTTAACATATTAATTCTTCCAGTCCATGAACATGCTGTATCTTTGCATCTGTTTGCGTCATCTTCAATTCCTTTCATTGGTGTCTTACAGTTTTTCAAGTACTGGCCATCTACCTCCTTCGTTAGATTTATTGCTAGGTATTTTATTCCTTTTGAGGCAACTGTAATTGGTATTGTTTCCTTAATTTCTCTTTCTGATAGTTCATTGCTAGTGTATAGAAATGCAACAGATTTCTGTATATTAATGGTATAACATGCAACTTTACTGAATTCATTTCTTAGTTATAATAATTTGGGGGTAGCATCTTTAGGATTTTCTATGTATAGTATCATGTCCTCTGCAAACAGTGGTAGTTCTACTTCATTCTTTCCATCTTGGATTCCTTTTATTTCTTTTTCTTGTCTGATTGTTGTGGTTAGGATTTCCAACACTGTGTGAATAAAAGTGGCAAAAGTGGGCATCCTTGTATTGTTCCTGATCTTAGAGGAAATGCTTTCATCTTTTTACCATTGATTATGATGTTGGCATGGGTTTGCCATGTATGGCCTTTATTATGTTGAGGTATGTTCTCTCTGTACCTACTTTTGAGGTATGTTCTCTCTCTACCTACTTTGATGAACATTTTCAACATAAGTGGATGTTGAATTTTGTCCAAAGCTTTTTCTGCATATATATATATATATACATATATGTGTATATACATATATATGTATGTATTTAAAGGTGATGATCTCTTAAGTTCAAATGCATTTAACCACATTCATAGTCCCAGCAATGTTTAATATTTTTGATGTCATATTTCACATCTTTTTGTTTTGTGTATCCCTTAACTACTTATTGTGGATATAGATGATTTACTACTTTTGTATTTTAACCTTCTTACTAGCTTTATAAGTGGTTCATCTATTACCTTTACTGTATGTTTGCCTTTATCTGCTGGTGCACGGGACCATGCCCCAGTGCTAGGAGGCTATAAGGAGGATTTAAAAATGTTGCTTGCCCGCACTATGTCATCATGGTAGAACAAGCTTCTAACAATAGCTGCTGCCAGTGTCTGTCTTCCCAAGGAGGTCCCAGTTAGCCCCTGCCTCTTTAGGGGGCTCTCAAAAATCAGTATGTGGGTCTGATCCAGGCTTCTTTCAAATTACTGCCTCTGTGCTGGGACTTAGAACATGTGAGATTTTGTGCATGCCCTTTAGGAGCAGAGTTTGTGTTTCCTATAGCCTTCAACCTCTCCTGGATATAAACCCTGCTGGTTTTCAAAGCCAAGTGTCCTAGGGGTTTATTTTCCAGGTCAGGCCCTCTGGGGAGCCCAGTGTGGATTTCAGACACCTCACTCTCTGGGGAGGACCTCTACAGTTGTGATATTCCTCCCATTTGTGGATCACTAACCCAAGGATGTGGGTCCTGACTGTGCTTCTTCTCTACCCTTCCTGTCAATATACTTGTGGTTCCTTCTTCATATCTTTAGTTGTGGGCAATCTTTTCTACTAGTCTTCAGGTCATTCTCATAGATAGTTGCCATGTAAGTAGTTAGAAATTTCATCTGTCAGAGGAGGTAAGTTCAGGGTGTTTCTACTCCTCCATCTTGGCCCCTTCTAGTAGTCTTAGTTTTCCTCACAAGTTAAAAATAGCTATTTAGGTAAGAAATTTGTGGGGATAGAAATATGTATCAGTACTTTACTCATTTGAAAATTCCCCTGAGATAACTTGAAACTCTCATCTAAATCTCTTATATTTGCCATCTACATTCTCTTTTCTCAAACGTAGCAGTAGAAAACACAGAATATTGTTCCCTAATGGTAATTTCTGTTAGATGTTTATTTACTCACTTCTCAGAATAAAAGTTTGTAGTGGGAATTGAGTGACTATGACTTTCTAACAGGGGAAAACAAAGTCACTTAAGCTCTTTAAAATTCCCATTTAGGGCTTCCCTGGTGGCGCAGTGATTGAGAGTCCGCCTGCCGATGCAGGGGACACGGGTTCGTGCCCTGGTCCGGGAGGATCCCACATGCCGCGGAGCGGCTGGGCCTGTGAGCCATGGCCGCTGAGCCTGTGTGTCCGGAGCCTGTGCTCCGCAACGGGAGAGGCCACAACAGTGAGAGGCCCGCGTACCACCAAAAAAAAAAAAAAAAAAAAAAAATTCCCATTTACTTCACAGTACATTAGTTTTTATTTCTTACACACACACACACACACACACACACACACACACACACACACACACACACACACACACACACACACACACACACACACACACACACACACACACACTACAGAAAGAAACTAAAATACTCCACACAGTGTTTTAGTAGTAAAGTTAAATCTATGTCCTTTTACAGGTCAATCCTCTTTCATGTGCATAATTACTTCTAAGGACAAAAAAAAAAAATCTCATCCCAAACATCTGTATATTTAACTTATACTCCTCCTGCTGGATTTACTTTGGATTTAGTTCTCAAAGATAGACTCTAAAGTCTTTAACTGAAGTTTTAAAAAATAGATTTTAGTTACCCAGGCTCTATTCTGAATTCTAGGGAGATGCCTCCTCACTATGTTTTAAATTTTAACAAGAACCATCTCATCTTCCAGTATCCACTTTAAAAAATATTTTCCACACTCTTTCTGACTGTTATCTGCTTACAAAATATTAGAATGGTTTGTCTAATGTTATTTGCAAAAGAGCGACTTCTTGGGATGCTCAGTAACTATACTGTGTTTCCCTCCCCAGAATCCCAGGATAATCCCCTCTGAAGGTCTGATAGACTTTATAGAATTATTATGACATTCAGAGTGCTATCAGAGCTCTGAGTCACACAAAGTATTTTTCCAATATTATGATTTATCTGTGATCTTTTTACTGCCACGTCTTCTAAAATACTCAGGAAGACAAAGTCAACATGGCTTGTTCTTGAGTACTTTTTGTTTTGTTCTAGGAAGAAAATTTTTGAATTTGAGAGGTAGATAATGGTACATTCATAGTTTCCACTTTGAAAGTGGAAAGTATCATTTTTTTTCTACCAGTGGGATTGATGGCTTTAGATATGCATAGCTTAACTGGATCCTTTGTTACTCTCACAGCAATGTGTACCCAATTCCCAGTATTGGGGGGATATATGGGATATCCAGGTGTATTAGCAGGGTAACCATCACACTAGGTTTGATAGAGCTGGGTCCTTGCTCTGAGTTTAGTTCTGAAGTTGCTTTGTAACCCTGCAGCCTCTCAGGTCCCTGAATTGATTTGCTTACCAGGAGACATGGGGTGTGTGAGCAGGCCCAAGGAGCAAGCAGAGGAACTCTAGACTGCTCTTATAGAATTACCCTCCATACGCATGCTTATATGGAGTCATACCTAATCATTAGCAATTTAGTGGGGGATTGCTTTATTCCAGAGCTATCACCTCAGAGCTCAGCACTGGAGAAATAGGATTTTGATGTGGAGGACGTAGGAAGTATAATTTTGAAGCCCTGGGCATTGCCCAAGTCTATATAGAAAACTACGAAGGGCAGTGCTGGATGCTATTGAAATCTGGCTTGCAAGGGAATAGGAGAGAGGAGAAAGGCACAGAAAAGAAGTAGAAGGGCACAGAATTCAGATAAGTTTTTCTGTCTCAGTTTTGCCAAATGGTGGCTCTGTTTCAGAGCTAACCCTTTAGTAAAGGGTTAGGGAGTAACAAACACTTTGAGTTTACTCTCCTCCCCACTTTGATGCTTGTTTTGAATGTTTTTTTCTTTGTGGTCACATCTGAGTTCCTGACTTCTACATGCACAGAAGCAGTTTCATGCTGAGAGTTGTTACAAAGCAGATCAGTGAATAAAAAATAAGCCAAAATGTTCACATTTTAGGTCAAAACATTTATACTGCTCTGATGAAGACACGTAGTAATTTTCTCATTATTTAAATGGAACGTATGTCTGTAAGACATTCCAAGGAGCAATCTTCCTTGTAGCTACAGATAAAGGATTTCTTTGACTGTTAGCTCTCAACCAAACCTCTATTAGCAGAGCACAAAGTAATTATATTGTCTGATTGGCTGGTATTATTTGGAAAAAGTAATTGTCTAAAAGAGAATATGCAGACTGATTTAATAATTTATATATCAATTTTGCCCTTTGGGTGGTTCTTATTAACATATAAATTAAGTTATAAAGCATATTTTGAACAGTGCATAAAGTCTGGAACAATTAGATAAATAAAACCAGCCTCAGACAGTCTCCCTCCACACACTAGAATTTCCCATAGTTCAAAATGGAAAAATAACTCAAGATTCTAAAAACATGTGAGACTGCCTCACTGTGCCGTAGAATTTTGAATCACTTCCAGTAAAAGGCTTTATTTAATGTTTGGGCACAGATCTCTTGCCAAACAGGTCAGCAAAAGGTAGAAAAAGCAAGCTTTGGAAGATCTTCCTACATGTCCTTCTCAGCTTTTTTTTTTTTTTGCGGTACGCGGGCCTCTCACTGTTGTGGCCTCTCCTGTTGCGGAGCACAGGCTCCGGATGCGCAGGCTCACGGGCCTATCCGCTCCGCGGGATGTGGGATCTTCCCGGACTGGGGCATGAACCCGTGTCCCCTGCATCGGCAGGCGGACCCTCAGCCACTGCGCCACCAGGGAAGCCCCCCTTCTCAGCTATTTAATACTCATACTCTACTTGTACTTTCAAAGACGAGGGTGCAGATTCTGCCAAAAGCCCACTCGCAAATAGACTTTTTAAAACTACTGTAATAAAGCCCAGAAATCATTGCAGCAGTTTATGTCATCTGGTCTCAAATACTTTTGAAGCCCAAGAAGTGGATCATACCTAAAATGCCCAGGATAGGGTATTTAAGGATATTGTAGTATTTCTAAAAATATTATAAATAGCCATGTGCACTGGATGGTAATTGATTCAGTAATCAATGAAGACATCTTTCTTAATGTTTTTCCCTGAGATCCTCCTTTCTGATCAATGAGATCCCTCGCTGCATTTATTTATATTTGGGAAGAAGTCTCAATATATAGAAAATATAATAAACATCTATGATAAATATTCACCTCCAAAATGAACAAATATTAACTTTTATTCCCTTCAGATTTTTTTCTTTTTTAAATAAAACATTAAAATCTCTATGTTTTCTTTGGCCCATTCTCTTCTCTTTCCAAAGGTCAGCATCATCTGGTGTATGTATCCAAATTATATTTTTGTACTATATTAATTTTATGTTCTTTAACATAGTTTTATAATATTCTCCATAAATGTCTTACCCAATTAAAAAATTTTAATTGTATTTCCTATTTGTTATTGCTAGTATTTAAGTATGTTATTGTTTTTGTCAATCTCAAGTCAGATAATCTGAATTCTCTTAATTTTACTTATCTGAACGTTCTTTTGAATATTTTAGGAAGGTGTTTATATGGTCTACAAATTAAAATTTTGCATCTTCCTTTCCAATCCTGATACCTCTTTTTTCCTATTCCTTTGATTAGGAGCTCCAGTTTAATTTTTCAGGCATCCTTGTCTCCTTATGTTACTGGAAACGCTTCTAAAGTTTTACCATTTAGACTAATGTTTGTTGTTAGTGTTTGGTAGATTCTCTTGATTAGTTAGGAGAATTTGTCTTCTTGCACGTTTTTTTAGTTTATATTTTTCTGCTTTATTGAGAGGGATACATGGCATTTCTCTATTGATCTCTTAAAGCAGTAAATGTAGTGATTTAAATTCATAGGATTTTCTAATGTTAAATCGTCCTTGCCTTCCTAGTCTTAATCCATTTGGTCAGGATCCATATATATATATATGGCATATATGTGTGTGTGTGTGTATATATATAGCATATATATGTGTATATATATATACCCACGTATACACACACACACATATATACACTCATTATGGTAATTTTGGGACTTTTTAATTAATTAATTATATCATTTAACATAGTCATTGAGTACTTCATGTGTTCCAGGACATTAGGCAATAGAAGTACAACAGTGAACAAAATAAATTTTTAAAATATCTTTGCCCTTATAGATTACACTTAAGGAAGCAGTCAAAAGCAAGATTAATAAGTAAAATATGTAGTATGTTAGATAGTGATTGCCATTAAAGAAGAGAACAAGGAGAGAGAAAGGATGTGAAATCTGTGAGAAGTGTTGGACTTTAAATTGAATGTCCAGGGAAGTCTTCACAAAAATGTAAATTTGAGGATAGGGCTGTAGGAAGTGAGAGGATCTAGCTATGCAGCTAGCTGGATGAAGAATATTCTAAGCAGAGGAAGCAGAAGTTACTTCAAGTAGGAACATTTCTGACATGTTTGAAAAATAATTCGGTATTTTTTTCCTAGAAAATTACCTATTTCAGTGAAATTTTCAAATTTATTGGCATAAAATTACTTATAATACTTAATTATTTAAAAACTATTGCATTTGCAATTCCTAATATTGCTTTTTTGTCACTTTTTGTTTTGGTCAGTCTACCTAGAAATATATGTATTTTGTTATTATTCTCCATACTATTATTACCAAATATTCTCTGTATATTGGAGTCGACAGTTTATACACTGCATCTTAGATATGCAAAAAAGTCACATATTTCTTTACCCCAGGGGACATCCTCCTTCTTACCCTCATGCAGTATACTAGTAAACTTCTGGATTTCTTGCATGTCAAACAGAAGCTGATAAAAATTTGGTAGTGCTAGCCCAGTCTCTCTCTCTCTGCCTAAACACACCATACTGCCATTTTGACTCTACTGCAATTGAGGGCATTGGGTCAAGTCAGTCAGAGAGAAAGCTGAGCTCTCCTGAAGCAACCTGCTTGCTTGTGTAAGGCCAAGGTGCCATGAGTTACAGATACTTCAGGAGTAGAAGTAGTGAAGACCAAGGACAATTAGACAGAGGGATGAGATACTTCGACTAGAATGTATTCATCATATTTTAAATTTTTTGTATTTTATGATGTTTTGACCTCTTGGGGCCTCACCCACTGCGGAGAGACTGTCCCTTCCAGGGTTAGCTAATTCCTAGAGATAGTAAACACTTGCCTGAGAGCACAATCTTCAGATGCAAATCAACCAATCCAGAACCCATATCCTCAACTACTTCCTTTACTGGGAGCCACTGTACCTCATCCCAGAGCCAGGCATCAGATAGCCAGGGGCAGTTCCTAAGTCCCAGAGCCCACCAAACTAGTCAATCCTAGGTCTGTCTACCCTGTTTAGCCTGCATTGCCCATTCTTTCCCCCAAAAATATACAATGAAGGCGCTTGCCCAAATTTTTCCCTCACTCCCTCTGACTCCTGACCTGTGTGGACCTGCAGTGTGCCATGCCTCCTATTTCTAGGAATCTGTGAGTATAAACTTCTTCCTTGATGACAGTCATTTCCATATCTGCGTGTCTTACCATACCTGATTATCAGAAATCCTGGGTACTTTTTAAAACACAAAGGGCCACATATAGAACATAGGTCTGTGTACCCAATGCCATTAGAATGTGTAAAGTTCCCTTGCAACCAGATGCCATCCTAAGAAGGAAGAAATTGAAGAAGAGGGAAAGGATTAGAGTCTTTAAATGGGGATTTAAGCTGTTCACACATCCTAATCTCACAGAAAATAAACTCATTGCTATTCTTGGTGGAAATTTTTTTTGGTCAAACTTTAAATTCTCAAGGATAGTGGCAAGTGATTATGGATGATGCTCCTTTATCTGCTTAGTCTCAGAATTTAGCACCATTAAAAGGCTTCTGAGCTTAGTTCTTTGAGTGAGGAATTTCTGCTTGAACATCCAATACTTTAAGCTGCTTGCAAAATATTAGCAGTAGCTAATATTACTGGTAGCTAATATTTTGCTAAGTTATTATTTATTTAACAGAACACTGTAGTACAGTGTAGTCAGATTGCCTGAGTTTGAATCTAGGCTCCATTGCACAGGCTGTGTGACCTTGGACAAGTGACTTAACCTCTCTTCACAATAATTTTCTCACCTATAAAATGAAAATAATTATAATAGTAGGGGTAGTTGTGGGGAGTAAATGAGCCAGCTCATAGAAGTTATTAGTATAATGTCTGGCACTTATTGAGCACTCAATAAATGTCAATTTTGATTACAATTAGAATGATTATTATCATGTCTTTGTGCAGGTACTGTGCTAAGTGCTCCCTTGTTTCCTCTATTTTCCCACCTTCTCAGGTGGTAGTATTATTACCTAGGAACGGTGGAGCCATGCTTGAATCCTCTGACTCTAAAGCTCATATTCTTAATCACCATCTCCCTGTGACTGGAGGTTTAAGAGAGGATGAATCAAAGAAAGAGTTCAGAAATTCTGGCATCATTCTACTATACCAGGTATCCAAGAGTGAAAAATAAGAGAACTTAGGATGCCTCGTGACATTTCTCATGTTGTCACCAATGTTGCTGATAGTTAGACCACTCAATCCAAATTGCAGTCTACAAGACATCCCACAAACTTCCCTGAAAACACTTCAAGAATGTCATGCTGTTTTTCTTTTCCATAAAAAGGCCAACATAACTGAAACATTTCATTTTTGTTTGGAACAAAGATGTTCTTTGGCACTGAACTATCTAGCATGAGGATATTTTCTGGAACATCAAACAATCATTGATAGCTAACAATGCTGGTTTTGCTTAAATGAAAGCCAGCATGAAGCAACCAAATTGTTGCATCTACCCAGAAGCCACAAGATACATTAAGTTATGGGGACATCAGTATCAAAGGGAAAGAATTTTTCAGCTAGTACTTAACCTGAATGTTAATCTCTTTTGGAAAAAAATGGCAAGGTTGAGGGACAGTGAGAAAAAGAGAGAGAAAGAGAAAAGGAAGTTCTGGTTATTGGGTATATAAAGAACATACGTTAGTGAAACAAAGTACTCCAAGTGCCTTCGTTTCATGAAAAACAAATTAGAAGTAGCAGTGCTTAGAGGTATAAAATAGCATTGATAAAGATTTTGTCATTAAAATTTGAATTCTAAGCAATTACAATAACATAAGTAATAGTGTGTAAACCATACTGCAGTAGGGAATGGGAAGTTCCAAAGAGAGCCACCAAGCAAAGAAGAATAAAATAAATAAAGAAGAACATCTAGACAAGAGAGGGTAGGGACTCCCACTTTGGTCCTCCCAGCTCAGGATTTACCTATCCCTTAACAAGGAAGGATTAGAGCAAATACCAGAAGCATTTGTAGTCTGTTGTGTTATGAATGGTTGCTTAGATTGGTAGCGGAGTAGCAATATGTAATATAGCATTTATCCTTTTATCATCAATATAAACTCCTGAGGCACTGCTAACAGAACTGTGGAGGATTCAGGTGATACTTGCAGTGCAGGCTTGTTACCCATACAACTTTCTCAGGAGAGAAAGGAAAACAGAGTGACAAAAAGGGAGAGAGAGAGAGAGGTTGAGAAATAAGCCTTAATGCCCTAAGGTATCCATTGTATGTAATGAATAACTTCCCTCCCTTGCATCTAGAATGTTATTAGTTGTTCTGTGCCACCATCCTTGGAAGAAATGAGAGTATAATTTTCAAATTATTTTTTGGTAGAGTTTAATTTTCTTGTGGAAGCTGCATTGAGAAAGCCTGCTAGAAAATGTTTTCAGAGGAGGCCTTGTCCCATCTGGATGTGTCATAGGTTTCACTGATATATTGAGAGTTGTTAAACTATTGTTTCTTGGTACTGACACCTCACCCAATGGCATTAAAATAGCCTTTAAAGTACTGACTTTAGAGTCTAACACGCATGGTTTCAAATTCTAGTTCTGCCATCCCCAGGCTGTCGATATAAGGAAATATATTTATCCACACCTGTGACATGTATGATATATATATGACATAATAATAGTGCCTACCTTACAGACTGTGATGATTTCAGGAGACATGAATGTAAAACAGACTTCAGCACACTGTGAACACTCAACAAATGTTATTATTAACCACCGGATGTGACAATCCTGAGTACCCCCACTGCAGAGCTGTCCTCTTGGGGAGATTGAGAGCAACATAGAACCATTAGACCTGTCTCCTACTGAGCCATCTGACATTGATTTTTCAGCTGCACATCACTGAAAAATCCTGGGGACAAGCTGCATATTGAAGGGACCTGGAATTTTACACCCTCTAGTATAACACAGAGAAAGCCTTGTAATAGGTTACCATGTTGCTGGTTTCAAGACTGTTAGCTAAGGGGGAAGGGATATTTTGTATGCCAGAAGGCTTTCCATTATCCATTAGCATTGTGGTCTCTTTGAGTTCTTGTCATAACATGGTATTTTATGAAAGAATTAACCCCAAGTAGCTTTGGAAGCAATAAAATAATATTCTGTAGAAGGCTTGTTCATTTTCTGCGTATATTTTACTACTATGTAAGACATGGGGAGTGAGAAAATGGGAGAGAAAAAGCATGAGGAGAGGCAGAGAGAGATGTGCAAAGAGGAAAAGGAAGAAGTATATATTGATCCTATTCTTTTTCACTTCAACTAAGTATATTAATATTTTCTAAGTCTCTTTTTCAGACTACCAAAAAAAAAAGCAGACCCAAGTTTTATTTTTTTTAAATTAAAGACACATACTGCTTTTCTTTCTGGTTATAAATATTCATTATAGGAAATATAAAAAGCATATTAAAAATAATTGTTTCCCATAATGCTATTAACCAGATGTAAACATATATTACATTTTGGTGCATTTCCTTTCTAATACGTTTTCTATGTATTTTGTAAGGGTCATATTAAACATATAATTTTGTATCTTTCCTTTTTTAAGTTTTTTGAGTTATTAGGTGCATTTTTCCACATTATTGAAAATTCTTGTAAAGATAAAATGTGATCAATTAATCATTCCACACACAAGAATAAACTCTAAGTGAATCAGAGATCTAAATGTTTAAAAACTGATCTGTACATCAAGCTGATATTTATTTGACAGTTCCCATGTTTAGTTGGTAAAATGAACCCATTTCCCAACAGAATTTTTTTTTTTACATCTTTATTGGAGTATAATTGCTTTACAATGGTGTGCTAGTTTCTGCTTTTTAACAAAGTGAATCAGTTATACATATACATATGTTCCCATATCTCTTCCCTCTTGCATCTCCCTCCCTCCCACCCTCCCTATCCCACCCCTCTAGGTGGTCACAAAGCACAGAGCTGATCTCCCTATGCTATGCGGCTGCTTCCCACTAGCTATCTATTTTACGTTTCGTAGTATATATATGTCCATGCCACTCTCTCACTTTGTCACAGCTTACCCTTCTCCTTCCCCATATCCTCAAGTCCATTCTCTAGTAGGTCTGTGTCTTTATTCCCATCTTACCCCTAGGTTCTTCAGGACCTTTTTTCTAGATTACATATATATGTGTTAGCATACGGTATTTGTTTTCCTCTTTCTGAATTACTTCACTCTGTATGACAGACTCTAGGTGCATCCACCTCACTACAAATAAGTCAATTTTGTTTCTTTTTATAGCTGGGTAATATTCCATTGTATATATGTACCACATCTTCTTTATCCATTCATCTGTTGATGGACACTTAGGTTGCTGCCGTATCCTGGCTATTGTAAATAGAGCTGCAATGAACATTTTGGTACATGACTCTTTTTGAATTATGGTTTTCTCAGGGTATATATATGCCCAGTAGTGGGATTGCTGGGTCGTATGGTAGTTCTATTTTTAGTTTTTTAAGGAATCTCCATACTGTTCTCCATAGTGGCTATATCAATTTACATTCCCACCAACAGTGCAAGAGGGTTCCCTTTTCTCCATACCCTCTCCAGCATTTATTGTTTGTAGATTTTTTGATGATGGCCATTCTGACCACTGTGAGATGATATCTCACTGTAGTTTTGTTTTGCATTTCTCTAATGATTAATGATGTTGAGCATTATTTCATGTGTTTGTTGGCAATCTGTATATCTTCTTTGGAGAAATGTCTGTTTCGGTCTTCTGCCCATTTTTGGATTGGGTTGTTTGTTTTTTTGATATTGAGCTGCATGAGCTGCTTGTATATTTTGGAGATTAATCCTTTGTCAGTTGCTTCATTTGCAAATATTTTCTCCCATCCTGAGGGTTGTCTTTCCATCTTGTTTATGGTTTCCTTTGCTATGCAAAAGCTTTTAAGTTTAATTAGGTCCCATTTGTTTATTTTTGTTTTTATTTCCATTTCTCTAGGAAGTGGGTCAAAAAGGATCTTTCTGTGATTTCTGTCATAGAGTGTTCTGCCTATGTTTTCCTCTAAGAGTTTTATAGTGTCTGGCCTTATATTTAGGTCTTTAATCCATTTTGAGTTTATTTTTGTGTATGGTGTTGGGAGTGTTCTAATTTCATACTTTTACATGTAGCTGTCCAGTTTTCCCAGCACCACTTACTGAAGAGGCTGTCTTTTCTCCACTGTATATTCTTGCCTCCTTTATCAAAGATAGCGTGACCATAGGTGTGTGGGTTTATCTCTGGGCTTTCTATCCTGTTCCATTGATCTGTATTTCTGTTTTTGTGCCAGTACCATACTGTCTTGATTACTGTAGCTTTGTAGTATAGTCTGAAGTCAGGGAGCCTGATTCCTCCAGCTCCGTTTTTCTTTCTCAAGATTGCTTTGGCTATTCGGCGTCTTTTGTGTTTCCATACAAATTGTGAAACTTTTTGTTCTAGTTCTGTGAAAAATGCCACTGGTAGTTTGATAGGCATTGCATTGAATCTGTAGATTGCTTGGGTAGTTTAGTCATTTTCACAATGTTGATTCTTCCAATCCAAGAACATGGTATATCTCTCCATCTATTTGTATCATCTTTAATTTTTTTCATCAGTGTCTTATAATTTTCTGCATACAGGTCTTCCGTCTCCTTCGGTAGGTTTATTCCTAGATATTTTATTCTTTTTGTTGCAGTGGTAAGTGGGAGTGTTTTCTTAATTTCACTTTCAGATTTTTCATCATTAGTGTATAGGAATGCTAGAGATTTCTGTGCATTAATTTAGTATCCTGCTACTTTACCAAATTCATTGATTAGCTCTAGTAGTTTTCCGGTAGCATCTTTGGGATTCTCTATGTATAGTATCATGTCATCTGCAAACAGTGACAGCTTTACTTCTTTTCCGATTTGTATTCCTTTTATTTCTTTTTCTTCTCTGATTGCTGTGGCTAAAACTTCTAAAAGTATGTTGAATAATAGTGGTGAGAGTGAGCAACCTTGTCTTGTTCCTGATCTTAGTGGAAATGGTTTCAGTTTTTCACCATTGAGGATGATGTTGGCTGTGAGTTTGTCATATATGGCCTTTATTATGTTGAGGAAAGTTCCCTCTATGCCTACTTACTGGAGAGTTTTTATCATAAATGGGTGTTGAATTTTGTTGAAAGCTTTCTCTGCATCTATTGAGATGATCATATGCTTTTTCTCCTTCAGTTTGTTAATATGGTATATCACATTGATTGATTTGCGTATATTGAAGAATCCTTGCATTCCTGGGATAAACACCACTTGATCATGGTGTATGATCCTTTTTTTTTTTTTTTTGCCATATGCGGGCCTCTCACTGTTGTGGCCTCTCCCGTTGCGGAGCACAGGCTCCGGACGCGCAGGCTCAGCGGCCATGGCTCACTGGCCCAGCCGCTCCGCAGCATGTGGGATCTTCCCGGACCGGGGCACGAACCCGTGTCCCCTGCACTGGCAGGTGGACTCTCAACCACTGTGCCACCAGGGAAGCCCCGGTGTATGATCCATTTAATGTGCCGTTGGATTCTGCTTGCTAGTATTTTTGCATCTATGTTTGTCAGTGATATTGGCCTGTAGTTTTCTTTCTTTGTGACATCTTTGTCTGATTTTGGTGTCAGGGTGATGGTGGCCTCGTAGAATGAGTTTTGGAGTGTTCCTGCCTCTGCTATATTTTGGAAGAGTTTGAGAAGGATAGGTGTTATCTCTCCCAACAGAATTTTTGTAGCTAAATATATAATCTCACCCTGTGGTGTTAAAAAATTATAGATATATTCAAAACCATCTCAGTAACCTTTAGTATGTCACTAATGGTTAGAAATGTTGTATTCATTTAAACATATTTAAAATAAAATAAATAATCATGAAAAAAAACTGATCTGTACAATGCTAGAAGAAAACATAAATGATTTTCTCTATAGCCTAGGTGGAGGGAAAGCTATCTAAATATGACTTTAAATTCAGATGCAATAAAAGGAATTGATAAATTTGACTACATAAAAATAAAAAACTTTTGCATGACAAAAAAGCACCGTGAGTAAAGTCAAAGGACAAACAACAAATTGAGAATAAATATTTGAAACATATGTGACAGATAAAGTACTAATTTCCCCAATATGTAAAACTTATAAAGATTGAAGAAAAAAAAGACCAAAAGTCCTATAGAAGAAAATGGACATAAGATATAAACAAAAAATGTTTATTTATACATTTGTATTGAATACATGTATATATGTGTATATATATTTCCATTAAACGTATGAAGAAATGTCCAATTTTATTTATAAGAGAAATTCAAATCTAAAGGAAACTGAAATACTACATCCGAACATCAGATTTGCAAAAATTTAAGCTTTAACAGGGCTGAGAAGGAACTGGGCACTGGAACAATGTTAGTGAGAATGCAAAATGGTGCAATCCCAATGGAAGGGTGTGGTATAATAATAAATAAATTTGTTTTTTGTCCCAGATTCCTGATACAGAGCTCCTAAAACCCTTGGTTTTTCCCGAGTGATTGGAGTGTTTTTTTATTCACAAGTCCCTTGAGAGCACACCTGCATTTATGCTAATGAAGAGAGGGCCCCCTAGATAGTCTCAGGCTGGGGCTGGTCACCCAAAAGACCAAGTTATTAGAAGGTTGGAACTTTTAGCCGCATTCCTGACCTTTGGGGAGGGGCGGGAGGAAGGACTAGAGAGTAAGTTCTATAAAAACTCATGAACAACAACATGTGATGAGCTTCTGGGTTGAACACATCCAAGTGCTGGAAGGGTGTTGCCCTGGAGAGGACTTGGAAGCTCTGCACCCCTCTCCCCATACCTTGCCCTATGATCTCTTCCATCTGGCTGTTCCTGAGTTGTATCCTTTATAATAAACTGGTAGGTGCAAATGAAGTGCTTCCCTGTGTTTGTGAGCCATTCTGGCAAATTATTAAACCTGAGGAGGTGGTCGTGGGAACCCCTGATTTATGGCCATAGGTCAGAAAGTGGCTAGGGGCTTGCAGCTAACATCTGAAATTCCATGCAAATGCAGATTTTCCCTTTTTATAAGGACACTAGTCATATTGGATTAGGGGCCCACCCCACTCCAGTATGAATTCATCTTAACTACAGTAGTACACCCTTATCTGTGGGAGATGCAATCCAAGACTGCCAGTGAATGCCTGAAAATGCGCAGAGCACTGAGCCCTGTATATACTGTTTTTTTCTTATGCATACATACCTAAGATAAAATTTATAAATTTAGCACAGTAAAAGATTAACAACAATTGCAAATAATAAAATAGAACAATTATAACAATATACTGTAATAAATGTTATGTGAATATGCTCTCTCGCACTCTCTCAAAATATACAAATTTAGTGCTTTTTCTATCTTAACTAACTGCTTATGGCACTGTGGCTATAACTTTTGCAGTTTGAGGGGCGACAGCAAAACACTATGAATTTCTTTTTCCTTCTTCATGATTCGTTCTTACAGTAGAACTTAGCAACCTCAGCACACAATTTTTTTCTTTCCTTATAAAGTCAGGAATTTTCTCCTTTAACTTAAAAGAAGCACTTTATGGCTTCTCTTTGGCATATCCGAATTGCCAGCATCACTTCACTTGTGCTTTGGGGCCATCATTAAGTAAAATAAGCTGCTTGAACACAAGCACTGCGATACCATGACAGTCAGTCTTGTAACCCAGACGGCTACTAAGTGACTACTGGGCAGGATACGCTGGACAAAGGGATGATTTATGTCCTGGTCAGGACTGAGTGAGGTGGTGTGAGATTTCATCATGCTGCTCAGAACGATGGGCAATTTAAAACTTCTGAGTTGTTTATTTCAGAAATTTTCCATTTAATAATTTTGGACCATGGTTTACCGTGGAAAACTGAAACTGTGGGTAAGGGGGGAACTGTTGTGAGTACATTTGAAACAACCCTATTTCCAAATAGGTTCACATTCTGAGGTATAGGACATCTACATATGAATTTAGTTAATTCATAATTTATATGGATATCAAAACATAATTTAACTTGTAACATTTACTATATAATAAAGACCTCTAAGAATAAAAATGTCCCCCACCAATTCATACAGCCACCTTTCTAAAATAAAGGTAATTGTAAAGGACAAATACAAGGCAGAGATAAGAAAGTGAAATAACTTTCACTGAACTCTTGTAATGTGTCAGTAAATATTTAGGCATTTGAAGCATATATCATATAACCTGATATCAGTTTTATCAGGGAGATAGATAGGCATAAATAACAAAAACCAAGTTTTGGTAATTAAGTTACTTAAGTAGAACTGGATCAGTTAGAAACTGGATTCAGACTTGGATATGTCTGACTGCAAAGACCAGGCACTTTCCTCTACTTTTTCCCCAGCTCTCTGCAAAGCCAAACTATCAATAATAATGACATAATGATAATAATAACAACAACAACACATGGAAATGTTTCATTAAAGCAATTGTTTCTTCTAGCAGAGAGCAAAACAACAAGCGAATTAAAACAATCAGTGCTATATCTGACAGGGTGATACATTCAAAGCTTCAATTCTCCAATGTTCACAGCAGGATTTTCCTTCCTACAGTTGAACAGAGGCTAATTTCTAAGAGAAAAAGGGGAAAAAGAAACAACAGAACACAATTCAAATATTTATGAATGCCAAAAATTAAAGACCTTTTTTTCATATTTGATTTTGAAATCTTCAGGCTAATCATAAAGACAATATTATCCTGAGAATTCACGACAGCAATAGCTAACAGTTATTAAAGTTTCGTAGGTGCCAAGCACTGTGCCAATTGCTTGTCATGTATTAACTCGTTTAAACCTCACAGTGATCTCGTGGGTTAGGGATAATATTATCTCCATTTTACAGGTGATAGAGCAGAGGAACACAGCCCAAATTCAAAGCCTGGTTCTCAGACACTATGCCTAGCTGTTTCTTGCTGAATAAAAAAGTTAAACGATAAATGAGATGCTGTGTGATCAAAATTCTGTTTTGTAGCCAGATCTTTGCTAATGGAGGAATTACAGTTGTTGGAGGTTTTGGGGTCAGTCAGACCTGAAAGTGAATACTGGTTCACCTTTTATTAAGTACGTGACCTTAGGCATGTAGCCTAGCCCTCCCAGGCCTCATTTATCATTTTCAAAATTGGGATAATAATACTTTTCCCACAGGTTATTATGAAAATTAAATGAGATAATATATGCAAAGCACAATCACTGGAGCATAGGTAATAACTCTCAAATTTACTATTGTTATACATATGCCTTTGAATTACATTCAGATATATTTCCATGTCTTATAAATCTTGTTAACTGATAACTTATCACCCTTTAAAGGGAGTTCATGTGCTTCAGGAGAAGGATAGATACCTATTTAAACAAAGAGATTGTTGCTTATCGATTTGCTTGAGATCGAAGCAAGACATTAGTCTCAAAAGCCAAGTTTTGCTAAGAAAGAAATAATTTTTAATTTCTTTTACCTTTATTAGCATACTGAATATTGGGCCTGAATGTCTGAAATGTAAATTTATTCCCTTGAGTAGGGAAAAGACTTCTGAAGTCTTTCTTGGCTGGCTCTCTGTCTAGACTGTAATGAGAACATAACGTAGAGGAAGTAGGAATTATAGTAAGAAGCATTGCACAAGTAGATTAAGGAAGTCAACTAGCAGACTCCTTGGAGCAGCCCATTTTCCTTAGGACTGGGAGCCCCAGAAAGCACCTCAAGAAAGCTGGTAGAAGGAGGCACTTTCAGAAACACCCAGAGAGGTTAAGAAGCATCCAGAAACCTCAAGGTTTATGGCCAGCTTCTCTGGTTGGGGTATAATGTGGAGAGGTTGTAGGCCTCTGGGAGAAGCCCAGTTTGGGGCTAATTGTTACACCCACGTCGTGTGGGAAGAGGAGCACGGAGGTGGTGGCAAGAGAAGACCACATCAATGAGCCTCAGCAGCGCTCCTGTTTCCCTGGAGCCCAGAGGTGGCAAACGTGTGCAGGAAAGTAAGCAGAAGCTCTAAAGAGGCCAGAAATCAGCAGAGGCCTAGGGTTAGAGTGAAGAGCAAAGACTCGCATTCTAGGAATTGGTAACAGAAAATACAGATTCCAGTAGTGGGTGCTGGCATGTCTCCTTACAAATTGTGATAGTTCTAGCTACACCTCAGTGACCACCGGGCCCAGGAGCAATCCAAATCAGCAGCTGCACAGCAGCGACCAGCAAGGGCTTTCCAGCTGTCTTTCCTCACAGCTAAACGTTAGCCTGTAGACCTCCCCTCCCCTTTTCTCTTAATACCAGCTTGGAGAGGAACAGGAGAAAAGAGCAAAACTCTGAACGACTGAGAATTTTCCTGAGGCATCCAGGCAGAGACTGTAGAGATTAAACCATAGGTCAGACTGATATCACTGGATTGTACCAAAATATAGTGTATTTTCTTCTCCTACCTGGTGGGTGGATCTCCTGGGTTAGATAAGATGTAGGCAATATGAAGTACAGTTCCTTTGCACATCTTGCCTCATGTAAGAGCCTGTGAGAGATACTTAGAAATCAATGTATAGCATGTATTTACACCAAGGACTGGTTACAACCCCTACTAAAATTAGAATGAAAAGTTGCCTTGAGGGCAGGGCCATGAACCTATGAGAAAAACAGGAGAGGAATTCAGACTGTCATACAGAAATGCAGAGAGAAAAAAAGACCTAGTGTGTAGTTTCTGGCATTCAAAATAGGCTTTTTGGATATGCAACAAGACAGTGAATTTGAAAGTCAGTCTTTTAAAGAAAGCCTTTGGAAACAGCCTACACAAAGCTAATTCCCATGTTGGAAAGGGATGGCATTGAAGGTAGTGACAGAAAACAGATGAAAGGATCAGTGTTGTAAGTTAGCTTTTCCAGAAATAGATGCTGAGACAGAGTTTGGGGTGCAAGATGTTCATTAGGGATCAGTACCTGTGAAAAAGGGGGAAGGAAGCAGGATTGGACAGAAGGAGAAATTGATGAGATTGTGATGAGACTCAACAAAGCCTCAGCCAACCCAAAGGGAAACTCTAGAAGTGAGAACTGCCCATTAACATTGTTTTGCAGTCTGCTGAATTGGCCAGGTCTTTATACCCCGCCTCACTTAGGGTTGCCTTGGGAAGGGTATGACCTTGGATGAGATGCCTTTCTGTAGCTGAAGCAGATCCTGAAGGAGCTGTAAGTCAGATGCTATCTGCTGATCACTGTCTCAGTTGCCAAGGCAGCAAGTCTTTCCTTGAAGGGGAATCTGAGCAGTGATCCTTAAGTCAACCACAATTGGGTTGGAGACAAAGTTCCCAATTCCCCTTTCCTGAAGGACTCTGAAATACATGTTAGTCCCAAAGGGGCATGCTCTGAGTACTAAGAGGGTGGGTGACCCAATAAAGTCCTGAGGTTATGATGAAGAGACTGCTGGGTAGATTTGCAGACAAATAGGGCCAGTAGCCCCTTGGTGAGTGCCATTTGAGGGATCATCCCTTTCCAGCCACTGTACATCTAAGACCAGGAGGATTCTGAGACCAGTATAGATTTGAGGACCCCCATCTTACCACCTAAACCACACCTATATTACTCCCCACACCCGGACACCACCTTAGAGTGGAGCAAAAGAAGCAATGAAGCATTTAGTATTTACTGGAGTTAACTGACCAGAAATTGAATTCCCTAAAGAGATTTAAAATGATTGGACCAGACTAAGGTTCCATATTTAGACTAAAACTTGGTTTTTAATTTTCCGTTATCTAGCAGGCTGAGGGATCATCAGGGAGAAAACATCAGTTGAGAGGCACTCAAAGAAACCACATCTGCTCTGCACATTTGTGTGTGGTATGAGGGACATTTTGTATTTACTGCATTACCAAAGAAAAACAAGCACCAAAAGTTCATTCCAGACTTGGGGGACAAAAATGAGATTGGAAGAGGGGTCAGGATTATGTTTTCTGAGAAGATACGTTATGCAGTTGCTAGGTTTGGTGGGTAAACAGTGTGATTTTTCATCCTGGCTTACTTCCTGTATGAAGTTCTGAAATATTAGGACCTTACTCATTCTCACTGGCCATAAAAATTATATGTTAAACAAAGCCCAAGATTTAGTAACGTACAAATCACTTCTGACTTCCCACTACTGTGAAAACCTACACCCAGCAAAAAAAATTGTTGTAGTGGACCTAGTTGCCTACGAACATTACAAACACCAAAATCTTTGGCACCCGGAGACTAAAGAAAATTAAATCCATATAAATCTCTTCATCAGGAAGTAAAAGCCCAAAACAATACAACTGAAACCCTGGGATCAAACGATGGCAAGATGTGAGAGGCAAGCCATCTACTGTCAGGAACCCCAGGTATAGCTCAGAACTGACGAACAGAGCTTCAGATGAGAGAAGCCTGGCCATCCATTGGCTGTGCCAGCCCCTTGGGAGGGAAGCCATAGATGAAAATGTCAAACAAAGCCTGGAACAACTGTGGTCCTAGTTGTTTAAACTTACTAATCCCTTCAAAATGCTCAAATGCTCAAAATGATCACTTTTATTATGGCCACAAAAGTCTAATTCTGGAAGGAATTTTAGCCCCATTTCTAAATTATTTTTTCTTTGGATAATGGAATAGAACCTTGATGGTTTATTGTGTAACATTATCATATGTACTCAAAGGTATGCCAACATATCTTTCCAACCTCCCTAAAGTATCTGTAAATGAAACCCCTTTCCTTTTTCCATCTCCCCTAGAGCTCCATCATGTTGCAAATAGGACTGATTTTTATAATAATAACAGCAACAACAACTGACATTTACTGAGCATTCACTATATGCCAAGCATTATACTCAGTGATTACAATCGTTTTTAAATTTTAATTCCTCCAACTCTTCACAAGATAAGCATTATTTTTTAAATTTTTATTTATTTATTTTTTTTGCGGTATGCGGGCCTCTCACTGTTGTGGCCTCTCCCGTTGCGGAGCACAGGCTCCGGACGCGCAGACTCAGCGGCCATGGCTCACGGGCCCAGCCGCTTCGCGGCATGTGGGATCCTCCTGGACCAGGGCACGAAGCTGTGTCCCCTGCATCGGCAGGCGGACTCTCAACCACTGCACCACCAGGGAAGCCCATGATAAGCATTATTATTATCTCCATATTACCTTGAAGAATAGGAGGCTCGGAGAGATTAAGTAATTTTTCCAAAGTCTCACATTTAGGATAGAACTGAGTGAAAAGCCAGAAATTATCCCTAAGTAAGGAAGGCTACTAATGATGGTAAAATTGGCATGATTTTGTCTATGAATCCTGTGGTGTTGTCTTAGCTTGTGTAACCCAGACAGCAGAGCCTCAGGCAAGGAGCTTGTAGTAATTCTAGGTGATTAGGGAGTGCATTTCCAGCTGTGAAGGACAAGGAAAGTGAAGCAGAAAAGGAGGAGCCAATATAAGACTACATTATCAAGTTGGTAGCTGTCAAGTGAGACTGATTGTTCAAATCCACAGGCTCATCCTCCAGGAAGTCACATAAACAGCATCTCAAAACAGTCCATCTAGATGGAGAAAGAGAAAAGAATATACTTACTAGCTGTTTTCTTTTGCAAAAGTTTGCCTCTTGCGGCACTAACTCCATGCACTTCAGTGTTTTACATATGTGTGCCACAAGCAGAATCCTGTGGCATTAACACCTCCCTGGGGTTGGAAATGAGAGGCACATGGTGCAGCCTGATGTGAGGCACTGTCAGCAGGAGCCCATATAGAACTGCTGGTATTAAAACAAGAGACAGATAAAGCTGAGAGGATCTGAGACCTCAGAGGTGTCTGAGACATACGTGTCCTTCTCTTCTGCAGGTTAGAAAGAAGCAACTCAGTTCTAGAATGTTACAAGTAGTTGGGATGCCTATTAATGACTAAAGGAAGGTAGTTTGTAACCTCACAAAGACATTGAAGCAAATTCTCATGCTCTAGTCCAGAAAGCACAGCCTTGAGGCACCTTGGACAAACAGTAGTTACAAAGCACAAAAAGGGTCAAAAGTAGAGAAGAGGAATATAAGAATAGCCACTTAGTCATTAATTCTTCCCAGAAAATTAACCAGTGGGATCCAAAAAGTTCATGGAGGTTCTCAAGAAGTGCACCTTCTTTCCTGGAGTGGGAAGTGCAACCAACTATGGTGTGGTTTCACCCAGGTTGGACCATCTGGGTTAAGACCATTGAACTACTTAGAATACCATTGTGCAGTGCCCTGAACTCGAGTCTGGTAGAGTGTCTTGCTCCTAAGCAATGGCTTCAGAAAACAAAATCCCCTTTGTTTTGAACTCAGCAAGATAATAACAGCCATAAGCCCAGCAGGAGTCTGTGACAGTTAAAATTAGTTTTAGTTAAAATTAAAATTTAGGGCTTCCATTAAAATTAATGGTAAAAAGCCCTTGGTAGATAACTGTCCACAGACCTGAAACCAATCCCCATAGTTCTGGAGGAAAGTGGACCCTGATGAGGGAGGTACTTTTGATTGCTAGAGCCTAAGCCACCTGATTATACCCAAGCTACAAGGGCAACTGGGAAAGTATCTGTCATTATCAACTAATATAGTGGGTGTCGATCTTTGCCTCACAAATTAGAAAAATTACTCAAACATAGGAACGGGGTTCAGATTCTAGGTAGCCAAAAAGAATGTCAGATGTCCGTACGTTTTTGCCCCCATTCCCTTTCCTGTTAACTGATTCTTTTCCTGATTCCAATGTTCTCCTTGTAGCTAGGTCCCTGATATTTCCTGCTAGACTTCCTTGATAGCTAGCAAAGTTAAAAGAACAAAATCATGCCAGACATAACCCTGCAGGTCTACATAATACTCCCTGCCTGGCCTTCCTTGGTTTGGTTGGTCGAACAGCTGCCCAAGCCCAGAATATATTGCTCTGCATTACAAATCTGCAAAACCTGCCACATGGAATCTGAATATTGAAACCACTAGCAGAAACAACCATGTCACACATAGTAATCCAACTCCCAAGTAGAGTTAAGGCTGATTTATTGTGATATAGGAAACCTGGGTTACAGCTCTTGCTCTCACATCAACCAGCTGTGTGACCTTGAGGAAGTGACTTAATTACTTTGATTTCCTAATCTGTTTTTTTAAAAAAAAATTTAAAGAAAACAAAGAAAGAAAGAAAAGCCATTGGACTTGCGATAGGGGAAAGAAAACTGCGATAGGGGAAAGAAAACTTAACACATGGGAGCACTGATAATGTACAAGGAGTTTTATTTTCAGTCTTTACAATAAGTCTCCTTAGACTGCTAGCCCTCCTCCCTTCTCATGTCACCATATATAACCTTCTTATCATTTTAGTGTATATCCTACCACAGTTTTTCTATGCATGTAACCTTAGAAAGCATATAATAGTGTTTATATATATATGTTTGTTTGTATACTTTGCTACAAAAAATGATGGTATCATTCTGCAAGTATCTTTGTGCAGCTTATTGTTTCATTTAACAGTAGATCTTGGAGATCTAGGTAAATAAGTACATAGAGAGCTATCTCATTCCTGTTAGCTCCTGCATAGTATTTCACAGCATAGAGATAACAAGTTTATTTATCCATTTCCCAACTGGTGGATATTTAGTTTGTTTGCTGGTAGCCCACGTTTCTATTCCCAGCTTCTGTAGATGAGTTCTACAGACTCTTTTAGCTCAAAACTTCTGTGGCATGAAGGAAATGAAATGAGTATGAGTCTGAGGACATAATAATTCACTTCCAAACAACTCATTTATTAGGCAGTGAATTAACACCAAACTGTGAGATATATATGTTACCATTAAAATAAAAGAGCGAAAGAGACCAAACAAAAGGATCCAGACAGGTCCAAGCAAGGATAATGTCTCTTTGGTAACTAGAGACAAACCAGAGTCTACTTTGTGTTCACTTAACCGTGTGACTCAAGGCTTTGCATGGATAATCCTGACTATAGCAGTTTATTCCATGATAGTTGAGGCTTAACATGATACCATGCAATATAATGGATAGTACAGATATTATATTTTTAATCCTAATAATTATCCTTTAGAGAAGATATAATTATCTCCATTTTATTGATGAAACCGCTGAGGCATAGAGAGGCTAAGTAATTTTGCCCAAGGTCACAAACTAGTGACAGGACGAAGTTTCAAACCCAAATTGCTGGACTCCAAAAGTCTGCCTTCTTTCCACTGTCTATCATCAATTCCTTTTAACCAGAGTTAGTTCAGAAAGACCTGCTCATAAAGAATGGGTTCTCCAAATGTAAAATAGATAGCTAGTGGGAAGCAGCCGCATAGCACAGGGAGATCAGCTCTGTGCTTTGTGTCCACCTAGAGGGGTGGGATAGGGAGGGTGGGAGGGAGATACAAGAGGGAGGAGATATGGGGATATATGTATATGTATAGCTGATTCACTTAGTTATACAGCAGAAACTAACCATTGTAAAGAAATTATCCTCCAATAAAGATGTTAAAAAAAAAAAAAGAATGGGTTCTCACCTGCTGTAAAGGCTGTCAACACCCTGTCCTGCGCTTACCTCCTCAGCTCATCTCCAACTCCCTTCCCTGCCCTGACCCTGGCCTAAGTTACTTAGAATTCCCCCAAACACATTGCTATGAACTTCTACACATACTATTTCTACACATACTATTTCTTCTTTCCTGGAGCATTCTTCTACTCTTTGTCCAGGCAACTCCTACTTATCTTTCAGCTCAAACATCACTTCCTCCAGGAAGCATTTGCTGTAGCATCCCCACCTCACACTTGCCCAAGATTAGGTTTTAGGGACCTTCTCCTAGGTTCCTAGGTTTCTAGGATCTGTGCTTTGTGTTTACTTTTCTTAGAGCACTTGACATAATGAGTTATAAATATTTGTTACCTGCCTGTCTCCCTATACCACAAAGTGAGCACCTTGAGAACAGAAACCACAGCTTATTCATAATTAAATCTCTAACTCTAGCATAGTGTTCAGTACATGGTAGGCATTCAATAAATGTTTGAAGATGAAATCTTAGAGTGATGACAAAAATGAACCTGGAAGTGGACTCTTTAGCTGCATATGTGCTGATTGCCCCAAGACGGTCACCTTAGTCTCCCCAGTGCCAGCCTGTTGACCTTCCTAACGCCTCATTTCCTGAGCTTGCAGGATTTTTTTTTTCTGCGTATGATAACATGGGAAGATTTGACAGATGGGGTCGGGAAGCCTGGGGTTATGAAAGCCTGGGAACCTTAGAGACAAAGTCTCTAAAGACAAAACAGCCCTTCCTTATGTGGAGTCCAGATTTATTTTATCTACAAAAGATGGTGCATTCCTCTACTCCACATGAAGAGAGAAAAGGGAGCTGAATTTTATTGGGGAAAAAAAATTAATTGATTGTAGAAAAAAAAATAATGAAGATCCCCTGGGAAATGTCAAGGAAAATATATCATTCAGTAGTTTTAAAGAACAAAAATCAAAAGATCCAAACCAGAATGTGTGAAACATAAACAGATTTTGCAGATGATAAATTGCTCCACTGTACACATTTTTCTCATTTCAGTTACAGATCATCTGATGAAAAGAATTTGTTTAGTCCAACTTTGCCAACACAGTTTTTGTTTTGACAGTTCAGGGAATGTATCAACTTTCTCCAATGGCCTTTGAAGCCCGAGATGTAGAAATTTGGTATTCTAGACAATGTTTAAAAAATATTCATGGAACTGGGACTTACAACTTGTGTTAACTAAACATTAGGAAGAAAAAATAGAAAGTGGAATCAGAAAGGAATTAACGTACACTCCAGAAAGGGTTGATATCTCTGATTATTCAACTATCATTAAAAATAATAGGTAGTGGGCTTCCCTGGTGACGCAGTGGTTGAGAATCTGCCTGCCAATGCAGGGGACACGGGTTCGAGCCCTGCTCTGGGAAGATCCCACATGCCGTGGAGCAACTAAGCCCGTGAGCCACAACTACTGAGCCTGCGCATCTGGAGCCTGTGCTCCGCAACAACAGAGGCCGCGACAGTGAGAGGCCCACGCACTGCGATGAAGAGTGGCCCCCGCTTGCCACAACTAGAGAAAGCCCTCGCACAGAAACGAAGACCCAACACAGCCAAAAATAAATAAATAAATAAAATAAAAATAATAGGTGGTAATAATTATGGCTACCTTTTACTGAGTGCTGACTGTATGCTAGGCACTGTGCTGAATTCTGGCAATGCAGTAGGAAGCAAAACAGATATGTCTTGCCCCTGGATAAGTAGATATTAAACAGATAATTACACATATATGTATATATAATTATAAAGGTTAGTAAGAGAGTTTAAAGAAAGAATAATAGGGGAGACTACTCTATATTAATAATCAGGGGAGACCTCTTTGAGGAAATGATATTTTAGTTGGGACATGAAGAAAGAGTCAGCCAGGTAAAGAGCTGAGGGAAAACAACTGTAGGCAGGGGCTAAAGAATATGTAAATATCTTGATATTGGGAAGAGCTTGGCCTTTCCAAGGAACTGAAAGAAGGCTGTCTAGCAGTTGTTTTCTTGTTGGTTCTCAGATCAATTCCTGCCCCTGCCCCAGGCCCTGGAATGCTGGCATAACAGGGACCTGACTCTGCAGGTTGTTTAAGGCTGTCTTGTCAGATGGCTCTGCTGAACAGAGTCAACAGAAGAGACTGGTTGGAGATTGGAAGGTGAGCAAAAGGGAGAAACTAGGACATTTCTATCTCTTTTTTCTGGCTCAGGAAACCCTCTCCAGCAATGGTGATGTTTCCTCTGCGGCTTCAGAGTTTTTTGGCTTTGGGGAAAACATGATGATAACCCCTGTCCTTTGTTCTGGGATTAGAATAATTGACTGGGGACACAATCCTTACAGTTTAATTGTACCTCCTTGTGCACAGGGGTATAGTTGTGGTTAAAATCACCTAGTTGCTTCCTTCTAGAAGGTAATAAGTTTATAAGAAACAAAAAGACTAACAAATTGCAGTATTCACACATTAAAACCCCATCCTTCTATTTTCCCACTAAAAGAGAAAAAAATACTGTGACCCATTCTGGAACAGCTTGCAAAACTATCAGAGTTTTGGTCAGTGCAGCCAAGGTTTTTAACAGTGACTCACATGATCAGAAAGCCACATGGAAACAGCTGTCTGAATTTTTTTTTCTTTTTTGGCTAATGGTAGTGAGTGGAGAAGTCTACCCTTGCATAGGAAAATTGCATGTGACCCAGAGTGAGTTGAGTGTGTTACTTATACATTTATAGTAGTCGTTATCATAAATTGGGCAATGATTCTGTTCTAGCATCTATACTAGATACTTTACATATAATATTAAGTTTTCATGATAGATCAAAATTACCCTCAGGATTGTTAGTATTATTATCTCCATTCCGTAGAAGAGAAACTGAGGTTTGAGAATATTAGGAAACTTAGTTAAGGTGAAAGAGATGGTAATTTTATACAAATCCATATGTTTGACTTTAAAATCCACAATACTGTACTACAGTATAGTATCTCCTTTTTGTCAGTAATCTCACAGTAGCTCAGTTTCGTGGTGGAATTAAGCATTAAAAAACTGTGGTTTGACTTATAATCAGCTTTAAATACAACCAGTAATTGAGCCAAGACTGCTAATATGTGAATTGGTGGCAATGAGGTAGAAGCAAAAAGGCTGTTAGAGCCTGTTGGTCTATGCATTTATTGAGGAAGTGAATAGATCTTCAAAAACTTTTTGTTGTAATTGTTGTTTTAAATAAAAATTTTCAGATGTGTTGCACTGGCTCCCAGCCAGTCTTGGATACCTTGGATACCCTTTGAGTATTATGATCAATGCCATCTTTATCACAGAAGGCACATATGAGGATGTTTGGTGCTAACTCCAACTAACTGCAGTGGTTCTTTGGAGTACTGTGCAAAAATCCCTCTGGGAGTGAATCAGCAGAAAAGAGGGCCTTGACATCTATGGAGTACTTTGGAGTACAATGGATGCGTAGGGAAATTTATACTTGCCATTTCTACCTTAGCAACCCATTGCTGGTACTGAAAAAATGCCTTAATGCTTTGAGTTTCCTCCTTCTACAGGACTTCCCAGGCCAGCTCCTCAAACCCTTTCAAAACAAGTCATTATAATATGTGATACTGGATGTATGGTTAAGGAAAAATATATCTTTTTTTTCCTTTGTGTTCTCGAAATATAAAACTAGGAAGAAGAAAAGAGGGGAGTTTGATAATGTTTGCTGATAGACCACACACAGGGTGAATGACCTGACACCACACACACTAGGCCTGGAATAGCATTTATTCAGAGAAACTTACAGAGGCAGGAAGAGGAGCAGATGTGCAGTTCCTTGTTTGCCATTTGCTCTCTGGGATAGTACAAAGTGATCACCAGGACTGCAGTCTAAACTTTGGGCTAATAAGCTGCATGCTTAAGGAAGCACCAGCATCAACTCTGATGCAATGAGGGCCTGGGGTCCAAGCCTTGTTGGGCTTCCCCTGTTCTCCCATCTCAGCATTTATGGCTGGGGCAGCACTAGGTCCTCTTTGGAGTGAACAAGAGGTCAGGTACAAGTCTTGCAGTCTCAGATGTCTGTGTGGAACCTTGGCCTCCAGTCCTGTGCTTCCACCTCAGTATTCTCTCAGGACATTTGCCAAATGGTCCCACCCTGCAGGAAGATACCTCTCACTCTGGGAGGCCTGCCAGGGGGTAGTCCAGAAAAATTAACCTTTACCTCTCTCTGAAGCATAAAGCTGAAGCCCTCTGAGGACCAGGTAGAATTGAGAACACCTTGTTAGACTGTTTCGTTGGGTCTTTACCAACACATCAGTTGTCTTAGCCTATAGTACGTGCATTGTCATCCTATTGGTCAAAAGAAATCGATCAAATCAAAAGAATTCGTTTCATGCTTAGAGTCATTCTCTCCGACACTTCTCCTGTCTAAATTCTTAATCACTTCATTATAAGCAAATATGATTTTTCCAATAGCCTGATCCATCTGTTCCTTTGACTTCCTTTCCTCTGGTGATTTTGTCCTCCACCCTACCTACCCCAGCCACTCATTCCCATGATCATACTGTAAATCTTGTTATTACTAATAACTGCGGCTCCTTTATTTTCTCAGTTTCACATCCCCATCTCTTATCTTTCCAGTTCACTCCCTTTAAATTTCAACTTTAACCATCCTTTGACCTCATCAGGACTTCTAGTATATTAGTCCTGTTACCTTTTTCCTGTCCCTCACCCCACTTTCACATCCCTCCTTTACCATCTTAAAGTCTGTGACAGCCACTATCATCATTTCTGTGCATGTACAGAAATGCCTCTCCCTCATGTTAACTTGGAAAAACACAAACCTGATTAAATCTAACTCTCCACCTACTATGTACAATATATGGCTGAAGGCAGCCACACTTCCTTTTGATTAGCCCCATTTTAAATTCATAACGACAAACATCAAATGGACCTAAAGCTGCCTGGCAATATCACTGTATTTCCCTGGTCCATTTGTCATTCAACTTTCTTAAACAACTATTTGCCATCTTTTCCTCAAACTCTTAACAGACTCCCTCCTCCATCTTTGCCCTCAGATGATAACCTTCCTGCCTGCTGCCTTAAGAAAACTGAAGCACTGAGAAGAGTATTTTTTCAGACCCTTGCTACACATTTACCCTCTAGCAGCATCTGTACAATATACATTACCTTTCTGCCTCTTCCCAGAGATGAGCTATCCATGCACCTAGCTAAGGCCAGAACCTCCAATCCCTTTCACATGTATGCAAAGATATTACTCTAGTATATTTCTTCCAGTAAATTTCTTCTCCTTCTCCTGCAGCATTATATTTTTCTTCCTCTCTGGATTAGCTGCTAAACATGATATTATTTCTTTCATTGAAAACAAACAAATCTCTTAGGCCCAGTCCCTCCTACAGCTACTGTCCCATTTCTCTGTTACTTTTAACAGCAAAACTCCTCAAAAAATTGTTTATACCTCTTCTCTCCAATTCCTCTCTTCCCCTTGTGTCTTGAATAACCCACTGCAGTCAGGCTGTTGCCCCCATGGTGCCATTGTAACTGCTCTTATCAACTCCACCAATGACTTTTACATGATTAACTTCCATGGTCAGACTCAGGAGCATTTACCATATTCTTATTCTTCTCTCTAATATATATTCTTAACTTAACTTCCAAGACACTACATAATCTTGGTTTTCTTCACACTTCACTGGTAACTTCTCATTTTCCTCCACTGATTCCATCTTTTTTTCCCAGACTTCTTAACATTGGTTATTAACAAGTTCAGCCTTTGGGGCTCTTCTCTATTCTATCTACATTTACTACCCTGGTGATTTCATCCAGTCTCTGTAAGCTTTGTCATCATGGGTCTGGGTTGACTTACACTCTAAGGCTTGTTTAGTCCCTAAAAAGGAGTCTTGACTGAATTCTCCAGGTGTCTACTCTGCCTCTCCACCTAGGTTAATTGGAACTTGAACATCTCCCCGCCAAGTGCAAGTTCTGGTAATTGTTCAGTTTATTCTCTAGTAATTAGGGTTGCCAGATGAAATACAACAGGTACATGCTGATGCTCAACAATTATTTGTTGTTTATTAAAATTCAGTTTTAACTGGGCATCCTATGTTTATATTTGTTAAATCTGGCAGCTCTATCAATATTTGGTTTTTGCCCATCCTTGTGGAATCTTACCCTATATACACTTAACTTACAGTTTAATCAAGAGCTCAAGGGACCCCTCTGCAGATTTGTGAAGATCTAGTTCTCTAGGTAATTTTTCATCTACAGTACTCTGTCCTACAAATTCTGCCTTAGCCTCCCCAAATTCCACTCTTTGTCTCTTCAACTCACTAAGAAGACTGTGCTCTATTTGGGCGTCCACACTCTTTACCGCAGTCCAGAAAGTGTGCCCAAGTAAAAAGCCAGCAGAATTGTAGTGCTCATTTCATTTGTTTTCCTTCTCCTAGAGATTCCAGTTCTGGGCTGCCTATTGTCCAATGTCTGAAGACAATTGTTTATTTTGGTAGTGATAGTGCAGTACCATTTACTCCATCCTGGACAGAAGCAGAAATCCATGTTTTGTCTTTTCAATTTTCTGGTGGTTTTCTTTCTTTGCTGTCTAGAAGTTTAAGAATTTTATAAAAAGTCAAATTTAGCAAACTTTTTGGTTTTCTTTAATGCTATGAAAGACCTTTTCTAATAAATTACTATTAAAATTTCATCCATTTTCTTTTAGTAATTGGTTTACTTTTTTACATTTAAATCTTTGATTTCTCTGGATTTATTTTGATGTAAGGAGTAAAGGTAGTATACAGGTTTTTGTTGTTGTTGTTTTCAGCTAACTAGAGTAGAAGGTTAAAGACATTCATAAATTTGTGGACCCAATGAGAGGTGGATTCTATTTCCCCTTTCCTTGATTCTGATCTGTCTTAGTGATGTCCATGGCCAGTAAAAAACAGCAGAGGTGATGCTTGCCAGTTCTGGGCTTAGCATTTGATAGCAGTGATAGTTTCCACCTTAGTTTCTTAGCGCCCTAAGTTGCCATGTCAGAGGATTGATCACCCTGCTGGAGAAGTTGTATGGTGAGGCCCTGGGGCTATCTGGAGAGAGAGGGGAGCCAAGAAGAGCTCAGTCTTCTAGCTCTTTCTGCCAAAGTTCCAGGCATATGAGTGATCCTCTCTTGGACACTCTAGACGAGTTGTTAGCTGAATATCACTAAGTGACATAGTCACCACCATGTGGAGCAAAATAATCACCTAGCCACATCCTACCCACATTCCTGACCCCAAAATCACAAGATATAATCAAATAGTTTTGTTGTAGCCACTAGTTTTAGGGTAATTTGTTATGTAACAGTTTTCCAGTTGTCCCAACAAAATTTTTGTTTATCTTTTTTTCTATTCATTTGAATTGTCATCTTTATCAAACATTAAATTTTCTTTTGTAGGCCTATTTATTTCTCAATTTTCTATTATGTTTCAATGATCTTCTCTTTATTATTCCTTTACCAGTTCCAAAGTGGTTCATTATATAGTTTTATGACATATTTACTATCTGGTAAAGCCAATACTCTCTCATCTCTCTTATTTTTGAGAATGCCTCTGCTAATTTGTGCATTTTCAGATGAGATTTTATATAATTTTGACAGATAACAAAAAGTTTACTATTAGTATTTTGTTTGGGACTAAATTACACTTCAATCTAAATTTAGAAAAAATTAACATGAAATTTAGAGAAAATTTTCATTTATTTATCTTCTTGTATGAACCTCATTGGTTTAAAAATTTTTTTATATATAAGTCCTCTACATCTTCTTGGAAATTTTCACACAAATATCATTTTTGCTATCATAAATAGAAACTAATATTCTATAATTTTCCAGTTTATTATTGCTTGAATATAGAAAATATTGATTTGTATATTAATTAGAAACTATTCAATGGCTGAGAGTTCCTGTTTCTCATAATTATACATTTGAAATTTGCAGGTTTTCTATGTATACAATTATATCATCCACATAAAATCATAATTTTGCCTTTCTTTCCAAAATCAATCTTTTTTGGGTTTTTTTCTGTATTGTAAGCTGCATAAGGGCAGGGATTTTTGTCTCTTTTATGTACTGCTATATCTCTGAGTGCCCATAGGCTTGACACATGGTAGACACTCAATACACATTTTTTAATTAAAATTAATATACTACAATAATTAAGAGCTGGAGTCAAAGTTCCTGGGTTTGAATCCTAGCTCTGCTACTTGCTGGTGTTAATCAAAATTTCAGAAATGGAGACATGATTGAAATAGAAAGGTATATATTTGGGGTTTATTAGAACTGCACCTTGGAAACACAGATTCAGTAAACACTTGAATTGTGTTCTGCTGGCCTACAAAATGGAGGAAGCATATAAAGGCAAAAAGCTGCAGGGCCACAGTTAGTTAGTTACGTAAGTTGTTTGTCAAGAATTATAATTGGAGCTAGCAAGAAGTGACAGTGCTTATTAAGCAAGGATTGGTTGAGGTTTGAAATGGTTGCATAGTTACAAGGGGAGACCTTGAGACCATAAAGTTGCAGCTGGCAGGTGTTCTTCTGAATATGCCTGATGGTGTCCTTGGGTCTGGTACAGTTCAAAGAAATTCAGGTTCTCAGTGGTACAGGGACATGTCTGAGACCAGATCCTCAGTGGCTACCCAACTCCATTTTTGTATGCCTTAACTGTGATTACTCCATTATAATTTCAATTTGCCATCATTGGATATGTTACTACATCTCTGAGTTAAATTTCCTTAGCCTCAGTTTCCTTTTTTATCAGTAATTCGGTGTTGCAATAGTATCTACCTCATAAAGTTGTGAAGATTAAATGAATAATACATAAAAACATCTTAATGGAGTACTTGAAACATAGTAGGTTCTTGATATATTTTTATCTTTCCCATATTTCTCATGTCTGTTCTTATAGAGTACAATAAAATAATAGTAATTATAGTAAATCACATTTGCACAATTAGGAAAGCTTATAGAGTTTCACTATTAAGCATAATGTCATTTGTTGGTATGACATAGAGATTTTTTAAAATATGTTAAGGAAGATGAGGTATATAAAATCCTGTTATTAAGATTTTGATTTAGAATATAAGATTTGGTTAAATTATTTATTGAGATAATCATGTTATTTCTTCTTTAACCAGTTAATAGAGTTTATATCACTGTAGTTTTTAATATTGAAAAATTATGTTCCTTAGGCACTAGGAACCCAAATGGCATTTTCAGGATTAAGGTTTTAAAAAATATGCTTATCACAAAAGCACAATTTTATATGCTTCCTTAAAAAGTAATGATCGGGGCTTCCCTGGTGGCGCAGTGGTTGAGAGTCTGCCTGCCCATGAAGGGGACACGGGTTCGTGCCCCGGTCCGGGAAGATCCCACATGCCATGGAGTGGCTGGGCGCATGAGCCATGGCCGCTGAGCCTGCACGTCTGGAGCCTGTGCTCCGCAACGGGAGAGGCCACAACAGTGAGAGACCCGCGTACAGCGCAAAAAAAAAAAAAAAAAAAGTAATAATCAGTTGTCACAATAACATGATCTTTGAACTGGCCTAATCTGTGATGTATCGGATATTTCAGAGTTCTGGTGCAGTTAATATGAAGAATCTGAAGTTATCACAACACTTATCTGAAAGAGGGGCTTTTTAGAGGCAGGACCTTGGACTTTCTGCATTTCCACAGCAGCAGAATTGGCTATAGAGTTTATTCTTTGTCTGATATTTCATATATCTTTCTCCCTTTTTTCCCCCCACAAGAACAAACTGAATTTTTGTTTTTCAAATAGAAACTAATTCTTCTATTCAAATATGTAAGTTAGACTTGGAGTTCTGGAAGAAACTGTTTCCAGATCAGATTTTTTTTGCATTACCAAAAAATCAGTAATTTCTACTTTTTCTGTGGTGTTTTCCGAGTCACATTTATGAGAACCAAATACCACACTAAACTGAATATAACACATAGTCTTAGTTTTGTTCTCCCTGTTTTCTAGTAACTCCTTTTTTTCATTACATTTATCCTGATATTTAATACAAATAACTTTAACATGATCAAAGTCTCATACAACACTTCACTAGTATATCTATTCATATATTTGACCTTTGGTCAAAATCTAATTGATATGAAAATTTAATTGTGAGATTGCTAAGCTCAGGAGCATATAGCAATTTGTCTTTTTTTGAAACCATTTCAGGCTCCTCTGGCCAAAGAAAATCTACAGGGGTGCTGTAGAAGACATTCTCAAATCCTTGGTTTGCTTAGTGGTAGAAAGAAAGTGGCTGATGGTAACTTATAGTAAAACATAACTTTCCACCTTTTGGCTGCTATGTATCCAAATTCTGGATTTTGTGTCTCCAAATACCAACCTTTTTGGTATGTTTGTAAATACCAACCAGTAAAACAGTAAAAAGGAAAAAAATGGCAGCAAACACATAATATTTAGAAGTGTGGAGGTAGGTATCAAATTAAGCAGCTGAAAGAGTTCATTGTGATTATTTTGAAAATAAAGCAGTTGGAAAAAAATACAGGGAAGAAGAACACTATGGAGGCCAAATAAAATACATTAACAGAACCATTTAACTTAAGGTCTACTATTTGTGACTTTTCCATCTTGAGACCTTCACGCTAGGACTTCTACCAAGACATTTCGGTGCTATTCTAGGTGAATGAGCAGGGGATGAGGAGCACTGAGCACACAGGGATCTAGGCCCTATCCTTGCATCAAGCAGAGCAACAACCTTTTTATCTAGTTTACCTTTTGGGCTACCACGTAAGATTATATTTGAAGAGAGTCTTATACTACCGTAACAAATTAATGTTTGAAAATTATTAGCCCAGAAATGGGGCACTGGAGAACACTTCCAAAGCAAATATACAAGCCCATAAGCCATCCAGCTTTTATTGCTGCTTTCTGGAGTGTAGCTTCAGATTGACTGGGGATACCAGTGAGGAGAAAACACTGTCAGCTTCAGACAGTACCCCTAGCAGATAGGCAGTAATAATCACAGGATGTGGGGCTCTGGTGAAATAATATACTGGCTCTCAGAATTATCACCTAACAGGTTTGGAATTCCAGCTTCAGCAATACAAGACAGCAATTGCCTCAGGTCCTGGAATGCACATTTTAAAAATGAAGGAAGTATGCACAAAAAGAGATCAAGCATCCACTATATCTAGGTGAAAAAACTCAAAAATGTAACGGAAGCTATGGGAAAAAAGAATGATCTTTGAAATACTAAATACAAGGGCACTGGGAAATATTTATATTCAAGGTATAAATAAAAAAATGTTAATATAGTCAAAGGTATAAAAGGCCAATGTATACATGGAAATAAAACCAGGAATGAATTGAAAGAGCACATTTCAAACTTCAGGTAGAGGATTGGAAATTTCCTTAGATAGTCCCAATTTCATGTAGCTTACTCTTTTTAGCAAGGGTGATTTATGAAAAGTGCAATAATATGATTTTTGTGGAAACTTTTATATAAATAAATTCACAGATTTAGGGGAAAATTGTTTTATCAGGCTAAGGGTTGGGATTTGGGGAAAATGTGTTTCTTTGATTTGTTTCTTTTAGGGGCCATAGCAGCCAGAACCCAGATAAACAGGAGGACATTTTAATAGCCTCCCTATGCTGTAAATGTCGATCCTTTTACTACTAAGGCTTTCATGAGATGGGTAGGCTGACAGTAGCAGTTTGAGCTGGAAAGTGAAGTGAAATAGAAGGCAAAACTGCCAAGAAAGAAAGGTCTATACAAGAGAAGGATTTATATGAAGGTGGTCAAAATATACAAACTTCCAGTTAGATAAGTAAGGTCTGGGGGTATAATATACAGCATAGTAACTACAGTTAATAATACTGTATTGTATATTTGAAAATAGTGATCAGTTAATTTAATTAATTTATTCATAAAACCTTGTTATATACTATATATAAAATAATATGCTAGATTCATGCAATGGTAGAAAAATAAAATTCCTACAGAGATAAGTCTGGTAACATAAATGGCTGAATGAGGCTGGCTGTAATACGATAGAGAGTGGCTGAGCCCATGGTAAAATGCAGAGTGCATACCTTACCCAAAGAAATTAAAATTTAAACTTAAAAATATGGGCAGGTCAAATAAAACACATTTGTTAGGTAGGAATTCAAATACTAATGTGACTCCATCCCTATCCATGGAGCTCCCAGACTATTGGAGGAAATGGACCTGTAAATGACTCTAGTGACATAAGGTTTTGTACTTGAAAGTAGCTTAGCAGTGTTGTGGGAGCACGATTCACCACCTAGTCAAGATGGGCAGAGATCCAAAGTGGGTATTATCCAGTCACTCAATCAAGGATTCCACCTGTTACCATGTAAATTATCCCTTTTAAAAATATACTTCCGGGGGCTTCCCTGGTGGCGCAGTGGTTAAGAGTCTGCCTGCCGATGCAGGGGACACGGGTTTGTGCCCTGGTCTGGGAAGGTCCCACATGCCGCGGAGCGGCTAGGCCCGTGAGCCATGGCCGCTGAGCCTGCGCGTCCGGAGCCTGTGCTCCACAACGGGAGAGGCCACAACAGTGAGAGGCCCGCGTACCGCAAAAAACAAACAAACAAAATATATATATATACTTCGGGACTTCCCTCGTGCACAATGGTTAAGAATCTGCCTGCCAATGCAGGGAACACAGGTTCAATCCCTGGTCCTGGAAGATCCTACATGCTGCGGAGCAACTAAGCCCGTGCGCCACAACTACTGAGCCTGTGCTCTAGAGCCCACGTGCCACAACTACTGAAGCCCGTGCACCTAGGGCCCCTGATCCACAACAAGAGAAGCCACTGCACTGAGAAGTCCGCACACCACAGCAAAGAGTAATGCCCGCTCATTGCAACTAGAGAAAAGCCCACACGCAACAACGGAGACCCAACACAGCCATAAATACATAAATAAATAAATTTATTTATTTAGTTTTGCGGTATGCGGGCCTGTCACTGTTGTGGCCTCTCCCATTACGGAGCACAGGCTCCAGACATGCAGGCTCAGCGGCCATGGCTCACGGGCCCAGCCGCTCTGCGGCATGTGGGATCTTCCCGGACCGGGGCACAAACCCGTGTCCCCTGCATCGGCAGGCGGACTCTCAACCACTGCGCCACCAGGGAAGCCCTAAATAAATTTATTTTAAAAAAAAATAATAAAAGTATACTTCAAGTTTTCCCCCAATATTTCTATTGTTATTGGCCACAGCTTACTTTCTTTTATTATATATTCTGTTATCATTTTCATATACTGAAAATCTACTAAATTTTTTTCTGTAATAATTTCAATTGAATAAATTTGGGTTTTTCAGCTATACGAATATACATCACACGTATGGACAACTTTGCCGACTTCCTTTTCTTTTCCAGTACAAACACTGGAAAATTTGTACCTTCCTTTTCTTTTTTGGTCCATATGCTTTGGCTGGGACCTTCAGAACAATAATGATATATAAGTTTAATTGTGGCCACCCTTTGGTTGCTCCAGCTTCAATAGGAATTCTTCAGGTATTTTGCATAAAGTTGGCTTTAAAATATATTAAAAACTAATTTGGAGGTTATGTACTCAAAAGAATTGAAAGCAGGGACTCAAATGGATATTCAATATTCATCAGTGTTCATAGCAACATTATTCACAGTACCCATAAGGTGGAAACAACCAAAATGTCCATTGATGGATGAATGGATAAACAAAACGTGGAATATACATACAATGGAATATTATTCAGCCTTAAGAAGGAATGAAATTCTTACACATGCTACCAGGTGTATGAATCTCAAAGGCATTATGCTAAGTGAAATAAGTAAACATAAAAAGACAAATATTGTGTGATTCCACTTATATGAAGTATGTAGAATAGTCAAATTCATAGAAACAGAAAGCAGAATAGGGATTACCAGGGGCTAGGAGGATGGGGAAGTGAGAAGTTATTGTTTAATGGGTACAGTGTCAGTTTGAGAAGATGAACAAGTTCTGGAAATGGATGGTGGTGATAATTGTGCAACAATGTGAATGTACTTAATGCCATTGAATTGTACACTTAAAAACGGTAAATTTCATTTTGCACATTTTGCCACAATAAAAAATGTTTGGAAGTATTTATAGCATTCCTTATATTTTGGAATAGTTAAAATGATGTGGGGATTAAAGTGGCATCTGTTCCTTAAAGGTTAAAAAAACTCACCTGTGAAACATTTTTTCACAGGTCAGTTTTTTCTTGATATCTGAAATTATTTTGGATCTGAAACAATTGTCAACTTTTTCTGAGGTTATTGGTCTAATTTCTATCTCTTTTTCAAGAAAATATTGGTAACTTTTTATTTTCCTAGTAACTATTTTATCCAGTTTGGGGGCTAGCCAAAGCATTCCCTTATAATTCTTTGAATTGCCTTGGTATATCTTGTTGTTTTCCCATTATCTCTTAGTATTTTGTGTATTCATGAATTCTCCATGTCCCCAGTAAAAAAAAAAATAGGCTTGATAGTCACACACATACATACACACACACACACAAAACAGTTGTGCTTTTCAGTTCTGAAGTTTCCATTTTATTCTTTCTTGTATCTTCTGTTTCTAATCCTAGACTTTCTATTTTTAAAAAGATTTGTTTCACTTATGTTCACAATTGCTTGTTAAAGTATTTTCATGATGGCTGTTTTAAAATCCTGTCAGACAACTCCAAAGTCTGTGTCATTTCCTTGTTAACATTTGTTGATTGTCTTTTCTAATTCAAATTGAGATTTTCCTGGTTCTTTGTAGGACAAGTGATTTCATTTCTATCCTGGAGATTACTCTGTTTCCTCTTTAATCTTATTTTGTGCAGGTAGTCGTCCTGTTTATGTTTGCATTTGTTAAATATGGACAATTACCATACACTACACTTTTTGAAATGCTGTTTTGGCATTTCACTTTTTCATACAAAAAGCCTTTCTGAGAAGCCCTGCATACTTTGGCCACCTTCACTGTTCACTTTATAATTTTTTGTTTACTGCTCTTATTTAACTTTTAACATCTCTTCTTTTAAGATCTATAAATATTTTATTATTTATCTTCTCCCACTAAGGGTTGACCCAGGCCATTTTAATCTGTCCCACCTATCCAGCTATGTTCTAAGCAGCTAATTAGAATATAGGTATTTGGCTTTTTAATACTCCTCAAATCTTTCTGAGATAGGAAATCTTGCAGAGGCCTTTAGGTTCCTTCACCCTAAGCTCTCAGAGACAGCCTGGGATTCTAACTTCCCCTCCCAGCCAGTTCTTTCCCGTAGCCCCACCATCCTTCCTCCTCTAGGGTCCCTCAACTGCCTTCCAAAGAGGATATTTGTACCCACACTCAGTTTAGCAACAGCTGTTACTAGTTAACTTATTCAGATGGCTTCTTCTAGAAGAGTGATGTAATGGCTTCTAAATATTGGACAGAACTTCTACTTTTGAGCATTGTGAAATTATTCAACTGGCAAAGCAAGCAGTAAAATCAGAGTTAAATCACTTTCTCACCTACACCTAGGTTCTAGACTCTGGAGAAGGAAGGCCAGTAGGGCTACTGAAAGAGAGGGCGGGGAGAGAGACTCAGAACTCCAGACTGTCCATGGAGTGAGAGCCCAAAGACCCCTGGAAAGCTCCACACCTCAAAAAGATTGGGGGGCGGGTATTAAAAAGTTAGTTAAATACATATATTCTAATCAACAACTGAACCCAGCTAGGACTAGGTGGGATGTGAAAATGGCCTGGGACAACTGTAGGTGGGAAAAGAAAAATAGTTAAACAATCATAGAACTTGAAAAAAAGATGTTAAAGATTCAGTGATAGGAATAATAAGCAAATGGACAGTCTCCTCGCTTTGCTAATTTTAAAGTGAACAGTGAAGTTAGCCAAATAATGGCTTCTCAGAGAGCCTCTTTGTATTAAAAAATGAAAAAAATGTCCAAACAAGATTTTTAATAGTATGGCATGTTATAATTGTTTGCATTTAACACATTAATGCTTTTAACATAAAAATGAATAATATGATTGTGTCCTTTAAGAAAAAATTCTAGATTTTATTGATATTTAAAAAAAATTCATACCCAGGATGTAGTCTTCTCATTTTAAAATGTATGATGAGCATTCCATTCTTTCAGACCTGACAGTGGAGTCTTTGGATTTGAATGTGTAACCTTAATAGGAAACAGAGGCCTTTTGCATGGGAAACTTGTGCCAGGGAGGGCCTCCTCCCATCCAGCTGGTCTGGTAAGCAGTGTGTTGAGCAAGGTGAGCCTGCTCTCTTCCCTGTTATTCAAGCAGGAACTTGTTTTAACTGTGCTCCCCTCATTAGGCAGACCAGTGGCCTGTTGGGGGCTGAATGCATGAGGGAATAAAACTACTATGTAGGACTTGGCCTACAACCTTAAACCTGTTTTCAGGCAGACTACATGACAGGTGATGGAAGGGCAGTAGGAATGGGTGGAGAGGAAAATATTTTCCTGGGAGGAGGAAATGAGGGCCTAAGTCCCTAATAAGTTGAGAGAATGAAGCCTCTTATCTGTAGACTGATGGGTTGCTCTGCTGGGCCTGTGCCTCAGAGATAGATGTGCAATTGTGTGCGTGCAGTATGTTTATAGGCTAGCACTGCAGCTGTCTGTGTGTCTCTGTCCTTGTGCCTTCAGCTTCTTGCCTCTGTTCCACAGGGCATCTTAATGTCTGGCTGCTGCCCAGCTCAGTTTGCTTGCCAGCCCCCTTCCTGCTCTCCCATCTTGTTTCTGTTAGTGGGCTTGGATATTTGATTAAAGAGCTCTGAGAAAAATCCATTTTTTTATTCATCAACCCCCAAAATTCCTCTGATTGTCTCTGTCCTTCTTATGAAACCTGGTCCCAGAAGACTTGATAACCTGGCTTGCACTGAGGAGGCACAGTCCCAAAGTGTTTGCATTTTAAGAGGCAACAAAGCTTCTTGTCAGACGAAGCGATCTCTAATTGTATAGTTTTAGGCATCAGTAGAAAGACACTTTGGAGAAGTTTGCAGGGAGAGATCTTATTGGTGTTTAGAATTTTAATTTAATAAATAAATCACCATTTCCTATCTGTAAAACGCAGATTACAATAATAAAGAATAATTACAATAATAAAGAATTTTTGAGGTATAAAGTGAGAAAGTGCATATGTCTAGCCCCGTGCCACATACAAAAGTAAGTGATTGATAAATGTCTACTGCTACTGCTGCTGCTGCTGCTGCTGTGGCTTCAATTATTCAGCTTTGCCTCTGCACTGGGCAGTGGGCCAGGCAATGGGGAGACCACCAAATACAATAAGGACAGAATCATTCTCTAGACCCCCCAGGAGCTCAACCTAAGGAGAGATCATTTGCATTTGGACAGCTTAGTTCACTCCCCCCAAAAATGTTCTCTTACATATTACCTCACTTAACTCTTATTTTTTGCCAGGTATGTGTAATTTTCTTAGTTTCCAAGAGACCAAGAGATTCCAAATGACTTGCCCAAGGTCCACACCCAACGTGGAACAGATTTTTTTAAGTGAACATGACTCAAAGCTATGTATATCACAGCACAATACATTCATTACAAATAATCCTTACCACATTACTGAACTCGGGGCCATGGGAGGGGAGGACCAATGAAACCAAGAGAAAACTCAGCAAAATTTTTTACTCAAAGCAGGCAGCTGAGTATGGTTCAGAAAGTACGACCAATGTAAATGTAACATGATAATAGGAAATCATCAAAAATGCTTCTTAAAACTGAGATTTTATTCATGCTGTTACATTGGAAGAGCCACGTGCCAGTCTCTCTCTCTCTCCTCCTCACTTTGTGTGTGTGTGGTGGAGGTTAGTAGAGGGATACTCAGCATGAGTAGACAAATAAGCTTCATGTTGCAGTATATCCTTCATAAAAGTGAGGACTTGATTAATTCAAGAGCACACCTGTCATTTTAATTATGATTCTGTCAATAAATTTTAGTGCCTGTGAGAGGTGCTGAAGTGAAATTACATTTCACCTTTCCTGGCAGAGTAATGAAAGAGGACGAACTCTTCAGTCACTGACTCTATCCCCCTTGCTTCCACGTGGAACCTAGATACCAGAAGCCGGGATCTGATTAAATTGTGTGCTTTGTTCCTACATATTTCATGGCTTTTGCTCCTATTGAGTATGAGATCTATTTTTCTATTTAATGGTTAACTGGTTATGGCTAACATATACCATTATATTTTCGTGGCTCATTTTGGCAACCCAAGATTTGATCTTCTCTTAAAGATCACTCTATTGCTCAGTCCCCTTGAGGGTGGAAAGGTGACCATGATGGTGATAGAGGAGGAGACTGCTGAGGGGAAAGAAATTTTCCAGCAAGTTTGGGGTAGAGACATCTGGGTCCTTCATTACGGCATTTGAGGAGCTCTGAGAGTGCAGCCCTGAACCCCGCTGGACTGGGAAGTGGTGGCAGTGGGGTATCCACTACAGAACCCCCCCCTCCAAACACACATATAGTGTGGGTGGGCATTCCTGATTGCATGGCTTCAGGCTCTGTCCTGCTGCCCTTCCACAAATTCTGTGAACTGGCTAATATCCTTTAATGTGTTCCTTCCTTATTTAAACCTAGCCTAGTCCCTTACCTACAGTCTGTGGATTGCTCTGTAGCAGTTAAAAAGAACTTGATGGGTTATACACACTGACATGGAATCCCCAAACCATTATTATGTGATAAAAGCAAAATGCAGTATCACCAAACAAAATGGCATATTTCTTCATGTATGTATACATTTGTAAATGTGTAGAGAACTTCTGAGAGACTACAAACGCAAATAATAATAGTGGCCACCTCTGGGGAAAGGAGTGGGAGAAATAAGTGTAGACTTGTGTCTTTTACTCTGTACACTTTTTCTTATATTTTTTACAAAAAGAGTGTTTTCAAGTATTGTTTATGTACTCAACACAGCAAAACAAAATGAAAAGGAAATTTGCATCACACACTCAAGTACTGCATCAAGATATTTCCCAATTACTTCCATTTCTTTCAAATGACAAGGTCACTTCATTTAGGCAGTCTCTGCCTATATGAAGTCAGTCAACATCTTTACTAGGGCCTTGTGCATATCAGCTTGAAATTGTGTATTGGGAAGAGTCCAATGGACCTATCTGGTAACAAATATAAGGAATTCTCAGGAAGGGATTATCTGGTGGTATCATGGCTAGTCTCCCACATTAAGAGAGTACATTGACAAAAATCTGTCATTTATGTTTCTTAACATAAATTTCAAAATTTAGAAATTATATATCCCAGAGCACAGTTGGGGTAGAGGCTATACCACTACCCCAAAACAGTACCGTTGCCCAAAATAATTCTTCAAAACCACTCAATTTAGCCTATTTAATAGTCCTTTGATATTTAAAATAAAAATGGTGAAGCACTTTTTAGTGGTTAGGCATTGTTTTAGCTTCTTTTAATTCATTAATTCTCTTAATCTTTACTGTAGCTCATAGAGATAGATAATATATCCTGAGGCTGTGGATGCTGGGCTGAAGTAAGTAACCTGGCCAAGATGACACATCCAAGAAATGGCACAGGCAGGATTTCAAACCAAATCTCATGGGGCTCCAGAGCCCACGGTGTTACATGAAGAGAGATGACACAGATTTTCACCCTCAAAAAAATACACAAAATGCATTCCTGCCAAAAATGGTAAACTGAATCTAATCAAGAGAAAGCAAACCAAACTGAGGGACATCCTTCAAAACAAGTGAAATATACGCTTTAAAAATATCAATGTCATGAAAGACAAAAGCTGGGGAAATGTTCCAAATAAAAGGAGGCTAAAGAGACGTGACAGCTAAACACAATGTGTTATACTGGCAGGGGAGAATGTTATAAAAATGCTACTGGGACACCTGTCAAAATTAAGCACAGAATGCATTTTAGATGATAGTATTAAATCAACATCAAATTTCCTGAATTTAATCTTAGTCATTATGATTATGAAGGAAAATATCCTTGCTTTTAGGAGAAACATTTCTTTCATTATTCATAAGACTGATCACTTCTAACGTACCTACAGATTACTTGTAATTCTTTTATGAATATCTTGTTGTTATCTTTGGGCAATTTAAAAATGAGGGTATGGTATGACTAGATTGATTTCAATTTGTTTTTATTTTTTTTTAATGGAATTTATTGCCTGCATATTGATTCGATCATGGAACTAAGGAAAGAATTGGAACAACCAGGCTGGAGGAAGAAAGAACTAGCATTTGATAATGTCATTTTTTAAAGATTTGGTGGATTTCTTTAGTATGAACCGCCTGGCCCTTTAATCATTAACTGCTCTCTGTAAGGGCTATGACTACATTTTACCTCATTAAGTACCAATTACACTCTTAGTTTTCAAACATGACATTTGTGCCTAAATTCAAACTGTTAAGTTTATACTAAAAATGCATTAGTTTGCTTTTTTTTTTTTTTTGGTGATACGCGGGCCTCTCACTGTTGTGGCCTCTCCCGTTGCGGAGCACAGGTTCTGGATGCGCAGGCTCAGCGGCCATGGCTCACGGGCCCAGCCGCTCCACGGCATGTGGGATCTTCCTGGACCGAGGCACGAACCCGTGTCCCCTGCGTCGGCAGGCGAACTCTCAACCACTGCGCCACCAGGGAAGCCCCCCATTAGTTTGCTTTTAATTTAAAGCCTACGGACTTAAACTATTTTAAGGGTAAAAGAAAGAAAATCCCATTACAAAATTGTAACTTAAATGGCTGTGGTAAGGCAGGGGAGGTAAGCCAAGTCCTGTAAATATAATCTTCTGTGGCTCACCCTGAGGAATATTTCTCCACGAGGCCAAACCTGGCTAAGACCCCTCCTTGGTAGTCCAGCAGTGCTTCTCTGGCACTTACTTAAAACATTTGATCATCTTGTCAGGGACCATTATGGGTGTCTTGTCTACCCCATGAACTGTGTGTTTTCCAATGAAAGACACTGAGACATTTCCTTTGATCTCCATTGTCTAACCTAGTGCCTGGCATTCAGATGGAGGTCTATAAATATTTAGTGAATTAATCTAAATTTCTTTTTTAAAAAACATGTCCATGTGCACTATGTGTGTCTCTGTGTCTATATCTAAAAGTCGGGGTTTAGGTAGAATTCTAATAAGTGCGTCTAGTTTCATGCCCTACAGTAGGACAAAAAATTGGAACAAAAAATGAGCATATGTAGTCTGCTTCTAGAAGAGAACATTCACAGCAGCAATAAGTAAAACCCTAACAGAGATGAGAGAAAGAAAACTAGGAAAAGTATGATTCTGGAGATACTTACTGTAATTTATGTCTATAAGGACAATGCTGATTCACCAAAAGGTGATTAGATTGTACTCCATATACTCTGGTTTAGCAGGCAGCAAAATATATAAAGTTTTAAAAGTCAAAAGAAAAATGTTATAGAACATTAAAATTGTGGGAGGTTTTTTTTGGACATGTCATCCCTGTCCAAAGTTTAATAGATGGGCAACAGCTATATGTGCTTTTTATTACTTGTTTTTACTGAACAGTCATATGGTTCCTGCTTTTTTTTTCTTTTTAAAAAATTTTTATTGAAATATAGTTAATTTACAATGTTGTGTTAGTTTCAGTTATACATATATATAAATATTCTTTTTTTACCTTCTTTTCCATTATAGGGTATTACAAGATATTGAGTATGGTTCTCTGTGCTACACCATAGGTCCTTGTTGGTTCTTTATTTTACATATAGTAGTGTATATTTTAATCCCAAATTCCTAATTTATCCCTCCTCCCCTCCGCTTTGGTGACCATAAGTTTGTTTTCTATGTCTATGAGTCTATTTCTGTTTTGTAAATAAATTCATTGGTATCATTTGTTTAGATTCCACATGTAAGTGATATATGATATTTGTCTTTGGCTTACTTCACTTAGTATGATAATCTCTAGGTCCATCCACGTTGCTGCAAATGGCGTTACTTCATTCTTTTTTATGGCTGAGTAATATTCCATTGTGTATATATTTATATATGTGTGTGTGTATATATATGTGTGTGTGTGTGTGTGTGTGTGTATACACACACACACACCACATCTTCTTTATCCATTCATCTGTTGATGGACACTTAAGTTGCTTCCATGTCCTGGTTATTGTAAATAATGCTACAATGAACACTGGGGTGCATGTGTCTTTTCAAATTATGTTTTTCTCTGGATATATGCCCAGGATTGGGATTGCAGGATCATATGGTAGCTCTATTTTCAGTTTTTTAAGGAACCTCCATACTGTGGTTCCTGCTTTTAATTTTAAAGCAGATGAATTAGAACATTTTGTATTTCTGCCTTCCAGAAAGATCCCACAAAACAATGAATTACTTTTGTGGCCCTCGACCAAGTTTTGTCAGAAATGAAACATGACTTCCCTCAGGCACCTTTGCAACCTCCCTGAGAAGGGATGAAAGAGATGGGCCACCTCCTCCCCCTCCTCCCCCCCCACACACCCAGTCTGTAAACACTGCAGCCACCTGCATAGCACAGGCAGGTCAGAAAAAAAGGCTTTCCAGCCTTCAGTCCTCTTCCTACACTGCTAGCTCCCGGCCTCCAGACTTCCCGAAGGATGACATTCTGGGTACAAGCAGCCTTTGTCAGTCTCCACCGGCACAGGAAGTAAACACCTGGGAGTCACTGGGGTAACAGATACAGAAGCACCAACATTTGGCCGCAGAGCAGGTCATCCAAACAGCTTCACGGGGTCTCAGTGGGCCTCTGCCTGCATTTCCAGCGCAGCACAGCATGAAGTCCTTGGCCATGCCTAAATTTTCAGAGCTTGGAAACAACTGTCCTGGCCACCGAGTTCCTAATTCCTTTGGCCAGAGGTCTTATCCTGAACTCCCTGACTCTGGGGTCCAAGGCTTCCAGCTTTCAAGGATTCCACACTGCTGCCCCCAGCCCAGCCATTCCTGCTAGCTGGTTCACCGGCTCCCACTCAGCTCTCAGAGCCCCACCAGGGAAATTGGGGCGTTGACAGACTCTTTGGGTTCTGCCCAGTTTCTCAGTGCTTGGCTCCTCTCAGAGGAATCCAGCCTCATCCTCCCCAGCAAATCCACCCTCTCTGCTTTGCCAGAGGTCTGTGCACTGCACTGATTTGTCTGTGTTTTAAGACAGAACCATAAACTGTTTCACTCATTCACTTAAAAAATTTTAAGGACAAAGTTTGTGAGACTTGTGGGAAGAAAACAAAAACAGAACCTACATTTGGGTCTATATTTTGGCCATTGTTATGAAGAAAAATATGAGGAAGGAAAAAGAAGGTAACAGAAGAAGAGAAAGGGGTCAGGACAGATTAAAAAGACATAAAGAGATTAAGATGGCAAGGCAGAGAAGAGCAGACATTAAATAATTGAAAAAGAAAGAACCATACACCTGCAGACTAGACATGCTGATGGAAAGAGAGTCAGAGAGAGAGAGAGAGAAAGCCACAGAAAAACAAAATACTGTCCACAGAAGGAGAGCAGTTCCCTGAGGACAGGTACTATGTCTGTTTGCTGCTCTTTTCTCCAGAGCCAAGCACAGTGCCTGACATAGAGTGGATAGACAATAAATAGTTGTTGACTGAATAAATGAAAAAGTGAGACAAAGAAACACATAGAAGGCAACAGATAGGAGTCTGTGTAGTCATTAAGTACAGGTGGACCTGAGTTCAGATATTGGTTTTGTATATTCAGATTTTTGTGATTTGGGGTAATCTACTCATTACTTTTAATAGTTTTGCATCTAGATATCTTAATATGTCAAAACAAACTATGTTCCAGATATTTCGCTATTTTTTTTGTATATCCAAACCACCCTTCCATGCTCTGCTTTGTGTCTCTGGGGCTGTGACTCTTGCAGACCACATTCTGGCTTTGCCAACTGGCTGAGAAGGAAGAAGGGATTTGTTCCTCCTGCCTGCTTCCTGTTCCTTTTTAAATGACTAATACATTCTCTGTCTCCTACCTGGATCCTGACTGAAACAGGGTAACACCAACTTCATGGAATTGTGAGGCTAGGTGTAGAAAGCGCTTAGAATATGGCCTGGCTGTATTAACAACCCAATAACTGTGAACTGTATAATACATAGAGACACAGCAGCACATTTGGACAGTAATACTGAAGGTGACACAGATGGGCTTTCATGGAGCAACACCTTACCTTTATGACCTTTGAAGACTTTGACAGGTGTGCTCTGCCTTTACAGCTCCAGGCACAGATAAAGTAACCAAGTCAGATATCATATGTCATTGAATCTAAGACACCACTGATTGTCAAACACACCATTAATTCTGTGTATCACTAAGAAAATAAAAAATCACTACCAATTAAGCTATGGTATATTATAGTTTGTGAGGCTCATTCTGATATTAGAAATATTAAAATGGGAAAAAAAATGTGTGCCTTAGAATTGATGAAACATGGTATAGTCAGCCCTCTGTATCTGCGGGTACCACAACAATGTATTCGGTCAACTGTGGATCAAAAGAAATTTTTCTTAATTCCAGAAAAATCCAAAAAGCAAAACTTTAATTTGCTGTGTGCAGGTAACTATTTACATAGCATTTACATTGTATTACTATAAGTAATTTAGAGATGACTTAAAGTATATGAGAGGATGTGCATAGGTTATATGCAAATACTACACCATTTTATACAAAGGACTTGAGAATCCATGGATTTTGGTCTCCATGGAAGGTTTTGGAACCAATCCCCTATGGATAACAAGGGACAACTGTATTTACATTAAACTATGGTGAACTTCAGGTAACCCTCGAATGGATCTATAGTCATTCTTTATTTCTACCTCTATGCCAACATTAAAAATACATACCCACAAGCAATTAGGAAAGGTGAAGAAGAAGAAAAGCATGTCCTGGCCCTGTATGGATCCTCATTCGAGGGTCCCTGAGGAAGCCAACAATTGGAAATTGGCCCCAACAAAATAGATCTTTCCTTTGGTTTAGTCTGCCTCTTTCTGTTTTGTTTTGGTTTGGTTTTTAATAGATCTTTATTGGGGTACAATTGCTTCACAATACTGTGTTAGTTTCTGTTGCATAACAAAGCAAATCAGCCATATGCATACACATGTCCCCATATACCCTCCCTCTTGAGCCTCACTCCCATCCTCCCTATCCCACCCCTCTAGGTCATCACAAAGCACCGAGCTGATCTCCCTGTGCTATGCTGCTGCTTCCCACCAGCCAACTATTTTACATTTGGTAGTGTATGTATGTTGATGCTACTCTCACTTCGCCCCAGCTTCGCCCTCCCAACCCATGTCCTCAAGTCCATTTTCTATGTCTACCTCTTTATTCCTGCCCTGCAACTAGGTTCATCAGTACCATTTATTTTTTTTTAGATTCCATATATATGCGTTAGCATGTGGTATTTGTTTTTCTCTTTCTGACTTACTTCACTCTGTATGACAGACTCTAGGTACATCCACCTCACTACAAATAACTCAGTTAAGTTTCTTTTTATTTCTGAGTAATATTCCATTGTATATATGTGCCACATCTAACATTTAGGTTGGTTCCATGTCCTAGCTATCGTAAATAGTGCTGCAGTGAACATTGTGGTACATGTCTCTTTTTGAATTATGGTTTTCTCAGGGTATATGCCCAGTAGTGGGATTGCTGGGTCATATGGTAGTTCTATTTTTAGTTTTTTAAGGAACCTCCATACTGTTTTCCATAGTGGTTGTATCAATTTACATTCCCACCAGTAGTGCAGGAGGGTTCCCTTTTCACCACACCCTTTCCAGCACTTATTGTTTCTAGATTTTTTGGCAATGGCCATTCTGACTGGTGTGAGGTGATACCTCATTGTAGTTTTGATTTGCATTTCTCTAATAATTAGTGATGTTGAGCATCTTTTCATGTGCCTCTTGACCATCTGTATGTCTTCCTTAGTGAAATGTCTGTTTAGGTCTTCTGCCCATTTAACTGGATTGTTTGTTTTTTGATATTGAGCTCCATGAGCTGTTTGTATATTTTGGAGATTAATCCTTTATCCATTGTTTCATTTACAAATATTTTTTCCCATTCTGAGAGTTGTCTTTTTATCTTGTTTATGGTTTCCTTTGCTGTGCAAAAGCTTTTAACTTTAAGTCCCATTTGTTTGTTTTTACTTTCGTTACTCTAGGAGGTGGGTCATAAAAGATCTTGCTGTGGTTTATGTCAAAGAGTGTTTTTCCTCTGTTTTCCTCTAAGAGTTTTATAGTGTCTGGTCTTACATTTAAGTCTTTAATCCATTTTAAGCTTATTTTTGTGTATGGTGTTAGGTAGTGTTCTAATTTCATTCTTTTACATGTAGCTGTCCAGTTTTCCTAGCACCACTTATTGAAGAGACTGTCTTTTCTCCATTGTATGTTCTTGCCTCCTTTGTGGTAAATTAGGTGCCCATATGTGCGTGGGTTTATCTCTGGGCATTCTGTCTTGCACCATTAATCTATATTTCTGTTTCTGTGCCAGTACCATACTGTCTTGATTACTGTAGCTTTGTGGTATAGTTTGAAGTCAGGGAGCCTGATTCCTCCAGCTCTGTTTTTCTTTCTCAAGATTGCTTTGCCTATTCAGAGTCTTTTGTGTTTCCATACGAATTGTAAAATTTTTTGTTCTAATTCTGTGAAGAATGCCATTGGTAGTTTGATAGGGATTGCATTTAATCTGTAGATTGCTATGGGTAGTATACTCATTTTCACAATATTGATTCTTCCAATCCAAGAACATGGTATATATTTCTCCATCTGTTTATGTCATCTTTGATTTCTTTCATCAGTGTTTTATAGTTTTCTGATTACAGGTCTTTCACTTCCTTAGTCAGGTTTATTCCTAGATGTTTTATTCTTTTTGTTGCAGTGGTAAATGGGAGTGTTTCCTTAATTTCTCTTTCTGATTTTTTGTTTTTGGTGTATAGGAATGCCAGAGATTTCTGTGCATTAATTTTGTATCCTGCAACCTTACCAAATTCATTGATTAGTTCTAGTAGTTTTGTGGTGGCATCTTTAGGATTTTCTATGTATAGTATCGTGTCATCTGTAAACAGTGACAGTTTTACTTCTTTTTTTTCCAATTTGTATTCCTTTTATTTCTTTTTCTTCTCTGATTGCTGTGGCTAGGACTTCCAAAATTATGTTGAATAAGAGTGGCAAGAGTGGACCTCCTTGTCTTGTTCCTGATCTTACTGGAAATGCTTTCAGTTTTTCACTATTGAGTATGATGCTTGCTGTGGTTTTGTCATATATGGCCTTCATTATGCTGAGGTAGTTTCCCTCTATGCCCATTTTCTGGAGAATTTTTATCATAAATTGGTGTTGAATTTTGTCAGAAGCTTTTTCTGCATCTATTGAGATGATCATATGGGTTTTATTGCTTAATTTGTTAATGTGGTGTATAACATTGATTGATTTGTGTATACTGAAGAATCCTTGCATCCCTGGGATAAATCCCACTTCATCATGGTCTATGATCCTTTTAATGTGCTGTTGGATTCTGTTTGCTAGTACTTTGTTCAGGATTTTTGCCTCTATGTTCATCAGTGATATTGGTCTGTAATTTTCTTTTTTTGTGATATATTTTTCTGGTTTTGGTATGAGGGTGATGGTGGCTCTGTAGAATGAATTTGGGTGTGTTTTTCCCTCTGCAATTTTTTGGAAGAGTTTGAGAAGGATCAGTGTTAGCTCTTCTCTAAATGTTTGATAGAATTTGCCTGTGAAACCATCTGGTCCTGGGCTTTTGCTTGTTGGAAGATTTTTAATTGTGGTTTCAATTTCATTACTTGTGATAGGTCTATTTATATTTTCTAATTCTTCCTGGTTCAGTCTCGGAAAATTGTACCTTTCCAAGAATTTGTCCATTTCTTCATGGTTGTCCATTTTATTGGCATATAGTTGTTTGTAGTAGTCTCTTAATATCCTTTGTATTTCTGCAGTGTCAGTTGTGATTTCTTCTTTTTCATTTCCAATTTTATTGATTTGTGTCCTCTCCCTTTTTTTCTTGATGAGTTTGGCTAAGGGTTTATCCATTTTGTTTACCTTCTCGAACCAGCTTTTAGTTTTCTTGTTCTTTGCTATTGTTTTCTTTGTTTCTATTTCGTTTATTTCTGCTCTGCTCTTTATGATTTCTTTCCTTTTACTGACTTTGGGTTTTCTTTGTTCTTCTTTCTCTGGTTGTTTTAAGTGTAGGGTTAGATTGTTTATTTGAGATTTTTCTTGTTTCTTGAGGTGAGATTGTATTGCTATAAACGTCCCCCTTAGAACTGCTTTTGCTGCATCCCATAGGTTTGGGGTCGTCAGGTTTTCATTGTCATTTGTTTCTATGTATTTTTTTATTTCTTCTTTGATTTCTGTAGTGATCTCTTGGTCATTTAGTAGTGCACTGTTTAACGTCCACAGTTTTTTTACTGTAATTGATTTCCAATCTCATAGTGTTGTGGTCAGAAAAGATGCTTGATATGATTTCAATTTTCTTAAATTTTCCGAGGCTTGATTTGTGACCCAAGATGTGATCTATCCTGGAGAATGTTCTGTGTGCAATTGAGAAGAAAGTGTATTCTGCCACTTTTGGGTGGAATGTTCTATAAATATCAATTAGATCTATCTGGTCTGTTGTATCATTTAAAGCTTGTGTTTCCTTATTTGTTTTCTGTTTGGATGATCTGTCCATTGGTGTAAGTGGGGTGTTAAAGTCCCCTACTATTATTGTGTTAATGTCAATTTTTCCCTTCATGGTTGTTAGCATTTGCCTTATGTATTGAGGTGCTCCTGTGTTGGGTGCATAAACATTTATAATTGTTATATCTTCTTCTTGGATTGATCCTTTGATCATTATGTAGTGTCCCTCCTTATCTCTTGTAACAGTCTTTATTTTAAAGTCTATTTTATCTGATACAAGTATTGCTACCCCAGCTTTCTTTTGATTTCCATTTGCATGGAATATCTTTTTCCATCCCTTCACTTTCAGTCTGTATGTGTCCCTAGGTCTGAAGTGGGTCTCTTGTAGACAGCATATATATGGGTCTTGCTTTTGTATCCATTCAACCAGTCTGTGTCTTTTGGTTGGGGCATTTAGTCCATTTACATTTCAGGTTATTATCGATATGTATGTTCCTATTACCATTTTATTAATTGTTTTGGTGGTTTTTGGGGGGTCTTTTTCTTCTCTTGTGTTTCCCACCTAGAGAAGTTTCTTTAGCATTTGTTGTAGAGCTGGTTTGGTGGTGCTGAATTCTCTTAGCTTTTGCTTATCTGAAAAGCTTTTGACTTCTCCATCGAATCTGAATGAGATCCTTGCTGGGTAGAGTAATCTTGGTTGTAGGTTTTTCTCTTTCATCTCTTTAAGTATATCCTGCCACTCCCTTCAGGCCTGTAGAGTTTCCACTGAAAAATCAGCTGATAACCTTATGGGGATTCCTTTGTATGTTATTTTTTGTTTCTCCCTTGCTGCTTTTAATTTTTTTTTCTTTGAATTTAATTTTTGTTAGAGTGATTAATATGTGCCTTTGTTTTTCCTAGGGTTTGTCCTGTATGGGACTCTGTGCTTCCTGGACTTGGGTGACTATTTCCTTTCCCATGTTAGGGAAGTTTTCCACTATAATCTCTTCAAATATTTTCTCAGACACTTTCTTTTTCTCTTCTTCTTCTGGGACCCCTGTAATTCGAATGTTGGTGCATTTAGTGTTGTCCCAGAGGTCTCTGAGATTGTCTTCAATTCTTTTCATTCTTTTTTCTTTATTCTTTTCATTCTTTTTTCTTTATTCGGCAGTTATTTCCACCATTTTGTCTTCCAGCTCACTTATTCGTTCTTCTGCCTCAGTTATTCTGTTATTGATTCCTTCTAGTGTATTTTTCATTTCAGTTATTGTGTTGTTCATCTCTGGTTTGTTTGTTTAGTTCTTCTAGATCTTTGTTAAACATTTCTTGTATTTTCTCAATCCATGCCTCCATTCTATTTCCAAGATTCTGGATCATCTTTACTATCATTACTCTGAATTCTTTTTCAGGTAGATTGCCTGTTTCCTCTTCATTTATTTGGTCTTGAAGGTTTTTACCTTGCTCCTTCTTCTGTGATGTGTTTTTTTGCCATCTCATTTTTTTTTTTTTTAATGAGTGGGATTTTGTTTCTGTCTTATTGATTGTTTGACCTGAGGCTTCCAACACTGGGCTTTGTAGGCTATTGGGTAGAGCTGGGTCTTGGTGCTGAGATGAGGAACTCCGTGAGACCTCACTCTGGTGAATATTCCTTGGGGTCTGAGGTTCTCTCTTAGTCCAGTGGTTCAGACTCAGAGCTCCCACTGCAGGAGCTTTGGCCTGACTCCAGGCTCATGAACCAAGATCCCACAAGCCCTGGGGTGGCAAAAAAACAAACAACAACAAAGTAAAAAATAAAATTAGACTAGGAAACTAACAGATATGTTAGGAAGAATATAGAAACAAAAATATAGATGAATCAACAACTGGAAGGCACATCAGTACCACAAGAGTATACAAGAGGAGAGGGAAAAGAAATAAAAAAGTGGAGGGGGAAAGGCCTTGGCTGTGGAGGGTGGGACCTAAGCAAGGGCGAGGTTTGGGCGGTGGGCAGGGCCAATGCTCAGGACCCCCAGGGCTGGAAAAGGCCTTGAGGGCTGTGGGGGGTGGGGCTTAGGCTCAAGGAACAGAAGGGGTCCAGGCATGCCCCCCCGCCTCCCCCCATCTCAGAGGGCAGGGGACCTCACCTGGGACCCCAGCAGGCTTCCTGGGCTCCAGTAAGCGGGGCAAATGCCCTCCTCTCCTCTCCTGCTCCTCTGGTCTGGGAGGGCCCCTCCCGCCCACCTCTCCTGATCTCCCTGGCCTCCCTCCTATGCCCCCAGGACCCACGTGGCCTGGAGGGGGCTTTGGAAGGCAGGGGATCAGCCTGGGAGCTCGGCAGGCACCCCATGCCTGAGTGGGCCAGGTGATCAGCCTCCGCTCCTCTCTTGCTCCTCCCAGAGGGCCCCTTCTGCCTGCCTCTTCTGATCTGCCTGGCCTCAGGGGCCCTGATCCTGTCTGGCCTCCATTTCTTCTCCCCCCTCAGTCCCCCTATGTCCTACCGGTTCACTTTGGGGTTCCTCCCGTCTCCTTGGGCGTCAGAGCCCCCCTCCAGCGGCTGGCAGGCGCCCTAGTGTGGGGAGATGCTAATTCCGTATCTTCCCACACCGCCATCTTTAGTCTGCCTGTTTTAACCAAGGACTTACCTACGTCACCCAACAAAGCCTTGCAGTTTTAAGAGCAAAATAACCTAGCACACAAACCACAGACAAATCAGAAGTTTGTTTTCTGTTCATACTGAGAAGGAATGAGAACCTAAAATGGAAAGTGTCCTTGCTTATTAGCATGACCAATAGTTTGAACTAAAATTATCCTCTGTTCAGAACACTCTGTGGGCTTTTATGCATCATGCTTAAGCTTCAGTCCAAGTATGTTTCTAGAGTATAGTTATAATCAGAAAAACAAGGAATGCAAAAATAACACTTTATGAGTCAATGGATTTCCTGCCGCAAATAAGTTCTTACTCTAGCTGGCACTGCACAGCCCTGATTACATTGGGAAACAGCCTGGAATTGACTCCACATCACGCAGATTCAAGACCACCTGTCTCCATATAAAATCATGGACCACAAAAAAGTGATGAATTGATGGAACACAGGGAAGGTGTGAGGAAGCAAAAGAGAGGGATGAGTGTGAAACTGATTGGCACTTGCTTTGAAGAAGAAAGATGACTAAATGAAAGCTCTTCAGACAGTTTTCATTGACCGGGGTTCATTTTCTTTCATTTTCACACAGTGGTCAAACAGGGAACTGCAATTCATGTCTTTCCCTGCCTCCAGCCTCTGACTTGATCTGAAAGTGGAAAATCGGGGTGGAGCCTTAGCCTCTTCTATAGCTCTGTTCACTCTGTGGGCAACCCTTGTTTACAAATCCTTGCTATACCTCTCTGTCTCAGCTTGCAAATTTTTTCCTAAGATGTGTAAAGAAGAAAATTCATCCTCAACATATATGAATATTGGAAAGAGGAAAGTGTGGGCTGCAAAAGGGGGAGGAAAGGGACCTAGTGGGCCAGTGTGGAAGTGCTTGTTTCATGGAGATAAGCTTCTCTCTCAGAAAGCCTAAACAAATTGCTGGAAGAACACCGAGAAGAGGCACAGAGAGGGAGGTAGATTAATCAGGTGTTGTATGATGTGTCCTGTGTATTGCATATTTACTATGTAACTAGCATTGTGGTGGACACTGGAGATGCAAAGGCCAATAAGAGAATTCTAGCCTCTAGGAGCTCACAATCTAATCAATGTGTAAACAGTAAACCCAATACTTTCCAAAAATAAAAGCAGAATTGATGAGTCAGGACCCACAAGAATAACAGAGGAGGAAGTTAATTAAGAGGCAGTCAAGCCAGGACCTTTGCACTTGTAATTCTCTCTGGTTGGATTCTCTCTCCTGAGATATCTTCATGGCTTACCCTTTCAGCCATGCTCAGAAAAGGGCCAGCATCAGGAAAAAAGGATAAGATGGGTGAATCTATAGGGTCTGTGGCATCCCTAAGATCTTCTGATCAAAGACCAAATGTACCAAATCTCTTACCATATTAATCAACAACTTCTTTGCTCACAGCACTTATTTTCCCCATGTGTGTGTCAGCTTTCCCCTGTGCTAAATCTCTTATAGGTGATCAGTATTTCTGATCATGTATTCTCATGTAAGGCCCTAACAGAAACTAAGTGAGTCCTCTCCTTGGTGACTCAATAACAATCATGGTCCCTCTGTGCAGTAAGACTTGGCCCCCGGAGCTCCAGGCTACGGTTCAGTAGTGAGGCTCTCAGTGGAAATGAAGGACAATGACATGCTGATGTTGGCTGGCATGGCTCACAAGAACCAAAGGTTGAAGTTTTAAGAATTTTGTAAACCAGTTGATGACACATTTTGTAGCTTGAAATCAGCCATGGTGGGAGTATTGAAACCATAGAAATTAGCCAACAGTACACATCAGGTCTTCTTTTCCTTGGTTGTTATGTATTTACTAGCACACCATTGCTAAGGATGATCCTTCTAAATTGCAGGGAACAGCTTTGACCAAATGGTTCCTTTAGCAAAAACAAGACAAAACTTGTAAAAGGGGACAGAGATCAGTATCCTTCTTGATCCTGAGCAAGGACGAAAGCCCTCACGTGCTCCATGCTCAACAACTGCCTGAAGCAGAGGTTGGCAAACTTTGTAAAGGGCCAGATAGTCAATATTTTAAGCCTTGCAGGTCATCTGGTCACTATTGCTACTATTCAACTCTGCCTTTGTAGCACAAAAACAACCAAAGACAATGTGTAAATGTTGGGTATGGCTGTGTTCCAACAGAATTTTATTTATGGACACTGAAATTTGAATTTCATATCATTTTCATGTGTCACAAAATATTATTCTTCTTTTGATCTCTTTTCAATCATTTATAGTTGTAAACTCCATTCTTAACTCACCAGTTATACAAAATCAGGTAGTGGGCTGGATTTGGCCCATGGGCTGTAGTTTGCCTAATTATACAAAGTATAGCCCAGGGGCTATACTTTGCCTTGAAGTATAATATTGTATAATAAAATAGTGTTGAAGAAGGAAAAGATGATTGCCAGGTCTCAATGAATAGAAATAACAACTCTCATTATTGAGTAGTGTATGTACCAAGTGCTATCCTAAGAGATTTATATACATTCACTCATTTACTCCTTAACATGATCCAAAAAGTAAACACTGTTACTGAGGTTTAGGGAAGAAAAATACCATGACCAAAGTCACACAGTGGGAACATGGCAGAGATGGCTGGGGTTTCAACCCATTTTTCCCTAATTTGAAACTTGTACTTTTAGCCTATGCCACCCCTGTTTGAAATCCAGGGTCTTGTGTGCAAGAAGTAATGTGGAGTACTTACCACCAATTCATATATTTACCCTCCTTCAGCCAGTCGCTTGCAGCTACTCCCTCTTTCATTCTTTTCTCCCCATTCACAGGCCCTAGAAGCCATCCAACAAACTTATCCCAGAAGAACAATAAGATGAGCAAAGTCACTTGCAACTTTATCTTTTTTTAAGAACTCCGTAAAATATGGAAATAGGTTGAGTAGCACTTACAATATATTTTCAAAAAATCAGGCTAAAAAGAGGCATCTGGGTTGTGTGAGAATGGAAGCAGAGACCCTGGCTGGACTTCGCCCTTGACTGGGAGGACAAAGCTAGGAGTTTTGCTTCACACCATTTCAAAAAAGGGAAAGAAAACTAATTCTTGAGAGGACAGTGACTCCTGGCGGGAAAAAAATTATTGTATGTGTGTATGCGTGTGTATTTATGGAAGTAATATTCATAAATAGGAAGAAAACATAAATTATAAGGTTAAATTATTCCTAGGAGATTAAATGTCATAATTTCTGTAATTATCTTACCACTACTTTAGTGAAAAAAAATTCAGATGAAGCAAATTTAAAATGTTAATTTTTAATTTTTTTATTTAATTTTTTTGGCTGTGTTGGGTCTTTGTTGCTGTGCCTGGGCTTTCTTTAGTTGCGGTGAGTGGGGCCTACTCTTCATTGCGGTGCGCGGGCTTCTCATTGTGTTGGCTTCTCGTTGCGGAGCTCAGGCTCTAGGCGCTTCAGTAGTTGTGGCTCATGGGCTCTAGAGCGCAGGCTCAGTAGTTGTGACGCACGGTCTTAGTTGCTCCGCAGCATGTGGGATCTTCCCAGACCAGGGCTTGAACCCATGTCCCCTGCATTGGCAGGAGGATTCTTAACCACTGCGCCATCAGGGAAGTCCTAAAATGTTAACATTCTTAGATCTAAGTGAAATGTTTCACTATTAACAAAACATTTTTAAATGCCTAAAACAGATAGTATGACTGAATAACAGATAGATTTTTATGTAGAACATAAATAACTGTTTAGCTTGAGTTCTAAGATAAACCAGAGGGATGGTGACCTGGGTACAATTGAGTTGTGTCCTGACAATGATTTTCCAGTTTAGGTCAGCCCTGACCACAGATGATCCTTCACTTGGCCATTAATTTTACTCAGCTTTGAAACAAGCCCAATCTGTCCTTGCCAATAAAACTCAGAAATCCAGGCACACAGTTAAAGGAAACTTTGGTTCAACCGTGAAGACCAGGCTAAACATTCACTGGTTTATGGAGAAAGCTGATTTGTCTCCTTGAGAAGCGAGCTCTTTAGATAATAAAATGCCGTGCCTGCTTATCCTTGAAAAAGGTCAAGCTACCTGGTGATGGAGTCCAGGCTTCAAACAAAGAACCAGATGTCAGAATGGTAATGATCAAGAAGACGGATGGTATCTAGTGCTGCTGAGAATTTGGGGAAACAGGTACAAGCATGCACTTTTGGTGGGAGTGTAAATTGGTGCAATCTTCCTAGGGGAAAATTTGGCAACATGTAGAAAAGCCTTTTTGAAGTCTTTGACTTATAAGTTCCACCCCTAGAAACTTACCCTAAGCCAATAGTTGGATAAATGTGTTAGGATGAACAAACAGGATGTTAGCTGCTGGCGACTTTACGGTACTGATAAATTTGAAATGACACAAACGTAGTCATTTAAGAATTTGGGGGCTTCCCTGGTGGCGCAGTGGTTGAGAGTCCGCCTGCCGATGCAGGGGACGCGGGTTCGTGCCCTGGTCTGGGAAGATCCCACATGCCGCGGAGCGGCTGGGCCCGTGAGCCATGGCCGCTGAGCCTGTGCTCCGCAACGGGAGAGGCCACAACAGTGAGAGGCCCGCGCACCACAAAAAAAAAAAAAAAAAAGAATTTAGTTAAATAATTTGACATATCTATGCAATGAAAACCATGAAGCCATTAACTAGAATGATATGGATATATATTTATAGACATGAAAATATAGATTTATGTGTTGCTAAGTGGGGAAAAAACTACGTGTCCTCTGATTCTATGTGGGGGGTGTGTGTGTGTGTGTGCACACAGAGAAAAAAATCTGAACAGCACAATTTTTACAGCAGTTATTTCTCAGCCTAATTTTAAGCTTTATATTTTTCTGTACTTTCTGAATTCTCAGGAATGAGCATGTATTATATATTTTAGAAAAAAAATTTACATAAGAAAAAATTCCCTAAGAACTAGTGATATCTGGTTGTCCTCTTCCTTTAGTTTTAACCCTCTAGTTAAAATTAATTCTGATCCTGCTTTTTTCGTGACATCTGCTAGTTGGACCTCTACCTCAGGCTTCTCAGAGGTTGAGATGTTCAGGCCATTTCCATTTTTTTAGGCCCTTAGCATATATATATATATATATATATATATATATATATATATATATATATATATATATATATGCAACCTAGTAAGGGCCCAATACCACATCATGGTGCTGTGGTTTCTCTGTTGCCTGAAGAACCAAAGTTCTAGAAATAGTGATTTGGGAGCTGTGACAAGATGACAATGTCAGTGATGGGGAACCACAGGGCGAGAGGTGGACCAAGGAGCATTAGACACTTGCCTATGTTCAGAGAAACATACAAAAACAGATCTAGACCAAGACCACACCTGCACTAATGTGGCCTCAAGCTCCAAACTGAAAGCAGGAGTTAGGTCAACTTTCTACATAACTGAGAGACTAGGCCCTGCCCACATGCTACATTTGAATGATTGGGCAGGCAAGGCTTCAGCGTTCTCAGCAAGACAGAGATGGATCACTCAGTGATTTCCTGGGGCAGAACCAGCTGAGCCAACCGCAGCAACATTCCTTGTTTTGCCAAATTCCCCTGTAAGCTGGACAGGAGCAGACACTGGGAACTCAGAGTACTCAAGCAGTTACCATGGGCAACTGAGCAAGGGTGGCCATCACGGAAGAAGAAACAAATTTAAGATACTCCAAAGCACCTCTGCAAGACATGTGATCTATAGGTGGCATCAGGAATGGGCACAACACGCAGACAAGTCTGGCAAGTGGTGCCACAGACAGGGTAAATGCTCTGGAAAACAATTTTGTTTGTTTACTTTTGAACATTCTGTTCAGTGACATCAGTGTCCACACAAGGCTTCTCCCTTATTTTACTTATAAATTAATTTATGTAATAAATTATGTTATTAAATAATTGTTACATAAATTAATTTCCATTTATTCCCACCACCACCCTCATGCTCCTTTCACCATAGACAGTCATTTTAATGCGTTTAGTATGGATATTTTTATTTGCAGGTGTGTTTGCAGAATGCATAATGTTTTGTGTTCATGGATTTTTTTTTTTTTTTTTTTTGGCTGCACTATGTGGCTTGCGGGATCTTAATTCCCTGATCAGGGATTGAACCCATGCCCTTAGCAGTGAAAGTGCAGAGTCCTAACCACTGGACCACCAGGGAATTCCCCATGGATTTTTAAGTTACATAAATGGTTATGTTAACCATCTCATTCTGTTTTCTACCTCTTCCTCTAAATCACTAAATATTAGTCTATTAATATTAGCTATATGTTGCTATATTCCCTATCGCTGTATGTATATCTATTGCTGTATGAATATATAATCCATTTTTCCTAACTGCCATCTCATGCCCAGTCATGTGCCTCCACGCTTTACCCATCTGCTTTACCAGGGATAGACAGACACTCACAAATAATATTGCAATTAACACCATTGTATATGTCCTCTTATGGACCTATGTGAGAATATCCCTGGCACATATACCCAGGAGTTATATTGTAGGAACGCTCAATGTATGTATACTTAATTTGACTAAATTCTGCAAGATTGCTTATCAGAATGGCTGCACCAACCTCTACTTGCATTAGCACTGTGTAAAAATTCCTCTCTCCACATCCCCAGGGCAGGAACCATTTATAAGAGGTAGGTCTCCATATAGAGGAGCCCTTCCATTTTAGATTATGGACTTTTTGTGTCTTGCTCCCACACTGAATGCCTGAGCACAGCACTTGAGGAACTCTTGGGAGTTGGTACTGAGAATACTCGTTGCTTGGGCGCCCTGGAAGAAAGGTGGATTAATGTGTCTCACTGCTGTTCAGTCTTATTGAGTGCCTACTAAGTGCAAAGCTCCATGCTAATGAATAAAATCTCATGGGGTCTGTGCCTTTTTTTGGATTTGGGAATTCGTGGGAAAGAATGACATTAATTCAAATTCCGACAAATAAATAACCACAAGCATGCAGTGTTAGGAATAAGAATGTCAGGATGCCGTGGGGAACCTTACCTAAACAAGAATGAAAGTGCCTTGACAGAAGGAGTTTTCAATACTGTACCTTAGCTTCCAGAAGAGTACTTGACACTGGTTGGCCCTCATTAAATATTTGCTGAATAAATGACTAAAAGAATAGAAGGTCAAGGTTCGGGTAAGGCCTTCCTAAGAACATAATGTTTGAACCAAGCCTTGGAAGGTGAGCAAGGGTTTTAGTCAGAGCAAGGTGATGGTGGTGGTGGTAGTGGTGGTAGTACCAGGACCTCTCCCAGGTAGAGAGTTGGGGAAGGGTACATAATGACAGCAACAACTGAACCCATCTGTGTAAATACCCTCACATTCCAAAGGGAATGCCCATCCCTCTTCTCAGCAAAGCTGTTGGGACGAAGTTCTGACCTGTGAGCAGGGTCGTAGACAGTAAGAAACCCTGCAGCCACAGGGCAGAAGCCAATGTTTCTATACAATAAATTGGTGAATTTTTTTGCAACATAGTGAAAAGAGAACAAGTTTGGAATCAAGAAAGACCTGAATTTAAATTTTCCTGCTCTCTCTCTTAGCAGCTAAGCAAACGTGTACGTTACCTAACCTCCTGTTGTTTCCTCGTGAGTAAAAAATAGATATGATGACACCAACTTTATAGGGGCTTTGAGAAAATTAAATAAGATATGTTATATCTATAAGATATATAATAATGATATATTATTATAATGATAACAGCTAACTACTGCTGAACACATTTGCTGAGCTCTTTACATTATCTTTTCTGTCTTTGTACAGTTTATTTTCCAAGGAAGATTTCACTCAGATGGAGTAATCTGTTTCCTGAGAGAGTTGAGGAATTCTCTTGGGGTCTCTTGAGAATCTAGTTGAAGGTACAGTGATTAAGTAATTCAGTCCAGATGAAAAGCCAGAAGTTTTCTATCTTACTTTTCCCAGGCTCCCTTCTCTTTCTCTCTGCCCCCCGCCCCCCAGTTCTTCAAGTTTTTAACCCTATGATCCCTCCGAGCACACAGATTTTCAAGAAGCATACTAACCAGAGACGAAAAGGATTTATTTTGCAAGAGAGTCTAAATATCTTGGGCTTTCAGCCAGGCACAGAAAGGACTTCTGGCAGTATGGAAACGTGAAGACCCAGGGGTGGAAAAGAAATCCTCAGAAAAAATAAGGAGCAATTCCTGACCAGATTTGTGGAGGCTTCACCCATGCTCTCAGGAAAAGGGCTATGGCTGAATTCTAACAAAGATTCATAGCATCATTATGCTAAAGGAAAATTGCTGAAAACACACACACACACACACACACACACACACACGAAATGGGAGGAAAGAAGGTGGAGGGGAAAATGTAGATGACTTAGATTAGATCAGGTGCAGTTTATATTAATGAGATGCTAGGCAGGACTTGACGGAATTGTATGACAAGTTATGAAAATAAAATCTAGAATAAATCTGAAAGAAAATCTATTTTTCAGGGAAGGTATAAAAACTAAAGAAGTTGTATTTCCTCATGAATAAAAGTATATTTCCAGCTGGGAATGATTCTTTAGAACAAATTGTAAACAAATCCTTTCCATCTCTGAGTAGGACACTCCTTTTTCTCCTGAACTGGAGCTCCACAGTGAAAGGTGTTTGTGAGTGAGTGTGTGTGTGTGTGTGTGTGTGTGTGTGTGTGAATTACTATCTAGAAAAATGTGTGCTACATGTCATACTGATTTTCTGGTAATTCAACTCTAATTCCTGGCAAAGCATTCTGGGAAATTCCAGACTTATGAATGCTTTTCTGGAAGGTCACAATCAAGTGTGTAGAAATCCAACTGTATTTCAAACAATTCTTATATTCTTTTTAAAAATCAGGAAACAGTGCCCCTGCATTACTTTTTCTCCTCTTCAAGTTAAGTGCCTTTCATTAAACTGCTAGTATTTTAAGGATTTGACCTAATCCTCAAAATATCTCAGTAGGAAATGTGACAAGTGTTACCACTACAATTCTCCAGAGATTAAAAAGAATGCACTTAACAGGTCAGTGGTGGAAGTGAATATAAACACCAAATTTCATTACTCATAGTTTAGTGAGAAATCCATGACATATGATCGTTTTCTTGCCTCTAGAAATCAGAAATAAACTGTGCTTCATTTAACTTTAAAACTTAATTTTCCTTTACAAAAATAAAAGGAAGCTATACTATTAGATTCCTTTTTCATACAGCACCAAATCGTTCAGTCAATTCAGTAAAGTAAAAAAGATACAATCTCGTTCAGCTGGCATTACATAAGTAAAAATAACCTAAATTTGGGTTAGTTAGCTGCAATAAGGTAAAAAAATGCTTCCTCCACCTGAATACTCTTGTTCTTTCCCACACTGTCACTTCTCCAATTCCATGCATTTTATTTCTGTTCATTTAAGCTAAAGCTAATGGATATTAATACTATGAACTACTACTAAAAAATAGTAACAGCAAAAATAGTAAAAAAAAAAAAAATGGGCAGAAGACCTGATAAGACATTTTTCAAAAGAAGGCATACAGATGACTAACAGGCACATGAAAAAATGTTCAGTATTGTTAATCATTAGGGAAATACAAATTAAAACCACAATGAGATATCACCTCACACCTGTCAGAATGGCTGTCATCAAAAAGAACATGTTGGTGAGGATGTGGAGAAAAGTGAACCCTAGTACAGTGTTGATGGGAATGTAAACTGGTACAACCACTGGGGAAAACAGTATGGAGATTTCTCAAAAAAAAATAGAGCTACCATATGACCCAGCAATTCCACTCCTGGGTATACATCCAAAAAAACTGAAAACACTAATTTGAAAAGATATATGCACCCAATATTCATAGCAGCGTTATTTACAATTGTCAAGATATGGAAGCAACCTAAGTATCCATCAACAGATGAATGGATAAAGAAGTTATATATGTGTGTGTGTGTGTGTGTATACATATACATATATATATAAATATATATAAGAATACTATTCGGCCATAAAAAAGAATGACATTTTGCCATTTGCAACAACATGGATGAACTTAGAGGGTATTATGCTGAGTGAAATAAGTCAGGCAGAGACAGACAAATACTGTATGATATCACTTATATGCGGAATCAAAAAATAAAACAAACTAGTAAATATAACAAAAAAGAAACAGACTCAGAGAACAAACTGGTGGTTACCAGTGGAGAGAGGGAAGGGGGGAGGGGCAAGATGGGGTAGAGGACTAAGAGGTACAAACTACTATGTATAAAATAAGCTACAAGGGCATACTGTACAGCACAGGAAACATAGCCAATATTTTATAATAACTTTAAATGGAGTATAACCTTTAAAATTGTGAATCATTATGTTGTACACCTGTAACATATAATAATTGTACATCAACTAACTATACCTCAATTAAAAAGGAAAAAAGTAGTAACAGAACATGAGGATGTGCCCATCTAGCCTCTTTGCCTATAGAAATTGGTATTACTACCATTCCCACTTTACAGATGAGGAAATAGGCTTAGAGAGTGTTAAGTAAGTTGCACAATGTCACAGGCTAGTAAATGTGGAAGAGCAGTGTCCAACCCCAGGGCTGTGCAAAGTTCAGGTCTCTTTGATAGGCTTAAAAACTGACCATTTGCTAACTCTTTCTTATAATTAAACTGTTCATCAAAGTATGACCCCTCCCACACTTATCTGCACTTCAGTAAGGACTTTATTAGAATGTAAACTCCATCAGGGTAGGGACTTGGTCTATTTTGATCATAACTGTATCCCTGGTGCTTAGCAACTAGTAGGTGCTCCATAATCAGGGCCCCTCTCAGAAGAGCTCCACACTTGGGGTTAACGCTCTGTGGTCGCCATCTTGAAATTCTTAATAATTTTACCTTTGAATTTGTATTTTATGGGTGAAGTCTGATGGGACAATGAAACTTGGGCAGGGCACTTGGAGTCTTGGCTCAGCTCACGTGTAGTCCCACTTCCGGCCACCTCTGCACCTACTCACCTCCCTGGGTTCTTGGCTACCCACTCTTCACTCTCTGTGCCTTGGGTGGGAGCTCGGTTACATGGTGGGGCTGAGGGGGACTGTGACTCAGGCAGGGGTCTGGACGTGGTGTGAAGCCTGGATGCGAGTGGCCGTGGTTTCTCCGGGAGGGGCTTGGGCAGCAGCCATCCTGCCCTGGACCCGTGACACCACCGTGCATTCAGAGGGCAACTGAGGCGGCAAGGCTCTCGTTCACACCTGATCCAGGTGCCAAGTGCACGCTGGTGTGGAGGTGCACTTGCCTCAGAGGACGTACCTGTCCCACCCAGGGCCCGACGCATCAGGCACGGTGCTGCACAGCAAGTCTTAGAGTGGGGCCCTACCTGCCTGTGAGGATCTGCATTTCCCCAAGAGCATCCCTGTACCTGAGGGAGCACACATTAAGTAGCAAAATTAAATTAAGTAAACATTAAGTAAAAAACACCATGACAGATAGAGAGAGACCACAAAAGAAGGAAAAGTTTGTTTTAGTACCTTTAATGCTATTGTTTTCCTGCTTTTTGCATGGGGCCACACATTTTCATTTTGCAAAGTGCCCCCACAAATTATGTAGCTAGTCCTGTCAATAATTATGTATTAGGTTAATGATTTAGACTCTTAGAGGTGAATGGAATAAAGCACTAAGATCCAGAAACAGTGGCATCTTGGACTAGGAAGTTCTCCTTTGTATGATATTTTCAGGGGAAATGGATAAGAAATATACACCCAAGAACTTCTTGACAATCTCAGCTAGAAGGGGCCACTCAGAGACATCTAGGTGACATCTCCCACATGACAACTGTGGCTTCAATGGACGAATTTACTTGTAAACATTTATTATTTACCCAGTAAAGTTTTAAAGTCAGTTTGCTTGCTGTTTGGAATGGATGTGCCATTTTCTAGTTTGGATCCATTTCCCGTGACACCCACTGTCTCACATTTGACTGCTGTCACATATTCTCTCACACTCTTGCATGTGAAGCCTGGCCCCTGAAACGTTTGTGTGTTTTATTTCTATTTCCAATATCACATGTAGAAAGAGCTGCCATGTTCCCTTTTAGGGCTGAAATTCTATGAATATGTTACCAAAGAGAGTTTATAAATACCATGAAGTCTCTGAGAGGAGTAATTATTATGGGATGTGATATTTTTATATATCTATAAATATAAAAATACTGGACTATGCACTTTTTTTTTTTCTAGGGCACAGTTTAGCCATGGTAGTCTAACTGCTAAAACAAATCAGCCTCAACAATCAATGACTTAACACAGTAGTGTGTTTGGTTTGGGGTTTTTTTGCACTCATGTCATAGTCCAATGGGGCATGATTTACCCCACACAGTCATTCAGGATCCCAGGTTCTTCCATCTTGTGATTTCTTTATCCTCTAAGTCCTCAGAATCTTCCACTAGCTCATCAGCATTTGGCTGGCAGGTGGGGAAAATAACACCCCTGAAGGAATGTGAGAGAAGTGTTTAGGGGTCAGGCCTGGAAGGGCCAGGCGTTTACATCCATGAGTGTGAGCGAGTATGTGACAGTAGTCAAATGTGAGACAGTGGGTGTCATGGGAAATGGGTCCAAACTAGAAAATGGCACATCCATACCAAAACATTTAAAAACCATACTGGCTAAATGATAACTGTCTACAAGTAAATTTGTCCATTGAAGCCATAGTTCTCTTGTGGGAGATATCACCTAGATGTCCCTAAGTGGCCCTTTCTAGCTCTAATTGTCAAGAAATTTGGGGGTATATGATATTTTCTTACCATTTCCACCTACATTCTACTGGTCTAGACTCAGTCACATGGTACTACTTAACTGCAGGGCAAGTTGGCAGCTCACATGAACTTTACCTTCTAGTGAAGTCCTTTCTGAAATTCGGATAGGCATGAGATTTAAATACAGGCAATGGTCAGTGAATGGTCTGTTTTTGAGCCTGTCACCTTACATTTGAAATTTGCTCTACCCTAAGTTTAAATCCTGCTCTGCAACTTTACTAGCTGTATGACCTTAGGCAACTTATTTAGCGTTCTCTCAGCCTATTTCCATCTATCTATGTGCCTAGAAAAAAAAAGAAACAGGGTTTGCTGCTGCACTGGGCTCATCTTTGTTATTACAGCAAATATCATGTGGCATTTTCTTTGTATATGTGATGACTGGCACCTAGGAAGTATTCAGTAAATATTTCCCAAATGAAGAAAATAAATGAGGAGGGGTTAATTGCATTCCTGCAGCAAAAGGAAAGTTCTGATCTCAGTAGATTTAAAATGAGAGGGTGTATTATGTGTAAAATAAGCTACAAGGATATATTGTACAAATGGGGAATATAGCTGATGTTTTATAATAACTACAAATGCAGTATAACCTTTAAAAATTGTGAACCACTATATTGTACGCCTGTAACTCATATAATATTGTACATCAGCTATACTGCAATAAGAAAAAATAAAATGAGAGGTGGTGTTATTTAGAGAAAATGAGAATTCAGGGAGTTGACTGGAACTGTTGATTTGTGTTTGTCCTCTGATCCAATGACTAAGTGGAAGATGTGTGTGCAAAGTCAATCTTCTCTACCCCATTTATTTTTCCTCTTTTAGTGAATTGCTTTTCTCCCTATTAGATTCCTTTCTGCTTATGTTTGTCCATTTTCCAAAGGATATACCAAAGGTTTTCCAAATTCTGATCTTGCCCTTTCTGTGGTGTCATCAATTGCCTTAAAAACACTTCCACTCTGCAAGACATTAATGGCTCAGCAGAGCGTAATAAACTTCAGCTTGGCTGTAGGACAAATGTCAAACAGATATACACTTCAATGACACATCTTTCATAAAATAAGCAGTCCCCTAAGCAGGGAGAATACAAATGCAGTACCCTTTATCGTAGTAGCAGATATTTATCTTGATCTACAAAGTGTGTGCCAGAATTATTCCCTTTGCGTTTTCTCATTTCCTTTAAATCAATTTCATTTTTTCCTCTGAGTGCTCATCCTACCTGTCTGGTGCAAAGTTTCATTAGACATTATTGAAGCCTGAAACTGCTTCCTAGATAAGACAAGAAAGCAGGAGAATTCTTAGGACCCAGAACTGAGAGAAGGTCTTCTAATCTCTAGTATATCCCAGTTCCTCCTGAGTTCCTCGTTGCTCAAACCAAAGTCCAGATGCTGTCAGCTTCCCTGGCATGCATAGGGCATCTTTGCCTGTGCTCAATGCCTCAGTAGTCCAGCCTCCCAAAGACGCTGCGTGGCCAACCTATGAGAAGACCTTGTCTGTGTAGAGGTGTTCAGGGAGTCGAGGTTGGCAGTTGCTGGTGTTAAGGAATACCATCAGTGACTATTAGTAAGGTTAGGTGTCACTGCTTTGATTAGTGCTAGGGCACCATCAGTTTTACCCAGATTGCTTTTGCAATGTCAACATGGTAACTCTACAGGCAGACATCAGCTAAATTAATCTTGCCAAGGAGTACTTTAGGGAGACAAATTTCATAGCTCCTAAGAATCTAAGTTCACACCATGGTGAGAAGAAGTCTGAGTGTAACCTGTATGATGTTAAAGCAGGAAAACCAATGCCGATTGGGATGGGGTAAGCTCAAGCAGCATGAACAAGGAGCCTAAAGAACCTTTTACCCAACACCCAAACTTGGATTCCTCCAGTTCAATACTCCCACTTGCTTTTCTGCTCCATTTCATTGATCTGTCATAAGAATTATAATTATGTAGTTATATTACATTATTGTTTCCTAATCTAATTATGGTTGTCAGCTCTAAACATGAAAGTAGCAGGAACTCAGAAACTCATACATTACTTTATTTACCCACAAAATAAATGGGACCAATTCATAAAGAGTCAAACTTGCTTTTCACAAGGATGTTGGATTTCAACCATTACCAAATGTTGTTGTGTAAAAGTCTCACTAAGAAATTAGATTTCACACCCTGGATCACTTGGTAATAGTAATAATAACAACAATACCTTATATGTGTAGCAAAGCCACTATACACCAGCCAATTTGGTCATCATCACAACTCAGTGATGATCTCAGTAATAGAGGTAAAATAGCTTATTATTAATCCCATTTTGCTGAAGGGAACACAGAAATTATGTGATTTGCCCACTGTCATCTATTTATTAAGTGACAGAAATGGGACCATAACATAGGTCATTGTCTAAAAGCCTTCAATCTTTTCTGTTCTGTGTTTATATGCATTTGACTCTATTAAATTACGTTGTTTTTATTTTCCCATTAGCTCAAGGGCAACATCTTAGTAGAACATCTGGATTTAATATTCTTTCCACAAACTCTTTGGAGTCTGTTCATTTGAATAAAGGGTTTATGTCAACAGTTAACCCTTCAGACTGCCTTTCAGGAAAGCAAAGGCAAGACAGTATGGATCTGGAACTGACATTTATTAGTAGCCAGGGAATAGAAATTACTTTGTATTTCTGGGAATGAGTCAACTGCAGTCAAGATAGACCACTGAAGCAACATTCATCTGTCTTTAAGTACCAGCCATTTCCAGAATCCAGAAAGGAAGAGTCAGTCACTGAGACTGTACGTTTATGTCATAACCTTGATCAGGCATCAACAGAATGGAGAAGGTTTAGGAAGTCCCGGATTCTAACATGTTTTCAGGGCCTGGCAAAGACCTGGAGACTGAGCATAGTAGGAAGACCAAGGGAACATCAGTCTTCTAATTGAGAGAGTGGGTGGAGGGCAATGCAAGGATTCATAGGTAGGTCTATAAACAGGCCTTGTTCAAGGGAATAGGACAACAAGATGGGTGGCACAACAGGAAAATGGCTTAAGCCAAGATCTCTGTCTTGAGCCCCTTATATTCTATTAGGGAAGATACGACACAGCTAGCAGGTGTTATAGCCAGGACTGCAACATAAGCAATCTAGCTTTAGAGTTCTCAGGCACTTAACGGCCCATGGCATAATTGGTAAGGGCATTAAGAGAAGTGTTAATTGAGTATTACACAGGAACAGAAAAGAGGGAGAGAGGCAGGCAGACACCATTCTGCTTGGAGGGAACAAGGAAGGCTTCATAGAGCGTGCGTTTGAACTGGGCTTGGATACCGGGGAAAATTTTGATAGATGGAGAAGAGAATGTGAATGATGGAAAAACCCCACCTAAAATAGTTTAGGCAAAACAAAAATGGTTTTGGCTTACATGTTTGAAAAATCTAGGGATGGTTCTGGCTTTGAGCTCAGCTTGATCAGGGCTCTTTAATAGCATTGTAGGGGAGGAAAAGAAAACTTTTTTTTCTACCCTCCTATGTTCTCCAGCTGGAGCCCTGCAGATTTCACTGATGAAAGATTAACAAGAGAAAAACAAAGTTTATTAATATGTGCAGTGTGCATATACTTCGTGAAAAAGACTCAGTGATGAGTAACTCAAAGGGGTGATTAGAACTTGGGGCTTACATAGCATCTTAACAAAGAACAGTACATTTGTAGAGAAGTGACAAGACAATGGAAAGGTTTTAGGCTTCCAAGGGCAGCAAACTCTGGGAAGGTAAATATAGGAAAACTAATGGAGGAAGGTTTGTTTGTGTAGGTCCATCTTGGAGCCAACTTTCCATCTCTTCATGGCCATAAAACTTCCCCAGAAGAGGAGATTTACGGCAGTCTTCATTTCTCAGAAGTTTCTGCTTTTAGTCAGATAAGAGAAGCTCCGGGAAGGCTTCTTTTGGCATCTGTTGATTCTCATTTTCCTCCAGCTCAAAATAATCCTTATGGCAAAATGGCATACTTGGGGGTGGCATAGTTTTTCCCCCACAGCATTTCCAGGACCTGGTTTCTCACTCTGTCTTAGCTTTGCTTTTGGCCATGTTGGCCTTCACCCTCAGCAGACCCCCTTCTCCTAGTAGCAAGATGGCTGTAGCAGACCGTCTCCTGGACGGGCAGACCGTCTCCAGGACTGCATTCTTAACCACTACACCAGACTTCCTCTTGTGTAAAGGAGCCTAGACTTTATCCACAGGAGAGAGAGTTTGGTGTGGAAATAATAAATAAATAAGTAAATAATAACTTATATATATTATAATAAATTATATATAAAATAAATAAATAAATAATCGATATGTTTCTGTACCCCAGTATTAGAGTATATGTATTCAATAGTCTGAATTTACCTTCATACTTGCTCTAGCCTCAAGCTACTTTGGCCTTACATGGGTATGGGGTTGGGTGGGGACTGAACCTATTTGACCAGGCATCAACCGACAAATGGTTTCCCAACTCAAAATGGTTCCAGAATTCCACCACCCCCTGCAAGAAGAAACACATTCAGAGCCATTCAGTGGGAAAACCAAAGGACCTGTCAATGAATTCTGGAGGTCCTCTAGTAGCAAGGCAGACCAAGTAATCAAGACTCATGATAAATTTGCAGGCAAAACAATAGAACCAATTGCTTGAGAATTGAATTTGATGAGTTGAAGTTAGGCTTTGAGAATTTACATTTGTTGAGTTAAAACAAAAACAACAACAACCACCAAAGAAACCCTGTGCATGGCAGGATTCTGTAACTAGTTTCTCTTTGCTCATTTCGTACACACTGATTATCTAATAAAGCCAGATTAGCCCACCCTAAAGATTTTTTAATGGCCCGAATTGTTTTTATCCAGTTGTGTGGTATTTTTTGTTTCATCTACAGAGAGGAGCACCAATCTACCAAAATTTTCTCATTCCACAAACAGGGAGCCACTTAAATGCACAAGGACTCTGCCAAGTGCCAAAAACAGTTTCTGATCTCCAGTGGGCAAACCAAGGAGGAAGGAATGATTGGTCACTATGGAATCACAGCTGAGAGTAAGTACAGTGGCTTGTCCCCTTATAATATAAAGGGATAAGACTACGCCACCCCAAATATGCCACTTTGGCATAAGGATTATTTTGAGCTGAAGGCAACTGAGAAACAGACACAGAACAAAGCTCTCTAGCTTCCATCCTATTTGCCTAAAAGCAGGACATAAATTTCCCTTCATGAAGATGTCCTCCCTGCCCAACACTCTAGTACCAGGAAGGGTAGACTGATCCTTAGTCACTGGAGACAACTCTAGACCCTTAGCCCAGAGATGGCACTGAGAGGAATCTGCCTTACAAACCTTACAAAAATGAACAACCCTTATCTTCCATTAGCTTTCTCATGTATTTACCTTCCCATAATTTACTACTCCTGGAAGCTCAGATCCTTCTTCTTTTGTCATGTCTCCACATTTATCACTCTTTGTTAAAATGGTACATAAGCCTCCAGGTCTATCTGCCTCTTTGGAGTTTTCGCTTCATTTCTGTGAGACCTTCCCTATTGATATGAAATAAACCTTCTTCTCCTGATAATCTGTCTTATGTCAGTTTCTTTTTCAGGGCCTCAGCCACCAAACCTAAGAGGGTAGAGGAAAAGTTTTTGGTTTTCTCCCCAACCAATATCACATATTCAAAAAGTTTTGTTTATATCCTGAAAAGGTATATGCTCAGCTAATGTTGGTGGTTTCTTTATGCTCAAGAAATATAAAACATTGGAAGTCACAAATATCATCCTTGATTCATTTCTGGCTAATGCTACTCTTTCCTAAAAGTGGCCTCTAAGTTAGCTTCAGCAGCCTATAAAGCAAATTATCATGATCTCTTTCCTAACCTTTTTTCATATTTAACTTTTATTGGGAGCTTAGAGTGTGCTGAGCCACCAGCGTAAGCTAAGCACTTTCACTATCCCTATTTATTTATCCCAGATGAGGAAGACAAGATTCAGAGATGTGAAATAACTTCCTGTAGGTTACATGGCCTGCATGACTAATTATTTTGTTATACTACCTCCCTAGTGATGGAATAAAGATGGAAAGTAGAAGAAAACATAAGAAAGGAAGCAAAGGAAAAGAATCTATAGAAATGCTCTCATGTTGAACAATGCCTTGCATTTGGCCAGTACTTAAATATTTGCTGGATGAATGATTGACATGAAATAAAAAAATAAAATAAAAATAAAATTATATGAACAGCCAATGAGGCCAGTCTTCTCCTGGCCACAGCTCTTTAGCTATATCAATATTATCAGAAACGACCAACTGGTCATCCCACCCTGAACTTTGTAAATATTGATTTCCCATCCATTTACCTTTAAGGCATCTTCTATCAGGTAATCACATGAAATTGCTCTGTGTGTCACATTATGTTTACATCTTTCTCTTCCTCCTCACCCTGTATAATCTAGGTGATAGACCAGCTGGCTGAGTAGGTTAAAATCCTTTTCTGCTCCACTCTTAATGCAGCTCTGTGGTTTTGTTCTATAAGCAAGATTGGATAGAGTGTTTGTGAAAAAGCAGTGAAATCTCTTGGAACAAAATGTGATCGCTTTTGCAATCATTCTGCCCCAAAGCACATTTATAAGCCAGTAAGTTCCAGGTTGTTCCTTTCAAATTTTTGTTTCCATCAGCCAAGCACAGAGCTCTGGAAGATTAGATTATTTTAAAACAATTTGAATGTCATTTGCTAACACTATGTGCTAATTTCCCTGGACCAAGCGTTTCGGGTTCATTCAGATTAAGGATTTCCATTAGCAGTTAAGTCAAGTCTCATGTCCTTGACCCTGTAATTAGGAGAGATGAGGCTGTGACCCTGGCCTTCATTTCTACATAGGTCAGAATTCAGTCTAATTGCCTGAGGAACCTCTATAAATGTTAATAGAGAACCCCAAAGTTACTTCCAGTTCTCTGAAGAGCAATTTCAAACAGTATATGGCTTTGTTTATGGCCCACAGACTTGCATCAGATACCCCTTGGATCACAAGTTGGCAAATAACATTCTATTCGGAAGTCTTGCAGTTTTAGAGAGCTGAGATAGAGAGGTCCTCCCAAGAGGTAATACGGTCACTCCTGAATGTCCTAAAAGTAGAGAAAGGTTGGTCATGTGGGCAGTGTCACCCTTAGAACTGGGCAACTCTGTCCAATGGCCTGGGCCCCACTCTGGTCTTCCTCTGGGCAAACCCCTCTCCACATAGTGAGGGCGTCCATGAAGCCAAGGAGGTGTGTCTGCCCTGAGGTCAGCCCTCAGCCCCAGAACATCCTCGCCAAATGGCCTGTAGCAAATGCCAGACTCTTCCTTGAGTCTGTTCTCCCAAAGATAGCCATTGCCATATCCACACCCCTGGGCTCCAGAAATGGCCAAGCAGTGGCTACTGGGTAGGCAGGGACAGGGACAGATCTTGGACTTGATGACTGGGGTGTCCCTATGGATGCTCACCTGGCCCCCCCAACTACCCCCCACCCCCCTGTTGTGATGGTTAGAGCTGTTGGTGGGAAGAAAAGTGGGGTAAGACAGGCTTGAGTCCTCCATTTGTACTTTTGCCCTGGGCTCTGCAAATGGCAGGAACAGGACCGTAGGGGGAGAGAGGAGTGAATTAGTTGGATCACCTCAAATTTGCAGGTTAATGAATCTGATTTTATACCATAACATGCTAGCTCTCTAGAAGTCAGGCTTATGCAAAACCCACCACTCGTGACGACCTAGAGGGTTGAGATAGGGAGGATGGGAGGGAGGCTCAAGAGGGAGGTGATGTGGGGATACATGTGTACTTACAGCTGATTCACTTTGTTGTACAACAGAAACTAACACACCATTGTAAAGCAATTATACTCCAATGAAGATATATTAAAAAAAACAAAACAAAACCCACCTCTAAAGCAAGTGGTGCACAAACCGATGGCCAGTTTTTTTGCAATGAGAACCAAAGTTGACAGGCCACCTGGGATGTTCATGCCATTTGATCAAGTATTCATTCCCTATAGGAAACTCTATACGGAAAGCCAGATTATAATCAAACGTGTTCTTATCAAATGTGGAGTCAGAGGAACAGGAGTCAAGAGCAAGGCCCGGGCTTCAGGTTAATATCCTCTGAGATCCATCTCCGGGTTTGGGGATACACCTGCTACGTGGCCCCAATTCTTATAATGCCAGCTTCTTAGCAGCTTCTCCTAAGAACAATGCTAAAGACTCACAATTTTTCTGTCTTTAGATCATCTGCAGACCACCCCGTTTGGTTTATGGACCACAAATCCTACCTTCGCATATATTAATTCCAACAATTAATCAAACATTTCTTTTCCTTTTAGACAAGATTTGAATGCACTTTTAGGCTTTGTTTTTCCCACTTGGAATTTATGCCTTTTAACGTGAAATTTTCATAAAGAAAATCTCAGTTGATGCTGTAGTGGACTAAATACCAGTAACAAGCCTGGAAGAAAGTGTAGGAGTCTCCCTTGGCCATGAGAAGACTGACAACTATATAAATCTTTTGAGAGTTATTTCCATCCCTAGCAAGGACATGGGAAATTTTCAGTTTTTATTAAAACTACTTACCAGAATTTTTCTTGTCATGTCCTTGGCTTATAATCTGGAATAACTTGCATTGGTTATTGTAAATCATGTTTTCCTGTATCCTGGGTTTGAAAGCAAAAATGCAACAGAATTGGTCTTCAGGCTTTCCAATATCCCTTCCCTGCCAATGCCTCTATCCATTATTACGTTTTCTATTTCTCTAGCCAGAAAGAAACAGACATTCCGGAGTGGTTCTCATCCTCATAGACAGGAATACACATAAAGTCTGGCAAATATGTCACATGTTGTCTCCATCTCAGAGTTTATAAGGTGTTCTGATGTCTGTGTTCAAGGTCTTATAAGAATCACAGAGAATTAAAAACCCAGAGCAGATCAATATGTGTGTGTATACGTGTGTGTGCACGTGTGTGCATGCATACATGCACACGTTTTGATCCCTTTGTTATATCTGGGGATGTGTGTACGTATGTGCATGCCTGTGTGTGGTTGCTCAGGCACTGATTCCCTTTGTGCTTGGTACTTCTAGGGATCTGTGATAGAGGCTGGAATATAAGTGCTGGCAGATGCTTGACTTTCCTCAACTAGTGATGAGAAAAGGAGGAGTAGGAAGACACAGTCAAAGGGGACCTGATGGTTAAACATGGGATGAGTGAGTCCAAGTTTTGTGAGCCAGATGATGTGTTTCTGAATGGAATCGATTTTCAGGCTGTCCAAATGTACATGGCATATTTATGAAGAGAACAGACAACCCCCACTTGATTCTAAAGCTGTCCCCTGACTCAGTGTCCACATTTACACTATGGTAAGATTTTATAGCTCGCAGCATCTAAAGAGCTCAGAAAACTCTTTCTAGACAGTTGCATGCTCAAGATTGCCTCCTCCCTTTATTTACATTGTCCTCTCTTCTTGCCTACTTACGAATCTTAGGCCATTGTGGGGCCTCACATCTTGCTGTTCAGGGAGGTTGGGCGGAAGCCAGAGGGAATCAATCTAGATGAATGTGCTAACAGAAGAGATGCTGGCAGTGGAGAGGTCTATCGACCACAAAACCCAGCAAATTCTGGTCATTGAAGGGGGAGAGAGTGTTTGATGAAAAATGTCCCAACAGAAAACTGAGCCCAGAAAACAACAACAGTAACAACATTTATGGAAAATATAATCATACTTCTAGGCTTGGCAATGAATGATATTTCCATGCAAAATAATGAAAACCCAGAATCTGAATTGCTATAAAACTTTGATATATTGCAGGATGGGGTAGAAGGTAAGAGAGCTAGAATCCTCATACACTTTAATGTCTAAATTGATAAACGATAGCAGCGTGTGTGTATTATTTAGAAAAATGGACCCAGTTCAAGAATAAAGAGCTTAAAGAATAGAAAATAGTTGCCTTTGGAGTGTGAAATGTGTATGCGTGAGAGAAATGTAGCTCCAGCAGGAAGCTTACTAGTCCCATTCAACTTCTGAAATCACGTTCATGTATTACTGTGATAAAACAACATTTAAAATAATTGAACTTTGTCCAATTCCATAAATCACAAATGCATTGGGAAGTCAGCATTACTAACTTCTCATTCCCTGTGTAAAGGCAAAGGACCACAGCATCTCCCAGCTTGCACACTCCACAATTTGGAGCCCTCTATGCCTTGCAATCCAAAAACACTGTAACTGGGACAGTGAATTCCCCTGGGCTAGAGTCTCTATGAAGGTCTGTTTTCAACATTCTTGGGTTTTCTGCACACACAGCCTTCATATACAGGAGATATTATTGGTTTGGTAGTTTTGTTGAAGGAATTATTTGCTAACATTGAAATAATTTGCAGTGAGACAAATATTGGCAGTAAGAGGCTGTTTTTAAAGGAACGTACCCTTCCAATTGCCACTGGTGACCCTAAATTTACATTCTAAAGGAAGAGGAAAACAAAGTAGTGAAATAGCAACTCTTGGTTTGAAGAGAAGGGTAATAGCCCCTTGGGAGTTCACACAATTCTCTTGAATTCAGTTGCACTTCTTCGTTGTTTATTTGCACATACCTGGTTTCCCAGAAGTAATAAAAGATTTTTATTTCTCTTTGTTCTTATCTTTTAGTTACACACCAGAGGCCTTACCTGAAACTTGAACACTGGGGAGAGGCTGTTCCAAACAAAACTACCAGAGCTCAGAGCCAGAGATGCCCTGGTGACAAAGGCTTTTAAATCCAGTCGAAACGGAGAACTGCATAAAGCAGCAGAAGGGTCAGCTGCAAGGGGTGCCCTGCCTCTCAGCACAGGGTAACCAGATTCCCTGCAGTACTTGGGGAGAGACACCAGGAGCACTACCTTCAGCCAGGTAAACGATGCCAATTCTAAACCCAACAATCTCTGGGTGGGGTTGGAAAGTTATTCCTGGAGCGAACAATACCAGGCACTGGGCTTGAGCACTCCCAACCTGCATGCCAGGCACCCCATCTGCCAGCTCTGTAGCGCCTATTGCTCAGCTCCAGGCCCCCTGCCTTTCAGTCCACGCTCCCAGGCTCCTCTGTCTCAAGAAGATAAATGGGGACAGAAGATACAGTTTGGTGGCTACTGCTGTCACTGCTGCCTGTGGAACTGTTTGAAATATCAGGGAACCATTACAAACCCAGAGTGGCAGCGAGTGTGTTGAACATACACTCATCATAATGGACTAGAAATCAAAGGGTCTGTGTTCAGTTATCAGCTCCACTACTTCCCAACTTATAACATTAGTCTAGTTACCAACTAGTAAATGTCCGCTACAAAGCAAAAGCTCCATAATTGTTTGTTAATAAATGTTGAAGTCACTTAAGCTTTTTGGGCCTCTTCTGCTCTATCGTAAAAATAAGGAGGTTGGTATATTGGTAATAATGATGCCTACTGTTATTTACGGAGCAATTACTGTGTGCTGGGCACTGTTGTGAATTAATTAAATCCTTTAGTTGTCAAAAAAACCATATCTCCTTTTAACATACAAGGAAATCAAAGCACAGAGAGGCTAAGTAACTGGTCCACATTTATTCATTTGGTAAGAGGCAGAAGCAAGATTCAAAACTTCAAAGCCCATGTGCTTTAAAAAAAAAAAAAAAAGCCCATGTGCTTACCCACTTTGCTTTTGTCAGCTTCTAGCTTATATTATTATTATTCTCATTTTGTCAATTGTTATCATCAATGGGAAGATGTTTAATCTCTTCTTGCAATTCTATGTATATGCCTGTTATTACTTCTCCTCCATGTACCCATCAATACTTGATCCTCCAAACATCGCTGAAAAGCCTATTTATAATCCAAATATGAGAAATCAGGAATTTTGTACCTACCTGTGGATACAGTATAAAGTGAACAGGGATAGCAAGTATGTTGGATGACAGAATTGCCAACCAAAACATGCTAACAGGCAACATAAAGGAGCAGATCTAACAGGATACAAGGACTGGGATTATACATAGCTGTGTGTGTACTGCTCAACCAGCTCTCTGAAATGGGGAGACTTGATCTGTAATTTCCCTAAGCAACCTTACGGGCCAAGAGCTGAGGTATGCAGAGGAGCCCCAGTCATGTGGGAAGAAAAGCACAGGACTTGGCTTTCGATGATTGAATGGCTGTACAACCCTGGGCAAGTCTGTTTACCTCATTGAACCTGCCTCCACTTCTGTAAAATGGGGATGTGTCAAGTACCTCACAGGCTTGTCATGAGGATTGAATGGGATGACAAGGAGAATACGTGGCAAACTTTAAAGACTTGCTACTCAAAGTGGTGCCACAGACTGGCAGCTTCAGCATCACTCAGGAATTCGTTAGAAAGGCAGATCTCAGGCCCTGACCCCAGATCTACTGAGTCAGAATCTGTACTTCAACAGGCTCCCCAGGTTAGTCATAAGCACATTAAATTTGAGAAGCTCTGCTCTAAGGCACCAAATAAATGTAGCCTGTTGCAATTTGGGGCTCTGTTTTCCTTACATATACCACCAATGAGATATAATACGGCCACATTTCAAGGACTGGGTCTTCTCAAAGGCTTCTACATCCTCCTTTCCTGGGCCCTGATGAGTGTGCCCAGTGTGGGGCTACAGTTGCCACCCATATGACCAAGCAGGTTATTCCTAGAGAGCAGTTCCATCTGCTCAGGAAAGGACCACCTGAGAGAGGCATTGCCTTGTAAAATCCTTGGCCATTTTTGAGTTAGGAGAACCAATAAAATGCAAACCTACATATTCATAACTGTCTCAGCCCTGGGAAAGGTTGTTAAATATGAGACTGAAGGGGAGTAGTAGAAGTGGGTGCTAATCTTTCCTGCTCAGAGGCCCTGAGAGCAGCAGCTAAAGGAAGCAGCTCAGAGTGGGAGGGCTTCTTGTCATAAATTTGTCTTTTATTAGATCCCTGTTGTGTATGGGAGACATGTAACAGGGTTGAACATGTTAAACTGGGTTGAAAACTCTATCAGCCCCCTACCTGTTAAGAGATCTTTAATTGTGAAACTGCTACGACACCAGGGGTTGGATAGATAGAATGTAAGGACTCTCTGATGTTTGACTAGTTAGGGGGTTCAGGATATGCTACCCCAAAACATAGCACTTCGGGATATTGAATATTTTAAGCTGAAGGAGTCTGAGAAAAGAGGACTTCTCCCCACTCCGCCACTGTCCTTCTTTCTCCTCTGAAACACTGGCACAAGAACCCCATGTGAGAGGCGCTCTCCCTACACCCTAAGGAAAGGAGCGTCCTTATCTCAGAAAACAAAGTGACACCACCAGAAGAATCTGAACAAACAGGTCTCACTAAGTTTCCCCCAGTTTACTACAATTACCTCATGTTCTTTGACCTAAAATATTTCTCTTCAACTGTTCACTCTTCATCAAACGCAGCATAAAAATACTCAGGTTTAACTATTTCTTCAGGACATTTCCTTATGAAGGCTCCCATATCATGTAAAATGTATACTAAATACATTTGTATGCTTTTCTCCTCTTTACCTGTCTTTGTCGGTTTAATTTTCAGACTCGGCCAGGGACCCTAAAAGCGTCAAGGAAAACTTTTTTTCCTCCCTTGCACTAGCTTAACTCCATTTTATATGTATAGATGCACACAGGCATCACTGTTACTTCTTTAATCATCACTGTTATCATTCTTCTCCATCTTCCATTTCCCTGGTCAAAGATTAACCAAGTGAGCACACAAATTTTAATATATATAATCTGTCAAAAATGTCATAATGGAAGTGGAATGATTCCACTTGTAAATCACTACTGACAAATTTTTTTTTTTTTGCATTTCAAAAGTGCAAAATTTAGATGTCCTAAATTTGGTTTAAGAAACAGTCTTTTCCAGAAAGTCTATGACTAAGACATGAATGACAAACTAAAATGCATTAATGAAGTATTAGTGCACAGACTTAAATAACTGTGCATTGTTCTAAAACTTCAAAGGCTGGAGATCTCTGCTGAATAGAAGTGGATCAGGAGAGGGAAAAGTCTTCCAATTGGAGAAAGTCTCAACTGGAGAATATCCCAGTTGGGATTATGTGCTCCTCAGGAGTTATACAATTCCAAATTGTTTGTTTTAGCTCTTACCACAAAAGAAAATGGAAGCTAGCACATTGGCAGGGCCAGTGGCACCCTCTCCTTGAGCAGCGATTATCTGGTGTAAGGCATGGAGAGTTGCTTGGGAGGACTTGGCTATCGAGATCCTCCCGGGCCCAGAACATGGGAGAGCTGTGTGTCTTCCGGGACACATTTGCACTTCCAAAAAGCTTCTACATGAGTTGATTTTACTCTACCTCAGAGGTAGGATTATATATATATATAGCACTATTCAATAACAGACTTCTGAAAGTCTGTCAGAAGGTGCCCATACATTCGCATATATTTATTTACATTCTGTTCTGAAATCTACATTCACCTACGATTCAAGCATCTCTGGCCATGGAGTGAGTGCCCAGGGTCTTTTAAATGAGACACAAAGGGGCTCATCCCAGGGAAAGCAAGTAGAGATCCACAAGTTTGGTTCTAGGACAAAAAGTAGTCTCCTAGGAAGTGTTTTTAATAAAGTCCATCTTTCAGATCATCCCCTGAGCCATGTGATTCAATCAAGGCTGAATTCTCAGAAGAGGAGACTGCCCAAGAAAAGCTACCTCAGCACAGGTTCTATGGAAGACACGCAGTCCGGTGGCAGTGGTGGCAGACAGAGCTCTCAACACAGGCTTGGCAGAGGCTGTTGAGGTGCAGACACTGACGGCCAGTAACAGCAGAACCTTCAGTGGCCGTCTGTGGTATCAGTGGGCGAGCCATTAAATTTGGCAGTGGTAGTGACCAAGATAACTCACCAAGGTACCACAAAAGAGAAAAGGAGAATGGCAGCTGTCACATCACAACTAAGGATGACCACTTTGCATGAATGGCATACCCTCAGGGACTCTGAGAACTATTTAAGATTGAATTTAAGAGGGGTGAGATTGGGGGTGTGGGGTGAGTCCTGCACAGCATGTCACATCAGAGACAAAGAAATACAATGAACTTTTTGCTTCCCTCTCCCCAGCCCAAGACTGGTGGGATATGGGAAACAAAGGACAGAATAGTCCAAGTTTGTGGAAGAATGAGCTATAAATCCGAGATTCAGCCATCCGTGCTCACAGAAGGCCCAAATGGGGAACTTTTAACAAAATACTATTATTTTGTTAAAATAATACAAAATACAACTATTCCGTTGGCAGCATTTACTACTCAAACTTATAAAGTTTTTTGTCAGATTCAATTTTATTTTTGATTCTCTCTTCTCCTCCGGACAGATTGGCATTGCTTATCTGCAGTAAAATATTATATGCCAATTTCAGCACAATTAAAAAATGATAATAAAATAATAAATAAAATGCATCGTATGAAAAATGCTAATACTATAATACTGTCACTTGAAGAAAAAAATCAGATTTTCAGCCACCTCAACTACTGCCAAAACCACCGCAGCGGCTGATAAGCTACATGGATGCCAGGAGCACAGGGTCCACCATTCTCCAACTGTGTTTTCTGTTGAACTTTTCCTAATAGAATTCTCATTCGTGCTCACTTCTTCATTAATGGATAACAGTGCATTCTTCAGGATCCATAGTTACGTTAAATGGGGGATGAGAATCATTTCTATCTGTCAGAAATATGGGGATCAAATGAGACAAAGAGGTTTAACTGAAGATATAATTTCCTTCCCTTCCACATTCCCTACTTAGAGAATCTATCCACCACTACCTCCAGCCTAAAAGGGGCAGCCCTACATGCCACATGACCCTCTTACCTGGCCTCAGCTGATTAGATGCCAGTGGACAGCTGAGCCAGGCTGGACCAGTCAGAGTCTCTTTCACAGGAATTTGAAATTTGAGAGACTGAGTCATTTAGCCCTGGAGAGCCAAGTTGGAAGTTGATGGAGACTTGGGGCCTGAGATTACATTTAGGAGTAGCTCTAATGGGTGCAAGCAAATGAGTGGACAGAGAAGCTGGCCTGTAGAAAAAAGAATGAAGCGGCCTTTCAGAGAGAAACAGGCAAGATGCTGTGTGTTTCCCAAAAGAGGAGAGATGGTGGGAGAAACTTCTAGTAACTCTCTAGTCCCCATAAAGCTCAGCTCAAATTTACTCCCTACATTTGGTGTGTAATTCTTCTATATTCTAATACAATAAACCCACTGGTATAGTTTTAGTTTAGCTCCTTTAAGTTTTTGTTGCTTGCAAAAAAAAGGAGAGAAATAATTGTAAGATCGTAACATGGAAAGCACCATACAAATATGAGATTAATTTTGTCTTTGATTGTCACCTAGGACATAGCAGCCATTAGGGAAAGGAGGAATGGATAGGCAGCCTGGCCTTCCAGGCAAGAGCAGCTCCAGGTACCACCTTCCAAACCCTGAAAGTGACCAACACACTCATAAATAAGGTATCAGGATCTGGAGTCATCTTGATTAGGGCTGAGATTCATCACAATTCTTTGGCTATGTGGCAGAATCCAAATTTAATCTACTAAAGCAAAGTGGAAGTGTGTTAGACCACCTAAGTGCTACATCCATGGAAGGGGGCAGAGGGAAGGGGAGCAGATATCAGGCTTGGAAATCTGTCCTCCTATCTCAGCTCCACTTTCCTTTGTGTTAGCTTCATTCTCAGGCGAGCAATCCACCATGATGCTGGGAGGCCCCAGCGGCTCCGGGCTTACTCCTACCAGCTTAACAACTCCCATGGAGAATACCTCTTTGCTTAGAGTTCCAGTCAGACTCCCAGGGATGGTTCCGATGGGCCTGATTTGGGTCACATGCTTACCACTAAACCAGTCACGGTTGCCAAGGGAATGCAATATTTTCTTTGCTCAGGCTTGGGTTCTTCTCTCGAGTGAGGGAATGGTGTCAACCTCACCTGATTCACAGGGACTGAAAGCTGGGCAAGGTAATTGCAAAAAGAAAATCGGTGGGTGCTACAACCAAAATAAGGAGGAAGGCATTCCAGGAGATACCATGAGCATGAGCACCTGAGACTTAAAAATGAGAAGTAAGCTTTCTTTAGGAAGGAAAACCTCTTTATTTTAAAATGGGCAGAGTGACCAAAAGACTTATGGGCATTTGTTACATACGGCTGGCCCTTGCCCACTGCACAAATGTTTATCATGCCTCTACCACAGAGAGAGCGCAAGCGGTACCTGTGGATGAGTCAGTCCCTGTCCTGAGGCTCAGCCTCCTTCCTCCTCATCCAAAGTCTCATCACCAGTTCCCTGAGTCATCCCGTGCCCCACCCAACTTGTTTTGCCTTTCCCACAGTTTCTTTGAATCTTCTGGGACAGATGACCAGCTCTTGGAGCCGAAGAAGAGAAGGGGTGTCTTTCAGAAAGAGGAGTGCCTCTCCCGTAAGCAAAGCTAGCAGAAGAGCTGGCTCAGGTGGGTGGAGGCGTTAATTATTCACTTCGCAGTTCCTGGTGCATTTAAAAGCAGCTTCTTTCGTAGAAAAAATTGATTCCTATGTAACTGCTACCTTTTTCCATTGCTCTGTTTAAACACACACACACACACACACACACAGAATACTTATCATCCTTTTAAATCCAAATAGGTCAGATATCTCTTCCTGCTTGAAGCCTCTCCTCTTCCTCCCTTAAATCCACTTTCTCATTTACCTGAGAGGCAGGATGTATCACCCCTTCCCTGTACTCTCACAGCACAATGTCAATGTCACAGTTACAGCGCTTTTCATATTGTATGATGGCTGTCTGGCTAGTCCACCAGACAGTGGATGCCTCAGAAAGGTCAGGAAGGATGCCAGGCTTCTCTTGTGCCTCAGCACTGTACTCAGAGTCTGGCAATAGAAAGTCTTCCACAGATGTTAAAGTGAGTGAGAGAGTGAGAGTGAAAATGAGCAAACTGTTACAGAGCTCGGGGGTTGAATATGTAGAAGATCATCTATAGTGGAGTGTTTTCTTAGAGGTAAATGGCCCTCCATGAAGTGACTAAGAACCTTTTTCTTCTTAACATAATCTTGAGTAGCTTCTCTACGGTAGATAATTCCAGAGACTGCTCCTAAGAGCCAAGAATACCTACACTAAAAGGAAATGTTTTTCCATAATTGTATAGGATGAGACGCTTGAGATCTTACAACTCACTTCAGGGGAAGACTACAGCAGTTTAATTACTGTCATAATTCATTCAATGTTTGGATACAGTATGAAACACTCATTAAGGACTTTACAATTAATATGCAATTAATTTAGAAACTTACATAGTTGTGCTGTACAGAATAAAATGCAGAAGTATAAATATAAATGATGAATAATAAGCCATAATGGACTATTAGGGTCTGGAATCCTCTAACAGACAATAGACCATTTGACTTTCTAGTTTCTATTGCAAGTCATTTACGGATGTTTTAGATGTGCTGGGAGAAGAAAATAATAACACTCTATTATTCCAAATAATAGCAAAAAATATCACGATGAAAGAGTGAGAGGAATTCAAATCTGTTTCAGTATGTCATCTTGCCATACTCCCTGGTGAATGAGAGGCAGTGTTTCTATTTACTCACCTTTCATTTAACAAATGTTGATTGAGCATCCGTTGTGCGCTACATGTTTTCCAGTTGAAGAAGATGGTGGATGGAAATGTAAGTAACTTACTCTAAGTATGATGGACTGAAGCTCATTAAAGGAAGTGAGAATTTCTAACTTCTAACTTACTCTTTCAAAATAATGTCTTCCCAGGGACCATCGTTAATGATTCTTGTACTTGTACACTTTCCACTTTACAAAGAGGTTTTACATAAATATCTCACGTAGGGTCCACAGTAATCCTTAGTGTAGGCAGGACTATTATGGATCCAATTTTGCAACTGGGGAAGTGAAGTAAAGTATCCAAGATGACACCAATGGCGAGTTACTGAGCCAGGACCAGGACCAAGTTTCCTGGCTCTGAGTCTAGTTCTTTTCTCAGTTATTCTGCATTTCAACAGGAGGTCAGACTGATGCAGCTAAAAATGGCTTGAGAATTCAACTCTGGCAAAGACATGTTATCAAGAGTCTTTCTAAAATGTGATCTTGTTTATATTTGTGTGGGGCCATGAAGAAATTGAAGGATTGAGATTGTGATCTTTGGCATCCATCCCTTTCTCCAATAATACATCCTAAGAATTGACAAAGACTTTCTCCATTCACAGAATCCAGCCAAGAAAAGAGGGAGCTGTATATGGAACACTGTTGGTAAACTGGAGGTTTCTGAAGCTGTGCTTCTGCAAGCTTTAAAAAGCCACTCATCAAAAATGCACTAGATTTTAAATCCTTGGATGCTTCTTAAGAGCTCAACTGGCTCTTTAGTATAAGACACAAAAATCAATCACATATGTCCTTGAAGAAATGAAAACCAAAACACTTTTAGCTTTGCCAAGTGAAGTTTTTCCTAAAGTGTTCCTCAGAGTGAGGTTGATATTTAGCATTCTTAAGTGAGCTGTTAAGCCCTGGTGCAATATAAATAGATGTAACTTAGTGGCTGGTGACAGGAGATTCCCCTCATGTCTGTCCCTCTGCCCTCTATTCTGTATTATGACTAAATGGACTCTAATAAATCCTATCAGCTCACAGGGCCTGGTAAGTGTATCACTTACCAGAGCCATTAACATGTTAGTGCCTTTTTGGTGGGTCATTATCTGTGTTGGTGGTCTTTTGCAAACTTCAAAGAGTTGTGAAGAAAGGAAAAAATTTCCAAAGGGTAAAGTGATGTAATGATATTGACTGAATTGTCTCACTGTTGAATTCATATGCTTGTTACTGAACCAAACTTGGGTCCATTCACCTGACGTTGAAGCAAAGCCAATCTACTGACAACAGTTGTGGTGAAGGAAAGTACAGCATTTATTGCAGGGTTTATCTCCAATCAAGGAGAATTGGGCAACTTATGCTCAAAGATCCAAACTCCCCAATGAATTTTTAGAGAAGGGTGTTTAAAGACAGTGTGAGGGAGAGGGTTGCAGGGTGCTTGATCGGCTTGTGCGCAGTTCTCTGATTGGTTGATGATGAGGTAACAGAGTGATATTTCGGGAATCTCGACCATCAACCTTCTGGTTCCAACCAGTCTGGGGTTTACGTGCTGGTGGTCAGTGTGCAATTAACTTCTTCCCCCTGATGGGGGTTTTAGTATCTGCAAAGCAATTCAAGAATATGGCTCAGGATATTATCAATAATAGCCCTTGAGGAGAAACTAAAGGTCCTTGACTTTGTTTTATGGCTAAACTATTATTTTTGTCTGCTTGACTGTTTTCCTTTGTTTCTTCATTTTCTCACTTCTCTGATTAAATTTGCTTTTTGGAACTCGGAGAAGGCCTAGGAGGCTAAAGCTTTTCTATAAACAAGAGGTGAGGGATAAGGGGGTGGTCTGTTCCTGGAAAGGCCCCTTCGGCATTCTGCTCAGTTTGTTTTTTGTTTTTTGTGGTACGGGATCTTCCCGGACTGGGGCACGAACCCATGTCCCCTGCGCCACCAGGGAAGCCCTTCTGCTCAGTTTTATGTTGAAGTCTAGTCCCCAGTGTGATGGTATCTGGAGATCTGATTTGGGGAAGGTAATTAGGTTTAGACAAGGTCATGAAGATAGGGCCCTCATGATGGGATTAATGCCCTTGTAAAAAGAGAGACCAAAGAACTTGATTTCTCTCTCTCTCTCTCCCTCCCTATATATGCATGCATTAAGGACAGATCATGTGAGGACACAGTGAGAAGGTGGCTGTCTCAGCTCAAGAATACAGCCCTTTCCAGACACTGAGCCTGCTGGCAGCTTGATCTTAGACTTTCCAGTCTCCAGAACAGTGAGAAATAAATTCCTGTTGTTTAAGCCACCCAAGCTTCAATTTTGTATGACAGCCCACGCTGAATAAGATATGTATATAGTGGAAGTGGATTAATTTAACACCAGAAAATCTGGCTCACCTCTTATCCTTGCTTAACCTATTTCTGCCTCAGTCTCCTTATCTGTAGAGTGGGGAACTGTGAGTAACTCCCCTCATTCCCAACATCACAAGGTTCTTGTGAGAATCCAGTAAGAGGAGGTTTGTAAACTGCCAACAGAATTCCTTTGTTGCTCTCCTCTTGAGGATCTTTAGTTTCACGACTCAAATAACGTGTTGTTGGGAATCTGCCACTAAAGTTGAAATTGAAAAATTGTGTAGGAAAAATAAATAAAAATAAAAATGGAAGAAGAGGTAGGTTAAGAGCTCTACAAAATGTTTCTAGTTTTAAATGCTGGAGGTCTGAACCCATACATGCTAATTGTTTTAAGTGAATTTTTATGGTGTGGTAGTTTAAAAAAAAAGTCTGACAGAGCTTGAGTTCCTATATTAGAACTCAAGAAAAATCGTTGTAATCTTATGTGTTATTGTATATTTTATAGTATTTATATTTTATATCATATAGTATTCTTTATGGTGTTTGGAAGCTAATTAAATTAATGCACAGAATTGAAGTCATGTTATCACAAATGACACATTGTGGCAGCATGTTATATTTCAGCCCAGCTGTTATGGATTTCATTTCTTACTTTTTTTAAATAATTTTTTTATTTTAGAACAAATTTAGATTTATTTTGAAAAATTATGAAGCTGGTACACAGAGTTCCCATAAACCCCACAGCTTGTTTCCCCCATTATTAACATCTTAACGTTAGTATGGTATATCTGTCACAGAAAATGAACCAGTATTGATACTGTACATTATTATTAAGTCCACACTTTATTCAAATTGCTTAGTTTGTATCTAATCTCCTTTTTTGGTTCCAGGGTGCCCTCTAGAACACCACATTTAGTTACCATGTCTTTTTAAGCTCCTCTTGGGAATTCCTTGGCGGTCCAGTGGTTAGGACTCTGCACTTTCACTGCTGTGGGCCCAGGTTCGATCCCTGGTCCAGGAACTAAGATCCCGCAAGCCATGCGGCATGGCCAAAATTTTTAAAAAACATAAAAAAGCTCCTCTTGGCTGTGACCATTTCCTAGGCTTCCTTTGTTTTTGGTAACCTCCAGAATTTTGAGTAGTGCTGGTCAGGTATTTTGTAGAATGCCTCTTGTCTGGGATTGGTCTGATGTTCTGCTCATGATTAGACTGGGGTTATGGGCTTTTGAGAGGAATACTCTTATAGACATTTTAATCCTGTGAATTTGGGAATACTCCAGTAGAAATTCAGAAAATTCTCTGGCACAAGGAAAAATTTTTTGGCCTGAAGCAGCCCGGTCCACAGTGGATGTCTAACAACTGGAGAAGTGCTGTAAATACAAAGAAACTTGCAGCAAAGTCTATTCTAGTCCTAACTGATTCCAAGAAGCCACAGATTGCCACAGGTCTGTTCACTATCTTAAATCCTTTCGTTCTGAAGTCTTTCAACACATCTCCTGTAATAAGTTTTCTGTGGGGAAAAGACTTTCAGTTTTTTATGGATTAGTGGGGAAACTATTCATTTTACAGAAATCTCCTTATAGGCAACATTACTCAACTAGATATCTGAAACCCCCATATTATCCTGAACATATGTGAGTGAATAAGAACATGGGATTTATGTGCCGAAAGGAACTCCTGTAACTTGGCTACTGACCAGTATTTAACAGTAGAAGAGTCAAGTTAATGTAATTAATTATGTAATACACATACATATGCTCTATCTGCAGTTTGGTTTTCACAGTTGATGGAATGCCTCTGTGTGTGAGTGTTCAGTTACTCAGTCCCTTTATTATCCCACTGTAATCTTTATAACTATTCTGTTCTGTATAACAATAACAGCTAATATTTATTTAGAGCCTATCTGTGCTTTACGTATTTTATCTCATTTAATCCTATCTATTGCAGATACTCACTATCCTCTTCTATAAATGAGGAAATTGAGGCTTAGAGAAGTTAAGTAACTCGCTCAAGGATACACAAAGTCTGGATTCAGGACCAAGGCAAGGACTGTTTGGCTCCAAAATCTCAGGTCCTACTGGGTTAAACTACCTTTGTGTCCCTAAGTTATTTCGAAATGCCTTTTGTGTCAGTAAGGAACTTGTCTTTTCTTAATAGCTCTTGTAATTTCCATCCATGTGGCACGTGTTTAATCCCATTTGAAAATAAGCAAATGGGGACTTATTCCTACTGATTACCACTGTCATGGGCGAAAAAATATCCATCCGCCTCATCCTACTTGACTCATAGGCTAAACACGGTTCTGGGACCCAATTCCACTGTATGGAGGAGTCTCACCCGCACAGCGCCAGACCATTCTCAGCCACTAGTGAGGTGTCCAGCAACCCAGCTTGGTTCTCGTACTGTCTCTCGGGGCACAGCTGCAGATTCCACCGGCCGAGGGCTCAGTCCTACAGGACGCCCCACCCCCACCCCCCTCCTGCCCACTTCAGATGCCAGTTGCAAGCCCAGGTTATCATGTTTGCTTCTGACCTACCAGCTATAGATTAGAGTTGACCCCATCTCCTGCTTTGGGTTTGATTAATTTGCTAAAGTGGCTCACAGAACTCAGAGAAACATTTTACTTACTAGATTCTGTGTTTATTATAAAAGAATATAACTCAGGAACAGCCAGATGGAAGAGGTACACAGGGTTAGGGGCAGAGAAAGGGTAAAGAACATCCATGCCCTCTCCAAGGCTGCCAGTCTTCCCAAATCTCCACGTGTTCACCAATCCATAAGCTCTCCGAACTCTGGATTCATTATATAGGCATGATTAAATTATGATTGATTAATTATGATTGATTAATTGATTGAAATCAACCTCCAGCTCCTTGTCCCTCCCCAGAAATCACGGGTGGGACTGGAAGTTCAAACCCTCTAATCATATGATTGGTTGTCCTGGCAACCAGCCCCATCCTTTTGTGCCATCCAAATGTCACCTCACTGACAAAACAAAAGACACCTTTATCTCTCTCAGCACTTAGGGAATTCCAAAGGTTTTAGGAGCTCTGTGCCAGGAACTGGGGACAAAATCAAATATACATTTCTTATTGTAAATTACAGTATCACACATGCCAACAGTAAGATAAGCCATTCAGCAGCCCTGCTACCTGAAGCTAGAGCTAGAGTGGCTTGAATCGCCATGTCCTAAAATATAGTGTATTAATGAAAATTTTAAGGTAGGAAGGGTCAACAGATCAGAAGATGATCACCATTGAAAAGGTAGTTTGTTACAGTTCCCAAGAGGAGGAGACATGCCATGCCTTGGGGGACCACACTGGGAAGCAGCAGGATCAGTCAGGAGGCAGGGGGAGAGGGAGCAACCTTGGGTAAAAGCCTTTTTTGTGGTTCCCACGGAAGGAACAGGTAAGGCAGGGGAAACAGGCTTGGGACTGGCTAGTTGAGTAATCGTAGCAGGCGCTGGGCTATAGGGGCTGTCCCTAGTTGTCTGGTACATGGCCCTGGAGTGATTAGGGCAGGTGGATAGTGGCCCCCAGTATGAGAACTTGATAAAGGAGGTGGTTGGAGTGTGAGCTCCAGATTTGCTGGTTTGTATTTGAAAAATCGCAGGTGGGCAAGTTGTTTACTATCTCTAGGAACTGGCTAACCCTGGGAGGTGGTGTTCCATGAGGGTCAGCAAGACCCCAAGACGTCAAAACATCAGAATACAGAAAATAAAAGATATAGTTGATAACACTCCAGCTAGAGGATTTCCGGCTCTTCTAAGTTGGGAAGGGCATACAAATCTACCCATAAACCAGGTAGAAATATCCAAAGCTAATTCAGCTACAAACAATGGAAATGGGTCTTAATGGTCTGTAAGAGAACCCCTTATAAGTAGAGGAAGAACAACAAAACAAATCAATGACAACTGGAAGATCAACTGCAACTATCTGAGCCTAGACTGTCTGGGTTACCTTAAAGGACTTGTCACAAGCTAGTGCTTCCCAAGAGGATACAGAAAGTTAGCATCCATCAAACCTTACAAAGTAGAACTGCAATTATTTTTCTTAAGCCCAATTTATTAGCAAGCTACATTCTCTACGCTAGTGTATGTAGTGTGCATGCGTGTGCACACACACATACCTACACATAGCAATAGTTTGCCTAAATGTGAGCTCAGCATCAGACACCACCCACCCCTCCCCCAACACACATTTGGTTATCACAAATTCTCAAGAGTCTGTGTTTAGTGGGTCCAAGTTGACATGGCTGAAATAGGCCTTTTTGTTTTTCTCAAAAGCATTGAGATACATTAAGACAAAGTAAAGTTAAACCTACCCATTTTGACTTCACAGCTTCCTTAGTAACAGAAGCAGTATTTTCAAATCCAACAGTGCTGTTTACTCCAGGAAACGTTTTCCTCATAGTCATGGCAAAATCAAACACCACATTATCTCAAGTTCCAGCAAACACTTTATTCTCCTCATTAATGTCTCAAAACTGTTGGAAGCCAAAGCCTGGAAAAAGCCCTTTGGCAATAAATGTGAATGTTTTACAAAGAGAAGAAAGAAGTTGCAAGAGGTTGTAAGTTTCCGTTAACTGTATTTGAGTATTTTTCTTTGGTAAAGTCCCCAAACAAACTTGAATAAATTAGACACAGTGTCGATAGAAGTAAAAGAAGTAGTCTGTAAAGAATATCCCAGCAAAATAAGGATCCGTTGAACAGTCAGCTAAATCCTGTCAGAACAAGGGGGAAAAGAAAAGAGAGAATGATTAATGTAAGAATTAATTGTAGCTAAAGTTTATTTATCTATTTATTTATCTAATGGCCCATTTCTTTCTCACTGAAAAGAAAAAAAGAGAGCTTACGGGCGCAGCTACCCGGAAATGGTATGCGCTGTCAAAGAACGGGGCTGCAGGGAGGCTCCAAATGTGCTGATATCCCTAAATAATGAATGAAAGAGAGATCCATTTAATAACTGTATTTTACACTCAGCTGGAAAGAACATAGGCTGAAAAAGCATTCCCTTGACTGCTGTAGAAGAGGTATTTGTGACAACAGCTTTTGATGGTGTTGCTGGAAAAGTCTGCAGCTTCTGAAGGATGCACAGAAGATGCTGAACAAAGCTCTGTGATCAGAGTCAGCAAAGGGAAACATTGGCCTGTGGCTCATGGCATCTCTCTCAGTGAAGAACAGAGGCTGTGCCAAAACTGTAGATACACTTCTTGTAGAATGGGGACGGAATGCCGAGGAGCTGGAAAACGTTACCTGTGTCATCTCCTGGGAGACTTCTTGGTGGCTTTGCATGCCTTTGGCTTCCCTTTTACTATGGAAACACATACTTCCAAGGGTGAACTTGCACTGGAAGACTATCAATGGCTCTGTTGTGCTTCAAGAGACAAAGAAAAGAAAGGGCAAATGGAAAAGAAGTTACCAGCTCCCACTAGGCTACATCTTGATAAGAAGAGGGACTAATGGGAACATACCTTGGAAATCCATTCAAAGTTCCAAATAGGCATGTTATTACACAAAGCTCACGGATGCCAATATACTAGTTCACATCTCATTATAACAGAAACTCAATCTCAGATGACTACTGTTACGGACTGAATGTTTGTGTCCTCTCCAAAATTCGTATGTTTAAATCTTAACCTCTAATGTGATGGTGTTAGGAGGTAGAGCCTTTAGAAAGTTGACTAGGTCATGACGGTGGAGCCCTCATGAGTGGAAATAGTGACCTCATAAAAAGGAGCCCAGGTCTCTCATCCCTTCTGCCGTGTGAGGACAGAGAGAGAAGACGGCTACCTATCAACCAGGAAGTGGACTCTCACCAGACACCGAATCTGCTAGTGCCTTGATCTTGGACTTCCCAATCTCCAGAACTGTGAGGAATGAATGTGGTTTAAGCCACCCAGTCTATGGGGTTCTTGTTATAGTAGCCTGGAACTGACTAAAACTAAAACTGAGATAACATATGACAGTCTCTAAAACCTAATCTCATGACTTAAATCACCTCAACATCAGAACTTCTTATCTTCCTAGATTTTTAAATAATTTTTGGATGTATTCCTTCTCTTTTCACCGGCAGCTGAATTTGCTTCCATCTGAAGTTTCCAGGATTTCAGATTCTGCAGACTCCTGCTCTGAGTAGGTATTGTTTGAATCAGAGAGGCAAACAACACAGGTAGGGATGTGCAGGTGAGCCCTGTTAGGAATTATAAGCCCTTCAAGTATCAGGGTGGAAGACCTGTCAGAAAGAATGGTTCTTCTCTGGAGGCTGGCCCAAGAATCATCATCAAGATGAGATCCATCTGTCTTTGGAAACAATATTTTTGCACAAGTGGGACAACCTACAATCTCGGTTGAGTATATGTGTTATTTTAAGATCACCCATGTTAGAAAAAAATGGTTCTTAATCTAAAAAGCCTGATTTAGGGGCTTCCCTTGTGGCGCAGTGGTTAAGAATCCGCCTGCCAATGCAGGGGACACGGGTTCGAGCCCCGGTCCGGGAAGATCCCACATGCCGCAGAGCAACTAAGCCTGTGCGCCACAACTGCTGAAGCCCACATGCCTAGAGCTCGTGCTCTGCAACAAGAGAAGCCACTGCAATGAGAAGCCCACACCCCAAAACGAAGAGTAGCCCCCACTCACCGCAACTAGAGAAAGCCCACAAGCAGCAACAAAGACCCAACACAGCCAAAAAATAAATAAGTAAATGTATATTAAAAAAAAAATAGAAAGCCTGATTTAGTGGTTCAAGATGACCATCTGCCACTTCAGGGGATATATCACTTCACTTATTTCCCTCCATCGAAGCTAGGAACGAATGAGGAAACGATATTCCAGGTTGCTTAGAGAGTGCTAGAGAATAGTACATTTAGCTTTTGCTCTGCCTGTAAATATGGTGGGTTCTAAGTCATGGAATTTTAGCTGCTTGAAACAAACCTTTCCAAGGCAAGCAGTTGGCGTGTGTCATTAGCTCACTGTAGAAGCAAAGTGGATGAGAGAAGGAGTATGAAGTCTGAGTGAAACAGAGGAAGAGATGGGGTGGGGAGGGGGGAGGGACTGATGGAGGAAGAGTAACAGGGCTGGGGAAACAGGGAAAGTGGGGAGGACAGAGGAAAGGGAGAAAGGAAAGGGAGAAGAGAGGAAATGTGGAAGGGACAAAGGAGAAACTGACATCAAGAGACACAAAATAAACACCATCTATCTGCATGGTATCTCACTGCATAATTTCTGCAAAAGTCTTAAAGTACCATAATTATTTTAAATAGCTGATAAAATAGATTAGAGTTTTGTGATTTTTGGAGGAAAGGCAGTCATAATATGAAGTGCCTGCTGTGTGCCAGGAAGGGGCAATGTTCTTAAATATCTCATGTCACTGGGGAGGCAGGAAAGTGATGGCTAAAAGGAAGGGCTGATTTGAAGCCCAGCTCCACCACTTACTCGCTATGAGTTTTGGGACAGGCTTTTTGACCTCTCTAAACTAACTGTTCCCATCTGAAAAATATAAACCAGAAAAAAAAATGCCAACCTCAGCGGATTGTTGAGAGGATTATATGACCCAGTAGTAAAGTGTAGAGTGTCTGGCATATAGTCTGTGCTCAGCAAATGGTAGTTATTAATTTCACTATTATCTGTGATTCTCACAGCAGCTCTCCTTGTTATGGTATAATGTCAAACACATCTTACAAATGAATAAACAGTAGCTCAGAGAGGATGACTGGTTTCCCCAAGATTACAGAATTAGTAAGTGACAGAGACAAAATCTGAACACTGGTCTGCCCACCTCCAAACTCTGACTTCTTTTTTTCAACTCCCTTGGGGGAAGGGGGTGGTGTCTGCATTAGCATTGCTCCCAGAAGCTCACAAAAATGTGCAGCCCCCCACATCCAGGGGGCCAGGGCCACACTATTACTCTAGTTCCCACCCCAATTCAAAGGGACACAGCCAGGGGCAGTCTGAGAGCATCAAACCCAGGGTCATTGTCACTTTGTAGGTATGAGTATACAGCACAGAGCCTTTCCATTCCACTGGAGGGAGCCTGGAAGGCCCCAACCTTCATTTTGAAAACCCCTCCCTCGAGCTGGCCTAACTCTCAACCCAACCATTATTCTTTAACTGATAACTTTCCACCTCCTAACTTATTGATCAAATTGTGAAGGAAATTCAGTATTGTTATTCAAATAATGATAAAAACAGAATTGTCTTTTACAGCTATGCACTTACTTGATTTCCAGAGAGAATTTGACATTGGTAGGTGTGTACTTATTAACAGGAATATGGTAATTGTAATTTCCAGACCTAATTATGGAAAAAAAACCACAAATTAAAATACTCAGGAAAGGGTTCAAAAGGGTTTTTTCTACTTTTTGTATACTATGTAAACTGTGAAATATTCTATAATACGTAACTGATACAGAAAATCAAGTTTAAATTTCAAAGTGATCTCTTTCGGATCTTACTATATATGAAATATACCACAAAGATTTATGGTTTGTTAAAATACACAGAAGAAATGACAGAAAGTCAAATCCCAGACCATATGCACAAAACTAAACAAATAGGAAATGACTTCAGTTCCCCTTAAGGAGATACAGATTTCAGAAGACAAATGAGGCAAAGTCCTCAAACTAACAATCCCTCTGGAAAGAAAATTGGAAATAATAAATACCAGCTTTTTTACAGTAAACCACTCCCTTTTAGGCAACATTAGCAGGAAATATCATGTACTTTCAGAACTGGAATCAACTAAAATTATTATAGTCCTAATTACCATTTAGTAATGGAGAAAACTGCAAGACAGAAATGCTTATACAGACATTCCTCCTGCCCTTGACGAGGGATGCTTAGGGAAAGGGGGGAGTTCCACTGATCCCTACTGTAATGAAAACCCTAGCAAAAAGGCTTACAAGTTCTTATGACTGGCCATCCCTTGAATTATATGGAGAAATAACTTAAAACCAGATAAATGGGGGAAAGAGCCAATCATTTAAAATTTCCGTTAATGAATATTAAACTGGGCTGTTAAAAATAAGAAAGCAAAAATAAAAGCAATAGATCTGAACTGGGATCGGGAGGGCTTTGTCCTACTGGAGGAAGCTTGGGTAAATAGAATTCTTTTCCTACTATGTGCCTCCCAACATCTGTGTGCCTTCCAGGCACCCAACTCCTTAGCTAGTAAGTATCCTCATCTTACAGATGAGAAACAGGTACGCAGGGAGAATAAACATCTTGTCAAAGTGCTGGAATTTGAACCCAAATCATCTCACTCTTCATTACGTCATTCTACCAAACCAATTATGTCTGTCTCTGACTTTTTCAAGCTCACTGAGCCTCAAGTTTTGTAACAGCAAAATGGGGATAATACCAACTTCATGTGATTTTGTGAGAATTCAATGACATAATGAATGTAAAGGTCATAAACAAATCATAAAGCACCATACAGGTTATTTTCAAAAGTCAGGACCATCAGCCTGAAGCCTAAGGTACATTAGGCTGAAAAAGAAATAACGCTGAGAATCCGTAGGATTTGTGACACCAATTCAAAATATACAGCCTTGCCTTTAACCTAGCAGGCTTAAATATTAGCAGGCTTAACTAAACCAGTAAATACTGATCAAATAAAGAAAAATAACTCCTTATTCTTAATGCCTACAACTTGCATATTGTGTTTGCTGAAGCTTCTATGCTTGCCCTCTATGCGTCTAGATGCATTGTTACCTTGATGCAGGCGATACACTAGAGATGAACATTGCTGATAACTTTTGCAGTACCCAGATTTTTTTCTCTTAACTGAAAAGGTTAGGATAAGCTATATTTTTCAGCAATTAAAATAATGATATCCCTTGTTATTAAAATATACAAATGTCAGCTCACTCATAACTTGGAGCCATCAGTAATAATGTCTTTCTTTTCTATAAAATTAACTAACAGCTCTGTGCCTATGGTATGTGGCCTCAGAGAGTCAGCCACAGAGCTGCCCCCTAAGCTTTTAGCTTTGGACTTACCCATTAAACCAGGAGACTGCAATCTTTGGAGCCGTGGTTTATTGACATTTGCTAATACCAACCATTTTATGATTCCCTCTTCCACCATGCAACAAATGTGTTTTCACTTAAGGAGCAATGTAAGCACACATCGGTTTTACCGGGTAGCATTAGCTTTCATTCCAGTCTCAAAAACCCAGAGCCCTGAGTAAATTCCAGAAACAATCAGGGGATAATGGGGAGGCTTACCCACCCGCACTGGAGGCTTCTACTGCAATACCGACGATCTATTATTTGCTGGATTTCCATAATCTGAATAGAACTGATGGTTGTATCAATCCCTGAATTGAGAAGAAATAAAGTAAACTTTTCTGCAGAGAAAAAGAGCATTGTGCTCCAGCGCAGGCTCCAAATTGCAGATTGTGAAATAAGAGTTTCTTAGATAAATGGATTCCATTTGCATTCAAATGGGGGAAAAAAAGGAGAAGAAAGGGGAGAAGGCTTTTGTTGTTGTTACAGTAAGTTTTAAGAAAACTAAAACAAAAAACAAAAAAAAACCAAGCTCCAATAGACAGCCTCATAATATCCAAAACAATGCCTGGATCGTGGAAGTCCTACCAAATTGAGATTTATTGAAAATGGAGAGCGCAATGTGATATGCAATCTGGCCAATAAAGAAAGATTCAACAAAAATCAGAAAACAGAAAACCAACTAAAAATTCAGCAGAAAAATAGAAGAAGAGAGCAGGAAGTTCAAATAAATTATTAAAATCCATGAAGATCAACCAAAAGGCCTAGCGGTATGCAACCATTTCTAATGCCTCCTTAATGGTTAGGGAGGCCTCGATTATCAAAATGTACTCCCACGGGTGTTTGTGGCAGAGTGCAGCCTCCGTCCCTGTGCCTTACTCCAGTAATGCTTTCACAGCTTGTTAGTATTCTGCCTGGCTCCACAAAAACAAAGAAGAGAGTCACTTAAATATAAACTTACAGTCGCTCCCCCAGTCAAGGTTGGTTAGCGCCTGTCCTGCCAAGAATGATGTGCTCCTGTCTCCTGAAGAGGAAGAAAGTCTGTCAGTCTTGAAGCTTGTTCAGGATGGGAAGAAACCCAATGTGTGCCCTAGTTTGTCTCTGTCAGTTGAATGTTTCCCCCACCTTTCAACCCATCACATCCCTATGCCATTTCATACAGAGCTAGCTTACTGTCACCCTTCTCCAAAAAGCCACCTGTTTCGGACTGAATTTTGTCCTCCAAGTTCTTATGCATGAAGCCCTAACCCCTGGTAACTCACTCAGAATGTGACTGTGTTTGGAGATGGGCCTTTAAAGTGATAATTAAATTAAAATGAGGCTGTTAGTGTGGGCCCTAATCCAATCCGAATGGCATTCTTATAAGAAGAGGAGATTAGGACATGAAGAGGCCTGCTTGCATGGAGGAGAGACCTTGTAAGGACACAGAGAGAAAGCAGCCATCTTCGAGCCAAGGAGTGAGGCCTCAAGAAACCAGACCTGGTAGCACCTTAATTTGGACTTCTAGCCTCCAGAACTGTGAGAAAATAAATTTCTGTTGCTTAAGTCACCTAGTCTGTGGCATTTCGTTATGGCAACCCCAGCCGACTAAGACACCATCCCGGATTAGATCACTGCAGCTCACAGCTCCCCCACTTCCACTGCCATGGCATGTATTATTACCGAATCCTCTAAGTGGTGATCAATCAGTGATACCTTCTCTATCACTGTACCAAAGGGCACATTATCTCTGGATTGTTACTTTTCTTGTATCTTTGCCCTTTCTCAAAAACTCCAGACTAGGGAACCTCTACTAACATTCTTTGAATCATCTATAACTCCAAGCATAATGTGATCCACTCAGGAAAAAAGCGAGCTTAAGTTAAAAACTGAGCTGCAGCCAGCTGAGGAGAGGACTCAAATCACTGGTATGGGGCCAGAGCTCGCTTGTGGGGAAGGAAGCCAGGGGAGTGGTTATGACCCGTCAGAGCTGAAAAGGCATTTTAAAAGCAATATTGAAAAGGTAACCACTCAGATGACTGTTGTTAAGGCTATGGGGGAAAAAATGTATCTTTTTAAAGTGGATGGTAAAAGCAACCATTTAGTGAGTTGTTCAGCAAACCTAACAAAAGAATTTTAAAGTTTTTGCAGTCAGTTTTTAAATTTGCAGATGTTTTCTCAAGTATATGTACTCTTTATTGCAGTCCTTCATTTTCATTAAACAATATCTATGTTTTTCAATATAATTTGGGGCAAAACACAAAGACGTTAACCTTATTTAACAAGAGACGTAAGTTAAAACAATATGTGCTGCTTTCATGGGAAAGAAAAAGAGACAAGAGCTAAAACAAGTTTCTGTATGGAATTTCAGAGTAGAAAGCAAAGTAACGGTGCAGACTTCTGGGGGTTAGTCGCTCCTAAGTATCTGTCCAGGTTAGTACTTCTCACACTAAGTGGAAGGGCTGGTTTTCTTGTCTAGAAACCTAACTGTGAGCTTTTGGAAGACTGCATCTTGTTCACTATTGTATCCCCACATAAGGCAATGCCAGGCTCAACTGTGGGGCTGACTACATATCTGTGGAAGGATGGAAGGAGGAGAGTCAGGGAAAGAGGAAGGGAGGAGGGAAAGCCAATCATGTAGCTTCTAAAAAAATGTTTCCTCTTCCACACTCAAAGGAGACACCCCTAGGGGATGGGTGCAGAGGGGTGCTAGGAGTGGACTCGGGGGAGCTGGGCTTCTTCATCCTGTTAGCAAATGGGAGTGAGACAACTTGAAGGTGAGGCAAGTTTCCTGAAATTCCTCCCCAGCGTGATGCTTCCCTTTAAGAAGAAATGGACCTTGATATATGGTGATTTTCTAGAAAACTGAATATTTCCCTTTACCTAAAAATGTATGTACTGTCTAAAAGGCCTCCAGATTTCTTGGATTCCAGCTATTCAAATAGTAATTTTCGAGCACATGTCTCCTGCTATGAGTTTTGCTTATGACTGCTTCCATAGAAGGCTTATTTACAAGGCAAATGAGGCATAAAGAGAAGGGGAAACCCGACTTCTCTATCCTGTCTGTTTTCTTTCCCTACCTTTTGTTCTATTTTCCTGCCGAATTTTCAGGAAAAACGTCATTGTAAAGTCTGGCAATAGAACTACAGAGTTGTCTTACTTCCACAGAAGTGTATTTCTGGGTTCCTGGAGACGTAGAACCCTGTGATTAAGATTTAGCATCTAATGGGATAAAGTGTTTTTTAACAGTAATAAAAAGGTGAAGTTGAGGAGAGATAATCTTACAGCTTAGAATTATGAAAATGGCTTTTCAAAAGCAGGACTGGAAATAAATTTTGAGTCTCCTGTAAAACACCTCGACTTTGTCACTTCTCTGAGGCAAGACTATTCAATTCCGAAAGGCTGGTTATTGGAAAACCATAAATTCTCCTGTAGTCATACAGGGGTGGCTCTCATTTTACAAGTGCCTTCCAGCAATATTCCCTATAAAGTTAATATACATTCCCAATGGTTTCCATCGTAAAGTTGGAGATATATTTCACAATCAGCAGATGAGATCTCCCCATAAACTAAATCAGAAACTTCTGGAGAGGAGAGACTTAAGATGGTGTCCAACCAAAGTATATCCTGTCGTGGTAGAATGTGTGTATTGCGCTACTTGTAAAACTGCACTGATGGCTGATTCCCAGTACATCTTGGATACCTTTTTCTTTCATGACTGAAACAGGCTCAGGCCAAGAAAAAGTCAATGAGCCCAACCAATCGACGACTGAGTCCTTTAACACGGGGAAACATTTTCTTTCAATCATTGACTCTTCTCAGAGGTCTGGTCTCCAAATCAAAATAAGCATGAATTACAGATGCCTTTTGCTTTGTGAGATTTTAAAAGTCTTTACGAAATCTCTTAAAATCTGTAGAACTCCACTGATGCTTTTTCCCACAGGCTCTTAAGTTTTTAATATCTAACTCTGCTGCCTATTTAAATCTTTATTAGTTCCATAGATTAAAATCTGATGCATCACACTCAGTTCCTCAGAGTAGAAGCTGAATATTTTGAAATACCCACTTTCCACTTCCTATTAGTCTTACGCAAACCTTTTATTAAAGTGTGAGAAGAGGGGATAACCTTTCTGAAAGACATTTTAAGCAACCAACTTAGGCCCAAAGGAAGAATAATGGCTTGAGCTCAGCATGTCATAAACATGCTGATTTCCCTGTACTTATTTTACTAGTCGTCTTACTCCTCAGGAAGGAGGCTCATAAATGTGTTCTGGGGCTTGGTAAACTATTAAATATTACTCCACATCTCACTGAGAGTTACTCTAAGGTTTTTTTTAATTAAAAAATTTTTATTTTTAAATTTGTAATTGGTCTTAAATGCCTCAGAAACATCTTGTTGAAAAGAATATTTGCCTGGTTTTCTCTTCTTTTGGATTTAGGAACCCTGATGTCATATGTTGCCCTGGACAGAGGCAAAAGATGGAGCAGCAGCAGAGGAGAAATGCTTTTCTTCGGGCCCCCAGAAATATCCCACACTGGGGACAACATCTCAGTGGCTATAGGCACACAACGGAATATTACTCAGCCATAAAAAGAGTGAAATAATGCCATTTGCAGCAACATGGATGGACCTAGAGATTATCACACTAAGTGAAGTAAGTCAAAGACAAATATCATATGATATCACTTATATGTGGAATCTAAAAAGATGATACAGACATAGAAAGCAAACTTATAGCACCAAAGGGGAAAGGGGAGGAGGGATAAATTAGGAGGTTGGGATTAAAATATACACATTACTATATATAAAATAGATAACCAACAAGGACCTACTGTATAGCATAGGTACTATACTATTACAAGATACTCAATATCTTGTAATAACAAATAATGGAAAAGAATCTTATATATATTTTTATCTCACTTTGCTGTACACCTGAAACTAACAACATTGTAAATCAACTATATTTCCATAACATTTTTTTTTAATGGCTGTAGGCAAAGGGGAGGGGGCAGAGGGTGCTGAAAGGGCTTTCTAGAGGCATAGAGTAGATACTTTCTGCATCTTCTAGAGTTGATCCCAGGTACATGCACACACCAAGCCCAAATAAGTGGAGGCAGAATGCTGGGAACAGGGGACCCAGATTTCGATTTCTACTTCGCTCATAATTCACTGCAGAATCTTAAGCAAAGTCCTCAGCCTCTATTTCATCAGTCATAAAATGGGTAAATTGGTATAAATCAGAGATTCTTCTGACCTGGGGACTCTGGAATCCCAGATGATTACATAAAGGGGTCTGTGGTGTTGGCTGTGGACTTGAAAAGTAACAATCTCTCCCATAGATTTGTACCATTTTTCAAATGTTGCTGTTGAATTAACAAAAATAATTTGCATAATCTCGGGGTCAAAAAGTCAGGGAGCCACTGGTGTAGCTGCTCTCTGACCTTCTGTGACTCTAAATCCCCCAGAGTTTTCAAGTTTCCTGAAGGTTATAGTAAATAGAACATTTAAATCCTTTCCGTTTTTTTTCTCAAGTTGAAAGAGGGAAGAGGGAAACAACTTTCCCAGTGTGTCAGAGAGCCTGATAAAGCAGAATTTAAACTCCGTTTTTAGCCAGAGAAGCTGATGATAGTTGTGTCTAGGAGGACACAGCCAGACACCTTGGAGCAAATCTTCTTTCTTAGGAGTCTCTTCAGTGTCTCTCATCGTTATGGAAACATAAGATGAGCAGACACTCATTGTCCCAGAGAAGATGGCAATAAACCTTCATGTGGTTTGATAAGGGCTACTCTTCCCAATATCCCCTTGATGTGAAGAGCTGGTTGCTATAGGAGTGAATTTGCTCAAGGGTCAAAAAACTTTCTGAAAATGAAGATTGGGCCAGTTTCCCAACCTCTTCCTGTTCAGGATTCATTGTTATCCACCTCACATGGGTCAGATGGTCTCATTTGAGCACTGCTCTCAGAAAATGACACCCAGTATCCTCAAGGTGGACTCCCAAGGTGAGGAAAAGGGTTACCAGCCACAAGGTTCCACGTGCTTTAAAAAGGGAAGGGAGGTTCTGGGGCATTTCTGAGACAGTAATGGATTTTTCCATATTTAAAACTATTGAGGATATGATCTCCAAAACTGAAAATTTCTTCCTTCACATTGAACTTTTATCCTCACTCTATAGTGATGCATCTGTTCCCAAGTTCAATGAAAAATTGCTTTCATGAGAAAAACACTACAAGCATTGCCTCCTATAGGTGCAGGGGAAAACTCTCTGTGCCTTAGCTTCCTCACTGGAAAAAAAAGGGGATAATAACAGTGCCTATCTATCTTTCAAGCTTGTGAGGACTAAAGGACTTACTCGTGTAGCCTACTTATGACAGTGCCTTGCATACAATAGTAATACGTCATTATGTGGTGTTACTGATGATGGTGATGATTTGTAGAAGTTATTTATTCAAGCCTCGAATATGAAATAATATCAAAGGAAATTACACTTCTGCCCCCAAACTTCAGCCACTGACCATAGTCTACATGTCATTAGTCATTAGGTCTACTCAAAAATATTCTGGCTCATCTTCTTCCAGGCATGTGTTAGGTCTGCACTTCACCAACTGTTTTTAAATTAGACATGACCAATGTCACTTGCTTTGGCCAGTAACATGTAAGCAGAAGTGACTTGTGTTACACCCACATGGAAGCTGTAAGAGCCAGTGCACAATTTGCCCCATTCTCTTACCACCTCTATAGAGGCTGTGGAAATACGTACTGAGAAGGAGTCTCTATCAGCTGAGTCTTGAATGGCGTGATGAACAAGATCCCTCTTTTGATCGACATTTGACATATAGAGAGAGTCAAATAAATGTTTGTCACATTAAGCCACAGTGATTTGGGAGTTGTTGTTACCACAGCATCTTAACTGATAAGTCACACTGATATGTATGTACTGTTATTAGCATCATCATCATCATTATTTTAGACACTTGTTAAAATGTGTGTATACAGAGGAGATTTCTAGAAACAATAACTTAGTATACACTGGGATGTACAGTATTTGATCTTACAGAGATAATTACACTTTTAGTCCTTGATCAAGTTTCCATAATTTATTATATTTATTTATTTATTTTTTTGGCCACGCGGCATGTGGGATCTTAGTTCCCAGACCAGGGATCAAACCCGTGCCCCCTTCAGTGGAAGCACAGAGTCCTAACCACTGGACCGCCAGGGAAGTCCCAATTTTTTTAACATGAAAATTCTGTTACTTAAAGAGCATCTGTGTGTGTGTGTGTGTGTGTGTGTGTGTGTGTGAGAGAGCGAGAGAGCGTGTGTGTGTGTGTGTGTGTGTGTGTGTGTGTGTGTGAGAGAGCGAGAGAGCGTGTGTGTGTGTGTGTGTGTGTGTGTGTGTGTGTGTGTGTGTGTGTGTGTGTGTGTGTGTGTGTGTGTGTGTGTGTGTGTGTGTGTGTGTGTGTGTGTGTGTGTGTGTGTGTCCCCCAAGAAGGAGGAAGAAGATAATCTGAAAGTGGAAGCCTTTTTCAGGGACTTAAAGCTTACCCTGAACTCATCAGAATCTTCATAGCCTTTTACATTTTGCCCTGCTTGGTTTGGGCAGAGAGCCCAGATGCCACATCATCTTATAAGTTCTAAGTGAGCCAAAAGATCTACCCATCTTCACATAATTACTTCTCTTGTGCTACTATTACTATCTTGGTTGGCAGTGAACAAATGAGACCCTTTCACTTGAATCAACCAAAATTTCATCCCTGGGTGGGGAACTCAATATTACAAGTGATTACAAGTTTGTGTATTTGTGTTTTCAAAGATCTTGCCACCCCAAATAGAAGAGTGGAACCATTAACAGACCATCCAAGTAAACAGTGAGGAGGGAAAAACCTCAGGTTCAAAGCACTAGTTGTTACTCTTTGAACATTCTTTACCTGCCCATGGCCTCTGATGGGGCTCCTTCTCCTTGGGCTGTCTTTGCACAGGGCTTGAGAGGACTCTTCTTGTTCTCCAGTTGGGACAGCAGTAAGTCTCCTGACATGGCAGGATCTCACAGAAAGTGATCTCTGGTACTTGGAAGGGGGGTTGTGTGGTTGCCAGAGATGTATTAGGTGCTGCAAGGCATTGGACAGAGGGGAGGAGAGTGACAAGGTTAACCTGAAAGGCTGGTTCTTCTCTTGACAATTCACATGAAACCCAGGCTAGGTTTGAGGGTGAGGAATGTGACGATCTTACCCAAGGGGGAAGCTGTGGGTGGCAGAGCCGGATCCTGGGAGCTGGTGAGGTTGCTGGAGGAGGAGAACAAAATAATTAATGAAAGAGGCCTTCAAGAATCCTTCTCCCCAAAGGAAAACAAGACTGGAACTCTCACCTCAAAGGGAGACTTGGGGTACATCGGTCTTGATCTTTTAAGCTAAGTATGTAAAGGGAGACTATTGTCAAGCCACTGTTAAAAAAAGAAAGAAAGAAAGAAAGAAAGAGTTATGTGGCAGATTTGATTCCAGATATATCTCACACAACCAGCTGGCCAGAGATGTCCTCTCCCAGGCCACACAGATGGGAGAGGAGGGGGCAGGCGGCCAGGGCTGACAGAAGCGCCATGGAAGCCAGCACAGTTCTGCCTCTCAGCCCTGGTGAGAAAAAGCCCCCAATCTTCCCGGAGCTCAGAGGCTCCCTGGCTACTCCGGGCTGACGGATTTTTCCACAAAGCAGCCCCCTGGCCCTGGCAAGCTGTCTCAGAAACGTCTGTCACTAGTGGAAGATTACAAGAGGAAGCATGTAAATCACTGGAGGCAGCTCTCTGCTCCTTGCAGGAAAAACTCAGAGCAAAGTTCATATCCCCCTGGTGGAGGGCATCCACACTGTGGTGTTGGGAAATGAAAGGCCACACAGGTTTAGTCAGCAGTAGGTGCCAAACCCTTTGGCCGCTTCTGACATCTTCCTGCTGCCTGTCTTTTCAGAGCACAATACACCAAATTGGACAAAGGAAGGAAAAAAGTACAATAAAGCATCTATTTCCACACTACATGAGTTCAAAATAATGAGTGTATCTTTCCCCCCAATTATCAGCACTTATATAGCCAAAAGGAAGCTTACCTTAAAGGTCCTGAGCTTTGGGAAGCTCTTCCCAATATTGCTCACACATCCAAACACTCAGCATTCTCCTCTTTCGAGGGTGTCTCTAGAACTCTCTCTACAATCCCGCCGTGCGCTGGGCCTGACACAGGGGACCTTACGTGACCTCTTGCCGGCTTGATGTCACATCTGGTTCTCTAGACTCAACTCCTCATTAGTATTGATATCTTTCCCCACCAAAGGTCGTGGATTTACCATCATTAAATAGACACAAAGAAATGTGCCACACATTTGAATTCTGCTCATGAATAAAGGATCCCCAGAGTGTTCTCAGCAGCAGCTGGTTACTGCCCAGTGGGCACAGCCCTGCCTGGGAAAAGTGGTGCTGAGCTCCAAAGATGCCGTTAGACAGAATTTGTGGCATCGCCCTGGCAACTACTTGCTGTGGTCCAGTCTCCCTGACTTTGTTCTCCCACATTCCCCATTTTCTATCTCCCTATTACTAATCCTTAAATACTCTTTCTGATTTGTTTACCATCTGCATCATTGCATGGCCTGGGCAACTTCTAGGATCATAGAATGAAATAGACATCTGCTTCTTTCTTTAGGGTTTTGACCCTTCTCAGGTACACCACAGGCTGGAAACAAGACAATAAGCCCAATACCTCCCATTTCTGGTCTTAGAGGTCAACAACATTGGAATTTGTACGATCTGATAAGCACATTTAAAAAGCAGTCTCTTCATATCAAAATTAGACTTCCTATAAGCTTTGCATTGGATTTTCATGGGAATCTGTGTCTCTAGAGAATGTTAAGCATGTCTGTGAAAAGTAGATGCTCACATTCTCCTGAGTTGGGAATCCCAGAAGAAGACAAGTTCACTTAGGAGAGTGAGAAAAGTACACCAGCTTCTACTGGGAATTCTATGTAGTGGTGTCAAATACTTGGGGATGCTTCCTGCAGTGGGCAGTAGCAAGTGAAAAGTTAAAATGCTGAGGGGAGAGAAGGGTACAGAGAGACCACAATGTCTCCTATAACTGAGAAGCTGCTTTGGATCAAGAAACTGGAAGCATCCTTGGGACCATCCCTTACTTAGCCTCTGATGATAATTGTCTCCTCTGAGACAAGGCCCAGAAGCTAGTCCTTTTCCACGCTAACAAAGCATTTTTGGAGGGATAGATAAATACCCCTTCCACCATGTAAACAGACCGAAAACAAGAAGGCGAGGAGGACATAGGAAAGATGACCAGGGCTCAAAGGCTGAGGAGCCATCATAGCAGCAGCACGAGCCTGAAGACCAGAGACCTGATAAAGACCCCTCATCCCAGTAAAGGATGACCCCTCCTCCCTGCGAAGGAGGGATGGCAGTCAAAAGGCACGTGATGCTTGCATAGCAAATGTATTTGCTTTAACTGCTTAGTACATTTGGCTACCATTTCATCATATTACATATCTTGGGGTAATCTCAGTCTCTTTTGGTATAAAATCCAGAAGAATTCTAATAATATGAATATCCATGGGAGAGTGGATTGTACCTGATTACCTACTCACTCTTTTCGCCTAAGTAGATAGGAAGGAGAGCAAAGATTTTGAGAAAGTTATTTGCAAGGCTAAAAAAGATACACACACACACGCACACACACACACACGAAAGGCACAGGGAGCTGGTAAGAAATATCAGTTGATTAAAAAAAAGATCATCCTTTATCTCATATTTAAGAGCAGAAAGCCTGTGCTTCTTTTCTTCAAAGTATGAGTTTATAAAGGGCTCCTGTATCTCTAAGCTAAATCAAAGGCCAATGTCTGGTTTAAAGGGCTCCTTGTCTTCAAAGTAAATAGAAAGTCAGTCCCCAGTTCATGTGTGAGAAAAGGGAGATGGGAAGAGAAAAAGAGCTTGACATAGCACAACACTGATGTTTTTCTTACCAAAATGCCATCACAGCAATGAGAGTTATAACCAAGGTCTGGAAAACCCAATTGGGACACGACTGTTTTTTTCCTGAAAAAGAAACCTATAAAAAATTCAGCAATGAGAAATGAAAAATCAGTGATGCCAACTTTGAGAAGGATGCCTGAAGACTCACTCCCCAGGGGATCTTCGCTGCTCCCTTCAGCCTACATCTCCCTCCTCCTCTCTGCCTCTGAAAACAAAGTCCTTTCAAAGCCAAGTTCTTCCCTTTTCTTGGCACTCCAGGCTACACTCTCTCTTCCCTGCAGGACAACTGTCTGTGCCATTCATTAGTGCTTTTTCTTGAAGTTTTATGAGAGAAGACCTACCAGACAATATACTGTCAGAACCCAGAGGTCCATTTCTTTTAATAGGATACTTTTGAAAATCAAAAAGTCTTCAAGACATAATAGAATAAATCCCAATGGAAGAACTTCAGGCAGCATGACAAATTGTAGAAAAGATTTTTGTGGCATGAAATACTATTAATTACTCCTTAAATCATATACAGTTTTTTCCAGTGCTGCCACCTATTTTTGAGGACTGTTCTGGGCCTATGTCTTATTTATTCTTATATCCATTCAACAAATATTCATTAAGCACTACTATGAGCAACGTTATAGGGGGATATGAAAATAAGTAAATTACACTCTCTAGGAAGTGAGTGAGACAAACCTTTAGGACTGGTACATATTGGCATTAAAAACTTGCACATAAGGAATGAGCCAAGAACCATAGGAGAGACAGCTGTGCAACTGGTGAGGAATCTCGCTGGAGATATGAGAGGCTTTCTGCCCAGTTAAATACGGTGCTCCTTAAATATGAGTTTCCTACTAATGCAATACAGAGTATTATGTTTGCTTCCTTCTGCGGGTACAGGATTGGAAGGGAATTGGAGGATGGTGGTAGTTAAGAAATAGTTTAAAATTGGTCTTTGAATTTCTTGGGCAGGTTATCTGCATAAAGAAAATGTTCTTCAATGTAATATCGGGGGTCGGGGGGGCGGAATTAACCACACGCTTTTTAACAAGTACCCAAATTTTAGGGTTATCATAACTGAGTCATCCATAAGTGCAGTAGGAAGCCACTTTGAATACCAAGAAGTGGATGGTTTATACCATTCCTACATCCCACTGGAACGGTTTTGAGGACATCCTAATAGTGTGCTGTGCAAAGAAAGAACTCAATGCAATGAAATTTGCTGAATTGATTAGAATTAAGTAGTATTAATCTCAGAATAAGAGCTTCCCCTTCCAACCTACTCCCCAAAGCTGCCAGATTGTTTTAAGTCTCCATGCTTTTGCTCAAAAGCCTTTGACCTTGTATAGGAAAATGGCCTAAGACCTGGGGTCAGACCTGGAGTCAAGCCCTGAACAAGTCATCTAAGTGTCATTGATCCTCATTTTCCTCATCAATAAAATAGGAAAGATAAAATCATACCTGCCTACCTTTCAGAGTTACTGGGTGGACCTGATTAACAGAGAAATGTTTCTCAAGTTCAAGTCTGCATGAGAATTACTATGGAGTTTGTTAAAAAATCTAAATGCCCTGAAAAATTCTGATTCAATAGGTTACCATGTAGTGTGAGTTGGGGGGCTGTGAATCTGTAAGAAGTGAGATAATGAAAAGTATCTGTGTTTGCTAATATGTTTAGAATAGATAACTAATAAGAACCTGCTGTATAGCACAGGGAACTGCACTTCACTGTACAGTAGAAACTAACACAACATTGTAAGACAACTATACCCCGATTAAAACAATAAATAAATAAATAAATTTAAAAATAAACATACTCATTGAGATGATACATCATTTATTCAGTATGATCCATTTGACCTCTATGTTACTAATTTTCATAATACCCTGAATTGTGGGGGGAGGCGGGCTCTCAGAAGAAGCCTGTGTTTGTTCCTTCCCTCTCTCCCTTCTCCACATACTCTGAATTTTTACTCGAACCCTGAGGTCTTTCTCACCTCGCCCCAATCATCAACACACAGCAGGAATCACCCACCTACCTCTTGGAAGTAAAGAAAGAGAAGGAAAGGAGAGGAACCGTTTGGACTGGATGAGACCTGAATCTTCCTCCAGAATGAGCATCATCTTGGCCAGCATTGGCCCAGCCAGGCTTCTCACCATCAGGTAAAGCCCACCAACTGCTCATAGCCAGCACTTTGCTCATTAATGCCCCCACTCAACCCAGGAGGACCACTCTCCACCCATACACTTGTGTTTCAATGCTCCAAGGATCTTGGAGGCTTTGAGGAATAAAGGTTACCTAGGGGGCTGGTGTATGGAAGGGCAAGTTAACCTCGGAGAAATAGCCAAAACCTCCTAGAAAGACAGTACAGGGAGAGCAAAACACCACCATTCCTGTATTTTATCAAGCTCCCTGGAAGACTGATACATGCCAAAGTATGAGAACCACTGAAACAGTGGGTTTGAAAATACTAAATAGCGGTGGACACTTACATAGCACTTATGTGCCACACACTCTTGAGTGCTTTATGTATGCTAATTTATTTAACCTCACAGTAATCCTCAACTACTCTATAAGGCAAGTACTGTTATCATCCCTATTTTAGAGATGTGGAAACATGAGTCCCAGGAAGGCTAAGTTCCTTACTCAAGATCACACTGCTAGTAAGTCACAGAGCCAGGATTTGAACCAAAAAACACTTGGTTCCGGAATCTGTGCTCTTAACCCCAATGCCATGCTGCCTCCCTTTTCTGTCTGTAAAGAAAGGATGCACTATACAACTTAGATATTATTGTTATTATTCAAAAAGTCTTCATGGCTGCCAAATGAACTCTTTAACTGGTGATCCAGAAACAGCCTAACATATTTTCAGCCTTAACTTCGACTCTCCTCCCTAACAAACTCCCACCTAGTCCTTCAAGGAAGCTGGTGCCAGCTCCCAGACCTTGGCTTGTGCCATTCCATCTGAAACCTCTCTAGCAGCACCTGCTACTTTCTAGCCAAAGCTTACGCCCCCTTGAAGGCCCGGGTCCCATGATACTCCCACGGTGCTCTGAGCCTCTGCAATATTTATCACATCCGGGTACAACTGTTCTTTGTTTTCTCTTCTGATCTTCCCTGGCTACCTTAAAATTCTTTAGAAGGGGCCACATCTTACTAACTTTTGCATGCACAGGGGCGTAGGACAGTGACTGCATGAAGTCTCTGAATTGAATGGGTGCTCTTTAATGTCTGGATGTCCATATAAGTCCCTGAGCCTGTGTCCACACCCCAACTCCCCCACCACGCATACACCCAAGACACTGAATCTCTTTAATGCTTTAAATTTAGATTGTAAGCCTTCAGGGAATATTTTCAGACTGGGCTCTCCATTCATTCATACATTTGACAAATATTTCTTGAGTACCTGCTCTGTGTCTGTCCCTGGGGACACAGAATGAGGAAGGCTGACACAGAGCCTGTTCTCATGGACCGTATGTTCTAGTTAATATTCTGAGAAAACTGCAAAATAAAGATTCTTTGTGTGCAAGATGGGTGCTACAGAGGTTGCACAGGAGCCAAATTGTACCAATCAGGGCCTCCATGGATGTAGATACAATTCCCTCTATCCCCTTAGTACAAAGAGCACCTTCCCTACACAATATTTTTAGTATTTTGTGTTTATTGAGCAACCTGCTATGTGCTGGGCATTGTGCTAAGGGCTTTCGCTCATTTAATCCTATCAATACTCTTTGTAAGGTAGACATTATTATTATCTGTTTCCCAATGCAATTAAGTGAACTTGCCCCAAAACACTTCTACATATACATTTATCCATGTATTTATGCCTACTGGTATAGCAAGAAGCTTGTCCACAGCATAACATTTTAGTAGTTTTTAGTAGAATATTCAACTTTCTAAACCCTCTTAGAATAGTTCAGTGACGTACAACATGAGGAGTAGAGAGTAAATTGGGACAATGGCCCAAACATCAGGTCAGCCCGTAACAGGATATAGGTTAAGGTCATAAATACCTTCCTCCGGGAAAGGCCACCTTTGGAAAACTAGTGGATCTGAGGGAGCGAGCTGAGGTTCACAGCTATCTATGAATGGCAGCTAGGAAGAGAGTATTGCAGCTTCTCCCTCACTGACACTTCTCTGCAATGGAGAGGGTGTCCTTTAAGTTAATAAATGATTAACCTTCACCTTTAATGTAAATGTTATCCTGTTTGATGAAATGCTCTATTCATTAATATAGCTTTCACATTTTATCCTTTGCAAGCAAGTGAATACCTAGTCTCCATTTGCATATATAGTACTAAATATCAAAGGGAAAAGGGATTTGTGGATTAACTGACATCCCTTTGAGATCTTCTGGAGACAAAGATAAGGGCCTGAGTCAAGTCAAGGCATCCACACAGATCTTGCAGCCCAGAGTCATCTGCTGATGAATTTCACCTGATGGGGACTATACACACAAAAAGCGGCAGAACAATATTTCTGAAATGAACAGGTTCTATACTCATATCTCTAAACTCCTCTTTGAAAAACCAGTTAATATCTATTAAAAGGATAATATTTAAATGCCTTAAGTGCATAAGGATGCCTAGGGAACCCATCAACAAATAAATGAAGAAAAAAATTCCTGATCAATTTTTCTAAAGACTATTTGAATAGAAAATATCACCTCTGTTCATTATAAATTTAAGTCTATTTACCTTGCTGGGTTTTTTGGGAATGGTCCTTTTTGGAGAAGATGCACTAAGAGCTCTGCTACATTTGCTTTAAAAAGAGAAAGAGAAAATTAGTTTTGATTCAGCTGCCTCTCCAAGAGTTATATGACAAAGGCCCAGACTGTCACTAACACAGCAGTATGCTTTTTTTAAATTATTATTATTCAGTGGTAATTTAAAAAAGGAAGAGTCGAGGCAATTGAGAGTTCTTTTTGTGTACAAGAAACTTAGTAAGTATAAATAAATGCATTAAAAGTTACATTTCCCTTTTTCTCAAAATATATCCCAGAAAATGTGCACGTGCCTCCTTAAGTAATAAAAAAAATAGAATAAAAGTTTTTTCCCTGAGGACCAAACATGGTTCTCTAAATTTAGAAATGGCCACCTTTCCTCCTTAAAGGAAAGGCCACCCTTTTGTTAAAATGTAGCACTTCCTATAATCACTACTCTTAAACAGATGCATTATATTTTGTTTTATTTTAAAAGCAGCAACAGAAAAAGTAAGAAAATTATCACATAAAACAACTGTGTTCCAAAACATTCTGAAAGAAGAATAGGGAATTAAAAGAAAGTAATGGTTGCTGCTTGGTAGAACAGACCATTCAGAGTGATCTAGTTATGGAAAGACCCCATTCTCTCCTTTCTCCAGATTTCTATGGCAATCCTGGAAGTACCTGATTGAGCTCACTTCACTGGCAGAGGACTTCCAACTACTGAGCCGCTTCAGCCTGGCCAGCCTTCTGTTCCATATTTCTAACTCTTCTATTCTTTCTTCAAGGTTGTTGGTTAGTTTGCAAAGCTGCTTCACTGCACCCACATTTTCCATAAAGATCTGGTCCTAAAAATGAAAAATTCAGAGCGCATACAGTTTGAGACCACTAGACAACTGTCCATGGCCCATCCAAAGACAGCTGGAAAACTCCATTGAAAACGGCTACACACACACACACACACACACACACACACACACACACACACACACAGCCTCAAGTTCATTCAAGATAAATCTGGAGGCTTGAAATTTAAAGTGGTCTTGCCAAACTTCTGGCTATGTAGTAAAACTGCTTATGTTCAATTTGCAATAAAATGGAAATATGTCCTTGTATTCCAAGAGAGAGAACAGAGCTGAAGGACACTGTCAAGTTTCCAATCCAAAGATTTATTTTCAGTGGCCATTATGCTCTATTTAAAACTCATGTAAAGAAAGTCAGAACAGGCTTCTGAATGTTGATTTGTGTTTGCATCACTAAATCAGAAGGAATGACTTCAGTTCTCCCTGGTAAAATGTGCATCAAATTGCTCAGATGAAGGAGGGAGGAAAGAAGACAGGGCCTTTTCTCTGAGTTCTGCCACCTGCTAGATGTGAGATCCTGGGTAAAATGTAACAACTTCTCTGAGCTTCAGTTTCTTCATTTATAAATGAGAGGATGATTCTTGAGATGTTGATTTCTGTCTTAATATCCCATAAGCTATTACATGCAATTTACATTTTAGCTTAAACAAAATTTAAAGCACTTAATTCTTCCTATTCAAAGAAAGTTACTGACATGTCAGAAAGAGCAAGAAAGGAGAGATCAACCAAAACCACAGGGATCCAGACACCCCTTCCCCCACCCACACACGTCAGTTGTTTGGGGAACATGTGTGTCTGTTTCTTAGCCATACAAAAATCCTGGAAAGCTCTCATCAACTCACACCCCAATCCCATAACCACTCCTCTTCCCCACCCCTCTGTGTTTACAAGTTTAGAATGTCATGGCGCTCTTTGGGGCTCATAGAGGCTGGTCCACTGTTGTAAAGTGATGAGCTCAAGGCCAAAATAGAAAGACTGTTTTGTGGCTGGGGATCAAACTCAGGGCTGTGTGTCTTTGAGATTCTCATCATGCAAACCGAAGTTTTCTGGGTTTCAAACACTGTAAAGCAACCACTTGGAAAGGATTCAGAAGCTGAATGTTATAGATTTAAGGCTTAGTTCATAGAGTTTAAAGGCATACACACTGGGATAAAACACACTGGTAAAGGTAAGTATATAGTCAGTTTAAGAATACTCTAATACCATTATATAATGGTATATAAATCACTTTAACTCTAGCATAAAGGTTAAAGGACAAAAGTATTAAAAATAACTATAGCTTCAATAATCTGTTAATGGTACACACATAAAAAGAGGTAAATTATGACACCAAAAGCATAAAACATGGGGTGGGGGGGGAGTAAAAGGGAAGAGTTTTGTATGTGATCAAAGTTAAATTATTATTGGCCTAAAATAGACTTAAATCTATAAAATATTTTATGTAAGCCTCATGGTAATCACAAAGCAAAACCTACAGTAGATACACAAAAGGTAAAGAGAAGAGAATCAAAGCATAACACTACAAAAATCATTGATTCACAAACGAAGACAGCAAAGAAAGAAAAGAACAAATGAACTACAAAACAGCTAGAAAACAATAAGATGATCATTTAAAGAAGAATTAATAAAAATCTTTCTCAAACTCCTCCAAAAAATGGAAACTCCATCCACTACAAACTCATTTTAAAAGGCCATCATTACCCTGATACCAAGGCAAGATAAGAACACTACAAGAAGAGACAATTACAGGTCAATATCCCTGATGAACATACATGCAAAAGTCTTCAACAAAATATTAGCAAACTGAATTCAACAATACATTAAAAGAATCATATGTCATGATCAAGAAGGATTTATTCCTGGGATACAAGAATGGTTCAATATATGCAAATCAATCAATGTGATACACTCCACTAACAAAATGAAGGATAAAACTTACATGGTCATTTCAATAGATGGAGAAAAAGATTTTGACAAAATTCAACATCCTTTCATGATGAAAACTCTCAACAAATTAAGTCTAGATAAAATATACCTCAACATAATAGAAGCCATATATGACAAGACCACAGCTAACATGTACACTTAATGATGAAAAGCTGAAAGCTTTTCCTCTAAGGTCAAGAACAAGACAAGACATGCCCACTCTCCCTGTTTCTATTCAGCACAGTACTGGAAGTCCTAGACAGAGCAACTAGACAATAAAAAGAAATAAAAGGCATCCAATTTGGGAATGAAAAAGTAAGACTGTTTCTGTTGAAGATGATATCTTGGATACAGAAAATCCTAAAGACTCCATCAAAAAATAGAACTAATAAGTGAATTCAGTAAAGTTGTAGGATGAAAAATCAACTTACAGAAATAAGCTAGTTTCCATACACTAATAATGAACAATTTGAAAAAGAAATAAAGAATCCCATTTACAATAGCATTAAAAACAATGAAAAATACGTAGGGATAAATTTAACCAATGAGGTGAAATATCTGTACACTGAAAATTATTAGACATTGGTGAAAGAAATGATGAAGACACAAATAAATGGAAAAATATCCTGTGCTCTTGGATTGGAAGAATTAACATTGTTAGCACGTCCATCCTACTCAAAGCCATCTATAGATCCAATGCAATCCCTGTCAAAATTCCAATGGCATTTTTCACAGAACTAGAAAAACTAATCATAAAATTGGTACAGAACAACAAAAGATCCCAAATATTCAAAGCAATTCTGAGAAATAACAAGGCTGGAGGCATCACACTTCCTGATTTCAAACTATAATACAAAGCAGCTATCATAATCAAAACAGTATGGTACTGGCATAAAAATAGATACATAGACCAATGGAACAAAACTGAGAGCCCAGAAATAAACATACACATACGGTCAATTAATATTTGACAAGGAAGTCAAGAATACTCAATGGGGAAAAGATATTTTCCTCAATAAATGGTGTTGGGAAAATCTGATATTTACATGCAAAAGAAATTGGACCTCTATCTTACACCACTTACAAAAATTAACTCAAAATGTGTTAAAGACTTAAATGTAAAACGTAAAATTGTAAAACTCCTAGAAGAAAACAGGGAAAAATCTCCTTGTCTTGGCAACCATATTTTGGACAAGACCAAAAGTACAATCCACAAAAGCAAACAAACAAACAAAACAAACAAAAGTGGGACTACATCAAACCAAAACTTCTGTGTAGCAAACGAAATAACCAACAAAATTAAAAGGCAGTCTACTGAATGGGAGAAAATACTTGCAAGCCATATACCTGATAAGGGTTTAATATTCAAAATATATAAGGAATGCACACAACTCAATAGCAATAAACAAATATTCCAGTTTAAAAATGGGCAGAAAACCTGAATAAATATTTTTCCAAAGAAGACATACAAATGGGCAACATGTACAAGAAAAGACACTCAACATTACTAATCATCAGGGAAATGCAAATAAAAACCACAATGAGATATCACCTCACACCTGTTAGGATGGCTATTATCAAAAAGACAAGAGATAACAAGGATCTGAAAAAAAGGGAATCCTTCTGTTGGTGGGAACGTAAATTGGCGTAGGCACCATGGCAAACAGCTTGGAAGTTATACAAAAGTTAAAAATAGAACTACCATATGAATATGATCCAGCAATCCCATATCTGGGTATATGTCCAAAGGAAATGATATCACTATCTCAAAGAAATATCTGCACCCCCATGTTCGTTACAGCATTATTCACAATAACCAAGATATGGAAACAACCTAAGTGTCCATCAGTGGATGGATGAAGAAAGTGTGTGTGTGTGTGTGTGTGTATATACATATGTATTATTCAGCTATGATAATGAAGGACATTTTGCCATTTGTGACAACATGGATGGACCTCGAAGGTGTCATACTAAGTAAAATAAGTGAGACACAGAAATATAAGTACTGTATAATATCACTTATATGTGGAAACAGAATAGATTGGTGGTTGCCAAAGGTTGAGATAGTGGGGGAAATGAGGAAATGTTGGTCAAAATGTACAAACTCAGTTTAGGATGAATAAATTCTGGGGATCTAATGTGCAGCATTGTGACTATAATTAACAATACTATATTATATACTTGGAAGTTGGTAAGAAAGTAAATCTTAAATGTTCTCACCACACACACACACACACAAAATTAATTATATGAAGTGATGTATATGTCAACTAACCTTATTGTGGTACTCATTTTGCAATATATAAGTTTATCAAATCATCACGTTGTACACCTTAAACTTACCCTGTGCTGTATGTCAATTTTATCTCAACAAAGCTAAAAAAATGTAGCTGTATGGGAGGAGAGTTTATTTAAATAAAACAAGATTGGACGTGAATTAATAACTGGAATCTGAGTGAAATGTATAAATGTGTTTCAATACTATTCTCTCTTATTTTGTATATGTTTGAAATTTTTCATTAAAAATGTTAAAAAATAAGGGCTTCCCTGGTGGCGCAGTGGTTGAGAGTCCACCTGCCGATGCAGAGGACGCGGGTTTGTGCCCCGGTCGGGGAAGATCCCACATGCCGCGGAGCGGCTGGGCCCGTGAGCCATGGCCGCTGAGCCTGCGCGTCCGGAGCCTGTGCTCCGCAACGGGAGAGGCCACAACAGTGAGAGGCCCGCGTACAGCAAAAAAAAAAAAAAAAAAAAAAAAAAAAAGTTAAAAAATAAATAAATCACAAAACAAAAACAAAGCCAAAAAAAAAAAATCTCTTGACACAAGCTGTTCTAAATTTTCTAATTCTGGTATAGATTTTCCTTCTAAATTTGTGTTATAAAAATAAGGCAGAAATCATGAAGATAAGAATGACTTTCTATGGTTGTAAATCATAGTAAATGTCATATGACTATTTACTGTGTTTAGTAGAAAGCCTTATAGTAGAATTATAACTGTAATATTTAGAGTCGGTCACATGGTCAGTCGATGTCCACCCAGCAGTCCAGCACAGGTTCCCAGCCATCATCTCCGACTCCTTCCCCCACAGGAAATCCATCACACAGTGCTGTCAGTTCAACATCCTAAATCTCCTGAATCTACCTACTTCTCTCCATCCTCACTGGCACTACCATACCTAATAATATTTTTAATTTCTCTTGGCAACTGGCTCCCTTTTTTCCTCCCTCTTTTAAAAAAATGTTTGCTCGATACAGTAATTTGTGATTTAGCTCAAACCAAAGCAGACAGTGGAGAATGATATTAATGTCCCCTCTAAACCACAGCCAGTTCTTTCTGCCATGTCTCCCCACAGGACTTTTAATGCTGCTAATGGCATAGAAGCGATCGCTGCAATTGTCCAGTTATGTGTCAATAATGATGATAAGCCAGCTCTGATTTCTGCAACTCAAATATGACAACACCATACATCTTCCCAGTAGATTCAACGGGAAAGAAGATAATTCATGTGTTTTCCTATCTAAGAGGAAATAGAGGTGGAGAGGGAATTTACTACTACCTTCCTGATAGTAATGATGGCCCTGACTTTATGGATCCAATCAGAGGTTACCAAAAAAATTAATTTCTAGGACATGTTATTGGGATTGCTTCTTATTAAAAGACTTCTGATTTCTTGTCCTCTATCATCACAGTAAAGTCAGTACAAATATGTTCAAAAACATAGAGTTTTCTGAAAATAACCTTTTCAATGCAAGTGGTGAGGTCTCCAGGGGTTCATTTTAACCACGAATGTGCACCTAGATGCCTCAGGAGCTTTTTCTAAGTGTCCAACTCGCAGATAGAGGTTCGTATTCGTTAGGACAGAGAAGGGCATAAGGCTGGGGCATTTTGAAAAGCTTCCCCATCTGACACCCACTGTTGGTTAAGAACTATTTTATAATTGAATCTAATTTAATTAATCAACTCTGTCCAGTTATTATTAACCATTTCAGATGGAATCCACTACCTCAACTAAAATGTAGCTTTATAATTGTGATGTAAAAATGATTAAACCAGCTTGCCACCAAAAATTGCTCATGAGATTGGGTTTGGGGGCAGTGGCAACTGTTTCAAATCACATGAGAATCTTCACCCACTGTTTAAAAGACTTGCTTTGGGGTGAGGGGACTTATGGACAGCGTGAGCATATTTTTTGAAAGGACACGTAGGGCAGTTTGGCAAGTATAAGTGCACAGGAGAACAGGGAGGTGTTTGTGAAATCAGAGACGTTATTTAGCTTAAAGTGTGTCTCTGTTGAAGCCTCTCCTTTCACATAGCCCCCTTCACACGCTGTGCTCTAATCATATTGAACCTTGTGCCGGTCACAGAACATGGATCATGTATCCCCTCGTCTCTGCCTGCTCCCTCTGCCTAAACCAGCTGTCCTCCCTCTCCGCCCACCTTCCTTTCACTTGGTGTCATGTTTACCAGTGTTACAAACCCCTGGAGACAGGGCCGGCCTCTTGTCCACAGCAGATTCTCCAGCACAGGGCAGTAACACAGGACAGACTTGAAGATTAAATGAGTGAATATTCTTACAGTGGTGATGCATGCCCCGAGGCACTCATAACCTTGCTCTCCGGTGAAATTGAAGAAAGTGGCCAAACGTCCAGTTTATTTTTTTACCTGAGGTTTTTCTCAGAAAAGCAAAGTCTATATTCCAAATTCCCTTTCCACGTTAGGAAATGCAGGTGAATTAAGGAAAGAAACACTAGTGTTCAACATCCTCAGTGCGATGGGCTAGTGACTCTCTTGTGACCAGCCACGTGGCCTCCACTGATGGAAACAGATGACCGTCCCTTCAGTTCCCCTTCATCCCCTAGGAAACACTTAGACTCTGTAGAAGGCAGTTTGCAAGCTCCTGGGTCCCTTGCAGGACTGACGATAAATGAGCCCCAATGCTGGGGAGCAGCCAGGCAGTGGACTTGATTTCTCCTCTCTTTGGGAACTACAGCTTGTCCTCTGTCCAAAAACAGAGTAAGGGTAACAAAGCCTGCGAGCAAAGAATGCTTTGAGAAGTTGAAATAGGCTCTTCTTTCTTTTCCAGTGAGAGTCACAGACTTGAAAATCTCTCCTTGTGGCATCTGATGTTGCATGGACTGATGTTTTTATGATAAAATCATGGGACTAAAACAGCCTGTAATTGAGTATTATGAAAGTGATTGTCAAAGGGAGAAAAACGGTCTTTTAGCCAATGGGTGTGCCTGGCAATTGTTTAGGCTTTGGATAAACTCAGCTTTAGATCTTTGTCCAAGAGTGTACAAAGCTCACCAGGCCTTGACATGGATTTAAAAAAAAAAACTAGAATCCTCAAACCAGAAAAGCAGGCTGCTGAGATGGTGCAGCAGCTCAGACTTCAGCTGAACTTCCCACAGATCCCTGGAGGTGAGCTTTCCCTCCCATGCAGAGTTCTCTTGCAAAGAGGACAACTCCTGGGCTCATTTCCCTGGATGTTGTATTTTGACCTCTGCCTTAAATGGGGAGAGCACAAGTTCATAAAACTGTTTCAAATTATGTGTTTTAATTGTTGCCCTTTGTTTGCTTTAGAACTCTTGCTTAATTTTTGTTATCTCAGTTTAACTGTAATTTTCTGTGGAAGGGCTTGAGTCCTTTGACTGAGGCAAGTTTCCAGTTGAACTAACACATGGCACCGTTTATTGTAATTCTTTGATTTCTTCTCTTTCTGGGTGACCAATGAGCTCCTTTTGAGGGCAGTGTCTTAGGGCCAACTCAGTACCTGGCACACGTAGCTCAATATTCAGCTAATGAACAGAATCAATAGTTCTTTATCAAGCACCTATGATGTGCTAACCACTGTCTTAAGTACAGGGAGAAAACAATTAGATAAGGTAGACAGGATCTCTGCCCTCATAGAGCATGTTTCCTTAGTGGGGAGATTGGCCAAGAGCAAGTAAACCAGAAGTATATGATATAGTTTTAAGTTGTAATTAGCACCAGGAAGGAAACCATTGAAAGAGAAAATAATTGTTACTATCTTAAGCCATTGCTATAGATTTGGTCTATTTTATCTTTGAGGGCACTGGGAAAAAATAAAATAACAGCATCAAGTGGAAAAGTATATTCTCATCCTGAAAAAGACAGGTAACCCAATGGAAAACTGGGCAAACAATTCATAGAAGGAGAAATCTGAATAGCTAACATAAGAAAGAGATGCACAACTTTGTTACTCACCAGAGAAAGACAAATTAAAACAGTAAGATACCACTTTACCCCAATTAGGATTGAAAAATTTAGAAAGTCTGATAATGTCAGGTGTTGATGAGGATACAGAGAAGCAGTCAACCTCATGTGCTGCTGTTATGAGTTGGAGCTGACCAACAATCTGACAGCATTTCATAGAATTAAGGCTGTGTGTATCCTATACCCCACCTCCAGTATGCGTGCCAGAGAAAACCTCCCACAGGTTCACAAGGAGGCCTGTGTGAGAACGTTCATCACCGCACAGCTGTGGTCAGCAGAGTTGGAAGAGGCCATCACTCGAGGAGGAGAACGTAAGGACATATGCCAAGGAATTCCACGTATCAGACTCTGAGCAGATGTATATAATTCAAAGAAATTTAAAACAGATTCAAAAACAACACTAATAATGTTCCAGAAAGCCTGACTATCCAAGGATATATATGAAACACATTAGCGTGGCTGCCATCGTTGTGGGGAGTTGGATGGAAGAGGAAATGAGAATGCAGAGAAGAAAAAAATGTAATGAAGAAAAAGAGCAGTACAAAGAAGAGGGTAGTACCTCCACTCTAAAGTTCCAATAATAAAGAGGAAAGAGGAAAATCTACTGGAGAAAAAAAAAAAAAATGAAAGAGATTTCACATCTTGAGAGCTACCACTCTAGTCCAAAGTTTATTTACTTACTCTCAGTGCTCTTACTCAGTTTGAGTAGCTTGAAGGCAGTGACAGACTCTGAATATCTGAGACCGAGCTCAGTAGACTGGGAACTTCATGGATGAAGCCCAAGGGAACTAAACTATACCTACAGGGAGGAAGAAGTTCTGACCTAGTGGCCAGATTTCACAGGTGAAGAAAAGTCAGCATCATCAGAAAGGGACTGAAGTATCCTTAAACACTTTATAAGAAATTACTAAAAAATAGTCTCTTTGAAAACTTTGGCATAAGTTCAGCCATTTTAACTAAATTCCACTTTGGTAAATAAAATGTGAAATTCCAGGTACTCAATCATTGAAGGCCTGAATAAACGGGGCTATCTGATGTTCAAAGCATTGCCATCACCTTCTGACACAATATTTAAATTGCAGTTTTAGATGTCTGGAACAATTATCCTTTTCCCAACATTTTATAACTAAAATTTCCAAGCATACAGAAAAGTTTTTAAAAAATTGTAGAGTAAATGCCCATATACCCCCCCGACGTAAATTCCACAATTAGCATAGTGCTCTATTTCCTTTATCACACGTCTCTCCATCTGTCTGTCCATCCATCAACCCATCTTGTTTAAATGCATGGGAAAAAATAAATAGCAATTACTTTTTAAGAAGACATAACTACAGAAAGAAATTTTCCAAGAAAACAATAAATGGCATATTTCTCTCTAAAATTTAGAAACAAGAGAATTTTCTCCCTGCTGCCAGTGTAAGAAGTTCCTGGGAAAGAAGATGATCTACAAACAGGTGATCAGTTGTTAAAATATCCAGGGTTGGTTTTAATAGCATATTAACTCTAATCCTTTGGCTTGGAGTCAAATCAATCAGTGAGTGCAACAGGGAATACTAACCTCCTGTGGGGAACATCACTGCAACTAATGAATGAAATTTATTTCCTCTCTTGATGAGAAAAGAAGGGACTTTTAAACTAACTGCTGAGTAGGACCTTTAAAAAAAAAACCATTTAGATTCTGGGCTGGCTATATGAACTTAAACTAATATAATTTTTTATAACTCAGTTTTTCTATATTTAAAAATGAAAAATAGTATTTGTCACTCTATAAAAAAAAATAAGTCATTTCAGAGACACCCAAAGTGGTGGTATCTTTGAGCGGCACCTGAAAAAAATTTATTAACGATTAACCATTTATCAGTTATACTGTGTTGTGGACCTAAAAGTTGTGGTCCTAAGAAGATCTGCATTAAAAAAAATTCATTTATGAAAGCAACTGCTTCATTGGGGGAAAAAGTGATTAAGGTAGAATTCCAACTCACCATACTAAAGTTAGTTTACTGTAGAACTGTAAAGAATAAAATAATTTGTTTTGAATAGCTTTAAAGATGACCTTATGATCCCCCACACTGGCTGAGCCAAGTTCTGGACAAACTTTTATCTGATGCTGAAATTCATGCTCTTAAACTGGCGTGCCATGTACGATCAGGGAATTTTTAATCATCAAAGAGATTTCGGTGAGGTTCATTTTCCTCCCATCTCCTCCATCTCCTCCCCATTTCCTTATCGATCCTCTCTGCCCTCTTGGCTTTTTGACACTGTGTTTGCCCCATGTTCTCCTCCTACCTTCACCCAATCCTTCGGCCTTCCCAGGGCCTCTCTTTCTCCTATAGACCCTCCTGGAAGTGTTCTGCTGTCTTTAGCCCTCTTTGTTTCTTATCCTATATGAACTCAAGCGCCTGCTGGGCCAGGCAGGTAACAGGAAGCAGAGGGTTTCCCTGGTGGTGCAGTGGTTAAGAATCCGCCTGCCAATGCAGGGGACATGGGTTCAAGCCCTGGTCCGGGAAGATCCCACATGCCACGGAGCAGCTAAGCCCGAGCACCACAACTACTGAGCCTGTGCTCTAGAGCCCGTGAGCCACAACTACTGAGCCCATGCACCACAACTACTGAAGCCCACGTGTGTAGAGCCCGTGCTCTGCAACAAGAGAAGCCATGACAATGAGAAGCCCACGCACCGCAAGGAAGAGTAGCCCTCGCTCGCCGCAACTAGAGAAAGTCCACGCGCAGCAATGAAGACCCAACATGCCAAAAATAAATAAATAAAATAAATAAATTTTTTAAAAAACCAGGAAGCAGAGATGTGAGGCTGCCGAAGCCCCTCTGGGGGAGTCGCTTCTCAGCACCACGTCACCAGATCTGATGTTTCAAGGGAACTGGAAATCCAAAATGTGTGTGAAGATCTCCTAATTTTTAAAGGTAAGCAACACATTTGAAAATTTTTAAAACACCGTGAGGGAAAAACGTCTGCAGGCCAGACTGGGCCACAGGCTTTCCATCTGTGACCTGCGTCCATGACCTTTTCCTTATGAATTAATATCTTCACCCCTGTCTGTAGCTCCCCCTTGACCCCCAACTTCTCTCTCATGTTCCACACTCCCAGTCACCTCTGGATGTTTTCATCTGAATGTTCAGCTGACATCTCAAACTCGAAACTGAACCCATCTTTTCCCCTAGAAAACCACTTCTCCTTCAAACTCCCTTACGTTGATAGAACCACGTCTCTTCCTTTCACTGAGATTCAAAAACTCATGCATTAACATAAAGTCTTATTGAGAACCCACGAGGTATCAGATACTGTTCTAAACAACACAGGATTGACCAGACACATTCTCTGACCTCAAGAAGCTCACAGTCCAGTGGAGGAGATACCAAATAGAGAATGACAACACAATGTGATGCATACTCTAGAAGCTGTCTATCCAGAGGCCTAAGGCAGTGTGAGGACAGGAGCAATCCAGGCATCACGGAATTCATTCACTCGATCCACCAAGATATGTTGAACTCCTCCAGTACTCTAAGCCCTGGGGTTAACACCTCATATAAAGTATTGGAGGTACAGTTTTGAAAAATATAGAAGATTTTTTTGTTCTCATACAACTACCCAGGGAGACTGGCAAAAAACAAGTAGGCAAGTAAACAAGATCATTTCCGTTAGGGACAGAAGTCTCCAGGCTGCTGTGAGCAAGTCTGCAGTGTATCCCCTGCACAGAGACCCAGCTGAGGGGGAGGACGAGGTCTGCGCCAGCCAGAGGGAGCTCCTTTTTCTAATTACTGCAAAGGCACTCTACACCCTCGCGGTGGCCCTGGATCTTACAAAGTGAAATCGAGTGCCATGGAGACTCTTAGACAAGGTGGTCAGGGAAGGTCTTGCTTTGCAATCCAAATGATGAGATCATCTGAAGGGAGAGTCTCCGTGGCAGAGAACAATCAACAGAACAGCTCGAGGCAGAAACAAACTTGGAGTGTGAGGAACAGAAAAAAGGCTGGCGGGGGAGCAGCTAGGAACAAGACTGTGCGTGTGTGCGCAGACACATCATATTCTGAAGGTGTTTGGGGGTTGGGGGGTATGAGTGTTAGGAAATGAGTCAGAAAGAGAAGATTCCATCCAGATTGTGGAGGGTTATGATAATAAGCCAGTGAAGAGCCAAAACTGGGAAAGGGAGATTATAGGATCAGAGATTCGTTTTGTTTTGGTTTGAAGGAAAATGATTCTACTGGCAGCTAGCTGGTCAGTTAGGAGGTTGTTATAATAGCTAGGGATAAAAATGGAGAAAATAAAGAGAATAAAGAAAGAATGTGATATACAAGAGATAGTACCTCAGTAAGAACAGCAGGACTTGTCTAACTGGACCCCGTGGATGAGAAAAAGGAAGGCTTGGGAGGCCTCTTGTGATGCTCTCCCCACTGCCGCCAGCTACACCCTCAGTCCCCACGGTCCACCAATGTCTTCCTTCCCTTGTCTCTCCATCTCCCCCCTTCCTTTCCATCTGAGAACACTTGCCTAGTCTCCAGAGAGCCTCTCTCCTTCCTCTGAACTGATGCGGCACTTTATGCATCCCACAGATTTATGACGTCTCACGTTGTAACTCAGAGCATTATTTCTTGTGTACCTGTCACATCATCCTGCTTAGACTGTCAGCTACTTGAAGATAGGAACCAAGTGTTATTTACCCTTTCATGACTCAAATAGACAATCCCTGCCACATTATGGTTGCAGGAAAAATAGAATCAATGAGTAAAAAGTAGCCACATACTAAGTTATGGCAGGGCGGCTTGTGACATGCAGTCTTAGAAACACACACATACAGATTATTCAAGGCTAGTGAATGATAAGATGAACCTCATCTTTACATAGACTCGGTTGTGAATTTGTTTAAGGCAGTTCTTACATTTATTGTGTGCATTTTTCTTACACCAAGTACACCTAATAATAATGCTCAGGAAATGTAACCACCTGTTCTCAAATAATCACAGAAACAAAATTTAAAAGTTGCCAAGTAAAGAGATAGATGAACACGCCAAAAAGCAGAGCCCCAGTGGTCGAATGCAGGAGGAGACGATGGTGTCCACTCTAAGGCCCCCTTGCTCTCAGTATCAGCCCCGAGTCCTTTCACTCTACCTCCCCTGGCTGAGCTTTCACTGGGCCACGCGAACCATGAGAAATTTATGAGAAGCAGTAAATCACCCTGTATAAGAGAAGTTTATCTTGCAAGGTCATTTCTCCTGTTAAGAAGAGAAAAAAGTGGCTTGTACCAACTCTGGCTGACATCTCTGATCTCCAGCGTTCGCTGGTTGTATGGACAGGCTGTAAAGATCCAGCCATTCTCTTTCCTGTTTCGGCACCACGTTGCAAAGTACATGTGGAAATGATACAGCAGTCACGGAGCACAACATTTTAACATTTCCATGTTCTAGTTTGCATTTTAGCTTCAATGAGAATTTCCTTATAAAAAAGAGACATTTGGGGGAAGAGAACTGGAGTGCAGAGGGAGAGACTGTATCTTAATTGGATCTCCACCTGTTACTATAGCACACAAAGCCCGGGAAATCCTAGAAAAGGTCTTGAAAACCAACAGCCCTGGGCGTGGCAATCAAGGTTGCCATGGCGCCCACGTGAATAAGGAAGAGTCCAGGAAAGCAAGAGGTTATCTGTACATCTTTCTTATCAGTTAACAAAGAGCACCACGGGACAACAGGAGCCACATACCCTGCGTTCTTAATGAGAGAATAAAGGGTATTCTGGGAAGTACTTATAATGTAGAAGAGGGATATTCCACAGTGTTGAGGATTAAACCAGCAATTGAAGTCTATCCACAGAAGTGAGCCAAAGAAGAAAGCCAGCCTTCGGAGTATGGAGGTGTGGCCTTAGTGACGTCACCACAGATTGTATCACTACAAGATCCTGTTACTAAGAGAATCGCCCCTTTTCCATTCTGGACTCCTGTCAGTTTTACTTATTTATAAACTCAGTGCCCCCTTGGCATGGATTGCTCCTCAGGTGATGAATGAACCTGGCTGCCTGGAACGGGAATGCCACGCCCCGCTTTCCCAGGTCTCTGCACTTGACTTCCTAGGAATGAACTTCGGGTGTAACCTCCCCTGGGAAAGTGAGGGGTTGGCCCTCGGAACTCCTGTTGCTAATCATCTTGACTGTCTCCCTTCAACTCACCTGGGAACGGGAAAACACTGGGCCAGGGGAGAACTAATTATTTTGCTGAACAGTGACGGTCCTAAGGCCCCGGGCAGGCGTTACCTACACAGGAAACATAGAAATCTCTTTCCTGAGTGTTCTAGGGAAGGGCCACACCCAGAAGTGATACAGCTGCTACCAGATGAAACCCCAAGAGCCCCACCTTGGCCGCCTGGTGACACACTCCCAAGGCCGTACCCTGAGGCTGACAGCTGTGCCCCTGCTCTTTTCTCTCAACCTAGGAAGCTTATGAAAATGCAAGAGAGTGAGGGTGATTTTATTTTACAGATACCTCTGAATAGATCTTATATTTTAGTATATACAAAATAGTTTATATTTTAAGCAAATTACATAAAAAACTTGTGTTTTATTATTAAAAATAAATTTCTGGGGAATTCCCTGGTGGTCCGGTGGTTAGGACTCAGCGTGCTCAGTGCCGGGGCCCAGGTTCGATCCCTGGTCAGGGAACTAAGATCCCACCCGCTGCATGGCATGGCCAAAACAATTATTTTAGTTAAAAAAAAGATAAATTTCTGATGGTAACACCTCTCAAGCGAAGTGATAGCCTTGCTGTGAGAGACCAAAGAATTTCTTCTGTGGAGGATGTGGTCCTGGGAGACAGGAGGAAGTAACTTGACTTCCGCCACTCGGCCCTTGCGGCCCAGTGAGCAGGCCATCCGGCGCTGTTATCGAAGTATTTGTTGTCCAAGAGCTTGTAGGTAGGAGACTGTGGAAGGGCCCAACATGCAGACATACCCGCTACCTTGCTACTCCAAGTGCGCCTTGCTGACCAGCAGGACTGGCAAAACTGGCTTCACCTGGAGACTGGCCAGAAATTCAGGATCTCAGGCCTCACTCCATTCTTGCTGAACCGGAATCTGCATTTTAGTAACTCCCTTACTGATTCGTGTACACTTTGAAGTTTGGGAAGTACTGCCCCGAGGAACTGACAAATTACGAATTAGTCTCCACTCACACATCTCTACCTACTGCCCTGAAATCCCCGTGCCTAACAGCCTTCCCTCCAGAAGCAAATATAATAACGTGACATAAAGCAAATCAGCCGCAGAGTGAATCTGCAAACCTCGCAAAAGATGCAGGTTTCACAGAATTCACAGACGTGATCTCGGAGAACCACTCAGATGACAACCAAAGCGTCGGCAAGCGAGGAAATGGCAGGCGTAGACTCCTTAACAAGCGAAGAGGAAATAATCTACAAGGATGGTGACATTCCTTCCAAAGAGAATGATTTGAATATCAAAGAATTCTGAAAGGCCCTTGAGGAAAAACGATGAGGCTCATGAATATCTTTGTAAAAATGACCCACTTTATGATTGTGCTGCGGACGTTAAACATATAGTTTTGTTGAAAAACTATGCTCCAAAAAAAACATAATATTTCAACACTTCACTCAGTCTTCAATCATTCTAAGGAGGAGCACATTGTTTTAATAACTTAAATGATCTTATGTGAGAGAAATGACACTTTCGTAAGTTTTAGTTCCATTTTTCAAGACAAAGTCTAATCAGAACTTGCTGTCACTATTTCTCCTGATGTTTGGTCCCTGTTTGAAGGGCACTTCTGCTCAGTGGACTGTCCCAGGGCCGGTGTTCCTCCCACAAGACTCACTGGATTCCAGTGCTTACTGTTGCGTAGTCCTTTTTCCTTTTTCGCTTATGAGACTTCTTTTGGGTACCTATGACCAGTGTGGGATAACTGATACCTACTTACTCCACAACTCAGTGGATGTTCCGTGCATTGTGATACCACAGAAGGGGGTTTGCCCGTGCGGTTAGAGCTCTAGGGTAGGTATCTGTTCAGGGTTACCTTATCCACCATGAGGAAGTTCTCCAGCATCTCTCCGTTTTCACAGGTGACATGGCCAACCTCCCTCACGGCTCTGGGCAGGATCTCTCGCACCTCCTGGGCGATCATCCCTAGACACAAACACTCCAACAGGTTTTGTCAGGAAAAGACCTTTCTGGAGAAAATCCTCCCACGCCTACCTCAGAATGGGAACCCTGACAACTACACAGGATGCCTCTGCGAATAGATGCTTATCCCCCCTCAGCATTTGCTTTGATCTACGAGGCATTTAAAAAGCAAAGGAGGAATTTGGAGCCAAGGACCACTAGAGGATTAAAAGAGGGAGTGTTGTTTTCTCCACTCTTTCTTGAGACTCTGAGCCGAATGTTGGAAGGGGTTAAGTACCTTCAGATCCCTGTACACAGACGTGAGGCTAGGGCATCGGCTTGATTTTCTTTCTTCTTCTGCAGGAGGGCCCTGCCCTCTAAATGGTCCTTTTTTCTTTAGAATTCCTGGACTGGAGTATGAACATCACTCTGCACTTCTCTGACCTGGACCTGCCTGTCCCGCCACCTTCCCTCTCTATCCCGATGCTGCCCAGTGCTGCCTGTCATACAGTTTGCGCTGCCATCCGCCCCTCGGCCCTCATCCCATGAGCAAGAGGCCTCCAGTGAAAGGAGACAATGTGTTCAAAATCCTCCACCAGTACCTTAGGGGGCAGGAGTGGGGATGGGGGTGTTGAGGAAAGATGACAGAAATTTCTTTAACTTTTCCTGCTCTGGTGATTATGGCTTTCAAAGAGGACAAGTTAGACCGACAGGATGTCGTCAAGTGCTGTAGCATGCAGCCTCCAGGTGAAGAGGGAACTAGAACTTTGATAGCTGACAGTATAAAATAAAGAAGGGAGCTGTGTGTGTACCTGTTTGATGGGCAGTGTTTATTCCCATCGCAGATGCGAATTCAGGCTTGTAGTCGTATTCGACAATCCTCATTTGGGCTATTCTTCTCAGCTGTTCATTTGTGTCAACCTAATTTAATTAAAGAAGATCAGATTTCACCCGCTTAGATATTTGCTATTCGAATCAAGGCCCAGAGTGGCCCAGACAGATGAAGAATGCTGGGAATGTCCTTTCCTCTTGCCCAAACTATTTTAAGAGAAATTTATGTTTTTCTCCTCCAAGAAGCAAAAGTTTCAAGGTTCGTGTCGGCGACTTCCATCCACTGACTTATAAACTGAGCCAGAGTTTATATGGCTAAATTACAGGGCAAAACCTCCCTCATTCATTACTCTGGCCTCACTTCTGTCCACTGAGAGTTGAACCGTCCTTCTGAGAATGGAGGTTGATCACCTTGGAGAGAAACAATTTCTGTCCAGGATAGCAAGGTATCATTTCCAATTGAGCATGCAATATAAGCAGCTAAGAAATACAGGCTGACCTTGTATTTATAAATTAAAAATGCAGTGCTTAGTTTAAGTAACAACCTATTAAGAATGGGTATATCGTACATCATTGAATTGCTTATGGACATCTTGCTGGAGAAAATTGTTTCAAGTGGCAGTTTGCTAGCCCGGATTACCCATCTGCTGGTCCCTCAAAATCCAGGCTACATTCCTACAGATGGCTTCTCCCCCAGACCCCCCTGGTCAGCGATGGTGTCCTCCTTGGAGCCAACCACTCTCACAGGTAGTTAAAAGCACTCCCAACTGTCACTGCAAGTTCCTCAAAAAAAATTTCACTGGGTCCCAGCAAAATGATAACAATAAAGACAATATAGTGGATTTTTCCTAAAGCTAAATGTGCTGATTCAAAGGCTTCCCTTTTGAGTTTTTTTTTTTTTTTTAATGAATTCATGGTAATAGCATGATTGATTTTTTTTAACGACCTTATTCCACAAGTAAAAAGTTGGCAGTCCTATGTGGGTCCTTAAATTTTCTTTTAGAGAACATAACTGGATTATGAAACCAGTGGTCTCTTGGCAATTAAAAATATACCGCCTGGACATTCATCCATATGTTGGAGCAACCAGAAATGCTTTTCTGTTGTTTTAAGAAACCCCTGCTTTGGCCCTGAACCCCTCCCTGGACCCACTCTGTCAAGTGAGCAGGAAAGTTCCTCCAATATCATAAAGGTTCTCTTTCCTTCACCAGTTTGGTGGGTTATCAAATGTTGTGACTTTGTGCTTAACTGGATAAATGGACTAACTTTAGTTCAGGTACTTGTTGGGGAGTCTAATTTTGAGCTCACTGCTGTTTTGATCATTGCTGTTATCAAAAGCTTGGTTCAGTTCTTTCATTCACTGCTTCATTAGACTAATATTTACCAATCACCTTCAACATACCAGGCACTACCCTGAGTGTTGGAACTTCAAAATGATTGCCTTTTTAAAGTTCATGGTCTAGACAGGAAAACAGACTCATCCCATAAGATTATATTACAGTGTGAGAAATGCAGGGTGATGATGGAGTTATGAACAGAGAATCATGGCAACTCCAAGGAAGCACCTAAAAGATTATCTGGGGACCGTAAAAGGCGGCTTCCCAGAGATGGTGAAGCCCAACCGAGATCTCGGCTTGTTTCAGTTCTCAAACACGCTCTGCCCCTTTCACTACAAGGCCCTTGCTCAGGGCATTTCCCTGCCTCAGAAGCTCTTCCCTTCCACTCCTCTACCGCCGCCTCTCCCCATTTAAAACACCTCTTCACCAGAGAAGGATTGCTTGACCTCCAAGACTAGGAAGTTTCCCTCTGCCTTATGTGCTAATGGCACCCGTTCTTTTCCTTCATAGCATTAATCAAAGTTACCACCAGACAACTAGTGAGTCACTTTTATTATCTGTCTTCTCCTACAGAAAAAACACCCCGTGAGGGCAAGGACATATTTGAGGCCATGATTTTCTGTTCGTCACCACATCACCGGTTTCTAGTACCATTCCTTGCATGTAGTAGGTACTTAACTAATATTTATAAAATAAATTAATAACTTTAAGATAGGAGTTAGTCAGGGAAAGATGAAGGGTGGGGAAGAGGGTGGAAAGGGTAAGACTAAGATAAGGATGCTGGGCAGAAAGAACACCATAAGCCAAGTCCTGAGGCAGCAAATCCCCTGAATTATGCCTGCACAACCAAGGCAGGGTTTGGCGTAACTAGACTGTAAAGATCAAGGTCAGAGCAGGGAGGGCCTTGCAGGCCATGCTAGGAAGGAACAGTCACAATCTCATATTGCCCTGTGCATACACCTGTCACTCTGAGCTCCTACATTCATTCAACAAATATTTAATGAGTAGCTACTATGTGCCAGATACTATGCCAGGCCCTGGAGATTCAATGAGTTTTTCTTATTTGGAGCTTAAATTTTAATGAAAGTTCCTTTCCTGAGGGTGAGGCCTGTGTTTTGTTTGTCTTAGGACCTGCATAGTGCCTAGCACAGTGTCTGACAGGTAACAGGCACCCAAACTTTGAATGAAGAAAAGAAGGAATGAAAGAATGGAGGTAGTGAAATGGCAGAACAATCCCTGATGCTAACAGAATCGAAGGCAGGGGGTCAGTCAGGAGCCGGCTAGTCTGGCCTTGCACTAGCCAGGCCCTGCCCTGTTCCCCACTCCCTGCACTCTAGGGGTCCCGTGCCCACCTGCCTGCTTCTCATTATCCCCTTGGTTCCTGCATGAGGCCCCATCAGAGACCAAAGCAGAGGCAGTGTCAGTTCCTTTGCTGCAAGGGGAAAGCAGAGGAGGATGTGCCCTTCACTCCAACTGTCCAGGCTACACAGAGGGAAAATGACCCCTGCTGTCTAAGTTGGATCCTTGACTGCATTTTCCCCAAAGACATATTCCTAGACATAGCAGTTAGGTTCGCTAGTACTACCACCACTGTATTTCAGACAGATTTTTGGCCACACAAAATTCTGAGGGTTGGCTTGGGGACCTAAACACCTTCTGTAACAATCTTTTTCTAAGGAAATGCTCTTGTGATTTCTAATGCCGTGTTGTAGACTTTCCAAAGCTAAATATAAACTGCTTGTATTGCATGCTCCCTATGGCCTGTACTCTTGGCCCAGGAAAAACACTTGAGGCAAGGACTGTGCCTCCTTGGAATCCTCTACTAAGAACTGTACAAAAGCCACGACTCAACACCATGCCTTGCTCATCAATGTGTGCTGAGTAAGAGGGTAGGAAGTGAACTTGGGTGTCTAATCTGATCTTGCCCACAGCAATTTTGGAAAGTTTTGACCATGAATGCAAAGGGCCATCGCTGTCATGCTGCCTCACACCCAAGGTTTCTGTATCTTAACTCAAGCCTTTCACCGCAGAGAAGACACTGTAGACCGTGAACTCCAGTCCGTTCAGGGAGGGATATCTCATTACCCATGGCCCGCAGCCCGGACTATCAGTCTCCCATCAGGAGCAGCTTGAATGGCACTGGCTCACCCTGAACTTCTGCATTTGGCTCGTGGCCCTGGGGGGAGACTTTGCATGTTTGACTTTCTTGAGCTCTTCACACATTTGTCTTTAACTAGTTTACTGCTGGTGCGCTTGGGAGACATTACCTTTGAGCATTTCACCTTAACTGATCTTTTTTCCCCTGCCTTTTCTTTTTAGCCGTTTGCTGCCTTATTTTGAGCCTTCACCACAGAATTTGGTGCATTCAACGTTCAACTTCCTTTTTTTTGCGTTGACATTGCTGTTCTTCACGCCCCTTTGGTTTGCAGCATACCCTTTTCACCCTGATTTTTGCTTGTAAAAGCTGCATTTCCTCTCCAGTCTATCATCACCTCTGTAAACACCAAGTCTGGGTAAGTGAAACTGCTCTTCCCCGAAGCTGACCTCATTTCCCAGTGCCTCCGTTTCACAGGTTTCAGTCATATCTGCTTTATTGTCTCTGTGTCTTAGATGTATGTCCAGATGAGCCCCAGAGATCTCCTCCAGGCCTCTCCACGCAGAGTGCTTGTGTGCTTAATATCTGCAAAGCCACGTTCGCTGCCTTGAGCGAGGAGACGCAGAGTCAGGCACGGCAGCAACGGATGTTCATCCTCCCAACACGGTATCAGGCAACATGTTTGGCCACTACAGTTGTCTCACAGCAGCTAATTCAGAAGCCAGCTCTGGCTGCCGTGCGTCCTTGATGGGAAATGCCTCCAGTCCTACGCTTGCAATCAGGTCAACCAAAGGTTCACTTCCCAGCACATTTGGAAGAATGGCCTTCTTTTAAAAGTTGGAAAAACTGAGTCAGAGAGAGGTGAAGATGAAGTTCACACATCTGTCAGCACCATCATCAACATTACCATCATGTCTCTTGTCTGTAATAAATGGTGAATAGGATAGACAAGATTTCTAGAAACATGTATTTCATAAATGTGGACAAATTATTAAGGACAAATATATTAATGTGAAATAACTTAATAGATGAATTACATGTAATTTGTATTTTTTGCAAGTAAATAATAGTAATATCTATTTGCTTAGCCTTATACAGCTAAAAAGTGTTTCCCGTATATGAGCTTAGAAAAAGTTCTTAACGTGAGTAAATATGGGCATTCCCTGTTCAGAGAAGAGTAGAGTCACAGAGCGTGTCTGGGCCAAAGTTCCTGGGCGAGTGGGTGCCAGAATCAGGACTAAAACTCTGCCTTCTAACCGGAGACCACCTCCTCTTTATTTCCTCCTGCTTCTGTGAGCAGGAAGGCGATACAGGAACTTCATGTCGAGAGCCTGGATTAAGTGACATTTCACTTCATGGAGAAGTCTTCCTAGAGGGATTTGAGAAGTTCTAGGGAACCTTGTTATTTTGAGACAATATGTTTTCTTCAAACCAAGGAACACCATTTGAGGACGTTTAGTAAAAGAAGTTCTGGGGAAAGCCCAGTGGTGGCAGGAGGGGTGGTGGAGGACTTTCCCCACTTGTCATCTTCCATTTACATTTAGATAAGGCCTGGTGGAGAATTGTATAGCCAGTTGCAAGGATAAGTTTAAGTTGGTGTGATCTGAAACACAGCCAGTTCATTTCTTTCTAAAAGGCAGAGGCACGGTATCTAAGACTTGTATCTTGAAATGTATGTGAGAACCTTCTAGCCCTGAGAGTTCCCATCAGGTTAGGAGGTCACAGCTCTTCGAACACGAACCGCAGCTTCGCGATCAGTATAGAAGTCTACAATTACAACCATTCTTTGGAATCCTCTCAGCCAACGAGACATTCCTTGGCTGGTTTAGAAAAACCAGTGCAGATTTGCACTGGGAAAGGAATGCAGTCTGGAAGAATGGCCAATGATTTACAGATTAAGTCTCCTATTAACTAAGAAAGAATAAGGAAAGGAGGTTTAAAAACTATTCTGCCACCCCGCCTCGAAAATGTTTACAGGAGAAGCAGTGTGAGTGACAAGGTGGGGAGGTGGCAGACGCACTGAATGGGACACAGAACTGAATGGTGGAACCAGGAGTGACCTGGCATCGTCATCGGGATCCCTTAGGTCTTCACAGCAGTTGTGACTTTCGGAGATGATTCAGTACTTATTATTTCAATGGGTTAAAAATTATTAAAGACTCTGTGGGTCCAGGCAGAGAGGCACCATTTCCACCTTACAGATAAGGACACTGAGTTTCGGCGAGGTTAGGCGTTTTATCCAGGCAAGTCCGAAGTGGATGAGCCACCTCCTGGTTTCGGGGCCTGACTTCTGATTGCCACTAGGCGCCTGCCTCCCCGCAGGAGGAGAAAGTCTTGACCCGTAACCTGGGGAAATGGGATTGCCCGAGTGAGGCATGAGGAGGTGGAGTTTCTCTAACTGCTCCTCAGAGAAGGATGCTGAGTGGGGAAGACAGTGGCTGGCAGGCCTGGTGCCAGGGACTCTGGGAGGAAGGGGCTGGAGAGGTCCAGGAGAAACACGGGCAGGAACTGGACTGAGACAGCGTTTGAAAGATGAACAAGGAGATGGAAGTTTGGAGATGGAAAGGAAAAGGCAAGCTCCAGCAGTTGACAATGGAAAGGCAACGGCCTGTGGGAAATAACTCAGAGATTTCCTGCTTCTGAAGCCAGTGCTGTGCTGTCATGGCCACTGCTCCCGGCAGGTAAGTGCATTCTCTTGGGTAGGAACTGCTTTACAATTTCAGCAGAGATGCCTAACGACTCCAACACTTGTAACTGTTAAGCAGCATGTTCGTCTCACACCAACAGGTGACACGGAGAGATGCCTTGTGCCAGGCGTGTCGGGGGCCAGGAGGGCCCAGAACTCCTGACTCGGGTGTCAGAGGAGGTGTCCGAGGCCCGCCCCGCGCTCACCTCCTGGATGTTCTGCTTCGCCCGGCTGTCAGAGGGATGCATAATCGTCCCCATCACTTTCATGTTGCCACAGACAACCAGGGCTTCGTCCGGTGCATCTGTGTTTATGCCCACTCGACCATGACAAACAACAGATTCTGGAACTTGTCCTCGCTGCCATAATGCATCAATGTCATTTTCAAATTGCCCAGGGTTGGAGGCCTGGAGAAAATACATAAATATATTACAATTAAAGTTATAGATGCAGGAATAGATGATCGCTTTATTCCTCAAAGGAAAACAGAATGTTAGCCAAGTCTTTCACTTGAGAATCACATGTTGGATGGGACACTCTGACATATCCGAATAACTGTGACCCCAGGAGAGCCAGGGAGACTCTCCTAACTGTTCTGCCCCCACCAGCAGAAGCTCAGCGTGTCATGGTTTGCAATGTCCAGTCTCTATATGGAATTGAGAATGTGTCAGTTATAGTAGGTGGACGATAAGGAGAAGAAGAACACTCAAAATGAGTATTTTTTCAGGGAGAATAATAATAATGATTTAAAACCAGAATATTACATCAGAAAATCTCACAAGTTTATTAAAGCTCAGATAATTTCAAAAAAACCCTTGCATTTAGCTAGCCCTTCCATAGTTTCAAAACACCTTCATGTTTATGATTTCATACACAACTGACAAGCAAATGACAATACAAATATATTTAGTACACCTCAGCTATTCCCTAGACACAGATGATTCTGACAGAAGAACTGTAACAGCTGCATTTGCTGTGTGCTAATCCACACCCCAATTCTATGCGATAGGACCATTATCTTCCTTTTACTGACGCTGAGACTCTGAAAGAATAAACAGATTGCCCAAGGCCACAAAGTTAATGAGTTCTAGAGCTGCGATTATGCTTCCTTTGATTATTAAATAATGATTCTAATTTTGAGTTTTGCGGTATTGCCTAAAAAAGCCCTGGCCAAATGCAGTCTTCAAAGAAAATCCAAGTGAATCTATCAGACTAGAGAAAGTTCTGGAGATTTTACTGTTAAATAAATTTTTTTTGCCAAAGAATTTTCCACTGTACTGCCTTCCCTCCTCCCCATTTCCCTGTTGCCACTGAATATATTTCCACAAATCTTTAAGTAGGGATCTATGAATCCACCAAAATCCTCACAACGAAATTAATTTGTTTTTTAAATTATGACCTATCCTTCTCTTACTCTCTTGGTATTATTTGAATGTTTTTACCATAGGCATGCGTTACCAATTTACAAATAATAATTAAAAGAAATCTCAAAGTTCAGGTCTAAGTTTGGGTTCAGTTAAAAAACTTAGGTGTGTGCAACTTCCTGTTTCATTCCTACCTGTCTGAACCCTGAGCTGCTTGGAAGACTCAACTATTGACACTGGATAGACAAAAGCAGGGAAAGAATATAAAGTAACAACTTTGAACATTATTTTGTGTGAATTCACTTGAACAAAGAGCTTTTCCGCAAGATCCCTAGAGCCTCCTTGGTTGTGAATGGCAAATTGGCTTTGACTCAAATCCTTTTATAGCGAGCAATCAACTAAATCCAAAGGTATGCCATGTAAAATGTTGATGCATTTTCCTCTGCTCTGAACATAATGAGCCACTTCAAGGAAGAGAATAGGACAGTGATGGATTTTCTTTTTCTTAATGAGCTTTGGGATAATTATTATCCTGTTTGTAACCTGACAGTACTGGAACAGCAGATATAAGCAGATTCGATTTGGGGGAACAATTACAACCATCTCACTTGGATTGCATCAAATGAAAACTCAAATCTCTAAAACATGTTCAAATCATTTTGGAAAGGGTCACATATCTACAATGGTTTAAATATAGAGCCCTAAGGAGGAGTCCTCATCAGTAATGAGAAATGTTATTATAAAATGTGTGAACTTATTTCCCTTCTCTGGTATCCAGAATGTTAATGGGTCAAAGCAAACTGAAATGGAATCACAGAAAAACATTCTGGAGTCATGAAGTTGTGTTCAGATGTGGCCCAATAGTGGTTGATTGCTATCAAACATCAGAATGAATTACAGTTTCTAAAATACTTTTATTATTCATCACACAGCCTCATATATTTAGGGAAGACCCGAACATTCTCGTCTATATTGTGACACAACCTAGCTGTGTGACTTTGGGACAGTTACTTGACCTTTCTGTACCAGTTTTCTCCCCTGAAGAATAAAGATAATAGTGTCTTCTCTACCTATCTCTCACAGGGCTGTGGGAATTAAATGAAATCACGTATGCATGAACACTTCGTAAAAATGAGGATGCATAGTCTCAAGTTCATCCTCCACACACTCTGCTGTGCAGAGTAACAACCATTCAACCTACACTCAATGAATCTGCTCTCAGTAACGCATCTGCAGAGCTGCACAATTCCAAGGGAACTCTGTTCACAAAGAATACAATGTAAATGGTGCCCCCTGCAGATGCTTGGAATAGGAAACACTAGTAGTAATTTGAGGCCATTCAAGTTTGGAATGGAAAGCTGGAATTTCTTTGTTTTACCATTGTTTGGGCTTCTAAAGAGCAGTCAAAGAGCATAACAGGAAAGCTTGAGCTGAGGAAGGCAGTTCATAAGAAATTCATTCTTGTACCTTGTGCAAAGACTATCGAAAATGGGCCTAGAAATGCTATCTACCGATGCTACTCTAAGTGTGGTCCACAGGCCAGCAGTATCGGCGTCTCCAGGAAGCTTGTTAGAAATGCATATTCTCAGACATCTCCAACCTACTGAATCAAAAATTGTGGAGGTGGGACCCAGGTATCTGTGTTTTCACAAGCTCTCCAGGGTATTCTTATTCTCCATAAAGTTTAAGAAGGACTTCTTTATGTCATACACTACTTCCATGCTACTACTATGAAAGGGGTCACGAGTTACCCCTTTCATAGTTAGTAGACGGTTCTGTTGAATCCCAACTGCAGAGTGAAACAGACCTTGCTCCACACACTGATTCCTTTGGGTAAATAAAAATTCAACTGAACTCCAGAGGAGGTGTGCGTGTGTGTGCGTGCGTGTATGTGTGTAGCTCTAGTGTGTTGGGAAAGGGAAGGGAGATTTGTGGTCAGAAATGGGCAAGAGCCAGTGAAAACTGAGATGGCACCTGAAATGGCTCTGCTCTCCCTCCATACCTTGCCATCCTTGAAATTGCATCGCTTCCCTTGTCTCTCCTGGCCCTTGGTGTTGGTTTCCCACCTTCACGACCCTGCGGTTGCAGAGCAATAAAGGAGGACTTTTGGGGGACGTTCCCATTTCTATTATTCTGGAAGATAACTGGAATAATTTATTAGTGTTCAAAACTAGGAAACCCTGGCGTGTCTTTGAAAGGCAGACAAAAATAATCATCCCTCCTGCTTGCCACACTTCAAACCAGGTTTAATTATGTGTTTTAGAAGAAAAGTAGAGCTGAAGGGAAGCCTAGTCATTAACAAGGAGAATCTGAAGGAATCCTGCTGGGGAATGCTCCCCAAAACAAAGACCTGGGAAATAAATCTGTTCTTTGGAGTAAATTTTAATTTCCATTAAATTGGTCAGTTTACAGTATGGGACCAAAATATATTTCCAAAGCTGTTTTGATTGACAACCCGGATGAATAATTGCTGGGTCCTGCCCACCATTCTCTCTCCAAGGAGAATTCTGACCAGCCTGGTCTCCTGAACCCCTCCTGTAGCCCTAGAATTCATCTACTCCAGCCTTCATACAATTGCCCTTATGTTAATTTCTGCTATGGGGAGAAATGACTCTTAGGTCTCAAAATGAATCTGGATCTGCTGAATGCAATTTGCAGGTCTCCATGTAATGTGGTCAGGTCTTGTAATGTCTTAATTGTCACATTTTTCTTCCTTCGTTCTAGAACTCAAACTAACAGACCCAGACCGTGACCCAAGAGAGCACATCTAGCTTTTTTATAGAATGTAGACTGGTCTGCCCTCTGCTCAACCCATGATACATATACCTGTTTATGTATGTATGTATGAGGGCACCTGTCTAGAGTGCCCTCTAGAATCTCAGGGGCAAGACGTGTGCTCTGGGGACATTTCTAAAACTCACTGATTCAACCAATAATGCCATTTCTTAAATTCAGTTTTTCTCTTGGTTGGTTTAAACATTATATGATTAAACAAATTCAAAAGTCTGCATTCATTTTCACTCAGCGTTTTGGGGTTAGAATGAAGTAACATCAATAAGATACTTCCAGTTTGAGGGGAAGATATTATTACTATCATTTTTTCCTCATTGTTGTTAAGGTAACCCTTGTGTTACCCAGCACACATATAGAATAGGGTATTCCCTTTAACCAAAAATTATGGCTGGAAGAAAGCCATTGAATCTGGAATACAATCATTTTAAAAAAATAAAAACGTAGTGAATAATATGACACCAAATCTATACTAATTTATTTATTTTTTTAGTATTCATACTTAACATAAATTGCAGACACTTTCAACTTCTCAAAGTCATCATTATGAGTGAAATTATTGTGCTTTGGATACGAGAAGGTGCCCGTTAACAGAGAGTGCTGGTAACGGAATGTCCAGGGGTGTGGCCCCTCTCACGATGCTGCTGTGTAGACTCGCACGGCAGCCAAAGTATAGCTTTGCAGGGGCTGTCAGCAGGAAATGGAGAAACCTCAACACCAGGTAAATTATTTAAGTATGCAGGTGACTAGCAGACTGCCTGACTCAAGCATGAATTCCACAGCTCAGAGAGGCACTTTCATGATATCCAATCTACCCTAACTCTGAAAAGAAAGGCGTTGTCTGTCTTTATTCCTTCCTGTGAGGAATCAGAAAAAGTAAGCAACCTAGGTTTCCAGACTTGACTTAAACCGGATTTGTTAGCGCAGCAAAGCAATCCCAGATTACATCAGGTAAGGCGTCAAAGACCCCTCTGACCCCTTCTGAGGGAAGGGCAGGAACCTCTGCCCTCGGCTCATGACCAAAGGAGGGGACCCCACCTGCCTTTGCCGCGAGGGAGGCTGTTCTGCCACAGCTTAGATCAGGCCCCATAAAAACACAGCCCAGGGCGTGCATGCTGGCAGGCACATAACCGGCCCTCAGCATCAGTGCTTTACCTCATTTCCATCATTACTTTACTTCCACTGAAACTCTGAGATGCAGTGTCAAGAGTTCCACTAATAGATGCCTTATTTTTTATTGACTAGAAGAATTACACAGAGGGTCCTTTGTTTCAGAATAGCTCAAGGCAAGCAAGGGAAGACTCACTTCCCCAGATGGGCAGATCTTGTCCCCAGGCCAAAGTTTAACAGCCATGTAAGTGGACGTGCCCATCGTAAACCATTTTCCCTACTGGAGCGTGCATGCCCCCCTGTGCCACTTCAAAGATCCATAACAAAGCAGTCCCTCCCAGGGCTGCCAGGCCTGTGCTCACCTGTTACCTCATGGCCCCGGCATTCTCTGTGCTGGCTGGCCCGGCCCCTGACAGATGCTGCTACAGCTGCCAACAGCTCCCGTCCACAGCTGTGACCAATCATTCATTCAGCAAAACGTGCTGAGCCATTACTCTGTGCTGCGCAGTGGCCCAGATGTCCCTGGGGCCACCAATCACTTTGGGGCATGGAATGCCTTCCTACCTCTTTCCCTACCCTGTGGGCTTTGGGGTCAGAGGAACTGGGTTATAACCTGGGCTCCATCATTTATCAGCTTTGTGCTCATGGATGACTGTCTCTTCCTCCTAAGCCTTAGCTTCTCTGGGTATAAAGAATGTGATGTAAAAATGAAACAATGTAAAATGATGTCATATAGAAATTATTTAGCCCAGTGCCTAGAACATACTGTAAAAACTTTCTCAACTGCAGCACTACTGACGTTTGGGGAGGGATAACTCCTTGTTGTGGAGACTGTCCTGTGCATCACAAGGTGTTGAGCAGCATCCCTGGCCTTTATCCACTAGATGCCAGTAGCACCCCCAGCTGTGACAACCAACAATGTTTGCAGACGTTGCCAAATGACCCTTGGGAGACAAAAGTTCTGGTTGAGAACCACTGCGTAAAAACTAAAAATAACAGTATCTGCTATTGCTATCATTATCTTTGTCATCATTGGCAATTGGGAAACTGCATACTTCATGCATTCCACTGAATATGCAAACTCTACTTACAGGTGAAAAAGCAGGTGGGATCCAGAAAAGTCAAAGAACTGAGCTTACCCTTACAATGATCCGTTCAGAGACGTGAGCAGACAACAGGTAGAACTGGTCTTGGTTAGCAGCATACAGTCCGACCACCAACATGAAGTATCTAGTTCAGAAATAGCAGACCAATGCCAACACATCAGGAAACAGAGACATAACTTGTGCAATCGAATGCCACCCAACAGTTAATCAAGAGTGAATTTACCCAGATGGGTTCGCGTATTTAAAGAGTTTCTCTGCTGCTCTAAGTTGCCCCTCCTGCGAAACCAGAGAGGAGTTGATTCACTCGCTGTTGTTCTGGGTCTGCCCTTTGCCCGGCTTGAGGGATGTGTGAGCTGTTTTGCAGGCCCAAAGCAGCCTTCACTGAGCGGACATCCTGCTGGGGGCCTGGGTTCAGCCCATCTGCGCTGGCCTGGTGCAGACCTTACTCTACTGCATTCCTGGGCCCTCAACACAGCACTGCTGCCGCGCACTTGCACAACAAAAAGCCACCTTCCAGGTCCCCTTGTCCAGAGCCATCCAAGCCACACATCCTAGGCCATAATGGATGGTGACCCAGCAGGGCTTGCCCGGCCACACAGTCTCCTTCCACCCTGATCTGCTTTTGGCCATGGAAACTGCACCTTTCACATCCTCTGGCCATGACTTTAGTCAAAGACCAGAACCCTCCCTTCCAATTGTTATCAAGGCAACCTTCCTCACTGTGACTTTTTTTTTTTTCTTTTTTTTTTCCCCGATACGCGGGCCTCTCACTGTTGTGGCCTCTCCCGTTGCGGAGCACAGGCTCCGGACACGCAGGCTCAGCGGCCATGGCTCACGGGCCCAGCTGCTCCGCAGCATGTGGGATCTTCCCGGACCGGGGCACGAACCCGTGTCCCCTGCATCGGCAGGCGGACTCTCAACCACTGCACCACCAGGGAAGCCCCTCACTGTGATTTTAATTGCTTCTTCATGTGTACCATTGATGAGACATTTTTAAGATAAGACTATTTCTTTTTGTTTTTTTATAAAGCATGATGCATTTTTAAAAAAAACTTTATCAGAGTATAGTTAATTTACAATGTTGTGTTAGTTTCAGGTGTACAGCAAAGTGAATCAGTTCTACATACACATATGTCCACTCTTTTTAAGAATCTTTTCCCACATAGGTCATTACAGCGTACTGAGTAGAGTTACCTGTGCTATATACAGTTAGGTCCTTATTAGACCATTTCTTGAAAGTCAAAATAAAAACTATCCCTATCAGAAAAGCTTTTGCTTTAAGAACTGCATTAAAAAAAAAAAAAAACAACACTTCACCAACTTCTGTAACACTCTAAAGTCTCTAATCCCTGGAGGGCAAGAGTTCTCCCCTTTATCTAAAGTAAGTCAGTAATAGTAGTAATTGTTATGATGATGATTAGCCATCATCTACTGGGTGCTCAAAATGTGCCATGCACTGGGCTAAGCAGTTTATCTATATTATTTCATTTAGAACCCCGAAACAACCTTATTGGAGTAAAATATGGATATTGTCCCCATTTTGCAGAATAGGAAACCTCAGAGAGGTTAAGTTCCATGCTCAGGGTCACCCAGCTAGTAAATGGCAGTATGAAATATTCAAACTCAATTCCCTCCAACTCCAAAACCTATGTTCTAAAACCAGTGGTTCTTAAACTTGCATGAATCAAATCACCTGGGAGCTTGTTAAAATATAGATTGCTGGACCCCACCCCTAGTTGTTGATCCCGTAGGTTCTCAGTGAGGCCTGACAACTTGAATTTCTAGTAAGTGTCCAGGTGATGCCATCTCTCCTAGTCCTGGGACCACATTATGAGAACCACAGGTATAAATCATTAATGCAAATTTATTTTCTTTTCAAAAAAATGCTACAGCAGAGCTGCAGGGCTCAGGTCATTAAACTAGTGGCCAGCACACAGAATTCTCAAGAAATGCAGTCAATCCTCAACTCTCGGCCAGCCTTGAGACATGAACATATGGTCCCTCTAGAGGATCATGGAGAGAATCAAGACAAGATGACCGGGCGCTGGGCAGGAGAGGAGGCATTGTGGGGAGTGAGGATGGAAGAAGAAAGATGTCTAAGGGTAAATGAGATGGGTCAACAAATGGAAAGAGTCAGAGAAGGGAGGGAAGCAACTGAGGGAGGCCCGGCCTGCCGGCTGGTAGGACCAACGGGATCAGAGGGGCTGCTGGAGGGCCCTGGGCCATCAGGTAACGTAACCAGCCAGCCTGAGGCATACACACCACGCCAGTACCTCTGGTCAGGGTTTGGCTTTCCCTTCTTTCTCATGTTATTTGCCGTGGTTTCGCTGAAGTGTAACCGGCCCAGCGTTACTTTGGTTACCTGGTCGGCCAACAGGTCGATTCTAAAACAAACAACAAAAATATCGAGAGACTGTAAGAGAACACAAAGTCTTTGATCACATCGGACTCATTCTTAGCTTCTCAGGTATGTTCAGTCCCCTGCTCTCATCACACTGTGCAGGACACTGATTTTTAGTAAAGTACCCACAGCCTGGTCAGGAATGGCTGCCAGGGAGTAATTCCTGAATAGTTAGAAACGTTCATCCAGCAGCAGCTCAAGCCCGGAGTTTCAGACTCGTAAGGGTCGCACGCTCCCACAGATGGGTTCTTTGACCGTGACAACAGGAGAAAAGCTGTTTCACCTGTGCCACAGTTGCTAGAACACTCGCCTCCTGACTGAAGTGGTTCCTCTAGGCTCCTCATGAACTCCTTCGCATCTCCTTCACGTATTTGCCCTCTCCTGACCTGGCTGTGGAAGGCAGCGTGCTCCCAAGGAAGAGCACACACAGCCTCGCAGCGAGGGAGACCCGGATGTACCAGGCAAGAGCAGAGCTGTCTGTACTGCGGCTCCTGCTTGAGCTTCAGGCTGAGCTCCCGCTGGCCTGTCCAGGCTGTAAGACCATCTTCTTCCCCCAAATAGGATTGACTCAGGGTCAAATCATCCCAGCCAAATCAGTCGAAAAGCAAATCCCATTCATTCTGTAGGGCAACCTCTTGCTTTACTGCCATATTGCTTTGGACCACCACATTGTTTTGAATAATCCCAGTCCTGTATGCTTTCTATTTTGGAACCCATTAGGCAATCTATCAACACTGCTTAAAAAAAAAAAAACAAGAAAAAATGAATTGTAAGCACAGCATGGATCCAGAGCCTTGAAATCAATTCAATCAGCCTCACGCTGATTTAAATGAAAAATTAAAAGAAAGATCTAATCATAATCTATCTCCAGGAACCAAAGTTGTTAGCAAGGTTGTCAGTAATAAATGATCATATAAATAATGATGACCTTAAAGTGGAGCTTTTTATAAGACTTTTTTGCGATTATTTCAATGGTTTTACCTACTTTTGTTGATAAGCATGTGTTCATAATATTAACATATTATTACTAATTTAGTTCCTACAGCAGAATTCATTTTAAATAAACAAAATAAATTTGGCAATAGGCCTTCTTCCCAAAACATTCACAAGGGAATTCAGAAAAGAAATTCTTACTTAACAGGATTGAAAATCTTTTTGCTTCTGTCTGCTTGGGACTGTTCAATAGCAATTATCTGATTGGTGGCCTCTACCTGTGTAGAACAACAAAAAGTAATTAATAATTAATTTCTTTATTAATTAAAAAGTTCATTAGTAAATAATTTTCAAATACTTAAAGTTTCCCAAGGCATCATGTTAGGCACTTTGCAGGAGGGGCAAGTCGCTGAAGGGATGTAGGGCACCTTAAAGCAGTGCGTTATTGGTGAGAAAAGAAACAAATACCTGTAGAACTAAACAAAGAAAACACAAGACAACAGAGGATTTCAGGTAAACAGGGAATATAGAGTGGACTAGTAAAACACAGGAGCAAGGCAGCTCAAAGGATACATGTACTCATTCATTCAGTCAGTCATTCATTTTATAAATACTTGTTGAGCACCTGCTGTGCAGCAGGCATTGCTCTAGGCATTACAGATGAGAAGACGAGACTAACAGAAATCCCAGCCCTTGCAGAGCTTGCATTCTAATAAGAAACAACAAAAAACAATAAAATAAATAAAATATAGGAATGACATTTATTCAGTAGTTGCTACAAACTCTTGCTATTAGTGAAGACAGTGGCAAGGGCCTGGTGAGATCTGCCCTATCATATATGGTTTGTAGGTATTTGCATAGTAACAGTCTTTCTGGAAAGCAACTGGGCCACCAACATCAAGTGTTTTTAATACCGATCCTATGTCCGATGTGCAACCCCTCTTTTGGAATTTATCCTCATACAAGGATGGATGTACCTGGATGTTCATTGCAGTTTTATCAATGACAATAAAAAATTGGAAATAAACAAAATTTACAATAATACAGGAATTAATATGGTAGTATCTCGATATAATGGAAAACCATATCATTTTTGTAAATAATATTTTATAGACTTCAATGATATTATATAATGCCATTTTCACAGTATAATATTATTAATATGAGAGTAATTTTAATAATAGAAAACAATGAGGAAAAATTAGGCTACCAAGTGGTGGATCCCAAATATGAATGAATTTTACTCTTCTTCATACTTTTCTATTATGTTCCATAATGTTCACAATGGACTCATATTAATTCCGTACTCAGAAAAATATACTTCATTATTGTTTGTTTGTTGTTTTCTTTTGGTTTGGTTTGGAGCAAGATCAGCTGGTGTGTTCAGCAGTCAAGCCCCACTTTGGGAGACTCAGTGCCTGAGCCCAGGTCAGAAAAACAATATGCAGGTAATGGATGTTCCTCACCCTAAGGAGCTGGATCTCAGGTAATAATGTAATAAATACTCGTTGATCACTCAGAAGTCATCCTACCTGCATTCTAATCCCAGCTCTATCATTTAATATTTTGGATGAACTGTGTGACTTTACTGGGCCTGGTTTTCCCCTCTGTTAAACTGGAAAAGCGGGGGCATTGACTAGATTAGCTTGGCTTTTTTAAGTTAGAGACCTCTTTGAGATTTCGGTGAAAACTATGAACTTACTGCATGAGAAAATGCACCAGCATCAAAAATAATAAAATAATTACACTCAGCAAAAGAAGTGCAAGATTTATACACTAAAAGACTTTAATACTGTAGTTTGAAGTGAGGTTCTGCCAGATTCTGAGCCCAGGCTTAAGAAATTGGCAGCTTTCATTTCCTGTGCCTTGAAGCCCTTATTCTTAGAAGCCAGTTCACCATGCTGTGAGGAAGCACAAGCTGTCCCACAGAGAAATCTACATGGAGAAGAGCCAAGGCCTCCCAGCTACAGCCCCCTGTGAGCTCCTGGCTGATGGCCAGCACAGACTTGACAGACATGTGAGTGAGCCATCCTGGAAACTGGATCCAGGCCCAGATGAGCTGCCCCAGCTGATGACTCCTGAGCAGAGATGAGCTGTCAGAGCCAAGCCCTGACCAAGTTACAGATATGTGACCCAAATCAATGACTGATTATTTTCAGTTGCCAAGTTTGGGGGTAGATTGTTATGCAGCAACAGACAACTGGAACACTTAGTAAATGCTGGCTGAATTAAACTGAACTAAATAAAAGACTTACCTTAATCCCAAAAGCTTTCAAGTAGAACATTTCTATTGGCTTTGGACCCATTTGAGTTTTGACAAATTTTGGGCTTCCCCAAACTTGGATGTGGATGGTAATCTGAAAGTGGTTCTTCTTTTGGCAAACAAAAGCTTCATCTGCTGGTGAAAAATTAAATCCTTTGTCTGTAACAACTCGATAGCCTATATCAGGTCTATGAAAAGTGGAAGCAAGAAACCGGTTTTACAAATATTTTCTACACATTTTCTTTCATGAACAATATTAATTATACAACCATTTCAGGAAAATATATTGTGGAAAGTACCTGTTGCTATATTTAATCAATTTCGTTAATTTTCACCAAGGAAATGAAAATAGTATTTCAGAGTACAGCTGGCGCTCTCCCAGCTTTTTATGTTCACGAGGAAGAAGCACAATTCCTGCCAGATGGAAGCGTTGTTTCCTCAGCCTGCCTTTTCCCTTTGTGCTCCCTAGACTTCTAATTTGACTCCACTGTACAATAGAAAGACGGAGGCTAGAAGTTGAGAAGTTAGTACATTAATCAGACATATGAAATAGCTGGGATAGAATTCATCTCTTTCCTCCTTAAAAAAAAATCTCTAATTGCATCAGCAACACCACACTCAAACGAATGAATGAATGCATATCACTCAGATGAATGAATGTTCAGCCTCCTGGCAGTCATATGAAAAAAGCAGACTGGTCAGAACTACCAGCAATAGCTTTAAACCAAAGTAACCAGAGCCAGTCAGACTACTGACTGAAAACATGTTTTCACTGAAGTATGGTCATTTCCTTTTTATCTTCCTGATCTGGTAATAGCACTGAATACCTACTATGCTGTTTACTTCTGCAAGAAAAAAAAATGGGATGATGGTGGGGTGGCTGATCAGACTCTTGCTTTATTTGTTTTATCAAATCATTTTCAATAGCAATGCTTTGCGTATTATATGTTTATTTAAATACTTTTAAATGTTAGTAAAAATAAAACCTATTAAACATGTAACATTATCAAGTAGAGAAGAAAATACAGAAGTTGAAAACTCCTTTGGTAATTTTTTCCATATATGTTGTAGATATGGAACATATCTGGATGATTTTTAATGCATCAAGTTTCCTAAATGTTCCTCAGGAAGGGAGCTCCTTCCTCAGATAACACACAGAGGAGGGCAGTACTCAACTGCTTTGCTAGCTCTCGGTTACTCTGTGGATCTTTGCTTCCTGGGATCTCAATTTGGATGGCTGCCATTTAATGAACAACATAGAGTTTCTAAATTTTCCTCTAATTTCAGAGATAGAAAATATGAATGGGTCTCCTGGGAAAAGAGTGTTTGTGTTCTTTGCAAGTTAAGCACCTCACCAATGGATCAACTCACTAGGTCACTGATTACCCTCAAGATGCTGATCAAAGGCCCGACAACCACAGTGCCCGCCAGCAGCAAAGGCAAAGACCACTGAATGAAGAATTTGATAAAGACCACATGTCTTATGCCATCTGGGAACTTCATACTGACTCAGGTTTCTAGAACTAATCTGTAATTTGCTTGTGGAAAGGCTGGATGGATTGAATTGTATACATTTTACTACAGAGGGTAGTAAGAATTCTCTTGGTTGAGAAAAATAAAAGGAAATATCTTTCTGTGATCTTCCATGTTTCACTGTCAAAAACTCTAAGGAAAGAAGGTAAGATTTGCAGCTCATATATGAGCATTAGCCCGAAATTGAGGGACAGCTGTAAGCAGAAACTGAATCAACACATACAGTTGAAGAGTATTCTGAATCTTAAACACAAATCTCTGGTTATAGAAACTATTCTACCTACCTAAGAGTAGCAATTCTGTTTTTGATATCAAAAGTTAATTATAAAGTCAACTAAACTGGCCTTTTTAAAGCTCTTTTTAACACATGTTGTAAATATCACTCCCCCCAAAAAAAGATGTAATAAAACTTTAATCCCCTAACTTTATTGCTTTTAGGTTATTTAGGAAAATGATATTTTTGTAACAAGTTAGACATAATAATCTAAGAAGAGACAAGTGATTTTCTGTCTCAATGATGTGAGTAGTGAATTCAAGATGGCCTGAGTTCTAATCCAGAAGAATATTGCCTTCCTTTTTTGCTTAAGAAAAGTGAATTACGGCTAAGCCTTCAAAATAAATCTGCCTCTACACCTTTGAGTTGATACTACTTGTGTTCTCCTTTTTTTCCAGATCAGTGGAGCATAGATTGGCTGTCCAAATAAACTTAAAAAACCTACTCAAGTAAGAAGAGAGATAAATGTTACCTTGAAAACTTGATCAACTCAAATACATACAGACTAGGAAGCATTATAGGCTTCAATTAAAATACTGTGCATATGTGTGACAGTTTCATACCTTGGTACTCGTACTTAGGATAGAATATAGAAGAATTGCCAAAAAATCATCAGATGAAGGCTGACTCAAAACCAAGATCTATGGATCCTTCCTTTCTTCTTCTATTGCACACAGTGGCAAAGATACAAGTTGTGACATTTCAATGAAACAAGTAGCAACTTGCTTCTTTTTGTCTCCTATTAAACATACCAACTCCCAAAGTCTGTTTAACTCCTTAGATTTTAGGGAAAAGATTTCTTCTGTCTAGTTCATCCAACATAAAAGTCCTAGTGATACGTTTTGCTCTTAATGAAGCTATATTTGAGTTTGGAAAATACCCTGAAGACCCTCAAGTTTGTAGCCCAGCGTTTCTCATTTCATATTATGCTTATTAATTGAAAATCCTATTCTTTAACCATTAACACGCTTCAGTGTTTCAAGAAGGCATTTGTAATCAATGAAAATTCTAGAAGAGTTGGGTAGGTAAATTATATCCTAAGGAATAAAGAGAAGGCTTGAAGGATGTTTAAGAGCAATAATGCATAAGTCCACATTTATTTCTCGAAACTATAATGGCATAAGAATAGGATGAAAATTTTCCAGTTTAAGGATATTTTGTATGGTTTGATTTCAGTCTCTTAATATAAAGCCACCATCAACTATGATCGCTGCAGGCCGCATTGACAATAAATTGACAATACTGATTTGCAGCATAGATGTTGGGGCAGCTAACAATTTAATGTGGCCCCCCAAAAATATTCTATGGAATTTTTAACTAACTGCAGGATTAAATGTTAATGATTTGGGAAATCTCCATTTTCCAGCTTTTAGTTTAAACTGGGCATGTGATCTCAGAAAGATTCCCTCTTCCTCCATCATTTAGTGGGTAAATTATGAGTTAGAATTACAGGTCTGGATTCCTGAAGGCCAGAAAACCAACTATTTATTGTTAAAATGCAAAATATAAGGAGTAAGACACACTTTCTGGCTGATGCATCCCATTTGATCAGGGGTGGCATCAAAGCTCAAATACATGGCTTTGGTTTTGAGAGTCAGCACTGCCTTTCTCCCCTCATTCTCCAGCCAAGCACAGGGTTCCAAAGGCCACTTACAGTTTTTCATATTGACTGTTGAATAAACTATGCCAAGGAACGCTTCGGTATGGCTGCCACTTCAAAGCAGGAGAGCACTGGTCCACAGGCATCATGTTCTGTCTCTCACTGTCGTGGTCTTGCACTTCGCTGCTGTGACTCCTACTTGTCACTGCAAAGAAATCAGTGCATTAAATCTTTCCTCCGAGGCTGTTTTTCCTAGACTCACAGACAGCTGCATGGAGCTAATGCATAGGCCATGTATGAGGCAGAGGGACCGTGTGGGGAGTGACAAGTGTGGGGGGCAGGGGGCATGTGGCTGGCCTTGTTTCCTCATCTGTAAAATGAGCAGCTTGGGGTCAGCGATTCTAAGGTACCATGGCAAGCACTTGTCAGAAACTTTTCCCTCAGTATCTGTCTACCCTATTTCTGTCATGGCGTCTCCTCACTCCCAGTTTGTGTGATTCAGGTGAAGTCCACTCCCAGCCTGAGGAGGGGAGGGGACGCAGGATTGATCAATCAAACTACAGCATTCATTATTTGCATCAGTAATTGCACCAGGTAGACACATGGCCTAATTCAATCCAAGCAAAGTGGCTCTCAGCATGTTAGGGAAGACGAGTTCAAAGATGCTGATTCTTTTCCATGAGGTTTGAACCTATAAGTCACATCCCCAAGAGCTGCTGGGACCATTTTGGGACATGAGGGAAAAGCCTGTCTGGGAATGAAGCCAGCACAGCGGAAGGCAGAGTTGAGAGTGAAGGGCACCCAGTCCTGATGGCATGATTTGAGTTCTGGGATCCACTCCTAAATCTTGGGTTACAGGAGCCAGTAAAGCCCCTCATTTTGATTTTTTGTTTGTTTTGTTTTTGCTTAAGGCAGTTTGAGGGTTTTTGTTTTTTTGTTTTTGGTTTTGTCCTTTTTTTCTTTGTTTTTGTTAATTGCAACCAATACACTCTAATCTATTATAGGTCCCTTGTGGCACCAAGATCCTGTGGTCTCTACTTTTTGAACTTAGATGAGTTATTTATTCACTTAGTGTCTTAATTCCCTCAACGGCAAAATGGAAATTGAAACAGGTGTCCTGCCCATCTTGCAACATCACACAAGCAGAGAGAATATCATAATACAAGTGAAAGAACTTTCAAAGCTAATACCAAGATAAAGTAACACAGAATATCTTGTTAGAAGGTAGTATTAACTATATGAAATTGCTACTTTTGTATTCAAAAATGGTCCAATAACAGCAATTTCACAAGTGCAAGCCACTATTTTTGCATAATCCTTGCAAGTTGTTTGTCTAATTTGAGTTTGTCTAATTGTACCAAATGGTACAATTCAACCGCAGAAGTTTATGTAAATTCCATTAGGATGTTTGCTGTTACCCTTTTCTGTGAGCTCCCCTACCTTTACTCATGCCTGATATCAGGAGTAAAAGGGAAATAGTGTGTGTACATAAGATCAGGTGTCGGCTGTAAGCAACAACACGGGATATGACACCAGCTTCTATACAGCATGTGCACTTAGCCCACAGCTTGGAAAATGCAGGGGCATGTGGCTGGTTTTTCCTTCACTCACCTAGCTTTCTTTCTTTATACTTTTATTGAGGACTTCTTAAGTAAATAGCAGAGCTGCCTCAGGTTACTTTGGATCCCAAATGTCACAGAAATTGTGTTTTTCTTGGGGTATCACTATTTCCTGTCACCTAAGCAGAACATCTGTTTTGGGGGTTTTGTAAACAACCGTTTTGGAAAAGGATTTTCTCAAAATCCTGAAAAACTTTTTCCCAGCTAAGAATACAGGAGGTCAGGGACTTCCCTGGTGGTCCAGTGGGTAAGATTCTGCGCTCCCAATGCAGGGGGCCCGGGTTCAATCCCTGGTCAGGGAACTAGATCCCACATGCATGCCACAACTAAGAAGCCCGCATGCCGCAACTAAAAAAAAATCCTGCGTGCGGCTACTAAGACCCGGTGCAGCCAAAATAAAATAAAAAGGATACAGGAGGTCAGCAATGCAAGTAGCTCTTCATGCCCTCACTCCTCCAAAAGTTACCTGGCTCAAAAGCTTTTAAAAACAAACAAAAAACCTTCCATGGTTTGCCTGCTTATACCAAGTTCAGAGAAAGGGAGAAACTAGTTCTTCCATCTTTCCTTCCTCCCTCCTCCAGTGGAGAAAGGATAAAGGAAGTTCAGGAGCTTGGAGTTTGCAATCAGACAGAACTGGGTTTGAATCACAACTCTACATATACTGGCTACACAATTAGGAAAATGGTCTAATGTCTCTAGGCTTCAGCTTCTTCACCTGCAAAATGTGAGTAACAATATGATGCCTCCCAGGACTGTTGAAGGAATTCAGCGAGTCATGTCGGTAAGTGCTTAGCACAGTGTTTGCCACCAGTAAGAGTTTAAACAATGGTGCCTTTGGTTAGTATTAGCAGCACTGTCATTATCACACATATCTGTTTCAACTCAGGTGACTCAGTTATTCCTAACAAGCCTTGGCAAGTACTTCTGTTCTTGGCCTCCATGGTAACTCTATCTAATGTGAAATAATTAATGTCATGGGCCTGAGTGAACACCAGCTAACTGGGACCCTTTCCTACTCAAGTATGGCAGTAAGGCGCCAGGGGAATCAACCAAAGGTCAGTGCCACTCCTCCAAGTGCTGGTAGGGAGGGTGGGCAGTGGGTAGGGGACATTGTCCTCAAGGATAAAGCTATTTCCAGACCTTTCCCATCACAGCAGCAAGATTTTCGGGGCAGCCATTCCATAGGACTGACATAGTCCTGGCTTCCCTGGGAGCTAGCTATCAGCTGGTGAGCCCCAGGGATGGCAATCTGGGACCTCAAGATTAATGATAATAATAATGATACCTACTGGTCCTGCGTGCTTTCTGTGCTGCAGGCACTGTCCCAGACACTTGGCATAGTTTCTCATCAACTCGTTAACTCATCTTCAGGGTAAGGATCCCTTTTTTTTCAATAAACGTTCATTATTAACGTATAATATATATGAAGGAGAGTACACAGATCATTAGTACACAATTTGATACCTTCTTATAAAATGAATTATACTAGGTAACTACCACTAGATCAAGAAATAGGACACTTCCAGCGCTCTAGAAGAAGCGCTCATGCCCTTTTCTGGTTACTACTTTCTCCTGCCCAGGAATAATCACTATTCTGAAATCCAAACCATAGAGGAGTTTATAGAAATGGTATAATATGATATGTACTCTTATGTGTTGGCTTCTTTTGCCCAACATCATGTTTATGAGATTCACTCATTGTTGTTGCAAATGGCAGTAGTCTGTTCATTTTCGTTGCTGTATAGTACTCCACTGCATGAATATACCACAGTTTATCCCTGATGGCCATTCAGGTTACTTTAAGTTTATGGTTATTACAACTAGTGCTGCTATGAATATTTGGGGGCATGTCTTTTAGTGGGCATGTGTATACACTTCTGTTAGGTATATTCCTAGGTGGGGAATCACTGGGTCATTGGATATCTTTTAGTAGATACAGCCAAACAGATTTATAAAGTGGTTACAAGGTAAGAATTCTTAATCCCATTCAACAAATGTGGAAACTGGAGTTCAAAGACCTGAAATAACTAGTCCAGTGTCACAGCTGTCATGTGGAAGAGATGGGATTCAAACCTTCTCTTCTCTTCATGCTACAGTGAGGATTTCTTGAGAAAATGTAACAGAAGAGAGAAACAGAAGTATGAAGGTAGCAAACTGCCCAAGTCCCAACTTTTTGGAGAAAATTCACAGCTTGCATTTGAATGTCTTTCGAAATATTTTCTTATACATTACTTTTTTTAAAAGTCTTGGAAATGGGTGAAGTAGAAATTGTGATTCTCATTTGATAATCAAGAAAAGTCAGGCTTGAAAAGTCCCCGATTACTGGAGACATGAGGCTTTTCCTGACTCTACAGTGTGACTTCAGCCCAGGCACCTCTCACTGTGGACCAAAAGCTACGACTCTGGGGCTGAAAAACCCTCATGCATTGGAAGTTCAAACCATATGAGGCTGTGAGCCCTCTTTTATTTAGAGTTAGGATCAGGTGGGACCTGATCCTAACCTGATCAGGAACCCTCTTGTATTTGGGGTCCAGACCATGGGGGGACAGGAACCAGCTAGCTGGCAGGAGCCTGCCCAGCAGCTACATTCTCTCTAGGCAAGATTTTACCTTTGCCCCCAGCAACCCAGTAATTCTACATTGTGATCCTTATGAAGGGGGTTCTTGGCATCCTTGGCCAAAGTGAACTGCTGGGGAAAAGGTCACTGGAAAAGTCTTACTCATTGATTTAGAACATCTTCTCCCATCAAAATCCTGCCCATAAGACTAGCCCCTCCTTCCACTACCCGTATGCCATTTCCCCAGGACCTTTATAAAACCCTTGGCCTCTGCAACATCAAATACGAGTTCTCCACTGGAAAACTTCTGCTGAAAACATGGCATTTGGATTTTTTTTTTTTAATTCCCCTGGGAACCTGCTCATTTTTCATTCTGGAACTGTTGTCTGGAGCCAGTTATCTTTAGGTGGCTTTTCAGTGACCTTTGAATAGGATTTAAACAAGGGATGCAAGATTTCCTATCTGTTGGAACATTTCAGTTACTTTTCTATGGCTGTTCTCAACACCCTCTCTAGGGACAGGCCACAGAACATCATCACAGGATGGAGCGTAACTCTGAAACAGCCAGGAGAATTTGAGGAGCAATCTGGTTTGATGAGAAAACTCTTGGAAGGTTTGGGTGACTTGCCCAGTACGCTCAGGGAGCTGTTGCATCTGTGGGAGAGTGAACAGATGGGTCCCTCATCTGGCTAGAAATTTACCCAGCTTTCTGTATTTGAGAAGCATAAAGAAGCTGCAGGCAGGATGCAGGGATACCTGAAGAAATTAGAGTAACCATGCACAGGAAGGTGGATGGAGAGCTAGCTCTACATTATCCAGAAACAAGGCTTGAATTAGCATTTTGCGTTTCTAAGGCTGAATAAGAAAAATCAAGCAGCTGCCGGCCATGGTGGATCCATGCAAAAGATAAGAAGGCAGTAGAGGTTTGGTTTATACAATGGCTGCATGCCCCGTGCAGTGCTACCACAGCATGCCCAGGGGGTTACGATCTGTGGGACAAGGCCAAGTGACGTCATCGTCCACTGAAGGACCCTCACAGCCCATGATGGAGCTGAGGCCAGACGTCCCTGAAAGGACCAGCAGGCTCCACAGGACACAGAGGACCAGCTCTCATCACGTGGCTGTGAAGGGCAAAGGCAGCAACCGGAGCAGGGGAGAAAGCCACGGGCAACTCCTGTCCAGGCAGCATAAACCCCTGGAGTGTAGGGACCACAGAGGGAGGGGAGCCTCGAGAGGGAAATCTCGGATCCTTGCCAAGCTGATGCCTGGGAGTAAAAGAGATATGACCTGGTACCCTGTATTTGGGGCACTATTCTCACTGCCTACATTAAGTATTTATAGTGGCTAATAGCACTGGCACGGAGGAGTCTCCTTTCCCCTAATAAGCGTCACAGCGTTTACTCTGGAGATTCAGAAGTTCAAGCCTTCAGGCTCAGAAGTCTCAGTTTGTTCTCAACTTGATCAGGTCTCTAAGCTCAAAACATGGTATGTCCCATGATATATAAGACAAAGAATGAGGGGGGCTGACCACTTGGGCATCGTATAATGCTGCTGAAAGACTTTTAAAATGATTTTCCAGAATTTCAAAGATCTACTGGGAACTTGCTAATTGGAAGCAAGTGCTAGGGAAGCTCAACTTTCTACCTTCCTGCTGCCCTGGAGAAATTCTCTAAAGCAGGGGTCCCCAACCCCTGGGCTGTGGACCGGTAAGGTCCACGGCCTGTTAGGGACCAGGCCGCACAGCAGGAGGTGAGCGGCGGGCGTGCGATCAAAGCTTCATCTGCGGCTCCCCATCGCTCCCCATCGCTCGCATGAGCACCTGAACCACCATCCCCACCCGCCATGCATGGAAAAACTGTCTTCCACAAAACCGGTCCCTGGTGCCAGAAGGGTTGGGGACCGCTGCTCTAAAGTCCTGCTTCTCCGAGTCCCTCCCATGAGCCAGCAGCATGGGCACCGCCTGGGAGCTTGTTAGGAATGCAGAATCTCAGCCCCTACCTCAGGCGTACTGAACCAGAATCTGCACTTTACCAAGCTCCCCATGTTACATGTGTGCACGTCTGAGTTGAGAAGGATGGAGTTGAACGAAGCAACGAGCACACCAGCGGGCTCCTGTAGGTGCTGCCACACGGCACGGCTTCCCCAGGCCTGGAGCCTTGGTCCTCTGAGACACAATTGCCCCTAAAACTGAAGGGACCAGCATCTCATCTCCACCAGAGAGACAATGGCATCTCTTCCCAGGAGCACCTGTATGACCCTACCTAACACTGCATGAAACATTATGTCAAGAGGGAAGAAATAAATTCCCAGAGCCTATCATTGCCCTTCTATGAGAGAGAAACTAATTTTGTAGGGCTACTGCAAGGCTGGGAAAAATCCATGATTTAATGGCAGTGACAGGCCCCGGATTGGCTCACTTGGTCTGGAGTGGTGGGCCCACACGTGACAGTCCCCGGAGTCTTCCAGCGCCTGTGTGCACTTTCTCTTCTTGGTCGGTGGCAATGAGGGTCTAAAATTAAGAACCCAAAATAAGGTTAGGATTCTTCTTTTCTCTCCAAGTTAATCAAATTTAATTTCCCAGGACTCTGCTCTGGGCCTCTTCCTAAGACTCATTCTAGTTAGTTAAGGTTCCTTGAGTCCTACTAGTCTGCAACACCAGGTGGATACATGGAGTGGACGGGCAAGCTCCTATTCTATGAGCCCTACTAGTCTGAAACTTAGTTTTCACTCTCCAGTGGATCTGAGATTCACCTATTTGAAAAATAAACTGACAACATTTCCAAAGGCAGAGGACTCATTGAGACAAAGACAGAAGATACTTAAAATTTAAGGGTATATTTTATACCTGAAAATGTTTTTCATATAGAATTTTATCACAGTTTTTGATGGCCTTTACTCTTTTTGCCATCCTCTAGATCCAGAAGGAGGAACGAAAGAGAGGGAAGGCGGAGAGGAAGGGAAAGAGAAGAAAAGAATATTAATTAAGACAGTTGACAGATATTTTTCAGAGAGCTCATTCACAAATCACTTGAGTGGTCTAGTTGAGGCTGCAAATGCAAACAGTGCTTTCTCCAGCACCCGAATCTCCCTATACATTTCTGACATTTTAGCTTTCCACTGAATGAGGGCCTTGGGTTCAGTGGATTGTTGATTAAAAGTTGGTTTGAAGCCAAGGGCACTGGGGGTCTGATATATGTCTCAACACTGCCATCTCCTGGAGAGGACTCCACAGTTCACTCTTTACCAGCACTGCGGGGTAGAGGGGCTGGCTGGTCTTTCATAACTAAATATCTTGCCCTTTACCCAGGACTGTGGCACAGAGGCTGCGGATGGTAAGAACAACCAGTTCCCAGATGGGAGGACACAGACTGGTCCAGAGGGGTCCTGAGATGACGGGCGTCTGGGTAGCAGTTGTGAAAGGTACTGTGGGAATGAGCAGAGTCGCTCATTTCAGACGAGCCCTGCGGCAGGTGTGCAGGCAGCATCCCAGGAGCATCTGCTGAGAGGAGGAAAGCAGCTGGCATCCCCCCGGCAGCAGGTGTCAGAGTCGGGCAGCAAGCACCTGGGGAAACACACAAGTGAGAAAGGCCCATCTTTCTCACCATGCAGAGTCCAAAAGAAGAGAAGCAAGTGCCAGACGTGTGGGAGGGAGGTGGGTCCCACTCACCTTTGATCTGTGGAGGAGAGCTGGAGTCTGACGCAGAATAGGGTGGGGTATCTGGGAGCTGGCGTTGCCTGAGGATTAGAGACATGCATTCCTTTTGTTTGTAACTTATTCCATCATTATATTTTTTTTTCACAAACTGGTAGCAGCCCTCTGTGTACAGCACCCCTAGGGAGGGTTCCAGGTGCTCCTGGGGGCCAAAGCCCACCAGAACATGCCCAGTGTCGTGTTGAGTGAGCTCTGAGTCAAACAGACCCGGGTTTGAGTCCCAGCTCTTCCACTTCCTAGCTGTGTATCCATGAACAAGTACTTAACCTCTTCAGGCCTCCACTTCCTCACCTATAAAATGGGAATAATCATTATGCCTTCCTCATAGCATCACAGTGAAAATTACATGAGATACTGTGTGTAAAGCCCACAACATACAGCCCCAAACACAGTGAGTGCTCAACAAAGCTTAATTAACATTACTGTGTCTTCTTAACATTCTCAAAGCACTTACGCCAGAGAGATGGTTGGGCTAAAGCAGTATAAAATGTCACCACTAAAGCAATGGTTTTCCACCTGTGCTCTGGGGAATCTCCAAGCTCTTGGAAGGAGCTCAGGTGTTTTACAAAAGAAAAATTTTAAATGCCTGGGGGAAATATTTTATAACTTTTTTTCTGTTTTATATATTGAGGTGCAAGTAATATTTCATTTTAAAAAATGAGTACCATCACTAAGTGTGAAAATGTCTGTTCAAAAAAACGCTACCTTTTCTGTTCAAAAAGTTTCTTATGGCTCAGAAACTCTGTGGTTCTAAGTTATATATAATCACCACCATCCTCCACTTGATTCTCTTGCTAGAGAGTAAGCTATCATATTTTTCTTGGTTCATTAAGATTTCAACATCATGCAATGAAGAGAGAAATCTGTTTTTATTATTTACTAGAAAACTTATGTTTTCTCCTCAAATTGGTCCTTTATCATTTATTCACTTTTTATTAACAAGGGAATAGAAACATACATTTCCCTTCCTCCAAAAACTCCACCGAAAAAACTCTGCCGAAATGAAACTCCAGAAAGTCCACCGAAATAAAAGTAAAGGAATAAAGAGACATAAACAGAAAAAGACATAGAGTACGTGAATAGAGACTACAACAGACCACATTTCAGTAACAGTATGGCAGACAGAAATAGGATGGATGGTAACTGAATTACCAGAAGGGAAAAGCTGCCTGGGGATGGCAGAGGGGATGTAGGAACCAACAAGACATTGTCCAAGTTGAAAACAACTCCAGAAAAGCCCAAGACATTGGCATCACCAGCAGTTTCTGAATTCAGGGGTAAGGTAGAGCTAAAAGTGAAAGAATTGATTGACAGTTTAATTAAAGAACAGCTGGACCCTTAAATCAACTTCTCCCACCTGTACAGTCAGGCAACTACCTCTATCATCCCAACAGAAATTGGAAAGTTTTATTCTCTGGAGAAACGGATCCAGGGAGATTGTAGAGCTATTGGGCGAAAAATGGAAGGACTCATTGAGCACATCCAGGTGAACAAAACTCCCAAGATTCGGCGCAGGATCTACACAGCTCATGGTTGGATCAATCCATACATGAGCTCTCCCTTCCACCTTGAGATGATCCTTACTGAAAAAGAACACATTGTTCCTAAACCAGAAGAAGAGGTTGCACAGAAGAAAAGACATCCTAGAAGAGACTGAAGAAACAAAAACTTAGGGCCCGGGAATAAATGCTGAAAAAAATAAACGCAAATAAAAGCAGAGAAAAAAAAAACTCAAGAAAGAAAATATAATCGTAGTAAATTATATGTGAACACACAGTGATAGTAATGTAATCCCTGAATATAAACCTAACCAAAAATTCTTATACAATTTTATGATACTGGGAGGCTGGGGATAGAAGTGGGTGTCGGATATGATATAAGAAAGTTAAATCCTCCTGGAAGATGATAGTAAGTTCTTAAGATGTATAAAGCAAGAACAGTAATATAAACCATTATTCAGATAAAAGGTGGTTGAAACATCTAAAAGAGTTGGAAAGTATCTGCCTCTGGGAGAGCCAAACTTGGGTACATGGGGAGGAGTGGGGCAAAGGATTACTGGTTTTCATTATAAGCCGTATATATGGCACCATTCAACTTCGTATCACTCTACATGTATAAATCTACAAACAAGGACTTCCCTGGTGGCGCAGTGGTTGAGAATCCTCCTGCCAATGCAGGGGACACGGGTTCGATCCCTGGTCCGGGAAGATCCCACATGCCGTGGAGCAACTAAGACCGTGTGCCACAACTACTAAGCCTGTGCACCACAACTACTGAAGTCTGCACGCCTAGAGCCCGTGCTCCGGAACAAGAGAAGCCACCGCAATGAGAAGCCCGCGCACCGCAAAGAAGCGTAGCCCCTGCTCGCCGCAACTAGAGAAAGCCCGCACGCAGCAACGAAGACCCAACGCAGCCAAAAATAAATTAATTGTTTTAAAATTTACAAATTAAATTTTGTGATTGACTCTGTGATCTCACAATTCCACATTCAAGGTTCAAGGCAGTTGTTTACTTTCCTTTACATTTGCAGCACCACTGAATTCAATAACGTTCATGAAAACTGAAAATCACAAGCAAATTATCAATACACTCGAGAAATATGGCACGTCACATCACAGACTGGCATGCATGCCCCACCCAGCAGGTCCTTGTGGAGAACCAAAGGTCCCTGTGTTGAGTAGCAGGAACATGTGTTGGTGGTTTTAAAATGCGAATTTAAAAGTTTTAATACTTTCCTTACAGTTTACTCTCCCTTCCCAAACTCACTCTGGCTACTCCTTTATTTCATTGCATTTCGTGTTCAATGCATTTTACTGTATTGGGAGAAATTTTGCATTCCTTTTCAGAAAATTTCACGTAAGATTTAAGGATAGCTACCTTCAAAACTAAGCAAATTGTTTAAAACAAGGGCAATGATTAACTTTAAGAAAAACACTGTTGTCTGAGACTGTTTCTAAGCAGTTAACTCCTCCCTACTCACAATCATGATGTCAGCAATGCACATTAGACTGTTTTGGGCCTTCAGTGCTCTGAATTTTCCTATTATGCTGAAGGGATTTCCATGAAGGGACCTAGAAATTGACAGAACCATTGGTCACTCCTTGAGGGGCTGTCTCTATCTCTACCTTCTACAGGAAATGGTTATAAAAATCAAGAAATTCTTATAAAATGATTTTATAAAATGAATAATTTGCTTTCTAAATCCCTTCCTCTCAGACACACAACTTGCTTTTGTTTTTTGGAGGGTGAATGGCAAAGTGTGGTCTCCTGGGGGTTGAATGCCATGTAAACCAAAAGGAGTTCAAAACAGACTTTTCTCTCCAGCTGGCTGAGGTTAGCACATCCATGACATCTGCATGCTGCAACCAAAGCAGCCAGGATTTCTTTCAGATCGCAGCCAGGCTTGATCAAGCATTTATTGAGTGCCTAGTACGTGCTCATAACTCTACTAAACACTAGGTAGGACTGCAGGACTCACAGTATTAAGACACAGGGCTTCCCGTGAACACCCATCTGGGACTATTCACAATTCAACAGTCCAATCCTCAGTTTTCTCCAATGACTCCCCCGGGGTCTTCACATACAAACTACACCTTCTCTAAAGCTCTATTGCACATTGATATCAACTCAGCACACTGCCTGGTACAGAGTTATTACTTAATAAGTATGAATTACTGCTTTTTACCTGACATGTGGCCATAAATATGTTGTTTATATAAATTCATATATCAAGAGAGGGCATTCCTGACCACCAATCTAACATGGTAGCCTTCTCCCACCCCTCACTTTCTACTCCCCTGCCTTACACTTATTTTTCTTCATCTTTTTACTGAATGACTTTATACTATACACCATTGCCTTTCTCTTCCCACTGGAGTCGCATCACAACAATGGAGCACCAAGAGTGAAGGGATGGGAATGGCTCTCCCCAGGAGCAGGTGATAAGGAAATGCATTGCCTGCTGAGAACTTAAAAACAATACTTAAATCCACAGAAAGTCAATCTGCTATTTATCATTATTACCACACACCACCAACTCAAAGAAAAATGCCTGGGTGCCCTGCAGGGCAGACCGTTTTCCACCACATTGCCCTTGGTAAACTATTAGCAGGAACTTCATCTGTTTTGTTCACTGTTGTACCCCATCACCCAATTACAGCATAAAAATAGTTGTTACTGAAAGTATTTTCTCCAGTTTTTCATGTGTATGATTCATGTCCTCCCACGCAGACATTCACTTAAGAGCATGTCTTAATACTGTGTGTGTGTGTGTGTGTGTGTGTGTGTGTATCTCCTGCAGAGTGCCCACTGGTGAGCACGTAGTAGGCACTTGATAAATACTTGACCAAGCTTGCATAGGGTTTGTACCCACTACCCGGAAGTTGGGATGGGAAAGGGCCTTGGCAGAAATGTCATCAGTGAATAAAGTAGCCCAAGAAAATCATTTCATGACAGGGCAATGGAAGCAAGAAAAGCAAGTTGCCACCCCTCCCCTTCGGCTCTATCTTGGCAAACTGCGAGAACCCTGACCCTCCCTCTTACCACTCTCCCCTGCTGCTTTAGAAACAGACAACCTTTATGGAGGACCTACTCTGGTCCAGGCACTGAGCTAACCCTTGCAGGTGTTGCTTCATCTAATCTCTGCTACCAACCATGTGAAAAGGTACTATTACTGCCCCTACACCACAGGCAATGAAACCGAGGCTTGATGAGGTTAAGTAACATACCCGAGAGTATTCACCTGGCATCTAGTCAAACTGGAGTAAAGTGATCTATCACCAGCGTTTATGCTCTAAAGAACACAATGTTTTCAATACAGATATTTAAATATCCTAATCAAACTAATTACTATAAGTGATTTCATTTTCTACAAAATCTTTAGAATCTAGAAGTCACTGGTAATGTTTTTGCCCAGGATTCTGTTTACCTTTTCTCCTGCTGCATCCGTTTGAACCCAGAAATCAAACCGGTCAATGAACTCAGCCTTTAACAAGCTCATCTCATAGAATATGTGGATTACCTCACTCCCTTCCGCAACATCACGGTAAACAGTTTATCAGCCCCACTCTACTGGTGGCAGAAGTAAAACATGCAGCTGGTCATTGATGCCTAACTCATTTTTCCTTCCAATCTCAATAAGATATGTCCTAAGTGAAACCCAGAATATTAGATGCTTAAGCTCAACCACTAGAATGAAATGAAATGAAACCCGGAGTTGATTCCTCACGGACCTAATATGTCTCTAGGTTCCCCTCCTATGAAGTCACCCATTCGAACTTGTGATGAGCTGTCACCTCAATGTCTTCAGCTAGCTCCCTCTTACCCCATCTGCAGCACCTCAAGGCCAGCCTAAAGCTCGGTATACTGTCTACTCGCACTGAACACACTCAAACCAAACTGTATGACTTGGTCTGGGTCTTGGGAAGTGGTTGGGAAGGAGGCATATGCACGTGACCTAAAGTAGGGCTTCTCAAACTGTAATACGCCTGTGAATCCCATGGGGATCCTGTTAAAAATGCAGATTCTGATTCAGCATTTTGGGGGTGGGGCCTGAGGTGCTACAGTCGTAGCTCCCAGGCAATGCTGCTGCTGCTGCTACAACCTGGCCTGCAGTTTGAGCAAAGGACAGAAACAGGTGAAACTCTGGGCATTTTTGAATGAAACAAACCTGTTTTGAAGATTCACTGGTGACTTTTCCAGAGCCTTCCTTCTTCTACACACACACACGGACACACACAGACACACACACACACACACAGACACACACACACACACACACACTTCTTGTCCTTTTTCACTGCAACCTCCAGGAATTTATGCTTTCCCCTAAATCTCTAGCCTCCTGCCCTCCAGGCGGCACTCCATGCCTGGACATTTCCCGGTGTGTCCAGCCCCCACAGCTCACCTAGCTCACCTCTGTGCCTAGTAGGTAACAGGCTGGCTAACCTAGGGGATCAGAGAGGACTTCTGCCCGCTCCTACTCCCCCTGGGCAGACAGCTGCCCTGGACTCCACCACACACGGAAATACAGGGTTAAGAGCAACTGTCAGAAATCTTCCCGTGCTGACAGAACTGCCCCCGGTTCAACATACCAATTAGATTCACACGGAAGGATGAGAATGTCCTGAGCAGCACATCCCAATGCTCATACGTGGGTACATGCTCCCAAAAGGGGCCCATGGCCACATAAGTTTGAGAACACTGCCTAACGTTTCCCTTTCCCAGTTGCATATTAGCACATCAAAGGCCCTGAGAAGTCCTGTGGTAAAGAAATACATTTAATTTTGTTTAAGCCAGTGAGTCACATACTTATTTATTACTGATCATGGAACTTTTTTTCCCACAGCATCTCGGGGGACCAGTTTTCCATAGAGCATTTAGGGACATCTGTTTCACAGAGCCAATAATTCCATTTTTTAATATCTTTGAGATTTGAAAATCTGCCTATGAGATTCAAATTTGCTCCTAGAAATTTTACAGCCTAATGTTCTCTTAAATCACTTAAAGGGTTGTCATTGATACTTTTAAAAGGCACAATTCATGGGCAATATAGTAGAGAGGAAGTAACTCAGGCTTTGTAGTAAATTCATGTTTGAATCCCAACTCTGCTATTTATTAGCTGGGAGCCCCGGCAAGAAAACCTGCATCCCAGCGCTGTTGTGAGGAATGCAACTAACCTGCAACTAACCTGCAGAGCCTGGTATTTAGAAATACTCAACACTTGGGGTATTTGAATACATTGTACAGATGCAATGATCACTGGACGAGCCCAACAAATCCATGGTCACGGACTGGGACTGTTTCCACTTGTTCTCTCTTGGATTTCTATTGCAGCTCCACTTAACTGCGTGCACCTGAGCCATTTTTATAAGGCAACAGCAGCTTATCTGATCATAGGACTTTTCTTTAACAGGCCTGAACTCTGACAATCTTTGCAAACTATGGCTCAGGATCCATTCTGAGTCACACCTTTTGGCAGATAAATGTAGACCCACTTAATGTATTTCCCTGAGAGTCACGGAGTCTAAAACATCCCCTAAAACATCAATTAATCCAAAAGACAAATGTAGAAGAAAGGGCAGGTGTTCCAGAGCCAGGCACATTTTAATCCCAGCTTTGCCACTTATTGACATGAAGAGTTACTCAACCTCTCTGCACTTCAGCCTCTTCATGTGTAAAATATGGATAATACTGTGCCTATTTGGAAGAGTTGATAAGAGAATGAAATGTGTAAAATCAAATATGCAATTAAATGAGTAAATATGTAAAGTGCAAAGAACAATGCCTAATACTTGGTAAATACTCAACAGTATTAACTCCTTCCTCTACCTCACTTACAAATGCCAGACACCCACTCCCAAGGGTAGAGAGTGATCTGATTGGGCAAACCATGTCGGAATCTCAGTAGCGATCGCCTATAGGGAGATATCTCTGGTCTTGCTGGAAGGACCATTATTATCATGGAGACTAAGATCGTATGATAGATTTCTGAACTCCCAGGTAGAAGGACAGCTCTTCGAATAAGACTTAATGGTTGTTCACTTTTCCCTGCAAACAGCTAAAGTACTTTATGCCAGTTATAAAAGTGATCCAGATGATTAAACAGAACCCTGATGGAATCAGGTCTACCTTCTTTTGAGGAAAAGTCTTGTAGGGGACGGAAACTGACAACTTCTGGCAGGTTTTTTGTAGGCAGAGATGGTAAGGATATACCCATTGCCCACACTTCTCACAGGAATTCATGGCAGCTGCGTGGATGGATTGAGAGGAATATGAAGGCAGCACAAGGGTGATCAGTGCCTGGGTTCAGCCCATGCAGTGCCTGGAGCAGAAGAGCCAGCTCAGAGTGTGGGCTCAGACATGTGGCAACCCACCAGGTGTGTGTGTGTGTGTGTGTGTGTGTGTGTGTGTGTGTGTGTGTGTGTGTGTGTGTGTGTGTGTGTGTGTGTGTGTGTGTGTGTGTGTGTGTGTGTGTGTGTGTGTGTGTGTGTGCGCGTGTGTGTGTGTGTTTAACTAGCTTGCAAAATGCTGAGCCTCCCTTCTTCCCCACAGTCATTTTGGCAAGGATGTTTTTGTTGGCAAAGAGCAGCAAGAGCCAGGTACCAAAGTACCTGCAAATAGGTTTCCCCGTTACTATTGAGATTCACATCTTGTTCCACTCTCTGTCTTTCATGAGGGAGAGAAGGAAGGGCATTTACAGAAATGGCAAGGTAGGCTCAATGACAGAATGGAGGTGACAGAAGAGGGTCAGTGAACTTAAAGACAAATCAATAGAAATTATCCAGTATAAACAACAGAGAGGAAAAAAAAAGATTGGAAAAATTAACAGCCTCTGGGACCTGTCTACCATATCAAAGATCTATCATTTGTATCACTGGAGTCCTAGACAGAGGAAAGAAAGACGTTGGTACAGAAACATAAATGTGAAGAAATAATGGCTAAAAACTTCCTAGAGGTAGTAAAAAACCAAAAATTTACAGATTAAAAAACTGAGCAAATCCCAAACAGTATAATCTCAAAGAAAATCATGCCCATATCCAGCCATGTTATAATAAAATTGCTTAAAACCAAAGATAAAACAATATCTTGTAAGTGAAGAAAAATGATATATTACATACAAGGGAACAATGATTCAAATAACTGCCTATTTCTCATCAGAAACCATAGAGGTTGGAAGACAGAAGACAGTGCTGAGAAAAAAAGAACTTAACTGAGGACTCTGAATCCACAATCATTCCTGAGGACTCTGGCATTCTTTTCACAGTAATAGATAAAAGAAGTAGAAAAAAATCAGCAAGGCTATAGAAGACCGGAAAAACAATGTCAACCAACTTGACCTAATTAGCATTTATAGAACACTTGACCCAACAACAGCAGAACACACATTCTTCTCAAGTGCACATGGAACATTCACCAAGATAGACCATTTCCTGGGTCATAAAACAAACCTTAACAAATTTAAAAGAATTAGAATTATATAGAGTATGTTCTCTGTCCATAATGGAATTAAACTACAAGTCAGTGACAGAAAAATACATGGAAAGTTCCCGAATATTTGGAAATTAACCCAATTCCAGCCACCCAGAGTTAAAGAGGACATCTCAAGGAAAATTAGGAAATATTTTGAGCTGAAAGAAAATCAAAATATAGCATATCAAAAATTGAGGAAGGCAGCTAAAGCCATATGGAGAGGGAAATGTATAGCATTGAGTGATTAAATTAGAAAGCAAAGGATGACTTTAAATCAAGAACTAAGCTTCCACCTTAAGAAACGAAACAAAGAGGAGCGAACTAAACCCAAAGCAATCAGAAGGAAATAATGAGTAGAAATCAGTGAAATTGAAAACAAACACAATAGAGATCAATGAAACCAATAGACACTTATTTGAAAAGGTCAACAAAACTTATACGTTTCTAAAGAGACTAATTAAAAGAGAGAGAGAGAGAGGAAAGTGATTACCAATATAAGAAACAGAAGAGGGGCTTCCCTGGTGGCGCAGTGGTTGAGAATCTGCCTGCCAATGCAGGGGACACAGGGTTCGAGCCCTGGTCTGGGAAGATCCCACATGCCGCAGAGCAGCTGGGCCCGTGAGCCACAACTACTGAGCCTGCGCGTCTGGAGCTTGTGCTCCGCAACAAGAGAGGCCGCGACAGTGAGAGGCCCGCGCACCGCGATGAAGAGTGGCCCCCGCTCGCTGCAACTAGAGAAAGCCCTCACACAGAAACGAAGACCCAACATAGACAAAAATAAAAAAAAATAAAAAAAAAAAGAAACAGAAGAGAATATCAGTAGACTCCTTAGAGCCTGTAAAAGCCTATAAAAGCATAATAAATACTATGAACAACTCTTTGCCTATAAGTTTGACAATGAAATGGATCAATTCCCTGGGGAAAAAAGAAAACAAGCTACCAAAACTTATTTAAGCAGAAAGAGATAACATAAATAGTCCTGAATTTATTGGATAAACTTAATTCATAGTAAGGTCTTCCAACAAAGAAAGCTACAGGCACAGAAGATTTCATGGTGAATTCTATCAAACATTTAAGGAAAAAATAAATCCAATTCCACACAATTCACCCAGAGAATTTAAAAGGATATAAAAACACTTTCCAACTAATTTTAGAAGTCTATCAATATCCTGATATCAAAACCATAAAAATACATTATAAGAAAACTGGAGACCAATAGATGCAAAATCCTCAAAGTAATTTTAGCAAATTGAATCCGGCTATACATAAAAAGATAATACTTTAAAACTAACTGAGGTTTATCCCAGGAATACAAGGTTGGTTCAATATTCAAAAATTAGCAAAGTAATCCACCATAATAACAGACAGGGGAAACAAACATATGATCATATTAATAAATACAGAAATAACATTTGACAAAATTCAAGAGCTATTCATGTTAAAATAATTCTCAGCAAACTAAGAGTAGAAGAGAATCTCCTTGACCTAATAAAGGGCATTACAAAAAAATCTTATAGCTGAATCATACATAATAACAAAAAATTGAGTGACTGCCCTCTAAGATCAGGGACAAGACAAGGATGTCTGATCTCTCTATTTCCCTATTCAGCAACATAGCCAAAGTTCTACCCAGTTCAATAAGGCAAGAAAAAATATTCAAAGGCATACAGTTTTGAAAGAAAGACATACAACTGTTCCAATGTGCAGAAGACATGATTGTCAAGATATAAAAAGCCAAGAAATCTACAAAAAGCTCTTAAACTAGTAAATGGCTTCATTAAGATTTCAGGGCCCGGGAATTCCCTGGCAGCCCAGTGGTTAGGACTCGGCCCTTTCACTGCCGGGGCCCAGGTTTGATCCCTGGTCAGGGAACTAAAATCCCTCAAGCCATGTGGCCAGACCAAATTAAAAAAATTTTTTTTTAATTTAAAAAATTAAAAAAAAAAGATTATAGGACCTAAGCCCAAAATATAAAAACCAGTAATAGTTCTGTATACTGGCAATGAATGATTGGGAATTAAATTTGAAAAAAATTTAAAAACCACTATTACTTACAATAACTCAAAGAAAAACATGAAACATTTAGGTGTAGATCTAAACAAAATATATACAAGATTTGTATGCTAAAATTGTAAAATGCTGATGAAAAAAAGCAAAGAAGGCCTAAATAAATGGAGAGGTATACTACGTTCAGGATTGGAAGACTCAATTTTGTAAAGATGTCGATTTTCCCCAAATGGATCTCTAAACTTAATACAATCCTAATCTATACCTCAGCAGCACTGTATAGATATAAACAAGCTGATTTTAATATTTATGTGAGAAGTCAAAGGAATTAGAATAACCAAAACAATTTTACAAAAGAAGACAAATTTGGAGAACTTACACTATATGGTTTTAAGACTTATGATAAAAGTACAGTAGTCAAGATAACGTGGTACTGACAAAATAACAGATATATAGATCAGTGGAACAGAATAAAGAGTTTAGATATAGATCCACACAAATATGGTCGTCTGATTTTTCACAACAGTGTAAAGACAGTTCAATAGAGAAAGGTTATCCAGCAAGGGATTCTGAAAGTAACTGGACATCTATACACAAAGAAATTAATCTCAACTTATATCTCAAAACTTATACGGAAATTAATTCAAAATGGATCATAGACCTAAATGTAAAACTATACTTTTAGAAGGAAACAGGAGAAAATCCTTGGGAACTTAAATTAGGCAATATCTATATTTCTTAGATATAAACAACAAACCACATAAGAAAAATTTGATCTATTGGATATCATCAAAATTTAAAACTTCTGCTCTGGGAAAGACATTGTTAAGAGAATGAAAACATAAGTTATAGACTTGGAGAAAGTATTCATAAATCACATACCCAATAAAGTTCTTATATCCAGAATACTTAAAGAATTTTCTAAACTCAAAAATAAGAAAACTTTAATTTTTTAAAATGGGCAAAAAATTTGAAAAAAGACTTCACCAAAGAAAACGTACGAATGGCAAACAACCACATGAAATAAGACTCAACATCATTCGTTGATAGGAAAATGCAAATTAAAACAAAATGAGATACCACTATACGCCTATTAGAATATAGAGCTAGTGGTAATGTAAAATGGTATAGAAAATTTGGCAATTTTTATAAAGTTAAGCTTCCACTTACAACACAACCCAGCAGACTATCCAAGGTATTACCCTAGAGAAATTAAAACTCTTGATCACACAAACACCTGTGCATGAATATTTATAGAAATTATTCATAATTGCCAAAAACTGGAAATAATCAAAACGTCCTTGACTGAGTGACTGGATAAACAAACTCTGTTACAAAAATCCAACAGAGTTTTTCTCAGCCATAAAAAAGAATGAGCAAAGACATTATGCTTAGTGAGAGAAACTGGACTTATATATACCATATGGCTTCATTTATATGACATTCCGGAAAAAGCAAAACTATAAGGACAGAGAAAAGATCAGTGGTCACCAGAGGTTAGGGGTGTGTGTTGGGTTGACCACAAAGTGGAAATGTAGGGGGAACGTTTCAGGTGAGGGAACTGTTGTGTGTGGTAATCATGGCAGTAGTTGTACAACTCTATGAATTTGTCAAAACTCACAAAACCATACACAAGACAAAAATGGAATTTTATTGCATGTAAGTTTTTTTAAAAGAAAGCTGGCATGGCTATATTAATATTAGAAAATAAGAGCAGAAATCAATGACATGGAAAACAGAAAAACAATCAAGAATATAAATTTAACCAAAAGCCAGTTCTTTAAAACGTTAGGAAAACTGATAAACCTCTTGCTAGATTGATCAAGAAAAAAAAAGACATGAATTACTGACATCAAGAACAACACTTGTTGTTCACTATAGATTCTACAGACATTAAAAGTATAAAAAGGAAATATGATGAACAACTTTATGCCAGTAAATTCAGAAATATACAAATTCACTGAAAGATATAAACTGCCTAAGTTGATAACTACTAATTGATAACCTGAATAGCCCCATATCTATTAATGATATTGAATTGGAAGGTGAGGGCTTTCAGATTAAAACTAAATAAAACAAAAACAAAAACATACAAACAAAAAACTCCAGGCCTAGCTGGCTTCACTGGTGAAATCTGCCGAAGATTTGTAAAAGAAATAAGACCAACTCTACTCAAGCTCTTCTGGAAAACAGAAAAGAAGGAAACACTTCCCAGTTCATTTAATTATTTCACAATTTTAAAAACACCAAATGGACGGACTTCCCTGGTGGTGCAGTGGTTAAGAATCCGCCTGCCAATGCAGGGAACATGGGTTCAATCCCTGGTCTGGGAAGATCCCACATGCCACGGAGCAACTAAGCCCATGAGCCACAACTACTGAGCCTGCGCTCTAGAGCCCATGAACCACAACTACTGAAGCCCGTGTGCCTAGAGCCCGTGCTCCACAGCAAGAGAAGCCACCACACCGCAACGAAGCGTAGCCCCCACTCGCTACAACTAGAGAAAGCCCGTGTGCAGCAGCGAAGACCCAACGCAGCCAAACATAAATAATAATAAATGTATATTAAGAAAAAAGTCAAACATTAAAAAAAAAAAAAGACCAAATGGAGAGCAGTGCCCTCATTACTTACAAGGCCGCCAAATCAAAATCATTGCCCAAGAATTCCTCCAGCAGACTTGTATCCAGCGTCGGGTTCCCCAGAGTGCCACTGGCCCCTTGAGCTGCAAAGGCAAATTGAAAATCTTGAGATTCATGAATTTTTCAGAATGGCTAATCGCTAAAATTTCAAAGCAACTAAATGGCATAATGCATTTATTGACAGTGTGGCCTTTCTTCCATTCAAATATTTCCTTCAGAAATCTTTTTAGATGTTACCCTCCTCGAGCAGCCTTCCCTGACTGTCCAAGGCAGGTTTAGGTGCTTTTTTATGTGCATTAATTAACACCATGTACTTTGCCTTACACACGATTATAATTGCTTGCTTTTGTGTTTATTCCTCTATCTAATGTCTTTAAGGGCGACGACTGTGTCTTTCTTATTGTATCTATGTTATGAAAAAGGCAGCAATTAACATTTATTGGCTAGCTGGCTGGCTGGCTGGATGAATGGATAGACTGATGATTGGCATGTTGGTCTGATAGATTACTTCCAGTTAAGTTCAACAAGAAGTTCAATATCTTGCTTCACATTTTTGTTAGACTTCCCAAAATGCAACACAATAGTTCTGTCCTTTTTCTTGATTTACAAAATGAAAATAAGCTTATTGGTTTCTTTCTGACCATAACAAAGACACTAGAATTTTTAAAGAATATAAAATATAGGGACTTCCCTGGTGGTCCAGTGGCTAAGACTCTGCGCTCCCAATGCAGGGGGCCCAGGTTCGATCCCTGGTCAGGGAACTAGATCCCACATGCCGCAACTAAGAGTTCACATGCTGCAACTAAAGATCCTGCATGCTGCAACTAAGACCTGGCGCAGCCAAATAAATAAATAAATATATACATAACAAAAAAGAATGTAAAATATAAAAATATGTTATAAAGAAGACAAACAATCTTTCTTTGCAGATAACATGACTCTATACCTAGAAAATTCAAGAGAAACAACTGACGATTAGAAATGATCAGAAAAGTCAATAAAATAAATGGTTAAAGTTAAATATAAAAACTAATTACTTTCGTATGTACAAAAAAATAACCAGTCAAAAATTCAGATAAATATAATGAAAAAAAAAGAAGATTCCATTCAAAATAACAAAAAGCCTAAAATATCTAAACATATATTTAGGGACAACATATTTTTTTAAAAAGCTAATAAACTCTATGAAGGGTCATAAGAAGAGATTTCAATAAATGGAAAGAACTTCATTGTTCTTAGACTGAAAGATTCAATATTGCAAAGCTTTTACTAGACATTATTTATGATGTCTGCCAAATACACAGTCATTTTCTGAGAACTTTCGCCTTATAAAAACAGTCTCCTGCAACCTTTACAGGCACCTGAATCAGAAAGAAAAAATCCATTGGTTGGCCAGTGACCACTTCAGTTATTTCTCCCAAAATTCAAACTAATAGACTTTAAAGCTGGTGGTTGAGATTAAGTCACCTAATAGCTAAGGCAGAGGACAGGAGTGATAGTCTAAATATTTCTGCCAGGTCCTTTACCCAGGTCCTTCATGATTTTTTACCCTTAATAAGGCTGGTTGTTCCCCTTCTACTCTAATTACATGACAAAGTCCTGTATACATCCAATAAACCCTTTTGAATTGGTTTGTATGTTATCTGAAATCAAATAATCCTCAAGGAAAATGTTCTAAAGTTCATCTGGAAAAATAAATACATAAAAATGACCAGAAAAATTAGGGAGGAAGGGGGTAAATAAGTACTGAGAAACACACAAGTGAACACATCAAAGGAACACAAACAAGTCCAGGATATATCAAGAAATATTACATATATATGGAACATATATTTTATACTTATATAAATATTATATATATATATATACACACGCACGATAGATGCATGATAAGCATATCCTTTGACACTAGTGAGGAAAGATTCATTATTCAATAAATGTTGTGGGGAATATTGATTATATATTTGGGAGAAAAAAACCTGGATCATTTTCCTGCTTCCGCACCAAATCTGCAGATAGATCAAAGATTTCAACATAAATAAATGAAACCATAGAAAGAAAACATCAGTGACTATTCTTATGATCTTGACATAAAGAAGGTTTTTCCAAGCATGGCATGAAAGCCAAAAACTATTTTTAAAAAAAGATTGATAAAATTTTACTTTATCCTTTTTTTGAGGGGAGAAGAATGTTTCACATTTTACTTTGAAATAATTTCTATCCTAAAGAGAAGCTACAGGGTTTCCCTGGTGGCGCAGTGTTGAGAGTCCGCCTGCCAATGCAGGGCACACGGGTTTGTGCCCTGGTCTGGGAAGATCCCACATGCCGCGGAGCGACTGGGCCCGTGAGCCTGCGCGTCTGGAGCCTGTGCTCCGCAACGGGAGAGGCCACAACAGTGAGAGGCTCGCGTACCGCAAAAAAAAAAAAAAAAAAAAAAAAAAAGAGAAGCTACAAGAATACAAAGGAAGTCACATATACCCTTCACTCATATTCATCATTATTAACATTGTGCTACATTTGCATTATTCTCTCTGTCTCTGTCTTGTCTCTTTCTCTCTCTCTCTCACACACACACACACACACACACACAAAACACAATGATACACACCCTCCTATACATACCATTCTGAACCATTTGAGAACAAGTGCCTTTACCCGTGAATACTTCAGTATATATTCCTAGGTACAAAAACATTATCTTCACAACCACAGTTAAATTATCAAAATCCGAAAACTTAACATTGACACAGTTTTATTGTACAATCTACATTCCATATTCAAATTTTGCCAACTGTCTCAATAACGTTATTTATAGCATTTTTTTCTGGTCCAGAATTTAATCCAGTATAACACAGTACATGTAGCTGTCATGCCTCTTTAGATTTTTTTTGAAGTGTGTAGGCTAACTGTTTTACAGAATGTCTCTCAATTCTTGTTTGCCTCATATCTTCTCAAGGTTAAATTCAAGTTTTGTATGTTTGGCAAGAATATTACACAAATGATATTATGTCTCTCTTAGTGCCTTATATCAGGAGGATCACAGTGTCTCATTATTGATGTTAATTTTCATCCCTTGGTTAAGGTACTATCTGCCAACTTTCTCCACTATAAAGTTACTACTATTCTTTTTGTAATTTGTGGCAAGATACTTTGAGATTGTGCAAATATTTTGTTCCGCACTAAATTTTTATCTAATAGTTTTAGTATCCATTGGTGATCATAAGCATTTTAATCCGTGAAAAAAGTTAAAGACCAAGTGAGGAATATTTTCAATATACATGAAAAAGAGTAAATATCCATAATATCCAAAATGTTCTTTCAAATCAATAAGGGAACAGCTACACCCCAAAAGAAAATAGTAAAGGGCTTTAAAAGGCAGTTCATAAAATAAAAAATCAAATTGGTTAATAAATGCACAAAACATGTTAAACATTAGTAAGAAACAGAATTTAAAATATGAGAAAATTTTCTTTTTGCCTACCAAATTGGCATATATTCAAGGAATTAATAAAATCCACTGTTAATGCTGATGGAAATAAGATAACCCTCTTATGCACTGCTGATAGGAGTATATATTAAATAATCTGTCTGAAAAGTGTTCAGCATACGTTTCCAAAAAGAAAGAATGTGCATGTATACTTTGATCCAGAAATTCCACTTAATACACTTACGATAATACACTTAATAACAGAAAATTGAGAATAAATGACCCTTTTTTTTTAACATCTTTATTGGAGTATAACTGCTTTACAATGGTGTGTTAGTTTCTGCTGTATAACAAAGTGAATCAGCTATATGTATACATATATCCCCATATGCCCTTCCTCTTGCATCTCCCTCCCACCCTCCCTATCCCACCCTTCTAGCGGGACACAAAGCACCGAAATGACCTCCCTGTGCTATGCAGCTGCTTCCCACTAGCTATCTATTTTACATTTGGTAGTGTATATATGTCAATGCCACTCTCCCACTTCGTCCCAGCTTACCCTTCCCCCTCCCTGTGTCCTCAGGTCCATCCTCTACATCTGCATCTTTGAGAATAAATGACCATTAATTGACATTCATTCAATGAAATATCAATACTCTGCAGCCATTTAATAAATTCTACAGCGTTTCAAGAGAAGGTGGCTTGCAAAATCTTATACCCACCCAATTTGTTTTCAAAAGTAAAGGCAACAGACAATTCCAAAATTTAAAAGTTCAGGGTATAAAGCCCCCATGACTTCCTCTTGAAAATAATTCCTTGACAGTGAAATTCAGCCAAGCAAAACATGAATCAAAATAAAGAACTCAGAAATTTAGAAATCAAAGAGGAAAAACTATGATGAACAGTGAATTCATATAAATATAAGGAATATATCTATATAAATATAGGGATATATATATCATATAAATATAGGGAATATATATAATAGATCATAAATATATAAATATATTATATCATATATATAATATATTATGATATATGATATAATATATTATATCATAGATCATATATGATATATGATATCATAGATCATAAATATAATATATCATAAATATATAAATATATCATTTATATATATTATATATAAATATATATCATATAAATATAGGGAATATCTGAGGGAATTATGGTTGCAGATCAAAATGTAAAAGTAATAAACCCTTAAAAAGGAAAAAATATCAGCAACAAAGATTAGAAGGTAGGGCGAGGGAAAATGGGAAGAGATGTGGTATTAATCACCTTATTATTCGTATCTCAGAGTTCATCTTCATTACCCTAAACCTGAACCATTTAATAAAAAAATAACGATTCCAACTTCGTAGTAACTTTTAAATCCCCTTTCTTAATCTTGGAAGACTCCTTTAGAACTGATATCTCTAACAGTAAAGAAATAATTATTTAAATTCTGTAATTCCTTCAGTTTCCCTTCTTTTTATCCCATTAAATTCAACTAAAATTAATATTTTATATTATATTTAATATTTTCTTTAAATAGTGCATGTGAGCTAAGATCCATTTCTTACTAAGTTATTTCTACTATCTAATTATCCATCCTTCTATCTGCAGCTATTCATAGAAAGATGATGAAATAATATTCCACCATAGTTGACACTAGTTAGATGGTAGAATGTAGAATGAGTTATCTTTTTTTTTAAAATCCCTATTATACACTTTGGAAAATTATTTTGCACAATTTTGAATAAAATGATTTTCTAAAAAAGTAGGCAATCAAATTGCTAAAATAAACGAAAAAATATAGAAAAAGTCTAAATTGACAAACCCTGGAGTAAATAGAGAAAATTTCCACTCATGACCATCCCCCCACCCTTGCATAAAAGATAAAAGTCCCAATGGCATCATGGGTCATGCTTCTAAAACTTTAACAAGATGATAATTCCTCTGCCATTTTCACAATTCTGGAACATAGAAAAAAAGAGAAGTACCCAAAATTTTTTACGAAGCCAGCATAAAACTGATGCCAAAAGCTGACAGAGATGAGATGCATAAAGAAAACTACAGACTAATATTTGTGAATAATATACCAAAATCCTAAATAAGATGCCATCAAATAGAATTTAACATTTCCATTAAGAGAAAAATTCATCAAGAAACAAAAAGATAATTCAATATTGGAATTCATATATCAAAGGTAAAACAGTATTTGACCTTCTCAACTGATGCCAAGAAGGCATTAAACATTCAATATTGATTCCAATGAATACATGCTTCAGATTATATATATTTATACACATACATATACACGTATCTATATCTCTCGTATACATATATGTGATAGAAAACCTACATTAAATAACAGCATCACGTTCAATGGTTAGAAAATTAGAACTATTTTCGTTAATATTAGAAATATGTATTTTCATTACCTCGCTATTACACAATGTGTCAACACCCCTAAATTAATCTATACATTTAAAACATCCACAATAAAAAATATCTTAAAATAACAAAATGATTCTAAAGTGTAATAATGTAAAAATGCCCAGGAAAATAAAATAGAATAGGATCTGAAACAACTGGTATTCTTTTTGCTTTTGCCAACAGTGGTAAGCCAAAAGTTTTTTCTTTCATTGTAATGAAATCTGAAATAGATTATCGATAATTTAATGAGAACTTTGTTAAACTTTGTGGACTTTTTTTCCAGGTATAATTTAAATATGCAATACTTCAGCTGTCTATCCTGCACACCCATAACCCTCATGTAATCCAGAGCCTTGAATTCTTCCCATGGGTAAGGTACCTTTGCACTAGATCCCTGCACTGGTTATAGGAGGTATAGGAGGGCCATTTCATCTTTATCTTTGGGCTTGCTAATTCATCCAAGGGCATTAAAACAAAATTTTAAAAATCTTGAGCACCTCCCAAATGGTAAAAATTGATGGGTGCCAGAGACAGGTGGAAGGGAGGGAGAAAAAAAGAGAAGGGAAAGGGAAGAGAAGAGAGATTGCCAACTCCATTCAGTGACAAGAACTCAGAGGGAAATGGATGGAAGATATTTTTAAAAGTTGAGATGGTCAGAGATGACCTCATAGTGGAGTTTTGTCTTGAGCTAGACTTTGAAGGAAGAAAGAGCAAGACAAGGCTCATTCATTCTTTATTAAGCACCTACTATGTGCCAAGCACTGTACAAGGTTCTGAGGACACAGCCATGAAAAAAATGAACACGATCCCCTCAGGAGGCTTGGAGTCTAATGGAGGGAAAGGTAGCAACAGTGGGGAAGGACTTACATGACATATGAGAAACAATAAATAAACAGGATCTTTTCGGGTGGTGATGAAAACAGAACAGAGTGGCATGATAGATGGTGGGGGAAGGAGCTCCTTTCAGCGTGTAGGGCTTTCTCAGGAAGGAGCCAGCCATGCAAAGATCAAGGGCAGAGCATGCCAGGTAGAGGGAACAGCACCGCGAGAGCCCAGGGCTGGACTGTGCTTGCGTGTTTGAGAAACAAATCATTCCAGTGTGGCCAGAGCACAGGAGCACGGGGCGGGGTAGGGCGGGGAGAGGAGGTGGCCAGAGAAACGAGAAGCCTTTGGAAAGTGAAATAATATGCTTTAATATGCTTTTATAAAAGGTCACTCTGGTTGCTTTGAGGGAAAGGACTATAAGGGAACAAGAACAGAAGAAGGGAGGTCAACTTGCACGCTATCGCGGTTGTTCAGGGACTTTCAGAGGGAGTCTGGAGTTCTTACTCTGGACCAAGCAAAAGAAGAAGCACTTTGCCCGACCTCGTCAATCCTCATGACAGCCCTAGGGGGTGGACATTAATATTATTCCCAGTGTACAGAGAAGGCAAAGTGATTACACAGGTTAACTAGCTTGCCCACGGTCACACAGCTAGTAAGTGACCTGCAGGGAAGCCAACGAGACCTACCCTGATTCTTGAGGGTGTTCTCACCCCCCGCCCCATTACTCCCCCACCTCGCCCCATGTTCCTCTTCCTTTCCCAACAATGCCAGCCAACTGCAGACAAGCAACTTGACATTACTACTTCACTGGGCTTTGGTCAAGCCAATTGCTAAGAGAAGCAGATGGAGGAAAAGATCTGTTTAGTTTCCCACTGAAGCCCCTGCTGGTGTCCCATCTGCTTTATACAGCACCACCCCCCGCCCAAAAAACACATACACACAATTCCCCACATAGAAGTAGGAAGTGGCCCATAGATTCTCAGACCTGACCTTTGTGCCACTTGCTTTACATCACTCACCCTCTCCAACCTCCATCCCCAGGTAGAAATAAGAGATGGTCCACAGCATACAGGACCTGCCCGTGTGGCTTGTGCAAACCTCTTAATGAACAAGGATATATGAGCCCTGGAGTAGCTGACTTTCTCTAGGACTCCAAAGTCACAGGTGTGCTTTCCAGACCCTAAGGAAATTCCTCAACAAGATAAATCCACAGTGTCAGATAAAACGGTGTTCAGGAGGCTCTGCACACACAGGGCAACTCTCAAAAGCCTCTTAAAATAAACTGCATGCTTTTAAAAATAATCACTTTGCTCTAAATGTCTTAAACGCTGGTTTATAACACCCAAACCTGCAAAGAGTGTGTCCTCGGGCATCCCGCCCCGTCATGGAGGCTCAGTTTCAGACCTCGATTCCAACCTTTTCTACGTTTCTCTCTGTGGCCGGGAAGGGCTGTCACAGTTTTGCTCACAAAAGTAGAAGCTACCCAGGCCTCCGGGGAGTGCCGGAGAACTGCTCTAGGAAACAAGGGCCCCGCTTCTTCACCCCAGTTTTCTGCCTTCCCTTCCAGGCACGCAACAGCTGCAGAATGGTCACCTGTGCTGTTGCCCTTGGCCTTACAAGACAGACAAGAAAAAAGTGCGTGGTTATGAGGATCAACCCACCAGGGACGCCCCAGACAAATCTAAGTTGCATCCGCAAGACCCGCTGATAGACATACACATGCCTTTGGGGAAACAGGGCTTCTCCAAAGGTATGGATAGGATGTGCCCAGCAAGGACCTCCCTTTCTGCTTCCCACCCACCTGCCCAGCCGCCACCGCCCCCCAGTCCTGTGTAAGGACACTTCTTCTTTCCACCCTAGGGACTCCCTTCCCACATCACATCCCCAAACCCAGACACCCCCCTCCCTTCTTGATCTACTCTTTTGCCCTTTGTCCCAAAACAGCGCTGCCCAGAGTATTCAAACGACAGGCAAGATGACAAAATTTGTCTGTTACAGCAGCTCTAGGTATTTTAAAGATTCTAAAAAGCCACAATGAGTGTCTCCCCCTTCCCCCTTTGATTGCCCTTTAAAGTTAAACATATAGTTTCCCTCTGATGTGCCAGGGCTCATGAGGAACTGGAGCTGAAATGTTCATGCTTTTCCAAAGAAGGAGGAAGGGGGAAGCAGAGGAGAAGTCGGAGGAGAAACCAGACCCTCATTTGCTAAGGTTACTTTTGTCTTGAAAATCCACTGAAAATAAAACTGGATTTAAAATCTAATGTCAGTGGTGAGAGCCACAGCCCGTTCAGTTAGCTAGTGGAGATAACATTTTCCCAGAGACACTTCCAATCATTAAAAGACTAATTGTTTCACTCATTTATTCAACATTGACTTAGTGTTCACCATGTGTCCAGGAATAAAATTGGGGACAAGTTCACAGTCCAGCAAACGGGACAGGAAGATTGGCCGCAGCAGCAGAGGGTGATAAGTGCCGGGATGGCAGTGGGCATCCTACTGCAGGAGCCTTTTTGTTAGGCTGGCTGGGCTGGGGCAAGGGCTTCCTGCAGGTGACACTTGAGAGGAATTTTTAAGGATAAGCAGAAGGTGACTTAAAAAAACATTCCAGGAACTGAAAAGAGTATGTGCCAATGAATTCATGGAGTCAGCAGCAGGACTCCCGTGGAACTGAGTGTGCGGTCTGGCCAGAGCTGGAAGGCAGGCGAAGAACGCGGCACAGACAGAACAGCGCCCTTCACGGACCCCGCTGCAAGCTCTGTGTACTTTTATTTCAGCCACTGTAGAAATTACATGTTGCGTGTCTGTTTCTCCACTCAACTTTAAGCCCCTCCAGGGTAGAAACTGCCTCTTTCTATACAGATCCTACACACCCAGAACAAGGCCTGGAATGTGGTAGTTATTCAATAAATATTGAATTTCTCAGATGAGTAATAACATTTGAATGAATAAATGTGATTATGAATGGTGGAAGGTGTATCTGGAGAAACTGGCGTATCTCAGAAACCTGATCATGAAGGTTCATAGGTATCAAGGTAAGGAATTTGCCTTACGGGTTATGAAGACATTGCAATTTTTCATCAGACATGATCAGGTTTATATTTCTGAAAGGCCTTTCTGCCTGCTCTTGGGAGTGAAGCTGGGTGAGACCAGAGCAAAGAGACTAGTCAAGGACACTGCCAGCATTAGTCTTCCCTCACTAAGTCACCCAACACACAATCAACGGGCACCTGCTGTGGAGCAGGCACAGTGCCAAGTGCTAGAGACACAAAGACAAGGGTGCCTTAGTAGTTAAGGGTCCTGGTTCTACAATCAGGCCTTAGGTCAATTCTGGCCGAAACATTTCCCAGCTGTGCAACCTTGGGCAAATTACCTACCCTCTCTGTGCTTCAGTTTCCTTACCTATGGAATAGGGATAATAAGAGCATTTCCTTCACGGAGTTGTGAGGATTAAATGAGATAATGCATATAAGGTGCTTAGCACAGTTCCCAGCTCAATAAATACTACCCTTTGTCATAACCATCAGTTGCTGTGCTCAAGAGGTTCATAAACCAATGAGAAAGACTGACATAAAGGCATACCATAGTGCTCGATGTGACAACTGAGTGTACACAGAGCATTACAGGTCACCTAAATGATTCAACAGGAGCAAAAGGGTGCCAGGTAAAGCTTCCAGGAACGGGGTCCATGAGGCTTGAACTGTCCTCAGGGGCAGATCCTGGAGCCTTGAATGCCATGAAATTCTGATCTGGTGCAGTGGAAGTGGGGTCAGGAAGGTGGAAGAGTGTGCAGTGGTGTGCTGGAGCCAGCTCGTACAAGCTTGGGCACATCTCTTCCCAACTCCATATTTAGAGTCTTCACGTTAGTAATTTGAAATCGGCAATAGTGGGAAGATTTACACCATGGAAATATTACAAATTGAGAATTTCTTTCCAAAGATTTGGTTGTTAAACATTTACCAGCATACCCCTGGCTGTGAGTAGTATTTGAGAGGAGAATCCTACTGGACTTTGTTACTGACTGGATTCTCCCATCTCTGTTTTGGTGGCTGGGTAGGAGGTGGTGTTGGTGCCTTGAGATAGGCAACAGGAGAGAACTGGCTGAGGAGACTGGAAGGAGCTGGAGGGGTTCATTTGCTCCAGGTCATGTCATGTCAATCCTGTTTTTGCACTCTTGGAGAGAGAAGTGAACTGCAGGGCACTGCCCGCAAGAAAACCTCCACCTAATGACCTGGAATCCCAGAAGTCTCCCCAGTCTTCCTTGTACACGTAGTCCTGCACTGATCCAGGAAGAAGCTAATCAGTTCTTTCAAGCAGAGTTAACATGACCCATTGTTGGAAACAGTGACCAAATTAAAAGACTGTCTCTGGACTTTAACATGATATGAATCACCTGAAACTTACATGCCTGATACTCACAAGATAAAATGAAAATTAACCTTTATTCAACTTGAGTAAATAAATGGTTCAAGCACCTTGTGTAACAGGATGGCAACACCCACATGGCTTTTCAATAACTGTCACAGACACAAAATTCTAGAAAGGATTGCTGAACACTTGGCTGCTGGCCTCTGAGAACAGCAGAAGACATCCAGGAGCCTGCAAGTGCCCACCAAGAACAAGTGCTGTGGATGGATTTCATCTGCTTTCCTGATCAGCAGATTAAGAGCCTGTGCATGAAAATGTATACCTTGATTTCAACTAGACACTTAACAAAATTGTTAACTCACCCATCCAATAATAAATATTTAATGAAGTGCATGTGCTAGGCACTGGGATACAACAGTGAGCAACACGCAATCTTACCCTCAAGCCAGGGGACGGGAGCACAGACAGTAAAAAGGCAGGACTAACACAATGTGGTACGTCAGGCCCAGGAGACACATAAGAGGGCCTTCCAATCCAACTGGGGGGAGGGCAGTCAAGGATGGCTATACTTGTAGCTAAGACAGAGAAAGGTAAAAGAAATTACATTAGAATTAGGTGAATTTGTATCTGGGAGAACTGAACCCTAACATGCTAACCCGGAGAAAATCCTAAAATGTACTATAAAATGACTCTGCTCTCATCCTTCTCAATAATGCTATTTGTGATTTGGACAAGTATAGAAAAGGCAAACCTGCCATGTATGCAAATGGCCTGAAAGAGATGAACAAGGTAAAAATACAGTATAAAAGACTCAGGTCACTAGAGATTGTCACACTGAATGAAGTAAGTCAGACAGAGAAAGACGAATATCATATGATATCGCTTATGTGTGGAATCTAAAAAAATGGTACAAATGAACCTATTTACAAAACAGAAATTGAGTCACAGGTGTAGAAAACAAACTTATTTGTTACCAAGGGGGAAGCAGGGGAGAGAGATAAATTGGGAGATTGGGATTGACATAGACATAGTACCATACATAAAATAGTTAACTAGTAAGAACCTATAGCACAGGGAACTCTATTCACTACTCTGTGATGACCCATATGGGAATAGAATTAAAAAAAAGAATGGATATATTTATATGTATAACTGACTCATTTTGCTGTACAGCAGAAACTAACACAACGTTGTAAATCAACTATACGCCAATAAAAAAAAAAGAGTCAGGTCAAATCTTGGCAACTGGATTGATGGCTGACTCTGACACGATGGAATTTAGTAGATTAAGCATTCAGCTTTCCATTGATTTTTTTCCATTATGTAAATATGAGATGGGGAAACTTGCCTTTGCGTAAATAAGTGATAAAGACATCAGTTTAATTTTGTCATCATGAAGAAGTATTGGGGAGACAAAGAAACTAATGTAGGCTTATAATAATGAAAGCACTGAGGACAGAACTGGGAGGGTAAGGTCCCTGTTCCTCTAGGCACAAGTCCAATCTTGATGACCTGGGCCCCATACCTTAAGAGGAATGTGGACAAATAGTAGGGTGTCTGGCGGAGATCCAACAAAGCAGGAAAGAATCAGAAGTCAAGCCACATGAGAGACGGTCAATGGAGAATAATAATAATAATACTTGGTAAATTTGTTGAGCACAATTTACGTACCAATACCTTGCTAAGAATTTTACATTTACTTTCTCACTTAATCCGAACAATAATTTTATTGTCAGATAGGTCTAGTACTACTCCCATTTTTCAGAGGAGCAAACAGCCTCAGCAAGCTTAAGTAACTTGCTCAAGTCGCAATAACACAGTTGTTATTGCAGGGGTTCTTACTGCAGTGTTTTCTACTGTAACATAACATACATATTCCTGAACCACCCTGCCTTCTGCAAAATCATGCAAAATAATGAAAGAAAGTTGGGTTGGAGCAAACCAGTCAAAAACTAATAAAAACAATAACATTCCTAATAGAAATTTAAAGGACACATCAAACTATAATTAATATTGTTGAGTACTTCAGAAAGCATAGGAATTTACCCTTTATAAAAAGGTTGTTGGAAGAGTTATGGTTGCTGAATTATGAGGGCAAGGGAAGAGGGAGGAGGCCACTGAGATTAGGATAACTGGTTTAGATCAATTACATTAGAACCTATCCTTCCTGGGCTCAAGGACTCTCCTCTGTCTGAACAGATTAAGCTTCTGTTAGGAGGAAAGAAGGTGGAACGGCTGATGGTGCCTGCCATTTATAACTTAGAAATATAGATCTAAGATCTTTCAGCATTAACATTACAGTTCCATGTGACTGTGTCCTGTATTGCTTTTTCACAAACCCAGGGTCGCTCAGTGTAAATAATAAATGACGGCTGGTTGGCTCGGTACCTTTTAAGATCTGCCCTTGTGGCACAGCTCCTGGGTGAATAATCTAACAATTGGTAGGATTTAAGGTAGGAGAGGGAAACGGTCTGTCTACTGCATTAGGTATCTCAATTTTCATGAAAGTATTTCAGTGTCTTCACTAGCTGATTATCAGGTTCATACTTATTCTCCTTTTAAATTAATTATTTGAAATATAAACTAAGCAAGATCCTCTGGCCTTTCTGGGAGCCTGGGGATTCAGTTTTCCAGGAGTTTTGGAACATTACAACGAAGCCTCCTCCCAGCCCTTCAACATGAAGGTTAAGCTTTGTCCATTTTCTCTTCAAAAGCACATACTAATGTTAATACATACAGGAATAATAAAACAAAAGAAGAGAAATAAAACATAATCAACTGCATGTTAACCAATATTAATTTTTAACCATGAAAGACAAATTTGGGAAACTGAAACCGAGCACATTTCTTTTAAATGGTATAGGAATTCATCAAGGACTCTCATTTATTTTATGCCCAGGGTTTGAAGAATTATTGTTGTGATTTGTTCTATTAGAAAGTCTAATTTTGCCAAAGACCAAAATGAAGGAGGAAGAGGAAGAAGGAGAAAGAGAAGGATGAAGAGGAAGACATCCCAAAGGAAGAGAAGCCAAAGAGGAGACACCACACACAGGCTTTACAGGGGAGTTGGCTTATCTGCAACAGGCAGTGCTGAATATTAAATCAATGCCTCATGGGCAGACCCTGCACAAATTCAGGAAAATAAGACAAGGAAGCTTCTCACCATGTGGCTTTCAGGGTTCCTGCCTGCCTCAGCAATGCCTTCCTTCCTACCAACCCTCATAGGGAGGGGACAGCCCAGCAGAGCACTGGCTGAGGGCTGAGTCTTCAGCCAGGTGTAGGACAGGCTCATGTCCTCTCCGATGCAAGAAATAAAGGAGGGAAATCCAGAAGACTTGGGATCCTGAAAAGAGACCAGGCTTGGAGTTTATTTATTGCCTCGGCAAATATGGTTGAGTGCCAGTCCCTAGCTGCTGAGGCTACAGGAATGAATCAGACATAGTTCCTTCCTTCTAGCTGTCCACAGGAGACGGACACAGAAAAAGGCAATACATGCTTCGAAGGGTGAAATGCAAAGGTCTATGGAATATGTGCTAGCCCTGAAGGGAGGGTGCCAAAGCAGAGACCCCGAGAGTGAAAGGCAGTTAGCCAGGTGGACAAGGCGGGGGGCGAGGGTGTTCTGGAAGGAGGGAGCCCCGTGTAACCTGGAGGCAAGGAAAGCAGGAGCTTTGGGAAATCGCAAGTCAGGCAGACTTGGGTTAAATTCCAGGTCTTGAAACTCTCTGGGACTGTTTTCTTATCAAAAAAAGGAGGTGGGTTTTATCACCTTAAAGCATTGCTTGCAGACTAAAAGTGATAACATCTATCTATAATCCCACTACTAACAGATTCTCTCCCTGACCGGATGGTATTCAGGCTCCCTTGAACTTTTCAGTGAGGTCTATTTCCATGTTTCTCTCTTCATTTTCCAGTTTTAGCAAGAATTATGATAAATCAGTTTAACCAGAATCCCTCGTCCTTCATATCTGATCACGCTCGAGATCAATCGAGTTCCTCATCCTCCACCAGCCCCCAGGTGGTGTCAGAGCACCGAGCCTACTTTCAGGAAGAATCTTGTTAGGCCAGTTTATGAAGAATCTCCCCCTCACCCTGCTCCTTGGCTATAATTTCCCACTTGCTGTATTTGGAGTTGAGCCCAATCTCTCTCCCCCACTGCAAAATTCCATCCCAGTGGTTACTGCCTACAACGACAGTCCCTCCCTTGAATAAAGTCCTCCTTATCATGCTTTAACAAGAGTCATTGAATTTTTTCCTTTAATACTACTAGTGCTTGGTACATACTAAGTGTTCATTCCTTCCTATTCCTTCTCTGTTCCTCACCCCTACCCCAAACACAGGAGTCAGAAGAGTAAAACAACTGCTAAACTCAGGGAAGATCAGTTTCATCAAAGTAGGAGGTTAGGGGAAAGCCTAAAATATAGGCGCTTGCTGGCTCTGCTCTGGAGAGGAGTTGGGTAGCCAGTGGCCAGTAGAGTATGTAGTAACTAGAGTTAAATGAGGGAGAGGATAAAAAAGAGGAGTTTTCTCCAAAGATCTACCATGTTGACTTAAGTATTTTTCTGACATCGAGCCCTAGAATATGGAAGCCAATAAGGCAATACATGTCCTTACCCACTTTTTCCTTTGGGAAGGCAAAGTGGTATGCAGATGGGAAGAGCTTTGGGCTTGGAAGGAAAAGACAAAGCTTTGGCCACCAGCCCTGTGATTTTAGACACATCTGTCAACTTCTTTAAGGATCCGTTTCTTTCACCATAAAAAGTCTTCCTCTCAGGGTTGCATGAGGGACCAATGAGTTGAAGGAAGTGAAAGAGTTTGTAAAATTTCAAACTCTATAAACAAGCATAATACAAATGGAAGAGTGAGAAGGAAACTTCAAAGATGGGTTAGGAAAGAACTGGCAAAATAAGGAACTCTAAAAATTGGTGGCTGGGTATGGATTTTGGGGTTTTTCCCCAACATTTCCATAAATAGCCAGTAAAAGGAGAACCAGGTCCTGAGCATGGTTTACAGCCCTGTCGTCCTCACCACCATGAAAGGTCCATTCAGATCTTCACACAGAAGCCTGCTTCTCCCAGGGGAAGGGAGAGAGATGTGTGTGTGTCTGTCTTATGCCCATGTAAATAAAAAGAAGAAACAGTAGTACTCCAAATGCTTCTTAAGGCACAGCACTTCTTGAGATGTGTGGATAATAGTGTCCCTCTTCTGGTCCATCGGAATTAGCCTAGTCACGCTAATAGCTAGCTCTTACACTTTTATATTCAGGCACAAAAATCGTCCCAAAGGACATTACTCTCAGCAGAAGAACCTTGACTAGTTGTTACCTTGTAGAATTTATAAGAAATAGTTTGTAGGTGTCATTTCTGGCTCTTCCCGCATATAAACATCTTATGTGACTTTACAGATTTGTTTCAAAGCAGCAAGCTTCTCTAACCCACACAGGAAGAAACAAACGAGGATCCTTGTCTCCACACTTTCCATCCACAGAATCCCACTGCACACACAGAATGCACATGGGCCAAGAAAGTAAAATTCCCATCAAGATACTCCGATCTGCTTTTGTATTGTTTTAGTATGCACGAATAGAGAAATAGCTATGCAAATTTAAAAACCTGTTTCCATACATGCTTTTATAAGCTTTTAAAAATATTAGTTCAACTAGGATATTTTATAGGATGTTAAACAGTAATATATTCTTTCGATTCTTTTGGGGTTCCCAACCTTTACTTACTGATTATCCACAGACAAAAATAATAGAAGTAATTAAAAGCTTTGATACCTTTCAAAGAATTAGGGAATTTAGTTATGTGCTTCAAAGCCAACTTCTCAAACCCTGCCAATGCATGGTTGAATAACCTGTTTGAGGTCAGCAGATAACATTTTTCATATGTATTTTACACCACCCTAGCCTTTTCCGAAAGACAACTGACAGATCAAATAACTAGTTTTCTTACAGGTAGAGCATCACAGAATAGAGGTAAAATGAAACAAGTTCTCTCTTTAAACTGAGTTTGCAGTGTCCCAACTTCAGAACCTCTTACAGATTTCCTATAAAATTGGGACAAATGCTGTAGACTAGTCAAGAAAAGACAATAACAACTTATTCCTTTCAGCTTTGATTCAACCTCCAAACAAGGAATGCCCACTAACCCTTAAAGATATGGTATTAAGTTTCACTGTTCTGTTTTTTTCTGAAAAATGTTGATTTCAAGACCAACATGGAAAAGCTGAACCTTTTGCAATAAAAAGAAATACTCAGTACTTTGTCCTTTGTTGCTTGGCAACTAAAGGCTATAAATGGGTTTTATGATTATAAAGGCTCTGGAATTAATCTGAACATGTAAAAGTTGTAATAACTCCCTGGGGACAGGAGTGTTTCTTTGAAAAAAAGTATGAATATATATATGTAGCTTTTACTCATTCTTGTTTCAAAATAAATAGAGCAAGCAATTTTGTTTCTCCACACTTGCAAACGTTATAATAAAAATCAATAACTATCATTTATTTCATCATTTTAATATTTTATCATTAATGCTCACAACGCCAAGAGGAAGGTGTTATTATCTCCATTTTACAGGTGGAGAAAACTGAAACTTACAATGTTATGTTATTGGCCCAAGGTCACAAAATTAAGAAGCAGAGGAATCAGGATTTGAACCCAGGTCTGCCTGAACTAAGGCTTCTGCCATCAAGTGCATATCCTAGAGATTTCTAGGAAGCATTTTTCTTGGCTTCTAATACTTGAGGACATTGATCACTTTAATCCCATGAGAGCGATACTATTTCCAATTATCAAGTCATATGATGTTAGTCTTAGAACACATTACTCCCCGTTGCTTTACATGACAATGGTTTCTTATATTGCTAATACCAAGGTGTCAAATATTGGGGTACCACCTTACTGGACTTTATGTCTTGAGCCTGGGTACCAAAAAGGACAATATTGAGGGTTAATATTTTCTACTACGCTTCTGAGCAAACCCAACTTCCTAAATTCCCTCTGTGGATTCTAGTTTTGCATCAAGCAGTACTACAGGTCAGTGTTGGTGTTCTTATATCTTTGCATGCTTATTAGTAGCCTTATCTTTTGAGTTTCTGTAGCTGCCTGCTCCATGAACATAAACCACTGCCTTTTTACTGCTAGCACTTCATCTTAGGGTGCCAGAGCTGGGCTTTGCCAAAAAATGCCACATGGCACTTAAGTTCCAACAGCTCACATCCCAGAATAATTTCATCTATACAACGGAATTACGCGCACATTGTCACACACACACACAAAAGCTCTGGTTATTTTAAGAGGAGCCATTAAGTTCCAGCTAACTTTGCAGGTGCCCCCTTGCAACCTGTTTGGAGGACACTGCAGAGTGGCAAGGAGCACAGGCCTTTGGAGAAAGACAGACATCTGTCCAACTCTAAGCTCTGATACATAATAGCTGTGTCACCTTGGGCAACCTTTTCTGAATCTCTGTTTCCTCATCACTAAAATGATGATAACATCATTTGCCTGTTCATTTTGTTGTACAAATTAAGAATACATACAGCTAAAGGCCTTTGTATAAGGTCTAGCATAAAGTCAAGCATTCGTTAAATGGTAGAGGTTTCCTTACTGATCACAGACGGCTTCCGGGAGCTCCATTAAAAGAATAAACATTTTTCTTAATTACAAAAGACTGATAATACTGTTTCATTGGGCAATAACTGTAGGTCAGGCACTATTCAAAGTACTTCACGTATATCATTTTACTTAATTCTCATTTTTCTCCTATGAAGTAATACCTGCTTCATTTAATAGATGAGGAAACAGTCTCAGAGAGACCCAGTCATTTGCTAAAGCAGCATCTCGAGTGCATGGTAGAGGAGGGATTTGAGCCCAAGGAAATCTGGATGCAAAGCCTATGCTCTGACTACTAAGTCGCTCATCACCACACATGCAGGCTGGTGTCGGGAGCTCAGAGACAGTGTGCATGATGTGCACTGGTGCCCAGTTTCCAGAGCTGATATGGGTGGCCTGTGAAATGCAACCTCAGAAATGGGAAAGATGCTGTGATCAGATAAACTCCAAGATCATTCCTGCAACCCAGGGTCCATTACCTTGACTGGTTTCCTGGTGCCTAGATCTCTACTTTCGTCAAAACTAGAGAGTCTACTCTTCTGTTTTTCTCCTAGTATCTCCCAGTGACTCCCAGGTAATGATTCTGAATCTCAGCTATAACCCATTTTGAGTTATAGCCTGAACCTCTCATGGAGGGACTTGGTTTTTGAATTCTCTCCATCCCCAGATAGCATCTCTGCCATGTTTCCTACTGAACACTACACCACCTCCACTCCCTTCCTGCTAATAAAGAGTTCTTTTTAGGGGAAAGAGTTATCACACCTAGGGGAAGATATCTGCCATGGGTCACAGATCTAAGAGTAATCTACATAAAAAAATGTTTATGAGGAGCTGCGATTTCCCCCCCACCAGAGTTGATTCTGATATTAAAATATACATAAGGGGCTTCCCTGGTGGCACAGTGGTTGAGAGTTTGCCTGCCGATGCAGGGGACACGGGTCGTGCCCCGGTCCGGGAGGATCCCGCATGCCGCGGAGCGGCTGGGCCCGTGAGCCATGGCCTCTGAGCCTGTGCTCTGAGCCTGTGCTCTGCAGCGGGACAGGCCACAACAGTGAGAGGCCCGTGTACAGCAAAAAAAAAAAAATATATATATATATATATATACATAAGAAAAGGAGCACAACCTTTGTATGATGCAATAAAGGTGCCTGCCTTTCTATCAGAAGTTTTGGTCAAGAATCTCTTTGACTTAACACATATTTAACAAATATTTCATTTTTTTTGTAACAGCTACATTCAAGACAATAAGCCTGCATAGATAATGAGACAAAATCAGGTCCTCACCTGGAGGTACTCACTATCTTCTGGGGAGATAGACAAGTAGACCTATAAACTAAACCTCAGCGCGAAAGGTGCACATCCAAAGGTACGGAAAAAGTGCTGGAGAATCATGGAGAATTTTGCTTCACAGGATGAAGAAGTAGGAAAGTGCATTTGGGGCAAACAGCACAAACACCCAGTGTTATAAAAAGGTGTTTTTAAGAAACCATGAAAAGCTCAGCATAGCTGGGGTATAGAAACATTAATAACAATACTGATGATGATGATGGTGATAAACATAGTAACTGAGATACTGTTCTGAACCTCATGCATATTGAATCACTGAACCTTCACAATAACCTTATTAGATAGGAAGTAGTAGTATCTAATTTTATAGATACAGAACTGAGGCACAGAGAGATTAAGTAACTTGCCTAAGATCACATAGCTAGCAAGGGGCAGAGTCAGGATTAGAACTCTGGCCTTGGAACAAGCTCCTATCCACTACATCAAACTGCCTCTCACAACTGTGAGGATGGGGGAGTCTCAGAGATAAGGACACTGAAATGTTACCTTGGGACCATATGCTAAGCTCAGGCAATGGAGAGTCAACAGAAATGTTTAAGTAATGGCGTTCACGTGAGCCAATAGTGAAGTGGAAGGTGGTCAGCTCAGGGAAACAAATTAGGAGGCTCTTGCAAGAGGTGAAGATCCAAAGGGGAGGCTGCAGTTGAAAACATTTAGCAACAGTTTGGTAAACAATTAGCTGTAGAGCATGGGAGGAGCCCGTAAGGGTGACACCCTGGTTTCTAGTTTGGGAGGTTTGGTGAACACCGAAGGGGGTATAGGAAGCAGCGAAGACTGGAATCAGGGAGGGGAAGGATAATGGGTTCCACTTTGAACGTACTGCTGTGGTGAAACTAAGGCACACTCGGCACATACGAGTGTACATTAAACATCTGTAACTATAGGTCTGGAATGTGGCAATAGGGTTGGGGAAATGCTGATCCATGGGAGTAAATGAAACCATTCAGGGTGAGTTTTTGGTGCTCAGATAAAAGAGTTTCCAAAACAGGACCCTGGGGCAAAGAAGGAGGAGGGTGTACTAGCGAGCGCCCCTGAGAGGTAACAGAGACACTGGATGAGAATCAGAGGCGAAGATGCCATGGGATCAAACAGGAAAGTTTCTGTGAGCAAACGTCGATGAAGAGGGGACACCAGGAGGATGAGGGCCGACGATCTTTAATACGATCTAGCAATTAGGAGACATTTCAGAAGGGTAAGTTGGAGCAGAAGCCAGAGAAGATTGGGTTGAAAAGTGAATGGGATGTGAAGAATGAAGAGAGTGGGTATTTTTCAGAGTTTGGCGATGAAAGGGAGGAGAAAGATTGATGAATATTTGGAAGGAGAGGTAGAGTCAAGGAAAGAGATTTGAATCTCTTGCTGACCCACAGATAACTTAATTTCACTATTGTTCCCCTGAGGAAGTTCTGTTACTCTCTCCCTTCCCTTATATACATCAATTTTTTAAGGTATCTTTTAATTTAACCTAATTCCAGAATCTTTTTAGAAGCAGATAACCAACAGATGTTGACCCACTGCCAGGGGCTTCCTCCTATCAAACTGGGCACCACCTGGACCCCTGGAAGCATCTCTTCAAATGCCACTGATGTGGCCCCAGAGATAGAAGGAAGCCCAAAGTAGAGGAAATAACCACTTTTCCTGGCCAGGTCAACTGCTCAGGGAGACGGCATCTGATTTTCTATATCCACCATTAAAACTGAGAACAGACTTTTAAGAATTTGCTCCCTTTCTGGTTGCAGTATAGTTTTGGTGTAAATGATTACTGCTACTGTTACAGCTCAGAAGATGAAGATGAAACAGGGATTTTTTTCATCATTGTTTTTTTTTTTAAAAAAAATATTTATTTATTTGGTTGTGCCAGGTCTTAGTTGCAGCAGGCGGGCTCCTTAGTTGCAGGTCTTGGGCTCCTTAGCTGTGGCATACAAACTCTTAGTTGAGGCATGTATGTGGGATCTAGTTACCGACCAGGGATCAAACCCGGGCCCCCTGCATTGGGAGTGCAGAGTCCCAACCACTGCTCCACCAGGGAAGTCCCTCATCATTGCTTCTAATCATGCTATCAAATCTCCCTTTCCCATCCCTTAACAACATTTTGAGTAGAATCTGTTCCTAGATTCTTTGATTGTTAAAGCATGCTCCAGTCCAGAATCTCCCGCCTGGTTCAGAGCACACCCTCCTCAACTGTGGGCTGCTCCAGGCAGGGCAGGTGAGAGAAGCAGCCAACAGCCTGGGGCTAGAGCAGAGTTTCTAAGCTCTTGTGGGCCACAGACCTCACTGATCATCTGATGAAAACTACAGAGACTTTCCCTGTAAGTATGTGCCTACACATATACACATTTCCACCCAATTTCAGAGGGTTCAAGTCCCCTCCAGAATCTCATCCCAAGTTAAGGACTCTGAATAGAGAGTAACTTTTTTTATGTCAAAAAATGTAAATTAATATCAGGTAGTGGTGATAGGGACAGTCTGCAGATGGATTTTTTTTTAAAACTTCCTAGCAGATAATTTGGCAATACCAAAGACCAAAATTTAAAAAAAAAAATACTATGTTCCAACAATTATATTTTGGGGAGATTCATACAAAGTTAATAACTAAGGGTTTGGGGGGAAATTGTTATAATGGTATGTATTTAACAGGGAAAAACCTAGCACAAGCCTACATGTCCAATGATAAGAAATGGTTAAATTATGGAACATCTCAAATAAAGGTTTTCCCACATATACCTGGGGCCTGAAAACGGGAGAGGTGTTCTCCTTGCTCTGCATTGCTGCTTCCAGATCAATTTTCTTCCTCCCTCCTTCACGAGCTTTGGTATATGCCAATGACCAGGCCACCTCCTGCTAATAATAGCATCTACCAACCTCTTGGTCACTATTCCTTTCTCATTGAACATTCAGCATCTGGTACCTCCCTCCCTCCCTCTAACACTACTCCTGCCATTGCTGCTGGTTGCTTCAACATCCACCCAATAATATCACAGCCTCTCAGGTTCTTAAACTCCTCACCTCTATCCTACCTCAGCCACCACTTCCCATGACCCTCTCCTAAACCTCGGCATCACCAATAATCGCACCATTCTCTGAAATCTCAGTTTCAAGTGTCATGTTCTTTGACCAGCTTGACCTTTCCGACATTTATACCCCTACTCTAATACCTTCACCTATTGAGATCCTCTGCTCATGAACCTTATCCCCACTTTTCCAAACCTCTTCATCCCCTTCCACTCCTCTGTTACCCAGCTTAAATTCCAGGGTCCATCACTCTAATTACTCCCTTGCAAAGACTTGTAAGTCCCTTTTCTTCTTTCCACCTGTGGAACTCACATGAGAAAATCCTGACTTTGGTTAAACCCAATTCTTCACCCACTCCAAGACTGCACCGAGTAGCTGAATGTTGCTGAGAAAATCATACAAATGTAGTGACTAACCTCACTTAAAGTAATTAACCACAAATCTCAAATGAACATGGCACTGACTAGCATTCTTACTATTTCCTGGCCGATTTGCTTTTTACTCTGTGTAGTGAGTTGAAAAATGGACCCCAAAATGTATGACCACTCAGAACCTGTGAGTGCAAACTTAACTGGAAAAGGGGTGTTGGCAGGTATAATAAAGTTAAGTGTTTCAAGATGAGATCATCCTGTATTAGGGTGGGCCCTAAGGGCAATGATGAGTGTCCTTGTAAGAGAAGTGACAGATACAAGAGACTCATGGAGAAGGTGATGTAAAGATGGAGGCAGAGATGAGAGTGATTAGTCTACAAGTCAAGGAATACCAAGGATATCATCAGCACCACCTGAAGCTAGAGAGAGTCATGGAGTGGATTCTTCCCTCGAGGCTTCAGCGTTTGTGGCCTTGCCAACTCCTTGATTTCAGATTTCTTATCTCCAGAATTGTGAGAATAAATTTCTGTTGCTTTAAGCCACCTGTTTGTGGTAATTTTTTATGTCCGCCCTAGGAAATTAATACACTAAGAAGATCATTTCATAATTTATCCTCCCTCCTAAAGCCCCCAACAGTCCCCCACCACACTCCCACCACCTGGCTTCACAGGTAAAGCAGAAGTAACCTGTCTCAGCTTCCCACCCTGAAACCTACCACACTACCTGCATGTGTTCCAGATACTCCTCTTTTCCTCCCTTGCAAGACAGTAAGTGTTCCTGGTACCTAAGGGCAAGCTCTCTCCACCCCATCCTCACCCACCTTCTCAAGGTTCCCCTCCCACAATTATCCCCCTCCCTCTTCCGCATCAAACATTTATTCCTCCACAATGAATCATTCCATCTGCACATCAAGCTTTCGTATCTCCCGTCTTAAAAAGAAAATTATCAAGTAAAAACCCTCTTGCCTCCGCACTTCCTCTGGCTATTGCCGCATTTCTCTGCTCCTGGCACAACAGGACTTCTCAAAAGCATTATCCATATGAGCCACTCACCTTCCGTTCTCTCTTCTTCCCCTACTGCACGGAAACCACTTGTCACGGTCACCCACAACCTTCCTTCCCAAATTCTATGCTCAATTAACTGGCATTTCAGAAACATTTAAAACATTTGACCACACCCTCTTTGAAACACTATTCTTTCCTAGCTTAACACCACACTCTCCTGGCTTTCCTCCCACCTCATTTAACATCCTCAGCTGGTTGCTCTCACTTGGGTCCCTAAATGTTATCGTGGGGTCCTCTTGTCCGACTCCCTTCTTGGTGACCTCACCTAGTCTCAGGGCTTTAAACACCAACCATACGCGGATAACTCCCAAATTGATATCTACAGCCCAGACCCCTCCCTTGGGTTCCAGATTCAAACATCCAACTGCCTCGTCATCACTTCTGCCTGGTTCTCTAAAAGGTAGCTAAAACGTAAAGTGTCCCAAATGAATTCTTGATTTCACACATATGCACATGAACACACACACACACACACACACAGTGCACTTGCACCCATTATTCCACAGCTGAACACATTGTACTAAATCCACCGATTATTGACACCAACACCTAGGCATCACCCTTGATTCCTCTGCCTGCCTCACCCCCACATCCCATCCATCTGCAAGTTCTGCCTGTTCTCCTGCTTAAAACCCTCCACTGGTTTCCTATCACACTGAGAATAGAAATCCAAACTCTGACGTCATCTTCGACTGCCCACCCCATTGTCATTCAACACTGTCCCCTGCCCCTTCCCACTCCAGCCCTGCCCCTAACCACTCCAAGCTTAGGGACTTCACACTGGTATTCCCTTTTCCTGGAATGTTCTTCTTATGGAGGATTATGATTCTATACCCAGTACACAGTAGGTGCTCAATAAATAATAGTTATTATTAATTAGGTTTAGATCAAGGGTTAGCAAACATTTTCTATAAAGAGCCAGATACTATTTTAGATTTTGAGGGCCATAAGGTCTCTGTTGCCACCATTCAACTCTGCCATCACAGCATCCAAGCAGCCACAGATAATTTTTTTTTTTAATTTACTTATTTATTATTTATTTTTGGCTGTGTTGGGTCTTCGTTGCTGCACACGGGCTTTCTCTAGTTGCGGCGAGCAGGGGCTACTCTTCGTTGCAGTGCGCGGGTTTCTCATTGCAGTGGCTTCTCTTGTTGCGGAGCATGGGCTCTAGGACGTGCGGGCTTCAGTAGTTGTGGCTCGCGGGCTCTAGAGTGCAGGTTCAGTAGTTGCGGTACACGGGCTTAGTTGATCCGTGGCATGTGGGATCTTCCCAGACCAAGGGTCAAACCCATGTCCCCTGCATTGGCAGGCCGATTCTTAACCACTGTGCCACAAGGGAAGTCCCACAGATAATATTTAAATGAATGAGTGAATAAAACTTAATTTACAAAATCAGGCCGCAGGCTGGATTTAGCCTGTGGGCCATTACTTTCAGACTCCTGTTATAAATGAATAAGTAATGACAAGAAGAGATGTTTCCCTCTATACTCCATGAAAAACTCCATTATTAAAGAATATAAAGAGTATGATCCCATTAAAAAAAAATACACACAAGATCAACACCAAAATGTGAACAGCTGTTATCACTAAGTGGTGAGATTACAGGTGATAACTATTTCTTGTTTTATGTTATCTATTTTTTCCACAATTGTCCATGTAGTCAATGTTTAGCTTCCAAGATATTGTGGAGTCTTCCAGAAGCTGACTTCTAACTCCCAAGCTGAAAAGATGACAACATCAATAACACCAAAGAAGGTGGTGTAGTCTCCTCTTAGAAGCGTTTGTCTGAGTGATTTTGTTCCCGGATTCCCTCCAGTTGCTGATGACGTTGGCAGTCCTCAAATGTAGGGTGTGTGCAGGTGACAGAAGTTAGCTCTGACCTAGTTACAGCACATTTTAAATTCTAATGAAATCGGCTTCACCTTGGGGATCCCAGCGTGAAAGAAGAAAAGGGATTTTTTTTCTTACTTAATGGCACCAAGCCCACGCCTCTTTGTTCTGGATGCTTCATGACAATCAACACAATTTCTAATCACCTGCCAACATCAGATAGAAGTGTTCAAATAATTATAAGCAGCTTGCATGATTTGGGTTGTTCTTCTTGTCCCTGACGTATTCTCATTCCCAGTCCCCTAGGAAGTCCATAGTGTCTCCAAAAACAGAAACAGAGGTGGCCTGATCAATAAACAAGGAGAACCTGCCTCTGTGGGATAATTTCAGCGTTTCTAGGATGCAATTTGATGTCTAAAATTCCACCATTAGAGATCAACCGAACCTACTCTTCGAGAAGGTAATCTTTTTGACTTGTATGATCAAAACGACTTTGTCTTCTGTGAAAGCACATTGAATACAAAACTCTATAGAGATGTAAGGTGTCATCAGATCCTTTGCCATTTGTACCTTCTGTGCAAACTCAGGTTTTATTGGGACAGAAGAAGAGGGCATAAAGATGCTGATTATGTGAGAGGGTGAAAAATTGGTGGTCTTAAAGTGGAAGAAAGACAAAGACTGAGAGACTTGCCGGAGGCCAAAGATACCCTTTACCTGCAATACAGTCTTGCCCAGGGCCAGCCCTCTACACTGCATTCAGCTGCTCAGAGCTTCTGATTCCAATCACAGGAATTCAGAAACATCAACCAATCAGAGTTGGTTTCACTTTTGGAGAAGTAATACACAGGAACCACATAAGACATTTATGACTCTACCTCTGGTAATAATGGAATCTGGGGCTTCCAACAAACTGGCAGCACTTGTCTCAGTGGCCTCTGTTTGTTTTATTCACTGAACCTTTCTGCTGCTTTCTGCTCTGCTTACTGGGCAAGGTTTTCTTCTTCCCATATTTGAACTTGCTGGGTGCTCCGAACCTAGAGTTCAAACTGTTGAACAGAATAGTCTGTGCACTGTTCTTCATTCATTTTTTTATTCTATAAAGATTACTGTCTACTATGTGCCGGCACCATCTGGGCACTTTTCCAAGCTACATCCCTCTTGTGCTCAACAATTCTACCAACCCTCCCTTGAAGCCTCTCTAGATCCATTCCATCTGGGTCAGTCCCTTGAGTCTCTGCTTTTCTGCTCCAGAATCTTCAGCATTTTCTTCATTTTCCCAAAAACTTGACACCTCCATAATATTCCTGTACAGCTCATGGGTAGCAGATGTTTTTGCCTACCCTGCATCCCTACCACCCTACTTTAAAAATAGCTAACTAGAAATTTAAATCTCAGGCAGAGAGGAGGGCAGAAAATACCTTGAAGCTTGTTTGACAGCAGCTTCCTAAAGGGACTGTTCTTCCTCTTAGATCTCAGGAGCTGTCCAGTGGTTCCTGTCCATCCACAGCTTCTGGTTTTAGGAGCTACCCCTCACCTCCCAAACTTCAATGGGTGAGTGGGAGTTTCTTCAGCTAGTTTCTCTCTTCTGCTTTCATGTGATCTCTTCAGGAGAGTCAGCCCTCTGTGTCTGCAGGTTCCACATTTGCAGATTCCAACCAACCGAGGATGGAAAATATTTGGGAAAAAAGATCCCAGAGAGTTCCAAAAGGCAAGACTTGATTTTGTCACATGCTAGCAACTACTCACATAGCATTTACATTGTATTGGGTACTAGAAATAATCTAGAGATTATTTAACATGTACTAGAGGATGTACATAGGTTAATATGCAGATACTACTGCCATTTTACGTAAGGGACTTGAGCATTTGGGGGTTTTGGTATCAGAGGGGATCCTAGAACCAATCTCCTCCCGGCTTCCAAGGGACAACTGTATGTAGTTTTTCCCACTCTGCCCAGTCAGGGCAGGCATCTCCTCTTTTGCTTTCGTGATAAGCCAAAAAGCATTTGAGAACCTACTTGAGGACTTTATGAAGAGGATGAGCTAAACAGCTTCTCACCAATTTAGAAAGTTTCTTTTTAAAGATTAAATATAATGAACAATTAAATATTCTCAAATTAGTTTTTATAAACTGTTCTAAAAAGCTGGGAAATAAAAGATGAATCTTGCTATCACGGTAGCCCAAAAGAAATACCCATAAGGAACCAAACTAAGAATGTAAGGTCACAGCTATGGAAAACAAGTGAGGTAAACTGAGGAATGAGATTTTCCATACTTCATTTTCTATTCCTTTTTTACCTGAGGGGTTGCTGTAAGAAGTAAATGAGGTAATGAATGTAAAGTGAATGGAACAGTGCTTCATGCATGGTAAATGCTCAGCAAACGTTATTAATCCGGCGCAAACTTAAGATAAAACAAAGTCTAAGTAAATGAGGTAATGAATGTAAAGTGAATGGAACAGTGCTTCATGCATGGTAAATGCTCAGCAAACGTTATTAATCTGGTGCAAACTTAAGATAAAACAAAGTCGAAGTTAACTAACTTAAAACTTGGCTAGTGTTAAAGGATATATATTTTTAAACATAAAATCATGACTCATGGGCTTCCCTGGTGGCGCAGTGGTTGAGAATCTGCCTGCCAATGCAGGGGACACGGGTTCGAGCCCTGGTCTGGGAAGATCCCACATGCCGCGGAGCAACTAGGCCCGTGAGCCACAACTACTGAGCCTGCACGTCTGGAGCCTGTGCTCTGCAACAGGAGAGGCCGCGATAGTGAAAGCCCCGTGCACCGCGATGAAGAGTGCCCCCCGCTCGCCGCAACTAGAGAAAGCCCTCGCACAGAAACGAAGACCCAACACAGCCAAAATAAATAAATAGCGTTCCCTTTAAAAAATAAAATAAAATAAATGTTAGCTCAATAAATGTAAATCCTAGCACATTAAAAAAAAATCATGACTCATATAAATGTAAGATGAACACATGTCAAAGATTTTTATTTACTTCATGAAGGAAGCAGGAAGATGTTACAAGTGGTTCAAGGAGAATTCAAACAGCAGAGCTAGATCTAGGTATCTAGATAGATAAATAGAGATAGATTGACAGATGTATATAGATAGAGATAGGTAAGAAGATAGATAATCTAAATCTGGCTACGCCATGGAATGAATTTACAAATAAATGGAAAACTGGGTTTTACTGAAACTATTGATCCCCAAAAGGAGATAATTCATTTACATATCTATAGACAAAATTCACTGCATTGATATCAATTATCTACAATTTACAGAGTTTCAAAATAGCTCTAAGACAACAAAGGGTGAAAATCCCATAGAATCTGACAGCCCAAAGGACATGATCCAGGTACAGTTTTCTATGGAAGACACCTAATAATCTTCTTTTTCATCCATTTCATACAATTTTTCTTTACACAGAAAAGAAACTCTTAAACAGAGGAGTTTTGTGTAATTAAACCCAGTCTCCTTTATGTAAGAAAAACTGACTATGACATCATGCATTCCAACTTTGAAGCACTGAGATAATAAAGTATAAAGAAGAAAATAAAAATCCCCATATTCCTACCACTAAGAAATAACTACTGTTAATACTTGTAGTGTATTCATCCAATTGTTTCTACATATATAGGTATGCATGTATGTATATATAGCAACTGTTTCACATCAGTTTTAATAAACTTTGTTCTAGAAAAATACATATATATTCAATTCTATTATATATACCAATTTGTAATCTGCTTTTCCCCTGTATATCATAAACACTTTTCCTTATCATCGTCTTTTTTTTTTTTTTTTTTTTTTTGCTGTACTCGGGCCTCTCACTGTTGTGGCCTCTCCCATTGCGGAGCACAGGCTCCGGATGCGCAGGCTCAGCGGCCATGGCTCACGGGCCCAGCCGCTCCGCGGCATGTGGGATCTTCCCCGACCAGGGCACGAACCCGTGTCCCCTGCATCGGCAGGCGGACTCTCAACCACTGCACCACCGGGGAAGCCCATCATTGTCATTTTTAATAGCTACAAAATATTCCATTATATGAAAGAACCATAATCTATTTAACTAATCTACCACTATTAGAATTTTAAGTTGTAACCAATTTTTAGTTATTAGAAATAAAATAATGTGCCTCTCCTCTGACAACCTTTCTCTTGCAGTGGTATCAGCTTTGCTGAAAAAGCCAAACATTTCACATGGTATCTGAGTTCCAGTGGATGTTGGGATCCCTAGAGAACTTGATCCACCTCTTCTGCTTTAGCTAATGGGCCTACCTATTGCATCAGTGGCAGGCAACAGAATGAGGTTTGCCAGCTACCTGGAACCACGCTTTCTTCTCATCATCTTCCTGAGACACACCATAAAGATTCAGCATGATCAGCATGAGATCTGATGTTCAAGGCCATTTAATTCGTGATGATACTGTCAGTACAGATAGTTTTTAATACGAAAGTGTTCATATGAAAAACATATATTATTTAGGATCCAGATTCTTAGAATGAAGAGTCTGAGAAAGCAAAGCAAAAATAGTTTTCAGGTGGGTAATAAATTACAAAAACTTTTCTTGCTTTTCAGACCTTGATTTTTTATATGAATTTGCATTTAATTAGAAGCTGACGTATCGACAGGAGCACAACATAGAACAACTGGCCCTCCTCATGAGAATATCAGATCCAGTCTTGCTGTCCTCATTCTAAGGAATATTTCAGAAAGGAAACCATGATCTAAAGGAAATGTCTCAAAGCCCTCCAGGCTATCATTTAAAAGATGTGGTTGTTGGACTTGGCACACCGTCAGTGATCGATATTTGCTAAACAGATAATAAAAAATAGACAACCAGCTGTGTGACTTTCGGGGGAAGGGGAATAACTTAAGTTAGTGCTTCCATTTTTTATTTCCAAAACTTACCACCTTTTCCATTTATTCATTCAAAGATAATGTACACTGACTATTTTATTCTCTTTCCATGGAGAAATTACTCCTCCCTAGTTAAAAAGGCTTCCAAAAGAGCCAGAGTTTAGTTTGGGCTAAGAAAGATACTATAATAATAATAATAAAATAAATCAGATTTTGTAATCAGCTGTACAGAGGACTTGTGGAAACTATATCCCCAAAGACTTCTGAAAATAGCATAAACAAGGACAGTATAGTGACCCTATAGGTATAACAGCACTTCCAAAAAACGGACGGTAGACCAGATGAACTTTTCAGGTCTTCTCTAGCTCTGTAAAGAAATCAACTAGACTTTGTGTATTTATAAAATCAATTGGTGGTTTCCCAAAAATAAAGCAGATATAACTGTAGCTTGGAGCTTGCTACCTACTGCTCAAATGAAAGTTACATAGGATATAAAATCAGGCAACAACAATTAAGCAACATTAGTGTGCCTACTGTGTGACCCAAGTGGACACACTGACTTGAGCACTGTCAGAGACAGAACATGATGGGATGGATCATAGGGCTGAAATAACATCATAATTCTCTAGGTCTCATATTCCTTCTTATCCCATGTGGCAAAACCCGAGCCACAGAACCTACTGTATTGTACTAATTTCTTCTGATAGTGACGTCACTGTTTCTTTGACATAAACACTCTTTAGTGTTCGATACAATATGGTGTTGGGTCAATTCCATTCACTCTTTAAACGTCTAGTATTTGTCAGGCACTCTGCTAATCACAAGAAATGCCAAAAGCACTTTCTCCATATGCTGCTAACTGCCCTCTGGATTCTGTGAGTGAGCTGGTCTGCGCTCAATTATTCTCATACTCCCTCCTGGGAAATACCTGGAAATGTGCAAAAAGCTCTGGCAACATTTCCCTTCCCGTGGAAGTCTGAGCATGACTAACTGGTAAGGAACTGCAGCTGCACTAACACGCAGTCTCCCAATGGCTCCCTGAAAGGTGTCACAAGAAGGCAAGCCTTTCCTGACCTTTTCAGCAGACCCACCATGAGAATCTCAACCCAACTGAATATGAGAAGGGGTACCACTATTTCAGGTTTTTAGGAAAAAAATCTTTGTAACCATGTCCTATAGTAAGCCTTCGCTTGAGGAAAAATATATTTAACCTCAAAAAAAAAATCATCATTCAATAGTTACACATTTTTAAAGTGTTGTGAAAAACAAAGAATGGAATGGGGGAAGAGGTGTTCCTTTACTGTTAGGCTGTTTTGTATTTAATTATATTAACAGAAAAACCATCTTAAGTAAACTCTTACATTTCTCCTGTGTTGTATTCAATAATTTGAGAGATAAGAAAAATCTAGTCTTATGACATATAGGGATTAGAAAAAAAATCTAGCACAAGTCAGGGACAAATTCTAATAACATAGGTATGCTGACCTCTTGATTCTTTTAACAACTAAGCTGTAAGATGGAAATCCTGAATTTTTAAAAATCACTGCCTATACCATTGATTTTTTTTTTTTTTTTTTTTTTGCGGTACATGGGCCTCTCACTGCTGTGGCCTCTCCCGTTGTGGAGCACAGGCTCCGGACGCGCAGGCTCAGCGGCCATGGCTCACAGGCCTAGCCACTCCGTGGCATGCGGGATACCTCCCGGACCGGGGCACGAACCCGCGTCCCCTGCATCGGCAGGCGGACTCTCAACCACCGCGTCACCAGGGAAGCCCTATACCATTGATTTTTTGCTACAAACACAGCAAATAAACATGCACTTCTGACTTCACGACAGTTAGTACAATAGTATTTCTTTCAAAGCCCAAGTGAATTCCCAAAAGGTAAAGACAGTGATAGTAAGCAGTACCATTTCTCAGATGTTGGAAACGGGCTTCTTACCTTCGAAGAACTGCTGTAGGGCCTCGTTTTCGCCTACCACATCCATGGTGCCGTGGTCCTGGTAGTTACTTCCGCACAGAATGATTATCAGACCTCAGGAACTAAGTGCTGTCCTCTCAGCTCGAAGCCTACGAATGCTCTTGGAAAATGTTCATTTTCTTTTTATTGGAGTGAAGCATATCTTCAGCCATCAAACTGTGCCCAAAAAGATGGTTAAGTTTTCAAATGTGATCACAAAACCAGAAGGATATGTAACCACGCAAAAGAAAAATTCATGAAGAGGGAAGTGGTAGAAAATCCATCTCTCTTTCTATAGGGAACTGTTTCTACTCTGCCTTTCGTCTTTGTTTTAAGGACCTTTGTCCTTAGTGACACATGTAATTACATAAATGGGCAATAAATACATAGCCTTATCTCCTATTTGTCCTTTTACACCAATATATTTATTTCTCTGCCTCCATCAACCAGATCGATTTAGCTACAGCCTAGCAAAGATATAGGGGGTTTTTTTTCACCTAGAGAAAGAGGGCAAATCAATATAATCACTTTCATAGATACCGAGGCTTGTGATAACGAAAAGTTAGGATTTGTTAAATATTTCCAAATCTACTCACAGTGAAAAAAATTCCTTGATACGCACCTCGTCCATTTCCTCCAGTTTATTTTCTTTGAAAGTAGAAAGCATAAAGTATGAGAAGTCCCTCTAAGGAGCAATAAAACTGCGTTTCTGATTTAGTAATTCTTACAACCAACTATATGGTTCACTCCTAGCTGGTTTTACTCCTAAATAGAAAGGTATACCCAAATAAATGTTTTGTTTTCACTATTTAGCTATTAACTTATCTAATAATATACTAAAAGGAATACAGTTAGGAAATCAAACTAGTCCTTTCAGCTCCTTCCTGTTTCCTTTTTCCCCAACTTTTTATTTTGAAAGTTTTTAACCTATAGAAGAACTCAAAGAATAGTACCATGAAATACCCTATACTCTTCATCTAGATTTACTAATTGCTAATATTTTCTCACTTTTGCTTTTTGTGTCCCTCTCTCTCTCTCTCTCTCTCTATATATATATATATATCTATATATATATATATATATCCTTGTCGTTTTTGGTTGGTTGGTTTTTATAACATTGACACTTGTTTAACAGTCCTGGAGCACTGTCTTATACAATGTCCCACATTCTGCATTTGTCAGATTATTTCATTTTTGTTAGAATTGGTATGGGTGATGTGGTATACTTCCCAATAAGTATTTTAAAACTTCACACATATAAACTGTTTAAACAAAAAAATTAATTTTATCCTGGGGAAAAAAAGAGGCTTAGAATCCTATTTTGAAAGTTATATTGGACCCCAGATCTTTAAGGACAAGTCATTAAGTTGCTGCAAGAAATAGATTTTCTATTTGTTTCAGTTCAACTTGTGCTAAACTCTCTGCTGGGTGCAGGAAATAAAAAGATGTGTAAATTATGGTCCCTGCCCTCCATAGGCTCAAATGTAGGGCATGAGAAAAATACAAGGAACTATAACTCTGATAAGAGCTGGGGAAAAAGGCAGACTCTGATAAGAGCTGGGGAAAACATCCCAAGAAAACAGAGGAAGGAAAGGTTAATTTCATCTGGGAAGATCTGGAAAGGTATCATAAAGAGCTGGGATTTGAAGAGACTTAAACAATGGACATGTTTTTAAAAACATGAGCAATGGCTTGGAGGGGAGAAAGCCCAGGTACAGCGACTGGAGTTACGGTGTATGGATGGTGGAGTGAGAAAAAAAGATGAGAAGTAGGCTGAAGAAGGGTTTGGGTAGCTTTTGAATGTTAGGCTAAATCTGAATTTGATTCCATGCATATTCATTCTAAGCATATCTATTGATATTTTCTATTTGGGTAGTTGTGATGCATGATATAATTAAGTCTAATTTAGAAAGAAGCTGTGTTAGAGTGTGTTGATTGGGGCAGTAACTAAATTTACACCAGCTGAGAAGCTACTGCGAATCCAGATAGGCAGTAACAAAGCCTGAAGATGCTATAGAACGAAGAAGAGTTGGCTACCAACTGGATATGGGGAGCAAGGGAGAAATCAAATGTGATTTTTTAAAAGGACTTCCATGCCTTTAGGTGCAGTATGAATTAAGATGTCTAAAACATGTAGCCTATGTTTTAGCTGGAAGCTCCCAGCCAAGTTTTCTGGAGGCTGTTGGAAGTTAAGTCACTATACTATATCCTCTGCCAGATGATGATTCTGGATTCTATCCAACAGTTCACCCAGAGACTTCACATAGGCAGCAGCAGAGTAATGAGTGATAGGAAAGAAATTAGATTCCATTTAATAAGCTGAGAGACAAAGGTGAGAATTGGAGTCCCAATCTCAAATAATTATAGGACCAGGCGGGTAAGTGAGTAAAATGGGTCAAAATAAGCAAAAAAACAACCATGAGAGCATATTTATAACCGACAACTGACCCTTAGCTGTGTCTCCGTCAGGGAGACACTTAGGGGTGGTGGAGCAGAGAGCAAACCAGAGAGTACCTGCCCTAAGGGTAGAGCCGCCCAAAAGGTGGAGTGTCACTCGGCTTCCTCCACATGCTGCCACTCAAGGATATGGACTCAAGGTTCTTGAAAGGGCCAACTTTAAAAGAGAAGCTGGAAATGCAGATTTTAATTTTAAATCTCATTTTTAAATGTTGCAACGAATATGTTTAAAAACAAAACAAACAGAACAATACACCAAAACATTGTCAAGGACAAATAGCACACGTATGAAAGGGCAATTCAGCCTTCAGTTTGCAACATCTGGGTTGGAGGCTAAATTATAACAACCAACAGGGTTTGAGGAAAGCAAAGAGAATTTGGAAGAAAGATGTTGGAAGGGCTAGAAAATACCTCTGTATTAATTAATGAGTCCAGAGCACACAGCTGAGCACAATGCAGCTGGAGGCAACTGGGATTTAAGTGGAAGTTTCTCCCTCACAGGAAACAACAAATATTACCCATATTTCCTTGATTCTGGTCTTTACATCTCCAATGGTCTAAGATTTTCCGGTTCTACTGGGCATCCCATTTTGCACAAATTCAATGGAGACTCATCCTCTTGAATAGCAATCTAACGTAGTTGTCATTTGGATTTGTTTTGGTATTGACATTTCCTAAGAACATCAACAGATAAATTGATCAAAGCTGAGCAGCTGTGGTTAAATCTGGGGATGTAATGATGGGAACCTTGTCTCTCTTAAGACTGTCCCTGAGACTGATACCTCCAGAATTCTTGTATTCATATCACAGTCCTTCCTCTTGAACTCAGACTGTTTGTGGGCTTGTACTTCCTTGACAGCTGCCTTTGGCAAGGGTTTCTATTCTTTAGCAAGCTTGCTCCTCTTCTCTGATATTTTTTTTCATTTTAAATAGGTTCATGCAGTTTTCCAAGCTGATTTTTATTATTTCTCTGTTAACAATTATCACTGTGGAAACTTAATGAGTTTGGGTTGAGTTTGGGTTTATGGATTTATTTTTCCTTTTTTTTTGGCCACACCATGCAGCATGCAGGATCTTAGTTCCCTGACCAGGGATCAAACATGCACCTCCTGCAGTGGAAGGGCAGAGTCTTAATCACTGGACCACCAGGGAAGTCCCTGGATTTATTTTTCTAAGAAGCCATGAGAGGACATTAAGTAGGAAGTGACATTCTGATTTTTGTTTTTAAAAGGATCATGTTGGGTGTTGTCAGTGATTGTAGAAGGGCAGGAGTGGAAGCAAGGACACCAAGTAAGAGATTATTGCAGGAGTCCAGGTGAAAGATGATGATGGCTTGGACTGAGTGGACGTAGTGGACACGGAGAGGAGTGGATGGATCCAAGATATGTTTTGGAGAGAGTTGACGGGACTTGCTGATGGATTGGACTGGGGTGGTGGTGACAGAAATGGAGAAATCAAGAATAAGCCCTAGATTGTTGCTTAAGCAACTGGGCAGGTATTCAGCCATGTTAGATTTGAGATGCCCATTTGAAATCCAAGTGGAGTGACTTTATAGGCAAATGGATACAAGAGTCTGGAGCTAGGGAAGGATTAATGCCAGGGTTGGAGATGCACAGTTATGAGCAATGGTTACATAAAGTTTTTAAGACCGTGAGCCTAAATGAGACGATCTAAAGAATATTGAAAGAGAAAGGGGCCCAGGGCAAAAATCTGGGGATTCCAGTATTTAAAAGCTGTGCTGAGAAACAGCCAGCTAGAGCTTGACCACAGATGTCACAGAAAGCTCCCAATTTCCAACCATGACTTAGAAAGACCTACACAGTCGGGCCCTGCTTAACCTTCCAATTTTCTCTTCCTACCACCAACTGCACACCAGCTCTTCTTGCCGTTTTTTGTTTCTTCCTCAGGGGTTTACACCCGCTTTAAAATGCTCTCCCTACTCTCCTTCCTTCTCAAGAATGGATCTCCTCAGAGCCCTGCCTAAAAATGTCAAGTCCTAAATGTGGCCTTTCCTCACCACCTAATCTGAAGTAGTCATTCATTCTCTCTAGCCATTATCCCATTTTAATTATATATAGAGAACGTGTCCCATCTTTTAACATTTGTCTTTTTGTCCATTTCTCACTACACTGAGAGCTCCATGAGAATTCGGACCTTGCCTGTCTTGCTCACTGCTGCTCCTGTAACACCTACAACAGCTCCTGACACATATAAGCCTCTCAAATATGTGTGAATGAAAGAATGAATGGATTTAGTGTGGAGGAATTCTCTTTCTAGAAGTTCTACAAATTGTAGATATTACTGGGTCTTTATTTGCCCACATATCAAAGACAAGAAACTTAGCATCTCCTAAGATGGTACTGCATCCCATGAGGAAAACAAAAAAGTATTTTCTAGCACAAACGTTAAACACAAATACATATTCATACTGCTTTGGACTGTTTTAAACATTGTGCCTTATAGGAAAGAAAAAAATCTATGTAGGGAAAAACAGTGAAGAAAATCTTTGAAAATAAAAGCTTCTGAATAAAAGTAGACCCGTTTTAGACTCTGAGTGCACAAAACAAAAAAACACAGGATTTATATGGTGGTGTGGAAGTGGGTAGGTTGGTGGTTGCAACTTCTTTCCAGGACTGAACAAACCTTTGTTCTTTCAGTGTAGATGCTTAGTCAAAGGCTGTGGGTTTTCAGAGCTGGGAGAGATGCTTGGAGAATGCTTGATCCAGCTTTATGGAGGAGGTCAGAGAGGAGTGGCCACCTGCCTAACCTCTCAGGTTTGGGGGAACCAAGCCTGAACCAGAATGTATGTCTTCTGAGCAACTCCCAATCCAGAGTTCTCTCCACTGGGCCAGGATCTCTCCCCAGCTCTGAACTTACTTATAGAAATGTATCAAAATCTTTCCCTCTTTTTTCAGAATTGGTAATCAGGGCGATTAAATTCTTTATAGAAATACTCTCAAGAATCTAAATTGTTAGTCAGCACCCTAACTCTACCCTCTCCTCCGCCTTGTCATTCCAACTAGCTCCTCTGTAGTCAGTCTTTTTCATAGGCTTTTCCTCTCTCTGTCATAGCTCAGGGCCCGGTGCCGTACTTCTCCTACTCCAAAGTATCCCTAAAGCTCTCGTCTGATCTCATGGCTAACTACTCCCAAACTTATCTGCTGGTCTGACCATATCATTGAATTTAGACTTGTATATCCAATACCTACTTAACATTTCCACTTTGATGCTTAACGGGCATCTCAAACAATGTGTCAGACACTAAATTCTTGTCTCTATTCCACCATGTGTAATATGCCCCATCCCAGGTTTGCTCATCTCAGTAAATTGCAGCAATAGCTAAAGCCAAAAGCCTAGGATTCAGAACCGACTTCTCTTTCCTTTCCTTCTTCCAATTCATCAACAGGTCCTGTTATCCCTTAGGTTTTGGAATTCAGGTTTATATAATTGGACTAGTCATAATCCTTGGTTTGTAACACCCCACCATCATGGTCTGTGCATGATTCAATTAATTCATTTGTTCATGCATTTACTTTAAATGACAAATGAACCCATCTTCCAATCCAGGGACTAGAACATTAACAATGATTTACTCACATATTTGCTGCTCTCAGTTCTCTCTCCTTATCTCCCCCTCATCCAAAGGTAACCCTATCCTGAACTTTATTACTATCTTGTGGTTTTTTATTAATAGTTTTGTCTCATATACACAGATGCCTAAACAATTGTTTTAGTTTTTGAACTTCATGAGAAAAGTATTATGCCATGTGTAGCCTTCTGAGTGTTTTACTTTTTCATTCAATTTATGTTGCTATGTTCCATGTGAGCACACAATACTTTACCCTCCTGTAGACGGACTTTGGGTTTTTCCCAGGACATTATTATATATGTATTCTGGGACACTTTGTGCAAGTATTTCTCGAGTATGTGCCTAAAAGTGGAATTGCTAGGCTATGGGCAACTAATGTTCAACTTTTCAAATGAATGGTTTTTCAGTAGTAGATACACATTAACATTCCCATTAGCAATATGAGTAATCCTGTTGACTGAAATTCTCTTCAAAACTTGACTGTGTTGCATTTTTTAACTTTTGCTAGTTGGATAAATTTAAACATATCACTGAGGTCTTGACTTAGTTTATCTGATTATTAACAGAAATGAAAACCTCTTAATATGTGTTTGGCCCATATGCGCTTCCAATTCTGCGAAGGACCTGTTTCAGTCTTTCGGCCATTTTTCTGTTGTTTTTTTTCTTATGGATTTGTAGAATTTCTGTATATATTCTTAATATTAATCGATATTGGTTATGAGTTTTGCAAATTTCTTCTTACAGTTTACAGTTTGGCTTTAATATGTCTAAATTAATAATTTATAACAAAGCACTATTTTCTTTTACATTTATTTATCTTTCATGGTCTCTTTTGCTTCCAGTTTAAGAAGTCCTTCTTAAAGCAGGATCACGAAGATATTCACCTACGTTTTTGAAATATGTTTCACCTATAGTTTTAACTATATTTTCTACATCAAAATTTCTAAAGTTTCAGGACACTTAAAACAGTTGTTTTTATGTATGGTGTGAAGAAGAGATCCAATTCTGTATATTCCTCTTTTTTTGTCAGCTCTGCTTAATAGTCCTATCATTGATCTACCATGCCTTCTCTGTCAATGTGAAATTTACACCTATGCATGGGTCTGCATTGGGGCTCTCTATTCTATTCCACTGGCCATTTTTCCTGTTTCTGCACTCACATCACACTCTTAAGTACTTCAGCCTTATAAGAAGTCCTTCTCACAGGACAAATTATCCCTCCTTTCTTTTTCTTCAAAAGTGCCTTGGTCATTCTTCATCCTTCACCGCGTCACATAAATTTCATTTTGTCAATTCAAGGAGAAATGCTGGGATTTAGTTTGGAGATGCACTGAATCTATATATCAACTTGGAGAGAATTAACATCTTTCATATTGTCTTTCTACCCATGAACATAGGATCAATCTAGTCCTCCTCACTGTCTTTTAGTGACGTTATTTAACTTTCTGTACACAGGTCTGTGTACAGATTACACAGTAATCTAACCAAATCTAATCTTTGGTTAGATTACTTAGCACTTTAGAATTATGTTTGCAATTGTTTGGTCTTAAAAAGTCTATTTTCTAATTGTTTGAGGTCGGTGTATGTAAGTATAATTCACAATTATATACTGATCCCTTATTTAGCCATCTAATAATTTGATGGAAGATGTTTTAAATTTCCTATGTAGATAATCACATCATAAGTAAATAATGACAGCTTACTTTCTCCTTTCCAATATCTTTATCTTCCTCATGGTGCTGCACTAACATTTATAGTACAATTCTGAATAAAAGTGAAGACATCTTTATTCTGTTGTTCATTTCAAAGAGAATGTTTCTAATGTTTCCTCTCTTAGGGTGATGTTTATTATAGGATGCTTGAAGATACCCTTTACCAAGCTGAGAAGTACCCTTTCATCTACAGATTACTAAAAGTTATTAATTAATGAGTATTTTTATCAAATGTTTTTCTCCATCTATTGAGCAGATGGTTTTTCACTTTTATTCTGTAAATGCAGCAAATATTTATAAATTTTCTAATATACCATCTCTGTATTCCTGTAATAAACACCACTTGCTCAGTAGATTACATTCAGTTTGCCTTTGCATATATATTCACGACAAAACGGGCCTATAATTTTCCTTTTTTGTATTGCCCCCATCTAGTTTTACTATCAGTTATATTGGTTTCTGATGTAGGAGACATTCTGTTCTCCAGAATATATCTAAGATTAGAATACCCATAAAGTTTGGTAAAACCACCTATGCCTAGAGTTTTCTTCACAGAAGGATTTCTAACTACTTCCTTTCCTTTAATAGTAGTAGTACTGCTCAGGCTTCTGACTTCTTCTTAACCAAAATATAACACATTTTTTTCTAGGAATTTTCCCTTTTGCCTAAATTTTGAAACTTATTGCCATGTTGTTCATAACATCCATTAGTATGTGCAGTGACATAGGCCTTTTCATTCCCAGTATGGGTTATTTGTACATTTTCTCTTTCTCCAGGATAAACTTGCCAGAAATTTTCGTCTATTTTGTTCATCTTTTCAAAGACTCAATAGCTTTGATAATCTTCTACTGCATTCTTGTTTTCTGTTTCTGCTCTTATCTCCTTCATCTTGTTCTCCTATAACTTAATTGGACACTCAGCTCATTTTAAAAATATAAATAAGGATTTAAAGCTATAAACTTTTCCTTGAAGCACTTTCTCTGTATCCTTGTAAGTTCTGATATTCATTATTAGTCAGCTCTTAGTATTTTTAAATTTCTCCATTTTTATTATTTCTATTTTCTCATTAAGTCTTCTTGGTGCACTCAATTTTTAGTATTATGTAAAACCCAACTCTATGTCTAATAATATTTTTGTCCTATCATGTTCTTTTCTGATAACAGTATAACCACTCTAGCTTTCTTTTGGTATTTTCCTGGCATCTTTTTTCCATTCTTTTATTCCAACATTTCCATGTCCTTATGCTTTGTTATCATATACTTTAATCCAACTTGACTATATTTTTACTTACTTTTTATTTCCGTATCATATTCTTTCTCTACTTGGTCTCTTCACTTTTAACTGATTATCTCCATTTTTCATCTAACAAGAACTTTAATATATCCCCATGCTCTCTGGTCTTCTCCCATTCCCATTGTGTTGATATTGTAAAGAATTTTAGTTCTAGATTGTTAAGGATCTACCTGAAGTTTTAAAATTTTCTTTAGCCTTACTTTTTATTCTTTTAAAGTTATCAACAAACTTTCTCTACGTATCTGATCACTTTTCTTCCCAAATCTCAAAGCATCTCCTGGATTTGTTTCTCTTTTAGTTTTAGTATTTTCTCCAAGTGTTTTCTTTTTTTTTTAAATTTATTTATTTATTGGCCATGCCATGCGGCATGCAGGATCCTAGTTCCCTGACCAGGGATCGAACCTGTGCCCCCTGCATTGGCAGCATGGAATCTTAACCACTGGACCACCAGGGAAGCTCCCCCAATTTTTTTTTTTTCCAGCTGCGCTGGGTCTTTGTTGCTGTGCACAGGCTTTCTCTAGTTGCAGTGAGTGTGGACTACTCTTCGTTGCAGTGCACTGGCTTCTCATTGCAGTGGCTTCTCTTGTGGAGCACAGGCTCTAGGTGCATGGGCTTCAGTAGTTGCATCACACAGGCTCAGTAGTTGCGGCATGCGGGCTCTAGGGCATGCAGGCTTCAGTAGTTGTGGTGCGTGGGCTCAGGAGTTGTGGCTCGCAGATTCTAGAGCACAGGCTCGGTAGTTGTGGTACACGGTCTTAGCTGCTCCGTGGCATGCGGGATCTTCCCAGACCAGGGCTCGAACCCGAGTCCCCTGTAATGGCAGGCAGATTCTTCACCAGTGTGCCACCAGGGAAGTCCTCCCAAAGTGTTTTTAATTTGCATCTTTGTGTGGAAAATCTTCTGAAGCTTTGAAAGTCTGAGCACATGTTTATTATGCCCTCACATGAACTATCAAGACATAAAATTCTAGTTTCAAATTTCTTTTCATGTTCAATTTCATATTCTTGAGCTGGGCATGGTAATGATGGTTTCTACCATACCATTCTCAAATATCCTTTTGTCTGTGCGCTTCCATCCATCCTGGTGACTGAGTCTTCTATACGTAAGGCTGACCAAACCTTTGAGACAGGACTGAAAGTAATACCACCTTCAGAACACCAGTTCTCTCACACACATCTGCTGTGAATATAAACTGGTTCAACTTTTCTAGATGGCAATTTGGCAATGCAGATCAAATATTTTAAAACACACATGTACCTTGCTTGACCCAACAATTTTACTTCTAGGCATCTACATGAAGGAAATAAGCCAACAATGTTCCAAGAAGTATACAAAAGGATCCTCATCACAGCATTATGACAAGAAAAAGAAATTTAAAACAAACTAATGTCCAAACACAATTAGTTAACATCCTATCATCAAAACCTTACACTGATCCAGATTTGTAGAATTTTTAAGTAAAAAAAAAAGAAAGTCTACTTTTTGTTTCAGAAATGTACACACATAGGTAGAAAATATCTGAAAGTCTATTCTTCAAAAATATTGAGTAGCTTTCTCTAGATGGAGGGACTAAAGTGGTTTCTCATTTCTTCTTTTTGCTTTTCCACACCATTTGTTTTACAATTTGAAACTGACAGATCGAGTGGCTCTGGGATCAGTGTATCCTTTGCAAGTATCACTCTTTCAACCCACACCCTTTCCAACTCCCCTGAGCACATATCAAACTCCTAATTTATCTTTATACCCTTTCAATGATTACTACAGTGCTCAATGTATGTAAAGTATAAATACACTACATCAAGATGTTCAAGAATGCATCTCTAGAATAAAATGTGATTGTCCTCTATTAATCACCATAATAAAGGGATTCTTTAAGTTACAGAGAACAGAATGAATAAAAGTAACTTTCTTTTCAGAAGAAATCTTTCTTTAAATAAAATGTTTTTCAATCCTAACATATAAAACAGAGAAAAATAGAGTCATTGTAGTGGGGGGGAAGGAAGCTGATCCTGTTCACTTACCCTTCTCTTGTCTTTTGCAGGCTGCTATGAAGTTTGAAAACTACAATTCAATATATTCAGCTGACCCTATATATCATGTCAGAGCTAGAAGAGAAAGCAAAAATACACTCAATCTAATATTTATTTATTTAGCTTTTTTTTTGCAACTATAAATTACAATCACTAGTACACCTGTAATTCTTTATAGTGTGTTCAACTAAATAAGCAAACACAGCATAGGTCAGTTTAAAAGAAATCATAGTACTTTTCAGTGTAATTTGCAAAAGAGGGAAAAAGTCTTGGACCCACTCCTTGAAAGGAAATAAATATCAAGTAACCATAAAAATATTCAGTCATTTTCCAGGTCTTCAGGGAGGTTCATGCATGGTCCCAGGCAGAGCATCACAGTTCCTCTTTGAAATATCCCAGCTTTGCCAATGACATCTCTTTTCTCAACTGCATAACTTCCCAAAACATTTGATCAACTATACAAACAGAAAAGAGAAACACATAAGTCATAAACTATTATCTTAATTATTTTTAATCTGTTTCACTGAAAATTTAAGATTAGCTGAAATTCCAGTTGGGCATCTCCTAATGATGTACCTAATGCTTAGACATGCTATCACTGCTTCACACTAACTTCTCCATGTACTTGTGAGCATCCCAGTTTTACGAATAAATAAGCAGTATTTACCAATTTTGCTACAACGATTTGTTAGATACTTCAATGACTGACTACCATTTTAGCCCAAAAGAAGGTAGGCATCTCAATGTCCTGAGTAACTGGCAATGCTGCTGCCTTCTTGAGTAACTACACTCAATGCTCAGTTACACAAGAGTTATTATCTAACTTATGCATCTTCTTGCTATAGTTTGCTGTATCTTGGCCATTTTTCACTTTTCATTAAAACCAACAGAGTAAACAGGAAAAAAAAAGGAAAACAAGAGACAGCCCAGAGAACTTAGTAATATTCTTTGTGAGTAATAATAGGGAAAGATTCTGTGTATGGCTCAATTAGAAATAAAAATAAATGCAGAGGATGAACTGTAAATTTCAATTATCTGTGCTTCTGAAAGTCCCCTCTATAAGTGGGAAGAAATTTGCTCTATGTTTTAGATAATAAAAGGTCTCTCTCTGACATATGATCAGATTAGATTGATTTAGATCAGTGGTTCTCAACCTGGGAGAATGTGTCCCCAGGTGTGCATTTGGCAATGTCTGGATATATTTTTCATTACTAGCATCTAGTGAGTAAAGCCCAGGGATGCTATTAAACATCCTACAATGCACAAGACAGCCTCCCACAACAAAGAATTATCCAGTTTAAAATAATAATAGTACCAAGGCTGAGAAACCCTGCTTTATATTTAACTGCCTTAAATCCCTTTTAGCACAAGGCACAGATAATAAACAGATTGTAAAATTAACAGTAATTTACTACAAACCCACTCAGTATACAATGTGTAACAAATGCTGTGAAGTGAAAGGGTAAGAGGAACCAGACAAGATATCACTTTTATCACCATCACCACAACCACTCATGATCCCTTCTTCCTGTTTTCACAAAGTAGAGTACCTTTCATTCTTCCCTACAAAAACTTCTTTTTTCTTTTCTTTTTTTTTATTCAAACAGAAAGTCACAAAAATTATAAGCATCCTCATGAGTTCACTCAGTCCCATGTAACTTTTTTTTCCATCTTGACCTTTTGTTAGCACTTGTATGAATTCATCAGTTTTCCATTAGAGTTCTGAAAATGCTCATTCATTCAGTTCAGCAGTATGGATGGATCAGTTACCAGAAACCTGTACTTGTCAGAGTCTTTTCCATGAATTCATTGAAGATGAAACCCTTTTATAGGAACATTTTTGCAAAAGCATCAGAGTACACCCAGAACTGTCTGTAAATGACAAAAGACTTAAAAATGACCATGGTTAAAGATCTGATGAAAGTTCATAATAATGCAATTGACAAGGAAATTTAGTTGTTTCTGAGACATACATTTTAAAGTAATAACTAGAATTATGACTTATAACATTATAGCAGCACAGATAAGATTTTTAGAAATTTCATGTAAAGTCTGAAACATTTATATTAACATATTTCCATACAAATAACCCAAAGAAAGTTTAGTATTAGTTGTCTTTTTGTTTTTTTATACTGCAGGTTCTTATTAGTCATCAATATAATACACATCAGTGTATACATGTCAATCCCAATCGCCCAATTCAGCACACCACCATCCCCACCCCACCGCGGTTTTCCCCCCTTGGTGTCCATACGTTTGTTCTCTACATCTGTGTCTCAACTTCTGCCCTGCAAACCAGTTCATCCGTACCATTCTTCTAGGTTCCACATCCATGTGTTAATATACGATATTTGTTTTTCTCTTTCTGACTTACTTCACTCGTATGACAGTCTCTAGATCCATCCATGTCTCAACAAATGACTCAATTTTGTTCCTTTTTATGGCTGAGTAATATTCCATTGTATATATGTACCACATCTTCTTTAACCATTTGTCTGTCGATGGGCATTTAGGTTGCTTCCATGACTTGGCTATTGTAAATAGTGCTGCAATGAACATTGGGGTGCATGTGTCTTTTTGAATTATGGTTTCCTCTAGGTATATGCCCAATAGTGGGATTGTTGGATCATATGGTAATTCTATTTTTAGTCTTTTAAGGAACCTCCATACTGTTCTCCATGGTGGCTGTACCAATTTACATTCCTACCAACAGTGCAAGAGGGTTCCCTTTTCTCCACACCCTCTCCAGCATTTGTTGTTTGTAGATTTTCTGATGATGCCCATTCTAAGTGGTGTGAGGTGATACCTCATTGTAGTTTTGATTTGCATTTCTCTAATAATTAGTGGTGTTGAGCAGCTTTTCATGTGCTTCTTGGCCATCTGTATATCTTCTTTGGAGAAATGTCTATTTAGGTCTTCTGCCCGTTTTTGGGTTGGGTTGTTTGTTTCTTTAATACTGGGCTGCATGAGCTGTTTAAATATTTTGGAGATTAATCCTTTGTCCGCTGATTCGTTTGCAAATATTTTCTCCCATTCTGAGGGTTGTCTTTTCGTCTTGTTTATGGTTTCCTTTGCTGTGCAAAAGCTTTGAAGTTTCATTAGGTCCCATTTGTTTATTTTTGTTTTTATTTCCATTACTCTAGGAGGTGGACCATAAAAGATCCTGCTGTGATTTATGTCAAAGAGTGTTCTTCCTATGTTTCCCTCTAAGAGTTTTATAGTGTCCAGTCTTACATTTAGGTCTCGAATCCATTTTGAGTTTATTTTTGTGTATGGTGTTAGGGAGTGTTCTAATTTCATTCTTTTACATAAAACTTCTTTTTTTAACAAGGAGAAAAAATATGCTTGACAACACAAATCATCTGTTCTTCAGCTTAAATCATATTATCTACCAATAGGTATTAAAAAAGATTTAAATTTTATTAAAGTCATAAAAAGTACTGTATAGTTTAAAGACTGCTTTTATGCTCTGTGGCCTTTTGAAATTCAACGTTAATTAGAGACAGGTTTCACCTCTTTTCTTTTATGCATTAAAACCTAATTATATGGGATTATAAATAAATGACTATTTTCAACGTACCAGAGCTTGAAAACGCTAAACTAAGTTTTTATCAACACGACTGATTTTTCCAAAGAATTAAGATTCACTGGTTTACATGACAGAAAGATAGTAGGCATCTACTAGTTTTTAAGTATAAGAAAATTTTCAATGTTTAGAAAAACAAAAACAGGAAAATTTCCCACAACTTCAAATACAAAATTGGCATGGACTTGTCCCTAGCCTAGTATCTGCTATTTCTGTTTTAAAACAATGATACATATTTAAAGAAAAAACACAAAACAAACACTGCTTTTGAGCTGTCAGGCCATATTAGTTTCTACGCCTGGTATTTAAGACATTCGGCTATAAAACCATAAGTAATCATGAAAGACTACATTAAAAATGCCATGAAAGACTACATTAAAAAATATCCAGCAGAGTCCTGGGCTGACTATCCTGGATATATCATCCGCATGTCTCAGCTAATTTAGAACACAGTCATCTTTATTCCACTCAGAATTATGCTCAGGACTGCTTTATTAACTTACACATGATAGTAGAAAAATACAGAAAAAAATTTATTGTTAGTGCCTTGTGGGTTCCAGTAATTAAAATAAATCTGGGGAATTCCCTGGTGGTCCAGTGGTTAGGACTCTGCACTTCCACTGCAGGGGACATGGGTTTGATCCCTGGTCAGGGAACTAAGATCCCACATGCCACGTGGCATGGCCAAAACTAAAAAATCTATTAAAAAATAAATAAAATAAAATAAATCTGACCATGTCTAGAGCTTGTTCATTTTTATTTCTTAAGGAGTAAATTCAATGGGCTTTATGCTCCTCTCACACTTACCATCTGGTTTATCATATACCCCTTAAAAGTTAAAACTGATCCTGCTTAAAATTAGAGTAAAATGAGGCAAATATAAGGATTAAATACAACATGTTTAAAAGATGCATTTGTTCCCAAATTCTTCACACATTTTATTAGACCTACAAAAGAGATTCAATATAAATGTACCAATGATAAAGCTGACTTGCGCTTACTATTATGTTCCATACTTTTTACTGAATTTCATGCAAATATTTTATAATGAATTAAGAACACTCACCATCCTGCTGTTTCACAAGTCCCTGTTGAATATATCGAATATACGTGAAAAAGTTACATACAGAAGTGATCTATGCCAAAAAGAAAAAAATATGTTAAACAGTCAAATATCTCACATCAAAGCAAGCTTTATTAAAACTTGAGGTTAATCAGGAGCAACTAAGCCCGTGCGCCACAACTACTGAGCCTGCGCTCTAGAGCCTTTGAGCCACAACTACTGAGTCCATGAGCAACAACTACTGCAGCCTGCGCACCCAGAGCCCATGCTCTGCAACAAGAGAAGCCACCACAACTAGAAGCCCGCGCAGCACAACGAAGAGTAGCCCCCACTCGCCGCAACTAGAGAAAGCCCACGCGCAGCAACAAAGACCCAATGCAGCCAAAAATAAATAAATTAATTAAAAAAAGAAAATTGTGGTTAAATTACTTACCCTGTATCTGCAAAAAGGAGAAATATAATAATAATTGCTTGAGTCCCCTAATTTAATTCTGTGTTTACAGGACTTACTCTGACCTGTGAGAGCACATTTTCTGTAAAACAAGGATAAATTTTAGTTTTTTAAATTAAAAGCATTTTGCCTCTACCTTCTGGACAAGTTGTATATTCATTAAGACAACTAATATCTGAGAACCGACCATGTACCAGGCACTTTGTGATGCTGGACTATAATGATGAAAAAGACAAAAGCCCTGCCCTTTGGGGCTTACATTCTAGTATAAGCTTACAGACATAGCTTTAACCATGGTTCTAGAAATAGAAGCTAAATGTGTTCATATATGTCCTGGGGCACATTTACAAATGAGTAATCAGCTGCAGGGCAGCTCTCAGCTTTCCATTGGGACTTCAACTTCTCTCTCAGTTGAAAAAAACTTAAAAGTGACTGCTTAGGTCTCAAAACATGTTATTGACAGCTTTGCAGGAGAACAGCTTCCAGATGGGATACTTTTTGGTGTGTTGGGTTGGTATATATGCATATGCATTTAACGTGGCACCTAGGCCTAAGAAGTACAAAGGAATAAGCTACCGTACAAATACACTGAATCTTAACAATTACACCAAGGGTACACTACATTTAGACATACCAACCTTTCTCTTTGAATACTACAACATGTAAAATTTGGTATGAGGGCTTTCTGGCTGCGATTAGGCTGAAAGCCTCTTTTTTTTTTTTTTTTTTTGCCACACCACTTGGCATGTGGAATCTCAGTTCCCTGACCAGGGATTGAACCTGAACTCCCTGCACTGGAAGTGCAGGGTCTTAACCACTGGACTGCCAGGGAAGTCCCCCTGAAAGCCTCTTGAGAACAGTAAATGTATTTTATTCATCTTTAAATGCCTGGCACCAAGCATGGCCCAGCACACAGCAGACATTCAATGACTGTTGGTTAAGTGACAGGCCACCTGTCACTCCACTGCTCAACAGGATCAGGCTGGACTCACAGCAGCCCAGGTGTCAACCTCCTAAATTAGAAGCTTGACTGAAGATAGCTATCATTCCTTGGCAATGCAAAATTAGTGTAGCTCTAAGTAACATAAAGTGGCCAATAGCATTTTATACAACATTATAAATTATATAATAAAGAAAAATATATTAAATGAACATTAATTTTCAGCTATACTTACCAGAAATATGATACAAATGTGCCTCCATATTAAGCAAACACACGGAGAATGTGCATTTAAAAGGGTAATTCTGGAAGTGGCCATTCAAATCACAAAAGAATTCTTACCTTTTCAAAGAGATTTAGCCTCATTGTTCCTTTATTAGAAACTTCCTTTAATGATCTATAGCAATATTTAAAAGCACTAACTACTAGCTTGGGGAGGATAGACAATCAAGAAATTTAAGGCACAAGTGGTAAAAGTCTTTGGAACTATACTATTTTAAGCACAATTTACACAAGAGAAAAAAGCAACCATCAAACTGATAAAAATCACCTTTTGGAAGCAGACATACCTGTTTGTCTACTATTTTTCTAATTTTGAAAGGACTCAAGTAAAGTGGTTTTAAGTATCAACTTTTAAAATAATAAAAAAGTGTTTAAGTTATCTCATTTCTAAAGCCAATATATTTTTATTTGAGCCAGGATTCAACACTAAGTCTTCTGACCTCTAATTCCAATGTTTTTTTTAACATGCCACACTACCTCAGTACCCCTTAACAGCTCTAGTCCCAAGATTTCAAATCCTTGCTTGCCATTTTCACTTAGGGATGTCAACGTGTCTAAATCTAGACGTATCATCTTGTTTCCAAAACCAGAGCCCTTCCTACTGATTTCCAAAAGCTCACGGTATCCCTCTAATCAGTCACCTCTAATTCCTTTTTTTCACATCTTCCCTCTCCATACACTCACCATCCTCTGAACACACTGTTTTCTTGTTCCTTTATTCAGTCATATGTACTGTTCCTTATCTCCCCAATTCCACCCATGCTTCAAAAGCCCAGATCAAATCAAATCCCAAGAACAGTCCCTGATCACCACCAGTAGAATGATCTTGCCTTCCACAAAATTCCCCGAGCACTGTGCCATTCGTTTAGTGTTTATCTTGATAACCTCATCCACAAGAGCCATACTTCACGTTTCATAAAAGAGGACAACGTCTTCTTTAGTATTCTCCACACAATATGCACCACAAACACCTTGGTTTCTGGCCCCATTCCCGCAAGAACAACAATATTCTTAACGATGTAAATTATTCTCTAAACCTAATCTGTATAATTATTTTACTAAAATACTGTAAAAACCTACTTTAACTGAGACTCTGATTTGTTATCATTTGCACATGTTTAATGTGTGATATATAATGCAAGTATAAATTTAAAATCCTACAGTAAAAACTGCTATATTTAAAATAAGGTATAACATAGAAACTAAAAGTACAAAAAGTATTAATGACCAGGATAAAAATACCCAGGTGTTTGTTGAAGGATAGAATTTAGGAATGAAAATCTCTTCCCCAAAATTCAGAGGCCACCATACTACAGGTGTGGCATGGGGGAGTGTCAAACAGGACATAACTCTAGGTAGACGTGTGGCTCACAGAGCAAATACAGGATTAAGTTACCCAAATACCAACACTGTGTGATGCTGCTGAGAGTGTGACGTGCATAACAGGAAACAAGAACTACACAACTCCTACGACTGGCTTTAACAGACCTAGTAGTTAATCTCAACCAGCTATTTCCTCCTCTGCCTTCAAAATGGCCTGATGGGATTCAATTATTGCTTGCTGTGAGCTCTCTCGGGCTCTTCGGTCCCCTATACCGATCTAGTTCTTCACCACCAACTAAGCAGCTTCCTCAAAATCTTTTGAAGTCACTTTTTAAACAGCTGTGGCAAACGTTTTATGTACTGTTGGTTTCAGTCTTTCCTCCTCCCAGGACCAGTTGGAAGACAGCTTGCCCTGCTACGAAGTGTGGGAGTCACCCCTGAAGGTATAAAACTGCCAAATATCTCTCACATATGGGAGACAGAGCTGTTTACTTACCAAAGTGAGAAAGTTTTATGGCAAGAGTAGTAAAGGATAGGACTAACCAAGCCTTCTGGTACCCTGTTTTCATGCTTGGTAAGACTTGGTCTAATTCACTGTCTTCTCAAACTATTTTTGATGGCAAGCCTCAAAAAGAAATAATTTACACAAAAGCCCAGAACACACAGCTGTACATATAACAAACAAAAATTCTCCTTATGACCCACTAAAGAAATTTCATAATCAACTAATGGATTATAACATGCGGTTTTTAAAGAAGTTTCTAACACCTGATCTACCTGGATCCCACATATACGTTTGTAATTAGAAGGGCTCTCCACTGATGCTAAATTTGAAATCCCCACACTGCCCAGGGATTGGTCTTTGGGCTGCACAGACTTTAAATAGAAAACTGACAAGAGATTTAACATTTAAAACCAGAAAATATTAAATAACTACAACACATAAAATTTTAAAAGCTCAGTATCTTCCCTAAGACATGGTTTTGAAAACATACTTTGGTCCTCCACATTCAACTGCAGACGCTTTCACAAATCGAATAGGTTGTAGTCCCACTGGTTCAATGCTTAGAGTATTGTTTTCCACAGCCTCCAGAACAGCCGAAGCCAACTTCAAAAAAAACAAAGAAGTATTAGATGCTATGCTGGCAGGAAAATATAAAAATTCTATTCTATAATAAACTGGTTTTTAAAAATTATTTCTCCCAAGGTCCACTAGATTTGCCTTAGCTAATGAAAAAGAAGGAAACCACATAATCTCGGTTTGAATTCTTTTATAATTCAAACATTGTTATGAAAGGCAATTCAGTTATAGCTAAATAACTTTTATTATCTAGAAGGAGATTAAAGACATTAATTCCACGCCACCCCTTACCCACAATTAACATCCACTGGTTACGTCACTTCACAATGAATATCCTAAGGCTTTATTTTGCTAAATTTATGCATTATTTTTTCCTATTGGTCATTCATAACACAGCAATATGTGTTAATTATAGCTATATATTTACTGATCATGTATTTATGTGCACAAGAGTCTACAAAAGAATTAACTGAGTTATCAAATATTAAATGCCCAGATGGAGACAGTAGTAACTGATAAACAATTGATGAAACAGAATTTCATTCTGGCAAGATTACTCATACTGAACAGCCTACCTAAAACCAGAGCCACAATGACTGACATATCTACATATCAAAAGCATTTTACTGTTCATCTTAACTCTTCCTTACAAGCAGTGTTATATAATTAAATCCTCTAAAGACTTAACAAAAGACTCTTAGGATTAACTTTCTCAAACACTGATTAATAGGATATTTGTAGACAAACTTTCCACATGTAAGAACAAATTAAAATTATGACCTTACATTTGTATACTGCCGTGTAGTATTTTAAAAAAAAATTTTTCTATCTACTTAATTCACTTCATTTTATCTTAACAATCCTGTGACACAGGCAAGGAAGGCATTTTTTCCCCCTGTTTTAAAGATGAAGAAACTAAATAGGACTTCTTTTTAATCACATACAGATAAACCCAACAAACACTTTAGAGTGTACATAACTTCCCTTGCACTGAACCTTGGACTAAAAATTAAGTCCTACCCCCTTACATATTTAATACTTCACTCCAATGCAACACACTGCAGCATAAGTGATCCTCTGCTCAAATAAGGAAAGAGGTTCAGTAAGTGAATGCCAAGAAATTATTACGATCCTAATATGGAATGGATAAAATGGTAAAATATGACACTTTATAACTTATTTATGTAAGAGATATTAAAATATGTAACATGACTTAGTAAAAGATATAGGAACAACTCTAATGCATTTCTGTTAAAATGTGTTTTTAATTACCTCACTTTTTGAGAAGGTTAAACATGGAAAAATATCTTCCTGATAGATTTTGTCTAAGAAAGGACATGTTCTGTCCATTATGGGCTCATCCTTCCAAGATCTGAATTCATTATACAGGGATAAGTCAGCCTGACAAAAGAAAACATAAAATAACTTTTTAAAAAGTACAAACATAAAATAACTTTATAAAACTGAAACCTAATTTAAATATTACTGAAAAAGAAATACTCTTTATTTAAAATAATAATTGAACCATTCTTGATTAGTTATAATACACAGTTGTAATTTTTCTTTTTTTTTAACTGAAGTATAGTTGATTTACAATATTGTGTTAATTTCAGGTATATAGCAAAGTGATTCAGTTATACATATATTTTTCAGATTCTTTTCTATTATAGGTTATTAAAAGATACTGAATATAGCTCCCTGTACTATACAGTAAATTCTTGTTGTTTATTTTATATATAGTAATGTATGTCTGTTAATCCCATACTCCTAGTTTATCCCTCCCCCGTCCTTTCCCCTTTGGTAACCGTAAGTTTGTTTTCTACGTCTGTGAGTCTGTTTCTGTTCTGTAAATAAATTCATTTGCATCTTTTTTTAGATTCCACATATAAGTGATATCATATTTGTCTTTCTCTTTCTAACTTACTTCACTTAGTATGATAATCTCTAGGTCCATCCATGTTGCTACAAATGGCAATATTTCATTCTTTTTTATGGCTGAGTAATATTCCATTGCAGCAATTTTTCTTTTCTTCTTCTTTTTTTTTTTGCGGTACGCGGGCCTCTCACTGTTGTGGCCTCTCCCGTTGCAGAGCACAGGCTCCGGACGCACAGGCTCAGTGGCCATGGCTCACGGGCCCAGCTGCTCTGCGGCATGTGGGATCCTCCCAGACCGGGGCACGAACCCGTGTCCCCTGCATCGGCAGGCGGACTCTCAACCACTGCGCCACCAGGGAAGCCCTGCAATTTTTCTTTTAAAAAAACAATCCAAACTCCCAAATGACTAGCTGGCGCTTTTCAATGTATCCACTATGGTGTCCAAGGACACTACTATTATCCACCTCGCCAAAAAAAAATAATAACAATGTTGGAGCTCCCCTTAAGATACAAGTGCAGGGCTTCCCTGGTGGCGCAGTGGTTGAGAGTCCGCCTGCCGATGAAGGGGACACGGATTCATGCCCCGGGCCAGGAAGATCCCACATGCCGCGGAGCGACTGGGCCCGTGAGCCTTGGCCGCTGAGCCTGTGCTCTGCAACGGGAGAGGTCACAACAGTGAGAGGCCCACGTATCGCAAAAAAAAATTAAAAAAAAAAAGATACAAGTGCACACTGTTCTGAATACAAAAGATGATAAGTCTTTTGTGAAAATAATCAAAAAGTAATTTGGAGCCAAGTTAATTAAATAAAGTGTTTGAGGGGCTTCCCTGGAGGCGCAGTGGTTAAGAATCCACCTGCCAATGCAGGGGACATGGGTTCAAGCCCTGGTCCGGGAAGATCCCACGTGCCGCGGAGCAACTAAGCCTGTGCGCCGCAACTACTGAGCCTGTGCGCCTAGAGCCCATGCTTCGCAACGAGAAGCCACCACAATGAGAAGCCTGCGTGCCACAACGAAGAGCAGCCTCCTCTCGCTGCAACTCTAGAAAGCCCGCGCAGCAACCAAGACCCAACGCACACAAAAATAAATTAATTAAATAATTTAAAAAAAAGAATTTAAAAATAACATGTTTGAATAAACAGAGACTGACTAAACCGTGAAACCTCGTTTGGGGTCAAAAGTGACACCAATTCTTCTGCTATTACCTTAAGGCATTTCCAAAAGAATTTCCAAAATATTTACTGTATAAGCTGCAAGACTAAAAGCAGCACACACATAGCCTCCTAAATAGACTATCTTAAAATATAACATTTATTTAGATTGTTTTGGCATTTCAACATCCAGTATCTACCATCTGAATTATGTGTAATAATCCAGGCTGGCACCCACCTTCCTATTCACTCTTCCAGTTGTCCTTTCTCTACCCATCCAATTTAATAAATTTTCCCAAGTATTCTTCTCTACAGATTCCCTCAGCCCAGCTCAACACTACCTGTCAACATACAAAGCTACATCCACTCACAGCCACCCAAACACAGAGTAGTGTCTCTCACTCGCCTGGCACTCTAAGCCAGAAGCACTGGATACGCTATAAATGAAGCACTGACTGCAGCTATGGCCTCTAGCACAGCTCAATCAGATGTGCAGGGAGTCTACACAAAAGTAACAAAAGGCTGACTGTACCCCAGGTTTCCTACAGACTTTCCTTTAAGGTGTATAATGGCAATCTCAATGTGAATATTTTTCATCCCAATCCATAAATTCCTTGAATCAAAGCTAAAGGTGAAAGGATAAAAATATTAGCAGATAAGTAATACTTACATTTTCAAATTCACTTTCTTTGTAAAGTCTACCCTTTGATGGATATAAAGCTCAAAGTAGGTAAGTAGTGTTCTAAGGAAAGATTCTAGATTAAAGGCAGTAATTAATTTATTAAGAGCTGACTCTGTCAGGAACTATGGTAAACACTTCACAAACATTTAATCCTAAAAGCTGAGCAAGATAAATATTATAATCTCCATTTATTGACAAGGAAACTAGGGTTTAGAGAAATAAAATAACTTGACCAAGGTTACAGAGCAAGGAATCAGTAAAAGTTGACATCTGGGTGACTTGATCTCAAAGCCTTGCCTCATTACATGTGTGTGCATGCATGCACGTGTGTTTTAAATGCTTTCAGAAGATACGTTATGACCAAATGCCCCCATCACATTTTCTGCAGAAACATGGACATGTTTCATTTTCCTTCCAATTGTTAGATCGTTTTCTAAGACTTACACAAGTCAAATTTATGTGTTTCCGCTGTCTAATGAAACTATTTGACAAGTTTTTCACATGTATCAGAAAACAGGATATATGTGGAAAGCAAAAAGTTATATACTGCCTATTCATATGTTAAGGAATTTTGTAAATTAAAAACAAAACTTTAAAATTTTCCATGAGAAAATATTTAAATTTTCTTAGTGTAGACAATAGGGAAAAAAGGTACATAATTACACACACTGAGAAACCATAGCAAAAATACAAGTTGTACCAAGCAATGAAAAATGCTATCTAGGGCTTCCCTAGTGGCACAGTGGTTAAGAATCCACCTGCCAATGCAGGGGACACAGGTTCAATCCCTGGTCTGGGAAGATCCCACATGCCGTGGAGTAACTAAGCCCGTGCACCACAACTACTGGGCCTGCGCTCTAGAGCCCACGAGCCACAACTACTGAGCCCACGTGTTACAATTACTGAAGCCCACACGCCTAGAGCCTGTGCTCCACAACAAGAGAAGCCACCACAATGAGAAGGCTGAGCACCACAATGAAGAGCAGCCCCTGCTTGCTGCAACTAGAGAAAGCCTGCGCACAGCAACGAAGACCCAACACAGCCAAAAAATAAATACTATCTAAATTGAAAGAAATCAGAATTAAAGTTATGACTAAAAAAGCTTCTTAAATATTTAATAGAAACCAATGTGAATTTCAGATTTTGTCACATTCAGATTTGACCAAGTACTGAACTTCTCTCTCACTAGCATCTTTTTTATTAATAACTAAAAATGCAATTCAATTAAAATAAGTAACAACCTTGGTTATTCAATTTAATAAACTCCTGGCTTCCATGCAAAAATCTGAACAAGCACACACAGCTTCTTAATGAATAATGATGAACCTGAATTCACAATGTAAAATATAGTTTTTAAGAAAAAAATGGGAGAAGGCTGCTCATTAATTAGTGATCAATCCCCTTGGAAATGTTTTCTCATCATATGTAAGTAAAAACTATTTTACTCAAAACACCTCAAAAAGGGGCTTCCCTGGTGGCGCAGTGGTTGAGAGTCCGCCTGCCGATGCAGGGGACGCGGGTTCGTGCCCCGGTCCGGGAAGATCCCGCATGCCACGGAGCGGCTGGGCCTGTGAGCCATGGCCACTGGGCCTGCGTGTCCGGAGCCTGTGCTCCGCAATGGGAGAGGCCACAACAGCCCGCGTACCGCAAAAAAAAAAAAAAAAAAAAACCTCAAAATATTTCCAGTTATTATCTCAGTTATCTTTATAACATATCTTTTAAAATGATACGGCTACCATTAGTTCTATTTTTTGTTGCTTAATTATCTGAACTCTAGGACTACCTTACTGATACAAAATTCTGCTTCTCCCAGAATTTAAGTAAAAGCAATGTGCCATTCTTCAAGAAAATCACCTAAATATTTTCACACATTCTTATATTCATATTTTGCTAGAGCACCCTAGCAATAAATTTTGACTAGTCATATCATTAAAGCCACCCACTCTCCTTTATACAACACATGACAGTTTGCTCCCTAAATGAAATATCGAGATTAAGAAACTCACCAAGTTTCCAGCAGGTACTCCAAAGTCAGCCAGGTAGAGAAGGGAAATGAAGAATCCCTGAAAGCAGCCAGCTCTAGATAATGCCTCCCCCATCTTAATACTGAATATTTTGTACTAAAAATTTTGCTGGCAAAAATCATAACCAACACCTCAGTGATGAGAATTAATAAGTATCAACAGAGTCAGAGGGGACAGTCCTGGACGAGTTACCTCTTTGCAGTCTTTTACAATTGGCTGTATCACACTGAGGTCCTGATGACTGCCACTCATAGCACTGCTTGTACTTTTATTTCTTGTATGCCCCTTTTTAAAATGTGTCTTTCCACCTGGCAGAGGCTCTTGTGTAGGTGATGTTGGAGAACTGGACAATACAAGTGTCTTCAATGCAGCTACTTCAGCTTGAAGTACATCAATCTTGAAAAGAAATCAACACAGTCACATACACTGAATATGTTTTATGACAGATGCAGCTAAATGTTAGCAATTCGGTTACTTTCAAAGATGAAATATAAGTTTAATCTGTATTTCCTATGGATTAATAAAAGGAAAGTAAAACCAAATGGTTTTTTTTTTAAAACCAAGTTTTTTGATGTTTCCATACAGTCTGGATTCAGCTGCTATTCACATCAGATGGAATTTTTTAAATTATCAAAATGTCTAACTTTTCACTTATGTGAATTTTCAAAATCTTCAAAATATATTAAAAAATAGCTTATGATTAGTTGCTGTTCGTTCCTAAAATAGTAAAATCTAATAACATTTCAGTTGGCTTTTTTTTAGTGAATTAAGAAAATAAATATTAACTTTAAAATGTGATTATGTAACCCTTTTGATAATACATGTGATTCACAAGGCGTTAAATCATTTGCTTCTAATATAAATGGACACCAAACATTCATTATTAATTATATATATGTAGTAGCTATTTTCTTCTTTATAGTTTCCTGTAGTTTTAAAAATCTTCTAAAGTAAGCACCGCTTTTATAATCAGAACAAATCCAATAAATGTTAAGGTATTTTTAAAATAGTAATCACTAATTTCTTTACATTTTACAGTATTAAAAGCAGCAGCAACTTACTTTTCCTTGTGCTTCTTTTAGCTGTTTTTCTGCTGTTGCCTGCTTGACATTTGCTTCTCTCACCATCTTATGAGCTTCCTGAAAAAGTTAACATCTCAAATTTTGGAAACAAAGTATTTAGCATTTGTTTTCAAAAATCTTTCAACATGTGTCTATGATTGAGGCAAAGATACACTAACAAAATTTTGCCTAAAATTAAGTATCCAGTGTAAACTGCTGAAATAGCAGTTGTCATCAGCCAGACCAACTTCTAGGAATAAGGAATAGGTACCTTCTTTTAGTATCTATTACCACTGAGGCAGCCAAGTTGAGTTTGATCATTCTGATCAACCCCTGTGTAAGGACTGCAAATGTGATGAAGGAAAACACATAACCCACATGTCAAATCCAACTTCTTTGCAGTTAGGTTTTTATAATTTGGTATATACACACACAGAGACACACAGACACACACACACACACAATTCATTCATATTACTACCCACAGCAAAAGCATACAGAAGGGACAAGTAAAAATACTAACACATCAATAATGTTGCAGTTTATAGGAATAACAGTTGAGAAACCTTAGAGCTTCCAATAAAAGTATTCACAAAATGATATTAAATGACAATTTTGTGCAGAGCAATCTAAAAAGGCAAATCAGAGTTAACCCTTTAATAAGATCATAACTTTTTAGTACCACAAATATGAAACTCTAGGTATTTAATTCCCCTTTATTCATATATCACTTATTCATCAAACACTTAGTCATGACACCTCTTCATGAGGTACTGTTCCAGGTGCTGATAATACACTGGGAAAAGAGACAAGGTCCCTGCTCTTAAGGAGCTTACATTCTGATTACACTCTAATAATCAAATAAAATATCTGAGTACAAATTCTGGATTTTATTCTAAATCCACTATGAAGCCTTATGGTTTTTTAAGGAAGAGAGTGACATGATCTTACTTGTACTTTAAAAAGCTTACTCTCCTGTATGGAATAATCCCTATAAAGAGTAAGAATAGACTGGAACAGTATACAGGGTGCTCAAGATAATCCCCCAGGATTTAAGAACATGTATTTTAGAACTTCAGTTTACAGTTCATGAGAAGGAAGGACGTGAGGGAAGGAGGAAGGAAGGAAGGAAATCAGCTTCAAAGACATTTAATCATTTGACAACAGAACCCTCACGAGGTCTGTTGACTGTTCAGGGGAGAGTAGAAGTTCTCCACACCAGAATTCCACGGTGGCACTCCCATTTGTCCATTTGCTCTTAGAGTACTGTAATGAACTGCAGCTTGAATGTGCCCATGAATGTGAGTTTACAGATTATATTATTTTAAATAAGAGAAGCTTTACTATCAATGCTTTATAATGAGATTAACTGTGAGAATATGCCATGCACAATTATGCTGGTTATCTTGTGTCAAAGTCTGTAAGAGCTATCAAATTTAATAATGAGGTAAGCATTTTTCTTTTAAAAATAACAAATGTTTCAGCTGTGCTAGATTTTTCTGTGATGTCGCTGTCAATAAAACACTACTTGACAGGTAGTTTCAAAATAATAAACATATCTATCTGACCCACCAAGATAAGTGACATTTAAACTACGAATGCAGAAGTAACTCGTGCTAAGGAGAGAATATTTGTTTAAATGTTTGGAAATGGACTCTGGTTTCATAAATAGCGGACTATGCAACTTGAAACAAACTTCCTACAGAGAACAATTTTTAAAAGTGGGACATTTTTTAAAAATGTGTTTGAAGACATTAGAGAGCTAACAAAAGAGTGAAGAATCAGGGGACCAAGATCCAGGAGAACAGGTAAATCCAGGAAAGTGAGCTGGGATTTGGGGTGACTTGTCCCCTAGAGATATAAGGGATACATTGAAAAGGTATAACATACATGTTATTGGAGTCCAAAAAGGAAAGAGAAAAGAGCTAGAATGAGGCAGGAGCAGTATCTAAAATGATAATTCATAGGTTTTAGCAAATTGACAAAAGACATCAAAGGATATATTCAAAAAAGTTTGAAAACTTTTCTATCACTCTCATTCTGAAACTGAAAAATGATATAAGTATCATCTATAAGAGAAGTCAGCAAACTTTCTAGAAAGGCCAGATAGTAAGAAGTTTGAGCTTTGTAAGCCATATGGTCTCTATTGTAACTACTCAACTCTGCTGCTGCAGTGTGAAAGCAGCCATAGACAGTAAAACAATGAGTGAGGTCATTCCAATAAAAATTCATGGGCACTGAAATATGAGCTTCATATAGTTTTCATATGTCACCAAATATTCCTCTTTTGATTTTTTTTTCCCCACCTCTTACCATTTGGAAATGTAAAAACCAATCTTGTCTCATTAGGCTGTACAAAAGTATATATAGGCCAGTTTTGCCCTGCAGGCTGTAGGCTGCAGACCTCTGATCTATACAAATATTCATGTCTGTATACTTACAAACTTTGAAAACAGAATTTTTTTCCTATCTGGTTAGCAGTGATTCAAATGAAGGGGATTTTCTTCTCTTTTTTTTAAAAAAGTGTTTAAACATCTTCTGATTAATTTGCAAAAACAATTTGTTGGTATTAGAGAAGACAAAAATTCACTAGAGAATGTTCTGGAAAAGCCTTCACATAACTGGCAATGGGACTGAAAATACAGTATAATGACTTATTACAGGAAAAGAAGTACTTGTTCCTTTTGGATCAGTGTATCTGTGAGTCAGCAGCAGCATTACATCTAAATTTTAAAAATGGAATTTAGACCAGACCTTCATCTGGATCATAAATTTAAAAGAAGATTTCAAAAACAAGGTAACATATTCAATCACACTGCTCTCACTAAATAAATATACACACACACAATATGTTTTAGTGAGAATAAAATATTTTTGTACTATTATAAAAAATTTAAGCATTTTTATTATCTCACTCTTTTTAAAACTTTTGTTTTATACTGTATGTAACATATTATATGTGTGTTAGTGTATGTGCATAATTTGTAAGTAAGTACATATGCTCTTAGAACAGTGTCTAGTACACAGGAAACTCTCAATAAATAGTAGGTATCTTTATCATAATGAAGGTCCATGCTCAAATTTGTCTCTGTGGCTTGAGACAAATGGAAGTTCCATTTATGACTTTCATAGCACTTAAAGCAAGATCAAGGTCATGAATCTGAGTCCCAACTTTGCTCCTTACTCTAATATGCCTCATTTTCTTCACAGACAAAATAACAATTTATACTATATGTGCCATATGGCATTGTTGAGAGAAAACTAAGCATATCATAGACATTTATTAAAACTGGCTGAAAAAATATAAAAACATCTTAAGACTACATATCTTTTTTTTCCATGTTAAATGTAGACTACTTTGTAAAGCATTCTTTCAACCAACTTCATTTTATATTTTACATTATCTCAAAATCTAAAATACTAGAAGAAAAAAATATATATATACATATATACACACACATACATAAAATTTTAGAGTCCTGTATTTGATACATTTAAGACTCACGTTTGCTAAATACAAAGTATAATTATATTCAAGATTATTCATCATTCATAATAAATTCCTAATCTGAGTTTACAAGTTTACCAAAATTGTACAAATTGAGTTTATTCAGAAAAATCTTTAATTCTTAAAAAAACTACAGACACATATACATAAAATGTAGGCAAAAACATCTTTTCATAAGACAATGGTAAACCGAAATCATGAAGGCACAACTGAGACCACAGAAAAACGTTTTGCCCTTTTTTTCTAAATTTGTATTGGTTTGAATACAACTTTCTTCATTACTGAAATCATCTTTAATCAGTGTAGTTTCTTTCCCAGAAAGTATACACAGTTAAGGCTATTAGCCATTGTTAGGTTGGGGATAAGTTACGGATCCCAAAACTATGTTTTTTAGATAACTTTTTCATTCACTGCATGAACTGCATTTCTGGTACTTCACATCCTACTATAGAGAGGGAAAAGTTTGTTTGTTCTCCTCCTACTTCATCTAACAAAATGCACATTTAAGTGCAGATGGATGGAAATAAGCAGGGTTAAAATTAAGGGCAGGCAGATAGGAAATCAAAATTAACGTAAGTAGCATAATATATTTGTTTGCTTATCTACTATCCATATATTATAAACATTTCTAACCAGACATTGCTGGAAGAAAAGTCTTATGTTTCCGAGTCCTTCTACATATAAAAATGTAACAAGTTACACAGCTCCTGTTCCAGATCTTTAACTTCCCACTACCTCTATGCTTAAATTTATCTTCCTCTCATCTCTGATAACTAGCTAACTAAACAAGAAAATAAGTTAGTTTTTAAATGTCCATGAAAGCAAATGACACCCAAAAAGACAGGGGAGAGGGCAAAGGGTTGTGGAGCAGATGGGGCACGGAAAGCCCATGTTTGAAAATATCTTCTGCAATATTACTTGTAATGATAGAAACTGTGGAATGTACACCTGATAGATTATGATTATCATTACATTCACTATGTAGTAACATGAAAAGATGTTATTTAAAGTACAAAATATATTAGGATTACAACTAGGTAAGCAAATACATACAGCTAAAACTAAAAAAGACTCTGCATATACAAAAATAACAAAAGGTAAAGAAATTTTTCCTCCAAAATCTTTTTTTTTTTTTTCTTTTGCGGTACGCGGGCCTCTCACTGTTGTGGCCTCTCTCGTTGCGGAGCACAGGCTCCAGAGGCGCAGGCTCAGCGGCCATGGCTCACGGGCCCAGCCGCTCCGCGGCATGTGGGATTTTCCCGGACCGGGGCACGAACCCGTGTCCCCTGCATCGGCAGGCGGCAAAATCTTTTTTTACATTAAAATTTTTAGGAACAAATTTTTAGGGAAAAAAGGAAAATACTGGTAAAGTGATAATGACACTAGTCATTCTAGTAACACATCAATGTTTTTAATAAGCAACTTCTGAAGGCTAAAGGTCTTATAACCTAAAGGTAGTGGTTCTTAACCAAGAATAATACCCTCTCCCCATCCTCCACAAGGATATTTAAAAGCTGTCAAAATGATGAGGGAGTATTACTAGAATTTGGGCTAAGTGTGATGGTTAACTTTGTGTGTCCAACTTGACTGGGCCACATACTTTAGTCAAACATTCTGCATGTTTCTGTGAAGATGCTTCTGGATGAGACTAACATCTGAATTGGTAAACTGAGTAAAGCAGACTGCCCTCCATAATGTGGGTGAGGCTCATCCAATCAGCTGAAGGCCTGTTAGAACAAAAAGGCTCATCCCCAAAGAGTAAGAGTATTCTTCCTGCCTTCAGACTCAAATTGAAACATTAGCTCTTCTTTGGTCTCAAGTCTGTCAGCCTTTGGACTCAAGACTGGAACTACACCATCATCTCTCCTGGGTCTCCAGCCTACCAACTCATCCTCCAGATTTTGGGACTTGCCAACCTCCATAACTGCATGAGTCAATTCCTTACATAAGTCTCTTTCTACATACATGTAAATGTATATATGTATATGCACACATCCTATTGGTTCTGTTTCTTGGAAAACCCTAATACACCAAGGATTCTAAATGTCCAGCAAAGTCAATGGCCCCCCTACTGAGAAACACTGCTTGAACTGGGTAGGAATTTTGATCCTGTGGCAGGCTGGAAATAAAGATGTGTGCCTTCTAACTTTCCTCAAATCATCCCCTATCAGAAGACTACCTCAAGGGTTTGCCATCTTTGTTACGGAATCATATAAAGATACTCTAAAGCAGCCCCTAAATAGTTGGTAAAATCAAAATTAAAATTTACCTCCTTTCTTTCCACATACACATTTTTAAACCACCTGATTCTGGTAACCCACAGTGTTTTTTTCTTTTCATATCATTTTAAGTTGTAGACTTTACATTTCTTAAAGATTTTATCTTTTTAGAGGACTTATAAATATGCATGAAGCTAAGCATATCTTTTTCAAGATTCCCTCATAAAACAAATCTATCAATATATAAAAATCATGACGTTGCTCTTGGCCAAGATGTAAACAGACCAACCTCAAATAGACTAGCTGTGAGTTCCTCCAATTCCTGTCCAAGTTGATCTCGTACTTTAGAAAGCCTCTCACACTCTTCATCTTTTAACTTCAGTTCCTATGAGAAATTGATCATTTTATTTTTTATTTCCAAAGTTCGAAGTTAGTTTCAGCAGACTATACAATTTTTATTAATAAAATTACAAAATATTAATACTGCCCCCACCTACAACATTCACACTGAAAGTGTTTATTTAGCACTTGCTATGTGGAAACAATCAGGCAAGTCTAAAATTACAAATAATTCTAACTCACATATTAAATTTTCATGTTTTTTCATAAAATATCCAAAGATTAAGTATAATTATTCATTACATGTGAAAATAAACAAATAACTTCATTCTTTTTTCCTTAACTTTTCTCTGAACATATTTATTTCTATCAACCAAGGAATTTCTTCAATTACACTGATTCATTTCAATAAATGTTCAGTGAAGTTTTTTCATGTTTACTTTAAAAATTGTTTACCTATAATTCCATGTACCATACTGCAATTAGCCTAAAATTTCCATTAGGAGACTATACCCATTTAACACTGCAACCAGAGGCAAACAATGTATATTACATTTAAAATTAAGAAGAATATTAATGACAAAAATCCTACATTTATACGTGACTCCTCAATAGGTCATAAATAGATGCTAAAAATTCCTTTATTAAGATGTTAAATATGCAATTTTATGTTACCCTAAATTTATCTTTCAAACTTAGAGATTAAAAAAAAATCCAAACTCTCTATATATCAGCCACAAATACAGTTATTCTTTAATTGTGGTGGCAGCATAGTTTTTGAATCCCCTGACAATTCCCGACAACCAAATATTCCAACTGGGATATCAGAAGAACCAAATGACTACATCTTCAACAAAACTAGGTAAAAGAAAATCCCAACATATCTTAGACCATGAGAAAATGTGGCTACACTGCCCAGACCACAGGATCAGTCACTGTGTGGAAGGGAGCAGCAGGAAGTGAAAGGGACTACAGAGATACTGTATAAAGCCTCAGAACCCAAAAATCATTACAAATGCCCCCAAAGCAGAGGACTATACCCTTGGTAAAAACTGGAAGAAAAAAATGTGAGAACAAATGGAGAAAAAGGGAAGGGTTTTCACAGGCTCCAAGTTAGAGATGAGTGCAAAAATCATACGCAGTACAGAGGCAGCTAACAGTACAGTGAAGCTCTAAACACTCAGGAATCTCAAAGCATCCAGCAAAGAGACCTTTCCAGAAGGACAGAGCCCCACCATAAGGGGAGAACTCTTGGAATATAAAATCAAATTGCAGGATGGGAATAATGGAGATAGCAAGAGAGAAGGTTCAGATATTAAAGGAGGAAGGAGTGGCAAGGTTCCAAAGGAAACAGATCACTAGAAGTATTATTAGGAAAAAAAAATATCTTAGGATGTAATGCTAAGCACTGAGACACTAGGCTGATGGAGAAAACCTTCTTTCACTTTCATGGGTTTTCTTGTTATTAATTAGTGCCTTTTCTTTTCAGTTTTAAAGAAGTCCTTTTACATTTCTTGTAAGGCTGGTATAATGGTGAACTCCTTTAGCTTTTACTTGTCTGGAAACCTGTTGATCTCTCCTTCAATTGTGAATGATAATCTTGCTGGGTAGAGTATTCTTGGCTGAAAGTTTTTTCCTTTCAGCACTTTGAATGTATCATGCCAGTCCCTTCTGGCCTGCAAAGTTTCTGCTGAAAAATCTGCTGATAAGTCTTTTGGGAGTTCCCTTGTATGTAACAAGCTGGTTTTCACTTGCTGATTTTGATATTCTCTTTAACTTTGGACATTTTGATTATAATATGTCTTGGTGTCTCTTTGAGCTCTTTTTTGGAACTCTCTGTGATTCCTGGACCTGGATACCTGTTTCCTTCCCCAGGTTGAGGAAGTTTTCAGCCATTATTTCTTCAAAAAGTTCTCTGCCCCCTCCTGTCTCCCTTCTCCTCTGGGACCCCTATAAAGTGAATGTTGTTCCACTTGATAGTGTTCCACAGGCCCCTTAAGCTACCTTCACTTTTTTTCATTCTTTTTGCTGCTCTATTTGGCTGAGTTCTACTGCCCTGTCTTCCAGATCACTGATGCTTTCTTCTTCTTCATCATCTTCTTCCTCTTGTTGAACCCCTCTAGTGTATTTTTCAGTTCTATTATTAGATTCTTTGGTTCTGTGACCTGTGTTTGGTACTTTCTTATATTTTCTCTCTCTCTGTTGAAGTTCCCACTATGTTCATCCATTCTTCTCCCAGGTTTGGTGAGACCATTATTTTGAACTCTTTATCAGGTAAATTACTTTTCTGTTTCATTAAGGTTATTTTCTGTGGTTTTACCTTGTTCTTTCATTTGGAATATATTTCTCTGTTTCCTAATTTTGACTCTCTGTGCTTGTTTCCATGTATTATGCAAAACAGCTCCCTTTCCCAGTCTTGGAGGAGTGGCCTCATTTAAAAAATGAACTTGGGCTTCCCTGGTGGCACAGTGGTTGAGAGTCCGCCTGCCGATGCAGAGGACATGGGTTCGTGCCCTGGTCCGGGAGGATCCCACATGCTGCAGAGCAGCTGGGCCCGTGGGCCATGGCCGCTGAGTCTGTGTGTCCAGAGCCTGTGCTCCACAACGGGAGAGGCCGCAACAGTGAGAGGCCCGCATACCGCAAAAAAAAAATAAAAAAATAAAAAATGAACTTTATTGTTCAAGTCCTAGCTCTTGGTTGCCTCTTGAACCTTTGTGACTATCTAGGCAGCCTGATTTATACTTGACAGGTCCCAGCTGTGAGGGTTTGCCAAGACCTGTCAGTGTTCCAAAGGGCGGGACCTTAATCAGCATCTAGTTTCAAGTTGATGAGAAGCCAGACCCTTAGGCAGCAGCTTTTAAAGTTTGAAAATATATACAGTCCCACAGGACCACAATTGAAAACCTCGCCAGCCTCCAGACCAGGTGATCTTGAGGTGTCCCCTTGGCAACAGTTGCAAAAATCAGGGCTCCAGACAAGTGCTCAAGCTCCTTTCTGGGAGGTACCTGCGAGCTGTAGCAAGACCAAGGGAGACAGCAAAGATGGCATCCCCTGGCTTACATTCCCTGAGAACATGCCATGCCCTTCAGAACAGGCTGAAGCTCCAGGACAAGTAAATAGGATTTTTCACAGGAAGACTGGGAGTGTGTTTCAGTCAGCTATCTATGCGATACCCTGGGGACGGTAGTCTGCCAAGAACTGTCTCTCCAACTGTTTCAGTCCCGTGGAGCCCCCAAAACACAAGCCCCCCTCTGGCCTCTAGAGCCAGGCATTCAAGGCTCTGTGTGGACTATGTGCACCCACTGGCTTTAGCAGGGCTGCAGGAGAGCAAGGTGGTGGCGTGTGCCCACTGGCTTTCCTGAGGCTGTGGGAGAGCACAGGGATGGAGAACACAAGCAAGGTAGTATGAGAGTGCAAAAATGGCACCTGCCAGTGCTTGCAAGATAGAGAATGCAAAAACAGAGCCTGCCAGCACTTCCATCCCCAGAGAGAGTCCCAATAAGCCCCTCCCGCTCTGGCGGATGCTTTAAGATTAGCAGATGAATCTCCTCACTTATGGTCTAGGCACTTTTCAAACTGCTGCTTTTGTGCTGGGTCCCAGGGTAAGAGAGTCTGCATGTGAGCCTTTAAGAGTGAAATCTCAGTTCCCTACAGCCTTTTGGGTCTCCTGGACATAAGCCCCGTTGGTTTTCAAAGCCAAACATTTTGGGGGCTCATCTGTCCAGTGCAGGTCCCAAGGTGCCTGATGTGGGGCACAAACCCCTTGCTTCTCAGGGAGAAGCTCTGTGTTTGTGAGATCCCCCCTGACTGTGGGTCAGCCGCACCAGGGGTGGGATTCCTGGTGAGACTGCATGTCTGCCTCTCCTACCTGTCTCTATGTGGCCTTTTTATCCTTTGTGTGGAGAAGCTGTTCAACTAGTTCTTTTTCAGAGGGAATTATTCCATATGTGGCTGTAGATCTGGTGTGTCCATGGAAGGAGGTGGGTTCAGGATCTTCCAACACCATCATCTTGAACCACCTTCTCAAGAAAACCTTGAACAAGGCTTACCTCTGAGAGACAGAAGTGGCTACACAGATACACCACCAACAACAGAAATTGAGACTGAGAGAGCTATCCTGGTTTATCCTACTCCTTCACAGGAATCTCTTCCTAATAATCCTGGGAAATCCAATTCATTTAAACATGAAAAACAAACAAACAGAAGATATGTGAAGTTACCATAATAAAAAAGTTAAACATAAAGCCAAGTCAACTATTGATACAAGGGAAAGGAAATCAGATAGGTATCAAATTTCAACAGCATTTTATGCTAGAAAACAATGGAATCACATTTTTAAGATACTCAAGGGAAAAAACTGTGAGTTGAGGATTTTATATCCAGCCAAAGTATCTGTCAAATGTCAGACCAGAGACAGAAAATTATAAAACTGTAAAACTTTAGAAAATATATCCCCCATGAGCCTGGCTGAGTTATCAAGCAGCAAATGAGTTTCATGTAATCAAGAAAAAACTGGAAAAAAAAAAAAAAAAACTGGAGAAGCTTTAACATTAAGAACTGGGCGTGAGAAGCAAATGTATTTAACTGTAGAACTACAACTAGAAGACGGGAATACACAAGAATGAAAAGACAAGCCACAGACTGGGAGAAAATATTTGCAGAAGACATCTGATAAAGGACTGTTAACCAAAATATACAAAGAATTCTTAGTTAGAAAACAATCTGATTTAAAAATGTGCAAAAGATCTGAACAGACACCTCACCAAAGATATACAAATGGCAAATAAGCATATGAAAAGACATTCCATATTACGTGTCATCAGGGAAATGCAAACGACAACAACGAGATTCCACCATACACCTATCAGAATGGCCAAAAACCAAAACACTGAGAACAGTATATACTGACAAGGATGGAGAGCAACACGAATTCTCATGCATTGCTGGTGGGAATACAAAATGGTACAGCCACTTTGGAAGACAGCTTGCAATTTTTTTACAAAACCAAACATACTGTTACCACACGATCCAGCAATCATACACCTTGGTATTTACCCAAAGGATATGAAAACTTGTATCTACACAAAAGCCTGCACATAGATGTTTACACATTCATAATTGCCAAAACTTGGAAGCAACCAAATATCCTTCAGTAAGTAAATGAATAATTAAACTTTTGTACATCCGAATAACGAATCATTACACAGCATTAAGTGGAAACGAGCTATCAAGCCATGAAAAGACATGGAGGAAAATAAATGCATGACTAAATAAAAGAATTCAATCTGAAAAGGCTACTTACTGTATGACTCCAACTACGTGACATTCTGAAAACGGGCAAACTATGGAGATGGTAAAAACATCAGTGGGCGGCCAGGGACTGAGGGGTAGGGAGGGATGAATAGGTAGAGAACAGAGGATTTTCAGGACAGTGAAACTGTTCCATATGATACTATAATGATAGATACACATTATTATATTTTTGTCAAAATCCACAGAATGTACAACACCAAGAGTGAACCCTAATGTAAACACTAAAGTAAATGGGGGATAATAACATGTCAATATAGGTTCAATAACAAATGTACCATTCTGGGGTGAGACGTTGATAGTGGGAGTGGCTATGCATATGTGGGGAAAGGGAATATATAGCAACTCTGTACTTTCCTCTCAATTTCTGCTATGAGCTTAAAATTGCTCTAAAAAAAGTCTGTTTTTTTTTAATGGGGATAAAGTTGAGAAAACAGTTACATAAATGTTATAAGTTTTAGAAACGTAAAAATAACACACACAAAAAAAACAACAACAGGGCTTCCCTGGTGGCGCAGTGGTTGGGGGTCCGCCTGCCGATGCAGGGGACGCAGGTTCGTGCCCTGGTCTGGGAGAATCCTGCATGCCGTGGAGCGGCTGGGTCCGTGGGCCATGGACGCTGAGCCTGCGCGTCCGGAGCCTGTGCTCCACAACAGGAGAGGCCGCAGCAGTGAGGGGTCCGCGTACAGAGAAAAAAAAAACCCAACAAAATAGGAGAAAGATGAAACTAAATTCACTAACTTCTTAAATATAAACTGGGAATAAAGGGATATAACTTGAGGCTCACAAATCAATTAGTATAAACCTAAACATATTTAACACCATAGAGATTAACATTAAGATAATACCTTTAACTAAAATTAAATGATAGAGGAGAAGGAAAGAAATAGTTACTAATTTTATGGTATTGCTTATAGTAGGGAACAAAGTCAGTACCTAAAGAAAGGCTAAGAGAAATTCTTTGATTAAAGGTAACAACTAGAATGGAAATCAAACCTTCCAAAATACCAAATAGGAAAAAAAGGAAGAGGGCACAAAGAAAACAGAGCACATAGTGAAAAGAATTGTATTCATAGAGTAGACATTTGAAAGCTATGTGACAGAAACAAGCCCCAATGCAGAATACTTATCAATAAATACAAACATGTGCAACTCACTTATTAAAAGAAAATGATTTTTAGATCGGCTAAAAAAGCAAAATCCATCTCTATTCTCTATACAAGAGACACACCTAAAACTAAGTGATTCATACAGATTAAAAATAAAAGGATGGATAGAAGTGCACTAAAAAATATAATACAAATAAAAACAAAACAGAGACCTCAATATTGATATCAGACTAGGCAGGGCAAAAGTCAGTAAAGTAGATAAAGGAAACTTCATAATGCTAAAGACTACAACACAAAATGGAATACTCTCAAATACAAAATACAAAAGTAGACCTAAATAAATAGGAAGAAAGACATATTATGTTCTTGAATAGAAAGTCATCATAAAGATGCCAATTCTCCCTGAGTTAATTTATAACTCTGTAAATACATACGTTTAATTCCAGATCCTTCTGAACTCTAAAATGTCACAATTTTATAATTATATATGAAAAGTCAATTCATTCAACATTTCCTACTATGTAGGTACTACAGTAATCCCTCAGGATACAAAACCAAGTAAGATACTGTCCCCTTGAGAAGCTTCCAATCCTCAGAGCAACACATATGTCATTCACAAAGGCAAATTCTTGAATCATTCCCTACCATTTACCAAAGTAAACCTCACCCTGATACTAAAGACCCTCTACAATATGTGCTCAGTTTCCCTTTTCAGAGTTATTACCCTTGATCCATACTCTAAAACTAGAGTTAAACTGGTCTGATTCATTCCTGTTTCATTCCCCAATTTGATCTCATCCACCTGGACTGGGCATAAATCTCTGACTCTTTATGCTTCTAGGTCTAAATCAATCTACCCATATGAACTCAGATTTGTATTTCATGTGAATACTTTTTAGAATGTCATTTGCACTTTTCATTATCAGTACCTTATACTGTAAAATAGCTATTCGAAATTCACTCCTTCAACAAACATTAATTTCGTGCTAACAATGCATCAGGCATTCATCTAGGTGCTGGAAAAGAGAAAAGGAACGAGGCCCAGGCCATGCTTTTCACAAAGCCATAGCCTACTGAGGGCAGCAAATCTTTAAACAGATTCACAAGGAAAACTGATAAGGGCTATCGTAGTGATGTGCACATATCAGATAAAGTAGGAGCCTGCCAAATGTAAAGACTAAAACAGTGCATTCCACAGTGGCTAAAGATGGGGAGGGGTGGATGCCACAGATAATGTCAGAAAGTTAGGTTTATGGTGAGTCCTGAAAAGCCTTGGCTAAGAAAGTGGAACTTACTTCAAAGAAAAGGGGAAATCATCCCAAAGGCAATGGGAAGTCACTGAAGGATTTTAAACAGGACAGTGACACTTAGACTGCAATTCAAAACAGTACCTTGAACAGTGTGGTTAGGTTAAAAAAAAAAGACTGGAGACAGAGAAGACAGTTGATTACTGAAGTATTTCAGGCAAGAGACACAGACTTAAGAGTAGTAGTACTAGAGAAAAGAAATTTGAGGGATATTTCAAACACAGAAAATCAGGACTCTATGATCAAGTATATTCCATCAAATTGAAGACTCATTAATTTTACCATAAACATTTTATACATCAAGAAAGAAAAATGCTGGCAATGAAACTATGATCTGATGGGTTTTGGGTTTTTTTCACTTAGAATTTTCATTTTGTACTTATAGGAAGAACTCTTTTAAACTGATGGAGACACAAATTTTTATCGTATGTCATTCTCTTTTGTACCTTTCTCTTTGTTTTGATGTCCTATCATAGTGAGATCCTTTTAGGACATTTAACCCAGTAATTCAGCACCCAGCTCATATAATTCAACTGATTTAATAACAACATGTACGGCTACAGGCAAGTTAGCACGCAAGCTGGCAATGACAACTCTTATGACTGTTGCCTAGCTGTGAGCAATTTTAAAACTCATACTGATTTCAGAGATGTTAAAATGAGGGACAACGTACAACTAAGGATCAATGAAACATCACCACGCATACATGTCTTTTCTCCCCAACTAGTAAGCACCTTAAGAGTAGGGTGAAGTCTAATTTATTTTTCCCTCTACAGGGCCTAATACAAGCTGTGGTTACTCAAGAAATGTTTGTTCATAAAAGAACACAGTAAATGTTTATAAGCATCCTTGGTCACAGTTAGTAGGGCCATGCTTAACACGGATCTGTATGAGTATGTGTTTTGAATGACTTTCTCTGGCTGCAAGCTATTCCACTGGATTTTATTTTCTAAGTCATTTTCATTATCTTTTAAGGAAGAATTAAAAGTTGAAAGTAACACCTTATATCAGTAGGTCTCACACTTTAGTGAATATAAGAATCAATATGGTGCTGTACACCAGAAACTAACACAACATTGTAAATCAATTATACTTCAATTAAAAAACAAAAAGGAGGGCCTCCCTGGTGGCACAGTGGTTAAGAATCCACCTGCCAATGCAGGGGACACGGGTTTGAGCCCTGGTTTGGGAAGATCCCACATGCCGTGGAGCAACTGAGCCCGTGAGCCACAACTACTGAGTCTGCGTTCTAGAGTCTGCGAGCCACCACTACCGAGCCCACATGCCACAACTACTAAAGCCCGTGCACCTAGAGCCCATGCTCTGCAACAAGAGAAGCCACCACAATGGGAGGTTCACACACCGCAACAAAGAGTAGCCCCCACTCACTGCAACTAGAGAAAGCCCGCTAGCAGCAATGAAGACCCAACGCAGCCAAAAATAAATAAATAAATTTATACATATTAAAAAAAGAATCAGTAGCGTAGTTTATTGAAAATGCATATCCTCAAGCCTCAATACAATAATTTTGTTTCAAGAGAATCTGGGGTAGACTCCAGGAATCTACATTTTAAAAGTGATGTACTAAAACCCAACTTCTGTCTCAGGATTCCACCAAAAGTTGTTCTTCAGCAATGACCTGCAGAAGGCCAAACAAGTGAAGGACTACATCACCACCTCTGGCATCCCTGCACCTGAAAATCAATAACCACATGGTTGCTCCCCCTACACACAGTATGGATTTGTTGCTGGTAAGTGGTTACTCCACCAAAGACTACATTTCCCAGCCCATCACACATTTAAGTATCAGCATGAAACTGGTTCACACCAATGGAATGTAAGTAAAAGTTATGTGTATCACTTCTAAGTCAAAGTTTTTTAGAAGCAGGTGTGCTTTCTCCAAGTTTTCTTTTCCCTTCACTTCACTGGTTAGATATGATAAAACTCTAAAAGATTACAAAGATCCAAGACAGAAGAAACACAGATCCCCGAATTATTTCACAAAGAATTGCCTGTGAACTATGAACATTTGCTTTAAAGTGTTAAATGAATAAAAATGAACTTCTATTAAGTCACTAAAATTTAGGGGTAACTTACAAGAAGCTAGCACATCCCTAACTAATATATTATGCATGTGTGTCTACTTACACAACAGTGTAACTGCATATACATGTATATATTAATTTAATCAACAGAATGTGTTGAGAAGCCATTATGTACTCAAGATATAATCATGAGCAAAAATACATGTAATCCTTATCTTCATGAAGCTCAAAATTATTGAAGTGTATGTTGAAGTGTAGACTTCTGTGTTGGGGTTAACTGGGATGGGGCAGAGCAAACAATACAAATAAAGAAATAGAACTTTCACTCTCAATCAAGATAGAGTACCAGGGATCATATTTACCACCCTGCCTGACAGAACTAAAAACAAAACCAGAAAAAAATTGTGAAATGATTTTTAAGACATTGGACATCAGGCAAAAAAGACAGTGATCCTCCAGAAACGGGAAACAATAAAGTGAGGCCTATGATCTGTTCCAGCATTTCACCTGAAGAGATAAAAGCAGTATTAGACAAGGATTAGCTGTTATTAAACTGTATTTCATATGTTCAAGAAGCTAGAAGACAGACTAAACATGTTAAACAAAACAAATGAAATACTTAAAAGACCCAATTGAACTTTCAGGGATGAAGACTAACATGTCTGTGATAAAAAATACATTGTATAGAATTAACATATTAGATACTACAGGGGGAAAAAAGAAGAGTAGTGACATTGAAGACACAGCAACAGAAATTATACACAATGAAACAGAGAGAAAAAAGATTTTAAAAATAAATGAATAGAGCACCAGTGAGCTATGGGACAACTTTAAGCAGTTTAATGTACACATAATAGGAGTCCTGAAGGAGAGGAGAGATAGGGGAGGTAAGTAAATGTTTTTGAAGAAATAATGGCCCAAATTTCCCAATTTTTATGAAAACCAACAACCCACAAATTCAAGAAGCTCAACAAATTCCAAGTTCAAGAAACCCGAAGAGAACTGCTCAACAAATTCCAAGTTCAGGAAACCCGAAGAGAACTGCACCAAGGCACACCATAATCAAATAGCTTACAGCCAGTGATAAAGAGGAATATCACATCACATGCAGAAAAACAAAAGTAAGGATAACAGCTGACTTCTCGTGAGAGACAGTGCAAGCCAGAAGACACTAGAGCAACATCTTTAAAGTACTAAAAGAAAAAAACTATCAACCTAAAATTCTTTACCCAGTGAAACTATATTTCAAAAGCAAAGGTGAAAAAAAAACCTTTTAAAATACACAACAGCTGAAAATAATTTATCAGTAGCACACACATAACAAATATGTTAAAGGATGTCCTCCAAGCAGAAGGAAAATGGTATCAGATAGAAATCTGGATCCACATGAAGGAATGAAGAGCACTGGAAATAGTAACTATATGGGTAAATATGAGGATTCTTATATTTAAATCCCTTTAAAAAATAACCAGCTGTTTAATGAAAAAGTAATTTAAATGTATTGTGGAATTTAAATAAAACATATAAAGAAGTAAAATTATGGCAATCACAGCAAAAAAACTGAAAGGCGAAAACAAAAGTACAGTTGAGCCCTGAACAACATGGGTTTGAACTGCATGTGTCCAGTTATATGTGGATTTTTAAAAATAAATACATACTACAGTAGCACACAATCTGTGGTTGGCTGAATCCACAGATACAGAACCACATAAAGTCATATGCAGATTTTCAATTGCACAGGGGTCGATGCCCCTAACCCCACTTTGTCCAAGGGTCAACTGCATACTTTTGTAAAGTTCTTATACTGTGTGTGAGATAGTATAATAGTATCAGAACGTAGGGAGTGATAAGTTAAAGTTGTATACTACAAACCCTAAAGCAATCACTAAATTAGCAAAATGAAGATATACAGCCAATAAGCCAAAGGAGGTAAGATGAAATCACAAAAACATATGGAATTAATCCAAAAGAAGGCATAAAAGGAGAAAAAAGGGAAAAAGAAACAGAAGAGACAAACAGAAAACAAATAATAAGATGGCAGATTTAAACCAAACTGTATCACATTAAATGTAAATAGTCTAACATAAACACACCAATTAAAAGGCAGAGATTATCAGAAAGGATAAAAAAGCAAGATCTAATAATATGCTGCCTTCAAGAAAGCCCACTTTAAATAGGGAGACAAAAATAGGTTAAGAGTAAAAGGATGGAAAAATGGTAACTTTCTGGCCACTCTTAAAAGAATAATCAGAATAAACAGAATGATTATTGACATAATTTTGATTCACGAGTTGCCATTAATTCAGGAAGTATTTTCATATTCAACAGTCCTTTTCAAGTCCTGAGCTCTAAGTAAGTATTAATACTACCTTGTACTCTTCATAATAAAATTCACCATATGCATGTGTTCACACATCATTATCATTTCAATTACCTCGACAGTACTTCTAAATACAACAAACTAAAGATTTCAAAAATAACTCCAAACTTGAGCTAAGAAATTAGCAATATATTCTGATCAATCAGTAACCACAATGTATTCCCAAAGATGGATATATATGTTCAATAGTTTACCTCTATATAAATTGTTATTTCACTTAATACTCTGTATTAAGATGAGAGTCTGAGCCAAATGACAGATGCCAAATATAGCCACATCTCACCACACCCCCTACCTTTGGGAAAAGATTAAAAAGGCTATTGATTTTTCTTTCTGATAAATATACATTCAACCAAAAATGTTTTAGCATATCTTCATGGATGTTTAACCATTAGCCATTCATTGAAGCATTATAAAGAGACATATATGCCAGGCATCGTTCTGTATTATTCTAGGCACTGGGGATACAAAAATCAATGTTATGCTCTTGAGAGAAAAGTCTGGTGGGGAGAAGATGGGAATATATGTTTGTAAAATGTCATAATATGCTGGAAATCATGTCATAGAATGTTTTCCCTATTGCTTCAATTTTCTAAATGTGCACTGGTCCATTTCACCTAAGTTGTGAAATTTATGTACGTAGAGTTGTTCGTATTATTCCTTTATTATACTTTCCATATCTGCAGGGTCTGTAGTGATACCCTCTGTTTCATTCCTGCTATTGATAATGTGTCTTATGTTCTTTTTTATCAGTCTTATTAGAGGTTTGTCAATTTTACTGATCTTTTTAAAGAACCAGCACTTTGTTTCATTCATTTTCTCCGTCTTTTCTGTTGTCAATTTCATTGATTTCTGCTCTTTACTATTTCCTTCCTTCTGCTTGCTCCTGGTTTTATTTTGCTGTTCTTCTAGTTTCTTTAAGTGGGAGACTAGATTGTTGATTTGAAACTTTTCCTTTTTTCTAATGTATGAATATTTAGTGCTATATATTTCCCTTTAAAAATTTAATTACAGATGCAGAAAAAGAATGAGATATAGTCACAAATTTGGGAATAAATAGAAATTTAAAAGATGACCAAGTGAGAAACAGAACAAATTACTAGGAGAAGAAATTCTCCAAGGTAAGGTACAGAAAATATTCATACCCAGCTGAATCGCAAGGCACCATTACTACAACAGTTCCTCAAAACATAATGACTTGGACTGAATGGCTTCAAGTAAATCATCACAAAGTCAATTACATACAGAGAGGAAAAAACCCACACATGGAACATAACTCACCAAATTTGCATTACAGATAATGCAAGACAGGGAACAGGCAATGTACGCGGGGGGCACAAAAAGAATTTAAGAATCTCTTTTTTCTAGTTTGTACTCTTAGATGAGCTTCTTTCCTACTCAATTTCACAGATTCCTAAATGCTGCCCAACAGGAGCTGAGACTGTGCATATTCAAAAGATAAGTGTAGAACTGTAATGATTTCACTTGAGTTGCCCCCCCCATGGATAAATATTAATTTTGAATATAACATATGGAAGAATAAAATATCTTTTTGCTTACCCTCTGAGCTTTTGCAAGTTCTTCTTTTAATCTTTCATAGCCCTTTTCTCTAACTTCCAAAACAGATGGGCTTCGTAAGCGGGACAGACTATCAGTACTCAACCCAAAAATATCATCACTGCCATCACAGGCCTCTGTTATGGTAGCACCCTGTAAAAACTCCCTCTCTGCATTACAGTTGTCCTTTCTTGTAGTTAATTTAGTTAACCCAGATGTGACTCCAGAGGTAGAACAAGGTGCTGGGTCTGTAACATGGATGCTGTAAAGGAGAGTTCAAAAAACATCAGCATGTGCTTAAATATAACTGACATAAACACACGTCTATAACTGCATTATCCAATCTGTTCACCACTATATCTAATTAATAGCATGTCCTGAGCCAAAGCAACCACATTTCAAGTCCTTCATAGCCACATATGTCTAATGGCTATCATATTAAACAGCACAGAAACAGAACATTTTCATCATCCCAGAAAGTTCTATTGGATAGTGCTACTTTAGAACAGGGGTCTGCAAACTAAATGCAGGATAAATCCAGCCTGCCACCTGTTTTTTAAGGCCTACAAGCCAAGAATGATTTTTACATTTTCAATGGTTGAAAAAAAACAATAATATTTTGTGGCACAAGAAAATTACATAAAATTCAAAATTCAGTGTCTATATATAAAGTCTTATCGGAGCGTATTCATTTACATACTGTCTACGGCTGCTTGCACACTTTAACAGCAGAGTCCAACAGTTGCAACAGAGACTGTGTAGCCCACAAAGCCTAAAATATTTACTATTTGGCCCTTTACATAAAAAGTTTGTGACCCCTGCTCTTGAGCATTAACATGTATTGCTCTTCATGAACAACCTTGTATTATTCAAATTTTCTAAAACAATAAAACTTAAAATAAGTTAACCAAGCAAACTTCGTTTGTTTAATACAATACTCTAAAACAAGCATTTTGATGATCTCCTACCTGACACTAGATATTTCTGCACAATTTAAACGTCTGGGGGATGAATACACAGGTTGTGTAGGAAGGTCGGAAACATCTAAGGCATTAGCCTGGATAGGGGCGGAGCATAAAGCTGAAGGATGTGGCCTGTAGATGACACTTGGTGAGGTAGTCTGCTCTTGAGTTCCTGGTTCATACACACCAAGAAGGTCTGGAGAAGTAGGTGAAGCGAGGTTTACTTCATGGAAGCCTTCCAAGGGGTCATTAGCCATAGCAAATGCCTCATCATAGGATAACCTATGTTAAAAAAGCAGGAAATTATTTTGAGATAGTGACATTTAAAATTAAATTAAGATGTATATTTATAAAATGTGTTTAACAGTCCATTATAAACTATAAACTTACAATGAAAAGAGACAGCAAAGGAAAGAAACTACATTTAAAATTTATTAAGTGATCTCAGACAATAAACACTACAAAAGGCAAACAATCTGATTCAGAATAAACTTGAAAGTGATGGCTAACACTGTTACAGTGAGTAATTAATAAATATTTAACAATGAGGAAGGAATAAAAATTTGCTTGATTTTTTTTTTTTTTTTTTTTTTTTTTTGCGATACGCAGGCCTCTCACTGCTGTGGCCTCTCCCGTTGCGGAGCACAGCCTCCGGACGTGCAGGCTCAGCGGCCATGGCTCACGGGCCCAGCCGCTCCGCCGCATGTTGGATCTTCCCAGACCGGGGCACGAACCCGTGTCCCCTGCATCGGCAGGCAGACTCTCAACCACTGCGCCACCAGGGAAGCCCTGCTTGATATTTTTAACTTTGCTATCATATGTGACTTTGGTTAGAATAAGGAGAAGAGGCAGTAAAGATAGAGACACGTGTGTAGTTCAACTAACTGTTCTGTTCTGCCTCATACTGGCTCTGACTTTGGATGAGTCTGTGTTTTTTTTCTTTTATTCTGAAATAATTTCAAATTTACATAAGAGTTGCAGAGCTCCTGAACATATTTCACCCAGATTATGAAACTGTTAACATTTTCAAACCATTTGAGAATAGGTTTTAAGCATGATGCCCATTACCCCTTACTATCTCAGTGTATATATCCTAAGTAAACCATCACCAAAATCAGGATGTTAACACTGATCACTATTACCATCTAAACAACTGACCCCAATCAAAGTTCACTGATTATCCTAATAATGTTCTGGATAGGCCCAAGATCCAATCCAGGATAATGCATTACATTTCTCTAAGCCTTAAATTTCTCCTCTAATGGGATGAGAATGGGAACAATAATATTCCCTCCCTTCTCCAGGTTGCTGTGAGGATTAAGTCAGACACTCCACATGAAGTATTTAGTAGTGTACTATGTAACTGGCACAGAGTACAAATAAACACCTGTTACCAGTCAGCTGTTAGTAATAACATGTATGCTTCAGTTTCTCCATCAGTAAAAAATATTTCATGCAACTTCACAATTATATAAAAAATTTACATGACAACTAAAAAGTGTACCACTCAAGTTTTTCACTTGAAAAATATAAAGAAATCTTATAAACCTCTACTGATTTCCCACTGTCTATAGCATAAATTCCAAACTTGTTATCCGGAAAATCAAGGTCTTCTACGATCTGAATCCAATCTCTCTTCCCAATTTTTTTCTTTCCTACAATAGTACTTTGATAATCATGACTAATACTTTCCCAGAACTTCAAAAAATTCCCAAACACAAGCACCAATATACCATATAATTTCATCATAAAATACAAAAAACCCCCACCTCATTCATTAAACTGAAAACTTTTACTCTCACACTCAATAAAAAAAGCGTTGAAAATAAGACAAGTAAAAGTAGTAAGCTACTTTTTATCTAAGAAAGGAGAAAATACAAATTTATTTATATATATATAATTATATATATACTTTTTCATATGTACTTATATTTTAGAAATGGAAGGATACACCAAAAACTAATAAAAAAAAAACCTGTTACTTTTAGGAAAGGGCGAGAACAGGAAGAGGAGACAGGCATAAAAGCTATACTTTTCCAAATGTACCCTGCTTTGTAGATTTGAATTTGAACTTGGAACCACGTAAATGATAAAACAAAATTACATTTTAAAAAAGAATATCTAAAAATAAAACAAATGAATCTAGCTGTGTACTAACATGGTAGTTTTAACCAACATCAAAAAGAACTATTTCAAATGATTTTAAAACATAGTAATAAAACTGTATATATCCCTAGTGGAATATACTCTAAGGTCAAAGGAAGTTAAAAAAAATCATACACTATTTTCAGTAATCATATTAGTAAGTAATGTTGATACTGTTATTCTGAAACTATTATAAAAGATAAAACAAATTACATTAATATCATTCAGAACAAAGATTTTCAACATATGAGAAAAGAGATACAAATACAAAATTAAGGAATTTAAAACTCTGAAGTCTTAAATTTGAATCAGAAATATCAGGAAATTTTTTTTTTTGGTGGTACGCGGGCCTCTCACTGTTGTGGCCTCTCCCATTGCAGAACACAGGCTCCGGATGTGCAGGCTCAGGGGCCATGGCTCACGGGCCCAGCGGTCCGCGCATGTGGGATCTTCCCGGACCGGGGCACGAACCCGCATCCCCTCATCGGCAGGCGGACTCTCAGCCACTGCGCCACCAGGGAAGCCCAGGAAATTTTTTTTATTTAAAAAGATGTCTACCTTTATCCACTGAAAAGGTATAACAACAGCAACCAACTCAGGAGCAATGAGTACCCCTTGTACCCAGAGTAATACCATTTCCTATGAAAAAAGAACAAGGACTCCTCGGAGAAATGGCTGATTGCAAGCCCGGGGCAGTAATGCACAAAAAGTCCTTGCAACATCTTGTTTTACCAGGAAGCAAGAAAGCTATCAAAGACTACTGGAGTGGTATCAAAAGGACTCCCACTAACCAAAAATGGGACAATCTGAACATCAAAAAGGATAATACCTGTAAAGAACAAAAAATAATTCTAAACCCATGAGTTCATGATTATACTAAAAATAAGACAAAACAAAAAAATCTCACTGTTCCCTTTTTTTTTTTTTTTTTTTTTTTGCGGTATGTGGGCCTCTCACTGTTGTGGCCTCTCCCGTTGCGGAGCACAGGCTCCGGACGCGCAGGCTCAGCGGCCATGGCTCACGGGCCCAGCCGCTCCACGGCATGTGGGATCTGCCCAGACCGGGGCACAAACCCGTGTGCCCTGGATCGGCAGGCGGACTCTCAACCACTGTGCCACCTGGGAAGCCTCTCACTGGTCCCTTTTGATCAGTGCAATATAACAAATTCACTATTTTGAAAACTGGTAAAATAAAGGAAAGAATCCAGTATTTAGCCTGACTTTCCTATACATTAAAGAACTAAATAGTTTATGAGGAAAAATCCTTCTTTTAAAAGAATCCCATTTAATAAATATAACTTTGCAATCCTAATGAAATAATGAGTCTAGGCAACACTTATCAATAACTATTAAAACCCTAAGGTAAAACCTGGGGTACTTTATAATTAATGGATCAGAATGACAGTACCTGAACTCACTGATGACATTATTATCACAAAAAGGGAGAAAATCAGACATTATGAGAATTATGTGGTAAAACAGGAAATGAACACTACCACCATCCATGAATCATTCTTGCCCCCCTAATAAGAAAAAAAAGATCCCAATCCAATCAAGCCTGTAGGTCTTTATCAGTTTATAGGAAAGAGGCTAGAGGAACATACTAAAAATAACATCTTCATCAGTTTATAGGAAATACAGAGCCTAGAGGAACATATTAAAAATAATACCATATGGGGCTTCCCTCGTGGCACAGTGGTTGAGAGTCCACCTGCCGATGCAGGGGACATAGGTTCGTGTCCCGGTCCGGGAAGATCCCACATGCCGCGGAGCGGCTGGGCCCGTGAGCCATGGCCGCTGAGCCTGCGCGTCCGGAGGCTGTGCTCCGCAACGGGAGAGGCCACAGCAGTGAGAGGCCCATGTACCGAAAAATAAAAATAAAAAAAAATAATAATAATACCATATGGACAAAAACAGCAAAATCTAAACCTTGGGAAACTCTTACAGGATAAACCACCTGGTTTTTTCAATAAATAAAAGTGGAAAAAAAGAGGGAATTTATAAAGAAACTTAAGAGACATAATGAAATATAATATATGGACCTTGTTTGAATTCTTATTTGAATTAGCCAACTGTAAAATCATATTATAAGACAATAAAGGGAACTTGAACACTGGATATTACTGATATTATTATGAATTTCTGTCCATTTTTAGAGATAATGGTATGATGGTTACATAAAAAAAAAAAATTCTTACCTTTTAGAGATACACACGAAAGTATTTATAGATAAAATAAAATTACCTGGATTTGCTTCAAAATAATCCAGGGGGAGAAGGAGGGTATGGGGAGCTGGGCCATCAAACTTCCAGTCCCCCCCAGTCACACAGGATTATAGGGTGGTTTCTCTCATAATAACAGCTAATATTTACTGACCATTTACTAAATATCAGGTATAGTTCCAGCCCATGTACAGTTGAGGAAGCTGCAGCTTAGGGTAGCCAGTATTAAAACCTATGTCTGGGACTTCCCTGACGGTCCAGTGGTTGAGATTTTGCCTTCCAATGCAGGGGGTACAGGTTCAATCCCTGGTCCAGAAGCTAAGATCCCACATGCCTCACAGCCAAAGAACCAAAACATAAAACAGAAGCAATATTGCAACAAATTCAATAAAAGACTTTAAAAATAAATAAATAAATAAAACCTATGTCTGTTGGACTCCAGAGTCCTAGCTCTTCACCACCACACCACACTACTACTACTAGAATTGCTTTGCCTTTCCACTGTTAGATGGTTCATGTAAATATGTTTCTCCTTAAGCTGAATTAAAATCCATCATCCGGGCTTCCCTGGTGGCGCAGTGGTTGGGAGTCTGCCTGCCGATGCAGGGGACACGGGTTCATGCCCCAGTCTGGGAAGATCCCACATGCCGCGGAGCGGCTAGGCCTGTGAGCCATGGCCGCTGAGCCTGCGCGTCCGGAGCCTGTGCTCTGCAACCGGAGAGGCCACAACAGTGAGAGGCCCGCGTACCGCAAAAAAAAAAATAAAATAAAATAAAAAATAAAAATCCATCATCCCTGCAACATCCACCCTATTTTTCCTATAAACACTCAACTATTCTTTCAACAAATATTCATTGACAGTCTACTATGTGCCAGGCTCTGGGGAAAGGAGATGATAAATCATCTCTGCTCCCAAAGAGTATCAATATAGTAGGAGACACTGACGGTGGCAATGATAGTGTGATAAATGCTATAGAATATGCAGAGGCTACTAAGAGACCACACAGGAGGGGCAAATAAATCAGAAGGAAAGGACTCCCAGAAAAGTGAAGCCAAAGAAAAGACCCAAAGAAGAGTAGGAAATAATGAGAAAGATAAACCCCCTGGAAGGACTTTCCAGGTATGTCTAAGGTATGAAAGCAAAGTATTTATGGAAAATACAAACGTTGCATAAACTGGAGCACAGGCTAGGAACATAAGACCCAAACCTCAAAGAGAGGCAGGTCTGAATTCTGCTTCTATCAAGTTACTGGGCCAACGTGTGCCTAGGTTCTCTCATCTAGAAATCTGTAGCTCGGTTTTCTTCCTCACAGGGTGAGAATTAAAAGAGAAATGCAAGTAGTATTTCGTAGAGTAGAGCACCTCTGAGCAGTGCCTCTACCTACAACACATTGTTTAAATTCCACTCACTCCCGAAAAGGAGATTATTTTAAGATTAAATGTAGTCCCTTTATCAAGCATGTGAAATTTCCATAAAATGTTTAGCTTAGCTGGTAATGAGCTGCCAACCAGACTGAAAATCTTTTGCTCTTTCAAATAGTACATGGAAGCTTTAAGATTTATTTTGTATTCAGAGCTCTTATATGAATAACATAAACTATTTTTAAGCAGTAGTACTCTTTGCGTTAAGTAATAAGTAATTTAAACTTTTTTTTTTTTTTTTTGCGATACGCGGGCCTCTCACTGCTGCGGCCCCTCCCGTTGCGGAGCACAGGCTCCAGACGCGCAGGCTCAGTGGCCATGGCTCACGGGCCCAGCTGCTCCGCGGCACGTGGGATCTTCCCGGACCGGGGCACGAACCCGTGTCCCCTGCATCGGCAGGCGGACTCTCAACCACTGCGCCACCAGGGAAGCCCAGTAATAAGTAATTTAAAAAACTAATTTCAAGTGGAGATTATCCCAATTCATAAACTAAACTTGTCAAAGATCACTAAAAATGAGTAAAAAGGACAACAGCATTAAATTCTTATGGGTGAATTACCAACACAGCTTGGATGGCTTTATTATTACTCAGCTTTAGGTAATAAAGCTGATTTCCAATTTAAAAAAAGTTGATCAAAACCATTTGCTTCTGATTTCTAGTACGCATCTCATGTTATTTCTTCTCTGCAGAAGTCAGCACTATCACAGCAAAAACAGCAGTCAATATTTACTGAAAGTTAACTATATATCAGTTAACTATGTGTTGTTAAGAACTTCACGTGTATTAACTCATTTAACGAATGTCTAGAAAAAATCTTAATGATTTTTTACTTATTTTTACTTATTAAATATATTTTATACATATATTATTTTAGTATAAAATAAGTGTACTTAATAATTTTTATCAATTATATTTATTCTAGTTGGAATGGAAGATGTCTGCCAGCTTCAACTCCTCAGGGCACATGCTGGTACTAAGTTCTGAGAACACAGATATGAAAATGGACTAAAAAGAAGGTGCATAGCCTATCATGAGCCACTAAATGATTACCCTGTGGGTTGCGGGGGAGAGGAGGAAGAGAATGTTTCAAGGAGAAAAAAATATAAGTTAGATTTGAAATGCTGAATAAGAGTCTGTAGGTGGGCTAGGCAAGGAAATACGACAGAACAGTCAAGGAATAAGGGTTTGGCACTGATGAAACTAACCAAAAAAAAAAAAAAAAAGAGTGACAGAAAATCAGGCTGGAGAGGCAGATATGCGACAGATAAATAAAAGCTTCATTTAACATGGAAACTGCTGCTTGGAGTTTATCCAAGAGATTCTCAGATCTATGTTTTAGGAAGTACAGATGTACTGTGATGTCATGAGAAAAATGACTCCCGAAGACTTTAACTAGAGAGAGGAGACTAGAGGCAATTGATTAAGAGGTTATTGCAATAGGCTAGGCAAGAGATTATGAAGGTCTGATCTAATGCCAAGATCACACATTGCAAATGAGGAGACGGAGGCATATTAATCTATATATATGAAAAACTTTCAGAACAATTCATTTATATTTCTACATATACACACATATGCATTACGTTATTACATTCTATATGTGTGACATATACACATATACATTATGTACATTATTCTGTTATTCCTCACAGCATCCCTTTGAAATGATTCTTATGTCTATTTTACAGGTATAGAAACTGAGGATCAGAGAGATTAAATTAATTTTGTCGAGGTCAAACAGTCAATAAACCACAGAGCTAGGATTCAAGCCCTGGTGCGTCTGACTCCAACACCTGACTCCACTACATCTAAGAATCACTTAAAAGGTAAAACTGATTGGAGGTCAGGGGTAAGACTCAGATAAAGGTTACATCAAGACAGAGGATCTCTAAGGCAGTCTTACCCAACCAACCGTAAGAAGAGAACAATCCAAATAGAAGAATCCTATTTAATCTCTGAACGCTTGTTTAATTTCAGAAAGAAAAAACTAAAGTTTCTCTAATGCACTGCTATTGAAATGAGCATTTGCTATTACTTTGTGTTCTTTCTGGGTTTTTTCCTATATTCTCTTTGCTATCATCATTTCCTTATCTATTCTGCTGCCCTGCTGGGGTTTAAAATAAATACTCACTCAGCCCCTTATAGTTCTTGATGGGGAGGGGAGGAATAGCATATAAATAAAAATCAACAGAAGCCTGATTTTACTATAGTGGCCTTATGTATTCAAAAACAGTGTGGATATTTGATACTAAGGAATTCGTGTTAATTTTTTAAAGTGTGTCATAGTATTGTAGCTAACTGCCCTTATCTTTTAGAGATACATACTGAAATATTTACAGATGAAATTATACAATTCCTGGAATTTGCTCAAAATACAGGAGGGGGAATAATACAGGGAAGTATATGGGGCAGGACTGACCGTTGCTGATGGGCTAGATGATGGGAAATTTGAGGTTCATCATACTTTTGCATCTACTTATTGTATTTTAAATTCTCAATAATTAGAAAGTTTTGAGATTTATTCAAATACTATATAAAGGAAGAAAAAACAAAACAAAAAGGTGTATATATAAAAAATAATTTTCTCATTAACTTTCCCTATAATTATAAAGTTGGTTTTCCAAACTAACATTTTGGTTGTAGCAAAAAAAAAAAAAATTTCATATTTACATTTTAGGAAGCAGTCTATGTTTATAAGTGTGAATTTAATTCATAACCCAAGGGAAATATTAGTCAGGTGGTCTGTCAAGCTCACAATCTTCCCACTCTTATTAAAACAGACCACAATTAATTAATTTCCATTTACTAATTCCACAGGATTTAAATGTACAACCTAACATATTGAGAGATGTTAGTTATTGCAGATTCTTAAAATTAAAGGTTTTCAGAAAATTCTCAGAACTTACGGGGTTACTAACACTGTATTTAATTACAAATTCTTGGAACAAAAATGTAAAAAAAAATGTAAAAAATAATTGTTTTCCAGGTTTCTTCTTTTTTTTTTTTTTTCAGGTTTCTTCTTCTTAAAAGTGTAAGCCTCTTTATCTCATGTATGTAAGAATATATGTCAACTAAATATTCAATAGGCACTGAAGTATATATTGACTGGATAAATAAACAGTAAGACTCTTTAGAGAGGGAATAAATAGCAGAGCAGCAAAGAGTAGAGATAGTGACTCCCAGCCACCTTTAAAAATTAGAGATAAAACAGCAAGTACCCTGTAGCAAGATTGATGAAACTGAATTTTTAAAGTTTGGGGAAACCTGAGCATTTGATCAAACGAGCTTCAGAAAACCTTCTTTCTAGTTCAGATTCTGTTATTAACTGGCTGTGTGAACTTGGGCAAGTCACTTAATTTCTCTGAGCTTCAGTTTCAACATCTATAACAGTGGTGTTATCTCCCCTGCCTACATTTGAGGAAATCAAATGGCTTAACTGTCAATGTAAAAATGTTCTAAAGACTGTAAAGCATAACACAAATGTATAATATCTATAAAGACCTAAGAAGGAATAAATGATGGGTAAAATAACAAGAGCACAGAAAGGAGTCTGTCTTACAAAACAGAAGGGATCCTTGTTTATCCTAGATAAAGGAGAAGGAAGGGGAAAACAAGCCCTTCTGAGGTATAGTGTTCAAATGTAATTCTCTTCCCAACAGGAAATTAATTAATGCACATTTACTTACTGTTTTTCTAACTTACTTTAGTTGTTCTTTTACACTTTATCCTGATCTGTCAATCAGATGCCCACAAACAAATACTCAATACTATTATCTGGACACATCAAATGACAATTCACTTATTTAATTGGTTCTAAGCTATCATCAGTATGCTCCTTTACAGGTGTTAACTATAAGCAACAAATCTCTCAAACTTGAACTATTTCAATAATTTCCATTCTTTTCCCTCTGATCTAAGTAATCTTAGCCTATGGTTATAGCTATGGAATTTCGTGTTGTTGATATCCTAAGATCAATCAATATTACTTTTTCACTTTTTTCTATATACAATTGAAGCTTATGAAACTACCTCATTTAGCTTTAAGTTGAAAGAGAAAGCAGAAGGGAAACAGAGCTGGCAAGTTAATGTTACCTGTTGTAAGTAACCCCTCCCCTTCCCTTAGTCCCCTCAATTCCCACTTTGAACACTCATTTCCATTTCTACTGCTAGATCAATTTCAATACATCCTAACATTTTTTCTCACTGACCATCCATCACCAAACAGCACAGTATCTACTGGGTTCCAGGCCCAATGCTAAAGCTATAAAATGGGGTAAGATGAATTAAAGCCCTGCCTCCAAAGCATGTGTACACTAGAAAAAGACACCTCATTGTCAACAAACGTTTACAAACAATGTAAAGAGCAAAATAAATAGCAAAATAGAGGCATATACTCCATGCTTTGGAAGCATAAAAGAAAAAAAAAGATACGTACTACATGGCAAAGGTAAGGGCAGCAGTACAGGAAAAAAAAGAGAAACTAGCTAGAAAGGAGCTTTCAAAAACTCAGATATTTTATTTTAGGATATCAGGTGTATTTAGGTAATTCATTTAGTAACCAATTTACTACGCTTTGTTGAACTACACCTTGACTAGCACTATATAGGGCAAAGGTTTAGTTTGAAAAGGTGCACTCCCCTCAGAATATCCTCAAAGCTTTCCCTCAACACGAAAGTACCTCTACCAACTCATCCTTCCTTCCTCCCCACTCTCCAACTATTCTAGCACTGTGTCTTATCTGGCACTAATTAAAATTACAGCAACATATGTGAAAGTGCTTTCTAAATTTTGAGGAACTTACAAAAGATATGGGAATGATTACACAGCCCACCTTCCAGATGCCTTAAAGTCTTTCCTTTAACCCCCGCTGTGACTTGCAGAGTAGATACTCAATGAATATTTGATTTAAAAATCTCCAGTGATACATTAAGAATTACTTATTACACCAATATTAAGTATCTCATAAAAGCTAAATTAAAATCAATTCTTCAGTATTACAACCTATGCATGAAGAGGTATAGAGTGTAGTGGTTAAGATCATGGACATCAAAGACAAACTACCAGACTCCTAATTTAGTGCCCTCACTTAATTAGCTTTGACCTTAAGCATCCATCACCTTAAGCTCCATAACCACTCAGTGCCTCAACCTTCCCAACTATAAAATGGGATGAAGTATTACCTAATTCCTAGGTCACTGTGAGAATAAATGAGTTGTTATAGTGTTTACACCAGAACTTGATACACCATAAGCTCTAGACTCCATAGTAGTAGCAGCAGTGCTGGTTATCACCATCATCAGAAAACTTGGATATTTTTTAACCAGAAATACAAATAATAATAACACTTTTCATCTATGTGTCTTCTTATAGTCACAAAGCTCTTTTACAGAAGGTGTAGTTCAGGAATGGAAGGAGCAAAACAGGTAGGAGTTCCATTTGGGGCAGTCACTCTCAGTGTTTAATCCTGGCTCTGCCATTAGGCAGCTATAGGACCACCGACAACTAAGTAACCAGAGGCAAGTTATTTCACTTCTCTGATCCTCAATTTCCTGGTTTGTAACATGCAACAACACCATCTATACTCCAGGAATGTGCTGAGGACTAGAGGAGTCAAGGTACTTGAAGTAACAAGCAGGATGCATGGCACACTGTTACGTTAACATCTGTTCCTCTCCTCCACCTCCCACGTGGAGTATCTCATTTAATTCTCATCCCACCATTATGAAGTTCGTATTAGGTTGAGCCATATTAAAAACAGCTGAATACTGGCAAATTCATATGGTTCAACCTAACACTACATCCATTTACAAATGGAGAAAATAAGCTCAGAGGTTAAATGCTTTACTCAAGGTCATATGCACGGTAAGTAATGGAGCTAAAACTTTAAAAATAGACAGTTTTTCATTAAAATTGGTTCAGCGAGTCCTGCTCAGAAAGGGAGGGGGAAAAAGGTTAACTACAATAATACATGTGAAATTCTGTAACCTACAAGTTTTTGTTCTGCCATATCAAAAAACAAGATGATGATGTAGATTGTCTTCTAAGACTCTTTCAATTTAAAAAATTATTTGTAGAGTGTCTATGCGTGTGTTGCAGAGGTTGAGGGTTTAGTGAAAATTAAAGGAAAATAATATCATCAAAGGAAGCACATGCATAACTACACCAATTCAAAAAGTACAGCTGGATCTAATTAGAAACTCCACGAATTAGCAAATTCACAAAGCAGCTGAACATCAAATATCCATCCTGGTGAAAAGTCAGAGGTATTCCATACCACAGATAGGTGTTCGCCAAACACACAAGGAAGAGTTATACTAAATGTATCCACTTTGGTTCACAAAGGTATGTACCAATATATAATATTACTGAAATGGAAAAAGAAAAAAATGAAAAGGCTTTTCTTCTAATAGTAAGACATACACTACTGTAGTAAAACTGTATAACTGCTAAGTTTATTTCTATACATTCCACAAGGGCTTTAGGATTATATCACATAAACCATATTTAGGATACGTGTCTGTCCAAACATGAAGTGTCCTATCAAAATGCACGGCACTAGTAAATAAATAGCAAATGTTAACAGGACAAGGCCCCATAAAACTGGTGGAATATTTACCAGTATCAAATATTTACTATGATTGGTCTACAAATCTATTCTGCCTCTTTTCTCCTTGAAGCGCCATTCACCATTTTTTTTTCTTTAAAAGGGCAAGAACAACAAAATACGAATGAGGATAATGAACAGAAACCAGGTCTTTCAACAGATTTACAATAGAACGGTTTTGTTTTTAATCCTCTTATCGGCCTCTCCTCCAATTATGTAATCATTCCACGGCAAAAGATTACATGGCTGTTTCCCTATCCTGCAAGGGATAAGTTGGAGGGGGAAACAGAAGAGTAGGAAACAGGTATCCTCGGAATATGCTACATTTCCACGAAACTAAACTGCCTCTTCGGAATCAGTATTAACTGAGCGCTCTTAATTTTCAAGACCTTACCCTTTAGCCATTACAGATTTTTTTTCTTTTTTAAATCCCATAACAACTGACAACTCTTCACGTGCTGCAGATTCCACCTACCACCATCACTTCCAGAGTCCATTAAGCTCTCTTTTCCCCGGGCGGTCGGAGCGAGTTATCCACGCTGGAAGGGCTGTGTAATTACAATTACGTCTGTGCAGCTCGCCTCAACTCCCCGAAACAAAAGTCAGGCTGAACTGAGCTGCCTCCTAAGGCGCGATCCCGGGTGCCGGCTCTTGCCCACCAGGTTTCGCCGAAACCTCCCGAGGGTGACCTCTACGCCTCGACTCGGTGCCCCGCTCGCCGTCTCCGGTCCACGCCTACTGCCTCGCCCCGTCCAGCGCCGGCCTCCAGACTTGTTCGCGAACTCTCCTTACAGCTCCCTCCGCAACCCCGGGGCCCCAGCTCCCGGCCGCGCGCGCCCAGCCGACAGGTAACCGGGCGCCGGGCTCCCAGCCTCAGCGCTCGGAACCGCGCAGTTAATGAGTAACGCGCCGGGGCCCGGAGGACAGGGGACGAGCCGCCGCCGCCCGACGCCCACCAGCGGCCCCAGGGGGCGCCCAGATGCTCCGAAGCGCCGAACCCCCGCCGCCGCCGCCGCCGCCGGGGTCCCGGAGCCCGCGAGCCCAGGCGGGGGAGCGCGCTCCCTGGGCCAGGACAGTCGGCCGGGTCTCCGCGCGCCGCGCCCTCACCTGCACCTGCCGCGGCCGCCCCTCCAGGCCGACTCGCGGGCGGCGGGCGCGCGGGCACCGAGGGGGGCGGTGCTCCGCGCCCCGGGCCTCTCCCTCCCGCGGATGCACTCACCTGACTAACCCACCGCGGCCGCGGCCGGCGCTCAGGGGCGCGCGCAGAGCCGCACACAACGCGCGCCGAAGGAGTCACAGGCGGAGGAGAACGGCGGGCCGACGCCGCTACACTCAGCCGCGGCGGGTGCACTACCGGGGGGCACCCGCCGGGGGAGCGCGGGACTGCGCCTGCGCCGGCAGCGGAGCTGGGAGCCGGGAGCGGTCCGGCCCCGGGGAGGGAAGGCGGGGATGGGGGCGGGGCGGGCGTGGGGCCGGTGGGGCCGACGCGCTCCCGCGCCCCCTGGCGACAGCCGGGGCTTTCGCAGGTGCCCGGCGCGGGCCCCAGGTGCCTCAGCGGGCGGTTTCCTTGGGAACAGGGCGAGCTGGCGCTAAGCCTTGTTGCCCTGGGCTCGACAGGCGGTCTCGGGTTCACTTCGAGTGTGTTGGGCTTTCCAGGAGTCGGAAAATGAACCTTCGATGTGAGTTGAGGACAGCTAGAACCAACCTGACACACGGCGTGCATATGTACCTTACAACGTGTGTGGGTGTGGGTGTGGGTGCGCTCGTGCGTGTCTGTTGTCTCTGGGGGGATGGATGGGAGGAGGGGTAGTCTGATAGAACCTAGATTCCAGCATTCTAGCAGCTGCTAGAGCATTCGAAAATGTCGTTTCTGCACCTGCCTTCTCTCATCTTTTGTGTCAACTCTTTGATAACTTCCACCCCACTTTAGGTCCTCCAGAGAGGAAACGTGAAAATACAAACCAGGCTTCCGAAAATCTGATCCAAAAGAGGCAGTCACATCATAGTATGTGTCTCTATGTTTAGTAAAAGAGTTACATGCAATTTGTGTGATATATGTATTGAGTAGGACCCCTGCTCTGTATATTGATCACATTTATTAGAGGCAGTAAAGAAGAGTAGGTTATGTGGATGGCTATAGGAATCAGAATTCCTGGGTTTGAGCTTGGCACCTACTAGCTGTGTCAGTGACCTTGGGCTAGTTGATCTCTAATAGCTCCAGTAAATGGGGATAATAAGATTACCTACGTAACTAAGTCGTTAAGAAATTAAATGGCTTAATATATGTGAAATACTTAGTGTACTTCATGACACAAAGTGCTTAATGAATATTAGCTATTATTAATAACATCATTATTATCATCCACCTATAATAAAAACAGAAACCTAGAAAGTCATTATTTACTCTTTTATACTCCATCTCCAATATATCAAGTCCTATCCATCCTATTTTGCAAATAATTCTTAAATCTACCCCATCTGTTATTCACTGGGACTAGACATGACCCTACTCATTAATGGACTTCTAACTATTCTCCCTTACACCATGTCGTTCATTCATCAAACATTTTTTATGCTCGATCTACGTGCCTACTGCTAGACATAGGAACAGAGAAACCATTACACACAATCTCCATCATCCACGCACTCAAACATAGTGAAGAAAACAAATGTGTCAATAACAACTAAGTGAAATAAATAAACTCATCATACAGCAAACTACTTGGGTTCTCCAGTCTTGCCATACTCCTTCGTACATGCTGTCTTTACATATGCTGCTCCTTTTTCTTGTTATGCCCTGACCCTCCATCTTTTCCTTACCTAGCTTATTCTTGCTTATCCTTCATTATTCTGCCCAGGCATCAATTCCATTGTGAACCCTTCCCTGTTCCTTGCCACCCAGCCTTATCCCACCCCAGTGTGGGCTAGGTGCCCTTTACTGTACTCTTATAGCACTTTATCTCTTTCTAGCACTTATCACATAGAACGGTAATTGTAGTTTTGTCTATTTCCTTATGAACTTTTTGAGAACAGGAACAAAGCCTGACATGTAGGAGGACTGGCTCAGAAAATGCAGAATGAGTTAATGATATACATGTAGATACACTGTCTTGGTATATAAATGTTTAGAGGACAGGCCCTATGCTGTGTTCTACATAGGACCTAAGATATCATGCATCTACAGGAAATAGTGAGCAGTAGCCATGGGCCCGAGTCCCATGTTGGCCCACCTGTCATCCACAAGGCTCTTAGGAATGGACTTAGAGGTGTTTCACCTGCTAACACAGTTTGAGAATGAGAAGAGCTATCTGAGTAGTTACCTGTAGTAGGACTTTAGTGTCCTTGCAGCACAGAGACCAAGATGCATTACAGAATGTTATACACTCAGAATCTCAGCCTGCAAAATACATAAAGCGTTGTAAGCATCCTAAGTTAGATTGCTCAGCCATATACTAAAGTAACAGACTCCTCACAAACTTTAAAAACATGATGATGGATTTTATAGTGTGCTCAGGTTTGCCTTCTTTTTCTTTCACTAAAATATAAGTTATATAATTAATGTCAAATAAAGTAATATTTTTTTTAACCTTCAGACTTTCCCATCCATATCAAGGGCCAGAAAACAAAGGACTGCAAATATCTAAATATTTTAAATTGAACAAATCATTCTAAGGTTGCTATCCTTAGTTACAACTTTTATTGCTCGTTTGCCTCTGTTTTATTTTCAAAGTTCAGAAAGTGTTGTATGTTTACATGGTACTTTCTAGTTTCAAACTGACTTCAGATTAATTATCTCATAAGCCTTTTATAAAAAGCAATTTGATGTAGGTGTAAAGGTAGTTCATCTTTACAGATCGGGAGCTTGGACCACCAGAGTTAGGGCCCTGGTCTTCAGAACTCAGGGTAGAATCTACAAACAAATGAACTTTTTTAAAAACGCTTTTAAAAAACACACTGGGCTTCGTGTCCAGCTGTATGGCAGACGAGAGATTGGCTGATTCTCCCACCAAATGCTAGATTAAATATATAAAACATCTTATGAAACATATCAATAAGCTGACAAGAACATAAGAAGCCCTCAAGGGCAAAAACTAGGTAAAAGCAAGAACCTAGACAGTAAATAATAACAATGCAAAATGAAACAAACAAACAAACAAAAAAGCTGGTTAGGGAAAAAAATGTACCAAAAATAACCTCTCATTTCCTTGTCTAGCAAAATGCTTACTTGTGGACCAGTGCTTGTGTCACATAAAAATTTGCTTTTGCAACTCCTGTACAAAGCAGAGTTGTCTTTAATGTATCTTTCATGAGATCAGTTGTGCACAACTCTGCATTTCACTCCCTTTTTCTGATGTCAGAATAGGCAACTGAAAAAATCAGAGGGCTGAGAGAAAGGGCTGACAGAAGGGCTTAGACTCTAAAATGTATGATCCCCTACAAATGAGTCACTTTAACAAGCTACATATTTATAAGGAAATGTTTTGAGACTTGGCTTTGGATCCAGTTTATTTCACAGACACACAAATTGCCATCCATTAAACAAATATTTATTTACTGCTTCTCTACACCAGGTACATAAATAATCTGCAGTAAGAGGGAAGAGAAGGAGAGATGAGACACAACGAGAAGACCTCCTAGCTTCCCCACAATGTTTCAGTCCCAGGTTCAGGTCTATTCCTGAGTCTTCTTTCATCCCTGCCCATGGGTTCTGAAAACAATCCTATATCCTTAAAATAATTCCCCCATTCTTCTTTGAATGGATTCCTGTTATTGGCCACCAGAAAATTTTCCTAAGTAACATATTTTAATGGAAAGATTGGTTTCTGTTGCAGTTAAAAACTCAAAATAACACTAACTTAAACAAAATAAAGTGTATCCCTCTCATGTACGTGTAGGCAGTGTAGGGTTGATATGGTGGCTCTCTCATCATCATGGACACAGGCTCCTTCTATCTTGTGGCTTCACCATCCTGAAGATGCAGCTTCTACCATCAAGCAGGCTGCTCAAGCTCCAGCCATCACATCCTTATTCCAGGCAGCAGAAAGGTGATGGGGCAGAAGAGAACATCCCTCTATTTAGAAACACTTGCAGAAGTTGTATACATCACTGCACTTACACCACATTGGTCAACACTTAACTATAATTGATGTTGAAACATATAGTCTCTATTGAGTGGCCACGTGTCCAGCTAGAAATCAATGGTTCTAATACTAAAGAAAAAGGGGAGAACAGATATTGGAAACAACCTGCAGTATCTGGCTCATCATCTGATATCACACTTAGGATGGGAGAAATGGTGATAGGGTAGAACGTACAAATAAAGCAAAGGCATTGTAAGGAAAACATGATGGTGAACAGTGCACCTGGGACAAGCATAGGTAGATAGATAAGCCTGGAAATATGTGGGAGCCAGATTGTGGAAGATTTAAATGCCAGACTGAAGAATATGGAATCCAGTACAGTAGTCAGAAGAGAGTTCCTGAAAGATTTTGAGCTGGAGAGTGAAATGATCGAACCAGTGCTTTAGGAAGAATAACATGGTGGCAATGCCTAGAATGTACTTGGGATGGCGGGGGCAGGGGCAGGCGGGGGATGACTCAAGGCAAGGAAATTACTAGGAAGCTACTACGAGATAGTGAGTGTCTATACTGCAAAAAAAAAAAAACAGGAAAGGGGAAACATTTCAAAGGATGAATTTGTCAAATGCAACAACTGAGTAGATCTCTTCCCCTCTTTCTTTCCCCGCACCCTCCTTCTCTAATGTTCAGCATCATTCTACCTTTTTGAGATCAGCGCAGTGATTTTATTTGGGGAAGTACCCTCCTACCATATTCAGTACATGTGACTCAAGTAGAACTGAATTCCCGCCACTTCAGGGGTGAGCATGTGACCCAGGCTTAACCAGTCAGAGAATCCTCCTGGTCTCTGTGATTAGTTCATGATAAGCAAATGACTCAAGCACGGCTGATAAAAATCAATTCTGAGACTTATGGGAAATTGTTGAGAAAAGTGAATCTCTCTTTCTATGAGGATTGCTGAGAAGATTAAATGTAAGCCTGAGGCTGCTGGCAATGATCTTGCCACCCAATGGAGAACATGCCTGAGAATGGAACTAACAGGGAGAAGGCAGAACTGAGAGATAAGAAAACCAAGTGTGGGTCCTGAGGACATTATCTCACTTCCTGGATCAAGCTGTGACTGAAGCCGGAGACGCTGAACTTTTTAGTTATATGAGCCAGTAATTATCTCTTAGCTTAAGCCAATTTGTGTTGCATTTTCTGCCACTTGCAAATGAATATACAGGAAATAAAGGCAAGCATGATAATTCCAAGCCTTAAAAACATTACCATCTACATTTGTCTTATATAGTATTAAAACACTTGGTTCTGATAAATTTTATCTGTTCCAAAAAATCAAATCTACATTCAAAGAGAGGATGTTTGATATAGTTGGGAATGTTCACAATTATGCTGTGAAATCTCTAAAAGTACTTACAGAGTCATAAAATATTGGAGCTGGAGGAGACCTTTAAGTCATCTCACCTCATCACTTGTTTTCACAAATGAGGAAACTGAGACTCAGAAAGATGTGGTGATTTATTCAAAGTCACAGAGCTAATATGTGCTGGTCTTGAACCCAGGTCTCTGGAATACTAGTCTGTATATTTTCATTGTATCATTCTGACACTTCAGAACAGGACATCTAAAAAATGCTTTCAAATACATGTGAAACACATGTAATACAGCACAAACAACTTCCCATGAAGCAACATTTGAAAGCCTGGGAGTGCCAGCAATATTCACCACATTCTTAAGAGGATAGATGGTCTTTCTGCACAAGGTTGCCGAGACTCATGCCCGTGTACAATTAAGAGAAACCAACCATGCTGTGTTGACCATTTATAACTGGACCTGTATAGTTACCTGAGCCAAAAGCAACCCTGTGTGTTTAGAATGGATATGAGGAAAGTCAACCTTCAACAACAGGGATCCACATCTGGGATCCTTCATTCTGTTGAATGAGATAAACCCAGTCAATTCCCTTCTCTTTGAAAATATGAATTTGAAAATAAGTGTACTCAGGGAGAGTGATTATTCAAGCTCAACTGGTAACCCAAAGCAGAATAAACTATCCTTTATGAGGCCTATTAGTCATCCTCATTATAGGAATACTGGGAAGCCACATGTCCTGTAATATCTAATAATCCTTATATCTTTGCAGTAATTCTTTTATGCATTCATTCCCTTATTTACTGAGTGTCCCTTACATGCCAAATGCTGATTTAGATGCTGGGAATATGACAGAGAATACGACAATGTCCTGGCCTTTATGGCTCTTACATTCTAGTGCAGGAGACAGTCAATACAGGAATAGATATATAATAACATGATAGGTAATGAGGCACGCTATGAAGAAAAATGAAGGAGGACTCATTAGTTCATGAGAACTTGGTCACATGGCCAAACATGGCTATAAGGAAGGCTGGGAAATGTAGTCTTTACATTGAAAGTCATCTGCCCAGGAAAAACAGAGAACTAGCAGTCTGCCACAAAGAATACTGTGGGGGGAGGAAGAGGGGTGAAGTTACATGCACTGTATCTAACATGTCCACAAATTAACAGATAATCCACCATATGGTTAAGTTGACCCTAAGGGAGTACTTGCCTGATTGGTCACATAAACTATAGATAACTTGTATTTCTTGGGTCACTTTTGGGGAGTCTGAGACTTTCTACCTATTAAACTATGCCTTATTTTGATGTTGCCATTCATCAATATTTATTGCATATAATTAGTGTGCTAAATACCACTCAACTGAATGGATCACATAATATTTCTGAGGTAGGAAAAAAAATGTTTCTCCATTCTCTAAAGAAAACATCCCTGCCTCAGTACTTCTCTAGCACTACATATGTTATCTCAGCCAGTCTTATTTATAAAAACAATATCTTTTCTACTACATATACCAAGAGTTCTCACGCAAATGCCCTTGTAATTCAGTCAGTTAATACTATTAAGCGGCCGCCTACAAGATGCGGTTGGTGAGCCACCAGCATCAGAATCACCTGAGGTGTTTGTTTAGCCCAGGCCCTATGAATCAGAATCTTTGAGGACTGGGCCTAATTACTGAAATTTTTAACAAACATTGGAAGCAATTCTTATAATGCTAAACTTTAAGATTCAACAGTGAGATAACATAATATATACATAAAACAGTGACTTTTAAATTGTATTATGGAGAAACATCCAGAATTAAAATGGTGGAGTAAATACAGCATCTTCTACAAGTCCTTCTACTCTCAGAACTTACCCAGTAGCAAAGATAATGACACACAAAAATGCAAAATCCATTTTCACTGAAAACAGGAGACACCTGAAACCCTAAACTACAATATGTGCAGAGGTACAGTGAAGGACAGGAAGACTGATAAAAAATGTCGATGGCTACAGATCTCAGAAAACATCAACAAAATACACTTCAACAACTGACTTAACTTAGGGGCAAAACCAAAAATCCTTCATCTGAAACAAGGGAATCAAGTATGTGTATTGGCAGCAATGCCTCCTCTCAATTTGATTTATTATGAAAGAGAAGGAGGTAAGGCACAGTTGGAAGAGGAATCATTCAGACATGCCATATATGCAGGAAGCATTCTGTTGCTGAGGCAAGATGGACTCTGCAATGTGAGCAGCCCTGCAACCACCAGTTTCTCTTAGAAGTAGAAGCTGAAGGAACTCATCCACATAAACTTTGTGTCATAAGGAGAATTCCTATTGGGCTGGAACATGTTTGGGGAGGCCCCTCCTCAGCATAAACCTTTGGTAAGTTGCATATTTTGAAAAACTTTTCCTTCAAAGATGAGTAGTCAATCAAAAAGGAACCAGCATACAAAGATGCCGTAAGAAAAAAAGAAGAGAATAGGAAAAAAATGGCAAATTAAAATTCTCATTAAAAAATGTTGCCATTAAGCAAAAGAAAATTTTAACCAAATGTACAGCCATAAATTTTAAAAGTTAAGGGTGCAACTTGGAAGAGGATCTTTGAAATGAATTTCTACTGTTTATGAGCTACCCATTCTATGGTATTTTGTTATAGCAACCCGAATGGGTTAAGACAGCAGGATTATTTGTGGTGGCGGGGAGTTGGAAGCACTCTGGTAACTATCACCAGGAGAGTGAGTAAGTAAAAAGTAGTAAATGCACATCATGGAGTTTTATGCCACATTAGAAGCAACTGATTAGAGGGCCACAAAGCAACATGGATGGATCTTAAAAACATAATGCTAAGTGAAAAATAAAGATATATGATCATTACCATGTATGTTCATTAAAAAAGTATATACATAAAAACAATACACATATAACAAAAACACATTGAAAGATGCACATTTAACATATGTGAATGATTGCCTATGGGGGTATAGGAATATGAAAAAAAAGGAAGAAATACATAAGACTGAACTTGCATGAGTCAACTGTTAATGTAGCAAGTACTGACAATTATGATTAACTCAACTTTCCTAACTCTCTTCACTTGAAATTTTTTAAAATAAAGCAAAGCCACAAAAGGAATTCAAATATGAATTGAAAGAAGTGGGAGGAAACAAAATTAAACTATCTCAAAAATGAAGGCAGACTTAGAAATAGCACAAAGGAAAATAAACACTTATTAAGGAAAACAACAAAAACAAAATAAAATATTTTTAGAGTCATGGAATACCATATTGAGAAAAGCAAGTAAAATGAAATGGAAATAAACAGTTTTAAAGGATTAGAAAGAAAATTATGTAAGTGTTAGAGAGACAAAAGAAAGTCAATATATGCATAATTAAGAAAGAAAACCAAGAAAATAATCTAGATATTGAGACAGAAAAAAAAAGCTTACATAAATATTTTGAGTGACTTTCCAGAAGTATAAGAGGACCTAAATCTATAGATAGAAGGGGCATATAGTATCCCAAAGAAAAAAAATGGCACAGAATAGTCAAACTAGACATAATCTAGTAAAGTTAACGGATTTCAAAGCTAATGAAAATCTTTTGGATAGCTAGTTAAAAATGAGCAAGATCTCTATAAGGGGGGAAAAAAATCAAAATCTGAACCAAAGGATTTTATATCCAAGAATTTGATACCAGAGAAACTTGTTCAAGTATAAATGTAATAGACAACATTTTTGAAAATGCAAGCAATATGGTTTTCATGTGCCCTTCTATAGGACATTAGTAGAGGATGAAATTTAGCCAACCATGAATTTAGAAAAAAATTTAAAAAGCTGGCAGTGATCCTCAAATCCACTTATCTGCAGAATTAAGTCTAAAGCAAATGTGAGAATTATGGTCAGAGAACAGAGAGTAAATTTTTTTAAATCCTGACAATATAGCAATGAAACAACCAACAGAAGATGAAAGAGAAAAGAAATAAGGTAAACATTACCAAAAAATGTATAGTTAGTGAATGGGGAGGGGAAGAACAGGAAATATACTGCTCTCTGCTTTGAATAATATCTAAAAATAGTAACAGTTATAAAGTTATTAAGCTATCCACTAGAGCAAAAATACATGCCTTTCAAGTTCAAAAAACATGCATATACAGAGAATATACAGGCCGTATACTGACAAAAAATTAAATGAGTTATATAAAACAAAATCATAACAAAAAATGACAAGTAGACTAAAATAAAAGATAATTTTTATTTCAGTAACTATAAAAAGATTAAATTTACCAATTAATTGAAAACTTTTCCCAGATGGAATATCAAACCAAGCCCCAACTATGTGCTATATACGTAAGATAATGAAAACAAAGTGATTTAAAACAAAAATAAAATAGACAAAGGGATACCAAGCAAATGAAGCCAAGATCAAAATTATATCTCAAACAAAGCTTAATTCAGGGAAAAAGCAATAAATGAGACGAAGACAAAGATTATTTGTTTATAACAATAAAGTGTGAGCTGAAAAATTAAGATGTCACATGTAGGAACATCCATGCACCAAATAACATAGCATTCAAATTCATAAAGCAAGAATTACAGGAAATTCAAGAAGAAATCCACAGAAACCATGACTAATCACATCATAAAAAATAACAAAATAAGTAAGGATAGAGAAGACTTAAGTAACATAATTAATATGGTAGGTTATATACATACATATATATGTATTTATATACATTTATATAAAGGTATAAATATATATATATATGCAAATAATAATATATCTTCTCTTCATTTACCCAGGGACTAGTCACAAAAATTGACTATGCATCAAAATGGGCTTCAAACAGGCCTGGGGATTTTGTGTCTCAGCCCCCTTTTAGTACAACTGGCTTCTCTTTTATTTCCTTCACATATTGAACTTCCAGATGTATTAAACAAAAAAAAGTTTGAAAACCACTGTCACACACACACACACACACACACACACACACTTAAACAACAATGTAAAAATATTTATTTTATTTTAAATTTAAAATGTACAGTCCACGTGCCAAATGTATAGACTGGAATGCTATAAAGTAGGTGACCTAACTGACCCTGATTAGCTAGAACACAGACCTTTTCAAGGGCTGTCTCTGCCACTAAGGAATTTGAGAAGTCTGGTATAAACATGGATGTCTTTTATAGGTGGGGTACCTGTAAATGAAAGAGGGGGTAGGGATGCTTTGATACTAATTCAAGACAAAGGAGAAGCCTGATGCTCCTTGCATCATTCATCAGGCAAATTTGTGACTTGAGCTGTACAAGAAATATTCTTTTCCTGGTGTAAAAAAGGAAGTTACCATGGTTGTCAATATGTTTTGTGCCTGTGTTCTTAACCATCACCAAACTGGACAAAGACAAAGCAGTGTGTACAGTTGGGGTTTATTTTAATGAAATCAGAAGGCTAGGTTATGGGAACTTGTTAAAGAGTTGTTTTGAGGTCAAGGACTTTGGTGAATGAAAGGGCTCTCAGAGGCCCAACTTGCTCAACATGCAGGGACCCAAGAGATTGTGCTTTCTTTCTGGTCTGATGAAACATCTGAATGTACTGAGCTTGAAACCACAGGGGAAAGGAATGGCTTTTGTTTCAGGAAGTGAAGATCTCTGGCTCAAACCAGCCATGTAAGTTGAGCTCATGGCAACTTCTTTGAGCTTAATGGAATTATAGATTTGAGGAGTTGCTGTACTATTTTGGTAGAAATAAAGTCCAAATTTCAGAATACACATATTTTGATGAATATGAACCATACTTTAAGTTTCTGCAGCTGCTTTTGATGTGCAAACCTCAAGATGTGTTTGGATTACCAAGCATCTCTCCTATCTGTGCAGCTTGGTTATAAAAGGAATTTAATTTCACAGACCCAAAAGGAAACTGTGTTATCAAAAAAGGCACAATTAGAATTTGAGAAGTGGCATATGAATCACAAAATTGTCCTAAATTTCTGTCCACATAGCTTCCTTTCATGAAACTGCTGAAATTCAGGCTGATAGCAACTATCAGTAACATAAATTTGGAGTAGAAATTCAGGATATACTTTTTGAATACAGTCCAGACATCTGAGGAATTGTTCAGCTGCATACATAACAGTATTGTCACTAACATAATCAAAATTAATCAATGAGTTTTTGCTTTAGGTAAATATCTTTCAGGACGAGAAACACTCTGACATCATTCCCATGTGAGATAAATGTTGCCAGACAGGCAGACACTTTTGGCTGCAAGGAATGGGCATCTGTCACCAATTGCTTGAGCCAGCAATGCCAGCTCAAGGCCCAGATGACTCAGATAATTATAGAATCTGACCTTGAGGCAATGATGTGGGAGCAGTGTGAGAAATATCTGAGTATTACTTACCATAATACTTTATAAAGAGTAAATGAACAATACAAACTCTTAATTAGTCTGTCTCTTGGGGGTCTTGAAATTTCCATCATATTGTGATTATGAGGCTTTGAGTAAGGCCTAGCCAAAAGTTGTGAGTCATCCCTAGTTTTTGTAGGCTACATGTGCATTTTTATTAATAGTGACTAAATAATTTTGAAGGACTCTTTTTATATTATCCTAAAAAATCGGTAATTTTGAATATTATCAGGAGAGAATTCAGGCCACACTCATATGAGTGCCTCATTATCCATAAAATATGAACATCACTATTCCAAAGAAATAAAGAGGACATCTGGTGAGAACCTACACAGATACACAAAAAACAAAAAGGACGTTACTCAAGCATATTGCAAAAGAAAATCATCAATTCACAAGGGGAGAAACAAAAGGAAGAAATAACAGAGAAGAACTACAAAAACAACCAGAAAACAAGTAATAAAATGGCAATTAGTACATAACTATCAATAATTACTTTAAATGTTAATGGACTAATTGGTCCAATCAAAAGACACAGGATGGCTGATTGGATAAAAAAGACCCATCTGTATGCTGCCTACAAGATACTCACTTCAGACTTAAAGACACACACAGACTGAAAGTGAAAGGATGGGAAAAGATATTTCACACAAATGGAAAAAACAAGAAAGCGGAGGTAGCAATACTCATATCAGACAAAATAGACTTTAAAACAAAGACTATACCAAAAGACAAAGAAGGGCATTACATAATGATAAAGCCATCAATAAAAGAAGAGGATATTACACTCATTAACATATATGCACCAAATACAGGAGCATCTAAATATATAAAGCAAATATTAACAGACATAAAGGGAGAAGCTGACAATAATAGGAGAGGACTTTAACACCCCACTTACAACAATGGATATATCATCCAGGCAGAAATTCAATAAGGCAACAGTGGTATTATATTAAATGACACAATAGACCAGTTAAACTTAGTAGATATCTAAAGGACATTACATCCAAAACCAGCAGAATACACATTCCTTTCAGGTACACCTGGAACATTCTCCATGATGCATCACATACTAGGTCACAAAACAAGTCACAACGAATTTAAAAGGATAGAAATTATATAAGGCATTTTTTCACAACAGTATAAAACTAAATCAATTGCAGAAAGAAAAACGGGAAAAGCACAAATGTGGAAACTAAACAACACGCGACTAAAACCCAGTGGGTCAATGAAAAAGCAAAGAGGAAATCAAAAAATACCTTGAGACGAATGAAAATGGAAACAAAACTTTCCAAAATCTGTGGAATGCAGTAAAAGCAGTTCTAAGAGGGAAGTTTATGGCAATACAGGCCTTCCTCAAGAAACAAGAAAAATTTCAAATAAACAACTTAAACTACCACCTAAAGGAATTAGAAAAAGAAGAATTAACAAAGCCTAAAGTCTGCAGATGGAAGGAAATCATAAACATTAGAGAGGAAATAAATAAAATAGAGACAAAAATACAATAGAAAAGATACATGAAACCAAGAGCTGTTTTTTTAAAAAGATAAACAAAATTGATAAACCTTTAGCCAGGCTTACCAAGAAGAAAAGAGAGAGGACCTGCATAAACAGAACAAGAAATGAAAGAGGAGAAGTAACAACCAATAACACAGAGATACAAAAAATCATAAGAGAGCGGAGGTGCTACTATGGCTCCCAGTGGGGTTGGCATGACCGCTGCAAGGCTCGGCAAATGAAGCTCCCAAAATTCCAGACAATGTGGGAGATCGGCTTCAGGGCGTCTACCACTTCGCTACCAAAAGGAATGACTTTCAGAGGAACTTGATCCTCAATTTGGGACTCTTTGCTGCCAGAGTCTGGCTGGCCAGGAATTTGAGTGACATTGACCTCAGCCTGGGGTGTAGCCATAAAGACACATGGAACTCTTGTGCTGTACTCAAACCTTCCAAAAACGAAGCCTCCAATCTGTGACCATCACAAGACTTGCCCTGATGGCAGCTGAAATTTGATTCAGATGGGCACCTTACCTTCCCTGCCTGATTTCCTTTTCTTTGCTGAGTCCACTCAGAACACCCTTCTCTGGTCAGCAGACAGGCTTCAGCTAAAGTGTTGTCCTGTGTCCTGTAAAATTCTGTACATAATTCCTAAGTTTCTGCAGAGCATGGTCTTTGCTCTTGTCCTGAGGCATAATCTAATGGTATTTTAACAAATAAGGTCTGTACACAAAGAAAAAAATCACAAGAGAATACTATGTACAGTTAACAAATTGGGCAACTTAGAAGAAATGGACAAATTTCTAGAAACATACAAAGTGCCATGACTGAATCAAGAAGAAACAGACAATTTGAACAGACCGATCACTAGTAGTGAAATTGAATTTGTAATTTGAAAAAAAAAAAAAAAAACTCCTAGCAAACAAAATTTCAGGACTGGACAGTTTCACAGGGGAATTCTACCAAGCATATAAAAAAGAGCTAATACATATCTTTCTCAAACTATCCCAAAAAATTGAAGAGGATGGAACTCCAAAATTCATTCTACAAGAGTACTATTACCCTGATACCAAAGCCAGACAAAGACACTACAATAAAAGAAAATTACAGAGAAATATCTTCTATGAATATAGATGCAAAAATCCTCAACAAAATATTGGCAAATCAAATCCAACAATATATAAAAAGGATCATACACCATGAATTATTCCAGGGATGCCAGGGTGGTTCAATAGTCGCAAATCAATCAATGTGATACACCACATTAACTAAAGGAAGTACAAAAATCACATGATCATCTCAATAGATACAGAAGAAGCATTTGACAAAATTCAACACCGATTAATTACAAAAACTCTCATCAGAATTGGTATAGAGGGAACATATCTCAACATAACAAAGCCCACTTACAACAAATCCACAGCTTACCTCATAGTCAGCAGTGAAAAGTTGACAGTCTTCCTCTAAATTCAGGAAGAAGACAAGGATGCCCAATCTCACCACTTCTATTTAACATAGCATTGGAAGTCCTAGCCATAGCAATCGGACAAGAGAAAGAAATAAAAGGTATCCAAATTGGAAGGGAAGAAGTAAAACTGTCACTATTTGCAGATAACATGATACTACACATAGAAAACCCTAACGTCTCCACCAAATAACTATTAGAAGTAATAAATTAATTCATTAAAGTTGCAGGATACAATATTAGTATACAGAAATCTATTGTTTTTGTATACACAAGAAATTATCAGAAAGAGAAAGCAAAAAAATTCCCATTTAAAATCACATCAAAAAGAATAAAATACCTAGGAATAAACTTAACCAAGGAGGTATAAGACCTATACTCTGAAAACTATAAAACCTGATATACAAAATTGAAGAGGATACAAAGAAATAGAAAGACACCCCATGCTCTTGGACTTGAAGAATTAATATTAAAATGGCCATACTACCCAAAGAAATTTATAGATTTAATGCAATCCCTATCAAAATACCCATGATATTGTTCACAGAACTAGAACAAATAATCCTAAAGTTTATATAGAACCACAAAAGAGCCTGAATTGCCACAGAAATCTTGAGAAAAAAAAACAAAGCTAGAGGTATCACCCTTCCTGACTTCAGACTATACTACAAAGCCACAGTAATCCTGACAGCATGGTGCTGGCACAAAAACAGACACATAGATCAATGGAACAAAATAGAGGGCCCAGAAATAAACCCATTCACTAAGGTCAATTAATATAACAAAGAGGGCAAGAATATACAATGGAGAAAAGACAGTCTCTTCAATAGATGGTGCTGGACAACTACGTGTAAAAGAATGAGATTAGAACATTTTGTCACACAATATACAAAAATAAAGTAGAAATGGATTAAAGACCTAAATGTAAGACCCAAATGTAAGACCCCAAACCATGAAACTCCTAGAAGAACACTCTTTGACATAAATGATAGCCATATTTTTTTGGATCTGTTACCTAAGGCAAAAAAAAAATAAAAGTAAAAATAAAAGCAAAAATAAACAAATAGGACCTAATTAAACTTAAAAGCTCTTGTGCAGCAAAGGAAACCATCAACAAGATGAAAAGACAACCTACTGAATGGGAGAAAATATTTGCAAATTCTATGACCAACAAGGGGTTAATATCCAAAGTATATAAACAGCTCATACAACTCAATATAAAAAAACCAACCCTATCAGAAATTGGGCAAAAGACTTGAATAGACATATTCCAAAGGAGACATACAGAGGCTAACAGACACGTGGAAAGATGCTCAACATTACTAATTGTTAGAGAAATACAAATTAAAACAACAATGAGATATAACCTCATACCTGTAAGAATGGCTATCATCAAAAAGTCTACAAATAACAAATGTTGGCAAGGATGTGGAGAAAAGGGAACCCTTGTACACTGTTGGTAGGAATGTAAATTGGTGCAGCCACTCTGGAAAACAGGATGGAGGTTCCTCAAAAAACTAAAAATAGAACTACCATACGATCCAGCAACTCTACTCCTAAGTATATATCTGTAAAAAAATAAAAACACTAATTTGAAAAGTTACAAGCACTCGTGTGTTCATAGAAGTGCTATTTACAATAGCCAAGATACGGAAGCAACTCAAGTATCCATCAACGGATGAATGGATAAAGATGTGTTACATATATACAATGGAATATTACTCAGCCATAAAAAAGAATGAAATTCTGCCATCTGCAGCAATGTGGATGGACCTAGAGAATATTATGTTTAGTGAAATAAGTCAGACAGAGAAAGTGATATCACTTATACATGTAATCTAAAAAATAATACAAATGAACGTATATAGCAAAACAGAAGCAGACTCACAGATATAGAAAACAAAACTAGTGGTTACCTGTGGGGAGAGGGAAGGGGGGGAGGAGCATGTAGGGGTACAGGATTAAGAGAAACAAACTACTATGTATAAAATAGATAAGCAACAAGGATATATTGTACCGCACAGGGAATTATAGCCATTATTTTGTAATAACCTTTAAAGCAGTATAATCTATAAAAATACTGTATCAGTGTGCTGTATATCAGAAACGAATATAATATTCTATTATATTAAATCAACTATACATCAATAAAAAGATAATAAATAAATATTTAAAAATAATAATAATTTTGTCTTTCCTATTTTGTCTGATCAGTATTTTACATAGTTTCAGGCATATTTTGATTTTTATTTTACAGCAGGTCTATGTTATTAAGCTTCTCCGAGAAAGAAATCAAAAGTGCCCAAGAATAAAGAATATTTCATATTCTATAACACAATAAAATCTACTGTTTAAAGGTGTTAGCTGACTCTTAAAGTGATGTGCTTATTAAGGTCAAGAAAACTGAAGATTTCAGAAATGCCATAGTTAACCATTTAAGGGAAAGTGGGGGAAGGGTACCAGAGAGATCAGAGGCTGTAGCAGTGCACTGGACAGGGAAGAGGACGAGCTGTCCTAGAAAAGAGGAGAAGCAGATGGAGTCCCTGTTGCTTCCCATAAGGGGTCATTACCTTCAAAACTGTCAAGATGTCAAAGCATTTACAAGATTAAAAATATACATATAAGGTAAAACAGTTTTCCTCTAAAACATACCTAAAACCCAAGGTGTTTTCTGATGTAGGAGACATGTAAAATTTCCCACGAGGTGGTATTTTTCTTATCAATGAACACTTCAAGCCCAATGTTAGGGAATGCACAGTATCCTCCTCATGTTCTCACCCCTAGGCTATTGCCTGACTAGTTATATCTGCCTAAATAATAGAGGTAGGGAAACCCAGGCTGGGCAAAGTCAGAATGCATGGAATTTCATTTCTGTATTTATTCAAGACATTTATTCACTGACAAGATAACTCAGATGGAAAGGCTTTGTGCATATGCAAAAATGGAAAGTAATCTCCGCTCAGGGCTAGGAGTCACCTGTAGAGTAGCATGCCTTATCAGTGTTGTAGACCTCCATTTGAAAACCCAGCAGATCCCAGTCAGGGGCATAAGCCCAGAACTGCCAGACCCTGTGCAAAATGCAATGGGACATAATTAATGCAGCCGCAAGGATCAGATCAGTAAAGCTCCAGACAAGTGTGGAGACTGATTTCAAATAAGATCTTTCGTTTCAAATTACTTTTAACACTTTAGATTTGTCCTGCAGAAAGACTGTACATGCTCCTTAAAGATAATTACTATCATGTGGGAAACTGGGGACAGCTTGAATGTCCCTCATAAGGAAATGGCAAAATAAATTATGGCATATCCATTCTCTGGAATCTTAGGCATTTGTTTAAAAGAATGAGTTTCGGGCTTCCCTGGTGGCTCAGTGGTTGAGAGTCTGCCTGCCGATGCAGGGGACACGGGTTCGTGCCCCAGTCCAGGAAGATCCCACGTGCCGCGGAGCGGCTGGGCCCGTGAGCCATGGCCGCTGAGCCTGTGCGTCCGGAGCCTGTGCTCCGCAATGGGAGAGGCCACAACAGTGAGAGGCCCGTGTAACGCAAAAAAAAAAAAAAAAAAAAAAAGAATGAGTTTCGTCTCAAAATCCTGGCAGGGAAAAATGGTTATTCTTTTTTAACAAAACAAATATCAGAACAATGTGCATACGATTCCATTTTTACAGATTTTCCATTTTTGCAACATTTCCATTTTGCAAAGCAAGTTACTGGATGCAATCTTTGTGCACCTTCTCAGATTTCCTCTACTGCCTCTTTTTTTCTGAAGGGAACCTCAACACCCTTATTACACCCTGACCACAATCATTGCCTTTGCTGAGCTCCCTGAGATGGCTGGAGTTCAAGTTGGAACTTTGGGCCTGCGTAGCCCTTGCTTCCCACACAGAGTCCTATCAACATCAAGTCATCACTTGAAATGCCACACTGTGAAGCATAGGAATTGGCTTCCTGGGTGGCTGTCAAGGGCTGAAAATATGGAGAGTTACTCTGCTATGAGGTGAAACTTGGCTAATCGGAAGTGAAAGGCAGGAGGCATTTGAGCAGAAAAATTCCCTCCCCTCCCTCTCTGCAGTGGACCACTCTGAAGTGTGATTTCTTCTTGCAGCCCTTCCAGACACACCTTCTGCTCACCTGCTATGTCTTTACCAGGCCTATTGTGAAATGTGGCCAGAGCAGTGACACATCACATCACACTGCTTTGCATCTTTCTTACCTCACTTCCACTGTTTCCTCACCCTCACCATCTTCAGCTTGCATTTCCCAAGTAAAGAGGCCACATGTTAATCCTTGCCTCTGCTTCTCCAGTCTAGAGGACCCAAGCCAAAACCACGAGCAAACTAGATATTGAGGCTCTATATACATTTGTAGTGAATGTATTACACATGCGTAGACCTAACTCTTTGCTTGTAAATGCATAGAAATATGAGAAGGATACACCTCAGACCTTAAACAGTAGTTCGCCTTTGCTTACGTTTTTTAATAAATATGTATTACCTTTATGTATTTATCTAAACAGTAAGTTAATACCATAAGACCATGCCATATTAACAAGCCTAGCATATGCTCCCCTGCTTTACTCCTTTGCAGGCAATAAATCATTGTATTTCTCAGGCAAAATTAGTCTATAATATTCTTAAAATTTTTAATCTGTGTGACAGTTAATCACACACTTCCCCCACTCACACACAGCCACCCCCGACACACACAAATACACACACTTCCTCCCTGCTGGCAGACTACAGTTCTATTTGTATTCACCCTTCCAGTTGTTCCCCTTGTCACCTTGGGAGCATGAAGGACAAGCCAAAAAAAGTGCAGAAAAGCAGATCAGAGCCATGATATCATGAAGGTCGTGTATTAAGCAACAGTGAAGACTCCCACCCCCAAAATTCTTGGTTTGTGAGATAAAAAATGTGCTCAGGGCTTCCCTGGTGGCGCAGTGGTTGAGAATCTGCCTGCTAATGCAGGGGACACGGGTTCGAGCCCTGGTGTGGGAAGATCCCACATGCCGCAGAGCAACTGAGCCCGTGAGCCACAGCTACTGAGCCTGCGCGTCTGGAGCCTGTGCTCCGTGGCAAGAGAGGCCACGATAGTAAGAGGCCCGCACACCGCGATGAAGAGTGGCTCCCGCTCGCCACAACTAGAGAAAGCCCTCGCACAGAAACGAAGACCCAACACAGCATAAATAAATAAATAAATAAATTTATTAAAAAAAAAAAAAATGTGCTCAGTGTTTAAGACACTTTAAATTGTATATTCTGTTAGTTGCCTTCAAACCATCCTGGGGTGACTCTTTATATGTATATGTATGTGCGTGTGTGTATGTCTGACTTTATATACATAATAATATGTAATGTACTATATATATTACCATCAGATACAGGGTATCATGAGAAGTTATATTTGTCTTATTTACCTTCATGTCCTCAGCTCCTAACATGGCACCTACACATTGTAGGAGGTCAACAAACATTTCTTGAATTGAACTGACAAACTCCATTCACCTCAATCTGTAATTTACATACTATACATCCAGTGGGAGGTTATAAAATAACAGAGAAGGTAAGGTACACACAAGAAAATCCAAATCACTTCTCATCCAAAAAGCTTAAGGCTCTCAGTAAAGTTAACAATAATCACCAAGCTGCATTATTTAAATCGTATCATATTGCACTGTCTACAGGGTAGCAGCAAACTGCAGTGAAAATTAAAAGATCAGACTCCTGTTTCCATATTTTTCTAGATATAACCAATTAAAAACAACTTTTAAAAGAATTCTGGTTTTGGTACAGTAATCATAGTAAATACTTGAAAAGAAGAGTATAAATAAGATATTAAGACAACGGAAATAGATGAGTCACAAACAAAGAGTTCAGGTGGGTGATGGAAGCAGCAGTTACCCCAAGTGAGAGCTATCATTTCGTGACCTAGATCAAGGCCCTTGTCCTAAACCCGGTCTGACAACCCTCCCCTTTAGTAGCTCCAGAACTGCAATAACAAAACTTAGTCAACTTTAACTTACAGACACAAGCGGGAAAAACAGTCGATACAGGCAAATGATATTCATATATGCAATTTTTATTATCCTGGTACAATGTGGCAGGAAATATTCTAAGTGCTTGAGATTCAGCAGTGAAGCAAAGGGACAAAAATCCCCACCCACATGGCGTTTATATTCTAGAACTGGGGGGGAGTGGGTTGGAAGGACAGTAACCAAAAATTTCAGAAATTCATTTTAGCCCTTAGTTTCTTAGCAAGGCTAGCTCTGAAAAAAACTTGTTAGCAGCAGAGTTCTGTTGTTTTCTCCCCCCATCACTCTCTAGCCCCGTCTGGCCCCTTTTGCACCATGCTTCGCAGCTTCCCCGCCCCAAAAGCCCAACTACTTACTTGGGGCTGTGTGTCTGGTCAGCTGAATCTCAAGGTCTTGTGATGAGGTCCGCTAATCTGTTGCTGTTTTGTTTTGTTTTGTTTCTAAAAAGCTCTCCAGATGGCTCAGATGATCAGCCAGCCTGCTCCAGTTCTCTCTCTCCTCCTTGTAACCACCCATCAGAATTTACCCAATTTGTGTCTTTTCCCCCAAAATATGCTTATTGCATTCCAAGGTGGTGCTATTAGCTCAAACTAATGTGTTACCTCATTTACTAAGTTCATAATACTAAGGGTCTCTGACATTTGCAGAGTGCTTTTGTATTAACAGAGCATTTTCACATACAGTGACCATTTTGTTCACCCTACTACCTCCAGAGATAGGGCAGGGCAGGTTTTGTCTCCCTCTTTTTAGACTAAACCTCAGAAAAGTGAATTGTTTGCCCAGGGTCGTGCAGCTGGGAAGAGCAGATGGTATGGGAATCCTTCCAGCCCCTGAACCATGCTGCGTCCCTCTCCTTTGTGCTGTTCTCTCCAGATGAAAATTTGAATTATTTTGATAACATTTCATTACAACTCTAATGGTAGAAATGCCAGGCACCAGAGTGGGCTGATGGAAAAAGATTCTAAGGCACGTGTCTTTGCTATCTTAAATCAACTAGATAGATTTTCTGTTCCACCTTCAGGTAGAACCAATGCTGTCAGAATCAGTATCGAGTAATAGATATACGACTAATTAGACTAAGTAATACGGCCCGAGGGCCAGTGTTCATTGGCAACGGGCTACTTTCTGTCCCTTCGAGTACGGTTTCTGGCTCCTCCTGTGTGCTGGCTGTCGAGAGCCAGCTGTCCCTCTCCCACACACCCCTCCACTCCAAGAGTCAGCATCCAGACAGTACCACTCTTCCCTCCCCCCCATATCTGATATTACTAGGGTGACCATATAACTTATTGTCTAAACCAGAGCAATTTGGAGAGAAAAAGAGGGCACTGTGTATTAATAATTATGCCAGGACAACAGGTATAAACCAGGACCCTACTTATCACCCCCCAATAAAAGGTGAAAACTTTTTTTAAAAAAACAACTGACTGAATTAACGTTTGTTGTTCTTTCTTGGTCTGCATCTGATAAAGGTGCCAGTATCTACAAATGTATCCTATGTCACAGGAAAAGAAAATATTCCTGAGAAGTTGCATGCTATAGGATGCATAGGAAAGCTAGCGAGTTAGGGAAATTTGTGAATGCTTTGGAAATGTAAATAAAAACCCTTTCATGATGCACCTTCCCATCTCTTATGTAAAAGTGTAAAATTTAAATTTTCTAAAACAGTTTCTTACTAGATAGTAATCTACACTGGCCAGTTACATGTAGTAGAATATTTAAATCCCACACAAACCCCGTGGTGCAGCGTAATATAGATCACATCAGACAGGACTCTGCCTTGTCAGGCATCATCCTGGATTAGATACTGCTGCCCACCCTAGCAACGAAATTCTTACTCATATTTTAATATTGTAAAATAACATATACTCGTTGTGAAAAAAAGTGAAAATATAGAAAAGTTAGAAGCCGGAAAACAAATCACCCACAATCACCACCTCTCAAGTAGCTATGATTAGCATTCTGGTATATTTATTTCCAAATATTTATATCTATATGACTTTTTTTTACTTAGTTGTGATCATACTATTATACATATAAAACGTATCCTGCTTTTCACTTAAATTATATTCCATGTATTTCCCGTGTCATTAAAAATTACTTATAAGCATAACTTTAAGCAACTGTACATTAATCTATTATGTGGAGAACATCTTGTTTCCTTAACTATTCCCAGCTTGTAGGGCATTTAGGTTGTTTCCAACTTCTTCTTATAAACAATGCCACAATGAACACTTTGTACTAAAAGATTTTTCTGTACTTCATGTTATTTCTTGAAGCTAGATTCCAGAAACTGAAATTATCTTAAAATATATGAACATATTTAAGATTCTTGTCACATATTTCAAAATGCTGTCCAACAGGTTTTTATCCAGCTTATAAATATTTATCCATATTCAAAAATGAATATGACCCTCAGCAGCACAGAATATTTTCATATGTAAAACATGATATATGTTTTGTGTTTTGCATTTCTTTGATTTCTAGAGAGGCTTAGCTGTTTCTCTTATCCTGGATAACTAATTGTATATTCTATTCCATGAATTGTTTGTTCACATCATTTGCTCACCAGAATTTTTACTAAAATCACAAATCAGAAATATGTATAGCATACCTTTAAAAACTTCTTTATGTTCAGACTTAATAAAAATAACAAAAAGATACACTAAGAATTATTTCATGGGTTATGGAATGAGAATAATATACAATTTTCTATATAGAAAATTTTAAACATAAGTATTTAAGCAACAAAATTGTGAAATTCAGTGAGATCTTGATATTAATTTCCAACCACATTGAGAATTGATAAAATTCTGACCCAGGGAGGCAGCTAAGGCACTGCTCTCAGCCCTGGTCAGTGTGTCATACTCTGTATTCACAGTCTTAGTTTCCTGATTGTTCTGTGTTTGAATATTTAATCCTTTCTGCCTGCTGCAATAGAAACTGAAGCAGACGTTATTGCCATCCTTGCAGATAAGAAAACAGGGGTTCAGACAGACAGGTAACTTGCTCAGGACCACACGACTGGTAAGGAGTCCAACCCTTTCTGATTCAGAACCTCATGTTCTTTCCATTAACGTGCCTTTAACCTGAAGTCACATGTTTAAAAGCATTCAGGAAAACAAGGAAGCCAAGGACCTAAAACATTTACTGAAATAGCATCTATCAAGTATTAGAGATGTCTTAGCCAGACTATACTGAACATCAGTAACAAAAATATTCACACGCTCTTCATTATCGTTTTCAATTTTTATAAAAATTCCTACCTATCTTCAGCCTAGTTCTTTTAGGTACTATTTTATCTGAAAGTTAGTACAGCACAGTGAATAAGAGTGCAGCCTCTGAAATCCATCTGCCTGCGTTTTACTCCCAGCTTTGCCATTTGCCACCTTGTAGCCTGGGAACATTACTCAAATACTCAGTGCTCTCAGTTTCCTCATGTGTTAAAAATAAAAGCAAAAAAACAGGGCTGTGATGACAATAGTACTTACCACCCAGAGTTGTGGGGAAGAGTAAATGAGGTAAGTGGTGCCTGGTACATGGAAGATATTTGAGTAATGGGAGTTGTTGCTGTCATTATATGTATTAATTTCATTTAAACTCATTAGAACCCTGTGACCTGTGACAACCCTACTGTGATCCCCCTTTTACTGATGAGAAAACAGAGACTTTATACAAATTACGAAAGCATAACATAAGATGCTGTTCAAACCTTAAAAGGATCCCTGGCTCTAGGTGTGAACCAGATTTGAAAAACACAATACAAAGTGTTTTCACATCAGTGAAATACAGAAAGTTAAGGGAAGTAAGTTATATTTTGCACCAAAAACAAAATTGAGTAACATTAGACACTAACATATAAAGATTTTTATGAACATTGAATGGGCAAGAAACATTGCAGAAATTTTTAAATAGTTTTCTTTTTACCATGAAATCTTGGAAAAGAGAGGGTCACTAACCTACAGGATCGACAGAGATACTGACAGATGTTGCAGTCATCCTCCTTTGTGCTATTTAATTACCACTTAGCCCTATTCTCAATAGGCTTAATGCTTGATTCAGATGCCTGTGACTCCTATTTGTAAATAATAAATGTATGAAACACATATTTTGTGCATCAACATACACTTTCATTTTGAATGAAAAGTGCACATGCACACAAACACTTTTTTTTTAACAAATCAATCTTTATCCTGAGAACAACCATACATCAAAACCCTAGGCAAGGTCACTATAACTTCAGTATTTTTATAAGCACTGTCCTTAATAAATATGACATTAAGGGAAACAATTACACTCATCTTCTTCCTCCTATTTCCCAAATGTAGGGGAAGACCTTAGCGGAGGGATGGTCTCCTGCCGGCTCCTAGGAATCCCGGCCTGACTCAGGGAGACAAGTAAGCAGGGACTGGAGATGGCTGCAAATGTGGAGATCTAAAAGAATTGCCAGTGAGTGGCAATCCACGTGTGAGAAGCCTAGAGAAAGAGGAGATGGTGGTCAGCGAGGAAAGAGGAAAAATACAGGCATGGGGGAAAATGAGAGGAAGGGATATAGATAGAGGACTAAAATGGCATGAAAGCCAGCAGATAGGTAAGTTCACCTCAAAAGGAAATCAAGCTGCTAAGAGATCCCTGGGCTGTAGAGGAGACAAATGAAATAGTTTATTTCTAAGGGTACTGAACTGTTAAGTCTGAACTGAGAGGTATAAAGTATGGCTAAAAACACAAAAATAAGCTTCTTAGGTAGCCTGTTGCTTTGTGTTTACAATAAGTACACACTCCATTGGAGAGCAAGCAATCGACTTATCTATATATGTAAACTTGACCTGTGGTTTCTCCAACTTTTCATCTGCTGGAGTGATTTAATTGCTAGGACATCTATATTTGCAAATTTGCTGAAGTGAATGTTATCATCAAACAGCCTGGATGTAACGTGAGTATTTCTTGTACCATTTGGCTTCCTAGATTCATTTCAGCCATCCTAGAGCTCACTGAGTTTCAAGTTAGTATTGAGTCTCCCTGAGAAGTAAAATAAATATTGTGTAGAGAAAAGGGAAGAAGATTCAGATGGGTGGGGCTGGAGAATGGGCCATGGGAAGGGATCAGGTTTGCTAATATACATCAGAGAGGACGGATCATTTCTCCTGACCGAGACCCTCTGAAAACTGACCCCCAAAGTTCCCTGGGTCTGTGCTATTTCACACCTTTGTATATATAGAATGTAATCTCTCCCTACCTGACAATGGCTTTTCTATATGTCTGTCTCCCCATCTAGACAGTGAATCCCTTAAAGGCAGAGATGGAGTCTTATTCATATTTGTATCCCTAGCTCCTAGCACCAAGCTCGGTGCATGGCTGCTACTCAATATCTACTTCTTGAATGAAGGAATCAAATACTCAGATACATTTTTTTCCCTTTTTTAACCTGTGAAACGTTTTTATTTATGAAACTTCCTTAAAGCCTATAAAATAAGGTGGAATGTGTTGTTTTGTGCTCAAAATCCCTTTAGCCCCTATGGCAGTCAATGGAAATTTATGTGATCTGATTATTTATAATGTCACCAAACCTCCAGAGTTGGACATAGACTGGAGGGTGGACCCAATTAAAACAGACAGAGGGACACACAAGTACTTTGCACAGCAAGTGATACATTAATATAAATAAATTTAAAGGCTATTAAAAATTCACATCTTGGGATTAACCCTAAAGTAGGTATTCTTAACTTGGGGTCCATGGAGCCTTAGCAAGGCCAAGGATGGACTTCAGGGGGCTTATCTATGAACCACAAAAAAAAAATCAAAGTCAAAATGAGGTATATGAATATGTGCATTTTGCGAGGGAGGTGACGCATAGCTCTCATTAGATTCTCAAAGGTCTTATGATCCAAAAATAATGCAAAGAACAATTTATAGAAACATGAAAAGAAATATGCACAAGGATGTTCATCACAGCACTGTTTGAAAGTAAAAAACTGGAAACGATCTAAATGGACTTCAGTAAGGGAGTGTCGACACATACATAAAACGTGTGATAGGCAACATACATGTCACAGCATATTGTTCAGTTAAAGAGCTGATTACCACACAGCACCATATAAGATCGTCTCACTTATGGAAAATAATATGCATGTGTGTTGAGACATGGAATGGCTCTGGAAAGACCAAATGTTAATGGTTATTGTTGATTGGTGGCATTTGGGATATTCTTGTCCTTCCTTTTTACACACTCTGAATTGTTTGAATTGTTATAGCAAGCATGCTGTCATCTTAACAAAACCATAATAGTATTTTCAGGAATTGGAGGAGTTATTTAGAGAAATGTAAGGAAGGCAGAATCACAATTGGCAACTAATAGAAATTTGGAAATTATTAACCATAAAGTTGGCATCAAAGAGATCACTGATGCTCTCCAAGCAGACAACAGGATAAGATAAATCATAAGGCTGACCAAGCGTGGCAATTCCTGTGTCCAAGTTTAGGCGGATTCAAAGCAAGTGACAAGTGGTCTTGGAAGTTCCTGGTTCCATCTAGCTCACCATGAACTGGTTTTTCTGTGAAGACACAGAGCGCCATACAAGAATAAGACGATGGGGACTTCCCTGGTGGCACAATGATTAAGAACCGCCTGCCAATGCAGGGGACATGGGTTCGAGCTCCGGTCCCGGAAGATCCCACATGCCGCGGAGCAACTAAGCCCATGCGACACAACTACTGAGCCCGAGTGCCTCGACTACTGAAGCCCACGCGCCTAGAGCCCATGCTCTGCAACAAGAGAAGCCACCGCAATGAGAAGCCCGCGCACCACAATAAAGAGTAGCCCCCGCTCGCCGCAACTAGAGAAAGCCCGTGTGCAGCAACAAAGACCCAACGCAGCCAAAATAAATAAAATAAAATAAGAATGAGACGATGTGTGTAAGAGGTAGAGGTAATTGCATATTATCATCTGTGGTTGAACCAGTCAGCCTGGTATGTGGCACGACCAGTTCCTGGAAGAGCTCAAACTGCTCATCATTTGAGTAGGATTAGAATCTTCTTTCCTCCTTCAGGGACAAAGACCCACTTTCAACCTTATGTTTAAAATGTGAAACTTCATTTATGAGATTCAAACCCTTCTCAGAAAGACTATGTATGAATGCACATTTGCCAACAGTAAGGGCTGCCCCTTCGGTATTACTTCACTGAACCTCTCTGGTTTGCTGTCACAGGAATCTGCCTCAAAAGCTATGCATTTTCAAAATGTTGCTATGTTTGGTGACCCTGGATTTTCACATCCTGGAGTAGCGCACCACAGTAATATTTGAGATGGGTGAGAGGAAGACTTTTCTTTTGTCAAGCGAGAGGACTATTATGAAAGGGAAAGCAGGTAATTTTAGGAGAGAATATACATTAGGAAGTTGTGAGTCTGGAAAATGATTCACTTAAAACTATCCATGTCCCTTTACCCCCTGGAAACTCTCATGTGTGCTCAGGGATGTGTGTAGCCCAGTTTGAAGGCCAGTGCTTTAGTCCACCTCCTTTATTCATAGATATGTAAACTGCAGCCCAGTGCAGTGGCCAAATCAAGACTAGAACCTAGGTCTTCCAAAATGCAGACTAATGGGGTTTCAGCTCTATCACATTGCCCTTTATAGTGATCTCGGATAAATCTTTTCCCTTGTCAAGGCTTATTTTAATCACCTGCAAAATGAGAGGGCTAGACTAGCCGATCTCAGTGTTAGATACCTTTTCTTTTTTCCTTCCATTCTCTAAACTTCTCCACCCTGCTCTGGACCCCCGAGGTGGATATGTTTAAACTGCATCACTGGGCTCCCTTGACCTCTAGCTTCTGGTTGGGTGCAGCCAATGGGAGGCCCTGCCATGAGCTTGGAAGGCAGAATGGGAGTAAGATTGGACCATTTGTTAACCTGATTCCCCTGCTTGGTTACCATGGGTTGTTTGTATCCTGCCCCTGAAGGCCATAAATCGTAATATCAGGAGTTCCTTCAAATTGGTTCCTGTATCATTTTCATATACCCCATAATTTTTTAGTACTTCCTGGCCTTCTGACACCATAAAATGTTCCAGGGTCATCTTATATTTTCCTTGGAATCAATCATTTTGGCAAGAAGCCTATTACCTATTTGCTCAATCCTAGTACACACATCAAGTAGTTTCAGAATTCCTGACCCATATCACTGCAGGAAAATTTTTACTAACTAGAGTCTAATATTTGTGCACAGTTCTGTCTTTAGTCTTACAATGTAAGGTCAAAATACTGTTTTCCAAACTTAGTTGGATTTTCCCCAACTTCTTTAGTATGGTCATGATGTCTGTTGGTAATACAATTGTATCCATTTGTTACTCTTTGTATTCTAATTTGGGCTCCGCCCCCCATTCTGGTTGATTTTAATTATTTATTTTGGGGGTATTTTGGTTCTAAGAGTGAGAGCCATACAAAAAAAGAATATCAGGTAAATGTCACTCCCCCACCCCTACTACCCCATTCCCCCTTCCTTACTCTTTCCACTGCACTCCCGTCCCATCCCTCAGTAAATAGTCTCATTAGGTTTAATCCTGCTTAGTTTCTTTTGCACAGATGAACAGATACATGTATATTTTGTTACCTCTCCTTGTGTCTTTCATGAAAGGGGGCACGTTATAGCAACTCTTCTTTTGATGTTGTTATTGAAGTACAATTCTCATAATATGAAATAAATCATTTTAAAGTGTTAAATTCACTGGTATTTAGTATATTCACATGTTGTAAAACCACCATCTCTATTTTGTTCCACAACATTTCCATCACCCCAAAAGGAATCCCCATACCATTGAAAAGTTACTCCTCATTTCCCCCACCCCACGGTCCCCAGAAATGACTAATCTGCTTTCTGTCTCTAGGGATTTACCTATTCTGAATGCTTAACATAAATGCAATCATACAATATGTGTGACATTTTGTATCTGGCTTCTTTCACTTAACATAATGTTTTTGAGGTTCATCCACATTGTAGCATGTATCAGTACTTCATTTCTTTTTATGGCTGAATAATATTCCATTATGTGGATATACCACATTTTCTTTATCTATCCATCAGTTGAGAACATTTCAGTTGTTTCCACCTTTTGGCTATTGTGAATAGTGCTACTGTGAATATTCATGGACAAGTATTTGAATATCTATTTTAATATGTTGGAATAGACACCTAGGAGTAGAATTGCTGGATTGTATGGTATTTTTAATTTTTTGAGGAACCACCAAACTATTTTCCACAGTAGCTGCATCACTTTACTTTTCCACCAGCAGTGGATGAGGGTTCCAAGCTCTCCACATGCCTACCAGCGTTTGTTATTGTGTGTATTTGTTTGTTTTTTAAATTACAGCCATCCTAGTGGGTGTAATGTGGTATCTCATTGTGGTTTTGATTTACATTTTCCTAATGACTAATGATGTTGATCATATTTCCATATGCTTAATTTGCCATAAATATGCTTTTGTATTTTGGTTTTTTTACCCAATACATGCTGGAAATCACTCCATATCAATTCACAAAGATTGTTATTTCTTTTGCACCTGCATAGTAGGTGAATTTTGTGGATCACCATGGTTTATTCAACCACTTGCTTAAGTATGGGCATTTAGGTTTTTTCTAACATTTTGCAATTTAAAATAATTCTGCATTTAATAACTTGGTACATATGTATTTTCATATTACTAGAGGCATTCTTCAGGGTGGATTCCTCATATTTCAGGTGGAAATGGGATTCCATGAGGTCTAGTAGAAGCTGAGTCCTGAGTGTGCTTTTATGCAACCCATTTTTGTGTTTTTTATTGTTTTTTTTTGGGGGGGGGGGATATGTGGGCCTCTCACTGTTGTGGCCTCTCCCATTGTGTAGCACAGGCTCCGGACGCGCCGGCCCAGCGGCCATGGCTCACGGGCCCAGCCGCTCCATGGCATGTGGGATCTTCCAGGACCAGGGCACGAACCTGTGTCCCCTGCATCGGCAGATGGACTCTCAACCACTGCGCCACCAGGGAAGCCCTTGTGTTTTTAATTTAATCTAATTTTGACTCTGTGTGAAAAACAGGATAAGAATCATGAGTCATCCCAAAACTATGAGGGTATGTAGGGGGTGGTAAGGAGTGAATAGAGAAGATACACTTAATTCTCAATTTACTTCCATTTTTATGTCACAGAAATATTGAAATATATCAGAATGTTCCCTGAGATATCACTTTAACAGTGGATCTGAATATCCACATATCTCATGTACTACTGCTCTACCATTGGGATTTAGTCATGAAAATTCCACTAAAGGGCTTTTATAATTTAATCTTCACCAGGAATCATATCTCCTAGTCCAGAAGGATCTTCAAGGTCAAGAACCCCAAGGCACCTTATGAGCCACAAGAATGATATCACCACCAGCTAGATCATCATCAAAGAACATTTACTGTAGTCATCCTTTCATTTCACTGTTATCTTAAGGGGTGTTTAATGTATTTGTCACTAGCTAAGTTAGCATTCAGTCCATGCCTGGACCAGATGATGCTATGAAGTGGTCAACAGGAAGTAGAAGGAATCAAGTTATTGCTGCCTCTACCCTTATTGCTTTTTAGTGTGCAGTGGTATCCTCAACTGAATCTCCTTGAGGTCAGTTAAAAAAAAAAGAAGGTGAGAGGCACTGTTCCAAATGGGTCACATAGAAGATATCATTCTCATCCCTACTCTAAGTTCTGAGTAGTTAGCTAAGGATACAGAAACTCAGAAGACAGGTGACCACACAGAATGCAGAGTGGTAGCATTCCACAGTATAAAGAGAATGCAAAGTCAGTACTCGGGTCCCTAAATGGAATCTGTCTTTAGCATTCTGGAATACTGTAAAACCTATACCTCCGCAGGAAAAATATTGTCTTTTTTTAATTCTATAAAAACCATGTATATGAAAAATATGGGCTAAACATCTGAATAAAAATATATGTTCACTTATTCACTCCTCAAATATTTATTAAGTGCCTACTAGATGCCAGACACTTTTCTGGACATTGGATATAAAGCAATTAACAAAAGAGTCATGGCAACCCACAGACTGGAGAAAATATTTGCAAATGATGTGACCAACAAGGGCTTAGTTTCCACAATATACCAACAGCTTGTACAACTCAATAACAAACAAACAAAACAAAAACAAACAACCCAATCAAAAAATGGGCAGAACAACTGAATAGACATTTCTCCAAAGAAGACATACAGATGGCCAACAGGAACATGAAAAGATGCTCAACATCACAAATTGTTAGAGAAATGCAAATCAAAACTACAGTGAGGATCACCTCACACGGGTCAGAATGGCCATCATTAAAAAGTCTACAAATAACAAATGCTGGAGAGGGTGTGGAGAAAAGGGAACCCTCTTGCACTGTTGGTGGGAAAGTAAATTGGTGCAGCCACTATGGAAAACAGTATGGAGGTTCCTTAAAAAACTAAAAATAGGGTTGTCATATGATCCAGCAATCCCACTCCTGGACATATATCCAGAGAAAACTCTAATTCGAAAAGATACATGCTCCACAATGTTCAAAGCAGTGTCATTTACAATAGCCAAGACACGGAAGCAACCTAAATGTCCATTGACAAATGAATGGATAAAGAAGGTGTGGTATATATACACAATGGAATATTAGCCATAAAAAAGGATGAAATAGGAGAGACCTTCAAGATGGTGGAGGAGCAAGACATGGAGATCACCTTCCTCCCCACAAATACATCAAAAATACATCTACATGTAGAACAACTCCTACAGATCACCTACTGAATGCTGGCAGAAGACCTCAGACTTCCCAAAAGGCAAGAAACTCCCCACATACCTGGGTAGGGCAAAAGGAAAAACAGAGACAAAAGAATAGGGACAGGACCTGCACCTCTGGGAGGGAGCTGTGAGGGAAAAAAGTTTCCATGCACTAGGAAGCCCCTTCGCAGGTAGAGACGGGGGGTGGCTGCGGTGGAAGTTTCGGAGCCACGGAGAAGAGCGCAGCAACAGGGGTGCAGAGGGCAAAGCGGAGAGATTCCCACACAGAGGATCGGTGCCAACCAGCACTCACCAGCCCGAGAGGCTTGTCTGCTCACCTGGGCTCCGGCCTCAGAGGTCAGATCCCAGGGAGAGGACTGGGGTTGGCTCCGTGAACACAGCCTGAAGGGGGCTAGTGCACCACAGCTAGCCGGGAGGGAGTCCGGGAAAAACTCTGGACCTGCCTAAGAGGGAAGAGACTATTGTTTCGGGGTGAGCAAGGAGAGGGGATTCAGAGCACCACCTAAATGAGCTCCAGAGACGGGCGCGAGCCACAGCTATCACCTCGGACCCCAGAGACGGGCCTGAGACACTAACGCTGCTGCTGCAGCCACCAACAGGCCTGTGTGCGAGCACGGGTCACTGTCCACACGTGACCCCTACCCCCCACCCCGGGAGCCTGTGCAGCCCGCCACTGCCACGGTCCTGTGATCCAGGGACAACTTCCCTGGGAGAATGCATGGCGTGCCGCAGGCTGTTGCAAGGTCAGGCTGGCCTCTGCCGCCACAGGCTCACCCCACATTCCATACTCCTCTCCCCCCACAGCCTGAGTGAGTGAGAGCCCCCTAATCAGCTGATGCTTTAACCCCATCCTGTCTGGGTGGGAACAGAAGCCTGAGGGCAACCTACAGGCAGAGGTGGGGCAAAAACCAAAGCTGAACCCCAAGAGCTCTGTGAACAAAGAAGAGAAAGGGAAATTTCTCCATGCAGCCTCAGGAGTAGTGGATTAAATCCCCACAGGCAACTTGAGGTACCCTGCATCTGTGGAATACCTGAATAGACAACGAATCAACCCAAAATTGAGGCAGTGGATTTTGGGAGCAACTGTAGACTTGGGGTTTGCTGTCTGAGACTGACTTGTTTCTGATTTTTATGTTTATCTTAGTATAGATTTTAGCGCTTGTTATCATTGGTGGATTTGTTTATTGGTTGGGTTGCTCTCTTCTTTTTTTTAATTACTTTTTCATTTTATTTTATTTTAATAATTTTTAAAATTTTAATTATTTCACTTTATTTGTATTTATTTTCTTTCTTTTTTTTCTCCCTTTTCTTCTGAGCCATGTGGCTGACAGGGTCTTGGTGCTCCGGCCTGATGTCAGGCCTGAGCCCCTGAGGTGGGAGAGCAGAGTTCAGGGCATTGGACCACCAGAGAACTCCCAGCCTGATCTATAACAATTGATGAGAGCTCTCCCAGAGATCTGCATCTCATTGCTAAGACCCAGCTCCACCCAATGGCCAGCAAGCTCCACTGCTGGACACCCCATGCCAAACAATTAGCAAGACAGGAACACAACCCCACCCATTAGGAGAGAGGCTGCTTAAAATCATACTAAGTTCACAGACCCCCCAAAACACACCATTGGATGCAGCCCTGCCCACCAAAGACAAGATGCAGCCCCACCCACCAGAACACAGGCACCAGTCCCCTCCACCAGGAAGCCTACACAAGCGGCTGAGCCAACCTTACCCACTGGGTGCAGACACCAAAAAAAATGGGAACTATGAACCTGCAGCCTGCGAAAAGGAGACCCCAAACACAGTAAGTTATGCAAAATGGGAAGACAGAGAAATATGCAGCAGATGAAGCAGCAAGGTTAAAACCCACGAGACCAAACAAATGAAGAGGAAATAGGCAGTCTACCTGAAAAAGAATTCAGAGTAATGATAGTAAAGATGATCCAAAATCTTGGAAATAGAATGGAGAAAATGCAAGAAACGTTTAACAAGGACCTAGAAGAACTAAAGAGCAAACAAACAGTGATGAACAACACAATAAATGAAATTAAAAATTCTCTGGAATGAATCAATAGCAGAATAACTGAGGTAGAAGAACGGATAAGTGACCTGGAAGATAAAATAGTGGAAATAACTACCACAGAGCAGAATAAAGAAAAAAGAATGAAAAGAATTGAGGACAGTCTCAGAGATGTCTGGGACAACATTAAACGCACCAACATTCGAATTATAGGGGTCCCAGAAGAAGAGGAAAAGAAAGGGTCTGAGAAAATATTTGAAGAGATTATAGTTGAAACCTTCCTTAACATGGGAAAGGAAATAGTCAATCAAGTCCGAGAAGCACAGAGAGTCCCATACAGGATAAATTCCAGGAAAAACATGCCAAGACACAGATTAATCAAACTATCAAAAATTAAATACAAAGAAAAAATATTAAAAGCAGCAAGGGAAAGGCAACAAATAACATACAACAGAATCCCCATAACGTTAACAGCTGATCTTTCAGCAGAAACTCTGCAAACCAGGAGGGAGTGGCAGGACATATTTAAAGTGATGAAAGGGAAAAACCTACAACCAAGATTACTCTACCCAGTAAGGATCTCATTCAGATTTGACAGAGAAATTAAAACCTTTACAGACAATCAAAAGTTAAGAGAATTCAGCACCACCAAACCAGCTTTACAACCAATGCTAAAGGAACTTCTCTAGGCAGGAAACACAAGAGAAGGAAAAGACCTACAAAAACAAACCCAAAACAATTAAGAAAATGGTAACAGGAACATGTGTATCAATAATTACCTTAAATGTAAATGGATTAAATGCACCAACCAAAAGACGTAGAATGGCTGAATGGATACAAAAACAAGACCCATATATATGCTGTCTACAAGAGACTTCAGACCTAGGGACACATACAGACTGAAAGTGAGGGGATGGAAAAAGATATTCCATGCAAATGGAAATCAAAAGAAAGCTGGAGTAGCAATTATTATATCAGACAAAATAGACTTTAAAATAAAGACTATTACAAGACACAAAGAAGGACACTACATAATGATCAAGGGATCAATCCAAGAAGGAGATATAACAATTATAAATATTTATGCACCCAACATAGGAGCACCTTAATACATAAGGCAAATGCTAACAGCCATAAAAGGGGAAATCGACAGTAATACAATCATAGTAGGGGGCTTTAACACCCCACTTTCACCAATGGACAGATCATCTAAAATGAAAATAAATAAGGAAACACAAGCTTTAAATGACACATTAAACAAGATGGACTTAATTAATATTTATAGGTCATTCCATACAAAAACAACAGAATACACATACTTCTCAAGTGCTAATGGAACATTCTCCAGGATAGATCATATCTTGGGTCACAAATCAAGCCTTGGTATATTTAAGAAAATTGAAATCGTATCAACTATCTTTTCCGACCACAGCTCTATGAGACTAGATATCAATTACAGGAAAAAATCTGTGAAAAATACAAACACATGCAGGCTAAACAATACACTACTAAATAACCAAGAGATCACTGAAGAAATCAAAGAGGAAATCAAAAAATACCTAGAAACAAATGACAATGAAAACACGATGACCCAAAACCTATGGGATGCAGCAAAAGTAGTTCTAAGAGGGAAGTATATAGCAATATAATCCTACCTCGAGAAACAAGAAATCTCTCAAATAAACAACCTAACCTTAAACCTAAAGCAATTAGAGAAAGAAGAACAAAAAAAACCCAAAGTTAGCAGAAGGAAAGAAATCATAAAGATCAGATCAGAAATAAATGAAAAAGAAATGAAGGAAACGATAGCAAAGATCAATAAAACTAAAAGCTGGTTTTTGAGAAGATAAACAAAATTGATAAACTATTAGCCAGAATCATGAAGAAAAAAGGGGAGAAGACTTAAATCAACAGAATTAGAAATGAAAAAGGAGAAGTAACAACTGACACTGCAGAAATACAAAGGATCATGAGAAATTACTACAAGCAAGTATATGCCAATAAAATGGACAACCTGGAAGAAATGGACAAATTCTTAGAAAAGCACAACCTTCTGAGACTGAACCAGGGAGAAATAGAAAATATAAACAGACCAGTCACAAGCACTGAAATTGAAACTGTGATTAAAAATCTTCCAAAAAACAAAAGCCCAGGACCAGATGGCTTCACAGGCAAATTCTATCAAACATTTAGAGAAGAGATAACACCTATCCTTCTCAAACTCTTCCAAAATATAGTAGAGGGAGGAACACTCCCAAACTCATTCTATGAGGCCACCATCACCCTGATACCAAAACCAGACAAAGATGTCACAAAAAAAGAAAACTACAGGCCAATATCACTGATGAACACAGATGAAAAAATCCTCAACAAAATACTAGCAAACAGAATCCAACAGCACAATAAAAGGATCATACACCATGATCAACTGGGGTTTATCCAAGGAATGCAAGGATTCTTCAATATACACAAATCAATCAATGTGATACACCATATTAACAAACTGAAGGATAAAAACCATATGATCATCTCAATAGATGCAGAAAAAGCTTTGGACAAAATTCAACACCCATTTATGATAAAAATCCTCCAGAAAGGAGGCATAGAGGAAACTTACCTCAACTTAATAAAGACCATATATGACAAACCCACAGCCAACATTGTTCACAATGGTGAAAAACTGAAACCATTTCCATTAAGATCAGGAACAAGACAAGGTTGCCCACTCTCACCCCTATTATTCAACATAGTTTTGGAAGCTTTAGCCACAGCAGTCAGAGAAGTAAAAGAAATAAAAGGAATCCAAATTGGAAAAGAAGTAAAGCTGCCACTGTTTGCAGCTGACATGATACTATACATAGAGATTCCTAAAGATGCTACTAGAAAATTACTAGAGCTAATCAATGAATTTGGTAAAATAGCAGGATACAAAATTAATGCAGAGAAATCTCTTGCATTCCTATACACTAATGATGAAAAATCTGAAAGAGAAATTACGGAAACACTCCCATTTACCATTGCAACAAAAAGAATAAAATACCTAGGAATAAACCTACCTAAGGAGGCAAAAGACCTGTATGCAGAAAACTGTAAGACACTGATGAAAGAAATTAAAGATGATACAAACAGATGGAGAGATGTATCATGTTCTTGGATGGGAAGAATCAACATTATGAAAATGACTATAATACCCAAAGCAATCTACAGATTCAATGGAATCCCTATCAAACTATCAATGGCATTTTTCACAGAATTAGAACAAAAAATTTCACAATTTGTATGGAAACACAAAAGACGCCGAATAGCCAAAGCAATCTTGAGAAAGAAAAACAGAGCTGGAGGAATCAGGCTCCCTGACTTCAGACTATACTACAAAGCTACAGTAATCAAGACAGTATGATACTGGCACAAAAACAGAAATATAGATCAATGGAACAGAAGGGAAAACCCAGAGATAAACCCACGCACATATGGTCAACTTATCTTTGATAAAAGAGACAAGAATATACAATGGAGAAAAGACAGCCTCTTCAACAAGTGGTGCTGGGAAAACTGGACAGCTACATGTAAAAGAATGAAATTAGAACACTTCCTAATACCATACACAAAAATAAACTCAAAATGGATTAAAGACATAAATGTAAGGCCACACAATATAAAACTCTTAGAGGAAAACATAGGAAGAACACTCTACAACATAAATCACAGCAAGAACCTTTTTGACCCACCTCCTAGAGAAATGGAAATAAAAACAAAAATAAACAAATGGGACCTAATGAAACTTAAAAGCTTTTGCACAGCAAAGGAAACCATAAACAAGACGAAAAGACAACCCTCAGGATAGGAGAAAATATTTGCAAATGAAGCAACCGACAAAGGATTAATCTCCAAAATATATAAGCAGCACATGCAGCTCAATATCAAAGAAACAAACAACCTAATAAAAAAAATGGGCAGAAGACCTAAATAGACATTTCTCCAAAGAAGATATACAAATTGCCAGCAAACAAACAAAAGGATGCTCAACATCACTAATCAGTAGAGAAATGCAAATCAAAACTACAATGAGATATCACCTCACACCGGTCAGAACAGCCATCATCAAAAAGTCTACAGACAATAAATGCTGGAGAGGCTGTGGAGAAAAGGGAACCCTCTTGCACTGTTGGTGGGAATGTAAATTGATACAGCCACTGTGGAGAACAGTATGGAGGGTCCTTAAAAAACTAAAAATAGAACTACCATACGACCCAGCAATCCCACTACTGGGCATATACCCTGAGAAAACCATAATTCAAAAAGAGTCATGTACCACAATGTTCATTGCAGCTCTATTTACAATAGCCAGGACATGGAAACAGCCTAAGTGTCCATCAACAGATGAATGGATAAAGAAGATGTGGCACATATATACAATGGAATATTACTCAGCCATAGATAGAAATGAAATTGAGTTATTTGTAGTGAGGTGGATGGACCTTGAGTCAGTCATACAGAGTGAAGTAAGTCAGAAAGAGAAAAACAAATACCATATGCTAACACATATATATGGAATCTAAAAAAAAAAAAGGAAAAATGGTTTGATGAACCTGGGGTAGGACAGAAATAAAGATGCAGATGTAGAGAATGGACTTGAGCACACAGGGAGGGGCAAGGGTAAGCTGGGACGAACTGAGAGAGTAGCATTGAAATATATACAGTACAAAATGTAAAACAGACAGCTAGTGGGAAGCGGCTGCATTCCACAGGGAGATCAGCTCGGTACTTTGTGACCTAGAGGGGTGGGATAACGGAGGGTGGGAGGGATACACAAGATGGAGGAGATATGGGGATATATGTATACATATTGCTGATTCACTTTGTTATACAGCAGAAACTAACACAACATTATAAAGCAATTATACTCCAATAAAGATGTTAAAAAAAAAATGAAATAATGCCATCTGCAGCAACATGGATGGACCTAGAGATTATCATATTAAGTGAAGTAAGTCAGAAAGAGAAAGACAAATATCATATGATATCACTTATATGTATAATCTAAAATATGATACAAATGAGCTTATTTACAAAACAGAAACAGATTCACAGACATAGAAAATAAACTTATGGTTAACAAAGGGGGAAAGGGATAAATTAGGAGTTTGCGATTAGCAGATACAAACTACTATATATAAAATAGATAAACAATAAGGTCCTACCCTATAGCACAGGGAACTATATCCAATAATAAACCATACTGGAGAATTATATATATATATATATATATATATATAACTGACACAACATTGTAAATTAACTATACATCAATTAAAAAAATGTTTTTAAATAGTCATGGAATCTGTCCTCATGACATTTACAATTGCGAGAAAAAGTGGAATACTGTCTAGCCTCTTTTTAAATTTATTCATTCAATAAATATTAATTGAACTAGGACTACTGGTGGCACTTTATTATCATCAGTAAATAATACAGCTTCATGCCCTCATGAAACCTTCGGTTTAGTAGGGATAGATAGACAATAAACACAATAAATGTGTGAATTATATGGTATAGTCAAGGGAGGTAAGTGGTGTGGATAAAAAGCAATAGTTGAGCAGGGTAAGAAGGGGGATCAGGAGGGAGGGAGGTGTGCAGGGCCAGGATACAGCTTTTAGTAGAGAGATCAGCACCCTGAGACGATGTTTGACCAAAGACTTGGAAGAGGTGCGGGAGCCATTCCCTCAGATACCTGGAGGAAGACCAGCCGTGACTAAGGCTTTCAGGTGGGACCATGCCTGGTGTGTTCAAGGAAGGAGAGGAGGCAAGTGTGGCTGGAGAGGGTCCATAGGAGAGGTGAGAGTAATAGGAAACGAGATCAGAGAGCAAATGGGAGCAAGTCGTGACAGACCTTGGACTGCTTAAGAACTTGGGCTTTAAGCTGAGAGAAGGAGGGAGCCAGGGAGGGGTTTTAGCAGAGGTGTGACATGATTCACCTGACTTGCCTTTCACTCCACCTTTTTGTCAGAAGAGACTGAAGGGGGCAAATAGAGAGGCGAGGAGACCTCCTGCTAGAATAAGATGGGAGAAGGATCTGCTGCCCTGATGAGGTGAGAGGAGTGGAGACAGGGATGTGAGAGGAGAGAGTGAGGTGACAGATGCTGAGTAGTTTTGGAAGGTGCAGCCAACGGGACTTACTGACAGAGTGGACTATGGTATGAAGAAAGGGAGGAGCTGAGGACGACTCCAAGGCTTTTGACCTTTTGGAAGGAAGAAATTTTCACCAGTTGAGATAAAAGGTGGCAGGAGGAGCGTGTTTTAGGGAAGAAATGAGGAGGTCAGCTTTGGGCATGTTGGGCTTAAGATGCTTAGGAGAGTATCAAGAATAGGTCTGGAGCTGGGTGAAAATTTGGGCTGGAGGTATAAATTTGGAAGTGGCATCACATAAGATTTTTTATTGCATATGATTAAATATGAAAACATGGATGTTGTTCTAACAAGACAAAATTATGTGGAGCAAAAGCTGAGTTTCTCCTTCACTCTCTTACTCCAAATCTACGACCTTTTCCAGCAGTAACATTATTAAGGAGCTAGTATGTGTTAAGAAACGAAAAATGTCTTCAGAACGTACAATCTGCCATATTGGAGAACCAGAACCAACAGTTGTTTTTCAGTTTCACATGCATTTTATCACACAAGCAAAGGTGCTTTATAATTGTTTAAGCATTTATGCATAGTTGTTTCCCCATATCTCTATATCTTCCCTTTACTTACACAGTAATATAATTTCCAGAATGGCCATCTTCCACCATTATGGTGGCGAAGTAACAGAATTTCACAGCTGTTTGGAATAAACAATATACTTGGATTTGCATGCCTTTTCTTATGAAATTAAACTGATTTTTAATTGGTCTTATCTTGCAATTTTTTCTTTATCCATCTGGAATGTGCCTGAGCTAAGCGGTACCATCCATTTGAGAAATATCATTGATTATAAAGTACAGGATACACTTTAAGCACTGTAGTAGCAATTCTCTAGACTCTAGGCTTTCATCCCTAAAATAGAACAGTTTCTGTACCTTCCATTAGGAAAAGATAACCTTCAGAATGTGAACTAATGCATTTCTGTTTTGTTGAGTTGGCAATTACTCTGTGTAAGGAAAGTAATGATGACTCCTAAAATAACCAGTGTATGAGTTTAGATCTTCATCTGTAATAAAACTCAATAGTCTTTCTAGTCTTAGGAGTTCACTGTTTCTTCCCTGAAATCAAAGAGAAAAAAAATTAATTGAAAAAGAAAAACAAATCAAACCCACTTCAGTTTGATTTTTTGGCAGAGTTCTGTCTCCAAGAACATGTATCAGAAACCTCCGCACCTAGATTGACACATGGTTTATCCCAAGCAGCTGCCTGTTATGCAGCTATTGCATCCATCATGGTATCCAGTAAATAGGAAAAAAATAAGAAAGAGTAAGGCACGAGTTCTCAAGAAGCTCACAGTTCCACTAAGCCAATAAAAATTTAGTTTTAGGGAAAAAAATATCACTGTGAATGATTCTCAAGCCAACTGAACCAAGGTATTCTGCTGTTGAAAAAAACTGATGAATGAATGTTCTCAATTGAAAGCTTGCTCTATGAATTTTTCTTGAATCTTTAGCACTAACCACTGTCTTTTTCTAGACAGATCCAGCACATAGCAAAGTGAATAAGTACCAGAAGCAATAGCAGAAAAACTGAGGCTCAGCCAATCACATTCAATTCAACTTGATTTTTATAGACACATGAGCTCCTACTTGTGATTTTAGTTTCCATCCATTTTTGCTGATAAAAATGTTCTTATTTGCAAGATCAAATAAAACACATCAAAATTACATGGTGTCCTGCAAAGAACCATGTCACCTGAACAAATCTGAAATCATATTCTGTAGGTTTTGCTCTTCATGTGCAAATGGGCTCAAAGGACAAAGCAAGAGTCATATCAGACTTCTCTTTCCTCCTCCTCCTCTCCCTCCCCCATCTCCCTCCTTTCCTTCTCCTCCAGTGGTAGTTTGCCTCTGGGTTCTCTCATACCATCCTTCCTCTGCATTCCACTTGCCAACCACCCCAGTTCATACCAGAACAACCATAATAACCTTCAAACTGATTCCCTTCCTATAATCCCCGCCCACTCAAATCCAGCACATTCCCATCTCATAGACTCACCTTTCTGCAACACAGATTTTTGTCAAGCCCTTTGCCTGTTCAAAAATGTTTACTGATTTCTTATTCCCCATTTAGTAATGTCCAAAAGTCTTAGAGTCAGAATCAAAGCCTCCAAAATAAAACAATTTCTACCATTTGCTTACTATTTGAATGCAAAGTTTCACATACACAAGACTATGTTCAACCAAGTGCTCAAGAGAAATTTGGCAAAAGATTTTTCACATCAATGGAAATGAATAGCTGGCTCTCCTTTAGGAAGTGGTGTTGCCTACCTAAACTTGCTTTTTGTTTCCTTAAGGAACAAAGGGTGATTTATCTTGACATCTATGGATGAATATCAGCATTTCCATCACTTAGAAATGATCAGTTACTCTTTTTTGTGAATTGTCCTGTCACTGGAGGTTTACTGGAATCAAAGACAAATGTGTTTATCAGGGCTGTTGAAAATCATAGTGGCCAGGACTGGAAAACTTGATACTTGCTTTCAAAAGAAAATACGGCTGGTATAGTTATTTCATAGAGCCCTGACATTGCGTGTCTCTTATATTGTTTGCTATTAATTATAGGATTTAAAATATCTTCTACAAAAGCCTAAAAAGATGAACTTTATGCTAAATGAGTATCACCTCTCTAGGGTGGCATGATACAGTACCACTCTGTTCTTTATATGTTGTTTTACATTTTATTTTTTAATACACATTACCTTTAGAATCTGGGGAAAAAAAGATGTCTATTTTAAACAAGAAATTAAAGTTTTCTTCAAAAATTCATATGAACAGTTAACTTTGAAATTTGGTATTTGTCGGATACTTGAAATTGGCTGTACTGGCTTGTCCCCTCTAATGAATTAATTTCTGAATGGCATCTCAGTACCTATTAGAAATAGCCAACAGACTCAGAGCCCAGCAATGGGAGTTTGTTCATTCAATCCAATCATTATCGACTAATTTGCATTTTAGAATGCTAATTCAACTATTACTTAGTCATTCCTCAAAACTGTCCAATAGGAAAGATGAATGTAATTAACCCTGCTTAAAAGTGGGACCAGCCAACGGAGCCCCATAGAGGAAGCTGATTCCCCCAGGTATGCAGTCATAACTGCCGGGAATCATGCCACGTTTCAGGGCCACCACACATCCAGTAAGACACCCAAGAGCAAGATTGTTTTTAAATAGCTCCAACATTTCTATTTCATAAGCACTTGGGTTTAGATTTGCTCAAACTCTACAGCATTGATCAGCCTTGCAAACCTTTCTAAATGTAACATTGGGTCTATCCAGCCACTTCTCATGGCAACCCAAATATAAAACGTGCAGCAGTGTAGATACACTTTTAAAATGTTCACAAACTCCCCCAAAGGTACTAACAGAAGTATCATAGTGACAAGGTGATAATCAGATGAGAAATAGATATTCAATATCCAGTATGCACAGGGCTCTGTGCTGGAGCTATGTACAGGGATAAGGGCAAGAAATCAGACACCAACAACTCTATTTTTGCTCTAAGGTACTTATAGTTTGATAAAGAAACCAGTCAAGTACATATAAAACTTAAGATACTACAGAAAAAATTTCAAATGTATTTACTTTCAATTTTAGAATAAGCATCTTTTTTCTTATTTTTAATAGTCACTTTATTTAAGCTTAAGGCACAGCACTTAGCGCACACGTTACTTTAGAAGGTTGGAAATCTTCTGGGAATTGACCCCGAAATTATTTACTGCATTATTTAAAGAATGCTGATGAACTCTCTCTTTCAAGAAGGAAAGTATGGAAGCACAATAAAACTAAGAGAAAACGTTTTGAATAACTAAGCATGTTTCTAGCTGACCGTGGAAGGATGACACATGTAACGAATCAGTGTGTTATCAGTTTCCACTACTGTATGCCATCACATGTAGTAATTGTCTATGCTCTTCTTCACATACACACAAGCACACACACACACCGCAATCAAACATACATGCTTGTTGCTGTTTTTTAACGTATTTATTGGAGTATAATTGCTTTACAATGGTGTGTTAGTTTCTGCTGTATCACAAAGTGAATCAGCTATACATATATGTATATCCCCATATCCCCTCCCTCTTGCATCTCCCTCCCACCAGCCCTATCCCATGCCTCTAGGTGCTTCCCACTAGCTATCTATTTTACATTTGGTAGTGTATATATGTCCTTACCACTCTCTCACTCCATCCCATCTTACCCTTCCCCGTCCCCTTGTCCCCAAGTCCATTCTCTACGTCTGCATCTTTATTCCTGTCCAGTCCCTATGTTCTTCAGAACATTTTTTTTTGATTCCTTATATATGTGTTAGCATATTGTATTTGTTTTCCTCTTTCTGACTTACTTCACTCTGTATGACTGACTCGAGGTCCATCCACCTCACCACAAATAAATCAATTTCATTTCTCTTTATGGCTAAGTAATATTCCATTGTATATATGTGCCACATCTTCTTTATCCATTCATCTGTCAAAGGACACTTAGGCTGCTTCTATCTCCTGGCTATTGTGAATAGTGCTGCAAAGAACATTGTGATACATGACTCTTTTTGAATTATGGTTTTCTCAGGGTATATGCCTAGTAGTGAGATTGCTGGCTCATATGGTAGTTCTATTTTTAGTTTTTTAAGGAACTCCATACTGTTCTCCATAGTGGCTCTATCTATTTACATTCCCACCAACAGTGCAAGATAAGGGTTCCCTTATCTCCAGACCCTCTCCAGCATTTATTGTCTGTAGACTTTTTGATGATGGCCATTCTGACCGGTGTGAGGTGATATCTCATTGTAGTTTTGATTTGCATTTCTCTACTGATTAGTGATGTTGAGCATCCTTTCATGTGTTTGTTGGCAATCTGTATATCTTCTTTGGAGAAATGTCTATTTAGGTCTTCTGCCCATTTTTTTTTATTACGTTGTTTGTTTCTTTGATATTGAGCTGCATGTGCTGCTTATATATTTTGGAGATTAATCCTTTATCAGTTGCTTCATTTGCAAATATTTTCTCCCATCTTGAGGGTTGTCTTTTCGTCTTGTTTATGGTTTCCTTTGCTGTGCAAAAGATTTTAAGTTTCATTAGGTCCCATTTGTTTATTTTTGTTTTTATTTCCATTTCCCTAGGAGGTGGGTCAAAAAGGATCTTGCTGTAATTTATGTTGTAGAGTGTTCTTCCTATGTTTTCCTCTAAGAGTTTTATATTGTGTGGCCTTACATTTATGTCTTTAATCCATTTTGAGTTTATTTTTATATATGGTATTAGGAAGTGTTCTAATTTCATTCTTTTACATGTAGCTGTCCAGTTTTCCCAGCACCACTTGTTGAAGAGGCTGTCGTTTCTCCATTGTATATTCTTGTCTCCTTTATCAAAGATAAGTTGACCATATGTGCATGGGTTTATCTCTGGGCTTTCTCTTCTGTTCCATTGATCTGTATTTCTGTTTTTGTGCCAGTACCATACTGTCTTGATTACTGTAGCTTTGTAGTATAGTCTGAAGTCAGAGAGCCTGATTCCTCCAGCTCTGTTTTTCTTTCTCAAGATTGCTTTGGCTATTCAGCGTCTTTTGTGTTTCCATACAAATTGTGAAATTTTTTGTTCTAATTCTGTGAAAAATGCCATTGGTAGTTTGATAGGGATTCCATTGAATCTGTAGACTGCTGCAGTCATTTTCACAGTGTTCATTCTTCCCATCCAAGAACATGGTATATCTCTCCATCTGTTTATATCATCTTTAATTTCTTTCATCAGTGTCTTATAGTTTTCTGCATACAGGTCTTTTGTCTCTTTAGGTAGGTTTATTCCTAGGTATTTTATTCTTTTTGTTGCAATGGTAAATGGGAGTGTTTCTTTAATTTCTCTTTCAGACTTTTCATCATTAGTGTATAGAAATGCAAGAGATTTCTCTGCATTAATTTTGTATCCTGCTACTTTACCAAATTCATTGATTAGCTCTAGTAGTTTTCTGGTAGCATCTCTAGGATTCTCTATGTATAATATCATGACATCTGCAAAGAGTGACAGTTTTACTTCTTCTTTTCCAATTTGGATTCCTTTTATTTCTTTTTCTTCTCTGACTGCTGTGGCTAAAGCTTCCAAAACTATGTTGAATAATAGGGGTGAGACTGGGCAACCTTGTCTTGTTCCTAATCTTAGTGGAAATGGTTTCAGTTTTTCACAACTGAGAACAATGTTGGCTGTGGGTTTGTCATATACGGCCTTTATTACGTTGAGGTAAGTTCCCTCTATGCCTCCTTTCTGGAGGATTTTTATCATAAATGGGTGTTGAATTTTGTCAAAAGTTTTTCCTGCATCTATTCAGATGATCATATGGTTTTTCTCCTTCAATTTGTTAATATGTTGTATCACACTGACTGATTTGATATACTGAAGAATCCTTGCATTCCTGGGATAAACCCTACTTGATCATGGTGTATGATCCTTTTATTGTGCTATTGGATTCTGTTTGCTAGTATTGTGTTGAGGATTTTTTCATCTGTGTTCATCAGTGATATTGGCTTGTAGTTTTCTTTTTTTGTGACACCTTTGTCTGGTTTTGGTATCAGGGTGATGGTGGCCTCATAGAATGAGTTTGGGAGTGTTCCTCCCTCTGTTATATTTTGGAAGACCTGGACTTGATTGACTATTTCCTTTTCCATATTAGGGAAGTTTTCAACTATAATCTCTTCAAATATTTTCTCAGTCCCTTTCTTTTACTCTTCTTCTTCTGAGACCCCTATAGTTTGAATGTTAGTGCATTTAATGTTGTCCCAGAGGTCTCTGAGACTGTCCTCAATTCTTTTCATTCTTTTTTCTTTATTCTGCTCTGTGGTAGTTATCTCCACTATTTTATCTTACAGGTCACTTATCCTTTCTTCTGCCTCAGTTATTCTGCTATTGATTCCTTCTAGAGAATTTTTTAATTTCATTTACTGTGTTGTTCATCACTGTTTGTTTGCTCTTTAGTTTTTCTAGGTCCTTGTTAAACGTTTCTTGTATTTTCTCCATTCTATTTCCAAGATTTGGGATCATCTTTACTATCATTACTCTGAATTCTTTTTCAGGTAGACTGCCTATTTCCTCTTCATTTGTTTGGTCTGGTGGGTTTTAACCTTGCTGCTTCATCTGCTGCATATTTCTCTGTCTTCTCATTTTGCTTAATTTACTGTGTTTGGGGTTTCCTTTTCACAGGCTGCAGGTTTGTACTTCCCATTTTTTTTGGTGTCTGCCCCCAGTGAGTAAGGTTGGTTCAGTGGGTTGTGTAGGCTTCCTGTTGGAGGGGACTGGTGCCTGTTTTCTGATGGATGAGGCTGTATCTTGTCTTTCTGGTGGACAGGATCACGTCTAGTGGTGTGTTTTGGGGTGTCTGTGAACTTAGTATGATTTTAGGCACCCTCTCTGCTAATGAGTGGGGTTGTGTTCCTGTCTTGCTAGTTGTTTGGTATGGGGTGTCCAGCACTGGGGCTTGATGGCCGTTGAGTGGATCTGGGTCTTAGTGTTGAGATGGAGATCTCTGGGAGACTTCTTGCCATTTGATATTACATGGAGCCGGGAGGTCTCTGGTGGACCAGTGTCCTGAACTCGGCTCTCCCACCTCAGAGGCTCAGGCCTGACACCTGGCCAGAGCACCAAGACGCTGTCAGCCACTCGGACAGGTACGTGGGGAGTTTCTTGCCTTTTGGGAAGTCTGAGGTCTTCTGCCAGCATTCAGTAGGAGTGTAGATGTATTTTTGATGTATTTGTGGGGAGGAAAGTGATCTCCATGTCTTACTCCTCTGCCATCTTCAGATGGATGAATCTCATTCAAAGATTCAATGCTTACAACTTTACGTCCTCCAAATCCAGCAAAAATCACTTTCAATGGAAACCCACTGCACAGTCGCTTAGGATTATTTTCTGTTGTCTGAAACTCTTCTTGTGCAAGTCTTCTGGGACTGCTGCACGAGCCTACTTCCATCTCAGCAGAAAGCCCATTCTAGACTCTCTTGTGACTCACATTGCAGGCCTCTAACTTCTCAGCCATCCTGGTTAATAAGGAGCCAATGAGGCAGAAACTGAGAAATGGTGAGTCCCTAGTGGTCAGCACTATGATGGCACTCTCCTGGCCTTAAGACTCTTCAGTGATCCTTTCTCTGGGTCCTTTCCAGTTGGGCCTGGGTTTTTTCTCACGCTTATTGTTTTTAATGGTAGAGCATTCTCAGTACCTCTCAAATGAATGAAAATCCTGTTTATGTTCTTGTCTGCCCCAGTTTAAGGCTTCACAAGAATTTATTCTTGTTTTAAGCACACACAGACTGTCCCAATTCCCTGTTTTTGGCTGGCGGAGCCTCTTCAGAGCACTTTAGGGGCAAATGGCTCTTTCTCCCTTGATCCCAGGGGAGAGTCAAAATGAAAATAACAGACTTAGGTGACCCAAGCTCCTTCACATTACCTCCGACTTCTCATTCAAAGTGGTGCTTTGGGCGACAGGTGGAGTTATAATTATAGATGAGAAAAAAACCACATCAGCAGCTGTTGCTCCTGTTTGTTCCCGGCTATCACCGTCACCAGTGGACAAATTGGCATAAACAGTTCTCCAGACTCCGCATGAGCGAAGGGTGAGCCGAGAGTACAACACCGACCCGAAGGCACCTCTGCAGGGGGAGCCTGGAGATTGTCTTTCCTGTCGGAGACTCCAAACCAAACAAATAGGTTAGTGCACAGAGTATACCTATGCGTTTTACCTCTGACCTCTACTCGATGTGATCTTGGTTTTTCTGACAGAGCTGTACCAGAAGGGTGAACTGTTAAAGGAAAGAGAGTTATTTAAGGACTGTTATTCAAAAGTCCAGTGCCCGTGAGAACAAATTATGAAATGGTTTAATTTATTATGCTCCTCTCCCAGTTTTGGCTGTATTCACATTAGACAAAGAGACAAAGAGACAAAGTGAAAATGGAAAAATGAAACTGCTTTTGTGGCCTGAGTCCCAACCTTTCGTAATGATACCTACTTTTGCCAAAAAAATCTCTGGTTTCTTTGTTAACATCAGTAGTTGAAGCCTTAGGCTGGTGATTAGAAAAAAAAAAAATACCGCTCCAGAATATAGTTGCAGAGTTTCACTTTTTTTTCTTTTCTTTTCTTTTTTTTTTAGGGAAACTAGGCAAATGAGAATTGGGTTTTTCCTCTACCTCTAAATAAAGACAGAAAATGTCCTTGTTTATGATAAAATGTGTGCTGTAGGCTACTTTGTATAAGAAATCTGCTATAGGATTTATTACTTATGTCTAGTACAGTTCTACCTAAAAACTCGATCATTTCAGTCTAAGTAGCTCTGTAAGACTCCTCATAGATCCTTTTGAAAGCAAAAGGTTTCAAAGAAATTTCATGTTCTCCGTGTATGCTTTGTGTTAGAAAGCTGTGAAGCAGGATTTTCAAACAAAGATTAGCTTTGGGGCATCTTCTCAAAACCTGAATGTTTAGTGTCTTGGTGAAGAGCAATGGAATTCCAGAGAATCCACTAAAAACTAGGCTTTGGGGCCCAGTTCTCAACCCACCCACATCCATGGAACAGTCCAGGTGGAAAGAGTCCTAAATAATGGCCTCATTTTTTCAGCTCCAAACAGAAGGTGCCCCATCCCTAAGCATTTTATGTGGGACTTTTCAATGGGAAAATGCACCTTACTTAGTATCACTGTGGCCCGACGTTTTGTCTACCTTGTGAAGTGCACAGATTGCTAACTATGCACTCAGAGCTCCACTAGAGAGACAATTAAATTAAAACAACCAAAAGTAACGCATCAATTAAATTCCCACAAGGGGCTGGCTTCTCCTGATTTCTAAGAGAGCCATAACTTTCTTTTAGGAAATTTAAGGGTGAAGTAAATACCTCTTTACACATTTTAGCAAATAAAGCCCCAAACAATAAGTTTGACCACTGCTTTTGAAAAGGTCAATTAATATAGCATATCAATACCTTAGATCTTCCCATGGATTCAGAAAATATATGACAGATCATAATACACCATCTCTCATATATCTTGTTTAGTCATTCAAATATTTATTGAGTAATGGCTATATAATCTCAAAATATTTAGAAATGAAGGCAAGCTTAAGATTTCTAATATTTCTTTTTCCAGACACTCCTTTCTTCCCTTTTTCTACTAAAAGATTTAGCACTGAGTTGGTGGTTATCTCCAAATTCCAAATTGTTCAAGCTGAGAAAGGCAAAAAGTAGAGATGGTTGACTGGCTGCTGGTTAGGGTTTCTTTTGAGATACAGATTTATGCGCTGTCTTAAACATTGCTTTTTACTTGTGTGTTGTCTTCTTGCTCTTCTAGAAAAAAAAAGAAAAACTATCCAAGATGACTGTCACTTACTCCAGTAAAGTAGCAAATGCGACTTTTTTTGGATTTCATAGGTTACTCCTCAAGTGGAGAGGCAGCATCTACAAACTACTATACAGGGAATTTATTGTTTTTGCTGTACTTTACACAGCAATAAGTTTTATGTACAGGTACTTTCCTTTGCATGTGTCCTTAAATGGCCATTAGATAGCATATATGAATACAGTCTCAAAAATCCAAGCCCTTTTTGCTGCCGCTGACTTTTGCATTATGTAACCTCCTCCTTTGCATGATCCTCTGTTGCCTACTTCTCCCCAGGACTGGGTATTTTAATCCACACCTAACCATTTTTAGGATGTTAAATAGACTCTAACCGTCATGTTCAGGTGGCTCTCATTCCAGCCCCACTTTAATTGGTCATGATGAGGTATTAGTTGTGCTTCAAGAATTTTGCTATAGGCGTAAAATGAAAGATTTATACCTAGAACCTCACTAAGTTATGATTTTGAATGGCAAAGTCCACAGACAAATAATTATTTGTGCTTCTCTGAACTATGTTATTCATAGTTTGAGTTTCTGATTTGACGGCTTGCAGCGACTACCTACATAGTTAACATGTTCGTGAATAGTGTGTATCAGGCAACTTTCCTTCCTCTTTCCTGGAATGACGAAATCTTATCCAAGTTGGTGCCCCCAACTTTACCAATATCTCAATTAAAGAAAAGGCCTGAAAACTAATTTATTTTCTTTATATCTTCTGAGTTCAGGGCACATTATATTCATAAAAGACGTTTATTCTTTATAACCTCACAAACTTTGCCTGTCAGATTGACAGGAAATATGAGTAACATCATGTCCAAGAAATACTTTTATAACTAAAAATTATAGTCTTAATAAAATTTTATCAGTATTATAAAAGGGAAGTTTTATTAGTTTTTTTAATTAATATTGATTGCATACATTTCTTCTCTGGGGAAAGTTAAAACTTAAAATAGAAAAGCTAAAGGTTTTTGAGGCTGTATTTCCACCTTTACTGTGTTCATCAGTTTGTTCTTTTTCTTCTGCATACAATGGATAAATTTGTGTATCATTGTTTTCACCTACATTCTTCCTTGCAGCGACAGGACACCATGTGAAGAAGAGGGACCTTAATTTGGCTATAGCTGATAATGACCAAAAGTAGAATAGGAAGAGTTACTTTGCTCCATATCAAAACTACAGTTCCAAACAACTGTATATATTGGTATACATTTTGGCAAAATATCTTTACAAGGAAAGTTTTATTAAAAACCTCTAATAATTTTTCAGATTTGTCTTCTAAATACGGTATTATTTTGATGATTTATTTTATGTGTCACCTACTCCTTCAGAATACGAAATGGTGGAAGACACATGACGTTTCAGGATAATTAGTTTATTTTTACTAATGTGAATTTATTGCTGCTACTGCCTCTTAGAATAGAATAGCTCTTAGAACAGTTGCACTGTAGCCAGAAATGCTCCATGGGGCCTTAACTTTGACTCCAATATCTTATTTATACCCCACAAAATTGTATGCACATATGTTTTCTAAAGACCAAAGAGGGCTTACATTTATAACAATAATCATTAGTTCAAGCCATTTTTCATTTTTTAAAGTTCAAATGTAAAAGTTTTTTAAAATAGACCCTTATATGTTGATCAAAGCTCTACCAAGAACTACAGGTTGAATCTGTCGAGAAAGTCAGACATATCTGTAGACAAATACAGACATAGTTTCATTCTCATGTCTACTAATGATGCTAAGTTTTTTAATCCTGTTATAAGCAAATAGTTATACCTAGCAAAAAAAACATAAGACAGAACAAGAATTCACTAGTTTGATTATACCTCTTTTTTTTTGCGGTACGCGGGCCTCCCACTGCTGTGGCCTCTCCCGTTGCGGAGCACAGGCTCCGGACGCGCAGGCCCAGCGGCCATGGCCCACGGGCCCAGCCGCTCCGCATGTGGGATCCTCCCGGACCGGGGCATGAACCCGTGTCCCCCGCATCGGCAGGCGGACTCCCAACCACTGCGCCACCAGGGAAGCCCTATACCTCTTTTTATTTGGGGATGGATTTGACAAAATACTCGCTGTGGTACTTTCTAGCTAGTAAAATTTCTATGTGTCTATCAGCTAAATATTTTTTCCTTTGGCCAACTATTAATAGTAACAACCACTTTATTATTGATTAAGGGTGACAACATATGCTAAGTGGTTTCATATATCATATATTCTTTAATCCTCATAACATTCCTGATACATATCAATAGGTATTAATTATCCCCATTTACAAATGAGAAAACTGAGACTCAGAGAGATTTAAAAATATGCTCCAAATCCAAATCTGTTAAGTGGCAGATCTGGGATTCAAACCTGGCTCTGTTAAACCCTACGGTCTGTGCTCTCCACGTTTAAATTCTCTCTGATCATTTTTATTTGAGTACCAGAAACCATTCTAGCTGTAACTTTTCATCAGCATGACCTTGATAGGCCTGTCCACCAGGTGATGCCTCTCTTGTCAGCTTTTCTTGATTTCAGAATTTCTGACACCTCTTCCAAGCTGAGGCAGGAACTCCAAGCCCACCCTGCACCCACACACCTTCTTGGTCAGCACCAGCTCCCAGGTCTTCATCTGCAGTCTGGTCAGTGGCTCACTGTCACCTCATTATCTCTCTGTGTCCTTCTTCAAAGTTCTACTGACCCAAATAGGCCTCTGACACATGCTATGATGAGTGTTTCCAAGGGGTTCCTTCCTTCCTTGGAAAAGCTGCATTCATTCATTTATTCAAATTGATCTGTTTTTTTTTCTGGATTTTGATCATTATTATTAACCTGCCTTGAGATTGTTCTTCTGATTCTGAATCTCCTCCTTGCAACATAAATACAATAGCTTCATTAAATGGATTTATGTTTAACAATACCAGAAAATGGGTTTGTGTCAGATCCATAATATAAATTTTTATATGTATACTATAGAAATAAAAACCCACCAAACATAATTATAAAAATTTCACTACTAATTGTTAAATCTGTGTTGTTTTATATTTTAAATGTATATTTTTAATTTTTTTATTTTGAAAATGTTTTTTAAGATTTTTTTTTTTGATGTGGACCATTTTTAAAGTCTTTATTGAATTTGTTACAATATTGCTTCTGTTTTATGTTTTGGTGTTTTGGCCCCAAGGCATGTGGGATCTTAGCTCCCTGACCAGGGATCGACCCCATATCCCATGCATTACAAGGCAAAATCTCAACCACTTGACCACCAGGGAAGTCCCTTAAATAACTGTAGGCTTTAAAATAAACAGTTATAGGGCTTCCCTGGTGGCGCAGTGGTTGAGAGTCCGCCTGCCGATGCAGGGGACACGGGTTCGTGCCCTGGTCCGGGAAGATCCCACATGCCGCGGAGCGGCTGGGCCCGTGAGCCATGGCCGCTGAGCCTGCGCGTCCAGAGCCTCTGCTCCACAACGGGAGGGGCCACAGCAGTGAGAGGCCCGCGTACCGCAAAAAAAACAAAAAAAAACAAAAAAAAAACAGTTATAACATCCCTTGAAGTACAACATGTATAATTAAGAATGTACTAAGTAGCATATTCATGAAAAAGTAAGATCAGGATGTCGAATCCAGGGTTATTATTCAATAATTACTTAATAAGTGTCATCCACTTAAGGCACTCTTTTTTTAAGTACATATGATGAATAATTGGAAAATGGACTCTTTTATGAAGTATTTTGCTCTAAATCCAATGCATTAATCATATAAAAAATTTTTAAATATGAAGTATTTAAAAATAAAATGGTTATTATGTCCCACTGTGTAATGACCAACAACATTTATGTACTAAAAACGTTAGTACTTAAAACATTCAGCAGTTAAAAAGGTTTTGAGATACATCAGCTTAGGTAGAAAAGAAAAAGTTATTGCTCCTTAAAAAAAAAAAATTGAGGTTATTTTCGCTTAATTGTTTGCACTGAATGTCACTTGCAAAGCAGGTGCGGAAGTATAATATCATAAAGGGCTGTGCATTTTATTTTTGCTCCAGATTGTTACTTACAGGAGCCCAAAAACGTTACTTTGAAAAATTATCAATTTACTGTGACAGATATGCTGAACAAATTCCAGTAACCTTTGTGCTTGGTAAGTATAGGTCACATGCAGAATGCAGCCACACAGCTGTCTCCGTTAGGATAACACCAATGACTCTGCATGGGAGTGTTTCCAAGCTGAGAGGCATGCCTGAAAAGTCACTGCTTGCAATAGAACCAGAATCATCCATAAGGTTTACCTTCAAGGCTGCTTTCGCTAAATTAACCACCAACAAGTTTGAGGTAATAATCTGCTCTTGGACAATTCGGCTTTCTTTTCACTAACTCTCCATTTTTGCCGTCAGTATTTGAGTTCTAATACCCACTTACTGGGTGCTACAGCATTGCGAGGCACAAATTACATTTTTTTTCTGGAGGGCAAAATCATCAGATATGGATAACAACATATTTTTTACACCCCGATCCCTAAAAAAACTAAAATTCTACTGAAAGCATCAGTGTCAACAATATGTCTACAGTAAGAAATTGCTTTACAATTTCCTGTTATTCTACAGGGTTTTATGTCACTCTGGTGGTGAACCGATGGTGGAACCAGTTTGTGAATCTGCCCTGGCCAGACAGGCTGATGTTCCTCATCTCCAGCAGTGTTCACGGAAGTGACGAGCACGGGCGCCTGCTTAGGAGGACACTGATGCGCTACGTCAACCTCACGTCCCTGCTCATCTTCCGCTCGGTGAGCACGGCTGTGTACAAGAGGTTTCCGACGATGGACCATGTGGTTGAAGCAGGTATTGTAAATGACGTTTCCTTCCATGTGTCTCCTCTTGACCTCGATCAGAACTTTCAAAGTTCCTTGGAAAATGCCTTTTATTTATTCATTCATTCAAGAAACATTTACTGATTACCTATCATGTGCAAGAAACAGTCTTAAGAGGTAAAAATGAATGTCATGGTTCCTGCCCTCAAGAAGTTTACTTGGGGGGCAGAGCAAACAGCAGACAGTCAACCTCAAATTAAGTTGTAAACAGTCACATGGCCCATAATATAATAATTATCATATTTATTCAAACCTTCTGTAATATCATCTTACATTTTCTAGCACTTTACAGTTTATGCACTTTCATAAATATTATTTCATATGGACCTCAAAAAAACCATGAGAGATTCAGAGAGGTTATGACCTGTCCTGGATCACATAGCTCATTAGTGGGAGAGCCAAAATTTCAATTCAGGCTCAGAACTCCTAACTTAATCCTTCCCCCAGCACCTACCAAACACAGAAGATTCTGGTAGGAACCAGAAATGCGGCTTTTCATCTAGGCAGAGCCTGAGAGGTGGCAGTAAAAGGCTGCTTTAGTGGGGCTCTGTTGTCTCTCCTGTTCCTCAGAGTAGATGCAGTTTTGTACCTGGGCTTCTGGACACAGGATGCTGAGGACAAATCACGTTTGAAGAATGGTGCTCTTTGGTGTGTTAATACTTAGCAAAGAAGCTGTTAAACCAGCCTTCAAGGGGACGAGGATTAAATGAGATCATTGTTGGCACGTACAGAATAAATATGGGGTTTTGTGCTGGATTGTCTTTGATCCAACTGAGAGTATGCTGGAATGTATAAATGAATATATAGTAGATATAGGAACCATGAGATGATTCTCCCTTTATATTGAGTACAGTCTCGAATTAGGTTGCTTTATCCAGTCTCCTTTTCTGAAATGTCCTTGAAAATATATATATATATATTTAAGAGTAGCATGTTTTGTTTGTTTTGGGAGGTTTGGGGGCTTTTGTTTGATTTGGTTTTGTCTTCTCAGATGGCGACATAGAGAGTGACTCAGAACACAGAGTAAGAGTTCAAATCCTTCTCTATCGCGTACCGGCTACATGACCTTGTCTGAGTTACTTTACCTTTCTAATGCTTCAGTTCCCTCATTCATAGAGTGAGTTTAGAGTGATTTATAATACCTTTTACCTCATATACCTCATAGGCTTGTTGTGATGATTAAATAAGTTAATACTTGCAGTGTCTAGAGCAGTACCCGGCACATGGTGTGACATGAGTTCTTGCTATTAATAATGAAATCATCTAGTACAACAGCATAACATAGTCCTTTGGTCACTTTAGAAGACTCATTTGATATGACATCCTAGGTCTTCTTGATCCCCTATGACCAGGAGACTGTGAAAGGTAAGGTGGAAGTAAGGAAGGAGGAGTGTAGAGGCCGTTGTTAGGGCTACAGAGCAAGATGTGAGAAAGTAATGGGGAGCAAGGAGTCGGTTACAGATTCAGATGAAGGGTACAAAGGGCTTGGCAAATGTACAGGTATATTATGATGTAAAACCAGTCGGAACTTAAGATAAAATTAACTGCCACCCTTCCTCCAAATTTAAAAGTGGAATACTGCATCAGAATGACCAAGTTTAAAATGCCACTTGATAATTTATTTTGCTTACCCTAATGTCTAAAGGATCAAATGTGATAAGCATTTCGACCTATGAAAAAAGTCATAAAAACAAACGAGAAACGTTTGGCCCATTCCAAATGGATGAGTGACAGCTAAAGTTTACTTGGATGAAGAAAGGTGACATTTCTGTAGTCCTGACACATTCTTGGAAAGAAGAAAGCGCATTCTGACAGCAATCAGACTCCAGGCCCAATTCTCAGAGCGAATCTATCCTCTCAGCATCACCATCATATTAAAAGCAGAGGGGGTGGCTGGTGACAGAGAGGCCTTTAGGGCCTCTGGTTAGACGTGAGCTCAGCAAGGCCTGAGTTGTGCTCAGGTCTGAGGGGCAAGTAGAAACGGCGAGATGAATGGGGGAATGATCTGAGTTCATTTCCTTTAGGTGCACTTTTCATAATACCGACACTCACTCTCTATCAAACTTACACAAACACCGGTCAGTACTTGCATCGACACTTCCCCCTTTCCAAGGCATTTGGAACACTCAAGTACTCCTCTCTCCCGTACCACCAGTACCCCCAACCATTCCAAGGGCATAGGAGAATCATTTGCTCCTTGAGGTGCATTTACTTGAGTATGTATCAAGGTGTGATCCACAAACCCATGCGCCCTTTACATCTTGAATAACTTGAGTTGTTTATTTAAAATGCATACTCCTGGGACTTCCCTGGTGGCGCAGTGGTTAAGAATCTGCCTGCCAATGCAGAGGACATGGGTTCGAGCCCTGGTCCGGGAAGATCCCACATGCCGTGGAGCAACTAAGCCCATGCACCACAACTACTGAGCCTGCACTCTGGAGCCCGCGAGCCACAACTACTGAAGCCCAAGTGCCTAGAGCCTAAGCCACCGCAATGAGAAGCCAACGCACTGCAACAAAGAGTACCTCCGCTCACCACAACTAGAGAAAGCCCGTGCACAGCAATGAACACCCAATGCAGCCACAAATAAATAAATAAAGTTTATTAATAAATAAATAAATATAATAAAATAAAATGCATACTCCTGAGCCCCACGTCAGACCTACTGAATCAGAACCATTGTATGTAAGGCCTGGAAAACCTGCATTTAAACATGATCTTATGTTGCTCTTTTTATATACTGCAGTTTGAGAAGTAAGGAGTCTTTTCTGGGATGCTTATTTTTTGAACACTTTTTCTTACCCCCGGGGTAAAAGGTTTTGGCATTCGTCAAATAATTCATTACTAATAACAAAACTGCAACAGTTAAGAAAAGGGTGAATTCAAGGTTTCGACCATGCTGGAGGCTCCAGAATTGCTCTGGATGGTGGCCTCTGAGCAGTCTGCTCAGAGACTACCATCTAGGGGACTTGAATTAGACCTGCCTGGACACAACGAGCATCGCTCTCACTTCAAGTTTGTGGTCAGGTTTTGTGCCGCGTCTGAAGGAGGAAGAGTACTGAGGGCGACAGGAGGGGGCTGAAGCCTTGGCAGGTGCCCTCTGGGGCCATCACTGATGACTGCAGTGTAAAGGTCTCTACTACTCTCTTTCACCCCTAAGTGTTTTCTCGAAAGGCAGAAGAAGGGGTAGTGGACCAGCACGTGCCCAACAGAAACACAAGGTTTGCATGCTAGGTGGTGGGACAAAGGTTATGAGCCACTGCCTTCCAAGCTGGGGGCCATGATTCACAGGCAGGGTCCTTCCTGGTCTGCCTCATGGCCACCCACATGGATGGGCAGACTCTCTGTCGGCTGGCCGCACAGACTTACCAGACTTCCCGCTCCCCAGCAGAGAAGGCTGATTCATTCTGCACGTGGGGTCAGTTTCCAAGCTCTCCCAACTGGGTACGTGTCTCCACCTCTCTCTGTCTGTCCTTGGCCTGTGCCAACGTTTCTGGGAAGAACAGGAAGTTCAGGGATGGCGGAAAATGTTTGGCAGGTGCCCTGAGCCCAGAGCCAGGGCACCTGCTCTGCCTGAGGGCAGAGAGGGCTGGTGGTAAAGCACAGGGGCCCCAAAACTGTAGGGGCAAAGGCAGGAGGCAATGCTGAGGGCGCAAAAAAAACCTCTTGTCAGGTGACTCCCTACATAAACCCACCTGTCTGGGAAAGTACCTGTTCTCAAACTTCAGTGCACTTTAGATAGTGTTAAAAACTCAATACTGCTAGGGGCTTCCCTGGTGGCACAGTGGTTGAGAGTCCGCCTGCCGATGCAGGGGACACAGGTTCACGCCCCGGTCCGGGAAGATCCCACATGCCGCGGAGCGCCTGGGCCCGTGAGCCATGGCCGCTGAGCCTGCGCGTCCGGAGCCTGTGCTCCACAACGGGAGAGGCCACAACAGTGAGAGGCCCGCGTACCGCAAAAAAAAAAAAAAAAATCAATACTGCTAAAAACGCAGATCCGAAGACACCACCCCCAGAGATTCTGATTCAGTAGGTCTAGGCTGGGGTCCAGGAATGAGTGTGTTTAACAAGCCCCTGGAGACTTTGAGGAAGGGGGTCCCTGGATCACACTCTGAGAAACAGGGGGCTTTAAGGCAATGGGAGTTGCCCTCCAAGCTCTTTGTATTGCTTCAGGGAGGGTCCCTGTCACAAAGATTCAGGACTAGCAGGACAAAAACAGTGAGAGGATGGAGAGAATGAAGGTCAGCACCTCCTTCTGAAGCATCTGGCCATTGCTTGACTACAGCTGGTGAGCTAGGTCAGTTACCCGCCGGTCCCTGACATTCCTTGCTGTTAAGCTGGACACTCAAGTTACATTATTCTGGGAAATACATATGCTTTGATGTTACAGGTTACATTTCTCAAATTAAAATTTCTTTATTTATGCTCCCATGAAAATAGAAATGTAACAGCTAAATGCAAAATAATGTGTATTCTGCTGGAAATTCCCTGAACTGGTCTGTTATCAAACAGTTACTTCGCAGAGGAGCTGTAACCCAGGAGTCTCTGTTATTTTCCCTCTTGGCTACAAGCCTGCCCTGGAAAATGCCAGTCGTTTCAATCACCTGCCTTGGAAGATGTCACTCATTCTAAGTCAAGTCATGTGCACAATTCCAGATCTTTGCCAATTTAAGTGATGGCCTTAATTGGGTGCTTACGTTATGGTATGAGACTGAATCAAAACATTTTATCTGGGGTTTCACAGTGATCAGGAGAGAAAACATTTTCCTTCAAAATCTTTCACCAGAAGCACAAAAAAAGGAAATGGGAAATTATATGCATTCCTCTAAAAGAAACGTTACTAAATCTGTTACTAAATCTGTCATGCTTTTGCTCATTTAACAAAGATTTACTGAGTGTATACGGTACGCTAGGCATTGTGCTGAGCACTGGAGCACAGCTGAAAGCGAGGTCCCTGTCCTCGAGGATCAGTAAAGATTACTACAAGTGTTTCCTTCTATGAATCACTTTCAGAGACAAGCATAAATATATTTACAGCTGAACTTCACATCACTCCATTGCATTTCTATTTCTCTAAAATAGTTTCCTTCTGTGCCTGGTAGCCTGTAAGAGTGGTTAAAAGACAGTAAATTTTAAGGAAAGGACACTGTTTTGTTTTCTTAAAGGCCTGGAATCTTAACATGAAGTTCCTTGAGCTTCTGCCCTGACGAGAGAGAGCCTGTGGAGACCCCATCAGGATTCTTAGTGACATACAGTTAACAGGCATAAATACAACCGAACGAGCTCCCAATTGTCAAGTGACTGTTGAGATAAAAGTTCTAACTTTAGATGCACTGTCTGGAAGGCTAGCCCCACACTTAGATCATTTAATCTCTAATCTTCTCTCGCTAAGTAAAATCGAATGGATTTTGTATAATATTGACTTTCTGCCCTGTGATCTGCTGTTCACGTTTTTCCTGATGCATTCTGTGCTACTGGGGTTCCCTGGTCTCTGAAATCTCTCACTGCTCTGTGTTACAGGAGAGATGATCAAGGGGATGGTGGTATTCATGGCTGTGCCAGTTTTTCCTGTTGGCTGAACTTTCACAGGCTGAGTCAGTTACCCTATAGTCTCACGTGATGAGCCCAGAACAGACTGAATGTCGTCTTGTGAGTGCAACTTGACTCACCTATGCGCGCTGGCTCTTCATGGGAGAGAAAGTACACACCTCCTTGCATTAGTGCCATGGATGGGCAGTCTCCGCCCACTGTTTGAAGGTTCACCACAGCTCTGTTTTAGGAGTTAAATCATGGCTTGCCAATCAATGCTTCTCAAAGGATGATCGTAGACCACCACATTCATTGAATTATCAGGGTGTTTATTTAAATTGCAGGTTCCCAGACAGCCTATGAAATCTGAACCTCTGGGGCTTGGGACCCAGAAATCCACTTCTAAACAAGCTTCCCAGAACACTATGTTTGAGCCAGAACAAGGATGCTAAAATGGCCAGCTTGCTGTGTGACTCTGTACTAGGTGCAGTTGTTCCCAAACTTTGTTACAAGATGGAGTCGCTAGGGATCTTTTAAAAATACTGATGGTGGCTCACACCCCCCAGACATTAGGATTCAACAGGTGTACAGTGCAACCTGGGCATCAGGAGTTTTTAAGCTCCTCAGACCATCCTAATGTGCAGCAAAGTCTAGGAACCACTGCACCACAGTGCATCTATTAACTCCTCCAACTTTATCTGCAAATTGCCTCAGATCTATTTATCCAAAGCAAATGGAATTCTGGGCCACCTGGACAGGCCAGGAGTTAAGAGCACTGATTTTGTGAATGATATTTCCTGTGCGTCATGTGTAGAAGGCAGTGAACTACCAAACAGGATACTAATTTAGAGACAGGAATACGGCTGACTAGAGATGTTTCACTCGTGTTTGACTCATTAGGAAAATAGAGGAGTTTCTCTGTCTCCGTTCAGCATTGCTAACCCAGAAACTGATTTTAATCAACCATATCCTACTTCAAGCTTCTCAAACTGTGGGTTGTAACTTATTATTGGGCTCTTAAATCATTTTAATGGCTTTGAGCCAGCATTTTTTATGGAATGGAATGGAACAGAACAGAAAATATCAGAGAGTACCTCACACGGAAGAGCCAAGAATTGTTTTGGGAACCACAAATATATCTTACTATAGTTCATGGTTAAAAAAATATATATGTAGCTCAATGCTGCCCTCCACAATGCCTTCACAGTGTGATTCCATCTCTCTCTGAATCCCATTTTGCCTCACTTTGATTTTCCCGGTTGACAGGGATTTCTAAATGTCTACCACTGAATTTAAAGAGTGGCTGCAGTTGAATCTGGTGGCTTCATTCCATTCATTTGGAAAGTACAGAGAGGAAAATGAGCCAGGCTTGTTGCAATGTGCCTGAAAGAGTCCTCTCTGAGAAGGGCTCAGATGCTGAATGCACAACTCTCTCTTTCAGAAAGAACTGGCAATAAACCCATCCTGCCTAAAAGTTTTGAGAAGCAGAGCTTTTAGCTCTTCTCCTAACAGAGCCTCATGTACGCACTCTGCTTTAAAGGCAAAAGACATCTGCCTCAGTTTCAACTGAATCTGCGATTACCGGAATATTGTTTATTAATGGACTTGATTGGTCCTTCGGTTTGAAGGCAATAAAATTTTGCCTTAAAGTAGCAGATCCTACTCCATCAAGCCACAATTCAAGACACAAGTAAATACAAACATATATGTGTGTGTGTGTGTTTGTGTATATATATATATATATATATATATTTTTTTTTACTCTGATTTGAAATATTAGAAAGGGTTCTTCGGGATATGCAATATGAAAATTGCTGAGCAGAGCTGAACTAGCCAGAAAACCAGAAGGAAAAAAGATAGCAAGAGAAATTCAAGGCAAATGTAATGGCAAGATATTGAATAAAATAGCAACGTCAGGGTGTGGATAGGGTCTGAGGGAGCGTGGCATGAAGACAGACATGTGAAGGAGACAGGGTAGTGTGAGGACCAGCCAACTGATGGTACAGCCAAACTGTAGCAAATCAATACCTGTGGTTAACACAGCCTTAGAGATGAGGATAATGACCACATTCTGAATATATCATCAGTCTCTGGTTAAAATGGCCTGAGGCGCTGATGAGGATAACATTCCATGTAATAACAAATGCTCTTTGAATTGATTTGATTAACAATCTAGACTTTTCTTTCAATGGACCAACAACTCAATTTCCAAAGATGGGGTTACTTTGGATAAGATGTGTAACCCTGCAGGAAATAACAAAAATTATTCTGCCGGGCTTCCCTGGTGGCGCAGTGGTTGAGAGTCCGCCTGCCGATGCAGGGGATACGGGTTCGTGCCCCGGTCCGGGAAGATCCCACATACCGCGGAGCGGCTGGGCCCGTGAGCCATGGCCGCTGAGCCTGCGCGTCCGGAGCCTGTGCACTGCACTGGGAGACCCCACAACAGTGAGAGGCCCGCATATCCAAAAAAAAAAAAAATTATTCTGCCTGTACACTCTTGGAGGATACAATAATGTCTAGTTCATCTTTCACAGCACCTAGTAAAGTACGCGATAAATTTGGGCTGAACATTTTAACCCCCCCCACCTGCTTTCCTAGCTCTACATGTCCCTTTCCAATCAGTGGGTGTGCTACACAGCAGGGACTGGGGGGAGGTTACCTAACTCTCGCTTTAGGGTTCGCATTAAATTAACCCTCACTCTGCATATTTGCTTTTTGCTAAGAAGCCAAGAAAGGACTTGCCAGCATAAGTTGATCCATATTCCTGAATAAAAAATAACCAGAGGTAAAGTTATTCTTTGGTCAAATGACAGAGATTGCAGCCAGTATATAAATGCAGGCATTTTTGGAAACTGCACTATGAATCCCAAGACTATAACTGTTAGACAATTGATATGAAATGTCTGAGAATAGTCTTCCAGGGAAAAGGTGAAGTGTTGCAAGTCTTCAAGCACAGAGCCAAGACAGGTCAAGTTCATCTATTAACTTCTTATCATCAGATTTAATCATACTCTGCAAGTCTTAAAAAAAAACCAAACAGATTATCTAGATCATGCAACAACTTTGAAATGCACTGAGAAACAAGACAAGAATTCTCAGACTCATTCTTTGACCACCAGAGAGAGTCCAATTCCCCAGGCATGGGCAGACCCCTTCAAAGCTAATATAAATAACCTGAGTTTTATCTAAAACTAGCCTCTTGTTGGTAAATATTGGCTCTGTAGTTGTTACTCTGTTTATTTCAAATACTGAATAAACAGAATCTTCATTCAGTGGGGCAGTGATTTTTGAACATTGCTGTAGGTCAGAATTTCCTGCAGAGCTTGGTAAACATGTAAACGCCTGGACCCAATTTCATTAAATTACCCAGGAAGATTAAAAGGATGCTTACACCTGGACCTCACTCTAGACCAATTGCATCAGAATCTCAAGGGATAAGGTGAAGGCACTGATATTTTCTAAAAGGCACTCAGGATAAGGCAAAGGTGCAACACTAGGTCAAGAATTCCTGCCCGATTGAGTCTGGTTTAGCAGGTGATGGTAGAGCCTAGCCCTCTCCATATATAATAGGTGTCACAAGTGATTCAGACACCCACGACCTGTGGACCATATTCTCAAAGCACTGGCCTGGATCACATCAAGGATCTAGGTAACTCCAAAGCTCTATGGGTCAGTGACTTTCAAAATGGCATATCTCACTTCTCCTTTGAGTTCTTTTCTGTTATAGCAACACCTCTTAAATAAAACTCAGTCTGCATGGTAAGGAGGGAGGATTACTTTAAGCAGGAAAACCAGATTCATAAACCGATTACAGATGGTTAAGGATACAAACTGTGTCACATTAGGGCAAAAGTTGATTTTCATCTGAATGTGTTAGAATTTCATAAGCAAATGATTGCATTTCTCAATCAAAAGTAACTCAAAATTCATATCTAACAAAAATCAGTTTTAGAAACAAGCTTTAATTCAGAAAACATTTATACTAAATCATACTGAACATTTAAATTCCACTTAAAAAGTCAAGGTGGGGGGACTTTCCTGGTGGTCCAGTGGTTAAGAATCTGCCTTCCAATGCAGGGGATACGGGTCCAATCCCTGGTCAGGGAACTAAGATCTCACATGCCGTGGGGCAACTAAGCCCTCGCGCCGCAACTACTGAACCTGTGTGCCACAATGAAAGATCCCGCGTGCCACAACTGACCCGATGAAGCCAAAAAATAAATAAAAGAAAATGATTCCTCATGCCCCTATATAATCCTTAAAAAAAAAAAGTCAAGGTGGTAAGTACAAGGATAGTCACTGCAGCATTATTTTTAGTAGCAAGAAAATTAAAACAACTTAAAACTCTATTCAAAAGAGAACTACTTATATAAAATACTGTACACAGTTAACTAGAATGCAGCCATTAGAAAGAATGGGACTTGCCTGGTGGCCCAGTGGTTAAGAATCCGCCTGCCAATGCAGGAAACATGGGTTCGAGTCCTGGTCCAGGAAGATCCCATGTGCCACAGAGCAACTAAGCCCATGTGCCACAGCTACTGAGCCTGTGCTCTAGAGCCTGCGAGCCACAACTACTGAAGCCCATGTGCCACAACTACTGAAGCTGGCGTGCATAGAGCCCGTGCTCCACAGCAAGAGAAGCCACCGCAATGAGAAGCCCGCGCACCGCAATGAAGAGTAGTCCCCGCTCACTGCAACTAGAGAAAGCCCGCGCACAGCAACAAAGACCAATGCAGCCAAAAATAAAATAAATAATAAAATTTGTAAAAAGTATATGCGAAATGCTGTGGGGACTACGAAGATAATATGCTCTTTGCCCTTCCAAAGGGTCTTAGCAGGGGAAACATTTGTGTCTAACATTATCATAATACAAGGCAAGAGAAAGCACCGTGGTGGAGCTTTGAAGGGGAGAAATCCCCGGGGAAGGAGAAGGAAGGAATCAAGGAAGGCTTCAAAGAAGAGGTCCTGGTTAATTAGGAGTTTGAAAGGAGGGGTCAGGATGAAATGTTATGCGATTCACATGTTCGGCACTGTACTAAGTGCTTTGTATACGTTATCACGTTTTATTCTTTTAATCCAAACAATTCTAAGTATTCTTGTTCCCAATTTTAGATGAATAAACCAAAACCTAAAGAAGAGACCTTCCCCAGATGTCCTAGTCCACATTTAATGTCACCTCACTTCCTACTGGCCGCCTCTGTTAGGGATTGCTCACATGCATTGCCTCCTATACCGATATATAACTTGTGTGTGTGTGTGCATGTGTGCACGTGCGCTCGTGAGTACATATTCCTTATCTCTGATACAAGTAAAAACTACTTGAGACAGGAACCTTTGTATTTCTTGAATATCCCCCATTATTTGCTCACATAGTAGACACTGAAATATATAGGGTAATATACTAGCGCTAAACCAAGTCTGTATAATCTAGCTATTTTTATTTTGTGTAAAGGTTTTATGACAGCAGATGAAAGAAAATTATTTGAACACCTCAAATCTCCTCATCTGAAATACTGGGTTCCATTCATCTGGTTTGGAAATCTTGCAGCTAAAGCCCGGAAGGAAGGTAGAATCAGAGACAGTGTTGATCTGCAATCATTGATGACTGTAAGTACATAGTAAACTGTCAGTAAAAGATGCTAATCAGAGACCAACAGGGACCTGGATGCAACAGGTTGGACCTGGACGAGTCCAATTTGTTCAATCCTGGTTCCAAAGGAACCAGAAAGACTGGGCTAGTATCAGAACCCTCAAATGCAGGAGGAGAATAGTACCCAGTTTAACTCAGATTGATTGCAGGTGGTTGCTTAGAGGCTCTGTTTTAACCAGAAGTAGGCTTTGTAATAGGCTCTGTAAGAAAATGTTCTTTGATTGATCAGCAATGTCTGCCAGGGCTCGGAAGGATCTGGCGCCCTCAAGGCATATTTGCCATCCCTAGCTCCAGGATCCCAGACCAAATCTGGAGTAGAAATAACCCCCCCCAAGTCAGTTCCCCAAAATAGGAATATCCCAAGGTTAACCCAGCTTTCCAGATGCTCCAGGAAACAAAACCATGTTTTCACTAAATGAAATAATCCTGAATTCATTTGAGAAACGAATTTATAGAAGGGCTAGAGAGATTTGTGTCATGACAGTCTCCTGCCTCGATTAGGCTAAAAGGAGTGAATGATTTAAAAATAGCTCCCAATTTAACGTATACTCTTTCTCCCAGTCTTAAATAATAACTTGTGTTCAATAGAGAAAAAAGAAATCAATGGATCCCAGTCCTTCCTGCTTTAAACAGGGATAGATTTTCTGTCAATGAAGCATTCTAAAGTCTTCATTTGTTGGGGGAACGGTTTAGGATGTATTTAGTTCTTTTTTCTAAGATCTACAGTAAGCATGTTTTCAAAAGCAATCGAGGAAACAAAAAATAATCTGCTCTCCACATAATTTAGAAATGATTTATTTAAAATATTAACCACTGCCTTCCTACCACCACTTGGGGCCAATATATATGTTGGAAATTATGAATTCAACAGAGTAGGGGATATTTCTATATAGTCCTGATTTATCTTAATATTTTTTTATATGTCCAACTATACTTAATCCCTTTTGCACATTGTTGAATTATGTTGATAGCTTGTCATTTTCAAAATTTTCCTTTTGGAGTGGATTTCAGAACCAGTTTCTAGCCTTTCAAAGTCTCTCTCTTCATTTTACAGGTGTATTCCTAAAAGTCATGGCCATATTCTGAATCCCAGTAAATATTTATTACCACACCCATCACCTTAGTAAATCGTGTTTAATTTGTTTCTGGCTTAGGAAATGAACCGATTTCGCTCCTGGTGCAGCCTCTTATTTGGTTATGACTGGGTTGGGATTCCGCTGGTCTACACCCAGGTATCAAATCCTTGGCACGTGATTTTTCTTTCTACTTGCCCACTTTGGCATGCTGTCTATCTCGGGCAGCCAGCGCTGTGCTCTCACTCGGGTTTCTCTCTGTTTCAGGTTGTCACGCTAGCTGTCTACACCTTCTTCTTTGCGTGCCTGATTGGACGCCAGTTTTTGGATCCCACCAAAGGCTACTCAGGGCATGACTTAGATCTTTACATTCCGATCTTTACGCTCCTACAATTCTTCTTCTATGCAGGATGGCTCAAGGTAGCCAACAGTCTTAGTGCCTGAGACCTGCTCTGTAATCTCTGTCATGTTCCAGACCCTGCACACTGATCCCTTACTGAATCACTCATTCATGAGTGAGTCAAAGGTAGATTTAACACTTAATAGCTCGGAGATGTTATTACTTTTCAACCAGGCATTAAAGTGGCAGGGATGTGGTGAGTACTGTACTGTAGGGGTCTGAAGCAGCTCATTTATGCAGACGCTACTCTTTTATGGCCACTGATTGTTTTAAGTCTTTGTGTGCTCGCATTAGGATTACAATAATGTAATTAAAGTAATGAGTGTACCTGCACTGATACTTTATACCACAACAAGCAACTAAGCAGAGTAAAAGAGAGTAAATAAGAAGCCTTGTATCTCAGACTTAAGCATTAATATTATATTATTATCTTGGTTCTGCTCAGCTCTGTAGATAGTTAGCTTCTATCCCCTGAAATCCCACTAGCTGTGCCACGACATTAAATGCATTCCATTTTCAAAACCAGAACTGAGATTCAAAGGAATTCATCGGAATCAAAGCCAGAAACCCCAGGATTAATGACAATATTTGGTTTGCCAGGAAATTAAAAACAGGTCAGAGCAGTGAAAACAACTAGTCCAATCATCAGTGTAGAATTTTATTTGTTCCCACTACCATCTTCCCCCAACCCCAGATGTATGTAAAGGTGTCAGAGGCCTGATTCTTCCATCTCTTTTGTATGTGACAGAAAAAGATCAAAGACAATGGCTTCATTAAGTTAACTGAAATCTAAAGACAGTTTGAAGATAATTTTAATAAAATAGAATTTCAAATGTTTGACCTTCCAAACTGCCACAGTGCATCGTCGAGGCCTTCCAGGTTGTGGAAGCATTTTCTCTGCAGATGCCTTTACTTTCATTGGTTTGAATTTTAACCAGGAAAAATAAATATGTTGGTACTTCAAGTTATCCTCCAAAGAGTAAAGGCATTTCCTTTACAAATGGCAAAAACAGTTTTAACCAGATGACAGTGATTCAATTATTTTTACCCATTTAAGACAGAGAAAGAGTAATAGAAACTAATAGCTCTCATTTCCCATTAGAGAAAAAAGTAGACTCTACTTCTATAAACACAAACTCACCACAATTGGCCCAAACACTCAATCACTCTGGTCTTCTATTGTCCTTTCCCCTGAGTTGTGCTGAGCTTTTTATTTTTCACTTTCTGTCCACATGAGATGTTTGGCCAGCCTGGAAGGAAGAGCCAGCAGTTCCTGCCTTCTGAAGTGCTCTCTAAAATATTAACAGTCTTTTCCTTTATAAAATATTTTGAAGGCAAAATATGAAAAGACAATCTTAGCCCTATTAAGAGACAGGTAACCCTAAGAGAAGGGAGTTTTCCCACCCAGTGGGCTGGATCTCAGTTTCTAAACAGTTTTGTCTTGACAATTCTAATATTTATAAATCTTTTCAAAGTGTGAAAACCCATCTTAATCTTATGAATGGTGTATTACTCAGTTGTTTGCTGGAAATGGAGCCTCCAAGTGAGTAAAGGATACTTTTGTGACACAGTCAATTCAGAAACATGGATATCATTTTTGTAGTTAAATGTAGACTCTAATACTATATGCAGGATGGATCCCATAAAAGTGAAATTCTGGATGTAACAAAAATATTTTCAGGACCCATCCAGTGGCCCATTTAATTTAAGGAAAACCCCCGACAAGAAAGGTAGACAGCCCCTTGGAACTTGCAATGAAGGACTCTGACAATGGATATTGCTGTGACTGATCCAGGAGCATGGGCCCTGCCACAGGCTGTCCCTTAGAACAAAGGGATGTCCTTCTCTAAGTCAGTGGTTGTCAACAATGGCCACACATCAAAAACTCCTGGGAGCTCTACTCAATAATGATGCCTGGGCTCAACCTCACACCCATTAAATCAGAATCTCGGAGGGGGGTGGGGTGCGGACCCAGGCATCAATTTTCTTTAAAAGCTCTCCAGGTGATTTTGATGTAGTGGTTAGACTTAAATCCTAAAAAAAAGTAGGTAGATTTTCTACCAAATAGTCTCAGAATCTAGGAACTCAACTAATCAATGGCGCCTTTGTTTTATACACTTGTAAGTTTTTTACATCTAGGCCCAATGTAAAACCACACACACACACACACACACACACACACACACACACACACACACACACGTGTCCAGGTAATAAAAATCAAAGGGAATTAATGAAAATAGAGACTAACAGGTGAGACATATTTAGCATATAAATCTCTCATCAAGAAAGGTATTCAATTCAGGAACATGGTAAGAACATCTAATACTTACCAACTGTTAGAAGATATATGATAAGAAGTTACTTAACTTCAAAGTAACTTACTAGATAGCCATAAAGCCTTTAAGGTAAAACTAAGTAAGAAAAATTCCAGCTTTATGACTTACTAGCTCTGTGACTCATTCATTTAGCAGTCATGTCCAATAATTATGAAATCTCCTTGTATTATTTTGTGAAGTCTTTCTTTGCTCTTTAACCTTGCCCACATTTACATTTTATCTCATCACCTGGCCCTTTGTAAATTCTTTCAGAGCACAGGCTACGTACCCCTCAAAGTGCCTAGCACAGTGCCTATCACAATGCTTTTTTGATATCTGCTGGCTGATTTGTACCTGAGAATCAGTCATTTGGCTCCTAAACAGCCCATGGCTTCTCCTAGTTGGGGCCTGCATTGTCACCAGCTGAATAGACAGAGTCTTTGGAGAGCAGACTCTGCAGGTGCGTGACTCACGGTCTGAGTCCATTCTCACTGGCTGATAAATATCTGCATCTGCAGAACAACCCACTCCACTCTAGGCTTCCTATTATGAAAGGTGACCCAAGAAAGCAGACAGTGAAACAGGAATCCTCTTCAACCTTCACTCTTAGTCTTCACAGCATCACAGTGGACTTATTCTATGTTCTCAATTGCAGGTAGCTGAGCAACTTATCAACCCTTTTGGAGAAGATGATGATGACTTTGAAACTAACTGGTGCATTGACAGAAATCTGCAGGTTAGAGGAGTTTTTCTTTCCTTTACAAACATTAATAATCTAAACAGACTCTGAATGCCGGCCCCTGAACTTGAGTGCTTTAGCCACAAACAAAAGAGGTTTGGTTATTCAGTATGTTGTTTTGAGGTCACGGGTCCTGGATCTCAGTTCCAGTAAAATTTAGTCCCTTTTTTTTTTTTTTTTTGCAGTACGTGGGCCTCTCACTGTTGTGGCCTCTCCCATTGCGGAGCACAGGCTCCGGACACGCAGGCTCAGCGGCCATGGCTCATGGGCCTAGCCGCTCCGTGGCATGTGGGATCTTCCCGGACCGGGGCATGAACCCATGTCCCCTGCATTGGCAGGCGGACTCTCACCAACTGCGCCACCAGGGAAGCCCAATTTAGTCCCTTTTAAATACAATTTCAAGCCAGTTTTCTTTGTAGGTTTCTTTACTAACTTTACATAGCCACTTCCATCTCAGTACAGACCAATATTTTAATTCATTCTTTAATCTGTTTCCTATTGCCACCTAAAAAAATTAACAATGACATAAAGTGGCAGCCACACAGTTCCCAACTCACATCGTGTAGGTCCCTGCAGTCAGATGTCCAGCAGCTGGACACTGGAAACATGGGTCACACCAGCCTGTGTCTCAAATCTCCCTCAATCACGCCAAATGGACCCCAGAGCCTTTACCCTGAAGCATTATTTCAGAGAGATTTTTCATGAAGACGCAGCATGAGAGAATTTTGCTTTTAGGCAAGACTCCTCAACCCATTCTCTTCCCAGAGAACTACAGGCTGAGAAAAGGGCTTCAACTTGCTCATCTGTTTCAAGCCCTTACTCAGTTCTTACACAAGTTAAAACATTTTGCGTTGGTTCACAAACTGGCCCCAGTACACACAGGGCAAGGCAGACCGCTCCAGATTGGTAGATGGCAGATTGGTAGATGGCAGGTTTAACAAGCTAGGAACTTAATTAAGAGGCTTGTCTTCAGTGGATACAAGATGAGTAGACCTCCACATCTACCTGCCAGAATCCTAAAATTTGATATAGAGGCCTTACTGGGGTTCAGTCATGTATTCAGTCCAGATGGTCTCAACAGCACATTACTCTCTCAAGGTTGTGTCCTTGAAACAGCTCCCACTGTGGGAACAGTGGGCAGAATGTACATTCCAAGGACAGGGGAGAGGAGCCTCCGATTACTCTCGTCCAGCTCACAGGTCAACTGGCAGGTCACGACCTCTGTATTGACCTCTAACAATCACATTGTCAGCCTGTTGAGGAGGAAGTGTAATGCCTACACCACTCACTCTTTGTAAAAATTAGATTTCCAGAGGATTAATAATTTATTCATGCATCAGTTTGTCAAAGTCAAAAGGAGAAGACCACTATAACCCTAAACAGTATAGGCTTGTTGATATATTTTTCTAAACAAACAAACAAAAATTCAGGGCACATAAGAAATGATATCAAGTATAAATATGTTTATGGAATCAATGAAATGGGATATTGAAATCTTTGGCTTCCTGCAATATCTGGGATTATGTGGTTGCTGTCAGGAGAGCCACTAGACAATTAGAAAACTTTGAGCAAAGAAGAAAAAGGTGTCTCTCCTGCCTCCAGATAAGATGCACTCCACTCTGGGGTACGCGGCTTGATGAATCTAGTCTGGGCAGTTTTATGGGTCCACTTATCCCCATTGCCAAGTGCTCTTATGCAGTGAACGACATGTATAACTCTCTGTAGCAGCACTGGTTGAAGCAAATATGAACTAGAGACATTGGTATATTCACTCATTCACACTGTGTTCTATCCCATTCCAAACCCCAGCACCCACTAAACTTATTCTTTCTTTATAAATACAATTCACATCTGAATTATTCTAACACTATAATGATGATTTTAGGTCTCCCTTTTAGCCGTGGATGAAATGCACATGAGCTTACCCAAAATGAAGAAGGACATTTACTGGGACGATTCTGCTGCTCGACCACCGTATACACTGGCAGCTGCTGACTACTGCATACCCTCATTTCTGGGGTCAACAGTTGAAATGGGGTAAGTGCATTTTTTAAAATCATCAATATTTAGAAGAGAAGTCACTGTTCTGATTTTTCGTGATGTGGTCCTGAAGTTACTTTCATAAGAACTCTCAATTATTAATATCTTACAATGGTAGCCTTTTCAAATTTTCAGACATAATTAATATGTCCAAGAGAGTGAGAAATTAAAGAGACTGTAGTTTCTGATTTAAATATGGTGTGTGTGTATGTGTGTTTTGAGGTAATTTGCATTGTACCTTGCTCTTATACCACAGCAAATTCTCCAGTAGTTGTGAAACTATCCTCTGTCTTTCCTTCCAACTTGAAGAGTAGTTTACTATTTTAATTATACAGTTGTTTATTATTCAATTATGACTATCATAATGAAATGCATCTTAACGAGTATTTGTTGAGTATATACCATGTGTAGGCACTGTGTTAGACTATTCTGAGACAAGCAAGCCTTAAGATAAATTTTATCAAAAGTGTTCTCTAAGATTATATTTTGATCAAACTGACTTGTTTAGTACACAAGCCAGTGTCTGTTCAGTTGTTTTAACATAACAATCTGTCCCTACGTACTATGAGCTTTAAATAAAGGGGCTGAGGCCTGCAGTAAATCATGCACAGTTCTTGAATAATTTTATTAAATCTGATAATGTATCTGATTTTGGAGAAATGTGTGAATGTGGGGGAAGTTCAAGTATATTTGCTGAAGGCAGATGCTACAGTTTCCAAGTAACTTAAAGAGAAGAGTATGGACAAATTTAGAAAAGTAAAAAGAGCCCCTCCAAAAAATTACAGAAAAAAGAAAAACTTCTACGGAGTTTTTCTTATAACTTTTCGGCAAAACTATGGTTCGTTCTTCCCTGAGGTCAGTTCTAAGCAGATTTGTGAAGTGAGATCGTGTCTAAAGTTGCCACCTGTGACCTTCTTTCTCTTCCCCCAATACAGTTCAGCCCTCCTCTTTCTCTACTGTTAAAAATCAAAATTCAACTGAGTAAATTTTAAAGATCTTACTGCTTTATTCAACAATTCATGAATTGGGCAGCATCCAATCTAGCAAAGAGAAAGGAGCTTCAAGGGGCCATACAAGCGAAAGACTTGTGTAGGCAGAAGGGGGCAGGAAAAACGCTGTTACACCAGGCAAAAAAGTGGGTTAGTTATTACAAGGTCACTTTCCTATAGGAGATGGCAGGGGTCTAGAAGGCAGACTACCTAAGCAGTGCTGATCAGGCAAATCCTGATTGATTGGTTTAAGATTCCATTTCTGGAAGAACCGAAACCATGTCTCCGTTTGGTGACATGGGGCTTAGCATAAGTGACTCTATTTTGGGCCTGTTGTCTTGTTTTTAATACCAGTATGAGAATATCTAGCTTCAATCCTATCCCTATAAGGCTTTATTTTTAGCTCAATGTCTCCTAATCCTCAAAAATAATGGTTTGGGGTGCTCCTCCAAAATAACCTCTGAGGCTGAAACCTCTTCAAGACCCAAAGAAAAAGATGACTGAAAGTGGAATCTCAGGAATTGTGGCAAATAATGAGATGATGCAGGAGCCGGGACGCTCACCTTGCTGCCCTCAAAGCACAGCTTGGTGAAGGTTGCCTACTCCTTGCTTCGGCTTCTAGATGCCTGCTAAGCCTGGGCCCTCCTGTCCAGGACCTCCTCCAGACCAAGGTACTCATCCCCACCCCAGCAGACTGCTCAGTCTCCATAAACAGTAACTTCCTGCTGTGCACTTCTCAGCCTTTTGTAATATTGGGTTGGCAAAAACATTCGTTCGGTTTTTTCCGTAAGATGGCTCTAGTAGCGCTTAGTTGTCTTTAGTCCTCATTCAAAACAATTTTGTTAGGTTGTATTGTGACAGCTGTCATATCAGTGTGCATTTAAAAAATACCGAAATTGGTGAAATTTTGTATAGCCATTTTAATATTGAAGATGGAAGGAAAAAAGCAGCGTTTTCGGAATATTATGCTTTATTATTTCAAGAAAGGCAAAAACGTAACTGAAACGCAAAAAAAGATTTGTGCAGTGTATGGAGAAGGTGCTGTGACTGATCAAACGTGTCAAAAGTGGTTTGCGAAGTTTCGTGCTGGAGATTTCTCACTGGACGATGCTCCACAGTCGGGTAAACCAGTTGAAGTTGATAGCAATCAAATCGAGACACTAACTGAGAGGAATCGATGTTATACCACGCGGGAGATAGCCCACATACTCAAATTATCCAAATCAAGTGTTGAAAATCATTTGCACCAGCTTGGTTGTTAATCGCTTTGATGTTTGGGTCCCACATAAGTTAAGCGAAAAAAACCTCTTGACCGTATTTCCGTGTGTGATTCTCTACTTAAATGTAACGAAAATGTTCCATTTTTAAAACAAATTGTGACGGGCGATGAAAAATGGATACTGTACAATAATGTGGAACAGAAGACATCGTGGGGCAGGTGAAATGAACCACCAACAACCACACCAAAGGCCGGTCTTCATCCCAAGAAGGTGACGCTGTGTATATAGTGGGATTGGGAGGGAGCCCTCTATTATGAGCTCCTTCCGGAAAACCAAATGATTAATTCCAACAAGTACTGCTCCCAATTAGACCAACTGAAAGTGGCACTCGACAAAAAGCATCAGGAATTAGTCAACAGAAAACGCATAATCTTCCATCAGGATAATGCAAGACCGCATGTTTCTTTGATGACCAGGCAAAAACTGTTACAGCTGGGCTGGGAAGTTCTGATTCATCCACCGTATTCACCAGACATTGCACCTTCGGATTTCCATTTATTTTGGTCTTTACAAAATTCTCTTAATGGAAAAAATTTCAATACCCTGGAAGACTGTAAAAGGCACCTGGAACAGTTCTATGCTCAAAAAGATAAAAAGTTTGGGGAAGATGGAATTATGAAGTTACGTGAAAAATGGCAGAAGGTAGCGGAATAAAAGGGTGAATACGTTGTCCAATAAAGATCTTGGTGAAAATGAAAAATGTGTCTTTTATTTTTACTTAAAAACCAAAGGAACTTTTTGACCAACCCAATATATTCTGCAGTGGCAGTTTCATGGATATCTGGCAACCCTCTCAATTTTGAAAATTAATAGGAGAGGTTTTTCTGTGAGTTTGTTTTTAGATCACTGAGTAAGCTTTAAACTTCCCCTCCACTCCCATCATTAATTAATGCAAAGTATCTGAAGATCTGCCTTGTAAAAGAAAAGAGACCAGCACCATTGATAGGGCCGGGGAATCATTGTAATGACTCTATTTGGACTGCAAGTACCACTTGTTCTCCATTTCTAATGTCCATTGAATTGTTTTTGCATGATGGTTAAAATGATAATTTATTTTGGTCCTCAAGATTTTTATCTTGATCTACATATTCATCCTAATCATCATAATTTTACATTCCTTTGCAAGTGTCCATGTTCTTTAGAAAGAATTAAAATACATATTTCTCCTATTTCTAAATACAGAAACATGCATTAGGAATTTACAAGACCTTGGAGAAAATATATAACCCAAATGATTACTGGGAAGATTAAACTAGATGGTAAGCATAAAAACACTCTAGATATAAATGTACAGCATTATTATCAACTAGTACAGATTTCTTATTTGTGGATGTCAAACTGAGGCACAGAAAGATTAAACAAATCTAAGCTATTTTTCATATTAAACTAACCTTGGAAATTTGGGAAAGAAAATAAAATGCTTGAGAGGAAACCAGGAGGTAGGGTGTTTAAGAATGGAGCAAAAGGGACTTTCCGGGTGGGCCAGTGGTTGAGACTCCACGTTTCCAATGCAGGGGGCACGGGTTTGATCCCCGGTCAGGGAACCAGGATCCCACATGTGCACGGCACGGCCTAAAAAATAAAAATTATTTAAAAAGAAAGAAGGGACTTTCCTGGTGGCACAGTGGTTAAGAATCCTCCTGCTAATGTAGGGGACACGGGTTCTAGCCCTGGTCCGGAAAGATCCCACATGTCGCGGAGCAACTAAGCCCGTGTGCCACAACTACTGAGCCTGAGCTCTAGAGCCCGCGAGCCACAACTCCTGAGCCTGTGTGCCACAACTACTGAAGCCTGCACGCCTAGAGCCCGTACTCTGCAACAAGAGAAGTCACTGCAATGAAAAGCCCGCGCACTGCAACGAAGACCCAACGCAGCCAAAATAAATAAATTTTAAAAAAAGAAGTAAATGTTCTAGTTCTAGAGTCACAAAATGTTAGTGAAAATAAACAGGTCTATGATTTTTAAAAATAAATAAAGACTCATCACCTACTTTAAAAAAAAAAAAAAAGAATGGAGCAAAAAGTTACCAGTTGTCAGAGAGAATCCTGTAGTTAAGATGGCCTATTTACTAGCAGGATGGACCAGGCACAGGCAAAGGCCAGGGTCTATTAGGGGAGGCTTTTCTGAGACGTTTAACTGGACACTGCTAGAACCAATTGATTAAAGAAACAACTAGGCAAAAGCTCACTTGATCTTGACTTTCTGCATGAATGAGGACCCTAAAGGGGAGCCTCACAGTCCAGGAAAGGTCACTGCAGGAATTCAGGCTTTTGGAAGCCAGCATTCACAGGAATGCCCTCTGATCCATCAGTGTCGATTCTTTCAATGATTGTGCTATTAGACAAGATGTTTCTGGTTGCCTATGACAGAAAACCAACTCAAACTAACTTAAGCAACAAGGGGTTTCTTGGGTCACATTCAGAAAGTAGTCTAGCTTTGGGTGTGACTGGATCCAGAGGCTCAGATATGTCACCAAGACCCGCATTGCCCTCCCTGTCCCTCAGTTCTACTTTTCTCTCCACTGGCTCAGGTTTCAGGAGGCTCTCCCCTCCTGACAGCAGAAAGGCAAGATGGCAGCCGGCAGCTCCAGATGTCCAACCTATCTTCTCAGCAAATCCTATGGAAAGAGCACACCTCCTTTCTAACTCTTAAAACTAAAGTACTGGATTTATTATGATTGGCTGGACTTGGCTAACATGCCCATTCCTGAACCAATAACTATCAACAGGAAGACACAATATTTTGATTAGCTAAGGTTGGTTCGTGCATCCATCTTTGGACCAAGGAGTGTGGTCAGCCCCAACCAGCCATACGGAGTAAATGATACCTTAAGAAAAATCACGGTGCTATTACCAGGAGAAGGGTGAATGGTTTTCTGGCCTGGCAGAAACAATAGATGTCCTCTAAAATCTTAAAAGCTAATTCCCTAAGCATTGAATTGTTCACTCAAATACAACATCAATACCAAGTAAACAATCTGAAAGAGGCTCAGGGAAAAGGGAAGGTAGAAGTAAGGATTACTGTAGCACAGGTGGTTGATGATGACTGAGCCAATGAGTTCTTTGCATTAGGATGAAGACTAGTGTCAACATGGTATGGATGCAAACATTTCAGTGTTTGCTGCTTGATGCACATGAAAAATCCTTTCCTGGATGAGTTTTTTTTTTTCTTATTCTATTTAGAACATATGTTCCCAGCATATTTAATTCAGAAATCAGATTTGCCTCATCTTTTCATATCAATGTTTCAGGTTTGTAATCACAATTCCCATGACCCAGAAATTCCAAAATCGAGGCAATGCCCTTCAATAACTGAGCAAAAGTACTATCCAAGGGCAACCTGAGAAATTAGGCTGCCTCCTACATTCTTTCACATTCAGCACACTACTCATTTCCATATAAAAAGGGAATTCCTTGGAGACAATTCTTTTGTTCTCTATATTCAGGAACATGGCCAAAATATTGCCCTATTTTCTACACATTTACCAAATATACATTACTGAAATAAAGTAATTCCCCCCTCTCATTTTTATCTCAAGTGCAAATTTAAATTATCACGTTTTTCCTTGTATCTTCACATGTGGAACGTACTCATTCATTTATTCAGGCAATATTTTCTTTTAGGGCCTAGTATATGGTAGGTTCTATGCCAGATGCTACAGACAGGCAAAAACAAACGAACAAAAAAACACACCTTTTAAGCTCACAGACATAATGAGGAGACAAGTCACAATACAATGTGGTAAATGCAGCAATAGAGAAACGCTGAGAGTCTTATGGGAACACAGTGAAGGTACACTTCACAGGGTCTGGTGAATCAAAGAAGGCCCTTAGAGTTGGGGAGTCTAATGTGCATCTTTAAGAATGAATTTAGGGGCTTCCCTGGTGGCGCAGTGGTTGAGAGTCCACCTGTCGATGCAGGGGACATGGGTTCCTGCCCCGGTCCGGGAAGATACCGCATGCCACGGAGTGCCTGGGCCTGTGAGCCATGGCCGCTGAGCCTGCACGTCCGGAGCCTGTGCTCCGCGACGGGAGAAGCCACAGCAGTGAGAGGCCCGTGTACCGCAAAAAAAAAAAAAAAAAAAAAAAAGAATGAATTTAGAGCTAGCACACAAGAGTGAGGGGATTCAGCAGAAGGTACATTCCAGGCCATATGAGCAAAGACAGAAAGGAATGATAGTGTATTCAAAGTGACAATTTTTTAAATTTTCAGCTTTTTTGAGGTATAGTTGACATATAAAATTATAAGATAATTAAAGTACACATTGTGGTGATTTGATATATGTATACATTGTGAAAGGATTCCCCCATCTAGTTAATTAACACACCCATCACCTTACATATTTATCTTTTTTTTTTTTTTTGGTGAGAACATTTAAGTTCTCTTTTAGCAAATTCCAATTATGCAATAGTGTTATCAACTATAATCACCATGTTTTAATTAGTTTCTCAAACCCTATTCATCTTATAGCTGAAAGTTTGTACCTTTTTACCTATTTTCTCCCTATTTCCCCCAACCTCCTAGCCCCTGGCAACTGTCTTTCTACTCTGTGCTTCTATTAGAGTAACAATTTGATATGCAAGCAGAAAAGCCAAGAAATGAATCTGGAGGGGGAGGTAAGGGGGGATTATGGGGGACTTTACAGCCTGAGTAAAGAGTTTCAGCCTTTTTCCAAAGCTATTAAATGACATGGTCACATTTGTGTTTTAGGCAGGTTGTCCTAGCAGCTGGCTGAAAGATGGATGCCTGGGGATAAGACCAGAGCCAGAGAGCCAGTGAGCATGTCCTTAGTATAGTTTAGACGGGAGAGGATAAGGGCCAGACTAGGGTGGCGCTTCCAGGGATGCGGACAGTGGAGATGGCAGAAGGGACAGATTCGAGAAAGGAGAAGGAGTGAAGTATGATGGGGTGGTTGGTAATGAACCAAGGATGATAAAGAGTAGCAAGGAGGAGCTGCTGAAAGGGAAAGATGATGAGCTTCCTTTTGCGTGGGTTGCCTTTGAGCCATCTGTGGGCAATTCACATGGAGGTGGCCAGCGGGCAGGGTGCACAGAGACAAAGTCTAGGCAGGGGGATGCATTTGACTGCTATCAGTACATGGGTGTGTTACAACCTAAAGAGTGGGTGCGGGCTTCCCTGGTGGTACAGTGGTTGAGAGTCCACCTGCCGATGCAGGGGACACGGGTTCGTGCTCCGGTCCGGGAGGATCCCACATGCTGTGGAGCGGCTGGGCCCGTGAGCCATGGCCGCTGAGCCTGTGCGTCTGGAGCCTGTGCTCCGCAACGGGAGAGGCCACGACAGTGAGAGGCCCGCGTACCGCAAAAAAAAGAGTGAGTGGGAGCACCCAGGAACTGTGTCAAGTGAGTAGGACAAAATACAAAGGGTAGAACACTGTCACTTAAAGGGTGGTCAGAGGAAAAGGAGTCCTTGACAGAGAGCACGAATGATCACTACAGGTGCAGGAGAATAACCCAGAGAATGCCCTGTCATGGAGACCGAGGGTGGAAGTTTCAACATAAAGTCTGTAAAACACCATAGGAGTTTGCATTTTAAGGTCATTGGAGACTTAAGTGAGAGTGCTGAGCAGAAGCTAAACTGGGAGGCAAGGAGATCAAGATTGCCAACGAAAACTGTTTTCAAAATAATTTTATAATGGAAAAATTCAAACATATACAGAAGTAGAGGACAAACTATAATGAACCTCACGTAGCCATCACCCACTTTCAACTATCAAGTCATGGCCAACCTGGTGTCACCCATCTTCCCACCCACCTTTACAGTACCCACCACTGAACCACTGTGAAGCAAATATAAGCACAATACCATTTTCATGCCTAAAAAAAAAAAAAAGACCAAAAAGTCACAATAATTCCTTAACTCATTAACTATCCATGTACTATTTTTTTGAGAAGTCTGGACTGGGGGGAAGAAATAGACCAGACAGTATCCAATGAGACATAGTTGAGGGTAATGTCATATTTTTTATTTGTTTTATAACATTTTAGGATGGGAACACCTTAAGCATGTTTAGAGGGAAAGAGGAACCTGCCCTCCCCACCCCACCACCAATCCTTGGAATTACTTTAACCATCTCTACTGAATTTCACTTTACCGTTATGCCCCGGTCTTGTCTGGACAGACCCATTAAGACTCCCTGTGGTATTTACTGTAGTTCTGTCCACTGTATGACTTAGCATCCCTTTTATCAGAGGTCCTACGGGGGAAAATTTATCTCAGACATCTGTGGGAAAAAAGAAAGTTTTGCCTCTTCTGGGTAACTCTTACACTATTTCTCTTACAGACTGTGAATTTTATAATTGAGGAGGGTCTTTTCATTTTGGCTGCTGAAAGCTGAAAACCCAAGTTGTAGACCACCTTTAGTCAGTCTGTGAGATTTTTTGGCATGTTTCTTTTGGTCTCATCTTGTTAGTGTTCCTTATTCTAGCTCTATCATCTTAGCCTAACTTTATATATTATTGCATTGTGTTTATTTGTATAAGCTACCTCAAATCCTTTATAAGATGAAGCAAGATGTAATAAAGAAATAAATTGATAACTCTTGTTGCTCTGAGAAAGGAACAAAAAAGGACAGGCAGAGTGAAAGGAGCTCCCTGGAGGAGAGGGAAGACACAGGAGCCAGAGGAATTGACAGAGAAGGGCCTAAAGAAGACATGGGGCAGGGGCGGCAGGGAGAGAGGAGGCCTCAGAGCCTGAGCTGGAGGGAGGGAGCTGAAGATGGATGTTGTAAAGGGCGATGGGGAGATGGTGCCTGTTCAGCTAGTGAAGCAGGAACCAATGTTCTCACCACATCCAAGCATCATCATGTCTTAATCCGAAGGAATTTATAACTAACAAAGCCCATCTTTGTCTGTTGAATCTAAGACCAAAAGCTTCTGTTTTAAAACAGCATTTTATCATTTCTAACACCAAACCAATGCTGAAGTTCCATCTCCCAATCTTTGTATGTGGCATGTTAAAAATCAACTTCAGGGAATTCCCTGGCGGTCCAGTGGTTAGGACTTCGTCCTTCCACTGCAGCTGGCATGGGTTCAATCCCTGATGGGGGAACTAAGATCCCACGTGCCACATGGTGTGGCCAAAATAAATAAATAAAAAGCACTCAATTAGACAAAATCAGCTTCAGAATGACCACTTTGAATGAAAAAAGGCCAGTTGAAAATCTGAACTGAGCACCCAGAATAGAAATGCTTTCATAGATATACTTGTCTTAAGCATTTAATAAACCATGTTAATTATTGTAATAAACTACTAATCTCCACTTAATAAACCATCCTATGAATTAACTGAACAATGAAAAAGAATCTTTCCTATTTGAACTCTGTTCCCATTACCACACCTGAGATAATTTCAGTTGAAGCTCTTTAGTTTGTTCTTTGTCATAATATAGAATGCTTTCTGATCTGCTATTTTAATTAAGGAATCTTTTCATTAGCTTAACCATGGAGACACTAGTAACCAAGATTAAGAAAACACTCATAAGCAGCCAGAAGAAGAGTTGTCCAGAAGTTGCCTATCAGGAAAACATGCACAAGCCCTAAAATGAAAAAGGTCTTCTTTGGGAAACGGTGGACACTTATGCTTGATAAACCTCACTTAACCAAAACAAACCCAGAATGCTCAAATGCAAGCCAACATTGCTGAAAATAATTTTTTTTAAAATGAGGTCCCAGCCCAGCCTACCACAGCTAGCTTGAGGTAGAATGCTTGTCTTCACATTATAATATCATGAGTTCTCTCCAAAATTCTTATTATTTTTTAAATACTTGGGATTATCCATTAGCACAGATTTTTAAGGCTCTGAGGAATGGAACACATGGAAATTAAAGACCTGAAGTCTCATAACTCCCTTTAAATCCTGTCTTGGAAATCCAAACAGCAATAATTCCTTAAAGGCATAGGAAAAACCCTAACGAAATATCCATCCATAACAGGTAAAGGATTCGAAATTCTGGAGGAGAGAGTCTGCAGCTGCTTATGAAATAGATCACTTGAGTGTGTCGTGAGGGGTGTCTTCGTGGGACTGTGCTCACTCTGCCCTGCTAATCTAAAGGCAGGCTCTCAGCCTGGCAACCTAAACTGCTGACTGCAGTCCAGTTCATAAAACACTGTTGTATTATTGGCCTTTCTGCCATGGTTCAAATATGTCAAAATTTCCTCACATTGGTAGTGATCTTAAGGAATGGGTATGTGAATTAAGGATCCACTTAACAAAGAGGAGTAATATTCAAATTTTTGTAAGAGTTCCTCCTGGTTAGGGGTTGAGGAAGTTAAGATTTATTTGGTTCTGTGAAACTACAACCACATACCCAGAAATAATGACTTTTACGTATCTATCTTCATTCCCACGGTCCTAAGAATATGTAGAAATAGTACAGTACTTTTTTTGCAGTGAAACGTACATGTATTTAATGTGCACAAAGCATTTAGGAGTTTACAGTACAGTCAGAAGTATTCTTAGTGATATAATACTTCAAATATATCAAAATACATTTTCAAGCAAGCAAAGACTTTATTAAAGTGTGGTTAAATATATTTCTAGAAATATACTGATATTTTTAATATACTGATATTAAAATATTACTGATATTTTATTCAGTAATCCCTTCTTAGCCAACTATATTCAAATATTTTAACTTTACAAGAAAAAACATAGTCTGATTATATATACACACACACACAAACACACACACACACACACACACTATTGCATGCTTGTGCCATAAACAGCCAAAAATATCTCAAATTCTGAATCACTAACTTCTACAAAAACGTATTCTTGGAACATTGATTTTCACTTAATGTACCAGAAGGGAAAGGAGAGATGGAAACTCCCAAGGAGATGAATGTGCATTAAGTTCATAATTTTAGAACTTGCTCAGGGATTCTTTCATTTACCGGCATGGGGTCACCACTGGTGCTTAGTTTTCACCTTCTAAGTGGTATGAGAGGTATAGATGGCTTACTTTACTTTTCTAACAAAACTCTCATAGGATACAAGAGTACGGAAAGGTGGGGACTTTAACTTTGGGCCACAATTTCTTTTTGTGACAGCCAATGGAGGCCAGGTGAGACTAATGGTAATGTGAGGCTAGATATGCTTGTTCTTTAACCAGATTTGCCATAATCCTTGGTCCAAACTATCAGAAAGGCAACAGAGAGGCAGCGGGTAGGTGGTGTCCAGCTCTCTGGCCTCAACAACCTCCACTGATGCTCCACAGCTTGAAACTCTTTCCTAGCCGGTGGGGCAGGGCGCTGGGGGAAGGGGCTCGGCGGGGAGTGTTGCTGGGTGGATACAACGTTCTGTCCACTGGAGTTTTCTCACAACACTCAGCCCGCCCCTCCCAGCTTAGCATGAGGGTAATTTACTCATTTTATAAATCCCTGGCTACAGCTTTGACGGTGATTCTGTAGTGCAGAAGGTTAAAAATTACAGTGTGTGCCTCTAATGGGTTTGAAGAGTACATTTTGCTTTGTCCATGAATAAAGGCTCCTGCACATGTGCCTCTGCCCCGACGGATTTTCTGGCAATTACTGGCTTCCTCCAAGGCAGCCGCCTGACTTTGAGTACACAAACAATTTGAAAACAATAAATCTGATGTGAGAAGTAGAATTCATCGTATTAAGTATCATTTTCCTAAATTCCTCATTTCAGTTCTGTTAAAATGACCTATCATTGGAATTTAAATTGTCAAAATTCCACTTTAAAAGTGGCCACAGAGAAGGAAAGACAAGGATCATCTAGTTTTATTCTTCAGTCTTTGAAGCTCTATAGTTACTTGATCACACTAAAGAGAAGGGGTTTCCTTTGCAAAAAGCTTGCTTTGAAAAAAATACATTACAGCCATCTTCCACAGTCCTGTGTCCTGCCTCTTTGTTATGGTAACAGGAGGTGACAAGTATTCTTCTGCACCCCTGAGCATCCAAGCATCTTTTCAAGAGGCCTTAATTAAATCACAGCTGCTGGAGCCCTCAGACATTAGTCATTGGCAAGGGAGACTGAGGGGTTGACGGTTTGTAGGTGCTCAATAGGCATCTTGAAAATTGGGGGTCTTTTTTTAACACTTGAGATTGAAATCAGAACACATCCCAATCCTGACATCGATTTGACCTGTAGAAATAATGCATGCTCTGCCTCCTTCCAGACTCAACTAGAACCAACTAGCCCGCCGAGCTTAACGTGATCTATTCTCTCTCCCGCCACGTACACTTCTCCTCCCTTTCACAAATAGCCCAATACGTGCCACAACCTTTCTCATTCTCACTTTTTCTGCATTGATGATGTATATTGTGCCACCACCTGACTGGTCTTATCTTCTTTCTCTCAAAAAACCCAGCTTCCTCCCATCCTATATTTCCCCTCCACCTACTCAGTACCCTAGTCTCATCAATAAACAACTGTTGGAGTCATCCCTTCCAACATGTTAATTGTTAGGTGGCAGCTTCGAGGTGTAGCAGCATTTTTAAAGGACACGCTTGAAGGAGAAAAGGGAGTGACTTTTGGACAGACACTATTATTTCCTCTAACCATGCGTAGTCGATGATGATTTGGAAACCATCTCTGAAAGTGTGCCAGTCATTGACAGAGTCCTTTTTATATCGTCTACTTTTCAAAGCGTTTCCATGTATATTATTCCTTTTGAACTTCCAAACACCCTTGCAAAGCAGGTAAAGTAAGTATTGTTGTACTCAAGTATGATGCTAAGCCACAGGGAGGTTAAGTGACTCTCCGAAGGTCATACAGCTGGGGTCAGCCTAGGCAGCAGTAAACCTGGCTCTGCAAGCCCCCGAAATAAATCATTCTCCTCACCACAGAGGCAATTCTCAAATTCCACCTGCTGGACACTAATGGCTGCATGGCACTTTCCATGCACATCCTCCGGTCTCTAATTACCTGCCTATCTCAGTCTGAGTGAATTCCAGAACATCAGACCTAGGTTTTTCAGCTGATCTTCTCTAAAATATAGCAATATAATGAGGGTGCTTACATTCTATCATACAATGTTTCTGCTATAATTGTTTTGGGGCATTTTAAGTGGTGTTATATTTGGACCTCAGGATTGTACTAATCCTATACTAAAGGTCTTTAAAAATCAAATAAGGGGCTTCCCTGGTGGCACAGTGGTTAAGAACCCACCTGCCAATGCAGAGGACACGGGTTCAATCCCTGGCCCGGGAAGATCCCACATGCCACAGAGCAACTAAGCCCGTGCACAACTACTGAGCCCTCGTGCCACAACTACTAAAGCCCGCGCGCCTAGAGCCCGTGCTCCGCAACAAGAGAAGCCACTGCAATGAGAAGCCCGCGCACCACAACGAAGAGTGGCCCCTGCTTGCTGCAACTAGAGAAGCCCATGTGCAGCAATGAAGACCCAATGCAGCCAAAAATAAATAAATAAAAATAATAAAGTTCCCTTTAAAATATAATAAAATAAAATAGAAATCAAATAAGGAGGAGCAGAAAGTCTCAAAGGACCTAAAAGGTACATCCTTTCAACTGGGAAAAAAATAATCTTTAATGTATTCTATTCTGCATGTTTTCAGCCTTAAACCATTTTGTCCTCAAACCTCAGTTTCTGCTGTCATATTGGGAACCAGAGAAAGGAGATGGGTCTTGTGTGTTGGCAATGAAACCTCCATCACAGAAACATTTGGAAGAAAGGTCATTAGGTCTGTCACGCTGGGGAGTTTCACTTCTGCACTTTGATAGCGTGAAGAGCTGGAGGACTTCCTTCATCACTCCAGCATGAGATTCAGAAAACTGCCCCCCAAGATCACAGACCACCAAGTGTTCTTCCAAAGACCCACTAATGGGTCTTTCTGACTAATGGTGTGGAAAGTTCCCAAGTCATTGAGATTACCTCCCCTTTTTCCCCTTTAAAAACTTTCATGGCCAAGCAGCATCTCCAGAGCTGGTTCTGGGACTCACGTTCGCCTTCTCCCAGGTTGCTAGCCCCGATTTTTGTTTTGTTTTGTTTTTTTGCCGTGCCACACGTCATGTGGGATGTGGGATGCGGGATCCCGACCAAGGATTGAGCCCATGCCCCCTGCAGTGGAACAGCAGAGTCTTGGCCACTGGACCGCCAGGGAAGTCCTTCTCTCCTCTCATTTTCCTCTTTGCTTCATTCCTATCAATATTCATTTTATTTGCCTTATTTCTTAATAATCCTTTAAAAATGTTCACCCTGCCAAGACCTGTCTCTTGTCTCTTAATTCTCTCCTTTGCCTTTCCCAGTTTTCTTGTTTTTTTTAAAATAAATAAATTTATTTATTTATTTATTTAAAAAAAAGAAAGAAAGAAAGTTCCCAAGTCATGTTTCTTATCCAAAGCATTTCTGGATGAGAACATTCAACAGTGTTGCTTTCCATGTAGCTTTTCCCACTTGGACACGACTACCAAATGACACAATTCTAGTTATGCCCTCCACTCGCAAAGACAACCCACAGCTGCCCACTGCCTCTGGGGGAAAGCCCTAATCCCTCTACCTGGTATATAAGACTCTTCATGACGCAGTCCAAGGCTACCAGTTTTATGCCTGACACTATTCTGTACACTAATCCAAGTATTTCCCATTCCTCACAAACACCTGAAGTTCCCTGCTGTCTAATTTTCTCAAGTCACTTCTTCCACCTGCAATATTCTGTCCCTTCTCTGCTTATCTGTTTCCTTTGCAGTGTCAAAGACCAGCTCAACAACTTACTTTGCCCCCAGTTTAGCTATTTATATACATGCCTTCTTCCTCCTTCTAAACTATGTTATACAGAACTTAATGCAACAAATGTGTTCATGGCAGATGCTCAATGCATTTAGCTGGCTATGTGGATAAATCTCACGCGTCCACACCACAGTCTCAGAGGCAGGAAGGTGCAATAGGACCTCATGGGCAGTCCTGCCCGACGTCGGTGGGTGAATCAGTAGAACATCAGCAAGAGCACTGGCCTGTTTGCTCTCTGCAACTGGTTTGTTTTTCTCCAGTGTGTGACCCAAGGCCTTAATCCTTTGCCTCAGTTGAGTGTACATATCCACTACATCAGTGCATAGTTAGAAAGTTTTTTCCTTAGGGTTCACGAAGTTTTGAAGTAACCGTAATACAAACATTTTTTTCCTAGAAGATTTTGTCATTCTTACAAGGTTGTGTGGCTTAAAGAGTAATTAAGGAAGGCAAATAAAACGTGAAGATCCCAAATGGAGGACAGAGGCCTGTCCTATAAAGAGACACTGCCAGCTCCACCTCGGATTCCCAGAGCACATCTGGCGCAGCAATCTTAGTGACCAACTGCTCTGGTGTCCTCCGTAACGAAATGGGTTCCTGAAGTGTGACTGGAGATCTGACCTAATGAAATGCAACAAGCAGCGTCACCAAGGCTGCTGAAGCATGAGTCTGCGTTTCTCAAGTCAATGTAACAGAATCCGAGCCGTGAACAGTGGAAGGTGGGCCAGAAGGCTATCTGGTAGCCAAGGGCACTGCCGAGGCTTTAGAATAACAGCACAAGGTTGTAACCGAATGCTATCCCGGGACATTTAGCCAGTTAATCATCTCAATCATCCATCTTTTATTCATAAACATGGAGGAACAACGTTTTCTTTGGCTGCTCACTTTGCCCTTTCAGGTTACACCAATATTATGCTGTTCCAAGTTTTCCCTTTATGTCCCATAAAATGCACCTGGTTAAAGCATCTTGTCACCATGGATGTCAGTGCGAACACTGGACTAGGCTGGCCTGATCACGGGCAGGGCTTTAAGCATTTTCTCCTGGAACTTCGTTAAGACTGTACATCCACAGAGATGTGAGACAAATAACCACAGAATCTGAGGCAGGAGCCTGCCTTACTAACCAACATCCCTTACTGTTTTCTCAGTTATCCTTTTATCTCAGCCTTGAAGGAGAAGATTAAAAATGGAAGGATTATTTGTTTTATGTCTCAAATGTTAAAAATTCAGCAGGATATTCTTAGCAACAACAAATCCATCAGACTTAATCACCAGCGGAGCCCAAGTGCATTGTGAGTCCACATCCCCTTCATGGATGTACTCTTTCCCACAAGTACAGAAGTGCAAAGCATGGACCAGGAATGTCAGCAAATGACCTCTGGGCAAGGACTGTATTTTACACATTATTTTGCCCCCGGGCTCTACCTCATCTCTTGACACCTACGTAGCAGACTTTATATAGAAGAGATTAAGAACAAAGGCTCTGGAATCAGACTTCTGGGTTTAGCCCTCACTAGCTACATGGCCTTAATGAATCTCTCAGGGCCTCAGTTTCCTCACCTGCAGAATGTGAATAATAATGATACTAACATACACGATTACTGTGATAATTGAATGAATTAATACATGGAAGGTGCATAGTCGGTAAATGTTAGCTGTTGTTTGGACTGTCTTGAATTTAGCTGTGATCCATTGTTTTGGGGGGTTATATGGGTCCTGGGAAAACATGACTTTAGTTCACCTGTAACAAGGGAGAAAGAACACATACTATATCTTTTTTTTTTTTTAACGTCTAAGTCTCTAGATCAGTGATTCTCAAAATATGGGCTGGGGACCTCTGGAAATCCCCAAGAACCAAGACCCCAAGACCCAAGTCCTTAAGGCCAAAACTATTTTCATAGTAACATAAAACTTATCTGCCTTTTTCACTCTTGTCCTTTTGTGAGGGTACGGTAGAATTTTCCAGAGGCCATGTAGTGATGTCATCACTTAGTTAATGGAATGAGTGCTTGCACATTCTTGTGCTTTTTCATATTCCTCAGTCATCATTTCTCACACAGTAAATAGCAATAGCTATAACCACATAAACAAATCTCGCCAAGGTACTCAGTAATTTTTTAGAAGTTTAAAAGGGTCCAGTGACCCAAAAGTTTGAGAACCTCTGCTAGATTATCTCCAGTTAAAGTCCCCCTCCCTCCTCCCTTTCAAAATCTGTAATGTGAAAATACCGAACTCAGTCCTTACCTTTGAGCCTCTGGCCCCAACACAAAGTTAGGCCCCTGAAGCTGCTCTGCCTGTATTTTGTCCTTGTGTGTTTCAGGCTGTCGGGGTCCGACCTGCCTGGCGAGGACTGGCTGTGGGATTACGAGAAGCATGGCCATCGCCGCTCCATGATTGGAAGAGTCAAGAGGTTCCTGAGCACCCACGAACGCGCCTCCAGCCCCAGGAGGAGAAGCTACAGGAGACAGGCCAGCGACAGCTCCACGTTCTTACCCCCGGGCGACCTCAGCCCAGCCAGGGACCTGCTGCACGTGCCCTCGAGAAGTCCCCACCATGCCTCAACCACCTGGAAGCACCCCTGCACCCCAGAGGGGAGCCCCAAGCTGCACGCCAGCCTGGGAGAGCTGCCCACCCTCCGACAGGCCAGCCTGACTCCACCGTCCAGTGTGAGGGGCTACCCCACCAAACCGCCGCGGGTCCCTGAGGTACTGGTCACAGCAGCCGAAGCGGCAGTGTCCAGGGCAGAGGATGACCACCACGACTCCACTGCCTCTATCCAGAGCTCTGACTTCACTGGGGTTCAGCCGAGCAGGACTGGGCAGCAGGAGGACCCTGTGGGGTCAGTCCCGTTCCCCTCAGAGAAAGGGGCACCTTCTAGGGACCCCAGTTCCCAGACTGTTCCAGCCAAAGCTGAGAGAAACCTCCTCCAGTTTGCCTCTGAGGAGGACCCTCATGAGAGTGACAAGTCCCCAGAAAGGTGGAGCCTCCCGAGGTTGGTGGAGTCCAGCCGCACCTCCCTGGCAGGCCTAAGTCCGGATCCCGTGAGCCCTGAGCCAGTTCCTTTACTTGACACAGAAACATCCTCAGAGACCGGTGGAATCAACATTGTGGCTGGTTCTCGAGTCTCTCCTGATGTGCTGTATTTAATAGAAAACCTGGACACCAAGGAAACGGATATCATAGAGTTTAACCACGAGCAAACGGAGGAGTCACCCAAAGGAAGGCCAGAAAGTTCTAGGACCTGGCTCTAGCCCAGATTCTTACTTTCCCAAAAGTTCAAGTATTAGTTCCAGAACATCCCTGGGGGCTGGTCAATTTTTTTTTAAATGATCATACCGTATAAGCTACTTAAAACTTTGAAGGGCATTATGATCCTGACTTTCTGAGACCTGAGAAAATCAAACACATTCACGCCACCCACTACAAAGTGACTTTCATGGAAGTTACGCAGACCACAGTGAGGTATCTTAACCAAATAAGGAACCTTAAATATATAAATATATACGCCTTATAAATTCATAGATTGTTAGCTTTGCAAAGGGCTTTATAGATCATGGTCCAATCCCCTAGTTTTGCCAATAGAGAAACAAAGGATTCTCTCTTCCCTTTTTTTTTTCCCTTTCTTCTTTCCTTCAGTTATAAAGACAGGCAGATGGATCATACGATGCCTCAAAAGCCCCTTCCTAATGCTGATTCCTTGTTTGAGGCTTTCTAACCATCTCACTCCACTTTCTATAACTCTTATCTTTCCTAATTCTTAAGCCTCATCAGCATCAGGAAGCTCCATCTCCCTTCAATTTCCTTTCCGACCTCCGACCTCCCGGACTTCATTTTTCTCTCTTCCCCCTTTATTCCCTCATCCTATTGTTCTTCTCGTCCCCCTAGTCTTGCTCCTTCTCCGGTGATTCTCATCCGTCCCACCTTTCAGGCTGTAACATTTTCTTCTGCCAACTCTGTTGCTTACTTCTTGCCACAGTTTTAAAAGCACGAGGCATTGGCAAAGCCTCCTACAGAGCGATCAAAGTGTCAGTAAATGCAGCCGGGCTCCTCCCAGCCTCGAGGAAAGGGGCATGGGACCTGCTGTGTCCCCCATGCCCTCTCAGCCGTGGCCGTCTCTCTCTGCCTCCACTCTTAGGTCTTGAACACCGGAGAAGCCACGAGGGCATGAGACCTGCATAACCAAATGCTATGGAACCAAATAACAAGGTTTCCAAATAACAAATAACCAATAACCAAATAACAAACTGTTCCACTCAGACTCTTAAAGAAAAATCCCCATCGTGTCATGACATGGGACCAGTTACTGTGTCTGCCAGGTTGTTTGGGATGAAGTAGGGTATTGGAGCTGGGAGGTTAAGGGGGTCCAGGACTGTATGATGGGGATGGGACATTGACTAACTTCCTCCAAGGAGCTCCTGGGTGGCTGTTTGTTGGCAGCTCACAACTTTAACTGGAAGGCCATGCTAATGAGTGCTGCCCTCACTATTTCTGTCATATGATGAAGCTTGACTACGAGCTCAAAAACAAAATAGCCCTAATTGCTACCACTTATTGAGTGTTCACAATAGCATGTAAAAACAGATAATCCCACTAATCCTCGCAGGAACCCTATGAATTGATATACTATTATCTCTATTTTACTTTATTATTTTTTAAAAGAGTCTTTCATTTCTCAATGTTAGTTGTTATTCTTTTATCCAAATAACATACCTTAGCAGACCAATGCTTTCTTTATTATTATTATTTTTCTTTTTGGCCGCGCGGCAGGTGGGATCTTAGTTCCCCAACTGGGATCAAACCCACACCCCCCTGCAGTGGAAGCGCAGAGTCTTAACCACTGGACCACCGGGGAAGTCCCTATCTCCATTTTAAAGATGAAGAAAACAGAGGCTTTAGAGAAGTAATTTGACTAAAATCACATAGCTAGGAAGTGGCAGGGCTTGGGTTCAAGCCCAGGTTTATCTGACTCAAGAGCCCACACTCTTGTCCAGTGCACTTCGACAATGCTGTGCTCTCTGTAGGGCCCTGAATCTACCAGCAATTTGCCCAGAATTCCGGAGGATGCCCCACGGGAGCCAGGCCTAAGTCTCTCCAGCCTTGGAGGCCTTTCTGGGTCCTCCCTGCTTAAGTCCACCTGGACCTTATATGCATGTGTACAGGAGGGCAGTGCTCCAACTTGAAGCCTAGCCATGGTCCTCTTCATTTTTCTGACAGATGAAAGTTAGCAGAACCCTCTCCTTCCTTCCCCAGCTCCTCTCATTATGCAATGTTATCATGTGCTATAACATTAGCACATTTTTACAAGACATTGCATCCAACTGGGCCATCCCAGCTACATGACAGCAATGACATTTTCTTGAACTAATTTTTCTCAAAGGACTAAAAGGTAATAATGTTGGAAGAAATGCTCTACGTTGATGGTTCTCTGTGTTGGTCAATAGTGTTAGCACCCATGTTCCTGGAGCATTATATATGGACTATGCAATCAGGCCCCAATGCAACACTGCTAAAACGCAGGAACCCTAACCTTCTCCCAGCCTCCTAACACTATTTTCTTGGATGTTTCAACTGAAATCTTCTATTCTCTTCTCTTTGGCTTTATCTATTGCTCAAATTCAAATAAGTTTCTACTTAGCTGCTTTTGAAATATAATCAATTTGTGTTCCTAAATCCAAAGTGAGATATTATACACAAATAGAATCATACATTTTGTGGAGGACCAGGAGAGTTCATTTATCTCTGCTTCCCTCCATCCCTTATGCATCTTTGTCCAAAGAATTATTTAATTTCCTCAATATTTCATCAAAATTTGAGGTGGCCTCTATTTCCTCCTTGCACTGAAAACTGAATAATGGCTCATTCAATGAGCCCAGGTGGTTGAATTCAGCTATAAATTCAAGCCAGCAGTTGCCCAGATCAGATGAAGAAATTCTCTCTTCACTCTTACATGAGTTTTTACCCAATGCAGACTGAAGTTGCAAAAACAAAATGATTTCTTCTCCTGTGACTGATTGTATTGCCTGCCTAGCCCATCTTCTCCTGAGCTCTGGAAACTTCCACCCGCTGGATGAATGGTCACAACGTCCAGCGGCTTAGTCGTTTGGGCTCATCCATTCCAAGAACAGGCTCATCTCTGCTCTGCATTAAACGTAATCCACAAGCCAGAGGTGCAATGAGGCCAAGCCCTACTTACTGCATTCTCTCTCTGTTCTCCAGAGATGATGACTCTGCCCTGATGCCAGGATCCCCAGGTCAGCAAAGATAAAAGCCCAGGAGCTTTTTCTCTGTCATCCAAGAATTTAGGGATGACTGCCCCTCCAGAACAAAGAAGGTTACTCTCTCCCCTCTTTAACGGTACCGTCTATTTCTTGGGGCATCGCCTCCACAGCTCCAGGCATCCATTGCAGCCCAGTTCAGCTAAGCTTTGGAAAACATATTTTCAATAGAATGGAGAAATATATAATTTACCATTAGTTTAAAGAAAAGACTCACTCAACTATACACCCCTCTTATTTACTGTTTCCCCTCTAGCTTCCTCCTTCTCCAGAGAAATTAATTCAATCCTCATTCATTGTTCTAAGACCTTCTCATCATAAAGTCTGCTGAGCCCAGGCAACCATGTGGTGTGATGGAATGAGGATGAGAAACCCGGTGTGTGACTTCCCTCTGAGTGGCTTTGTGAACTTGAACAAGGCCCCCTCCTCTATCTCTCCTATCCTTATCTGTGAAATGGGCTCTTCTCTGCCCCACCTCACTGGCCGCGTGAGGAGCTGAGGGAGTTTATGTGAAAAGGCGGGGAGCCCCAGGCAGCACTGTGTGGGTGACTGGCCCGACTGGGAATTGATGCCCCCGTGGATTCACCACGAACTGCAGAGAAAAGGCATCCTTTTCTCCCTTTCCACTTGAGTAATTTGCTTATCGGGATCCCCTGTTCTCCAGGCTGCTGAGCTCTTTCATTCAGACAGCTTGCCACTTCTCTTTGGGCGTCTATTTTTGTTTTGTTTCATATGCTTCCCAATGTCTACCACATCTTCCTTTTCTCCAGCGTTTTTCTCAAACCTTCACTCCCCACAAAAGCCGGCCTCATCATCATGGTGATAAATTCTGCTCCTTACCCATTTTACGTATTAATCTCCTCAATCAAAATATGGAACTAGAAAAAAAATCAATTGCCTTTGTTCTTTCCACTATAATTCTAGAGGATTTAGCACCTCTGGTTTGCAGTTGGAGGACCCTCTTAGGGCATCTAATCTCCCTAAACCTGGTCCTATATCAGTTAAGGGGGAATAATAACTACAACTGTAAAAAATTCCTAAGCAGGAGCCAGTTTAGAATCTAATTCCTTTTCCTCTTCACAATCATCATCTATCTGATCAACATCAGTCATTTTCTGAAGTGCTGTGGTATCAATAGGAATAAGCAAGGATCTTCCTCATTTTGTCTTATGGAATACTCTCAGGTAGATCCTCAATCCTTTCACATGCTTTCTTTCCTTTTTTCATAAATTTATTTATTTCTTTATTTTTGGCTGTGTTGTGTCTTCGTTGCTGCGCGCGGGGTTTCTCTAGTTGCAGCAAGCGGGGGCTACTCTTCGTTGCAGTGTGTGGGCTTCTCATGTGGTGGCTTCTCTTGTTGCGGAGCACAGGCTCTAGGAGCCCAGGTTTCAGTATTTGTGGTACGCGGGCTCAGTAGTTGTGGCTCGTGGGCTCAGTAGTTGTGGTTCACAGGCTCTAGAGCACAGGCTCAGTAGTTGTGATGCACGGGCTTAGTTGCTCCGCGGCATGTGGGATCTTCCCGGACCAGAGTTCGAACCCATGTCCCCTGCATTGGCAGGTGGATTCTTAACCGCTGTGTCACCAGGGAAGTCCCCTCGCATGCTTTCTGTGAACCCTAATTTTTAAGACAGTATTTATGGCAGTGGCTATTGAGTAAAAGGAACCAATTCAAGAATACCAGAATTGTTCTCCTATTGCAAATCTTAGAGAACTCTAGATGTGGCAAAAAGAAAACGGAAGCAATTACCCTGGAAAACAGAGGCACAAAAAACACGTTTGCCCTAAGTACCCTGTTAACAATGTGTGGAGAGTCAGTTTTTGTGTTTTGTTTCTGAATTAGTTCAGAAAATGGGCCCAACTCTTCCTTTCACCACAAGTAGATTTGGCCAGATGGTTCCCTGGAACCATCTTTTCTGAACTTCTAGTTTTAGATATTTACATAACAGAAGCAGCAAAAGGAATGCTGTATCTTGTCTCCTGAAAGAGGATAAGAACATTTCTAAAATACCTTTTGTACAGAAATGCTGATGTGTTCCAAGTTCTTTGTCTAGTTAATGGTTATTAACCTGAGGCACTTTTGTACCCAGGAAACATTTGGCAATGTCTGGAGACATTCTGGGTTGTCACACTGGGGAGCATTACTGGCATCTAGTGGAAAGAGGTCAGGGATGTTGCTAAACATCCTGCAATGCACAGGACAGACAGGCACAACAACTGTGGAGCCCAAAAATAATCAGATTGGGAAATCTGACTTAGGCCAACAGGAAGGTGTAAATGAGACAACCACCAAGGAGATTAATGAAGAGAGATAATCCAGAGAAAGAAATAGAACTAAAAGAGAACAGATGAACCCAGCAACTGGTGAAATTCTTATTCTGTGTACAAGCTATGAACTAATCACCATTCCTCCCTCGATGCTAAAGGATCTGATATGTCAAATCCCGAAAAACTGGATGGAAACCCTGAGTTTCACCCTTAGAGAATTCCTTGGATGGCTCTTACCAGTAAGATTAATTGAACACCATTGCTAGCATGACTATAATTTTCTGAGAATGTAGCTTATATAAAGGGTGACAATAGATTTTGCCAAATATTATGCAAGGGTTTGTGCCAATAAACTGCTAGACCATGGATAGACACCTGATCCAGCTTTGGCCTTTATATATGTCTTACTTAGGACCAAAGAAATAAACCGTATCTTCTAGATGGATAATCTGGTACTTTATTTTTCAGTAGAAAATAGTTAAAATGGGTAGGATCAGTATACCTGCTCCCCATGGGCCAAGCAAACTCACGGATTCCTCCACCTCATGCATTCTCCAGCACTTCCAGGAGGCTAACATCAGAGGGCTAGTGCAGTTCTGGATGATGTCACCAGTTGGACTTTTATTCATAATCATTCATGAAACATTAGCAACTACAGTTTCAGCTAAAACTGGGTGGGTGGGCGATCCGTCCCTCTCACCCTCCTCACCCATCTGTCACTCTCTTCTGCAGGTCTAGGTAAATATCAAAAGGCCCTCTGAAGTTCAGCTGGTTTGCTTGTTTGTATGTCTGTTTGCTTCCTTTCATCCCCAATCTTGTTCCCCCTCCCAACCATTTTAGTTTGTTTAATGTAAAGCCCTTTATTTGCAGTCTTACAAAAGGTGTGTTACTGTTTTATGTGCAAGGGTTCTTAACTTCTGTAAATGTTTATACTGTAGGCTTCATCTGTTTCTTTGTTGGTTTGTTTTTCACTCCATACCATGTTTTAAGGTCCTCCCAAGTTCCCTGTGTACGTCTCATCCATTGCTTCTAAGTCCGGCACGGTCTAAGATGTCTGGGAGCTGACTTATCCACTCCCCAGGTTGCCTCCACCCCCCACCCCCCACAGTAAGCACCTCAGAGGCGTTCCTTTATGGCCCCGTAGGAGTTTCTTTGGGGTGTAAACCCATGAGCAGGGTCACTGGGTCACAGGGTGGGAATATATTTAACCTGACCGCTATTGCCAGATGGCGCTCCAGAATAACGGCACCGAGTGGCACCCCCACCATGCACATCGTACCTCCACTGCCCCTTCCCCACCACAAGCCTGGCATCACCTAGGTTTCTAATTTTTCCAGTCTAACAAGTGTAAAGTGGCACCTACTTGCTGTTTAACTGACATTTACCTGCCAATTATACATTACTGGTTACTGCATGACAGTTATTTGATTTATTAATGACATCAAGTATCTCTTCATATACTTGTTCATTCTTTGGGGACTCCTCTTCTGAAAACTGCCTTTTCAAATTCTTTGCCCTTTTATCTAACGGGGATTCTATATCTTTCTTGTTTGTTTTTGGGAGTCCCTTTTATATTCCAGAACGACAGCAGACCCTTGTTAATTTTGGACGTTGCAATAGTCTTTTCCAGTTTTTTGTGTGTCTGTTAAAAGCGTCCATGGTATTGTTTGCTGTGAAATCCTTAACTTTGATATAATCAAGTTCATCCTTTTTTCTGTTTTACGTTTTTGAAAGTTGTTTGAAATCTTTCTCCACATCATGTCACAATATTCTCCCACCCTTTTTTCTGTTATCTTTTTTTGCGGTAAGCGGGCCTCTCACTGCTGTGGCCTCTCCTGTTGCGGAGCACAGGCTCCGGACGCGCAGGCTCTGCGGCATGTGGGATCTGCCCGGCCCGGGGCATGAACCGGTGTCCCCTGCATCGACAGGCGGACTCTCAACCACTGTGCCACCAGGGAAGCCCTCTGTTATCTTTTAGGTAGGGATCTGGTTTATTTTTCTCCATAGAGTGAGCCAATTTCCCCCCAATACTCCCTACTAAACAATCACATCTAATAAGTTCTACATATTTCCTGTAAATCAGAGGCACTGGTTTGAAACAAAATAGCAATGGAGAGAACTGAAAGACAGAGTGGTATGAATGGGAAAAAAGAAAGCCGACCCTTAGCCTCATAAAACTCATGCTCCTCCCCACTAAATAAAGTTTTCTCCTAAATGCATCCCCCTCTTGTTACCTTTCAACTGGTGATTTTTCCCCTTTGGTGCCTGGAGTGTGTAAACTCTTCCGACACACCTCTGCACAAAAGCCCACTAAAAATAAGCCATCTCTTTGATCAGGCTGAGATTAAACTGCAAGAGTAAAGCTTGATACATAAGGTGCTCTTGTTAAAGAAGAAAAGGTGATGGTGTCACAGGGATAGTCTGGAACCCTTCCACACTCAGAAGGAGGCAGGATCGAATCCACAGTGGTGGAGTCCACGACCAAACTATATTTAGGGCCCGGGATCGGAGAGGAGGAGGGCCTATGCTAGGAGGCCAGCGTCACTTGTCTCACTGGCTGAGACTGCCCTGGGCCTTTGGGACTTTCCCACAGTCTGTCTTTACTCTCCTGTAACAGGCTGTGCTCAAAGATGGTGGATGTCAGGTATTTACTGCTACCCAGGCCCTGTCCTTAGGAATCAGCTGCCATGCTTGAGACAGTTGCAGATGGTTTCAGAAAAGAACTAATTTCACCTTCTCATTATTCCTCAAGAAACAAAGCTTTCCAAAATGGGCAGCATCCTTGACACTAATGATAAGTTTGTTATTCATACACATGGTCAGGGGACCCTACAAACTCCAAAGGGAAAAGCACTTTTCAAGATTAGAAAACACCTTCGAACAAAGGATCAGTCATATTTTTTGCCAGTAAAAGTGGATTCTGATTACTTTCATCATGAAAGAATGTGAGAACACAGGCCAGTTCCTAAATGACACATTCACCTGCCTTCAACATAAGTTTGCCTCCCCTGGTCCCCGTTCAGAGGCTATATACCAAGGAAGAAGGTTCAGGTTTAGCTGTGAGAGGTCAGTCTCGTAGGCAGAGTGGAAACGGGGCGTATGCTGACCTGTCCTAGGAGGCAGCCATGCCCTGCCCACTGGGATGTAAGCTCCATTCACTGTCTTATTCAACCAGTGTATCCCCGTGCTTACAACAGTGTCTGAAATGACTCAAACAAAACAAAACAAAACAAAAAAACCTTAGCTGAATGAATGCTTGAAATAAAGGAAAAAAATGAATGAATGAATAAACCAAATTAGACCTGGATCTAAAGTCAGGAAAACTGAAAATCTCAGTCAAATGCAACCACAACCTTAGCTGTGTGGACTCAATCAAGTTACTCAGACCTTGGGACTTCATCCTGTTCAGCTCTGAAATGAGTGGTTGGACTAAGTGATTTAAGGTCCCTCTCAAAGGCTGGTTCCAATAACATTTCTGAAGATTCTATACACAGGGAGGAAGGAAGAGACGTTCACGATGAATATTAAGAAAATGGACCCAAGCGGCAGAAAGAAACAAAAAGGGGGGTGGGGCGAGCGAGAGGAGAATTAACACCTGTTGGGTACTTGGGGTGCGCCTCGTGTTTCACATGCATCATTTCAATCAACCCTCACAAGGTACTACTACCCATTGTGTAGGAAGAAATAGAGAAGTTAAATAACTTGCCAAGGGTTTCACAACAGTTAAAATTTCAATCTGGGATTTCAACCCAGGTCTCTAAGGTGCATTGCTGATTCTACTACCCTATTCTGCATCCAAAAAACAATGAACTAGGGGAGGACAGAAATTTCTGTATGTAGTTGAGCAGTCAGTTGCCATAACCACTCGAGCAGCCCCACTGACAGCCTTCAGAGACTAGTGGGGAACCTTGGGAGCCAGCTTTTATTGAACACCTATTATGCGCCAAATGCTATGGTTTAAATGCTGTACGTACATTATCATATCTAGTTCTCTTAACAAACTGTGAGGTGTCACTATGCTCGTTTTACAGATAAGGTAACTGAGGTCCAGGGAAGTGAAATAGTGTACTCGTGTCACAGAGCTGTTAATGGGCAGAGGAAGGATGCAAAATCAGGTCTGTACATAAACTATGAGGCAAATACATTGTTTCCCTAAAGAATAGCCCAACCCCAGAGCCTATTTCTCTGTAAACACCTTCCCTGCAATCAAACCTGCCTGCATGATCCCTGCCTTCACTGAAACAAGCTTAAACTCTTGTCTACAATCTAGGATTGTATTTTGCCACTAGTCAAAGCCTGAAACAAGTGTATGGATACAGTGCAAGACTGCCAATTCCTTCTTCTCTGCGCACATGTGAGGTGTACATGTGTATCCTTCCGAATGCTGAAATCATATTGAATGTGTGTGACCCATATGAATTCAACCAAGTGAGCTTGGCAAAGGAAAGAGAAGCACTGTGTACACACATAAAGGAAAGACCCCCCTTACTTTCACCCTCTCCCCAGGGAACACAGCCCTCAGAGCGAGTGCGAAATGCAAGATGTAAAGCCCACTCGATCAGCCCCAATTCCAATGTGCTGAGAGTGACTCCGGTGCTTAAAGGCACAGCACTAGAATTTCCCAAACAACTTGGCTCCTAAACACAAGCCAACCCTTTCATCTGCTGTTCAACAGAAAGACTTCCAACGTTTAGCATCCAGGCATGTGGACTTGCTGAAAAAGTACTAATAAAGTGCCTGCCGTGTAACCTTCTTAAGAGATTTTCAATGGTAATTTTCACTATACCAGCGTTCTCCCTGTTTGCTGACTTTAGGGCCTAAACTCTGTGTAAGGTCACGTGACATGTTCATTACCCAAGTGTTTATACTGGGGCATCCTGGAAGTTTCCATGAAGAGAAAGTGCACCAGTAGAAACAAAGTAATTTTATTGAATCTGGTTTTTTGTCTTTTTTTTTTTTTTTACATTAAGTGGAATAATGTTTACTAATAAGCTCCTTTACTTAGCAGTCTGAGACAAAATTAGACTCACAGCTTTGGTCTGTGGTGGGAAAGTGGTGGTTGGTGGTCTGAGTCTGACTTTCGGATAGCTCTTGCTTGGCCAGGATTCTCCAATTTACCACAGTCTCCACCACTCCCCATTGCCCTATGCTAGGCCCACTTCAATCAGTTGCGTTGCCTATTTGGCCCTGGTGGGTAAGTTGAGAGTGCAACTCTTTTACTAAAGCATCACCAGCTCCATGGAGACCTCAACCACTGTGAGTTCCCTAAACTGTGCAAAGAGGGAAAGAATAAGAAGATGCAAAGCCAATAATCTCAGAGCATCTTTCTATGGATTGCTATAGACCCCAGCAGCCCCACGCTGCCAATCAGACATGTTAAACCTGCATTCATTTCTTTTCTGACCTGTGTCTCCGGGAGAACTGTACAGTCTCAGTATTCTCCCTGGCTCAACAACAGTGCAGATCATTCGAGATACAGGGACTCATGACACTAACCAACCTTGCTTGACAGCCCCACTGGCAGCAGGCCTTGTAGGGCTGTCACATCCCAGATGACCCAAGAACAGCATGTCATTTCTGTGTCATTCCCACTGGAGAAACCTGAGCCTCTCCACTGGGGTTTGCGTAGCTGCAGCTGCTGGTCATAGTCACCAGCAGGCTGGTTGTCACTGTCTATGGGCAGAGGCAGCCTGGAGCCCTCGTGCTATTTCCAGCCATCGACCTCAGGACCCATCAGTCACTCTGAGGTCAGCTCCAGAGCAAGTGGCACGGAGCACTGAATAACAGGGGCTGCTCCACAGGGAGGGGAGGGGAGAGGATGTGTAATTTTTAAAAGCCGACTTCACTCTCCTAGGGAAAAGGGCAAGTCAGTAAGTGGGAGAAGAAGAAACAGCTAAGCCATAGTTGGTAAAGCCTGCTGGAGTAGGGGCAAGTGATGGCGGGGAAGTAGATCAAACCCACTCACTGCCTGGGAAATAAAACCTCTAAAAGCCATAAAGGAAACATAAAAGACCGGATGTCCGGAGAAGCACCAAATACAAGAGAGAAGAACACTCCCCTGTTCGTAGTGCTTTCCCAGAAGGGCATTGGCTTGTGTTTTAGCCAACACCAAGTCCAGGGTCGCTTTCCTCAGAATATACTCTAAGGGATACTCAGAGAGTCTGCGGGAGGAGCCCTGAGGAGTTTGAGAACAAAGAGTAGAAAGCCCAGCGTCAGATTAGAAGTGACCCTCTCCCTCTGTCCCATCAGCCTTTATGGGGGTCAGCCCCACAGCCACCAGGGCGGTTCTGGAAGCTTCCTCACCCACTACCCAAGGCCAAGGGGGTCGATGCCACCCCCATGCACAGCTCTTGCAAACCCCACCCTGTTGGTACCCCATCAAACATGTAGTACAATTCTGATATAAACACAGCTCCTACGATCCAGAGCCATCCAGACTTGGTGGTGACATCTAGAACTTGAAAGCTGCGGATACACACAATCCCATCCCTCAGGGCCTCCTGGAATCAAAAAGAGCAGACGTGGGTCATGTGGGTATCACAGCCACCCTGCATCCACAACACGAGGCTGGCTGGGTACCACGCTCACACCTTTCTGATGTGGTGTTCAGTAGACAGGGTGCACTTCTGTTGGTCAGTGGTAAAGGTTAAGTAAGTTATTCGTCTTTTGTGGTCCACACTATACCAAGGGTGCAGAAAACAGAGTGAGCTCTTGTTTTTACTTTATGTTCCACTGATAAAACTAAACTTCAAATGTGGCCTAATCAACCTGTGTTAAGAAGAGAACATAGAGAGTAAGAATGTGAGCTTCTGGACTCAGATTACATGGGTTCAAATCCCAGATCCACCACTATCTGTGAAGTTACCTAACCTTGTTGTGACTTGGTTTCCTCACAGATAAAATGGGGATAATAGTAATCCCTATTATTGTGAGTATTAAATGAGTTAGTACATACAAAACTCATGGTACATTGCCTATCATATAGTAAGCACTTGATGAATGTTTGCTCTCATTATTACATCATCATGTTATTAAATAGCATGGTGATTAAGAACTGGGGTAGCGGGTTCTAGTCAGGCTCAGACACTTACTAACTGTGCAACCTGGCCAAGCTACTCAATGTGCCTTAGCCCTAATTTCATCAATTGTTAAATGACATTCATGCCAGTACCTTCCTCATCGGGTTGTTTTTACAATTAAATGAAATACTTTATTTAAAGCAATTAATTCAGGGTCTGGTGCAAAGTTATGGCCCAATAATTGTTAACTATATTGTTATTTAAAGAAATGGGCTTGACTTTAGAACAAAAGTAAGATTTGAGAATGTTTAAGGTTTCTTCCCCGAAGCAAAAAATGACTCTTGCTGAGTCAAAGATCTAGGTACATAATTTCTTAAATTTTCTGCCTTAAGCCCATTTGATAAAACAGCATATAGCAAACTCCACTTGCAAAGGCAAAGGCCACAGAGAGGGATGAAAGCGGGGGCATTCCCTAGCAGCCCAAAATGGGGAAAGGGTGTCCCATACAACCTCCCAGGCCCACCCGGTACCCCCAGGGCTGTGGGTGGCCTGGACCCTCCTTACACTGAACAGCAGGCCCACACAGCCTCGGTAATCCCAGGGGCGTCACCAGACTGGGGCTGAGGACAGCCCGTCTCACACACTTATTTCTTAAAATCTCTGTTAACATTTAAAATCTCTTCCATATAGGTTGGTTTTTTTGTTATTTATTTATTTATTGGCTGCATTTGGTCTTCATTGCTGCGTGTGGGCTTTCTCTACTTGCGGCGAGCGGGGGCTACTCTTTGTTGCAGTGCATGAGCTTTTCATTGCGGTGGCTTCTCTTGTTGCGGAGCACAGGCACTAGGCGCGTGGGCTTCAGTAATTGTGGTGCACGGGCTCAGTAGTTGTGGCTCGTGGGCTCTAGAGTGCAGGCTCACCAGTTGTGGCTCACGGGCTTAGTTGCTCTGCAGCATGTGGGATCTTCCCAGACCAGAGCTCGAATCCGTGTCCCCTGCATTGGCAGGTGGACTCTCAACCACTGCTCCACCAGGGAAGCCCCAAATAGGTTGTTTACCAAAGAGAACAACCAAGAAATCGGCAGCTAAGAGGCTTATCAGGAGGGAAAATGCAATAAAGATGAGTGTGTTATCTGAGATCAAGGAGGTGACTGAACAAGCTCCTTCCAGTCCGAGGTGAGCCGGTGCCTGGGGATGTTAGCCAGGTGAGGGAGGTAGATCAGGATGGGGACAGAGAAGGCAAGGCTGCAGCAAAAGAAGCCTAATGCCCCAGTCTGAGCCGAGCTGGGGGCTTCAGCGTCATCATATCTTGGGGCCCCTCAGATCTAGCTGCTCCTCTCTTTTTGAATCAATGGGACATTATTGAATAGAGAGTCTCTTCATCTGCAGGACACCAAGGAACAGACCTCAGAGGCTGCTGACAGCCCGCTGGCACCAGGCTGGTGACAGTGAATGCATTCGTGTTGGGTCTCTATGCCATTGATCTGCCAGTTCCCAGAACCTTGGGGTGGAAAGGAAATTTTGGCATCACCTAGTTCGGTGCCCCATTGTGTGATAGCATTCTCCCTATAATATCCCTGCCAAGATTCATCTAGCCGAATCCCTCAAGGAAAAGACAATTCACCTCCGCAAAGCGAGCCACTGTACGCTGGAACGTCACACTCGGGAAATGGCCTTCTCCACCCTGGAAGGAAAGCTGCAACCAGATCCCACTGGTTCTCAGTCTGCCTCTGGGTCCATACCTAAGTAGTCCATCCTTCTCCACACTCGGGACTAGCCTCAGACATTTGAAGAATGCCATTATGGTGCATCTATACAAGCTCCCAGAGCACGCGCATGTGCGTGCACGTGCGCACACACACACACACACACACACACACACACACACACAGTGTTTTCTTGAGACCAAATCTTGTCAAACCAAGACCCAAATTGTTCTTTGCATCTCATGATCTTGAGTCCCTTCACATCCTGATCTCTCTCTGCTGGATGTGTCATAATTTCACAATGGCTCTACTCAAATGTGTGCCCAGAAGCGAGCACAACACTCCTCATATTTTTGTGTGTTTTGCTCTTCACCAGTGCACAGCAGAGCAGCATAGTCAGCTTCCTTGCCATAGACATTCGGCTTCTCTTCATGTAGCCCGGTGATGGGGGGGTTGCGTCTGTTGTGTTCACTGCTCTACCCGCCCACACCCCCCAGAGATGAGTCCACTGTCTGGCACTGGGTGGACACTCAAGGAGTATTTGTTTAGTAAATGAATGACATTTTGAGAATACAGGCTCACTCTTTGTTTTGTTTTTGTTGCAGTAGTAGTTGGTACTTGCTGTTAATAGTCAGGAGGAACAGTTTTATTTCATGTATATTAAACCCCATCCAAGAAGACAATCAAATAGACAACTGGATAGACAGACAAGTCTGGAGCTTAGAAGAGAGCTCAGGGCTGGAGAGAGGTCGTGGAGTCACCAACTCACAGAGAATGAAGCCACGTTATTGCATGAAATTGCTAGGAATTTAACTAATCCGGGATTCTACCCTCTTACCATGTGGCCTCCCAGAGCCAGCGACCAGTAAAACAGAATATGGGCCTCTCCTCTGTCCACCACACCTAACTTCCCTCTGTCAGGCCCGCTCACCTTCCCGCCATCCACCCTCACCATCCCCAGGAGGTCCCTGTCAGGTACTGAAGGGAAAACGTCTGCCCTCCTTGTCTGTGGGAACTCCAGAGGAAAGATCTGAATGCCACGTGCATTGCTGGGAGTGACGACATAGTCAATTTCCACCACTGCTAGAGAAGGTCAGCCCTTCCAACTCTAAAGCTGATTTCTTTCTCAGCACATGGCCGGAAACTTAGAGATCAACAAGGGAGGAAGGGGCATCTGTGTGCTTTCTTCTCACATCTACCTACCTAGGACAGGCACACAACACTGGAATCCTGGTGTCCCATGAAACACCGTATCCCCAGGCAGACTCCCAGAGCCAGGAGTGCCCTCTGGTGGTCATAATAACACTGACGATTATGAGAATAACTAACACCATGCGCTAGTTAGCCAGTGATCAGAATAACTGACACTTACCAGGAGCATTTACCATGAGCCAGACCTAATAAAAATTACCCAGATTAACCCATTCCCTGCTCATCCTAATCTTATGAAGTCCTACTATTCTACTGTTTTCCCCGTTTTACAAAGGAGAAATTGATCAAAGCAATCAGGTGATTTACTAAAAGTCACCAAGGGCGGAGGAGGTTGGCTGGTCTCCTCCTGGGCATCTATCCCTTTCTAACTCCTAAAGAAAGACATAAGCCATCCTAGAACTTAAGGGGGAATTTAAATATCTATGTTTTTCATTTAAAAGTAAACACATTACATATTTTGGAAAAATTGGAAAGAAAAATAAATTGCCTATTATAAAAACCATATCAGCACTTTAAAAATGCTTTCTTTCAGTCTTTTTTTTTCTCCTTTTCATCTTTTTTTCCCTTAATTATGAGCAAGGTATAATATAAATTCTTCATTGAAGAATATTCTTTTTTTTAACATTTATTTATTTATTTTTTGGCTGCGTTGGGCCTTCGTTGCTGCATGCGGGATTTCTCCCTAGTCGCGGTGAGCAGGGGCTACTCTTCGTTGCAGTGCGCAGCCTTCTCACTGCGGTGGCTTCTCTTGTTGCGGAGCACGGGCTCTAGGTATGCAGGCTTCAGTAGTTGCAGCACGCAGCCTCAGTAGTTGCGGCACACAGGCTCAGTAGTTGTGGCTCGCAGGCTCTAGAGCACAGGCTCAGTAATTGTGGTGTACGGGCTTAGTTGCTCCGCAGCATGTGGGATCTTCCTGGACCAGGGATCAAACCCGTGTCCCCTGCATTGGCAGGCAGATTCTTAACCACTGTGCCACCAGGGAAGTCCCAAAAGGTTTGAATTTTTGTTTTTGTTTTTTGGCCGTGCTGCAGAGCTTGCAGGACCTTAGCTCCCCAACAAGGCATGGAACCCAGGCCCCTGCAGTGAAAGTGCTGAGTCGTAACCACTGGACTTCCAGGGAATTCCCTGAAGAATATTCTTCAAGATTTTTTTTCCTTCAAGAATTTTCTGTTCTTAGATGTGAGTTTCACATTTTTTACTCAAAGCAACAGGTATTTACTTGGACATCCAGCAAGAGTCTGACCGAGAGCTCCCAGCCAGGAGCTCTGTAATACCCTAGCCTGCCCTGGGGCACTACCCAGAGAGCCAGGGTTGCTATGGAGACTGAGGTAGCATGAAACCTCAGGACAGGTCACAGGTTCAGTCTTCTGAACGCACTGCCCTCAGGGGAGGTGTCCCAGAGGGAACTCTGGGGACTGTAGCTGACTCACTTCTGTCAGCACAGAGGCTCAGACCATGGAGAGCCCCAGGGCAGCCATCCACAGGACCTAGGATTCTTGGGAAGTTTTCCTCTGGCCACCGTAGTGACATGGCTCTGTGGCAGCCTTCTCATGAACCTGTTCCATTTTTCTGCACTGTTTCTTGAAAAGCGCCTTCCCCTCACCAGAAGCCTCTGGGCCTCTACCTTAGAACTAAGATACTCCCTACGAATGCAGTCCCTGCGGGGCCTCCAGAGTCAGACTCCCAACTTTGTCACTTACTAGCTCCGTGACCTGGGTGCCAACTTAACCTCTCAGACCTGTTTCCTCATCTGGAAAATGAGGATAATAATTGTTCATACTCACAGAGTTGTCAGGAAAAGTAAATAGCCATTTAGTTGAGTGCTGAGCACACAGAAAGACCTCAGTGTATGGTGGCTGTTGTTCTCGAAACCTTCTACAGAGAGCTAGTGAAGGAGGGTGTAGAGCAGCTGTCTGTGCAGTGGGTAGCTGGACACCACATGTAAACAACTAGTCATTCACCTGGCATGTCCAAATTCCTACATCCTCTTAGCTCTGTGCAAGTGCCAGGGGAGCAGAGACACTGCCTGAGTTCTCTCTTGCTCCCCTCACCTCTCTCCCCTCCTTCCTGTGCCATTTCCCAAGAATAAAGATGGACCATATCAGGGGTAATACTCAAATTATGTAAAGACTCAGACTGAAGCAATATGGTGCCAGCCATGGAGCTGAAACAGGGTCTTGGGAGCTTCCTGTTGTACCAGGTGTTACCACCTTGTTTCCTGGATTGTGGGGAGGTGAGGGGTCCTAGGACAGGGGCAGGGAAACTGGAGCAATGGAAAGAATACTTAGCAGCCTCTGGGAAAGGGTTCTTTACCAGCTGATATGGAAATATCAGTTTACATTTTAACAACCAATATGGCCAAACCATCAAGTACCAACTGATTTACCCCGAGGTGAGACCCTGGGAAGGTCATTGTGGGACACCCCTGAAGAACATAGAGACCAGAGACTGTGTTAAGCCCATCTGGGGCCCATGCCTTGTTGCAGAGTAAGTGAGTTGGGGAAAAGGACTTCATTGCCCAAGAGTCTACTCAAGTGCTACAACTCCCCTATCCATGTCATTCCTTACTGCATGCCTTGCTGAAGCAATAGGACCAAGGGACCCAGAAGCTGGATGATCCTAAGTCAAACACCATTGTGAATTTCTGCAGTTGGGTGTCAAGGCTGACAACCCCAGAGACTGGGCCTGTAAGAAGAATACACCAAACTCATATTGCAGCCCAACACCAGCCCCTTGCATTCATTCAGTCTTTCATTCCACTAATACTCATTAAGTCCACGTCCTGTGGGCTGGGCATACGTCAGTGAGCAAGACCCATAGGGTATCTGCACTCGTGGAGCCAGACATAAAACTATAATACAGGGTGACAAGAGCTACAATACGGAAAAGAGAGGGTGCTAAGGCAGCAAAGGAGTGCACCTAACCCAGAAGTCTCACTGTAGGAAGTAATGTCTAAGACAAGACCTGAGGGTAGAGTGGAAGCTAGCCAGATGAAGAGGTGGGGGAAGCACGGAGCAGCATGTGCAAAGACCAGAGATTGGCTGAGCCCTCAGGAGAACAAAACAGTTGACCTGGACTTCAATATAATCATGTTAATGTGTCAAGTTTGGGGTGCAATTAATTCTAACACGTGGGCCTGGCTTATTGCTTAACTAGAGAATGGTTTGGGAAGACTGTAACCCTGTAAATCTAAATTTCCAAACCAAAGGTGCAAGGTGGCAGGGACGCCAGGTTAGGGACAGTGTCGCAAGGGGCTAAGTGCTGGATTTTGGTACTGCATAAACTCAGGTTCAAGTCCCAACTCTACTTCTGAGCTGGGTGACCTTAGCTAAGTTAATTCAACCTCTCTAGGTGGTAATTTCCACATCTGAAAATGGACAGCAATGCTGGTATCTACTCTGTAATATTCAAATGAAATGGTATATGAAGTCCTCAGCATGGTGAATGGCATGCGGTTGACTCTTATTATTAAAATAGCTTTGTGGAATCCACCCCTAACCTAAACATCATTTTGTGCCCAAGAATCTCAAGTGCTTTTTAGAACAGAAATCCAACCTAATCCAAACAACACAGCTAATGGTTATTGAGAATTTACATAGGCCAGCCCAGTCCTACATGCCTTACATGGGTTACTTTAATTAATCCTCACGAAAACCCAATAATGGAGGTGCTACTGTTTTCCGGGTTTCACAAATTAGGAAACCAAGGCAGAGAGGTTTAGTAACTTGCCTCAGGTCATCTAAGCCTTCAAAAATCCACAACAGTGACAATACCAAATGCTGGCAAGGATGTGGAGAAACAGGAACTCTCATTCATTGCTAGTGAGAATGCAAAATGTTATTGCTACTTTAGAAGACAGTTTGGTAGTTTTTGACAAAACTAAGCATTTTCTTCCCATGTAGTCCAGCAATCATGTTCCCTGATGTTTACTCAAACCTATATACACACAAAAACCTGCACACAGATATTTATAAATAACTGCCCAAACTTGGAAGTAACCAAGATGTCCTTCAGTAGGTGAATGGGTAAATTGTGGTACGTGCAGACAATAGAGTATTAGTCGGCGCTAAAGAGAAATGAGCTATCAAGCCATGACAAGACATGGAAGAAACTTAACAGCATATTATTAAGTGAAAGAAGACAATCTGAAAAGGCTACATACTGCATGATTCCAACTATATGACATAAAAGGCAAAACTACGGAGACAATAAAAAGATCAGTGGTTGCCTATTATACGAGAAGGAGAAATGAATAGGCAGAACTCAGAGGATTTTAGGGCAGTGCAACTATTCTGTACGATGCTACAGCAGGAGATACATGTCGTTATACATTGTCCAAACCCAAAGAATGTACAACACCAAGAGTGAACCCCAGTTGGACTATGGACTTTGGGTGAGAATGATGTGTGAATGTGAGTCCATTGATTGTAACAAATATACACTGTGGTGTAGGATGTCCATAATGGGGGAGGTTGCGGGCGGCAGGGTAGATAAGAACTCTCTGTACTTTCTGCTCAATTTTTCTGTGAACCTAAAACGGCTCTTAAAAATACAGTGTATTAATTAGAAAACCAAATAAAACACAGGCTTCAAATCCAGGAGTTTGGTTCCAGAGCGCACCCCTTTAACCACCGCATTATACCATCTCCCAACTTCTAATGGAAGGGCAACCCAACTTTTGATTGAAGTAAAAAAGAAAAAAATATGTACATATAAAGTAAAACAGAGGGGTTGCTGGGTTTTGGAATGTGCCTGCTGTTCAGGTTGCCAACCCTCCCTCATCCCTTCTAGAGGGCGGGCAAGGCTCCATAGCTGATGAAGCCGACGGCTGCCTCCCGGGTGTGTGTGATGAAGAGCACCTGACGTGTGGCGTGAGGCCAGCATCCCCAGCGCCCTTTGGTCTAGAAAACAGCTGTGAGTAATCTGGGGCACCCGGAGCAGAAAGCTTTATCAGCTGGCCTGTCCCAAAGCCGCTAGGAAGACTATCTGCTGGTGCAGCTATGCCTCCAACTGTCCTATTTTTAGAGAAAGGCATTCTTTTCAGGGCTGTTCTTCTGACAAAGGAGCAAGCCAGCTCTGTCCCAAGGTATAGCCGCTGAACAACAAGCCACTTCCACTGGTTTGCCTTAGGGCTCATTTTCTGCAGGTTTGTGGACCACCATCGAAAACTTTTAATCAAAGGACTTGTAAAACGCCAGCTCATTCCCCAGCTGAGAGAAGCCGATGTGATATTGCTTTCTGCCCCAGGAAGGGAGGCATAAGACATTGTACATAAGGAGGACATAAGACTATTCAAACAATAGCATCTTGCCAACATTTCAAAGAATACCATTTAAGGCCGATAAAGGGATTTTTTTTTTTTTTTTTTTTTGCTGTAAGGAAGCAAATATCTGCTTGAGAGACCGTAGGATTAATTTATGTTTTAATCATCATGGTGGGAGGAGTTGGGAGAGTAGATAGTGAAGCAAAAGGATGTAGAGTTGGCCCGGTCAGTTTTAGGTCTTCCCAACACCAAACCAGGAAGCCAGGTAGGGCCCAGGAATTGAGAGAAACAGCCCCAGAGCTGGCTCAGGGCTCAGCTCACTTGGGCATCTATTAGAACTCCTCAGAATAAACATAACCCAACAGCTAATAATAACATTAATAATAAGAGGATAATAATATTAACCCTTTTCAAGCATCTCCTGTGTGCAAAATACTTTAAACACATTATTGTATTGACTTGGGGACAATCCCATGCTGCAGGTGTTATTATTCCAATTTTGCAGGTAAGTGAACTAAGGCTCAGAGAATTTGTTTACCTTCTGCCCACTGAATGGTAGACCTGATATGCAAACTCAAATTTTTCTGACTCCAAACCCTATACATCTTCTTTTCATTTGTCATGCTGGCCCCCCTAACTGTCTCGGAGGGGGTTACACAAAAGGAGACTGGGTCAAGCTCTTTGCCATTTTAACTTAGTGTCCCAGAATTTAAACTGAAGCAAAAACAACGATGTTTTTCTAAGCACAGTCCCCACTCCATTTACCCCACACTTCCCTGCATTTGCAGCTGAGTGATACATGTCTGATGACTCCAAAGTGATGCAGTGGGAAGTCCCTGTTGCCAAGCTTGATGGGGACCTTACGGACCACCTGGTCCAACCCTCTTGTCTCCAGATGAGGGAAAGAAGAGCAAGAAGTTCAACAACTTGCCCAAGGCCATAGAGTAATGCAAACACAGATCTGCAGAGTCCAAGTCTGGAGCCCCTCCCGCAGTATCAACCCCATCCCATCAATACGATCCTAACTGACCAGGACTCAGACTAAGCCCTCCCGTCTCAAAGACACCTGAGATGGAGCAATATTGAGCCCATGCCACTGTTCCTTCCAAAAGTAAATGGGAGAGGGAAGTCCCTGGTGGTCCAGTGGTTAGGACTCCGCACTTTCCCCACTGAGGGCCTGGGTTCGATCCCTGGTAGGGCCAAAAAAACACCTTTTTTTAATTAAAGAAAGAAACTCTCCAACAAGAGAAAAACACAGCCTCTGGGGAGTCCAGGTTGGTTTGTGGCCTTTCAGAGCCAGATGTCTCCAGATCCCCAATCTACTCACATAATATAGTCTTGTAATCACATAACTGCTCTTCTGTCATTCTCTCCTATAAATAGACTTCCTGAGGGAAGCATCACAGATGTCTACAAGCAAAAACTTACGATTGGTGGCCTTCCATGAACTCCTCCAAGGTCCCTGCTTCTCCAAGATGATGTCTGCTGGACTTAATTTGGATCAAAGAAATCCTGAAAAGATAGAGAAGGATGAGTGAGCTCGTGGTGTCAGTCCCACCCTGTTTCAGTTCATCTCTTTCAACATCAACTCAGCAGTGTGTGGAGGATGGTTGGTGTCAGTCATGGAGAGACGATGTCACAGCCTCCAGCTGCGCCAAGCTTCCCTTAGCTCTCCATGCCATGATGACCTTAAAGACACCAGAGCCACCAGGACCAGTTTCATTGTCCTTGTTCAGTGGTTGCTTGCAACGCTCCAGGCTTTTTGATAGCTCACTGGTTCCCAAAGTTATGAGCTTGTTCCATTAATCCTAGAAGGTTCTACATTGGCAGTAGTTTTAACCATGTGGCTAGAGCTGACCACAAACTTGGGCAAATACTGACATGCCTTAAAGATGTGAGGTGGTATCAACCAAGTATTGATAAGAAAGTTTGCAGTCGGAGGGGGGAAAGTTGACATGTATTAAGCTTCTGTGTTCCTGGTATTTACTGTCATTTAATCTCCACCATGATATTACTATCATCTCCAGTTGATAAATGTAGAAAGACTTTCAAAGAGGTTCAGCAAGTTCCCCAAGGCTAGAAAGACAGGAAACGGTCGAACTAAAATTCCAAACCTAACTGCCAACCCACACACACCAGACGTCCCCATGGCAGGCAATGCTGGTTTCCTACCTAACCTCTCCTTTCTTCCTTGTTGACAGAATCCTGGTTGCATTGAGGCAGCAATGTGCCCAGCTCCAGGTGGCCCCAGAGTTTAGTAGCATCTACCATCCTCTGAAATCACCTCTAGCTACTGGACGGACGCTTGAGCTGCAGCTCAGAATCCGTTTCCTCAGAAACCATCTTACACACAATAGTCAGTAAGACTGCCATCACTGCATCACCAGCATACTTCTGTTCTGTGGGTTAAGACAACCCTTAGAGATTAACCTGGGATATCACCATTTATAGCATAATTTCTACTGGAAAATGCATTAAAAGATCTATACACCTGCTACTCTCCTACCCCCCATTCCCTGAGAAAACAAAACACAGCTTCCAAGAGACTTCGTGATTCCTTTATAAGGTTTAAGTTAATTCAAATTTCACAGGTCCAAACCCAAAGCTGCTTTCCTATTACCAGCCCTTTACTTATCAGGAAGATCTAGGAGTATCAAAAATGCCAAAGGACATTCCTGAAAATATACTTAAATATGGGGTATTTCTAGTCAATCTTACCTCTCTTTATTAAATTGAAAGAAAATCTTCCCTACAACTGAAAAAAAAATGTATTCTAGTCAAGAAGATGAAATACTAGCTGTTGTACCCATTTTCCAGTTACAGTGATGCATTTCCCTGCAAGAAAACTTCCGGCTTTAGGATAACCCAGGGTAACCTTGGCACTATTGACATTTTGGGCCAGATAACTCTTTGCTGTGGGTGCTGTCCTGTGCATTGGAGAATGTTTAGCAGGGTCCTTGGCCTCTACCTGTCAGATGCCAGGAGCACTCTCTCAGCTGTGACAACCAGAACTGTCTTCAGACATCGCCAGCTGTCTCCTGAAGGGCAAGCCCACCACTAGTTAAAAACCACTGGCAAAGGCTGATAAACTAGAAGGACCTATTTACTCAAAGGGCTGCATTAAGCCTTATAGAGCCAGGAAACATGCCAATGAAGTAAGAAGGACTGAGCCATGTTCTGATAGCAAATCCTACTCCGTAAAGCAGGGGGCAGATGGTCACTGAAATGGCCTTAGGCTGTAATCACCAGTAAGGCCCGTTCGTTATCCAGGGCCGTCAAGAAACACAGCTTCAGAGAGCGTATCCCTCATTGCTGGTTCGTAGGGATTGAGTCCCCTCAAGGTCCATCTTCCTGGCTTTGGTTCCTTTCACTCACACACAGGCTATAAAAAGGCTGCCTTTCCTACTTCTGTTCATTTCCCCCTGGCTCTCCACCCATGAGTTGTGAATCGAGTTGATGGAACTCCTTCAGGGTTTGTGTTTCACTTCACTGCTCACTTCTGAAGCCCCCTTTCTCAGAATAATTGTCTTAGCTCAGCAATGCTACTGAACAGGTTCCAGCAGTTCGACATTGAGTGAGAATCTAATCAACTTCACAGAGTACTTTGGGAGACTTCTCTGGAATGCAGCTGTGGGCAAGTCCACAGAGCAGGCACATTTCATAGTGGTAGGCTGAACTCTCAGGGGAAATCTTCGTCTTCATCCCAGCATTGTGCTCTAGGAAAGCACAAAATTGGAGTTTATCCTACAGGTTGCCAAGCAAATATGAGCTCCTTTCCAGGTTTTTCCAACCCTGTGTATATCTTGTTAACTATTCTCAATAAATTCTGAGTCTTTCTCAGAGCCACTCTCTTTTACCTCAGTGATCATCGATGGTAAGGGAAAAAAATCTATGGATTCATAAATATATTAAGTCATTGGCTACCAGCAATTTGAGTTTACATTATCAAACTGAGAGTAATACATTACTCATTCTTTCATTCAAATGCTCCAGGAAGGCAGGGAATTCTGTCCTTATTTGTTGAGTAAATTAATGCCCACTTTGTTTGAGGTGCTGTCGTTAGTGCTAAGCATTCAACAGTGAATAGGATTGGCACAAGCCCTGCCTTCAGGCAGGTCTCCTGCAGCAAGAGAACTAAGAAGTAGGGCTTCCCTGGTGGCGCAGTGGTTGACAGTCCGCCTGCCGATGCAGGGGACATGGGTTCGTGCTCCGGTCCGGGAGGATCCCACATGCCGCAGAGCGGCTGGGCCCGTGAGCCATGGCTGCTGAGCCTGCGCGTCCGGAGCCTGTGCTCCGCAATGGGAGAGGCCACAACAGTGAGAGGCCCGCGTACCACAAAAAAAAAAAAAAAGAGAACTAAGAAGTAAATAAAACAATCACAAATTGTGGTAAGAGCTAAGTGGAGAGAAACTGGGGAGTGGAAGCAGCCAGCTCAAATAAGGTGGTCAGGGAGATCCTCTTTGAGAAAATACCCATTAAGCTGAGACCTGAAGAACAGGAGCTGGCCTGAAAAGATTTTCAAGGGAACACACATACATACACACACACACACACACACACTACATACATGCAAACCACATATATACATATAAATACACATACACACTTGCAGGGATGCACACATACACACACCTATACATACATGTGCAATACATTCATACATACATACCCACATAAATACACACACATACAGATATGCGCATATACACACACACAAACATACACCCTTTGGTTCAAGGGAACCTGCAGCCCTCACCCCAAATGTTATCTTTAAAAACCCTTCCCTGAAAGTTATCAGGGAGTTTGGGTCTTTTGAGCATGAACTGCCCATTCTCCTTGCTTGGTCCTGCAGTAAGCACTTACGTTCCTTCACCACAACTTGGTGTCAGTAGGTTGGCTTTGCTGCAGGGAGGGCAAGCGGACCGAAGTTCAGTTTGGTAACAAGGGCAGGACAAACCCAGACAGCAGAAAAAATCCACTAGAAAGGGTTAAATGATTTCAACTCCCACAGGCGGAGCCTCAGTGGGAAGGGGTCTCCGGGACTGCCCTTCTGCTTTGTCAGTAAGAAGGATGGGATCCTTTCTGCCTTGGAAACCGGCTTTCTGGGGAATCCTGGTGTTGAAATCCAGTGGAAGGAGAGGGGAGGGAGAACAGGGCTCCTGGAAAGGGGAACCATCTGCAGAGCAACAAGAACCACACAAGCAATGGGATATTCAGATCTGCCTGGTATTTTCGGTCTGGGCTGCCCCCCAGGAAGTGCCCAAATGAGGTTTCCCATCTGCTTTGGGTCTTTACTGTGCAAATTGAGAAAATGCAATCTGGAGACAGCCCTCACAGGGCTGCTGACAGCTGTTTGGGGGAGAAAAAGAATGGCTACAAAGAGAGCGAGGAGAAAGTGAGACAGGACAGCCTGCCAGGGAGTGGGAATAGGAAAACGGCGGGGAGCTGAGGCAGGGTGGCCGCACCATCTCCCGTAGCCCCTGGAACAGTATGGAGGCAGTGCTCAGGGAGAGCGCCTCGGTGGGAGATGGAGGAGGGAAAGGCAGGCAGAGGGAGTCTTAAGAAGAAATGCTGGGCATCGTGAAAGTGATCTGTCCTCTGTCAGTTTCCCAAGTGACTATGATAAAGATTTAAATTGGGTTTCATTATTTTGGGATGCTGTATGACTTTTTTTTTTTGATGCAACACCATGTGAAAACAGGGTCCCAGGTTACCTTGGCTTTATTGTGTAAGCATACAATTGCCTCTCATCAGATACTTAGTCTATCCATTCCGGTAATTCACATACACTTACCAAGTGCCAACTGTGTGTCTGTCCTGTTCAAGATGCTGGGCAAACATTCCCAGAAGTCTTCCAAAACCCCAGCTCTACTTCAGCTGACAGGGGGTCGCTAAGCCATGCACTCGCTCAGGTTGTAGGCAGCTTGTAGGCAGAGGACACATTTGCAGCTCACTCACTCTTCAATGAGCCCAGCACAGTGTCTTAAGAAAGCACAGCAATAATACCTGCTCATGGTTAGTAAGTCAGATGCTGTGCTAATTACTTTAAGTACATTATCTTATTTAATCCTCGCAGTAACTCAATGAGGTGGAGCCCAAGGTGATTCCCATTTCTCCTCATGGGAATTCTCCTCATTCCCAAGATGAGGAGACCAAGGCACAGAAACTTTGCCCAAAGCCCCCAAACTAATAAATAACAGAGTCCAGGTTCAAACTGTACAAGGTCTCTTTAATGCCAAAACCTTTTTGCTTTTAATACTAAACTGTACTGCCATCTCATAAACCATAATAAGATAGTAAAAGTCAGAATTAATCATAAATCTACATTATAGATTATAGTAATATGAAATCTTTTCTTTTTTCCTTTTAAGTACATAACAGAACCAGGCTAACAAAATGCTACCTAGTAGGAGTCCTGTTTTGATAGATTGCTTTCATTTCATTTCAATAAACGTTTACTAGTAACTGACGGAAACAGTTCTTACCCATTAATGTTTAATTGACATACCATTTTCCCCAAGTAGTATTGTCATCTGCTGATACAGCTGTCATGCTGAATGTTCCTGGATTCTTTTGAAGGCCTTAAGATTATAATGCTTCCATTCAGTCTTTTAACATTACACAATTGTTTAGGAAACTAGCCATGTTCCAGCTCTGGGAAATCCACATATATTCCATATTAAGTAAGTCTGCTTTAATAAACTGCTCCAATAGTCCTGTAGATATAGGAAGAAAAATTAACTGTGCAAGGTCAGACAGCCACGGGAGGGTCAGAGTTAAAACTACAGGCTAGTTGTGATGGGTATCTGTGATTCTTTTCGGCTGTCAGTATACAACTCACCTTCCTGTGTTTGGGGAATTTCTCACCTTAGGAATCTTGGTGGTGGAAAAAGGCCACCCCCCATCACAAAATCCAAAACCTCAACCTTAGCCTCTCTTACGTTAGGGTGTGCATGTGGCCAGTGAGATCTCTCCATCAGATTCAACTGCCAGTGATGCAAAGAAGCAGGGCCTATGAAAAATCCCTTCGGGGGGTCAGGGGGAACGTGGCTACATTCAGGTTTAGGGGTAGCGTTCAGCACCAGGGAGTCAAAGGGAGAAGCAGAGGGGCTGAGCCCAGGGGTGCCAGTTCTGCACTGAGTTAGGACATGATCCTGGCTGCAGCATCCAAGCCAGGTTCCTCAGGGCACCCAGGGAGTCTGTGAGCATCCTAACACCTTGTCATAAATTCCTGTTCACTGAATCATCCAAAGATGTTTTTTTTTTTATTGCATTGCAATTAAGAACCCTAATACTAGAACTGAACCTGGAAGCCTCCGAAGACCCGACATCGCTTAGTTCTAGACAAAATTTTTGTGCAGACACCCCAGTGGAGGAGTCTGGAGTCAAAACCAACAGGTGCCCATGGTCAGGCAGGAGTCTAGGCTTGGTTTCAGGCTTGAGGAGGATAAGCTTGCTTCTGGATCACTCTTCTTGAAGGCCCAGGACTCTGGCAGTGGACACCCTTCTCAGCATCCGGCACCATGGTCCCCATGAATTTTAACAAAGGAAAAGCCAGCTGTACCTCAAAGCTAATTACTGGAACACAATTCACTTTATGTTTTCTGTTTTCAAGAGTTTTCTGGATGTCTCTTGCAACATGGATTGTCTTTTCATTGGGATGTGTATATCTGTGCACGAGAGTGTGTTCTCCTTTTGATATAGGCTGTTCTTCTAGGGGCCACTTTGCTAATTTTATACCAGCTTACCATGGGTACTGAATCCAGTAGAGTGTAGTGAAGATCAGCCATATTCTTCCTATCTCACACACACTCCTTGCGTATTCCTACCCCAAGCCCTGGAGAGCAGCTTGGGCAGATCCTACAGCTTTCTTGACACTTTCAGATAGTTAAAAGTTTAGTCAAGTCTACCTCAACATTTTAACATCTCATCCAATTTCAAACTTATTTCTGCCCAGCTGAGGCCTGGCCTGTGGCTTGAGGACCGACAAAGAGAAAGCAGTTGGCACTGGAGGTAGGATACACAGTCTTTTCTTTTACTCCCTAGGCTCCCCCTCCCCTCCCCTCCCCCTAGATCCCCTGGGGGTTGGGTCCAGCAGGAGAGAGAGGTGATTTCCTTCACTCCAGATGCACAGTTTTAGTTCTCCTTTGGTGGAAACTGGCCTTCTGTCATGGCAGATATTCAAATGCTGGCTGGTTCCTGGAGGTTCTTTTGGGACCCTCCACCCTCCCCTGGCACAGCAATGCACCCTCCTGCCAGCGGCTCACAGAACTCCGGGAAACACTTAGGTTTACCAGTTTGTTAAAGAATATGATAAAGGATATAGATGAAAAATCAGATGAAAAGAAACATTGAGCGAGGTCTGGAAGGGTCCTGAACACAGGATCCTCTGTTCCCGTGGCATTGGGGTGTGTTATCCTCCCAGTGTGGATGTGTTCACCCACTTGGAAGTTCCCGGAGCCCCCTAGTACTGGGATTTTATGAGACTTCCCTCACGTAGGCATGAACCATCATTAACTCTATTTCCAGCCCCTCTGCCTTCTCTGGAGGATGGCGGAGCGGGAATGAACATTCCAAGCTTCTAATCATGACTTGGTCTTTCCAGTGACCAGCCCCTATCCAGTAGTCACCCGGGAGCCCACCCCGAGTTGCTCATTAGAACAAATATGATCCTAGTGTTCTTATCACTTAGGAATTTACAAGGGTTTTAGGAGAGCTGTGTCTGGATGGGTTCAAAGACCAAATATTAGAACAAGGGATGCTCCTAGTGGTCTTATCACACAGGAAATCACAAGGGTTTTACGAGCTCTGTACCAGGAAACAGGGGTAGAAACCAATATATATATTTTCTATTATCTCACAAGTGCCTACATTTTAGGGTTGTAAGAATTAAGTGAGCTAATAATACTGTAAGCAGCACACAAGTGTTAGAGTTAACTCTCTGAAGATACTGTAGTAAAATTAGTTAAGAATTTCCTCTGCTCTGTCCATCGTTTTTGTTTGATTTCTTTTACTCTGCTTATTTCAATCTCCACCTCTCACGGAGGCAGCTTGTCTCATGTGTGGTTATCCTTAGCCACCTGCTCATATTTAGGGGTTGGCATTAAAGTGCTGAGTGGAAGTGTGTGTGAGGGTAGTTTGTCAACTGGTGTGACCTAACTCCACTCTGATAGAACTGTATACTCTGTGAGATCAGGATCCTATCTATCTTGTTAGCCACCAGATTCCCTGCATCTAGAACACAACAGGTGCTCAATAGATATTTGATGTTATTCTTAAACCTCTCTAAGCCTCAGTTTTCTCATCTGAAAATTGAGGATAAAAAATATTTACCTGGCAGGAGTTTTGAGAAAAGACAGTGTATGTAAAGCACAAGTTCAGTGCTTAGCACTTAGTTATAAATAATAATGGGTAGCAATCATTATTATTGTTATCATTTTTAGGGACATCAGGGCAGCAGCTTCATGACCATTTGTGGTCACCACTGACCATGCTAAATATAGAGCCAAAGCACAGTACCTGTTGAGAGGCTAGTTATTACAGGACAAATCAGCAAAGCAAAGAGAGGGCTTAAGATAAGCCCTTGACGTTTAATGTTTAGAAAGTCCAAGGACACTGGCTTTAGTCATGACTGAGAAGAAAGAAGGTGGGTAGTGATGCCGCACTGCCAAATAGCTCTGTAGAATGGTCATTCACATGGAATGCTCCTGTATTGCTCTGTTCAGTCTATTATAAGCAATTTAGCAGTAAAGGCACTGGAGGAGGCTAAACGGTGCATGAAGCCTTCCCCTCAAACCTGGCACTCTATCCAGACAGCAGGCAGGCTGCTAGAAATGGAAACCCATTTCTTCTGGAAATGGGAACAATTCGTTTCTTTTGGAATAGAGTTTTTGAAAGTAATATATGTATATAGTTAAAAAAAAAATCAAACAATACAAGAGGGTGTAAATGGAAGAGTCAGCATTCCTATCACCCCCAAACCTTCAGGCAGATTTCCCAGAGATAATCACTGTTTTGTCTTACAGATACTTTTAGGCACATGCAAGAATGTGTATTTTTCCCCAGATGGAATGGTAAAGAGTTCTGAAACTTGTTTTTTTGCCCTTTATTTATCCTTAATATCTTTGCACATCAGTATATAAGGATTTATCTCCTTATTTTTAACAACTACTCTATTCATTAAGATAAGTTAAGAGATAAGCCCCCAGATCTCCACGCTTAACACAATTGAAGTTTCTCATTTACCTCAATCCAACTGGTGGTAGTGTGTGTGGGAGGGGAGGTGTTCTGACCCTAGCACTTATTCAGAGATCCAGGATACCCAGGACTTCAACATATGACTTCCACGTACTTGGTGGCTTCTAAGGTCACCCTGGGTATTAGATAGGGAAAGTGTGTGGAGGAAGGTGAGGTTTGTTCTAAATGAACCAGGCCTAGAAATGTTTTATACCACTTCTGCTCACTTTCCATTGGCCAGAACTAGCCTGACTGCCCTAGACTAGTACTAGGAAATGTCCCAGATGGACAGCTTCTTCCCACAGTAACTCAGCTCCATGGAAGGAAGCTCAAACCTTTGAGGCAGTGAGCCACATCCCACACAGACACATTGTAGGAATACACCCTCATTTACTTAAGCTTTAGAAGGCTGATTTTCCTCTTCTCTTTCTTGTTTTTCTACTTGTCTTTTGTCAAAGGCAAATTTTTTTAAGTGTAGAAAACTACTAACTGGTAAGAATGAAGAAATAAGAAAACGGACACTTGTGGAGCATATACACTCGTTCAGATCTGGTGGGGTTAGGGGGGAGACACTACCAATGAAAAGCCTTTAAAGAATGCATATCTTTGACCCAGTAACACTTCTAAGGACATTTCCTAAAGAAATTAGTGGATAACTGCTCACGCTGTATGTACAAGGATATTTATAATAGCGACACATTGTAAGCAACCTAGATGCCCAACAACAGACCTGTTTAAATTACAGTGCATCCATATAATGGAATGCTTTGCAGGTGTTTAAAATAATTGCATGGATACCTGCAAACATAAAAATATGTCCATATGTTCTGATAAAAAACAAGACTCCTAAACAGTGTATGTTTTTTTTAAACAAATTGATTATGTGTAGCAAAAGGCTGGAGGACATCTGTTAAATAAAACGTTTACAGTGTTTATCACTGGTGGGTGTAACTATGGTTGTTCTCACTTTCTTCTTTTCCACCTTTATGTAATGTCTCAACGTTTTATCATTAGAAAAAACAGTGAAGCTATTTTCCGTTTGAAACAAACAAACAAAAAAATGTAGATAAAGAGGACTGGGGCTTAGGTGACTGAAAGCAAGTATGTGAGACCCCGCCTCCAGGACCCTGCCTGTCACCCAACACTCAAGTTGCTATCAGGAGCACTTCTCTCTGTTGCAGTGACTGGCTTCTGTCACGCAATCCCCAGGTTATAAAGAGAGGGGAGGACAGGCCTCAGGGCAGAGGCAGCAGCCCCAGGGTCGGCGGGCTGTGGCTTGCCATGGGGAACACCATCAGGGCCCTCGCGGCCTTCGTCCCGGCTGACCGCTGCCAGAACTACATGGTCAGAGACCTCCAGGAGATGCCGCTGGACAAGACAGTGGATCTGAGCGGGAACATGCTCCGTCGCTTCCCCGTGCACGTGTGCTCCTTCCAGCAGCTGGCCAAGCTCTACCTGAGTGACAATCGCCTCAACAGCCTGCCTCCGGAGCTGGGGCAGCTGCAAAATCTGCAGATCCTGGCCCTGGATTTCAACAACTTCAAGGCTCTGCCCCAGGTAGTATGTACCTTGAAACAGCTCTGCATCCTCTACCTGGGCAACAACAAACTCTGCGACCTCCCCGGTGAGCTGAGCCTGCTCCAGAATCTCCAGACCCTGTGGGTCGAGGCCAATTACCTCACCCAGCTGCCAGATGTGGTGTGTGAGCTGAGTCTCCTTAAGACTCTGCATGCTGGCTCCAACGCCCTGCGTCTGCTGCCAGGCCGGCTCCGGCGCCTCCGGGAGCTGAGGACCATCTGGCTCTCAGGCAACCTGCTGACAGACTTCCCCCCTGTGCTGCTTCACATGCCTTCCCTGGAGGTGATCGATGTGGACTGGAACAGCATCCGCTACTTCCCCAGCCTGGCCCACCTGTCAAGCCTGAAGCTGGTCATCTATGACCACAATCCTTGCAGGAATGCGCCCAAGGTGGCCAAAGGGGTGCGTCGCGTGGGAAGATGGGCGGAGGAGACCCCAGAGCCTGACCCCAGAAAAGCCAGGCGCTACGCACTGGCCAGGCAGGAAAGCCAGGAGGCACAAGTGCCTGCCCTGCCTCCTCTACTTCCGCCTAGCAACTCCTGAGAAGCTTCAGGTGTAGTTCAATGCCAAGGACCCAACTCCAGCATCTTCTGGAGACCTCTCCATTAGAATGCAAAGGACTGCTGCAGGACAGGTGGGGCAGCTCTGCCAGTGGAAAATGGAATAGTCAAATGAAATGCCTACCTCACACCAAGAAGAAAATACTCAAAGCCAACATCTCTCCCAGAAGAAATTGTGTGCTATAGGTGGCATGACAACTTCTTTGCAAGAAAATCAACCTCTGAGCAGGTATTTTGAAACACTTAAGAGCAAGAAAGGCTGGGACCCTTTGGCCTCCTCCAGTCTCCAGGAGTGGCTGGTCATGAGGCCAATGAGCCCCTCAAACAAGGTATTTGTTACAGAGCTCATCTAAAAGTTCAGGGGGCCTGTCTCCACCCCTTTGCAGGATGTATTTTCTTACTATGAATGACCATAATGGTAAGAAGACATTACCGATTCAGGCCACTTAAAAATGACATGTCTACCTAGTCAGTCCGATTCAGACTCTTCGTTGTTGCGAAGGCTCAAGATGAAGCTTTTCCCCTGAAATTTAGTGGCTGCTGAGAAGACACCCCGGCTGGGAATGCCCCCTGGTGGAATCCAGCTGCCACTTTAAAACTTGACAGTGGTTCATGCTGATTTCGCTCATTTTCCTTGACCCACCTGTAGACTGTCACGGGCAATGCTGAAAGTCATCTAGAAAACAGAATCTCTCCTTGGCAGTGAGGTCACATCAAAATCAAGCCTTGTTGTGAATGGCTGCCTCTGTGGAGCAGAGCCCTCCTGTTTACTCACATAATGAACCAGAATTGAATTGAATCTCTTGCCATGCAGGGCATTTCCAGAATCATATTAGGTTAAAAGTTGTAGGTGAGAAATCTGTTCGCTTGCAACAACCATTTGGAAATTGGAATTGCAGGTTGTGGTATATATAGGAAGTGTCTGCCTCTTCAGCCTCAGTATCTCTGCCCTTGCTCTGGTTTGATTTTTGTAGATAAAATCTTTTGATGGTCGGTGTATAAACCTAGGTAGTCAGGCCGCTATTTCTCTGAAGGATGTTAATCATGACCTTTTCTTCTCCCCATGAATACATCAATTTTAAACAAACTGCTGTCAGTGGGTAGTTTAATAACACAATCCTTTATGTTCTTGAACCCTTTCAGTAGTCAAGGACACAAAAGTGTCATCTTAACTAAAACATACTGAATTTAGCTTTTAAAAAGTACTTTTCCCATAAAAGCATCTTAACCCAGCAAAGTTTGGTTCTAAAATGACATTATACAGCAGACTATTTTCATGTTTTCCTACCACAATTATTTCTCGCTAAACCTGAGGAAGAAAAAGTTTCATGGTTTCACATAATCTCTTCCTGTCACCACCTCCCAGTCTGTAGAGTATCTACAACCCATTGATCAGACTGCTAAAGGGTCCTTTTAATCACTAAATTGTCAAATACTTAACTCCTTTAATAATGAGTCCAGATTTCTATTAGACAGCTAGGATTCAGTCTATTTACTCACTCCTAATGACTGCAATTACACTATACTCAGTTGATACTAGAAACTTTCTGCCAACAAGACTGCCTCCTGAGCTGAATCACAGCTCATCCTTCACAATGGCTATGATTTTCTTTTGACCCTCTCTTCCCCCTCCTAAGATTACGGGGCCCACCTTTTCCAAGGAAGCCATAAGCTGTAGCTATTGACCTACAGAATTTTCATCTAATGAGCTAACTAGTCTGAAACAGATATCAAATTATAAACATTCTGACACAAAATTAAACTGTTTTGTTCTAAAATAATCAATACACAACAAATAAACACTTCTTAAACAACATGGTTAAGTGTTCACCATGAATTTTGCTGTCCAAGTTTTCACTATAGGATTTCAATCAATTTTATAAATTGACTACGTAAGTGCATATTTACATTTCCATAACCCTCTGATGTTTTCTTGAAATTCTAACGTAATTATAAACTTAAAAAGGGAAAAATGCTGAAGCACCAAAAGTTAACTTCTTTTATTTGGTGCACCACACGACCTGCGAAAATCTTAGTTCCCCAACCAGGGATTGAACCCGGGCCATGGCAGTGATAGCGCCGAGTCTTAACCACTGGACCACCAGGGAATCCCCAACATTTTTACTTTTAAAAGTTCTGAAACCCAAAGTGCATCAGAGGAAAATCTCTTCCAGAAGTTTATGTAGGATTTTAGCTTCCACAAATATGAATGATGCCGGGGCTTCCCTGGTGGCCCAGTGGTTGAGAATCTTCCTGCCAATGCAGGGGACACTGGTTCGAGCCCTGGTCTGGGAGGATCCCACATGCTGCGGAGCAACTAGACCCGTGAGCCACAGCTACTGAGCATGCGTGTCTGGAGCCTGTGGTCCGCAACGGGGGACTGCGACAGTGAGAGGCCTGCGCACCGCAATGAAGAGTGGACCCTGCTTGCCGCAACTAGAGAAAGCCCTCGCACAGAAACGAAGACCCAACACAGCCAAAAATAATAAAAAAGTGCTCCAATAATCTAAAGGAGTTATATATATATATATAAAAAAAAATGAATGATGCCAACTAAAATCTTTAACGTGGATTCTAAGGACATTCCCAAGGTTTTTGTCCTAAAACAATACTAAGTTTGCAATTTCACACTTGAAAAGTCAGCTGGTACTCTAAAAATCAACTACTCAACTTTAACTAAAAGCCCATATCTTACACACAGTAACCTGGAGGCAGTGTACTACGATGGTTAAGAGCATGACGCTTCAAACTACCTGAGATCACATTCTACCTTTGTATATTTACTGGTCAGTTACCTACCTGTGTGCCTCAGTTTTCTCATCAGTAAGGTGGTAACAGTTTCTGTCTCTCAGGGCCCCGTTAGGTTTAAACAAATTACTGTGTATGAAGTGCATGGAACAGTGATTGCCAGGTGATGGCTAATGTTTACTTAACATGTTCTTTTACTAAGTGTTATACCATGGCAGTACAATACTTATATTTACCGTACAATCAGTATAACTCCTTGTTTGAAGGAAAAAAATGTAAGTAGCAATTAAACAAAAAAAGCTTTTTCTCAGTAGAATTTTCAATATTATCTCCAGTCTTGAATATAAGAAATATAACTGCAAAGTGGTCAAACACTTCTGGTTTACATATACAGTAAAACACAGATAAGATTACCAAGGATTCATTTTTTTAAACATCTAAACGAATATACTTTGCCCTCTGCCTGTTATGCTAGAATTTGCAAAATCACCAAAGTACATGAAAATGTGAGACTATTCCTTGGCACTAAACCCATTCGTGTCATGAGGGCAAGAGACATGAGACTGAAGACACGGGTGTGTGTCATGCTAGATAATTTACTGCCTTTGCCACTGTAACAAAAAAGATACACCTTGTACTCTATCTTAGAAAGAATATTAATGCCATTAAAAAACAAGTTTACATGCTTTTCCCCCTTTCTGGACTGTCCACTTCTGAGAACATGAAACAGGTGATATTTATCTTTGAATCCCCAGTGGCTGGTATAATTCGACCACATTACTTGAATTTTGGAGATTTTTTTTTTTTTTTGCAATACGGGGGCCTCTCACTGTTGTGGCCTCTCCCGTTGAGGAGCACAGGCTCCAGACGCGCAGGCCCAGCGGCCACGGCTCACGGGCCCAGCCGCTCCGCAGCATGTGGAATCACCGGGGCACGAACCCGCGTCCCCCGCATTGGCAGGCGGACCCCCAACCACTGCGCCACCAGGGAAGCCCTGAATTTTGGAGATTTTATCCTGCACCAAGGCCACAGGACAGGGGGACACACTGACACTTACGGAGCACTACTGTAGGTCAGGCACTATCCTCAGGGTCTTGTGTAGATTTATTCATATAGTCTTTTCAATACCTCTTTGAAAGAGGTGTTATGTACCACTCAGAATTTTAAAATCTTTACTCTTTATTCATATTGGGAATCAACAACGTTCTACAATAATACTATGATTAAAAAAAGGTTAAGTCCTCTTTACATTTCTGCTCTAGTAATACTCTAAAACACCAGAGTAGGTACAAGACAAGGCAGACTTCGGAAAAGAATTTCATACAAAGTATCCTATTGACTTCTATGAGTCAGGGTCCTGACAAGAAAATGCATTCACCTCAAACGATTTACAAAGAGACTTTTCACAAAGGAACTGTTACTAAACAGAATTAAGGGGAGAAAGATCAGGGTAATACAAGTGATTGTATTTGGCATGAGTCACAGCAGCCGCCAGCCCCACCCATAAGGCTGAGTGAAAGTGGGAACAGAAATGTTACCAAAATGCAGTAAGAGCTGAGTCATGAAAAGAGGGCTTGCCCAGAGAGCTATACTGGTAGGTCTCACAGGGATGCAGCCAATTCCAGAGACAAAGAGCAAAACCAGGAAGAAAATACCAATTCCCTCTCCCCAAATCCTACCAGTGCCTCCTGAATTAAACCACAGGAAACCAGTCCACAGGGAGCTGTGAGGCAGTTAGCAGGGATAAGTCCCATGGCCTCCAAGCAGGCAAAGAATGGATTCTGACTTGAGGAGAGTAAAAGAAAAACCAGCACACATATTATCCTTCTTCAAAGAAAAACAGAAGGCTACTGAAATGGATTTTAAAATTCTAAGCACTTAGACAATTTCTACACAGTTAACTGTTAATGTACATTACAAAAATCTCCATTTCTATGTCGCAAAATAATAACTTACTGCAAAAATAAAAACTTACTGCTTACATAACTGTTTGAGTTTAAAAAAACTCCATCTTAAAACTCTTACAGGAATTAGAGGGCCCTAGGTTGGTACTTTATCTCTGAAATGGAAAAAACTTTGTCATTTGTGAACTCGGGATATTCTAGGCCTATGATGTAAAGATCTATAAAGGCTTCAAAGGATATGAATTCAGAGGAAAAGCAGCATGGGTGTATTCTTGGATATACAATTAAGCTCCAACATTTCTACCTCTTTTTAGATTAACTTTAATACTTACTGGTGTATCCTTTTTAAGACCTTTGTAGAAAATGAGCCCAAATACACTTTAGATTAAAATCCTACTCCAAGCTACCTGGTCCCTCAGGATAAATGTTTAAGCCACTTACCTCTCCCACTGAAACCTCTGCACATTTTCTAGATCATGATACGCTCAACTGTTCCACCTACCTGAGTTGTGGGCTGAACACTGATGTTATGATGTGTGATAAAGTACTTTAAAAAATTACATAGCAAACATACTGCTATGTTTCTAAAAGTGAAAAAAGTAAAAATCTGTATAATTCTCTGATGATCTCAGAAGTTTCTCCTTTATGTGAACGTTGGAGGATATAAGCTATTATCACAACAAAAAATAAATTTTTCCAGTTTTCATAGCTTATACAAAGTAGTATTAAAATGCTGAGACACACTTTTGGACAAAAACAGAACAGGCTGGTTTATCAGTGTTTCTTTGAAAACACTTTCACTCCTCTGTGCAAATAAAATCTCTCTCCATGATGCTAGCAGAGATACTCAGTAAAAACTACTGCTGGGTGTTTGTTTAATTTCTTGTGCATTCTGCTGTATACTGACAAATCAATAACCTCCAAATCTAAATTCACATTTAAACCATCAAACTCGGCACATACTTACACTCTATCTAGGATCCATTTGCCAAAAACAAAAACAAGAAACCCTAACAAAACAACAAACAACAATGCTTACGTCTAACTATATCCATACCCTATAAAAAGAGGTGCCTGAAGCAGCTTGTAGCTACCAACATTTAAAATATCTTTCACCTTGAAGTAACAGAAGCCACCATAAATTTTTTCCTATGTAAGAGACAGTACTTAGACTATAGAAAAGTAGAAGGGTACTAAAGTATATGGTACTTTCACAAAACAAAATGGTTAATAAATGTTATGTATGATTGAGAATCAAAAGATTAATGTGGGCTTCCCTGGTGGCGCAGTGGTTGAGAGTCCGCCCGCCGATGCAGGGGACACGGGTTCGTGCCCCAGTCTGGGAAGATCCCACATGCTGCGGAGTGGCTGGGCCCGTCAGCCATGGCCGCTGAGCCTGCGCGTCCGGAGCCTGTGCTCCGCGGCGGGAGAGGCCATGACAGTGAGAGGCCCACGTACCGCAAAAAAAAAAAAAAGATTAATGTAAGTTTATCACATCTCACTTGGACTTACATTAATCAGGATAATTTTTTTCAAAAATGTGTAACATCAATCATTAGTTAAGCTGGAAACTCTACACTGAAACTATAATCATTCACTCCCATTAAGCAGAGTTAAAACGGGATACAAATCACTAAAGTCAGGTAAGAACTAGATAACTGTTCAAATTTTTATTTTGATGCACAGTATGAGAAATGAACTCTTAAATCAACTGAATCTTATGGAAAATGAAATAGCAAATAAATTAGACCCATGTTAAAATAGAAGGTCAGTTAAATGTCCAAATCTTAAGGATATAACAGCCACAGGTAAACTTCAATTCTATAGTCTTCTTTCAGGAGGTCAAGGTCTTTCAAACACAACTTTACTATGAACTGCTCCAGAGCTCAAGAGTATATGGGAATGCTTAACAGGGGAGGTGATCAGGGACACGTTTCCTGCAAGAATCATAAAACGTACAGTTAAGAAAACAAAGGCAACGGTGACAATGAAAAGCATGATTGTAACCAAAGGTCTATATTAAATACAAACACAGCTATAATCCTACTTTTACTAAAACCAATTTTAAATGTATAAACAGAATGTTTCTACCTCACAATTAACATCCCTTAATTATTGTATTAGTAAGAGGACAGGAAAAATCTGTGGAATGTGAAGGCCTGTAGGTATTCAGCAGTTCTCAGCTTCTTATCCAAACAACCTACTTACCAAATATGTATTCTCCAGAAAATGGTTAATTCATGTTTTTAACCAATATGTTAGTGAATTTTACTAAATTAGTCAAAGATGGTTCTCTCAATCAGAAGTTGTAAAATGACAAGGTTTTGGGGTTTCTACATTAAAACCTCTGGATCACTATTCTAAATGAACAAAAACAAATGCCAATAGATAAGCTGGTGATGGGGTTAGGTAATTCACTAAAGTATGCCAACAGTACCTCTCACATCTGTGATGTTAAAACTTTTATTTTCTGGTGACCATACATAGTGAATCAGGAAGGGGACGTGGTAGGGATACTAGCGAAATTTTTTACTTAATGACTGTGGAAACACTGCTTCCAGAGGCAAGCACAACACTTGAGAAGAAGAAAAGGCATAAAAACAGATCCAGAGAGTACAGCATACTGGGATCATACAGTATAAACCTTCCAACCTCGGTAGCTTATAGGAGTATGACCCAAGAATGTCAATATAGAAGAAGTTATCAAGCAGCTGTCACAAAGCACTGATCTGAAAAATTAATTCCCTGGAGGTTAATAATGAGTTTGAAAAGAAGTGCATAGCCCAGTACATTTGGGAAGGCTGAGTTAAACAAAATTACTCATGTCTCTTTACTGCAAATTACGCAAATTTCTAATATATTTAAAAGAGACACTTAAACTTTGAAAACAGTGATATCAGATCAAACGAGGTACTATAGTTTATATTTCAAATGTGGTTGAAGGTACTAAGGTATAACAAAGATTTCTGAGGGTGGGTGCAGCTATGTGACCTTGCTCCCAAGTCAGAAAATTTTACTTATAGAACTCAGTTTCCTTTTGCTATCATTCTGCTAGAAGACATCAGACACTGTAACTGTATTTAACCACCTTTGGCGGCACTGCTTCCAGGAAAACTGTGTCAATTTTTCCTTCTCTCACTACTTTTCCATTTCAAAGTATGAGTGCTCCTTATTACCCTATCCTCCCAATACCAGGAGCAGAGAATCTAGATTTTTCAGCCCAGTCCTTTCCACTCACGACAGATTTGAATAGCGTTTCAGCCTTTCTCTCCACATCCAAATCATTATTTTCTACTCTTTCCTTCCTTTAATAGTAAGAGGATAGTTGCCATTCATAGAAGAGAGCCAGTGAAAGGAGTGCTGCAGGATTCTGCACAAAGAACTTAGTCCACTTAGGGCATACTTTCCTAATAACATTCCTACTTCCCTCCTGTCCTCCTCTGTTCTCCAGATCCAGCAGCTGCTGGTGGACTGCACGCCTCTTCTGCATCGATCATTCCTATCTATGAAACTGCTCCCACTTACACACACTGAATTGTCACAGTAATGACCCATACCTCCTCTAGCTACTATCCCACTTCTCGACTCCCATTCACAATACACTCCCCGAAGAAGCAGTCTACGTACATTTCCTCCAACTCCTCTTTTCCCAGCCTCTATCGAATTTACTTCAGACTTCTGCCCCCTCTATTCCACTAAAACTGCTCGTTAAGACTACCACCGACCTCTGTTGCTAAATCGAATTTTTAGGATCAATTTTCAGTCCTTATCTTACTCGACCTATTTGCATCATCTTGGCAGTTGACCACTCCTCCTCCCCAAATACTTCCTTAATTTGGCTTCTGGAACACACATTCCCTTGGTTTTCCTCCTATCTCAGTGGCACCCCGCTCCCTTAGCATTTTGTATTATGGGAAATTTCGAAAGTATGTATAAAAGTATAAAATTTCAAAAGTATGTATAATTGGTTGTATAATGAATCCTCATGTATCCATCATCCAGTTTAATAATTACCTATACTTCACAATCCTTCTTAGTGACCCTTGATGGTTGCTCTGAATCTTCCCAAACCTATTACTGGAATTCTCAAGCACTCAGTCCTAAAAAAAACCCTTTCCCTTCTTTAGCTACGTTCACTCTCTTGGGGACTCAATCAGTCTCATGGCCTTATATAACACGTACAGGCTGACAACTCCTAAATTTGTAACTACAGCTCAAACTTCTCCCCTGAACTACAGACTCAACTATCCAACTAACCGCTTTCTCAACAGACATCTCAAATGTCCAAAAACGGAAAACCCCCATCTTCCCTCCCAAAGCCTTCCTCCACCTAAGAGAAACACTTATTTTTCTCAACAAAAACCTTGAATTACGGGCCCCAGTACTCTTTTTTCTTTTTTTTTGTTTGTAACTGTTGTTTTGTTTGCTGGGAATTTCCATGTTTTATTCCTGAACTAAAAATGTTTAATACTGTCATGTTAAAACACAATTCAGGGCTTCCCTGGTGGCGCAGTGGTTGAGAGTCCACCTGCCGATGCAGGGGACACAGGTTCGTGCCCCGGTCCGGGAAGATCCCACATGCCGTGGAGTGGCTGGGCCCGTGAGCCATGGCCGCTGAGCCTACGTGTCCGGAGCCTGTGCTCCGCAACGGGAGAGGCCACGACAGTGAGAGGCCCGCGTACCGCAAAAAAAAAAAAACCACAATTCAGATTTTTCTGATGAAATTTATTTAGAATTGTTCTTTTTTTCTTTCTACCCTTGAAGAAATGGAAGTGTGTTTAACGTATTGGAGAAATGTGGCAATTATTAAGGCGCTCTGAATAAAAACCTTATAAGACACTCCCCCCGCCCCAAACACCCTTGAATTATCCAATCCCTTTCATCACAGACCTTATATCCAACCCATCATCAAATTCTGCCGGCTCTACCTTCAAAAATACATCTATTATCAATCCCTTCTCACCACCTTCACCTCTATCTACTGGTCCAAGCCACCATCCCCTTCCCTCTCCCTGAACTTCCACTAACAGGTAAAATAAATGGTTTTCGTAACTACTAATTAGCAATTAGTAGTTAATTTAATTAATTAAAATTATTAACTGAATCTTCAAATGTTAAGATTTCTCTGGCCAATCATTTTTGTGTGAATGAGTTTTTAAAAGAATTTTCATCTCAGAAAAGCTGCTGGAGGGACTTCCCTGGCGGTCCAGTGGTTAAGACTCCACGCTTCCACTGCAGAGGGCAAAGCCTCAAGGAACTAAGATCCCGCATGCCACACGGCACGGCCAAAAGAAAAAAGAAAAAAAAAATGCTGCTGGAATAGGAACATGTAGGGAACTCTGCATATTATGTGCTTAAGAATGTATATATGAAAAAGTGTACCCAGGACAGAAGATGACTGAACCCAACTCATCCTGGTAAACAGACATCAGTTCTTACTACTACACGCCCACCCCCAAGTTCTCTGGTTTTTGACCTTCCCAAGCCTGGCTCTTTATGTGCCCTTTCAATCTTGAGGGCTACCCTGTGTTACCCACACCCTTCTCCCCACCTAAGCTTTTCTGGCTTAAATCTAAGAGTTGTGTGATTACATATTTTAAATACCTTGCAAAACACTGTTATCTAAACAAAATGGCTCCACTTGCCATCAACTACAATTATCAAAAATATACCTATTTTTTGTTTCCATGTTAATTTTTCCTAAGAAATGTTCTTTAAAGTGTTACGATACCTTGGTGCTGCCTTGATGATGTTGTCCACACGTAGAATCACCTCTGCTGCTTCAGCTGCACTTAAAAGAACTTGTCGCTTCACTTGGAAACTTTCTGTTATACCCAGCATTGCCATATCTCCAATGGTACCTTCCTTCATATCTGGAAAGTATTTACTAAATAAACAACTAATCTTAACATATCTAATGATGTTACAAAACATACCTAATGATGTCACAAAATTAATCCTGACTTATAAAAAATAAGATTACAACTAACTACTCAATTTAGTTAGAGCATTCGCATCAGACTATCACTCAAGGAAAGCCTTTTAGAAAACTGGAAGGTCAACTACTGATCATCTGTATCAACGGAGAGTAACTATGTCAAATAATGAAAAATTTATACACAACACTGTATCACCCATCTTTCTCTATCTACAAATAAAACTGCAGAAAATTTGCTCATCACTGAACACACCATGGATTCTTAAGAACTGGAAGAGAATTTAGAAGTCATCTACTTTTCTTATTAGAATGCCCCTTCATTTTCTGACAGATTATTCCTTAACCTCTCTCTTGTCCAGTGGCAAGACTATCTACCCTCTAAAATTGTTCCTTTTATATGTCCTAGACATTTTGCTGCGAAATTTTCCAATCTGAATTAAGTCCTCTTTTTGGCCATTTTTATGTTATGTAACAGAGATCTACTCTCAAGAATGTCTCAGAATAGGGCTTCCCTGGTGGCACAGTGCTTGAGAGTCCACCTGCTGATGCCGGGGACACGGGTTCTTGCCCTGGTCCAGGAGGATCCCACATGCCGTGGAGCGGCTGGGCCTGTGAGCCATGGCCGCTGAGCCTGCGCGTCTGGAGCCTGTGCTCCGCAACGGGAGAGGCCACAGCAGTGAGAGGCCCGCGTACCACAATAAAAAAAAAAGAATGTCTCAGAATAAGTTTACTGTGAGATTAGGAGTTAATACTGATTATAAGAGATACAGTAACGTTTACACTCATTTGAGAACGTAAGTACTGTTTTTATATACTTAAATCCTACGGTCATTACATAACAAACAAGTTAAAAATCTTCTAACTAATGTTACACCCCCCCCTTAGAGAATAATAAAATTTTGACAGTGTAGAGATTATGAAGTTAAACGTTTTTCTAGAATGTATAACGGCTATAAAGGCAAAGGTCACAGGAATCTTTTATATGGTTATGAGAATTCATCATTTTTAAAAAATAAAAAAAAAAGAACCTGGTCAAGAGTTACTCTGAACAACTACCACAGGAGCTTCCCTGGTGGCGCAGTGGTGAAGAATCCACCTGCCAACGCAGCGGACACGGGTTCGAGCCCTGGTCCAGGAAGATCCCACATGTCACAGAGCAACTAAGCCTGTGTGCCATAACTACTGAGCCCATGTGCCTAAGCCTGTGCTCTGCAACAAGAGAAGCCTGTGCACATCAACAAAAGGTAGCCCTCACTTTCTGCAACTAGAGTAAGCCCACGCACAGCAACATAGACCCAACGCAGCCAAAAAAAAAAACAAAAGACCACATGGTCCCAATTAATTTCTTACCCAGTCCAGCAGTTGTATTGCCTTCACTATGGGCTGCTCGAAGCTGTGCCACCAGATCTGCACTGTCATAGCCTGCATTGTCAGCTATGATAGTTGGCAACTATGAAGTGAAGAAGACATGGTAACTATTCTACTAAAAGAAAATTAATTTACTAACTATAAGAAAAGCTTTCTAAAATTATACATTTAGAGACAACGTAAAACCTGCTTCCTTTTAATTACTGCTCATAAAGAGGATAAACTCCAAAATCAAATTTAAGCAGTGTGAACCAATTCTTAAAGCCAAGAAAGTTAAGTATTTTCTGCCCAAGAGAGAAGAATGGATTCATTTAAAAACCATCAATGCCTACAAAATTTAAATTCAAGGCTCTCTTTTTCATTAACTTACCATTCTCAGTGCTTTAGCATAAGACTCCATTGCAACGGCTTCTTTGCCTGGTGTTCTACTTGCAAGCTGTGTCACAGCATGAGCCATCAGCATCTCAGAACAGCCTACAGATTAAAAATCCAAGAACATATCATTATGCTTAGCTGTCTCCCAGACACTAAATTAGACTTCCCTTAAGATATATTAAGCATTAACTATTAAGTGCGAAAACAATATGAAGTTCCTATAAGAAACATTAAAGCCAAAGCCACTACTACACTTCAAGAAATAAAATATGTTCAATATTTTTCAAATGCTTACCTCCTCCATAAACTGTTCTAGAATCTTTCACAGTTTGGGCAAGAACACAAAGAGCATCATGCAGAGATCTTTCTGCTTCATCTAAAATTTGTTGAGTGGCACCACGCAGAACAATGGTGCAAGCCTCACCTAAAGTTAAAAAAATAATAATATTCTTATGTCATAGTGAACACTTAGTTATAACACATAAAAGTTTGCCTTCTATTACTTATATAGGTTATACTCGGTTTTGAAAGCTGACATGTCTTCCATTGCTACCTTCTCTTTGCTAACAATCCACATTCCTAACAGTTCTAAGCTATCTAAAACAACTATATTGAATATGTACTGTTCACAAAGTTAACATGAGGCTGCCCTCAAGAGATTGAAATTAGAATTTCTCAGGAACTAAGACATACATTCTAGTAACTATAGTAACGAGTAATTGTTTCTTTCACTTCAAAAGAGCCTACTAAAGATTTAGGAACCTAAACCAGGATCTACATAATCCCTCACCAAGGGCTACCCCAGAAAAGTGAATCAGTTTGTCTTCTCCAATCATGACTTCCTCAATAAGTTTGCAACTTCCAAGCTTCACTAGTTCTGGGTGGTCAAAGGTAGATGCAATTTCACCACCTATGAACAAAAATATACATTAATTAAATGCATAACAGGTTTAAAATTTGTTTTCTAACAAGCAGTAATGAACAGAAAACACAATATTTAAGTTGACTGCTTACTATACACCAAGCACTCTGAAGAAATTCATACAAACTAATTATTTAATCTTCACAACAACCCTAATAAGACAGGCTTCATTTATCATCACCCCATTTAGAAGTGGTAAAACTGAGGCAAAGAAATGTTTAGTTTCTTATCCAAGGTTACATAGTTTGAACAAATATGAAGCTGAAATTCAAATACAAGCAATCTGGCTTCAGACCTATATGGACAGACACACTGTGTAATAATACCACCTCAATTGAGATTCTGACATTTACCTTTAAGCCTGAATTTAAATTCAGATTCTCTTCTGAATTCAATATAGGAGACCAGTACTCTTATGATCCAATATCCCGAAACAAAACATGAAAATATTTAACTAATCTTATTATATCAACAGATGTACTGACGCTAGGAACTGCTTAAAATAGTGAGCACTTGGGCCTAGAAAAAAGGGGAAATGTATACTGAGGATTTCCCAGAGCAAACTTAAGGAGAAGTCAAAAAACTAAATTCGGGCTTCCCTGGTGGCGCAGTGGTTGAGAGTCCGCCTGCCGATGCAGGGGACATGGGTTCGTGCCCTGGTCCGGGAAGATCCCACATGCCGCGGAGCGGCTAGGCCCGTGAGCCATGGCCGCTGGGCCTGCGCGTCCAGAGCCTGTGCTCCGCAAAGGGAGAGGCCACAACAGCGAGAGGCCCGCGTACCACAAAAAAAAAACTAAATTCATTTTATTCCTTAGGTATTATTTTTATTCCTATTTTCCCTCCATCTTCCATGCTATAAACACTTCCTTTCCTGGTTCTTAATTAAGCAAAAGTTAGGTTTCAATTTTAAAATCCTTTTCTCAGACTTCCCTGGCAGTCCAGTGGTTAAGACTCTGCAATTCCACTGCAGGGGGTATGGGTTCAATCCCTGATTGGGTAACTTATGCCACGCGGCTTGGCCAAAAAATATATAAATAAAATTAAATCCTTTTCTCTAGTTCATTACTCTCTCTTTTAATAGATTCCCTCAATCATCAACCAACCCCTTTCCCTACACCTTACTGATAAATCTGCTGAATAACTGATGCTTTATTTCTATTTTACAATTAATTTATAAAAGGGACTCTGGTCTTCCCAACTCCACTAATTTATACTCATAATCTGTATAGCTGAAGCTCTTCTTACTTGTGGTTGGCAAATTCCTGAGACTGCTTTGTATCTAGATGTGAGACACAATAGATGTTCGGGACATCATATCCCCCAAATGAGACCAATTTGGCTTATGAGAATTTTCACTTATCCTATACTCATTCATGTGCATCTGCTTACAAAATATTTCTAGACATTTGCAAGAAGCAATTTCACACATCTTGACAACAGATGTTACTAAGGATGGGAGCCACCATGGAGTCTACTTCACAGCCATACAGTTTGGTGTGCTTGGTGCAGTTAATTTTCTCCTGAGTGTATGTGGCAATTTCATGTTATCAAGTCCTTATGTTATCAACTTATCCCATGAATGTGCTGTATCATTCACAGTTCTTATGTCATGTCTTTAATTCTGTTGCATTAAGGGAAGAATTAAGTAAACATGAGCATCATAAGTTTTATTACCTTAAACATCAAGTATGTAATAACTTTTAAATCAGGTAAACCCATTTCCAAATAATTAATGAAAGTAAAATGTCTCTTTTTAGGTCAGAACACTATACTTCTCAAATTATTAAAAATGGCTTAAGAAGTTATTTTGAAATGAGACCAATCCTACCATCTACTTAGTATAATTTAATTTCTTCTAATACACAGAGCAGTTCTGAACTGAATCTGATGTTCCTAGTGGCTTTACGTCTAAAACCCCACTCTCCTTAATTCTCACTGCCAGATAGCAAGCCAACTTTCCAGCCTATTCATTCATTTTCAAGCGCCTGAAAGTTAGAGGATAAAGACTGTTATACTTAGTTTTCAAGGGCTGTTTATAGAGGTTACTTTAAAAACCATTACTAGAACAAATTTAAGTGAACAGCTGCACTCTATGTCTCTTTGATGTACACATACCTGTAGACACACTTCCTAGTCTATACTGGGATTATAAAACTCATATACCTCTACTGAAGGATACTGGAGTAAACTACTTTTCATCATACGTTGCTGGAATGTTTCACACTTATTCAACGTTTATTACTTTCATAAATTTTTAAAAATTAACAGAAGTAATGCTTAAGTATTTGACCCACTGTCTGGCATATAGTTAAATGTTCAATAAAGGTTACTATTCCAACTGCACTATCACACAGGGCACAAAGCATTCAACTACTCACTTAGCACTAAAATTAAATGAATAAACTAGGTAAGACTTAAGACTCCTTTTTTTGGGACTTCCCTGGTGGTTCAGTGGTTAAGAACCCGCCTTTCAACACAGGGGACGTGGGCTCGTTCCGTGGTCGGGGAACTAAGATCCCACATGCTGCGGATCAACTAAACTGCACTCCATTAATGAAGAGAAGCCCGCGTGCCGCAAAAAAGATCCAGCATACCGCAACTAAGACCCGACACAGCCAAAGAAACAAAAAACAAAAAAAAGACTCCTATTTTTTTTTTTTTTTTTTTTGTGGTACGCGGGCCTCTCACTGTTGTGGCCTCTCCTGTTGTGGAGCACAGGCTCCGGACGCGCAGGCTCAGCGGCCATGGCTCACGGGCCCAGCCGCTCCGCGGCATGTGGGATCTTCCCGGACCGGGGCACGAACCCGTGTCCCCTGCATCGGCAGGCGGACTCTCAACCACTGCGCCACCAGGGAAGCCCAAGACTCCTTTTTTTAAGCTTCAGTTTATTTAGACTATGTTTAGAACAGTGGTCCTGTGGGTTTGTGAGAAAAGACAGTATCTTTAAAACAACACAGGGGCTACCCTGGTGGCACAGTGGTTGAGAGTCCGCCTGCCATTGCAGGGGACGCGGGTTCGTGCCCCGGTCCGGGAAGATCCCACATGCTGCGGAGCGGCTGGGCCCGTGAGCCATGGCCACTGAGCCTGCGCGTCCGGAGCCTGTGCTCCGCAACGGGAGAGGCCACAGCAGTGAGAGGCGCACGTACCGCAAAAAAAAAAATAAATAAATAAAAATAATGTAAAGATATCAAAAAGTATGTCAGATTTCAGAATAACTTTAAATTCTAGGATCCTTGAATCTCTTTGTCCTCTTAGCAATGAGTTAAATACACTAACACTCAGTAAATCCAAGAGTAATTATTATGTTAGAAATTAATGCCTTTTTCCCATACCTGTGACAAGAGCGAGGCGTTCCACACCTGCAAAATCTGCATGCTCAATAGCCATAACACCAGCAGCACCAAAGAGCTGTTCAGGATAATTATAAATTAATTGCCTATAAATAAAATATAAAAAAATATTGTTCAAAGTGGTTACTTCACAAGATAAAATACATTAGACTAAAAGACATGAAAATATTTTCATCTCACCAGTAATCGAAGAAATGCAAATTAGAACAAGATAACATTTCTTACTTATTATTGTATAATACTTTATAAATTATACTAGTGCATCCATGTTAGTACTGAAAATGGGTATTGTTTTATATATTGCCATTAACAGTATAAAATGAACCAATAATTCTGAAAAGCAATTTAGCAGTAGTGCATCAAAACCCGTATCTATGGGCTCCCCTGGTGGCTCAGTGGTTAAGAATCCGCCTGCCAATGCAGGGGACACGGGTTCAAGCCCTGGTCCAGGACAATCCGACATGACGCAGAACAACTAAGCCCATGTGCCACAACTGGTGAGCCTGTGCTCTAGAGCCCACAAGCCACAACTACTGAAGCCCGCACGCCTAGAGCCTGTGCTCCACAAGAGAAGCCACCACAATGAGAAGCCCGCGCACCGCAACGAAGAGTAGCCCCCGCTCGCCGCAACTACATAAAGCCCGCGCGCAGCAACAAGACCCAACGCAGCCAAAAATAAATAAATTAAAAAAATAAATTTAGTAAAAAACCAAAAACCAAAACTCTTATCTATGTTTATATGCTTTGATTCTACTCCTGAGAATCTACAGCAAGAAAATTCAGATATTAATTAAATGAAGATATATGTAAGAATTTTTATGTAGAAAACATTCCAATGTCTGTGAAGAGAGTATTTGTGTAAATCTCAACTTACCAATTATGAAAAATTTGTAATTTTAAGTAAAATATATATACTGTTAGGTTAAAAAAGCATGTTATAAAAGTTTATACCATATGATCACAACTAAATGAAGAATTGAAACAACATACACACACACCACGAATCAATTTAATAAAAGAATTTCTGGGAGAATTCTGTTCCTTCTTTATACTTTCAAACGTCCCAAAATGAGCAAATGTTACTCATACAACAGGAGTAAAAAGGACATCTGTTTAAAAGTTTGTAACTTAAAAAAAGCCAAAGAAAAAAATTTCATAACTAGTATAAAGCACTGCTAAGCAAAATGTGCCTTATCAGAATCATAGATCTCACAGAAGTTTAGAAACTAGCTTTTTTTCTTTTTTTAATTTATTTATTTAATTTATTTTTGGCTGCGTTGGGTCTTGTTGCTGCACGCAGGCTTTCTCTAGTTGCGGCGAGCAGCAGCTACTCTTCATTGCAGTGCACAGGCTTCTCATTGTGGTGCCTTCTTTTGTTGCGGAGCACGGGCTCTAGGCGCATGGGCTCAGTAGTTGTGGGTCGTGGGCTCTAGAGCGCAGGCTCAGTAGTTGTGCCACACGGGCTTAGCTGCTCCGCCGCATGTGGGATCTTCCCAGACCAGGGCTCAAACCCCTGTTCCCTGCATTGGCAGGCGGATTCCCAACCACTGTACCACCAGGGAAGTCCCTAGTAACTAACTTCTAAAAGCCCACATACATTTGGCTTAAAACAATTATTTTCCATCAAATGGTAAATCTCTCTCAAAGTTAACTACTGCCTTTTCACTGAAATGCCCTGTTTCTCTTGGTATTTTTCTCCATTCAAAATAATCCATAAAAAAAAAATAATAATCCATAAAAACCTTAGATACTGAATATTAAGAATACATGGGGAAGGTTTACACATATTTTCTTCACACAAATTAAAGATAAGCCCTAAAACCCTTAATACCTTTCACCTCTTCATCCTTGTTTTATTCCTATGCTACCATTAGCTTTTTCCTACTTCAAACCCCCATCATTTAATGTGGAATTAAATCTCTCTTCCAAATACAGGTATACTACAGCCCAAACTAATAATGTAACTGCCAAAACAGAAAACTGTTATTGTTGACACAAAAAGGTTTAATAAAGTATATTAACATACATTTTCACTAAAATCATTGTAAGGCAAATGCCTTGCTGTACAATTTTATTTACATTTGGAAAAAAACACTTCCTAAATAACTAAATTCAATATAAAAGAATTTTCCTATATCTTTGCAGAAAACAATCCTTTCTTGGATTATTATAAATATTGTCAGCACAAGCATACACAGACCTGTTAATAAAGCAATTTATCCCATGCTTAAGAATACGTTCAACTTTCTCCTTCATTTTTTCCTTTTCTGCATGTTCTATTTCGGCAACTTTTGCTGTAGAATCAACTCTTACCCGGGAACCAAATATCTAAGACAAAGGAAATCATAAAAAATAGCATCACTTTCCTTACTCGCAAGTTTCATAGCATATTTAAACTTTTTAATGTAAATACACCAAAAACTATGTGTGCATGTGTGTATGTATGTGTACAATATAAACATATATTTATATATATAAAATCAGAAACTAAGAAACTATATAAGAATATACATTCAAATGTATATAAACCCTATAAGGGTTTTTATTAGTGCAACTGATTACCAGCCCAAGTTTACAGCAGCTAGCAATTAGAATTCCAAGAAATGTAGTTTAACGTACCTTAATTTTGTCTGTATCCATACCAGTATTTGCAATAAGAATTTTAGCATTTTCAATTCGCTTTGGTTGATTTACTCCAATTTTTTTATCCAACAGAAAGCCTACAATATAAGGATAGTATTGTATTAAATATTTCAAGGCTGTGTTAATAAATCTTTTAAGGTAATCTGCTTTATCAAATTAGTCTTTTAGAAATGCTATACAGCCCTTACATATAAATTCAATCAAGAATATTTTCAGAATTGTTACTCCTGTGAAACAGAGACAAACAACATGCATTTTTGCAACAAAACCCAGACTCCAAATCACGAACTGGTAGAGCAGAAACTGTAAAGCACAATTTACCCCATTTTTTCCTTCTCTGTAGAATAAAATGCCTACACTTTCTACCGTTTGTTTTGTGAATACACTGTGAAGACGCTTTGAAAAACCCACACTCTAAGAACAAAACATACTATTATTAAGGAAATTGCAGCTGCTAACTCATTTATCACTCTTCAAGAACACCAGAAACTATATTCTCAACACCTGCCAACTAATTGGTATGACCTACCCAAACCCTTCCTAGAGAATACATGTAATCCTGGAAAAAGTGCCATTTGACAATAGCTGACTTCTAGTAAAAAAAAAAAACAAACAAACTACTCGGAGCTTCCCTGGTGGCGCAGTGGTTGAGAGTCCGCCTGCCGATGCAGGGAACACGGGTTCGTGCCCCGGTCCGGGAAGATCCCACATGCCGTGGAGCGGCTGGGCCCGTGAGCCATGGCCACTGAGCCTGGAAGTCCGGAGCCTGTGCTCCGCAACGGGAGAGGCCACAACAGTGAGAGGCCCGTGTGCCGCAAAAACAAAACAAAACAAAACAGAACAAAAAAACAAAAACAAAACCAACTACTTCTCTTTATTAGAGACTAACTTACTTCATGGTATAAAGTAAAACCTAGAGATTATCGAAAGAAATGCTGGGATAGTTTGAGAAGATCAAGCACACTGTCAATATAACAAATGAATTAAGATGACAAAAATGGTTGCAATATGATTTGTGTCCTTAAAGATAAGTTTTCTGGCTTTGCAAAGTGTCACTAGTCCGGACTAACTAAAAGTGGATTCACTCAGTACTTAGCTTTCAACAACTGGTCAAGGCTTCCTTTCCCATATTCAATATGTACATACCTTCATCTAAATAGGAATCTACCATACTTCCTCCTAGCTTCTTGATGACATGAATTGCCTCCAGATTACCAGAGCCTTTCAGTCTGAGAACGGCTTCCACAGCTAACTTAGTAAAGTGGTCTTTGTGATGAGTAAGAAGTTTTGAGGATAATGTTGTTCCTGCAATGTTCATTAAATCTTGACGGAATTTAACTTCGTCAGAACTAAAAAAGCAAAACAAAACAAAAAACAAACAAAAAAACTCAGGCCGGTTCTTAAAATGCTTCTCTGAAGTTATCAACCCTGTTTTACTTTTCAAAATCTATCCAGATACTTTTTTGTCAATAGACTTTCACCTCAACCAGTCAGGGCTCTAAGTCCCATGAAAAAAATTAAACCTTATCAGTAATCAAGAAATACAAATTAAAGGATACTATTTTCCCCACCAAGCTGGCAAACTACCAAAAGAGAAACACAAGCAAACAAAAATTTCAAGAACATGGGAAACGAGGCATTGTTATACAGCTAGTGGGACTGTAAATTAATGAATTTTTTCTAGAGCACTACTTGTAAGGTAAATAAAATTGCCTTTAAATACATACATATCTTTGGACACAGCAATTATACTTACTTTTTAAAATAACAAGTCTGTCACAACACTATAAAGCTAAAAACTGTCGAAACACAAATCTCCAATTATAGATAGATGAATTACAGCAGTCACAAAATCAAATGCATACCTCTACTAAAACTAATATTACAGAGAACAATGACACCTCGAAACTTTTCTAGTTATTCAACTAGGTTAAAGAGGCTAAAAAACCCTCTATACAATGATACTATTTATTGTGATTATACGTGCAAAAAAACCCCTGGAAACCCAAACTTTAACTTTAGTTACTACCTCTGGGGGGTAAGGTGGGGTTTTTCTGGGTTTTATTGAGGCAGGATGAGCCAATAGAATCATGTTTGTGTATGCTTTTCACTGCTCTCTAGACTTCCTGCATTGACTGTATTTCGAAAAGAACATTTAAACATTAAATGTTTGAAACAGTAGTGTTTTGGTATACCGACCCATGATCGACTGCAGAATTCAACAGAGCCTGTCTTGCCGCCTTTGTGGCTTCTCTCCAACCCGCAATAATGGTCTGTGGATGAATCTTTTTTGCAATTAAAGATTCTGCTTCCTATTAATAAACAGTGGAAGACAAGCATGAATACTAAATCTGTAGTAAGAAGTTGATTACTTCTGATACTCAAAACCACAGTAGCAAAAAACCCCCAATAAGACGAAGTTGAAGTTGCTCAGATATTCTTACCCTTAGTAATTCTGCTGCTAAAACAGTAACAGAGGTAGTGCCATCACCAACTTCATCGTCTTGAACCCTTGACATATCTTGGGGGGAAAAAAAGCTAGTTATTAACTCACTTACATTTGATTCTGCTTTTTAAATTACTTCTTGGTAGCTTACCTAATTCTCCAAATATATCCACTACCAATCTAAACCTCACTTATCTAGGTTTCCTCACCTGACAAATTCTTTGAACTTTTCAGCCTGAAATACAGTAGTTTTACCATCAGTAAGTACATGGCACTCCAGAAGACTGTATTTAAAAAAAAATTTTACTGAAATATAACTGACTTACAATGCTGTGCTAATTTTTGCTGTACAGCAAAGTGGTTCAGTTGTACACATATATATATTCTTTTTCATATTCTTTTCCATTATGGTTTAACACAGAATACTGAATATAATTCTCTATGCTACACAGTAGGACCTTGTTGTTTATCCATTCTATATGTAATAGTTTGCATCTGCTAATCCCAAACTCCCAATCCATCCCTCCCCCTCCACCCTTGACAACCACAAGTCTGTTCTGTATGTGAGTCTGTTCCTGTTTCATAGACAGGTTCATTTGTGTCATATTTGATTCCACATATAAGTGATAGTATATGGTATTTGTCTTTCTCTGACTTACTTCACTTTGTACGATAATCTCTAGGTCCATCCATGTTGCTGAAAATGGCATTATTTCATTCTTTTTTATGGCTGAGAAATATTCCATTGTGTATATATACCACATCGAGAAGCTTGCATTTTAATAACGATAATAATCAATTAAAAAGTAAATAATCAATGAATAGAAAGGACAGTCAACACAGCCTATTTAAAATTGTTTCCAAATGTTAACAAAATGTCATCCTCAGACTCACCAACTAAAACTTTAGCAGCTGGATTGTCCACACCAATGTTTTTTAAAATAGTTGCACCATCATTGGTTACCATAAGAGAAGCATCTCGTCCACTGCTTAACAGAATTTTGTCCTAAAAGGAACATATTTGGTTCAAGTTAAGATATAAGTACATCTGGAAGAACGCACAGATTCATGAGTACTCTCATATATTGCTAATGTGTAAATACTCTGGATGGTTATTTGGCAGAATACATTTAAATTTTTTCATTGCATACACTCCCCCCAAAAGCAAACCTTGGTGTCCTAACCTTTGTCTATCCCTAAAGACAGCAGAAGAACAGAGAGACATGAACAAGGCTGTTCCGATACTGTAATAGCAAAAGCAATGAACGCAAACTAAGGGTCCCTCACAATACAGTAATAAATACAAACTATAAAAGAAGCAAGATACAGAATACTATTTGACAGTGAGAGGAGGCAGTATATCTATTTATACTGAAAGGAATTAAAAAAGCCAAGCTACAGCGAAAGTACATACAAATAATATCTATCACGTAACAAAACAATGTTATCTATTACAGGGAGAATACATAAAATAATATCTTATAATACATAAAATACCTGTACATCTACATAAAAATAAAGACATTGGTTAGATTTATATCCAAATGGTAACAGTGTTTGTCACTGGGGAGGTGAGTGGCACTGGGGATAGTGATCGAAGGGGACTTTAGCCATATGGGTTCTGTTCTGCTTTTCAGTAAGGAGTATATATCCATATCTTAACTTTTACAATTAACAGTTAAGTTTTAAAGACAACAAAGCATCCAAAAGAAGTTTTTATATCTCTAACGGCTCTAAAACAACATTAAAAAATTTAAATTGCCTGTTTTTCTTACCATGCCCTTGGGTCCCAACGTGCTCTTTACCAAGTCTCCAATAGCAATGGCACCAACAAAAGAAGACTGGAATAAACATCAGAGATGGTCAAAATCAACTTCACAGTCTTAAAATTTTTAAAAAACCCAAAAAACTACTGTATCTTTATAAGAATGAGATAAAGTCTTACCAGACGAGCTGTCTCTGCTCTCTCTTCATCAGCTCCAGCCTTGAAGATATTAACAGGTGCAAGGGAAAGGGACGCCTAAAAAAGAAAACCAAGACTCAGTTTGAATACCAGTATTCTTTAACACATATACTTAGATGCCTTCCACTAGACTTACAAGTAGATACCTAAGAGAAAATTAATTTACAGTACAGGGTACTTTTTTAAACAAATGAAGCTATCCATCATCGGAGCAGTCATTTATTTAAAGCGGAAGGAGGGACTTAGGTGACATTGCATTTTGGATCTCTAAGCGCTTCAGGAATAAAAATTCTACCCCAAAGAGATCGACTGTAAGTATGGCGAGACCAAAGATGGCAAAGATGATTTTAAACTAAGGATAAGGCAGGCAGGGGTGGTAGGCCACTCGCGCGACAACGACCGCCAGGAGGACGAGGGGACGCTGCGGCCTCGCTGCCATCTTCGCCCTCTGGCCGCTCCAGGCCCCGCCCCGAGAGGGAGGGGGAAGCCCGTCTCGCCGACCCGCCCGGTGCACTAGAAATTTCTTCGCTTGGGGTGAGCTCCGAGCCTCGAGGTTCTGGGGCTGTGGAGAGGCCGAGTCACAACAAGGTGCTGGCCTTCAGGCCCATGCCTCCCCTGTGGGCCCGGCGCAGGCCACACGCCGCGGCCTGCGCCACGTGCGGCGGGCCCGGGGACAGACACAGGGAGCCCGCGGCGCTGGGATACAGATAAGGCAGCAGACGGCGGGGGACGGCCGAGGACGGCCGAGGACGGCGGGCCCTGGGCAAGGGCCTACAGGGCCAGACTCACCATGGTTCCGAGGAGTTCAGGACACACGACAACTCCTCACCAGCTCGCGCCCCAGGCCGAAGGAAAGAGAGGCCGGAAGTAAGAGAGACCGGAAGTGACGCCACACGCTCTGCCGCAGGGGGCGGAGCCCCGGCCGGCGCGCCGCTCGCCCTGGCACCGCCCTTGGGGGAAGGGAGGGCACAGCGTTTGAGGGGAGCCCAGCGGTTCGGGAAAGCTGCGCGTCCCGCTGGAGGGGCGGGGCCTCGGCTGGCGCTCCGCTCCCTTTGGAGGCACCCGCTGGGGACCAGGAAGGGAAGGGTTGGAGATTTTGCGTGAGGCCCGGAGGTTTGGAGTAGAACTCACCAAGGTGGGAGGGACGCTGCGCTGTGGGTGTTGCCATAGCAACGGAGTTCTTTCTCGCACGTTTAATTTTTTTCTTATATTTAACCTTTAAAAAAGGTTGCTTTAAAGTACTACATGTACAGAGTTTAAAGTGTTGTATACTAATGTAATAGAGGTGGGGCAGGCACGTGGCTGTTAGAGAGCCGCTGGTAGCAGTCCCGCTCAGCCATTGGTTGACGTCGCAGGGGACCCCCCCCACGCCCACCCCTTTCAAGGTCCGCTAGCTTTGCGATTAAAGTCATTATTTCCTGCCCCAACAACTCGCCCCCAGATTTATTGGCCTGTTGTGCAGCAAGCAGCGCGAGCTTGGGCTCAATAACACTAATAATGGAAAACATAATTCACCAACCACATTAATTCCTCTCCTCAGAAGCAACCACTCTCAACTTTTTGAGCTTTTTAAACATTTACCATTATATTCCTAAATAATATTTTATTGCTATTTTAATTTTAAACATTATTTATTAAGATGGAGGAAGACATATTTCTTTTACTGGATTGTAAAACGCTGTTCTCAATTGGGCTGTCCAGGACAAGGTCTTTGTGAGCTCTGATGGAGACTTTTACTTTGTCCGGCTTGCTCACTTTCAGGAGGTTTTGCATTTCACTCATTCTCCCCTCCCCCCAACACACAGTTGTAGAGATGACTAATATCCTCTTACATAATGTCTTTGTAAAGAGCAAAATCAATCCCAAATATTTCCGTTTGTTAAGAACAGTTTCTACTTTCTCTAAGTTGACCCCTAGGACATTTAAAGCAAAATTTTTGTACTTAAAAAAAATGTTTAGCTTTGCATCTGATACCTTTTTCTCCCTTTGAGTAACTGATCTCTTAGCAAGCTCTTGGATTGTGGCAATTGTTAACATTGGTGGGTGTTTTCAATTAAAAAAAATATTTATTTGGCTGCGCCTGGTCTTAGTTGCAGCATGCGGGATCTTCGTTGCCACATGTGGGATCTTTAGTTGGAGCATGCGAACTCTTAGTTGCGGCATGTGGGATCTAGTTCCCTGACCAGGGATCAAACCTGGGCCCCCTGCATTGGGAGGGCAGAGTCCCAGCCACTGGACCACCAGGGAAGTCCTGATATTTTCAATTTTTAATTGTTCTACCCTTCAGATATATGCTAAGAGGGTTAGTTTACACCAGGGATTGACAAACCATGAGGCGCCAAATCCAACCTGCCACCTGATTTTGTATGGCCGGAGAGTTAAGAGTGATTTTTATATTTTTAAGTGATTGAAAACATAAAAACTTTTGTGATACATTAAAATTATATGAAATTTATATTTTGACATCCATGAAGCTTGGTTGTAACACAAGCAAACTCGTTTTTATACTGGGCAATACAATACAGAGTTATACAATGGAAGAGTTGAGTAGCTGTGACAGACTCTATAGCCCATAAAGCCTAAAATATTTACTATCTGATCCTTTACGGACAAAGTTTGCTGACCCCAGTTTACACTATTTGCAGGGTCCATCATGAAAAGGGGTGTTCAGATTGGACAAATTATTATAAATCTATCAAGAGTTTTGTGTTCTCTGTGGGAAAACTTGCTCTTTTTTCAGGAAATGTACCTCAACCGGCAGATCTCAAATCGCAGTGTAATGAGAAGTCACAATAACAAGGCGCTAAGATACCTGCACAATATTGAAAACATATGTTTTTATTGTAGGCAAAATCACATGTGGAAATATGTCCTCTGGCAGGCAAGTCTGAGACTATGGGTGATGGAGAAGCCAGCGCCCCCTCCCTGCTGGTCTTTGGAGTGGCGGTGGGGAGAAGCATAGCCAGGGGCTCTTGGATGGGAACTGGGAGGCAGGCTCTGCCACCTGTGGAGCAGAGGCCAGAGACAGCCAGGAGGAGCCCCCTATGAGGGAGCTCCCAGCAATCTGTCCTTTCTCTATTGCGTGTGTTTTGGACTTTTCCTCCTTTCCTGTGTCATTTGGTGTCACTCTTGTATGCCAGAGGCTAAACAGCTTCAGGAACCAGACTGCGCGGGTTTGGATTTCAACTCTTCCATGTATTAGTTTTGTAATTTGGGGTGGGTTCCATAAGCCTGCCTACTGTGATCTATAGCAATGTGAGAAATAACAAAATGATTTGTTTTAAGACACCAAGTTTTTAGGTGGCTTGTTGCACAGCAACAGATAACCTAAACACTCCTTTAACAATGCCTTTGAAAAAGCATTTATCCAGTTTTGCTTCCATTTTAGTCTCCCTGCCTTATTAAAATGCCATGTCCTCTATTTTATCCTCCATATTGATTTCAGTCATCTTTATAAAATGTTATTTCTCCAATGTTTAAACCCTTCAAATTGTCTCACCTCATTTTGAGTAAAACAGAAACTCGTTCGCATTCTATACCTATGTGATGTCTCTCATTTCTCCCTTCTCTATCCCCCCAGACTGCCTTTGCATCCTATGCTCCAGGCATATGGAACCTTGGCCACCACTGAACATCGTGATCTTTCTACACCTCTGTGCCTTTGCACATGGTATTTCTTCTCCCTAAGATATCCTCTCCCCTCCTGCCCTCATCAAACACCTCAGGGATTACCTCCTGTAAGCCCTTCTCGAAAATCTCCATTCTCAGGCTGAGTTAGATGCCCTTCCTTTGTATGTGCCTTTATCACATCACATATTCAGCACTGGAATAATTTTTTTCAATTCTCCTAAGTATATAGCTACTACTATTCTAGAGGTATCACAGAGATGGTAATTCCTTATACCTAATTTATATCTTAGGGCTTAGTCCTCTGGGGGGAGGAAGGGCACTGCCCTCAGTTAGAAGGGCTGTTCTAAACTACAAATTCTTTTGAGAACAAGAATTACTATCTTTATTACTAGCACAGGACCTAGTTTGTGCTCATTCATTAAATAAGAATATGTGAACAGTTACTGTCTTCAACGGAGCTCAAAGGAAAAATACAGAAATAATCCAAAAAAAGGTTTTAATTTCTGAGAACACACACCTAAGTTTTGCAAGATGTGGTCTCTGTCACATCTTAACCAATTTCTGTGTTCCATGGTATCTGGTACACAGTAAGCACCCAATCATTTGTGGACTTGTCTATTCCCTTTACTGTTTAAATAATCTCCATCTTGAGCTATACCGAAATAGGCTTTGCAGTGCCACTCAGTGACAAAAAACAGGTCTGGAGTCCCAGCCCTGAGTACTACTAGTTTAAATGACCAAGAAGATAAAAACTGTGAGAGTCTGTCAAATACGTAAAATTTCATTTCACTTTGAACTTTGAAAATGGAGGCAGTGATATGAGACTAAGGAATAAAACCTCTTATAAAGTTTCAAGAAATGTGTGAGGTATAAATACAGTGAAACTTTAAATAGGCATCCAACCAAACTTTTATTGGGGTTTTTTTTTTTTTTTTTTTGCATTACGCGGGCCTCTCACTGTTGTGGCCTCTCCCGTTGCGGAGCACAGGCTCCGGACGCGCAGGCTCAGCGGCCATGGCTCACGGGCCCAGCCGCTCCGCGGCATGTGGGATCTTCCCAGACCGGGGCACGAACCCGTGTCCCCTGCATCGGCAGGCGGACTCTCAACCACTGTGCCACCAGGGAAGCCCTTTATTGGGGTTTTATTGCAATCTACTTTAGGCAATAAGGGGGGAAGTAACCATAAGAACTCCGATCAGATTTTATTCAACAAAGCAGTTTTTCGCTAATGCTTAAGGTTAGTGTATAGTCAGCTCAGCTTCCAGTATCAACTTGAGTACCTCGTCATGGAGATTTATGCCAGAATGACAACAGTAAGTCATTGCAAGAAGCTAAATCATCTAAAATTAAACCATATTTTATATATAATTTTTAGGATGGTATATTAATACTCTACAATAAATAAGGATTTTTAAAAAGTGTTGCTTAGCCGTTGTTGAACTAAATTCAATTATTAGCTTATTCTTTAAGTACTCCAGTTAATAAAGGTTTGATTGTACTTCAAGAACTCTGACTTTTCCAAAAATAAAAAATTAGTTCTTATTTGTTAGGACAAAAATTAAGCTTAAAAGCACATTCACACTTGTCCTTAAAAGTACATTCACATCATATACGAGATAACTTCCTCATGCCTGGAAACATGGCTTATATGGCAAAAAGTCATATGCAAAGAACAACTAGAGGGTAATCCTCCCATGTCCACATCCTCCAAAAAGCCACACTTGGCCTCAGTGTAAAAGTTATATTTTATTGCCATGCTACAAAATGTATGAAGTTGGCACTGACAGGGAGAAATAGAGAACAAGGGTGGGGAGGGCTAGAGGGCAAAAGATGTTGTTACATATACAACAAGGTTTAATCAACAGTGGTAAATTTTGCCAATATTAAAAATGCAAACCAAAATTTAAAATGCTGATATGAAACAGCATTAAAATACAATTTATGCATAGTACTGTATCACTTATGTCTTTTATTAGAGAAATATGGAATGCTTATAAACGAAATTAACTATAGGGGGTAAAATTCATATTTCATTTACAATTTGGCAATGTTAGACAATTTTTTAGTCCCACTGTTAGACAATTTTTTATAAAAGACAAAATTAAAAATCTAATAAGCTACCTTTATACAAAGTTGCTATATTTATGCCTGTACGTAGGAAAAAAACATTTATAATGCAAATTAGGACATACATAATCTTACAATATTATACAATGTAATGAAAATAAAAACATAACACAAAATTTGTCCTTTATAAAATGTGTATTTTGCATTTACCAATGCAAATGTGGCACACTGGTGACTACTGTACTATTAATGCCAGTCCGTTTCCATGCTGCTATTGTCCAATTGTCATAGAACTGCAATTGTAATGATGCTACAAAAGAATTGTGTTACACCAAAAAAGAAAAAAAAGAGGATGTAGGGATGGGGAAAAGGGACGTAAAGAACAGGAAAAATAGGGTGCTGGTTTGGGCAGTGTATATTGTGGTATGTCATAAAATATTTGTTAATTTTTCAAGCCAAAAACATTTCCTATACATTCTGTGATTTTGTACCAATGCCTTTATTCAAATTTGGCAAACATCAGGGAAAAGGTAATTTAGTACCATATACCTCACATATCAGAGATTAGAAAGAGATGCCAATACATCAGTTACTTCTGAATGTTGTCTCTGATGGTATGTCTATTTCAAGGATATAGATATATATATATATAGATATATATATATGTATATACAAATATACATATATATATTTATACACACACACTACACATTGCACAAAACACTTGGACATTATGGGTTAGGAACAGCACAAGGGGAAATGGGATGTATTTTTTAGCTTGTTAAGACCTTTACCTTGAGGCAAAAATATGGTGGCACATTATTGGGAAATTACGAAAACATAAGGCCCCTGTCCCATTTTTAATAGAACATTATTGAGGTACATTTTTATACTTTGCGCCACGGATTTTTTTTGGTGGGGGAGGGATACACAAACACTAGCTTGACTCACAACACTGAACTGTGGGGTCAACATTAATATCTGTAAAAACAAAGACTGCTTGGCAAATTTTCTGAAGTCCAAAATGTGATCTATTCTGGATATACTGAGAAGTGAAAAGCTTTTTGCTGAGTCTTCAAAAGTAAAGTGCATATCTCATCACTCCACAGCAGCAGTAAATAAAAGGAACTATTTGCCAATCTTCCTGGAGGGAGGGAAGGCACCATATTTTCATTTTGAAAGGAAGATGAACCTGGGAAATAAAACACACTAAGAAAAAACACATGTAATACCCATATCAGTTTCCAGCCCTGGTCTGGGATAAAAGCTGTTACGATCTATATGGATAAAACAGGATTCTATTAGGGGAAAAGCATATGATCAATGACTATATTTCCAAAACCAAAAAGTGGGATCACATGATCTATCAACAGAACAGAATATCTAAAATTAGGTCTGTCTCAGAAAATCTGAAACATATGGCCACAATTATATCCCAATAAAATATCTCATTCTAAAATGCACCCAGTAATTGGTACAATTCTTCCAGGACAGAGCTTAATGCCCATTACTAGACTACTGCAGAGGACAAATAGTGTTCTATGTTATTTTTAATTAAATAGGAACACAGGTGATTTCCAGAGACATTTAGAAATTAATACCAGTTGTATACATCTTCCCTAATACTCGTAGTACCTAAAACTCAAATTCTTAGCAGACAAATTGGTCCTATTTTCATTTTTAAAGCACACAGTATTGAAAGAATAAATTGCAATGGTTATATTATAGTTGCTTAAAAAATATAAAAACTAATCAGAATCTGGAAGGAAAAATGAAAAGGCTGAGGAAAAGTAAGAAAAGAAAGTATCCAACCTCCAAAATGAGTAAATAGGTCAGCCCTTTTGTTTGGAGGTTAACGTTCTGTCTTGACTGCTTGTTTCGGAGAAAACCATGTGCACTGGTTCCATCATAACTCTTATTCCACATTACAAAAATCATCACATAAATTTGGCACAATTAGCAATCTACTCAGAATAAAGCATAAATGGAACAATACATTAAAATGGAAACTGCATACCTATACCACTGCTCTCTTTTTAGAGAACAGTGAACACTTCGGTAAGCACCAAATTCACAGAAAAGAAAGAAGATTCTGCTATGCACATAAACCAGTGGCACTAAAAATGATAAAGACATCTTTAATAATTTATTTTCTTTATAATGGTCCCACCGTATTATTTTGCTAATCCATTCACTGTCCTATAATTAGGTCATTTATGGAACAGATTGGATGCTATATGACTGAAATTTTTCATGCTAAATTAACCTTAGTTACATCTGGTAGATCCAGACCAAAATCTCAAATTTCCTCATATTTAGAGGAGACAGCGACGTATTTTGCAAGGATATCTAACCTTCTTTCCACTCTACCTGCTCTTATCTACTCTAGGATTTGGGAAACTGGAAACTTCTTGATTTTCCAAGAGCTAGACATATGGACCCTCATCAGTTTATATAAACTTCAATTCATTTTCAATCCTAAATTATGACACAATGTCATTGCTATAAGACTTCCACTGTACCTGCTATGCTGGCAACAATTTTAACATTCTATTAAAATAAAGGGATAACCCAAGATCCAGCTATGAGTGAAAGGACAGCAGAGCTGAGGAGCACGACAGTGGGCAAAGTACAGCTGCAGCCGTGTGACTGAGGGGATCACTGCTAAAGTGCTGGGAGAGTGCCCACAGAGAAAACACAGTACCTTTAGGGAAATTTGCATGTTAAAAGTAGCTTCCTTTTTTTTTTCTTCTCAGCTGCTTAAGAGATCACCTATGAACACAAGTGAAATTTAAAATTGTGAGAATGCTTTTATCAACTTGAAAAGTAAACGGCATATAAATAAATACTGGACAAGGGCAACCCTGTTACAGAATAACAGTAAGTTCCAAATGAACCTTCAAAACCACAATTTGACAAAAATGCAAACTAAACAAAAATGAACACATAATCCAATTTCAAAACTATATACAAACTCAAACATCCTAAATTGAAAAAGACATGAAGCAACAAAATTAGACATCCCAAACACCAAAGGAAAAACTTGAAGGTAAATGGCAATCTAATGGCACAAATGCCTCCAGAAAACAATGTTACTGTTAATAATCTGTAGGAGAGAAACTTTCAAGAGATCATGGTTCAGATTTTCAAATGTTTTTGGATAAAGTGACCTGAGACTGATTCTTGAGCCTATGTGTAATTCTGACTAAGATATCTGGGCATGCCTTTCAAATGACACCATGAGATGAGTAAAGAGAAAACCTCGTCTCTTTCCTGCCTTTCAACACACCAACAGCAAACCATGTTCATGAACGTAGGGCTCTTTCTAGAAACGCTGAAGGCTAAGGAACTGACTGGTACATAGGAGGTGTGGTACTTCTATTTCCATACATATGTCCTGGCTCAAGTCAAAAAGCCTACAATTAATGAAATAAAGGATTCCTCATGTTACATGCTGGAGGTCACATACCATGAATAGTAAATCTACAAATAGTACTTTCAAAGCCTAGAGTTATCTGTTAGCAATGCACATTATCAAGAGGCTTTATAATATGCTTTAAATGCCAACCATGACTTAGACGTGAATGATATGCATGAGTCCAGAATCTTAATAAAAATTGACCAGCATGTCACTCACTTCAATTCTCATTTTAAATAGGCACTGTGAAAATGGGAATGCTGCTGTACAGTAATGAGTAGTATAGAATGAAATTAGTGTTCTTTTATGAGTACCTGCTCTACATTTTAATTTCCCTTTAAAGAAGCACATGAAATAGTCAGAAAAAAATTTTTTATCAGTCTATAAAAGGAGTTAGTGTTTAGAAATAAAAATGAAGCACTTGCATCTTCATTTTTTAAAACTTCACAAAGGTGCAAACAATGTAATGGTTTCTGGGCTCACATGGGCAGATCAGTACTATTGTGTCTAGTTTTCCTAGATGTACCATCGTCTCGTGGCAGTGCTTTCTGCAGATTTGACATAGCAGCAGTTCTCTCGATGTCTATCACAGCATACAGCTCTGTGCGTCTGGTAGGGGTCTGTGGAAGGGGAGTGGTAGGCGTTTTTGGAGTCTGAGGGTTGTCAGAGTCACTGCCACCTTCCAAGTCAACCTGTATGTAATTGAGCTGCCTGTGTTCTAAACTTGGGCGTCTGATATCAAAGTTAAAGACTGTCGGTGTACAGTCCCGACGCCTTGAATATTCTATTTTGTGAGCACTTGCCGGCACTGTTACATTCTCTGTATTTACATAGTTATGCATTGGATCAAGATTATTATGGTAGCCATTTAGAGATGGGGTCTTTGGTCCTAAATTGTCATCTTCATCCCTACTTAGCTTGCGGGCTTCCCAAACGGGAGGCAAAGATGGTAGATTTTCGTAGTTTAACAATGCAGTTCTTCTCTGAGCTGAGTTGTTGATATTCTGGGTATCTGAGGTACTGGTGGACGGCAGACGACCTCTCCTGAGCCCTGACGCACTGGGGAGAGATAGCCCATTTAGATTTTCATACACCAGTTTGTTAACAGAGGGCGCGTCTCTTCGTTCATCACTGTCATAGCCAGTGTCCCATTCCGTGTTATTCGCACCACTTCCACTGACTTGATCTCTTCCAAGTTGTTCCAGTTTCTCTTTTTCCATTAATTGCTTTTGAACTGGGGTTGGTCCTAAGACAAACTTGACTCCTTCAGGTTCAAGAAGAATCTGAGGGTCCCTGTCCTCAATATTACTTGGTTCTTCTTTTGGTGTGTTGCTTTCAGCATTAGAAACCCTCGCCTCCAATGGGACATGCACACTTGCGCGGTTTTTCCGTTCTTCTTGTACACCTGTAGTGTTGACATAGGTATGTACCTAAAACAAAAGAGGAAAGTGAATCAGTAAACTTGCTTTAAAAAGAAAAAAAATTTGCCTGACTATATCTATTAATTTTATTAACTTTCTAAGTATATTCTTACTTCAAAGCTTTTGTACCTGTTTTTTTAACCAACAAAAAGGTTGGGAGGAGGTGGGAGAAATGTAGAAATGTCTTCCTAGCTTGATAAAAGAATAACTGCTTTAAAATACATGTGATGGGGCTTCCCTGGTGGCACAGTGGTTGAGAGTCCGCCTGCCAATGCAGGGGACAGGGGTTCGTGCCCCGGTCCGGGAAGATCCCACATGCTGCGGAGCAGCTGGGCCCATGAGCCATGGCCTCTGAGCCTGCACGTCCGGAGCCTGTACTCCGCAACGGGAGAGACCACAACAGTGAGAGGCCCGTGTACCACAAAAACAAAACAAAACAAAACAAAACAAAATACATGTGATGGTGAAACATGATAAGCATTCTGTAGAAAAAATAAAAACTCAGGAACAAATGGGGATTATTACTTTGATGTTGTTTTAAAATTCTCATCAATGCATTAAAACCTGATTTAGAAATAGGAAATAACAAGTATTAAAAAGGAAGAGAGAAATTTATCATAATTTATAGATGATCTGACTATACAAAGAAACAGACCCTACTAGATTCAATAAGAGTTCTGTAAAATGCATAGATATAAAATAGATACCAGGAAATTAATGCTACTTAGAAAAGTTTGTGGTATTTTGCGGGGGGGACAATATAAAAAAAGTTCAGAAGTCTATACATAACATTTGAAAACCTCAAAAATAAAATTCAAAACTAAGGGAAATTTAATTATAGTAAATAAGAACTCATTTAACAAGTAAAGAACACAACCAAATGGATTTCAAAACAGTAAAAATTTCTTCATGATAAACAACCATATTGTTGACAAAAGATAAGTATAACTAAGTAATACATAGACAATGTTAACCAGCTAACTTCATTCCTAAAATGAAAATATAATAGTCAGGAATATTAAATTGCTCTGTTAAAACACAACAAAATCTGCCTTATTGCTAGTAGTCCACTAACTATAAAAACTGTAACATAAAAAGCTTTCATTGGAGGTTACTGTAACTGAATTGGCCATTGGTTATGTCCGTCTTTATCTATAGATGCACCTCTCCTGTGAACCCACAAACTTACTGTAATGCTAAGTTTCCCTCAACACCTATATATATTTGGGTATATGACAGAAAATACATGCTATTTCCTCTGAGTCTTCACTACAAAAGTCATAAACAAATAGCGACAGCTAAAATTCAAACTAAAACCTTCAAGTGTTGGCACAATAACACTCTAACCCCACACAATATGTTAGACAGTAGGACATGCTTACTTGTTCCTCAGCCACAAGCAAGGGATGTGTAGACTCTTCACCTACTGAAGGCAGGCGTGCACTTCCCACAGAAGGATGTCTGCTTGAAGGATGGGATGAAGCGTCTCCAAATGAGGGGTATCGGGGATATCCATTAGGTAAGTTCTGAGCAGCAAACCCTGGAGCTGAGTTTTTGTTTGTTTATTGGTTTAAGAAAGGATACAGGGGTAGGGCACAGAGAATAAAAATGAATGAGAATACAATCAGCACTGAGAGGTTTAAGGAAGGTGTTTCTGGCAAGACATATGAGAAACCAGAGCAAAACAGCATACCACCTCCACTCTAACTTTCCACTCACATTTTAAATAATATGAAACATTTAATGTTTTCATATTTAAAATATTTAAAATGTTTATAATTATAGCTAAGTTTTTTAAAACTCACAACCACTATACTTACGTTAGCCAATGGTAATTCCTAACAATTTATAGATTAAAAAACCATAATCTATAGTTTATAATAGAAGAAGGAAAATGGACACTTACTTGTAGGTGTTCGAGGTGTTCTGGGGACTTCCAATTCTGTCTGATGATTATTCCTTTCAACAACTGGCTCCTCCACTACATTTATACTATTATTCTGCATAATCTCTTGCAACATATTAAATAATTCTTCTGCACGAGCACACTTAAAGGCAAAGATTCCTACAAATACAAACCAGAAGAAAAAAATGGTCACTGCATCTTTAAAAAAGACACAGGAGCACCTGTCGAAGAACAAACTTGTAAAGTAAGCATTCCATGCACCAATAGCAAGAAAAGGCTTTAATATAAATGTCTGATAAATTAATTATATTCCCTGTTTCAAAACATAAACCCAAAGTTCACAGAATAATTTTCATTTGTCCATGGGTGATGGCTCAAAATAAGGAAGACAAAAACAAGATTTGCAAACTTACTCTAGTCTGCTTTTTAACAGCAGGGGGAGCCCAACTTACCATTACCAAGGGAATTCCTTATCACTTGACAGGCCCTTGCTCTGTGGTTTACAATCATTACCTTGTTTAATTATTGGATTACCGTTGCCCTCTGATACAGAAGAAATTTGATGCGTCAGAGGTCATGCAACTTGCCCAAGGACTTTCAAGAAGTAGGTAGCAAAAAATAAAAGTACGTTCTGTTTGACTCCAAAGTTTAGGTTCTTTTCCCAGAGTTACAACAGTAAAGACATAGAGGCAATTTACTGGGACTAATCATTTACTTACTGCAAATCTTAAATTTAATATAAGCCAAAATTCTGGACATAGAAAACATGCTTAATAAATGCTTGATAAATGAATACATAGTGTACTATGTCTCTTTTTTTTTCTTTTTTTTTTTTTTTTGCAGTACGCGGGCCTCTCACTGCTGTGGCCTCTCCCGTTGCGGAGCACAGGCTCCGGACTTCCAGGCTCAGCGGCCATGGCTCATGGGCCCAGCCGCTCCGCGGCATGTGGGATCTTCCCGGACTGGGGCACGAACCTGTGTCCCCTATATCGGCAGGCGGACTCTCAACCATTGTGCCACCAGGGAAGCCCGATGTCTCTTTTTTAAATAATCCACTTATTTGAGAATTTTTTTATTCTGGATAAAAGTAAAATATTAAACATTACATATAGAATAACTGAATTATAGAATGCTATTTCAAATATGATAATGTTTGGAGAAAAAAAAAATAAAGGCTCTACCTACCTTGTCCAGTTTGACACCTTCGACCACTTTCAAAAGAAAAGAGATTCGAATCATAGCCATAGCGTCGGAGGCAGAGGTAGTGCCATTTTACCGAGTCACGTTTGCGAGTGTATAAAATCAGTTCCGTGTCTGTAAGTTCCATTATGCCAGAACCTAACTCATTCCCATCATCATCCACATTAATGACCTAAAAAATAAAGTTTAATTAGTGCTAACTTAATGCTCCCACTTGACAGTTATGCACATATTTCACTAATTTGTCAGGAAAATGTACTATTGCTTATTGGTTCAGTTATTGGTTCCTTTGTTAGTTCATTCAACAACCAATTGTGTGTTTAGGGCATGGATTATGTAGCAGTGTAATACCCAGTTCATATCCACAAAGAACTCACATTCCCACTGAGGAGATAAGATATACAAACACGAAAAACACCACAAAACTGTAAATGCTTAACTAACAAATGAGTGCAACAGAGGCTGCGAAATGCAGGAACTGTGGCGGAGGGTTGTTGGAGAAGCCGTCACATAAAAAGAGGAGGGACTTTAGCTGGGCCTTGGGTATAATTAAATTTAGACAGGAAATAAAGTTAAGAGGGAGAACTGGTGGGTCAGGAGTTAGGGGGCACATCCTGAAGATGCAGTGCTACAGCAGAGACAAAGAAGGTATGTTTCAGAGAGATCAGGACAGGACTGGCATTGAGTTCATGTAAGGGAAGGCTTTGCACTGCTCAGTTTCAGAAAATGGCCAGAGACTATAAAGAACAGATAACACTTAGGGAGAATTCACTATACCCCTGGGTTGGGCAAAGTGCTTTACTTGTGTTTTTGTCATTTAATACTGATCCTAAACTGCAGGTAACAGTATTTTCTCCACTGCACACAAATCAACAAAGACTTAGTGATAATGTAACCTGCCAAAGGTAACAAAGCTATGAAGCAAGAGGGCTGTGACTTATACCTAGGTTTGTGTGATCCAGTGGCTATGATTTACAGCAGAATGAGGTCACAATATGAGAGATTAATGACTGTGGATGAGTAAGGAATGGAGCACTTAGCATCTAAGTAACAGAATACCACTGAAGTTTTAGAATGATGAAGGAGGAAGATTAATTTGATGTCAACTGCAGGATGCATCACAGAGGTGACTGAAGATGGAGTTCAGTTATGAAATTGTCCAAGCATTAAACAATGACTGGGAGCTAGTGACAGGACTGAAGAGGCACCTACAAAGTGGCATTTTAAAGACAATATTATCAGTAGGTCATTTCAAAGAGGGCTGATGGGACCGAATCCAGGGGCTCTTATCACTGTGACCAAAGATTGAGTTCTTCAGAGGATGTAACAGTCACTCATTAGTGCTATGTTTTCCTGACGGAGATACAAGATTTAGGCACTCATATCCATGATTGGTGATGTCGAAAGGTAAAAATAAACGTAAATGTCTTCCAAGTTAAAAAAAAAAAAAGACAGTATTATCAGAATTGTGTGGCTCTAACTGGATATGGAAGACCAAAGGAAAAGGAAAAGAGGATTTCACACTGTCAGTAAGAAATGTTGTCATCATTTGTTAAAACAAGAAAAGGCAGAATGGACAAAAAAGGAAAATATAAGGATCTGAATACAAAAGTGAGGAAATAATAAGACATGTTAATTAAGTGAAGTAAAAGAAGAGCATGCAGGTAGGCAGTGAGAGCTACATCTCAACCAGTTTTTACTGACCTTAAACTTGTTCCGATGGTTATCTGGGACAGTGTCTTTATCTGGACAGCTACAACAGCTACCCATGGCTTCTTCAGAAGACCATGTGAGCACTACATGAAAGATAATTTGCAAAAAATTATTAGATGTAAGATACAAAGGTCAAAAAACAGAAAAAGACACTAGAAATCATCTAACATAAGCCCTGCGTTATTTTGATGAGGAAAACTAAGCCTAAGGAAATAAATGGCTAGAGCTAGATTTCACACAACTAGCTGGAGAATTTTACTCAGCAACAAGAAGAATAATTCTGTGAGGGAGACTTCACAGAAATCTCAAATTTAATTTGCAAAGGTCTGCCTATTTTAAAATTATCTAAAAGAAACCAATTTAAGTTCTCACACATAACACTATTAAAATAAAGTCATTCATGGAATTAACCGTTTATGGCTTATTAGGAATTTCAGTCCCTCTTTATTAATAAATTTCCAAAAGGATGCTAGACTTCTGGCTTGGCAAGTATTTTGATTCATACCATGCATTGTAGTATTCTTTACGTATCCCAACAGACAAAATTGGTTAATAAGACACAAAAACAAATCTGGAATAGTTCATTAAGAGAGAAAGACAACTCAAAATTCAAGCTGTAACTTAACACAGAGAATACTGGCAAAACTGAAAGAGTGTGTCTATCTAATCCCTTCCCACAGAAGGTTAGAGATAAGTGGTTACAGTGACATTAAGTGTTGAAGAATACTGCAAGTGAACAAAGGAAAAATTCAAAACTTCACTTACAAACAAGAGAAAGAATGAGAATGGATGTGACAGTATTTGAAAAAAGGGGGAAAGAAGGAAGCATAAGAAGCTATTAAACATTAAAAACATAAATCTGATTAAAATTTGCCTAAAATTCTTCAGCAGATCTTCACTACCTTCAGGAAAAAATGCAAAGCTCATCAGTATGACACATGGTCCTTCACAATTTGGTCTCTGTCTACAAAGACAGTCTAACCTCTTCCCTCCTCTCTGCTTTGAGTCCTACCCAGCCATACTAAACAGTTTCCCCAGAGCATCTTGTTCTCTCACACCCTTCCATGCTGCTCCTTTCTCAAGATTCAACTTCAGAGTACAGTGCCTTCAGGAAGCCTTCTCTGACTCCCACCAACTGGGCAAGTTATATTCCTTGTGTACCCCCAAAGCACCCTGAGCTTCCCAGTATCACAGCATCTTTCACACTGTTTACTCAGTAAAAACTGTGATAGACTGTTTACCTATCTATCTACTTCCCTCCACTTTGAGCTCCTTCCCAGCAGGGATGGACTTTATTCATTCTTGCATTCCCTGTGCCTAACACAATACCTAGCACACAGGAGGTGCTCTAAGTCTCTTGTGAGCTGAACGAACTGCACTAAAGGAAGATAAAGAATGCTGGCAGGTGTAAGGATCAAGCAGATAAAAAAGGATACTAGTGTATAAACCAAAAGAAGTGATAAGTAAAATAGTAAAGTTAAATTAAGACTCATATTTGGTGGTGTCCTTGCACTGGTGAGAATGGCCATCATTAAAAAGCCTACAAATAATAAATGCTGAAGAGGGTGTGGAGAAAAGGGGACCCTATTACACTGTTGGGAACATAACTTGGCGCAGCCGCTATGGAAAACAGTATGGAAGTTCCTTAAAAAACTAAAAAGAGAATTGCCGTAAGATCCAGCAATCCCACTCCTGGGCATATATCCAGAGAAAACTCTAATTTGAAAAGATACATGTACCCCAATGTTCATAGCAGCTCTATTTACAACAGCCAAGACATGGAAGCAACCTAAATGTCCACTGACAGATGAATGGATAAAGAAGATGTGGTATATATACATATACAATGGAATACTACTCAGCCATAAAAAAGAATGAAATAATGGCATTTGCAGCAACATGGATGGACCTAGAGATTATCACACTAAATGAGGTAAGTCAGACAAAGAAAGATAAATACCACATGGTATCACTTATATGTGGAATCTAAAATATGATATAAATGAACTTATTTACAAAACAGAAACAGACTCACAGACATAGCATCAAACTTATGGTTACCAAAGGGGAAAAGAGGTAGGGGAGGGATAAATTAGGAGTTTGGGATTAGCAGATACACACTACTATAAATAGCATAGATAAACAACAAGGTTCTGCTGTTTAGCACAGGGAACTATATTCAATATCTTGTAATAAAACATAATGGAAAAGACTATGAAAAATTATATATATATACATATATAACTGAATCACTTTGCTGTACACCACAAACTAACACAACATTGTAAATCAACTATACTTCAATTAAAAACGTAAACAAATAAATTTATATAGGGAAAATGTGTGATGACATAAGGATAAATAAAATCTTGTTACATAAAAGAAAAACAAGATTCATATTTGGTGTCTTAATATGCCAGTTAAGTATCATGGTATAAAGATGACTAAGTCACAGGATGTACCTCTGAAGAGCCATGAATCTAAAGGGAAAGACAGATGTCAACAGATAATGCATTATGATAAACCTCATATCAGAATATAAGAAGAGTTCCGTGGGCACAGAGAAAGAAGCAACTAACTTTCTGGGTTAGGAAGGGCAGGAAGCACCATTTGAGCTGGTACTTTAAAAGGTGAGCAGAAACAGTGTGCTAGACAAAAAACAGAAATAGGCACTTGAGACAAGATAAAAAATTAGGTGCAACGATAAAAGTCATGAAAGGTGGCAATGTATTCAGGAGAAAGTGAGGCATCTAGTACGACTAGAGTGCAGGGTAGGCTGTAACACAAGCATGAGACAAACCATAAAGCATCCTGAACAACAACCTAGGGATCTGGGACTCCAACTAACTTGAAGCTAGCCTGCTTCCAATGCCCCTGTAGTCAAATGGACATGACTCTATCATGGCACTTATCACATTTTACTGTAATGTTGACCTGTCTCACCACCCACTTCACTGTGATCTCCAAGAAGATAGGAACTGTGTCTTCTGAATTTTCTAAGGCAATAAGCATACTGTTTGACATAGCAGATATTCAATAAATGTTTAATTTTTAAAAATTAGTAAATGTTTAATAAATTAGAAGATGAGGAGGCCAAAAGAATATTTCAAAAAAAATTTTAAAGCAGACAGATAATTGATAGAAACAAAAAGTCTTCTTGAAATTACTTATCCAGCCTCACCACTGAATACAAAGAGCTAAATGGTTACTACAGTGTGGCTTTTGCCTGAAAAAATAATGCCTCAAGTAAGTATTTTTCAACTATTTCTCAAAAGAAGTAGAAAAAGCATTCTTCCACTTGACACCTTCACAGGCGACCTGTTAAGGCAGCACCTCCGATTTTGTCAGGGATATATGAATGGTGGTACAACCTACCTGGGGGCTCTATTCACATTGAATGCTTCAGTTCAGTACAAAAATAGTTAATGAAAAGCCTACCATGTGACACAAAATCCTTGTATGCCACTCCAAAGAGAATGAATTTCATCCTACACAAGGTGAAAAGCCAATGAAGTATTTTAAGCAGGAAAGTGAGGTGGTCAGGAATTCATTTTAGATACCTCCATCTGCAGGGTAATTTTAAGTGGAAGTTTAGCTCAGAGGAAGGGAAGCCAGTGAGAGACTACTGAAAAATGGAATATGCCAAAGACTTAAAACCAGAGCAGCAATAGTAGGAATAAAGATGAAAATAATGAATTTTAAAAATACTTAGGAAGACAAGTCTGCAGCACTGAGTGTCTGGCTAGGTATACAGGAAGTAAGAGGCAGTTTTCAGGGCGGCAGATGAAGGGTGCTGGTTCCATTACTTGAAATAGGAAAAACTTTCTCAGGTCTTCGAGAGGAAGTGATGGTGGTTAGTTCAGTTTTAGACATGTTAAATTGAGATTCCAGAGAACTACCAAAGGAAGACTTGCAATAGAGAGGTAAGTACATCAGAATGGGTTTGAGGAAAGAGGTAAAATATTGGGACACACGGTATTTGAAACTGTAAAACAGAAGACCCTGATCAAGGACAGTATAAAGAGCAGTCTGCAGTTAAAATTCTGGGGAACACAAATGCGCAAATACTGGAGTAGAGAAAAACAAGTGAAGGAGAAGAGAAACAATCAGAATAGTACAAACTAAGAAAAGAAAGTGTCAAGAAGGAAGGTTCTATCCATAGTGGAGTGTTAGGTAGAGGCAGAAGCCATTCAGCAGTGAGCAAATGGAAGATAAGGAAGTAGTCCTCCAAAGAATAGAAAAGGCTCTTTCAAGAACACAGTTGGAAAGGCAAGCCTAAAGTGATAGGGTATGGTTGGACATGGTTTCAAAAGAAAATATGTTGCTTGAGTTACTTATTGTTTTAAGGTGACATAGATTTATGCAGGTTAGTAATCAGTATGTCAGTAAAGGTTAAAGAATATAGGAAAAAAACAAAGGACATAGACGGCTACAGGATGGATCAAGACGAAGCGGGGAGGCTAGAGAAGATGAGTTCCGGGGCCCAGATTAAGAAGTCTGCCCACAGAAGGAGTGCCTTGTCCTCTGACGAGAGAGAGCAGAAAATAAGGATGGGTGGAACACAGTAGAGAAGCAGAAATAGGTAACACCTATCATCCTAAATTTCTTTGGTAAAATAGAAGCCAAGTTTGCACAATGAAGGACTTGAGGATTATTCTCTGAGAAGCTACCCAAGAAAGGTAGCAGGATTATTAAGTAGGCTATGCTGAGACTTAGCAGAAGCTGGAGAGTAAGATTATGCTATTTTTCTAGCTGTACTCAGCAGTCCAGAGGGTAGACAGTTCAACTGACCCAGGGTCAGAAGGTAAAAAGACAAGGAAATTAAAGGATATTGGCAATATAGGGGTTTGAAGTAATGGGCCATCAGGTCTGGTCAGGAAAGAAGCAAGAAAGAAGAGGGCTGATGAAATGGGAGAAACGGAGGGAGGCAAAAAGGAACAGGAGGCCTCAGTAAGGCTGAAGAATAGGCTTAGTAGGAGTAAGACTGTGAAACAGCTGGGACTACAGGCAGTTGTAGTCAATCTTCCAGCACAGAAGGAGATTTTTAATGTGAAGTTTTCACCCACATCTCTGACTCCTCCTCCTGAAGCATGAATTCCCAGGCAGGGGGAAAGGCAAGACACTAGATAGTCTGCATTTATGACAATCAGATTAATACCTGGAGAGTGTCTGAGTTATGTAACACCCAATAATATGTACAAATACCTGTAAACACTTGATGAGAAACCACGTGATCTCATCATCAAGTTTATAACTCAGCAAAAACACAAAAAGACGTACTATACTCCCTCAAGAAAGCCACATAGGAAAGTAATAAGGGTACATTCAAGAACAAAAGGTAGCTTCTGTTTGGGAAGATCAATATTGCAACAAGTGTGCTGGGTATTTTAAATTAGTAAACACTGTCATGTTTAATTAAAGCCAATTGTCCTAATTTTTGGGAAGTGGGAGGTGACAACATATAAGGAGGCAAAAAAAAACTGCATTCAAGAAAACACTATTAAAATCTCTAGTTTAAAAAATGTAATTGGTGCACTTAATGACTTTTTTAAAAGTAAACTTCAACTTACCTAGATCTGGCCATTAATAGTCTTAGCCTCTGCTGCAGCATCAGGAGTTTAATCATACTTCAAAACACCATGTTTTCTTTGTTTGCTGACTTAACCTACAATTAGCAAGAAAAAGTCAAGAATTTGTTATTTCTTTAAAAACAGTTTTCCTTATGAGACTTCTGGCAGCACTGTTAGTTCAGTTCATCTATTTAAACAAACTAAAAAGACTGAATTTTTGATTAAAATATATATAATTTATAAGATCTATTCTAAAAATTAATATAATGTGTACATGGTACCATCAATACAGCCTTTTCAAAAGAAAAGTAAAAATGCAGTAGCTTACGTTTCATGATGTCTGGATATCAGGACCTTTAGAAGCCATTGATTTTAGCTTCTCCACTACAGCTATGACATTAGACAACACACTTCTCTATATTTATCTCCACAGCCATAAAATGAAAGGTTAGACTAAACTACCTCCAAGGTTCCTTTCCAGCTCTAAAACCCCATTTTACCCAAGGGCAGGCTAATTCTCCATATCCAGTCACATCTCTTAAACCTCACTGTCCCTCTGCCGAAGAGTGGACTGTCTTTAGAATCCACCCTCTGTATCTTCTAATCCACAAGACACCCCCAGAATCAAATCAGAAGAGTCAGTCATGAGAAAACAGTATGAACTAGCATGCCATAGTCACAGAATAATGATATAAATTACAGCAATAAATTACAATCTAGAGTTTTAAGAGATTTCAATATACTTCTGAAAATTTTCTGGTTAATTTATTCACTTTCTACAACACAGAAAAAAAATCAAATTCACTGAAGCACGAGCACTAGCATTTACTAAATAGCTATACTACAGTAGGCGTTATGTTAGGGGTTTTACAGAGTCTCATTTTATTTTATTTTTTAATGAAATGAATTTCTTTTATTGAGAAAAAAAGAGACAGTAATAAAAGCTGTATGAGTGGTGCCAACCAAAAAACTTAAGGAGTGCTCAGAAAGTCAGAGCAGTTTATTTATTTATTTTAGTTTAAAATTTTTTTTTTAATTCTTGAATTTTATTTTATTTTCTTGTACAGCAGGTTCTTATTAGTCATCAATTTTATACACATCAGGGGATACATGTCACTCCCAATCGCCCAATACATCCCACCACCACCCCCATCCCACCGCCACTTTCCCCCCTTGGTGTCCATACGTTTGTTCTCTACATCTGTGTCTCTTTGTCTGCCCTGCAAACTGGTTCATCTGTACCATTTTTCTAGGTTCCACATATATGAATTAATATACGATATTTTTCTCTTTCTGACTTACTTCACTCTGTATGACAGTCTTGAGATACATCCACGTCTCAACAAATGACCCAATTTCATTCCATTTTATGGCTCAGTAACATTCCATTGTATATATGTACAAAATCTTCTTTATCCATTCATCTGTTGATGGGCATTTATGTTGCTTCCATGAGCTGGCTATTGTAAATAGTGCTGCAATGAACATTGGGGTGCATGTGTCTTTTTTTTTTTTTTTTTTTGCGGTACGCGGGCCTCTCACTGTCGTGGCCTCTCCCGTTGTGGAGCACAGGCTCCAGACGTGCAGGCCCTGCAGCCATGGCTCACCGGCCTAGCCGCTCCACAGCATGTGGGATCTTCCAGGACCGGAGCATGAACCCATGTCCCCTGCATCGGCAAGTGGACGCTCAACCACTGCGCCACCAGGGAAGCCCACATGTGTTGTTTTGAATTACGGTTTCCTCTGGGTATATGCCAAGTAGTGGGATTGCTGGGTCGTATGGTAGTTCTATTTTTAGTTTTTTAAGGAACCTCCACACTGTTCTCCATAGTGGCTGTATCAATTTACATTCCCACCAACAGTGCTAGAGGGTTCTCTTTTCTCCACACCCTCTCCAGCATTTGTTGTTTGTAGACTTTCTGATGTTGCCCATTCTAACTGGTGTGAGGTGATACCTCATTGTAGTTTTGATTTGCATTTCTCTAATAATTAGTGATGTTGAGCAGCTTTTCATGTGCTTCTTGGCCATCTGTATGTGTTCTTTGGAGAAATGTCTATTTAGGTCTTGTGCCCATTTTTGGATTCGGTTGTTTGTTTTTTTAATATTGAGCTGCATGAACCGTTAATATATTTTGGAGATTAATACTTTGTTGATTCGTTTGCAAATATTTTCTCCCATTCTGAGGGTTGTCTTTTCATCTTGTTTATGGTTTCCTTTGCTGTGCAAAAGCTTTGAAGTTTCATTAGGTCCCATTTGTTTATTTTTGTTTTTATTTCCATTACTCTAGGAGGTGGATCAAATAAGATCTTGCTGTGATTTATGTCAAAGAGTGTTTTTCCTATGCTTTCCTGTAAGAGTTTTAGAGTGTCTGGTCTTACATTTAGGTCTCTAAAGCATTTTGAGTTTTTTTTGTGCGTGTATGGTGTTAGGGAGTGTTCTAATTTCATTCTTTTACATGTAGCTGTCCAGTTTTCCCAGCACCACTTATTGAAGAGACTGTCTTTTCTCCACTGTATATCCTTGCCTCCTTTGTCACAGATTAGTTGACCATAGGTGCGTGGGTTTATTTCTGGGCTTTCTATCTTGTTCCATTGATCTATGTTTCTGTTTTTGTGCCAGTACCATATTGTCTTGATTACTGTAGCTTTATAGTATAGTCTGAAGTCAGGTAGTCTGATTCCTCCAGCTCCGTTTCTTCCCCTCAAGACTGCTTTGGCTATTTGGGGTCTTTTGCGTCTCCATACAAATTTTAAGATTTTTTGTTCTAGTTCCATAAAACATGCCATTGGTAATTTGATAGGGATTGCATTCAATCTGTAGACTGCTTGGGTAGTATAGTCATTTTCCCACTATTGATTCTTCCAATCCAAGAACATGGTATATCTCTCCATCTGTTGGTATCATCTTTAATTACTTTCATCAGTGTCTTATAATTTTCTGCATACAGACCTTTGGTCTCCCTAGGTAGGTTTATTCCTAGGTATTTTATTCTTTTTGTTGCAATGGTAAATGGGAGTGTTTCCTTAATTTCTCTTTCAGATTCTTCATCATTAGTGTATAGGAATGCAAGAGATTTCTGTGCATTAATTTTGTATCCTGAAACTTTACCAAATTCATTGATTAGCTCTAGTAGTTTTCTGGTGGCATTTTTCGGATTCTCTGTGTATAGTATCATGTCATCTGCAAACAGTGACAGTTTTACTTCTTCTTTTGCAATTTGTATTTCTTTTACTTCTTTTTCCTCTCTGATTGCCATGGCTAGGACTTCCAAAACTGTGTTGAATAACAGTGGCGAGATTGGACATCCTTGTCTTGTTCCTGATCTTAGAGGAAATGCTTTGTTTTTCACCATTGAGAATGATGTTTGCTGTGGGTTTGTCATATATGGCCTTCATTATGTTGAGGTAGGTTCCCTCTATGCCCACTTTCTGGAGAGTTTTTATCATAAATGGGTGTTGAATTTTGTCAAAAGCGTTTTCTGCATCTATTGAGATGATCATATGGTTTTTATTCTTCAATTTGTTAACATGCTGTATCACATTGATTGATTTGCATATATTGAAGAATCCTTGCATCCCTGGGATAAATCCCACTTGATCATGGTGTATGATCCTTTAAATGTTTTGTTGGATTCTGTTTGCTAGTATTTTGTTGAGGATTTTTGCATCTATATTCATCAGTGATATTGGTCTGCAATTTTCTTTTTTTGTAGTATCTTTGTCTGGTTTTGGTATCAGGGTGATGGTGGCCTCATAGAATGAGTTTGGGAGTGTTCCTTCCTCTGCCATTTTTTGGAAGAGTTTGAGAAGGATGGGTGTTAGCTCTTCTCTAAACGTTTGATAGAATTCACCTGTGATGCTATCTGGTCCTGGACTTTTGTTTGTTGGAAGATTTTTAATCACAGTTTCAATTTCATTACTTGTGATTGGTCTGTTCATGTTTTCTATTTCTTCCTGGTTCAGTCTTGGAAGGTTACACCTTTCTAAGAATATGTCCATTTCTTCCAGGTTGTCCATTTTATTGGCATAGAGTTGCTTGTAGTAGTCTCTTAGGATGCTTTGTATTTCTGTGGTGTCTGTTGTAACTTCTTTTTCATTTCTGATTGTATTGATTTGAGTCCTCTACCTCTTTTTCTTGATGAGTCAGGCTAATAGTTTATCAATTTTGTTTATTTTCTCAAAGAACCAGCTTTTAGTTTTATTGATCTTTGCTACTGTTTTCTTTGCTTTTATGTCATTTATTTCTGCTCTCATCTTTATGATTTCTTTCCTCCTACTGACTTTGGGTTTTCTTTGTTCTTCTTTCTCTAGTTCCTGTAGGTGTAAGGTTACATTGTTTATTTGAGATTTTTCTTGTTCCTTGAGCTACGCTTATATAGCTATAAACTTCCCTCTTAGAACTGCTTTTGCTGCATCCCATAGGTTTTGGATCATCGTGTTTTCATTGTCATTTGTCTCTGGGTATTTTTTGATTTCCTCTTTGATTTCTCCAGTGATCTACTGGTTATTTAGTAATGTATTGTTCGGCCTCCATGTGTTTGTGTTTTCTATGTTTTTTTCCCTGTAATTCATTTCTAAGCTCATAGCGTTGGCCAGAAAAGATGCTTGATATGATTTCAATTTTCTTAAATTTACTGAGGCTTGATTTGTGACCCAAGATGTGATCTATCCTGGAGAATGTTCCGTGCGCACTTGAGAAGAAAGTGTAATCTGCTGTTTTTGGATGGAATGTCCTATAAATATCAATTAAATCTGTCTACTCTATTGTGTCATTTAAAGCTTGTGTTTCCTTATTTATTTTCATTTTGGATGATGTGTCCATTGGTGTAAGTGAGGTGTTAAAGTCTCCCACTATTACTGTGTTACTGTCGATTTCCTCTTTTACAGCTGTTAGCAGTTGCCTTATGTATTCAGATGCTCCTATGTTGGGTGCATATATATTTATAATTGTTATATCTTCTTCTTGGATTGATCCCTTGATCATTATGTAGTGTCCATCCTTGTCTCTTGTAACATTCTTTATTTTAAGGTCTATTTTATCTGATATGACTATTGCTACTCCAGCTTTGATTTCCATTTGCATGGAATATGTTTTTCCATCCCCTCACTTTCAGTCTGAATGTGTCACTAGGTCTGAAGTGGGTCTCTTGTAGACAGCATATATATGGGTCATGTTTTTGTATCCATTCAGCAAGCCTGTGGCTTTTGGTTGGAGCATTTGATCCATTCACGTTTAAGGTAATTATCGATATGTATGTTCCTATGACCATTTTCTTAATTGTTTTGGGTTTGTTTTTGTAGGTCCTTTTCTTCTCTTGTGTTTCCCACTTAGAGAAGTTCCTTTAGCATTTGTTGTAGAGCTGGTTTGGTGGTGCTGAATTCTCTTAGCTTTTGCTTGTCTGTAAAGCTTTTGATTTCTCCATCGAATCTGAATGAGATCCTTGCTGGGTAGAGTACTCTTGGTTGTAGGTTCTTCCCTTTCATCATGCCACTCCCTTCGGCCTTGTAGAGTTTCTGCTGAGAAATCAGCTGTTAACCTTATGGGAGTTCCCTTGTATGTTATTTGTCATTTTTCCCTTGCTGCTTTCAATAATTTTTCTTTGTCTTTAATTTTTGCCAATTTGATTACTATGTGTCTAGGCGTGTTTATCCTTGGGTTTATCCTGTATGGGACTCTCTGCGCTTCCTGCACTTGGGTGGCTATTTCCTTTCCCATGTTAGGGAAGTTTTCGGCTGTAATCTCTTCAAATATTTTCTTGGGTCCTTTCTCTCTCTCTTCTCCTTCTGGGACCCCTATAATGTGAATGTTGTTGCGTTTAATGTTGTCCCAGAGGTCTCTTAGGCTGTCTTCATTTCTTTTCATTCTTTTTTCTTTATTCTGTTCCACAGCAGTGAATTCCACTATTCTGTCTTCCAGGTCACTTATCCGTTCTTCTGCCTCAGTTATTCTGCTATTGATTCCTTCTAGTGTAGTTTTCATTTCAGTTATTGTATTCTTCATCTGTTTGTTTGTTCTTTAATTCTTCTAGGTCTTTGTTAAACATTTCTTGCATCTTCTCGATCTTAGCCTCCATTGTTTTTCTGAGGTCCTGGATCACCTTCACTATCATTGTTCTGAATTCTTTTTCTGGAAGGTTGCCTATCTCCACTTCATTTAGTTGTTTTTCTGGGGTTTTATCTTGTTCCTTCATCTGGTACATAGCCCTCTGCCTTCATCTGGTACATAGTCCTCTGCCTTTTCATCTTGTCTCTCTTTCTGTGAATGTGGTTCTTGTTCCACAGGCTGCAGGATTGTAGTTCTTCTTGCTTCTGCTGTCTGACCTCCAAATAGTCTCATTTTAATCTATATATTAACTTGAGTTAACAAATATGACTGATACCCAAAATGAACATTTCCAAAACCATGAACCCACACACAAACAAAATTTTTCGTTCTGGACTTATATAACCTGTATATAAAATCAGCGGTTCAGCCAGGTGTTTGCTTACACCCCTTGTGAGCTGCTGCTACACCCCATATTAGGGTGGGCAGCAACCCACTGCCTTTTCCTTAGCACAGCTTTTTTTTTTTCTCCAGAAGCATACATCATGCTTTGTCTCTGGCTTATAAAACTGTCCAGGTAATTCTACCATAAATCATTTCTCTTATGTGATGTTCGTCTAGCTCTCTCAAGAGATTTTAGCCAATTGACTAAGAAAAATCTCTCTTCCTCTTTTTATTTGTTCCTCTTGTAAGCATCCCACAACCCCTATCCTAAAATGAGTTTATTCATAGTAAATGTGATTAAGAGAAGTGAGAGTAATCCATCTATAATCCTATATCAAGGAAAAGCTTTGAAATGAAGTTAAACATACAAAAGAATCAGTGTGCCAACCTATAAAGCTCTTGAAAATATTAAAAATCCTGTTAGAAACTCTTTCTCACCTTCAGATCTTCTTTTTCTTTTTTCTAATTTTTAAAATTGTGGTAAAATACATATAAAATTTACCATCTTATCCTTTTTTTTTTTTTTTTTTTTTTTTGCGGTATGCAGGCCTCTCACTGTTGTGGCCTCTCCCGTTGCGGAGCACAGGCTCTGGATGCGCAGGCTCAGTGGCCGTGGCTCACGGGCCCAGCCGCTCCGCGGCATGTGGGATCTTCCCGGACTGGGGCACGAACCCATGTCCCCTGCATTGGCAGGCAGACTCTCAACCACTGCACCACCAGGGAAGCCCAATCTTACCCATTTTTAAGCATACAGTTTAGTAGTGTTAAATATATTCAATATTGTGCAACCAATCTCAAGGACTTTTTCATTTTGCAGAAATGAAACTGTATACCCATTAAATAACAACTCATTTCCCCTCTGCCCAAATTCTGGCAACCACCATTCTACTTTCTGTTTTCATGAGTTTGACTATTCTAAATACCTCGTATAACTGAGATTGTACACTATTTATCAGTTTGTGCCTGTCTTAACTCACTTAGCATAATGTCTTCACAGTTCATCCATGCTGTAACATGTGTCAGAATTCCTTTCCTTTTTAAGACTGAAAAATATTCCACTGAATATATACCAACACTTGCTAATCCATCCGTCTGTCAATGGACATTTATCTATGTTCTGGCTATTGGAATAATGCTGCTATGAACATGGATGAGCAAATATCTCTCCGAGACCCTGCTTTCAATTATTTTGGATACATACCCAGAAGTGGTACTGCTGAATCATATGGTGGTTCTACTTTATTAATTTTTTGAGAAACTTCCATACTGTTTTCCACAGTATATCTTTTTTAGAGAAATGTCTATTCAAGTCCTTTGCCCATTTTTGAATCAGGCTGTCCTTTTGATGTTGACTTTTAGCATAAGTTCTCTATATATTCTGGATATTAATCCGTTATCAAATATATGATTTGCAAATATTTTCTCCCATTCTGTGGTTGCCTCTTTCACTCTGTTGATAGTATCTTTTGAAGTAAAAAATTTTTTTTTCATTAAGTCCAATTTGTCTACTTTTGCCCTGATGCCTGTGCTTTTGGTGTCACATCCAAGAAAGCACTGCCAAATCCATGTTGTGAAGCTTTTGCCCTATGTTTTCTCCTAAGAATCTCACTGTTTTTTGTCTTATATTTAGGTCTTTGATCCAATTTGAGTTAATGTTTGTATATGGTGTTAGGTAAAGGTCCAAGTTAATCTTTTGCATGCAGATACTGAGTTGTTCCAGAAGCATTTGTTGAAGACTTGTTTCCCCACTGAATGGTCTTCGTACCCTTTTCAAAACTTATTTTACCACATATGTGAGGGTTTATTTCTGGGTTCTCTGTTCTATTCCACTGGTCTATATGTCTGTATTTATGCCAGTACCACACTGTTTTGATTATGTGGCTTTGTTGTAAGTTTTGAAATCAAGAATTGTGAGTAATCCAGTTTTAAGACTGTTTTGCCTATCCAGGGTCCTGAGATTCTATATGAATTTCAGGATAGGTTTTCCTGTTTTTGAAAAAAACATCATTGGAATTTTGACAGGTATTGCAATGAATCTGTAAACCTCTTTGGACAGCACTGATATTTTAATAATATTGTATCTTCTAATCCATGAATATCAGATGTGTTTATTTATGTCTTCAATTTCTTCAGCAGTATTTTGCAGTTTTCATTGTATATATTTTTTAATTCCTAAGTATTCTATTCCTTTTGATGCCACTGTAAAAGGAACTGTTTTTGTAATTTCCTTTTCAGATTGTTCATTGTGATGTACAGAAATGCAACTAACGTTTACATTTTGAGTTTGTATCCTGCTACTTAGTTGAATCCATTTATTAGTTCTGAAAGTATTTTTTCTGTGGAATCATTAGGGTTTCCCACATATAAGATCATCTTACCTGCAAACAGATTATTTTACTTCTTTCTTCTCAATTTGGATAACTTTTATTTCTTTTTCTTACCTAAGTGCTCTGGCTAGAACTTCCACTACCCTGTTAAATAAAAGTCGTGAAAGTGGGCATCCTTGCCTTGTTCCTGATCTTAGGGGAAAAGCTTTCAGTTTTTTACTATTGAGAATGATGTCTGCTGTGGGTTTTTCATATATAGCTTTCATTATATTGAGGTGGTTTCCATATATGCCTAGTTTTTTTTAATGCTTTTATCTTGAAAAGGTGTTGAACTTTGTCAAATGCTTTTTCTGCATCAATTGAGATGATTGTGTTTTTTTCCTTCATTCTGTTAATGTGGTGTATTACACTGATCAATTTTCATGTTGTACCATCCTTGCATTCCAAAAAGAAATCCCACTTTACCATGGTATATAATCCCCTTATTATGTGGATGAATTCAGTTTGCTAGCATTTTGTTGAAGATTTTGGAATCAATGTTTACAAGAGATATTGGTCTGTAGTTTTCTTTTCTTGTAATGTCTTTGTCTGACTTTGTTATCAGGGTAATGCTGGCCTCATAGAATGAATTAGGAAGTGTTCTCTCCTCTTCAATATTTTGGAAAAGTTTGACAGGGACTGATAGTAGTTCTTTAACTAGCAGAATTCACTGGTGAAGCCAGGTCTTTTCTTTTCCTTCTTTCTTTCTTTTTTTAAAAAATATTTATTTATTTATTTGGCTGTACTGCATCTTAGCTGCAGCACATGGGATCTTTTAGTTATGGCATGTGGGATCTTTTTTAGTTGCGGCATGTGAACTCTTAGTTGTGACATGGAGACTCTTAGTTGCGGCATGTGGGATCCAGTTCCCTGACAAGGGATTGAACCCGGGCCCCCTGCATTGGGAGCGTGGAGTCTTAGCCACTGGACCACCAGTGAGGTCCCAAGCCAGGGCTTTTCTACTCAAGAGATTTTTTTATTACTGATTCAATCTCCTTACCTTATAGGTCTATTGTGATTTAGTCTTGGTAGGTTTTGTATTTCTAGGAATTTGTCCATTTCATCTAGGTTCTTCAATTTGTTGGCATACAATTGTTCACAGTACTCTCTTATAATCCTTTTTATTTCAGTAGACTTGATAGTGATGTCACCACTTTCACTTCTGATTTTAGTAATTTGAGTCTTTCCTCCTATTTTCTTAGTCTACCTAGCCAAAAATTTGTCAATTTTGTTGATGTTTTCAAAGAACAAACTTTTGGTTCACTGACTTTGTTTTTCTATTCTCTATTTCCTTTCTCTCTCCTTTAACCTGTATTATTTCCTTCCGCTAGCTTTGGTTTTAGTTTGTTTTTTTCTAGTTCCTTAAATTATAAAGCTAGAGATCTTTCTTATTTTTTTAACATAAGCATTTATAACTACAAAAATCCCCTTAGAACTGCTTTCATTGTGTCCTATAAGTTTTGGCGTGCTGTGTTTTCATTTTCTTTGGTCTCTAAGTATTTTCTAATTTCCCTTGTGATTTCTTCTTTGATTGGTTGTTTAAAAGTATGTTGTTTACAGACTACTAGAGAATGGACTTGAGGATATGGGGAGGGGGAAGGGTAAGCTGTGACAAAGTGAGAGAGTGGCATGGACATATATACACTACAAAATGTAAAACAGATAGCTAGTGGGAAGCGGCCGCATAGCATAAGGAGATCGGCTCGGTGCTTTGTGACCACCTAGAGGGGTGGGATAGGGAGGGTGGGAGGGAGGGAGACACAAGAGGGAAGAGATACGGGAACATATGTATAACTGATTCACTTTGTTATAAAGCAGAAACTAACACACCATTGTAAACCAATTATATACTCCAATAAAGATGTTAAAAAAAAAAGTATGTTGTTTAATTCCCACAGTTTTGTGAATTTTCCAGTTTTCCTTCTGTTGTTGATTTCTAACTTCATCCTCTTGTAGCTGGAGATGATACTTTGTATGCTATCTATCTTTTAAAATCTTTTGAGACTTAATTTGTGGCCTAACATATGTTCTATCCCAGAAAATGTTACAACAACATGAGCTTTTATACTAATAATTTTTTTTCCTTTAAATGTATTAATCTTTTAAGTCATGTAGAAAATAAAAAATTATAAATCTTTGTTACAATAGTACTAGCTTTTATAATTCCTGCTGTATTTACCTTTATTGAGATCTTTATTTCTCCACATAACTTCTAGTTACCGTCTAGAGTCCTTTCGTTTCACCTTGCAGAACTCTCTTGCGCATTTCTTGCAGGGCAGGTCTAGTGGTAATGAACTCCCTCAGCTTTTGTTTACCTGGGGATGTCTTAATTTCTCACTTACTTTTGAAGGATAGTTTTGCCAGATAACAGGATTCTTGATGGACAGACTTTTCTTCTTTTAGCACTTTGAATATAGCAGCCCACTGCCACCTGGCCTCTGAAGTTTCTGATGAGCAATATGCTAATAATCTTACTGAGAATCCCGTGTATGTGATGATTAGCTTTCTTCTTGCTGCTTTCAAGATTCCTGGTCTTTGTCTTTTGGAAGGTTGATTATAATGTGTCTTGCTCTATGTCTCTTTGACTTAATCTTACTTGGAGTGCAATGAGCTCCTTGGATGTTTATGTTCATGTTTTTCATCAAATTTGGGAAGTTTTAAACCATTATTTCTTCAAAAGTTCTCTCTGCTCCTTTCTCTCTCTCTCTTCTCTTTCTAGGACTCCCACAATATACAGCTTTCAATATGTTGAGGTGGTTCCATATTTTAGATTCCACATATAAGTGGTATCATATGGGATTTATCTTTCTCTTTTTGATTTACTTCACTTAGTATGATAATCTCTAGGTTCATCCACGATGCTGCAAATGGCGTTATGTCATTCTTTTTTATGGCTCAGTAGTATGCCATTGTTTATATATACCACACCTTCTTTATCTATTCATCTGTCGATGGACATTTAGGTTGCTTACACATCTTGGTTATTGTAAATAGTGCTGCTCTGAACATTGGGGTTCATGTATCTTTTTGAATTAGAGTTTTCTCTGGATATGCAGCCAGGAGTGAGATTGCTGGATCATATAAGGGTGCCCGTCTTTTAAATTTCCTGGAAGTCACTTTAGCAGGTGGGGGAGGGGCTTGCAACAATAGGGTATGTGCAAAAACAATAGCTGCCCACCTCTTTGTCTGCACCTCTCTGACCAGAAGCAGCATCTCTGATCCAGGTACAGATCCTTGATATTTGGAGAAGAGGGTACTTTCTGCCTCCACTGGCTCCAAAAGCTGTGTGAGAGCTGCACAAAGGTGGCAGCAGAGAATGGCTGCAATTTTACATCTGAGCCTTTTCCTGACAGTTGCAAGTCTTCAACAGCTCCATAGTTCCAAAATAGTTACATCAGATTCTGCCACTGTATTTGTTATCTAGGTGGGGAGGCAGACTCCTGATGCCTCCTACTCCATCTTCCCAGAATTCTCTCCAGGCCTGTTTTTGGGGATCAGTATATATTCAGTTTCATTGTTTTAAATTACTTTATTAGCACTGCCAGAGTGCTGTCATGTTTTTGCTTGCTTTTTACTGCTTTCAGTGCAAATATACACATATCAGTTATATCAGGAATTACAAGAATTTATGTGCCTTATTTAAAAGGATACTTTCTCTAAGAAAATACATTCTGAGTTCCAAACAACTGATATACCACAGCACTCCTGGAACGAACACAACCCAATGGACTGAGGATATCTTGTCTTGACTTTGGAACATGAAAGCCTCAGGTATCCACTTTGGTTTCTTCGGACTAGTGGAAGGCTTAGAACTGAAAGGTGATTGGGAGGTAGTGAGAGGGAAGAGGTAGTTATAGCCACTATATAGAGCTATAATCTTGTTCTAACATGGATGTTTTTCTATAAAACAGGTATATATATATATATATATATATATATATAATCAACTATGAGTTTACACTCAAGAGCAATACAATTTTACCAGGAAAATTACCAAAAGCTAAAAATTACAGTAAATACAGTCTACTAACACTCTATTTATTATAGCAAACTGATTTTAAAGCCCCTACTTTATACCAGACATAGATTCACTTGGATTATCTAAATCCATACAACCACCCTATGAGGCAGGTACTATCATTATTTCTTTGTAGCAAATGAGGAAACCAAGGCTTGAAGAGGTTAGGTAAATTTTCCAAGGTTAAGAAGAGGAAATATCACTTAGTATGATTATCTCTAGGTTCATCCACGATGCTGCAAATGGCAGTGATGGCACGATGCCAGAATTAAATCCAGATCCGACTACAAAGCCCAAGTTCTTATTAATTAATATATGTAAAAAGCTTAAAACAGAGCTCAGCATATAGTAAATGCAAGCTATTGAAATGGTAACAATACTTTATTATAAAACAATACTGTATGCCTTTGGCACTCAGTCAAAATTTCTATGCCTAAAATTTCTCATTTATAAGATTAGGACACCTATTTCACAGAGTTATTGTGAAAAATAAATTCTGGCTATAAAGGCATTTAGAAAAATATACAGTGTTTAGAAAGACAGGCATTATCACCACTACATGTAAAATCCTGTCTCTTATATCACAAAGAAGGCTTTTGCACTGCAAGTACAAAAGCCTACAATTTAAACACCATCTTCATAACAAGAGTTACATTAATAAATTTAGTAAAGCTGTCCTAAATTATTCCAATATGATTCTTGCAGAATGACAAGCAAAGAGAACACTGAACTCTATTCACTAGCATGACTATAAATCTGTTGCTCAGGAAGGTATATTTGCTCTTTCAGTTCACTAGCACGGAGGGTGAATTTGGCTTATACTACAGTAGTTCTGTTCAAATACAGCCAGGACAGAATATCTATAGTTAGAAGCATAGCAATATAACTCTATATTTTGGGCACAGCTAACTGCTGTATTTAATTTCATTAAGACAATCAAGAGGATAGCATTCAAAAACCTTGTTCTTTGTGTAAGTGGTCTAGTTGATTGTTTTTAAACTATGTGGGTAGGTCTTTTTTTTAATTGATATACCTTAGTTTTCTGTTTATTTTTAACACTGCTAAGGATTTTTTATTATTTATATTACTCTAAGAAAGAGAAGTTAAAAAAAAAGGCTAAGGAGGGAGATTCTAGTATATTCTGCTAGTCACTAAACGAGAGCCATTCTGTAAAAAAGTAAGGATACATGCAACATAGTTTCCTTGGTTAGCTGAAATTTAAAAATATATATGTACACAGTAAACCAAAAAAGTACCCAAGTATTTTTAAGCATCTATCCATGAATATGGTTGTATCTGCATACCTCTAAATAGATTTTCTTCCTTTAAGTTTTTTATTCTACTAAAGGCAATGTTGGTGAACCACTTTGCAATTCACAACCCTCTATGAACTCCCCCTTTTTTTAACTCTCAAAAAAATCAATTACATTACTTACAAATCACTTCAATATCTGGTACTTTATTTTCTGGAAACTCTTTATGTCTAATCTAAATTCCTTGTACTGCAATTTAAACCAGATTCCTCTCATTTTTGTTTTTTCTGTAAGAGACAAGTTAAACCAGGATAATCAAGAAAGATTAAGCACATGCTTATGTATATTTAAACTGCCATCAATTCATTTTCCTATGGATAAATCTAAAATATTAATAAAGAAACATTTCTTTATTTTAGACACAGTTTTTGAATTAAGCTAACAAAAGCTTACTTAGTAAATAAAAATGATTGTAAACAGCTATCAATATTAAGGAGAGAATAAAAAATGAGTTCATTCATTTCTCCATATATACATTAAAGCATGCAACAACTATTTTCTGAGTATCAACTCTCTTTGCCAGGCACTGAGTTAAATGTTAAAGAAATAAAGAGGACATACACATTCTCTGATTCTACGGAGCTTACTGTTTAGTGAGGGAGGCAGACAAGCAAAGGAATACATGGCAGAGTTACAGATCCATGTATCCATGTGCCAGTGCCATCAGAACATGTAACTCAGAGCAGAAGGAAAGGGAAGTGATCAAGGAGCCTTCCTAGGAAAGGTGACCACTAAGTCAAGTCCTGAAAGACAGATGGGAGTTTTCTAGGGCAAGGGCAATCCAAATGAAAAAGAGTGCATACTAAAGCACAGAAACCTAAAAAAACATGGCAGCCTCCAGAACCAAATAGTTCCTTTTAGTTGGAATGTACGGTATGCATGGGAAAATAATAGAAGATAGGCAGGAAGGTAGGTTCATGCCATTTCATGAAGCGCCAGTTTGCACTGCTGAGGACAGTTCACATTTTCCCTTACAATCTTAAAGACACCACTAATGTCCTACCAAAATACTTTCCTATAGAAGCATGAAGTCTAGAATATATACATGGAGAACATCTAATTCCTAAGAATAAAATTAATGGTGTTTTACTATGATGCCTAAAGTCTAACCTATAAGTCACAGCATCTATCTATAAACATAAACATTCTCCCAACAGTATCCAGACCTGCAGTGAGTGTCACTGTAAAATGATGACCTGAACCTCGGATTCCCTTCTTTCATTTCTGGAAAATGTTACCCACTTTAACCTCATATTTCACACTGAATCTGACAAAGTCACTTTCAATCATGCATTTGGGTTTTTAGAACAGAAATCCGAGAATCTGTATGTATATCTTTATCTACCATCTATATTTCTATCAATCAAGAAGTGTGTGTGTGTGCGTGTGTGTGTGTTTAGCAAATACTGAGAAAATGGTACTAAAATGGCTTATGATACAAAACACAACTTTTACCTTTAATAACACCAGTCATAATTCAATCCTGGAATCACCTATAATCTTGGAACATACTCATACCCAGAAACACTGGTGATGAAATTTACACAGTTAAATCTGGGTGCCCATAATCTCTGCCCTAAGATATAAAAACAGACACACAGATGTGCTAACCCAGCAGATGAGTTACATTCTGCCTTAGCTAATTGAATAATGTAATCAGTACCAATGGCAACAATCCCAGCACCTTAAATTACAGGAAAAAATATCATCAGCCTTGGGAACTCCCAAAGAAAGTCTTAGTTTAAGTGCTCTATGTTGCAATATAAAAATATGTACAAGAAAATCAAGTACTGTCCTCCAGCAACATCAAAGGGTGAACAATCTATATGACAGATCATGTAGCTCTCTCTACTAAAAATTCACAGATTGCACCACAAAAAGACGACACATGATTGTAAGGTAGCAGTAATAAAGTATATGCATTCTCCAGAAAGCATTTATCATTAACTCTGAAAACTGGAATACATATATTTGATCTTATGGAGACAGTGCATTCAGTTTTCTCTAAGTATTATACATCAGAATTCCAGGTTTGTATTTTTCAACTCGGTTATTATTTCTACATATTATTCTTACAACTGTGTCAAATTAAACCAATGATTGCTTAACCCTCATAATAAACCTCTAGTTTATAAATTTACTAATAGACACTAGTCCCCTAGCAGGCACTGAACCCTAGCATAATAACTATTTAACTTATGAGGTTTTACTAACCTGACTAACAATAAAAGGTAAAATCCAAATATGAATTTTACAATGTTTTTCTTAGTATGATACACCTAATAGTTCTTAAAAAGAATTTGGCTTTATGGCTTTATTCTTTAAAACAACAAAACACTGGGCTTCCCTGGTGGCACAGTGGTTGAGAGTCCGCCTCCCGATGCGGGGGACATGGGTTCGTGCCCCGGTCCAGGAAGATCCCACATGCCGTGGAGCGTCTGGGCCCGTGAGCCACGGCCGCTAAGCCTGCGTGTCCGGAGCCTGTGCTCCGCAACTGGAGAGGCCACAACAGTGAGAGGCCCACGTACCGCAAAAAAAACAAAACAACAAAACACTAAATGCAAACCATTTGAACTTCAATTTCATGTTAAATGAATATACAAATTATTCAATATCAATCCAACTATAAACATCAATAAAACACTACAAGACATACAAGAAAATCTCCAGGCAACTTCACTTTTTATATAATACGCTTAGCCTAGAGCTAAATAAATATTAATGAAGAATAACAGAAAAGTAAATAAAAAGATTAATTTTCAAAACTGAATATACCGGTGTATGAGAAGAATATACCATAAACCTGCATTTTCAAACTCAGGTGGTTATCATGCTAGTTACTAGACTCTTATTAACAGTCTAAATATTGACTGTGTATATATAAAATGTACATACACATTCAATTTGCTCAAAATACACTAAGCCAAATGCCAAGCAACTCTAAAAAAAATCCTCAAAACAAACTGCTTCATGAATAGGTCACTCATGACTTTCTGCACTTGTCTCAATCTAAAATGCTCTTAAATTCTCTAAGGAATATAAGCTTGATAATTTATTTTCTACTTTTAGAGCAATGCGTTCAAAATTACTGCTACAATCTAGCATTAAACTCAGCTAACTCAAGTACCCCACTAATAAAAATGTTTGATGTGTGTGTTTTCTAACATCCCCCACCCTCACAAAATACAAGAAAAAAAGAGTTAAGCAGAAATATTTACATCAGAGTAAATATTTGATGAACTGTTTGGGGCCATTAATAAGCACTGCTTAAAGAATATTTAATGACAAAGAAAAATGTTCATGGTATAAAAAGTTAAGCAGAAAAAAAAGACAAAACTGTTCTTTTAAAATGCAATATGGTATTCAGGATTGGATCCTGGAACAGAAAAGGACATTAGTGGAAAAACTGGAAAAATCCAAATAAAGTCTGTAGTTATTTAATAAAATTATACCAGTGTTAATTTCTTAGTTTTGACAAGTATACTCTAGTTATATAAGATTAATATTAGGGAAAGCTGAATAATGGATATATGAGAATCTCTGTACTACCTTTGCAACTTTACTGTGATTCTAAAATTGTTCTGAAAAAAAATTTTATTTTAAAAATTACTTTGCATGCCCAGTAGCAAGTTTGAGAAGATTCTCATTTTAAAAAATAACACACTTACTTTTCTCTCTCCCACTCCTAAACAAAATACATAAGCCTAGAAAAAGACTAGATGAAAACACATTAAAATGTTAACAGTGGTTCACTCGGTAGTAGGATGAAAAGCACTTTTCTCTTCATATTTTCTATAGTGTGAATTGCTTTTATAATCAACAATACATCGTTAACTAAAGAATATACAAATCAATACTTTGTTAAAGCCTTCTTCAGAAAGAAAAGCTATAAATGTCTAAGCAGAGCCCAAAGGCAGACAACATATAAAACAGGTTAGGGCAGAGTGTGAAGAACACAGTGGCCAAGAGAAACTGCCAGGAGAACCTAAGTAGGCAAAACCTAATTAGTAAATGCTGGAAACCTGATGATACACGAACATCTACTCTTAGGCTAAAGGTGCTCACAGTCAGCAATGTTATGTTCAGAATTCATGACTTAGGGGAATGTCCCAAAAGTCCCCCTAACACTAGGAATTTATGGGATACGTACCCTGGGTTTATTCCAAACAAAAATAATGCAGCTAGACATGCACAACTGCCCAATGAGAGCTTCTAGAAATACATCAGGATGACAGTGTGTTCTCTAAATTTTTCTACTTTTTTCTTCTCTAACACCTCCCTACAACCTATGCCCATGCCCAGTCTTTAGCCCAAAGACCAAAAATGGTACTCTGATGTCATTTAGCAACAGGAGTAGAGACCATTAGAACAAGAGAATCAAATACTATTTCAGACGTCTGACAGGTGAGTATCACAAAAGTTTTTCAATACTTTCAGGGCAAAATATGCTGACAACCTCATTCAACCATAAGAGGGGAAAATTTAATCAACAACAAATGTTTCCACAATCAAAATAAAAAAATAAAATACATTTGTCCCTTAAAGATAGCGCCAGTGGAATCAGACAGAATGAATTTTGATAAAGAACCTCTTCGAAGGGACTTCCCTGGCAGTCCAGTAGTTAAGACTTCGCCTTCCAATGCAGGGGATGTGGGTTCGATCCCTGGTTGGGGAGCTAAGATCCCACATACCTTGCAGCCAGAAAAACAAAACAAAACGAAACATAAAACAGAAGTAATATTGTAACAAATTCAATAAAGACTTTAAAAATGGTCCACATCAAAAAAAAAAATCTTAAAAAAAAAAGAACCTCTTCCAAGCTGTAATCAGGGTGATTTGTGTGTGTCGGGCTGTCTAACCCTCCTGAAACAGTGCTATGTGGCCTGTTCTGGGGTTTGTGTTGTTTTTTAAAGATAGATTTGAATTTTTACTTTATTTATGGTCACCCTCATTCTCAGTTGATAGCAGGTCCTAGAGTTGTCACTTAATAAATATGTACGTGCTTTTTTTTTTTTTAGTTTATTCTTTTGAATCCTGGACTCTGTAATCAGATACCCATGCCTATTAAGAACAGGTGCAAAATGAGGCCCTCTACTGAGATCACAGAATATTTTACGTTCAAGAACATGGTCTTTACTTCATGAGCTTCTTAACAGCAACTGTAAACATCAGAAGCCTCTTCTGCTTACTTTCCAGTTCTTGGTCATGTTTAAGAAAGTAGAGGCTACCAAAATAGTGATTCTCAGGAATGGAGACTATAATATTATCACTGTTATTACTTCTAATACCAATGAAGATATAAACTGTTTTCATCAAAACCGAGACACAACTCATTTTAAGACTTGATATTTTATATCCCACCAAGAAACAGAAGTGGTTAATTAAACTACGAGATGCCACTGACTGTAAGATACACCCAAATTTCAGTGACTAAAATTGGAAAATCAATGAAATATAGTCAACGAAGACTATCAACTTATTACAAATAACAGTAATGAAAGGATGTTTAAAATATCTTTTCTTTGCTCCTTCCTATACACTAGAAGACAGTTACAATCAAGTAACAGGATTTGAGTGTCCAAGACCCAATATTCTTTTGAACCATGATAAATATTTGTCTAGAGAACAATCGTATTGCAGACTGCTGGGAACTATTTTCTCCATCTTCGAATGGGGAAATTAAGGAAAAAAATTAATCAAGATTTTACTGGAAGCCAAATTTAGAATTCTTAGTGTCCCTATATACAACTTTAACAAAGATAATATGAACTCTATCCCTAAAGGTTTCATGGTTTGTTTTCCTTCAGATTTACCTTGATCTTAAACTCAGGATATCAAACATCCATGGTAAAGGAAATTCTGAAGAGCTATATTCAAAAGTACAGCTAAGGTCACTGGGGCTATTCCCTCTAAGCAAAACGTATGATGAAATAGAATTTGAAAGCAATGATGAGAATATCTCCTTTCATTTTTTAAGACACATGTGGAGAAAACAAATCTCTACAGAAAACAGCCAGAATTTCTAAGATGTTTTACTCTGTACCACTTTCAAATGTTTCTTCATCAGCATGAAAGCTGGCTGAAAAGCTATCAACCTTAAACTCTCTTTAAAAAACAAGCAGGGACTTCCCTGGTGGCACAGTGGTTAAGACTCGTGCTCCCAATGCAGGGGGCCCAGGTTCGATCCCTGGTCAGGGAACTAGATCCCGCTTACATGCCACAACCAAGAGCTTGCATACCACAACTAAGGAGCCGGCAAGCTGCAACTAAGACCTGACACAACCAAATAAATAAATAAAAAATAAAACACAAACAAACCAAACTCCCACCCGCCCCCCCAAAGAAAACAATGAACTTAATTCAGCAGTTAGCTACAAAGAATATTAGTCTCATATTCTTGTTAAAGCCTTAAAATTTTTAATTTTGCATATGCAAATTCCAAATTTGAATTCTCTCTAACTATTAACCCTGCTAAATAGAAGGTAGAATGTGACTAAGACAAGATTTTCACCTTCATGTAATGGATAGATGGCCTACAACAGCTCTGCTATCTAAATGCATTTTAAAATACCACATTAGAATCTAAAATAATGCTTCATTTTAATCACTCTAAATTCCTCCAGTAGAAGGCAGTATCAATCTCTGATAATGCCAGCAAGGCAGCATGATACAGTAAAAATATCATGAGCTTTAGAACCAGACAGAGCTGAGTTCTTAACATCTCTGAATCTATGTTTCCCCATAGGCAAGTTAAAAACACCACCACCTACCTCATATTACTGTTACAGGTTTGGAGGCGGTTGAAGAAATCTGGGGTCCGAATTAGAGTAGTGAGCAATGAAGATGGAGAAAGAAAGATGGATTAGAGCAATACTCAGAAGTAAGCATCAGTAACACCTGATAACTGATTAGACTGGGAAGAAAAGCAGAAGTCAAGGAGCATACCTACATTTTCCATTTAGGTAACAGTCCATTCACAGAGCTAGAAAACATAAGAAGGACACAAGGTTTAGAGAAGCACATAAGCTCAATTTTGAACGTACTGTGATGCCTGTCAGATATCCAAGTATAAATGCTCAAAAGACAAACAGAAATACAAGTATGGAAGTGGAAGAAAGATCTGAATTGGAGATAAGGATCTAGGAGTCATCAGCTTATGGATGCAAGGCACAGGACAAGATGAGATTGCCCAGTGAGAAGAAAAGACCTAGAGAAACTCAGAAACACCAACATTTAAGGAAACTGAAAAGGAAGAGAAGCCCACAAAGGAGACTGGAGAGGTACTGTCCAAGAAACAGGAAGAAAATCACCAAGAGTGTGGTATCACAGGGGCCTAGAGAAGACAATGATTCAAGGTGAGATGGGATACAAAGAACAGTCTAATATCAATAAGGTAAGACTGCAGAAACCATGGTAAGTTAGTTTGGAGAAGATAATATTTGGCAGTAAGGAAGAGTAAGTCAGCTGTCTTAAATTTTCTGTTTTATGGAATAATGGACTTGAGCTGGACCGAACCACAGACATCTACGAGAATAAAATAGATTTCCATCTAACAAAGAATTGATTTCCCTTTAAATGCTGAGTTCTCAATCACTACCCATGTTCAACTGGATGAGAAGCTGGATGAGATGACTTGAGTTTCTTTCAATTGAAGTAAATTTCAAGAACTAAACTAAATCTGAAATACTTTGCATTAAGAAGAACAAAGGGAAAGACATAAGAAAAAAAGCTTTTAAATACTTAGAAATATAAAGTAATGGTTCTATGAAATTTTAAAAACCATATTCAAATAATTCTAAGTAAAATACATAGACAAGATAAAGGAAGGAAAATGAGACAGAGATGAACCCAATGAATGAGCAAGACAGGAAGCCCACTCATCATTTTTTGCCCATTTCAAAGTCGTTTATAATTTTTCCTTACAAAATCTTGCATGGCTCCCCCTATTCCCCTGAAAGTTAAAATTAAAGACTTTTTAATGGCTGGCCTACAAGGTCCTAAATACTTTGTTATTGTTTTCTACCCTTCTGGCTCCAGTGGTGATCACAGGTACTTCACACTTGGCTCCAGCCACACTGGCCCCCTGGCTGTTTCTGCATACACTAAACCTCAAGGCCTTTGCAATCGTTGTTCTATCTGGACAACTCTTCTGCCAAATACCCACACAGCTTGCTCCCTCATTTGTTTCAAGTCTTTGCTCACAAATCAATTTTTAGAGGACTTCCCTGAGCACTCTACAGAAAACACATAAACTTTTACCCCACAATGGTAACCCCTTTTCCTCTACACTGCCATGTTATTTTCCAAATGACTTATTATCAGCTGGCATGCTATATATTAAGTTATTGATTCCCTGTCTCTACGCCAAAGCCAGAACAAACTATAAACTCTATGTTGTCTTCACTGCTGTATCCCCAATGTCTAGAGAGTGCCTATGTTAAATGCTCAAATAGTTTTAGTTGAATGAATAAATACCATATTACTGGATGATGTTTCAAATTAGCACATACATACTGATACATTTTGCCCCTGAATTCCTACAATATTAAAACATATCACTAAAACTACAAACAAATAATCTCATACTTCCACTAGTTACTACATTACTTAATAGATTTTTTTGTCTTTTTTCTACCAGTTTTATTGAGATATAAATGACCGCAGCATGTATAAGTTTAAAATGTATGGCGTAACGATTTGATTTGTATCATGAAATGATTACCACAATAAATTTAGAGAACATCCACCTTCTCACATAGATACAAATAGAAGAAAAAAGATTTTTTTTCTCCTTGAAATAAGAACTCTTAGGATTTACTCTCTTTAACTTTCACGAATGACATTCAGCAGTGTTAATTACATTTATCACATTGTACATTACATCCCTAGTACTTATCTTCTAACTGAAAGTTTGTACATTTTGGCTACCTTCATTCTTTAAAATAGAGCTTAAAATTATCACTTAGATTTGCGTAAACACTGACAGCTATTTCAGGAAAAACGCTTTGAATTTTAGCATATAATACCAGAAGATTTCTCTGAGAAGCAATGCTATCATGTGGCTGTCAAAGTGGGCAAGTATACTCACAAGATTTACGTGGCATCAGATATCTTCCTTTTCATCCTACACAGGTTCAAAGACTGCCATCTAGATTGTAGTTATTATAGATGTGATGCCTAAAGAGTCTATCTGGGCAAGCCAATTGCCTAAAAGTCACCATCCAAGCTGTATTCCCCCAAGCTAGGTCACTACTTGAAGTTCCTGCAGTCTTGGTATGGGCCTACTTGAAGGAGAATACTCGAGGACCAAGACTACTGTTTATATTGAGTTTCTGATCCTAAACCGCTCCCTAAGCTATTAATTTTTAACCTTAAAAGGTTCCTAATATTAACTACTATTATCTTTGACTATCACTTGAACTACCTGCTGTGTGAAATTCCAAAACCAACATCTTTGGTCTAATTATTTGACATTTCTATGATTTAGTTACTTGGGAGTTATTTCAGCTAAAAGAGGAATGTGGTTACATAAGTGGAAAACACAAGTTTGGAAAATCACAGGCTACCGAAATAATGGTTTAGCTATTAACAACATATTAGTTTCTCCAAATATTTTCTTTCTTTACACTAGTTCATCCAAAAATCTGTCTAAAAATTCAAAGAATAAAGAGCTCATTTTTTTCCCTTCGTCTATAAATAAGCCAAAAATAAAGCTAAAAAAGTAAGGCTTTAAATTCCTCCTATTGATAAGGCTGAAATTGTTTAAGCTTGGGTTTGCTACCATACACATTTTTCACTTTAATTAAACTGCTACAAAATAATATGTTTATTTGTCACAACTAAGTATGACTGTTAGTAAGGGAAAGTATTCATAACATATTACCCCTCCTTGTTGCCAGCCAATAAAATATCTGGATTGGAGGCAATAAATGCTGTTTTCCTAACATATGGCCCCGGTGACACTTGCTTTAGTAATAAAAAAAAATAACCAAATAATCATTCAAGTGTCCAAGGCAAAATTTTTCTGAAAATAGAAAAAAAATACTTATTTGAAATCAACATCTCTATTTAAATTACTAAAAATGTGTTAAGAAAGATGGCGGGGGCGTCCCTGGTGGCGCAGTGGTTGAGAGTCCGCCTGCCGACGCAGGGGACATGGGTTCAGGCCTGGTCCAGGAAGATCCCACATGCCTCAGAGCGGCTGGGCCCATGAGCCATCGCCGCTGAGCCTGTGCGTCCGGAGCCTGTGCTCCACAACGGAAGAGGCCACAACAGTGAGAGGCCCGCGTACAGCAAAAAAAAAAGAAAGATGGCGGTGTGGGAAGATGCGGAGTTAGCGTCTCCCCACAACTAGGGCGCGTGCAGGCCGCTGGTGGGGGACTCTAACCCCCAAGCAGATGGGAGGAACCCCAGAGTAAACTGGTAGGATGCTGGGGGACTGACAGTGGAGGAGAAGTGGAGGCCAGGCAAGATCGGCATCCCTGAGGTGGGGGAGATCAGGAGAGGCAGTGGGGAGGGACTCTGGGAAGAGCGGAAGAGGAGCGGAGGGTGATCGCCTGGCCCACTGGGGATGGGGAGCCTGCTGAGCTCCCAAGCTGGTTCCCCCCACTCCAAAGCCCTATCCAGGCTGCATGGATCCTGGGGGCACAGGAGGGAGGCCAGTGAGATCAGGAGTGGCAGACGGGACAGGCCATCCAGGAGGAGTGGGAGAGGAATGGAGGGTGCTTGCCCTGCTCACTCGGGCTCAGGAAGCCTGCTGAGCTCCCAGGCCGGTTCCCTGCCCTCCAAAGCCCCCTCCAGGTCAGATGGGTCCTTCGGGGCATAGGAAGGAGGCCAAGGGGAGAATAGGAGAGGGGCCCTCTGGGAGAAGCAGGAGAGGAGCAGAGGTTGACTGCCCCACCCATTCGGACACAGGGAGCCTGCTGAGCTTGCAGGCTGGTTCCCTGCCCTCCAAGGACCCTCTGACCCCTGCATTGGTCCTGGGGACACAGGAGGGAGGCCGGGAGATCAGGACAGGCAGGCGGGAGGGGTGCTCCCAGACTGTAAACCGGAGGAACAGGAGAGGAGAGGAGGGTGTTTGCCCCACCCACTCAAACCCAGGAAGCCTGTTGGGCTCCCAAGTGAGGAGGTCCCCTGCCCTCTGATACCAGGGGTGGGGGGCATGCCAGGGCCCCTTCTGTTCCTTGAGCCTAAGCCTAAACCTCACCCTTGCTTAGGTCCCGCTCTCCAAAGACAAGGTCTTTCCCCCACTCCTTTTTTCTTCCTTGTTTTTTTCTTTTGTCTCCTCCTCTTTTTACTATTGTGGTACTGACTTACCTTCTGGTTGTTGAGTCATCTATATTTTTATTTTTAAGTCCTTTCTAACATATCTGTTAGTTTCCTAGTCTAATTTTATTTTTAGCTTTGTTATTGTTTTTTTTTACCACCCCACATGGCTTGTGGGATCTTAATTTGCAAGCACAGGGTCGGGCAGAAGCTCCTGCGGTGGGAGCTCCGAATCTGAACCACTGGACTAACACAGAACCTCAGACCTCAGGGAATATTCATCGGAGTAAAGTCTCACAGAGTTCCTCATCTCAGCACCAAAACCCAGCTCTACCCAACAGCCTACAAACTCCAGTGTTGGAAGCCTCAGGCCAAACAACAAGTAAAACAGGAACACAATCCAAATCATCATCAAAAAAAAAGAGATGGAAAACAATATGTCACAGATGAAGGAGCAAGGTAAAAACCAACACCACCAAATAAATGAAGAGGAAATAGGCAATCTACCTGAAAAAGAATTCAGAGTAATGATAGTAAAGATGATCCAGAATCTTGGAAATAGAATGGAAGCACGGATTGAGAAACTGCAAGGAATGTTTAACAACGATCTAGAAGAACTAAAGAACAAACAAACAGACATGAACAACACATTAACTGAAATGAAAAACACACTAGAAGGAATCAATAACAGAATAATGGAGGCAAAAGAATGAATAAGTGAGCTGGAAGGCAAAATCGTGGAAGTAACTGTCAAGGAGCAGAATAAAAAAAAAAGAACGAAAAGAGTTGAAGACAATCTCAGAGACCTCTGGGACAACACTAACCACACCAACATTCGAATTATATGGGTCCCAGAAGAAGAAGAGAAAAAGAAAGGGTCTGAGAAAATATTTGAAGAAATTACAGTGGAAAACTTCCCTAACATGGGAAAGGAAATAGTCACCCAAGTCCAGGAAGCACAGAAAGTCCCAGGATAAACCCTAGGAAAAAGATACCAAGACACATATTAATCAAAAAAAACAAAAATTAAATTCAAACAAAAAGTATTAAAAGCAGCAAGGGAAAAATAACATACAAAGGAATCTCCATAAGGTTATCAGCTGATTTTTCAGTGGAAACTCTGCAGGCCAGAATGAAGTGGTAGGATATGCTTAAAGTGATGAAAGAGAAAAACCTACAACCAAGATTACTTTACCCAGCAAGGATCTCATTCAGATTCTATGGAGAAGTCAAAAGTCTTTCAGACAAACAAAAGCTAAGAGAATTCAGCATCACCAAACCAGCTTTACACCAAATGCTAAAGAAACTTCTTTAAGCGGGAAACACAAAAGAAGAAAGAGCCACAAAAACAAATGCAAAACAATTAAGAAAATGGTAATGGGAACATACATATCGATACTAACCTTGAATGTAAAAGGAATAAATGCCCCAACCAAAAGACACAGACTGGCTGAATGGATATAAAAACAAGACCCACATATATGTTGTCTACAGGAGACCCACTTCTGACCTAGGGACACATAAAGACTGAAAGTGAAGGGATGGAAAAAGATATTCCATGCAAATGGAAATCAAAAGAAAGCTGGAGGAGGAATACTCATATCAGATAAAATAGACTTTCAAATAAAGACTGTTACAAGAGATAAGGAGGGACACTACATAATGATCAAAGGATCAATCCAAGAAGAAGATATAACAATTATAAATGTTTATGCACCCAACATAGGAGCACCTCAATACATAAGGCAAATGCTAACAACCATGAAAGGAGAAATCAACAGTAACACAATAATAGTAGGGGACTTTAACACCCCACTTACACCAATGGACAGATCATCCAAACAGAAAATAAATAAGGAAACACAAGCTTTAAATGACACAACAGACCAGACAGATCTAATTGATATTTATAGAACATTCCACCCAAAAGTGGCAGAATACACTTTCTTCTCAAGTGCACATGGAACATTCTCCATGACAGATCACAACTTGGGTCACAAATCAAGCCTTGGAAAATTTAGAAAATTGAAATCATACCAAGCATCTTTTCTGACCACAACGGTATGAGACTGAAAATCAATTACAAGATAAAAACTGTAAAAAACACAAATAGATGGAGGCTAAACAGCGCGCTAGTAAGCAACCAAGAGATCACTGAAGAAATCAAAGAAGAAATTAAAAAATACATAGAAACAAACGACAATGAAAACATGATGACCCGAAACCTATGGGATGCAGCAAAAGCAGTTCTAAGAGGGAAGTTTATAGCAATTCAATCTCACCTCAAGAAACAAGAAAAATCTCAAATAAACAATTTAACCCTACACTTAAAACAACTAGAGAAAGAAGAACAAATAAAACCCAAAGTCAGCAGGAGGAAAGAAATCATAAAGATCAGAACAGAAATAAATGAACCAGAAATAAAGAAAACAATAGCAAAGATCAATAGAACTAAAAGTTGCTTCTTTGAGAAGATAAACAAAATTGATAAACCCTTAGCCACACTCATCAAAAAAAAAAGGGAGATGATGCAAATCAATAAAATGAAAAAGGAGAAATCACAACTGACACTGCAGAAATACAAAGGATTATGAGAGACTACTACAAACAACTATATGCCAATAAAATGGACAACCACGAAGAAATGGACAAATTCTTGGAAAGCTACAATTTTCCAAGACTGAACCAGGAAGAATTAGAAAATATAAATAGACATATCAGAAGTAATGAAATTGAAACCATAATTTTAAATCTTCCTAACAAACTAAAGTCCATGACCAGATGGCTTCACAGGCAAATTCTATCAAACATTTAGAGAAAAGCTAACACCAATCCTTCTCAAACTCTTACAAAAAATTGCAGAGGGAGAAACACTCCCAAATTCATTCTACAAAGCCATCATTACCCTGATACCAGAGCCAGAAAAAGATATCACAAAAAAAGAAAATTATAGACCAATATCACTGATGAACATAGATGCAAAAATCCTGAACAAAATACTAGCAAACAGAATCCAACAAAACATTTAAAGGATCATACACCGTTTATCCCAGGGATGCAAGGATTCTTCAATATACGCAAATCAATCAATATGATACACCACAATAACAAATTAAGGAATAAAAACCATATGATAATCTCAATAGATGCAGAAAAACCTTTTGACAAAATTCAACACTCATTTATGATAAAAACTCTCCAGAAAATGGGCATAGAGGGAAACTACCTCAACATAATAAAGGCCATATATGACAAACCCACATATTCAATGGTGAAAAACTGAAAGCATTTCCAGTAGGATCAGGAACAAGACAAGGATGTCCACTCTCGCCACTCTTATTCAACAGTTTTGGAAGTCCTAGCCACAGCAATTAGAGAAGAAAAAGAAATAAAAGGAATACAAGTTGGAAAAGAAGAATTAAAACTTTCACTATTTGCTGATGACATGATACTGTACATAGAAAATCCTAAAGATGCCACCAGAAAACAACTAGAACTAATCAATAAATTTGGTAAGGTTGTGCAGGATACAAAATTAATGCACAGAAATCTCTGGCATTCCTATACACCAACAACGAAAAATCAGAAAGAGAAATTAAGGAAACACTCCCATTTACCACTGCAACAAAAAGAATAAAATACCTAGGAATAAACCTGCCTAAGGAGGCGAAAGACTTGTACTCAGAAAACTATAAAACACTGCTGAAAGAAATCAAACATGACATAAACAGATGGAGAAATATACCATGTTCTTGGATTGGAAGAATCAGTATTGTGAAAATGACTATACTACCCAAAGCAATCTACAGATTCAATGAAATCTGTAGATCTGCCATCAAACTACCAATGGCATTCTTCACAGAATTAGAACAAAAAATCTTACAATTTGTATGGAAACACTAAAGACCACGAATAGCCAAAGCAATCCTGAGAAAGAAAAACTGAGTTGGAGGAATCAGGCTCACTGACTTCAAACTATATCGCAAAGCTACAGTAATGAAGACAGCATGGTACTGGCACAAAAACAGAAACATAGATCAATGGTACAGGGCACAATGCCCAGAGATAAACCCATGCACATATGGGCACCTAATTTACGACAAAGGGGGCAAAAACATACAGTCGAGAAAAGTCAGCCTCTTCAATAAGTGGTGCTGGGAAAACTGGACAGCTACATGTAAAAGAATGAAATTAGAACACTACCTAACACCATACACAAAAATAAACTCCAAATGGATTACAGACTTAAATGTAAGACCAGACACTATAAAACTTTTAGAGGAAAACATAGGAAAAACACTCTTTGACATAAACCACAGCAAGATCTTTTCTGACCCACCTCCTAGAGTAACAGAAATAAAAACAAAAATAAACAAATGGGACCTAATGAAACTTAAAAGCTTTTGCACAGCAAAGGAAACCATAAACAAGATGAAAAGACAACCCTCAGAATGGGAGAAAATATTTGCAAATGAAGCAACTGACAAAGGATTAATCTCCAAAATATACAAGCAGCTCATGCAGCTCAATATCAAAAAAACAAACAACCCAATCCAAAATGGGCAGAAGACCTAAATAGACATTTCTCCAAAGAAGATATGCAGACTGCCAACAAAACACATGAAAAGATGCTCAACATCAGTAATCATTAGAGAAATGCAAATCAAAACTACAATGAGGTATCACCTCACACAGGTCAGAATGGCCCTCATCAAAAAACCTACAAGCAATAAATGCTGGAGAGGGTGTGGAGAAAAGGGAACCCTCTAGCACTGTTGGTGGGAATGTAAATTGATACAGCCACTAAGGAGAACAGTATGGAGGTTCCTTAAAAAACTAAATATAGAACTACCATATGACCCAGCAATCCCACTACTGGGCCTATACCCTGAGAAAACCATTAATTCAAAAACAGTCATGTATCACAATGTTCATTGCAGCACTATTTACAATAGCCAGGACATGGAAGCAACCTAAGTGTCTATCGACAGATGAATGGATAAAGAAGATGTGGCACATATATACAATGGAATATTACTCAGCCATAAATGAAACGAAATTGAGTTATTTGTAGTGAGGTGGATGGACCCAGAGTCTGTCATACAGAGTGGAGTAAGTCGGAAAGAGAAAAATAAGTACCGTATGCTAACGCATATATATGGAATCTAAAAAAAAAAAAAAAAAAGGTTCTGAAGAACCTAGGGGCAGGACAGGAATAAAGATGCAGACGTAGAGAATGGACTTGAGGACATGGGGAGGGAGATGGGTAAGCTGGGACGAAGTGAGAGAGTGGCACTGACATATGTACACTACCAAATGTAAAATAGATAGCTACTGGGAAGCAGCCACATAGCACAGGGAGATCAGTTCGGTGCTTTGCGACCACCTAGAGGGGTGGGATAGGGAGTGTGGGAGGGAGATGCAAAAGGGTGGGGATATGGGGATATAGGTATATGCATAGCTGTTTCACTTTATTCTACAGCAGAAACTAACATACCACTGTAAAGCAGTTATACTCCAATAAAGATGTTTAAAAATAAAAATAAACTTTTTTAGAACAATTTCAGAGAAAAACTGAGAAGACAGTAGGGTTCCTATATACCCCACACCCAGTGTTACCTATTAACATTTTACATTAGTATGAAACCTCTGTTACAAGTAATAAACTAATATAAACATAGTATTATTAACTAAAGTCCATATTTTATTTAAATTTTCTTAGTTTTTACATAATGTCTTTTCGTTTCAGGATCCTATCCAAGATATCACATTATATTTAATTGTCATATCCTTTGTAGGCCCCTCTTGGCTATACAGTTTCTCAGGTTTTCCTTGTTTTTGATGACCCCAACAGTCTTGGGGAATCCCGGTCAAGTATTTTGTTGAATGGCCCTCCAATAGGATTTGTCTGTTTTTCCTTTTTTAAAAATTCAATTTATTTAAACTAAAAAGAACAAAAACAGTTCGTCCATTTCTCCCCCCCCACCCCCTTCCTCTAGCAACCACTACTCTGTTCTACCTATGAGCTGGGGGTCGGGGGGTGATTGGTTTGTTTTTAGATTCCACATATAAGAAAGATCTTTTACTGATGTGTCTGTTTCTGCCTCATTTTACTTAGCATAATGCCCTCAGGTCAATCCATGTTACAAATGTCAAGATTTCCTTCTTTTTTGTGGCTGAATAATATTCCATTGTATATAAATACCACTTATTCTTTAACCACTCATCGATGGACACTTACATTGTTTCCATATCTTGGCTATTACAAATAATGCTGCAATGAACATGGGGGGTGGGGGGAGTATACCTTTTTGAGCTCGTGTTTTTATTTTCTTCAGATAAATATCCCAAAGTGAAACTGCTGGATCATATGGTAGTTCTAGTTTTAATTTGAGGACCCTCCATACTGTTTTTCATAGTGGCTACAACAATTTACACTCCCACCAACACTGCACAAGGGTCCCCTTTCCTCCACATCCTCACCAACATTATTTATTTCTAGTCTTATTCATAAGAGTCATTCTAACAGGTGTGAGGTGATATCTCACTGTGGTTTTAATTTGCATTTCCCTGATGATTAATGATGTAGAGAATCTTTTCATGTACCTGTTGGCCACCTGTATGTCTTCCTTGGGAAAATGTCTATTCAGATTTTCTGCCAATTTTTTAATCAGATTGGTTTTTTGCTATGGAATTACATGAGTTCTTCATATATTTTGGATATTAACCCCTTATCAGATACATGATTTGCAAATATTTTCTCCCACGCAGTAGGTTGCCTTTTCTTTTTGTTGATGGCTTCCTTTGTTATGCAGAAGTTTTTAGTTTGATGTAATCCCAGTTATTTATTTGTTTTTGTTGCTTTTGCTTTCAGTGTCAGATTCAAAAAATCATCACCAAGACCTATGTTGGGGAGATTCCCATCTATGTTTTCTTCTAGGAGTTTTAATGCTTCCAGGTCTTATGTTCAAGTCTTTAATCCATTTTTAGTTACTTCTCAAGTATGGCATAAGATAGCAATCCAGTTTCCTTCTTTTGCATGTGGCTGTCCAATTTTCCCAACACCATTTATTAAAGAGACTGTCCTTTTCCCATTGTATATTCTTGGCTCCTTTGTTGTAAAATAATTGACCATATATGTGTGGGTTTATTTCTGGGCTCTGTATTCCATTCCATTCATTGATCTATGTGTCTGTTTTTATGCCAATATCACACTGTCTTAATTACTATAGCTTTATAATGTAGTTTTAGACAAGGGCACATGATGCCTCCCTCTTTGTTCTTCTTTCTCAAAATTGCTTTGGCTATTTGGGGTTTTTTATGGTTCCACAGAAATCTTAGAATTGTTTGTTCTATTACTGTGAAAAAATGCCATTAGAATTTTGATAGGAATTGAACTGAACATGTATATTGGATAATATGAACATTTTAACAATATTAATTCTTCCAATCTATGAGCACTAAATATCCCATTTATTTGTGTCGTCTTCAGTTTCTTTTATTAATCTCTTGTAATTTTCAGTATAAAGATATTTTATCTCCATGGTTAAATTTATTCCTAGGTATTTTATTTTTTTATGCAATTGTAAATAGGACTGTTTTATCTCTTTTCGACAGTTCATTACTAGTGTACAGAAACACAATGATTTTTGTGTATTGATTCCATATTCTGCAACTTCACTGAATTCTATTTTTGTTTTTTTACTAACAGTCTGATGGAGTCTTATGGGTTTTCTACATATAATATCATGTCATCTGCAAATAGTGACAGTTTTACTTCTTCCTTTCCAATTACGATGCTTTTATTTCTTTTTCTTCCATAACTGCTCTGGCAAGGACTTCTAATACTATATTCAATAAAAGTAGTAAGAATGGACATCCTCATCTCATTCCTGATCTCAGAGGAAAAGCTTTCAACTTTCCATGGTTGACTATGATGTTAGCTGTGGGCTTGTCATATATGGCATTTATTATGTTGAGGTATGTTCCCACTATACCTGCTTTGGTAGGTTTTTTTTGCTGTTGTTTTTTGTTTTTGTTTTTGTTTTTTGCCGTATGCGGGCCTCTCACTGTCGCGGCCTCTCCCGTTGCGGAGCACAGGCACCGGAAGTGCAGGCCCAGCGGCCATGGCTCACGGGCCCAGCAGCTCTGCGGCATGTGGGATCCTCCCAGACCAGGACACGAACCCGCGTCCCCTGCACCTGCAGGTGGACTCCCAACCACTGCGCCACCAGGGAAGCCCCTTTGATAGGTTTTATCCTAAATGGATGTTAAATGCTTTTCATTTGCTTTTCATAATTGTCAAATGCTTTTCCTGCATCTATTGAGATGATCATATGATTTTTTTTTTTTTTTTTGCGGTACGCGGGCCTCTCACTGTTGTGGCCTCTCCCGTTGCAGAGCACAGGCTCCGGACGCACAGGCCCAGTGGCCATGGCTCATAGGCCCAGCCACTCCGCGGCATGTGGGATCTTCCCAGACTGGGGCACGAACCCATGTCCCCTGCATCAGCAGGCGGACTCTCAACCACTGCGCCACCAGGGAAGCCCCGATCATATGATTTTTATCCTTCATTTTGTTAATGTGACGTATCACACTGACTGATTTGCAGATGTTGAGCCATCCTTGAATCCCTGAAATAAATCTCACTTGATCATGGTCTGTATGTTGTTGAATTTGTTTTGCTAATATTTTGTTCAGGATTTTTACATCAATTTTCATCAGAAATACTAGCCTGTAATTTTCTTTTCTTGAGGCATCCTTGTCTGGTTTTGGTATCAGGCTAATGTTAGCCTCATAAAATAAGTATGGAAGAGTTTGAGAGGAATTAGTATTAATTCTTCTTTGACTGTTTGGTAGAATTCACTAGTGAAGCTGTCTGGTCCTAAACTTCTGTCTGTTAGGAAGTTTTTGATTACTGATTTAATCTCCTTACTTGTAATCAGTCTGTTCAGATTTTCTATGTCATCATGATTCAGTCTTGGCAAACTGTATGTTTCTAAGGATTTATCCATTTCTTTTAAGTTGTCCAGTTTGTTAGTGACAATTATTCAAAGTAGTCTCTTATGATCCTTTGTATTACTGTAGTTATCAGTTGTAACATCTCCTCTTTCATTTCTGATTTTATTTTTTTGAGTCCTCTCTTTTTTTTCTTGGTGAGTCTAACTACAGGTTTGTGAATTTTATCTTTTCAAAGAACGAGCTCTTGGTTTCATGGAACTTTTCTATTGTCTTTTTAGTCTCTAATTTATCTCTGCTCTAACCTTTGTTATTTCCTCCCTTTTAACTTTAGGCTTCATTTGTTCTCCTTTTCCTAGTTCCTTGAGGTGTAAAGTTAGGTTGTTTGAGACTTTTCTCACTTCTTGAAGTAGGCATTTATCACTACAAACTTCCCTCTTAGAACTGCTTTTGCTACATCCCGTAAATGTTGGTATGTTCCATTTTCATTTGTCTCAAAGTATTTTTGACTTTTCTTTTGATTTCTTCTTTCACCCATTGGTTGTTCAGTAGCATGTTGCTTAATCCCCACATATTTGTGATATTTCCAGTTTTCTTAGTATAATTAATTTCCAGTTTCATACCACTGGGGTCAGAAAAGATGCTTAGTATTTCAATCCTCTTAAATTTATTAAGACTAGTTTGTGACCTAACATATGATCTATCTTGAAAAAATATTCCATATGCATTTGAGAAGAATGTGTACTTTATAGCTTCTGGATAGAGTGTTCTATAAATAATATTTAAGTTCATCTGGTCTAATATGTATTTTAAGGATGATGTTTCCTTACTGATTTTCTGTTTGGATGATGTATCCATTGGTTTCAGTGGGATATTAAAAGTTCCATCTATCATTGTATTGCTGTCTATTTCTCCCTTTAGGTTTGTTAATATTAGCTTTATATATTTAGGTGCTCCTATGTTGGGTGCATAAATATTTACAAATGTTACTATTCTTGTTGGATTGACCCCTTTATGATTATGTAACGTCCTTTTCCCTTTTTGTCTCTTACTAGTCTTCTGTTTTAAAGTCTATTTGTCTGATATAAGTAGAGCTACTACAGCTTTCTTTTGGTTTCCATTTGCATGGAATGTCTTTTTCCATCCTTTCACTTTCAGCCTGTGTACGTTCTTACACCTAAACTGAATCTCTTGTAGGCAGCTTATAGAGAGAGGGGTCTTGTTCCAGCCACTGTGTGTCTTTTGATTGGAGAATTTAGTCCATTTACATTTAAAGTAATTCTTGATAAATGTATGATTTAATGCCATTTTGTTAATTGTTTTCCAGCTGTTTTTGTTGTTCCTCTCTATTCCTTTCTTCTATTGCTCTGTTCCTTTGTGGTTGGGTGACTTTCTTTAGTGGTATACTTATTTCTCTTTTTCTTGAATATTTACCATAGATTTTTGGTTTGTGGTTAACATGAGGCTTACATATAACAACTTATATCTATAACAATCAACTTTAAGATGGTTAAATTTGATCCCATTGTAAAGCTCAGTATTATTACCCCCACCCCATTTTATGCTTTTGATGTCACATTTAACATCTTTTTTTTTTTTTTTTGCAGTATGTGGGCCTCTCACTGTTGTGGCCTCTCCCGTTGCGGAGCACAGGCTCCGGACGCGCAGGCTCAGCAGCCATGGCTCACGGGCCCAGCCGCTCCATGGCATGTGGGATCCTCCCAGACCGGGGCACGAACCCGTGTCCCCTGCATCGGCAGGCGGACTCTCAACCACTGCATCACCAGGGAAGTCCCAACATTTAACATCTTTTTATCTTATATATCCCTTAATTATTGTAATCAGTTATTATTACTTTTGTTTTTTAAACTTTCCACTACCTTTGTGAATGATTAATCTATTACCGCTACTATATGTTTACCTTTCTTTCATTCTTTCTTTTTTTGCTACTAATTGGTGCCCCTTTTCAGCTTAAAGAAGTCCTTTAACATTTCTTGTAAGGCTGGTTTAATGGTGATGAACTCCTTTAGCTTTTGCTTATCTGGAAAACTATCTCTCCTTTAGTTCTGAATGATAACTGGGTAGAATATTCTTGGTTGGCATATTTTTTTTTCTTTCAGCACTTTGAATATATGCCACTCCCTTCTGTCCTGCAAAGTTTATGCTGAAAAATCTGTTGGTAGTCTTATTAGGGTTTCCCTGCATACAAGTTGTTTTTCTCCTCCTGTTTTTAAGAGTCCCTCTTTTTTTTTTTTTTTTGGTCACGGCTTGCAGCATAGGGGATCTTAGTATCCCGAACAGGGATCAAACGCCATTCCCCCTGCAGTGGAAGTGTGGAGTCCTAACCACTGGACTGCCAGGGAATTCCCTCTCTTTAACTTTTTGACATCTTAATTATAATGTGTCTTAGGGTCTGTCTCCTTAGGATCTTTTTTTTTTTTTTTAATAATTCTTTGAGCATCTTAGATCTGGATGTCTGTTTCCCTCTCCAGGTTAGGGACGTTTACAGCCATTGTTTCTTAAGACTTCTGCCCCTTTCTCTCTCTTCTCCTTCTGTGAGCCCTGTGATGTGAATATTAGTCCATTTGATGTTGTCTCATCAATCCCTTAAGTCATCCTCATTTTTTCATTCTTTTTTTCTTTTTGCTGCTCTGACTGGGTGAGTTCTATTGCCTTGTTTTTGAGTTAGTTGATCCTTTCTTTTACTTCATCTAGTCTGCTGTTGAATCCCTCTAGTGTATTTTTCAGTTTGATTATTGTATTCTTCAGCTCTGTGACTTCTATTTGGTACTTTCTTATATTTTCCATCTCTTTAACATTCTGTGTTCATCCATTCTTCTCCCCAGGTCAGTAAGCATCTTTATAATCATTACTTTGAATAATTTATCAGGTAAATTACTTATCTTCATTTCATTAAGGTTTTTTCCTGAGGTTTTATCTTATTTTCCCATTTAGAACAAATTCCTCTGTTTCTTCATTTTGCTTGACTCTCTGTGTTGGTTTCTATACAGCAGATGAAATAACCACTTCTCCCAGTCTTGAAGGAATGGCCCTGTGTAGGAGATGAAACTTGTTGTTCAACTGTGCCTCGGCTCTTGGTTGTCCCTCAAACCTCTGTGCTTCTCTAAGAAGCCTATCGTATTTTTAATAGCTCCCAGTAGTAGAAGATGTACCAAGACCTGCCAGCATCCCAAAGGGGAGGATTTCAGCACCTAGACTCAGGCTGACTTGAAGTCAGAAACTTGGGCATCAGCTTTTAAAAGTATGAATACCTATGCAATCCTGTGGGACTACAAGCATAACACCTGCTGGCCACCAGAACCAGGCGATCTGGAGGTGTCTGCTGGGTTACAGTTGCAGAAATTCAAGCTCCAGGACAGGGTAGATGTTCTTTACTCAGTGATACTAGTGAGTTGGAGCAAGGCAGAGAAAGAGCACAAAGATGGCAACTACAGCATACGTTCCTTGAGAGTACAGACCACAGGCCACTCCACAGGCCACTAAATGTGTAGCAAATCTGAAGCCTGCCCCTCAGGCCAAAGCTCCAGGACAAGAGGCTTCCTTCACAGAAAGCCAGGGTCAGGGAGATGGGTGTGTATGTGTCTCAATCCACTGTTTCTGCAGTGCTCTGGGAGTGGCTGGCAGCCTGCCAAAAACCATCTTTCCTAATACCACAGTCCTGTGGGACCCAGGAATGAAAGCTTCCCCATCCCATCCCCCAGCTACCAGAGCCAGGTGATCAAAAGGTGTCCTCTGGGCAGCAGCTCCGAAAACCAGGGCACCAGACGTGTAAAGCTCTCCTCCAAGAGACACTGGTGCTCTGGAATATGGCAGAGGATGAGCTCAAAGGTAGTATCCACCCTCCGAGGTGTCTGGAAAGGATTACAGCCAGTCCCAAGATGTGTGTTTAATTAGAGACCCACCCTTCAGGCCACAGTCATGATGACTAGCTAATAGGTCTCCTTCACAGAAAGACTGATGAGCTCCTGGGTCTGCTGCCTCTTGCTATGCTCTGAATTCTTGCTGTGCCCTGGAACTGTTTAAGAACTCTTTCTCCGTTGCTTACAGTCCTGTGAGACTCATGAACATAAGCTCCACTGGCCACCAGTGCCACATAATGTAGAGGTGTCCCCTGGCAGCAGCTACAAAAGTTTGAGTAACAGACAGGGGTTTCTGGGAGACACATTATTACAGTCTCATGGGACCAGGGACACAAGCTCCCCTGTCCTCTAGAGCCAGGCGATCAAGAGGAATCCCCAAGGCAGTGGCCACAAAAATCGAGGCACCAGCATGTGAATGCTCCTTTCTGGGAAATACTGGTGCTCTAGAGCATAACAAAGGGAGAGCATGAAGATGGCACCTGCCAGTCTCTGTCCTCAGAGAACATTCCAGCAGGCTCCTAGGTGTGTGCATTAAATTAGATGCCTGCCTCTCAGGCCAGCACTTTAATATTAGCAAGTCTGGGCACAAGTCAGCTGCCTCTGAGCTGGCTCCTGAAGTAGGTGAGTCCGAGTGCACAAGCTCTTTAACAGCAGTTTCTCAGACTGCTACAGTCTTGTGGGTCTCTGGACATGAGCCCTCTTGGTTTTCAAAGTTAGATGTTTTCGGGTCTCATCTCTCAAATGTATCTCTTAAAAGCTGGGATGCCTGATGTTGGATTTGAAACCTTCACTCCTCAGGGCGAGGCTCTGGTTTTTGAGTTCCCTCCCACTTGTAGAATATCACACTGAGGGTAGGGTTTATGGCAAGACCTTGACAGTTTTGGGGAATACTGGTCAAGTATTTTGTAGAAAGGCCCTCTCCTGGGATTTGTATAATGTTTTTCTCATGATTAGATGAAGAGTTATGGGGTTTAGGGGAGAAGAACACAGAGATAAAGTACCATTTTCATCATATCATATTCCTGGAAGTATCCTATCACTATGACTTATCACTATTGATATTGATCCTGATCACCTGGCTGAGGTAGTGTTTGCCGTTTCTCCACTGTAAAATTACTTCTCCCAAGATCCTTTCATTAGTGTACTCTTTGAAAGTCATTAGCCCACACTTAAGGAGTGGGGAGTTATTTTCTACCCTGTTGAAGATAAACGATCAACCTAAATTATTTAGAGGTCTTCTGCACAGATTTTCTCTTTTCCACTTCTTTATTCAATCATTTATTTATATTAGTATGGAACCAAGGATACTGACTTTATACTTTAGGTTATAATCCAATACTACTTTATACTTATTTTCTTGCTCAAATTATTCCAACTTTGGCCACTGAGAGCTCTTTCAGCCCTCTGTCATGTTCCCATTACCGTGGGTTTGTTTGTTGAAGCACCTTCTTACTTTCTGACACTACAAGATGCTCCAAGTTGATTTTTTTTTCTTTTTTTGGCCAAGCAGCATGTGGGATCTTAGTTCCCCAACTAGTGATTGAACTCACGACCCCCAAATTGGAAGCACAGAGTCTTAACCACTGGACTGCCAGGGAAGTCCCCAGCCTGGTCTTATGTATTTCTTGCCCCAGTCGTAGAAGCAGACATTTCTCCAAGAAACCCTGGTTCCCTTCACTGGAGAACTGTATTAGAAACCAAAATCTGGGCATCAGGTGTGCTGCTTATTGGGCTGTCATTGTTTCTAAGAGGGCCTTAGTTTTTTTATTAATTAATTTATTTTTGTCTGCATTGGGTCTTCATTGCTGCATGTGGCCTTTCTCTAGTTGTGGCGAAAGGGGGGCTGCTCTTCGTTGCGGTGCGCGGGCTTCTCATTGCGGTGGCTTCTCTTGTTGCGGAGCACAGGCTCAGGGCGTGTGGGCTTCAGTAGTGTGGCACATGGGCTCAGCAGTTGTGGCTCGCAAACTCTAGAGCACAGGCTCAGTAGTTGTGGCACACAGGCTTAGTTGCTCTGCGGCATGTGGGATGTTCCCGGACCAGGGTTTGAACCCGTGTTCCCTGCACTGGAAGGTGGGTTCTTAACCACTGTGCCACCAGCGAAGTCCCAAGAGGGCCTTAGTTTTTAAAAGAAATTTATATGTTATTTTGTAGGGATTTGCATAACAAAATATAGAAATAAATTCATGCAGAGACTAGAGTAGGCCTATGACATTTTAAAATTAATCAACACGATGGTAGATGTATTTATCATCACTTTTTACAGATGTTTTGAAAAACAATCTGAAAAATGTAAGGGAGACAGTTTTTTTTAAATACACAATTGGGACATGCCATCTTCTTTTGTTCCCTTTTTATTTTAAGGAAAGAGAGACAAATGTAAAATATCAGAAATAAAAAAGAAACATCATTACGTATTCTGTATACAGGTCATCAAGCAGTTCACCAGCTTTTTGGTCTGTGGACCCTCTACAGTTTTAAAAATTATTTGAGGATTTTTCAAAAACAGGTTTTGTTTAGCTGTGTTGTATCTATTAATATTTACCAAATTAGAAATTAAATATGAAAATGTTTAAAATATTAGTTTATCTAAAAGAATAAGCCTATTACACATTAACAAACATATTTTATTAAAAAATAACTTTAAAAAACCTATTTTCCAAGAAATTTAGTAGGGCAAGTGACATTATTTTATACTTTTGCAAATATTTTTAATGTCTGCCTTTAGAGAAGACAGGTGGATTCTTATGACTGATTCTGTGATATGCTGTTTTGGTTAAGGTATATAAGCATATAAAGAAAATCTAGCCTCACACAGATATATAATCAGAAAAAAGAATATTTAATAACTTTTAAAAAATCACGTAACTGTTGATATTTTTGATATTATACCTAAACTCAACAAATAACCTTCTTAAAGGTTAATTACAATGTGGTTGCTAAAACTATATAAATGAACTTTTCGCACTCTGTTACATTAAAATCCACTGGTTTATCTTGCACTTTTAATGGATCTTTTACGCATATGTGACTTTGTATCATCATACATTGGTCATTTGGAAAATAACTGGTTTTCAGATTTTTGACACAAGTCAGAATACAACATCAAGGTGGGAAAAAAAAAAAATCACACTCTTTAATATCATTATCCATCTCACCAGAAGGTCTTTAAGTATCGGGAAGCTGTCAAGCTCATGGTGTTAGATACAAGTTTTCCATACTTGCAAATTCCATTTGAAAGTTTGATTGTTTTTTTAACCATTGGCTACAAATACAGCTATTTTTCTTGAAATGTTAGGCTCACTTAAGTTCGTTTTTGAGAAAAACAAATGTCAAATACATAAGTTCGAATAACCAAAGTCTTCCTATTCTGTTCTTCCAAGAACAAAAGGGGTGTTACAGAAAAAAGTAGGTAGTTAAGTTCAAAACTCAACTGAACAGGAACTTCTTCTGAAGACGACTATCTTGCTTCAGTATGGAGAAGTGCTTTATGAATTCTTCCCGTTTCATCACACATAATATTAAAAAGATGTGTACTCAAAGGCAAAATGAAATGAAATTAATATTTTTACTGCTTCATCAAAGACATTCTTAAATGAAACTGGATTAAAAAAAACAACAACAAACTACGAATACATGGCAATGAAGAATATAATTGTTCACTTTGGTATCACTGCCTTAACATTGCTAAGGTGTTAGCAGTTTTATCCACCACTGCTTTTGCAGCATCACTGCAAATGTCAACAAAGTGAAAAAATACAAAAAAATCTGTATTATGAAAATAGTTTTGACCTCCCAGACTACCCAGTCGCAGGGACCCACAAAGGTCTACAGAACATACTTTGAAAACTGCTCCAAATTAGATTCCAAAGATAAGAAAATATTACAAGCAAAACTGTAACAAAACATGTTAAATTAGAAAAAAATAACTTACCAAATATGATTCAAGAAGAAATAAAAATATGAATAGTATTATAATCTTAAAAAAAAAACTATCAGGAATCAAAAAATCCTCCAGTAAAGAAATTCTAGGCCTGGATGGCTTAAACAGATGAATTCTGTCAAATGTTCAAGAAAAATAATTTTCCATGATGTATTCCAAAGAACAGTTAAAGAAGATACCCTCTCTGACTCATTCTTTTTTTTTTTTTTAACATCTTTATTGGGGTATAATTGCTTTACAATGGTGTGTTACTTTCTGCTTTACAACAAAGTGAATCAGTTATACATATACATATGTTCCCATATCTCTTCCCTCTTGCGTCTCCCTCCCTCCCACCCTCCCTATCCCACCCCTCCAGGCTGTCACAAAGCACCGAGCCAATATCCCCGTGCCATGCGGCTGCTTCCCACTAGCTATCTACCTTACTACGTTTGTTAGTGTGTATATGTCCATGACTCTCTCTCGCCCCGTCACAGCTCACCCTTCCCCCTCCCCATAACCTCAAGTCCGTTCTCTAGGAGGTCTGCGTCTTTATTCCTGCCTTACCCCTAGGTTCTTCATGCCATTTTTTTTTCTTAAATTCCATATATATGTGTTAGCATACGGTATTTGTCTTTTTCTTTCTGACTTACTTCACTGTGTATGACAGACTCTCTGACTCATTCTGATACTAGTATAACCTTGACACTAAAATCCAAAAAAGAGCAGAGCCTGTATTAAAAAAAAAATTATAGGCTGATATCCTTCATGAATATTAGCGCAAAATTCTTAAAATATTAGCAAACTGAGTCCGGTAACATAAGGTATCAAAGGTTGGTCTAATGTTAGGAAAAATGAAGTAATTCTCCATATTAATAAACAAAAGAAGAAAAAAATCATATCGTTGTTAACAGATTCAGAGAAGAGGAATCTTTTCAGAGGTTTTTCTCAACAGAAAAGGAAAGCTATAAGGCTGTTTTGGGAGACTCAGCTCCGTGGATTCAAGGACAAAGCAAGCTGCAATACTCAAGGAAAGCAGAAGCCTCTGTAAGACAAAGGTGCTACCAGTATCACCTTTCCCAAAAGAAAAAACTTAAGGTGAAGAATCCTAACCAAGTTTTTATGTTTCATATCAAATGCAGCCATGGTTGATGTGTCCTCATACAGCTGTTCTGACAGTCCACTAACAAACTTCTTGTAAAATCAATCTGTAAGACAAAGGTGGCCTATAATGTTGCCCTGCCCACCCTCCAACGCCCCCCTCCCCCTCCCCACCACTTAATCATTTGCATTAAAAAGGAGATGAATGGAAAAACTATTCTTTTATCATAATTCAGAATACCTGGGTATAATTACCTTTTCCCCTACCTCACTACTACCTGAGCAGGGCTCCCAACCTAAAATAAGTACTACTGTTTCCACTGGCACAGTTATTAAGCAAGCCTAGCAGAAACCATCTTATCTAAATCAAAACAGACCTGAGGTTAGCTGTAGTTGGTTAAATCAGGAAATCAAATATACACATTATTTTATATTTTAACATTATATAATATAAATATATTATATAATATGGTGAGGTGGAGGGACATAGAGTCTGTCAAATAGAGTAAAGTAAGTCAGAAAGAGAAAAATACTGTATGCTATCACATATATATGGAATCTAAAAAAACAAAACAAAACCTAGAAGAACTTAGGGGCAGGACAGGAATAAAGATGCAGACATAGAGAATGGACTTGAGGACACGGGGAGGGGGAAGGGTAAGCTGGGACAAAGTGAAAGAGTGGCAGCATGGACATATATACACTACCAAATGTAAAATAGATAGCTAGTGGGAAGCAGCCGCATAGCACAGGGAGATCAGCTCAGTGCTTTGTGACCACCCTAGAGGGGTGGGATAGGGAGGGTGGGAGGGAGAAGCAAGAGGGAGGAGATATGGGGATATATGTATATGTATAGCTGATTCACTTCGTTATAAAGCAGAAACTAACATACCACTGTAAAGCAATTATACTCCAATAAAAATGTTAAAAATAAATATGTTAAGTATCATATATATGACTATTACTTACACATACACACACACACACACACACACACACACACACAAACACACACCCCTTAAACATTTTATTTTAGCTTGAGCAAGTAAAAGGGGATGAATTATCCAAACTTAGTGCCAAGGATTTTTTTTTAATGGAGGCTTGATGATTGGAATGCCATATTTCTTACATAAACCTTATCTAAAATGTATATTTATTTCAAATGGATCAAGGATTTCCATTTCGGGCAACATGGTAGATTAGGTGCCCGGACTGTCTGAATCTAAAATGCTGTATAGGGCTTCCCTGGTGGTGCAGTGGTTAAGAATCTGCCTGTCAATGCAGGGGACATGGGTTCGAGCCCTGGTCTGGGAAGATCCCACATGCCGCAGAGCAACTAAGCCTGTGAGGCACAACTACTGAGCCTGTGCATCTAGAGCCTGTGCTCCGCAATAAGAGAAGCCATGACAATGAGAAGCCCGTGCACCGCGATGAAGAGTAGCCCCCGCTCGCCGCAACTAGAGAAAGCCTGCACACAGAAACAAAAATCCAACACAGCCAAAAATAAATAAATAAATAAATACATTTATTAAAAAAAAAATGCTGTATAAATTTTTTTTTTAATATTTTTAAACTTCTTAATTTGGCACAAACATACAGACACTATGGAAGGTGGCTCTTGACTTTAATGTTACCTCACAGCAACGCTTTGAAAACTACAGAGTGCTGGAGACAGGATACATATTCTGAGACTCCGAATATGGAGATGTAATCAAAGAACCTTGCATTTAGCTGAAAATCCAAAAGGCATACAACTGAATGAGCAGTAAACCTATCTGGCAGAAGCAAACTTGCCTTCTTTAATCTTAGTGCTGGTAAAAGGAAGAAGAAAAATCTCCTGTGAGAATTTGTAACTACAAGCCAGTTCTTATATGAGTTTGTGGAGAAGGAAAAAGATGAAAAGGGGTGAGAAACATGGAAAACAAATTAAAGGTCTAATGTATGTCTAACTGGAATTATAAACTCCTCATCTCCAATGACCAAGGAAAGAAGGAACAATGGTCATGCCAAAAAGGGCTGCTGCCTCTTGCAGCATATTCACTGTACTAACTGCACCAGATATGTACCCAAGGACAAGGCCATTAAGAAGCTGATCACTGGAAATATAGAAGAGGCATGAGAGGGGCTTCCCTGGTGACACAGTGGTTAAGAATCACCTGCCAGGGCTTCCCTGGTGGCGCAGTGATTGAGAGTCCGCCTGCCGATGCAGGGGACACGGGTTCGTGCCCCAGTCCGGGAGGATCCCACATGCCGCGGAGCGGCTGGGCCCAAGAGCCATGGCCGCTGAGCCTGCGCGTCCGGAGCCTGTGCTCCGCAACGGGAGAGGCCACAACAGTTAGAGGCCCGCGTACCGCAAAAACAAAACAAAACAAAACAAAACAAAAAAAAAACAAAAAAAAGAATCACCTGCCAATGCAGGGGACACAGGTTCGAGCCCTGGTCCAGGAAGACCTCACATGCTGCGGAGCAACTAAGCTCATGCGCCACAACTACTGAGCCTGCACTTTGGAGCCACAACTACTGAGCCCACGCGTCACAACTACTGAAGCCCATGCCTACAGCTCGTGCTCCGCAACAAGAGAGGCCAACTGCAATAAGAAACCCACGCACCACAACAAAGAATAGCTCCCGCTCACCATAACTAGAGAAAGCCCGCACGCAGCAACAAAGACCCAATGCAGCCAAAAATAAATAAATGAATAAATAAAATTTTTAAATAAATAAATAAAATGAAACATTAAAAAAAAAAAAAGAAGAGGTATGAGAGACATTTATGAAGTGAGAGTCTATAATACCTACATGGTTTCCAAACTGTATGTGAAACTACACTGCTGTGTGAGTTGTATAACTGACAACAGGGAAGTCAAGAGTCATTCTAATAAAGCCCAGAAAAACCATAAACCCCATCCTGATTTAGACTTACAGATGCTGCCTCATGACCTCTGCCAAAGCCCATGTAAGGAGCTGAATCCTTAAGGACTGAAGAAAACCTGTCCTTTGGGGGAAAAAAAGAGAAAATTATACCTTTTAAAACAGTTGTAGAAGGCAAAAATAAAGAAAATAGTAGGCATTACTCAAAGAGATAAAGGTCAAGAATTTAACATAATTATTCAAAGATATCCTCAGATCCAGGAAGCCCAAAGAATCCCATGTAGGATTATAAATAATAAAATAAAATAATGAAGTAGAAGAAAAGAACATCTCAATACATTATATAAAACTGCAGAACACCAAAGGGGGGCAAAAAGGCTTGAAAACAGTCAAATAAAAGATATATACAGGGACTTCCCTGTATATATCCCAGGGTTCAAGCCCTGGTCTGGGAAGATCCCACATGCTGTGGAGCAACTAAGCCCGTGCGCCACAACTACTGAGCCTGCGCTCTACAGCCCGTGAGCCTCAACTATTGAGCCCACGTGCCATAACTACTGAAGCCCACGTGCCTAGAGCCCGTGCTCCACAACAAGAGAAGCCGCCGCAATGAGAAGCCCATGCACCTCAAAGAAGGGTAACCCCCACTTGCTGCAACTGGAGGAAGCCTGCACGCAGCAACGAAGAGCCAATGCAATCAAAAATAAATAAATAAATAAAAATAAATAAAAGAGATATGCAAAGAAAGGGCAATTATACTTCTCAACAGTGACACTGACAGTCAAAAGACATGAATAACGACCTCAATGTAATGAGAAAACTTAGAATTCTACACACAGAGACATCAGAGAAATTATCTTTCAAGAACGGGGATATTTCGATATAAAGACATCTTCAGATAACAAACAAAAAAGTGTCCTTTTCACTAAAAGACTTTCACTAAAGAAAATTCTAAAGGATGTACTTCAGGTAGAAAAAAATTACCTCATAGGGAAGGTCTCAAATACAAAAAGGGATAATGAACCAAGAAAAGAGTAAATAAATTTAAACAAAGATTGACTACCTAAAACAATAATTTGTCTATAAATATGTATGTATGCAGGAGAGAAATATTCCAAAACTATAACAATAGAGGATGGTGTTCCAGGTTGGGAGGACAATCAACATTTTAAAATTATGTTATTCAGGAACAGGTTAAAGATACTGATTTAGACTTTTCCTTAAAAAAAAGGATACATGTTAAAATATACAGATAAAAACACTAAAAGAATAAAGAATATATTAACTTATAAATAAGCATGCATGTGTGCAAGATGCTGTGGGGTGGGATGGAATGAGAAGAAAGCATGCTCAATGAAGGCATTACACACATAGCTCAACACAAAAAACCGGAAGAATGGGAGAAAGGGGGAGTAGGACAAACATAAGAACTACAGGCAAAGACAGAAATAAATCCAAATCTAAGAGCAATCACAAAAGACTGAAATTCTCCAGTAAAAAAATAAAGATTATCAATCAGAACCAAAACACAAGTCAACCATACCCTATTTACAAAATACAAACCAAAACTCAGAACCAATGAAAAACTAACGAATGGAAAATACTAACAATCAAAAGGAAGCTAGAATAGCTATATTAATCCAAGCAAATAGCCAACAACAGTAATAAAGCCATAAGGCTAAAAATGTCTTTACGCAGAAAGCCTTTTCATAATGATAAAAAAGTTCAATTCAACAAAAAGAACAATTCTAAATCTGTAAGTACTTAATAACATAGCCTCAAAATAAATAAAATAAAAATTAACATATCTACAACAAAGAGAAACTGACAAACCTACTACTATGTGAGAGACATTAACATGTCTTTCTCAGTAGAGAAACTGATAGAAAAGTTCCAAAATAAAACCAAACCAAAATCCAAAACAAAATATAGACAAACATTAAAGATGTGAATTGAACAATTAATAAGCTCATGGACATATTACATAGTATTGTAATAAAAAACTGGAGAATTCACATTCTTTCCAAATGCACATGGAACATTTATGAAAACTAGCTATATACTAGGTCTTAAAATTAGTCTCTCAAATTTTATTATGGTCTCTGACCATAATGAAATCAACTTAGAACTGTATAATAAAAGTTTTCATTTTAAAAGTTATATATTTTGAAATTAAGTATACACTTCTAAATAATTCATGGAGCAAATAAGAATTTTTTTAAATGAACAAAACCAAGAATATTATATATCAAAACATGTGGGGAAGCAGGTAAGAAGGCAAATTTACTTAAAGGCAAATTTACAGACTAAAAATGCAAATTTAAAAGTCTTTTTTAAAAGGTCAGCAAAAAACAACCCTAAAAATTCAGAGAAAGTGGAAAGAAATAATAAACAGCAGGACTTAGAAGTATGAAAACATTTACAAAAAAGATGATCAACAGAGTCAAAAGCTCATTCTTTAAAACAATGATTAATATGATAATCCTCTGAAAAAACTATTTGAGTAAAAAAAAAACAAACTAAAAAAAAAGGGGAACATCATTACAGATGCTACAGAGATTCAACTGATAAGAGGATATTATGGACAATTTTACAGCAATAAATTTGAATTAGGAATATTTTGAAAAAATATAGAAAATACAATCTGTTAAAAATGATTCAAAAAGAAATGACTCATACTTTCTGATTTCAAAACTTACAAGGGCTTCCCTGGTGGCGCAGTGGTTGGGAGTCCGCCTGCCGATGCAGGGGACACGGGTTCGTGCCCCAGTCGGGGAAGATCCCACATGCCGCGGAGTGGCTGGGCCCGTGAGCCATGGCCGCTAGGCCTGCGCGTCCGGAGCCTGTGCTCCGCAACAGGAGAGGCCACAGCAGTGAGAGGCCAGCGTACCGCAAAAAAAAAAACAAAAAAACTTACTACTACAAAGCTACCATCATCAAGCATCAAATAAGCAAGTGTGGTACTGACATAGAGATCAAATGGAACAGAATTGAGAATCTAGAAATAAACCCATACATTTTTAGTCAACTGATTTTCAACAAGAAACAGCTCAATGAGTTGCCTAGACAACTCAATGTGGAAAGCATAGTCTCTTCAACAACTGGTGCTGGGACAACTGGATTTCCAACTATAAAATAATGAGGTGGGACCTCTGCCTCACTATACACAAAAATTAACTCAAAATGGATAAAGGACCTATATTTAAGAGTTAGGAATCATATGACTTTAAATTAGGCAAAAGTTTCTTTCACATGATACCAAAATCACAAGCAGGGCTTCCACAGTGGCGCAGTGGTTAAGAATCCACCTGCCAATGCAGGGGACATGGGTTTGAGCCCTGGTCCGGGAAGATACCACATGCGACAGAGCAACTAAGCCTGTGCACCACAACTACTGAGCCTGCGCTCTAGAGTTCGTGAGCCACAACTACTGAGCCCGAGTGCCACAACTACTGAAGCCCGTGCACCTCGAGCCCATGCTCTGCAACAAAAGAAGCCACCCAATGAGAAGCCCGCGCACGGCAACAAAGAGTAGCCCCCGCACAGCAACAAAGACCCAATGCAGCCAAAAATAAAAATATAAATTAAAAAAAAAAATCACAAGGGCTTCCCTGGTGTCGCAGTGGTTGAGAGTCTGCCTGCCGATGCAGGGGACACGAGTTCGTGCCCCGGTCCGGGAAGATCCCACATGCCGCGGAGCAGCTGGGCCCGTGAGCCATGGCCGCTGAGCCTGCGCGTCCGGAGCCTGTGCTCCGCAACGGGAGAGGCCACAACAGCGAGAGGTCCGCGTACCGCAAAAAAAAAAAAAAGAAAAAAATCACAAGCAACGAGAGAAAAAACAGACAAGCTGCACTTCATCAAAATAAAAAGCTTTTGTGCTTCAAAGGACATTATCAAAAAAGTGGAAGGACAATCCAAAGAATGGGAAAAAATATTTGAAAATCATATATCTGAAAAGAGTCTAACATCCAGAATATATAATGAAATCTTACAGCTCAACAATAAAAAAAATCCAGGGCCTTCCCTGGTGGGGCAGTGGTTAAGAATCAGCCTGCCAATGCAGGGGTCATGGGTTCGAGCCCTGGTCCGGGAATATCCCACATGCCGCGGAACAACTAAGCCCATGTGGCACAACTACCGAGCCTGCACTCTAGAGCCCATGAGCCACAACTACTGAAGCCCATGCACCTAGAGCCCATGCTTGGCAACAAGAGAAGCCACCACAATGAAAAGCCCACACACCACAATAAAGAGTGGCCCCTGCTCGCCGCAACTAGAGAAAGCCTGCACGCAGCAATGAAGACCCAACGCCGCCAAAAATTAAAAAAATATATATATATACAATTTTAAAATAGACAAAATATTTGAATAGACATTTCTCCAAAGAAGATAAACAAATGGCCAAAAGAACTGAAAAGATGCTCAACATCATTAGTCATTAGGAAAATGCAAATCAAAACCACAATAAGATTCCACTTCACACCCTTTAAGATGGCTATAATCAAAAACACAGACAACAGTAAACATTGGCAAGGATGTGGAGAAACACCCTCATAAACTGCTTGTGGGACTATAAAATGATGTAACTGAGTTGGAAAACAGGTAGGTAGATCCTAAAAAGGTTAAACATAATAGCACTACCATATGACCCAGGAGGCCCACTCCTATGTATACACCCCCAAAATTTGAAAACATATGTGCACACAGAACTTGTACATGGAGGTTCACAACATCATTATTCATAACAGCCAAAAAATGGAAACCATACAAATATGCATCAACTGATTAATGTATAAACAAAATGTGGTATATCCACACAATGGAACTGTATTCCATCATAAAAAGGAATGAAGTGCTAACACTAGTGACAACATGTATGAACTTTGAAAACATGACACTAAGTGAAAGATACCAGGCAAAAAAGGCCATATATGACTCCATTTATAGGAAATGCCCAGAACAGAAAACTCTATAGAGACAGAAAGCAGATTACTGGTTGTCAGAGGATGAGGGAAGGGAGAATGGGGAGTGACTGCTAATGGGTATGGGGTTTCTTTTTGGGATGATGGAAATGTTCTGGAAATAGTGGTGACAGTTATAAAACTTTGTGATTATTCTTTAGGAAAAAAACCCTGAATTTTACACTTTAAAGGGGTGAATTTTACGGTATATGAATTATATATCAATTTTTAAAAGACAAATCAACTGACCATTTAAAAGAGAGAACCTGGGCTTCCCTGGTGGCGCAGTGGTTGGGAATCAGCCTGCCAATGCAGGGGACACAGGTTCTTGCCCTGGTCCGGTAGGATCCCACACGCCGCAGAGCAACTAAGCCTGTGCGCCACAACTGTTGAGCTTGCGCTCTGGAGCCTGCAAGCCACAACTACTGAACCTGCGTGCTGCAACTGCTGAAGCCTGTGCACCTAGAGCCCGTGCTCCACAAGAGAAGCCACCGCAATAAGAAGCCCGCACTCTGCAACGAAGAGTGGCCCCCGCTCGCCACAGCTAGAGAAAGCCCACACGCAGCAGCGAGGACCCAACACAGCCAAATAAATAAATTAAATAAAATAAAGAAAGAAATAGAAAATTAAATAAATAAATAAAATAAAAGAGAGAACCTGAATAGATGAATAATCATTAAAAAAATTAAGCAGCTGGGCTTCCCTGGTGGCGCAGTGGTTGAGAGTCCGCCTGCCGATGCAGGGGACACGGGTTCGTGCCCCGGTCCGGGAAGATCCCACATGCCGCGCAGCCTGCGCGTCCAGAGCCTGTGCTCCGCAACGGGAGAGGCCACAACAGTGAGAGGCCCGCGTACCGCAAAAAAAAAAAAAAAAAAAAAAAATTAAGCAGCCATAGTTTAAAATCTTTCCACTAAAAAAGTATCAAGCCCAGATTTTCTTATGGGTAAGTTCTACCAAATAGTCAAGGAACAACAAATAATTACAACCTTAAACAAATTCTTCTAGAGAACAGTAAAAAAGGATAACACTTTCTAAATCATATCAAAATCCAAACAGGACAAAGGGTGCCAAGACCATTCAGTGGGGGAAGAAACAGTCTTTTCAACAAATGGTGCTGGGAAAACTGTATATCCACACACAAAAGAATAAACTTGGACCCTTATCTTACACCGTATATAGAAATTAACTCAAAATGGATTAAAGACCTAAACATAAGACCTAAAAACTACAAAATTTTTTGAAGAAAACAGAAAAAAAGCTTCATGACATTGCATTTGGCAAGGATTTCCTGGACATAACATCAAAGCCACAGACAACAAAAGTAAAAACAGATAAACTGGACTACATCAAAATTAAAACCTTCTGTGCATCAAAGGAAACACAGAATGAAAAGGTAGCCTATGGAATGGGAGAAGATCCTTGCAAATCGTATCTCTGATAAGGGGTTAATATCCAGACTACATAAAGAACTCCTACAACTCAACGTAACAACAACAAAAACAAATAACCCAATTTAAAAATGGGCAAGGGACTTGATTAGACATCTCTCCAAAGAAAATGTATAAATGGCCAACAAGAACATGAAAAGATATTCGACATCACTAGTCCCTAGGGAAATGCAAATCAAAACTACAATGAGCTATTACTTCTCACCCTTAGGATGGCTACTATCAAAAAAACAGGAAATTGGGGGGAAAAAAAACACGAAGTGTTGGCAAGGATGTGGAGAAACTGGAACCCTTGTGCATTGCTGGTATAAGGTAAATGGTACAGCTGCTGTGAAAAACAGGAAGATGGTTCCTCAAAAAATTAAAAATAAAATTACCATTTGATCCAGCAATACTGCTTCTGGTTATATATCCAGAAGAACTGAAGCAGAGTCTCAAAGAGATATATGCACGTCCCGTCCAAGTTCGTAGCAGCATTATTCAGAATAGTCAAAAGGTGAAAGCAACATAACTTTCCATTGACAGAAGAATGGATAACAAAATGTATTATACATACAGTGGTATATTATTCAGCCTTAAAAAGGAAATTTTGGACACATGCTACAACATGAATGAACTTGGATGAACTAAGTGAAATAAGCCAGGCACAAAAAGATAATAAAAATACTGTATGGTTTCATTTATAAGAGGTAACTAGAGCAGCCAGACACATAAAAAGAAAAGTAGACTGGTGTTTGTCAGGGGACATGGGGAGGGGGAAATGTGGAAGAGTTTTTTATTGGGCACAGAGTTTCAGTTTTGCAAAAAGTTCTGCAGACTGGCTGAACAATGTAAATATACTTAACACTAACTACTTTAAAATGATTAAGAATGTAAATTTTATGTAAGGTGTATTTTACTACAATTTTAAAAAAATTATAATCATTAAAAAAGAGATTTTTTAAAAAATCCAACCAGGACAATATGAAAAAAGAAAATTACAGGCTAGACTCATGTACACTGATGTAAAAAACAATCCTATACAAAGCATAAGCAAATCAATCCAGTAATTTATAAAAAAGATAATCCAGCGTGACTAAATTGGGTTTATCCCAGGAATGCTTAGTTAGCCTAATTTGAAAATCAAGGTAACTGACCACATTAACAGGTTAAGGGGAAAAACATTTGATCATTCTGAGTTACAGAAAAGCCTATCAATACAGCTTAACATCTATTCATGATTTAAAACAATCAAAATACAACCCTTAACAAGCTAAGAATACAATGAAACCTCCTTAACTTGATAAAGGAGGGTTTTTTCTCTTAAAAAAAAAAAAACTACAAGTGTAATTTGATTTTAATTTTATTGAAATATAGTCGACTTATAACGTTGTGTTAATTTCTGCTATACAGCAAAGTGACTGAGTTATATTCTTTTTTATATTTTCTTCCATTATGCTTTATCCCAGGATATTGAATATAGTTCCCTGTGCAATATATACAGTAGGACCTTGCTGTTTATCCATCCTATATATAATAGTTTGCATCTGCTAATCCCAAACTCCCACTCCTTCCCTCTCCCACCTGCTCTCCCTACTGGCAACCACAAGTCTGTCCTCTGTATCTGAGTCTGTTTCAGTTTCGTAGATGAGTTCATCTATGTAATATTTTACATTACTGCAGTATTTGTCTTTCTTTTTTTGACTTATTCCACTTAGTATGATAATCATTAGTTCCATCCATGCTGCTGCAAATGGCATTATTTCCTTCTTTTGTATGGCTGAGTAGTATTCCATTGTGTATATATATATACATCACTTCTCATCCATTCATCTGTTGGACATTTAGGTTGTTTCCATGTCTTGGCTACCGTAAACAGTGCTGCTATGAACACAGAGGTTCATGTATCTTTTCGAATTATAGCTTTGTCTGGGTATATGCCCAGGAGTGGGATTGCTGGATCATCTGGCAACTCTATTTTTCGTTTTTTGAGGAACCTCCATACTGTTTTCTACAGTGGCTATACCAATTTACATTCCCACCAACAGTGTAAGAGGGTTCCCTTTTCTCCACATCCTCTCCAGCATTTGTTATTTGTAGACTTTTTAATGATGGCCATTCTGACTGGTGTGAGGTGGTACCTCATTGTAGTTCTGATTTGCATTTTTCTAATAATTAGCAATGCTGAGCATCTCTTCATGTGCCTACTGGCCGTGTGCATGTCTTCTTTGGAAAAATGTCTATTTAGGTCTTTTGCCCATTTTTCGATTGGGTTGTTTTTTTTGTTATTGAATCTACAAGTGTAATTATAAATGGTAACATTTGAAAGCATTTCCTTTGAGATCAGAAACAAGACAGGAAACAAAACCATGAGTATCTGAAGATATCTAAGAAAGTACAGTAATAATTCAGAGGTAGACAAACAGACCAAAGATACAGAAGAAAGAGTACAGAAAGGAAACCACCCATATATGAAAACTTGATTTATGAAACAGAGAATTTTGCATATCAGGAAGGAAATGAAGAACTATTTCAATAAACAGTGCTGGAATAACCAATTATCCATACAGAAAGAATCAATTCATAATCCATACCTCTCACAAAAATCAATTATTGAGAGATTAAAGAATTAAATGTAGGGCTTCCTTGGTGGCGCAGTGGTTGAGAGTCCACCTGCCGATGCAGGGGACGCAGGTTCGTGTCCTGGTCCGGGAAGGTCCCACATGCCGTGGAGCGGCTGGGCCCGTAAGCCATGGCCGCTGAGCCTGCGCGTCCGGAGCCTGTGCTCCGCAACGGGAGAGGCCACAGCAGTGAGAGGCCCGCGTACCACAAAAAAAAAAGAATTAAATGTAAAAAGTATAACCATAAAGCTTTTAGTTGATAGAGAAGAATATCTTTATGACCTCTGAATAGGAAAAGATTAAGATAAACTATAAAGAAAAAAACCATATATTTAACTATATTAAAGTTAAGGAAAGATTAAGATAAACTATAAAGAAAAAAAACATATATTTAACTATATTAAAGTTAAGGACTATTATGAGGTATATATGTAAACCAATTATATTCTACTGTGTTTGGGAGAAAAGGATACAGCTTATAGAGAATGTCATCAAAAGTTATCAAGATATACATGAAATATGTCAACTAACCAACTGAATCCAAAGATCAAATGTTTTAATCTTTTAACTTCCCTCCATATTTTAAAAATAATTCAATTGAGCAATCATGTCAAAGCCAGTAGACTATATGAACAAAATAATATAATGCTAATGTAACACAGAGCTGTCAATGTTCCAACTACTTCACATCTTAAATATTATATTTATAGTGTCACTTAAGATCAACACGTTATTGTAGGGACTTGGAAACAAGAATTTTAAAAAACACACTCTCATGGTTCAGTAAGTGTCTGCATCAACATTTGTGTCTGTATCTCATTGCAAATATTAGCAATGATGCCCGTGGTAAAATCTAAATAGTGTTTCAGGTAAGTGGGATGTTTCTTTGACCTTTCCCACTGCTCCTTCAATCATATTTTTTACCAAAATCCAGAACCTATCTTTGGATGCTTTAGGGAAGAAACAGTTAATATATTAAGATAATATATCCCTTGGAGAAATAGTAAGGACTTTTAAAAAAGAAGAAGAAATGGAGCAAATAGACAACATATTCTTAGGACTTCCAAATAATTCTGAAATTAAAAATGGAAAAGAAATAAACGCAATTACAAGGAACACCTCATGTACTTGGGAAACTATTAACACTGTATATATGACTGAAAGGAATGAGTTGGAAAGAACATTTATCCCAAGATAAATTTTTTTAACAATATGAAGGTATATGTCCATCAAGGAAAATAAATCCATTCCCATTTCATCCACCATCAAAAACATCCTTCCCTTTACCCAAAACACACACATATATATACAAGATAAATGTTTTCAACCTAAACTGTAAGTCTCTGGCTCACATGAAAACAAAACGATTTTAACCACACACAAGCTCCAGCACTCAGACTTGTAGTTTCTACATGCTGCCCACACAGCACTTTGTGAGCATGTGATTACGAGGAATGATGCACAATCACACCACATTCCTTCCCTCAGCTCACACATCAAGAACTTGCCCTCTCAGCTGCATTCTTCTCCAAACAGCCATGGTCACCTTAGCAACCCTATGCTCCTAATATGGACAGCTGCTCCATTTAAAGTCAGCCCTTCTTGGCAGGGAATATGCTTGTTCTTCAAATTGGGGGAGAGAGGAGAGGTTTTCCTTTCAATACACATTGCAGGGGTTGATTTAACTTGATCAGCACTTTTGTTCTGTGGCAGCAATTTGTGTCGAGTTTCAACCTATTTTGAGGTTTTCTTTCTTTTATTTTTTTTTTAATCTAAAAGCAAATGGCTAAAAAATAAAATCAAGGAAGCTCATATGGAATTCTAAGGAAGAATGGAACATGAAACAAAAATGTATCTGAAATAACTGTATTCTTTTATAAAATGATGAAGCTATCCACATTTTTGAAAGTTAAAATTTACTTAAATTGAACTGTAACATCTGAAGCCTTAATATATAATAAGAAATCAGTCAGAAGACCTGTCATAGCCTATTTCTGAACAACAAAAACATTGCTAAGCTTCGAAGTGCTATGACTCCAATCTATTTAATAGATTATGAGTTGATCTGTATCCCTTTATCCCACCATCTACATGTGAAATCTTTCCACAGGCTCTAAAGTAAACTAGGTATTGAGACCAAATGATTAGTATATCTGAGGACCCTCCAGACTTAGAATGACCTAGGATAGCACTGGATTACTCAAAACCAATCTTGATCTGTGCTTGTACCACTAAAGCTGGGTCTGAACCAAAGTAAGTCTCTCAGGATAAAAGATACAGGTTTATAATACAGTTTGCCTGATTTTCATACTGCAAACAAATTATTTGGGAGGGAGGGATTACCGTATTCTGAAATAATGTGAGATCAAACTGCTTGTTCCATACCCACAAAAGGATTCTAATCCCCACTTGTTAAAATTAAACACCTAATTTTTAAGTATAGTTAACAGGCATGTTCAAAACTAAAAAAATTTAAATTTATGGTATTTGTTATAAGTTGGAAAGTTTATGAAATAATTTTCTATATAACTGATGGACAAAATCCATATTAATTTATTAAGTGCTGTTTCAGTGAATGTTAAGGTTAAGTGAATACCATCTACATTACTTATTGGTTTTATTTTTGTTTGTATATGTGTGTTTTTTAAACTTCTCAGGCTATGAGGTTCTTTTTGGTTAGAAACATTTCTTTCATGTTAAAACTATCCTTGTAATTACACCTTCTATATGGAGCAAAATATCCATTGATAGGGTGGCAGTGTAGATTAGTAAAAAGAATCTAAAGCTAATTCTGCTACTGGTTTCCTCATTTGTAAAATGATAATACTATCTGTCCTACTTACGGCATGTGTTAACATAACAAAGTAAAAATCATGAAATTATTATGCCATACAAAATACTCAAAAATTTAAGAAATCAGAGAAAGGGACTATGTTACCTGAATTGTTATTTTTTAAAAAGAGTGGGGAGTATTCAACAATGCATGGGATACCAAATCAATATCAAGAGGGTCCAGTCTTCCCAGCAAAGATTTTACAAATACTTAAGTGTTGACATGTAAATAACTACTTCTTTCAAAAAGCCTCAACACTGGCTTTTAGCAAATGTGAATTCCCTTACCCTTTTCCATTCCACTACTACTGAATCAGTTCCACATTTCTGCCTGGCCTCCAGAACTAAGTGCCCCTAAGATCCCCCTTTCACAAAAAGAAAGTGCTCCCAGAAGGTACCTTGTTAGCTTTTTCGACCTGATAGAAGCCCATCCCTGATCTGATCAGTGCTGTCATTATCCTCCTTAATGTAATGTCAGGGCCCACTTTATCCTCTCCTAGGAGTTTTCCCCTCTCCCCTCTTCTCGACTACAAGGCATATCATCACCACAGACTTGGACATTCTAAACTTCCCACTTTCTGACAATTTCTAGTTAGGGGATCCGAGAGAAGTTACTTCTGCTGATACTGTGCTTACCATAGATGAAACTGTCTTTCTGCATCCCAAATTTAGAATCTTGCATTTGTACTGTTCTTACTCTGTGTTAGATTCAGTGATGGAAATTCACAGAACATGATTCTGCTTCAGTGAAGTAATAGAAAGAAATAAGATGAACGTTCATATATAATTTAATGGAGAAAATAACAAGCAACAGATAATGGGGAGGTTCTATTAACATTACTGGTATTATCTTTCAACCATAAGGCTTTTTACCAGCTAACACTGAGACCTAAGCATTTTAATATATTGTTTCTAGACAAAAATTATGTTTTTGTTAGGCCCTACAGTTCTTTTCTTTGACTGTTCTAACGGACTCCTAGATAGACAGCCTTCTAAACAGATGTTTATATTTCCTCTAATCTTCCACAGGATCTAATTCGCATTCCTCAACTTCAATTCTAATATTAAGAAATAAGCACAAATTGACCTTTTCGTAAATGCTCATTTTATGTGCCTTACACATTTAAGAAATTTTACATTTAATAGCTTCGTTTTAATAGACAACCTGGAATACAGTGTACCAGATGGACAAAACAAATTAGAAGAACACTCAGCAACATGGTCAGATCTTAGAAAAAAATAAGACGGAGGAGGGTGGAGGGGACTATAAGAATTAGATTAAGACCTAATGTATAATTAAAACACAGGCACATAAAATAATAAAACCTTTTATAAGATATAAACAAAACAATACACACCAAACACATTTAAAGGTCATTTGTATAGGGACTAGTTATAAAAGAAAATGGAAGAACAGTCCTTTAACGAACCAGTGATAAATGGGTATGACACAAACTGAGGAATATCATTAACTCAATACTCCTGTACTTGAGGTTAAAAACTGGTACTTCAATATTGGAGAAGATAATCATGTGACTGTTTAGATACCTGGCCTTTCTCCCGTCTATGGAATTCTTACTGCTTTATTTAAATCCATGGTTGTCTGTGGGACCTTATCATCACCCTGACACTTCAGGCCATGTTCCCATTTGAGTATAGTAGTATTTTGTAAGGATTACTTTTTCTTCAACTCTCAGCTTGATATTTTTCTTTTTAAATGGCACTCCAAAACAAGGTACAATAGCTAGTATAAAAAGATGCAAATTTTTGTGCATTTTAAATTCTGCATGCATCTAAATTACATTGTGTCTCATAAGCAGCAACATGTTTTGAGATACAATTTTGGACTAGTTAACATGAAATTCTCTGCATTTCTTTACTCCTTTGTCTTTGAACTGTCAATAGTGGATACCAGAAGTTAAACCTGTATTACACAACTATGGTAGGGTTAAGGGGGAATTCCCCCAGCTTAGCAACAGTGGAGAGCTAGAGCTGTTACCACCTCACAGTCCAAAGGGTAAAGGGAAGTGTGGCTACTGGGACCTAGAAGAATAGTGGCAGGAGAGGGCCTCTTGACAGAGGCAAAAACAACAACAACAAACTGGTACTTCAGACAAAGCCATCCTCTTTCATAACAAACAAAGCTGCCCCAAATTCTAAACAGTAATTTTTAAAATTGTGATAAAATATACATAACATAAAATTTACCATTTCAGCCATTTTTAAGTGTAGGGTTAACAATAATTTAAGTTGTCACTGTCCCTTTAATACCTTTAACTGTGTAGCAGGGTAATACTATATAAACGTGAATAATCTTTTTTAGATTATTTTCTACTCTAAAAAAATTATGAAAGCACCTGGTATGTACAAAAATATATATTTATTGAACAGGTACAGGGGAACCCTAAGGGTACAGACAATATAATTCATCATCATTGTATCATAACATACATTGTACTGATGTCTGAGATTTACATTTTATTTGCCAAAAGAACAGTGACAAAGATGTAACAGATCAAGTTCACTAAGATTAAATTTTTTGAAGTTTTTGTTTTTACTTTAAGCATTGTGGTCCAGGAAAAGAAGGATCTGGATTTCTCCTGAAGTAATGCCTTTGAGTAGTGCCCTGGAAGATCAGATAGTGCTATACACAGGTTCTAGGATCCCCTCCCTTAACCCCCTGTTAAGTAGAAGAAAAAAATAGGGCAAAAGAGTTTCACAAGAAACTTGTAAATGAAAACTTGGAAATTTGCTCTCCCTTCCTCCTTATCAGCTAGTGGGTCCCCTTTATTTTAACGCTTTATTTTCAGTTATCAGGATAAAAACTGACTTGATTAACTAAATCTGTGGCAGTTTCAAAAGCAGGTGGAAAAATTGTGTTTGAGGGTGAATGTTACCCTCAAGACATAGGATACTGAAAAAGGAGAAAAAATGAGAAAGTTATTGATCTGAATAATTCACTTTATAAGCATTTCCAGTTGACAGATTGAATTACTCTGCAAGGACCACTACTACCTATGCCAAAAGTTCCTGAGAAAACTTAACCAAAGTAAGCTCTTAATGCTGCCAAGCAATTGATTTTAAGTATCTGGCATAGGGTAGGCACACTGATAAGGAAATTTTACTATCTACTCATTTGAACATTTCATCCTTCAGAAGTCTAAAGAGAATGATAATGTACATCAATGATGATTTAAAATCCATTGTCAAGGTGATCATTCAGGATTTTTTTCTTTAATACTACCTGTTACTCAATCTCTTATTATCTAGCTGGTAGGAAGCATTCCACTTTTTAAACTAAATATAGGAGCTACAAAATTTCCATAGGTGGAAGCATTGCAAAATAATCTCCTTTAACTTAAAGCCTCTAAGAGAGCTTCTATGAACCCACTACTCCCTAATGTCACTTAGATAGTACTATCCATTGAAGTAAAAGGTAAATGGGCCCCAATGAAAGAAAAGAACTTTTTTCTCAAAATGGACAAACCCACTCCTAAGGATGCTAGGAATAAGCTGTGACTATGAAAAGCAGTATTTGAGTTTCAAGGTGACTACTTTAATCATACCCTTTTAATCCTAACTTCAAATAAGATGACTTGTGTCTTGCTAGCAAATTCTGAGGTTGTAAAGGAATAGCTAACAAATTGTGAGAATCTTGTAATAATCCAGAAAAGCTATGAAATAAGTAAGGGAAAAGGATAAAAAGAAAAAAAAAGCCAGAGCAATTAAGCCTATATTCAACCATATTTGTTTTATTACTATATTAACAATGTCTTACCTTGTGGAATTCTCTTCTGAGAAAAATAGATACAATTTTGTCCCTAAAAAAATTTCAGGTAGAAAAGTTGAAATGTTAGTTTCAAATAGAAAGCCTTTTGAAAATGAAAAGTTACAAAATGCTAGCATAGTACATTTAGATTATTATGACATTTGGTATTAACAAAGCTTAAGAAATATTAAGTCTCAAATAATAAAAGTATGTTATTATCTTCATTAAAATATTTATTATAAAATGTATTATTGTATTATAAAAATACTCTACTATCAAATCATTTTTGCTAAGTACATAATAATGAGTGGCACATTTTCATATTCTAAGACATTAGTACTTAATTGGGTTTTACTCTTGCCAAGATTTGATATTCTGAAGGGTACCTTTTTTTTTAGCTATTCTACATGTCATAAAAGTCATCCCTTTAAAGTGTAAAATTCAGTTACACAACCATCACCACCACCTAATTCTAGAACATTTTCATCACTCCAATAACACTATTCTGAAGGGTATTTTTATTCCCAGGAAGAAACATCTTAACAAATTTAATTTTAAAAGATATACAAGAAGCATACTCTTTACAACACTATGATCATAATTTGTTTTTTTTTAAAATGTGTAGAACAAAGACCAGAAGGGAAAACAAATATCCAAAAACTGTAAGAGTGGCTGTATTTGGAGAGCATTATTATAGTGACTCTTTTTCATATATTTCCTCAAAACTAAAATTTTATAATATTAACTTTATAGTTCTTAAAAAAGTAAAGCAAAAACATACATTTTCTAGAGATATATGCTAGAATTTGTTCTACAACCCAAAGGAAAAACAGAAATACAAGTTGACACTTTTTTAAAAGTCCACTATATTTTTTATTAAATGTTTTTCAAAGTAGATAAAGTAAGTATAAAGTTAAAAAAAAAATTTGGCCACACTTACTAATCTGGTTGAAAAGCCACAGCTGCATCTTACTTTATGACAAATTGACTGTTTCATTACTTTGGCATCTGGGCATCTACTTCTTAATGGTCATTTCTGAAATAAAGATGTAATTAAGAACATATTATAACAAAAATATAAAATCTTTAAGGACAATTATCTAAATATTAGTGACTAGAGGGAACTATCAAAACAGTTCTTAAGCAACCTTCTAATAAAAAACATTAACTGGGCTGAGAATGAGGTGGGAGGGACCACAATTATACAGTTATGCTACACATTCTCAGTATAAAAATCTACAACCGCTTCAGTCCTCAATCCCTTTCACCCATCACACTCTTGCAATTCCTAAGGATGCCACTTACAGACCGGAAAAAGAGGAAAGGAAGACATAGAAAAGGAACCCTAAAATTGCATATTTGGCTTTTTGTTTTTGTTTTTTGTTTTTCTGGCTGCACCGTGCAGCTTTCGGGATCTTAGTTCCCCAACCAGGGACGGAACCCAGGCCCACGTAGTGAAAGCGCCGAGTCCTAACCACTGGACTGACAGGGAATTCCCTAAAATTGCACATTTGAAAACAGTAAGTTAATTGCTTATTTATTATGCTTGTCTGCTTCTCCCTCACATCTATAAGAAATCTAAGCTCCAAAGGAGATTTTTTTCTGTCTTATTTGCTGGTATCTCTCGAGCACCTAAGACAATGACTGCCATGCCCTAAGTGTTCAGTAAATATTCATCGAAAGAATGAATAACTTTATGAATGATTTAATGTTAATTGATGAAATATTTAACCTGACAGTATGTCAAAATGGCAGTCTCAAAATGCCATTTCTTCCACACATACACCATTAATGTTAATGCCAACTACATCATCAGTATTGTTTCTTTTCGCCAACAAACAAAGCCCATAATTAAAAGACAATCAAGGGTTTCCCTGGTGGCGCAGTGGTTGAGAGTCCGCCTGCCGATGCAGGGGACACGGTTCGTGCCCCGGTCCGGGAAGATCCCACATGCCGCGGAGTAGCTGGGCCCGTGAGCCATGGCCGCTGGGCCTGTGCGTCTGGAGCCTGTGCTCCGCAACGGGAGAGGCCACAACAGTGGGAGGCCTGCGTACCACAAAAAAATAAATAAATAAATGACAATCAAGACATGGTCCCCGAACTTCAAGGAACAGAATAAAGGCATCTATTACTTTGTAATTTTATTAGTGCAACCTCTGGGAAAGACTCCTAGAAGGGGAATTGCTGGACGTGTGATCTTCCTAAATATTGCCAAATAGTGTGGGTGAGGGTCTTTTTCTTTTGCAAACATGTATGTTCTTTGAGGAGACAGCTAGGAATATAAGAATAAATCTATTATAAGGAGTGAAAAGTTGATCTCAACAATAACCCTCAAGCAACCCAGTAGTACCCCCTACTTCCCATCCTGTAGCTGAATTAATATTCCACAAAATGCTGCTCTTTTAGTAAAAAAAATTGGGGGGAGGAATACGAATATTATTACAGAACTGCTTTTCTTCCTTTCAACAAGCGGTGGAAGAATAAACCAAAATCATTTTTAAATGGTTGTCTACAGAGAAAAGAGAAAGCAAGTTGGAAAGGACAGGCATGCAAGTTAGACTCCTCAGAATATATCTTGTTTCATAGTTTCTACTTTGAAGACACGTTTTAAAGTCAAATGAACATCAAACGATAATGACATTTTGAACATCAAAATGATAATGACTACCACTGACTGAAACATTAAATGTATTTTTTAAAAAATCCATCATCTTTGGTTGTCACTAGAGCAAGAACTAATTATCCTGAAAATTGATAATAGAAAAGAATCAAGTATTTATCCAGCCTTTCTTATATGAAAGGTACCCCCAGAGTAACCAGGCAGTCAGTAAGTGAAAGCCCTCTTTTATAGGATTCCAAAAAATAAATGTAGAAGGAATGACAGAATTAGAGAATACCCATTTTGTAATAGTTAATGAAATAATAAATCTAAAAATTGATCAATGGTTGCTAAAACCATTAGATAAAAGGTTGATGGGAAACTTTATAATGGATAATCAGGCTACAAAACCTGAACCCAGTGATTAACCTTAACATCATTAAAAAAGGATCAACCAGAGTTCATGCGCAGAAGTATTCATCACTATTCATTAGGTATTTATCCTGGGAGCTCCAATTTCAAAAGATATCCATAATATGACCACTTTTACCACCTCCACTCGTATGATGGTCCAAGCCACCTTATTTCTCATCTGCATTACTGTAATAGTTCTCCATCTGATCTCCTAGCTTCTTCCCTTGCTCACCTCAACAAATCAGTCAGAATAGTCCTTTTCAAAAGAAAATCAGATCATGTCATTCTTCTGCTCAGACCCTCTAATTGAGTACATCTCACCAGTTTCAAAGCCAAAATCCTTACAAAGACCATAAGGACCACGATCTGATTTTACCTTCCTCAACTCTAATCTTATCTCCTACCACTCTCCCTCTTGTTCACTCCATTTTAGGCACATTGACCTCTTTCCTTAAACACATCAAGCATGTTCTCACTTCAGTGCCTCAGGACTTGTACTAATTCCTCCTTCACTTCCTTTAGGACTTGGTTTTTAAAAGTTATCTAATTAAAGAGATACACCCTGGTACCCCAGGCAAGCCCAAAATATCTGCCTCGGATTTCCTCATCTGGCAGAGAATATGTAAGGATACGTCAGTAATAAATTTTGGAGATGATAATCATTTGAAACACAAATGTAATCAATTTTCGTATCTTTGTATCTAAATATCTATGAAGTTATACTGTTTCTTTTAAAAGATTCTTATGGTCCAAACTTCAAAGAATTAATGAAGATATAGCTACCATAGTGTGCGTGGCTTTTTTTTTTTCAGTTTTTCTTTTGTTTTTAAATCATCTGTATCATAACCCTAGAAAGAAGTGGTGAAAGACTTGAATTATATGAGTCCCATTAAAAAACAACTAGCAAAATAAATGGCATTCCCTTTCCTCCCACTCCTTTAGGGATTTGTTTGAGATTACATTATAAAATTCCAAGTAATCTCAGAAAAAGTTTAACTACTTCCACATTTATCTGTTACCTTTTAGGCACCATGACCACCAGAGAGAATCAAAAGAACTCACTAACTGTAACATGACTAGACTAGCTATGACATGGTAGGGATGTTTGAACTTAATTATTTTTCTTTAAATAAACAAACTCCTCCTGGGCTAAGGCCTACGCTGCCTTTTAAACATCCTGCGTGTGGTGGCCAAGCTTCAGGGTCTTAAGAGAAATAGCCAGGGGACAGAGAAAACAGCAAGTATGACTCAGTGATCATATTTAATAGTCTCTGAAGACCAAAACAAAGATACCAGTTCTGGCAAGAGTTCTCTAGAATTGCCCCAAAACTGACTTATCCACATACCTTTCATCTGAACAATCTATTTTCACTTAGTTTAAGGCTCACAAAGCATTTGTTATGTGCCTATCAGACCTTACGTAAAAAAATAAACCAGAAGTATTATGAAAACAATCAGCTGGGGTTCTAAGAGTTAGATGATGAATCTAATGTTAAATCTGCTTTTTGGGGGAGGGACGTGAAGAGAACTCTTGAATATTGTTGTGCAGAAATGACCCCATTCATCTGGAAATCAGACTTTCAGCAAGTTCAACCACTTGAAAAAAGGCTAGTGATATTAAAGCAACCTTTTACTGAGCAACTTCTGTATGCCAGAAATTTACATTAGCTTGCTTAATTCTCAGAGCTTCCCTATGGGAAAGGTATTGACAAAACAGAGTGGTTAAATAACTTGTCCAAACCAGAAAAAGACAGCTCCAAAATGCAAAATCTCAGTCTTTCTTTTTCACTGTTATAATCTGCAGTAAACTGGAATAAAACTATTAGTCACAAATACCACATTTGCCCCATAGGAGTAACATGTAAATCCAGGCTGCTCATTTGAGAAATTTGTTCCATTCTTCCACAGCTGTTTTAAATAAGAGGACAAAAGAGGAAGGTTCACTGTTGTACATTAATAAGAAACATGTAGCATTAGGGATGAATCAGAAGAATATGCTACATTTAGCTCTAAGGGAACTGAGTAAGAGTAAGTGAGGCACAGCATAGCTCACTAATTAGTATTCATTCATAATGATTAACCTGACTCAACTCTAAGTGACTGATGGCTATTCCATATGCGCTGAGAAGTCAGGGAAGAAATGTTAAGACTTAATACAGTGGGTAACAGATATTTACCAAAATAGTTTCTGTAGTTTTCTGGATGTCTGAAATACTTCTCTTTCTCTCCTGATGTATAGATATATACATACACATACATACATTAAAGTTTTTCATTAACTTCTTAAAATTTACAAAAAAATTATTAGTTATAATTCCTAATTTTCCTTTTCCGGAAAATTCTCTCATGTAGAACATGAGAGAACATAGTTCCTGACACTATGAGATAACACTTATTGGCTTCAGTTCTTTATACTCAACAGAATCTGATTTTTTAACATGTCATTAATCAGAAAATATTTTGTAGGAATATTTTCTTTCTAAACTGTACATTTAATTTGTTACTAGATGCACCCACTGCTTATCGTACAATGAAAGTAACATACCTATTCCAAAATAAAAAATCAAGGTGATTACCTAACTGTCAAGACGCATTACCCTGGGACTTCCCTGGTGGTCCAGTGGGTAAGACTCCATGCTCCCAATGCAGGGGGCCCAGGTTCAATCCCTGGTCGGGGAACTGGATCCCGCATGCATGCCACAACTAAGTGTCCATATGCTGCAACTAAATATCCCACATGCCACAACTAAAGATCCCCCATGCCGCAATGAAGATCCCACGTGCCACAACTAAGACCCGGCACAGCCTAAATAAATTTTTTTTTTAAAAAAAGACACATTACCCAGGAACTGTGGCCTTACTATACTAATGTCTTCAGTTATTTGGAGAAAGTGAAGACTGCTTGGAACAAATTATCCCTATTGACTAAAAGACACGCCATTTAAATAATTTACTGCTTTACACAGAGCAGAGACTCAACAGATTCATGATTAAAAGTTCCCCAAAGACCTAAATACATTATGCTAGTCTTCTAAATACTTGATTGTGTCCTGGGAATTTTCAGCATAAATTAACACACAAAAAAAACCTCCCTCACAATCTCAAATCATTGCACTAATGGTTAAGAATGATGAAGGAAAGGGGAGGGAAGGTAAGGACACACTCTTCCAGGATACCAATTATAAATAATGCAACCTTCACCTATGGTGTTTGCTGTTTTGTTTTGCATTTTAACAAAATGGAAGTACACAGCATATGGAGTATGTATTGTTTCTTGAAACTTTATCATACACACCTCCTCTCCCTATAGTGTTTGTCTCTTTCTCTCTCTCCTTCCCTTCCTTCCTCTTGCACACAATATGAATAACTGTTACTTTTTTAAACTTTGTTTTATATATAAACATGCTACTCACATTCTGGCTATGACAATAAAATATACTTCTTAGTTAAAAAAAAAAAAGCCTCTTAACATATGAGTCTATGTAGAACATTAAGGTAAATATCTCCTGGGTTAGTTTTCTTCTATGTGTTCAACATTATACGTAATGAAGAGATATATACAAATAAATAACACAGAACCTGTGGCTTTACTGTTTTTCATGAATTTTAATACCACACACAATAAAATATTCACTATGGAGAGGAACTTGGTATTAAAGCAGATTTACTTTGACTCTATTCCAGGGGGTTGAGTTACTTGAACACCAAAAGACTTCAGTACTTGATAGTCTCTTCTTGAAGATGCTGTAATATGTATGTGCCCCACAAACTGTTACCCAACTGCATTAACTTCCTCAAAAGTGGAAACAACTTTTATAAAGCTCACTTCAGCCCTTTCATTTTCTAGGGGATAACCAATAACTTCAAAAATAGAAGTCAACCTAGAAGAGTTACATTTTTTTCCCTAAATTCCTCCTTTATCTGCTAGGAGGAAAATACTATCTTCATTCTTTAGTAGTTCTGATAGACTCTAAATATTTTTCAGCAATGTAACAGATACAATTTTTCGCCACACTCAAACTCTAATTTCTCATGGTAAGCACTGCACAAAGAACAATGAAAGAAAGAATGACCAATGCCTTCAAACTGGAAATTAGTTTCCAGCAAAATTAAAAGTAGAATTCATGTCTCATGAAAGAATTTTCAATAAATCCATATCACAAAGCAATCAATATAAGCTACACCTGTTTTCTCTGAACTACAACTATGAAATATTGTTTCTCCTAAAATCCACATCAGATAATTCAAAGGAATTCAGTGGCCCTCTATAACTTGGTCCTCCTTCATTATACATAAAGAACTTGCCTAATATTCTATATTTAAATTGCACGTAGAAAGAAAAAATGGTAAGAAGGAGGGTGAAAAATCTTATAATTTGGCCATATTAGAAATAACAGATTTTGAGACTGGGAAAAAAAACTGAAATCATTTTATATTTTATAGGTGAAGAAACTTGAAGAAGCATATGAGCAAGGAAAGAACTGAAGTTCATATTATAAATGGTATTCTACCCTAGAATTACCAATTCCAACAGATCTAAAATAGGTGTTTTAGCTTAATACATACATAGCATATGTAATCAGAACGGATCGCAATGTTGAAGAGTTTAAATGAATGCATGAATTCTGAGTACAGTATATAAATTAAGGGAAATTAGAAATGGCCTATATATCCTTTAGTGATGACAGAATTCCAATAAGTAACCTGATTCCTTGGTGCAGCTTTTTAGGACAGTCTGTGCCGGATGGATCACTGCTCTGGCCCATTATGGCATTTCTTACTTAGATGACTAATTAAATGCACCATTAGCTAATGTTCATAAAGATAAGAAAGTATATGCCAATATCCTGTTTTCAACCTGGTAGCTTAATAAAAGGACTACTGCCCATTTGACGATTGCTGGTCCACTAAACCAGTTCATAAAAGAGGAATAAATCTCAAAGTTAAGTAGTGGAATAGCAGAGTATATATATAACATCAATTGCATTTATACAAAAACCCATTGTATACAGCCTGCACTGGACCAAAAATAAAAAAATTCACAGAGAAATAAGAGTTCTCAAATTTAAATCTATATTCTAGGAAAGATCAGATTAGGGTAAGGACAAAAAGCATAGTATATTCAATATTAAAAATATAATACTTAGAGAATAAAAATCACTTTCAACATCATGGACATTTACCTTACATTAAGTATTTCTCTATCACCCAACTCACATTTAGACTGTTTACAACAGTATGTATGTGGAAGGGCATTTGATCTACTCAATTTCACAAAAATTACAGCCTCCCATTTAGTCCCAAAGGCACAAGTGAACAAAATAACATTATTATAAAGTGCTGTCTTGGTAGCAAAGAAAAATATGCAGAACAGACAGACTCATACTAAAGGAATAATTAACAAGAGCTGTGGTTCATGAAGAAATACTCTAGCTTCGGTGACATCATGGTAACTACGAGAGTGTGCCTTTATGATTTTCCCCCCAAACCAAGTTGGATATGTCCCAAGTTAAATAACAGCTCCTGTTTCACTCCTAGATATCACTTTTTTTAGCTTTAAAATAGAAGTACGTAAGTCAATTTAAAATGCAAACTGGTATAAAGGCTTAAAACTTATTGTTTAAAGAAAGCACTGATTCTAACTTTAAAAAAAAAGGCCTTAATGACTTTCCTAAAGCAGAGGAGGAATTTCATTGTTTTCAACCTACCAATGCAAATAAAAAAGGCTATAAAGGATGCTGCTTTATATAGAATATTTATATAGAATAACATGCATGTGTCCCCCCATTCCTTCCATATATATTTGTCTCTGTCTCTCCCTCTCCCAGGGCTGTGTGTGTGTATATGTGTGTGATGTTTCTTCCTCCCTGCCTCTATTTTGGTCACTCTATGTCCCCTCTCCTTCTTGCTGACTTCTATTACACTCTCTTAACTGGCTTCTAAGCACTGATATTCAGAAAGCAAGCATTTTATCAGATTGTAGCCTGTGGCAAAGTGAATTAGAAAAATAGCCACAAAATGAAAAAAAAAATCATTCAATTAGTTGAAAATAGATAAAATTAAAGCCACAAATTTTCATTTCCTTTAAAATGCCTAAATACATAGATATACCATACATATGACTTTAATAAACTTAGTAGAGTTTATCTAGCAGATTTATTTACAGGATTTTGAGCTAAATATATGGGGAGAGGGGGTATTAAAAGAGTTAGTTTAATACAACAGTTATGAGCACTGGCTTTGGAATCAGCTTTGAGTTCGTGTCCTAGCTCGACACTAACTGTATGATCTTGGGCAGGTTACTTACTCTCTCAGCCTATTACCTCATTTCTAATGTTGTGAGGATGGCCTGTGATAACACCTGCAAGACAGTTTGCGTGGTACCTAGCACATAGTGAGGGCTCAGCACACATTACATCTAAAACATGCAGTCAACGTTTATCACTCTTTTTGTCTGCCTAGCATCTGAACTTCCCTTCTTAAGTCTGGGAACTTCCCCACCTTATGTTTTCAGAAGATCAAAGAGTTTTCCACATCTTAAATTTAAGAACTTCACACCATCTCATGATTTCAGAAGATGAGACACTTTTCCGCATGTCCTACACGGCCACGACACGGGCTATGCCAAACACACATGCCCAGCCCAGAGAAGAAATGGGCAACTAACAAGCAGGACAATAAGAGACCAGAAAGAACTCTCTCTCACACTAATGGTGGAGCAACTGCAGGAAGGTCAAGTCTGGGGCAGAGGTGACAGCACTTATAGTCAACCAGTGCTAGCCCTGTCACTGGGGCAGGCTGTGGCGTCTGTCAGTCTGTCTCTAGATGGCACTGGCAACCTCATGGGAATCGTTGTGCAATGTGATTTCGGGCACTGTTTCTGGCTGCTCAGCCCTGAATCTGGTTCTCTAACTCTCAAAACAATTTGATGAGCCACTGAGCTCTATCCAATATCCTTTTAAAATACACGATACGCTTTTACTGGTTTTTACTGCCACCAAGAATTGTGACGGAAACAATCAGGCAGGGGGAACATCCATTCTCACCTACCCCACCCCCACAGGGGAAAAAGATTCTGTTTTTAATCTCTCCAAAGAAACACAAAAGTAATGTTCACTTTCAACCAACGGATTTATTCTGTGAAGTTTTGGAAACCTTATTTCTATAAATTTTGGATAATAATTTTCCTAATTTGGAATATGAGAAATGTCTAATCAGTTTTAGATTTATTTCAAAGGAACACAGACAAGGAGAAGTGATGACACAGGAAAATACGTATGTGCAAGGAGTAAGTATCATTAAGGTTAAGAGAAATTATCCCAACATGCCTGAAATCAACCTCACTGTATTCCCAAGCGCCTTCTTCCCAGCAGGAGCTTTTCACTTGGGGTTCTATAACCAAGGAGTCCCTCCTCCTCTTAAGGGTTATTTTAAGGTCCAAAAAATTTTAATTATCATCAAAAGGCCTTAAACATTCCTATTTTGTTTTAGCAAATAACTCTAAAATATTTGTATAACAAAACCATTCAATTCTCTGTTAAAACAGTGCAGAGCAAGTCAGTGCCTGATTGCCACAGGCTGATTTTTCAGTATGTAAAATACACTCCTCTCCCTCTGCCAGATTTCTCTGCATGGCCATTTTATAGTTCAGTAATGCTTTTTCCACTGTTTAGAATGTTAAAACTCAAATCTGTTCATTTTATTACTTGTCAATATAAATGTAATATAAGGTTTGTGGGGAGTGTGAAAATGGCGGGTTAAATATGTACTTTTTTAACCCCAGGAGCCAGTTACCATATAGAGTTGAATGTTTTAATGAATAAAAGAGCAATCTAAACAAAAGAGCAGTCTTTAAAAAGTGATAGTCTTTTCAGATTAAAATTTTAAAAAAAAGAATCAAGCATTTAGAAATGTATATTGACATCTAATCTATAGCTATCATATTAAAAACTCAGTAAGAAAAAAACTGAATTTCGACAGAGATTTGTGAAAGAAAATTAAAAAGGCCACAAAATTGTAGGGCTCATGACAATAATACGTTAGAGCTATGTTACAGGACCTTGAGAGTTAAGCAACTTACCCAAGGAACCTATCTTCTGATTTAGCTGAGTGATGTCATTAAAACACCTTCAGCTTGTTCTTCAAACAGATTCAAAATAAAGTTAATTGCACATTGCACACCATATGGTATTAATTCCTGGATTTAAAATGACAAAAAGTACTAAATCCAAGGCAAGTAATTTCAAAACTCAACTGTTAATACTCTTTTTAATATAAAGTTCTGACTTACGATAATTTATAAATACCCTGGACTTATCAATGTAGAAAAAATCATCAAGAAATGTAAAAACTTTTCATAGTATCCATAACTCCCAAGGTGTGTAAAATCATTTTTGCCTAAGTGCTGAGGGCTATTCCATTAATCACCAGTCATAATTTATTGGCTGTTATTTCCCGGATTCTGTCGGAACATAACTTATACTAAACACCACGTATTTAAATTTATGCCATTTAACAACAACAAAAAAGAATTTTCTGGTCATAATCTACCTGCTCTAAAAAGACACCATAATCCCTCATGGAAAAGTTCCTTTGTATTTGGTCACATTATATTAAACACAGAAGGAGCTCTGTACTCAGGAGAGTAAGAAGAAAAAGTTCACAAAAAATCAAACTCTTCTTTAAATGAGGCATGTCCAAGTCAGTCGCACAAACTAGCTATATTTATGTTTCATGAGAGGCCTCGGAGAAGCAGGTCTAAAAAAGAACTAAGGCTAGCTTTGGATGACTACCCTGTTATGAAGAGTAACTTATGCTATGAAACTACCGTTAACAGCCAAAACATTAAAAAAAAAAAAAAAAAAGGAAGCCAACAGACTCCCCATCAAAATAAAGTGCAAGAACAAAAAGTACATGATACCCAGAAGAGAACAGGGAATAAGTATGTGTATAAAGAGACAAAGAAGGTTTACCGCAAAAATGGCAAACCCAAGGCACATGTACTGCTATTTCCCCTTCTTCAAAACTGGCCTACGCAAGTAACAGGTGACAGCTCTGTAGAGGTTAGCAAAGGCCTCAAAAACCTCTAGATGGCTATTACAAAGCAATGGAAATTATCAGACCAAGCAAAATATTGCCATTCCTTGTTTAGACTGACTGGAAGAATGTTACTCAGAAAAACTATTAAGGAGGAAAGGAGTGTAAGGAAAAACAATAACAGTAAGCCACAAATATTTACTGAACTATTTGTTTTATTTTTAAGGTTACATACACTGTTTCATTTAGTCCTCACGACAAACTTCAAAACTACTATTACACCCACTATACAGACAGGAAAAACACCGAGGTTTACAGAATTTTAAACAACCAACTTGCCAGAGTCATACATACACTAGTGGTGGTACTGGAGCTCTAACATGGACCTGAGCACTTTACCACTCCTTTTAATGGATCGGGCAATTCAACTGACCTAACCCTCTTTCCATCCTCCCATGTAAATCCACCAGGACAGATTTTTTTTAAGTAAAAGTTTAATTATTTAAGTATTAGCATGTTTCTAATTGAAAGTCTGGAAAATATAATGGATGTACCAAAAGTCCTATCTTTTTTATTGCTTTTATAATTAGTATTTTAATGAACACCTTGTACATAAATCTCTGTGCACATTTTTATTCCATTTATAAAATATTATAAATGGAATTCTGGTCAAACAGTGTGAATATATTCTGCCAGAACATCTGATTTTAATATTACTGAATTGATGAAGAGATTATGGTTCCTTAAGAAAAACAATTGTGCCTTATTCTCCCTTACCCACAATGCCTAGGCACATAAGCAAGTCTCATGACTGCTGAATGAATGGAGGGTTCTCTCCCCTTAGCACACAGTCAGAGACTTCGAGAAGAGAAAAATAAACAGAGCAGGCTCCCAAATTAGAAGACAACAGTTATGCCACATATCGAATTCATTAGTGGGCTGCATAAAACTCTTCTTAGGGAGAGAAGAACATGAACGTTAACATTACCATTCAATGTATTTCCATGTGTTTAAAATATATTTCCATGTGTTTGGTTATTTTATAGTACATTTAAAGAATACAGTATTTTAGTAGGTATATAACACACTGAAGACATTACTTCTCCCAGTTTATTATCTATATGCCTTAATCTACTATTGTCCATGGAAATCATTTCAGAACACGTTCATATAGAAAATTCAGAGCTAAATATTTTAATAGTAACTAGAGTTGCTATTTTACTTTGATTTTGCATATCATCTATTTCCATCAAGTTCTAATGATATCATACCAGGCAATGTCCCCATAAAGATGAAAAAGATTGACTACAAAACATTGTATCAGCAGGCACTGATCCAGCACTTTAGATGTATTAATTTAATCTTTACGACATTACATGATATTACGATTATTAATCTCTCTATTTTATAGGTAAAGAAACTGAAACAGAGAGAGATTAGAAACCTGCTTGTTTTGGGACTTCCCTGGCGGTCCAGTGGTTTAGACTCTGCGCTTCCACTGCAGGCGACACAGGTTCGATCCCTGGTTGGAAACTAAGATCCCGCGTGCCACGCGAGTGCAGCCGGAAAAAAAAGAAACTTGCTTGTTTTTTTGAACCTAGGTATTCTGGCAGCCACACTTCTAATCACTACACAGAACTGACCCGCAGCATCAAGCAAAAAGCACTGAACAGCTTTCCGTGGACATTGGTGACACAGGACACAATGAGAGTATGTGTTCCAGAAAATAGGAAATTCAACCAATCCAGGTGGATTATTTACTCATTAGGTAAATAATTATTTATTATGGATCAAAAACTGTATCAAAATTGGGAGTATTCTCCTAACCTTGAGAAATACTAGGTCTAAGAAAGGTGGAGACAGACCATCATAAGATAGATATCTAGTGTAGACAGATCTAACCTCGCTAGAATAAAACAGAATTTTTACAAGTGCTATGGCACAGAAGGCATTATTAACTCTGGCTAGGGCACTCAGAGAAGCTGCACAGAGGAGGAAATACCTCAACTACACCTTGAATAACAGACTTGTACAGAAATTTGTAGCTAACAGTCTATCTCCCCACAGAAGGGTCACTGCTGTGAAACTGCTGCAGTAGCTCAAAACATGTCTCAGCACTGCGGAACCATCTTAGCTTTGCTGGAGGAAGAGTATGGGGCTGCAATAGGTCTGAGTGATCAAACCCGCCGTCAACACAATGGGAACCAGCAATAAGAAGCGGACTATCTATCCAGCTTAATTTTATAGCCAGTATAGCTACAAAACTGCCTTTATTTGTTTGACATACCTACATTTAAATTTCTAATTTAGAAAAACCTAAATTTTAAAACTAATAATAAGGAATGGAGGTGGGGAGTAGTAGACCTTCGGTTAATCATGACTGGCCCTGACCCCTTCCTGAAACCTCACCTTAAAAAATTAAAGGAATTTTTAGAAGTATAAAATCCATAAGGGGCTTCCCTGGTGGCGCAGCGGTTGAGAGTCTGCCTGCCGATGCAGGGGACACGGGTTCGTGCCCCGGTCCGGGAAGATCCCACATGCCGCGGAGCAGCTGGGCCCGTGAGCCATGGCCGCTGAGCCTGCGCGTCCGGAGCCTGCGCTCCGCAACGGGAGAGGCCACGACAGTGAGAGGCCCACGTACCGCAAAAAAAAAATCCATAAGGATAAGAGAATGGGGAAAGACAACAGCAAATAAGAGAAGGCACAATATTTCGGAAGCTAGGAAAAAAGAGGTAACTAAACTAACTAGACCAAGAAAGCCGAAACCTAAACCTGAACGGAAGAAGCCATCAAGCTGATAAGCACAGAAAGTAGAATAATGGTGGCCTGGGGCTGGGATAAATAAGCAGTTACTGTTTAATAAGTACAGAGTTTCAGTTAGGGATGATGTAAAAGTTCTGGAGATTGACGGACAGTGGTAATGGTTACACAACAATGTAAATACACTTAATGCCACTGAACTGCACACTTTAAAATGGTTACAATGGTAAATTTTGAGTTATGTATATTTTACCACAATTAAAAAAAAAAGCAGCAAGCTGACTCATGCTGAAGAGATTCAGGTATTGGTAGCATAATGAAGACAAAAATGCAGGGTGCGGCTGGAAACGAGATGAGTGGTTGAAAGTTCATTTAAGTGGCCTCACCCCAAAACCAATCTTCTCCTCATCCCTGGAGAGGGTGTACCACAGACCCTGATCTTTGGAACACAGGTCAACACTGAAAGCAAGACAAAATAATTAGAGAAAAACAGGAGAATTATTTGAAAGTCTGCATTCTAAATAGGAGGCAGAAGGCTGTCTCCAAGAAGAAAAAGGAACTGACAGATTATCTGATGTGTCCAACCATATTGTATTTTATATTTGTCAGAGAATTGCAAATTAATTAATAGGCACAAAGTACATAAAATTTCAAACTCAGATAATTATTCCAGAAAACATTAAGTTGGACAAGAAAGGAAATACGATCACAGTGAATTTTGTGACAAGGCTGTGAAAAATATTTGCATAGTTATAATAATTTATATACTAAAGAATTTACCCCCAAAACCTGATATCCTGTAAAAGGAAGATGAGAGAAAGGGAAATATGTATAAATGTTTGCAGGCGGCAGAGAGATTAAGATGACTAATCCTCATTTTTCTTAGAAGGAAAGTGAGTAGCTATTGTCTAAAATGAAAAGCCAACAAAAAACAGAACTGACTTAGAAAAATAAAGACACATCAGAACAGCTGAAGGAACTGAAACTGACTGCCCCTAAAGGCTGGGAATTGGACATGAGAAGAGATGGTGCCCTGCCATTTTTATAAGCCTTGAATATTATTTGATTTTTAAAACTACATATGTACAAATATCACTTTAATTTTAAAATAAATTAAAATGTACAGAGGCAAAACAGAAAATTGTCAAATTGTTAAAACGATCTGAAATTGTCTAAACTGAGTATACGCCTTTTTTCCCCCAAACTATTGTGTTAGCTTTCTGTAATTCTTAGGATTTTCAGTAGTATTGAGGTCAACATGCTACTTGCTGCTCTGCCCTTCAGTGCTGTCAGGCATCACCAAAATGAGGCTCCAGCGGGAGGAAATGGTGCTGAAAATGTTGCCGCCGACCAGCATGCTAAGCCACCAGCCAAGAACGCACTGATGCCAGAAAACCCTGATGCCCAGGATGAGCAGGTGGAACAGGAGGAGGAGGAGAACAAGGAGGAAGAAAACACAGGTGGGGAAAATGCAGCTGATGTCACATGAACTGCAATGCTTTAGAATGGGACAGAGCTACAAAGAGTTTACATGGGGAAGAATGCTAGGACTTGATGGATGACTAGTGTTTCCAGAACATGTCATCTGGGTGGTGTCTTTATACATACCGTTCTTTCTTGGTTTTGCATTTTACCCTGACCACACTGGTCATTTCTCCCTTGTTCATTTTGGATTTGAAGAACACCTCCAAGCATCTCATTTTGAAGGCCTAATCACAACCATAGTAGGGTATGTACTTTTAGCAATAACACTGATAATTTATCATGGCTTGGCAACTCTTGTTAAATTTCACAGGTCTCGTCACTAGCTGGGAGTCTGCTATATTGTTGTTAAAGGTCTCTTTGTTAGTGGTGGTAGAAATAAGTGTTCCCTCTCATTTGTGGCCGGTGACTGGATATCTGTTCCCTGGAAATGTCTGTTGCTTCTCTGAAAGATCATGTTTCTGCATTAACTAGTAGGAATGGTGTCTGTTTTCTACTTTGCCTCCATTCTGTTACTGAGACAGGTACTTCAACCTGGTGTATTTTGGTTTCTAAGGAATCTGAATGATCCAGATTTCTAAAAATCCAGTACAAGAAATGATTCACTTGACTATTTATAAGCATCTCCCAAGATTTATTTTGTCAGTGGTTCTCTTTGGCTCCATCGTGCTCCTGGTGCTTTGTCTACCTATTCGCGTAATTAAGAGTCTCCTGCCTAATTTTCTTCCGTACAGCGTCACGCTCCGCAGTGATGCTCCACTGAGTGAACTGTCCCTTGAGCTGCTTCTGCTTCAGGTTATCTTACCAGTGTTACTTGAACAGGGACACACACAGCAGTGGCTGAAGGAGCTTGTGTGAGCAGGGACCATTACTGCTGGAAACTTGCTGGATCTTCATTCCTATTTGGTGGAAGACCAGGAAGAAAATGAGAACAGTGCAAACCAACCAGTGAACAATAACCAGCCTGTTTGAAATAGTAACGCTATTCCTGTGGTGGGGGAAGGTGTGTATGCAGCCCACCAAGCCATACTTCAGCAGGGAGGGCCTGCTGGCTTTCAGCCTTACCGTCGGCCTTTAATTTTTCCACTCAGGATATTTTTGTTGATTTTCTTCACGTGCAAGAACCTTACTGATGGCCAGGCTCATCTGCCTTACTCTACCAGTATTTGCCAGCCGTGGGTTAATGTCATTTTGGACAGGGACTGCCAAAATCCATGAGCTCTACACAGCTGCTTATGGTTTCTACGTTTGCTGGCTAACCATAAAGGCAGGGACGGTGCTGGCAACAGGGATGCAGAATGATCTTCAGAAGGTTAAAGGGTAGTCCTGCATGATAATGAAGACTTCGATAGTTGCAGTGCTGCTGGCTGGAGTCGTCCTGCTTCTTCTGTGGCTCCTGTTTGAGCTGGTTATTGCTGCTCCCCTGAGGGTTCCCTTGGATCAAACTCCTCTTTTTTTCCCATCACAGGACTGGGCACCTGGAATCCTGCATGTGAGAATCTGTAGCTATATAACACTGATGGATCCTCAGTGGTGGTTTAAAACTGTAATTGAGCAGGTTTAGGCAGATGGCATCCGGAACACTGACCTTCACTATATCATTCGGAAACTGGCAGCGCCAGTGATCTCTGTGCTCTTGCTTTCCTAACGTGTACCTTACATCATCACATCCGGCACCATTCCTTTACTAGGTGTTAACTGCGGAAATGCAAAACTTGGTCCACTGGCGGGGTTTTCCACTTTTACTGATAGTCGTGGTATCGACAGGAATCTTGTCCTTCCAGGTCTGCCAGTTTAAGTCCCTTTATGAACATATTAAAAATGACAAGTACCCTGTGGGCCAACGCCTCATGAACTATGAATGGAAATCTGGCAAACAAAGCACGTCTCCACCACCTCCACATTCATCCCAAGAATAAAGTGGTTGTATCAACTACCTTGAGCTTCCCCTTGCCTTTATGTGTCCTTTTTTGTGGACTTCTCTCTTCGGAGGTTTTCCCCAGTGATCTCTCAGTATTATTTTTAAGTTAAATGTATCTGACTTGTGTTCTCAGCATTCAGAGAACAGCAGTGCAAGGCTCTGCTGCCCTTCCTGCATCTTCTGACATCACTGCTGTCTGAGGTCTGTATATGCGTAAACAGAAGTTTCTGGATACCCTAAAACCCTGGATTAAACAGAATGTGCACTGTACATCTTTAAACAAAACGTATATTAATTTATTAAATCTAGTTGTCACTTTAAAAAAAAACACCTTTCTTATAGCACAATTCATGAACTGATACAGTATGCAATTCACTGGAGAAATACTTTGGGCGTATAGCAATTCTAAAGCCTAACTGTTTAAAACCACTCTATAAACACAGTATTTTATTTATTCCTTTCCCCCCTAAGAATATATATTTGGATATATTTATATAAAGGCTTATATTATTTGTAACTCTTGGATCAAATCCAAATTTTGACATTTCAAACGACTAACATTTGTAAGCCCCAGTGATGGTAGAGCTGAACTTAAATAAAGTCTGAGTGTCAAATGATACAAATGGACAAACTGAAAGGCTACTCATGGAAAAATATATAAAAGTACTAAACATGCAAAAGAAAACAGGAAACAATCTTATCTGCAAGAACTGTACAACTTGCAACTTTTTAGTATATGTGCTGCCAAACCCAGCACAACTTACAACTTTTTAAAAGTCACATTCTTGTGGGCACAAATTCACCAACTAAATATAATCTAATTAACATACTTCTTCTACACAGTCGCAACCAAGAACTTCATTCCAGAAAAAGAAAATACTTCAAAGCACAAGATTAAAACCATGAGCAACTACATCAGAATCTACTGAATTTTTTTTAATTAATAAAGTTCTTTTCATATAAAAACTATGAGCCTTGGTTTGTTTTTCCAGCAGTACTAATGGCCTATGCTGATCTACAACATATAGTTGTTCATTTTCATGTATCAACTACATAACAAATTTATAAATACTTAAATAACTATCACAAAGGTTTAAGAGCATTAAAATCATATGTGTTATACTGTTTATACTGCACACTCATATAATCAAACAAGAAATAGAGTCAGAGATAGAGCAACCAAAGAAAACCTCAAGTATTTGCCACTGAGTGCCCACGTGTCAGAGAACATGACGGAGAAATTCCTATGTGACAAGACTCCTGCACTCAAAGAGTTTGAGATTTAGCAGTGCAAGAGGAGAGGTAAGAAGTGTGTGTGGTGGGGTTGCCAAGACCAAGACATGAAAACAATTCATGAAAAATATAAAAAACTAAATGACTAAGTACTAAACTACAAAATATAAAGGGTAAATTTAGAGAAGAGGAAGATAACAATTGCCTTGAGAGAGGAAGAAGGCATTGAACTGGGTCTCAAAGAAGTAGAGAAACATTTGAAGAAATAAAGGAGAAAGATCAATGTCTCTGTCTCTGCCTGTCTCTCTCTTGTTCTCTCTCTCAATATTGCTGTATACTTAAACTACATAAGGACATAAACTACATAAGGACAGCTGAGACTTTCTGATTCCCAGTCCTATAATCTATGCATTACTACACTATACACTATTTTATGTATTAAGTATTTTACACTGCACTTCATTATCAACCTCAATTTCCTATAACCAAAAACATTAGGATGCTATAAAAAAAGATGCCCATCTTAAAGTAAGTATGCTATAATACACAACGGCCAAATGGGTCTCAGTTAAGACCACAGAACTTTTACAGCCAGAACCATGGCCTTCCCACTAAACTGAGATATGTTACTATTCCAGGACTATTCCTTTAGCCAATAGGCCATTCTAATGGGAGGGTACTGCCCAAGCAACAAATTTCAAAGCTAAAGTCACGGTTCCAAGGAATTCATATATAGAAATTTTTCATTGTTTTATCTAAATTATTTTGATTGTATGCTGATCGCTACCTAAATAGAGATGGAAAATCAAAGAAAAATAATATATCTAAATGAAACACTACAAAATAAACACAATCATGGAATGCACAAGTCATTATGCCATATAGTTATTAGTCACAAACTTATTATAAGCTTTCTCAGGAATTATATTACTTTTTACACCTAACCTAAAATTTTCCTTCTCTAAATTGGTAAGATCCTATTAGTTTTTATACATCTACAAATGGTAACTATGTTCACTAGTGTACCCCAATCTAAATTAATATTCATCACAAATTGAAAAACACTCATTGGTCCAGCACCTGAGAGTCATGGTTCCTTACATCCTCTCTCACTTCTTTCTCTTTTCCCACACCCAAAGACAGAACACTCTCATGCTCTCCCATTACACTCCCATCTAAAACCCCTGAGCAGTAGCCAGGCGCTCCCTCCCCCTTCCATGAGGATCCACAACTTAATTGATCCAATTTATCCAGTATACAGAAGGGTGTAACCAAGTTTTATTTCAATATTTTTTCCTGTGTTTTCATGTGTGACCGAGAGGAGGAGGGAAAAGGAGTTCTAAATGGAGGCACAAAAGAGCCGAAAGCTACCTTTAGCCCTCTAAGGCAGCTGTGGCACAGTACAAAAGCAATGTACCTGAAGTGCAGGATCAGGGTCTTAAGCCCAGCTCTGCCATTTAACCATTTCTTAGTTGAATGACCTCTTTCACTTAGCAATTCAGCCTGCCATGTCCAGCTCAGTAGAGTCTTTGATAATATCCATGGCTCTTAAACCACTTCACTAAGCAGCCACGTATTTGTAGATGGATCACTATTTCTACTTACCTTTGGATATGTTATGTGATCTTTAGCACACATCTTTGATTATGCCTTAGATTAACATTTAATTATACAAGCCTATCACCAAGGAAATAATTGTAGTGGATATCAAGAGTAAAACAGAAATTGGGATCAGTGTTTTATCAATAATATTCAGAAAATCAATAATGAATAGTAACAATCACTAAAGTACTTTATTAGCCATTCAGGAATCTATTATTTTTAATTCTCTGAAAATGTATCAGTTCATACACACACACAACATCGACTTTTATGTATTATTAGTTTGTTTCAATGATTATAGATCACACTAGTTAAATATTTGACCATCAAAATTGTATACTCTAATAGTCAGGGTTAGACACTAATTAACTTCAGTTACATTTCACTGGTGACTGTATAAAAGGCTATACAAATTTCTATAACTTACCAAAAATTAACTCATACAATGTTTTATTGCTTCCACCACAAAGTTTTATCTAGTAGCTGAATACAGTATTAACATTTATTAAGCAATCTCCTTAAATATATTTAGTAGTTAACAGTATTAATATCTTATTAAAATTATTTCCACTGAAGAATACATATCAGTACTTTCCCAACTTATCAGCATAATTGTATTTGCAGTACTATTCTAAATTACTGGATAAACTAGAAAGAAGACTAAAAGGTAATTATAATTTTTTGAAATATCTGGGATCAAACCAAATGCTACAGAACTCAAGTAAAACAACAAAATCAAATATATTCTTTGGGGATATAGGACAAAAAACAGACTTCTGGAAGTCTTATTAAGACAATAAACTAAATTTTGAAACAATTCCTAGAAATGTTAATGCTATAAAGTGATTCTTCTCCATGAAGAGAAACTTATGCAAAATAAGCATGTCTTAAAGGCCAACTCAAACAGTGCTAGAGTGAAAATAAGAGACATCTGAAGATAACGTTACTGTCTCATAATTTTTTTTAAAGCACTAGGAGAAATTTTAAGGTTAAAGTAAAAGCATTAATCAAAGTAAATATGAAGATAAAAATAAGAAAAGAAAAACTAATGCAACACTTCTGGAACAGAAGGGGGAGGAGGATTCTAAGTAACCAAAGATGAAGATAACAGGAAAAAAAAAAGGTAAGTAACTCATGTGCAAAAACACTTTTGGAATCTGCATTGAAAATTAATTATATAGAGTAATTAATATAAAATATGAGGTCCCACCTACTATACTAAAGCATGAAGAGTTTATATTACATTTTTCCATGCACACTCAATGAAGACTTTTCCTCCACTTTAAATTCACAAAAGGTTTTTGTTGGTGCAATTTACTATGCCTATTCTCAGCCCTAGGATATTTTTGTACCCAATCTCAAATTGGAATAGGGATGCTATCTGTCCTCAAAATGTCGAGTTATTGGCAGAAACGTAGCTCCATGTCTAATAACTTTTATGCTCCACTACAAGTTTTTTAAGTGGTATTCTTGTTAAGATGTAACTAGACTACCTGTATATTTTAAAATATAAATTAAAACTTATGGGATACATTGCTCATGACTGATATAATACATCTGAGCCACCATTACCCATCTCCCTCCTAGCACTGAAAAGGAAAATGTAGAGACACTGCTCCACCACTTGGCTACTTCCTGCTAACTACATCTGCCCAAACTCCTCTTAGGAGCCCAAAGGGAAATCTATTACCACTGCTGCAGAAGCTCACCATCTGTGGCCACTGATAAATGTATTAAGGAGGACTGACACAACAGAGGCAACTGCAATACTTACTGTCAGCTATACAATGAGGACTGTCGGCGGTAGGCAGAATTCAAAGACCCAAGATCCCTGCTCCCTGGTGTATTACCCTGCATAATCCTTGGGACTGCAAGTATGATGGGATTTCACTCCCATGATTAGGTTAACTTTAAGAAAGTTGACTTATGACGGACAATTATCCAAGTGGGCCTGAACTAACCACGTAAGCCCTTTAAATTTGGGTCTAGAAATAAGAGACAATTTTTAATGGCTCTCTATTGCCTATAATACTGCGCTGGCCAAAAAGTTCCTAACCTTGCACCAAAAAACCTGAACAAACTTTCTGGCCAACCCAATAGCAAGAGCTGCCTACTCTACCAGCTTTTTAAGGACTTCTGTAATCTAGCCCCAGTCTTACCAATATAAAAAGAAAAGATGGGCTTCCCTGGTGGCACAGTGGTTTAAGAATCCGCCTGCCAATGCAGGGGATACAGGTTCAAGCCCTGGTCCGGGAAGATCCCACATGCCACGGAGCGACTAAGCCCATGTGCCACAACTACTGAGCCTGCGCTCTAGAGCCCGCACTGCACATCTACTGAGCCTGCATGCCACAACTACTTAGGCCCATGCACCTAGAGCTCGTGCTCCACAACAAGAGAAGCCACCGCAATGAGAAGCCCGTGCACCGCAACGAAGAGTAGCCCCCGCTTGCTGCAACTAGAGAGAGCCCATGCACAGCAAGACCCAACGCAGACAAAAAAGAAACAGAAAAGAAAAAAATAGTATTATCATGGGTCAAATAGTCATGCTTAACAGAAAGTTAAATGTAAGTTAAAACTAACTACTTAAGACTCCAAATCTAGATACTATTAATAATTCTGTTAGGCACTATTGCTCAGTTCTCCTAAAATTCAAGTTTTTATTACATCCTTCAGTTTTGAAAGACTCCATTCTAGAGAACTACACAAACTACCAAGATTGTTTAGCATGCAAGCTACAGTTCAGTTAATCAAAAGGTATTAATGGATGTATCCATACAACAAGAATATACTTATACTGAAGCAGAGGCATAAGAAAATAATTAACACAATTTCTAACAGTATAAAATCAATACCAGCAGGTAAGTGCTAGACCACCAGGACCAAATTAATTAGACTGAGTGTATTCAATGTACAATTTTTGCTCTAAGTTTTCATTAGTTTGAAGCAACTAGGTTCTTTGTTCTGTAACATATCACCTAAAGATTCTAAGCTCTGTACTACTTAGAAGGTGTTTACTTAGCACTTATGAATGCCATTTCTTATTAGTCATTTTTGCCCAAGAGTATATGTTCTGGGATGAGAGAGACAAATTAGGCAAAAAGCCCCAGCTCATCACTGCTCTTCACCTCCCAAGGAACATCTAAATGCCATTTAGTCCTCATGTCCTTACCAGAGAATACTGAATGAAAACCTAGAATCAACAGGCTGGTATGGGAGAACGTTCTCAAATGTTGTGAGGATTAAATGCTGAGTCAGCACTTAAAAGATCCTGAGAGTGAGTGATTCCTTAAATTTTGTGCTCCAGATGCCTCCTTTCTTTACCCTACTCCCGGCCCGGAGTTCAGCCAGGAATACTGCTGAACATCCTATAATGCATAGGACAGTCCCCCACAACAAAGAATAACCTGGCCCAAAATGTCAATAGTGCTAAAGTTAAGAAACCCTGGTATAAAAGAAAGAACACTAAGTTAGAATCCCACCTTTACAACTTATTATCTAAATGACTTTCAACAAATTATGCAACTTCTCTAAGTTTCCTCATGTTTAAAATGGATGGCATGCTCATGTTGAAGGATTTAGGAGTATAAATTGATATAGAAACCTTTAGACACTTTACAAATGTTAGTTTCCATTCTTCAGAGTGAGTACAAAAATCTTCTCTATCAGAGGTAGAGCTGTGGACCTCTCAAAGATAACTTCAAACTATGAATGACACATGGTACTCTGATTTATTTTCTGAATCTCCTATCAAAGTCTAACCAACTTGAAGGCAGGTTCTTATTGGACTTGGTATCCTCAGCCTCTACAACAAAGGAAGCACTGAGTTGTAGAGGCTGAGGATACCATCTGTTAAATGGCCAAATGAGCAAATAAGCTCTAAGTATCTACCCACCATAACAAAGCAGTCATCGCATTGCACAGTACAGAATTACCAAAGAATGTAAGAAAATGTAACTCTTGTCCTGGAGAAGTTTTAAAATAGTAAGAGGTATCTAACAACAAAACAAAATATGCAGAGAGATTTAACACATAGCAGGCACTCAAAAAAATCTCATGGGTAAAATTCACATGAAGAGCTGAGGTCACAAATGAATATTAGTGGGATGCACAAAAAAAGTTAGAATTATATAGATTTAATCAGGGAAAGTCCTATTTTTAATTACTATAATCCTTCAGAGTACATGCTGCTAATATCTTCCAAAGGCAATGAAACAGTACACTTAAAGAACAAACATCAAAATGTCAAGTGCTATCATTTGTCATTTTAGCAGTACTCAGCTAAATTTCATAATTCAGATGATGGTAGCATATTTTAACAGGTTCAAAGGCCATTTTAAGCAATTTTTAAAAATACATTAGATTTTAATGGAAGCTTATCAAATTCCTGACATCCACAATCCGTCTTAATTATTTTAAATGGTCTGAGACAGAATAAGACCAAAAAGGCTGATGCTCAAATGTCTGAAATACACTGCTGAAAAGGCTGAGCTCAAGCATACCAAAAGTGTGTTAGAAGCAACTTTTTAAATGCACTAATGTAACAATTATTTTTAAACCAACAATTTTAGAAAAACAGCAGTTCCTATCTAAAGCTTATATAAATATAAGACACTGGGTTTGCAAGTGTCAGCAGAGTTTTAAGATCCCTTTCTAAAGCAATAGTCTCCTTCTGTTTTGCTTGGTATCTTAATTTGCCTTTAGTTTCAAAACTAAGTTTGCTAACACTGTTCCTCTCAAAACCTCAGGAATTCCATTACTAGTTTTAAGCTAAATTAAAGGAAAATAAACCCATTCAACCCATGGCACAAAGTATGCACAAAGTGTTTGTTGATGCTCATAAATAGACCGAGAAATTTAGACATGTCTTAAGGACAACAGCTGTATAGTCAACTCTGGTTTGCCCCACCATGGAACTGAATAGAAAGAGAATTATTGCTACCACTTCAAGTGAGACCAGCACAGATACCTTTAAACCAACTGAGATATAATAGAACATTCTCTTTAAATCAGAGCCTTTGTGTATGTTTTCACTTTAGGGAAAAATGGTTAGAATACTCTTTAAAAAAATACACATGGAGCCAAGATGTTACGAGCCTCTCCCCCAAAAACAATGCTTAAAATGCCCTCAACACTGCCCACCCACTTGCCTCCAAAAAAAAAAAAGAAAGAAAAAAACAAGCTATAAATACTTGACATACAGATGGTTCTTTGTCTTATCACTAGAAACCTTCTTTTACATTCTGTATCCCTATTCTCAGACTCTATAAACCTTCCTGACAAGTACAGGTATTTTCACTTTCATCCCTCTCCATCACCTCTGTCAAATTATAATTCATCTCAACTCACCTGAATCCCAGGTATCAGGATCCTGTGAATGGGACTAGTAAAAGAGGAAAGTACTGATACTCGAAAGAAAGGGAAAAAAATCCCATCTTTCCCATTTCCTGGCTCCCTCCCTTATCTTGGCCCAGCACTGCAGAGTAGCAACAAATGGAAGGAATAAAAGCACCTTAAGCTCATTCTATTGCTATTTCTCCTTCTTTTAGCCCTAACTCATTCACTGCTCCCCAAGCATCACCCTATCTAACCCCTACTCTCCTGTCCCAGGTAATGGAAGTCACAAACAAGGGCCTAGATTTTGGGTAGACCCAGTTCCCTAAGAGAGGAATGCAACAAGATGAATGAATTTCCACCAGTCTTATAAAGGGTGATTCGAATATATTGTTATATAATGAGTTACAACATTTTTTACTGCCTGACCTAGTAATAAGCTAAATACCATTTTTATGACTTATTGGAAAAACAGGCTCCTAATCCCAAATTCCTTTTTTTTTAATTCCCCATTTCCCCCATCCCAAGCCTCTAGCCACAATCTTTTTTAAAACAATTCATTAAAAAAAAAAATTCATTTACAAGATAGAGACTACCTATATAAAAGAGTCAAATTACAATGACTGCTAGTGATTAAAACAATAGATTTGTGACAAAGTAAACAAGTGAATGCCAGTAGCTTGTGCAACATGAGTGAACCGAGCTTACAACCACATAATTAATAAAAGGAAAGAAAATAAATCTGGTTATAAACAGCATATTACCAACCAGCGATCACACTTTTGCAAAGAATATATTATAACACCAATATTCTAACTTTAGAAATGAATATACCATGAAGAATAATTTGGTAATACCTATTAAAATTTTTAATGCATATATCTATTGGCACAGAGATTCCACTTCTAAAATTCAAAGTACTGATACATTTACACAGGTGTGATATATGTATACAATACTCACTGCTGCATTATTTATAAAAGGAAAAGATAAGAAAAAACCTACATATCAACCAAAAATGGAATGTATAGTATATTCAATACAATGAATACTATGTAACCAATAAAAAGAGTGGATATGGTTGTAAATGTAGGAAGAAACTTGCTACAAACAGCAGTTGCCTCAGGGAAGAGGACCCAGTAGACAGGGAGATGGGAAATGAGACTTGTTTTCACAATATACCCTTTTGCACCTTTGAATTTTGAATCATGTACACATATTACCGTTTTATTAAAAATGAGTAAGCTAAAAATTTGTTAAAGAATTTAGACAATTCTCTCCAATCCTCTGATGCATAAACAGTTCTACTTTCCTCATCTGTAGGCAACGTTAATCAGGACTGAGAATCTGGGCTACTAGAGGTTACCAATAACCAATATACAGGGTAGAGGGCTCATTTCCTCTTTAGTAAGAAGAGGTACAACTATGGCAACTCTGCATCAATCAAAACAAAGTATAATATGCGAAGAAAGAGGTGAAGAATTTATCTTACCCAAAGCAACCTTTATTACAGAAATAAAATTGGATGCAGTATAATTTTGTCAGCACTCTGAAAACCGTGCTTCGCCAAAAGGAAACAAAACTATCTGGCTGGAATTTCTGGTTAGGTTCTAGATCTCAAATGGGTACATGCACCAGAAATGTTTTGTAAAGAACCTAAGAAGGGCCAAAATCATTCAAATCCAAAAGGCTAGAAAACAAGGGGAAGGGGGAGGACAAAGTCATGGGCAATGTTTCAAATGTCAAAAGAACGTTTATGATATTTTTCTATCAGAATTTTTCTCTTTATCTCTTAAATTCCAAGTAAGATTGAACGTAGCAGTCCCTCAGTAATTAAAACTCAAGCAATTGAAAGAAACAATTCAAACTCTTTTTCAAGCTTATTTTTAAATGTTACTATTTCATATGATTTTTGGTTTTGCTGCTAAAGAGAACAATTAATATAACAGCAGCTAATACTAATCTGGTTCCCTCTTCCGCTGATTCGAGTCCAATTATAAAACCAGGAAAATAGGGGAAAAAAAATCTTGACGGGGGGGTACATAACATGGTAACATTTAGGAAGAGGATCGTATTTATTTTTTGTGAAAAACAATACCATTTTGGGGGTCTCTTTTTTTTTTTTTTTTTTTTTTTCTTCGGTACGCGGGCCTCTCACTGCTGTGGCCTCTCCCGTTGCGGAGCACAGGCTCCGGACGCACAGGCTCAGCGGCCATGGCTCACGGGCCCAGCCGCTCCGCGGCATGTGGGATCTTCCCGGACCGGGGCACGAACCCGCGTCCCCTGCATCGGCAGGCGGACTCTCAACCACTGCACCACCAGGGAAGCCCTGGGGTCTCTTGTTAACAACACTATGACATTTATGACTTAGCCTCTAATCACACAGCTATATCACTATGTACAATTTAAATTTTACAGACTTAATGACTTGTTTAAAAAATGTAGCTCAAAGGTTTGTTGTCATAACCGATTACAGTATTCTGAAGGCTAGAATATATCTCAGTAAGTGAAAGATGCTAGCTGGCATATCAAAAAAAATTAGTATATTCCTTTGCCAGATTCACCTGGACTAATGTCAAAAAAGAAAAAGAAATAAAAATCACGAAATAAAGTTACACTTAAGAAAGCAGGAGGAGGGCTTCCCTGGTGGCACAGTGCTTAAGAATCCGCCTACCAATGCAGGGAACACAGGTTTGAGCCCTAGTCCAGGAAGGTCCCACCCACGGAGCAACTAAGCCCGGGCGCCACAACTACTGAGTCTGCGCTCTACAGCCCGTGAGCCACAACTACTGAGCCTGTGCTCTAGAGCCCACGAGCCACAACTACTGAAGCCTGCGCACCTAGAGCCCATGCTCTGCAACAAGAGAAGCCACCTCAATGAGAAGCCCGCGCACCGCAATGAACAGTAGCCCCCGCTCGGCACAACTAGAGAAAGTCCACGCGCAGCAACAAAGACCCAACTCAGCCAAAAATAAATAAATAAATTTATTTTAAAAAAAAAAGAAAGTAGGAGGAAAAAGTGCCTTAGAATTAATATGTGGAGTTCATATATCTTGATATTTACAAAGGGAAAGGAGAAGAATGTTACCAACTGATAAGTTTCATTTTTATTCTATTTTATTTTATATTTACTAGTAAACCATTTACTATGGCTCAAGAGTGTCCAAGGTACTTGATAAACTTAACTAAAGAGTAATACTAATCATAATATTAATTATAATCATACCAAAGTTACAGATTAACAACCACACAAATGAACATTTAAATTCATATCAATGGTTTTCAATCCTGAGTCGAGTACCACCTAAGGTAGAACTGAGAATTCTTTAAGCTATTTTCAAGATTTAAATAGCCTAAAAGCCTCACATACTGTCTGAAATATAACTTTTTACACTAACTGTATACATATCCATTTCTTTAGATCCTAATGGCTCAACCGATGCTTCATGAAATAACAAGTAATGGACAGATAAAGATTGATCAGATTCCAAACTAAGAAGGAAATTTAACAGAAGGAAGAGCAAAGTTTATGTCTGTTCCCCACTCCATTTTTCCCCTTTACATTCTTTTATTTCACAATCTTGCAGTTAAAACACTGCAAGATCTTAGTCTTGTTCTCACATATACATAGCCAATATAAAATAAAAACAAATGATTGTAAGCCTAATTTTCACCTTGGGATGCACCCTCATTCTTTACATAGTTAGTACAAAAGAAACACTAAGGAGGAAAATGAAAGAAGGGCCCAAGATGTGGGATAACTGCAAAAACACAACCCCAAACATACCTAAAGACCACTCGAGAGTACTTAATGGCTGGGTAAATAAGATGACCTAAAAGGCATCTAGCACCTGCACAGGAGGCAAAAGGACATGCTATATTTGAGCCTTATACAGATCTAGATACAAATCCAGTAAGTCCCCTACATACGAACCTTCAAGCTCCAAACGTTCAAAGATATGAACATGCGTTCACACGTCCAATCACATAAGTTAGTTCATGTAACTGGCGTACACTGTCATGTGCGTACATTGTCACGTACGTGCATCCTCTACAAGTGGTTGTGTTTTTGTGTACTTTACTATACAGGGTACAGTAGTACAGTATCTGTATTTCAAGCCCAGGATGTGAGTGAAATTGCAGCTTGCCCTCTGTCTCCTATTGCTGACGATCCTTCAGCTCTACCATCTCCCTCCTCATCTCCCTCTCCAGTCAGTAACTCTTTTTTACCTGTTCACTCGATGCCAGCCCCTGTATACCAGCTGTTGTACTGTACTACTGTACTTTTCAAGGTAGTGTACTGTAAGATTAAAAATGTTTTATTTTTTGTTTTTTATGTATTAATTTGGAAAAAGTATTATAAACCTATTACAGTACAGTAAGTCCCCTCCATACGAACGAGTTCCATTCCGAGAGCACGTTCCTAAGTCCAATTTGTTCATAAGTCCTAGGGCTCCATCATTTATTACCTGCCTGACCTTGGGAGTCTTACTTAACTCTGAAGCCTCAGTGCTCTCCTCTATAAAACAGAAATGAGAATAATAATTCAATAGAAACTCATCTAACAGGACCTCTACTTTATCAGCTTAGAGAAATAAAGAGCTTAAATTCCTCCATAAATCACTTCCTGATGTCCATCACAGGCTGACCACTTGCACCTGGTAGTCCTCTAAGTCAACCACTTTCTTACTGTGTCCTCACCCTTCTACTCTCACCAAATGAGCTGGAGGCTTAACAAGAGCCAGCTGTTTGTTCCCAAACCCATGTATGCCAACTGCACTTGTTACTGTAATTATGTAATTTAAGATTATGTAAACTGATGAATTATGAGCGTGAAAGGGGTTGTTTCTCCGAAAATTATGTTGAAAAATTCAAGAAGATTCAAAGGCTACTTATTTTTTGGAAGTTATTATAGTTGTATGTATGTAAAACAACTTTAAGAGAATAGCGGAAAAAGCATAAAACTGTAGAAGGATTTTATTTAATACATTAAAATTCTTTGTTCTAAAACATATGGATACCGGGGTGGGGTGGCGGGGGAATGAATTGGGAGACTGGCATTGACATATATACATTATTGATACTATGTATAAAATAGATAACTAATGAGAATCTACTGTATAGCACAGGGAACTCTACTCAATGCTCTGTGGTGGCCTAAATGGGAAGGAAATCCAAAAAGGGAGGGATATATGTATACGTATAGCTGATTCACCATGCTGTACCATAAACACAATATTGTAAAGCAACTATACTCCAATAAAAAAAACTAAAAAGATAAAATAAAATAAAATAAATTCTCTGTTCTATTAGACAGCAATACTTAATAGATAAATGCCTCATGGGTATGGATTATGCTAAAAAGACAACTCAGAACTCTAATGAAAGGACCCATCCATAAAGAAAAGCCCTGAGCCTATAGCGGGAAAAAAACGGTGAAGGAATGTATATTCGAGTTAAAATTAAAAATATATATCATTTTTTATGATACCCTGCTAATCAACTTTTCCAACTTTCTACTCAACATCGCATATGAGATCTTCACATGTAGCTACCTCAAAAATTTACAAGAATATTATGACGACTAAATAAAATTAAGCACAGTGCTGGCACTTAATGACATTCAATTTAAAATTTCTGTTTTACTGTAAGGGTTTTGTTAATACCCTGATGGTCTGACTACTACTCTAAGAATACAGTAATGCTTTCTTCCAAAACAGAAAAGTAAAAGGCACACAATTTCCTTGTTATTCTGTTATTTTTTTATTTGGGTACACTATACATACTCCATACATGATTAACCATATAACTCTGTGGTGGCCATAAAAAAAGTGAAGACGTCCAATACTACTGAGACTGCAGGCTCCCAGGGTTACGCTGTAAGGATAACATTACAGTAATGCAGGTAATGTATTAACATATCAGAGTGACCTGGCACCTAAAGCTGACAAGAAAGTAGGAAAAGTCAATGAGATGCTGGTGTGGTGCCAGTGGAGGGAGCAACAGCTCTCTGAAGAGGGAACAAACAGAGGAAAAGGTCAAGGACCCAGATTGAGGAGAGTAACTAGGAGGTGAACCGCAGAAACAAGAGAGGAAGCAAAGCAGAAACTGGTAAGCATTCTGTAGGTAACAAACCTATAAACTGAAGAGGTTACAGGCAAGGTAAAGAGAAGGATCTGGTGATTCAACTTCCTGCTCAGAACCGCTGAACACTGGCACAGATATTAAAATGCTTTTCCAAATTACTTAAAAGCAAAATCACCTTTTTAAAAGTTCATGTCATTTTGACATTACAATCAATTTTACTCTTCATGGAAAAACTGTTACATAAAGAAATGCACTCTAAAATTAGAACAATGAAGTACCTTTTCACCTTATTAAGTTAGGGGGCGAAAAGTAACGCTAATATCCAATCTAACAAAGATACAGTGAAACAGTACTAGTAATACTGTCCCCTTTTGAAAAGCAATTTGACTGAATGTCTCAGGATTAATAAACCTTCAGATCCTCTGGCTCAGTATCACACACCTGGGAATCTGCTATAAGGAAATAACTAAAAATATGAAAAAATATATACTCTTGGGTGTTTTCTGCAACGTTTCTTTTAATAGCAAAAATTAAGTATGATGATAGCACAGGAAATACTTAATACAATGTTAAGTTTAAAAAAGCAAACAAGGGGCTTCCCTGGTGGCGCAGTGGTTGAGAGTCCGCCTGCCGATGCAGGGGACACGGGTTCGTGCCCCGGTCCGGGAAGATCCCACATGCCACGGAGCGGCTAGGCCCGTGAACCATGGCCACTGAGCCTGCGCGTCTGGAGCCTGTGCTCCGCAACGGGAGAGGCCACAACAGTGAGAGGCCTGCGTACCGCAAAAAAAAAAAAAAAAAAAAAAAAAAAAAAAAAAAAAGCCCACGTGCAGCAATGAAGATCCAAAGCAGCTAAAAATAAATTAATTAAAAAAAAAAAAAAGAAAAACACAACACTAGGATCTCCCTGCAGGTTGCTTACTAACTGTAAGGGGAAAAACAGTAACTATAAAGTGAATAAACCAGTCAACACCCTGACCAAAATTAAAATCGCTAATGAGGGGCAAACGGACATATGTATATCCCCACGTGACATCCTGAGAGGGACACATACCTTTTGCATACCTGGCTGAAAATAAATAACCTGAAATCATGAGGCAAATCAGGCAAATCCAAATTGAAAAACTTCCTATAAAATAACTTACCTATATTCTTTAACTGCATAAAAGACAAAGAGAAGCTAAGGAACTCTTCCACTTTAAAGGAGACTAAAAAGAAAGGACAACCAAATACAAGATATGATCAAATCTACAGAATTGGAATATAAAGTGTATGCAGACTAAAGTATTTATCAATGTTAAACTTTGGAATTTGATAACAGTACTGTGATTATATAAGAGAATGCCTTATCCTTAGAAAATACACCCTGGGGTATTAAGAAGTAAAAAAGGTATGCAACATACTCTTCAATGGTTCACAAAAATAAATAATAATGTGTGTGTGTGCCGTAAGACAAATATGGCAAAATGTTAAAAATTGGTAAATACGGGTAAAGGGTGTAAGAGTCTACTATATCACTCCTGCAACTTTACTGTAAGTTAGAAATTATTTCAAAATAAAAAGTTCTAAGAACACAGGATACTAATCTCCAGGGGGTTACTTATAAGCTCTAAGCTATACACTATATTTTAAAAATCACTCTGCAAAATTAATAGAGAGAAAGTTCTAAGGAACTTCACAGTCCAATTACAAAACAAATTAGAAAAACACAGCACCATGAGCAAGAGCCAGCGAAACAAACAGCAGAATCACATCTGCAAAGACTTCAGATACTGTATTCCCTGGTGGCACAGTGGTTAAGAATCCGCCTGCCAATGCAGGGGACAAGGGTTTGAGCCCTGGGCTGGGAAGATCCCATGTGCCACAGAGCAACTAAGCCCATGCACCACAACTACTGAGCCTGCGCTCTATAGCCCACAAGCCACAACTACTGAGTCCACGTGCCACAACTACTGAAGCCTGCGTGCCTAGAGCCCGTGCTCCGCAACAAGAGAAGCCACCGCAATGAGAAGCCTGCGCACCGCAATAAAGAACAGCCCCCACTCGCCGCAACTAGAAAAAGCCCGCACATGGCAACAAAGATCCAATGCAGCCAAAAATAAAAAATAAATAAGTTTCATAAAAAAATAAAAAAGACTTCAGATACTGGAATTATCAGACAAATATAAAATAAGTATATTTAATAGATTTTTAAGAAATAAAAGATATCTTGAGAACATGACTAAAAAAGGAATAACTACAAAAAAAGGATAAACAGTCTTAAAAAGGAACTGAATGGAACTTCTAGAGATAAAGACAACATAGTAAATGAAATTTTTAGAAACTCAGTAAACATGGTACAACACAGATGAACCCTAAAGACATTATGCTGAGTGAAATGAGTCAGACAAAAGGACAAATATTGTATGATCCACGTATATGAGGTACCTAGAATAGTTAAATTCATGGAAGTAAAATAGTTGTTGCCAGGGGCTGGGTGAAGAGGGAACAGGGACTTATCGTTGAATGGGTACCGACTTCATGAAGTTTATGATGATGAAAAAAGTCCTGGAGATGGACAGTGGTGATAATTGCACAACAATGTGAATATACTTAATGTCACTGACCTGTACCTTTAAAATGGTTAAAATGGTAAATTCTATTTATGTATATTTTACCACAATAAAAAAAAATTGATATAATTGTTAAAATAAAGTGAAAAAATGCAATAAAACAGGTGAACAAACCTGAAGTTAGAATTAGCTAACTGGGAAGAAGAGATACTAATTATCCAGAACACAATACAGAAAAATACAGAAATGGAAAATATAAAAAACAGGTTAAGAGGCCTGGTGGATAGAGTAAAAAGATATAACATACTTCAAATACAAGTTTCAGATAGAAAGTATAGAAAATGAATCTGAGGAGAAAATGGCCAACCGTTCTCCAAAATTGTTGAAAGACACCAATCTTCAGATTTCAAAGCCTACTGAATACCAAGCACGATAAATAAAAGAAACCGTCTTCTAGACATATCAAAATGAAAGTGCAGAACACCAAGGACAAAGAAAAGATTCTAAAACTAGCTACAATGAAACAGATACAGTCGTCTCTCGGTTATCCAAATGGAAACGGTTCCACGATGCCACAGGATACCCCTCCGATGTTCAAATGCCTTATATAAAATTGTGAGTATTCGCATATAACCCGTGCATGTCCTCGTGTATACTCTAGAGTTCTTCTAATACTTAATACAGTGGAAATGCTATATAGATAGTTGCCAACATGCAACAAATTCAAGTTTTGCTTTTTGGAACTCTCTAGAATTTTTTTCCGAATATTTCAACCCATAGGTGGTTGAATCCAAGGATGCAGAACCTGCAGATACGGAGGGCCAACTGTATCTCTAAAGGAATGACAAATTACATTTGAATTACCAATTTTTCAACAGCAATAAAAGCCAGAAGAGAATGGAATAAGATCTATAATAAAGAAAAAAAACACTGCTAGCATTGAATGCACACTCAGAAAAGCTACCTTCAGGAATAAGACTAAGGTACTTTCAAACAAATAAAAAGTTTTTCAACAACAGACCCTCTAAAGCATATTCAGGCAGAGAGAAAATGATCTGATCCCAGATCCCAGACAGGAAGTCTGAGATGCAAATGGAAAGGAGCAAAGACACTTGTAAATATATAGGCAAATCAAAGCAACAGTTTAAAACAACAATAATATCTAATTTGTTGGGAGTCAGGGAGAACTAAGATAAAGGAAAACTACACAGAATTTATCTTCCAAATGTGAAGAGAGAAGAAAATGGATTTTTTAAAAATACATTCACCAAAATTAAAAAGAAAAGCAAGGGAATGATTAACACAAAATTCAGACGGTGGTTACTTAGGAACCATGTCAGAGAACACAAGTGGTGAGAAGTACAAAGGGGCTTCAAAGAGGCAGTGTTCTACTGTTTAAGCTAGTTAGTGGTACATGGTAGTTCATTTTATAATTATTTAAGTTGTACATTTATTATCCTATATGCTTTTGTAATAAAAGTAAATCTTAAAAATCAACACAAGAAAAAAACTGAAAGGTTAGTCATCATTCCCTAAAAATCTAGAATATGTCCCAGACCTTGGTATTTAAAATTGAAAGAATTAAAAAAGATTCATTATTTTATTTAACAACTACCTATTGAGTGCCTAATCGTTGCCTATAACTGAGCTGAGGGGAGGCATGAAGATTCCTAACCTCTCTTCCCCCTCTTGTCTTCCTAACCCTAGAGAGTGGCACTAATACAGTAGCCACAAGGGGCTGTTCACACTTAAAGTTAATTAAAATTAAATAAAATTTAAAATTCAGTTCCTCTGTAACACTAGACACACTTTAAGTGCTCAGTAGCCATTTGAGGTCCACTATATTAAATAATGCAGATACAGAATATTTCCATCACTGCAGTAAGTGTTTTAGACAATGCTGCTATATTTTCATAACATTAGAAATATACTGATAATTGAATAATCTTAAATTTTCAGATGTTCTTACTTTTATAATTATTAAATCTCCTTTCAAAGTCATTTTATTTCTATGAAACTACAGCTCCTTAGTAGTATTTTAAAATAGTTTGCTGTTTGTTAAGAAATATGTAGAAAGTGTGAGGACCTCTTCACCATCTCCCATGTCTCACCAAAGTCATCAGAACACAGGATTTTTTTTTTAATGAGCTAAAATTAAATAGTTAAACACAGTGCTACTAAATTGTAATACAAGCCACATCAAAAGGATACAAAAATCCACAGGATGAACACATGACCCTTCTTGGGGGCACCAACTTTAGTTGGCAGTACTTTAAAATACTGTTTACATACATATAAAATAGCAAAATGCAAAATTCATATGAATTTTTAAAAACAAAACGCTATAGGCATCATGAAATTTTCTACTTATAGCGGGACACTCTGGGCCGTACCTCCAGACTTCTGAACATACCATTCATTTCTGCCATCAGCAGCACTTCGGAGGAGAAATTTAAGCATTCTTAAAATAAATGAATTCTACATGATTTTTTTATTTAACAGAAACAATGATGTACAACAAAACTCTATAAAACAATAGCATCCTTAATACCTAACGCAGCAAACGTCCACTGTCTTTAAAATCAAAGAACAGAGGGCCTAAGCTGTTTCAGCTGAACCTGAACATTTTGCTTTAGGCATTCTAACACAAATTAAGTATTTCTATAGCACTCGAATTTTTTAAACTACCTAACCAAAAACATTCGAAGGAAACAAATATTAAGCCTTAATTTAACAGTCACTTAGGCTAGGTTTGCAATTTAAGTTTTCCCCCAACTCTAAGTGAACCAGGGGGTCAATAAGCTTCTCATCTAAACAGCTGAATGCAATTTCAATAAACACTTATGCTAATAATTGTTTTGTGTCCCCAGGAGGATTTCTGGGGCTTCACTTACATAACCCATTATGCAAAGTACTGAACCATTCTCTTTCTCTAGAAAGCATTCTGAATACCAATATGTGTACAAGGTTTACATGCTATATTAAACGAAGATTTTCTCACTCTAGCTTCAACGATCCTGCAGGAGAGGTGAAAAGGAAAGCCACTTTCTGCTACTTCACTATGTCAAAGGCGAGGTATTTGTCTCCCTGGCTCATCAACAGAGGATGACTTACAGCAGCGGCCCCCACGGTTCGTTGGTCTCCTCGTGGGACTCCGGTTGAGAAACACAGCTTTAAACAAATAATTTGGAGCAACTTGTTTGAACTCAACTGAAAACAATCTGAACTGCTCCTTGAAATGTGCCATAAGTATTAATGTAAAACTTTACAAAATTAGATGCAATGGAGGTGAGAATCACAATACAGCCCCTGTAGCGTAGTCGAAGGGTAGAATGTACCCCAAACCTAACTTGAATATGCATAAATATGTTGGATGAGTACTCTCCCCCAAATCTCCTGGCTCTGTTTGTTTGTTTTTTCTTTTTTGGTTTTTTTTGTTTTTGTTTCTTGCGGTACGCGGGCCTCTCACTGTCGTGGCCTCTCCCGTTGCGGAGCACAGGCTCCGGACGCGCAGGCTCAGCGGCCATGGCTCACGGGCCCAGCCGCTCCGCGGCATGTGGGATCTTCCCGGACCGGGGCACGAACCCGTGTCCCCTGCATCGGCAGGCGACTCTCAACCGCTGCGCCACCAGGGAAGCCCCTGGCTCTGTTTAAACCAAGATTTTCAGATTTCACAAAGTCGTAATCTTTAGGTGACAAAAAAGGTGGGAGGCGGGGGGAACGAACACAGAGTTGCCAACTTTTATTCTGCCAAAGACATTTAAAAAGAAAATAACTACCAATTACTATCACCATTATTTCATTAAAAAAAAACCTAATATGCTTATACCAAAAATGGTAAGAGATAATTTTAGAAAAAAAAATTATCTTCTAAATTAAATAAGTGTAGGTTTATGAGAAGTTCACTCATTCTCATTTCACTTCAGACAAGTGAAAACTTTATCATGGACTGACACCGCTCCACAGTCCAACATTTGGGAACCACGGGTCAAAGCAGCTAACTCCCACTTGGAAAAAGAAAGCAATGGTAGCACAGGCCCAAACCAAATATTAACCTATTCAATAACGAGGAAATCGAGGCTTGGAGGGGTTTAGGGACTCTCCCAAGGTCACAGACCAAGAATTTTGACACGGGTCTGTCTGATTCCAGAGTCAGAGTTCCTAACCATCATGCTAAATTTCCTCTAATATTCTTCCAGTGGTAAAAAGATCCATCCCAACCCAGTCACCTTTGTGACCAAGGACAACCGAGGAATTTCCAAGACAGCTGGCAGGAGTGAGAGGTGTACTCCCTGGCCATCACTCAGACTGAAGCTAAATGGAACTCCTGACCTTTGCCTCATGAATAGCAGGCTCAAGGCAACTAAGCTAACCAGCCCAGACAAAGCACACACAAACCCCTGCCTCCGACAACACTGACACAGGACTCCTCCGTGTTCCCAAGTGCCTGGCTTTCACAGAGTGAAAGCCATATTCCTAAAAACAAAAGGAATGTATGAATGATCAAGAAGGAAATAAACACTTCCATGGTAACTCAGTCTAAAAATAATCAACTTGCCCTCAAAAAGTTACAACTCTAAGCCTCATTCTGCAAATAATTACAATCTTTTACACATTGATACACAGGTTCCCTTAAATTAAATATCTAAACAGAAAACCACACCAAGTTCTATAAATCTATAGTTCTTAGTTTCCAAATTAAAATATATAGTTTTTATATACATATCATTATATGATGGATAAAAAGTGTCTTATCATTCTATCTCTCTAGGATAGTCCAAACATTAGAGACAAAACTACTTATGTTAATCAAAAGTACTTATAAAAGAGAGTTGAAAGAAAAATATGTAAATACCATTTTCTATGAAAAGCACTATTAGCAGCCAGTAGTAACAGAAGGTACAAAAATTATCTTTGAATAATCAGAAGTTCTTGATATTGAAACCAAAATTGAAAGTCATACATATAAATAAAGAGAATACTTAAAGAAAATAAAGAGAATAAAAAGCAGTATCAGAGAATTGCTTCCATATCACTTGCCAACAAATGTCCAAAAGGAACAAACAGCTCTACAGTAACCAAAGACTAACACCCTGAACCAAATGAGTCTGAAATAGTTCTTCCTCTCTGAAATAGAGTAATGATAGCACAGTATTCTTACTATTAACGGCAAGAAAGTTTTGTTTCCCAATTAGATTTTCAATGATCGGATTCTTTTCTACTCCATCTGAATCTGCAGTGTGAGTGAGCAGTACACAGACTATCAAGTTTTTACCCACTGAATAAAATTATCTATTTAGTGTCTTTTCCTTCTGTTTTAAATAAATGCCATCTAAAATAAAGGTTTTTTTTCTTTCTTTCCATCTAAACTCTCCCTTGGCTCTTTCATCTTCATATACAGATTCAACTAATACATCTGTTTATATTATTCTCTACACACGTTTAATGTATGCCTAGCACTGACCTCTCTCATGAACTACAAACCCATATTTCCAAAAATCTCTGAGCATTTCCAGTGTTTGGCAAGTATATAAAAAACTCACCATATTCAAAACTGATCTCATTATGCACCTTCTTGTCCATATTTCTAGTAATAGTACCACCATTGCCATCACCCACACTTAAAATGAGTGTAATCTTCAACCTCCACTTCCTCCAAACCATTCCCAACAATCCCTCCTCCCATCCACCTAGTAAATCATACCAATACCACTGCCCTTGCCTATTATTTATACTCTATTGAAAGTCAGCTGTCTACAACAAATCATTCTACACACTACACTATTAGACCTTGGTAGTTTCTCATTACTTCCCAAATACTCCTAAATACAGCATTTAAACATGTTCCACAATCCAGCCCCAATTTAAATTTCAAACCTCATCGCTTATTCCCAAAAATGAACCCTATATTCTAGGTAATCTGGTCCACTAACTTTCCTCTGAGGACACAATGAACTCTCCCACCTCCACATTTGTGCTCACATCATAACCTTTATTTAAAAAGCTTTCTTCATCCACCTACTCCCAGCCCCTAAACTTTTGGCTTAGAAAAGTCTTACCTTCTGCAGTGTTGAACTCAAGCTGCTGGTTTATTGCAAGGTAGCATGCTGTAGCGAAAACACACAGGCTTTCGCACCAGGCAGACCTGGATTCAAATTGGGGCTCAGTTACCTGCTAGCTACATAGCCTGGATAAGTTACCCAGGTATCAGGGTATCAGTGCCCTCATTATTAAGAAATATGCTTAGATGTTGTTATGAGGCTTAGAAAATGTATGTAAAGCAACTAGCATAGAGCCTGGTATACACTAAATGCTCAATAAATAAGAGCTTCAGAGCTAACTTTATAAGTATTATATATATATTTATAATATACCTATACCTCCACCACTTTCCATGTTACTCTAGCTAAGAATGAATCCATTTTCCTTTCGTACAACTCCAAACTTTAGATCAAACCACTCATGTAGTATTAACGTATATTTCTATATGCTGTAAATTTTTATACAAATATCTGACATCCCCTTCTAGATTTCAAATTCCTAAAGACCCAAGATTTAATCTTTGCATCCTATAATGCCTAGCAGTGATTTTCATGAAGCACAAAGAACTCACCTCCAATTAGAAAAATATTTTAATATGCCTAAATATTTAATATGCTCTCCATGATTTCTGACAAACGTTAAAAAAATTATTGCCAAAAACATGAAGCTTAGCTGTAAGGGCTGTATCTTTACTTGCTCCTACATGGTTGCCTAACATAGCCTGATGCCTAACATAGCAATATCTGTTGAATTGACTTGAATGATATAATCTCCAATGTAAATGTTCAGTATCTGTTGAACTAAACATAATTAAATTTACTAAGGGTTTCTGATTCTCCCCAATTACCTTTTTCTGTTCTTACAATTCTTGAAATCCCTCCCTTCAAAACACATTAACTATCATACCTTCAGTACAGATCCACAACCGTATCTAACTTGACTCCGTTTCCAGATTCTCTCAATTCCAATATTCCAACCATAGGCTCTAAACAATTAGAGCATTTCAAATAGCTAAGAATCTACAGTTTTCATCTAAATCTAAAAGTTGAGCAACTAATCTTCACTCCACAATTTTTTCCAGGGACTTTAAAAATCATCCACCCTTTGCCTGTTGAAGATCAACAACCCTGAAATAAATCTTCTTTTGCATAAGAGAGTTCCCTGAACTTGTCACTTCAGTCTATTTTCCCTAATTCATGAGACTACCTCCCCTTCCAGTTGTGGGAGGTGAGAAAATGAGATAAGTACCCCCAAAAAACTACAGCATAAGTCCTAATATAAGCACAAGATGAGAAGTGCAGGCAAGTGTCACTGGTTTCACAAAGATGGTGTGCATATACTTTACACTGCAAAAACAATGGTCATCTACTGGTAGTCAAAATCTGCAGTAACTGCATTCCCTTATGATCATAATTTAAAAATCACCATTAAATGTGGAAAATCCTAATTCCTACAAACCTTTCAGGAGTAGTTTATTACCTAAAATCTGTTCACTAAAAACAACTACCTACATCACTTTCTCCTCTAGGAAATGCTCGATTTATCCAAAGTAAACACCTCATACTATAAATTAAAAAACAACAACAACTAAAGACAAAAAACAAAACACCTCTGCCCACCTGTGTGAACCTCTGCATTGCAGGAACAGCTGAAACAGTCTAAGGAACCTCCTTGGAGTTACAGAGAACAATTTTTCTTTAAAAGTTAAGGAAAATGACAATTCCAAATATGAACTGTTAAGGAAAATGACAATTCCAAGTATACAAAATTCGGGAAGGAGGGGGCATAATAATTCTCCAACCCTTTGCAGTCAATTTGTGCAACAAACGCAGACTAAGCTCATCAACCAACTGTGACTTCTGAGAGCCACAGAATTAGGAATGTAGATTAGAGAAAGCATCATTTTTTACGTCTGCCAAGAAAATAAGGGAATTTACCTGAGGTCCCGATTTTCCTCAAGCAAGTTGTTTTTTTAAGAAGTGACTTCAACAACAGCTTGAGTAAGCTTTCGAGTGAGTAAAGATCATCGGAGGCACGGTGGTGCCACACTGACCTACGTATCCAGAACCCGTCCCAAGCGCAGTCCAAATCGACCGTAGGCAACACCTAAGCGGGTCTAGATGTAAAGCCTTGCAAAAGATCTCCGGTATCTACACACGCTTCGCCCCGCCCTGGGACCAAGGAGACACCACCTCTGGGACCCCAGCTAATTACTGAGCCCGAGGACAGACCCAGAGGTCGCGGCAGTCGGGAACTAGAGCCCAAGACTGGGTCTGACGTCCAGATTCCCAGACCCGGGTCGGACAGAGAAAACCAAATCCGAGAGGCAGCGCGACGATTTGGGGGAGCAGAAATGAGGGGGTTGGATGGACGGAGGCCCAGCCCATTCTTACTTTCAAGTCCCAACAGCAACAACAGCTCCGGGAACCCCCTCCCCGGCTCCGCCCCGCCCACCCCACGGCCCCACCGCCCGCTCCTTCCCGCCCCGAGGGCTGGGCGAAGACCGCGACGGTCAACAACCCCCTTTCTCGAACCCCGACAGCCCAGCCCGCAGCCCGGAGCGGGCAGCGGGGGCCCGAGAGCGCCAGCCCCGACGCGGCCCGCGGCCGTCGCAGTTCACTCCGCCGGCCACTCACCGTCGGCCCGGGAGCTGGGAGGGGGCAAGGCGCGGGTTGGCGGGCGCGGAACCCCGGACTCCCACCCGGGAAAGAGGCCCTCCTCGGAGCCGACCGAGCCTCAGCGTCTGTACCTACAAGGCCTCTCTCCGGCCCGAACCCTGGAAAAGCACTTCCGGGGGAGCGGGGGAGGGAAGGGTTTTGGCACCGGAACTGCTCCCGGGCTGGAGCTGCCAGGGCCTCCGAGGCGGGGCGGGGCGGGGCGGAGCGAAGTGGGGCGGGGCGGGGAGGGGCTGGGCTTCTCCGAGGGATCCCGCAAGTCCGCCCCCGGGCTGGTCGCTGACTCTTTCTGCCCCGTGGCCCCTCGTTTCCCCAAACTCTGGCTGTATCCTTTACCACTCTTCGACATGTTCCACTCAGACCACCTGATTGTACAGAGGAGGAAACCCGGGTCTCAGAAAATTTAGGTGCAAGGATCCAGCGCCTACACCCTGCCCTCCGACTCTTCCAGTATTCTTACCACTCCAATCTACCTCCTTTAAAAATAATGATAGTTAACATTTATTGACCACTAACTGCGTGATACACTGTATTAAGCGCTTCGGTGCTTAACTCAGTTAATCGTCCTCAAATCCCTTGAGGTTGGTGCTATTATCTACGTCTTGCAGAGGAGGAAACCGGTCAAAGATACCAAACCCAACACCACAAACTTCGGTTCTTGATTTTATTTTCACTCATGTTGTGTGTATAAATTTCACCTATCCCTAACACGATTTTTAAGTTCTTCAAGGGCAGGAACCAAATTATATTCCTATATTCCATCATCACTTGAGGCCAAGAGCTGGGAGACTCTGGAATCTTACTACCTGGATCCTGTTATTTAATACTTTTACTTTTTCAGCGTGGGCAAGTTGCTTGACCTCTCCAAGCCTGTTTCCTCATTTGTAATATATTTGATATATTTGATGTGTGTTTGTGTGTATGCACATATATAATCATCTCTGGATTGTTACGGGAATTCAAAATAAAAATGCTTGATAAACAGTGGTGTACCTAGTACCAAAGTACGACTGAGTAAAAATCAACAATTCTCATGCCTCATCATTAACAGGAACAGTTTTTCCTCCAGTGGAGTCACTCTAGCAGGGGGTAATTTGAAAAAATATGGGTTAGCAATAGACAATAGAAAAGGTTAGTTAAGGAAATAAAGAGTAGAGGTTTTTGCAATGGGAAAAATGAAGGTAGGTGAGACAAAGAATGTCCTGGGGCCAGCCTGGATACTTGTGACGCTGTGAGCTGAGACAGTTTGAGGACCCAGAGTCAGATGCCAGGCAGGGAAAGGAGGGGGAAAAAGAAAAAGGGATTCCTCAGCCACAAAATCAGGAAGGCACCGAACATCTGAGGTAGTTTCTGTATCTGAGTCCAGATTTTGGGGGGGTATGGGGGTGTTTAGCATGCATACTATCTGCAAAACATCTCTAAAAACTGAGGGGGAGGAAGAGGAAGATTTTTCAAAATTGTCACTAAGCAAGGCAGGGGAAATAGAAATAGTTCAGAACCCGTTATTACAAATTTAAGATGCAAACAATGCCTTTGCTTTTGGCTTTTATTACAGCGCTGTGTTATTTTTGTGTGTGTGATCACAGAAGTGTTTGTAAATACTTCTGTAATACCCAAATTTACCAGCCTTTCGTGCCTTGGAGTGTGAAGAAGTAAAAAACAGAGCCTGGGTTGGCAGGACTCACTAACTTCTCTTTCCACCAAGGGCTTAGAGGGATAGTGAGAGGGAATCCTGAATCACAGACATTGTCAGGCTCCCTGCTGGACGCAGGAGTGCTAAAGGTTTGTTACTGAATCTGGTCATCTAACTAGTAAATGGTGCAGCCAGGATTTGAATGTGAGTCTTTCTCCTCAGCTGCTCTTCACCACTGTGCCAACAGTTCTCAATCTTGAGAGTGCATCAGAATCACCTGAAGGTCATGTTAAAACACAGAGTGCTGAACCTCACCCCCAGAATTTCACTTAACCATACTGGTGCTTCTCTGAGGTGTAGTCCCTGGACTAGTATCATCAACATCATCTTTGAACTTGTTACAAATGCAAATTATTAGGCCTCACTCCAGAACTTGTGAATCGGAAAGTCTGGCGTGGGGTCCTGCCATCTGTGTTCAGACAGGCCTTCCTAGTGATTCTAAAACATTCTCCAGTTTTAGAACCTCTGCACTCTACTATCTTGTCTTCCACATAACCCTCTTTTTTTTTTTTCTAATTATCCCCAACAGAAATAACTCTACTGAAGCAAAAGTTCTTCCCAATGAATTAAATGATGTATTGAAGCATTTTTATTCATGTTTTGCTCTCAGTGGGAGAGGAGGCTAGAAAAAAAATTAATGGAGGATTCTTTTTTGATTACTTTCAATTTGTACTGAAATTTAACCAGATAATACTGGGTTGGGGGTGGAACTAATCTCACTTGGGAACTTCTCTGTGCCAGGGCTTAACATGCATTTTCTAAATTGATCTTCACTGCACTACCATGAGGTTTCATGGCCTTAATTGTACAGAAGAGAAAAACTGAGGCTTAGGTGAAGTAATTGACTTAAGGCCACATTCTTATTAAGGGGCAGAAATCAGGGTTGTTCAAACAAAGATCCCTCTAATTCCAAAACTCATGATCGCTCCACCTCATAGCAGGAGCTTGGAGAACCAAATTCCACTGTGGGCTTCACCACCACAACTATGCAACATTCAGTAAGCAATTTAATCTCTATGTCAATTTCTCCATCTATAAATAATGTTATCATAAATCTGCCCCTCCCACACTGGAACATTAGAACAAATGAAGAAATAAAAGTGTAAGTGCTCTGAGTTTTTTAAGAAAAACAGTAAAAAGACAAGTTATTATAATATGTTTAATATGTTATATATTAAACATATTATACATAATATGTATAATATGTTTAATATGTTAATATGTTTAGCCAAGTGTTACTATGTGAGCCTGAGCATTGAATCTTTCCTGGTTATCTCCTGATTCATACATAAGAGGTTCAAAAATTATAGCTGATGCCAAAGAAAAAGCCTTTTGACTTAATTTGTCAGCATCTACTGGAGGTTAAAGAGGATGACAGAGGATTATATGTGTTTCTCTTAAAAATTACAAGAAATCTCTCAACAGGTTCATAGGCTCCAGGTTGTTGCCAAACTGTTGGCCCATCCACATCCTAGAGATCTTTTCTCCAAACCCTTTCTTCTCCCCATAACAAGCACCCCTCCACCCTCCTGCCTCCACCCACTAGGCAAAGACTTAAAATTCCTCCCACTTTATTATGTAGAAGGATTTAGCTCTCAATCCTCCTCTCAGACCAGACTCCAGGCCTATCTTTGTTGACAGAGTCGCCAAGTTGCACAATTCCAGGGGGTACCATTCACAAAGAATACAACCTGAATGGTGCTCGAGGGGGTGCCAATTGCACAGGCGACAATAGGAATGGTCCCCCTGGAACTGTGCAAGGCTGTAGCCCTGTCTATGCATAGCTCCCGCCCCAAAAATCCATTAAGGTGTTTTGTTAAACAAAAGAACCATCTACTTGGGTGTCCACCAGTTTGCCAACCTTTCAAATAATGGGGTTCTTTGTGTTTTTTGTTTGTTTTAACGTAGGACTGATCAAATACTTAAATCACCAGGCTTAAGTCCTGGGTTCCACACTCTACTATTTTTCACTCTCTTCTGTGACATTATTGCCCATCTCCCTGCTAGACTTGTGAGTTTCATGAAGGCTTTGTCATATTTTGTCTTCTTTACCTTTTATTCATGTCTTGGCACAAGTGCTTAAAAAACACTTGCTAATTTGAATAACAGCACAGTGTACTCATAGATATGTACTAGTATAGTTGGCAGAGATTTGACAAATGGCCTCAAATGTGCTGTTTGACCCACAGAGTTCTGTATCAAGAAATAAACTGATCCAAAAATTTTAAAATGAGAAATGTCACATAAAATAAAAATCCCAATTTCTGGCATCTCTTGAAAATTTGGACACCAGCAAACTGGGCATGCATCCCACAAGGTGTTGGCATCTTTAGCTCAGGTGCAACTCTCCATTCAGGTCGTACAATGAGTTGGCTCCACTCATGTGTGAAATCTTCATGTCAAGTGCTGAGTTTGGAGCCACTGGTGTGTGGGATCATATGGATGTTTTAGAGAAACAAGTATAGAATTTTGCCTTGTAGATTTTACATGTGTTCTTAATGATTTAGTTCAGTGTATTCTGAGGTAATTTTAAATTGTTTTTCTGAGGTAGAAAATCATGGGGTACCATCTTGTGCCATTTCTAAACAAGCCAAGCAAGTGCAGACATCACATTATAAATATGATTACCACCAACATTCTACAGGCATTGTAGCTAATGTTATTTGTCAACTGCCTTGGAAACAGAAATGACAAATAATAACAAATAGTTGAATAAGCTTCATGATAAACTAACTTTATGGATTGTGATTTTTTTTTTTTTTCCTGTATGGAGAAACACAAGCACAGCTAGTTCAGGTAGCAAGCAAGTAATGGAGCCAGGATTAGAACCCAGGCAGTCTGTCTCCGGAGACATGGTCTTAACCACTAAATTAATATTTATTGAGCCTCTCCCATGTGCTATGGCCATGACTGCCTCCCAACTCAAAGAGACTACCAGATTTATAGAAGAGTGCATGTATCTCTTCCAAGCCTTTTATAGGCTGCTATATTAAACCCACACAGATCCTTCTCATCTCTCTCCCCCTCCCAACCCAAGTCATACTGACATGTTTATAATCTTCAGTTTTGAAGTGTACAAAGTGCCAGATGTCTAAGACTTCCTTTAATTCCAATATAATTCTTTCACAGAGTTTGTTTTTATTGCAAATTATCATGAAGAGTCTTATGCATTTGGTGAACAAAAGGCATCTTTTAAAGACAATGGAAGCACTTTGAAGCAATATAATATTGACAGTGGAAACCAATATCTGTAGTCAAATTATGCTTGTGTGGAGAAATGGGAGATAGCAAGGCTGAATTTGAGCAAAAATGTCACATTGACACAAATGCAGTAAAAGCTCAAAAATAGAGGAATGTCAATCAACATTCCATCAACATTCAAATATGTCATCAGCATATTTTACATTTAATTAAAACTGGGAAAAAATTTTGGAACTTACATTTTCCTTTAAGAGTTTTAAAGAATTAAACTTCTGTTGTTGTCTAAAATGAGCTGTTTAGCAAGTCTCAGGAATTTTTTTTTTAAATTTTTATTGAAATAAGATTGATTTACAATATTCTGTAATAACCTATATGGGAAAAGAATCTGGAAAAGAATGGATATATGTATATGTATAACTGATTCACTTTGCTGTACACCCAAAACTAACACAACATTGTAAATCAACAGCATACTCTTAATTGACTGACTTTACTTCCTTTACAACTATCCCATTTCCTTAAGGATGTTAGCTGCAGTTCCCAAACAAACCATTTTCATTCACATCCTTGTCTCAGGGTCTGATTCCTAGAGAACCTAAGCTAAGATTCCACAGTTATCCTTGAGTCAGTTGAGAAAGAACCATGAATGGAGTCTCAGGAATTTGAGTTGCATACTACCTTCACACTTTCTTATGAAGATATAGCCTATCTTACTCTGCCTCAGTTTCTCCATCTGCAAAAATGCATGATAAGTGCATCTTTATATTGTAGAGACGTTGTGAGACATAGCTAATAAATGATTATAAAGAACAGCTCTTTGAAGTATAAAGCACTGCATAACTACTAAATACTATAATAATCATCCTCGTAATAATAGTAATTTTCAACCAACACATCAACCAGACCCAGATGCCTTTAGTCACCTTTCAATTAGACAAAAGTGTATATGCCAACTATGAAATAAAGTAAAAACCTTAAACCACGAACTAGTTCCACTCCCTTCCTCTTTCCTATGCAGAATCTGAAGTCAGATGGCCAGAGACATAGCTCAGTTCCATCACTTGCTAGCTGTGTGACCCAGCTTGCACAAGATAGTTAAACCTCACCAGCCTCTATTTCTTCAACGGTAAAATGACATTAATAATAATACCTACCTCACAGGATTATTGTGACAGTTCAACAAATTAATACATGGAGCGCTCTGTACCAGTGCTTGGCAGACTGGAAGAGCTCAATGGATGTCAGTGGTGATGATGACTAGCTGCATTATCTGGAAAAAAAACCCAAAAAACAAACAACTAATAGTGAGCAGCTGTCTAACCATGTTATTGGATGAAAGAGAAAGAAGAATCAATACACTCAACTTGGAGGATGATTTCAGCTGCCTCTAGATTACATTCACATTTATCAAATATAAGCATATTAATATGAAATTTTGATAGAAAGAAAAAGGTGAGGCGTTTTACTCTCCCAGTGTGTTAATTTGTTTGTTTTTAATGACTGTGCATGAAGTAAATGACTATAGATGATTAGGGGGAAAAATAGAGTAAAATAAAAAAATACAATGCTCCCTATTCCCCAGCCCACTCCTCTCCTCAGGTGGAACCACTGTTAATGATTTGGCATGCTCCTTTCCAGACCTATTTTTGTGCATTTACATTTATATAAACAGAATTACCCAAGAGGCAGATGAAGTATGTACTTAAGGCACCAGCAAACCAGAACCCAAAAAAAAAATTTTGTAAAGAATTTGATGTCTTTACAAATGCATTGATATAAAAAATCAGAACTTGTTGGGACTTCCTTTATATTTATTTCATTTTAAGATGGTTTTAATCTTAAAGTAAATAATAGGATACTATTTCATATGCATCATAAGCTCTGCAGCGCTTAGGGCTTTTCTTAATATCTTAATCCAAGCTTGCTACAGGCTCCGGACGCGCAGGCTCAGCGGCCATGGCTCACGGGCCTAGCGGCTCCGCGGCATGTGGGATCTTCCTGGACCGGGGCACGAACCCGCGTCCCCTCCATCGGCAGGCGGACTCTCAACCACTGCGCCACCAGGGAAGCCCTATACGCCCATATTTTTAAGACCATAAATATAATCATATTGTTTTGCAACTTTCTCCATTTGTGTGATTTTAAATATTGTGATATTTACATAGTGGCAACCTAAATAAAAAAGAACTTTCAACATACATGCCATTTTACTTCAAGAACGATCTCTGTATAAGGGTCCTATTGGAACAATTTGAGTTTCAAAAACCTTCCTTTCCTTGTAAAGCAAATTTCATCTTCCATCACATTTTCAAGCCAATGTAATTCAATCCTTTTTTAATCTCCACAGAGCATATGATGGATTGAAATCCTGCCGACCAGGAGTTTTCTAAATGGTGACTATGGAGAGATGCCAAGGAAATTGAATGGTGCCAAAATGTAGAATCCTCAAGTTGCTCTCTAAACCAACGGAAATTCATTCGGGGCTGGATTTCACTGAGACAGGACGTATTTCACCTACAAAGATAGAGCACAGGTCTTCCCTGGTGGCTCAGTGGTTGGGAGTCCGCCTGCCGATGCAGAGGACGCGGGTTCGTTGTCCCGGTCTGGGAGGATCCCACATGGCGCGGAGAGGCTGGGCCCGTGAGCCATGGCCGCTGAGCCTGCGCGTCTGGAGCCTGTACTCTGCAAGGGGAGAGGCCGCAACGGTGAGAGGCCCGTGTACCGCAAAAAAAAAAAAAGATAGAGGACATGTGGAGATTATATTTGGGACCAGGGAATAAAGAAGAAAAGTAAAGCTACATTGTATTTTAGTAGACAGTAAGAAGGGAACATTCCCTGAAGAGAAGACCAATGACCTTCTGTGAGGGAAGAAAGAATGCTTAAGCAATAGTTTAAAACTACAAGTATTTAAAATGTTCCCCTTATAGTAAATTAACTGTTGAATAAGCTCAATGCATTCTGAGGATACAAACATATATGCAAAGAGAGATATCCAGTTATTTCAAAATTTAAATGTATATATTTGTATACATATTAATATATGTGTATATATACATAGGTATATATTTGAAATAACCTTGGATCTAAACTATTGCAAATGCTTATTACACATTTACTGTGAACAAGACACAGGGGTGTCAAGGGATACCAAGAACTCTAAGTCACAGAACCTGTCCTCTAAGAATCAAAATGCCAGTTGGGGAGCTAAGTTGTGGACTCATAGAACCATATAATGCCAAGCATCCTGTGGTAAATGCTAAATAACAGAGCCACTAATCTTTGAAACCTCTTCCATCGTTAATGGTCGTGGGACCAAGTAAGAGGCAGAACTTAAATAGTATCTTAAAGGACTTGTAGAAATTATAGGAAAAGGAGGGAAATAAAAAGGATCTCAGCTCTCAAAAAAGTATAGAGGTAGGAAAGTACAGAGCACATCCAGAAGACCTTGACCTTTTAACTGAAAAAAAGAGTTTGGGTAAGTAGGTTGGGCCTCTCGTCTGAAGGGTCTGACTACTAAATTAAGATACTTGAATATTATCTTTTTAGGCAGTAAAGAATCAAAGCTGTAATTCCATTTCTGGGTATATACCCAAAGGAAATGAAAACAGGATTTCAACAAGGTATGCACTCCCATGTTTATCACAGCATTATTCACAATAGCCAAGACATGAAAACAACCCAAATGTCCATTAATGAATGAATGGATGAAAAAAAAGATGTGGTATAGATACACAATGGAATATTATTCAGCCATGAGAAAGGAAGATATCCTCCCATTGGCAACAACATGGACAAACCTTGCACACTTTATGCTAAGCAAGATAAGTCAGAGAAAGACAAGTACTGGACGATATCACTTATAAATGGAATCTAAATAAGTTCAACCTCGGAATTCCGTGGTGGTCCAGTGGTTAGGACTCAGCATTTTCACTGCTGTGGGCCCAAGTTCAATCCCTTGTCAGGGAACTAAAATCCCACAAGCTGCACAGCACAGCCAAAAAAAAAAAAGTTAAACCTGTAAAAAACAGAGTAAAACATTGTGTACCGGGGGCACAATATAGACAAAGAATATAGACAAAGAATATAGACAAAGATATTGCACTGTAATTAAGTAATGTGATAAATATCACTACATTGGCAATCATATTACAATATATAAATGTATCAAAGTAACATGCTGTACACCTTAAACTTACACATCAAATTTATTCAATTAAAAAAAAATCAAAGCTGTTTTCCTGACTGTGAAGCAACAAAATTAAAGAACACGGTTAATTTTTTTTCATGAAGGAAATTTGCAAAACACAGAAAAGCAGAAAAATAAAATAAAAGTCACCTGGAAACCCACCATTCAGAAATATGCTATGCTTTTGATGGATAAACTTATAGCATTTTTTCTGGTTATATATCTGCGTGTGTGTGTGTGTGTGTGTGTGTGTGTGTGTGCGTAAGTTGAGATTATGCTCAATTCACTCAACATTATTTTGCAAATATTTTCTTATTAAAATTGTAACTGCACTGTATTTCATCATATAAATGTAATACGTGGTACTTACCCAATTTTTTCTGTTTCATCCAGGCACAAATAACTAAAATAAATCCAAAGTTAACCTAAGCAGTATGTTGAATGGATTGGAGTAAGGATAAACTGAGAGCAGGTGTAACTGTTAAGAAGCTTTTGGTAGAGGACTGCTTATACAAATTAGGCATATTCACAAACTAGAATAGTTTATGACTATTATATTACAACATAACAATTATTTCAAAGAATGATGCTGCTCCCTGTGTATTATTTCAGTGTGATCTCCCAGATATATTTTCTCTTCTCCCAGTTTCTTAAACTTGGAGTGCTCCAGAACTCAGTCCTTTTCCCTCCATTTACATTTCTTCCCTTAATGATCTTATCCAGTCTCAAGGATTTAAATATTGCCTATATGCTAACCACCTGATGGCCTGTGGAAAGAAAGGGTATTCTATATGCAGAAGTGGATACAAGTTTTATGAAAAAGAATTCAAAACTGTAAGTAAAAAATCCCTGTTCCACTCCAATGCTATCCAACAGGAGAAATTATAAATACAAAATGCTGGTGTTCTGCTCTGAGAGGGGTCCTTGGAAGTCAGGGGCCTTGAAGCTGTATGCTACAGCTTAAGCAAGGGTCTGCAGACAGAAGCAAAAGGATATGATGAAGGAATCAGTAAGGGGGCATCACTTCTCAAAGTCAGGGCATGGGATGCGTGGAAAAATTACCCATAAATTGAGGCAATTTGCTCTTTGACCTCTATTCATTCCAATGTTTACAGAATAACAACATGAAACCATCATTTGATTTGGAGTCCTAAAAAATGGTACATAACTCATTGTGAAAGGGGTAGGAAAGTCTCTGTGGGCTAATTAACAAAATAATTCTCCTGAGATAGAAAGCAAATGTACCTGATTCTTCATTTCCAATACCTTCTCCATGTCAAAGTTTCTCTCATTGTTTCTACTCCAAGTTGTGCTTTTCACCAAATAACACCCTCAGCTAAAATCTGCGAAGAATTCTTGCTTTCTGTATTGAAAAGACTGGGCTACTTTGATATGACTGTGGTCTGCCCCCCATTATATGTGAGTACAAACAAGTAAAAATGCTTATACATCTCTCCAATCTATAGAAAACCATTTTGGGGTCTTGAAAACAGTCTCTTTACAGATGGAGAGAATGTGAGAGAAATGCCCTCAGTGTGCTGGCTAAAAACTGCAATGTCTGCCCAGCACTTCCTCTCATAACGGGGGATGCTCTGCTGAATGAGCCCTTGTATGTCAAGATTCAAAACGTTCTTGTTTGCTCCAGTTGAACAAAGCTCTTACAGACAGTGGGATCTGCAGGGCAGCCACCAAGTGCGTTAGACCAATGTTCCCTCCACCACATCGCCGAGTAGTTTATCGTAATGGCAGTTCTCACCTTCATGTATAGAGGCCGGTGTTCGAGTTGCCGTCCTGCACAGAGCTCCCTCTGACTTCAAAGGAAAGGACATAGAACAGAACCCCATGGTGTAAGGAGAAACAAGCAGCATCTGAGCAGAATCGGGCCATTTTTTTTTCATTCTCTCTGTATAAATGGCTAAATTTATATACAGAATATTTAAAGGCCACCTTTCACTTCAGCAGTTTATGGATTGTCAGATGTACATACACGTATTGGGGAGCTTGACACTGAGCTGTTTTTTATGTAAGAGGGGAAGGGAGGGAGTTGTGTTGCAGAGAAATCCATCCCAATCCCATAGGTTTTGTTGTGGTTTTTTTGGTCTATAAGACCCCCAAGAGACCAAAGTCATTGGGGCTTTCTTAGTGACTCATTTCACTTAAAGCTGGACTTGAGGCAAACCCTAAAAAAGAAGGAGAAGAAAAAGAGGAGGAGAGAGAGAGGGAGAAGGAAGGCAAGGAAGAGAGAAAAGAAAATATAAGTGTACATTTATTAAATCTCTGCATAGGGGAGGTCTCTTTCTAAGCTTAGAAGAAAGAGAAGAAGTCACTAGAGTAAAGATTAGTAAATCTAACTACAAAAAATGAACAATTCTACATGTCAAAAATCAAAATAAGATTTAAATGGCAAATAAAAATCCAGGGAAAATATTGGTGACAACTCTGATGGGTAAAGGATTAATACTGTTAATATTAGAATTTTCTACAGACTAGCTAAAAATATAACAAAGTAAGTTCCAGATGGGTAGAGAAATGTTTAACAAAATTTCTAAAAATATTTAACAAAAATAAAAATGTTTAAGAAAAATATTTAACATTTCTTAAAATGTAAGTTTCTTAAAATCTTTAACAAAAATAAAGTATAGGTGAATATCTGACCTCTGGAGAGGGAAGGAAATTCGAATCTTAAAGATAACTAGGGGGCTTCCCTGGTGGCACAGTGGTTGAGAGTCCGCCTGCCGATCCGGGGGACGCGGGTTTGTGCCCCGGTCCAGGAGGATCCCACATGCCACGGAGCGGCTGGGCCCGTGAGCCGTGGCTGCTGGACCTGCGCGTCCGGAGCCTGTGCTCCACGACGGGAGAGGCCACAGCAGTGAGAGGCCGCATACCGCAAAAAAAAAAAAAAAAAAGGTAACTAGGAAAAAATCAAAGCATTAGGCCAGGGCTTCCCTGGTGGCACAGTGGTTAAGAGTCTGCCTGCGGAGGCAGGGGACCTGGGTTCAAGTCCTGGTCTGGGAAGATCCCACATGCCTCTGAGCAACTAAGCCCGTGTGCCACAACTACTGAGCCTGCGCTCTAGAGCCCACAAGCCACAACTACTGAGCCCATGTGCCACGACTACTGAAGCCTGTGTGCCTAGAGCCCATGCTCCACAACAAGAGAAGTCACTGCAGTGAGGAGCCCGCTCAGCGCAATAAAGAGTAGCCCCCACTCACCACAACTAGAGAAAGCCCATGCGCAGCAATGAAGACCCAACGCAGACCAAAAGAAAAAAATTAGACCATATAAAAATTTTCAATTCTGTAAATTAAAAAAAAAAATTTTAAAGATTCCAACCAATTAAGTTGGAAAATATTTGAAACAAACAGGAAATTATTCTCCTGAATTTATAAAGAACTCAAGAAAGTTGATTTTTAAAAAACCACAAAGATTCTCAGAGAAGAAACAAATGATGCATACAATTCACAGAAACATAAATTAATATGGCTAATAAACATTTGAAAACTGTTCAGTGTTACTAGTAACCAATAAAAGCTATGAAATAAAAACTTTCTAACCTCAGATTGGCAAATATAAAAAATGAAACTATATATTGTAGACTTTTCAAATATAAGCAATAAACAGAAAATGTAATATTTTTGAAGTGCGTTTTAAAAATAGCAACCAAACAAATAAAATACCAAAGAATATATATAATAAAACATGTGCAGAACCTCAATAAAGGAAATGAACTTTCCTTCCTTCCTGACCAGAAGAACTGCCCAAAGGCCAGGCCTGCACAAAGAGAGCATTCTGTCAAGGTGGCAGCCTAAAGGTGTCAGGAGATTGGCCACACACAGGGTGATCAAGCAAACTAGCAGAATACTGAGGATAATGACAGTCAAGCTTTTCACTGTGAGAGAAGAGAGGTATAAATATGGAAGGAGGAAAGCTAGAATGAGCTCTGTGGTAATGGACTGAAATGGAACATGAACTCAGAGTGAACTCACCATTTTCAATATAGGTAGATACAGAAACAAACACAGATGTAAATGTATGTGTGAATATATGTATATTCCTGGCTCAGTCTAGTAAGACCGCCTAGAAGGGACACCCCTAGTAACTGATCTAGTGCTTGGTTTCTTTTTTTTGGCCACGAGGCTTGTGGGAATTTAGTGTCCTGACCAGAGATCAAACCCGGCCCCAGCAGTGAGAGCGCTGAGTCCTAACCACTGGACCTCCAGGGAATTCTAGCTCTTGGTTTCTAAATACCACCTTCTTCGCCACCTAAACTTTGTCCTTTGGGGAGCTCATCCATTTCCTAAGGCTTCATGCTGAGGAAGCCTACATTAGTATGTCAAAGCTAGACCTTTCATCTAAGCCCCAGATTAATATATTCAAACTAGTAATTTGACATCTCTACTTTGTTACCTCACAAAAATTTCAATCTTAACATAGTCAAAATAGAATGTTTGATTTCCTTGTGTCCTCCCTAAGCCATTCCTCCCCATTGTCCCTATTTCTATAAATAGTGACTTCATTCACTCAGCCACTGGAGTCTGGAGTCAGAAAACTGGGAATTGTTCTAGTCTCCTCCCTTTCCCTTATCCTTCATAGTCAATCCATCAGCAAGTCTAAATTGTTCTACCCCCAAAATACATCTTGAAGTCATTCACTTTTTTTTTTTTTTTTTTTTTGCGGTACGTGGGCCTCTCACTGTTGTGGCCTCTCCCGTTGTGGAGCACAGGCTCCGGACGCGCAGGCTCAGCGGCCATGGCTCACGGGCCCAGCCGCTCCGCGGCATGTGGGATCTTCCCGGACCGGGGCACGAACCCGTGTCCCCTGCATCGGCAGGCGGACTCTCAACCACTGCGCCACCAGGGAAGCCCGAAGTCATTCACTTTTACCCATCTCCACTTGTGACTATGCTAGTGTAAGCCACCATTCTCCCTCTCCTGGATTACTGCAGTAGCTTTCTAACTGGTCCCTGCACTTCCATGGTAACCTCCTTGCATTCCATTATCAACACAGCCAGAGTGAACTCTGAAAATGTAATTGGAGCATGCCAATTCTCCTCTTTAAAACTCTTCTGTGATTTTCCAGCCTGTTGGAACAAATCCAAGTCCCTGGCTATGGCCAAAAAGACCCTGCATGACTGGCCACCTGCTTCAGGCCTCCAAATTTATACCATGTACCTTATCCCACCAGTTACAACTCTGCAATCAAAGTGTCCTCTGCAGCCAAAGTTCCTAGAATACACCAAGATTTTTTCTGTTTTGGGATTTTTGCATCTGCTCTTCTTTCTGCTTATAATGTCCTTCTTCTGGCTTTCACATGATTGGCTCCTTCTCATTCTTTAGTTCTTAGCTTAAATGTCAATTCCTCAAAGCAGAATTCCTTGGCCAACCTATTCAAGTAGGGTCCTCTACTCTTCCTTACTAAAGCAACTGTTTACTGTCTTCCTAACACAAGCAGCAATTATTTTGTTTATTTGTTTGGTTCACTGTCTATCTCTCTCACTAGAGTGTAAGTTACGTGAGGGGAGTAATCTTGTCTTTCTTGTGTTCTCTTGTATTTCCATAGCCTAGCACAGTGCCTGCTATCTACCATGTAGTTGATGAATTCGAAAAATATCTGTAGAAATTTACCATATGTTAGGTGCTAGGGATTCAGAAGAACACGAAATTCCCTCAACTGGCTTATAATCTAGAAGAGTAATAAATAGGAAGGTAAATAAGAAATTGCATTCTGCATGATTAGTACTATAATGAGAAAAGTATAATTGGGAAAATATCATATAGGAGAAGCCCCTAATCTGGGCTCAAGGAAGATCACAAAAGGCTTATGGAAAGACGTAACACCATAGTGAAACCTGCAAGATAGACGAGGTTAGTCATCAAAGATGTAGTGGGGTAGAGCAGAGGCAAAGAACAACATGTGCCTGGAAATGAAGCAGAGCATGGTACATTCAGGGGCCTTAGGGTGGAGAGTAGAGATGAGGGTGCGGAGGATGGATGGTGAGAGATGAAGCTATAGAAATAAGCTGATATAATGGTTTGTACTTCATCTTAAAGGAATGGCATGGTCACTGGAAGGCTTTCTGCAGGGAGTAACATGAGCAGTTTTGTGTTACACAAAGGTCATTTTGACTGCAGTATGTATAAGGGATTGAAGACCAAGAAAGAGTCAGGAGGCTATGGAAGCAATCTAGGTGAAAGTTGGAAGGATGATAGTGACCTAAACTAGGGCAGTACCAATGGGAAGATAAAGAGTAAGACAGATTTGAAGGCTATTTAAAAGGTAGCAGTGGCAGAAATTAGCAATTCAATACATAATTTGATAAATGATGTAGGGATAAATGGTTATTTGGAGGAAAGGAGATCCTTACTTCAAAAACTATGTCAAAATAAACCCCAGATCAATTAAAGATTTAAATGTTACAAAAATAAAATTATAGGGGCTTCCCTGGTGATGCAGTGGTTGAGAGTCCGCCTGCCAATGCAGGGGACACGGGTTCGTGCCCCGGTCCGGGAGGATCCCACAGGCCGCGGAGTGGCTCTGCCCGTGAGCCATGGCCGCTGAGCCTGTGCGTCCAGAGCCTGTGCTCCGCAGCGGGAGAGGCCACAGCGGTGAGAGGTCCGCGTACCGCAAAAATAATAAAATAAAATAAAATAATAAAACTATCAGAGGGCTTCCCTGGTGGCGCAGTGGTTGAGAGTCCGCCTGCCGATGCAGGGGACACGGGTTCGTGCCCTGGTCTGGGAAGATCCCACATGCCGCGGAGTGGCTGGGCTCTTGAGCCATGGCCGCTGAGCCTGCGCGTCCAGAGCCTGTGCTCCACAACGGGAGAGGCCACAACAGTGAGAGGCCCGCGTACAGCAAAAAAAAAAAAAAAAAAAAACTATCAGAAGACTTCTTGGTCAAGATGAAGCTTTGATGCACCCCATCTCTTCCAAATCTACAGTTCACCCACTTATGAGAAGAGGCTAAAAAACAAAGCTGATGCCAACCCTCTTCCTGAGGTTATGGCATTATATAGAGCTGTGAACCTGAGGAGGTAGAAAGACAAGACACAGCAACTACGAACTGAACAAAGTTGACCACTGTCTCAGTGATTGCATCTGCAACATCCCTGATGTCCCATAGTTATTACAGCAACTTTGAAGGGCTAATACAGGACGTGATTTTGGATGGAGGAAACAGAGTCTGACTGGAGGCAGCCACAAAACTGCTAGATAAGGAGGTGTGAGCACAGAAGTAGAAGAAGAAAATAAGCAAACAAATAAACAACAACAAGACAAACAAAAAAAAAATCCCTCTTACTTAAAATGAGTCTGAAAATCTAAATTCCAAAACACGTGAAAACAAAACACTGGGGAAAAAAGTACATAAAGTAAACAATTGTTGCATGAACTCACTCCAATTGTATAGATCAGTCTGAAAATTATTTTTAAACAAATATATTTAGGATACTAAAAGATATAAAGGAATAACTTCTATTAATATTAATAAGGATTTATGAAAATAAGTATAAATAAAATTTAAAACATCTGGATATAAAAAAGAGGCAACAAGAGACTATTAGAATTTATAAATTTTTATGACCATTAAAAATTTAATAGACAGGATAAACTCTAGACTAGACACAGTTGAAGACTGACTTTACTGCACTGGAAGACAATGCTGAGAGATTCATCTAGAAATAGCACAGGGAACCAAAGAGATAAAAATATTTTTTGAAAGAGCAGTTAATTAGGAAATACGGAAACCAGATTGAAAAAAAATTCATTCAATAAAAATTCCAGAAGAATGGAGGGAACGGAGAAGAAACAATATTTGAAGAAATAATAACCAAGTAATTGTAGAATTGACACACACATACACACTGAGTACTATGCAGGATGTATCAGTATAAATCTCCAACTATGTACATTATAATAAAATGAACATCATCTGGGATAAAGAGCTAATTTCAAAAGCTATTAGAGAAAGTAATATGATGGCAGTAATACTGTAAGAAACAGTAGACTTCAACAGCTGTGCTTCAGAAAATATCAATAGATTATATGAAAAAAATAAAATTTGTTTTCTGTCACATACCATACATAAAAATAAACTTAAGAGGAATTAAAAATTTAACGTTAAATACAAACCTGTAACTTTTAAAAGAAAACATAAGATAATACGTTTATGACCTTGGAGTAGAGAAGGATTTCTTTTATTTATTTATTTAGGCCACACTGCACGGCTTGTGGGATCTTAGTTCCCCCACCAGGGATTGAACCCAGGCCCTCAGCAGTGAGAGCGCAGAGTCCTAACCACTAGACTGCCAGGGAACTCCCAGAAGGATATCTTAATTAAGATATAAAAATGAGAATAATAAAAATGATGAATAGTTTTTCAAATTTAAGAAGGAAAACTTTTGGGCTTCCCTGGTGGCGCAGTGGTTGAGAGTCTGCTTGCCAGACTCTCTCGTGGGTTCGTGACCCGGTCCGGGAAGATCCCACATGCCGCGGAGCGGCTGGGCCCGTGAGCCATGGCCGCTGAGCCTGCGCGTCTGGAGCCTGTGCTCCGCAACGGGAGAGGCCACAGCAGGGAGAGGCTCGCATACTGCAAAAAAAAAAAAAAAAAAAGAAGGAAAACTGTCATTCAATAAAATCCATCATAAATAAGTGATAACCCCCGCTTGCCGCAAGTAGAGAAAGGTTGCGCGCAGCAATGAAGACCCAACACGGCCAAAAATAAAATATAAATAAATTGATTAATTTAAATAAATAAATAAATAAATGTGATAAGACAATCCACAAACTTCTCTTCTGCGATGGACAAAGATATTTTCAAAGCATATATTATGCCATTGAACCTAGACAAGGGGTAGGTGTCTGCCTTGCATTGCTGGTTCTAAACTTTTCTGCTTCTTTCCTCCATAAAACCCTCAGTTTTTTTTTTAGTTAATTTATTTTATTTTACTTATTTTACTTTTGGCTGTGTTGGGTCTTCGTTGCTGCGTGCGGGCTTTCCTCTGGTTGCGGTGAGCAGGGGCTACTCTTTGCCATGGGCTTCAGTAGTTGTGGCACAGGGGCTCAGTAGTTGTGGCTTGTGGGCTGTAGAGCACAGGCTCAGTAGCTCAGTAGTTGTGGCGCACGGGCTTAGTTGCTCCACGGCATGTGGGACCTTCCCGCACCAGGGCTGAAATCCGTGTCCTCTGCATTGGCAGGCGGATTCTTAACCATTGTGTCACCAGGAAAGCCCAACCCTCAGTTTTGATTAACATGGTATCTGACTATAGCACTCACTTTACTCTTTGTTATACCTGTCCTCCCATCCTAAGACACTTATCTTTCCTTGAAGATTTCAGCTGGTGGTTCACTGTCACTTCAGTACTATTCTTGTCATAATTCTTACAGATTTCGATATCCACTTACTGATGTGGTCTTTCCAATAACTTAGCTGCTAAGTTTTTGGCCTCCTCTTCTCCAATAACATTGTCTTCCATTTTAGCTACTCACTAACATGGTCATAATCTCTAGAATTGCACTGTCTAATATGGTAGCTTCTAGCTTCATGTTGCTCTTAATTTTGAATTTATTAAACTTAAATAAAATTTAAATTTTATTTCCTTAGTCAGCCCATTTCCAGTGACTGGTAGCCACCAGTGGCATATTAGACAGTGGATAGAGAACATCCCCATCATCAGAAGAAGTCCTATTAAATAGTGCTGCTCTAGATCTTGTCATTTACCCGTAAATGCAACTCCTCCAGTGTCAGTATTAAGCATCACACTCTGACCAAGACTTTCTACTTTTTAAGCTTATTCCTGTCTCCAAAAATTTGTCAAATATACCTAGACCTATAATCCATGATTCTTCCATCATTTTATTACCCCTAATCTGTGCCATGTTCTACTTCCATTATTATCTGACTTACATGACCAACCATTGTGATGAAACTTCCCTTGCATACACGTGTCTCTCTTGCTTTTCTTTTTTAACTTGACAGATTCTGATTAAATCTAAATTTCTGCCTGTTTGTCACCTGGACACACCTAATTCTCCATTTCACTCTGCACCCACACCTCTGCAGCTGACTGTGGTGGGAGAAAAAAACCCACACAATCATCACTAACCTCACATAGGCCCTTAATTCTACTACCAATCAATATTGTTCCCTAGTGCATTCAATCTCCCATTCCTCTAGACTACTCATACTTTTCTCTAAGTTTCAAACGTCTCACAACTTCTCCCTATCTTCACTCTCAGTTGATGACTTGCATCTTACTTAGCTGAAAACTAGAAACAATCGAAAGAGAATTTTCCTATGCTTCCATAATCATATCTACTCACCTACCTGCACTTGTGACAATATGGTCTGCCTTCTCACCTGTTACTCTGAATAGACTGTCTATGCTCCTGATGAAGACCAGTCCTCCATGGAGCACTAGAGCCCATCCCCTCTAGCCTGTTCAGTACAGTAATTCTCTACTTTCTCTCTGGCATCATCAGTTTTCCCCCTCTTTACTGGATCTCTCTTATCATCATGAAACCATGGTTTTATTTCTCCCATCTTAAAAAAAAAGACTACTGTTGACCTCACTTTTCCCTCCAATTACTCATCCATTTCCTTCCTTCCCCTTTTAGCAAAAGTCCTTGAAAGAGTAGTCTGCCTATATCCACTATCTCTAACTTCTCTCCTCCCACTCTTTCTTGAATCTGCATTGATCAGGTTTTGGTCCCACCATGTCATTAATTCTCTTGTCAAGATGACCAAAGATTTCCACATGACTAAATCTAATGGTCAATATCTGTCCTCACCTTGCTTGACCTATTAGCAACATGTGACGTAGTTAATCCCTCCTACCTTCTTGAGACACTTTCTTTACTTGACTTCTAATCTGGTTTTCCCCCTACCTTACTATTTGCTCCTTCTCAGTCTCCTTTGTGGGTTTTTCCTTGTCTTTCTGACCTCTGCACATTGGAATACCTGTCTTTGGATTTCTTCTCTTCAATGTACTCACATAGTGGGAGATTGAATTATGGTTTACAACTATTTGCTCCCTCCCTTCTATGAGAATTGTACATACATACCATTTGAATTGCCTTTTCTGTGCACAATATACATCCTTGTCCCAATGCAGGGCTGGGCTATGTGACTTTCTTTAGCTAATGGAATGGAATGGAAGCAAGTGATATAGCCACATGCAAAGAGAAGCTTTAAAGTGAATTGCATTGCTTAGTTTAGCCCCTGTTGATTCTGCCCTTTGTCGTGAGTATGGCATGTGCTGGACAGTGGCTGTTTATTCAGTTTAGGCCCCAAATTAGAATACACTCTAATGAGACACATAGCTGGCCCACAGCCTAGAGCAGAACTGTAATCAACCTGTCACCCACATGTGACAAGAGCAAGAAATAAATGTTTGTTGCTGTAATCCACTGAGATTTCAGAGTTGTTTATTACATCAAAAATGGTGACTAATAAAACTCCCTTTAAATTCTCCTGAATGCCAAGCTCATATATCCAGTTGCCAGCTGGGCATCTCCTCCTGAATATCAAAAAGGCAGCTCAAACTCAATAGTCCATAAATGAGCTCCTGATCTTCTCTACCAAATCTGGTCTTCTTGAAGCTTTTTCACTACCAACTTATGGAAACTCTAACCTTTTAGAACCAAAAAAACACTAAAGTAACTCCTGATTTCTCACTTTTGCTTACATTCCATGCCCAATTTATCAACAAATCTTGTTAGTTACACTCTCAAAATAAATCCAGATTCTGCAAACTTCACTGGGACCACCTTAGCCCAAGCCATTACCATTTTTGTGTATTTACTGTTACAGTCATACCAATCACCACCAATGTCTTGGTCATTTTTGTTTTCTCCATCCAGAGTCCCAGCTCCTAAACATTAGTAGAGAAATTTCTTCTAGCGTAAGAAAACAAAAATTAACCAATAACTACCCAACAAATGCCACCCAACATCAACATGGTCATAATTACTCATGGATTATCTTTTAGTTTTCTCTAATCACTTTTTACCACCTCAGTATCACCTTAGCGCAAGCCACCATTATCTTTCACCTGAATTATTCTTTTTTTTTTAATTTTAATTTTAATATTTGGCTGCGTTGGCTCTTCGTTGCTGTGCGTGGGCTTTCTCTAGTTGCAGTGAGCGGGGGCTACTCTTCGCTGCAGTGGTAGGCTTCTCATTGCGGTGGCTTCTCTTGTTGCGGAGCAGGGGCTCTAGGCGCGTGGCTTCAGTAGTTGTAGTACGCGGGCTTCAGTAGTGGCTCGCGGGGTCTAGAGCACAGGCTCAGTAGTTGTGGAGCAGGGGCTTAGTTGCTCCGCGGCATGTGAGATCTTCCCGGACCAGGACTCGAATCCACGTCTCCTGCATTGGCAGGTGGATTCTTAACCACTGCGCCACCAGGGAAGCCCCACCTGGATCATTCTGAAAGCCACTCAGTTTACTCCTCCCCTTGTCCCCAGAATGGGCCTTTTAAAGCAGTAAGTCAGATTGTGTCACTCCTTTGCTCAAATCTTTCCTTTTCTCAAAAGGCTTCCCACCTCACCAAGAGTAAAAGTCAAGTCCTTATAATGGTCTACAAACATCCTTTACATTCTGCACACATACCTTCTCCACCTTGCTGTTCAAATCTCGTGTCTTGGAGAAGAGTATGGAGGTTCCTTAAAAAACTAAAAATAGAACTACCATATGACCCAGCAATCTCACTCCTGGGCATATTCCTGGAGTAAACCATAATTCGAAAAGATACATGCACTCCTATGTTCATTGCAGCACTATTTACAATAGCCAGGACATGGAAGCAACCTAAATGTCCATCAACAGAGGAATGGATAAAGAAGATGTGGTATATATATATACAATGGAATATTACTCAGCCATAAGAAAGAACAAAATAATGCCATTTGCAGCAACATGGACGGGTCTAGAGATTGTCATACTGAGTGAAGTAAGTCAGACACAGAAAGACAAATATCATATGATATTGCTTATATGTGGAATCTAAAAAAAGGGTACAAATGAACTTATTTACAAAACAGAAGTAGAGTCACAGATGTAGAAAACAAACTTATGGTTACCGGGGATAAGGGGGGCAGGGAGGGATAAATTGGGAGATTGGGATTGACATATAAACAGTACTCTACATAAAATAGATAACTAATAAGAACCTGCTGTATAGCACAGGGAACTCTACTCAATACTCTGTAATGGTCTATATGGGAAAAGAATCTAAAAAAAAAAAGTGGATATATGTAGATGTATAACAGATTCACTTTGCTGTACACCTGAAACTAATACAACATTGTAAATCAACTCCAATAAAAAAAATTTTTTTAAATGTGTTCTTACCAAAAACAAAAACCCAAAACAAAAAATCAAATCTCATGTCTTATGACTCATTTTCCCTATTCAGCTTTGGCCACACTGGCCTCCTTGCTGTTCCTTGAACACACCATTTATGTTCTACCTGCAGGGCCTTTGCGTTTACTATTCTATCTAAGATGCTCTTCCCCCAAACTCCTCTATGGACTGTTTCCTGACCTCCTTCAGGGTTATACTCAAAAGTCGCCTTCCTTGACAACTATTTAATTAATTAACTTATTTATTTGCTGCATCACGCCGCTTGCAGGATATTAGTTCCGCTGCAGTGGAAGCACAGAGTCCCATCCTCTGGACTGCCAGGGAATTCCCTTGACCACTTTATTTCAAACTGCAACCCTTCCCCAGAATTCCCTAACCCCCTTCCCTGCTTTATTTCTCTCTATAGCTTTTATCATAGAGTATGTAAAATTTAATATACCTTCGCTTTACTTATTTATTGTGTTTATTGTTTCTCTCCCTATACTAGAATGTAAGCTTCATAAACTAAGAGTGGTTTTTTGGTCTGTATTGTTCACTGCTGTATCCTTTGAGCATAGTAAATGCCCAATAAATATGTGTTGAGAGAATCAGTATAACTAACGAAGTGTAATATCCAGAATATGTAAAGTACTACTACACATCAAAGGAAACATAAAACCAACTGAAAAACTAGCCAAGGATATGAATAATGACTTCAAAGAAGAAATACATAATCAATAAACCTAAGAAAAGGGACTCAACCTCCCTAGTAATCAGTGAATTAAGCAGAATGAGCTCTCCTTTCATAACCATCAGATTTGCAAAAAGTTTTAAAATCTAACAATACCAAGCCTTGGTAAGGACTAGAGCATCAGGAACTCTCATGCACTGCTGGAACAACTTTGGATATTTGAAATATCGAGTAAATACTAGATATACACATGCCCTTCACCCAGCAATTCCAGTCCTGGATATAAACCCAAGAAATAAGTGCTAACATATATTTTTACAAGAGACATGTAACAGAATGTTCATGTTAGCATTACTAATAATAGCCCCAAATGAGAAATTTAAATGCCCATTAATAGTTGAATAAATACATAAATTTGGTACGTGCACACAGTGGAATATTGTACAACAATGAAAGTGAGTGAACTATAGCCAAACAACAATATGAAAACTACCTGAAACAACCAAAAAGCCAAAGTGTGACATCCTGGACAACGTAGTTCCCTGTGATACAGCACGGAGCAGGGAAAGGATGGGAGATGGTTCTGAGAGCAAACAGGAAACTGACAGGCACACATGGGAAGTTGGGTTTGAGTGCAGCTCCTCTTCCTGGTGAGACAGATGGGTGTGTGGTCCAGTCAGCCCATTTCCAGACAATCCAGAATAAGTTCCTGGAGTTATTTTTCATTTATCCACTTTGTCATTCTACAATATATTTCCCTGTCCACTCTTTACCTCCTCTATTCACCCACTCCAACGGTCACTTCTTCATTTATCAGATAGTACATTGGGTGCTATAGAGACTAGAAGGAAGTATAAGATGTGAACTCTGTCCTCTGGGAGTTTAGAATCTAGGTTTTATTTTGTGGGGGGCGGTGACAGAGCAGCTTGTGGGATCCTAGTTCCCTGAGCAGGTATAGATCCCAGGCCCTCCGAAGTGAGAGCGCAGAGTTCTAACCACTGGACCGCCAGGGAATTCCCCCTAGAATCTAGTTTTAAAGGTAATACTGATGCTGAAGTGCCACATTCATTTGCTCATTAAAGAAATGTTATCATAAGGTAGTATACTAAGTATCCTGGGAACTTAGGCCAGAAAGAGATTGCTTCTGACTGAGGTAGACAGGGAGATTTCGAGGAGAGAGTCGAATTTCAGATATATTTTAGAAAATGGCTAAGGTTCCTGTGGGCACACATGGGGAAAAGCTCATGAATAATAATAACTCATGATGGTAGAGAACATAAGGGAGGTTCAGAAAAGGGCATCCAACAGGGGTGGATTGAAAGACAGCACAAATGTAGGGAAGAATAGGGAGAGAAGGGTAAAAAGGAAGGTTGAAACTGTATATCGAAGAATTTGAAAGGGATGCTAAGGAGTTTTAACTTCAATAACAGGTTTTGACATCGGAATAATTTGGTCAAAAATGTTATGGAGAAATAAACTGGCAGTAATAATGCAGATTAGCTTGGAAAAGCCTGTCTGAAAGCAAATATGTTTATTAAGAAAAAGAGATTATGTTAATTACTTCATGGGAATTCCCTGGTGGTCCATTGGTTAAGAATCCTCCTGCCAATGAAGGGGACATGGGTTCGACCCCTGGTCCGGGAAGATCCCACATGCTGCAGAGCAACTAAGCCTGTGCACCACAACTACTGAGCCAGTGATCTAGAGCCCGCGAACCGCAACAACTGAGCCCACGTGCCACAACTACTGAAGCCCATGCACCTAGAGCCCCTGCTCCGCAACAAGAGAAGTCACTGCAGTGAGAAGCTTGAGCACCTCAATGAAGAGTAGCCCCCGCTCGCAGCAACTAGAGAAAGCCCGTGTGCAGCAACGAAGACCCAACGCAGTTAAAAATAAATAAATAAAATTTTAAAAAACAAGGTAATTTTTATTATAGTTATTATTATATAAAAGTAAGTGTAATTAAAATACACTGTGTCTCAGCAGTGAACAGTATTTACATGAACATAACAATGTAAACATGAACATTGAAATAATCAAAACTCCTATATTGAGAGGATAGAAGTACAGAGAAAGATGACTTCTCTTTTATGCTGGTTGAGTTTAAGTTATACCTGATGGGACTCCAGGTGGAAATGTCAAAAAGCTATAGGATGTCAAGCTAGAGGTACACATTTTTTTAGCAATCTGCTTGAGCTGTGAATGTGGGTAAGATTACTAAAGCGGACAGTGTAGAGACCAAGTTGAAGACAAACAGCAGACCTCTTTACAGTCCAATGAAAGCATTCAATAAAGATGTAAATAAGCAGTTAGAGGGAGAGGTACTTGAAATAAGAAACTTTATGGAAGAAAGGGGAAAAGACATTCTTGAAAAAGGTGTAATAATATAAAATATTTCAGAAAGCTCAAGGAAGATGAACAAAGTCTCTTGGTTTTGTTTTTTATTCTTTATTTTTATTATTATTATTTTTTTGCGGTACGCGGTCCTCTCACTGTTGTGGCCTCTCCCGTTGCGGAGCACAAGCTCTGGACGCGCAGGCTCAGCGGCCATGGCTCACGGGCCCAGCCGCTCCGCGGCATGTGGGATCTTCCCGGATGGGGGCACGGAATCCGTGTCCCCTGCATCGGCAGGCGGACTCTCAACCACTGCGCCACCAGGGAAGCCCTATTCTTTATTTTTTAAATATGGGTGAAAAGGTATATTTAGAATTAGCCATCTGGACTCAGTTTAGATGATCCCAATTTTGTTGGCAATATTCAAGGCACCATAGTCAGGAGCCAGTGGAACATATGCCTTCTTCTTTCCTTTAGGCCTGATGAGAGTGTTGACCTTGGCCACATCAGTGTCACAGAGCTTCTTCACAGCCTGTTTGATCTGGTGCTTGTTGACCTTGACATCCACAATGAACACAAGCGTGTGTTATCTTCTATCTTCCTTATGGCTGACTCAGTGGTCAGGGTGACCTTGATGATGGCGTAATGGTCAAGCTTGTTTCTCCTGGGTGTGCTCATCTGAGGGTATTTGGGCTGCTTTTTGAGCTGCAGTGTCCTAGGCTGTTGGAAGTTGGATGACATTCCCTTCTTCTCTTTTATTGTGGCTGTGGATGTCTTTCATCACTGCCTTCCTCGCCTTCAAAGCCTTTGGCTTTAGGAGGGTAAAGAGCAGGGACTTCCGTCTTTGCTTTCGGCACCATCTTCCTGAAAAGCCAAAGGCTCTTGGTTTTCGTGGTAAGGAAGTCACTAGTGACCTACTGAAGAGTTTCGTTCGGTGGCGGGGGGAAGAAGAATTAGGGAATAGGGTAAAAGGCAGCAATATGAGAGTCTTAAAAACTTCTTGGCATTACATGGGGCCAAAGTATCACTCCAGGCATTGGTTATTTACTGATTGGAAAAAAAGTGTATCATAACTTAACAGTGGGAAGATCTGGCTGTTGCCTCCTTAAATCAGTAATTAACATTAGCATCACTAAAAGTGAGACAGTTAGAAGTGATGTGCATAAAATGTGATGCAATATAAAGCACACAGCACTAACTATGAATATTCCCAACAAAAATATTTAACTTGAAATCAGCCTTTATATCTCATCTCCATTTTACAGAAAATACAGGGGTAGATGAACATCTAATGACACCAAACAATCAGACAAATCCAGAAAGTGGGACATTAAATAGGGACAATGGGCCCAGTCTCTTCAACAACTCAATGACATAAAAAGAGGGTGGGAAGCACTGTTGAAATCAAAAGAGAATTAAGCCATCCTAAGCAATGCATCGTCTTTAATTGAATTTTACTTGAAAAAGACAGCTGTAAAACACATTTTTTGAGATCACTGGGAAAATTTAAATATGATGTGTTATATAAAATGAAGGCTTTATTATTAGTTTTGCTAATTGTGATGATGATATTTTTTTTTCTGTACGCTAAACCTAACCCGTACTGTAACCCTCACCCTAACACTATCCCGTACCCTAAACCATACCCTACTCCTAACCCGTACCCTAACCCTAACCCGTTACCATACCCTAACCTATGATGATATTTTTAAGAGATGCATTCTAAAGTTTTTAGGGGTGAAATGTCAAGATGTCTATCATTTGATTTAATATTTCAGGAGAGGAAAGATGAAGAAAATATGGTCAATTGTTAAATCTGGGTGCAAGAATATAGGTATCTATTATGGTATTCTACTTTTCTGTATGCTTGAAAATTAAAATAAACTTAGTGGTAAAAAGAAAGTGATGAAGTAGTAGCTTGAGGCAATAACTGAGTCCAGGTTGCTTTTACTGTGGACATGTTTGCAAGCAAAAGGGAAGGAGGAAATACAGAGAGAGAGAGAGGAACAGATGGAGCAAAGCCAAAGAAGAAATGGGATAGGATGGAATATAAGGACACGTGAAGAGTTTAGACCCAGAAAGGAAGATCAACACCTATTCCTCGGAGACAAGAGGGAGAAAAAAATAATGAGTGAAGAGATGAGAACTTTCTCAAGCGGAGATAGCCAAAGTGGGGAATGGCCTTCCACTGGGGGAAAGCTAAAGGCAAACTAAGAATAGTGAAGGTAGATTTGGGAACTTGAGGAGAATGAGAAAGTTCTGGAAATGCTGCTGGGTAAATTCTGTAGGGATGCACTTCTGAAGAGAGGTGTTACCCAGATGATGTTAGATAGCATCTATTTATAGTACACCCAGTCTGCATGATTTTATAATTTCCTTCAGGCATGCTCCTCAACCTGGAAATGGAAGAAAAACCAGAGAATGCTAGCTCTTTCCTGAAGTGGAAGAAGGGAAGGTGACAATCCCACAAATCAAATAGGTGAGTGTAGGTGTTCCTAGGTTTTTAATAAGCCTGTACATAACTAGCCGCTCATAGGAAACACCCTGTGTGGGGCTTTGAGTCCCCACAAAGACAGGAAGGATATTAATAGACTAGCACAAGAAGGGATGAAGAGGCTAGGAAGTCATGTCTGCTGTGAGTGAAGTTGTGGGACAAGTAGAGGGAATGACAAGTAGTAGTCATGACAGAGAGCAGAGAGGGTGAACGTTTGAAGAACAAAATTCCAAGTGGTGTTGAGGTCTCAGGTATGGCCATACCAATTCATGACTGAAGTAGAAACTAGTCAGCCAAGGGACTTCCCTGTGGTCCAGTGGTTAAGAATCTGTCTTGCAATGCAGAGGACACTGGTTTGATCCCTGGTCAGGGAACTAAGATCCCACGTGCCGCGGGGCAACTGCACACCACAACTACTGAGCTCACCTGTTCTGGAGCCCACGCACCACAACTGGAGAGAAGCCTGCGTGCTGCAACAAAGAGCCTGCACGCCACAACAGAAAGATCCCACGTGCTGCAACTAACACCCAACGCAGCCAAAATAAATAAATAAATATTTTAAAAAAAAGAAAACTAGTCAGCCAAGTTATTAGAGGAAAATGCACTTGGATGTAGTTGGCAGCCTCTAAGATCGCCCCCGAACATCCTCCTGCTACTTGCACCCTTGTGTAATCCCTCCCCTTGAGTGTAGATTGGATTTAGTGACTTACGTCCAACAAATAAAATAAGGCAAAAATAATGGACTGTCATTCCTGAGATTACAGAAAGACTCTGGCTTCCATCTTGCCTCCCCTTTCTTACTTTTTCACTTGTTCGCTCTATGAAGTCATATTGTGAGCTGCCCAATGGAGAGACCAACCAGGCAAGTAACAGCCCGTGAAGACACGAGGCCCACCATAAGTCACACGAGTGAGCTTGGAGTGGCTCCTCCCCAGCCCAGCCTTAGATGACTACAGCGCCAGCTGACACCTCGATTGCAGCCTTATGAGAGACCCTGAGCTACAAGATCCAGATAAGTCTTAACCAGATTCCTGATGCACAGAAACTGTGAGATAGTAAATGTCTGTTATTTTAAGCCAGTAAGTTGGGATGATTTTATATGCAGTCATAGATAACTAATACAACGGGTATTGATATCTTACGGATAACAGGAGACAAGATAGAAAGGAAAACTGTTTGCCACGAGCAGCGGTCATCATAAGGATGTAAAGCAGAGCTTCTCCAACTCTGATGTGTACACAAATCACTTGAGAGTCTTGTTAGAATTCCGATTCTGATTCAGTAGTTCTGGCACCTGAGGGTCTATAGTTCTAACAGGTTCACAGGTGATGTTAATGCTGTTAGTCCTTTGAGAAGTAGGGATCTAAAGGATCAGCAGAGATACTGATTTTCTGATAGCAGTATGGGGAAAAGGTGAGTCAGGAGAGTCCAAATCAATATGCTTGTGTAGGGGGTCAAACTGTTCAATAAAACAAGGAAGCAGGCTAAAGCATACAGAAGCCAGGGCCTAAGATGAGGCCAGAGAATAACAGAAGGATCAAATGAGTAGATCAGTCTGTGAGAAAACGTAAAGCATCAAGTATTGCGTACGACTGGCTTTTCTGGGTTCCCCATGGTATAATGTTTGATAGGTCTCTCCCTGTTAGGGAATGGGATTCATTCTTCTCTCTCTCTCTCTCTCTCTCTCTCTCTCTCTCTCTCTCTCTCTCTCTCTCACACACACACACACACACACAGATATACAGTTGCTCTTAATATCTATCTACATCCATTTAATAAAACCTGATATAGAAGGTCATTAGGGTAGAGGGAGAAAGAACTTCATTCATTCACTCATTCCTTCATTCACTTAGCAACTCTGCACTGAGCACTTATGTGCTAGGCATTGAGGAAACAAAAGCGGACAGGGACCCTGTCCCTGTCCCAACTATCTAAACAGCAGGGGAGACAGGTATATCAAGAACTACTAGAATACGAGTGATTGGTGCTATAATAGGTATAAAAGTTATGCTAAGCTGGCTGGGTGAGTGATTAATTTTTCCCAAGGGCCCAGGGATAGAAGAAGTTTCACAGAATAAGTAAGGTGTGAACTGGACCCTTAGAGGAATAGACATTGTTAAAGGGAATCAGGGAATTCTAGGCAGGTCAATTTATAAACAAATCTCTCTGAGACCCCCTTCCTCGTACCAATAATTTACACAGCAACAGACTTCTAGTCTTTGTTTGGTTTCCTTTGTGGGAAGAGAACTCACAAACGGGCCAACATAAATATCACCCCACTTGGCCTCTACATTTCTCATTGTAAATGATTAAACTGATTTTCTGATACAAATCAGATTCACCTGAATTTGGGATGCATGAGTCAGTTTTTCTTAGGTCCTTACCAATCCAGGGTAAGCCAAGATTGAGGATCCAGATTTACAAAGACAGAAAACCCAGAGAATCTAGAAGGGCAACATTTTGACCATCAACCCACTCCTCACCTGTACACAGTGAAACGATAAACCTAAAGAAGATTCAATTAGTGATAATATTGTTTAATGAAGGACACGAACAGCACATACTGTAAGATTTAGGGTCAGGGGAAGAGTCCTGAAAGAGAACTAGGAAGAGACCTAATGAACACATTTGAACAGATACTAAACTTTGGGTACTTCAGCCACGTGGGTGCACTAATAGTGGGCCTTCAGCACCATGCTTTTATGCCTTTGACGGTGACAAATACCAATAAAGAGAAGAGAACTCGGTGAAATGTTCCTGGACCCTCTTTGTACATAAGGTCAGTTTGACATCACACACTAATGTTCTGCTTGATCGAGTCTGACCAGTTTCTCTCAGTTAATAGGGCAGTTCTTTTCCTGCTCTGTGACTTCTCAGTGGTTTTGAGCTACTGCTCAGCAGTCCCTAATGTGACCACGGGCCAAGGGTGTATGTGCATCTACGAGCACACTAAGTACAGCCATAGGCTGTGGGCTGCCTGCCCCATCCCCATCCTGACTTGAATTGATGCAAACACTGACATCCCAACATAAAAAAATCTGTCACCGTGTCCTTAGCCCAACCTGTTGTACTGGGGTCTTAAGTTTTTAAGTTCTGCTTCTAGTTTTCTCTTCATTGTATAAAATCCCATGTGAGTGCCCCCAGCAGAAAATTCCAAGGGCATTATTTTCCCTGTTTAAATTTTTATGTCACGCTTAAACAGAAAATCTGATTCACATACAATACCAAACATTTTATTACTTTTTATTACTATCTAGTCTTTGTCAGTATGTACATGTGTATATTTACAGAGGTGAAAGCAGGGTGTTCATCATCCTGTTTGTTAAGTTTATTTCACATTTCCCACCTTTAGACACATGCTCATGCCTCAACACAGACCAGATTCTTGTCGTTTAAAGTAGGTACTGAGTATTCCAGTGTATTGATAGAGCAGGTCTTGCTTAGCCCTGCCCTTTATTGTTGGGTTTTGGTTTGTTTCCAGTTTTTTAATATTGTGAATAAAGCTACTACATACATCCTTGTACAAGTTGTCCTTTTCTTCTTCTTTTTTTTTTTTTTTTTTTTTTTGCGGTACGCGGGCCTCTCACTGTTGCGGCCTCTCCCGTTGCGGAGCACAGGCTCCGGACGCCCAGGCTTGGTGGCCATGGCTCACGGGCCCAGCCGCTCCGCGGCATGTGGGATCCTCCTGGACCGGGGCACGAACCCGTGTCCCCTGCATCGGCAGGTGGACTCCCAACCACTGCGCCACCAGGGAAGCCCCTCCTTTTCTTCTTTTTAGGTTATTAACTTATAACACGTTTCCTCAAGGAAGGATTAATGAGCCAATGGGGGGGCAGTGAGGAATCACTGAAGGATTATAAGCAGGGAAAGGGTATGATCAGGTTTTCATCTTTAAAGTATCTGTCCAGTGAGGGTAGTACCTACCACAGGGTTACTGTGAGCATTAAGATAAGGACAAGAAGGTGAAAGACCAGTAAAGAAACTCTGCAGATACAGATTATTATACTCAGAATCTGGGCAGCAAGTCTATCTACCAAAGTCTAATCATAGTTAACTGAAGATTATTGATTAATTTAATCCCACATTCAAAGTGTTTTTCTTGGGTTCTTATTTTATCTTTGCATGCTAAGGATAATGCCGTGCCATGAGAAGCAGTGAATCCCAACAAATAAATATTCAAAATCGACCCATCCTTTATCCTGTGGGCAAATACCTGCTTTAGGAACCCAGGCCTGCCTCAAAAGCATGGAGGTGGCCCACTCTGAAGCATGACAACTCCTGTGACCTGACAAAGAGAAAGGAGACATTATCTAGTCTAGACACCGGCTTAAGGGACAGCGCCTCACATTTCTCTTCTCTCTTTTCATTTTATCCATTGTAATCCTCTTATTATATTTAAGTCCTGTTTTTGTGTCTCTCTCTTTTCTTAAATGCTCAAAATTTCCTGGCTTCACCATCTCTGGGCTCTATTTTCTCATCTGGAAAATAAGGAGGTGAACTTAAAGGATGTCGTCTGGCATTTGGAGCTCTGACCTCAGGGGTTCTATGGTTCTGTCCACTCTCTCTAGATGCCAAGGCCCAGTGTCTTGTTGCTGCAATTTCCCCACACCATGAACCACTGGCTCTTTAAGAAAATCTTTGTCAGACTGTGGCATCCCAATCACCTTAAAGCATGCTAAAAATGCAGATTCATGGGCTCCATGCCTGCAGAATAAGGATCTTAGGGGTAAAGCCTGGGGAAGCTGCTTTTATTTCATAAAAGACAAATATGTATTCAATACAAATGGTCGCTGCCTTAGAGGAACACCTCCCCTGCAACTACCTTCACCTTCTAGTCACTACCTCTTATTTTTCAAGGTTCTGCCCTCTAGAACAGGTCAAAACAGTCACATCAGAATCATATCAAAGACAACAGGTTCAAATGATGGGATTGGCAGGTATTAGATGCATAAAGAAGGCCTTTTTAATCCCACTGATTCTCAGTCCTACCTCATCTGCAATTGCTTACCCTACTACCATTAAGGTTGACACTAAATGTGACATTTCAAGACTGTCATGGATTGAATTGTGTCCCCCTCAACCCTAAATTTATATGTTGAAGCCCTAATCCCCCAGTATCTCAAAATATTCATATGAACTTATTTAAAAACAAGGTCTTTACAGATGTGATTGGTTAAGAGGAGGTCGTACTGGAGTAGGGTGGGCCTCCAACACTATATGACTGGTGTCTTTATAAAAAGGGGAAATTTAGACCCAAACAGACAGAGCACACAGAGAAAACACTATGTGAACATGAAGGCAGAGATCAGGGTGATGTATCTACAAGTCAGGGAAAGCCAAAGATTGCCACCAGGTGCTAGGAGAGAAGCACGGAACAGATTCTGTCTCCCTGCCAACATCTTAATCTCACTCTTCTAGCTTCCAGAACTATAAGACAATAGAGTTTTGTTAAGCCACTCAGTTTGTGGTACTTTATCATGGCAGCTCTAGCAAATGAATACCCAGACCTTGGTTACGTTCCTGGCTTAGTCACAGCAACTAGGCTATTACTTCAGCTACTCTGGGCTGGGCTGTGCCATCTCATCAGAAAGACAGAAAATAGGCTGTGTTCATTAGAAGATGAGTGTTGAATGAGATCTGTGTGAAAGCACCTGTGAAGTATTGACTGTTAGTGATGTTATTATTTACCAAGTGGCCAACTGGGAACTGCTTTGGGAAAATCATAAAGGAATTCCTTGGTAGCCAGGACTTATTATTCACTATGTATAAAGATAGGCACCAGATTGTAGGTGCCTTCAATTATCCAAAATGTGCTGTTAGCATAGATGAACTCCCTCTGTGCTTGTCCAAAGGCAATCCCTCTACTTGTACATACCAGACTGCATCCTCTCTCACCTAGTCAAGGACATCAATCTAGCATTTTCCCCTTTCCCTTCTAAAACGTTCAGTTTTCTCCTCCCATCAACATATAAACATGCTATTATTTCTCTCAGCTTAAAAAAACCCTTCTTTAACCCTCCTTCCTCTGTAAACTACCCCTCATATCTTTCCTCCCCTTTGCAGCAAAACTTCATGAAGGAGTTGCTATAACCCTTGTTTCCAGTTCCTCTCTTACCATTTTTAATTTTTAGGAAACTTTACTTTAGACATTCAGAAGTGTGCAGAAAATCCTAAGTGCTCAGTTAATTTTCGCCAAGTGAACAATCCTGGTAACCAACACCCAGATCAAGAATTAGAAGATCATCAACACACTTGAAACTCACCACCTGACCCCTCCCAGTCAGTAACCCCAAGGTAACCAGCGTACTTACTTCTAGCACCGTTGATTAGTTTTCCTGTTCTTGAACTTAAGACAAATAGAATCATGCAGTGTGTACTGCTTTGTATCTGGCTTCTTTCCCTGAACACTGTATTTTGAAAATTAGTCCATGTTGTTATGAATAGCAATAATCTACTCATTCTGATTGCTCTAGTCCAGAGATGGGCAAACTTTTTCTATAAAGGACCAGATGATAAATATTTGAGGCTTGTGGCCATAGGACGTTAGCACAACTACTCAACTCTGCTGCTGTAGCCCACTAAAGCAGCCATGGATATTATGTAAACAAATGGTTGTGTCTATGTCCCAGTGCAATTTGTTGAAAATAGGCCCTGTGCTGGATTTGACTCTCGGGCTGTAGCTTGCTGACCCCTGCTTAGTCTATAGTATTCCCTTGAATGAATATGCTATAATTTATCTACCCATTTGAATATTGATGGGTATTTGTGGAATTTCTAAGTTTTGGTTATCCTATTTCATACTTCCTCTCTTCTTGTGCTTTTAAGTTAACTTTATTGAGGTATAATTTATACATAATAAAATGCACCCATTCATTCATATACATATATATATATATTCCAATCTGGATTTTCCCCACCACTCCAGTAAAATGTTTGTTAACAAAATCACCAATGAGCTCCATGTTGGTAAATCCAATGATCATTCTCGGTCCTCATCTTACTTGACTTTTCAACAGCATTTGACATTGTTGATACCCACCTCCTCCAGGACATACTTTCTTCACTTGGTTTCCAGAATTTAGCATTTAGGTGGCCCTCCTACCTCTGGTTATTCCATCTTGGTCTCCTTTTTCGAATCCTCTTTTTCTCACAATCCCTTAATGTTGGGGTATTAAGATTGAAGTCATACTACCTGGACCTCTTCTCTATACAAACTCACTTCCTTCGTGGTCACAACCAGCCTTTGGCTTTAAATATCATCTGTATGCCAACAACTCCACATTTACCTCCATTTATCTCCAGACCAGACTTTTCCTCCGACCTCCAGACTTGTATATCCAACAACTTGCCCCACATGCAGTCTTCTCCATCTTGATGGTTATAGTCATCTGACTCATCTTTTTCTTTCTTTCTTTCTTACACACCACATCCAATCCACAGCAACTCCAACTGGCCCTACCCTCAAATTCTACCCAAAATCTGAGTACTTCTCACCACCTCCACCGTTACAATCTGGTCTGTGCTAGCATCCTCTCTCTTCTTGATAACTGAAATTGCATTCTCTCTGGTTTTCTCATTTCCACTCTTGCAATCAACTTGCAACACAGCAGTCGAAGTGATCTGGTTATAACATAAGAGAGAACTTGTCACTCCTTTGCTCAAAGCTCTTCTAATGGAATCCCATCTCATTCAGAGTAAAAGTTCTACAGTGTAAAAGTAGAAGCCCCGACAGTGGCCTATGAGCCAGCACATGATCAGGTCCTTGCTACCTCTCCTGATCTTCCATGGTCCCCCGCCCCTGCCATCCTTCACCCACTACTCTAGCCACCCTAGCTTTCTACTATTCCTCAAACATACCAGGCACACTCCCACCTTGCTGTTTCCTTTGCCTGGTGTGCCCTTTCCCCAGATGTCCACTTGGCTGATCCTTTCAATTCCTTCAAGTCTTTGCTCAAATGTTACCTTCACAATAACATCTACCCTAACTATTCTACTTGAAATTGCAACTATCCCCAAACACTTTCAATCCCTCTTATTCTGCTCTACTTCTTTTTTTTCCCATAACACTGAAAACCTCCTCATATACACCATATAATTTACTTATTTATTATGTCCATTGCTAATCATCTATCTCCCCACACTAGAGTACAAGTCCCATGTGGGCATGAATGTCTGTTTTTCTCACTGATGTATTTCAATCTCCAAGAACAGGGCCTATCACACAGTAGGCACTCAATAAATATTTGCTGAATGAATGAATGATTTAGAAAATGGGTATTTCTATTTCTCTTTAAAAAGCATTAGTCTTAGTTTTTTCTTGCAAATCCTCATCTTGGATTGGAATCTAAAGGACTCATCTGTCAAGTTCCCAGTGAGTGGTTTGGCAATTATATCAACTACAAGCAGGTCCTCTTAGGTCGATAGACACCTGAGGCTATTTATTTTATTGGTGAAAGCTTGGTGTGAGAGCATTTTGGTCCAGTTCACGAAAGCAGCAGTGTTCTAACCAGCAGCTCCAATAAATCTTACACATTCTTGAGCCCATAAGTCCTGGCTTCTTGCCTCTCTACACATCCATTCATCCAACTAAGAAGAACCTCTTGTTGGAGCACACAGGGGCACTTGATTAGTATGAGCTATGGGAAGGAGTACAATCTTCTTTCCTTTCTGTCCTGGGGACAAGACTTCAGACAACCAACTCTTTGCTCAGGACACACGGACTCTGATGAGAAAGACTTTACATCTCTTTCCACATATACCAGATGGTTTGCCCACTGTCCAGAGACAGATAATGTTAACACACAGAGCCCTTTACTGATATAACCTTATTCCAAGGCAAGCTGTGTTTACTTCTGGAACTGGCAGTTACTACATGGCCATCAAAGTCTATAGAAATTAGTAGGCTGAGAGATGGTTCATTCAAAATAGCATGTTTCCTATAATAATTTTCTGATTCCAATCTTCTTACCTATATGTTTTGCTCATCCACTACACTAGCAGTTTCTCATAGCTGGGACTATGGTTTATTAATTTGGCAGCAAAGTATAGTAGTTAAGGGCATGAACTCTGAAGCCAGATTGTGTGGGTCAAGTCCTCGCATTAACACTAGATGTATGAGCCTGGGCAAGTTATTCAAACTCTTTGTGTCTTGATTTTCTGCAATGTTAAATGAGCATACTAACACTACCTGCCTCATGAAAGTGTTGAAAGGATAAAATGAATTGATATATATATAGATCACTTAGTACAATACCAGGCACACAGGAAGTATGAATAGATATAGATATAAATATAGATATATAGATAGATATGTAGTATAAATATATATTCATATATGTGTATATACGTATATGTACATATATATATATGTGTGTGTATATCCTCATTTTTGTAACCTAGAAGCCCTTTGTGACTTGGCAAGGTGACAGAAATTATCCAAGATTGTCTCTCAGTGTGACCCCTGCATTGGAATCAGAATGAACCAGCTGTTTGGTGAAAAGATTCTAACAAAATGGTAAGGAGAAAAATCAATTTGACCCTGTGTATACCAGAATGCTTTTTGCCTTCCAGCAGGGCTGGGCCAATCCTGTGAAATAAGCTCTCCAGAAGACATCCTGGAAGGGAGACCTCAGAGGACTAGGGATTTTTGTGTGACATCACCAGGGTGTGAAGGAGGGGAAGTAGTTGCAAAGTTTGGGATAAGTTTTTCATTTGCTTCCTCCCCATCCCCCAAAATGCATATTAAATCTTTGTGATCATCATATTCATACTTGAGTACTGTAAGCTTAGCCTATATTAGTTAGATCCTTTAAGGTTCGCTATTGAATAAATTGTGTCCCACCCCCATCCATATGTTGAAGCCCTAAGCCCCCAGTGTGATTACACTTGGAGACAGGGCTTTTGGGAGGTAATTAAGGTTAAATGAGGTCATAGGTTGGGGTCCTAATCTGATAGGATTGTGGTCTAATAAGAAGAGGGAGAGGGCTTCCCTGGTGGTGCAGTGGTTAAGAATCCTCCTGCCAATGCAGGGGACATGGGTTCGAGCCCTGGCCTGGGAAGATCCCACATGCCACGGAGCAACTCGGCCCGTATGCCACAACTACTGAGCCTGTGCTCTAGAGCCCACGAGCCATAACTACTGAGCCCGCATGCCGCAACTACTGGATCCCGCACGCCTAGTGCCCGTGCTCCACAACAAGAGAAGTCACCGCAACAACAAAGAGTAGCCCTTGCTCGCCACAACTAGAGAAAGCCCGCACAGCAATGAAGACCCAGCGCAGCCAAAAATAAATAAATTAAAAAGAAAGAAAGAAGAGGGAGAGAAATGTCTCTCTTTGTGCACCCAAAGTCCTTGTGCGGACACAGCAAGAAAGTGGTCATCTGCAAGCCAGGACAAGAGCTCTCACTAGGCACTTAATTGTCCCACACCTTGGTCTTGGATTTCCCAGCCTCCAGAGTTGTGAGAAATAAATTTTTGATGTTTAAGTCACATAGTCTATAGTATTTTGTTGCGGCAGCCTGAGCAGACTAAGACAGGTTGAAGCAGAAAGCATGCCCAGATGAACTCTGATAGCGGGGGTTTAGTGCTGGGATTTACGGAGCAGCATGAGGTGCCCTCTGTTACCTGGGCAGCCATTCTTGGTCACAGAGCTTCCTAGACAGGGATGATCTGTAGGCTCATGGAGAAATGAAACAAAGGCTCAGCATGGTTTGGATTATTGCCTACTCTTTTATTTAGTATTTACATTTCCTGGTTGACTCCATTTGTCACTGTCCAATACACAGTGTCCTTATTAGGCAGTCTGACACCAAGCTTTTTTTGGCCTCCTTCTGACTAGCTCATTCCCATGGGACTCTGGCTCCAACCAAGTGTAGCTGGAGTAGTAGGGTTGGTTTCACATGGCAAGAAATAGAACAGCTTTATGCAGAACAGACCACAAGGGGCCTGTTTCTCAGAAGGGGGCTGTAGAGCTTCAAGGGTTTCTCCTTAGTGTAGAGTCTGACCCTTTCTATAACAGAGCTTGAAAACAGTAATTCTGAGGTAAGCTGTCCTATAATACTTGTATGGTTTTCTAGGGCTGCTATAATGAACCACGACAAACTGAGTGGCTTAAAACAACATACATTTATTCTCTCACTATTCTGGAGACCAGAAGTCTGAAATCAAGGTGTCAGCAGGGCCATGCTCCCTCTGAAGGATCTAAGGAAGAATCCTACCTTGTCTTTTCAAACTTCTGTTGGCCTCAAGCATTCCTTAGCCTGTGGCAGCATAACTCTAATTTCTGCCTACCTTCATCCTCAAATGGACTTCTTCTCTGTGTGTATTTCTTGTGTCCTCTTGTATTGTCGTAAGAACATAAGTCATGGGATTAAAACCCACTGTAATCTAGTATAATAACCTCATCTTAATTAATTATATCTGCCAAGATCCTATCTCCAAATAGGAGATAAGGTCACATTCCGAAGTTCTGGGTAAATATGATTTTTATTGGAGAGGGGCACTATTCAACCCACTATATTGCTTTAGTTAAGATTCTTTAGTTGAAAATTACAGAAAAACACTTGAGCCATATTATGCAAAACAACAACAACAAACAAAGAAAGAAAACAACAAAGGATTTTATGTATAGGACACAGGAGTGTTTTATGGAAACAGCAAAGTAGTCAGGCCTCGGGAGGAAGAACCCAGAACTGTGCAGCTATCAGAAGTATTAACCTCTCTCTCTTCCTCTCATCTCAAACTCTTCCTGTCTATCAGCTTCATTCTCTCCCTAGACCGGCTTTCTCCGCATCTCCATGCCCTCAGCAGGCAGCAGATGGCCAATCCATTGCTCCAGAGTTTACATTTCTGTTCAAATGCTCAGTTCAAACTGGATAGTCTTGGTCCCAATTCTAAATTCTCAGAAGAGAGAACCTGATTGGTCCATCTAGGATTAGGTGTTCAGTCCTGGTCCAATCAATTGTGGGTAGGTGAGTGGGGTGATGTAGTAAATCCAGCTGGGGACCTGGAGTCATACTAGTGGATGGAAAGGCAACCCTCAGAGAAAGATGAGTCATTGTGAGCTGGGTAGAAAGCACAAAATAGTCTACACTTATCTTGTGTTTCATAGCATTTAACAGCATACAAAGTGTTTTCATGTACTCAAATCTGATTTGTGCAAATACATCTGGAATAGGCATAATTGGCATTCTGCCCATTTTACAAATGCAGAAACAGACGCAGAGAGATGAGACTACTAGCCCATAGAGATGGTCAGTGTCAGAGACCAGACACAACATTAAGCCTTCTGACTCTTGGCCTGACGCTTCCACCTCGCCACACAATACAGAAATGTAACTGTAGTTTTTACTGCAACCAAATGTCGCTTACGCAAAGTTATTACCCAAGTTTACGAATGTGCTTTCAAAAACAAAAATTTAGGGCTTCCCTGGTGGCGCAGTGGTTGAGAGTCCACCTGCCGATGCAGGGGACACGGGTTCGTGCCCCGGTCCGGGAAGATCCCACATGCCACGGAGCGGCTGGGCCCGTGAGCCATGGCCGCTGAGCCTGCGCATCCGGAGCCTGTGCTCTGCAACGGCAGAGGCCACAACGGTGAGAGGCCCGCGTACGGCAAAAAAAAAAAAAAATTATTAGTCTGATGCTCACAGCCCTTCTACTCTTGTCCAGCTCATCCAAAGTTTTCCCCACATCTCATTTTCCTTCTTCTTTCCCAGTCCACAGTTTCTTCACAGTTCTAAACTCCTCCACATCATTATTCTCCCAGAAAGTTTTCACTAGGATTTAGTATACTAAAAGAAAAAGGGAAATCATTTTCCTTTTAACATTTAAACTCAAATCCCTCCTCCTATGCATTCTAGGGTTCCCTTCTTACTGACTCTGGTGTCCAATCAATTCACAGTGTTTGGGGAAATGTGGCTGTTTTGGGGATACACATTTGTAATCCTTTTATTCATCTTATATTTTCTCTGAGGCTTGTTTCCCACAGTTACCGGTTCAGGCTCCCTCTTCTCATTTGCTCACTCACTGGATTCCCTTGACCTCTTCTCATTGGCCTCTTAGTGAATGATTTTGCCTACTGTTCACTGAAACTCCGTTCATTACCTTGGCCTTGTTTAATTCCCTTGAACTTTCTGTCTCTATTTTATATCCACCTTCTTTCCATTACCTCAGGGAAAAATCATTCCTCTTCTCTTTAGAGATAAAAGTTTTCTCTCCTAAAGCTTCCTAAAGCCATTAACCTCACACAATTTCTTCTTTCTAACCAAATTAAACATTTCCTTCCCAACAACCTCCTTCTCTTTAGTTTTCATTTTTAGCTTCTCAGTTTCTTTCTAGGGAAAAGAAAGAAAAGATAAACCAATAACCCAAGACTTTGATAGGCCCTGCTGTCCCTTTCTGTCTTTGTAGTCCTACTTCTTCTTTTTTTAAATATTTATTTATTTGGTTGCACCAGGTCTTAGTTGCAGCAGGCAGTTTCCTTAGTTGTGGCATGTGAATTCTTAGTTGTGGCATGCATGTGGGATCTAGTTCCCTGATCAGGGATCAAACCCGGGCCCCCTGCATTGGTAGCATGGAGTCTTATCCACTGCGCCACCAGAGAAGTCCCTACTGAAGTCCTACTTCTGAAGTAACTGGTGTTTGCCCACTACCCTCATTTTGCCCTCCTCATCCCCTCCCTGTTTTCAGTCTTTCATCCCTCTCCACAGCTCTGTTGAAACTTCACTTTTTTTTTAATGTCCTCCATTTATCTCCTCATTGATCATGTTTTCATTTAAATAGTCAAACATAGTTATAATACTGCTTTAACATTCTTGTCTGCAAATTCTATGCACCTCTATCATTCCTGAGTCTGTTTCCTTTGAGTAATTTTTCTTCTGGTTATAGGTCACATATTTCTGCTTCTTGGCATTTTTAGTAATTTTTTACTGGACATTTTGCATTTTACATTGTTGAGTGTCTAGATTTTGTTGCCTTTCTTTAAAGACTGTTGTGTTTTGTTGTGACGGACAGTAAAGGGTACTTGATCCATTGGGGGCTTGTTTTTAAGCCTTTTTAGGGCAGACATAAAGTAGCCTTTATTCTAGAACTAGTTAAGTAACACCACTAAAGCATGGCCTTTCTCGGGTCTCTATTTGAATGTTCCTAGTGATCATTAGTTAAATTAATTAACTAAGTAATTAATTTATATATAAAAAAGAAGGGAATACAATTCCAGACTAGCCTCTCTGGCTAGTCAGAACTTGAGCAATCCTGCCCTGTGTAAGCTCAGGGACTGTTCAGCTCACAGCTCCCCAACCTCTTTACCCAAACTGTGGAGTTTCACTGTATTCAGCAAAGACTCAAAATGAGCCCATACAGATTTGTGGAACTCTCTTTCTAAGTAGTTTCCTCCTCCCTGCAACTCTGCCCTACAGCTTGCAGCAGCTTCAGGTGTCCTGAACTCTGATCTTTGTCTCCGCAATTCAATACAATCATTGGGGTTTACATGGGACCCACTTTCCTGCTCCATGGCCAGGCGTGTGTCTCAGGGCAGAAAGCCAGGGCCATCTTAGGGCCACCTTTTCTCAGGGATCACAGTTCCATACTACCTGTTGTCCAAAGTCTGAAAACAGTTGTTTCATATATTTTATCCAGTTTTCTAGTTGTTCAAGTTTAACCCCGGTTGCAATTACTTTATTCTGGCTAGCAGCTGGAGTGTCTGAAACTGTTCTTTTAAAGAACACCAGTGACTGCTTCTAAGTAATTCCAAAGGCTTTTCCTTATTCTTCTCATTCTTGTGGCAATATTTGAGTCACTGTCTTCTTAAAATTCTCCTCCGGGGACTTCCCTGGTGGCACAGTGGTTAAGAATCCGCCTCCCAATTCAGGAGACATGGGTTTGAGCCCTGGTCCAGGAAGATCCCATATGCGCGAGCAACTAAGCCCGGGAACCACAACTACTGAGCCCACGTGCCACAACTATTGATGCCTGCATGCCTAGAGCCCGTGCTCCGCAACAAGAGAAACCACCATAATGAGAAGCCCGTGCACCACAACGAAGAGTAGCCCCTACTAGCCGCAACTAGAGAAAGTGCGTGCACAGCAACAAAGACCCAACGCAGCCAAAAATTAATTAACTAATTAATTAATTTATATATAAAAAAGAAGGGAATACAATTCCAGAGCAGTATGAGTGAGTAAAAAGGAAGTCAGTCAGGAATGGAGAAATAGTAAAGGTAAAGTGGTGCATTAGGGAATCGGCTCTGGTTTCATGAGAAAACAGTGAGTTGCTTGGTCAAGCCCTATGGAATCATGGTGCCCAGAGTGGTCCATCAAGGAGGAAGGGGAAAGGGAAAGAAGCGCTGGCTCCTGTCTTTCTTTGATGAAAATAGATCTCACAGACTTCAAAATGATTGCTGCAGCTCCAAACATTATATCTCCAAAGAGCAACATCCAGAAGCAGAGGAAGGAAAGGGACAAGAGAAACTTGCTTCTCAAGCATTTCCTTCTTTTCAAAGAACTGCTTCCCAGAGGCTCCTTATATACATCCTTTTATACCCTATTAACCTAAAGTGGGCTGCATGTCCCAACCCTAGATCAATCAGTGGATGAAGAGATTGAGATTGCCATTATTAACTTCAATCAATCAAGATATATCCTCCGTGGCTGAATTTTTTTTGCACATAATTGCACATTGAAATTGGTCTCCTTCTTGACCTTCTTGCTTCTAGCCTGCATGCTCTTTCTAACAAACAAGCTGATGATGTCACTGTCATGCTTGACATCCTTCCAGGGCTTTTCCTCATCTATAGGACAAGTCCAGGTTCCATGACCATTCGTATTTCTTCATGTTAACTCATCACTTTCATCCCCTCCCACTCTGCAAAGGGCACTGTGTTTCAGACACGTGGCATTAGCTGAAATTCCCAGAGCACACCATGCTTGTTGTTACCTCTAGCATTTTCTATATAATGCCTCTTCTGACTTTCCCCATTGTCTTCATAGCAACTACAACTTAACTTTCAAACATAGGCTTAAATGCCCCCTCCTCAGAAAGCCTTCCAGGATGTTTCTCCTGTTTTCTCAATAGCACCCTGATTATACCCCTTTTATGACATTTACAGCCTTGTGGTAATTACTTATTTCTTCATCTACCCGCTTAACCTGATCAGAAATCCCAGGGCTTAGCTCACTGCCCAGAATGCAGAAGCCACTTAAAAAGTGCTGATTAAATGGAAAATCCCTGTAGATGTATGCTATCAATCTCAACCAGGTCTTTATTTGTTTAATTTGTCACTTGGTGAATCCTGACCCTGGGGACTGTTGCAAACACTCCTCACCCTCCCAAGGCCCAAGTGCAGTCTTCACGTTCCTCATCCTCAGCAGGTAATCTCTACTTCTTAGAGTCCATTGATGACATTAAGTTCACAGTCTTTAAACTTCCCTCATTTACCTCAACCCCCATTCCCAACATTTAACATTTCTCTGTTTTTCACTCTCTTCATACTTCTCATCTGAAAGGAAAAGGTGTCTCTTCTCCCTCAGGATCTCATGCCTCTCACCTGCTCCTTGGACCTCTTGCCCCAGAATCTTTCATCTTCCCTTTGACACCAGCTAGCACTCCAGTCTCTAAAACACCCATCAGACTGGTTACTCTTGCACTGCCTTATATACAAAAGATTCCTGTCCTGTCATCAATGCCTTCAAAACTAGCAGAGGTTGCTAGAACTGGTGGCTCAAAAACCAGATACAATTGATAAGAGTTTCACTTGACTCCCACAGAGTTTTTTCATTTGGGAAATTTCACTTAAAAATTAAGGATTTGGGTATTCTCTGTAAAGATCAGACAGCTGGCTGCCCTGGGCCACCCTTTCCACGTGGCAACAGTGGTCTGGGTACAGCAGCTGTGGGTGGGGCCTGTGATCAGTAGGTCATCACAGTCTCCTCTGACCCTCTTTGCTCACTTCTATCACCTGTCAGGTCCTTATAAGCATCTGAGTTTGCAATCCCTTGCTAGTGTTTGGTTTTGTCCCTATCTTTCACCTGCAAGTTTCCTCTTGAAAGTCCCTGGTGATTTTCCAGTTATGAGATACACAGGTGTGTGCTCCATCCTCATTGTCCTTGAACTTTATGCCTCTCTCTATCACCTCTGTAGAGACCACATCCAGCTTGGCTTCCTTAGCACCTTATGCTCCTGGTACTATTAGATCCTTAATGCCAATGTTGCTGGCTGTTTTACTTCTGCTCCCTAAATGAAAGCTTTTCCTAAAATTCCTGGAATTTTCTTTCTAGTCCCCATTCACCTCCATGGGCTCACCAAGTCATGTGGCTTTTGCCATCCATCCCTTTATGTGAAGAGCTGCCAAATATCTCTCAGTCTCTAATGTCTCTTCCTCGTGTTCTTTTCACATATCTCCAATGATCTGCTGGAAATATCCTCCTGGATGTATTTCCAGCACCTCAGATTTAATACATCTGAAACACAACTCATCATCTTGCCTTCCACCCCCTCCCCCCTACCATCCAGGTGCCTGACTAGTTAACTGTTGATGGAGATTTCACAGCAACGCAGTTTGCAAATCACTTCACCCCTTTCCTTTGACATCCAAAGCATTTCTTCAGATCCTCAAAACTCCTGGCCTCCCAACTAGCCTCCCTGCCTCCTACGCATCATTCATATCTCATTCCTTATACCTCAGAAAATTATTCTTCTAAAACACTGCTGTGATTATGCCCTTCTACTGCTCGACGTTTGGTAGCTGAAAGAATGAAACATGCAGTTAGTCAAGGTTCCTATCCATGTTCTTCTCAGCAATCCAGTTATATTTAAACCTCAAAGCAATGACAATCCATCCTCCCCACACTGTTCTTGGTAGATCAGAGACTTTTAGTAGTTCTCCATTATTTGAAAAAGATAATCCAAAACTTATGACTTTCAGCCATCCAGGCTCAATTAGGTTTCCAGCCTTATCTCCCACTGCTTTTGGACACTGACCTACTGTAACCTGGACAACTTGAAATTCACCAGACAACGTGAAGTTACCTCATGTTTTCTCCCTTTGCTCATGCAGGTCCATTGCTTGTAAGCTTCTTCCCACATCCTTCCAGGCCCATCTCAAATGTTTCACTGATAATGCCACCTGTCACACACATTCTTATATTGTATTTATGGCTAGGTCTTCTGTGATCCACTACATTCTACGCTCCTTGGGAGTAGAGACAGACTCCTTCTCCATCCTTCATCCCGTTGGAGTGCCCAGCACGTGGCACCCTTTCGATCAACAAGCATTTAGACAAGCCTTCTATAATGGCAGACACTGAGCCAGATGCTGGCATACAAAGGTGGACGAGGCACAGCCCTGGCTCTGATGGGGTTCTCATTCGAACCAGTGAGAATGACACATAAACACATGACTATAAACTAGGATGAGCACAGTAGAGGTGTATGCTAAGTAAGGGAGGATCTATTCATGGAGGGATGATTGAGAATGAGAAAGCGAGGCCTCAGAGGATGTGACACTTGAATTGGGTCCCAAGGAAAGAATGGTTGGAGAGGTGGGCAGGAGAAATGTTTGCAGTGAAACTTAGGCCAACCATATTTACAACTTAATGGCAATATTGATGATGAGGAGGTAGCAAGGCTGAAGGATTAGCCCAAATATATTTAGATTATGTAGGTTGTACTTTGATATGAAACAGATAAACAAGAGTTAAGTATCACACGAGGATGGATTCTACCAAGGGAAATACATAGAGGAAAAACCAACTGAAGTCACTCTGATTCTTGGTTGTTTACTCCCTCCGACACATACATCACTTTGTTGACAGGTAAATGTTTTAGAGCAGCATTTATTTATTATTGACGTCTTATTTTATTTTTTTGGCTGCACTGCGAGGCACGCAGGATCTTTGTTCCCTGACCAGGGATCGAACCTGGGCTCTTGGTAGTGAGAGCTCGGAGTCCTAACGGCTGGACCGCCAGGGAATTCCCTATTATCGACCTTTGAAAAAGAGGGATAGAGAGTTGTCAATCAAGATTTGGTGCAGGGGCTTCCGTGATGGCACAATGGTTGAGAGTCCGCCTGCCGATGCAGGGGACAAGGGTTTGTGCCCCGGTCTGGGAAGATCCCACATGCCACGGAGCGGCTGGGCCCATGAGCCATGGCCGCTGAGCCTGCGTATCTGGAGCCAGTGCTCCGCGACAGGAGAGGCCCCAACAGTGAGAGGCCCACATACCGCAAAAAAAAAAAAAAAAAAAAAAGATTTGGTGCAGATCAGAAAACAGGTAAAAAGTGCCTTATACAAATTGCAAGCAGAGTATCTGCAGTCCAAAATTGACTTAGATTTTGGAACTCTTCCAACCTCCGAACAGGACTAGAACAGCATTATCACCTGCCAAGGCTGAAGTCACTGCTAAAATGGCTTCCCTAAAACAAGACAATCACCAGAATCCTTGTCAGAACAATGACCTTTGATTTCTGTGCTAGAATACACAGCTTTATTTGACAAAGATAAACAAGCCAGTAACTTAAATATAACTGATTTTATTTGATCATCTTAACTGAAATCTCTTTCTATTTGAGAAAAGATACCCTATCAGCAGTTTTTTAAAGGGACATCTGGCTTCAAAAGCTTTGATTACTTTTTTTTCTACTGTAAAAATATTAAGTAAAGCATTTCTGGGGAGGCATGCAACAAAAGTGCCAACATCAAACTAAGCGCTACTGATTTCCACTGGGACTCTTTCCATAATGACAAGTGGTTGCTGTTATTTTTACAGAGACACCAATAAATAAACAGTCCTGGAAACACAGCACATGGATAGTGATTGATAAAATTAAATATTTCTCCACTTTAAAGCTAGTCCTAAAACATCACAGAATTCCTAGTGGAGAACACAGATAATTAGACTTGAAAAACAAAGGATTTAGTCACAGGAGTTTTAGCCTCCCACCCACGTAGCCCTTATGCATTAGCAGTTGGTCATCCTTTCTCATCTGCTCCAAAGCCTCAAAGGTATTCAGCCAAGATCTTATAATTCAGCCCTGACCAAACTGGGAACTAACCATCCATCTCCCACCGAGTGTATTCTTAACATCAAAATTAAGCATTGGAAGTCAGTCGCTACACATGGACCTGAGAGGAAAGTGGACTGTCCTAGGTGCCTTGTAATATCAAACCCAGACCTTGGTGAAGCCAACCTAGGTCATCTGATGGTGGTGGGAGGGTTGCAGGGAGGTGGGCAGGGAACATGACCCACTGTGCGTATTGGACTGCCCTTTGAACCAAATCAATGGAGATCTTTCCTTACTTGTGATAAGTGCCTTCACATACTGATAAGCACCATTTGGAAATCTTCACCATTCTGATAAACATCACAAGGCCACGGTGAGTATTACTGAGTTCTGGGTCTTTCCCTGCGACCAATCACTTTGCAATAAGCCTCTTGGGCAAACTCCAGTTCACTAGCTAGCGGACTGTAAATATAAAAATCAGGAGAATTTCTTTTTCTTTTTTATTGCTTGCTAGATAACAAATTAAACACATCAGAGGATTGAAAAGCCTTGAAACTGTTTCTTGTTATGTTGTTTTACAGGCAGGAGAACAGCTCATGAGCCGGGTTGAAGTATTTGTCCCTGTTTGCTCTTTGAAGCACAGCGTACAGGTGAGGGTTAGCGGTGGTGTCCGTAAGAGGGCATGGAGCTGGGTTCACTGTTCTTCCACTGAGGTGGGACTGAGGGCCTGGAAGGTGCCAGGCCTAGAGGATCCAGCTGCCTTTGGCTTCTAGGGCTGGTGTAATGGCTCTGTTTTCAGAGAAGTGCTGACAGAACATGACAAATAGAAAACAGATGTGAACTGACCTTCCACAAAAAATGTATTTCAAGGTTTCTTAATCTTCATAGGAATCCTTCAGAGTGAGAGATGCCACCTTCGGACAGTGACCCATATGACATTTAAAGAAAGGCTGCAGTTCCTGCCTGGAGCCCCCAGCCAGTCACCCACCCTCTTCTCCTCCCACCCCTCCCTTCCTGTATTGACTTTCAGACATCTTTCCCCTCCCAGTCCGTTTCACATGTGGTCATGTCCCTGCACACATGCTTTTCCCCCACCTGTCCCCCCATACTTATGGCCTTGGCTTTTATAGATGTACCACCTTTCATCAAGCATTCAGGCCACTTCCCTCCCAATTTTGCTTTGAAACCGTCACTGTCACTGGGTCCATTACTAGCTCTAAATACTTTTGTGACACTAAATGTTGGCTTGGAACCACTGAGTACACTGGACTTTTGTCCACTTAATGACTTAAGTTAGAAATACTGGAATAGAAGGGTACAAAGGCCAACTGGGGAAACAAGTTCTCGTGTTCCTCTCTTACTGCCTTCAGGGCCCCTGGCTCTGAGGGCAAAGTACTGCTCCTTGTGCACGTGATACGGGCTTGAACCATGCATGATTCTAGGGGTTGTGAATTGCTCTGCTTATGCTCTTTGTGGACACCTGTCTGCATCCTGCAGGAATTTGGGTGGGATTTCCCAAAGTTTTGCCCTTCCAATAGCTACAGTACTTTGTCAAAGACTTTTTTCCTTGCCAAGTTGTTGATATCTCACAAAACAACTTATGGCAACATTGTCCCTGAGAAAGAAAGTCACGTAAACGCAAGGCAGTGCAAATTCATTCCCAATGCCACTGATGAGCAATCAACTACATCACCCTGGTTAATCCCAAGTCAGTTGGCTTCAAGGTCTGGTCACCTCTCAGTGGGCCAAGCTGGCTCTGACCCTGGAAGTCCAGGGGATTCTCTGTTTAAGAAGTCAGTGCATTCTCCTACTTCTAGACATCATATGCCAAGAAATTCCCATCTTATTTTGAAGTAAACTAAATAGAAAGTTCTGGACAGAAGTGGATCGAGTTTGTGGATGTCAAATATTTGAATCTGGGCTTCCCTGGTGGTGCAGTGGTTGAGAATCCGCCTGCCGATGCAGGGGACACGGGTTCGCGCCCCGGTCCGGGAAGATCCCACATGCCGCGGAGCGGCTGGGCCCGTGAGCTATGGCCGCTGAGCCTGCGCGTCCGGAGCCTGTGCCCCGCGACGGGAGAGGCCACAACAGTGAGAGGCCCGCGTACCTCAAAAAAAAACAAAAAAAATTTGAATCTTTTTTCTATTCCAGTATCACTTAAGACTAAAACATTTGTCCAATTTGTAGTATAATCAAAAATGCACTCTTTATCAGATATGCCATTGTTGTTTAGATTTTTTTTTTTTGACTTGTGAAGTGACTCCATTTGGGTGATAATCATGGAAAGGACTACATGCTCAGATGTGAACTGGATGGGGGATGAGCACTACAGTTTAAATGAGATAGCATAGCAGGGATCACATCTGGATGTACTGTCATTTCTCTATGGATAAGGTATTAAAGAAACTGCACAGATAACTTGTTTACTAATGTGCAGGAATAGCTGGAAAAGAAGACTGATAGGAAAACTTGATCTACCTAACTTTACAATGCATCCCACCCTTAACAAACTGAATCAGCTTCAGTGTCATCTCCTCCGTCCCATATCATCCTATTATAACCCTCATCACACCCCCCAACTCTAAGGAAGGCACTCTGCAGCCCAACCCCCTGCACCTGAATTCTGACTTTGCCTGATTGTGCAAGTTTGGGCTATTCACTAACCCTCTTGATGTTTGACTTTCCTCACCTTTAAATGGGGACTATAGTGGTACCTGAGCTCTCGAGATAGGTCCATATTAACTGAGAAGATACCTGTCAAGTGCTTCAAGCTGACCTGGCTTTGCAGCAAGCCCTCTGTCCATGTTAATCATTACCATGAGCTGTTTATAGTGATAGGAGAGGCAGTGTCACTAGGCTGGCCACCACAGCATCCTGGCACATAGCACAGTGCCTATGAATATTCACTGGGTAATATGAATCTCCAGTTGCACAAACATAGCTCATCCCCAGCTCCCAACCCCGACCATCATCATCTCTTGTCTGGATTCTGAAATAGGGTCCCAACCAACGTTCCTGCTTCTATCCTTCCTCCCCTCCAGTCCAGCCAGAGGGGTCTTTTCCAAACTTACGTCAGGTCATGTTGCTCGTCTGGTCCCCATCTCCCTTGGAATAACAACTAAAGTCCTTGCAAGGTACATGAAGACCCTACGTGGCTTGGCTTCCTATTATCCACCTAAGCTCATCTTCCACTCCTCTACCCTTGCCCACTCGGCTCTAGCCACACTGTCCTCTGTGATACTCCTCGAACACAGCAGGAATGCTTTTTCTTTAGGGAGTTTACTATAGCTGTTCCTTCTACCACTGTTTCCAGAGATAATTGCTAAGTCTATCCCCTCCTTCATGTCTTGTTCTAAGGCCACCTTCTCAGTAAGGCCTACATAGATCACCTATTTAAAATTGTAACCTCATCACAAGAAAGAAAGAAGAAAAGAAAAGAAAAGAAAAAGAAAAGAGAAGAGAAGAAAAGAAAAGAAGAAAGAGAAGATAAGAGAAAAGAAAAGAAAAGCAGGGACTTCCCTGGTGGTCCAGTGGTAAAGAATCTGCCTTCCAATGCAGGGGATGCAGGTTCGATCCCTGGTCAGGGAACTAAGATCCCACATGCCCCTGGGCAACTAAGCCCTGGCGCCTCAATTAGAGAGTGCGTGCTACAAACTACAGAGCCCACGCACCACAACTAGAGAGAGAAAACCTGAACGCCACAACCAGAGAGAAGCCCACGTGCTGCAACAAAATATCCCGTATGCCACAACGAAGATCCCGCGTACCACAACTAAGACCTGACACAGTCAAAAAAATAATAAATAAATAAATAAAAAGGAAAGCATAGAGGGCAGGAAGAAACTTTTGGAGATGATAGATACATTTATGGTATCGAGATTGGTGATGGTTTCACTGATCTATACATATCTCCAAACTCATCGAGTTGTTTTCTTTTTTAATATTTATTTATTTATTTATTTTATTTTTGGCTGCGTCAGGTCTTAGTTGTGGCACACAGATCTTTGTTGTGGTGCTTGGGTTTCTCTCCAGCTGTGCTGTGTGGGCTCCAGAGCATGTGGGCTCTGTAGTTGTGCCCCACATGCTCAGTAGCTGCATCACGCAGGCTTAGTTGCTTCGTGGCATGTGGGATCTTAGTTCCCAACCAGGGATCCAACCCCAGTCCCCTGCATTGGAAGGGGGATTCTTAACCACTGGACCACCAGGGAAGTCCCTCATCAAGCTTTATATTTAAATATGTACAGCTTTTTGTATGTCAATTATACCTCAATAGTTTTTTTTTCAAAAGCAAAAAAATAAAATTGCAACCTCGTCTATGGTCACCCCCAGCAATCCTAACCCCCTTACCTTGCTCTGATTTTCTTTAACTTAACACCTTCTGACTTGAAGCTTTAACTTATTTATTATTATTATGTTTACTGTTTATTTTCTGACTTTCTCTTTTAGAATGCTAATGCCACAAGCACAGGGACCCTTGTTTATTCACTGATATATTCCCAAGTGCTTAGAACAGTACCATGTGGCACATACAATTAATAAGTATTCTTGAATAAATGGTTCCATATGCATGCATATGTACAGCTGTGCATAGTTTTAGTTTGCAGTTACTACGGGATGGTAAAGTTAACAGGAAACCAAGTCTTCCAGGTGAGAAAAGCAAAGACCTCTTCACTTGCAGTTTTGACATAATGCCCTAGCTAGATTTCATCTAAGTGGATCTTTTCAACAGAAGGGGCGTGATACAAAGCCCCATCTCTGTGCAGCCTCAACATTGTCTTTGGCAGTTTGGATGCTCTGCCGCCTAGGCGTGGCCCCGCACACGTGGGCCTGATAGAATGTCCCAATTAGTTATCAGATGTGCCTGAGCGGCTCTGGGGACGAGCTTGTCTGTTCAGGTCTCACCAAAGAAAAAATAGTTTCTCACTAGCAGTTCGACTGAAATCCTCCTTGGACTGTCTCGATCCTTCTGCAGCTCAAAAAAGCACTCTCCCTCATAGTCTCTTTTGTCAAACTTTTCCCCTATTGATTGCTAAAAACAAACTTATAATTTCTTAATTTATGACTACAGTGCTAATTTTGACTGAATATTTCAGCCCTATTCCAACTATTCTGTGGTATATATAATAATTTTTGTCTTACTTATATTGGAAATAAACTATATCAGGAATATGTTACTGTATAACATGTTATATGTTATATGTTATATGTTATATTATGTTATATTCAGTATATTCAGTATGTCATGAATGTCAGTATGTCATGAATATATTATATTCAGTATGTCATATTCAGTTTACAGGACAGATCTGGGTTCAATATACGAAGATTTAATAAACAGATTATCAAGCTATAGAATGGGCTGACTCAATATAAAAAATTTCCTAATCATTGGAGATTATTTATATGAAATGTCCAGAAAGGCAAATCTATAGAGACAGAGAGGAAACTAGCAGGTGCCTGGGGCCAAAGGTGGGAATGGGGAGTGACTGAAAGTACGGACAATGTTTCTTTGAGGAGTGATGAAAATAATATTATATCGTACTACTCTGTTAATTTACTAAAAATCAATGAATTATACACTAAAATGGGTGAATTTTATGGCATGTGTCTTAGTTTGCTAGGACAAAATATCACAGACTGGGTGGCTTAAACAATAGACATTTATTTTCTGACAATTCTGGAAGCTGAAGTCTGAGATCAAGGTGTCAGCAGAATGGATTCCTTGTGAGGGCTATAATGGAAGGAGCTGTTCCAGGCCTCTCTGCTTGACTTGCAGATGGCCATCTTCTCCCTTTATCTTTACGTCATCTTTTTTTTCCCTTTTTTAAAAACATTAATTATTATTTTTGGCTGCGTTGGGTCTTTGTTGCCACACGCGGGCTCTCTCTAGTGCAGTGAGCGGGGGCTACTCTCTGTTGCAGTGCGTGGGCTTCTCATTGCTGTGGCTTCTCTTGCTGCAGAGCACGGGCTCTTGGCACGTGGCCTCAGTAGTTGTGGCTCACCGGCTTAGTTGCTCCATGGCATGTGGGATCTTCCTGGACCAGGGCTTGAACCCATGTCCCCTGTGTTGGCAGGCAGATTCTTAACCACTGCACCACCAGGGAAGTCTCGTTACATCATCTTCCCTCTGTACATCTGTCGCCAAATGTCCCCTTGTTATAAGGACACCAGTCATATTGGTTAGGGTCTACGGTAATGACCTCATTTTAATCTAATTACATCTTTAAAGACCTTATCTGTGGGGCTTCCCTGGTGGCACAGTGGTTGAGAATCCGCCTGCTGATGCAGGGGACGCGAGTTCGTGCCTCGGTCCGGGAAGATCCCACATGCCACGGAGCGGCTGGGCCCGCGAGCCATGGCCGCTGAGCCTGTGTGTCCGGAGCCTGTGCTCTGCAACGGGAGAGGCCACAGCAGTGAGAGGCCCACGTACCGCAAAAATAAACAAACAAACAAAGACCTTATCTGTGGATACAGTTCCATTCTGAGGTACTGGGGGTTAGGACTTTAACCTATGAATTTGAGGGGTGAAGTGGGGGACACAATTCAGCCCATAACAATATGTAAATTATACTTCAATAAAGCTGTTTTTAAAATATATCAATTGAGCACTTATTAGGTTCTAGGTACTATGCTAAGTATTTTATATATATCATCTCATTTGATCTTCTCAATAACACTATGAGGTAAGTATAATTATGCCCACTTTAAACATGAGTAAAGTAAGACACAGAGAAGTAAATAATTTGCCTGTGATCACAAAACCAGTAAGCAATGGAGCCATGATTCAAAGATTCAAACCTCGTAGTCCGACTTCAGAGCCAGCACTTTTAATCCTTATGGTAACACCCAAATGTGCTGGGCAGTCAGGCCCTTTAAATCATTCCCCTGAAATCAGTTTTATAATTTCAGTTATGCAAGAGAATACTGAGGCTCAGAGAAATTAAGCACCCGTCCCAGTTCACACAGTCCATATTGGGCTTTCTCCAAAACCCAAGTCATTTCTAAATATTATGGTATTTCTAATTATGTGTAACTGTGGCTCTCACCATTTGGGATGGGAGAGCTCTAGGGCAAGAAAAAGCTTCTTAGCACACAATAGATGCTCAATAAATAGTTGTGGAATGAATGAGAATATATTGAAAGGGGCTGGTCTGTAGTTTTAATGTCAGTGATGGACAAAGAAATATGCTATGCTGGAGACCTGAGCTGCCTCCAGCCTGAAATTCTGGAGATGACTTGGGCTGCAAGTCGATTGTCTTGCATGTGAAATTCTTGATACAAACTCCAGAAGTCACCTCTCAGCTGAATTCCTTTGTATGGGGAAATGGGCACCCTCATAGTCTGCTGGTGCAAGTGCAAACTGGGGAGAAGTTTTCTTGAGCAACCTGACAACATGTATCAAAAGCCTTAAACACACACACACACATGCACACGCACACACATCCACACCCCTTTATGTCCTGATAATTCCTCATCTAAGAATATATAACTGTTAAGAAAAAAACTGGAAACAATCTAATCTAAGTATCCAATAGTAAAAGAATATGGTACAGTCATAGAATGGAATAATGTGCAGTCCTTACTTACGGTGTTGCTTTTTATTATTGTTCTAGATAAAGTTCATGCTATATAATATTAAGTGAAAAAAGAAAGAAATCAGACCAGTTGCATGGCAGTTCACAAAAAAAGAAACTCAAATGGCCAATAAGTATATGAAAAGATATTCATTCTCACTCAGAATTGAAAGAAATGTAATTCAAAACAATGAAATATTTTTCACCTAAGACTGATGAAGAGTTGGCCAGAGAGTAGGGAAACACTCTAATGCACAGTTGTAGAAAGTATAAATTGGTACAAACTTTTGGGAGAAATTTGGCACTATCACTAAAATTTAAAAATACATATACCCAGGGTATTCCCTGGAGGTCCAGTGGTTAGGATTCTGCATTTCCACTGCAGGGGGCATGGGTTCGATCCCTGGTTGGGGAACTTAGATCCCCCATGCTGCGTGGTGTGGCCAAAAAATAAATTGCTTTAAAGTGATTAAAAAAAAAAATACATACACCCTTTTTGGACCTAGCAATATTACTTCTAGCAATTTTACTTTGTCCTATAGAAATACATATATATGCAGAGATGTTCATTATAGCACTAACTGTAGCAGCAAAAAACTTGGAAACAAGTTAAATGTTCATCAATAGCCAAATGATTAAATATATGGTGGAACATTCAAAAAAGTGAAACATAGGCAGCTCTCAAAGTAAATGATGTAGATCTCTATGACAAAGACACTTACATTAGTTAAGGTCCAGCCAGGAGCATAAAAGTCATGTCAGACAATGCAACAGAGGGAATTTAACATAGGAATTAATCTCAAAAGTTTAGAGGCTAATTATTTTATATCTAGAAGGTGGTGATCCAGAGACACAGGCAGCCCTGCAGGCAAGGCACAGGCAGGTGGAGAGTTGAGAGGGCAGAATCAAGATTACTCTATCTAAGGCCATTTCTTCTACTCTTTCTGCTTTTCCTTGTGTATCAACTTCAATTTCTCTCTGTACACAACTTTCAAATTCCTCTCCATGCACATAGCTGCACCAGTTTTAGTTCAAGCATCAGTGATGGTTGAAGATAATCCCAGGAGATAATCTGATTCAGACTGGGCTAAGCATCCACCCAAATCCAATCATCTCTAGCCAGGGGGAAGGGCCACAGGACTCACCTCTGTGAGTAGCGACTGCAGTTCTCACCAGAGGAGCCTAGGTTGGGAAAAGACTGTCTACCCTTGACAACATGGAAAACTGGATTGGTTCTGATGCTATCAAAGGAGGGAATTCATGATGGGGAGAGGATAGGGATGGAAGATGATAACTTAAGTTTTGGACATGTTCAACTGAGATGCCCACAGAACATCCAAATATATTGTTTAGGAAGTAAATGAATGTAAAGTCTGGAGTTCAGCATGGGAATTTGGACTAGAAATCCAGGCTTCAGACGGTCAGCATAAAAACTGTATTTGAAGCCATGGGTACATGAGAAAAAAATTGCTGGTTCAAGATACAATTCTAGAGACTAAAAAATATAGAATAAACAGAGGAAGAGGAAACACTAAAAGAAACTAAGGAAAATTGACCAAAGGACTGGTATATAAAAAAAGAAACAACACAGAAAAAATAACATGGAAAGAGGAAAGAGAGAAGTTTCAAGGAAAAGAAAGTGGTGACTTCTACTAAATAAGATAAACCCGGAAAACCGCCCAGTTGGATATGGCCCCAAGGTCTCTGATGAGGGGCATCAAAGTGAAGGAAAACACAAAACTGCAATGAGTTTAGGAGGTTAGGAAGTGAATTCCTCATGATTTAATGCTTTTGTAGTCACCCATGAGACAGCAAGGTGACAAGCCTTGGTGAAATTAAATGGAAGGAATAAGTCCGTGTGCTTTTGCATCACAGTTCTTCAGCAAATCTGCTTTGTATAGAGTAACTTGGACTAACCTAGTCAACTGGGGACATTACAGGCCATGGGGACATTTAAGGCCCAATCTCAGGTTTTTATTCCGAATTTGCAGAAAAAATCCTAGAGCTCCCTCTTGGGGTTGGCCACTCTTGTATATTCCTAGTCTTAGAAATACTAAAAGGATCAGCAAACTGTGGCCCTGGGGCTGCATCTGGCCCTCTGCCTGTTTTTGTATGGCCTGTGAACTAAGGATGTTTTTCATCATTTTTCAATGATGAAAAACAATGAAGGAACATTCAAATTTCAGTGTCATTAAAGACATTTTCATTAAAAGACAGTGCTCATTTGTTTCAGTATGGCTACTTTCATGCTACAATAGCAGAGCTGAGTAGCAGTGACAGAGGATGTATAGCCTGCAAAGCCTAAAATATTTACCATCTAGTCCTTTTCTGAAAACATTTGTGGACCCCTACTCTAGAAGAGTGGAGAGGGTGGTCCTGGGACTTTAGGTTGCCTTTTAGAGATATAAAAATAGCTTAGTTCTGGTCACGAAACCTCAGTAAAAAACAAACTATAAATCTGTCTAATCTCTGAAAATCTTAAGTATAGGAACAAACCCAGCATAATTAGACCCACATAAATGCCTCCATTTTAGGCCAAATCCAAGTGTTTCCACCTGACTTATTTGTGCTTCTTTGTGATATCTGGAGACAGAGCTGGGCAAGACTCTGTGCCTAGCACTGGGACAGGCTAGAGTAGATGAAGGGAAAGCCAAGATCTGCAACTAGACTTGTGCCTTGGTGTGGAATAGATCCCGGTGCAGGTGCTGGAAGTTAAGTGGCAGAGAACAATAAAATGACAGCGACCATTTATTGAGCACTTCCTGTATGGTAGGCATGCCAAGTGCTTTACATTCTATTATCAAGACAAACAAAACTAACTCCCTGCTCTTTACCAAGAGTGAAAAGTCTGAAGGCTGGTAATACAAGTATAGGGTTAACATCAGTTTCCACATATTTATATATATATGTATAGTTTCCAAGCGGGAACCAGGAGTTCATCAATTCCAGTTTACCCTTTTGAGGTATGTGAACTACAACACAAAAGAGAAGGAAGCAAGATGCCATGGTACTTCAGAGGAAGATGAACTTACTTGGGAGTGGGAAAGGGAAATTTAAGCCTGGAAGAAAGGAAATATTTTAACAAAGGAAGATGGAGGGTGTGAAACAGGAGAGTGCAGGGTACATTTAAGGAACAGCATGCAGATTCTACTCGTTGAAAAGGAGGGTGTGTATAGACTAATTTTTTAACTTACAGATTTATTTTCACTTTGTCATAAAGGCCCTTCCAACCATGCCCATCACAGGTTGGGGTGGGGGCAGTCTTCTTAGGTTCAACTACACATTGACTCACAACTCGAGTGTAGACCACACTTGGATACTCCAAAGGGTACAGAGCAGGAACCACAGATGTCTGCCAGGGTGTGGGTGAGCACCCCCAGGATTCCTGGTGGTAGACCCCTGAGCAGTGCAGCTTAGACTCAGGGAAGCAAGGCAACCATCCTGCAAGCATGGAAGCTGCCTTGGTTTACAGGCATCACTCCCTACAGGAGCTGATATCTCTTGTAACAACTTCATAGGCATAGCTTCCAGGTTTCTAATTACTAGAGTCACAGCATTCAGGGAAATCCAAAGATAGGACTTCCTGCTAGGGATGGAGAAGTTCTCTCACTCCAGATGTATTTTACCAAACAGGGGTCATTTATCCTATGTGCAGTGTTGCCTAGCAGCATGGTTGACACATTATCCTTATCAAGTTGCCTGAGAAACAGAACTAGAAAGTTAACCAAGGGTCTAATTATCAAGCAGGAAGGGGAAAGGTTTTGTTAACATTTTACCCATCTTCCCCAACGCCCAATCCAATTTCAGTGCTTTCCTCAAAAGTAACTCCTGTTAATAACCTTTCTAAAAATTTACATAAAATTGTGTACGTATCTGTAGGCATTTAGTTTACATCCAAGTTTTCACTATCAAAAACAATGAATATCTTTATGTACACATGAGAGTATTTCCTAGCAGTGAAATTATTTGATTAAATGATAAACGTAAAATTCTTATAAATTGCTGTTAATCTTACTGCACACCAGCAATGTATGAGTACCAATTCCCCTTCACTCTCTGTGACACTGTGTATTAGAAATCTTTAAATTTTGTCATTATAATGAATGAGAAATGGTCTTGTATTAATTTGCATTTCTCTGAATACTGCTGACTTCACACATCTTTTCAAAGGTTTGGCCACCATTTGATTTTTCCTTTTCTGAATTACTTAATTATATTTTTTGCCCATTTTTCTATTGCGTTGACTTAACCTTTTTTATTGATTTGTGGGTAATACATATATTATTATATAACCTATATTATATACTACTTATATATTTCATATTATATAGTATATATAATAGTATACATATTACTGCATATATATACAATACTCCATCTATATTACTACATATTTTCTATATATTACTATAGCATATATATTGAAGTAGTGTTTATATATACACACATAAATATTTTATTTGAGTATTAACAGATATGTAATGGGAACTATTAACAATTTTTGATCGGGGAAGCTTGGTGCTGGGAGTGATTAAATGTTGGGGCTTTGGAGTTAGACCTGAGTCTCAGCTCAAATGCTTCCTTGTATATGTGACTATGGGCAAAGCATTTAATCTCCTTGAACCTAGGTTTTCTTATTTGTTAAGTAGGGATAATAACATGCATTCACTGGGTTACCTTTAGCTAAGTGTGGGGCCATTAAGTCTTCAGTAAATGGTAACACTTAGCATTATTATTTTTTAAATTGAGATATAATTCACACACCATAAGGCATACAAGTTTTAGTATATTCACAAGGTTGTGCAACAATCACCACTATCTAACGCCAGAACACTTTCATCACCCCCCAGAAGAAATGGTTTCCTCATCACTCCCCACCTCCCATACACCTATCCCCTGGTAACCCCAATCACTTTCTACCTCTGTGGATTTGCCTATTACGGACACTTCACATAAGTGGACAATACAATATGTGGCTTTTGTACCTGGCATCTTCCATCTAGCATAATGTTTACAAGATTCACCCATATTGTAGAAGATTTCTGCATTTCATTCATTTTTATTCTGAATAATAACCCATTGTATTGATATACCACATTTGATTTATCCATTCATCAGCTGATGAACATTTGTGTTGTTTCCACTCTTGGTTATTATGAATCATGCTGCTATAAATATTCAGGTTCAAGTTTTTGTGTGGACCTTTGTTTACAATTCTCTTAGGTATATAGCTAGGAGTAGAACTGCTAGGTCATGTAGTAACTCTATGTTTAACTTTTCTGGAACTCCCAAATGTTTTCTTTAGCAGCTGTACCATTTTACATTCTCACCAGCAACATATGAGAGTTTCAATTTCCTCACATCCTCACATCCTTGTAAACACTTGTTATTGTCTGAGTCTTTTATTACAGTGATCCTAGCGGGTTCTGATTTCCATAGTGACAAATGATTTTGAGCACCTTTTCATGTGCTTATTGGCCATTTATATTTCTTCTTTGGAGAAATGTCTATTCAAATATTTTGCCCAATTTTTAATTGGTTGCTTTTGTAAGATATATAGTTTGCAAGTATTTTTCTCCCATTCTGTGGGTTGTCTTTTTACAATCTTGATAGTGTCCTTTGAAATATAAAAGTTTTTAATGATACAGTCCAATTTATCTATATTTTTCTTTAGTTACTTGAGCTTTAGGTGTCATATTCCTAAGTATTTTATCCTTTTTGATGCTATTATAAATGGAATTGTTTTCTTAATTTTACTTCCAGTTCATTGCTAGTATATAGAAATATAGGGCTTCCCTGGTGGTGCAGTGATTAAGAATCCACCTGCCAATGCAGGGGACACAGGTTGGAGCCCTGGTCCGGGAAGATCTCACATGCCACAGAGCAACTAAGTCCATACACCACAACTACTGAGCCTGCGCTCTACAGCCCACGAGCCACAACTACTGAGCCCGCGTGCTGAAACTACTAAATCCTGTGTGCCTTGAGCTTGTGCTCCACAACAAGAGAAGCCACCGCAATGAGAAGCCCGTGCACTGCGACAGAGTAGCCCTTGCTCGCTGCAACTAGAGAAAGCCCGCGCACAGCAACAAAGACCCAACACAGCCAAAAATAAATTAATTAAAAAATATATATATATAACTGATTTTTGGGGGGGAAAGCAGGGGTGTGCTGGGATGAACTGGGAGACTGGGTTTGACATATATACACTAATATGTATAAAATAGATAATAAGAATCTGCTGTATAAAATAAAATAAAATTCAAAAAAAAGAAATATAACTGATTTTTGTATATTGATCTTGTATCCTGCAACCTTGCTAAACCCATTTATTAGCTCTAATAGTTTGTGTGTGTGTGTGTGTGTGTGTGTGTGTATTTCTTAGGATTTTCTAGGTACAAGATCATGTCAACTGCAAATAAAGGTACTTTTACCTCTTCCTTTCTGATCTGGATGCTTTTTCTTCTTCTTGCCTAATTGCCTTGGCTAGAATCTCTAGTAACTCAATGAACAGATGTGGTGAAAGCAAACATCCTTGTTTTATTTCTGATCTTAGGGGTAAAGCATCCAGTCTTTCACAATCATGTATAATGTTAACTGTGGGTTTTTCATAAATGCCCTTTATCAGGTTGAGGAAGTTTCCTTATATCCCCAGTTTGTTGAAAGTTTTTATCCTAAGAAGGTATTGTATTTTGTCAAATGCTTTTTCTGCATCTATTGAGATGATCACATGTGGCTTTTGTCTTTTATTCTATTAATATGGTATACGTATTAGTCTGCTAGGGCTACCGTAACAAAGTACCATGGACTGGGTGGCTTAAACAACAGAAATTTTTCTCATAATTCTGGAGGCTAGAAGTCTGAGATCAAGGTGTTGGCAGGATTGGTTTCTTCTGAGGCCTCTCTCTTTGGTTTGCAGATGGCCATCTTCTCCCTGTGTCTTCACATGGTCTTCCTAATCTCTTTTATAAGAACCCAGTCATATTGGATTAGGACCCATCCTAATGCCCTCATTTAAATTTAATTACCCCCTTCAAAGGCCTTATCTCCAAATACAGTCACATTCTGAAGTATTGGGGGTTAGTTAGGACTTCAACATACGAACTTTGAGTGAACACCATTCAGCCCATAACTGTATTACACAGATTTTTATATGTTGAGCTTACCTTGTATTTATGGAATAAATCCCATTTGGTGATGAGATGACTTAATCCTTTCTATATGTGGCTGGATTCAGTTTGTTAGTATTTTGTTGAGGATTTTTATGAGCAGCTACTAGCATTATTATCTTCTTTATTCCCACCATTCCAAGTGCTTTTACATGTACTATTTCACTTACCTTAAACAGAATTGCATGAGGTGGGTAGTATACTCATATTCACTGAAGCAAACTGAGGCTCAGGAAAGTAATGTGATTTTACCCTAATTGTAAATTTGCAGTAATACATCATATAAATTGAAACCAAAACCACAGATGAGAAGAACATTAGGAAGATGAAAGAAAGCAGGATTTGGTGAGAACAAAGAGAAACTTTGTACAGCTAGAAGTTTACGGGGTCAATTTGAATGGCATCTGTGATTTCAATGACATGAGAACTGAGGTCATCTGCTGATGTGCATAATAAGAGTAAATAGACTTGTGGTTTCAGTTCATGCATGTAATGAAACCAAGTAGGGGTGACAATTCTCATTAATTTTGAGATCATGATTTGACCAGATAAACTGGAAGGAGAATAAACCAAAATTTTGATGATAGAGATTTGACTGTATCAATAACAGCACACTGCAATTTACAGATTCCTTTTTCCTTGGAAAGCTTTTCCAAGTAACCTGCCAATTCACACGCTCTTCTCTAAGCCTTGGTGGAGCCGTACAATGATATACCATGACTGCTCAGTCAGAGAAAGCTGAGTTCAAATTCTACCTCTGGCTCCAAAGGACTGTGTGACTTTGCAAGTCATTTAATATCTGCAAGACTTTACTCCCTCATCAAATGAGGGAATTGAATTAGATATTCTCTAAGCTGCCTTTTAGTTTTACGACTCTATTAATTTAATGAATAAGGGGAGTGGTGATTCAGTGGACTGGGAATTTTCAAACAGCATTGCTGAGGAATTCACTGAGGGTAGATAAGGAATTACTGAAGAGCAATGAAGTCTGGTAGTGGACAGAGAGCAGGTAAGCTAGGGTGAGTAGCCAGTGAAAGTGAGAAAGTAAGCAGATTGGAGTGGGGGCGGCTACCCAGAGTTGGGGATGTCATGGGGCATATTACACAGGCTACTGCAATCTAGTTGGTTAATTAATTATACATTGTTTTAATTAAAAATAACTAAAAGTAATTAAAAATCCAGATCAGAGAGTCCAGACTGGGACAGAAGTCAGATATACCCCACACCTTTCACCACCTATTTTTACATCACGATTATGATCCCAGTTCACTGGATGATGCATTGAAGAGCAAGGATCTTACCCATAAGTCCCTCCAATAAAATTCCAGAAGTCCTGGCCCATCAGCTTCTCACGTCATTCACAGGTCACATTTCATTTCTCTGAACTGTCACATGACACTTCATATTGATCTGGTTCATCGGAGGCAATGTTCTGATAATCAAAAGACATCAGTTTTTCCTTTTAAGTTTTAAACTATTTTAAAATTCTCTTTAATGCAAACGAAATGCACTATTACTGTAAAAAAGTCTAACATTCACACACATTATGTAGATACTGACAGTCCCTATAATTCCTTTTCCTATTGTTAAGATGGGTGAAAATTCCTCCAAGTCATGCTTTCTCTCTATACGCTAATGTAATATTATTTACAAAAAACGGAATCATGAACACTATTTTGCAAAGTGCCTTTTTCTTGCTCACCAACCAGTATAATCCAGGTATTTTTTCATGTCAGAGCATACAGATGTGCTTTATCCACTTTGACAACTACAGAGGAGTCCATCATATCACTATATCATAGCATAATTTATGCAGCTCCTATTGATGGGCATTTACCTTGTTTCCAATTTTTTGTTATGTAAACAATAGTGCAGTGAACATCCTTGTATATATCTTGCATATTTGGGTTTTTAAAAATAAATTTATTTATTTATGGCTGCATTGGGTCTTAGTTGCTGTACGCAGGCTTTCTCTAGTTGCAGCGAGCGGGGGCTACTCTTCGTTGCGGTGCGCGGGCTTCTCATTGCGGTGGCTTCTCTTGTTGTGGAGCACGGGCTCTAGGTACGCAGGCTTCAGTAGTTGTGGCACGCGGGCTCAGTAGTTGTGGCTCGTGGACTCTGGAGCGCAGGCTCAGTAGTTGTGGCGCACAGGCTTAGTTGCTCCGCAGCATGTAGGATCTTCCTGGACCAGGGCTCGAACCCATGTCTCCTGCATTATCAGGCGGATTCTTAACCACTGCACCGCCAGGGAAGTCCCCGCGTTTCTACCTTTCTTGAAATAATAGAGCATAATATGCTGAAAATGCTGCTTTTTCTTCCATCTTCAACATTAAAATGGCTACACAAAACTTCACCAATTTTGATGTCTTTTAAATGCATGCTGATATGACAGCTGTCACATACAATCTAACAAAATTGTTTCAAATGAAGTTAAAGACAAGTAAGTGCTACTAGAGCCATCTTATGGAAAAAACCAAATTAACCTTTTGGCAAACCCAGTAGAATGGGACTTCTCCCCATTCTTTTTTGATTTATCCCCAAGCCCTACCCTATACTGTGGGCATTGGGGTAAAAGGTAGGGGAGAGCTGAATGATGCCTAGCACAATTAGAAGTGCCATCTCCAACCCCCCAGAGAACCCCTGGCAGGAATCTCAGACCACAGCTTTGTCCAACCTCCATAATGCTTATAAATGTCACAACCTAGAAAATAAAGCAACAAAGTAAAAATTAACCAATCCACCAGGGCAGGTAGATTAAAAGTATCTTATACTAGAGTGGCTAGTTATCACTCTGTAGAAGGTATAGAATCTGCATTAGGCACATGTGTGGTTTCCATTTTTAGCAGCTTTGTAACATGTTAATATTATATGTTTTCCAAAATACTTTCCTACTTATTGTTGCTCCTAGGTTGCCAAGATGGGTCAGCCAACATGGCCTTAAAAATTAAGTACCACTAATGTTCAAATTAGATGAGTCAAAAATAGAGGACTCACCATGTGGATCTGAACAGGACAGCCTGAGGATAAGGTAGAGAAATTAGGGGAAGTATGTAAAATTGATGCACAGCTGCATCCTATATGTCAGCAGTCCCCAACATTTTTGGCACCAGGGACCGGTTTCACGGAAGACAGTTTTTCCACGGACTGGGGATGGGGTGGGGATGGTTTTGGGATGATTCAAGCGCATTACATTTATTGTGCACTTTATTTCTATTATTATTACATTGTAACATATAATGAAATAATTATACAACTCACCATTATGCAGAATCCGTGGGAGCCCTGAGCTTGTTTTCCTGCAACTAGATGGTCCCATCTGGGGGTGATGGGGCTGCCTCAGCTCCACCTCAGATCATCAGGCATTAGATTCTCATAAGGAGCGCACAACCTAGATCCCTCGCGTGCCCAGTTCACAGTAGGGTCCCCACTCCTATGAGAATCTAATGCCACCTCTGATCTACAGGAGGTGGAGCTCAGGTGGTAATGTGAGTGATGGGAAGCGGCTGTAAATACAGATGAAGCTTTGCTCACTCACCAGCCTGCCACTCACCTCCTGCTGTGTGGCCCTGTTCTTAATAGCCACAAACTGATACCAGTCTGTGGCCCCGGTTGGGGTCCCCTACTATATATCTTTGGAACAGGCATGAAGGATTGAATATTGTTCTATGTAAAACTAATGACACTGTGGGAGTTAGGCAGAACAATACTTAAGATATGATCTTGGCTGTCAGAGAGCTTCTGTATGCTACAGTGACTGCAAATAAGAGATGCATGGTCACAATACTATGGAGATACATTAACTGTAACGAGAGAGTGTGAATTGCTTCAAGGCAAAGAAATACATCAAGAGGCAGAAACAGCAACTGTAAACTGCATTTATTGAGTGCTTATTGGGCACTGGGTACATCAGATACAAAAGAGTTGGGATGGGGGCAGGTAAGAACTTAAGAAATTAAATACACACATTAATTTTACCACGAATTCTAACTACTAAGGAAGTATAAAATTCGTACAAGTTATACTTTATAATGAAATTTTGATGTCTGTCAAAAGGATAAGCTATACATACAATGCAATAAAAATGTTTTAAAATTGTGCTTAGTATCACAGAACTACCCCGAAATGGGTTGATAAAATGCCTATACAGCATTATACACATATATTTTATATTAAAGATTGCTTGTAAAGTACAAATACTTTGACCCCATTGCTGAGAAATCTATGGCTGACAACTATATGTGCAGTTCCTCTAAGAAACATTGCAGCATTTGTAGTACATCTCTCCTTTAAACTCCACCTTATTTTTAGTTTCACTTACTATCGAGTTCTCTTCAGAACTGTTTATATTTCTTTTGTCTGATCATCTTCTTCGAGTTTCCTGATTTCATTTTTTAAACAATTTATAGTTTCACGACTTGCTTTTAATCTCTCTTTAAGCTCTGCAATTTCAAAGCTTGTTTTTTTTTTTGCAGCTTCTAATTTTTCTCTGGTTTTCACTTCAAGTTCTGCAACTAAAGAAAACATACACTTTTACTGATTTATTTCATTTTTCTCACATGTACAAGATATTTCATAGAGCAATAAATGTGGCATTTCCTTAGGCCAATGTTTTCATGATGAAATGCGGACAACTTAAGATATGTAACTTTAGACAGAGGGGGGTAGGTAAGAAAGTCTGAACTCTCCAGAGAGGATCTAATATGTTTTCTACCACTAAGAATGAAACTCTGACCACTAATTTTTTAAATTTTATTAAAAAAATTTTTTTTGACCACTAGTATTTTAATTCACAGTTAACATTTTAAGACATAATATCTTAAATTACATCTTAAAATTATGTCTAATTTTCTAATTTGATTTGGAAATGAGGGAGTATACAGTCCAAGAAACATCCAGCTAATAAGAGTTTACTAAAAACAGTACTCTTAAATTTATGTACAGGTAAAATTTACATAATCACACTGGTAAAACAAACCTCTATCTTTTTTCAAAAAGATATCAATAAGTGTCTAGGTTTGAATTCCAGCTCTATCATTTACTAGATGTGCCACTCTGAATAAGCTATTTATTATCTCTATGCTCTATTCCTCATTGCTAAAATGAAGATTATAATAGCAAACACATCATAATATTATTTGTTTAAAAGATTTAAAAAGAATACTGTCTGGCACATAAAAAGCCATATTAACTACTATTATTACTGAATATTTAAAACATTCTAGCTGGCTACATAACAAATTACAAAATAAAAATATCATTACTGCAAAATAGATTATATCGATTTAACTATTCCACTTGGATGGTGTAGCATCAAGTTTTACAGAGAAAAATGACTACTATCATCCAACATTTCCACCTTGTGGACATTTCAGGTAATTGCTGCTGACGAATGTTGAGGCACAGTTGTTTGTTAACCTAAAAGGATCACTAATTGGAAGCAGTGTGGTTTGGTGAAGAAAAAAACCCAAAACCATTGAAATCAGAAAGACTTGAGTTCAAATACACCCTTGGCCCCTTAATAGCTGAATGCTGATATCTCTAAGTCTCCCTTCATCTCGTCTTTCTATATGATACGGTTAAAACTTCGTATTTCTCGGAGGATTTATGAGGATTAAGTAATATACCTAAAGCATCTAGCGCATTAAAAACACACAATGTGGGACTTCCCTGGTGGCGCAGTGGTTAAGAATCCTCCTGCCAAGGCAGGGAACATGGGTTTGAGCCCTGGTCCAGGAAGATCCCACATGCTGCGGAGCAACTAAGCCCGTGCGCCACAACTACTGAAGCCCACGCACCTAGAGCCCGTGCTCCGCAACAAGAGAAGCCACCGCAATGAGAAGCCCGAGCACCGCAACGAAGAGTAGCCCCCGCTCGCCACAATTAGAGAAAGCCCGCGCCTAGCAACGAAGACTCAGTGCAGCCAAAGATAAATAAATAAAATAAATAAATTTATAAAAAAACAAAAACAAAACACGCAATATGTCCTTATTTTCCTCACTGCTGGTGCTTTCTTTTTGTGATATATTTTGTAACACAGGTAAACTTTTATATTGCCAAAACAATCCATATTTTTCTTTGTAATTTTTCATTGCTTTTATTTTTTAAATTATTTTTGAAGACAGTACATACACATGATACAAAATTAAAAGGCTGAAAAGTGTAGACTATGGAAAAAATGTCTCCTTTTTATATGTGTATGACTGATTTACTTTGCTGTACACCTGAAACTAACACAACATTGTAAGTCAACTATACTCCAATAAAAACAAAAACAAAAAAAGCCTCCTTTTACCCCTGCCCCCCACCAACCAGCACTCTTCCCAGAGATAATCAGTTAGGTTTCCTTAGTATCTTTCCAGAAATAATTGGTTCAGAGACGAGCATACACCTAAGTGTGATTTCTCCTCACCCCCAACACAAGTGATGTCACACTATCCACACTGCTCAGCACCCTGCTCTTTCACTTAACATTACTACATCTGAAAGCTCACTCCATATCACAGGTCTGTCTCATTCTTTCAAAGGCTGCAGAGGACCTCACTGAATGGACATACATAATTCATTCATCTGTCCCCTCTGATGTACATTTGGAGTATTTCCAGTTTCCTCTATTACAAACAATGCTATAACGTGTATGCTGCGCATAATCATTCCAGTATACTTGTGGGCTAAATTCCAGTAAACAGTAATTGAAGGACATTTGATCTTGTAAATCTGGAAGAATGACAAGTGACTCTTAGAAGTCCTCTTAATTTATAATCTCACTAGCATTGTACGTCTATTTCCCTACTGCATCAACTTTTTGGTCTTAGTTACTCTGAAAGATTAAAAATGGTATTTCAGAATAGTTTTACTTTACATTTCTATTACTTCTGAGGCAGACAATCTTTTAATATGTTTAGGGGACATTCCTCGCTTTCTTTTTATGGATTGTCTGCTTTTCCTTTGCTCATTTTTCTTTTAGGTTATCGGCTCTCCCCACCACCCTTTTAAAAAATTGAGGTATAACTGACATATACTAGTTTCAGGTGTACAACATAATGATTCAATACTTGTATATATTGCAAAATGATCATCACAGTAAGTCTGAAGTTAACATCTGTCACCACATATAGTTACAGATATTTTTCTTGTGATGATAAATTTTAAGATCTACTCTCTTAGTAACTTTCAAATATGCAAGACAGTATTATTAACTACAGTCACCATGCTATAAATTACATCCCCAGGACTTACTTTATAAGTAGAAGTTTGTACCTTTTTGCCCACCCCTCACCTCCCACCTCTGGCAACCACCAATCTATTTATTCTCTGTATGTGAGCTTTTTTTTTTTTTTTAAGATTCTACATATAAGTGAGACCATACTGTATTTGTCTTTCTCTGATTTATTTCACTTAGCATAATGCCCTCAAGGTCCATCCATGTTCTCACAAACAGCAAGATTTCTTCCTTTTTTTTTTTTTTTTTGCGGTACGCGGGCCTCTCACTGTTGTGGCCTCTCCCGTTGCGGAGCACAGGCTCCGGACGTGCAGGCTCAGCGGCCATGGCTCACGGGCCCAGCCGCTCCACGGCATGTGGGATCTTCCCGGACCGGGGCACGAACCCACGTCACCTGCATCGGCAGGCGGACTCTCAACCACTGTGCCACGAGGGAAGCCCAAGATTTCTTCTTTTTTATGGCTAATATTCCATTATGTATATGTGCGTGTGTGTGTGTGTGTGTGTGTATATATATATATATATATATACACACACACACACACACACGCACATATATATATATAAAACACCTCTTCTTTATCCAGTCACCTGTTGATGGACACTTATGTTGTTTACCTGTCTTGGCTATTGTAAATAATGGTGTAATGAACATGGAGTTGCATATATCTTTTCAAGTTAGTGTTTTTGTCTTGTTCAGATACGTATCCAAGTGGAATTGCTGGATCATATTGCAGCTCTACTTTTATTTTTCTGAGGACCCTACATACTGTTTTCCATAGTGGCTGCACCAATCAACATTGCACAAGGGCTTCCTTTTCTCCACATCCTTGCTAACAGTTGTTATTTCTTGTCTTTTTGATAGTAGCCATTCTAACAGACATGAAGTGATATCTCATTGTGGTTTTGATTTGCATTTCCCTGATGATTAGTGATGTTGAACATCTTTTCGTATACCTGTTGGCCATCTGCATGTCTTCTTTGGAAAAATATCTACTCAGTTCTTCTGCCCAATTTTAATTAAATTGTATGCGTTTTTTGGCCATTGAGTTGTATGAGTTCTTTATATATTTTGGATATTAACCCCTTATCAGATACATGATTTGCAAATATTTTCTCCCATTCAGTAGGTTGCCTTTTCATTTTGTTGATGGTTTCCTTTGCTCTGCAGAAGCTGTTTAGTTACTGGTTATCAGCCTTTTTAAATGATGTGCAGGAGCTCTTTATACATTAAAGAAACTAGTCATTTGTGATTTGAGTACAATATTTTTTAATGGCTTGTCTGTCTTTAGACTTTGTTGACAATGCTTTTTTACTATGCAGAAATTTTTATCCCCTTGCTCTCCCCCTCTCTCTCCATATTAATTATAAAACATATATGGAGTGAAAGGCACATTGTGAGATGGTGGGATACAGAAGTAGGAGACAGACAAGAAAGAAAAATGCATTACAGTGTCATGAGATAATCATAGGGTGCTATGACGTACCAAGGGGAAAGGGTGTGTGTGTATATCAAAGAAGGCTTCTTGGCAGTAGTAAAATCTGAATTGAGTTTTAAAGAATGAGAAAGGAATTAGGTAGATGAAGTGGACATAGTGGGCCTTGGAAAGCGTACAGAAAGATTTGGGAAACAACAAGGAGTCCTATATGACTGTAACAGGTAGTTTTAAATCTAGTTAGGAAGACCTGATTTAACTCATTTGTCAGAGGACAGCATGTACTGTAGATACAGATTTTTGTGGTCTGATTTAGTCACTATACTTTATTTTTGACAAATCATGAGACTGCAAAGGGTACCATATATTGAAAGAACTGGGTTAATTACCAATGAGATGATAGGGGAAAACATTTAAAAACTTCTTTTAGCCTGTTCTGGTTTTCTGCTTCCAATATATTAAATGCTTATACATACATTTAAGATATATATATATGTATGTGTGTGTGCCTGTGAGTGTATATATATACATATATATACACAGATAGATAGATAGATATAGATATAGATAAAATTTCTGTTTTAAATTTCCAAATAAAGCTTCAATTTAGAGTAAGTCAATCCAAAGAAGAGTTAATATTTTTGCAAAGCCAATGTAACTTACTGGTTAGAAAAATAGACTGTAAGGCTTTTTTTTTTTTAAATATTTATTTATTTATTTATTTGGTTGTGCTGGGTCTTAGTTGTGGCAGGCTGGCTCCTCTGCTGTGGCATGAGAACTCTTAGTTGAGACATGCATGTGGGATCCAGTTCCCTGACCAGGGATCGAACCTGGGCCCCCTGCATTGGGAGTGCAGAGTCCTAACCACTGTACCACCAAGGAAGTCCCTGTAAGGCTTTTTTACAAAGAGATAGAACAGTTCATCGGTTAAGAGCACACACTCTGTCTCGGTTTAAATCCTGCTTTGCTGAGTGATTTGGGGCAAGATATCAAATCTCTCTATGCTCTAGGGTCTTACCTAGAAAATGGGGCTAACAGTAGTACCTTCCTCCTAGGGTTGTTAAGGGTATTCAATAAATTAAGAAATGCAAAGCACTTATCTAGTACATGTAAACTCTCTTCAAGCATTCACTACCATTTTTAAACATTTTTTTTTTTTGCGGTACGCGGGCCTCTCACTGTTGTGGCCTCTCCCGTTGCGGAGCACAGGCTCTGGACGCGCAGGCTCAGCAGCCATGGCTCAAGGGCCCAGCCGCTCCGCGGCATGTGGGATCTTCCCAGACCGTGGCACAAACCTGTGTCCCCTGCATCGGCAGGCGGACTCTCAACCACTGCGCCATCAGGGAAGCCCATTCACTATCATTTTAATTATTCCTTGTAGAAGCAATTTCTATTAAAAGCTAGATCCCTAGTACTTAAGTAAATTTCCATGGGTTTACCAGTATAAACATCTTTATAAATTTTTAATGTGTTTTAAATTTTATAATGAGCAACCTCTATCCCGGCCATTACTCTATCTAAAAATATTACTATGTTTTTAGAGCCTAAGTTCTGAGGACTGCTTAGGATAAAGTCCTGGCTCTACCACTAACTCATGTTAACTTGGGCAAGTTTCTTACTCTCCCTGTGCCTCAGTTTCCTTTTCTAAATGGATTACCTAATAAAGTTATTGTAGATGTAAATGAGTTTATACATGTACAGATTTACAAGAGTACAAAGAGTAAGCACTCAATAAAGCTAACTGATATTACCAAATATTGAGTATAATGCTCTCAAACTGGTAAAAGTATACCTACCTTTTTAAGACCTTTGATTAATATTCCCAAGTTGCTTTCCTAAAAGGCCTACTCACACAAACAATTCATAGAACACAGGGTTCACCACATTCTTAATAGGTACAACTATTAAAAATTCCTTTTGCTTATTTGATACAAATATAACCACCCATTATTATTTGGTTTGCATTTTAAAAATTACTAGCAGGGTCAAATATTTTCCCTTTTTATTTACTAGTCATCTCCTCTTTCATCTGTCCATGTCTTTTGTCCATTTGTCAACTGAAGTTTAAAATTTTATTCTATTTTATTTATTTTAGGGTTTTAAAGATATTAATCCTTTGTCATATTTTCTACAAATTTATCTTTCTTTTTTGCCCTTTTGAAATGAATAAGTTAAATATTTTTTTGCAGAATCAAGTTTGCCTTTCTTTCAATGTGATTTCTTCTAACACTTCAAATTTAGAAAGTCTTCACTAGCCAGGACAGTCATTTCTCTAATTTTTTAAACAGCTTAACTGACTTTAAAAAAACAGTTAACTGGGCTTCTCTGGTGGCGCAGTGGTTGAGAATCTGCCTGCCGATGCAGGGGACACGGGTTCGAGCCCTGGTCTGCGAAGATCCCACATGCCGCGGAGCAACTAGGCCCGTGAGCCACAGCTACTGAGCCTGCGCGTCTGGAGCCTGTGCTTGGCAACGAGAGAGGCCCGCGCACCACGATGAAGAGTGGCCCCCGCTCGCTGCAACTAGAGAAAGCCCTCGCACAGAAATGAAGACCCAACACAGCAAAAATAAATAAATTAATTAATTAAAAAAAAGTTAACTATCATTAATTAAACTGGAATTTGTTTTGATAAGTGCTATAAAGCAATGATCTAAATTAAGTTTTCTTCTCAAAAGTTATCAATTGTGTCAATACCATTTACAGAATTATCTTTTTCTTCCTTATGGATTTGACACTGTTGAGAAAATAACCTGAAGATAATATAAAACATGCAATTTACTGATAAAAACTTCCGAAGGTTATAAATCTCTACACATAAACTTTAACACGTCAAAAATTAATTTGTAGAAAAGTCTTTTTATGAAACATTTGTCTCTACTATTATACATATATGAATTAATGATATTATTTTTGTTGAAAACACAGAAATATGGGTACTTGAATTTAAAAAGAGAAGTTTCCTCTATGAATTGGGCACATTTCATAGTATGAGAGAAAGGAGATCTATAATGGAGAGAATATGACCAGTAACAAATTAAAATAGCATGTGACTAGTGTTTTTTAACCTTTTCAAAAGTGATCATATACGTATCTGTTTTATGTTCATAACAAAGTAGCCCAAGTATTTTTTCAGATGTAGAAAGTGAAACATAAAATTTTTTAATGAGTGTGATTTTCAATTTTAAATGACTACCAAGTAGCAATTATAATCAGTATTCAGATCTTTTAACTCTTGGTCAGGGTTTCATGAAAATACAAACAAAACACTACTATAACCAACAATGGTTAAACAGCAACCTCTTTCTCTCCTGCTTTCTCATCCCCCACCCCCCTTCTTTTATTGGATCGCTTCTTCCAGCCTATAACGATACTGGTCTGTTTCCCCTGAAAACTCTGCTCTCTTGACTCCAAATCCTGCTCTGCTACTGCTTCAAGGGCTACTTTCCCTTTATAGTCAAGCTCCAAGACAAAGTTGTCCATAGCACCTGTCTCCAATTTCTCATCTCACTCTCTCTCTCTCTTTTTTTGCCAGCACTGCACGGCTTGCAGGATCTTAGTTCCCTGACCAGGGATTTGAACCCAGACCACGGCAGTGAAAGTGCCAAGTCCTAACCACTGGACCGCCAGGGAACTCCCTCATCTCATTCTCTCTTGATCCACTTCAACTGATCTTCTGTCCTTACTATTCTCCTTCAACTGCTCCTGTTAAGGTCACCAAGGACCTCCACCTTGCTATAGCCCATTTCTTGGCTCTGATCTTACTTGACCTATCAGAGGTACTGAACACAGCTAATGACTATTTCCTGATACACTTTCTTCACCTGGCTCTAGGATATTATGTGCACCTAGTTTTTCTCCCTCCACACTCACTGTTCTTTCCTAATTCCTTTGCTGGTCATCTCCTTAGTCTCTAAATGTTGGAGTGCCCAGGGCTCAACCTTTGAACCTCTTTTCTATCTTCACTTACTCTTGTGATGATACCATTTGGTCTCACAATTTATAAATCCATGTGTATATTAACTTCCACATTTATATCTTCAGCCTAGACCTCTCCTTGAATACCAGACTTTGAGCACAATTCCCTTCTCAACATCTCCACTTAGATGTCTTACAGGCATCCCACAGCCATCATGTCCAAAACTGTACTCCTAATCTTTCTCCTCAAAGCTGCCCCTCCCAGACTTCCCATCTCTATGAAAAGTAATAACAATTTTTGTTTGTTTGTTTCCTCTGGCCCCAAACCTTAACAGTCATTCTTTGTTCATCTCCTTCTTTCATATATTGTTATCAAACCATCAGCAAATCCTACTGTACCTATCTTCAAACTAGAACCTGACCCCTTCTCACCACCTCCATTGCTATCATTTTGGTACTACCCACAATTCTATATCTGGATTACTGGAATAGCCTCCTAACTATTCTGCTTCTACCCTTTCTGCTTTACAGTCTACTCTCAACACAGCAACCAGGGTGATTGATCTTTTTAAAATATTAGTCTTATACTGTCACTCTTCCTGCTCAAAACCCACAAAAGACTTCCCATCTCCTTCAGTTTAATAACTTAAACTCCCTATATGAGCTGGTCCCATAATAACTTCTTTGGCCTCATGTCCCACTCCTTGTCCCCTTGTTCACTCTACTCCAGGTACACTGGCCTTCTTGCTGTTCCTCGGATATGCCAGGCATGCTCTTACCTCAGGGTTCCTGCCCTTGCTGCCACTCTACACGTAACATTCGTCTCTCATGTAGCTGCATGGCTCATCTCCCCACTCCTTTTGGTATTTGCTCCAATGCCACCATTTCAGGAAGCATTCTCTGACCTGATATTTAAAACTCTTAACCATCTCCTCCCACCAAAAGCGCTCCCTCCCCTACTTTAGTTTTCTTCATGCCATCCAATCACTACTTCACATTTCATTGTTCTGTTTATTTAATATTTGTCTTCTTTCCACTAGTATGTAAGCTCCATGAGGGCAGGGCTTTTGTCTGCTCTATCCTCTGAACAATGCCTGGCATCTTACTGTTGCTCAATATATACTGTAAGCAAATAAATGAAAAATCAAAGGAAAAACCGAATAAATGGTGACATAAATGTCAACACAGGGTTGGTAAGTAGATTTCATCTTGAATGACAACTGCAAATGGTTGGCAATAGCTGCATGAAACAATGTGCAGGGGATTCTGAGGCCTCGTAAGCTAAAGGGAAAAGACAGCATGACTGACTATCAATAAGACATTCTGGTCTTCACCACCCCAGCATTAATATAAAACTATGTCAGGTGACAAGTTAAAAAGAGAGAGAGGGAGAAACTAGTTCACCGTACACTTAAGTATAATTATGTTCTGCAAGGTTCTTCACACCGATTTTGTTAGCAAAGACTAGTAAACAGAAAATGATTGAGTGACAGGTTAAGCAAGATTAATGAAAAGCTATGCTTAAATGTAATTAGTGAATAAAGACAAACAGTATTTCAGAGTGTGTCAGAGGCTGTCTTTTACCTTTTTGAAAGTAGGCCTACTTTGAGAACTATTTAAAACATCCTTCTTACCTGTTCTTTAGTAATACATATATTGTATAACTCCTAAAAATTTTACCTGTATCTACTAAGGAAAAAAATTTAATAGTTGCTAATCATACAATCCTTTCACCATTACAGAATACATTATTTCTCAGGATTAATTATGAACTCATGGCACTTACATTCTGTTTCATGCTTATAGGCTCCTAAGGTAAGCTGACGAGATGTTGTTAATAATTGTTGCATCATTGCTGTTGGGTCTTGAAATATCTAATGGAAGAGAATGAAAAAAAGCCCAATAATTGCAAAATCTACAATTTAAAATGTTTTAAAAACTCTCATTATAAAATCTTCTTACCATTTCATCATAGAACTCTGAAACCACTGTCTTTTTTCCCAGCATTGCATTGGTGTCTGATTGAAATAGCTTTAATAAGTGATACAGGGTTACCTGTGAAACAAAAACAGACATGACATCTGTGCAATGGTTTTTATCATCATTATGAGACATCATCATTTCTGTAACTGATTTAGAGACTGAGTTAGTAAACACATCAAATTCAGGATCTTGTTTCAACTACAACTTACTGTGGCAGGTCACCCAAATTCTGTGTGTACTTTTATTTTCCTATTAGGTATTACCATTTATCTACATCTATTCAATATGTATGTTTTGAAGAGGGTAAGCAAACATTAGTTACAAAGCATCTCTAGAGAGTGACTATATATAAAAATAACACAAGATACAGCTATGGAAATTAAACTGGTAAGTCACTAAGATGAATTCTTTTACTTACACAGGCGACATTTGATTAACTGTGACAGTTAAAGTTTACAAACTTACTATGGCGAAAAAAGATTTGATACTTTCAAAAGGAATGATCAATACTAAAATGCTCAGTGAGGACAAGTTAATTTCTTTAGTGTAATAATAAGATTAATACATAAATAGCATAATAAACAAACACAAAGTTAGTCAGTGAAAATTCACTTCGGCAAGAGCAATATGTCTTCAAAATATTTAAAAACAGATACAGCAAGACATCAAAGGAAAAGCTTTGCAGCGCAATGAGTGATTATTTGAGCAAAACAAAACCTAGCTGGTAAAACATCAGAGTTCATGTTGAAGGTATAGAAACCAATTCAGAGGCCTCAAAGAATTTTCCAAAAAGTTAGCTAAAATCATCATAAGGAGTATAGATCATATGCCATATTTAAAGCAGATAATTTGACAAATTTCTGGAACAGACAGAAAGCAGATGAGACTACAGAGATGGATAAACCATAACAGGGAAATCCATAACCTAAAATCTTAAAGAAGAAAACTGCATCAGAGGTGGGAGCTGCTGCCCCCAGTGGAGCTCTGGGGAGAGACTGCGAGCACAAAGCTGGCAGGTACAGAAATCAAGAAGGCTGTGGGGCGGCTAGGCTGGCCAACCTTCCCTCCTCTCCCCCCACTCACAGACGAGAGAGTGCACCTCCTGTGGGACCTAGAATTCTTCACCCAATCAAGTGAGAGGTAAACAAAAACAAAGATATTTTCAGAGAGCATTGGCTCTGAAATTTTACTTCTCTCGCATCCTTTCTGAATAAAGTCCTGCAGCAAAATGAAAAAAGAAACCAAGAAAGACAAAGAAAAAGGATCAGCCGTCATCACTAGGAGCTGACAGGCACTATCTAAAATTGAAAAATCCAATCTTAGGGATTTAAATACACGAGATGAATGGGAATAATTTCTAGAGGAACTGAAAACAGTAACTGTGGTTTTCCTGAGGAAGGGGTCAGAGATGGGGGAAAGAAGATGTTACAGGTTGAACTGTATTCCCCAAAAGATATGTTGAAGTACTAAATCTCAGAACATGTAAATGTAACGTTATTTGGAAATAAGAGCCTTTTGCAGATGTAATCAAGTTAAGATGAAGTCATTGGGGGGGGACCCTAATCCAATATGACTGGTGTCCTCATAAAAAGAGAAGTGACACAGAAACAGGGAGAGAGAGAAGGCCATGTGAAAATGGAGGCAGAGACTGGAGTTACCCAAGGAACGCCTGGGGCCACCAGGAACTAGAGGAGGCATGAAAAGATTCTCGCCTAGAGGCTATGGAGAGAGCATGGCCAACACCTTGATTTGGGACTTCTAGTCTCCAGAACCGGGAGGATAAATTTCTGTTGTTTTTAGCCACTCAGTTTGAGGTACTTTCTTATGGCAGCCCTAGGAAACTAATACAGGAGACTTGTACTTTTTAGTTTTTAAATCTTTTAAAAAAACTATATGCGTGTCTTTTATAATTTAAGAAGTATTAAAAACTACATGATAAAGCCTTCCATTCCCAAATTTATTATTCAGACCTGGAGAGGCATTCATGCAGATATAGGCAATGAATAATTTCAGGACAGATGTCTCTAATTTTCAGTGGTGTTTGAAGATTCTTAGAGCAATGAAAATGCCTATACTTGCCAGAGATATTTCTAGGAATAAAAACCGAATATTAGCATTTTGCTTTTAGAAACAACCATTCCTTTTACAGTGGTTTGATGAGTAATAGGTTACTGGATAACAGAAGTAAATCACAAGTTACCCATATCTTCCTTTTATATTTTAAATAAACCTCATATGACTTATTTTCTGTAAGAGCCAACTATTTAAAAACTATAATGGGTTCATTATACTAAAAGAACACTACAGTAATTTGGAGGGGATAAAACTCAGGCCTATGTAGATCTATATGGAAACCTATTCAATAAAGGAATCACTCCAGAAAGGCAAAAGATCATATTACCCTACTTTGCCAAGAGTTGACTTTGAGAGCTGTCTCATAATGACGTTACATTATATAATGATTTCTTTCAGAGATGTATTTTCCAATTGAGGGCAGGGTAGGGAGGAGAGAAAGGGGAGACAGATGAGGAGGCAGACAGGTAAGGCAGCACATTCTCAAAATAAAATGAATTCAAAGCAATCATACAAAGTTAACAAGAACCTCTGCTCTAGTAACATGACCAACTTCTTCTTCCTCTCTCTCAACATCTGCCTATTCTGTGCTCTATTCTCCCTAATAGACTACTTTGGTTAAGGATAGGTGTAGTGTCTCATCTTTGTATCCCACCCCTTGGGCAATATCTTGCAAATATGGATATTTAATAATTTCTTGTCAAACAGAATATAATGTCTGTGAGAGTATCCCAGAAGGACAAGAATGGTAGGAGACCTGGAAACCTTATCACATGGAAGATATTTAAATGAGCTATAGATGGTTCTTCAGGAGAAAAGAAAACTAAAGTATGAATAGTTATCAGTAAAAAGTTCAAGGAAGCTTAACATAAAGTAGAGCTTTCTTAAAACTAGAACTACCCCAAACCTGAATAGGATGTTTCACTTAATAACAGAAGTCAATATTCTCTTCTTGCTATACTGGACTGCCTAAAGGAACTTCTATGAGGAAAAGTATGGTCTACCTCAATGGGTCCTAAATATTATTGCACATCAGAATTACCTGGGGTGCTGGCCCCTCTCCAAACCTGTGAATCACGCTCTGTGGAATGGGGCCTAGAAGTCTGAACTTATAAAAAAACATCTCAGGCATTTCTAATGCAACTAGTTAGGAACTAATTCTCTGTATCACTGGCCCAGGTGACATCCAAATCCTTTAAAAGCACATCGTTTTACAAATGTAATCTGATAATTAAAGTGTCAATGTTTGGTGCTAAAGGAGCGAGCTGAATCTATCAAGATGAAAATTAATGGTGATGAACACTAAAGCCCTGAAACTGGAGTTAAACACCAGCCACACAAATGTGCAATGAGAGAGCCTGAGTTGTGACCCTTTAGGTTTAAAAATAAAACAGGCTTAGTGTTTTGTTTTTTTTTTTTTTTTTTTTTTTTTATGGTACGCGGGCCTCTCACTGTTGTGGCCTCTCCCGTTGTGGAGCACAGCAACTTTACGGGCCCAGCCGCTCTGCGGCATGTGGGATCCTCCTGAACCGGGGCACGAACCCGTGTCCCCTGCATCAGCAGGTGGACTCTCAACCACTGCGCCACCAGGGAAGCCCAGGCTTAGTGGTTTTAGTCAAAAGCAAGAGTAAAGGAAGGAGTGTGAGGTCTGAATGCAAATACCTGGATTCAAAAACTAACTCCACCACAATTAACTGTGTTTTTGAGCACATGACTTCATCTCTGAGCCTTAATATGCTCATCTCTAAAATGAGGATCTCACCAAGCTCACAAAGTTGCTGAGGGGTCAAAGTGAAAGCTTTGAGAGACTTTTTACATTATCAAGCAACAATCTGAAGAGATCAAATAATGAAAAAGTCAGTGGTTATAAATAAGGATCCAGGTATAAGATAAAGCTGCTAGTACTGATGACAGTTTGAAAATGTACAAGGACTTTCGAGGGCTTTTAACTATAAAAAACCGGACACTCCCATTTCAGAGAGCATATGGACTCCACTTGTTTGTTACTAATAACCAAACGATACTAATGAATTTTAAATTTTTTTGCTGTAGTAATCATGTAATTTCCATGATTCCTTTCAAATAACTGTTCACATTCTATCCCTTCTTTTTATACTAGAAAAACAAAAGAGTTTTGAAAGGCACTTCACTTAAAAATGAAAAACCTTAACTCATAGCGAGATACACCAAGCCATAAGCTTACATAAAGTATACCTGAATGAAAATGTCAACATATAACAAGCTATTGAATATTGTAAAATTTTCACAATTACTAAAAAATCCATTTTATATTTGCAGAGATTAACATTACTCACAGGTCTTTCATTAGGATCAATGAAAAATATTTTGATGATTATTTCGAATTCACCCCAACCTGTTTCAGTAATTTCATATGGAGGCTTAGTAACAACTAAAAGAAAGAAAAAAATAAAACAATTATAAATTGTAAATTATTGATACAGTTTCCTAGCTCTTTTAAAATTTATAACATTATGAATTTTAAAAAACTATTGTACCTCTTAAAGGATTGCCATAGCTTTCATGTAATTTAAATTGGATTTTCTTCACATATGCTGACATATCCTAAAATACAGAGGCATTAATTAGTTCTGCCATCTACACATAACAATTAGGAAGGAAATACACAGAGCACCTGTGCCAATTTTATAAAATACACTTCCCCTTAAATTTTATGGAAACGAATTTTCTAAGAAACATGAATTATACCCTGGAGGTTTGTTTTTAATTTTAAACAAAGGAAGGCTGTGCAGAATTCTTTCAAAATTCATAATATATAGAAATATATATGTCCCTAATTCATTGTTTTGCATTCCTATTTTTATATATCTCTGTAGACAATACTCAAAATCAATTCTGATTTTTCCATAAAACAACAGTACATTTCCAATATTTTCTACAGAAATAAACATATACACCAAAGCAAATCTAAGAACTAAGCAACTTCAAAAAACAAAATTATATTATACAAAGGTCAACTAAGCTAAGCAACCTAAAACTGTTGGATATAAAACTCTTCCTTTCCTTAATTATATTTTGAAGCACAAAAGCATATTCATTAGTTCCGGCACACAAAAGGGATCCTGCTAGCGAAGGAGGCCTTTTCAAAAATAATTCATTATAGAAAAACAGGAAAATGCAAAACAGAGTAAGTTGCATTCAACAGTAATGTTCATTAATCTTTTTATTTGCTTTCAGGAATTTTTATGTGCTTATTATCTACATATTTTTTTAACTGGGATCCTACTGTAATAATATATTACTATCTGCCTTCAACACTTAACATTATTTTGTGAACATTTTTTCTGAGGCAGATTTTCATAAGCCTCTTTGAAGACTATTTTGGGAATACTTTCATTCATTTTTTCTACAAATAGGAGTGACTACCAATACTGTTAGATGCTATAATGATAAATAACAGAATCTTGTCCTCAGGGTCTCACTGTAAAGTGGGGGGCAGACAAGAAAATCAGCATTTCAATGCTGTAATCTGTAATCTGTTGTGTGCATATTAGGTCATGTGTTATGAGGACATTAGGTACAAATCCATAGGAAAGGCAGCTATTTTAGTCTTTGGAGATCAAGAAAGTAGATCTAAAGAAAATACACTTGAACTAAGACCTAAGGGAACAATAAGAATGGAGTGGGTGGGAAGAAAGGAAGAGGTTTAAGAGTGTTCCTTTGGGAAACTGAGAGTAATTTAGTATTGGTAAAATGTAGGATATAAAGAAATGAGGCAAACACAGACAAGGGACAAGGCTGCAGAGATAGGATAGGGAAAGGTCATGGCAGGCCTTCTAAACATGATAGCTTTATGATGAGGGCAATAGGTAGTCACTGAAGGTGGTTTTGTTTTTTTGTTTTTAACAGCTCTATTGAGATATTAACATACTACACAAATCACCCATTTAAAGTTCACCATTCAATGGTTTTTAATATATTCAGAGTTGTACAACTATCACCACAATCAATTTGAGAACATTCTATCACACAAAAGGAAACCTCATACCCATTCTTCCTCCCACCCGCTGTCAACCACTAATCTAGGTTCTATGTCTATGGATTTGCCTATTATGGACATTTTATAAAAATGGAATTATACAGTATGTGGCTTTTGTGTCTGGCTTCTTTCACTTGCCATGTTTTCTAATTTATTCCATGTGTTAGTAGCATGTATCAATACTTTATTTTATTCCTTAATAATATTCCACTATATGGATACACTACATTTTATTTATCCATTCATCAGTTTAGAGACATTTGGACTATTATGAATAATGTCACCACAAACATTCATATACAAGTTTTTGTGTGGACTTTGAAGGTTTTTTTTCCTTCGTCTTTTAATTTTATTTAATAGAGAATAGTATAAATGCTGAAGAAAAAACATTATCAAGCTTAATTGGTTTCAACATGTATTAACTCAGCCTTTTGGTGGAATATATGAAGAAAAAAAGAACTCAAAAGTCAACTGCCTTATTCTTTGTCCTTGAAATTAAGATAACTTTGGGTTGCATCACTACTTGATGTCCTGTAGACTTCAGCTCAAGACCTCTACATTCAAGTGGTCACCTTTAAATTGTGGCTACAGCTGCACCGAGTTCAGTTACTGTAAACTGTCCTACATGGCAGTTTAATGTGTGGCATATTCCCCTTCTTTCGATTTACCTCTAAATTTATCATCTCTTAATTTATTAAATGTGACTGAACATACTGTGGGGTACATGGGAAGAAAAGAGTATTCAGCATTGGAAGTAATTTTGAATGATAAGTCAGCATTTCTACCCTTAAAATTGACACTATAAAGTTATTTTGAATAATTATTCAATTTATTTTAAAAATGTGACCCTTGATAAAGTAAAAGTATGTCCAAAATTCTAGTCTCTTACAGGTGGTAAAATATAATTCAAAGTGTTTGAAGCAGACTACCTTTATCATCATCAAGCTGTGAATCTACCCTTGGGCTATTTGGCACCATTTTCATCTTTTCAGAAGTAACAACTCTTGGTGACATCTCTAACTGCTTTTTCAGATGTTTCTGAAAGGTGACGAATGATTACAATGATAACATAAATTCTCACCTGCCTTCTTGCTTCCACTATATTGGAACAATGATATTTGAAATACAGAATGAAGGGTTTTAAATAGAGGAATAGTTTATTCATTCAGTAAGTATCTGTTGAATACCCACTATGTACTTACTGCATTCCAGGCATTAGAGATTCAGTAGCAAAACCAAATTACCAGCAGCTAGATTATGTAGCAGTTTGTCTTTCATCTTTTCTGATGGTCTGATTACCAAATTATCACTTAAATTTACTATTCCTGAAATACCTGATTATATACTAGGCTACCTTAAGGTGTGGTGATTGGAAGACGTACTGTGCATATAGCATAGTTCTTTTTACCGTAACTTAATTTTAATTAGAAAACATTTTTGGAAAGTTGATTCTACTAACAATTATAGAAAGATGACAGCTCTTACTTTATTCTTTCAACTTTTTTGGTAACATTTCTACAGTGGGCCAATTTTATTATCAGTTACTATACAATATTACAATTTAACTCTGAGCAAAAAAAACTATAGCTTCAAAAAAGTTTTAGGAAAAACAATTACCTACCTCATTTCTATATGGTTTTACATAGACTGTCCACTGATGGGTGTGCCCATCCTCTTCTCTTTTCTTTCCAAAATATCGAGCAACATTACCATAAACTATTGGTTTAACGATTGTAACCCCCTACAAGAAAACAATTTCAACACCAGTTAACACTGTATTAGGTTTCCCTGGTGGCTCAGTGGTTAAGAATCCGCCTGCCAATACAGGGGACACGGGTTCGAGCCCTAGTCCGGGAAGATCCCACGGGCCGTGGAGCAACTAAGCCCGTGCGCCACAACTACTGAGCCTGCACTCTAGAGCCCGCGAGCCACAACTACTGAAGTCCATGCACCTAGAGCCCGTGCTCTTCAACAAGAGAAGCCACCGCAATGAGAAGCCTGCGCACCACGACGAAGAGTAGCCCCCGCTCGCCGCAACTAGAGAAAGCCCGTGTGCAGCAACGAAGACCCAACGCAGCCGAAAATAAATAAATAAATAAATTTATTAAAAAAAACACCACATTGTATTATTACCCAAATAAACAGAATTAGAACTCTGAAAGCTTGTTTTAAGAAATGGCAGGCAGTCTAACAACCTAGAGTTTGCTTATAACATGGATTTCCCTCAACAAATAATTTCCAGACAATTAGCCTCATTTCATAATACCACAAATAACTAAACACCACATTAATTACAATGTTCTCACTTTGAAAACGTGTATTTAAATTATGTGGAGTACTTTGAGAGTTCCTTTTTTCTTTCTCTCTCTCTTTTTTTTAAAAAGAAACAGAAAAAGCTCTATTTACAAACTTTAAAGAGCAGTCTGGAATAACGCTCACCAACTTTACCATCACCTGATGGTAACGTCCTTATCAGCTTACACCAGGGTTCTCCAAAGCACAGTACAAAAATTAAAGACAGTTTGGAAGGGGATTTTAGGTAGAATAAGGGCAAACATTTTCATTTTATTACTTGTGTTTAATCTGTATTAGAAAAACCATAACTATAACTAGCAATTCAAACCCACAATTTCAAAAATAGTAATGCTTAGGAAGGGACTTTAAAAAATTGATTTAAACAAAAATGTTAAACACTACATTTCGATTCAGATAATGGCAAAGAGGCACTTGGACAACTCAAGCTCGGTAATCCCTGGACTGATGGCATGTGTGCTATATTTGTGTTCAGTTCTGAGATGTACATACATGTTTCTCATCACATCCGGTTAAGTGTAAAGGCAGATTACGATGAAAAGGAGATAGAAAAAATTCCAAGTGAAGAAAATAACTGAATGTTGCACATGAATTTGAGACCAATTGTTCAATAGTAAGACTGTATCTGAAGGTCAAAGAGCAAGATATATCACATGTGAAAAGTGCTGTGCCAATGTAATCAACAATTAATAAGAAATGAGGAAAAGCAGTGAACAAATGGAAAAACTTTTCATTGTGACTAGATAATTCACAAATAAAACCAATACCTATTAGCCTAAAGTTAGTTCAGGAGAAGGCAAGTGGTTTGTACACAAACTTAAAAAAAAAAAAATCACAGCAAGTGTCCTTTTGTGGTACCCAAAGATGGGGCCTCACATTCAAGGCCCGAATGAATAAGTACAAGGAGCGTTGACATGGTGAGGGATAATAGATCCTGAACTGCTACAATGTTGCTAGGAACTTGGGGAGTTCCTCAATGATGAAAAGCGGGTTCATCTGCCAAAAGACTTTCTACCTGGATCAAATTTATCTAAATTGGGAAAAGATGCTTACAAGACCACATAACAATCAGCATGGAGAAGAAATAAGTCCCTAATTTTAAAGTTTTACATGACTAACTCGGACCCATTTTCGGTGGAAAAGCATTTGAGGACTACAGGCCTAATCTCAAGTGATTCTGGACTTAAAAGACTTTTAGAACCTAACATGATTACAAGTAGAGAGAGTTCTGTAAGTTCTTCTCCAAAAGCTAGTGTTCTAAACCTTTGTTCAGTAGTACTTTCTTATTATTCCAAAACCTCGCCCAAAAGTGAGGGAAAATGTATGTTTATGAACCTTATGGTACTATGAATTTTACCTGGCATCTGTTTCCCCCTTCCATTAAATTTCAGTAGCTTTTGAAACTTTCAAAGCACTGTGTATGACAATTGTATATTCAGTATAAAATTATGTGAAAACAATATGACATACAGAAGGACTCAAAAAAAAAAACCTAGATCAACTAGATTGGTGCAAAAGTGGGTGATTTCTTTTATAAAAAATTTTCCTTTCTGCGGTAAATAAAAATCCGAAGGGGTAAAAATAGGTGTTATATCAGGAACCAGTTGGTTGTCTCATAAAAAATTAATGTGCCAGGGGATGTAGTAAAGTGAGTGGGAAATGTGTCACAGTGTCATACATTACGTTAGGCTCTATGATGACTTTAATTAAAAACTAAGAAGCTACCGTGTACTGAATGTTCCCTATGTGCCAGGCAGTGTTATGTTCTTTGCATGCCTTGATTAGTATCTTGGCTGTAGCCTTGGGACTTTAGGAACACCATGAACTTGGGGAAGTCTTCTGAACTTTTCTAGTTGTAAATACTGGGAGTGATACTGCCTTTGTAGGGACTGAATCAGAGAATCGGGTAAAGCGTCCACCCACTGTGCTTACTTCGCACGGTATCTGCTACTGTTATTATCCTCACAATAGGTGGGTACTGCCCTCCCCACCGCCTTTTTACAGGTGACCTGGGTTGGCAGAGGATGAGCAGCAAGCCAGGATCTCCCCGCCCCGCAAGTGGCTTTTTCCTCAGCAACAATGTCCGGCTCTCCCCCAGGCACCACCGATTATGTTTGTTTTTTGTCTGGGATGGAAGGGAGGCGGTGACACATGAAGTTGGGGCCAAATGAAATCATGATTTTCCCTCTGGGGCTTTGACTCGCCGTCCGCCTGGAAACCGCGGCTCCCGCCCGAGAAGAAAAGGCGCGAGAAGAAACAGGCAGGCCCTCCCCAGGCCGCGCCACGAGGGGCCGGGGCGAGAGAGCCACTCCCGGAGGGGAGGCGCGGGGCGGGCACTGACCTTCACTCTCCCGCCGGAGTCAGGCCCAAATTCGGCCATTCTCTTGAACATATTGTCCTACGGAAGAAGCCGCCGCCGCCAGGGAAAGAGACCGGGGCCGGCGGACTCGCCGCTCCGCTCAGAGGCCCCGCTCCTCCCGCGCGGGCCCAGGAGGAGGGTTTCCGGCCGAAGGAGGACGAGTCAGCTGAGCTCGGGGTGCTGAAGGATCGCCAACGCCTCACAGGGGAGGGCGTCGCGGAAGCCCACTCACCCCCGCGCGGTTGGAGAGCGGGCCGGGAAAGGTGGCAACGGCGACGTTTTGTGCGCAGGCGCGACGAGCTCGCGCACACTGCGCACGCGCCGAGCCGCTGCTTTTAGGCGAAAGAAGACCGGTCTTGGTTGCCAGTGCCTGTCGACAAGCCAGACCGCCTGGCTTCGTAATGACCGAGAAACTGTCTTTTGGAGGTAATACCTTGCCATCGCCAAAGCATGACAGTTCTGAAATTAAGTTCATGAAATCTCGCCCACCGACAGCTTTTCGTTGTGTTCATCCAGACGTCCTCAGACTTTCAGGCTTGAACCGCTAATTTCTTTTTTTATTTACTCCCTTCTTCCTCTCCTTCCTTCCTTTCTACTCATTTTGGATTCTCAGGTCCATAACGTGACGCAAACCTCCCCTCCCTTGCCCTTCTGTGGTACTAACTACTTTGCAGGTTAGTGCAGTGCTAAATGAATGACCTCCAATTTAATTGAAATATGAGGTGCTAGTCAGAGGTTCGCTCTCCCTTTTCTTCTGTTTTAAACTGGAAGCTATTCTATTTCCCTAATCTCAAACCTCCAACCTTGACACCAACCCTCTCATTCTGATCAGGTGACTTTGCATCTTATTTCAACAGAGAAAACGGACCTCCATGCCACCAGACCTGAACACAAGCTTTGGTTTGCCCAATATCCACCCTCCCTTCCTTTCTTCTCTTCTGTTCAAGAGAGAATCGGCTCCCAGTTTATTTATTTATTTATTTGGGTGAAGTAGGAAAGAATAGCTTTATTGCTTTGCTAGGCAAAGGGACACAGCAGGCTCGTGCCCTCAAAACTGTGTCTGTCTTCCAGTTTAAAATCAGTCCTTCAGTCAGTGTTCTTGATCTCATTCTTTTTCACTTTATTGAGGATTTTGCCCCATCAACCGTCTCCATTCTGCCCTGTACCTCCAACTTTTCTTCTTAGGCTTTTTCCCTTAAGAAGAGTTAAACAAACTTTAATCTTTCCTGTTAAAAACCAACCAAACACATATGTAATCCTGCAAAACACTCTGTTTTATCTTTCAAAGTCAAATTTGAACCTGAATTTCATTCACCTTCACAGAAACCTCTCTGACCAGTTACTGACTTTATCAGTAAATCCAACATCCACTTTTAACGCCCTTAGCTTCTTGGCAGGATTTGACTCTGCTATCTACTGCCTCCTTTTATAAAATACATTCTCTTGGTTTTTCTCCTATCTCTCTGGCAGCTGATTTCCGGGTGGTTTATAGTCACACTGTCCTTTCTGTTTCCATGGTGCCTAAGGGATTGAAACACTTAACAAGTTTATATATGAGTTATTTGTGAACTCCACAAGGGTAGTAATCGTATCTTATACCCCTTAATGTTCTTAGGTCCTAGTAAACATTTCTAGTCATCAATGTTTGTTGACTAGTAAATAAATGAAAAATGGAGAAGTTAAGAAGACTTGAGGCTCTTTTTCCAAAGGTGGTTGAAATCAGTGAGATCTGTTAAAGTCCGCTGTCATACAACATCCTTCATACCACAGTATAGGATTGTTTGTCCCCTGTGAAACAGGAGTGCAGGGGGCAGGGCACAACCTTTGAAAGAATGACATGACATAAACTGATTAGAACCAAATGGATCCAAGATGGCAGACAAGTCGACTTCAACTAGACCTTGAGCCTCAGTATACACTCACTGTAACTCATCAGCAAGCTAAATGACACACCCACAGGCACCATGACTGTACCAAGGCCAACCATAAGGATCAAAAAGTGGGCAGTGGCCCAATTCTGGAAATCCCCGCCCCTTCCTGAAATAGCTGGAATACTCCTGCCACTTATTAGCCTATGAAATTACCCACCCCTATAAAAACTGACAAGCCCAAACCCTGGTGCTGCTCTTGCCTTCTGAGATGGCCCACACTCTGTCTGTGGAGTGTGTTTCTCTCTAAATAAATCCCCTATTTACCTATCGCTTTGTCTTTCACTAAATTCTTTCTGCCATGAGACCTCAAGAACCAGGTGTGTGATCTCAGTTGGAAGACCGTGGGTTTTGGCCGGGTTTGAGTCCCAGTCGCGTGGGTTCAAGTCCTAATCTGGGTTTAGGCTGGGTTCAAGTCCCAATGTGAGGTGCAGTTTCACCTGTACCCTCTCCTCCATTTCCGCTTTCAGAACATGATCTCTGGAGCACAAATTTGCCCTTTGTAATTATTTCTCCAGCTTTCGTATTTCTGCTTTCCCCCTGTTTCTCAACGAATTTTTTAATTCTTTGCCCAAAGTGTTACCCTAAGTTTTTTTTAATGAATTTATTCATTTTATTTGTTTATTTTTAGCTGTGTTGGGTCTTTGTTGCTGTGCACAGGCTTTCTCTAGCTGTGGCAAGCGGGGGCTAGTCTCCCTTACGTGGGCTTCTCATTGCCGTGGCTTCTCTTGTTGCGGAACATAGGCTCTAGGCGTAAAGGCTTCAGTAGTTGTGGCACGCAGTTTCACTAGTTGTGGCACACGGGCTTAGTTGCTCCACAGCATGTGGGATCTTCCTGGACCAGGGCTCGAACCCGTGGCGGATGGGCAGGCGGATTCTTAACCACTGCACCACCAGGGAAACCTAACCCTAAGTATTTTTAAAGCAAAATAACATTTTAACATTTAATAAAATGAAATTAATAAGTTAAAACACATTGGGAACTTTGAGGGAAAGATAGCAGATTGAACACACATCTTTTGCTTCCTTTCAAAGCTCCTTTGAAATAAGTAAAGAGATTTTCAAAAAGGCATAAACCTTTTAGAAAGGGTGGGGAGAATGGGAGAGAAGGCAGAAACAAAATCTTGAAACTTGGAATACAAAAGGCAAGTGGTATACAGCAGTCCTAAGAGCTGAGTAGTCAGAGACAATAAGCTATTCAGTTCACACTGCAGAAACCCCCCGAATCTCAAGAATTTGTGGTTGTAGGGATCTCTGGAAATAAGGGAAGGGAGGAGGAGGAGAAGAGCTAGCAAAAAAAGACTGGTTGAGATTCTGTTTAAGAAATATTCAGGTCCTTACAGCCCAGCAATTACCCCTTACTTATCCCCAAGGGATAGAACAATGGTAAAGCAGGGTCTCTGCATTGAGGATCACCAGACAGAATTGAGGGAGGAATACCCTACAGAAAATAGGTAGATTAGCCAAACACATGCCGGGTACTAAGACCTTCATCGCACTTAACTCTTAAAATACTGGCAGCCAGACTTTTTTTTTTTTTCCTAGTAGAGAATAGGGATAGGCTTCTCTGAGGAATGTGACCAGTCTAAGAGGAGAGATCTAAGGAGCCCCAATGAAACTGATTCAACCAACTTGGTCATCCTTCAGTGACGTACACATGGTCAAATCCACATAGGCCCTTGGAACTTCAAATTACTTTTTTAGTTCCCCAATCCTAAATATAAGTAGATAACCAAGAATTACCAAATAACAGAGAAATGCCTCTAGTATGAAAGATATAATCCAAAGTAAACAAGCAAAATGGCAGATTAGAGGAAACATGGAGAAGTCAACTAAAACCAAAACAAACCCAAAGTATTATTATTACTATATCCAGATAAAATAAGAAATAGCAAACGTGACACAAAACAAGGAAACAAAAGAATATATATTCAGAGAACGAAAAACAGCTGTTGGAAATTAAAACTGTGATAGCAGAAATGAAAAAACTTGGAGAAAGATAAGACTGATGAAATTCTAGCTGTGTCTGAAGACCTGAGAGGAGATTTAAATAGAAGACCTAGATAGCAGTGGGGATTTAGAGGTACAAACTACTATGTATAAAATAAATAAGCTGGGAATTCCCTGGCAGTCCAGTGGTTCCGACTCTGTGTTTCCACTGCAGGGGGCACAGGTTCCATCCCTGGCAGGGGAACTAAGGTCCTGCAAGCCGTGCAGTGTGGCCTAAATAAATAAGCTACAAGGATATATTGTACAATACAGGGAACATAGTTAATATTTTATAATAACTATAAATAAAATATAACCTTTAAAAATTGTGAATCACTATGGTGTACACCTGAAACATATAATATTGTACATCAACTATACCTCAATAAAGAAAAAAAAGACCTAGAGTTTGGGAATTGAACTAATGATAGAAACAAAGAAAGCTAAGCCAATTTAAAAATCATGCAGGTATTAGCTCTAGGGAAAATAAACTCTTGCATAAGAGAAGAAAGTAATTGTATTTATGGCTATGTAAATACTGAGTATTGATCTAAAAATATATATGTAATTACACTGGAAGGATGGGTTTTAGGGAAAGGTGCCATGTATGATAGAGATGGAGGAGAAAATAGAACTTAATCCTTAACTTGCATAGTGGGAATCAATATCTTAAAATGGAAAAATCCAGAAGGAGCAATACAAGCCTAATACTTAAAAGCATGGGAGTAAATATAAAATTCTTTTTTTTTTTGGTCATGCCACACAGCTTGTGGGATCTCAGTTCCCCAATCAGGGATTGAACCCGAGCCACAGCAGTGAAAGTGCCAAATCCTAACCATTTGGAACTCCCTAAAATTCTTAACATTAAGCTAAAAGAGTAGAAAATTGTGCATGTGAAGGGGGAGTTACATCTTTCAAAACAAACCTTGTAGAACTATCTGACTCTGTAAACATTGAGAATTTATAACCTTGTTAAAATTTAAAATGATTCAAAATATAATTTGCATAAAAGACGTGCATTTAATTGAAAAACACTATGTCTATGACATTAGTCACTCATGATTGTAACTTTTAGTAATTCCCTTTAGCAACTTCTAAGAAAATATTTTTTAAATAAGTCCGCTATATACAAGTGCAAGAAATGTGCTCAGGGCTTAGTTACAATTAGTGCTACATGAAGAGCCCCGTTATCATCTGGAGTATCACTCTGCATTTCAAATAATATCCTGAGGTGAAACTAAGCAACATAGGAATTGAATTTCTTCTAAAAATCGTCAAACTTTGATATTGATTTTTTACTTCATTCTCAGAATAAGGGTTGAAATTTGGTTTGGGAACTTGATTGTATTAATATAACAGGTATAAGTAAGACAGATTTATCAATAAGCAGAATCGCCAAAAACTATTGCTTTCCCTCTTAAGCCAACTTTTGCTAATCTCTGATTATTTCTTCAGTCAGCCATTGTTATGGGTCTGTCCTGGTGCTTCTTGGATATATCCTATCTCTGCATCTGAGCTGTCACTCTTCAAGCCTCTCTCCCCTACCTTGATTCATTCTTCATACACCTCTGGAAATCCTGATATGAATAAACCCATATTCTTTTTTGTTTATTCATATCAAAATGGCCCCAGAATCTTGAAGCCTGAGGCTGCACCTGTATTGGGGCCCTCTGCTGTCCTCTCATGGCTGGTCACATAGATTTGAGACCTGACCCTTGGAACCCCAGAAGCTGCTGTACTGGAATCATGTGGGATCAGAGAGTAAGAAAATCTCAGAGGGACTTCCCTGGTGGCGCAGTGGTTAAGCATCCGCCTGCCAATGCAGGGGACACGGGTTCGAGCCCTGGTCTGGGAAGATCCCACAGGCCACGAAGCAACCAAGCCCGTGTGCCACAACTACTGAGCCTGCACTCTAGAGCCCACGAGCCACAACTACTGAGCCCATGCACCACAACTACTGAAGCCCGCACGCCTAGAGCCTGTGCTCCGCAACAAGAGAAGCCACTGCAATGAGAAGCCCGTGCTCCTCAATGAAGAGTAACCCCCGCTCGCCACAACTAGAGAAAGCCCGCACGCAGCAACGAAGACCCAACATAGCCAAAAATAAATAAAATAAAATAAATTAATTTTTAAAAAAAGAAAAGAAAAATCTCAGAATGCCCAGCATGGGGGAATATACTAAATAATCGGAGAGATTCAATCAGTGGATATTTACTGAGCACGTATCATGTTATAGGCACTGTTCTAGGTGTTTGGAATATGGGTGTAAACAAGAGTAAAACATTTCTGCTCTTCTTCCTGTAAGGACAGTGGCCCAGCATGGTGTGTCAGAGTAACACATGTAACACAGTAAAGAAGGTGTCCAGATGTGGAAGTAGGGGTGGCCCAATGAGGGGTATCAAAGCCTGAGTGGAGAGCATGTATTCCATGGTGTGGCAGTGTTGGGAGATTGGTTACATACAGGCAAATTGATCAAATATATGCATGTGCTAAGGATACGTTTTCAGGATATGAAGGACAATGGGTGCCAGGTTTCTCACTGTCATAGAAGGGAGTTACCAACATGAAAAAGGAAAAAACTAGAATTAACCTTGTGGTGTGGGATTGGAATTGGAGGTATTATACAAATTCAATTTAAATAGATAAATATTATGTCAATACACATATCCTCTAGCCCTGGCCATTGATGGGGCCTGGGAACAATGACACTCTAGTGCCCAGAGCTTATTTTTTAAATACCGTTATCCACTATGAGGAAGAAGGGCTCTTTGGAGAAATGGCTGATTCCAGGCTGAAGCAGGAAAAGAACAAGGTGAGCCTTAGAATATCTTATGCCAGAAAACAAAAAAGTGCACAAAGAATGATGGGGACATGTCAAAATGACACAGAAACTAGCTTGCAGAGGCTCTAGTGGCCAAATCAGGGACAATGTGAACATCAAAATAAATGATAGTAATGGATTATGACTCATTATAATTTGAATAAAGTAGGAAGCCAGGGGTCCATACTGATATAATAAGTAAATGCGTACATTGACATTTTGATGAGGAACAAAATTTCTCAAAGTACCTTACCCTCTCCCAAATACTTCACAGTGGAGGTGACTTGCAGACATCACCTTATTCAAATGATGAATGTGAACACCATCAGTAACAGAATATTTAAAAACTGCATGTCACCTGAAAGGATCCAACGAGAAAAGCACAATCACTTCTGTGTTATCCCTGCCAAAGATGCATAACCTAATCTAATCAAGAGAATATCAGAAAAATCTTAGGTCATTTTACAACATAGCTGGTTTGTGGTCTTCAAAAGGGTTAAAGTCAGCAAAGTCAAGAAAAAAAGTGAAGAAGTGATCTAGATTGAAGGAAACTGAAAAACATAACAACCAAACATAACACATGATTCTGAATTATACCTTTTAATTAAGAAGGACCTATGGGGACAGTTGATGAAATTGAATAGGATCTGATGATTAGGTGGTCCTAATTTGTCAGTGTTAACCTCCTGATTTGGATGATGTTTTGAGGTTATGTAGGAATTACACACAGAAGGATTCAGAGCCACTGGGCACCATGTTGACAGTGTATTCTCAAACTGTCAGAAAACATAAAAGGCTGTACTTGCAAATTTTGGGAAAGACTGAGATGATGTCAATGTCTTTAAAAAGTGGGAAAAACTCTTATTCTTTTGAAAGTTATAATTCAGCAAGAAGAGACAAATAAATGAGGAAGTAAAACATATCTATCAAATGGTTATAGGCTTGAGCCCGGGGCACTCCCACAGTTAAAAATCAAACAGCAGAGAAACAGCCAGCCAAGAAGGACTGAGAAGGAGCCATCAATGAGGCAGGATGTAAATGAGAAGAAGCTGAGGAAGAAACTAGAAGTATGACAAATGCTGCTGAGAGATCAAGTAAGATGAACAGAAAACAAGTGATCACTAGAACTGGCCCCAAGGCATCATAAAAGGAGTCATGTTGGAGCAGTTTTCAGCTGAGTGAGGATAGCAGTCAGATGAAGACGAGTTGAAAAGAGAAAGGGAGGTGAGGACGTGGAGCTGGTAAATATAGATATATCTCATCCCACAAGTGCTGCTGTAAAAGGAAGCAGAGAATGATGCTGTAGTTGGAGGGTCATGTAGAGAATACAGAGAGTTCTTTGTAAGATGGAAGGTTACCAGGGCAGTTTGTACAGTGACGGGGGTGATCCAGCAAAGAGGGAGAAACTCAGGATGCAGGAAACCGCCTAAATTGGAGCAGTGAGAGGGCTTCGATGACGATTGCATGTGGAGACACTGCCATTGGCAGGAACAGAGGCCCTTCATCCTAGTAATAAAGGGGTTTGATGGGCCCAGGGAAAGATGTGACCTCTGTTAATGGTGGTGAGGAGGGGGAGAATTTTGTCTAAGGTTGTGTCTATTCTCTCAGTGTAATATGAGGCCAGGTCCTCTACTGACAGCAGAGAGTGTGGAAGGCCAGTGGCTGGGCGTGTGTGCTGGGACTTTGAAATGAGAGAAGTAAATAGTGATAGTCATTTTGGAGAGTGGGGACACCAACACAGAAGGATTGCAGAGAAGTGACTAAGATGACCAGGCAGACTTGAAGGCCCATTTGAGATTTGTGGTTATGAATTTAAAGCGAGGGGAGGGCTTCCCTAGTGGCGCAGTGGTTGAGGGTCTGCCTGCCGAGGCAGGGGACACGGGTTCGTGCCCCAGTCTGGGAAGATCCCACATGCCGCGGAGCGGCTGGGCCCATGAGCCATGGCCGCTGAGCCTGCGCGTCCGGAGCCTGTGCTCCGCAACGGGAGAAGTCACAACAGTGAAAAAGTGAGGGGAATTCCCTGACAGTCCAGTGGTTAAGACTCCACACTTTCACTGCTGAGCGTGCGGGTTCAATCCCTGGTCAGGGAACTAAGATCCCACAAGCCGCGCAGCACGGCCAAAAAAAAAAAAAAAAAAAAAGTGACATCTGTCAGCATGTTTTTGGATTTTTCCAGCAATATCCAGCTGTTTCGGTACAGGTGAGGATGTAGGAAACACTAAGTGTCAGATCATTTTTTTCCAAATATATACATATGTATTTCTTCAGAGATACTAAAGAGCTCTAAACAAAGAGACAAGGTATGAATTGCAAATCTTTTAATGAAAATGTTTGTATTTTTTACAGCATGCAGAATTTCACACCTGTGGTTAATTAGCAATTATTTCAATACTTGAAAACTCACCTGCCTCTGAATTTGTCATAATACATGAATCTAACTTAATAAAATTAAGGAAAAGCAACAGGTCATCTAATCCCTCTTTATATTCCTTCATGACCAGCAAGACGCATAAATGAGTTCTTTAAAAGGGATAAGATAGATTGATATATAAATTGTGAGTTTATATTTAAAGCTGTGTAAATGCAACATTTCTAAGAAAACATTCAAATCAAAGGTCACACTTTATGGAAACAAAATTCTTAATTCAGGCTGTTTTTATTTTTAGCCACTTGGCACTCTGCTCTTTTTAAAATTTTATATTGCCCAACAAAGAGTGGTTATCTTTTACTGTTTTGGGAGATGACAGAACAGATGAAGGTGTCACATGCCTACACAAGTGGGATTTTGCCTAAGATCAATTTGTTTAAACATATTCTTTGGTTATATTTTTATTGCATATTGGGGAGTACTTATATCATTCAAAATTAAGTCTGGGTTATTTCTTTGATTAAGAACGGAATGTACTGGACATATATTTGATAATTAAGATTTTAGACAAATATTCACCAGCATTAGTTCTATTAGCAAACCAAAAAATATTGTAGGCCTAATATAAAACAATAAACACATGAGGTAAACATTAAGCCTCTTAGAAGAAAGACCATATGCTCCTGCTTCTGTAAAAACATTATTTGTTTGAAAGAATGGTAGTATGACCTTTCGCTCAACTATTACTTCCTTTGTGAAAAAGAGACAATGAGCTGAAGAAAGAAAACTCCACAGTTACACTCTGCAACCCTGAACATATGTCCTGAGATCTTGGTTTTGACAGTGACTTCTCCATGCCACCCTGCAGAGAAAGATGAAACACATGGTAATAAGGTTAAAACATACCTTCATTGTAATACACATACTTCAAATCCTTTGGGAGAACAAAATAGTTTATCAATACTGAAATACAGGCTATAGATCAATCCAAGTATTAAATGGAGATATGTATACCAAGTACTTCCTGTCTCTCCCCAAGCCTTCACTAGAGCACAGAATGCTGAAGAAGAATGTTGAGTCCCGTGTAGTCCACAACTGCAAAGTACATTCCACATTTACTTAATTACAAAAATAATTTCAAGATATGACAAGGAGTTCATAGAGTGGGGAAAATCTTAAAAACTCTAGAAATTGGGACTTCCCTGGTGGTACAGTGGTTGAGAATCCGCCTTCTAATGCCGGGGACACGGGTTCGAACTCTGGTCAGGGAAGTAAGATCCCGCATGCCGCGGGGCAACTAAGCCCGCATGGCACAACTACTGAGCCCGAGCACCACAGCTAGAGAGCCCATGTGCTCTGAAGCCCGTGCACCAAAACTAGAGAGAAGTCCGCGCACGGCAACGAAGAGCCCATGAGCTGCCACGAGGACCCGATGCAGCCAAAAATAATAAATAAATAAATATTTTTTAAAAAGAAAAAAACTCTAGAAATCCCCTAAAAAAAAATTGAGGAGTAAAAGAATAAGATTCTGAATCAGTTAACATAGATGGTTTCTATGTGATACGTTGTTTAGCATATATACCTAAAGCTGCAATTTTCAGTTCTCAGTAGCATACGTTGGTCTTTGAAAATATTCCCTCACTTCTCTCATAACAGTAGGGTAAAACAGCTCTCCCCTTTAATGATTAACACATAGCATGCTCTGTAACAGGAACTAACATAGTGTTGTAGGTCCATTATACTGCAAACACAGAGAAACGAACATACAAACAAACTCATAGAAAAAGAGGTTGGATTTGTGGTTACCAGAGGTGGAGGTTGTGGGTGGTGTGAGGGGAGGGGATTGGATGAAGGTAGTCAAAGGTACTACAAACTTCCAGTGATAAGTACTAAAGATATAATGTACAACATGATATATATAATTAACACTGCTGTATGTTATATACGAAAGTTGTTGAGAGAATAAATCCTGAGACTTTGCATCACACACACAAATTTTTTCTTCTATTTCTTTAATTTTGTATCCATATGAGATAATGGATGTTCACTAAACTTATTGTGATAATCATTTCATGATGTATGTAAGTCAAATCATTATGCTGTACACCTTAAACTTATACAGTGCTGTATGTCAATTACATCTCAATAAAACTGGAAGGGACAAAAAAAGCATACCATGCTCTAATGCCTTGTGGATCACTGACAACCCTCTTTGCACACATTACAGCATCAGTGATGTCATCTTTCAGCAACGCTGAAAAAGAAGTGGTGAGAAATGGAAACAATGCTCATAGAAATTTCATTTTAAGTTTAGGTTCAGCCAGCTTCATTCTCTTAGGCTGAGAAAAGAACAACTAAAATTATTTTTTAAGAGTCCATGTATCTGTGAATGTGGGGGGAAAACTCTTTCTTCATTCCATCCCATTTGGCATGAAATAAACCATTCTGTTTCTCATTTACCAAAGTCATTGGAAGCTCTGGAATTATTCACTAATGTGATAGAAGGTTCTCTTTTTACTAGGCACTGTAAAAAACAAAACAAAACAGAAACAAACCAACAAGTAGAAACCGGTCTAGCACTTTTTTGCTCAGCAATTCTACTATTGGAAATTCACCCTAAAGAAATAATACGAGATGTACCCAAAGATGTATGTACAAGGTGTTTCATAGCAATTAATAATAGGGGAAAATGGAAACAGCCTAAGTGCTTAACATTAAGAGTTGGATTGATAAATTACAGAATATTTATAAGGTGGAATTCTATTCATCTTTAAAAAATAATAAAGATTGGTATTTGTTGACAAAAATAATTTTGTGTAATAAAGAGCAAATTGTAAAGCAGTAAATATAGTACAATTTCATTTTTGTTGAAACACACATTGCTTACATGTTTGTATGTGTGTACATATGTGTATAACATAGCTTTACATTCATATATGTAAGTGATACATATCCTCAAAGAATATATGTATACCAAAAGTTTCCAGTGGTCATACATCTCTGGGTAGTAAGAATGTTTTTTCAATGACCACAGATTATTATATAATACAGAATATTTTTTTAAATAAATTAACTGGATACAAAAGAATATTCTAAGACGAATGTTCTCTTTTAATATTTAAAAATTAACAATATCAATTTTGTGATACTTCTCCAGTATTTTATGTACTAAAGATTCCACATGTTCTCTCTCTTTTAAAAGGAACTGAATAGGGCTTCCCTGGTGGCGCAGTGGTTGAGAATCTGCCTGCCCATGCAGGGAACCCGGGTTCGAGCCCTGGTCTGGGAAGATCCCGCATGCCGCGGAGCAACTGGGCCCGTGAGCCACAGCTACTGAGCCTGCGCGTCTGGAGCTTGTGCTCCACAACAAGAGAGGCTGCGACAGTGAGAGGCCCGCGTACCGCGATGAAGAGTGGCCCCCGCTCCCCGCAACTAGAGAAAGCCCACGCACAGACACGAAGACCCAACACAGCCAAAAATAATAAATAAATAAATAAAATTTAAAAAAAAAAAGAGGAACTGAATAGAATATTTGTTTCACCCCAATTAAACAAGTCCGTAAATTAACTTGTTAGAATAACAATGTTTATATAGGAACTATATTTTTTGGAGATGCAAACTAAAGAATTTAGAAATGAAATGTTATAATGTTTCTAATTCACTTTAAAATCACTCAGCAAAAAAAAAAAATATATATATATATAAAATATATACATAAAAGAAGTAAATATGACAAAATGTTTTACTGTTAAAGTACATGATGAGCATATTGATATTTATTATACTAATATACTAATGTTTCTAATCTTCCATATATTTAAAACATTTCATAATAAATAAAAAGTAAAAACAATTTTTTAAAAAGGACCACACATATTCCTCCTCTTTGGTTAACTACTAATCCTTTCATTTTCCAATAAAGGAGAGTAGATTAAAAAAAAAAAATGACCACACACCAAATTATCCCTAAACCTCCCCAAACAAGGTAAGTAGGAGGAATGGCATTGTTCTTTTTTTTTCCTTTTTTTAAAATTTTATTTTATTTATTTATTTTTTTTAACATCTTTACTGGAGTATAATTGCTTTACAATGGTGTGTTAGTTTCTGCTGTATAACAAAGTGAATCAGCTATACGTATACATATATCCCCATATCCCCTCCCTCTTGCGTCTCCCTGCCACCCTCCTTATCCCAGCCCTCTAGGTGGTCACAAAGCACTAAGTTGATCTCCCTGTACTATGTGGCTGCTTCCCACTAGCTATCTATTTTACATTTGGTAGTGTACATATGTCCAATTGGCATTGTTCTTTACAAAGCATCAACAAGTCCAGTTATAATAAAGTGATGTCATTCCAGAAGCTTTTGTATATTAGAAAACAGCAAACTTTTATGATACCAGCTCTTTAATTTCTTCCTTAAGGAATTATGAGAATAATAAAGAGTTTCTAGAAGTTAAGGTGGAGTTTTTCTAGGTCCCTGATGAACCCTTCAAGACCTTTTCATTTGTATTGAATCTCTATTCTTGTAAGTATAACGAGATGGATCCTGTGCCATCACTCAACATTATCTTGTCTTACCACTGCAGGGTATGCGACAGGCGTTATGTGCTCTTGGGGTTTTGCCATCATTACACCAGTACCGGCTATTGATTTGAAATATCCCATAGTCAGTGCTTCGGCTTCCAGGATTGTAGTTTGTAGCTTGTGTGTTATAATTGCTTTCCCATTTGGCCAAACACATCCCTGAAAAAAACGTATTTTAAGTAATAAACAGCAACACCATATGATTTATAGTTCATAGCATAATTATATAGTTCTATTTAACTAATTCTATTTTACTAACGACTTTATAAAGATGTAGTTTACTTGTAAAATATTTTAACACTTTGGTGTTAAAGGGCCCTTAGAATTCTTTTGTTAGCAAATCATTTGGTAATACTAATGAAACAAGGTAACATATTTTTTAAAATATTAAAATAGCTGTTTCTTCCATTGCTATTACCCTTCCCCTGCTCCCATCCCTCAGGTAAGATTCAGCCTAGAATAGGAAAATCAACAGAGATGTTGAGTGGGTTTGGTAATTAGCAGCAGATGCATATGCTAATGCTTTTTATTAGGAAAAATAAGGATTTTCTGGGAGAAAGAAAATTTCTTATGATACCTAAAGATGAATTTGGATATCAAATTAGAATCCAGACAACAGGAGTCATAGAATAGGAAAGACTGTGTCATCCATCCACCCATCTAGCCATTTGCTCATTCATTCAAAAATAGTTATGGAGGGGAAATGTCTGAATTCAATCTGAAAAATTCAGTGATTACATTGGCAGATATGGACTAAAATATAAAGTAACTTTTACTTAGGGCACATCTTGAATTCTGTGGAAGAAAATGAAAAATAATCAACTAGAGTAAGAATAAAATGTCATTTCATGCTGCATTTCAGGAATCCTTATATAGATATTGACTGAGGGGAAATAGGTTCCTACTGTCCCTGTTTTAAGAATTCAATGTAATTTTTTAAAAACTTTGCTGTTAAAAACCCAACATCATGGTAGGGGGATTAAAAATGAAAAAAATACTACATTACTCAGGCTTGCAGAACCCAAGCTCCAAATTGGAAATAGCTGGAGTCCAACACCAAGGGCTTGATAGACATATCCTCGGTGCACAAATGAATCTTTGAGTCAGCTTACATGTGCCAGTGGGCAAATTTAGTGGCACTAGAAGCGTACAACGGGTCCTGGCATGCTAAAAATGGTACAGAATTTGGTCCTCCCATGCCTCAATCCTTCACCTGGTACATCTGATTCTAAAGGAACAAGTTGATGTTCTTAACCATTTTAAGTGTACAAACCATCAAAGGAATAAAAAAGTCCATCCACTCAAAGTCCCTTTCTTATTCTTCATCCTCTATGAGTATCTGTTCCACACCTGGCTAACTATTTGGACGGATGAAGAAGAGTTAACTTACAGTTTGCCAGGCTGACTCCCCTATAGCCATCCAATCCAAGTCTTTTCAGAGTTCTGGCAAGCTCACACCTCTCAAAGGTCTTGCCCTGGACAGCGACAGAAAGGAGGAGAAGCCCCAGAATAAGGACAGCCTTCATGCTGACTGAGAAGCCAGACCTCCAGGCTGGCCAGGGTGAGCTGGCCCTGGTATTTAGCGTCTTTTCACTTCCTTCTTCTCCGAGTGGTCTGGCAGCTCCACCCTTTGAGGCAGGTGGAAAACAGGAACCGTTTATTGGTCCACTGTCTTTAAAAGTTTTCTTCCTTATGTTTGAAGAGGGATATTCTGAGGTCCTAAGGATGACCTGCAAGAAAATAATGAAATGACATTGCTCAAGAAGAATTGGGATTAGCACTATTGCCAAAAGAGGAACTTCCTCCTATTTTATCATGAATTTCAGCAACTATAAAGGAAAAAAACTGAACATTTTACGTAACTGCAAATGAGCTCCAATCTTTGATTAATATTCATTTTCATTAAATTGTTTTATGTGCCTTCACTATGTTGTCTTCATCTTTTTCACTTAAAATTACTTTATATAATTTCCACAAAAGAACACGACACTCTGTTGTTTTGATAGTTACATAGCACAACACCATGCTGCTCAGCCAGATTCCTATACTAACTTCTTTGGTTACTATTGTAAACTCTTAATTTATAAACCAATGTTTACTATTATAAATAAGTCTCATGTCAACAACATTCCTAACTCCTTTCTGACAATGCCTTACTTCACATTTCCATGTTAGAACATAAAGGGTCATTACAAAGCAAGGGAACTTTATAGCAAAACCTACAGAAGAATACCAGAATATATCACCAAAAAATCTTGCCCTTTGGCATGAGAATGATTTTGAGCTGAAGGCAATTGAAAAGAAGCAGATCCAAGAAAAGTTCTCTGTCCTCCCCCTATTTTCTTGAAAGCAGAACATAAATTTGTGCAGAAATTAATCACCTACAACCCTAGACACTTAGCCCCAAGACAGCACCAGAGGACTCTACAAAACAACATTTACTGACTAGCTATTATCTTCCATTGATTTCTTATATATTGATCGTCCCACAATTTGCCACCCTTGGAAGCCTAGTGCTTGTTGCTCCTCTAAAAATATATTGTTCTTTGGTTAAGAGGATACGTAAGTCCAAGTTCTAGCCACCTCTTTGAGTTACTCATCCCTGCATTTCTTATAAGTATATATGAGATATATATATTAATAAACTTGTTCTCTTGTTAATCTGTCTTTTGTTCCACAGCCCCAGCCAAAAACCTAAAAGGGTAAAAGGAAACAAATTTTTCCTCCTGTACAGTTTCTGGTGATGGGACAGTAAAAGGCTGGAACACTCTACTCTCCCTAGAGACTGTAGTTTAGATATGGGATAACTGACAACAGACCAGCAGAAGGTAAGAATTCTTACCATGTCAGTCTCCCAGATCTCTGTCTGTAGTGGACAGTCAAGAGAGGAGGATAAACATTTCTCCTTGTCCCTTCCTTTCCAAATGCACAGTGGCATGAGAAAAACATTTGTGAAGATAGATCTTGAACCGTGACTTTTGTGATTTTGTTGTTGGTAATCAACACATATGGGTATTGATTCTTAGCCCCCCAGAAAGAGTCATGTTTTCCTGTGTCTCTGTCTTTTGTGTCATTTGTCATAAGGATGAAAAACCGTAAGATGAGAATCTCCTTTTGTCTCATTTTATGTACTGAGAACTTGGCTTTGTAACCGGTGAGAATATTCCCTCTGGTTTCTGCCACTTTGGGGGTGCAGACTGTCTGTCAGGCTTGCATCAGCAGCTAGTCAGCCAGCTAAGAGCCTAAGACATGAAGTGACAGGCAACATTCTCTTTGTCGAACCATGCTGGCTCTCAGGGGAGTTTGTCTTAATAAAGGGTCTCAGTCCATAAGGGGCCTTTATCGCCTCTACCTTCATTGCCTTGTTTGTGAGGGAAAAATTCTCATCCCAGTATCCCCTTTCTGGTAACACAGATAAGTAGGTCAGTGATTTCAGGTGTCTCACTTTGTGGGAGATAGATGTTTCTCTGACACCTGTGACAATGAAGGTCTTTGCTTTCTTAGGCTACCTCTGGAGTGGCTCTGCATCTTGAGAGGGTTACATTTCTTAGGGGACACATTTTGTGTCCATGGTTAAGCCTTGAAATTGGTTTTAAGACATAAAAGAGGGCTTCCCTGGTGGCACAGTGGTTGAGAGTCCGCCTGCCGATGCAGGGGACACGGGTTCGTGCCCTGGTCCGGGAAGATCCCACATGCCACGGAGCGGCTGGGCCCGTGAGCCATGGCCGCTGAGCCTACACGTCCGGAGCCTGTGCTCCACAACGGGAGAGGCCACAACAGTGAGAGGCCCGCGTACCGCAAAAAAAAAAAAAAAAAAAAAAAAAGATTTACCAGTTTGGAGTCACAGTTGAAATAGGTATATTAAAGATTTGGACTTTTACATCTGAAAGGATTTTTAAGAGAGCCCTCATCTTAAACAGATGTCCTACTGGTACCTATGGGAAGATCAGATTGAAGAAAGGAAGGAAGGAGGGAAGGAAGGAAGGAAGGAAGGAAGGAAGGAAGGAAGGAAGGAAGGAAGGAAGAAAGAAAGGAAGGAAGGAAGGAAGGAAGGAAGGAAGGAAGAAGAGAGATACAGAGGAATACGTTGGCTAGTGTGAGAAAAAACAAAACACTTCCTTAACAAGATTAGGAGGGGAAGATCAGAGAACAAATGTCAAGAAGTGCAGGTGGCACTCAAGCAGGTGTACAACTTACGTAAATATTGATAGCCAGGAAATAGCTTTGAAGGTTCAGAAAATACACAGGAAGAGTTGATTTATTGTCCCTTACTCTGTAAGCAGACCCCACCAGGTCCAGACCTTCCCCGTATCTTGGGCTGGCACTACAAAAAAAAAAAAATCACTGAACTATCCTATCTTATTGTTAAACAAAAGAGAAACATTACAGTAATTATCCTAGATTTCTGATAGTAGGCAAATATGCCCGAGTTCCTTCTTAGATAAAACCTACAATCCAAAAAAAAAAACAAAAAAAAAAACCTACAATCCTTTCTCAGTCCGTTGGAAATATTGATCTTACTATATCTTTGAAATGTAAGCATCCAAAGAGATAATTGTTGGAACTTCCCTGGTGGGACAATGGTTAAGAATTCACCTGCCAATGCAAGGGACAAAGGTTTGAGCCCTGGTCTGGGAAGATCCCACATGCCACGAGCAACTAAGGCTGTGCGTCACAACTACTGAGCCTGCGGTCTAGAGCCCGTGAGCCACAACTACTGAGCCCACGTGCCACAACTACAAAAGCCTAGAGGCCATGCTCCGCAACAAGAGAAGCCACCACAATGAGAAGCCCGCGCACCTCAACGAAGAGTAGCCCCTGCTAGCTGCAACTAGAGAAAGCCCGTGCACAGCAACAAAGACCCAATGCAGCCAAAAATAAATAAATAAATGCATTTAGTAAAAATAAAAAAATAAAGATAATTGTTGGCTAAAGCAACCATGGGACTGGAAAAAAAAAGAGAGAGAGAGTTTTAAAAAGAAACTGCTATTTTATATTTCCATAAGCTCCCTTGCCCCAAATTTTGTCCACAGCCTCCATAAGATCATGTATTAAAGAAAAGTAAAATTCTTAAAAGTCTTTTCCACAAATATTGGTAAAAGCTTCAGCCATCTGAGCAGGTAAACTTAACTTGTTCAATCTGCCAGAAACACCATTTAGATCCAACTATTCTTTTCTTTTGCGGTATGCGGGCCTCTCACTGTTGCGGAGCACAGGCTCCGGACGCGCAGGCTCAGCGGCCGTGGCTCATGGGCCCAGCTGCTCCGTGGCATGTGGGATCTTCCCGGACCGGGGCACGAGCCCGTGTCCCCTGCATCGGCAGGCGGACTCTCAACCACTGTGCCACCAGGGAAGCTCCCAACTATTCTTTTATAAGCTAGTGAGTTTTGTACTACTGTACCTGATATGTGGCTAAAATTTTTAAATGAAATCTATAAGATCTCTGTTTGCATCTGTCTATGTGTCTATGTATATCTATATATGTATGTTATGTATATGTGAGATTTTTTTCCCTCTGGATAGTATTCCTAAAAACTTGTGAAAGAGCTCTATTTAATTGGCTTAAAGAAAATACAGGCACTTATATAAATTAAGACTAGTCAAATAAGTTTATGTTATCTCTACTAGATGCCTGAGATTATAAAATCATAAATTTAGCCTAAGGAAATAAAGTTACAACAAAAACGATTTTCTTCATGTATGTCAACGTGGTAGGGGAAAAAAAGCCATGTTTAAATGTTTGGGGTCTTTGCTTCTGTGATTTTTGCTACTTGCCTAGTTTGTCAACAACAAAAATAACTTAAAATGATGGTTAACTTTTCATATCTCATGAAATTTTCACGGCAACTCAAGAATAATTGTTAAGAACACATGAATTAAATGGATGTAAGTGGGAGAAAAGTTTGTAAATGAATTTTGCAACAATCATTATGTTCTATAAAATATGTCTGCTTAAAAATATTTTCCAAAATCTATTCGTAACCCTAACTGTATATGATGGATATTCATTGAATATCTAGATAATTTCCAAATAAGAGAAAATACTGAAACATTAATTGCCAAACATAGGTTAAGGTTATCTGCTTTTGACTTCTTATTACAGAGAAACTAAAGATATTTGGGTCTGTTAATAACATGTTCTTTTTGCCACTTTAAAAAAATTGTACTATAAAAAGGCATATGTCTCTAGAAATTGCAAAATGATGTATTCTTGGGAATTCCCTGGCAATCCAGTGCTTAGGACTTGGTGCATTCATTGTCGGGGCCCGGGTTCAATCCCTGGTTGGGGAACTAAGATCCCACAAGCTGTGCAGTGCTGCCAAAGAATAAATAAAAAGTAAAAGGAGCAAATAAGATAGAAGATGTGGGTTCTAGGAAACAGGGTTCTAATACAGGAAAGAGGAGAAGGGAAATTATAGAGATGAAGGGAGAAGTGTCCCTGTGGACTCCCTAGGGAAAACCAGAAGAGATGGCCTGGAATGTCTGAACCTATTGAAGGGAGTTTGACAACTCTGGCTGAGACTTTGGGTAATGAATTAATACATGAATAAATACACGGAAAACTAAGCAAACAGAAAAGTAAGGCAATTATTAACTCCAAGGAAACCAAAAAACTTAAGAATAGAAATACAACCAAATTATACCATCAAATTATACTCATCTGTGAGTGTTTGTGCAGTGTTTGTACTGACACTGATAAATCAAAATTGTCTGTATTAATGAAAAGAGTCATTGGCATGAGTTTTGTCAAAAGGTATAAATAATCACTTGTTAGTGAAGCAGTGTCATTTTCTTGAAGCCATTATGGACCCTGGAAGACCACGGTCAGGGCAGCTGCACTCACTGCATTCTCCAGCTGATGCCGTCCTTGTGTAGTTTGGCTCAGGGGTGCAGAGGACTTAGTCTCATCTCTGCTGTGGCAGCATGGCTGCTAGGAGAATTTGAAGGGGTGGGGCAGTTGGGAGGGCTGTGGCGGGGAACACCGCAGGGCTCTCTGGGGGAGCCCACATGTTGAAAGGTTAAGGTGGAGTAAATTCTTCTTCAACTAATGTGGCATGTAACAGCCTTGTGAAACAGGACCAGCACACAGCTGCTCCCAGCAAGTCCAGCAGCCTGGCCACAGGTCAGAGTGGCTCCCTGTGGGGACACTCCCTGACTTAGGAGCAGTGCTTGACCCCAATCCAAAGGTGGCATTTTGTTGGCCCCTCAGGTATATGGGTCATTGAAAAATGGTAAATGGTTTGGGTTTGCCTAATCCAGACCACTGTATTTTTTTCCTCAAGGATTAGTGACCATTTTCTCTTCTTTTAGCTCTCGATATCCCTGTAATTTAAGTTCCCACTCTTTGCAAAATAGATCAAACAAGATAATTTCCTGTGTTCCCTGACACCATCCAAACTCCAGAAATCATCTAACTTTTGTACTTAATTTTCTCTATGGTCTTGCTGTTTTTGTGTTTTGAGTCAGGTAATTGGTTCATAACAAGAAAAAATAATACTATTTAACATACACAAGAGAAATTATATCTACTATGGTAGCAATACTGTGCTGTAAGAGTCTCTAGTTACTGTGCTCTAGCACAGAGCCACAAGTTACTGACCCATCAATTGATCATTAAGCCTAAAAAATACTACTAGCCTAGTAATCTGCCATGTACTTTACTGCTAGTCATAGAGGAGATTTTACCATTCCTGATACTTGCCACGTACTCACTCTCTTCTCTGTCTTCATTCCTGCTGTTTCCTCAGTGTACTATGTAGACAACGAAAGAAATGTTAGGATATCTGGTGGCAAAGAGAAAGTTGGAGGGGTGAGCAGGACCAGACCTGGAAGCTTAATCCCCAAAACTGTGAGATTTAGCGCTTAATCCCAAAGACAATGGGAAACTATTCATGAGTATTAAACTGGAGAGTAACTGGATCAAAATCTTAACGAAACAAAACACTCTAGATTGGATTCAGGGATTGCTGCTAGAAAACTGGCAAGGAGTCCAGATGGCAGACAAAGGTGGGGGTGGGTAACAGAGAACTGGGAGTGTTTCAGAGATATTTAGGAGGTTTGAATAATCAGGATTAGAGATTATCCAGACGAGTTCGAGATACAGGGGAAAAGGAAAGGTAAATAATACTAGCTTTTGTTTATCAAATGCTTATGAAGTGTTAACCACTTAATAAACATTACTTATAATTCTTACAGGGGTCTTAAAGATAGGTATTATATCTATTTTACAGATGAAAAAATATATGTCCCAGAGAAGAAAAGTCTCTTGCCCAAAGACATATAGCTAGTGAGTGGAAGAGCTGGGATTTGGATTCAGGTCAGTTCCATGACCTTTTCAGTTTACCACATTACCTTGTAAAAGTTGAAGTGAATGGGAAGAAATTCTACCGCGACCCAATTCTCACCCTTTGACACACTATAACTCCTTTGTCTACTTCTTGTCTGATTTTAGCTCCCGATATAGTTGTGCAAATTTTATGTATTTATTTTAAAAGTGTGATTTTTCTCTAAGAGGTTGATCTAACACCAGGCAATGCCATGGAACAGTTAAGAGACTATTTAAAAATCAATATTCTTGATATGTGAACAACTGATAATTGTGGCAAGCTTTTGATTTCTTTGTGAATACTTCCTTTGTACTATTACTTCTGTTATCATTATGCAATCAGAATTTAGGCTGGATCTCACTTCACTTCCTCCTTTTTTTTTTCCCTGCCCCTTTTCACATTATGAACAAATATTTCCCTTCCCACAATCGGTCAGGTTACAAAATCCTTTCTCAGTTTACACAACAATTGGGCATTCATCATTGAGAAATTATAATGAAATAGGTAACTGACTTTTCAAACATGTGTTAAAACAGTCTTGTTTACAAAGAGATGAAAATGCTCCCACTTTAGTTTCCTCTTTCCAGAAGAGTATTCTGATTTCATTTCTCTATTAAGTATGACTTTTGGGTTTCAGGTTTGTTTGATCTTTTTATTTGTGCCAGTGCAACTGCATAATCATTAAACTTCTTTCATTGACTAGAAAACAATGATTTCAATCCGTACATTAGCTCTGGTAACATCACAAAATGTTGGGGGAGGAGAGAAGAAATTGTTGTAAATAGGGGAATAAGGTCATGTATTTGGGTTGTATTTTCCCCCCTCTCGACAAACAAACATTTTATTGCTACCCTTAGCAAGTAAATAAGATAATATGCTTAACTTCTTATTAACAACAATTTATATGTACACATTTAATTGAAGATGGTGCTGTTCTTCCTTTGACATCACTCTAAGTTGTTTAAGATGCAGCCACACATTTTCTCACCCCAATCCCCCATCTCAATCCCCCATCTCTCAGGTCAATATCATACCTCTGTGAAGTGGCTGGTTTGCTGGCATAGGAGTGGTCTATTTCCAACTCAGTCAGAAAGGAACTGAACTCACAAACATAGCACCATTTACACACAGGTCTCACAATGACCTGACCCAAAGATGATGAGGGCTAGTTATCAGTGCCTTACACATTTATTTTGGAAAATAGTTTCTTTGACTGCCGATTCATAATGATTTTCAATTAAAGAGTAACTTAGTAAATTAGAAATACTATACAAATATAGAATGGTAAACTCTAACCTGCTAAAAAAAAAATGAATGGATGTTTTAACATCTAGGAACTTGATAATTTTCAGTTTCCTCATAAGAATACTATCTTCTAAAATGGAAAAGTTTATAGATATACATACACACATGACTACTAATTTTTGTGAAAAATAATGGGAATAAAATAAACCTAAATACAGAAAAACTACACTTAAAATATCTTCCTCATGTAAGAAATTCAATTCACTGCAAGTCAAATATGCTCAATGTACTCTGGTATGTGAAATCTAGTTTAGATCTGAATTTTGTGACAGGACTACTGACATGGCTTTCTAAGTAGTCCCCTTATGTCCAGTTTTTCTCCCCTCCAACCTACTTTGCATCCAGAGCATGCCAACCCTGAACTCAGAGGACTCAGAGTTTATAACACACATATGTCAATCACATGTAATCTATGGCTTTATTGTCTATTCTGTGGTTTGCTGTCATATTGTCCTCATATTCATCATGATGAGCTCTTTGAGGACTTATGCTCCTTTAAGATTTCTCCTCTGCCATCTCAGAAAGAAGCACACTCATGTGTAGACATTCAACAAAACTGGTAAATTCCCTGTATAAAAAATGCATTCCACCTTCAATTAAGGTGTTATTCTTCTCTCTTGACTACCTGTGTTAAAACAGTGTTTAAAAAAAAAAAAACACAAAAAAACAAAAAAAAAACCACAGTGTTTTGACATTACAAATGATGCAAGGAAATAATACAAACTTACAAATAAAAAACAACTACAAACTACATAAGGATGTGCTTCTCCAACATGAGAAAACAATTACAAAAAGGTAACCTAGAATTTTAAAGAAAGAATCATTTTTTTATAAAGAGTTAACTCAGGCCTCTGGAATAAATTAGAAATAAGACAATATGTTTGAGACACAGGATTCCTCATGCCAATATATGTAAAAATTTTTGAAGGTATTATTCAACGCTTCACTATAGTAAGGGAAAAAAATTTCTACTTCAATTGTCAAGAAATTATACATGAATAATTGTATTATGGAAGAAGGTTCTGTGTACATTTGGTTGTAAGTTTAGGAATTTGTCTATTAACTAATTCAATAAATAATAAAAGTTGATTGATTGAATACTTTCTATGTTAGAGGCACCATGTTAATGCTGAGGATACCAAGGTGAAAAGGCATGACTGTTTTCCTCTACAGGACATGCAAACCAACAATTACAATCCAATATATAGTTGCTTTATTGTTGGTCTGCACAGAGGGCTGATGGAGCACAGAGGGGACCTGAAGTCAGTGGGGAAGAGACAGTGAAGGCTTCACAGCATTTCAGCTGGATGAGAGTTGGAGGGAGAACAGGATTTTGTTTGGTGGGCAATTGGGGTAGGAGACTTGTGATAGGAACTTCCCATGTCTGGTTCTCTTCCTTCCAGGCAGAGGGGAGGATTATACTCCCCTACTCCCTTGAATTTAGGAAGAGCTATGTAACTAATTCTGGCCAATGAGCTATGGGTAGAAATAATGAGTCACTTCTAAACTGTAACATTTAAGTGCTAGTGCAAAACACTCCAGTACTTTTCTATCTGCCTTGGCAGCTGGTGAAGTTGTATGTGCCAGAAGGTTTAGCTACCTGTTGGTAAAACCTCTGTCAGCCCAGGTGCCTGAGTGACTGTGTGGAACAGAACCACTTGCTGAACTATGATAGATGATTGTGGCATGAACAAGAAGTAAATCGTGTGTTTAGCCATGGAAATTCTGGGAGTGTTTTGTTATTTCATCATTTCAGATGGAGGTAAAACAATTTTAAAAACAAAGGAAAGGGAGGGAGCTGCTGTCACCATGTTGTTGGTCGCCACCCGCTCAGGGCCCTTTTGCGCCCGTCCTGTCGGCCACTAGTGCAGGCCACGGTGCCCGCCACCTCGGAGTCGCCAGTGCTGGACGTGAAGCAGTCCTTCCTGTGCTGGGAGTCGCCGAGTGGTCAGGCCACGCAGGCCAGCTTTTTGTCGCCTCCGTGGGCCTCAATGTCCCTGCTTCTGTTCGTTATTCCCATACGAACGTCAAAGTGCCTGACTTCTCTATCGTCGTGCTCAAGTGTTAGATAGTACAAAGTCTTCAAAAGAGAGCAGTGAGGCTACAAAAGGTTTCTCCTATTTGGTAACTGCAACAACTACTGTGGGTGTCGCGTATGCTGCCAAGAATGTCGTTTCTCAGTTCGTTTCCAGCATGAGTGCTTCTGCTGATGTGTTGGCCATGTCCAAAACCGGAATCAAGTTACCCGATATTCCAGAGGGCAAGAACATGGCTTTCAAATGGAGAGGCCAACCCCTGTTTGTGCGCCACAGAACCAAGAAGGAAACTGACCAGAAAGCTGCAGTTGAAGGACTTCAGTTGAGGGACTCACAGCATGATTTGGAACGAGTAAAGAAACCTGAATGGTTTGTCTTGATAGGTGTTTGCACTCATCTTGGTTGTGTACCCATTGCAAATGCAGGAGATTTTGGTGGTTATTATTGCCCTTGCCGTGGGTCACACTATGATGCATCTGGCAGGATCAGGAAGGGGTCTGCACCTCTCAACCTTGAAGTTCCCTCATATGAGTTCACCAGTGATGATATAGTGATTGTTGATTAGAGACCTGGGCTCAAGTCATAGGCTTCTTTCAGTCTTCGTGTCACCTCAGAAGAGTTATTTGAGAACAAGCCTTCTGCACTTCAAATTAGTTGATTTGAAATATTTAAGAATTGCTAATAATGTGTTTGCAAACATGTGAAGTAAATTGAATTTCATGTTGAATACTTTCAAGCATTCACCTAATAAAGCCACTGTTAAACACTGTTATGCTCAAAGACTTCAAAGGTGCAGTGTCTTTGATAGTTAATTCTAATCAAAAATTACAGACTGGTGTATGGAGAGAAAAAAAAGAAAAAAAACAAAGGAAAGGGAGAATAGACAAATCTCCCATGTCAAAGTATTCCAAAAAATTTATGTAGATACTCTGCCCTCAAGAAAGTGGAGTGTAACTAACCACTCCTTAAGTGTGGGCTGTGCATAGTGACTTTCTTCCCAAGAATATAGCATGGAAAGGAGCAAAAAGAGTAATTTTACTGCAGAGAAACCTGACAAATGCTACTTCAGCCAGTGGATCAAGGTTAATATCAACAGTAATAAGTTATGTTGATAGTATGTATCCTAGATACCATGTGATGAAACTGGTATCTGTGGTCTCCCTCCCCAAAACACATAATCCTTGCCTAGTCATGAGAAAAACATCAGACAAATCCCAGTTAAGCGTCATTCTACAAAATACCCCATCAGTGCCCCTCAAAACTGTCAAGGTCATCAAAAACAAGCAAAGTCTGAGAAACTATTAGAGCTAAAAGGAGCCAAAAGGACCTAGCAACTAAATGTAATGTGGTACTCTAGATAGGATCCTAGAACAGAAAAAGGACATTTGGTAAAAACTAAGGAAATCTGAATAAAGTATGAACTTTATTTACTAATAACTTTTAGATATTGGTTCATTAATTGTAACAAATGTACTACGCTGAGGTAAGATGTTAAAAATAGGGGAAATTGGGTTTGGGCAATACAGAAACTATATGTACTATCTTAGCAATTTTTATGTAAATCTCAAACTATTCTAAAGTTAAAAGATTATTTTAAAAAAGGGATAAGAGAGAACATAGTATGTTCTGGAAATTCCTTTTGAAGTGGGGAGTGGAAGTAAAGAGTTTGGCTAGGTAAGCAAAAGACCTTTTATGCTATTCAAAGGAGATTCAATTTGTAAATTGTATAGGCTGGGTGAGGAATTCCTAGATCTGTGGTTGGGCTTCAGGGGTGTTGCAAAACCTCTGAAGTTGTATAAGATTTTATTGTGTGTATGTGTATATGTACGTTTTTCTCAGAAGAATGTCAAAAGCTTTAATTATTATTTACCTATTCTTAAAGGGAAAAACACTTAAATGTGTTAATAATCATTGCTGAAGGTAATGTTGAAACTGAAATATTCTGAGCAAGAGATATGAAACAATTATATTGTTTTTTTATTTGCTTGCTTGTTTGTTTTGGCAGTGCCATGTGGCATGTGGGATCTTAGTTCCCTGACCAGGATTCAAACCCATGCCTCCTGCATTGGGAACATGGAGTCTTAACCACTGGACCAGGGAAGTCCAAAATAATTATACTTTGTGTGCAAAAGAGATCCCTTCTTGGTAGTACAGACTAAAGTGATAATGTGTGTGTGTTTGGAGGAGGAAGGCAGGAGTTAAAAGCCAAGATAGTAATAAAGACCATGATCTTCAAACTCTTTTGACTGTGGTCTACTTTGCAGGGGAAAGAAATGATCCCATAAGATACTTTACCCTACTGTTGCCGCTTTCCTGAGAAACAAGTACTGAGTCTTTAGGATGAAGTATCATTTTTTTTAAACCAAAGTTTGATGGGATTATATATACATCTACTTTATCATTAGGGTTGTGAATGATTAATATTTGAATCAAAATGAATATATGTCTTTAAGGGTAGCTATAAACCTAAAGCACTATGATATAAATCTACATTTATGGGAAATTATAGTTAAAAAGCAGGAACTGAAAACCATGACAATGATGAGGCATCCTTTCTGAAAATTAGGGTAATTCCAACTATTGATGTACAATAACATTGCATTCTGCCAGACTTCTTTATAGGGTATAGTTTAATCGGTAAATCCTATTCGTGTGCTAATTTTAGCTTATTAATACAAAATTTCAGTAATCCTTAGTAACTCAGGTAGGTGGTTATTCACAATTAATCCTTTGTTGTATATACAAATGAAAATATATGGAGTTATGCATCATTAGCCCATAAAAATGGGGGAAAAAGTTTTAATTTGTTTTTTCAATTCATGGTCTCTTAGGAGGACCGTGGACTGCAAATAATTCTTTGAGAAATTGCTGTTACAATCTACAAGAGAAATAATGAAAGACCAAGATAGAAGCAGTCAGGAGGTACAGAGAACAGCAGACAGATAAGACAGATATTCAAAGGATCAGAACCAGGGGAAGTTTTAGATTGCTTGGATGGAGAGATGCAAGGTAGAGGGGGAAAGCTACCTTGATTTTTTGGTTTCTGGCAGGCCAATTATGGGGAATACAGGACAGTGAATAAACTTAGAGGAGGACAGGGTGGGTAGGAGATAAGTCCAATTTTTAATATGTTGTGTTTGAAATCCCAAGTCGATGTGTCTGGTAGGCAGCTGGGTCCTGTGATCTTTCAGCTTTAGAAAAAAGGGTCTGGGCTGGAGCTGTAATTTTTTTTTAAATAAATTTATTTATTTTATTTTTGGCTGCATTGGGTCTTCATTGCTGCGTGCGGGCTTTCTCTAGTGGTGGCAAAAGGGGGCTACTCTTCATTGCGGAGCACGGATTCGAGACAAGCGGGCTTCAGTAGTTGTGGCGTGCAGGCTTCTGTAGCTGTGGCATGTGGGCTTAGTTCCTCTGCGGCAAGTGGGATCTTCCCAGACCAGGGCTCGAACCCATGTGCCCTGCACTGGCAGGAGGATTCTTAACCACTGCGCCACGAGGAAAGCCCTGGAGCTGTAAATTCTTAACTTAGAAAAGTGAAGCATTCATATCATAGTGTGACTTTAGCATTTACAACAATAAATAGGAGTTCCAATTTTTAAAAAGAATTCCATTATATATCTAGAAATAAATATAGGGAGGGGGGAAGTCAGCAATTAAGAATTCCTGAGATACAGCAAGAGTAACTACTTTTTATGATTAGAAATTCTTGGTGGGGGAATTCCCTGGCGGACCAGTGGTTAGGACTCTGCACTTCCACTGCCGGGGGGCCAGGTTTGATCCCTGGTCGGGGAACTACAATCCTGCAAGACGCATGGTGCAGCCAAAAAAAAAAAAAGAAATTCTTGGTGAATGAAGTTTCCATTGCCTCATTTCTTGAAATTATGTTCCACTCATCTTTGTTTCTCGTTACCAATTTCTCTCCTCTTTAAATCATGGAATTCAGGTGTCCATTTATTTGTTGCTGTTGTTGTTGCTGCTGTTTTTCCTTCTTTTTAAAAAAAATTTTATTATTTTAAATTTTATATTGGAGTATGGTTGATTTATAATGTGTTAGTTTCAGGACAGCAAATTGATTCAGTTATACATATATCTATTTTTTTCCCATTTAGTTTATTATAGAATATTGAGTTTCCTGTGCTATATAGTAGGTCCTTGTTGATTATCTGTTTTATATATAGTAGTGTGTACATGTTAATCCCAACCTCCTAATATATTCCTCCCCCCCCCACCTTTTCCCTTTGGTAACCATAAGTTTGTTTCCTGTGTCTGTGAGTCCGTTTCTGTTTCCTAGATAAGTTCATTTGTATCATTTTTTAGATTCCACATATAAGTGAATCATATATTTGTGTTTCTCTGACTTACTTGGTTTAGTATGATAATCTCTAGGTCCATCCATGTTGCTGCAAATGGCATTATTTCATTCTTTTTAATGGCTAATATTCCATTGTGTGTGTGTGTGTGATATATATTTATCACATGTTCTTTATCCATTCATCTGTCAATGGACATTTAGGTTCTTTCCATGTCTTGGCTATTTTAAATAGTGCTGCTATTTACATAGGGGTGCATGTATCTTTTTGAATTTTGTCTTGGTATATCCCCAGGAGTGGGATTGCTGAATCATATGGCAACTCTATTTTTAGTTTTTTGAGGAACCTCCAACCTGTTTTCCATAGTGGCTGCACCAATTTACATTCCCACCAAGAGTGCAGGAGGGTTCCCTTTTCTCCACGCCCTCTCCAGCATTTATTATTTGTAGAATTTTTAATGATGGCCATTCTGACTGGTGTGAGGTGGTATTTCACTGTAGTTCTGACTTGCATTTCTCTAATAGTTAGTGGTGATGAGCACTTTTTCATGTGCCCATCGGCCATCTGTATGTCTTCTTTGGAGAAATGTCTGTTTAGGTCTTCTGTCCATTTTTCGACTGGGTTGTTTGTTTTTTTTGTTACTGAATTGTAACTAAGCTGTTTGTATATTTTGGAAATTAAGCCCTTGTTGGTTCCATCATTTGCAAATATTTTCTCCCAGTCCGTAGGTTGTCATTTCGTTTTGTTTATGGTTTCCTTTGCTGTGCTAAAGCTTGTAAGTTTGATTAGGTCCCATTTGTTTATTTTTGCTTTTATTTCTATTGCCTTGGGAGACTGACCTAAGAAAACACTGGTATGATTTATGTCTGAAAATGTTTTGCCTATGTTAGTTTGAATAATTTCAGTGGGCTCTGGGCTATAGGAGTGGTCTCTAGTTGTTTGGTCCCTGGACCTGGGGTGATTTAGGGCAGGAGAAATATTGGCTCAATGTGTGAGAGTTAGATAAAAGAGGTAGTCAGAAGTATGGGCTCTCAACTGGTCGGTTTGCATATGAAAGGTATGTTCAGGCAAATTATTTACTATCTCTAGGAACTAGCTAGTCCTGGGAGGGGCAGTCTCTCCCCAGCCAACAAGGTCCCCAAGATGCTAACTGTCATAAAATACAAAGAATAAAAACATGATTAATATGATAAAACAGAATAATACATATTATTTTTGGCATATTAATACAGGCTTTATGAGTGTTTCTTTCGTAGTCCCTCTTGTCTTTGTCAACCCCATTCTCACCTCAGCAGCTTCTGAAAGATGATTCAGTTGTTTTTTCTCTCTGGGTGATCCAGGCCTTGCCTTCTCTCTATCATAGCCACATTCTAATGCAGCCTGCCTGGATAAGGCTGGGAGCTCCACTAAGAGGAAGACCTTCTAGACTGCTGGAGGTCAGGGGTGGGCAAGACTAGGGAATAAGAGTACTTTGGAAGGAGCTTTCTTCATTGGAAGACCGACATCCATATTCTGGGGCTGGAAGAGAGGGAGTCCCAGTATAAAACCCAATGAGAGGTCAATCATGGGTCACCAAGCAATCAGCATCCTGCAACAGAGAATAAAATCTATTCTCCCTGACAGGGCTTCCCACATGCTTCAGCAACAACTGTCTCCAGGCTGGTGAAAGGTACAGTATATTGGCCTCTCCCTGAGAAGGACTGAGGCTTAGCAATAGTAGTAACAGCTACGATGAACAGGTCATTTTCTTGAGTTGTCTGGGCGTCCAGTTTCAGGATGAAGTGAGAGTAAATAGGATAGATACTCTGGACTGAGTAAGTATCCTTGGATTCTTTTAACTTCAGAGGAAGAGGTGTTTAAAGAAGATAGAACACACTTTTCTGTTAATGTGGCCAAGTGGGATCTTAATTGGGAAAACACCTCTGAATGGTGACGTAGGACACTAAGGCAGGGCACCTTGAAGGATATAGAATTATGCAACTCAGGTACTAGATAAATACCCTTTCTTTCCAACCATCCTACCATGAAGAGGTTATCCATGGCTGAATTAGCACCAACAGAATCTACATTTCCTGTAAGTGATATAAACTTGGCTTCAGGTGCCTCATACATATTTGCCCAAGTAACTGCTCTCTCTTCAAAAAAAAAAAAAAAAGATTAAAAAGCTGCACTCATCTCTATGATCCTAACCAGGATCATCCTCATGAAGTCATACTCTATGAAGTATATGCTCATACTCATTATTCATACTCTATGAAGCTCAATTTCTTCCTCTATAAAATGAGAGTACTAATGTTTACTCTGTAGCTTAGTTGAAATCATACCATGAAGATTATGGCAAATTTTAAACAATTAAGAAATGACAGCTCCTCTTCTTCCCCTCTCAGTTCTTTCTCTCTAAACAATAAAAACAACTTATTATTTTAATACAACACATGCCATAGCATTTAGAAGATATTACATCTTCTGACTGTCTGAATAAACCACAAATCCAGAGAGACAAGAATAAAATGAGATTTCATCATAGCTGATACAATATAAGAGCACAGTTGAATAAGAATAAGAATGAGAGAAAACAGAGAAAATATATTACCTTCATGGCATCTATTTATTAGTTAATTTTAGAAATTTCTGAGGAAAAATAAACAATAAAAAGATACCACCTGGAAAGACAGCTATTAAAAACTGATCATAGTAATCAAGAAAGTATGATGTGGAAGGAAAGATAGATACATAGGTCAATGGAACAGAATAGAAAGCCCAGAAATAGACTTATACAAATATGCCCAGTTAATTTTTGACAAAAGAGCAAAAGCAACTTAATGGAGGAGGGATAGTCTTTTCAATAAATGGTGCTGGAATAATTGAATATCCATTGGCAAAAAGAAAAAAAAAGAACCTTGACCTAAACCTCACACTTTATGCAAAATTATGCTCAAAACAAATTTTGAACTTAAATGTAAAATTATAAAACTTACACAAAAGAACATAGGAGAAAATCTTGAGACCTAGAACAAGGTATAGAATTCTTAGACTTGACACCAAAAGCATAATTCATAAGAGGAAAAACAGATAAATTGGACCTCATCAAAATAAACTTTTGCTCTGCAAAAGACCCTATTCAAAGGCTGAAAAGACAAATTAGAGATCAGGGGAAAACTTTGCAAATCACTTATCAGACAAAACCCCTTTATCTAGAATACATAAAGGACCTTCAAATTTCAACATTAAAAAAACAATAATCTAATTAGAAAACTGGACATTGACACAGAAAAGACATTCACAGACATTTCTCCAAAAAGGATACACAGGTGGCAAATAAACAAATGAAAATATTTTTAACACTATTATCCATTAGAGAAATGCAAATTAAAACTACAATAAGATATCATTATACACATGAGAATGAAAAAATTAAAAGTAGCAAAAGCACCAAAAGCTGGCAAGGATGCAGAGAAAATGGATCACTCATACACTGCTTGTGGCAATGTAAAATATTACAGCCCCTCTAGAAAATAGCCTGGCAATCCCTGTCAAAATTAAAAATGGACTTATACAAACCAGCAACCCACTCTTGGGTATGTATCCCAGAGAAATGTCTTCTTTCCACATAAGAACTTGAATATGAATGTTCAAAGCAACTTTATTCTTAATAGCCAAAAACTGTAAACTATCCAAATTCCCTTGAATGGGTGAATGGGTGAACAAGCTGTTGTGTCCACACCATGGAATACTACTCCGTGATAAAAAAAAAAAAGGAACAAACTATTGATACACACAACATCTTGGAGGAACCTCAAGGAAATTATACTAAATGAAAAAAGCCAATGTCGAAAGGATACATACTGGAAGATTCCACTTATTTAACATTCATGAAATAACATAATAAAAGAGATGGAGAAGAGAATAGCAGTTACCATGGGTTAGGGATGGGAGGAAGGAGATGGGTATGGCTATAAAGTAGTGAAAGAAAGGAATCTTGTGGTAATGGGTACAGTTGAATATCTTGATTGTGGCAATAATTATCTAAGGCTCTACATGTGATAAAAGAGCATAAGGCCACATATAACATACTCACAAACACATACATGTATAACTGGTGAAATTTAAATAAGCTCTCAAGATTGTATCAATGTCAGTTTTCTGACTTGGATGCTGTTCTATAGTTGTGCAAAATGTTAACACTGGAGGAGGCTGGAGGGAGAGTGCACAGGATTCTTCTGTACATTTCTTTGCAAACTTCTATGAATTTATAATTATTTCAAAATAAAGAATTTTTTAAAACTGCTATGAACATTTGAAATATATAATTTATGATAAATAATTTTGTGAGATATACCGAAAAGACTTTCATATTTGTTCAACTTTACTGAATCTAAAACTTACTTTTTTTTTTTTTTTTTTTTTTGGCGGTACGGGGGCCTCTCACTGTTGTAGCCTCTCCCGTTGCGGAGCACAGGCTCCGGACGCGCAGGCTCAGCGGCCATGGCTCACGGGCCTAGCCGCTCCACGGCATGTGGGATCTTTCCGGACCGGGGCACGAACCCGTGTCCCCTGTATCGGCAGGCAGACTCTCAACCACTGCGCCACCAGGGAAGCCCTACTTTCTTCTCTTACCTTTTATTGAAAACCTTTCAACAGAATTATTTTGACACTTAGAAGCTGGTATGGACAAAAGAGGCCAGTGAGAAATGTGTAACTGCTGGGTGTCCATAAATGATCTGGACATTCTGTCATTTTAGGAAAGAGAAAATAAGCTGGGCATGAAAGTGTACCCTTTATCTTTAAATTTCTTCCTGTATCTGTTGCAGGTTGCTTGAACCTCAACATTGTTTTTATTATTATTATTTTTTTACCGGTACGTGGACCTCTCACTGTTGTGGCCTCTCCCGTTGCAGAGCACAGGCTCCGGATGCGCAGGCTCAGCGGCCATGGCTCACGGGCCCAACCAATCCACGGCATGTGGGATCTTCCCGGACCGGGGCACGAACCTGTGTCCCCTACATCGGCAGGCGGACTCTCAACCACTGCACCACCAGGGAAGCCCTGTTTTTATTTTTGTTTTATTTATTCTATTTTTATTTTGTTTTATGACTGTAAAAAGAACATAGATGTTGCAAAATTATATACAATATATAATTGTTTTTAAAAAGAAAGTGAATTCCCCTGCCTACAAATCAAAATAGATCCTAATAAAGAGACCAAGGGAAAAAAAGGAAAAAAAAAATGCAGTAAAGGATAAATAGTGGGACAAAAAAGACATGAGATATAAAAAACAAAAAGTAAAATGGCAGATGTAAATCCAACAATATCAATAATAACGTTAAATGTGAATGGATAAGAGAATCAATACCAATTCTTCACAAACTCTACCAAAAAATAGAAGATGAAGAAACAGTACCTGACCCATTTTATGAGGCAAATATTACCCTGATACCAAAACTAGAGAAAGACATCACAAGAACAGAAAACTACAGACCAATACTTCTTATGAATATGGATATAAAAATCCTCGACAAAGTACTAGCAAACTGAATGCAGCAACACATAAAAGGAATTATACACCATGACCTAATGGATTTTATCCCAGGAATACTAGTTGGTTTAACATCTGAAAATCAGTGTAACACATCACATCAACAGGAAAAAAAACAAAAATCACATGATCATCTCAATACACAGAAAAAAAGCATTGAAAAAATCCCACACTCTTTCATGATGAAACTACTCAACAAACTAGGAATAGAAGGGAACATATTCAATCTGATAAAGGACATCTATAAAAAACCCACAGGGCTTCCCTGGTGGCGCAGTGGTTGAGAGTCCGCCTGCTGATGCAGGGGACACGGGTTTGTGCCCCGGTCCGGGAGGATCCCACATGCCGCGGAACGGCTGGGCCCCTGAGCCATGGCCGCTGAGCCTGCGCGTTTGGAGCCTGTGCTCCACAACGGGAGACGCCACAGCAGTGAGAGGCCCGCGTACTGCAAAAAAAACACAAAAAAAACCCCACAGATAACATTATACTTAATGATGAAAGACTGGATACTTTACCCCTAAGATCAGGAACAAAACAAAAAAGATCACTCTCACCACTTCTATTCAACACTATACTGAAGGCCCAGGCCAATTACTTATGAGAAAGAAATAAAAGGCATCCAGATTAGAAAGGAAGAATTAAAACTACCTCTATTCACAGATGACATGATCTTGTATATATTGGGTTGGCCAAAAAGTTTGTTCGGGTTTTTCTATTATAGCTTACTGAAAAACCCGAACAAACTTTTTGGCCAACCCAATAGAATATCCTAAGGAATCCATTTTATTAAAAAAACCCATTAGAACTAATAAACAAGTTCAACAAGGTTGCAGGATACAAGATCAATATACAAAATCAACTTCATTTCTATACACTTTCAATGAACAATCCAAAGATGAAATTAAGGTAAGAATTCCTTTTACAAAAGCATAAAAAAGAATAAGATACTTAGGAATAACTGTAGCAAAAAATAAAAGTGCAAAACGTATACACTGAAAACAAACCATTGTTGAAAGAAGTTAAAGAAGATCTAAATAACTGGTAAAACACCACACTTTCGTGGACCAGAAGACTTACCATTGTTAGGACAGCAATATTCTCCAAACTGTACAGTAGTCAGGACATGGAAGCAACCTAAGTGTCCATCGACAGATGAATGTATAAAGATGTGGCACATATACAATGGGATATTACTCAGCCACAAAAAGAGATGAAATTGAGTGGTCTGTAGTGAGGCGGATGGACCTAGAGTCTGTCATACAGAGTGAAGTAAGTCAGAAAGAGAAAAACAAATACTGTATGCTAACACATATATATGGAACCTAAAAATAAAAAAAAGGTTCTGAAGAGCCTAGGGGCAGGACAGGAATAAAAACACAGACGTAGAGAATGGACTTAGGGACACAGGGCAGGGGAAGGGTAAACTGGGACGAAGTGAGAGAGCGGCATGGACTTATATATACTACCAGATGTGAAATAGATAGCTAGTGGGAAGCAGCTGCATAGCACAGGGAGATCAGCTAGGTGCTTTGTGACCACCTAGAGGGGTGGGATAGGGAGGGTGGGAGGGAGACGCAAGAGGGAGGAGATATGGAGATATATGTATATGTATAGCTGATTCACTTTGTTATAAAGCAGAAACTAACACACCATTGTAAAGCAATTATACTCCAACAAAGATGTTAAAAAAAACAAAACAGTGGTACATTCCTCCCCCCCAAAAAAAAATCTCCAAACTGATCTACCTATCAGAGTTCCAGTAACTTCTTTGTAGAAACTGACAAGCTGATTCTAAAATTCGTATGGAATTCAAGGAACCCAGAATAGACAAAACAATCTTGAAAAAGAACAAGGTAGGAGGACTCACTCTCCCCAATTTCAGAACTTACTACAAAACAATGGTAACCAAGACAGTGTGGTACTGGTTAGGAGGGCTAGATTCAAAAAGACAGATAATAACCAGCATTGGTTAGGATGTGAAGAAACTGGAACCCTCATACACTCCTGGCAGGAATGTAAAATGGGGCAATCATTTTGGAAAATAGTCTAGCAGTTTCTTAAAAGGTTAAACACAGAGTTACCTTATGACCCAGAAATTCAACTTCTAGGTTTCATTTCAAAAGAAATGAAAACACACGTTCATGTAAAACTTGTAAACAAATGTTCATAGCAGCATTATTCATAACAGCCAAAAAATGGAAACAACTCAAATGCCTATCAACTGATAAATAAAATGTGGTACATATATTTAACAGAATGCCTATAATGGAACATTATTTGGCCATAAAAAGAAATGAAGTACTGATATATGCTACAACGTGATGAATTTTGATAACATTATGCTAAGTGAAAAATGACACTCATAGAAGACCACACATTATATACTTCTATTTGTATGTTGTACAGAGTTGTCCAGACAGGCAATCCTATAGAGACAGAAAGTAGATTAGTGACTGCCTAGTGCTAGGAGCATTGGGAAGAAATGAGAAGTGACTATTAATGGGTGATGAAAATAATTTTATCTCAATAGAACTGTTATTTTTTTTTAAGGAGTCAAAGAACAAAGACTTGTTACATATGGAGAAACAAAGGGTGACATCAGAATTCTTGTCAGAAATAATACAATGAAGTCATTGGAGTAACATCTTTAAAGTACTGAAAAGCAAAAACTGTCAACCTAGTATTCTATACACAGAAAAATATCTTTCAAAAATGAAGTTGAAGCATCACACTTCTAAATAATACTTGGGTCAAAGAAGAAGTCTCAAGAGAAATGAAAAAATTGTTTAAACTAAATGAAAATAAAAATAGAGCTTATCAAAGTGTATGGGATGCAGTGAAAACAGTGCTTACAGAGGAATTTATAGCATTAAATACATATATTGGTAGAGAAGAAGATGTAATATAAAAAACCCTAAGCTTCTACCTTAGGAAACTAGAAAAAGAAGAGCAATTCAAGCCTAAAGCAGAGGAAAATAATACAACTTAGAGCAGAAATCAATGAAATTGAAAACAGGAAAATAGAGAAAATCAACAAAGCCAAAATCTAGTTCTTTGAAAAAATGATTAAATTGATAAACCTCTACTAGGCTAACCAAATAAGAGAGAGAAGACACAAATTACTAAATTCTGATACATGTGCTGATTAGTACAAGTACTGATACAGGACAAACTTTGAAAAATTATGCTAAGTGAAAGAAGCCAGTCACAAAGGACCACATATTATGTGATTCCATTCATATAAAATGCCCAGACCAGGAAAATAGAGACAGAAGGTAGATTACTGGTTGCCTTATGCTGGGGTTAAGGGTCAGGTGGGTGATAGCTCAAGGGTACCTGGTTTCTTTTTGAGGTGATGAAAATGTTCTGAAATCAACGTTGGTGATGATATACATTTCTGTGAATATATTAAAAACCATTGAATTGTACACTTTAAATGGGTGAATTGTATGGTATGTGAACTACATCTCAATAAAGGTGTCTAAGAGAAAAAGCAGGGTACAGAACATTGTATATAACAGGCTAACTGTGTCAGAAAAGAGGGAGGGAGGTTACCAAATATTTCAGCACAAAATGCTTATCTATGCATAATATTTCAGGCAGGACATAGGAGACAGAATATATTTATTGTCTCCAAGGAAGATAACTGGTGGCTGAAGGACATGTTTGGAGGAAACTTCACCTTACATTATCTTTTTGTACTTTTTAAATTTATACCTTGTGCTATATTATTAGGCAGATTTACCATGAAGCTAATGAAGCTTAAGTTTTGGGGCCCCCACTTGCATGGGCTCTTCATAAGGCCCCAAGAGGGGCCCTATTAACATATTTACGTGGTCATATGTGTTTGTAAAAATTCCAAAATTGAGATGTGTTAACTTCAACAGCTAACCTTGCTGTTTCTTTCCACTCCAAATTCCCCTCCTTTACTTCTCCTTTTGTGTGATGTGTGGGGAAGCGAAAAGACAGAATCTGGCTGTAAACATTTTGGGGAAATGGTTAAGGAAAAGTAGACTAAAGAGACACTTTTAGTTTGGGTTATGTGGATGGCAGTCATTTTCACATACAGCAAAATTACTGCTAGTTGACCTAGTGTAGAAATGACTTCCAGAAATATTATCTTATTATCCACTATGCCAACACATCTGGCATTGCAATAAGAAGGTGGAGGGATGGACCTTGAATTTAGACATAGGTAGGCAGAATGATGGGTCCCCAAAGATGTCCCATGTCTTAATTCCCAGAACATGTAAATATGTTATGATACATGGTAAGGGAGAATTAAGGTTGCACAGGGAATTAAAGTTGCTAATAAGGTGATCTTAAAATAAGGAGATTATTGTGGATGATCTGGATGGGCCTAAAGGGTCCTTAAATATGGAAGAGGGAGGCAAAAGAGTCAGTGTCAGAGTGATGCAACGTCAGAAAGACTCAACTGGCCATTACTGCCTTTGAAGATAAAAAGGGACCATGAGCCAAGGAATAAGGTGGAGCCTGTGGAAGCTGGAAAAGGAAAAACAACAACAACAACAAACCAAAAGCAAACTCTCCCCTGGAACTTCCAGAAGAGATGCAGCCCTACTGACACCTTGATTTTAGCTAAGTGAGACCCATCTTGGACTTCTGACCTCTAGAACTGGAGATAATAGAAGTGTGTTGTTCTAGGCCGGGGTGAGTAAATTTGTGGTAACTTGTTACAGCAGCAACAGGAAACTAATATACCATGTAACTTACTTTAATGAAACATGAGAGTGACATTTAATTGCCAGTGTGAGACACCACCACACTCCCTTTGACTTGCCACCATTGTAAATTTTTGTAGATGATAAAGATGGAGTGTTCATTCAACTTGAGTTCCTGAATGACAATGAGTGATCCAGCATGGACATGTAATATGAATAAGGAAAAATATCTGTTTTTAAGCCACTGAGATTTCAGGATTTTTTTGTTGTTGTTGTTACTGTGGCATAACCTGACCTATCCTAACTGACTGGCCCTCGAAGGAAGGAATCATACGACCGAGTGGTTATTTTCACTATATAAAAGGGGGATAAGGGTGGTTGTTTCAGCTTCTGGTAAATACTGCATCCTCATTAAAAGGAACAGTTGTATAATAAATGAGGCAATGAAAAATGTTGTACTAGTGAAGTATTTCACAATTAAAGTGGGAGAGAAAGCCACTCAAAATCCTTAAGGCTTATGCAAACATGATTGATGCATTTCACTTTATTATGAAAATTTTAGTATTATGAAAATTTTCATAATACTTCCTTCCTTAGAATTTCATAGTGTATATTATGTGACTACCTTTTTATATGACGCGATTATGTAATATATCCTATGGGAAGTGGAAAGAGAATTCAGTCTTTGTTCTAGAGTGGCTGATCAAAATTTACTTTTTGCTGTTATATTTTAAAAAGTTCCAGCATCACAAAGTAAAGATATTTTCAAGTAAATGTTTAGGGTGGTGATCAAATTTGACACAACTGCTATGAAGTTTTTTTTCCATAAATGAGCTGTCAGATTTCAGGGCATTTCAAACTTTTCTTGTGCAATGACTAATTTTAAATACTCAATAACCAGTTTTTCACCAATATCCTTGTCATAGTGACATGAATTTTGTGTTATCTTTGTAGATGTCACTATTTTGTGTCAAATCAGCAAGAAATTTTAGAAGTTCCTATTGTGTTCTTATAATTCACTCCTCTTCTTTAATTGTATTATCAGACAGTCCATAAGTCTACTACTTTTATTAAAATTTTCCCTTATGAATTACTCCTTTTGGATGATCTGAAAATATGTTAAAATTTGCTACTCAGGGGCTTCCCTGGTGGCGCAGTGGTTGAGAGTCCGCCTGCCGATGCAGGGGACAAGGGTTCGTGCCCCAGTCTGGGAAGATCCCACATGCCGCGCAGCGGCTGGGCCCGTGAGCCATGGCCGCTGAGCCTGCGTGTCCGGAGCCTGTGCTCCGCAACGGGAGAGGCCACAACAGTGAGAGGCCCGCGCACCGCAAAAAAAAAAAAAAAAAAAAAAATTTGCTACTCAATGTCAGGGTAATTTTTATTCGTTTATATGCTCATTTAAAAAATAATTTTTGTTTCATATTCTATTAGTTTTTATCTGAATTTCTCCTTGGTTCCTTTTTTTTAAGAAAAAAACCAACTTTACTGAGGTATACGTAACATAAAATAAACTGCACATTTTAAAAGTATACAATTTGATAAGTTTTTATATATGCATGTCCCTGTGAGGCCATCACCACAGTCAAGAGAATGATCATATTCTTCACCTCCAAAAGATTCCTCTTGTTCCTTCATCAAATATGTGCTTTACAAAGATTTTCTCCCAGTCTTTTCATTATCTTAGCAGTGTCTTTTTAAAAGCACAAGTTTTATAAATTATGTTGAAGTTCAATTTATTTATTTGTTCTTTTCTTGATTGTGCTTTTGGTGTTGTATCTAAGAAATCTTTGCCTAACATACAGGTCACAAGATTTTCTCTTATTTTTCTTCTAGAAGTTCTATAGGTTTTTCATTTAGGTCTACAATCCACCTTGAGTTATTTCCCATATGTAATGTGAGGTATGGATTCAAGTTCATTTTTTTGCATATGGATGTCTACTTGTCCCAGTACCACTTGTTAAAAGGCTATCCTTTCTCCACTACGTTGCTTTTGTGCCTTTAAAACATTTTTTATATTTACAGAAAAGTTGCAAAAGTCATACAGATAATTCCATCACTGAGTTTCCCCAATGTTAATTTCTTAGATTTGACAAATGAACTAGAGTTACGTTAAGATGCTGACATTAGTAAATTACTATTAACTAAATTCTAGGCTTTATTTAGATCCCTCTAGTTTTTCCACTAATGTCCTTTTTCTGTGCCACGGCCCAACACAGGATACCACATTACATTTGTTTTCATGTCTTATGTTTTCTTCTTCTTTCACATAAATCAAATAAAAATGCACTAGACCAAAGTCTTAAACGCAGACAAGAAAGAACGTTAAGTGTTATTCTGAAGTGCTAATAGTTGTGGATCTTAAAATTTTAAAGCAAAAGAGAGAATTTCTTTTCAGAGGTCAGAATGAACAGTGTCATTCTTAAATAACAAATATTTCATAGGAATCATCAAAATAATTGCTGCTTTTAATCCATGAGCATTTGGGAAAATACTAAAATGAGAAAAGCTCATTTAACATTTATCCAAAACACTTTATTAAAAATTAATTGGCCGCTGAGCCTGCGCGTCCAGAGCCTGTGCTTCACAACGGGAGAGGCCACAACAGTGAGAGGCCCGCGTAACGCAAAAAAAAAAAAAGTTAGTTTTAAAATGGGAAAATATGTATAAAATTAGCTGGTAAATAAATCAAACAGCAAGTAATAGTCCATTATTGGAGATTTTATTTCAGATATGACAACCCTGACCAATTATTGATTTTTGTGTAATATGGTTATTACAGAAAACCTTATGAATGATTTTTAACTTTCTTGTCAACTATAAACTAGCTATGACTTTATTCAAGAAAGTGAAGCAAGTTTTGGATGATTTGAATTGGTTTGTGAATGACATTTCTGGTCAGCTGTATGATAACAAAGCTGTAATGAAAGATGTGAACAAAGCATTCTTTTAAAACGTGAACAAGTACACAATACGTGCTCTGTCTAGTTTCTTTAAATTCATTGGAGAAAATGTCACTTCCTCACTATCAGGCTGTGTTGACTTGGATTCAACATTTTGCAACTATTATTTGTGTTCTTTTCAGGTTCATCTGGCAGATGAAGTATTTTTAAACATACATGCCAACTTAGAAGATCTGTCCATAATAAAGCTGTTCAAACTTTGCAATACGGGTTCAAAAACATACTAAGGACTCTAAAACAAATTTTCAAAGATTTGGAGAGAAAACTCACAATAAAGAAGGTGCAACATGTTTTTTCCTAAAAGTTGATAAAGTTCAAATAAACCATTAAAATTTTTAAACAATCATAAGATTATAGGAAAGTTGAGATAATATTATAAAGAACTGTTTTCCCTGAATCATTTGAGAATAAATTGCTGAACTGATACCCATTATGTTAGGTGTATTCTTACAACCAAGGACATTCTCCTACATAACCACAATCAAAATCAGAGAATTGACACTTATACTTTACTACCAACTCAGACCCTATTCAAGTGTTGATAATCATCCCAATAATGTGTTTTAGGGCAAAAGAATCCAGTTTACCATCACACATTGATTTTGTCATGTCTCTATGGTCCTTTTAGGCTAGAACAGTTCCTTACATTCTTTTCTTGACTTTTATGACCCTGACAATTTTGAAATCATAGTAATTTACTTTGTATAAATGTCCCTCAATTTCGGTTTGTCTGATTTTTCCTCATGACGAGATTCAGATTGTGTATCTTTGGCAGGAATATTGCAGATACTAGGCTGTGTTCTTTTCAATGCATCCTATTAGATAGCACATGGTTTCCATTTGTCCCATTACTGATGATAATCATTTTGATCACTTCAATTAAGGTGTGTCTACAAGGTGCCTCCACTGTAAAATTAATGTTTTCCCCTTTATAATTAGTAAGTACTTTGTGTGGAGATATTTGAAACTGTGCAAATTTCCCATTCCTTGTCAATTCACCCATAACTTCAATTTATTTGTTTATATCTGTATAAGCTCACACTTATTTTTATATGGTAAAATCTTTTATTATCACTTTTTTGCAATTTAAAAAATGGTGGTAAAATACATAATATAAAATTTAACCTCTTAACCTTTTTTTTTTGCGGTAGGTGGGCCTCTCACTCTTGTGGCCTCTCCCGTCGCGGAGCACAGGCTCCGGAGGCGCAGGCTCAGTGGCCGTGGCTCATGGGCCCAGCTGCTCCACGGCATGTGGGATATTCCCGGACCGGGGCACGAACCCGTGTCCCCTGCACTGGCAGGCGGACTCTCAACCACTGCGCCACCAGGGAAGCCCCTAACCTCTTAACCATTTTTAAGTGTATAGTTCAGTAGAGTTAACTGTATTCACAACATTCATTGTTGTGTAATAAGTCTCTAGAACTTCTTCATGAAAAAGTAAAACTCTATATCCACCAAAAAACAACTCTCCATTTTTCTCTCCCCCAAGCCCCTGGCAGCCACCATTCAAATTTGTTTCCATGATTTTAATAGGAAATTTGGAATCATAATTTTGACTGGGGACTAAACTAGATGTTTCATGATAGTGGAATAATACAGTATTTGTCCTTTCGCGACTGGCTTATTTAACGCAGCATAATGTTCTTAAGGTTCATCCATGTTGTAGCATGTGACAGGATTTCCTTCTTTTTTTAAGACTGAATAATATTCCATTGTATGAATGAAACACACTTCATTCATCTGTTGATGGACATTTGGGCTGCTTCCACTCTTGGATACTGTGAATAATGCCGCAGTGAACATGGGTGTGTGAATATTTCCTCAAAATCCTGCCTTTCAATATTTTTGGATATATACTTAGAAGAGGGGTTGCCAGATCACATGGTAGTTCTATTTTCAGTTTTTTAAGGAACTTTCATGCTGATTTCCACAGTGGGTGGGTGCACCATTTTACATTCCTACTGAAGGTACACAAGGATTCCAATTTCTCCACATCCTCACCAACACTTATTTTTTGTTTTGGGTTTTTCTTTTTTGATAGTGGCCATCTTAGTGGGTATGAGGTGGTATCTCATTGTTGGCTTAATTTGAATTTCTCTAGTGATTACTGATGTTGAGCATCTTTTCATATGCTTGTTGGCCATTCTTTGAAGAAATGTCTATTCATGTCCTTTGCCCATTCTTTAATTGGGTTGTTTTGTTGTTGAGCTGTTAAGAGTTCTTTGTATACCCTAAATATTAAGCCTTATCAGAAATATGATTTACAATTTTCTCCCATTCCATAGTTACCTTTTCACTCTGTTGTTTATTTTCTTTAACATGTAGACGTTTTTAGGTTTGATGTGATCCCACTAATCTGTTTGCTTTTGTTGCCTGTGCTTTTGGTGTCATATTCAAGAAATCATTGCCCAATCCAATGTCATCAAGTTTTTTCCTATGTTTTCATCTAGGAGTTTTATAGTTTTAGGAGGAGACGAGGATTGAATACAGTTTTCAGAGGGAACATAGCCCTGTCTACAACTAAATTTCCAAATTCTAGGCCTCAGAACTGTGAGTCAATACATTTATGGTTTTTGTGGTGCATTGTTACAGCAGCACTAGGAAACAAATACAGAGGGTGTCTCCCCTGCCCCCTTGTTGCTCTGGCTGGTTTCTAGAAGGTAGAAGAACTTTGGATCTAAACTGTCATCAAGTTCACTGCCCACTATTATTCTCTACTTTTACAAAAGAATTCTGTTACTAGAATTGCTTACATGATTTCCCAAAAAAGGACTGGGTCCTAATTCCATATGCTAACTCACAAATTATCCTGGATAAATAAATATATATATATAATGAGTATATTCGTACATGGAGGCAAATGAACTTCTCCATAGTATAAGTGTGACTGCAATATATAAAGCTATTGAGTTATTGTGCGTTTGTGTCCTTGTCAAGTACTTGCATTGTTAGAAAAAATGGGAAGCTCCATTGTTAGGACTGTGGAGGCCTTAATGAGGTCACTGTTCCAGACTTTTATATACTCTCACTTTTCCCTGACCAGTTAGTAGCTTACTGGAGGGTGGGTATTTTGTAAAAATGTGTGCTCCCTGGGAGCTTCAACTTTATATAAGGCAACAAGTGGAATGGCCTTTCAAATGTGACTTGGCCATTCCTGAATATTCATCATGACACTTGGTTTGTGTCAGACCCCAGACATCCACTGATTAATAATAACATCTCCTTCCAGCTACTTTCCCATTTCTTTGCTCTTTACAACAATACAATACTTTAAAAACCTATCTCCTTTCTCTCCTCCCATTCCCTCCTGAATTCACTCCTTTTATCCTCACCACTCCATTAAAATCATTCCACTCAAAGTCACCAATGAATTCCAGATACCAAACCAAAAGGTCAATTCAGTCTTCATTTTATCGAAACCCTCAGCACATGACACACCTCACTCCCTCTTCTGTGAAACTTGTCTTCTGAAACCCCCCTCATTTTCTCTCCCTCCCTCCTTTCTTCCTTCCTCTTTCTCCCCCCCCCGCCCCCCCCCCCCCCCCCCCCCCGCTTCTTTCTCTCCTCTCTCTCTTCCCCGGTTCTCTTACAGGCTGCCGCCTCTGTCTTTTTGGTTGCATCATTCTATTTTCCCTATTTCTAGGCATAGGAGTCCTCTATGGTTCAGGCTGCTGACATTTTTTTCTTTATCTATCGTTCTCTCAGTGACCTCATCTGGTCCCACTGCTTTAAATAGTATTTAGACACTGATACCTTGCACAGTCATATCTTTAGCCATGAAATTGTCTCTGAATTCCAGATATGTACATCCAAATGACTACTTGATATCTCCACTTGGTAGTCTAATCGTTCTCTCAAACTCAACATACCCAACATGAAACTTTTTATTCCTGCTCCCACCAGAAAATGTTTCTACCCCACCCTCCAGTCTTCTTTATCTCATTTTTTTATTTCTTAGGTCAAAAACTATAGAGATAGCCTTGATTTCTTTCTCTCACATTCACCTTTTGTCCATCAACAAATGTAGCTGGCTTTAAAATATACTCAGTCTCACTGCTTCTCCACTGCTATTACCTTAATCAAAACCACTTTAGGGACTCCCCGGGTGGTCCAGTGGTTAAGACTTCGCCTTCCATTGCAGGGGGTGCAGGTCTGATCCCTGGTCGGGGAGCTAAGATTCCCACATGCCTTGCAGCCAAAAAACCAAAACATAAAACAGAAGCAATATTGTAACAAATTCAATAAAGACTTTAAAAAAATGGTCCACATCAAAAAAAAGAAAAATCTTAAAAAAAAAAAACACTTTAATTTCAAACCTACACTAATGCAAAATCATTCCAGTTGGTCTACCTGCTACCACAACTGCTCCCTAACAGCCTCTTCTTCAGATAGCAACCTGTGATAAAACTTAGGATTATATCACTCCTCTACTCATATCTTTCCAAGTTTCCTGTCACACCATGAGTAAAAGCGAAAATCTTTACCATTCCTTATAAAGCCCTACACAATCATGCCCCCAAACACTTCCCTAAACTCATTTCTGACCATTCTCCTCTTCCCTCATCCTACCATCCTTTGCTGCTTCACTTACCCTTTAGGGCATCTCCACTTACCATTCCCTCTGCTAGAATGGTCTTCTCCTTGATATCTACATAGCTGACTCCTTCACTATCTTTGGATCTCTGTTCAAACTGCACCTTATAAAAAAGGGCCTTCCCTGATGAACCTGTATAAAAATATCCTGCCTTATTTCACTTAATAACTTTAACACCAATTGGTATATTTGACCATTGTCTATCTTTCCTCATTAAAAATAAGCTCCAAGAGAAGAGGGATGTTGTCTGTTCCACTCAGTGCTGCATTTCTAGCTCCTAGATCTGTGGTCAGCACATTTGTTAAATGAATGAATCTCTCCTACCTGGAGAGAGATGCTAACTATACAATGTCCTGGTTTGAACACCATATATGACTTCACATAAACTCCTCTTCCAAGACATCCTGAATACTGCAGCACCACCTCTTTTGGGGCTAACCCTTAAAAGCATGCACATAAAAGCACTCAAAAAGTGAAGTTCATGAGCTATATGTTCTTCAGCCAAGTTAGCTTCATAATATCCAAAAATAACTCAGTCATAGAAGATTGGGAGCCCCCAAAATTGATGAAAATATATCCACTGCTTCAGAGAAAAATTACCTTTTCATTTCTTCACTAATCTTGAGATGAAGGAATTTTTTTTTCCAATCTGCCCTTAGAACAGTGTCTGGCATCTAGTAAGCAACTCAGTAATTCCTGAAAGAATGAATACACAGAACCCATTGGTAATTAAGGCCTTTCAAATACTGGAAGACACTTCACTGCCACCCACATATCGATAGCTTCCCTAACCCATCTTGGCCTGCCACCTAGTGGTAGTTGCTTCCAACACTATGCTAGGGTCCATTCTGTCCTAAGAAGACTCGTTCTGGTAATCTCCATCTTAGCTAATTTCTTCAAGAAGCGGACTCCAACTGAGGTCATCATTCCAAGATTTGGGAGCCGTTAGCACAAGCAGCTGTTTTTCAAAACAGTTTTTGGAAAAAAAGGAGGCACCACATCACCGTAAGGAGGACAGAGATGGTTTGGCACATGTATACTACTGTCTAAGAGCAAAGGCTCACCCAGAGTGGCTCTAGGAGGCATAGAACTCCAGAAATCCCATCTAAGACAATGAATACACAAAATATACTTGTGTGCAGCCTGACATGCAACTCAAAGTTTCAGAATGTTTATCCTGTTACTGACCATTGTTGGCAATTGCACTTATCCCAACACCCACTCTAGTACGCTGGGACACTGGTGACCAGGCACGTAGCTTCCTTTAACCAGTATGGTGTTAAGACTAATTTTAAGGCTGTTCTGAGAGCAAGTAGTGTCATAAGCTCACTTCTAATATAAACCTTATGCTTTACATTGATGTTATTTGAAATAAAACACATCAAAGCAATGGTAGTTTTTCCAAACTACACATCTTTCTTTCATGTTGAGAATAGAGCAGGAGGCTAGTTATAACATTATCTGCTATCGCCATGCCCTCAATGGATTGTGCTACCTCCTACTTCAAGTCAACTCGTGCTCAAATAAATTTTCAGATATAAATAGGAAATCAACTGTTTTAGAGTAGCATTTGTAATGTTTTTGGAAAAATACCTTAAGTATTACCTTAAATACTCGTTAGTAGCATTATCTAGGTATGATGATAGCTTGATCTAGAACTCAAGTTGCACTTAACACAACAAAAGGCTATTTCTATCACTGCAATTTTATTGTGTATTAAATATATCTAAAATGTATATTTACAGTTCAAAGAGTAAAAACACATGAGTACCAACCATTCCGATTAACAAATACATTATGCCACCTTAGGAGCCTCCTGCGGCATGCTCCCTTGACTGTATTCCTCAACCTCCCTGCCTCCGGAACTATTATGCTAAATGTTGTTCATGACTTCCTTGAGCTTTTCTATTGTTTTCTTTACATAGGAATCTCTAATACACACTCAAAATTTAGCCTGTCTTGGAACTTTAGATAAACAGAATAATACGGTGTGAATTCTGTGACTTGCTTCTTCCAGTCAATATAATTGTAAGACTCATTTATGGTGTTGTGTGCAGCTAGAGTTCTTGTCTTTCCAGCCTATGTAGTATTTCATTATTATGGATGCCCTGCTATTTATCTACTCTATTGTTGGTGGGCATCTGAGCCATTTCCAGTTTTTTTTGCTATTGGAAATAATGTTGCTATATACATTCTTGTAAATGTCTCCAAGTACAAAGACAAAAGTTTCCCTGGTGTATACATGCACATTTACTTTACAAAGCAATGCTAAACTGTTTTCCAAAGTGGTTTTAACAATTCAGAGCCTTTCCAGCAGTATTCTTCATTGCACCATCTCCTAGCCAATACTTAGAACTGATTAAACTTTTTTTTGGGGGGGGGGGCAATCTAGTAGGTGTGAAATGGTACCTGTGATTTCAATATGCATTTCCTAGATTACTAATGAAGTTGGGTATCATTTCATATATTTATGGAATATTGTGTGAAATATCAGTTCATGTCTGTTGCCCATTTTTCTTCTGGGTTTCTGTCATTCTCTTATAGGTCTGTAGTTTATTATATATTCTTGATATTAATCCTTTGTCAGTTTTATGTGTTCCAAGTGTCTTTCCCCAGTTTGGGGCTTCTCTTTTCACTTTGTGGTGTCTTTTAATGAACAGAAGTTCTTAATTTATTCACATTTATCAATCTTTCCTTTTATGATTTGTACTTGTACCTTAAGAAATCCTCCTCTAATCCAAGTTCATAAAATTATTTCCTATATTTTCTTCTTAATAGACTAGCTTTGCCTCTCCCATTAAATCCACATTTAATACACCTAGAATTGATATTTACGTATAACATTAGGTAGATCCCATTTTTCTATTTCAGTATAATCCATAGCATTTCCATCTTAGCATAAAATCTAGCTTTCATATATAAGTGGTTTCTGGTCCCTCTATATTGTTTCATGGCCTACTTATTTATTCGTGTACAAAGTCTGCGCTATCTTATTACAGGCCTTGGTATGTGACAAGAGCAACTCTTCCCTCTCTTCGTTATCATTTGCTTTTAACTCCGCATAAAGTTTAGATAGAGACTGTCATATCCAGTAAGACCTGACAAACCTCTTGGAATTTTAATTGGATTTGCACTGATGCTAAGTTAACTTGGAGGGAATGGCCATATTTATATTAAATCTTCCTATTCATGAATATGGTATGTCCATTGATTTGGGTCTATATGAACGCCTTCCATTAGAGGTTTAAAACTTTCTCCTAAAGGGCTTGCACATCTTTTATTAGATTTAAAACTAGCTACTTTATATCTAGTTTCTATATTGATGTTGTGTCCACAAAGCTTTCTAACCTTTTGATTCTAATAATTTATCTGTAGAATCTTTCATACCATCTCCTATCTTCTGTAACTAATGACCAGTAAATCCCACTGTCACATTCTCTAGATTTGCTCTTCTGACCCTAAAGTGGATTACTGCTCTGCTATTGAATCTTCCTAAATTTGTTTCCTCACCTGTAAAATGAGGAACTCCAATGGAATTGATTTGATGCTTACATTAAAAATACCACCTGGGAAAGTGGCCAACATATATTAGTCTCTTCAATGGCTTTCTTCCAGACAGCACATGGTTTTCTTTGTGTATTCATGGTATTTTGCACATGGCAGTCATTTTGAGTATTCACTGAGTATAAATTACTTTATTTCCTGACTCCCGAAGGGCAGAAAAAATATTCCTTGGCTTATGTCCCCTTCCTGAATGCCAATTTTAGCAGAGTGGCCACTCAAACGCTAAAAAAAGATAGGCTTTTTCACCTAGGGTTAAAAACAAAAAAAGTATTATATAGCTAAGTAAAATTAAGCCCACACTCTTATACCTACCACAGAATTCTATTCAGAATGACATTAGAATACTATACTTTTCAAAGAAATGTTAAATATATTCTCCATATAATCTATATATAAATACAAAATTCCTTCCCTTCAAATGACCCTTATTATGTGCACTGAGCAAATTTAGAAATATTTTCAGTATAACGATGGAAATAAAAAAGGTTTTATTAACTGACTTCATCGGAATATTATCATTGTTACTTTGATCTTTTGGTTTGACTATATTGCTGTGACTTAACAGGGACAATGATTAGAAAAGAATCCTTCAGATCTTTCTTGGATAAGAGCCTGGCTTGAATTTTTCAGTTCTTGAGTTTGTCCTTAATTAGTTATTACTTTGGGTCCGAATGCATACACTTATCTGTTTCCTCAATTATAAAATGAACTTACTAAATTACAACTTACCCTTTTTTCTTACATAGTTATCACTAGATGGCAGCACACTAATATTTTAAAATATTAAGCCTCTGTAAAAAAAAAAAAATCACAATATTTTAATATATCAATTTTCACCTCTAAAATCGATAATTTTTAAAGCACCCATCATTGAAAAGGATGTGGAGAAATACGCATTTTCACATACAGCTGTGGTGAAGGTCAATCAGAGGGCAACTTCATGTGTCAAAAACCTCAATTGTTCATACTTATTGAATCAAGCACCAAAAGAAACTTTTTGGAAAAGATGTGCATTTAGATTTACTTGTAAGGATTTTCATTATAATATCCTTTATACAAGTCAAAAGTCTAGTGAGATAACCTGAGTACCCAATGCCCTCCACATAACCTACCTGTACAGTCTCTCTATAAAACTGACTTATTAACACAAAATTCATGTCCAAGAATTTCTGCTTACTAATTACATAAGATTCAGTGCGTGTGTTCCTAGACTATATCGATAGTATTTTTTTCTGTGATTTCATGACTTAACATTATGTAAACCAATAAAATGAGTGCAAACACAACTGGTTCAATGTAAACTACGTTAAGTGCTTTGGAAAGACTGGCTAAAGATGAGCCACTTTAAAAATCAGTTGATAAAGAGGGACATTACACAATGAGAAAGGGGTCCATTCTCCAAGAAGACGTAATTCTTTTTTTTTTTTTTTTTTGTGGTACGCGGGCCTCTCAATGTTGTGGCCTCTCCCGTTGTGGAGCACAGGCTCCGGACGCGCAGGCCCAGCGGCCATGGCTCACAGGCCCAGCCGCTCCGCGGTATGTGGGATCTTCCCGGACCGGGGCACGAACCTGCGTCCCCTGCATCGGCAGGCGGACTCTCAACCACTGCGCCACCAGGGAAGCCCGAAGACATAGTTCTTAATGTGTATGTGCCTAACAACAGAATATCAAACTACATGAGGCGAAAACTGATGGAACTCCAGGAAAAAAAATTAGTTAAATAAAAATCACCGTTCACAATGTCATACCTCACACCCAACAAGATGGCTATTAGAAGAAAAATGGAAAATAGGTTTAGTAAAAATGTGGAGAAACTGAAATTCTCATGCATGGCTTGTGGAAATATAAAATGATATAGCTGTTGTGGAAAAGCTTCAGGCTTCCTCAAAAAGTTAAATACAGAATTACCATATGATCCAACAATTCCACTCCTAGGTATATATCTAAAAGAATTTCAAGAAGAGACTCAAACAGATACTTGTACACCAATGTTCACAGCAGCATTATTCACCACAGCCAAAAGGTGGAAACCACCCAAATGTCCACTGACAAATTGATAAACAAAATGTGGTATATACATACAATGGAATATTCACTCTTAAAAGTAATGAAATTCTAACACATGCTACAATGTGCATTTTGAAAACATTACGCTAAGCGAAATAAGCCAGCACATAGGACCAAATATTGTGTAATTTTACTCATATAATGTACCTAGGACACACAAATTCATAGAAAGTACGGTAGAGGTTGCCAGGCTAGAGGGGCTAGAAGTGGGACAGGAATGGGGAGTTACTGTTTAGTGGGTACAGAATTTGTTTAGGATGTTCAGAAATGTATAGTGGTAATGGCTGCACATTGTGAATGTACTTAATGCCACTAAAATGTATATTTAAAATGGTTTAAATGGCAATTTTTGTTATATACAATTTGAAAGATGCTGAATTAGCTCTTACAACTGTACTACCATAAGCATAAGCTAACAGGATAACGTGGTAGACCTAAACCTTAAGGACATTCATTCATTATTTACTGAACACCTATGTGCCATACCCTTATGTAGGCACTTGGGACTTACAAGATATACGCTTTCATGTGCCTGATAGTCAAACAGACAACAAAGATAACATCTTGTGCTAGGTAACAACATATATTACGTTAGGTAACACATAGAAAAATAAAGCAGAACTAAGGGAGATATTGGGTTCCATTCTTCAATAGAAAGGTGAAAATAAATCTCATTAAAATGATACTGTCATGCAGATATCCAAAGCATTCCAAGCAAGGAAAACGGCCCATACAAAGGCTAAGAGAGAGGAATATGCCTGGACTGTTTGAAAAAGGCCAGGGGAATTCCCTGGCTGTTCAGTGGTTAGGACTCTTGAGTTCTCACTGCCGAGGGCCCAGGTTCAACCCCTGGTGGGGGAACTAAGATCTCACAAGCCACGTGGCATGGCCAAAAAAGGAGGCGAGAATGGCTGGAATGCAGCGAGCATGGGGAAAGGTACTGGGAGGTCTGGTTAGACAGGTAATAGGAGCCCAATTATGGAGGAACCTTTTAAGGACTGGAGTTTTACTCTAGTACAAATGGGGAGCCATAGCAGGATTCTGAACAGAAACGACAGAAGCTCTGACAGCTGTGCTAAGAACAAACTGCAGGGAGGCAGGAGTGGAAAGCACAGAGAGCTGTTAGGAATCACTGCAGTAATACAGGCAAAGAATGAGCGCAGTGCAAGCAGTAATGGGCTGTCAGATTCTAGGTATTTTCTGTGGTGGACAAGATTTCCTGATGTACTGGATATGGGGTGTGAGAAGAGTCAATAATTTCAGGTTTTGACCCTAAGCATTTGAAATGATGTTGATGTTAGCTGTTAAGGACGACTGTGGGCTGAGCAGGTGGTGGGGAATGGGTGAGGATGAAAGAATTCAACCTTGGCATGTTATGTTTGGGATGCCTGTTTGATATTCAAGTAGAGATGTCGGTAGACACTTAAATCTCCAGTTTGAGAAAAAGGTCTGAATCGGAAATATAAATTTAGAAACTGACAGCATATTAATACTTAGAGCCATGAGACAGGAAAAGAGGACCAAGGAATGCAGGGAGACTAAGCCTCCTGGGAGTACCCCACAGGTCAAAGGTTAGGGAAGAGAAACAGAAGACTAAGAAGGATGTAAGGAATAATAAAATTTTAAATTAAAAATCTTCATTTATGACCCCATGTTATCTGCCTATTTATGTTGAACTGATCAACTTCTAATAAGAGGGCATGTTCCATCCTCAACATTCACGTAAGCATGTGAAACAACTGGTAAAAGGTACCTTCAGGTCATCTCACCCAGGGGTGAGGAGTTGTGCCATTTATCTCCCTCCTCCCTTTAGTGTTCATCTACATACTCAGATCATTTAGAAAGCCAAGGACAACATAAAACTGATTACCACAGAAGTTTATAGGTAGGCAGTTTCCCGGTGTGTAGATATACATAGCATGTTGGCTGCCAGCCATCCTTAAACAATTTCTGAGATGCATAAAAATGATTTCAACAAATGTTTACAATGGATACACTATTATTAACTGTGAAAAGCCAGTCATCACTAAATTCAGCAAATAACAATTAGCTCCAGTCTTCAGTCTGCAAATCACTTTCTAATAAAGTGAGCATGTTCTTAGGCTAAGTTAGATGCTTAGTTGGAATTTCCAGCATTTTGTTTTCATTTTCTCCCTTACTTGGGAAAAGTTGAAGAAAGAGTAATGTAAAATGACTTACCAGTTTCAGGGGAAAAAGAACTAAAGTGGTACACAGTGATACTCGAGTTTCTATACTGCAATGCGGTGCGGCCCAATTCCTGAGTCAATGCCAAATTTTCCCACAATGTTAAATTAACATTTCCACAAATGTTACTCATTGATCTTATATCTAATAGGACAGCTACAGGAATTATGTCAGTAGAACCTGTACAACTATTAATATGAATTTTTTTAAAATAAAAATAACGAGATACAACTGAGTTGCTATGGTCCGTCCTATACAGCACAGTATATTTTACAGAACAGGTATGTTCAGTATTTGTGGAAATGAACATTTTTTGTTTTGTTTTGTTTGGCTGCACTGCACGGCATGTGGGATCTTAGCTCCCTGACCAGGGATCTAAACCCTGCACCTCCCCCCTCCTCCCCCCCTGCCCCGCCCCCGGCGTTGGAACAGCACAGTCCCAAGCACTGGCCGGCCAGGGAAGTCCCAGAAATGAACATTTTAAAGTAATATACTCCTAAATGCTTACAGCTATCAATAAAGCTTTTTAATTTAGCACTTAACAGCAGTGGGGGCTTAGTTTGATAACCATTCAGCACACAAGCTGTGTGGATTTGCAGTCATAAACCTACTCTAACTTCAACTCACCATTCTGCTAGCCATAACCCCTCAGAGCCTGTTGGCCCACTTGTAAAAGGAGAAAACCACCTTGCGTATTCGACAGGGTAAGAAACTCTATCGAGATAATAGGTACAACAGCAATTTTTAAAAAATGCTCATGGATGGACCTTGAGCATATGCTAAGTAAAATAAGCCAGACAAGTACCCTATGATATCATTTATATGCGGAATATAAAAATTCAAACATGTAATGAATCCTGATGGCACTCCCCCCACCCCCCAAAAAACAATGAGGGCATGGGTGATTCTATTCTGCAGCTGGGTTGACAGCCATTAAATTGAAAAATGATGAAGACTCTCCCCATTATTTAGTTTCTTCTCTATTTTAATTGTTACTACAAAGTTATGGCTTTAATCCACATGTCTTCTAAACTCCAAAACCATAACTAATGAATACACGACTACTTGCTATTTCTTGGATCTCAAAGGCATTAAATTCAGTGTCTATCTTTTTCCAGTGTTTCCCATCTCAGGCAATGACATACCTACCACTAAGCTCTAAACATCATCCTTCCAAACTTTCAGTTATTACCAGTTTTGTCTCAAGTCTTTCACCAAATCAACTTTTCTCCACCACTATTATTCCCACTATTCTCTCTAGTCAAAGACTCTTGCAATAGTTTCACTGGTTTACCTCATCTATTCTTTACCTGATTTAACGTGCAGCCAAGCTTTCAGAAATGCTTTGACACTACACACACTTCAGTGATGCCACATCATTCCTGGGACAATCTTTAGTGTGATTTACAAGCCCTGCAGAGTCTTGGTCCTTGTCTGTTTCTTAAGTCCCACACAGGCCATGTTCTTCACTCCCTACTTCAGTCAAATCAGTATTCTTCCTAATATGCTCCCTCATACCAAAAGGTCTTTTGTGCAAACCTCCCTTTGCCTAGAAGGTATTCCCCTTCCCTTTTCCCCAAGTTAAATCTTATTCCTTCTTCAGGACTCGGTGTAACTTAAGGAAGTAAACTATTTTCTCAAGTTTTCCTATAAGTCATAGGTTTTTTGAAAGGTTTGTAAAAAATATACATGTATTCCTTATCTAACACTGAAAATAGCAACTGACTGGAATTGATATAACATGAAAATTCAAGAACTATTAGTGAAATATAAAAGAGAAACAAAGATACAAGACAAGACAGCATGGGAAACTATTTCTAATATCATTTACTTCTGGAATTAAAACTAGAAGACTGGGAAAATTCTGTCTATGAATCCTTTATTATTATTATTATTATTTGGTCGCACCACATAGCTTGCAGGGATCTTAGTTCCCTGCCCAGGGATCGAACCTGTGCCCCTGCAGTGGAAGTTCCGAGTCTTAAGCATTGGACCGCCAAGGAATTCCCTTACAAATCCTTTATTAAAAAGCTCCCTCTTTCACTAAATCAGGCCTTGACTGACTCCTATTAAGTTTTGTGTAGCACCTGATTAAAAGATGTTCCCAATAATCTTTTCTTCAAATACTCTTCAAGAGACTCAATTAACTCAATGCAAGTGAGGATCAATGAACACAATCCTCTTTAAAATGTAAACATGTAAAAAAGAATATTAGGGAAACTAATAAAACCTCAAGCACAATTTTAATGGGGTCGCAGAAAGTGATCCTAGTAATGGTCATTTATTTCTTATATCGTTATTTCAACTGTTCAGAATTGCTACCTTCAACATAGACTGAATCCTACAGATGAGAAATCTGGGGTCTGATTTAACACCTGGCACACAAATCTTTATTGAAATCATAATTTGTTACTGTTTAAAAAGTACTCTATTACTTCAAAGCTAGTATGAAATATTTTTGCTGCAACCTAGAAACATTTTTACTTGATTAAAGTCTAGTAAGGTTAATAATCCTCTAAAATTAGACAAACATTTTCTGAATCTTAGACTTAAAAATAAAGCAGCCTAGAAATCTTTTAGGTTTCTACATCCTAATTTAGTCACATATCATCTGCTTTAAAGACCATCAAAAGGCCAATACAAAAGAAAATGACCAGTATCTAGGAGGCTGGCTTAAAGATAAAATATAAACAGTACAATTTCTGTTATACTGCATATTGCAATTAGATATGAATTATTCACACCATACACAATGGTTAAAAAATTATAAATCAAACAAACAAGACAAACTGCAAAGTATTATAAAAACTGTGTTTTATTTTCAATACAAGATAAATACCATGCTCATTACTAGTGCAGTTTAAAGGCCAACAATGGCCATATAGCAAACTGCTGAACAGTCACCTAAATGCTAAAGAAAGAAAAGACAGAAAGTAAACATTAAACACAAAATTGCAATTACAAACATTTTAATAAAATGGGATAAGCTTTTTAATAGAAGCGAATATGGAAGTCTACTTCTCAGGGACACCAAAAAGATGTTTATTTGATCAAATATCACCTTACCTTTTGCACAGAAATCTTATTGTGAAGTCACCATAGAGTCAATAGCTAAAATTTTAAGACTTTCTTTGGCCTTCTGGTATTAGTCAAATTATTTACAAACCATGGTTCAGTAATGCATGTATACTGGTAATATGATACAGTTTTTTGTTAAGGGCTTTCGATTAAAAATTGTAAAACAACTTTGTAAGGCTGTACAAGGCTGTAAACTACTTTGCTAATATACCATGGAATGAAGAGGAAGAAGGAATAATAGACCTTTCTTTAAGGCTAAAGTCAATGTTATAGATGCATTCCTTAGAATACATTATGATTTACCCCAAAGGATCCTTTCCCATTAAATACCACCTGAGTACTACAATTTTCAAAGTAAAAAAATAAACACGAATTCACCATTTTAAAATAATTTAACTTACAGAAAGAATGCTGAGAAGTGTTATGCAGTAACAATGAGACAAAAAGAACACATCTTCAAAATGAAATGTTTCACTAAATGCAGGGTCTGTCCAATTATGAAATTAATGTAAAACATTTACACCCATGGCGGAGTTTTAGGATACTCCCACAGGAAAAACTCTCCGTAGTATTTATTATCTGCAGATACCATTTCAAGATTTGTGTGACTTCAATTAAACTCCACCTAACATTTTAAAAAACTTCCATTACAATATGCTAATTAATATAGCAGGAAGTCTTTAAAATATTAACATCTGTCTATACCTAACCAAGTGTTTATATGTCCCATACAAAAACCATGGTAGCTGCATACTCAGAGTGAATGCCAACAACCTGAAATTTTAAAGAAATTGGTTAAGACAAACCTAAATCAATCTGAACAAGATACAACTGCCTGAATATTTTGAATATTCACAGAAATTCATATTGCTTCTTTCTAATACCAAGAAAGAAGAGTATAAGAACTTCCTCCCAGAAGCCTAGACATTTTAGACATTTTAACACATTTTCTATTTCAACTTACAATAAGATACTTTAATCCTGAATCTTTTGAGTTCTCTAAATCAAAAATCTCACATTACAAACATAAGGAATGCTATATGTAAGGCCACATCTTAATAAATTTATAATTTTTGGTTGAATATTTATTAAAAAATTAGTCTAAGGCTTCTAAGAGTCAAGTTGCTAAAAATAAAATACACCAGTGTTTAAACTGAAGGTTAACGTAAAAAACAACACACACACACACTGTAAAAACAGAAAAATACTTTGCTACAAAAATCCCACTTAATATATTTTAGCACAAAAATGTCTAATGTGTACAATGGGTAAGCGTGCACTTAAAGTACATACAACTACGGGAAATATTACAGATGGCTATGGGATGCAAATGAACTTAATGAATAAAATTTAAAAGGCAGTTATCTGTAAAACAGCTAGGATCTCAATACTGTATTCTCAGTAAAGAAACAGAACATAAACTTCCTCTTAAAATAACAAGCTGAAGCTTAAAACACAAAAGTGAAGCCATCTTACAAGATACAGAAAACGCAATGATCATTCAGGTTATGAAAACCAAAATGTCAGAGCGCGCCAACAGAAAGTCTTGTAGTAGCATCTCATTGTATAAAACAGTATGTATTTAGGTTATTGGCACATTTAAATACATAAGGGAAAGAAAGTCTTTACCCTTCCAACAAATTTTCCCCCTCACTACAAAATGTTATACAACATTCATTAAAATCTCCATGTTTATTTTAAGAACTGACCTTAAACTAGTAGAAAACAAAGCAATATTCTCCACAGGAGAATTAACTGAAAGTAATACCTTAAGCTACAATCTATAAGTTTTTTGTGAACTCCAAATTGTAGTTAACTGCTTAAGAATATTCTAGGTAAATGGGCTAAACTATGATCATTAGCCACTGTAACTTACTCCGAATCTTGCTTATAAAAATTGACAAAATAAATACTTATAAATTTATACTGGAATATCCTTTCCAAAACCTATGTCCATTAACCAAAAGCAGCACATTCAATTCAAAGTACTGCTTCAAAAGCAATACCATTCAGGTGCTGCATCACTCATTCATAACTTTACTGGCTGAAAGGAATGTGATGGCATAGCACTAACAAGTGCTATGGTTTAAAATTAAATTCAGTTTTGTTTTCATATCCACTATAATTATTATTAAGAAGAAATGAAAAGATCTCTGGGACTCTTTTTTTGGTGTCTATGTAGAGATTTATCTCTTTGGATTGTTTTTAAACATTTAAAAAAATTTTCAAATAACATCAGCCCATTAAAAAAAAAAAGGGATATGAAGAATAAAACATAGCTTGCATTTTCACCTTCATTGCTATATATTCATGTATCAGATAGAGAAAGACTTGGCAAAAACTGGTCAAATCAAAAAGTTATTCCCTTCTGATAACATTTATAATACACTAACAGCAAACAATTCTAGTACACTCACATTGTCTGCAACAAAAGTCACGTAATGAGATCAGCCAAGTAGGGAGAAGAGTGATATAGTATGAGCAATTAAAGGGTTCCACTGATTAAAAAAAAAAAAAAAAAAAAATGAAAAGGTAAATGAAGGATTTAATTAGTACAAAATTTCCAGTTTTCATTTCAATTTCAAGCACAGTTAAGATTTTTATGATCCCATTTTTAAATTGTTCAGAGAAAATTGTATCCTTATGGACATTTACTTACCTTTTAAGCTTACTATTAACTAATTCCCTTGTAATATATTTATGTCCATACTTCTTCACATTACAGCATTGTAATATAAAAAAAAATCTAAGAAATAAAACTAACAACATCTATACACAAAGCAAGAAAACTGATTTTGATACAACTCTCAAATGTTAAAAAGGCAACTGCATTTTCAACAAGATAGAACACTTAAAAAATCATTTCTGAGAGCAAACAGTTCTGACAAACACCAATGATTCCATGCACAAATACTCTAACCACAAAATGTTTTAAAAATAAAGCTGGCAATAATATGGATAATTTAAAACAGCTAATTCTGCAAGAACTGGTATGATGGTGGACAACATGAAAGTAAAGATCTGCAGTTCTCTGGAGGGCTTCTAAGGTTGCACTTACATAATATTTAGGGTGCCTAAACAAGCAACGTCCTAAAATTTGGCTATACGTTTAAAAAAAGAAAAAAAAGGAAGTGTATTATCAGAAGATCTCTCAAAGATAATCAGATTTTAAAAACATTAAAAAACATATTAACTTGCTTAAGGATTTTAACTCAAATTTCTGAAGTAATGATTCAGAATGAATTTTCTATAAAAATGTCTAATCAAATTGACACTCTGCCTATGCTAATTTTACAATTAAGAACACATGCTAGCCAGGTGCTTTTAATGTGGGCTTATATGCAAGGCAGGTTTGAAAAAAATCTTTGATTAGGTTAACTTTAGCATGAATTAATAGGTTGCATGAATACACAGAACTCCTTAAACTGTGGAGATCGGTACACCTATAATCTCCTATTACACATATAGGAGAATACAACCCAATGTTAATAAACATCACACCCTTCAGAAATCTATTTCCTGTAACTGGAAAATAAAACTAAGGCTTTCTTTACTCACATTTGTCTGCTGCACGGCTGCCTATATTTACGTTGCCCATGGCTTCAACAATAAACCATAAGCACTATCAATATAAAATAGCTAATAACTGCCACATCAAATCAGAACTGTCAAAATATTTCTTCAATGCTAGCAGTTTACAATTAAGCGTTTCAGTACACCTGTGTTGTAATTAAGCTGCATTACTGTAGCAAATCACGTGTGGGTTTTTACTAAAATGTTAAAACCACAAAATCTTTGTTGACCCCTAACACAATGACTGGGTTGTTATGTTGTGAAATTTCAGTTTTTACAAGTTTACATACCATTCAGCAAAGTCACAAGCTTAACTAGGTAAAAACAGCTAGAAAAGCAGAATATAGAAATATTAAATACCCATGTAATCACCTATTCTAATATCAAAATCAAGGGCAAGAGACACTTAATTAGTATGTTTAATTCACTGAACGCAAGATTAGATTGATGCATATCCAAAAATGCTATTGCAATGTTTTTTTAAAGGACAGTATAAATGTCATAGTAACATTATCTTTAGATATTGCTGAACACAAGACTTTCCCTGAGGTGTAAACATCAAATAACTTGAACAGCTTTACACATCAGCCCCATTAAACAGTTTATTACAACACTACATCTATTGTAATCAAAGTGGTGCTGTTTACAGACATTATCGTATGAACATTTTTAACAAGAACAAACTACTATAAAACAAGCATTTACTTGACGTTTTTTTCCAATTGCTTGCACATTATAATGGCCAAATGTATATAACCAGTAATAAAGTTGCAAAAGCTATAACTTTTTAAATCACACAGGTTTCCTTCAAATAAAACAGGTAAGCAACATAAAAAATAAAAGTAGAGCTACTGGTTACCATTTATGCAGATTTGCTTTATTCAGATCTATTCCTGTTCATTTTATCCATGAATCCTTACAGGTTCAGTTCAATCACAAGAAGCAAACTGCTGGACAAGCGTCATTTTTCCCCCATGAAGACTGTTTTGTCTTGGAAGGTGTTCCTCTTCCTTCAGCTGTAATGTGTCAAAATTTATGATGTAGATTTTGCTATTCCCCATAATACACAGAAAAATGCTGGCTTAACTATACATACACAAGTCGTGCATCTACTTCACTGTTATGTATTCTAACACAAAATAAGAATTAACTGAAACAGTAGCTGCCTTTGTGATGGAGAAAGGCTCCCAAATGTATGTGATTAAAACTGAGACATTCTGATTTCATTCTTCTTAAATATCATTGCCTTATAAATTTAATGACTGAAACAGAAATGAAAATGTAGCAGCTACTGTTTCTGTGAAGATGGAAACATTTATAAGTCATTTTCTAAAGTATGCGTACTACAAAAATAAATGGAAAAACACTTGGATGATTTTAATGTAAATATTATCATTCACCCACATAAATTCTATATAACTCATAAACAATTAAATGAGAACTGAATATAAATGCAATAAATTATTTTACAGATTAGTTGTATTTATTTGACATACAGGAACTTCTGCAAATGTTATAAATCAAACGGTCCTCCATGTTACAAAATTTATAAATATAAGCTCAGTATGCACATTTAAATAAATATGACATCCACGTACAAATCTTTAGACATATACAAATTTATAACATTACTGTCCCTCTATTCCACCTACACTGAAATATCTAATGTAAATATATAAACTAAGCCGAAACAAGCTAAATGGGAATCTACAATGATAAATTTCATTGAAAACTCACATAAAGAAATAAAACCCCAATAAATGAGATAACCTAAAGTTTCAGGAGTACATAAATATGCAAACTTCAGGTAGAGGTTCACAAAAGAAACATTCAAGTAACGTGGATATAAGTGATCACTTGAAACACCAGATATTTAAAATATAAATTCCAAGAGAGTGTTTCAATAATATGATGTAAGAGGCAAAAGGGCACAATGTTTAGTGATAGTATTCCATAAAAGTAACTGAAAAATACTTTTTGCTCTACAATTAAGAGTAATTAATATTCTGTCACAACTATAAATCTTCTTCTATGTCCTTTCCTCCTCAATTAGGGTGTAAGCATCTTAAGAGCATCAGTACACATACGCATTCACATTGCCTAGCAGTAAAAACTTAAATTTTACAACTACAAAATGAAAAAGCAGATGTTATAATCCTGGACTTTTAAATAGTTTTTAATTTGCCCATATTTTTCAAATAGATACTTAAGCCATTTCTAATGTTACCTTTCATGTATTTTATCTTATGCTGATAAAGCTTTTGGTGGAATTATTTCATGGAAAAAATCTAGAAAGGTAGCTTCACACATTTTATCTTTACTACTTTGCAATATACGTAAAAAAACTGGTATTGAAGTATTAAAGAGAGACAAGGCATATGTTCTAATCTGAAAAAATAGATTAATGGGAAATTCATAAATCTTATTGCAAAAAGATGTTTATCTCCCTAGTTATTTTATCATGCTGGAAGGGATTTAAATAAGAGGGAAAAATTAAGTCACAGTGAGCAAAACAAAAATACCCAACCCTTCCAAAAAACATGGCATACTCTGCAATTTTATATCACTCTAATGGAGAATTTTTACTATTTTTTAGGTAGAGAATCCTATTGTGAAATTACAACACATATCTTTAGGATGAATGCACTTATCTTTTGTCTTATAGATAGATCTTTACTATTAATAAGTCTCTAATTTTCACCATACAGACAAAATCTGGGGGATAATCTGACAGCTTTTATTTCTATTTCTAAACACTTTACATTTATCCATTTGGAAATACAAAATTTTACAATCTCAAAAAAAAAAAAAGGAAAAGCAAATTTGAAGGCAATACAACCCATTTCCAATAACCCAATTCCATATTATAGTCTCAAGTTTCTAAGTAGAAATCTACATAAACACAGATATCAAAAAGAAGCTTAAAGTGACAAATACATTCAACGGTCATGTTTTCAGAATACCATGTGGTCAAATCTGTAATGTCAAAGCCACACAATTTCTTGCTTTAGCTATCAGTTATAGAAGGAAGATCTATGTAAGCAGTTGTTAAAAAAACTAAGACAGATGGAATCTATGGCTCTTTAATGAAGTATATAAAGTGAGCACTAAGTTAAAATTTCAATACAGAGAAGCACCTGCATTTTGAGATAATGCAAGATCAAGTCAATACTAACAACTCAAATTACAAGTGTTTCTATTAGAAAACTTATCCAAGCAAATTTACTGGTATCAGTTAATTCACCTTTCAGGTAGAAGATTCAAATATATATTAGATATGGATCTTTTACAGGTTTTCACATTAATACACTGAATAAGAAGGATTCTAATATAATTTTAGAGATATACTTTTATTAATGCAGTATAATAAAATTCACTTTTTTCTTAATGAGAGGAAAGGAGATGAAGTGGGCAAAAGAACTAGAAGTATCTAAATACAAGTGAACTCTTTAAAATCAAAATCCCTTCTTGCATTGACTAGAACATATTACAAAATCCTGTTTGTTGTAGATGTTTACAAAAAACTCCCTACTACCAAAACATTTCGTACTTTCATCTTTGCATCTCTGCAGATAGTACTTACCTCATTTTAACTAACGCATTTCATTACACTATAAAACATATACAGGATTGTTGCTCTAGGCAGTTCACTAAATAGTAGAAATAAACTTCACAGTTAAAGAATACCCAGCTTTGCCCAAAAAATTTGACAAAATGGACATTTCAAAATAAGCTGCTGTGTGATTTAGATTTCACTGTGAGAGTTAAAACATGCTACCACCAAGGCAAAGTAGTAAATTTGGACAGCATATATGACACCCTTACTCCTTTTTTGGTTATTAGATTTCCTTTAAACAATGCTAACTATTCATTCAAATCATTATTTATTCAAAACAATCTAATTTACAAACTAGAACAATGGTAGTAAGTTTCACACTGAGATGAAGGTGAGAGATCAAGGTGACTCACATTGGCACTGATTTTTATTTTTTAAACAGGGAACATTAATCATTTGTAAACAAAACCATATTCTTAAACCACAGTGAGCAAAACACACACTATACATCCATTCTAGGATCACTTTTTACCCTCTTCTCACTTTAATTAACATAACTGTGTAGTCAGGCAGGTTTTGCAAATAATACTAAAAGCAAGGAAAATTAGAGTGAAAATAATGAAAGCTGGCATATCCAGATGAAGCGGTTAGGATATATGGGGAAACAATAAACACAGGGCTGGACAGTATTAGTCCGATCTCAGATGACTTAAGAGTTGCAGAAATAATTTTTAAATCTCATTACCACCCGTATCATTCATCAGATGATTAGAAGAATTTAATTTTCACATAAGACTCGAAGTAACATTAACTCTTGAGGAGATAAAAGCATCTTAACATTTACGCAAGAACTTTTGATTCTTTTGGCTTCCCCCTGCCAAATTAATGCAAAGCTATAAATTGAATAAGGAATGCAAAACACCCTAAATCTTGTGCAATGACAACAAAATCTAAGATCATGGTATTTGTGAAAGGAGAAAAGTAATCATACAGCAAAGGAAAGTATAGTTACTTAACCTATAGCCCGTATATGATGCTTAAAATCTAATCAAAGGAATGGATAATGATTTGAGAATGTAAACATCATGTGTCAGAGAGGAAAAGCATGAATAGAGTATTTAAAAAAATAATTTCAGTTCATTACTCTTCAGTATACAAAGAAAAGTGGAACTGTTAACAGAAATCGCTGAGTAGGGTTGTTCCCAGCAAGTAATAAGAGGAACACAAAAGAAAACAACTATGAAAACAAAATTATTTCTGTAAAAAGCATATAATCTTAAAACACTGAACTACTTTTGTTTTGCTCAGAGTGGTCTGAGAATAGAGGCAGAAATTACAGAATATGAAGCACAATATATTTACATGCTGAAATTTACAATACCGATATTCCCATTAAAATATTATATATTTGAACTTAGATATTCAATGCTTTTAGAAAAACTAATACATTTTTTAAATGAGAGAATGCAATTAACATTACCAACAGTTCAAACACACAAAAAAATTAAGATGGGACAGACATTAACAGCTTGCCAACATCATTTAAGTTTCCAGTTAAATTAAGAACTTGCCCTTTTAGCCATTCATCATCACTTTAATAATAGATTACATTATTGTTTTATTTGCATACAGACTTACTACTGACATTCACTTTAGCTTCCAAGTTACTCTTATTCCATTCAGTCCATTTAAGATTTACATGAAAGTTCAAAAGGACTCATATTTTAAAACTTCTAAAAAAGGTCAATAGACCTCATTATGATGGTGATTAAATGTGCAGATATTTTTTATTTGCTCAAAAAAGTTTTTCACTCAGATATATTTAATCCCAGTCCCTACCCATTTATTCACATCTATGTTCACAATAAATACTGTTTGGTATAGCAAAGGTACAATATTCCAGGATAACAGAATTTTTTGCACTGGAAATGCTTATGTAAAATTTTGCTTGGATGAAGGCACATAACAATATTACAACTCAATTCTGATTAATGCACAAACAAAACATGGGAATTTTGGTATGGTACACATCAGTGATTAAGAAAAAATGTCAACAATAGTTTGCAAGTTAGGAATTCATAGTTAATGTCTGAACGTAATGAAACTCAAACCATGATATAGTTAGGTGTACCCATTACCGGAATGTAATGTTAATTCAAAGTATTTAAAATTAACAATGGACCTTTCAGAAGGAGTTTACTTAACTATGCTAAAACCATTAAGAAGACTTGTTAATTAACTTTGGGTATAAACTGGCTCAGAATGCCCTTGATGGGCATATCCAATCTTGGAGATGACTGAAACTGTATGCAAGTTCCATTATCATGACTTCAGTAACTAGAAGCTTGTTGATAACTGACAAAGTCTAAATAAAAATATAAATTGAAGGACCTGTACCTTACTTTAAATGAAATGGCTGATATACGTTAAACATTTCCCTAAGTTGGCCACAATTCACCTTAAGCACTGATGGGCACTGAGAATTTTTTCATAAGATGGGATCAGATCTATAACTGGGGGGTGGGGTGGGCGGGAGTGGGAGAGGCAGAGGGCTACATCTTTAAAATTTAGTATTTAGTCTTACATGATACAACATTCAGTTCTTACATCCAAAAACAGTATCAATTTCAATAAGCTTAGTTTTAAAAATAAAAAGTTTTGCCTCATATTAAAATAATGTTTTGAGAATTATTTATGTTAAGTTCTATAATACAGTACATGGAGAACTATTTTAAAATTAAGGTTTTGATATATATTCAAAATGCATGGAAAAGTATTAAAACTTGCCTTTTTACTTCAAAAAGCCCTTAAAACTGTATAATGTAATAGGTTATTTGTGTACCATAAAAATAAGACTTACATGCTTATTTTCTAAGTAATATTACTTAAAAAGGATCTCGTTTGCTAAAATATATCTAAAGAAACTGTTATTTTGTCACAGAATTACATACAATCCTTTGATTTTGCCCATAACAATTTAAATACTAACAATTACCATAATTGAATTTTCAATATTTCCCAATTTTATTTTATGGAAAATAATCATGTAAAGAGTAATTACCAATAAGGGGTTTGTTTTAGCCTAATTTATTTTGGATATGCCACCAACATATGAAGAAAAAAAAAATCTGTTTACAGAATAACCTTTGTGTCACATGCACAAGCCTTATAGTGCCCTCTCCCCACTTTTCACATGAATAAACGCTGTTCACAAATATAAAAATAAAATTACACGTGAAAATGAAGTATAAACAGACAACTCTTCCCGCTTTATGAAAAATGTACACAATAGTTTTAAAATACAGAAAAAAAAGACACAATGATTATGGTTTATGAATGAAACATCAAAGAAAATTATTTCAAGGTTATTCTAACCTGGGATGTATGATTTGATACAATTTAAAATTCTCTATATGGAATACCCTGAATCCATTTTAATTGAGTAACTTTCTTATCTTCTTTGCAAATTAAAGAATACTGTTTCTTTTCTTTTAAAAACAAAACCCAGATGGCAGGAAAAGTGTCTTTTCTAAAAAAAAAAAAAAAAAAAAAGAAAAAAAAGTTTTTCTCAATGCTGAGAAACCACCCTCCTATATTCTTCCTGTATTATAAACTATTATACTGTCAAATTTTCTTTAAAATTTTTAGGGATAAATAAAGTTAGTTCAAGGAAAGAAACTTTATTTTTTGAAGTCCAAGCATACTATATATAGTATGAATTAACTCCCTATATTTTATATTTTAAATCACATGAAAACTATGTATGTGATTAAGAGAATTCCAATTTTTAGATTTTTAGAAGTAGACAATGAGTCCTCTTGATTATTTCTTAGGACCATTAACAACCTGAAACCTAAAAGCTGTAGCTCAAGCAAGCAACACAATATTTAAGGATAAGAGGTCAAAATGTTTACCTGTTATTACTCACCTGTCATTTATCTCAGATGTTTCCAGAAGATTAAATTCAGAACAAGTAGTTGAACCATGTAAAATGTGGGTATATACTGCATAAACAATAGCCTCGGAGTTATAATTACTATTAATAATACATATGTTAAATACAACAGGAACAAGGAATACCCACCTTCTAACGATGACGATACTCGCGCTCTCGGTCGCGCTCTCGATCGCGGTCCCGGTCCCGGTCCCGGTGTCTCTCTCGTTCTCTGCTTCTCTCTCTGTAATAATCATCATGACGATCTCTACTGCGGGATTTATGACGCCGACTCTTTTCTCGTGATCTACTATGATCCCTTTCTCTTGATCGTTCACGTCTTCTAAAAGAAATTACTGGATTAATGCTCTCCATAATTAGATAGCTTAAAAAGATATTCAATATTTTGGTGTTTAAAAATACCTACGGCAAAAAATAACTTATAAATCTAATTTAAACTAAAATATCCTGAACTGCCAATAATGATTTACTCACGTACAAGCATGAACTAGAAACCCCATTTTTAAAAACATTCACCCGGGACTTCCCTGGTGGTCCAACGGTTAAGACTCCTCGCTCCCAATGCAGGGGGGTCCTGGGTTTGATCCCTGGTCAGGGAACTAGATCCCGAATGCCACAACTAAAAATCGCATGTGCCGCAACTAAGGCCCGGCGCAGCCAAATAAATAAAAATTGGGAACCAGACACACCATGGCAATACACCATATCATCTATTACATCTATTATAACTAGCAGCCTAAAACAGACATGTAGTATTTACTGAATGAAAAGCAGAAAGGTAAAGGAGAGAAAATTTCAAAGGACTTGTGTTTCAAGCTAAAGAACATACAGAAGGTAGTTTTTTAGACACAAAATTCATGAAATCACTCAATATATAATGAGACTTAAATACATAAAACTACCACCCATTAATACATGTTACCTAAACCTATATGTAAATATCAATTTTACATTTAAAACTAGCCAAAATATGGTTCATCATGAGTGTTACCCCACTAAGAAACTTCCTAATGAAATATATTCGTAGGTATGCTTGGGGGGTGGTGGTGCTGAGGGGCATGGTGGGAAGCAGAGAAGAAACTTAGTAAACATGACCACCAGAAAAGACTGAGATACTATTCTCATTTTTATTTAATAAGGAGAAATGTTTCATGAACTGCCTTTAAAAACAACAACAAAAAACAGGTACTTTAACCAGAGTATGTATCTTAGAAATCCTACTATTCTAAATTCTGAAATTCACAACAAGGAAATAACAACTGGCTATTAGTTTAATCTCTATTTTGTATTTCTGCACCAGACAGCTCAACTTAGCAAACATTATTAAGTGCTAAGCCTGTGATTAAAGTAGAAGTTATTATTCTGGACTTAAATAGTTAAAAGAAGACTATATAAGATACGGTCTTCAGCTGTAACAAATGTGTTCAGGTCCAAACATCTTTATACTGGGTCAAAAAGGTAATAATCATAAAGTTGTGGACTATGACAAAGACAAGCTCTCTTTTCCTAACTTAATGAAGACAACTCTACCACTAGATAAAGTACACTAAAGACCTGAAAGTATCATGTCAAGGTTAAAGATCTACCTTTTGAAAATATGTAAAATTTCAAGGTTAGCAGTAATGCCAAAAAAAGGAACTGCCTAATCAAAATAAAAATACTAAGAAATAGATTATTAACTCCTTTGTTCAAGAAATATTTATTTAGCACCCAATCTGAACCAAGCACTGTTTCATCATTACAAATATTGTAGCGAACAAGACAGGTAAGGTCCTTTCCATCTTTCGATGTGTTCTAGTGAAAAAAAATGTGCATTAGTAACAAGTAAGAATAGACTGTAGTAAGTATTATGAAAAATAAACAGAATGAACATGACAGAATAACCTGAGAGAAGACCCCTCTTAGCAAGTTAGATTGAGTTGAGGCATGAAGGATAAGGAGCCAGCTATTAGAGCCAGGGAAAAGGGACTCCCAGCAGAAGAAATACGAAGTACAAAAACAGCAAGGTGGGCATAAATACCAAGTACAAAAACGGTGAGGTGCGGCTTCCCTGGTGGCGCAGTGGTTGAGTCTGCCTGCCGATACAGGGGACATGGGTTTGTGCCCCAGTCCGGGAAGATCCCACATGCCGCGGAGCGGCTGGGCCTGTGAGCCATGGCCACTGAGCCTGCGCGTCCGCAGCCTGTGCTCCACAACGGGAGAGGCCACAACAGTGAGAGGCCCGCGTACCGCAAAAAACAAACCCAAAACAAAACAGTGAGGTGGGCAAGTGCTTGATGTGTCAAGAAGAAAAGGGAGACCAATGTGGCGAGAGAACAGTGAGCCAGAGGAGAGGTACACAGTGAGGCTGAAAAGACAGGTAGAACTATATCACACAGCACTTCAATATTTACAGTCTTATTCTAAGAATAACTGGAAGCCACTGAAGGGTTTTAAGCAAGCAAACATCTAACATTTGATTTAGGGTTTAAACAAAAACAATAACAAGATCACACTAGCTGCTAAGTAAACAGTAATAAGTAAAATCAAAGTCCTATAAAGTCCCAAACACAGTATTTTTTCTATTTGCAAAGCAGCAGTTTTAAACAGACATGAGACAGGAAAGTTTTACCTTGATCCAGAACCATAAGACTTGGATTCAATTCCATGAAGGCAATCTTGCAAAGAGCTAATAAGAACTTTGCAACGATCATCAGCAGATACTTTGGATTGTTTAATTAAAGAAATTGCAGTTACCAATGTCTCAATAGCACTCCCATAATCACCTGTGAGTGGAAGGAGAGGGGCCGAAGTCAAATAAATTTTGTTTTCAAAATACCACCAAACCATTTGGGGCAACCATTTTACAAAAGGAATGCACTTTAAAATCACTACAGAAGATGTCTTAACTTTTCTCAGAGTTTCACCATTCTGAAAGGCTTTAATGTACATGAAGTTAACACCACTTGTTACTATTATAGCTGTGTGAAACACATAATCATTTAGTAAATATGAGAATAAATGAGCTGCCTTAAGGTCCCTGAGCCATTAAATGTCAGGGCTAATATTTAAATTTACACCTAAAATTTTTAAATTAGGAGTTTTTCCACTACACTGTGACATACAGTTCCCTTCAATGCCTTTTAAATAAAGTATAGGTAATGATTTGTAAATATAAAAATAACTACTACATGTAGATGACTCATCTTCAAGACTGTACTTTTTAGGTCATTCCTAATAACATAAATAAGAAATGTTAATACAGAAAGAAATATACAAACCAGCACTGGCATCAGACACAGCTCTTGAAATAGCACTGCTTGAGATTGCCCTATTTCTATTCATGATTTCTTCAAACTCAGCTTCACTCAATGGTGTTCTTGCAGTATCCATTTCCCTGTAAAATCGAAATAAACCTTAAATCATACTCAAAAGATTTTCTAAATTAGTCACAATAGTGTAAAGCAATTCAAATAATTGCTTTTGACAAGTGCCTTAGAGCTAATAGTTACTTTTTCAGATTGAAATGTGATCTTTTTCCTACGAAGAGAAGGTCTAAGCAAAATTCCCTTATCTTTCAGCTGAAATAAAGTAGCAACTTAGAAACCTCATCTTTCTGGAGGCCAGAAATTATGTACTTACATAAGTATAATATACTATTTTTTCAGTCATACAAAAACAGATATAATAAATTGTTCTGATGTCCCGACACATATGTATATCTAAACAAAAAATCCTGACTGCAAAAAATACAACCCTACACTATCAAGGGATGGAATTTGGTTTCATTTATATTTGGATCCTCTAGGTGCCAAGGCCCAATTCATAAGAGAAGGATAATAAATGTCTGTTAGACTAATAAAATTTCAGGAGGGAGAAGACTTTAGACTTATCTTGTTTGCCACTGAATCCCTAGAAGGATATCTGGCAAATAAAAGGCACTCAGTACCTGTAAATATTTGTTGGAAAAAAACAGTAAAATCCCAAGATTTTCTAAAGCTGCTGGACAACTTTAAAAATTGTGACTGCATGTGCAGTATAGGAAAAGGTAAACTTTTTGCCATCTTAGTTATTAGTTATTAGGTAGGATGTTGAACTGAGGTAAGCAGTAGCAGTTCATTCTAATGAAATGAGGAAACAGCTAATATAACCTTCTTCATGTTTATAAGGTATTATTGTTATTCCCAAAACTTTATAAACAGCCCAACCAAATCACAAGTTGTTCAAAATCCATGTATGATTTCAATTAATTTCTGTGACTCATACCCATCTGATCCCCTAAAAAAAAAAAAACCCACGCAAGATAATCAGTTTTCTCCAATTTTCAATTAAAAATTACTCAATAATAACTAAAAATATATACACAAATGTATTTTAAGAAAAACTGACACTGTAGAAATTCTATTATGTTAGAAAAAAGACATGAGATTCAAATTTTAAACTGTCAAACCAAACCACCTAACCCACCCCTATACACCGAGTGGACACTTAATAGGTAGTTGCTCACTGAAATTAAGCTGAACAGGAGAAAAGTTGTGCTACCTTCCTAGTTATAACGTTTTTCAAAAGAAAACGAAGCAATTTTGGCAGTCACATAAAGACACAAGCTCTATGGTAAATAACTGTCAGGAGACTTTGTTTACAACATCAAATTTATTTCCCTGGCCCTGTGCAACTGTATGGAATTAGGCAGATGCTCAAATCCATCCCTGCAGAACACTGTCAGACAAAACAAAATACAAAGTCATTCAACAGTGATAGTTAAAGAATATAAAATCAAATGATAAACTCAAAAGAAACTGAACGGGGCAAATTCAAGTAGTTCTTAGAGATTAATCTCTAGATTATGATTTGAGTATGGATAGCTTTAAAAGTATTTTGAAAGGGGGCTTAGGGATCACTTAGTTCCACCGTGACTTCCATGCAGCTTTTTTCTAAGGATTGCCATTAACCATTTTAATTTCCATAAAGTCTGTATTTTACAAGTCTTTGTCTACCCAAATATGCTTGTAAATTATTTAATGTTCCCATTTTAATTAAAAGTTAGTAATTCTGCTACTCAGGACTCCTGATAAGCATGAGATAATCAACAGTACCTATCTAATAAACTGACCTAATTCCTAAACCAATGAAGAAACTTTAGCATTCTATGTAATGTCATCAATGGTAAATGAGATTGACTTTAAAACCTTGAAAAAAGCTTAAGGATCCCATTTGCTCGCTTAAATTATCTTTATTAACCTCTTTTAACTTAAAAATGATGAAAACAAAGTGACTTGCCCTAAAATCACATGGCTGTATAAGTGGCAGAGCTGGATTATTCCCAACCCCGTTCAGTATGTTTTTCACCATATCACACTGCTTCTTCTAAGAGAAAACAATACAAAAAATTATGTACCTGGAGAAAAGGTCATGATTTTTTTAAAACTTCACTGACAGAGAAAAATACCTTTTGCAGATCAAATACACCAAGTCTACTTTTATAGATACATACTAACTTACCTTCCAGGAGGCCCATAGTCACCCCTATCATATGGTGGAGGCCGGCCATATGGATCCGTTGGTGGTGGACCCCGGCTATCTGATGTAGGCATGCCGCTGTTAGTTGGTGGAGGAAAGAAAGCGGGGTTCACATGTGGAGCTGGTGGTGGGGCACCTGGAGGTGGTCCAGGAAGATGCGGAGGAGGAGCGAGTGTAAGGGGTGGCCCAAGAGGGCCAGGTGGGCGAGGTGGAAAGGGGCCTGGAGGTGGAGGTGGTCCCTGTTGTGGAGGTGGTGGACCAGGAGGGGGGCCGTAGCCTGGAACTGGAGGTGGAGGCCCAGGAGGAAGCGGACCCAATGGAGGCTGCCCAAAAGGTTGTCCAGGAAAAAGAACTGGTGGTGGAGGGCGATCTCCTCGATTAGGAGGCCCAGCTAAAGGAGGAGGCAGAACCTGACCAGGAGGTGGAGGACCTGGTGGACCGGGTGGGCCTGGAGGACCTAAGGGTGGACGTGGTGGAGTCTGTCCAGCTATAGAATAAAGGGGAGAGAGAGAGAGAGAGAGAGAGAGAGAGAGAAAAAAAAACACTTCAATAAGGCAGTTTGTCTTCACGCCAAAATTATACTTTTAAAGCGTAACTCATAGACCAAGACTCATTCTCTTTAAATGCAACCCATATGGTAAATGCTACACTAACAATTACAAAGGTGAAGTTTATCCTTACACATTTAGCTAGCTCAATTTATGCTTAAGAAAAACTACTGAAACAAAAACTTTAATAGATTACATTGCTTAGAGATAGTTTCCATCTTTCAGCGTACACACACTTCTTACAGTGAAATCACCCACCTTATAGTCTACTCTGATGCCAAGCTAGAAAGTGAAACAAGGAAAAATGGTCTTGAAAGGATTTTTTAAGAGGTAAGAAAATAAGACGGATGTAAATATTCTATATATAAGTCAAGCAAGTTTGGAGAAAAATAAAGACCTTTTAGGCCAAAAATGGGTATTTCCTCTATGCTGTGCCCCATATGCCATGGAATCCTAGTTTCCAGGAACAAAGGCCGAGTTCCTTTAACAAGATGCTTGATCAAATTTCCTGGATTCCAAAAATAGCATAACAAGGAGAGTAAGTCACATTAATAATGCATTACTTGAAAAAGAGAGAAAAGGAAAAGAGGTATTAGGTAGACACATTTTATCCATGGTAATTTAAGAAAAATTTTACCTGGAAAAGGTGGAGGTGGCCCTCCTGGTCCTGCTGGCCCAGGAAATCTGTCCCCACCAGGAACAGCCCCTGGAAAACGGGCCCGTCCTCTACCACCTTGTGGAAAGGCTGCACGTGAACTGCCTCCCGGAGGACCAGCTTTACCTTCCCCAGACATTTGTCCTGACTGTGTAGCTGCAAATATCCAAATACTCATAAATAGCATTTATTAAAATAGCTGATACATAACCACTGTTAGATATTAGAAACAACTCTATTTCAAAGTTCATTTACACTATATACTAACTTGCAGATGCCTTGGGCCTGTCCAAACTACATGAGAAGTACCAGTTTAGGAAAACATTCATATCTATTTAAGCTCTTTTGAAGCCTCAAAAGATCCAGGCTTAAATGTATTTCCAATAAGCAAACATGAGTTACTTTCAAAAAACCAGTACTCTGCAGCGGCCAAGACCAAAATTCTCCAACAGAAATCTAAATGTCAGTAAGTATAAATCATTTAAATTTTGTAACATTCGTCAGTTGAGTGTTAAGTGCTAGAACATTGAAACAACCACTTGAATTTCTGTTAATTGCCTGATCATCCATTTATCTCTTTAAGTGATAACATTTTTAAGTGTATAATGGCAAATCTTCTCTATAGTCACTTTACTAAGCAGTGAAAGGTCTTGGTGCTAAGCAGAAAATCAACAATACTTTCTGATTATCAATGGTTCCTCCTCCACCATAACAGACACCCACATAACTTTCCTTCAATCTAAGGATTAGAATGTAGTTTCTTCCTTTTTTTACGATGGGAATGACAGGGCTACAGAACTTGCACACTGTTGTATAATGCTGGGTCTGTGACATCTAGAGAAAAACGGGAGTAGGTTCCCAGTACACGGGACCAGTCATAATCGGTAATTTATATCAAATTCAAAGCATGGACTTTCTAAAATGGATTCTCCAATGAACTAAATACTAACTATAAATATTAAGATGACTTCTCCAATATAACATCTAACAAATGCTAGCAAGATTAGTTAAAATGTACAACTTTTAATAAAAGCCTTTGAGGGGTTGCTTACTTTTCCTGGACTGCATTTCAAATTGACTCAGGAACTGTTTATTGCATGGAGTTACAACAGGATTCTGACCATGAAGTTCTCTTTTAGGCAACAGATCCATTAACTTTTTTGAGGATGCTTCAGATCCAACACCAACAAGGGCAAACCTAAAAGAAGTTTAAAGGGGTGTGGGTAGAAAGTGAGGAGGGATTAACTGTTATTACTCTTATTAAAAAGGAAATGGTCTGAATTTAATTTTACCTAAGAAAACGGAAAATATTTCTTAGAAATATACAAAGCTCACACTTTGATCTTTAACTTTTTTTTTATAACAACACATCATACTACCTACTCACTTTAAGTGTATAGAATTCAGTGGTTTATTTTTTTTAGCATATTCAGAATTTTACAAACATCACCACAATCAATTTTAAAAACAATTTTCATCACTCAAAAAACTCCCCGTAACTGTTAGCTGTCACTCCATTTCTTCCCATCCTCCAACCCTAATGAATCACTAATCCACATTCTGTCCCTACAGATTTGCCTATTCTGGACACTTCATATAAATGGAATTATACAGTATGTGGTCTTTTGTGATTGGCTTTTTCCACTAAGCGTAATGTTTTCAAGGTTTATGCATGTTGTAGCATGTGTCAGTGCTTAATTCCTTTTCATGGCTGAATAATATTTCATTATATGGATATACCACATTTCCCAAAAATTGACAGACATTTGGGTTGTTTCCACTTTTTTCATTATTATGAATAATGTCACCATGAAAAGATGCTCAATACCATTAGCCAACAGGGAAATGTAAATTAAAACCACAATGATACCATTTCACATTCACTAACCAAAAAGACAATTAACAAGTGCTGGTGAGGATGTGCAGAAAACTAGAACCCACATACACTGATGGAAAATGTAAAGTAGTGCAGCCACTTTGACAAACATCCCAGCAGCTCCTTAAAAGGTTAAATACAGAGTTAAAAATACAATCCAATAAATCTTCTCTCCTGGGAGTTCCCTGGTGGTCTGTCTAGTGGTTAGGACTTGGCGCTTTCATTGCCGTGGCCCAGGTTCAATCGCTGGTTGGAGAACTGAGATCCTGCAAGCCTCATGGCAGAAAAATAAATCTCCTCGTGTATACGTGTACCTAACAGAATTGCAAATACATGTTCACATAAATTGGTACATGAATATTCACAGGGGCATAATTTATAAGAAAAAAAGGAAACTATAAATATTTATAAATTTAACTTCTTTCACTAAATATTTGTCTGTCTATATGAAAGGGTGGTTCTGGAACAGTGCCAAATCATATGGGGACTACAGTGTAACCTATCTTTTTTTCACATGCTATGCTGATGTTATTATTTACCAGTATTATTACAGAGTTCCCTGTTTACACAATTAACATATATAAATCAGGTATAATGTATTGGACCAATAATAAACCTCCCCCCAAACAAGACAAAAAAAGTTAATAGTGCAATTTAACCTATTGTTGGCTCCCAGAGAATTTGCACCTTAGAATGAAGAAGAAATGGGATGCTTAGTACACAGTTTCCACAGTCAGATCCCATCTCCATGTGCTTCTCAAAGTATGAGTAGCTCACTTTGCTTATGATAATCTATCTAGTGTTTAAAAATACAAAATTATTTTTCAAAATTAACATTTTATAAAACAGCCCCAAATTCAAGCTATTTAATCAAGTAGTAGCAGTGGTAGAAGATATAATAACAGTGTAACCTATTTAGATGAAAGAAACAATTTCCTTAAAAAAAAAAAAGAAAATATATGCTCATGCAAAAACTGGTATATGAATATTCATAGGGGTCTTATTCATAATAGCAAAAATGGAAACAACCCAAATGTCCACCAAATGATGGATGGGATTTTTAAAATGTGGTGTATCCACATGGTGGAATATTATTTAGCTATAAAAAGAAATTAAGTACTGACACATGCTACAACATGATGAACCCTGAAAACATTATGCTAAGTGTAAGACGCTAGTCACATGGGACCACATTCTTTATGATACCATTTCAGAATAGGCAAATCCAGAGACAGATTGCTAATGCATATGGGATTTCCTTTGGGGGTGATTAAATATTCTGGAATTAGACAGTGGTAATGGTTGTATAACTTTATAAATAAACTAAAACCCACTGATTTGAAGACTCTATAATGATGAATTTTATAGTATGTGAATTATATCTCACTAGGAAAAATAAAGTTAAAATAGAAAAAAAAAAATGAATGAGCGTCAACTCACAGTTATACAATATTCTAAATTATTCTCAGAAGAACTCTTAGGAGCCTTTTCTCCCTGGTATTCAAAATTGTCCTTTGGGACTTCCCCGGTGGCCCACTGAATAAGACTCCGTGCTCCCAATGCAGGGGACCCAGGTTCGATCCCTAGTGGGGGAACTAGATCCCACACGCACGCCGCAACTAAGAAGCCTCCATGTCGCAACTAAGAAGCCTGCCTACTGCAACTGAGTCTGCATGCTGCAACGAAGATTCCACATGTCACAACTAAGACCCAGCACAGCCAAAATTAATAAATAAATATTTTTTAAAAAACTAGATCCTTGGGGCTTCCCTGGTGGCACAGTGGTTGAGAGTCCGCCTGCAGATGCAGGGGACATGGGTTCGTGCCCCGGTCCGGGAAGATCCCATATGTTGCGGAGTGGCTGGGCCCGTGAGCCATGGCTGCTGAGCCTGTGCTATGCAACGGGATAGGCCACAACAGTGAGAGGTCTGCGTACTGCAAAAAAAAAAAAAAAAAAAAAAAAAAAACTAGATCCTTGGGGTTCCTGGTGGTGCAGTGGTTGAGCCGATGCAGGGGACACGGGTTTGTGCCCCGGTCTGGGAAGATCCCACATGCCGCGGAGCAGCTGGGCCTGTGGGCCATGGCCGCTGAGCCTGCGCATCCGGAGCCTGTACTCCGGAACGGGAGAGGCCACACAGTGAGAGGCCCGCGTACCACACACACACACAAAAAAAACTAGATCCTTGGTCAAAAAAGTCTGCTGTCTGATTCAAGATTATCTTGGGTCACAACATTTAGAAACAATTTAATTAAGTCACTAATTTAACAAACATTTATTGAGCACCACCTCCTATATCCCAGGCACCATTCTAGGGTTAGGGATACAACAGTGAGCCAAGCTCTTACGGAGGTTACAATCTAAACCTAGTAGGAGACAAGACAATAAACGAGTAAAATACATCATAAGAAAAACTAAAAAAAGGAAACAGTGATGGGGGCAGAAGGTCTTGCATAGGGTGGCCAGGGAAGGGAACTCAAGCAAAATCCTGAATGAAGTGAAAGATCCCAAATGTTGACATTTTGGGAAAAAATAAACCAAAAAGAAGAAACAGTGTAAAGGTCTTAAGTAGCAATGTGTTTGAGGAACATCAGAGACTAATGTGGCTGAAGCAGCATAGGAAGGCAAAGAGTAGTAGGAGATGAGGTCAGAGAGGTAGTGGGGAAACTGGTCTTAGTGCCTTGTAGGCCACAGTGAAGATTCTGGGTTTTACTCTGAATAAAATAGATAACCATTAGAAGATTCTGAGCAGGCAAATATTGATGTCACTTTTTTTCAACTTCTGCTATGTGTCATGTATACAGACTGTAGAGAATCAGAGTGAAGGCAGGAACACCACGTAAGAGGCTATTACAGAAATTCAAGTAAGAGAGAACAGTGGCTCGGATCAGGTAGTAGAAGTGAAGTTCATGAAAAGCAGTCAGACTCTGTACGCATTTTGAAAATATTCCTAGTTACTGAAAACTGGCATATTAAACAATATAAAGTAAGTACATTAAGCATATTTTTTCTTTATTATTCTGCATCTAGCAAATTATCTTTTAAAAAGTCAAAAATCTGAACCTAAAGATTTATATAAAATGAAGCCTGCCACAACATTATTTATAATAGGCAAAAACTGGAAACCCAAATAACCAAAAATTAGAATGGTAAAATAAATTACAGTAGCATACAAGGTATGATGGAAAGAACTTAATACACTAGGGAAGATGTATGTTTAAGTGTTAAATATTTGTTTTACTCCGTGTATCAAATACATTATAAAACCTGAGTTGTAATTCTATTGTTTTTGCAGTAAAAATTTAAAAACCTGAAAGTATGTTCACTAAAATGTCAAGAGCGATCATCTATGGATGATGAGATTGTGGCTTTTTATTTTCTTACGTTTCGACATCTGTATTTTATAATGATCCCGTAATGATCCTACCTCATTTGTGTAGTTTAATAGTTTAAAAAAATAAAGCAAAACATCCATGTTACATTATTCTTCAGTTGCCCATCTTCCACTATCCCTTAATTACAGGGATAGCAATGCTTCTTCAAACTGTCATTTCAAAAATCATTTCAACCATAGATGGAGAAAATTCAGGAAAACTGGAAAAGAGACCTAATCTATCTACACTCCCAGCTCCACTAGTTTTAGTGAGGTAGATCACAGGATACATGAAATGAGTATGAATCTTTGTCCAAGAACCTCCTGACAATGTAGAAATAAAACATCCTACACATGTGTAGTTAGCATTAACTTCAAGGAAAGTTACCCCCAAAATTGTAATCACTAGCTACTAACTTCCACTAGGGAAAAGAAAGAATTAAAACAAAATTCTTACCCCTTTGACTGGCCATTTGCCCGATTTTCAAAAAATTTTATCTCCAAAATATCATTTACGCCCAAAGAATGAACTGCTTCAGTTAAGTCTTCATCTGTTGTCCACTGCAAGATATTTCCCCCTCATTAACCATCAAAACATATCCAAGATTTTTACTGTTTCCATTTATTTTTTAAGGGTAAACTCAGGATAAACAAGAGAAAATGCTCAGTGCAAATTAAGTACAATTACTGCCAGTCAGCCTTCAATTTTTAAATAGCACAAAAGCACCTGAGGATATAATTTTATCCCTTGATAAGAGTTTTGGAAATTAGAAGCTACATACCCTTAGAGAGAACATAGATTTTTTTTTTTTTAAACTCTTAATGAGTTTTTGGTCTCTTCCAGCTTTCAACTGCTACAACTTTAAATTTTCAATAAAACCAATGTCACTTGTCACTTCCTTTCCTTAAAGGAAATTATTTGGGGAAATAAACTCCATCTTATGTTTCAATGCAAGATGGAAAAAAACAAAACAAAACAAAACATCTAACATGTATTGAGTACCTACCATGTACTTTATATCAACTTTAATTCTTAAAACATAAAAGTCCTATATCACTCCCATTTTACACATGGGATAGAGAGGTTATAGAGAGGTTAAAGAGCTTTTCCAAGGTTATAAAACTAACGTATGTAAAAACTAAGATTCAGAGGCTTACTTAGCAACCATACTCTTCATAACTACATTGCTACTGTCTCCAATATTTAAAAATTGCTCAGGGGCTTCCCTGGCGGGCCAGTGGTTAAAACTTTGCCTTCCAATGCAGGCGGTGTGGGTTCAATCCCTGGTTGGAGAACTAAGATCCCACATGCCTCAGAGCCAAAAAACCAAAACATAAAACAGAAGCAATACTGTAACAAATTCAATAAAGACTTTAAAAATGGTCCATATCAAAAAAAAAAAAAAACCCAAAAAACTTAAAAAAAAAATTTCTTCAGACTGGGTAGTGGGAGATAGATCAATTAGTTTTTTAAAAATGTAAACATTTAAAAATAAAATGCTATTAAGGAAATGGAACAGTAACAAGTTTTGATTTCTAGACAACTAAAAAATTTTCAATTATGTGTAACAAATGCTTCTAAGTAGAGATGCAAAAATTCTATAGAACTATTTTAGTAAATATTTAAGATTTAATACTAATAAAATATAGATAACACTGAACATCCAGCTAATGAAACTCCCAACCAATAATAATCCTACAGTCTCATAAATAACCCAAATTAAAATACAATGTACATAGCAGCATTTCCATAAAGCAGATTTCAAATTTATGAGCAAAAATGAAACTCAACACGTCTGTAGTATGATTTAGATAATGAAAACTCTTAAAACCAGGAGGTGTACTGTGTTTCTCTCCTGCACTTCTGAATCTCGGTTTGAGACCTTTATGTGAGCATTTTTCTTTGTAAAACTGGGATAGCTGAAGTGTAGGAGTAGTAAAATAAAAAGAATTGATTTGAAGATAAAATCGAACTATATTTAACTGGAATCTCTACCAAAACAAGTTGAATGTCTACAAAATTCAGAACTAGAAGATTTGGAATTTACGATATTTTAAAGGTACTTGTATTTCCCTCCTCGTTGCATAAGGAAGCATGTAGAACCAATCTAGTAACTTCAAATTCTTATTTTATAAAACTGGAGAAAACCAACTGCTGAAGCAGTTTGAAATCAATCACCTATGCTTTTATTCATATGTTAAGTCACTTACCCATGTTAGATTTCCAATATATAATGCAATTCTCTTTCCAGTATATGTATAGACAACATTTGGTGCTGCTCCTTTACCCACATCATCACCAACAGTTGGTGGGAGAGTATCCATGTAATCCCGATCTTCTGGGGCATCTCCATTATTTGCAGATGGAGAGATGACATCATCATACAAATCTATCTGATCATGCCCACCATATTCAGCTTCCTGAGATACAGAAATAATGCTCTAGATTATACAATAGTCAGACTACTACTAAACAGATTTGAATGCAAATTCATTCAACTATTTTGTTTTAAACATTTGGTAGAAGACAGAAACAGCCAAAGATCTCAGTACAAATCTTTTCACTTTATGCCACAGACGTATTCTTCTTGAACAGTGCCTATAAAGCGAATTTCTATACAATCAATCCTATTTTCCCACCGATATTTATTATAATACAGGAAATAACATTCCTCTAGGAATAGAATAACATGTAGACAAAATAAAGTAATAATAAAAAACTTTCCATGGAAATAAAATACTCTAAAAGTAACAACACATGAATACAAATAGATGGGCTTACATTTTTTTGACACAAAAATATCACAAAAATCAGAGCCATTGCAAATATTTTAATATTTAACAGAAAAATACAACTATTGTTTTCTTTGGTATTCAGTATCTTGCTTCCCAACTCTGAAAGCTATTAGTTTTAGAAAAAGCATAGTGAGCTAAGCCACAGGAAAGGGATAAAGAAATGTGGGTATGTAAATGATTCCGTATGTCACAACAAATGAACAGGGGAAAGAGAAACAATAAATAAAACACAGGTTAAACTATCCAAATTAGTATCTATTAATAGTTTCATTATTCTCCGTCAACAAAGAGTTAATGCTTACCTGACTTCTTAGTCAATTGGCAAAAGATATCTACATAGCCAAGAGAAAAGGGATACGAACAAGGATCTAGTAAAGCTTTGCCATTGTCAGCAGCAGAATTAAAGCAATGCTAGTAGATGCCACTTACATGCCCAAGTGATATGCAAGTAAGAGGTAAACGAAAAAAAAGCAAATATGTGAACAGGAGAAAAATGGAAAAATAGGGTTCAATCTGTAAATAAGCACAAGAAAAATGAAATGCAGGTACTGGCAGAACACTGAACACCATTTAAATTGCCTTTGGTAACAGTTACTGGGCCACAGGCTTGACTAGCCAGTATCAGAGGAAAAGTTCTATTTTTATCTTCCTCCCTTTCCACCGCCAAGTACCTAGATGGATGTGAACTATTTTATTCTTATGAGGTAGAATATTTGAGATAATAAGGGAAGAGAGGCAATTACACTTAGGAAACAATAAACTTAAAGAGTTCAGACATAACTCATATCATCTCCATTAATACAATTCACTAAGGATGAATACAAATGGCACATAAGGAAAAGCTAATAGTTTTAGGGACTATTATATGGATAAAGAATGACACAGAGAAGATATCTGTGATGACTGTGAACAGATCAACAAAATATTTTTATTATAGGCCCCAAGGGAACATGGCTGTTGTTTTGTTATTCAGAAGGAAGCCAGAAAAAGATTTTTTAAAAAAGAAACAGAAAAAGAAGAAAAAAGTCTAGAAGGGGAAATACCACTTATAACGCATAGCCAAAGGGACCTGAAATTTGTAAAGTCATTTCAGGTAACCTTCTGCATAACGAAGTTATCCAATTTACTGATTATGTAACAGAATCTCTACATAACATTGTTAACCAGGTTGAATGTCTGTAACATTTAACAAGGAACAAAAATCTCAAGGTAAGTCAGAGAACAAAACCATCATTAGCAATGGGCAGAAACTAAGACCACAAGTCACTGAATAATGCCATAATTTTGTTTGTACAGCAATACCAAAATAACCTTTGAGAACTGAGTTTTCAAAAACCAAGCAACATGATCAAATCGCAGTGATAGCAAAAATTAGAAAAAAGAAGGGTGAGTTTTGTTATGAAGTTTCAGTGTAGCTGAAGCTTCAGGTGGCATGGCTGCAGCAGTGATTCCACACACTTAAGATACTAAAAACCTTCCCGCAAGGGGTAGTGGGCACTTTAGACTCTTTGGCAATCCAGTTCTGTACATCAAGTAGAATTATTATTACTATTATTCAAAAGGAGTTGTGTTTCCATCCTCCTCAGCAGAGACTATAATCACACTATATGGTCTGAGGGAGAGTAAAAGAGAATGCAAGGGTTATTAATAGCAGCACTCAAATAAAAGTATTTAGATTTACACTTTCATGAAACAGGTTAACACAACATGATTTTTCATTAGTTGTAAATCTAGGAAAATGTTCACATAAGTAGACATCATTTACAAGCATAATTGCAGCTACACTAACCTGGTGAATCACCATGACTTACTATTTTTGTCCATCCACGAATTCCTATGTTGACACCAACCAATTTTCCATACTGATATGATTCTACCAATATTTAGGATCAGCCATTTTGTCTGGTAGCTGGACTGCTTCCAATTGGTTGAAGTATGATGCTAATTGAGACCATGGTCCTGGGGTCTGATCTCCATGTGGACTAGTTAGGTTCGCTCAGTTCCAAGGCCACAGCCTGTACTTCTAGCCCCAATGGTATGCATTTGGACTTGGTGAAAAAATATTAATGAATCTGAATACATTTGCCACCATTACTAAAATGCAACTCAAAACACATACTCTTCTGTAGTATCAGTAATCTTCCTTTTCAGCTTTAGCATATCACACCTATCCTCCAGATTAAGGAAAAAAATATATATATATACACACACAGAACACATCCTACTTTCTGTTCCCACTCTAAAAAGGGGGAAAACATGCACATTCAGAAATTATGGAAAATGTATATCATGGGTCACAAATAAAGAAGGTGAGCTCTGAAAGTCTATTGGACAAACTTTGTCAAAGAGAGATAGCCCACAGTGTCAAGTTCTACTATGTAGTCTTTTTGATCATTACCATTAGGAAATTTTAATGGCATTCAAAAACAACAACAACAAAAAATAATCAACATTACCCCTCTAATTATTTTAGATACCAAATACTGCCCAATTGTAACTATCTACTTTTCATAGCAGCTAATCACCAATAGAGCCGTACATTATATATAAATTCCAGTAGGCAACAGCTCTTAGGGTTTGTTAAAAAATCCACTAAGTTATTTCATTCCCTACATTCTAATTACTATAATCATTTTAAAGGCAAGGTATCCTTTCAAGATTGTACACTTCAAGATTATGTTCCTCATGATATATGAGTAGCTGTTGCCCAGTCAGAGAAAACACTTAAATTAAGATGGATAGTAAAATAACCAAAATTCAATCAGCTCCTTTTAAAAGCAGTGTTTCTCAACCTTTTTTTCATTATCGTTAACCCCTCCCTCCAAAGAATTATTTTTTAGACATACTTTCCCTAATCACCTCCCATAAAATTTTCATGTCACAGATATACTGTATACCATTATTGGGATGACTGTGGTATAGTTGTACTATATTTTCACTCTCCCTGATAGGCCCAAGACTGCTTTTGGTGGTCCTAAAATTGTATTAATACCACTCCTGCATTCTATGATACTACCACTAATGGCACAGCAAAGGCCACTTGTTCAAAGTCTTCGCAGTAAAAAAAAAAAAAGGAAATTTAATAGTCATTTCCATTTAGAGAAATATAGCAGGGGGAAAGGTTTTATTTTGCATTTACAAAATGTATTCTATACCATGGAAGAGAATATAATATACCAGCACATAAAATCCAACAGCAAATAATCTAATACATATTTATCTTTTTAAAATACTTCACTTTCTGATTTTGTCTGTTTCAAGTAGATATTAAAATTAGTTTGTAATCCCTGTAAAAAGCTCAACTAATGGTAAGGAAGCCAACTTGGTACTAAAAATATGCCACATAAACCACAAAGTGGGCAACTGAATGAACTACTCATAAATAACAGAACTGAGTAAGAAGAGTTCCAGCTCCCCTAAACATTTCTTCTATCCAAGTTTCTGAATCAATCTCTACCCACCTCAGTTTCCACCTTACAAGCCTTATCTTAGAGGGTTCTCTATTCAACATAAATTTATCAGAAATAAGATTTCACTGATAATTGCCTAATAAACTTATTTTCCAAAATTAGCTAGACACTGGCTATAGTAGATACACAATAACTAAATATAAACTATAACGACTCATGATATAAAAGCAAGTAGAGTTATAAGCATGTCTAGGTCTCTAGCTTCCAAATGAATTTTTTCCCACTACCTATATACATTTTCATTTTAAAGTTGGATGGTCAGATTACTAAGTGAGCACTGCTATCAGTGACCTACCACCAGGTACATCAATAACTAAATGCCACATTAAGAGCTTTTGCTCCCCAAACAAGCAAAATACACACTATTTCAACGCACCCAGCATAAGCTTTCCTGAAGTTCATAGAATCTGACTTTCCTCTCCTCTGCCAACAAAAATTCTACAGATAAAGATACACATAAAGGAGTGGTTTCTATAACACATGACCTGTCAGTGTTATATTTATGTATTTGTCTCCCAATCCCACTACAGTGCACTCTAAGGACAGACTATCTAAACTTTGTATCCTTCCTTGTTGGCGTATAACAAATACTCAAGATATATTAAACAATTGAGTTAAAAAATTTAATTTAGTTTTGGTCAAAATAAAAATCTATAATTATTAAATATTAGGCTAGTAACTACTACCTTCAAGTACAAATCCCAGTTCAAACTGAATTGATACACACTATAGAGGCTGAAACCACCCACTTTCTTCTCAACTCCAAATCCAAGGTAGAGGTTTGGAAGTTCAAATTCTTCCACTGGAGCAACTGTTCTCAATTTGGTTGGTTACATGCAAAGACCTTCAACTTAAGAACTAAAAGAGCAGCTATAAGGAATAGTTGGGTCCCTTGTGCCTTCTCCCTTTCTCCAATTTCATTCTTCATTCTCCATTCTTAATTCATCTGGTGAAGAAAGGAACTATTCTATAGTTTCACTAACTTTTTCTCACACCATATCCAAATGAAAGTTTCTTCTAAGACAGCAGAATATCTCATATTTTGAAATAGGTTTATTATACTGTTCTATACCAAAACACACATGGAAAAAAAGCATCATAAAAGTATGACCATTTAAAATTTTAAAAAATGAAAAATACATGTATTACAAAGAATTTCAAAGCATACTGTGCAATTAAAACTACAGCTCACATTGAAGAACAAAGATTTTTTTCAAATGTTTACAGCAGTTTAGAAGCCAAAGTCATGATCCGTTATACTTAGCAAAACATTTTACTCAACTACAACAAAATAAAGAGTCATAGTTGGGACTTCCCTGGTGGCGCAGTGGTTAAGAATCCGCCTGCCAGTGCAGGGGACACGGGATCGAGCCCTGGTCCAGGAAGATCCCACATGCCGCGGAGCAGCTAAGCCCGTGCGCCACAACTACTGAGCCTGCGCTCTAGAGTGCCGCAACTACTGAGCCTGCGCTCTAGAGCCTGTGCTCCACAAGAGAAGCCACGCTCACCGTAACTAGAGAAAGCCTGTGTGCAGCAACGAAGACCCAACACAGCCAAAAAAAAGTCATAGTTTACTACAGCAACCAGCAGAAGTAATGTCAGTGCAAAGTAAGAGTGCAAAATAAAACAATCAATAATAATTTTGTAGTTGCCTCTAATTCTGATAAAATTTCAGATAAATATTTCAATGATAGTAACATTATTAAAAATGAAGGATGAACCTTAAAACCCACCAACTATCCTTATGTGGCCATATTTTAAACAGGAATTACCACAGCAAGCAGATTACAAAGGCCAGTGATATGCAAAATAATAACAAAAACAAAGTCTCTTTAATCCCATTAACCGATTCAAAAGTATAAATATCTTTCTAGTAAAAATCATGCAACTATGTGTGAAATATAATACTATATGTACAAATCAACAAAAAGTTACATTTTTAAAAGAACCCTTTAAAGCAGTTCCTCATCAGGGTCACAGAATTTTAACCTCTTCTTACCTCCTGCTCAGTCAGCACTAGTTGCTGCACAGGGATAAGCAAGTATCACTACATCCAGCTATACAGGTGAGAGAAATGCCCATCCCAAATTAAACAGGCAAAAGCCTAAAAAATATTTAATTAAAAGGTTCTGAAGAAAGCTCAACTTCTAAATTGTAGCCCAATTCTTCCTTTATTGTGGGTAGAAAGACAAAGCACATATATTTTCTTGTAAGAAAGCTAATGAAGACTGTCTTGAACATTTAACTCTTCCTTTACTTCCAGATACGGACCCCTTTTCGATGGAATGTTACACTTATTTGATAAATAAAAGGAAAAGAAATTTCCTGAGAAGTCTTTGTCTACTGACCTTAAAAAAGGATTAGAATCTGACTCTGTTTAGCACTCAAGGTAATTTTCTAAACTGTCATTGACACAACTCAGGCATCATATATCCAAAATATAAACACAACAAAAAAGAAAAATTTTTAAACTTAATGTTTGATTACAGTGGGTTACATTTAAATATTCAGTCTTTATCTGAGTAGGAAACATTTAAAGCTAATTGCATTTTTTTTCTAATATTTAAACCAGGGGCACAATCATCCCTCAAAAAAACCAGAAAAGATTTCTAGCTTTCCCTATTTAAAATAAAATCTTTAGCCCCTAGTCAGAAATAAGATCCTTAATGGAAGGGGGAAAAACCCACAAAAACACATTAACCAGAATTTTACTAAGCTTCTCATATGGACCTGGAAAATATAAGAGATAAAGCGATTAGGTGCACTGCAATTACGCACAATTTAATTTTTTAAATGTGTTACTACATAAAAGGGAGTAGAGATGTGAGCAGTAGGCTTACAGCTTAAACGTCACTACTCTAGTAACCCTTCGCAAGGATGCCCAACATCAGACATCATAGCTCCACAGCTAGTCCTTCTAGGCTACTGTGGCCAGTGAGATACCGGAAAAACCTTGCATTCTCACTTTCTCCAGCCTTTCAAAACCCCTCGGAGGACAGTAAACATTTTGCTTTCGGAAATCGGGTCATAGCTACAATCCTTTATTTTAAAACCAACACCACGTGAATTTCGGGTGAGATTCTTTCATCACACCTCTTATCTCTTGGTGAGCTACCGCCTTTTTTTGTTCCATCCAGCCCTCGGGCGTCCAAGTCTTCCTTTTCGCCCGGGCCACCTATCTTCACAGGTATTTTCATCACAAAGGCCAAGCACGAACGACTGGGCCTCAAAGGCACTACAAGCCCTGGGCCACCGAGGCAGGGAGGCAGCGAACCGACTTTTTAAACACGAGCCATGGGTCCGAAAGTCAAAGGACTTGTTGCAAACTTGCCCGCCACGAAGCCGCCTTCCCGGAGTGTGAGGGGAGGAGGAAGAAGGCGCCACGCCGAAACCTGTCGCAAACACGAGCAGGAGAGCGCAGGAAGCAGAGCGCGCGGGATACAAAGGGCCGTGAATGCGGCCTTCCATGAGGCGACCGTGCGCCGACAGAGACAAAATGGAGCGACCGGAAGAATCGGAGCCCGAGCGGCAGGGCCGGGGGCGAGACGGCGGCCGGCGCGCGCCCCGCCAGGCTTCCTCCTCGCCCCGGCGGCCGGGGAGGGGGCGCAGGGGCGGCCCGTTCTCCCCCCGCGTACAAGCCGCCCCTCCGCCCAGGCCTAACACGGCGGGAAGCGCCCGCCGGCCGCCGCCAACAATGGGGAGCGAGGCAGCGGAGAGGGAGGGGTCGGCGGCGGCTGCACGGCGGCCCGCGTCCGCGCCCGGGGACCCGCGGCGGGTGGCGGCGCCTGCCGCCCGCAAGACGACGTGCTAGAACGAGGGGTGAGGGGGCGCCGCGCCTGGGTCGGGCGGCGCGGCCCACAGGCGCCAAGGGCGCACGGGCTGCAGCCGCGGCGGCTCGCGGCCCACGGTGGGCCCCGGGTCCGCATCCCGGCCGCAGCACCGCCTACTTCGGCGGCGTGGGCCCAGGGCCCTCACGTACCTGGTTGAACTCTTCGCCCACATCCGCGTAAATGTCTATGTGGTCCACACCGTCCGCCATCTTCCCTCGGCCTCGGCCGCCGCCGCTACCTCCTGCAGGCCCGCCCGCCGCGGCAGCAGCAGCGGATCTAGCGGCGGGGGCGGGGCGCGCTGCGTCACTTCCGAGGGCTGAGGCGGGGGCGGCAGGGGGCGTGCGTCTGCTCCGCTGCCGCCAGTTCCGCAGGCGGAGAATCAAAATTGCACCTCGGAGGGCACAAGCGGTTTCTTTTGTGTGTCTGGATTAGGCTTGGGGGGCGGGGCGGGGAGGGGCGGGGGTGGTCCCAGTCATTTCCAGAGACTGTGGTTTCACGTTGTCCCTGGTAGACTCAAGCGTTTTGTGATATTTTCATTTCTCGGTTTTTCTTACATTTCTCACAGCCAGGGCTTTTAGAGAGGTGGAAGTTTTATGTCACGATGAAATACAAAGTGTAGCTCCGCTTTCTGTGAGCGCCCAGAGAGGATGTCTCACCCCTGCAACCTCAGAGACCAGCAGAATTTCGTTTGCCTTGTAAACGCTAGTTACCCGTTGATGATTATCTTTAGTTATTTGCATGCTACTTGTGTCATTTGCATGCTGTTTATCTTTTCATCTGTATCATCGGCATCGTCTTCTTTCCTCTCCTCCGCGTCCCACCTCCCCCCACCCCCAACCTTTCATCTCTCTTCATTTGTTTCCTCCTTTGAGCTGCAGTTGGTTTTCTCTGGGATAGTTTAAATGCCTCTAACTTGAATGCGGTCCCCCTCGGACCCACCCTATAAGGTGGAGGTATCTTCAGGCAAGGGCTTCACTCTTAGACTCATAGAATGTCAGAAAACTGGAAAAGGTGTCATTAAATCCAAACATCTTTTCCAGTTGAGAAAGGGAACAGAGACCTAAAGAATCGGTTTTTCCTAGTGGCATGGTGGTTGGGTATCCGCCTGCCAATGCAAGGGAGCTGGGTTGGAGCCCTGGTCCGGGAAAATCCCACATGCTGCGGAGCAATTACGCCCGTGCGCCACAACTACTGAGCCTGCGCTCTAGAGCCTGTGAGCCGCAACTACTGAGCCCGTGTGCCACAACTACTGAGGCCAGTGTGCCTAGAGTCTGTGCTCCACCACCGCAAGAAGCCCGAGTACCGTGACAAAAAGTAGACCTGCTCTTCGCAACTAGAGAAAACCCGTGCACAGCAACGAAGACCCAACGCAGCCAAAAAGAAATAAATCAAATAAATAAATTTATTTTTTAAAAAAAGAACCGGGGCTTCCCTGGTGGCGCAGTGGTTGAGAGTCCGCCTGCCGATGCAGGGGACACGGGTTCGTGCCCCGGTCTGGGAAGATCCCACATGCCGCGGAGCGACTAGACACGTGAGCCATGGCCGCTGAGCCTGCGCGTCCGGAGCCTGTGCTCCGCAAAGGGAGAGGCCACAACAGTGAGAGGCCCGCGAACCGCAAAATAATAATAATAATAAATAAATAAAATAAAAAAAGAACCAAAGTGGTTTAACCGGAGTCACGTGGTTAATAAAGAAAGCTTTTGCCACCAATATAGCAGTCCTCCATTAAAGAGGTTTTCAGTTACCTGGGGTCAACTGCAATCCAAAAATATTAAATGGAAAATTCTGGAAATAGACAATTTCTAAGTTTTAAGTTGCTACCGTTCTTAGTAGTGTCAAGCAATCTTTAGCCATCCCACTCCAACCAGCCCTGGAAATGAATCATCTTTTTGTCTAGCACTTTTTTTTTAATGTTTTTTTATTGTGGTAAAAGTCACATAATATAAAACATACCATTTTAACCATATTTAACTGTACAGTTCAGTAGCACTCAAATTGTTGTGCAATTCTCACCATCATCCATCTCCCGAATTTTTCACCTTCCTAAACTGAAACTCTGTCCCCTTTAAACACTAACTCCCCATTCCCCCTCCCCACGCCCCTACCCCCTGGCATCTACCAATGCAGTTTCTGACTCTATGAATTTGACTATTCTAGGTACCTCGTATAAGTGGAATCAAACAGTATTTGTCTGCATCTAAAGTATATTGGAATGCATTTTTAAGGTTAACTTAATATATGTCCTGCAGACAGATTGTACCTTTTTTTCCCCCTGTGCTGTACAGTAGGCACTCACCAGCCATCTACTTCACACATAGTAGTGTACATACGTCAATCCGAATCTCCCAATCCATCCAACCACCCCTCCCCACTTGGTGTCCGTACGTTTGTTCTCTGCGTCTGTTGTCTATTTCGCTTTGTAAATAGGTTTATCTATACCATTTCTCTAAATTCCACATATGTGTGTTAATACCTATTAGTCCAGGAAAAAACATTGTATACGTAGGGGTCAGTACTATCTGCAGTTTCAGGCATCCACTGGGGTCTTGGAACATATCCCCTCAGGTAAGTGGGGACTACCACACTTTATTCAAAGGTGTCTCTCCAGTTTGAAACCTTCTCCCATTCTTTATTTCTTTTTCACCTTTTTTAAAACCACCAAGTTAGAGTGTGTTTCATAAGATACATACTGCCCAGAAATTATTCATACAATGATAAGCTAAGTGATAACTGTGCTTAATATGGTAGAAAAGCTTGGTTGGAGTCTTAGAGACCAGTCTGGTGACCTGGATACAAATTTCTAGTCAGACACTTTACCAGCTAGATGACCTCCTTCAAGTTACCTATCCTCTCTCATGTTCAATTTCAGAATCTTTAAAATTGGGGTAATAATATTTACCTCACCAAGGTTGAAGGTTGATAGTGGTTTAAATGACATAGTATGAAAAATGCCTATCTGCTTCTGCTTCTTGGAAACACTGATTTCCTTTTTCCTATGGGGCTTCATAGAAAAAAAGAGCCACTCATGATAAAGGGCAAGAGCATTTTTTAGATTGGTAATGTGGTAGGTGCAATAATGGCCCATCAGAGTTCTACATCCCAATCCCTGGAATCTGTGAATGTGTTACCTTACATTCTAAAACAGACTTTGCAGATATGATTAAGTTAGGAATCTTGAGATAGGGAGATAATCCTGGATTTCCTGGTGGGTCCAAAGGAATCACGAGAGTCCTATAAGTGAAAGAGCAAGGCAAGAGTCAGAGGAGAAGTGGGGTAAAAGCAGTTTTTGTTCTTTCAGTACGCTTAAAAATCACTCCAAGATTCTGACTTCTATTGCTACCTGTGAAAAGTCAGCTGTTAGCATGACTGTTTTTTTGAAGGTCATTGGCGATTTCCCCCTCTGGCTGCTTTTAAGATTTTTTTCTCTTACACTTTGGTTTTCTGCTCTTTTACTGTGTATGTCTGGAAGTGTATTTCTTTCTTTCTTTCTTTCTTTTTTTAATGAATGAATAAGTGGGATTTATTATAACAAATGCTTTAAATATGAGATTTAAAGTTATTGGAAGTGGATTTCTTTTTATTTATGATGCTTGGAATTCATTGGGCCTCTTGAATATATTGATTGGTGCCTTTCATGAGTTCTGGAAAATTCTCAGACACTATCTCTTCAAACATTGCTTCTGCCCCACTCAAGAATCTTCTCTCCTATAATTCCAATGAAATGTTTGTTAGATCTTTTCTATCCACTATTTCTCTTACCTTCTCTTTTTAATTTTCCATGCCTTTATCTCCCCCATGCTGCTTTTTTTTTTTTTTTTTTTTTTTTTTTTTGCGGTACGCAGGCCTCTCGCTGTTGTGACTTCTCCCGTTGCGGAGCACAGGCTCCGGACGCGCAGGCTCAGCGGCCATGGCTCACGGGCCCAGCCGCTCCGCGGCATGTGGGATCTTCCCAGACCGGGGCACAAACCCGTGTCCCCTGCATCGGCAGGCGGACTCTTAAACACTGTGCCACCAGGGAAGCCCCCCATGCTTCATTTTGAATAGCTTTTTTTCTGGTTTATTTTCTGGGTTACTAATTCTCTCTCCTATAGTGTTAGATTCATCTGTTGAGCTGTTAATTTTGATTTTTAGCTTTTTTTTTAAATTTTAGGTTCTAAAATTTCTATTTCATTCTTTTTAAAATCTGTTAGGATCATTTTAATGACATCTTTTTTTTTTCTTTTTTTTTTTTTTCTGCCAAAACTGTCGATCTTAGGTTTTATCTCTCTGGATATCATAACTGAATCACTTGAAGAAATAATGTGGGACATATGATGATTTTTTTTCCATAGAGGATTTTCATTTTCTTCTGGCATGCACCTGGTGATACCAACAAACCCAGATGATTGGGAATCTTGGGGAGATTGCTTTAGTTTGGTTTGCCCTTACTTCTCAGGGTACTGTCCTTGTGAAGACCAGCCCAAAATATGGTTTACCAAAATCACCACTTTTGACAGGTTCAGAATTATACTTTTGACAGGTCCTAGACTCCATATTTTGTTTCCCTAGATGTCAAAAGTGGAGTTAAAACTCTCAGCCATCTCTTTTGAATCTAAAAATGCCCCCCAGGACAAAAGCACTCTGAATGTATAGACACTATCCCCTTCTGCTTCTTGGCCAGATAATTCCTTACTCACTTCCTGGTTAGCTTTTTGATTATTTTATTTTATTTTTAAAAGTAATTTTTATAGCTTTTCATTTTAATTTTTGTTTTTATGGCCATGCCACACAACTTGTGGGATCTTAGTTCCCAGACCAGGGATTGAACCCATGCCCGTGGCAGTGAAAGCGTGAGTCCTACACACTGGACCACCAGGGAATTCCCATATACAGTTTTTAAAGGTTACTTTCCATTTACGGTTATTACAAAATATTAGCTATATTCCCTGTGTTGTACAATACATCCTTGAGCCTATCTTACACCCAATAGTTTGTACCTCGCACTTCCCCAACTTTCTGATGATTTTAAAATGTTGTTGCAGGGTACCTCCTTATTTGGCCACAAAATGAAACACTGTAGTGGGTTACAAAGGAAAATGCATAATAATTATGACAACAATGACAAACTTTTTCGCTTATTGAGTACTTTCTGCATAACAGTCTCTTTGTTAGACATCTTACAGCTGTTAATGTACATAGATGAAAGACAGGAGACTTGGGTTCTTGTCCTGGCTTTACAATTGACTAGTCAAGTAACCTTAGACAAGTCCTTTTCCTCAAGTCCTCCATGAAGGTCCCTCTTAGTTCTGAAATTCTGTTGTTCAGATCTACATAGAATTGAAGGTTCAAGGTGCCTTGGGAGAAATTTGACAATAGTATATGAAATATTGCAGAGGAGTTTCCTTCTAGCTCACCTGCATTAGTTTCCTATTGCTGCTGTAACAAACTACCATAAATTGAGTGACTTGAAGCAATACAAATTTATTATCTTACAGTTTTGGAGATCAGAAGTCTAAAATGGATCTCACTGGGCTAAAGTCAAGGTGTTGGCAGGGCTGGATTCTAGGAGGCTCTAGAGGAGAATCCCTTTTCTTGTTTTATCCATCGCCTATAGGCTGCCTACATGCTTTGGCTATGGCCCCCTTTCCACAATCACATCAATCCAATAGTATAAATAATATAAATTAAAATATTTAAGAAGAGTAGCAAAGAGATTGGAAGGGAGGTAAGTAATGTTCTAAGGTTCCCTATTGTACATTTGCTTTTTCTCTGTATAGAGGAACTTGCTCTCCTTTTCCATGTACATGGCCTTGCAACAATGGCAACCTCAGCTCCAGAGTTCAAATAACCATTATTCAAGAACATGGCCACCTGTCTTAGTTTTGATTACAAAATCTAAGGAGAAAGCAACTGATTAGCTCAGTTTTAATAGAAGTCTACTCCTAGTCCAATCAAGCTTGTCTAAGGCAGTAGGGTCACAGAGTAACAACTTGGCTTGCAAATTCTACTCGTGTGAGTTAGGAAAGCATGGAGAATTGTCAGTGAAAGATGGTTGCTTTGAACTAAGCGGACACCCCAAAGGTTGTCTAACACATTCCACCTATTGAATGACAACACATAGACAAAAGCCCGATGGTTGGGGAAGGAAAATCCAAATCCATAAATATTTAACACATGCTATCATTCTGACTTACTCCAAATAAGTCAATGCCATAACCTCTGCAGGAACATGATTTTGGTTCTAACATACTACAGGCCATAGTTTAGTGCTGTGGTCCCCAAACTTTTAAAAATACTTACCCCTATCAGTATAACATTTAAAAACATACAGCCATAGTATATGAAAATGTAAATATTATTTCATTGAGACATTTTATATTAACATTTTTATACCATGAACATATATACAAATATACAATTTTAGAGGATGAAGTAAATAAAATTTTAAAATGTCTTGCTGGGCTTCCCTGGTGGCACAGTGGTTGAGAGTCCGCAACGGGAGAGGTCACAACAGCGAGAGGCCTGCGTACCGCAAAAAAAAAAAAAAAAAAAAGTAAAATGTCTTGCTAATCATAATGGCCTAGTATTATCATTAGTGGATGTTAATCCGTATTTCAAATCTTCTTGAAATTTTGGGGTTTACGCTTGTCAAATCTGATTGCATCATCATTGTTTTCATCTATATGTACCTGACAAGGGTTCGTATTGGAAGTAGATAATGTTGGTTCTGCCATTTTCCTGCTTTCACGTGTACTTTCATTATTAGTATTAACTGTGAACCATGGTTTCTCAGGATTGTTTTTAAGACGATTGGACATTTCATTATGGTTAGTTTGGTTAAAGCTAGAGAATATAATCTGTAAGTCTGTATAACTGGGCTCTCATAAACTGCCACGTATTGAAATACACTGTAAGTGAAATGTATTAAGTGCCTGTGTGAGGGAATCTTTTTAGAATCCTCTGTGTTGAGGAGGAAATTCCCCTCTTTCCTCAGAATTGCCCCCAGTAGGAGGGATTATGTAGGAAGCAAAAGGAGTTAATGATTCAAAGTTCCTCACTTTCATGGGCCCTTTCCACAATTTGAGACCACTATTCCTTTCCACTCCACTTTCCTCTGTCATACAATGCCCCCTCATGCTGGATGGGGGTTGGAATGGCAGTGGGCATCTTATTGAGTCTAAGTGGAAATTGAATGATGGGGTACATTTAGTTTGGGGTTAAAAGAAAATATTTATGTGTAAGTTATTGCTAGCCATCCTGATATAGGAATGCTTTCTAGAAATTTTTTTTTTTTTTTTTTTTTTGCGATACGCGGGCCACTCACTGTTGTGGCCTCTCCTGTTGCGGAGCACAGGCTCCGGACGCGCAGGCTCAGCGTCCATGGCTCACGGGCCCAGCCGCTCCGCGGCACGTGGGATCCTCCCGGACCGGGGCACGAACACGCATCCCCTGCATCGTTATGCGGACTCTCAACCACTGCTCCACCAGGGAAGCCCTCTAGAAATATTTTTATTGCTACTGTGCCAACTCACCCAACTTCTGTGGTACGAAGACACAAGGCCAGATGTCATACTGTGATCTGGGAGTGTCCAACCGTGCTAGGCTCTGGAGGTATGTGGGTAGTGGAGGAGAAACAAAGTTTGAAAGGTATGGAATTATATACTATTCTTTAGAAAATTAATCTAAAGAGACATGCAAAATTTTAAGTGGAAGATCTGGTTCTCATTAATGGCTAGTCAAAATGAAAGTCTCTACTGACAGGAATACACTAAATAATGAGGCATATAAAATTATCAACTCACCATACATTTTTTCCTCTTTTTGAGAAAATCACATGAACTTGAAATTCCTTTTTCTTTTCTTCTTCTAAATAACAATTTGCTTTCATACCTTATTTTGTGTTCATAATCATTTTGTTCTTTTTCTTTAAGAAAGTTCCCCAAATATAGACATATTGGGCCCCAGGAAACCTTGATTCATACCTTCTACATACGTTAGTGACATAAAGCCATTTGACATATGAATTGAGTGAGGACACTAGTGTCAATTCACATATTAAATATTAGTTCAGCTGAAGTTTTCAATTTTTTAAATAAAAATTATAACAGTACATGATCTAATATCTTTCTATATCCCAATGAACAGATTTGTATACTCCACTTCAGAGACAACGGTTAAACCAACTATTTTGTGATGGCTAAATAAGAAAGACCTATTAAAGTCCAGAAAAGTGAGGCATTCCCTCCTTGAATCAGTCAGTTTCATATTTAAAGCACTGCACTTCCTGTTAACCAAATTCTGTTAGACTGAACCACCTAAAATTGCAGTTTTTATAGGTCAACAGTGGTCTAACATTGGTGAATTCACCCTAATATATCATTTAGGATGTACTCAGCTGCGAGTAAAAGAAAGAGGACTCAAGTTGACACTGAAAGTAAGAAAATATACTGTGAGGTATCAGTGAACACACAAAATTGACTAAAAGGCTTGAGAACTGAATTTAGAAAACAGGCAGAAGAACCAAAGGAGGCAAAGTAGAGTCAGGATCATGTTGCAGAGAGAAACTGCCTAGGAAGCTTTCACCAGCATTGTTGCCACTAGATAATTGCTGTCACTTGGCTGAACTCCACCCTTAACCGTTGATCCTTGCTAGACTGACACACTTTTTACTGAGCTGAAGCCACCTCGTACCTATTCTGTGTTGTTTTTTTGTACATTCCCTCAAGATTCAAAGTCCAGGGCTGGAACATTAAGCAAAGGATCATGTACACACTGCCAGGATGATCAGATACTGGCCAAAATAAAAAGTTCATCTCAAGTATGTATAGACAAAATACTGGCTACAAAGACATCCAAATGTTAATATCATTTTTGGGCAGTGGAGATCTGAGTATTTTTAGTTTCTTATTTATTTATACACTTCTGTTTTCATTGTTGCTATAATATATATTTATTAACTGTATAATCAAGAAAAATTTAAACTTTAGTTTAAAAAATAAAAACCATAGAATTAAGACTTTATTGTGCAGTATAGCTATTCATTTGGACTCAGGATGGAGTTTGGAATTTAGAAAATTATAATCCTAATGAGACACACCTGATTAAAAAATAAAACCATCTGAAGGCTACACTGTAGTTTGCCATAGGCTATTTTTCAACATTTTCTGAAAATATATTTTAAAAAATAAACAGTTCTCGCCATGACTTTAAAGTGTGTTGTTTGTTACAAGTGGCCTTATTTTGTGCTTTGTAAAATGTATTTGTCTTTGCAAACAAATCTTTGCGATTTCTTTCTGGAAATTACTGGAGGTGAAATGGAAATATAAAGTCCATGTGAAGGACTGGACTTCAGCAAAACACAATAACATTAATATGAGTGGAAGTATTTTTTTTAATATCAAAAATCAATTTTTATGGAGCTAATGGGGCTCAAAATTAATAATCATACTGTTTATTTTTTCCTACAACTTATACAGCAACTAAATAAATGTATAAGTGATGACATAATTTATTCATTCCATTAATCAACACACATATATATACATTTTTTAGCTGCATGGCTTGTGGGATCTGACCAGGGATTGAACCTGGGCCCTCAGCAGTGAAAGCACAGAGTCCTAACCACTGGACTGCCAGGGAATTCCTTTAACACATATTTTTAATGCAACTACTATGTGGGGGCCACTGTAGTAGGTAGTAATGAGTGTTACAAATATAAATAAAACTCCATCATGATGTAGTAAGAAGTGGCATGGTAACATGCAATGTGACAGATCTAGGCTTGAGACTCAACACTGTCATTTGAGACCCAAGTGTGACATTTTGGGCAACAGTTACTTAAACTCAATAGGACCTGTTGAAAAAAATAGGAATAATACTATCTACCTCAAATAGAGTGTTAGGATGAGGACAAGAGAAATGGGAAAGAGCCAACAATTATTGAGCATATAGTAATATGTGCCAGCCCCTGAGACAAATGCTTTATAAGCATCAGCTCAAATTAGAAAGTATGGGCTTCCCTGATGGCGCAGTGGTTAAGAATCCGCCTGCCAATGCAGGGAACATGGGTTCAAGCCCTGGTCCAGGAAGATCCCACATGCCGCAGAGCAACTAAGCCCGTGCGCCACAACTACTGGGCCTGCGCTCTAGAGCCCGCGAGCCACAACTACTGAGCCCACGTGCCTAGAGCCCGTGCTCTGCAACAAGAGAAGACACCGCAATGAGAAGCCCGTGCACGGTAACGAAGAGTAGCCCCCGCGCGCTGCAACTAGAGAAAGCCCGCGCAGCAACAAAGACTCAACGCAGCCCAAAGTAAATAAAATAAATAAATTTATAACAAAAATTATAGTATGTGTGGTGTGTGGGATGTGAGGGAACTAGTAGTCCTTAGAAGCAGTGATACTCTTTTGGAATTCTCTGGGAAGATGTGCCAGTCAGAACGCAGCAAGAAAGAGATGCCACACTCAATGAGGAAAAGAGAGATTTTTTTTTTCACACACACTGTATTTTATTTTTACAAGAGATAAACTGACACCAAGCATTGTAAATGGATGTCCACAACAAAAGCAACAATGATTGCAATTACCAAACACGAAACACACTCATACTATGTCATAATACTGACATTCAGTTCAGTAATCCTCCACTGTAACAGCTCCTTTACTTTGCAGTGAAAATTGATTTGTATATGAAAAGAGAGAATTTAATAGAGCAGTGATTTACGAGCGTGTGGGCAGGGTTAAGAGAAACTAATAAAGGGTGATGAAGCACTGTAGGGCAAGGTTGAAGGGACAAAGAGAGCAATCAGTTACTAAAACTCAGAGAAATCTGTAACTGTAAGAGAAGACCCCTTGCCTAGGCTGTAGCCTTCAGTAGAGGCACACAGTGGAGAGAACCTGGAAAGTAAATACCTGATATTTCTCTGCTCTTGACCTTACATCTCCTGGTAGGGCCTCCTGTTGGATGAACCCAACTGGAAAGGTGGAAGAGGTACCACTGATATGGTCCATAAAGGTCACCCACTGAGGTAGAGAGCAGGGTGGAAAAGGGTAGAAAGTGGATCTGGAGGGTCAAAGAAGAATAAGTAGAATAGAATGTATAGAAATGAGTAAATATTACATACCATGTATATTCACTTGTGGGGTCAAAAAGCTAGAAGGGATCTTTCTAGGCCAAGCTTACTTTACAACCTTTATTGTTCTAAATTCTAGCCCAAGAGTAATGAGATTAAAGTGTATTAGTCAAATCTGGTTAAGCCTTCCTCATGGCCAGTTCAGTGATTTAATTCTTCAATAGTGAGCACTTGTACTAGTTTCTTTCTTTTTTTTTTTAAATGCCTCTTCTTCACTCAAGTCAAAAAGAAATGTTTGATCTCAGGAGCTAGGGAAGCTATTATGGAGTTCTGACTAGCAAGCTAGTGTATCTCCAGCTCCACCTCATTTTCATGGATCCTTCCAAAAGGAAGCTAATCCTGCCATTCAATCTTTTTTCTGTATGCTGTCTCCCTTCTTCAAGAAACAATCCCAGGGCTTCCCTGGTGGCGCAGTAGTTAAGAATCCTCCTGCCAATGCAGGGGACATGGGTTCGAGCCCTGGTCCGGGAAGATCCCACATGCCGTGCGCCACAACTACAGAAGCCCGTGCGCCTAGAGCCCGTGCTCCACAACAAGAGAAGCCACTGCAATGAGAAGCCTGCACACGGCAACGAAGAGTAGCCCCCGCTCGCTGCAACCAGAGAGAAGCCCGTGTGCAGCAATGAAAACCCAACGCAGCCAAAAGTAAAATAAATAAAAGAAAAAAAAAAGAAAAGAAACAATCCCAATTACATGGAACCAGGAAAGGAAATACCTAGCGTAAAGTTACAAACTATCTCTGTACTAGGCTACAACAATGTTTGGAAGCAAGCAGGCCTGAAGAAAAGCAGGCCTGATGGTGATGATAATGATGATGATGATGATAAACCCAAATGTCACACCTATTATACTGTGAATTCCCTGGGGTCAAGGAACACATTTTACTCATCTCTATATTCCCACAGCATCTTGAAGAATGCCTTAGTTATAAAAGGCATTAAATGAATGATGGCTGAATTGGCTTGTTAAAAAAGAATCAAGAAATTTCAGAGCTAAGAAGGACCTATGAATCCAAGTTCCCCTTTTTTTTCATAGAAGAGAAAACCTAATTCTAAACAGGTTGGTGGTAGAGCAGTGATGATCCCACATAAATCTTTGAATAACCAAGTAAAAGAAATTAGAACTGAGATATAGGTGTTTACTAGGTCATGTTGAAAGAAATGAAAAAAAAAAAACTGTTGAAAAGCCTGAGCTCATTCAGTCTCAAAACTGTTAAATTTTTCTTTAACTAGTTCTCAAATACTTTCCATTCTTCTATTATTATTTTGTCCCAGGCCTTCATCACCAACAAAGATGATCTAATATAATGTGCTAGTTTTACAACAGAGGAAAGTGACTTGCTCCAGATCATAATTAGAAGGGATGCATTTGGTTCCCTCTTATAAACCATTATCAAGTTTTGTAAAGTGGGAATGGAATCCTGATCTACTAGCAAATACTGTGTTGCCTTAGTTTTCCTAGCTTCCTTTGCAACTAGAGACTTGGTTCTGGCCAATGCAAGCTAGTTGGAATTCTGCTAGTAGCTTATGAGAAAAGTTTTGCTTTCTTAATAAATAGGATAAAAATAAATAAATAAATAAATAGGATAGATATAAACTTTCACTTCACCTCCCCCCCTCCTTTTTTCTGCCTTGAATGTAAACTTGGTACTAAATGGAGTTATGGCAACCATATGGCAACCATGAGGCAGTAAACATGTATGTAAAAGCCAACGTGATAATGATGCTAGAATAGATAGAAATAGCTTGTGCTAAGGTTCTGTTCTGGACTATGATAGAACTACCGAATAACTTCAGACATAGGTTGAAAAAAATTATATGTTAAATTGTTATATTGTTACATATGTTAAATATGTTACTCAAAAAATTAAAGGTAACCTCCAAAATTAGAGTTCTGGAGGTCAGAAGACTGAAATGGGTCTTGCTGGGCTAAAATCAAAGTGTTGGCAGGACTCTGTTCCTTTTTGGAGGCTTTAGGAGATAATCTGTTTCTATGCCTTTTTGATAAAAGATCAGTCTTCAGCCTTAAAAAATATCTAGCGGAAACATTTGCTGTGTGGTTACTTGCCCAACAACTCCCAAGTCTGCAGCACAGAAATCCCTTTTGAAAACTAAGCAGCCAGCCCCAAGTGGAGCACACTCTCCAAAGCCTACTTCAGATGTGGCCACCCAGAAGAATGGACAGGAAGAACCGCCCACAGGACAAAATTTGGGGTCATGGAGAGAAAAGGGCAAGGATTCAGGAGAGAGGTTCCCACTTACCCCACCTGGCCACCCCCAAGCAGCAATAATAGCAACTGCCATATGGGATAACCTAGGGACTCACTCCAGTACCAGTGAAGGGAGTCTTTGCAATTACTGATCTGCAGGATTTGATGATTGCGATGAACCAGAGGCTGCTGTGTCTTTCCCATTCACCTCTTTTCAAATAGATGGTTTAAAAGGGAGGGGAGAAAAATATATATGGAGCAATCTTATTTGTGCTCTACAATTTATAACAGGATGATTGGAGGCAGGTGACTTTCTTTTAGTTTATAGGCTAACAGACCATGAGGAATTATACATGGATGCTCTAAATAGGACTGAGAATTAAACAGAGATTGTGAACTTTGAGCTGGATGCAGAAACTGGATGGGACTTTGGTGGTTTCTTCCCCCAGGGAGGAAATAAATGTGTAGGAAGAAGAGTGCGCATGGATATTTGGGTGGCTAGAGGGGCAGAATGGGCTGGAGGCTGTTAGTTGTCCTTCTACATGTCTTCTCTTCTTTCTTAGTATCAGAAGTCTTGAGTTTGGCACATGGCTACCGCGGAAGACAGTATACTTCTTGCCGTGCTTACAGCTAAATTATTCATATAATTAAGTCCAGGGAAATGGGATCTGAGTGGGAATGATGTTCATGACTCTGGGTTGCACTCTTAAAAGGAGTGGCATGTTCCCTTCCTCTTTTCTTTCTTGTTGGTTGAAATGTGATACGATATCACATCTAGGACCATGAAGGCCAAGAGAACACCATAGGGCTAGGGATGCAATAAGATAGAAGGAATCTGGGCCCCTGACGCTGTGGAGTGATTTACCAGACTTACATGAAAGAGAAAAACCTTTTCTCCTGTAAAGCCACTATTATTTTAAGTCTTTATGTGTGTGACTGAAACCATATCTTAACTTTCATATACATGTTGAGTTTGAGATGCCTTTAAAATTTCTTATGAAAAGTGTCAAACATACACAAAGTAGAAAGGATAGTATGATAATTTCATGCATACTCAACTTTAACTTCAACAGCTACCACTTCATTTATCTGATTTAAGCTAAACCCACACCTCCCCCTCTTTCCACTGACATATTTTGAAGCAAATTCCAAATAGCATATCATTTCTTCTATAGATATTTTAGCATGTATCTCTAAAAGACAAGGATTTTTTTTTTTAAAGAAGAGTTTCAAATGCTTTTGAGTAAAAAAAAATGTAGTTATCTAGCAGGCAGTTGGGCATATCTCTTTAACATTCAGGAGAAAGTTCTGGCCTGAAGGTACTGCTTTGAGAGGTATCCTCATGGATGGTATTTAAAGCCTTGGCAGTAGACGAGATAACCCAGGGAAGGTGGCCCACTGATTTTGAAAAGAGAAAAATTATATCAGTTTAGATGAGCAAAGGTTTCTTTACCTGGTGTCAGGTAGCATGGGGAGTTGTGAAAGATAAATGCACATGGGTAGGAATCTTGCACAGACATTATTTTCACTACCCCAAATCCATTCCATATCCTGATTTTCTTCAGGGTAGAAAGTTCCAATCTTATTTCCTAGGTACTGGTTAATTGTTCAGGGATGGTCATATATCTTAGCCACAGCTGATGAGACCCAAGGAATGTTTACTGGGACTTCTAAGAAACCCTCTCAGTTCTTGAAGAACTACTTGCATCTGCCTGGATGGTGTGGTGTGATGGAATGTGCTACAGCCATTTTGTTATCTCGAGAAGATTCTAGAACTACTGAGGGCCTTGTTGTGGAGACTGAGGATGAAGTCAACACTGAGTGCAGAGAGAGAGGAAACCCAGTACTTAATGATACAATTTGTGCTGCAGGTTAAAGCTTCTTAAAGCCAGCCCTCGCTCTGGATCTTTTGAGTTACGGTTTACAAATTTGCTTTGTTGTTTAAATCATTTTAAATTGGATTTTCTGTCACTTGTAATGCAAAGTGTTCTGACTGATAGAATAGGCCATGAGGTTAATGTTTTTCAAGACCTGGAGGGACATCAGTGCTGGTCATCTCAGTTTTAGCATGGGTCGGTAATATGTTTGCATAAGAAAAATAACAATTCGATGGCCTCCACTCAATATATTTCCCTGATGTTCAGTATCAATAAACATGGATTGCTTTCTGGCAGATAGGAGGATTTCCTGCAGGCTTTCTCTAGTGGCTTATACCTTCTGCAAGTACTGGCCAGTTGATGGGGGTAATGGTGGTACTTAAAGGTATGGGTAAATAGCAAATGTGGAACCAGCTGCTGTGAAAGAAAGTGTTCTGGGTAGTGAAATGCAGTGAGTTGTGTATAAAATCTGCTTTGGTTATGGGATAGACCTAGTTCTTCTCTGTAGAAGCACAGCATGGAGTATTGCTCTAAGACTTACCTAATACACCCAACCAAGTGGACAGTAGGATACAAAAATATATCTTTTTGAACCATATCCTTCAAAACAGCAGCCAACACAGCAGTAGTTAGAGGCGGATATTTCTTTGACAAAATGTTGGGGGGAGGGAGGGTGGATGGTATTGATGGAGGGCTAGAACAGGAGATGAAATGTACCATATTGATTCAGGATGACCTCAGCCTTCAAGGCTGCATTGAATTCATGGGGCCATCATTACCTGAATGTGGTTTCATTCTGCAGCACCGACACTTCAAGTAATCATTAAGCAAAGAGCGCTCAGTGATGTGGACAATTACTAACGTCACCCCCTCAGTGATTTTCCTATATGCAGAAAGGGGAATTTCTATTCCTTTTTATGCACCATTGAGAAAAAAATGGTAGCCATGAGGACTATTTTCCAGGTAGAGTACTCACACTTTTTGACAGTGATTTGTCAGGGAAATTAGCTGAGGTCACATATCTCTTATTAGGTAAATGGAAGACAGCATATGAATATTTCAAAAAAGCAATTCATATCTATTTAAATTTAGCTCAGAGTACTAAAGTTTCTTAAAACTCCATAGACAAGGGCCTACAGAGGACAGGCTTATTTTCATTTTTGTTTTAAGTACCTAGAACCCAGCATTTGGAGAAGCCAAAAGGGATTTATAATTTAATTATAAAGTATTTATGAACATTTGCATTAGCCAATCAAGCATCTTCTTTGGAATGTAGATACTAGGATAACTGGATTAGTAACCACATTTGACAATATTAGAGTAGGGAGAGTCAGCTCTCTTAGAAGACAGCAAAGTATCTCAAGTGGTAGAGGGAACTCTTGGAGACAAGAGTACAGAGCCCCCTGCTGGCAAAGACAAAGACCAAAGAAAAACAGAGACCAGAAAACAGAGTAGAAATATTCATTGGAAATGCTGTGAGAAATAATGAAGTGGGAGACATAGAGAACAGGCTTGTGGTTGCCAAGGGGAAGGGAGGTGGGTGGGTGAGGGAAGGATTGGGAGTTTGGGATTAGCAGATGCAAACTATTATATATAGAATGGATAAACAACAAAGTTCTACTGTATAGCACACAGAACTATATTCAATATCCTGGGGTAAACCATAATGGAAAAAAGGACGAAAGAAAGAAAGAAAGAAAGAAAGAGAGAGAGAGAGAAAGAAAGAAAGAAAGAAAGAAAGAAAGGAAGGAAGGAAGGAAGGAAGGAAGAGAGAGAAAGGAAGGAGGGAGAGAGGAAGGAAAGAGAGAGAAAGAGAAAGAAAGGGGCTTCTACTCATAAGCAAAAGAAAGAAAAAAGAGATAATGAAGTGGATCAGAACGTGACGTTTTAAGGTTGGTAAGGAAGATTAAGATTGTTGTCACCCTTGGCAGTAGAAGCTGAGAGTTTACAAGTGTATCCTGTGAGTCAGGTGTAAAAGTTGACCCAACCAGTACAAATGAAAATGGCAGAGGACCAGAGTGGGAGTCAAAAAATCAGTAAAGAAGTAGAAGTGGCAGTGGTGTGACAAACCAGAGTTACAAGTGTTAGTCTTGCAGGGGACAAAGGAATTGGTCAGCATAGATGTGGCAATCCAGGTCTGAGGGCAAGTTTAGCAGAAAACTTCTCCAGAACTAGAAAGAGTTTTTGAGATGGTAGCCTCTGGATGCTCCTGGCCAGGAACCTAAAGTGCATATTCATCTAAGATCTACCTTCAGCCCCCACTCCCACCCCCACCCCTGGGCCTATTTGTGGAAAAGATTAGGAGCTCTGCCTTTATGTTAACTACGGGACCTCAAAGAGGTCACTATTTGCATTTGCTGCCTACTGCTCTTAGGCCCCAAACTTCTGGGCCACCCTCGGGCATTCTATTCCCCTGAAGGCAAGGACTCTGTGTGTGTGTGTGTGTGTGTGTGTGTGTGTGTGTTAATGTTTTCAGCCCCTACCCTCCCTAATACAATGCCTGGCTCATAGTAGATGTTTAATCCATATTTGTGAGGTAAATGAATAAATCATTAAATCAGACCTGTGGGAGGTCTATAATTGGGTGAGGTCTCAGAAGAATAATTTACTTATGTATTCATTTTCCTCTCACTTTATTTCTGTTCTGTCCTCTTCCACAAGGGATTCCAAAAGCTTACAAGAATACATATGATCCATTAGAAAATATAAATAATAAAGTCAGGATCATTAAAAACATACATTAAGCAAAAACAAGTCAGTGGAGTGGAATGAGTTATATAAGCAATAGGATTTTATATAATTATCTAAGCTGAACCACAGATAAGGATTTGAGTTTTCTGCTGAAAAATGAAGGCCAGTTGTGATTTTTCTTGACTACAAAGGCAAAGTGTTCTAGTTGTTCAAGCTTTTATTGGAACTTAGCTCTAAAATAAATTTCTGGTGTGGCGTTTTATATCTGGGACATTGAGTAATGTGGTAAACAGTGTCCTTAATGATATTTTTACAAGAAATTCAATAAGGGTTTTTTTTTGTTTGTTTTTGGCCGTGCCACGTGGCGTGGGGGATCTAGTTCCACCAGGAATCAAACCCGTGCCGCCTGCATTGGAAGCACAGTGTCCTAACCACTGTACTGCCAGGGAATTCCCTCAATAAGGTGTTTCTAAAGCTGTGTCTTAATAGGGTGCTTCTAAACCTGGTGCATGGTCCGTAGTGTAACTCATTGAAAGCAGTTTTATGGAAGACCAGGGAAATATTGTTTGAGATCAAAACTTTCTAAAATTTTAGCTAAATCAAAGAATACATCTAGAAAATCCAGAGGAGTGCAAGTCCTTCAAATAATTCTCCATTAAGATCACCTCTCTGAACTAGATCTCTTACAAGGGTTGGGAGCAGATCATTGGAGTTTATATCTTCTCTCAGAGCCCGAAGGGTGATTGTTCTATGTTGTTCATTTAGGATGGCAACACATACTATAGTTATCCAAAGAGATTTTTACCAGCTTTTATGAAAATTGAGACACCTAACCAAACCATTCTTCAGAATAGATGTCTAGTTCTCTTTTTTTGTTATCTATCACTGCCTAGCAAGCTATCCCAAAACTTAGTGGCTTAAAACAACAATGGTTATTATTAGTATCTGTCATAGTTATAGGGGTTGAATGGGTTTAACTAGGCAGTTCTTGCTCTGCTTTTCTCATGCAGTTGCAGACAGTGACTGGGGCTGGAATCACCTGAAGGTCTGCTCACTCACACATCCGGTACCAGGTTGAGAAGACTCAGTCAGCTGGGAGCTGGAACAGCTGGGCTCCTTGGGCAAGTCTATCTCTATGTAGTCTCTGCATGTAGTCTGTCCAGCAGCAAGGCTTTAGGATAACTGGACTTCTTACATGGTGGCTCAGAATGAGAGGGAGAGAGAGAGAGAGAAAGTCAGGTAGAAGTCATATTACCTTTTTTGACCTAGCCTTGGAAGTCATATACTGTCACTTCTACCACATTCCATCCATTGAGACGTGTACAAAGGTCTGCCCAGTTTCAGGAGGAAAGGATGTAGACTCCAGGAGGTATTAATGGGGAAGTGGTAGAGTTTAGAAGAGCATGTGGGACCTAAAATATTGTTGCAGCCATTTTTGTAAAATACAATCTGTCACACCCTCCTCATTTCAAAGGTCCACCAAAGGAGTATCTGTGACAAGAACATTCTTAAGAACCTATTCTGGTCCTTCAATAAATGAACAAATTCAAGTCCCTGAAGTTTCTTTTCTTTTTTTTTTTTTCATCATAGAGTATGGACGAGGTGACTTAGCATGGAAGATTTTCAAAAAGACTTTTACTAATCACTCACCACAGACACAGAAAAAAAGGGCGTAATGCGTCCGTGAAAAGTCCAGTTCTGAGCAACTTTGAAGCCATTTCTAATTCATGTCTCCAGCAGAGGGGAATGTACCCAGGTCATCCAAGGGTTTTCTGTCATTCAAAGACCAGTTGATAAGAAGGTGTGGGAGGTAGCAGAACACAGTCCTGCTTTAGACCCTTCAATGTAGTTATCTGGTTTGCCAGGAGACAGATCTGTCAGAAAACAGATACTGACTCTTGCTAAGATGTTAAAATGCAGCTTTTGTATAAGAGCCAAGAGCTGGGAGTTAGTACTGTGCTCAGGAAGCTTAACGTAGTAGAATTATTCTAGTTCAGGATTAAAGGCAGAGGAAAGGTAAGTCAAAAGGCAAACAGGAAAAACCAACTCTATAATTCATTTACTGTATTTAAGTTTTTAAGTTGTGCCCATTTAATTCCAAGAATGGGAGGCTACTAACAGTCTATTATATTATTCTTGGTAATTTTTTCTGTTAGGTAATAGTGGAGTATCTATGCTTGAAACTTGTATAAAATATTGATCCAGAAATCCTCAGTCTGACGTATCTTAAGGAAGAAATAAGCATCAGGTTTAAATGGACCATTTAATAAACAGATGGGTCTATATTTGAGAGGATGTCATTTGAACAGGCTTTGAATAACTTTGATAGCAGAAGGTCTTCACCTGCTGCTTTATTTAACGTAAGCCTTCTAACCAAATGAAATACATGAGGCGATATTCCTAGGTACCAGTGAAGACTTCAGGAACAGCAAATTTCAATGTAGTTTTAAAATGATACTAACAGGAAGAAAGGGTGACCTCCCAGTTGTCAACAGAGATTTGTGCTTATTTATGCTTACTGTAAATTATTACATCTCCAGATCTATCTTTATTATTGGTTCAGGCAGTAAAAACCCAGGCCTCCCTACAACATTCACTAAGTCAAATTTTAGGCAAAAGGTTTAAATTGAAGGAGATCCTGTCTGATCCTTCATGTTCCTTTTATACACCATTGCACCAAGCCAAGTAAAGCTTAGAGGAGTATTAACTAGAATTCTTAACTCCCAGGACTCCAAATTCCACCAGCCTCTCAGGTGGATGTCCTGAGAAGGTGCTCCTCAGGTTCTTCTCCTTCAGAGACCCAGTGGGAAATGCACTCAGGTAGTGTAGGGAGAGCAGGAACCTCTGTTCTCAGACCCCCTGGAGTGGCTGTGACAGATACTGTTCATTGTACCCAACAGTCCTTAGGAATAGAACCCCCCAGTGTTTTGTTTTGTTTTTTTACTTTTATAGAGGGATAATACCTAAACACCAAAGGCACCAATTCTAAGAGTATAGCTCAATGAATTGTTGTATCTGTATATACTTGTATCATTACCACACAGATCAAGATCTAGAAAATTTCCAGCACCTCAAAAGATTCCCTCTTGCTTCTTCCAAGTCTGCATCCCAATTCCATGGAGAGGAAGGGTGGGTAGTCACTATTCTAACTTCTATCATCATTGATTAGTTTTGCCAATTCTTGAACTTTGTATAAGTGGACTCATATGTACCTTTTAAACTTGGCTTCTCTCACTCAGTACCTATGCGATTCATCATGTTCTTGCGCGTACCAATGGTTTGTTCCTTTTTATTGCTAAGTAAAATATATTCTATTTTATGAATATACCTCAATTTATTTACCTATTCTTCTGTTGATGGGCATTGAGTTGTTTCTGCTTTGGCTAATACGAATAAAGCTGGGATGAACTTCCTTATGCATGTCCTTTGTGGACATATATACTCACATCTCTTCAGTAAATTCCTAGAACTGGAATTGCTGTCAAGTGGTTGGATATATTTAGTTTCAGCAGAAACTGCCAGATTTCTGGTTTACAAAGTGGTTATACTGTTTTACATCAGCAATGTATAAGAATCCCAGTTCTTCCACATCCTTGCCATCATTTAGCACTATTGATCCGTTTAATTTTAGCCATTATGGTTGGTGTCTAGTGGTATTTCACTGTGGTTTTAAACTGCATTTCCCTAACGAGTAATGATGCTGAGCATCTTTTCATACACTTATTGGATGTTTGGATATCTTATTTTGCAAAAGCCTGTTCAAATCTCATGTCCACTTTTAGTTGGGTTGTTTATTTTTTCCTTATTGATTTGTAGGAGTTATTTACATATTCTGAACATGAATATTTTGACAGAAATATGTATTGTAAATATATTTTCCCAGTGTGATTTATCTTTTTATTATGTTAATGGTACTTTTTGGGGAATTCCTGAAAGAATTTTAATGAAGTCCAAATTATCAAGTTTTTTCTTTTATAGTAGTGCTTTTTGAGTCTTGGTTAAAAAATCTTTGTTTACCCCAATGCAATGGTATCAGTCAAGTTTCAACCAGATAAGTAGAACCAGTAGATTTATATATTAAGAGATTTATTGCAAGAAATTTTCGTATGTGAAATGAGAGCCTACTAGGCAAATTCAAAGTCCATAGGGCAGGCTATCAGGAAGCATAGGATGGAACTCCTGGCATGGACTGGAGCTGATGTCCACAGGCAGAATTTCTTCTTCATCTGGGAAGCTTCAGCTCTGCTCTTAAGGCCTTCCACTGATTGAATCAGGTCCACCCAGATCATCTAGGACATCTCCCTTACTTAAGATCAACTGATTATGAACTGTAATCACATCTACAAATGCCTTTACTGTAACACTTAGGTTAGTAGCTGATTGAATGACTGGGGACTGTAGTCTAGTCAAGATGAGACATTAAAAGATCATCACATGCAAAACAGCATGGAGATTTCTCAGAAAACTAAAAATAGAACTACCATATGATCCAGCAATTCCTCTCCTGGGTTATATCCTAAAAAAACAAAAACACTAATTCAAAAAGATGCATGCACCCCAATGTTCATAGCAGCATTATTTACAGCTGCCAAAATATGGAAGTGTAGCAAAAAAAAATATGGAAGCATGTTTCCATCAATAGAAGAATGGATAAAGAAGATGTGGTATATATATATATATTTTTTTACAGTGGAATACTACTCAGCCATAAAAAAGAACGAAATTTTGCCATTTGCAACAACATGGATAAACTTGGAGGGTATTATGCTAAGCAAAATAAGTCAAACAGAGAAAGACAAATACTGTATGATATTACGTATATGTGTAATCTAAAATATAAAAGAAACTTGTAAATATAGCAAAAAAGACACAGACTCACGGACATAGAGAACAAACTAGTGGATGACAGTGGGCAGAGGAAAGAAGGGAGGGACAAGATAGTGGTAGAGGATTAAGAGATACAAGCTACTATGTATAAAATAAATAAGCTACAAGGATATATTATATAGCACAGGGAACATAGTCAATATTTTATAATAACTGTAAATGGAATATAACCTTTAAAAATTGTGAATCACTATGTTGTACACCTGAAACTTATATAATATTGTACATCAACTATACCTCAATTAAAAAACATAATCATAGCCATTAACATATTTTCCATGTTTTCTTCTAAAAGTTTTATTGTTTTACTTTTTTATTTAGTTTGATGACCCCCCTTGGAATAATTTTCATGCATGGTCAAGGCTGAATGGGGTATGGTTATGGGGAAACAATATGCTTAGGGAAGATGAGGTCTGGCCCCTGCCTCAGGGAATGAGTCACAGATTGATCCAAGCCAATCATGGTAATTCTATGTCCTTTTCAGTCATTCAGCAAATATCTATTAAGTGCTTACTATGTGCCAAACATATTCTCAGTTCTGAGAATACAACAATGAATAAGACAGATAAGGTGCCTGCTATAGTGGAATTTCCCTTCGCAAGTAATTGATTAAAGATTAGGTATGTGACCCCGTTCTGAGCAATGGAACCTGAAGGGAAGTATGCTGTGAACATATGGGGAAGATGTTGATTCTTGATGAAAGGGACAGTTACGAAGAAAAACTCCCTGCCTTGCATATAGGAGCACGTGATATTTGGTGTTGCAGCAGTCATGTTCTGACCCTTAGGGTAATACCCACAGAATGACAGAGAAGCCAACCCAGAGTCCTGACATCTTTGAGCTCCTTTATTAACCAATTCTGGAACAGCCTATCTCCAGGTTTCTTATGTGACGTAATTAGATATTCTTATTGTTTAAGCCAGACTTGGGCTTTCTATTAGTTGTAGCCACAGATACATAGATTTTGTAGCATGGCACAACTGCTGTCTAGCACATGGGCCATAACTCACCTCTGTTCCTTTCATCATCCATCTCCAGCCTTAATTCTGCCTTAATCCTTAAGTCTTAGACACTTAGACCTTCTCCAGCTACCATTCTAACTTGCTTTGGCCTTTAATAAACTAAAGTGATCTCTCTTCTGCTGAGGTCACTCTACCCTGAAGTGTCCACATCAGAAAAATATCCATCTCAATTTTCCTGCCACATCCATCTTCCCTTTCTAGTTTGTCTTCCATCTCCCCAAACCCCACATACACTAAGCTCCAGTTGAAGAGGTAGACACTAAATTATGGTTACATAGTGTATGAGCCACAGGTGGTGCATTTTTTGATGGAAAGCCACATGAAGTATAATTCTAAGGAGGAGCAGAAACTAAGAGCCTTGCCCAGAAGCCAGACTTCAAAGACCAGAGCAGACCTAGAGCAGAGTTGAGAGAACACGTTGTCCTAGATAGACAGAGAAAGACAGAGAATAGCTGTCCAATGATTCCCAGTTACCATATGGCCTGACTATGCTTATTGCACTCGAGTGCCTTGGAAATCCCCTGTATTCTCATGCTAAAACTCTTTCCTTAAGCCACCCTGAAAGGCTTTCTGTTCCTTGCAAACAAATCACCTTGACTATGTGGTTCTTGTAGTCCCCAAGGGGCCCTATTCTTTCAAGTGTACAATCCCCTCTGTTAGAGAATGTTATCAACTGTTTGGGAGTTAAGCCAGGTATCTGTTTAGTACACTTCCAAGTTGCACCAGCAACAACTTCTGCAGATTCTAGCCTAGGATTCCAAAATAGGGAACAAATCCTTCCTCAGAGTGGGTTCCTAAATTCCTGCAGTTCGCTTTCTTGAGAAGCTGAGGGCAAGCATTTAACTCCTCTCCTGACTTAATTTGGGTCATTTTTCCCCAAAGCAGAGCCTGGGACTCTAAGTTGACTTGAGTTCAGGTGGTTCATTTGGAAGGTGACCTGAGGAAGAAGGAGAGGGCAAGCAGAGGGTGACACAGGGCAGGAGGAAAAAGTCAGTAAGTGGTACATTATTGGGCTGGTTACCACTGCAGGTGGCTAGGGCTCAGCTCCACTGGAAATGTTATGAAAACCCAAGTAGGAGGTGCCTTAGAATTCACCTGCTCTGTCCACCATTGGTAAGGTTTGTCCCCAGGGTATTAATTCCCCTATCCTTTTGGACTGTCCTGCACAGGCTGAGGGAACTCTTGTGGTTTCAGAAAAACCCCAGAGGCAGAACAGCTGAGAGTTACAGGGGCTCTATGTGGGACGTAGGCAGTGAGCATGGGAACCATTCAGCTTGAGCTGAATTCAGAGGTGGGCTGAGGGGATGTGCCATAAACCACCTTCTACATCCTGTCTTTGGGTTTTATCCTAGTATCCTTAGACCTGATTATGAGTCCCCAAAAGCAGGGACCCTAGAAGTATGTATGGTAATCTTTTGTGACAGACTGCTATCTGCTAACCAGAACCCCACGTGGTCCTCTTCTTCCTGGGTATTCTGCTGGTCCATATTTCCCAGCCTCCCTTGCAGTTGGGGATGGCCAACTGACAGAGTTCCAACCAATGGAATGTGAGCAGAAGTAATGGCCGCTAAAAACCCTCACATGCGTACTTCTCCATGTCCTTTTCCCTTCTGCTGGCTCCATGTTGATTCTCAGGTGACCTTGGAAACCACATGCTGAAGACAGGGAGCCTCTGCCAACCTGGGTCCTCGAATGACTGTGTGTAACCCAGCCTCTCTTCCTCCCCCCCCCCCACATTCGTGCAGCCCCACCTCAGCCACCTGGAACTACCTTGCTCTGAAAGACAGAAGTAAACTTCTATGGTGTTTGGGTCATTATACACTTGGGGATTAATTTTTTATAGCAGCTATTCTACCCTACTAATTTACCCACCACGACATCTTATCACTCCCTAGGCACAGAATGACTCTTCCAATGTCTCTGAACTACACTATTTATGAAAGACTTGAAAGTTTAGAAAGATAATGATAAATTAATACATACACAGGTAAAAAAAATTAAATACAAGAGAGTCTAAAATCAAAGTAAAAATAAATAAATTAAATCACTAAAAAATGTAAATAAAGATAAAATCAAAGTAAAAATCTCCTGTCTCCCTTCTCACCCCATTTCCAGCCCCATTCGCATTGGGTAACCACTTTAAGTTATTTCCGCCTGTATTTTCCTGATTGTCACCTCTATATTATCTCCTGTTTCTGTTTTTATCATCATTAAAAAATATTTAGTGGCATTCTACTATGAAAGATGAATTGTTACCAAACATTTCTTTTAACCTAGGAAAGTGAGGAAGAGTAGTAGGCAGGTGAAATAATACGGTGGTGGAAAAACCTCACACCTGCTTTAATTATATGAAGGAGAAGCTGTGTGATGATCTGTGGAGTTTAGCTTCCACTGCTTATTTGCACGGTTAGGAGGTTTTTGTGAGATGAAAAAATGCATCTGCAGGTATTTTGCTATGGGTTCATTCCTCGAAATATTTGCGGGGTCTTCACACATCGCCAGACTGTGTGGCTGGTGTCAATTAATCTTATTGTCCACTCTTAGAATCAGACTGCTCTGGAAGGTAACCCGTATGAAGTGCCTTGCACGTGAGCAATTCCGCCCAATTCCAGCACTTCTTTCTCCAGCCAATAGAGGGCAGTAACACACACAGTGCATTGGCTTTTAGAGCAAGGAAAGTCTTGCTTAGAAACCATGCCAAAGTCAGATTTGAATTATTGTCAGCCTATCAAAGTTCTGGCCAGAAGCCCAGAAGTATATAAAATCGTACTTCTCAAATGATAGATCAATCAAAAATGACTTGAAAAAAAACCCCAGCATATTTCTTATTTAGAAATAATCAAGCTACACAGTAAACACTTAGCTTAACCATCAGGTATCAGCCATGAGAAGATTATGGTTTAGTGGATATTCAGCTCCCATATGAGGAAAACTGCTCATTTGCTTGTTATCTGAATTATGCCCAAAGCAATTCTTGTGCTGATTCATGTTACTAAACAAGTGATATCATCTACCACAGAGTGTTCTTCTTTAGTGAAACTCTTCTCCTTCAGTCTGATTAAGGGTTCCAGATTGAGCCCTTAGATTGAAACAAACAAACAAACTCCTAACTGACTACTCAGTAATGGGAATTCTCATGAATCCTTAAATTACATAAATAAATCATGGAGGGAGTCGGCCTTAGACCACAAGTCCTAACATGGATTAAAAAATAGATGTCAGGCTTTCAGACGTGGAAAGTAGGTCACTTTTTCCACTGCTACTTGATCTTAGAATTTAGATACATTTTGATTAATTCCAAGTTGAGGTGGGAGGGTAATGTGGGGGAGTGGGTGTAAGGGGAGCAGGAAGGTGGGAATATGCCTCTTCTTGAACATCATTCTTGAACTTCTTTACCAGAACTAAGCCTGCTTGGATAGAAGCTGGGAGCCTCATTCTGAAAAGGTATTAGTTTAGAGGAATAAAACATCTGACACACAAATGAATTTAATATTTAAAATAAATAATAGATGATTAATATATATTTTATTTTATTTTTATTATTATTTTTTTTATTTATTTATTTTTTTTAGATTAATATATATTTTAGATGTCTCTCTGTAATAATAAAAGGAATAGTGTCCATCAGAAATTTTCTTAGTTCAATGTACAATTCATTCTCACTTTTTCTGCATGTATTGCTAGACTTTTGATTGAGAATCCTTGCTGACCCTATGGGTTTGCATATTTAAATACAAAAGGATAACACCATCCATCAAATACTCAGAATTTATTTGGCATGAACGTTAGAAAAGAAAGTTGTCTTTTTAGATAAAACTCTTCGGGAGGCAGTATTGTGAGATGGCTAACAGACAGGGTTTGATTCAGACAGACCTGATTTCTTTTGTTAGCTCTACTATTGACTAGTTGTGTGACCATGGGCAAGTTACTTAGCCTCTCTGTGTCTTAGTTTCCTAACTGAAAAATAGGGATAATGATAAAATGCTCAACTCATAGGGTTGCTGTACTTGGAATATGGTAAACATTCAGTAAATACTAAGCTTTTTAGTGTTGGAAATAATTTTTGAGTAAATGCCTGATAAATATTAGCTGCAATTGTTATTATATTGAGCCATAACTTCAGTAAATATCAGTTATTTAATTTTTAAACCAGCCTTAGTTCCTCGACTACCTACATCTGCAAACCTAGGACAGTCTACACTCTGATGCGTGTTTCTACCGTAACAAGAATTTTACAGCACCTATCATGATTACTGGTCCTTGTTAGGGACAATCAGTGCAGAATGAAGAATGTAAGCAGATCCCGGGACTGGAATGTCAGATTCACGGTTAAGCCTGCAAGTCTGAGCAGGGGAACAACAGCAGGGGAACATGTATTTAAGACTGAATTTGGGACATCAGCTTACATGGGACATGGAGGTGGAAGGAGTGAGGGGAGAAAGGAGTATGGAGATATCATTAACCAATTATTTATACTGAATCTAGGATCCTGGGTACCTAGGACTCGACACAGGTAATCAATGGGACTTAAATCACCAGTACCTGGAAGATCTTTATATATGGGAGGCATTCAAGAGAATCATCAGCTGATATTAACACCTCAATCATGAGAACACTGGGATTTAGAGGCAAGAAATCCAGACTCTGTGGAGAATGAGGTACCAGAAGAGATTTGGTTTGGGGGAAGTTGGGGAAAGGAGAAAATATAGGGAACCAGGGCAGATGCAAGGATTTATTTCAAGGGAATGAGTTAAGATTCTTTTGGGCAGGACTAGCCCTGCGTATATGGTTCCTGTCTATATAAACAATTTGGGTCACCCCAAATCAGTGTGTCAATGTCATCCAGTGGCTCAATTTCACGTGATTGCAAGGGAAGAAAGGTGCCTGATGGCTAGTGGAGCAATCTGTTCACCAGTCCATCCTCCTGGAACTGGAGCCATCCACAGGCTCCTGGGATAACTCTTCTAAAGGCACAGAGTCCAGAGGTCTTTGGGGAATCTTGTTGACCCCTCCACTTGAGTAGGGAGTATTGGGGGCTACAGTGTTGGAAAGTGCCCCAAAGAAGAGAAATGGGGACCAGGACCCATGCAGGTACCGGTCCAGATGTGGAGCCCAAACACCAGAAGGGGACTAGAAAATTTTGAGGATGGTGCTGCAGAGAAAGAGGAAATGTGGGACCCAGCTTCAGAGTCCTGCTTGCCCAGGTCCACGGGTGGTACTCAGCTTAGGTCAGAGTGGAATCAACAGCACTTACATATTAACTTATTTAGCTAAAGTAACTGTATGGGAATGGGATTGGTCCAGAGAAGGGATGACCCTACTTATGGCATTTAAATGCACCTAGCCATGAAAACTAAGCACGTTGCAACTAACCTAGACCAGTGGTTCTCAGTGCTGGTTACCCAGTAAAATCCCCTGAGAAACTTTATGGTTTTTTTTTTTTAATATCTTTATTGGAGTATAATTGCTTTACAATGTGGTATTAGTTTCTGCTATACGACAAAGTGAATCAGCTATACGTATACATATATCCCCATAGCCCCTCCCTCTTGAGCCTCCCTCCCACCCTCCCTATCCCACCCCTCTAGGTGGTCACAAAGCACCAAGCTGATCTCCCTGTGCTATGCAGCTGCTTCCCACTAGCTATCTATTTTACGTTTGGTAGTGTATATATGTCCATGACACCCTCTCACTTCGTCCCAGCTTACCCTTCCCCCTCCCTGTGTCCTCAAGTCTGTTCCCCTGAGAAACTTTAAGACAGAGCGAAACATACACACACACACACACATATACAGTGCTCAGGCTCCACCGCAGACCAATTAAATCAGAATCTATGGGGGTGATGGCCTGATATGATTTTTTTTTTCAACTCTCCCCAGGTGGTTCGAAGTACAGCCAGAGCTGAGAGTCACTGCTCTAGGTGTCACCCACCACAGAGTCCCATCATCCACTTCTCCAGTGATGGCACTCTTTCTTGCACTCTTGGATTCCTGGGATTCCACTTGATAATTATTGACCACAGATAACTGTGCTCTCCAACCAAATCTCTTCTCTACAACTGAGGAACCCTCACCTACTCTTTACTTCGGTCAGCCACAGATGTTGTAGCTCTTAGCTCACCCCTCTGAAAACTTTGACTTCAGTCTGGCACTCTCTCTTGCTCGGGGCCCTCTTTTGCACCATATAGCACACCTTTATTCAGTCAATATACAGCTATAATCCTCAGTGTTCTTAGAATCAAACAAAGGGGCTGTTTGACTTTGAGACCCTTCAATCATTGCCTTTTTTTTCTAAAAGTACTCTGTGGGCTACACTTATGCTTAAACCATAAAGTAAATGAGAATTAATTTGCTTTGGAGATTTTGGAGATGCTTTAGAATGCCATAAACTAGATTGAAAATAATTGCTATAGAAATATCTTATCCCTTTAAAACAGTAAGGGAACCCTAGCAGAAGATTTACTGCCAGCCCTTTCTAAAAGCTTATCTGTGCAGTTAAGCAAATGTCCCAAGCATTTGTAGGCAAGAAGCTCTGAATTCTTTCTTGGAATTCCCTCCACTTCTTTCATTCATATGTACATCCATTCATTCATTTATTTTAGGCCTTGGATGGCTTTATGGTGCTTCTGCTGGAGGAAAAAAGATGGAACAAAAAAGCTATTAGAATACTTTTAGCCTCACAAATCTAATTTTTATCAGGAACAGATAGAAACTGCAGTTGCAGTTGATTTTAAAAGTGATTCTACTTCTGTTTCATTGAAAGCTGTATTTTGGCTCCAACGAAAGCATGACTATTACAAGTACTTACTAATTAAGTAAAATCAACATGAAGATAAGAATGCTATATGAGGGGGCTTCCCTGGTGGTGCAGTGGTTAAGGATCTGCCTGCCAATGCAGGGGACACGGGTTCGAGCCCTGGTCCGGGAAGATCCCACATGCGGCGGAACAACTGAGCCCGTGCGCCGCAACTACTGAGCCTGCATGCCACAACTACTGAAGCCCGTGTGCCTAGAGCCCGTGCTCTGCAACAAGAGAAGCCACCAAAAGGGGAAGACCGCACACCGCAAAGAAGAGTAGCCCCCGATCTCCACAACTAGAGAAAGCCCGTGCACAGCAATGAAGACCCAACGCAGCCAAAAATAAATAAATTAAATAAATAAATTAAAAAAAAAAAGAATGCTATATGAGTGAGTCCATAAAGAGAAATATGAGAGTCTATTACATGGTCAAAATTTTACTGAGAACCATGGTAGACTCAGATATAGTTTGTGATACTCTCCTTGCATCAGGGAACTTACTATCTGTTGGTGAGGAGATTAGCACATAAGAAGTTCTGGTATGGCATGTGAGGTGCAAACTAACTGTAGGTGCCCTTACAATCAGAGAGGGAGATCAATGAGTAAGTCTTCCTCTAAAGAAGGAAGTGGGCTTGGCTGGGTTTAAAAAACCCAACCAACCAACAAACCAACCAACCAAATGCAAACATGGGAAGAATTTGGATGGACAAAGGTAAAAAGGGAGGACTTTCCAGGCCAGGGAGGAAACCCAAGCTAGGATAAGCAAGAATCATTTGCATGAGAGTGACTGGACCAGGCAGATATGTTTGGACTACCAAAAGAAGACGAAGTAAAAATTGTATTTGAGGAAGGAACCATCTGACAGCAACAGGAGGATGGATTGGAGGGGGAGTCTCAGGAACTAGCTACCTTTTACCAAGTGCCTGCTATGTGTCAGGCCCTAGGATAGGATTTTATACATATTATCTCAGATTATTGCAACAATCTACAAAGTAGGTTTAACTGTCTCTCCATTTTGCAGATAAGGAAATTCAACCTTAAGAAGATTAAGAAACAGTCCAAGACCATCCAGCTGATAGGAGGCTCAGTAAAAATTGCAGCCCAGTTCCGTCTGATTCCATAGTAACTCTTTCTTCCACTAGCCCACAGGGTCCCTCCCAGAACCAGGAGGCTGCTGCCAATGCCATTCCCCCAAATCAACCCTAAGCTGATCATTCGCTGGATTTTGCCACTGCAGCAGCTGGTTACTGAGAAGTTGATTACCTTGCCTGGCAGTGATTTAATTTAGTTGCTGTAAATGTCTAAGTAACTGTCAGCCACTTTGATGTCTGTCTTGAGGACAGCTTCCAATCCAGTGTGTGGCAGGCAATGTGACCGAGGACAGAGAAGGCAATCAGACTGGTAGCTGCTCTCCTTATTGACTCCTAGAGGCAAACTGCAGGGGAGTCCTATGAATAGCTGCTGTAATCACAAACCAAAGGACAGTCCTGTATTCGTGCCTAATGTGGAAAAACCGTGGGTCACACACCAGTCATTTCAGTAACATCTGCACATTCGTGGCTTTTGAGCACCAAATAAAAGCCAAATTTTAATTCAGATGTTGAGCTGCTCTGCAATCATACCAAAGATCAGAAGGAGAGCCAGAAGTACAACAGAAGTTATAGTTTTTAATTCCCATGGATCTTGTGTCAGTTTCCTAAAGAAATCAAAAGAGGGATGGTCAAGTGTGTATTTGAGGGGAGAGGAAGGGATCCTATTTCTGGAAAAGAATTTCTTTTAAATTCTGTTATAAAAACCAGTTATTATAAACCTCAGATCTGGAAGACTTAAGTCTTTTCTTTCTTTAAGAATAGAGGCGGTACAGTATATATGTCCATGCCACTCAACCGATAGCTAGTGGGAAGCAGCCACATAGCACAGGGAGATCAGCTCAGTGCTCTGTGACCACCTAGAGGGGTGGGATAGGGAGGGTGGGAGGGAGACTCAAGAGGGAGGGGATATGGGGATATATGTATATGTATAGCTGATTCACTTTGTTATAAAGCAGACACTAACACACCATTGTAAAGCAATTATACTCCAATAAAGATGTTAAAAAAAAAAAAGAGTAGAGGCGGTACCCCATGCCCCACATCACTGATGCAGTTCAACTCAGACATAAACAGGCTGATTACATCATGCTGCACATCCAGCCAGCTTCTCTAATGAAACCTTCCAAGGTGTGTATTGCAGTTGTGAATTAATCATTATTCTAACTGAGCCAGGCTCTTATTTTCCCTTGAAGCTTCTCATTATTAAGTTTGCTTGAATTGGTTGATTTGAGGACACCGTCAATGCAAATTATCATTCAGCAATACACTACTAAACATGCACAGTTGTTTTCATTATGCACTCTACTGCATGGAATGGTATGTGTGGAAAAGTCATAATTAACCACTTATTCTAAAATTCTGTTTTCATTCCTTGATAGTTAATTTTCGTGAGCTCAGGGTTTCTGTCAGGATCTCCTTTCCTTTTCATATTCTTTTTTAAAAAATATTTTTTCTATTTTGTTAAATTAATTAATTGATTTTTGGCTGTGTTGGGTCTTTGTCGCACGCGGGCTTTCTCTAGTTGAGGCGGGGGGGCTACTCTTCATTGCAGTGTGTGGGCTTCTCATTGTGGTAGCTTCTCTTGTTGGGGAGCACGGGCTCTAGGAGTGTGGGCTTTAGTAGTTTTGGCACTTGGGCTCAGTAGTTGTGGCTTGCGGGCTCTAGAGTGCAGGCTCAGTAGTTGTGGTGCACGGGCTCAGTTGTTTCTTGGCATGTGGGATCGTTTGGGCCCGGGCTCAAACCTGTGTCCCCTACTATGGCAGGTGGATTCTTAACCATTGTGCCACCAGGGAAGTCCTCTTTTCACATTCTGAAACCTAAAATGAAAGCCACAATGATTTGTCTTTTCAGAAAGTGACCTATTTCAAAAAAGAATATCAAATATTTTGCATGAGTGCTTTTCAAAAGCAATATCTCTTCTCTGCCTTTATGTACATTAACAAAGCTCTTATAACAGTTTCACCATGATAAAAATAATTCAGCAAAACTGGTCATTAATATATCAAGATGAGGATGTATAATCCCCCTATGTTCCAGAAGTTTCTAGTGCTGGAACTAAGGGCTTTCAATGAAAGTGTCTCTTCAATAATAGCTAGAGGAGAGTTGCTCCTGTATCTTGGGAACCAGTGGGATTCAGTAAGGGTCTAACCTGGAGAAAGTCTAGCATTTGGCACAGAAACCCTCACTGGGGTGGGTCAGGTGCTGGGGGTGAACTCACTGATGGTTGATGTCCTGATTGACAAGCTTGGGTGTTCAGAGGGCTCTAGTCTGGGCTTGGGGTTGGAAAAGAGAGAACTAAGATACAGAGATTGGAACCTGATTGATGCTTAGCAGGTACCCACTTTTTCAAATAGATAAAATTTAAAAAGGGTCAGAAGTCCAGGTAAGAAGTCACCATCTAACTGACTTATAAATGAGCCATCAACTTGGGGTTCAAGGAGCAGGGCTTATTCTTGGAAGGACTGTCTCAAGGCCAGGCTCCAGGCTCAGGAAGGGAGAGAATAGCAGCAGGGTATTCTAGAACTTCTGCTCCGTGCACTCATAAGACTCAGTGCTCAGCTGTGAACACTAGTTTAACATCTTCTCCAGAAGCTCCATGAAGGCAGAGGCCCAGACTGCCTTGTTCAGCCCTGTGCTGTGCACTGTCACACTCTAGGCCAGGCCATTAGCAGCTCTTACCTAGATCATGGCAAGAGCCTCCAGACTAGTCTCCCCACTTCTACTCTTTCATCTGTCCAATATATTATTCACATAGTAACCAGTGGAGTTTTTTAAATGCAAATCTCACCCTGCTTATAGCCCTTCAGTGATTTCCCATTGTTCTTAGGAAATAGCCCAATTTCCAAACATGGACTTCAAGCCAAGCCAGCTACTTGGGCTTCATTCAGTTCCTCATGCCACACTCTTTGCCGCTTCCTCCCCAGCCTTCCCTTCATCCAGCTAATTCCTTCTCATCCTTCAGCTCTCTGCTTATGGGTCATTTCCGTGGGAAATCCTTCCCTGAAACCCTGGTCTCCCTGATATTGACTCTGAGAACATCCTGTGCTGCTTTTTCACAACACTTTCCCCAGCTTGTTATTCCTTCATTAGTATCATTATTTGATTAATGTTTGTTTCTCTAATCTGACTTGTAAATTCTATATATGCAGGAAATGGACCCATTTTGCTCAGTGCCTACAACATAATAGGAACCTAAATATGTGTTGAGTTAGCTCAGGACTACTCCAGGTACTAGGTTCAGTTGTGAGAACTGGAGACTTGAGGCTTGTGAACCGGTCAAGAGGCCAGTTATGAGAACTGGGGAAGGGTGGGATTAGAGCAGTTTGACCCATAACTCCTGAAAGGTGGTCTGGGAGGGCGTAAGCACCTCTTGCCTCAGCTCTGGAGGGGCCTCATCAAACTCTCCCAGCAACCCTGAAATTAGGTACAAATGAAGAAATTATACCTTGCCTAAGATCACACAGTTGGTCAATGGAAGACCCAAGATTCAGACTAGCATTACGTCCAGGTGTCCCCTTTCACACCAAGGAGCTACTTTTCTTCTGTGTAAGAACAATCAGGTAACAGATGAATAATTTCTGAGGTGTTTGCCTGGGACTTCTCCTGTCCTGCTTCTGCCTGGCTCACTCTAAGTAACAGCAGCATTTGTGTTACTCATGCATTCTTCAGTCGTATCCAGCTTGGGGACTGGATTATGATGGATGTCACCTAGAGGTGCATGCCAAACATCTGCATTCCAAGCTTTGCCGTTGTGATTGTCTTCTGCTGGTCTCTGTGGGCTCTTGTCGCGGCCAGCATGCTGATGGAGCTGCTCGGGAAGCCAGGCGGGAGCTCAGGCACATTGCAGGGAGGCTGGTGGCAGACACAGTGGCAGAGCAGGCAGCAAGGAAGCAATCTGGAGGTTCCTGTCTTGGGAAAGGCTTTGGACAGAGCAAAGAAGCAGGCTCAGAAGGAAGTGCCAGTGGCGGGATGTGCAACTACAGGTCAAATGACATCCCGCGTGCCAGGTGCAAAATATCATCCGCGTTCTCACCCAGACTGCGGACTGTAGCAGAAGAAAGACACTCCATTTCGTCACTTGCTTCAGTCAGTATGATAGCTTTTCGTGAGTGAGGACATCTGTGGTATTGGGGGAACGCTTTCCTGTATGTACTGTATCCTACTAACAGTATTTTAAGGAATTGGTAACTTAGTGCCTACCCGCTCTTTGTTCTATTATTGTGTTCTATTGATTAAAGGAATTGCCCCGGTATCCTATTCGGTTTGCTTCATTGATCCACATCCTTGATTTTAAGTCAAGAAACCAGAATTTGCACCTAATGAGAAAAACTTTCATTTTGGAAGTAATTTCTCTTGAGCCAGTTAGAAATTATAAAATCCTGTTTCTGCTTCAATTCCACATTAAAAATACACTCTATGCAATTAGGGTCTCAGAAAATACTTTTTGCCTTTTAAAAATGTACTTTAGAATTCTCATGTCTAGATGTGCATGCAAAAAATGAATTTTTATACTTTTGTCCCTTCATGAACAATTCTAAAAGCTTTATTTCAAATGTCTTTGTAATTTCTTTTTTAATTTATAAGGTTTAGTACCAAATGATGCAACTCAGACAAATGCCTTAAATGAAAAAAGTAAGTGGCTATAGGAAGATAAAGACAAACTGTCCCTTAATTTACAGGCTGTGGAATGTTCTTCAGGTATCCCTGGCATTCTTTAGTGAGTTTTTTTTTTTTAATTAAAAAAAAAATTTATTTGGCTGCGTTGGGTCTTCGTTGCTGCACGCAGGCTTTCTCTAGTTGCAGCGAGTGGGGCGTACTCTGTTGCGGTGCGCAGGTTTCTCATTGCGGTGGCTTCTCTTGTTGCGGAGCACGGGCTCTGCACGCACAGGCTCAGTAGTTGTGGCGCACGGGCTTAGTTGCTCCGCGTGATGTGGGATCTTCCCGGACCAGGGCTTGAACCCGCGTCCCCTGCATTGGCAGGCAGATTCTTAACCACTGTGCCACCAGGGAAGCCCTTAAATTGTATTTTTGAACTGAGAAAAGTTCTTGAATTCTGTGACCACCGCCCCACAACCCGCAATCCCCTATCCACCCCCAGGCAGCTCAACACAGATTCCTATCCTCAACTCTCAGTCAAGCATTGCTCTCTGGCTTAAAGGAATAATACTTGGCTTGGCCAAGGTCACCTTCTAACTGCCAGGCTTACCGGACTCCTCAGCCCCTATTTAGCTGCTCTCTGTAGCATTTGGCCCAGTGGAACACTCTTCCCTACTTGAAACCTTTGTTCCTCGACTTCTAGAACACCATTTCCTCCCCATATTTTTCTTCTTATTTCTCTGAAAACTCTTCCTAGTTCCCTTTGTATTTCCTCTTTCTGGTCTTAGATGGTGGGGTTTCCCAGGGTTCCACCTCTGGCCCTTTCTTTGCTCACTCTACCTACTCTTCCTATGGGATTTCAGCCAAGCCCAAAGCCTGAATTACTATCTGTATGCTAATAACTCCCTGGGGGAAGCCTAATATACTGAAACCTCCAATAGGCCAATGGTACGGCAAGAAATAAAATGCAGAAGTCTGTTGTTAGAGTGCAGTGGGAGATTCCTTGTATGGGGACAAGTTGGACATTTGAATGCTGACCTGTTTTCCCCTCTCTTCACCATCCCCAACCCCAAGCCCTGCCTAAAATAGAATAAAAGACAGCAGACTGAGCCCCACTATTCTGCTTCTCCTGATCTACAGATTCCTCATATCTAGGGACTGTTGAGGCCAGAACTTGGACCTAGGGGCCCATGTCCATTCACACGTCCAGGTAACCTCAGTTGGTGTATATCTTTTGCAGGGTTTGTTTGGAAGTAAAACAGAGTAAAAAGTAGCCTTTGCTGAGTCCCCAGTCGTCATTCTCACCAATCCTTGAACCTGGACCAGCCTCTGTGGTGGGCCTAGCTCACTGCCAAATCTCCGATTGCAATTCAGGCCTCTCATCTGACCTGCTCATACAATACTGACCTCCACCCAACTGGCCACATGCCCCAAGGGAGATCTCCATCTTCTTGCACCATCCTTCCTGGGTTAGATCCCTAACTCAATGGTTGGCCGCTCCAAGCCACTACTCTGCCCACTCACTCATGTCGGAAATCTGAGAATCAACCTAATTTTTCCTTCCTCTCCACCCTTGTATTCAGTCATGAATGGATTCCATCTCATCAATACCTTTCAAGTCTGCATTCCTTCCCTGCTAATGTCCACTATCACTGGCTTGATCCAGGCTTCCAGGATCTGTTAAGCCTTAGAGTTAAGGTTTAAGTGTGGAGCCAGTAGCCCTCTTTGTTCTGAAAAATACAGATACAACCAGAAAACGAGATAAATTTATTCCATTATTAAGAAAATTAACCTAGTTATAAAGGTAATTATGTTTCTGAAAATAGAAAGGGTTATACAAAGAGAGTCACCATTTATTTTAATTACCTGAGCTACTACAGATTTATTATTTTTTAAGTGGTGATTATCTTACTTTTCTCAAATAATCAAGAAATTGGAGAATGTTTTGTTAGCTCATTTTCTTTTTAATGACTAGGTCTTTTCTTCCCACAACTTAAACTATATCAATCATATATTCTCCAACACCTTTTTTCTTTGGTTGAATCTCCTAAGGGACTTGAGACCAAGGAAGCAAGTTCAGTTATCTTACATTGGAACACGAACATGACTGAAAGGTAGAGGTATATTGTGGGGCAGGAGAGTACATTTTGGGGGCTGAGAAAGTAAAGATAGTGTTCCCACAACATGCAAAGCCAGTACCAATACTTAAAACAGCATTAGGTGGATTGAAAAGCCCTTTTAAATACCTTACTTTTTCTATATTCTCTTAAAATCTAAATATAAATTATCATTAGCAAATAATTATGATGAATAATAACAATGTCACTTAATTTCCTGCTGGCTGAGGCCTGGCAGAGTTGAAGCATGCTGAACTCAAGAGCATGCAATTTTAGAATTGAACAATTAAACTCAGAGAAGATGAGAGCAGAGGTTACCATGGCAACCTGATCCCAGGACCCTGTGTACGACCATATTATTTCAGTGTTTGAGTCACAGAGGCTGGTTATTGTGATTTAAAATCCAGGCAATGTTTGGGTACAGATAGCGAGTTTCCCCTGTGCAAGTTTAGAAAGGACAGGTACTTTGGAGTCTGCTGAAGAGCATTATATAATCTTCAGTGAAGTGATAATCAGTTAATGGAAATAATTAGTTGTAGCTAATAACGATGATTAGTTTTAAGCTATGTCATAAACATATTAGAATTATGGGCTCTGTAAAAATAATTGCATTAAAATTTAAGAGTTAAGTATAATTTTATAATTAGTTTTCATTCATTCAACAATACTGATTAAACCCTAGTATGTGCCGGACCTTGCTGTAGGTACTGGGATTCAGTGAACAAAATAGGGTAGACAAACAATATAAATAACTTATGGTATCTGATGTGTTCAAATATGATAAGGACTATAAAGAGAAAATAAAGTAGGGCGGGGGATTGGGGGGGTGTGGGACAGTGGGAGTGTGGTATGGCAGTTTTAAATTGGGTTGTCAGAGAAGGTCTCATAGAGAAGATGACATTTGAACAAACTCAGAAAAGTTGAGGGGTGAGCCATGCAGGCATTTAGGGAAGAACATTCCAGGCAGAGGAAATACCAGTGCAAAGGCCCTGAGGTAGAGGCATGCTTGTCATGTTCAAGGAACAGCAAGAGAACTGGAGTAAAGGGGAGAATAATAACAGAAGAGATCAGAGTAGAAACAGAAGGCAGGACCATATAGGGCTTTGTAGGTCACTGAAAGTATTTTTGGCCTTTATTCTGGGAGAAATAGGCAGTTACTAAAAGATTTTGAGCAGAAGGGTGACATGACCAGTTAGGAGGCAATAGCCTCCTTAATTGTTACTAAGGGGGAAAATTATGGTCACTGCGGGTTAGTAATGGAAGTGGGGAAAAGTGTTCAGATTCTGGATATATTTTGAAAGTACATAGATACAATGGGATTTCCTGATGGATTGGATATGGGGTATGAAAGAAAGAGAGGGGTTAAAGATGACTACAAGGTTTGGGGCCTAAGCAACTGGAATAATGTAATTGCCATCATTTGGGAAGGGGAAAACTGGATGGAGGGGGTTTGGTGGTGGAGATGGGACGAAATGAGAGAGCAGAATAAAGTTTGAGCTATCTATTAGAAATACATGACGGGGGGGTGGGGGGGACTTCCCTGGTGGCACAGTGGTTAAGAATCTGCCTGCCAATGCAGGGGATATGGGTTCAAGCTCTGGTCCAGGAAGATCCCACATGCCACAGAGCAACTAAGCCCGTGTGCCACAACTACTGAGCCTGCACTCTGGAGCCCCCAAGCCACAACTACTGAGCCCACATGCCACAACTACTGAAGCCCGAGCACCTAGAACCCGTGCTCTGCAACAAGAGAAGCCACCGCTCACTGCAACTAGAGAAAGTCCACGTGCAACAACGAAAACCCAACGCAGCGAAAAATAATAAATAAATAAATAAAATTTAAAAAAATCATCACACGGGGAGAATAGCTCCATGCTTTGTGACCACCTAGAGGGGTGAGATAGGGAGGGTGGGAGGGAGATGCAAGAGGGAGGGGTTATAGGGATATATGTATACACATAGCTGATTCACTTTGTTATACAGCAGAAACTAACACATTGTAAAGCAATTATACTCCAATAAAGATGTTAAAAAAATCAGTGTAGAAGAAAAATATATGTATGTGTGTTTCATATATATGTGGTAAAATATTTGAAGATGAATTCTTTAAGAAGGGCATATGTTTGAAATTAAACTTTTTTAGTTAATAAAAAAAAAGGAAGAAAGACATAGGGGAATTCCCTGGTGGTTCAGTGGTTAAAACTCCGAGCTTCCACTGCAGGGGGCACAGGTTCAATCCCTGGTCGGGGAACTAAGATCCCGCATACCGTGTGGTGTGGCCAAAAAGAAAAAAAAAAAGAAAGAAAAAAGAAATACGTAGGGAAAGAGAAGACAGTTGGAGATACAAGTCCAGAGCTTGCGGGGAGTTTAGGCTGGAGGTATAAAGTCAGGGGTCATAGGGCAAATGGATGGTATTTAGAGCCACAAGAATAGGTGAGACAACCAGGGGACTGAGACGAGGCCAGACTGAGCTCTAGGACACTGTAATAGTAAGATGTTGAGAAGAAAAATGGGACCAGCAAAAGACTAAGGAGGAGCCAGAGAGATAAAAGCAAAACCAGGTAAGTATGGAGTCTTTGAAACCAAATGAGGAAAGCATTTCCAGGAGGAGGGAATGATCAAAGATGTTAAAGCCTGCTGATAGGGTAACTGCCATTGATTTAAGCCATGTGGAGGTCATTGGTGCCCTTGACACTCATCAGAGTGATGAGAGTGGAGGCTGATTGGAGTGGTTGCCAGAAAATATCAGGTGAGGAGTTGGAGACAGCCTGTAGACAGATCTTTTGAAGACTGTTCTTTTGGGGTGTCAGCTAGAGGGAAAGTGGGGTAGAGAAGGTTTTTCTTTAGAGAGGAGATTTAATAGCATGTTTTTATGCTATATATATATGAAATTGTTACTATTTTATATGTGATTATTTTATATTGAAATTTATCTTCCAGATACTATATCCCCTATTCCCTAGGACCTCCAATTAGTCAAACGTTCGTCTTTCACCTGGGATGTTGACATTTTCCTGGCTACATTAATGTCTTTATTCAGTTGGATAACATGGTCAGTCTTTCAATTTGGAATTTCTCACTCATGTGGATTCTGAATGTCCCTTGCCCTTTTGACATGCCCAATGAGCCACACCAACACTAGTCCATCCACAACATTCTTGGTCTCTGTTCCTAGTCTCAGGTTCCACAGTGATGCTGGAGAAACATGAAGAACATGTAGATGTAATCTGCCATTCATCCCTAATATCCTGCCCGATCCAGGCCCTTGGCACTGTGCTGTATTTCCTGTATCTCTTGTTCCCTAACTTATTGAATTGATCCCACTGACTGAGTCTAGGTTAAATAGGAGCATTTGCAGGTCATGTGCCGCCGGTAAGGTCTACCCTGCTGGCCAAAGGTCCGGATGGATGTAAAGCCCTGCAGCATCTCTGCAGCCCAGCACAGGCAGAGCTCACAGGCAAGCAAGAGGGGTTGTGCCTTTTGTATAACAGCAGCAGCAACTGGCTTTTGCAGGAAGACATGGGACGATGCCCTTGAGGGCTGAGCTCTGAGAAATCACAGGCAGACACTGAGAATCCCCTTCTGTGTGTATATAATCCCTGTTGCTGGAGATGGCTGTTCAGAAGCCGACCAGGAGAGAGTGAGGCCTAGGGGCGTGAATAGATGGCACCCAGCTGAGCTGAGCAGAGAAGAGGATCCACGCTACATAAGGACTGAGAAAGTTTCCTTTTGCTGCTTATAGGCCTCAGGTGTAGAGCTGAGTTAATCATGCTCCTTGGTTTGCTTGCTATCTCCCTTCCCAGCCCCACGGAACTATCTCCCCAATGCCTCCTGAGTCAGGTTATTTACAGTTGCAACAAAAAACACACACACATTTTAAAGTTAGCTCATATTTATAAAATATAGCTCTTATTCCATTGTGAGGGTTCAGTCTACCTACACAAAGGGGCAAGTTCAACCTACCAGAAATTGCATTTATTCTGCAATAGCAGAGGAATTGCAATTCAGGAAACGCTCACTGTAACAAGCTGCAGGTGAGTCTGATTATAGTTTGGAGTGGGCTGTATTTAAGGGCAAGGACTGCAGAGGGGAGGTCCAGCCAGAGTCCAAGCAGTAAGTTGACTGGTTTGAAGATGGGGAGAAACTTTTGGAAGGTGTTCATTGGTCGAGAGGTAAGTCTTGGTCTTCTGTAAATCAGGCATTTATGGGGAAATCAGTCACTAAATTCTTTAAGTTTGGTTCTTCTGAGGGCGTGTGTGTGAGATTCTCCATTTTGTAGCCTCTGGTTCCATTTTATTTATTTATTTTTGCGGTACGCGGGTCTCTCACTGTTGTGGCCTCTCCCGTTGTGGAGCACAGGCTCCGGACGCGCAGGCTCAGCGGCCATGGCTCACGGGCCCAGCCGCTCCGCGGCGTGTGGGATCTTCCCGGACCGGGGCACAAACCCGTGTCCCCTGCATCGGCAGGCGGACTCTCAACCACTGCGCCACCAGGGAAGCCCCTGGTTCCATTTTAGATTGGAATGCTTTCACATCATTTTGATATTTTCATCAGGTCGTGAGTTAATCCCACTCAGGTACAGTTAAAGGTATATCAAAAGTGGGTAGAATTGGACTTTCCTGGCACTCCAGTGGTTAAGACTCCTTGCTTCCACTGCAGGGGGCAAGGTGTTCAATCCCTGGTCCCAGAACTAAGATCCTGCATGCTGCGTGGTGTGGCAAAAACAAAAACAAACAAAAAACCCCCAATTGGGTAGAGGCAACTAACAAGTGTAGTCAAGATTTTTGTACCCAGAGTGAGCATTTATTATATCATTCAGTAAATACTTAGCAAATGTCCACTACGTGTTAGTATTGTTATTTTTCTTTCAATTTATAGAACTACTACATAGATCAAGTACCCACCTGGGGTGATTTTGACACAATGAATTCTCCTACCTCAATGGGGTGTCCTACAATTCAATACTGATACTACTCAGAGTTAGTGCAGACCTCACAGGTTAAGGGCTCAGTCGCACAAGACTACACCCACTTCAAACACCAGGTGTAAGCCCTGAGCCATCTGTACATCTGACCAACTGGCTATAAATCAGAGGTTCTCAGGACCTTCTTCCTCGATTCCATAGTTTGCTGGACGGCTTGCAGAACTCGGGAACATACTTTGTTTACGTTTACCACTTTATTATGAAGGATGGAGCTCAGGAACAGCCAAGTGGAAGAGATGCATATGGGGGTGGGTGGCTGGGGTGTGTGTGGGAGGACACAGAGCTTCTATGCCCTCTCCAGGCATGCCAGCCTCCCGGCACGTCAATGTTGTTCCAAACCCAGAAGCTCTCTGAATCTCATGCAAGAGTTTTTACAGAGCTCAATCTCCCTCACCTTCCCCCAGCCCCTCACCTTGCTCTTCCTTCCCAGAGTTGGTGGGTGGGGCTCAAAGTTCCAGCTCTACTTGGTCTTCCTGAAACCAGTTCCATCTAAGTCATCTAGGGGCCCCGCCCTAAGTCACCAGATTAGCATAAACTCAGGCGTGATCAAAGGGGCTTGTTAGGAATAATAAAAGATACTCCTATCACTCAGGAAATTCCAAGGCTTAAAAGCTCTTAAAGGAGCTCTGTGCCCCCAAACCAGGGACAAAGAATGAAATATATTTTTGTATCCTACCACACCATTCGTCAGTGTCTCTGATGTACTGCCGAGATGCCCGCCTCGGATCTGAGCCTCGTTCTCGCAACTGCTGGGAAGTGTCGCCAGCTGACAGCTCTCAGCCGAGTTGCTCTCTGGGAATTGCCCTCAGTTGAGGACCCTCAGCTCATCCAAGGTTACAGAAGGTTCTCCCCCTGGGGAAAGTCAGCATTCAATGCCTTGGCTTACAGGGGGGGATGGGGGCAGGGCAGAGCTAGTCTGAAGGACCTTCCTAGCTTTAGGTCTTACTGTGGCTGCTTTACAGTCCTTTCCTCTCCGCCCATTCCCATCTCTTCCTTCCCCATGACGTTGACCCTAAGGGCATTCCCTGATAAAACCTCTGCATGCAAATCTCCTTCTCAGAGTCAGTTGCTAGGAACCTACCTAAGACACCAGACGTGATGCTTGGAAGTTTACATGTAATGTAATCTAATTTCCTTAACAACCCCATAAGGTAGACATTATTAACCACTTTAGAGAAGAGGATACCGAAAACTAGTAAAGTTGAATAACTTTCCCAAAGTCACAGTGGTAAGGTGTGATTGACTCTAGTCTGTTTAATTTCAGAGCTACACTCTTTTCACTGTGACACCTCAACCTACTGGCTGTTTCTGGTGGAAACGGGAAAGGGAGGTGCTAGGGTTCAGGTCCTGAGGGTGTTAAGAATTGCTGAGCTGTGAGGAAGAAATGAAAGAAAGTCAAGGTGGGAGGCTGGAGAAATCAACTCTTCCACCCGACTAGGGAGCCCTAGATTGAGACTCTGCAGGTGGGAAGAATCAGAAATAAAGGAGAGGAGGAATGAGTTCAGGAATTGAACAAGTAGAGTAATTCAGAGTCTTACTCTGTAACCCAGAATTACTTCTGTATGGGTCCTGGAGTACGTCAGTGGGTGGACACATCTTTCAAGGAGCTAAATTAAGTGTAACATTGGTCACATCCCATAATTTTTATGTGTATTTGTCACCTGAGAAATTGTGCGTCTAGGAGGTGTAGGTTAACAAGTACATTTATATGTTGATTTCTTCTTGCCTTCCTGCTCGTTTACCCTTCCATTAAGCCTTTAAGGAGCACATTACATTAGACTGCGGGCAGCCAAAAATCAATAAAACACAATTCCTGTCGAGGCATTAACAGTCTAGTGGGAGAAACAGACATTCAAACAACAACGACAAAGGCAAAAAGGCCTGTAAGGAAGCTCTGAGCACCCACTCGAGGGAGCCCCTAACTCCGACTGGGATAACAGTCCTGGAGGGGTTTAAGGGAAATGTCCCCTGGACTGGAAATCAGGTTATACTGAGAGCAAAACCGGAAGAATCAATCCATAATGGATAAGATTAGCCACCAGGAAAAATCATCCAATATATTGTCTATAAATGTGTACCTCCTTTGCTTAAACCCTTCAATAGCTCTCTATTTTCCTTAGGAATAAATTCAAACCACTTACCATGACCTTTCTTTATTCTTGGCTTTTCCAATTTCATCTCAGATCCCCAGTGATTAGTAAGCACAAGAAGTTTGAGAATCACACAGGATAATACATGAGAGATTTAGTACAGAGCTTGGCGCTTGTGCCAGCTCTTTCAGCTCCAAACCACCTTCTCTATCACAGACCTTCTGTGACTCTGGGGCTGGGACCCTGCAAACCACATTTCTGCTTTGCCGGCTGGCTCGCTGCTAGGCTCTGCCTTCAGGGGGCACTAGAGGGAGGCTGAAAGGCTGGAGGAGGAAAAGTGACTCGCAGGGTCCCTCCTGTTCCAGAGAGCCTCATTCCCACCAAGCTTCACCGCCGCAGCTGCAGGTCATTTTCTGGAAGCAGTGGAATCCAGTTTGCAGTTTTTCTAACAAACACCTGCAGCCCCAGATTCATAGTGCTCCCTCAGACAGCAGCACCAGCAGAGGTCTGGGGAGATTTTTTTTTTTTTTTTTTTTGGTGGGGAGATTTTTGATTGTCACAGTTCAGAGGATGTATGTCGGGGGGTGCTATTGGCATCTAATGAAGAGAGGCCAGGGATGCTGCTAAACATTCTGCAATTCACCGACAGCCCCTCTGCAAAAAATTATTCGGTCCAAAATGTCAACAGTGTCGGGCTTCAGAAACTCTGTTAGAGTTTTCTTTTTGCCTTTTTCAGTTAATTTTACACATAAACAATCCTTTATATTGAATTCCTTCTGATCAAATAATTGTCATGGTTTTTGGCTGAATCCTGACTTATTCAGCTCTCAATAGTGTTAAAAGAAATTGGATGACTAGGGGAAAGCTGAAGATACCCATGGTTGAGTCTAAAAAATATAATTAATTGTAAATGAGTTCATTCTTCATGTATCATGATATGAATTAAAAATATAATATCTAAAAGGGATTATAAATCAAGAGTCAGTGATATTCTTTAGGAAAATATAACTTCTCGGAGTGGGGCCTGAGAGAACGGGGACAGAAGATTGCTGATTTTAATTTTAAGCACTTCTATACTATGTTGTAAAACCCATGCTCAGGTATTATTTTGATTAAAATATTTTAAGGGACTTCCCTGGTGGTGCAGTGGTTAAGAATCTGCCTGCCAATGCAGGGGACGCAGGTTTGATCCCTGGTGTGGGAAGATCCCACATGCCGCGGAGCAACTAAGCCCGTGCACCACAACTACTGAGCCTGCACTCTAGAGCCCGCGAGCCACAACTACTGAGCCCACGTGCCACAATTACTGAAGCCCACATGCCTAGAGCCCATGCTCCGCAACAAGAGAAGCCACCGCAATGAAAAGCGCACTCACTGCAACGAAGAGTAGCCCCTGCTCGCTGCAACTAGAGAAAGCCCGTGTGCAGCAAGGAAGACCCAACGCAGCCAAAGATAATAAATTTTGTTTTTAAAATAAGAAATCCACTACATATGTACCACTCAATAAATATTATACAATGGAAGCCTCAAGCCAGTGGCTGACAGATATGTTTTGTTTGGCCTTCACTGTATTGTTTAAATGGCCAATATTGCAAAAATATAAGAATTTAGATAAAAGTACAGTTTTAAAAAATTTCCCCCCAAAATTAAAAATTTGGCAGTGACAAGCCTTCATTTGCATATGGTAACCATCAGCTGTGCTTGAGCCGCTGCCCACTTTCGACAAAGTATATGCTTTCCATTTTGCCTCGGTCCTCACCACTCCCTGCTTCCTTCGTTTGGGCTACTGGCTTGCTCCCATATGCATTGCAGTTTGCAAGCCAGATTAAATAATCTTTAGTGTCCTATACCATGGTGCCATCAACATACAAAGCAGCAAAAGGAATTTACATAAGCGTCACGGATCAAGATTGGCACAAGCTGGTAACATTGATTTTTTTTTTTTTTTTTTGGGCTGTGCTGCGGCATGTGGGATCTTAGTTCCCCAACCAGGGTTTGAACCTGGGCCCCCTGCATTGGAAATGCTGGAGTCTTAGCCACTGGACCACTGGGGAAGTACCTCATTGATTTTTAAATGAAGGAAGAGAATGGCTCCTCTTGCACCAACTTATGATAAGTTATGTGCCCAGTACAGTACTGTTCTAACTGAATTAATTCAGTTAATCCTCACAACAGTACAATGAAATAAGTCATGGTATCCGTTTTATAGATGCAAAAAATCAAGGCACAGAGAGGTTAATAAATGACACAGTATCACACAAGTACCCTCCACACATCATCTGTGTTTAACAAATATTAAAAAAAACACAAACATTCCATGCACTTTGTTCAGGTGGTTTCTGTATTCACTAGGACACAAATATCAGAAAGCCAGCTCAAACCAGCTCTGAAACAAAATGTCTCAAATGTGGATTAATTGGCTCATACAATCAAACCACAGGATGCCAGGATTGGAGCAGGCTCCTGGGTGATTGCACACAGCCGGTTCTCTTGTTCTCTGTCTCTCCCTCTCTAATTCATATTCTCTTTGTGTGTTGGCTTCATTCTTTCAGGTTCCTCTTTGCGGTGGGTGTTGCAGGCTGGAAAGAAGACCCCGACATAGAATTTAACGTTCAGGATGTTTTTATTTATTTAATTATTTTTAAAAATTTTTTGGCTGTGTTGGGTCTTCGCTGCTGCACACGGGCTCCCTCTAGTTGCGGTGAGCAGGGGCTACTCTTTGCTGCGGTGCGCAGGCTTCTCACTGCAGTGGCTTCTCTTGTTGCGGAGCATGGGCTCTAGGCGCGCTGGCTTCAGTAGCTGTGGCACGCGGGCTCAGTAGTTGTGGCTCGCGGGCTCTAGAGTGCAGGCTCAGTAGTTGTGGTGCACGTGGGCTTAGTTACTCTGTGGCATGTGGGATCTTCCCGGACCAGGGCTCAAACCCATGTCCCCTGCATTGGCAGGTGGATTCTTTTTTAAAAATTTATTTATTTATTTATTTTTGCCTGTGTTGGGTCTTCGTTTCTGTGCGAGGGCTTTCTCTAGTTGTGGCAAGCAGGGGCCACTCTTCATCGCGGTGCGCGAGCCTCTCACTATCGCGACCTCTCTTGTTGCGGAGCACAGGCTCCAGATGCACAGGCTCAGTAGTTATGGCTCACGGGCCTAGTTGCTCCGTGGCATGAGGGATCTTCCCAGACCAGGGCTCGAACCCGTGTCCCCTGCATTGGCAGGCAGATTCTCGACCACTGCGCGACCAGGGAAGCCCCTCAGGATGTTTACTGAGGAGTACCCTCAGGATTAACACCTGTGGAAGGGAAAAGCTGGTTGCAGGACTGGGCAGAGGGAAAATTGAGCTGTGATGCAGGCCCAGTGCTGGCCTGGGCTGACCCCATCAGGAACTGTGGAGTTAGAATAGCTCTTCAGAGTTGTCCCGAGTTGGATGGAGATGGCCTGGCTGCTGCATCCTTCAGTCTTTGCATGTGGGCGGCTCAGCGCAGGGGTGACTTTGGGTGAGGAAGCTCTCTGTAGCTGAGGCAATCCCTGAAGGCTGACAGCCAAAAGCTGTGGGCCAACAATACTCCCAACAGCTGGGCCAAGTCCTTGACTGAAGTGGGATCTTGGCCCTGCATCCCATAGGAGCTGTGACTGCCAGCCATTCTAGGGTCACATTCTTATAATTTTCCATCTAAGGAAAAAGAAAGATCTTCCTTGAACTCCAACAAATTCCAGGGAAGGACTCTGGTCTATCTTGAATCACATGCCCATTCCTTGGGCCAGTGATTTAGCCAGGGGCTGAGAACTATGATAGGTGCATTCTTGGTCATGCCCACCCTTGTAAGCAGCTGGGTGTTCTGCAGAGGACTGGGGTTGGCGGCCCCACAAAACCCCATAGAGTCTGGGAAGAGCATTTCCCCAAAGAAACGGGGGGTGGTGCTGTAATCCCAAGAAGAGGGAGTGTATTATTCCGACTAAACCAATAACTCACAACAGTTTTCCTTTCATTGTTTCTCAGTCAGCCTTTCAAATTTGACCTGCTCCTCAATGATACTGGCAGCTGTACCCTTTACATGGCTGGAAACCTGAGAAGGGCACATGCCTATATACTTGGGGAGAATAAAAGTCAGCCGGCTCTTCCAAGCCTGCAAGAATAAAGGAGCAGTGACATCCATCAATTTCCTACCTCAACCTAGCCTCATGATAGAGGCTCTACATTAGTTCCCAGCTTTTGCACAATGTCCCCCCCTCCCCAATCAACCAATGAGAACTTGATGAGTCAGGAATTTAATAGTCTGTCTTGATCCTAGAACTTCAACCCCTCTTGATACATGCTCCAAACACCTGCCACTCACCCAGGTAAGGTGCAAAATCCCACTGCATTAGTGGAATATTATCCTCTGCTTCCTCTCCATGCTTGTCTCTGTTCCATTCCCCAGTTTTGTCTTCATCTTTCATTTCAGATCCTCCAGTTCCTCGACCTTGCTGCTTGCTTTGAATCTTTCTGATCCTGACTTTTGGCTCCTAGTCAACAGCCCTCTCTTGGATTCATTGCTCACACCTGTCCTAGTCAACCCTGGGGTCCCCACTAACTTGACAGCCACTCTCCTGCTTGATCCCCCGTGAGTGAGGCACAAAGGACCTCAAAATGCTGCCCTCTGTACATCCATGTGGTTTCGATTCTTTGGAAGAAATTCAAATGGAAAAGCATACAGTGAATAAAAATGAGAGTCATGCAAATAGGAGAAACCAGAAATCTACCAAGAGACTGACAAAGTAATAGCTGCCTGATGGGCTTCCCACGGTCCAGAGTCTGACCTTGCGGGCAACCGCATGTGATCTTGTCAGTTGGTTGTAGCCAGGGATGCTGACTGATCCTACGGAAATCTGCAAGAGATTGAAAATTATACATAAGAATGACAATCTATTATTTTACAGAGGAAATGGAACTATGAGAGGGACTAGACACTTGATCCTTCTTGTCAGTATATTCTCCTTTATGGCGACTTCCAACTTTTGCTCATTTTATAAGGTATTAAGGACAAAGGCTATAAAACACATAAATGATTTTCTGTAATGGGTAGAGCAAGGGTGACATTGATGAACTGAACTATTGGCTGGCAGGCAGTGCCACCTTGTGGCAGTTCCAAGTGTCCACTGCTCAGCAGAGGTGGGGAAAGGGCACATTCGGTGAGTGAAATGGTGGCTTGAGTGTCTTTGTGAAATGTAAAAGTGTCGTTTGTGTAACAGACACAGGAACGTCAAGGACTGCCTCTACTTTTTGCATTGTGTTCACAGTTGTTTAGATCTCTTAATGTTCTCCCTTGGGTCAAGTCTTGCTGGCCTCAGAAGCATTTTGTCTCTCTGAGCTGACTGCATACCTCTGAGCAGTTAATGTAATGTGTTTACATCTCCAGGTGAACATTTATTCCCAAGTGCTCGGGGGACAGTTTACCATGTCTCTTGTGTACAGGCCCTGTGGCTTCCTGCTGTTACAAGAGTCCAGGAAGTAGGGCTAGGTCAGCACTCTTGTGAGGCTATTGGAGACTGTACCTATGCCAGGCCTGCTTCTTCCTGAGTCTCTTGAATCATCCATGTGGTTCCGCTCTGTCATCTTCCAGCCCCACACCCAGCTACCCCAGGGGTTGCCAGAGACCTGCTTCTCTCTAGAGGATGTCTCCAGTTCTTGTTTTCCTTGCTTCATATGGAATAGTTGAATTACCTGGCTCATCCTCATCATGATTTCTCAACAGGTGCCTAGCTACCTGCTGCATGTCCACATGCCGTGCACTAGGGGATCCAGTTTCTGTTCAGACCTTGGGTGGCAGGTTGAAAACTGGACTGAACCTCTTGGCCCCTGTCTGGCCTTTGATCATCTGTCCTGGGAAGAGTGCCCGGCTCTGACCTGCTCCCCCTGTCCCTTCTTATTCCTCTCCAGTTCCCTTTCCCCACTTCTCCAGACGTGCTATTGGGCTGATATTCCAAGTGGAACACTCCAAACGCTTGCTGGGGCAAACTCTGTACAGTCCCAGAAAAAGAAATTATCCTTTAAGCCAATCTGACCTAGGACCCCTGTACAGATGCAACCTCATCTCACAGCATGGATGGTTCTCCAGTGGCACGGAGAAGGTCACGTGCATTTTCCTGTCACAATAAAATGGGACACGAGAGTGCCATTCTTGCATGAGTCGTTAGATGTAATGTAATGCACTCAATTTATTCTTTTTCTTTTTTTTGCGGTACGCAGGCCTCTCACTGCTGTGGCCTCTCCCGTTGCGGAGCACAGGCTCCGGACGCACAGGCTCAGCGGCCATGGCTCACGGGCCCAGCTGCTCTGCGGCATGTGGGATCTTCCCGGACCGGGGCACGAATCCACGTCCCCTGCATCGGCAGGCGGACTCTCAACCACTGCGCCACCAGGGAAGCCCCCTCTCAATTTATTCTTTAGTTTAATAATTTTGCTCCATTACTGCATAAATGATGAACAATATAAGTGAACAGGGTAAATGAAGAATAGGATGCATTTTTGGCCTTGCAGAGGAAAATTATGCTGAGAGTTTTAATACATTTAAATTCTACATTAATTTATTACTTCTGTCCACTGAGCACTTTTGCATGCTCCATTTAATTTATTTTCCATAAATGTATTCTGTAGTGTAGGACATTCTAATAGAGGTTCTTCTGTGTTTCTTGGCTTCTCTAGCTTATATGTTGTCACTTCCCACCTCAAATTCTATGCCCCAGCAACAGTAAATGCCATTTATTGTCTCAAATATGCCATGTTCTTTTTCACTCTGATTCTCCTCTCATTATGCCTGAAATAGTGTCTTTACCAGACCAACAGAAGTGGGGAGGAGTAATTTCTACCAATCCATTACTTTTTTATCCAACAGTATGGGAAAATATCCCTAAACCTACGTCCAGGTAGGGTGCCCTCCTTATGTGCTCTGCTTGTCAAGCTTCCCAGGGTGCCCACCCCTGAGTGTGCTCAAATGCCACTGCAAACCCAACGCCTTACATACCTGAGGAGATTGGTCCCATGCTTACTGTAGCAACCAGTACTCTTGAGTGGAACATTTTAAAAAAGTTAGGTAACTGTCCTCTTTAGCGCAGACCTTTTCGTTGTTGAGTATTTTTACGGTATGCATGTGCTGTCAAGGCAGCAGAAATTCTGAAACTGAATTCTTATAGTGATATTTACAGTGAATGGGTGATGTCTTTTTCTATTTTCTAAATTTTTTAAAATGTCAATATTGGGCTTTCCTAGTGGCGCAGCGGTTGAGAGACCGCCTGCCGATGCAGGGGACATGGGTTCGTGCCCCGATCCGGGAAGATTCCACATGCCGCGGAGCGGCTGGGCCCGTGAGCCATGGCCGCTGAGCCTGCGCGTCCGGAGCCTGTGCTCCGCAACAGGAGAGGCCACAACAGTGAGAGGCCCGCGTATCACACACACACACACACACAAAAAGTCAATATTGCTCCCAAGAATGTGTGGGGTTCAGAAACCCAAAGGCAAACTTGGGGAATAATTATAAAAAAATGAAAAATAAAAATCTTTGCAAAAATTTTCAGAACTTTGATTTGCTTTGATGTTCAGCTAGCAGAAGTGAATTAAATGTCCTTAAACAATGTTTTTTTAGTAGAATATTTATTTCTCTAAAAAATTGTATAAACTACATGACATACATACACACCTATGTGGTAAAAGTGTAAAGATATGAATGGGAGAGGAAGGAAAACATGGGAGGTTTCAACCGTATTTGTAGTGGGTTTTTTCCTAGTTTTATTGAGATATGGTTGACGCATAACATTGTATAGTTTGAGGTGTACAGCATAATGATTTGATATATGTATAGTGAAATGATCACCACAGTAAGTTTAGTTAACATCTATCACCTCACAGAGTTACATTTTCTTTTCTTATAATGAGAGAACTTTTAAGCTCTACTCTCAGCAATTTTCAAGATAGTATTGTTAACTATTGTTGCCATGCTGTACATTACATCCCCAGGACTTACTCATCTTGTAACTGGAAGTTTGTAACTTTTGACCACCTTCACCCATTTCCCTATTTCTCTGTAGTGTTTTATTTCTTAGGTGGTGTAATGGACGAACCAGTGTTTATTATATTATTCTTTAAAAAAATGGATTTAAAATCCATTTTTCCCTACTCCTCACTGAATAAATTGAAAGTAGTCTCCAGTTAATAGCCTCCCCAGGAAGCATGTGTCTTGCTCTTGCCATGCCCACGGCATTTTGTACTTCCCCCCAACCCCCCTTGATGCTGATCACATTAAACTGTGTTTTGATTGAGAAGTGTGCTTCTCTTTCTCTGTCTCTCCCAGTGGACTGTGAACTCTTTGCTTGTTTGTTTTATTTTTGGCCATGCCGCACAGCTCGTGGGATCTTGGTTCCCCAACCAGGGATTGAACCCGAGCCCTGGGGGGTGAAAGTGTGGAGTCCTAACCACTGGATTGCCGGGGAATTCCCTGGACTGTGAACTCTTAAGGGCAGGGGTCATTGGTTCCTCACTGTTGTCTCCCTAACCCTAAGTGCAGTGCTCACACAGAAATGGTGCTCAGTAAATTTGTGGAATCAGCAGGTGGCTGGATGGATGTAGGGTAGGATGATATCCTCTGAGCAGCCAGTTAAGCAGTGCCAAAATTCCAACCTATAGGTTTCTGCCATTGACTCCTTCTCTCGTCCCCCTTCCTCCTAAAAAAAAATTCTCAAGGGGCTGTTTAAGTAACAGGTCTCATAGAGAACATACATACATGGCAAAACCTCATCCACAGCTACAATTCCCTAAGAAAGAGCTCTCCTGGAGGGATTCAGAGAGACTCAGGTTGCTCTCTGGGTGATTTGGAAAAGAAAGGTAGAGGTACTCCCATTTATTCATTATCTACCATGTGACACTTTCACATATAATACTCTCATTTAGTTCTCACAACCACACTGTAAGGTAGGTTTCACCATCCCTCTGTGCACAGCTGAAAGAGAGATGATGGACCTTGACCAGGTTACGTACAGCAGGAGGTGGAGCCCAGGCTTACCCTCAGGTCTACTTGGCACCAAAGCCCAAGTACCTTCCTTTTACCACGTACTCTAGGCTGTTAGAGACATGGAAGGCTTTGACCTGAAACCTTGGAAGTTATCCATGTAATCTACTTTTTGCTATTGAAATAATTGTCTTTAAAAATAAAGAGCTTTGCAACATTTCTCTTACCAAATAGCATTTTGCAAATCATGATTTGGCAAGAGAAAAAAAGGATGCTCAACTATCCCTTAAGTCTGTAATTGATTGAGCAACTCAAAATTAGTCATGAACCTTTTTGGCCGTATTGGATGAGTGAGGCATGTCCTGCTTTTTTACATGTCTGGGGCATGAATTCTGGCTTAGGTTCCCCTAGCAGAAGGATTACTTTCATTCATCTCCAAAGGTAGCCCACTGGCCTGCTTCCCCACTACTTCTGCTGCCAGGTCAACTCATTTACTTATTAACCAATGTTTATTGCACGCCGGCTATTTGTCAGGGTCAGGGCTAGGCATTTTACCTGAATCATCTCAGTTAATCCTAACTGTGACCCTATGAAGAAGGAAATATAATTAACCCTATTTTATCATTAGAAAAAAAATTTCTTGCTCACAAGACTATAACTGGTAGACCTGGATTGAGATCCAGATCGGTGTGAATCCAGAACCAGCGTTTTCACTGGTTTATGAGCTTGCCCCATAGGCAACAATGCAGTCATGATGTTATGACGTTGATACACTGCTCTCTGACCAGCTTGCATTATTGCCTCCCGTTGGTCAGCATTTCCCAGAGGCCTGAGTTGCATGTGACAGGTTGACTTTCATTTTTCTTTCTCAGTAACTGAGCTATGGTTTGTGGAACTATCAGGCACATCTCCAGAATCACAAATCCCTTTCATGAGTAGAAAGGATTTCTTTTGCCTGGATTTTTAAAGACACTTTCCTTAGAAAGATCCCTTTTGTTGAGCAAATGCAGAGAATTCTGTTTTCATCATGGACGCTTGAAAAAAGGGAATGCAAATCCTTTAATGTTAGTGGCTGTTTCCAGATGACTCTATAATATAAGCAGAATGGTCGAGGTTGAAGCCATTTTTCGAAGATCTTTGTGAACAGGATTAATTTGGTGAGATTTTTTGTCATGCCTAGGACTTTGCCATCACATATTGTTTGTTTTTCAATTAAGAGGATTTATTTCTTAGGTAACACAAATATAAACAGATGGTAGGAAACACCTGAAGGACTGAAACTGGAGAAGCAGTGGTGTAATGGAAACAGCTGTAGAAGAAATTTCTTGAAGCTCTGTTTATGATCACCTTTTGGGAGGTGAGGAAAGGAAAACAGATGTCAGCCTGTGGGGTATTTTACAGAGAATTGTTTATGATTATGTTATCCTGAGTAGAAGGAGAAGAAAAAGAGATACTTAATGTTTAGTTTGGAATGTGAGATCTATCGGGGCTAATTTGGCATTGGTGAGCAAGACCTGGCCACATGGACTGTTGAGCCAGTATCAGTTAGGGGAGGAGGATTCATGAGAAACTGGCCCACACAGGAGAGTGTGTGTGTGTATGTTTCTTGGTGTGTTAAGCCTTAAACAAGTTGGAGGCAGGTTTTTTTGTAGTGACATCGATCAGGTTCAAGTTACAACTTCCCACATAGAAAAAGCAACCATGAATAAGGACTCAGTGACCCTCCCAGACCAGCCTGGACTGATACTAATAGCACATCCATCCTGAGGAAGCATACCCAGCCTGTAAGGGTACCCTTGAAGCCAAGGGTCATGGAATGTGTGTGTGTTGGCGGGGTGAGGGGTGATGCAGGGAAAATACGGCATGGTGCCAAAGACTTCTATTACATCTCTTTTAGCCTGTCACTTTTCTCTTTTTAAACAGTCTGTTGTTCTTGATTAGATCTTATTCTATGTGTGGGCTGAGAAGGATTTTTTGATATCTATTTCCTCCTACAGAAATACCTCCAGCTAATTCAGAGATGCAGCTGCAAAATAGCACTAGAGAAATCAGGAGACAGCAGACTTTCTGCCTCTGCCACTAACTAGCTGTGTGACCCTGAGTAAGTCACTTCAACTCTCTGGGCTTCAGATGTGTTGTTGGTAAAAGGAGCGTATTGATCAAAGATGATTTCTAAGGTACTTGTCAATGCTGAAATTTACAGGGCTGACTTTCCTATAAAATTCATTTGGGGTTTTCTGTGCCTGTTCATATGTCGTACTTCAATGGCCATTCATGAAACTTGGTAAAGGATGGAAATTCAGTTATGGTGGCAAACATGTGTCTACAATGGATGTTTTCTGTTTGGAAGATTTCCCCACGTCATTTCGCCTTGTCTAGCAATGAAGATGTTTCTACATTTGCTAAACTGAGCCTTGACAAATATATACCTAGCTCCTTAAAAGAAACATTTGTGGAGAACTCCTGAGGATTTGAAACATTTTTGGAGGATCCTTAAAGTTATTCATTATAACTTTAAATAAAGCATTTATTAAATAGTCTCATAACCTTAGATAATCATTTAGATCTTACTGCATTTTAAGGAAATATGATACTCAGTGGAACCTAAGTCTTTATATAATCACTTATTTCACTTCATTATAACTTCTCTGTTTTTAAATCTGCCCTGCCTACTAAATTGTGAGCCCCTTGTAGGTAGAAATCATATTTTATTTATCTTTCTATTCCCTACTGCTGAGTATAGTATTCTGACTCAATAGTTTTTTTGTTTTTCTTTTGCGGTATGTGGGCCTCTCACTGTTGTGGCCTCTCCCATTGTGGAGCACAGGCTCCAGATGCGCAGGCTCAGCGGCCATGGCTCATGGGCCCAGCCACTCCGCGGCATGTAGGATCTTCCCGGACCGGGGCACCAACCCGTGTCCCTTGCATCGGCAGGCGGACTCTCAACCACTGCGCCACCAGGGAAGCCCAATAGTTGTCTTTTGAATAAAAGATAATTTACTCGTCACCGTCCATCCATAGTTACACTTCAGACTTGATTCATACCTTCTTCATGCATTGTGTTAAGAAGAGCACAGTCATCTGGGATTCATGAGGTTCACCTGGAAGTCTTCTCAGTGTCCTCCTCCCTCCCCGTTCACACGCCTAGTGGTGATGGAAGGGATGTAGTTCGAAAAGGCTTCCCAGATGATTATAATATACATGTTTCCTATCTTCCAGAGGGAAGAAAGAAAAACACACTCAAAAGTTGCACATTTCCCAGCCTCCTACGGTGGGCTCTGGGCTATGTATTTCCTAGGCTGCTGGAGGGGACGCTCAAGGCAGCACAATGAGTTGGGTTGGAGTGGAGACAGTTTTTTTTTTTTTTTGGCTGCATTGGGTCTTTGTTGCTGTGTGGGGGCTTTCTTTAGTTGTGGCAATTGTGGTTTCTCTTGTTGCGGAGCACAGGCTCTAGGTGCGCGGGCTTCAGTAGTCGTGGCTCGCGGGCTCCAGAGCGCAAGCTCAGCAGTTGTGGCACACGGGTTTAGTTGCTCCGCGTGATGTGGGATCTTCCCGGACCAGGGCTCGAACCCGTGTCCCCTGCATTTGCAGACGCATTCTTAACCACTGTGCCACCAGGGAAGTCCAAAGACAGATTTTTTTTCCCACTGTGCAAGCCTGCAAAGGGGCAGAGAGAGGAAGAATAACATGCCTTCTCTGAATGCCTGCTCTCCTTCTCACCAGGCAAGGAAACCATACACACCCAGTCTCATGCACTAAGGGTAAGCATGTTTTTAAGGCCAACTTGTTGATGGAGCTGATACAGACACACTGAGAAGAAAAAGGGGAGTGGACAACTAGTTCACATCAAAATAAATCTTAGCAACCTGTCTTTCAGGCATCAGATTAATATGGAGCTGTTCACAAAGCAACCTTGCCAAAAGGAGAAAATATCAAATCTTTGGAAATATTCAACCAAAGCAATGAAACTGCATGAAGTAGAAACATTTGGATTGAGTGTTAATTGGAAACAAGCCGGGGCATCCATGAGCTTTACGGAAGTTTAAGATCTTCAGCTCAAAGACCGCTCCTCCGAGGGCTTTCCCTGATCACCTGAAATAAAGCAGCCTCCTGGTCACTCTGTCTCATCATATTGCCCTGTTTTATTTTTTTCACAGCACATATCATCTGAAATTATCTTGTTTATTTGTTTTCTGTAGCATGTCCTTAAGTACGGGCATCCTCTCTGTCTTATTTCCCACTGTGCCCCAGCTCCTTGGCAGCAGGAGATGTTCAGTAAATATCTCTTGACTGACGGGATGAATATTTTGCATGGCTCACTGGAGATAGCTCCTTAAAAGTATTTTTCAAGATGGAAAAACTGTCAGAAAAAAAATTCACTCTGTTCAGGATTTGCCTCAAAAGAATGACTGGAGAGTCTCCATAGCAGAGTGGTTAACAGCACAGAACAGTCAGCATACCGGGATCTGTCTCCTGTAGAAGCCAGAGAAGCACCCACTAAAGATCTATGGAGTGAATGTTTCAGGATTTAGTTCAAGTCTGTGCTCCTAGCATTAAGAACACACTATTTATTTTGAAACACTCAGGCAGTGGGGCCTAGAATGCAGCAGAAGAATGAGAGATGAGATTTTTAAAATAATAAATTCCTTGTTTAAAGAATGCCTATACTTATTAAACTCAAAAAATATTTTCTTCTGTCTCCCATGAAAACATAAAGCTAAAAAACCCCCCAAAACCCAAAACATAAAGCTATTAAAAAGTCTTTAAAATCAAACATTGCACATAATTTGTCCTCTTGGCTGCTTTATGCAACAGCACAGAAGGTGCAGTCAAAGATGTTAGCTCTGATTCAACTCTGCCACTCACTAGCTGGAGTAAGTCACTTTATATCTGTTCAAAATTAAAAAGACAATAACACCCACCAACATTCTTGCCCTTCCCAGGGTGGCTGTTACATTCCAGGGATATAAGCTATGTGAAAGGGCTGAGTTTTAGTGCTAAATATTAAGGGTTGTAAGGATAGTAGCTATTTTTTTTACATTGATGATGAAAGGATGTGTCAACCTAAATAAAGAGGTAAACTGAGGCAAGCTCAAATGACCAGAAGTTGTGTTTATTCGGGAATAGCAGAAAAAATGGCCATGGGAAATGCATGTTGTAGGAAGCTCAGGTGAATCTGTTGAGAGTTTGGGGTGGGCTGTACTTAAGGGAAAGGAATACAAAGAGGGGAGGTCCAGCTACAGTCGTAAGTTGACTGGCTTGAGGATGGGGATAGATTCTTGGCAGGTGTTCATTGGTCAGGAGGTGAGTCTCGGCCTTCTGTAGATCAGGCTTTCGGTTCTTAAGTTCAGTTCTTCTGAGGGCGAATGCATGAGATTCTCCATTTCGTATCCTCCAGTTCCATTTTAGACTGAGATCCTTTCACAGATGTGATATTATGACTCTGTGACTGGTGGAGAATATGATTCTTTTTCAGTGGTTATAGCGAAACATGCAACTGCCACAACTAGCAATACTGTTAGCCTTCAAGAGCAGATGAAGTGGAAAATGCAAGAAATCATGACAGAGTAGAAGCTGAAGTTATGGAGTCATTGCTGTGCTCACTGGGCCAGATCTCAGCAGTGTGTTTATCAGAAATGTAGCAACTGGAATAGACACCTAGAAATTATATAAGGTCTCTTAGCTACAGTAAGAGAGCTAAGTTGGAAAATTATCTCCTGATCCCTCCTACTTATTCCATTACCATTCAAATAGTTAAATCCTTTCCTACTCCACTCTTTCTCTTCCAGCCCATTAAGACTTCCTTCTCATGTTCAAAAATCCTATTTTCCTCATGAAAACTTATTTCCTGAGCCATCAGCTTCATGGTTTAGAAGGAAATAGGCTAAAATGTTAACAGTGGTTATCTCTGGAGCATAAGATTGTAACATTTTCTCATTATATTTTTCTGTACCTACCAAATTATCCATAATGAGGATTTATTTTTTTCATACTAAGAAGAAAAACAAGGAAGCAGATTGATTTAGGCCATTTTATTTCATTTTTTTTTTGGCTGCATTGGGTCTTCGTTGCTGTGTGCGGGCTTTCTCTAGTTGCGGCGAGCAGGGGCTTCTCACTGCAGTGACTTCTCTTGTTGCAGAGCACGGGCTCTAGGCGCGCGGGCTTCAGTAGTTGCAGCACACGGGCTCAGTAGTTGTGGTGCATTGGCTTTAGTAGTTGTGGCGTGGGCTCTGTAGTTGTGGCTTGTGGGCTCTAGAGTGCTGGCTCAGTAGTTGTGGCACACAGGCTTAGTTGCTCCGTGGCATCTTCCTGGACCAGGGCTTGAACCCGTGTCCCCTGCATTGGCTACTGTGCCATGAGGGAAGTCCCAAGAGTATTTTATTTTAGATAATACTAATCCTAGGAGATATCCTGCAAGAAATAAGGTACCTGACCAAATACTTTTGGGAAATACTAAACACTATCTCTTTTTGGGAGAGTCCCAAACATATAGCATATTGAACGCTTGCAAGATCCTGCAACAGAGAAACCTGCTTAACTTTGTTTAATCCAGCATTTTTCCATATTTTCCCATAAATCATGTTTTTCATGCAAAATCTATAAATATTTTGTGAAGCTAGTGACCCACAGAATATCTTTCTGGGAAACATGGGTGATTGGGAAAGATTTTCTCTTGCTGAGCAAGAGGAAGACATGGCTTTCTCACCCAGGGTCCATGGGTCACTTGAGGGTCCAAGGATGGGCTTCAGGCAGGGACCACAAACCCTGGAAACTATGTGCACAATATTGAGTATGTGTACGTATTTGTGCTTTCTTCCTGGAGAGAGGGTCCATACTCATTATATTCTCAGGCATCCACGTCCTAAAAAGATAAAGGACCACAGACATAAAGTAAAATCAGCTTCTCAACATCCATCACTTTTGCCTAAGCCACACTTTGCCATCAAAACAAAGCAGAAACAGCAAGAAATCTGTTGCCATATTTAGCAAAAACAAAGCAAACAGGATGTCCAGTTAAATTTTAGTAATTTCAGATCAACAATGGACAGTTTTTTAGTATAAGGATTCAGTATCTGGGACATCCTAATTAGCGCTAAAGTTATTTGTTGCTTATCTGAAATTAAAATAAACTGGGCTTCCTGTATTTATCTTGCAGCCTTAGTTAACTAAAATTTATTAACACTGGGGCTGTGGAACACACTATGAGAAATGCCTTTCTACTCAGAGTGTGACCCATGAACCATTAACATCACCTGGAAGTTTACTAGAAGTGCAGAATCTCGGGTTCCACCTGCAGACCTGCTGAGTCAGAGTCTGCCTTGTATCAAGATCTCCAGGTGAAGTGTTCACATGTTAAAGTTTGAGAAGTCCTGATGTAAAGAATTCCTGACTTGATGGTTTTCAACTGTGGTTGCACATTGGAATCACCTGGAAGCTTTAAAAAATATGTCTGCCAGGGCTCACTCCCAGAGCATCGATTTAGTTGATCTGAGGTGCAATCCATACATTAATATTTTATTGAAGTATACTTGATTTACAATGTTGTGTTAGTTTCTGGTGTACCACAAAGTGATTCAGTTATAAACGTATTCTTTTTTATATTCTTTTCCATTATGGTTTATCACAGGGTGTTGAATACCTGTGCTATACAGTAGGACCTTGTTGTTTATCTATTTTATATACGGTAGTTTGTCTCTGCTAATCCCAAACTCCTAATTTATCCCTCCTCCACCCCCTTTCCCCTTTGGTTACCATAAGTTTGTTTTCTACAGACATTAATTTTTTTTTACATCTTTATTGGAGTATAATTGCTTTACAATGGTGTGTTAGTTTCTGCTTTATAACAAAGTGAATCAGTTATACATATACATATGTTCCCATATCTCTTCTCTCTTGGGTCTCCCTCCCTCCCACCCTCCCTATCCCACCCTTCCAGGCGGGCACAAAGCACCGAGCTGATCTCCCTGTGCTATGCGGCTGCTTCCCACTAGCTATCTACCTTACATTTAGTAGTGTATATATGTCCATGCCTCTCTCTCGCTTTGTCACAGCTTACCCTTTGTTTTCTACAGACATTAATATTTTTTAACATCCCCTTACCTCCACCTCAAATGATTCTAATGTGTAGCTGCAATACTGTGATTTATAAGAAATATATATTTGGTCCTTGTCCATGGTTCCTGTCTCACAGCTCCCAAAACTCCTAGAATCTCCTGAGCAATGGGAACATCTTTTGTTTTACTATTTGGCATCCTGGCCTCAGTTCCTGAAATTGCTTCAGAGCCATAAAGGTGGCTTGGGTGTTACTTATCACAAGCCCCGTTCCACCACAATTGGGCTTATGCTAATGTGGTGACTTTTGGAACCCATCTGAGGATGGAGGCTGTTTGCCAGGAGAACCAACCATCTGATTAGAGGGTTGGAAATTTCAGTCCCTCCTCTGACCTCCCTGACTTCCACAGGAAGGGGAGAGGCACTGCAGGTTGAATCAATCTCCAGTGGTCAAAGATTTAATCAATTATGCCTGTGTAATGAAGCCTCCATGAAAACCCAAAAGGAGAAGGTTTGGAGAGCTGCTGGGTTGGTGAATGCGTGGAGATGTGGGGAGAGTGGCATTGCTCAGAGTGTGAGCTTTGAGACCCTTCCCACATACTTTGCCCTGTGCTTCTCTTCCGTCTGGCCGTTCCTGAGTTATATTCTTTTTTTTTTTTTTTTGCGGTACGCGGGCCTCTCACCGTCGCGGCCTCCCCCGTTGCGGAGCACAGGCTCCGGACGCGCAGGCCCAGCGGCCATGGCTCACGGGCCCAGCTGCTCCGCGGCATGTGGGATCCTCCCGGACCGGGGCACGAACCCGTGTCCCCTGCATCGGCAGGCAGACTCCCAACCACTGTGCCACCAGGGAAGCCCCTGAGTTATATTCTTTTATAATAAACTGGTAATATGGTAAGTAAAACGTTTCTCTGAATTCTGTGAGCTGCTCTAGCAAATTAATTGAACATGGGAAGGGGGTTGCAGGACTGTAATTTATAGCCAGTGAGTCAGTAATGCAGGTAACAAACAGGACTTTTGACTGACATCTGGCTTTGGGGGTGGAGTGCAGTCTTGTAGGGCGGAGCCCTTACCCTGTGGGACCTGACGCTCTCTCCAGGTAGATAGTATCAGAATTGAGTTGAATTGTAGGACACCCCCAACTGGCGTCGAAGAATTACTCATTGGCGTGAGGAGTCTTCCCGCCCCCTCCATGGGCATTAGGTGTGGAAACGTTAGTAGTCAAGGCGGCACCTTTATATAAAGTTGGGGACCCAGCCAAGGTGAGGGCTTTATCAGAACCACTTGTGGAGAGTTTCCCACCATTTCTGTGCCCAACCCAGGTCAACGGAACCAAAATCTCTAGGTGTGGCTGCAATTTCAAAAAGCATCTGGGGGCTTCCCTGGTGGCGCAGTGGTTGAGAATCTGCCTGCCGATTCAGGGAGCACAGGTTCGTGCCCTGGTCCGGGAAAATCCCACATGCCATGGAGCGGCTGGGCCCGTGAGCCATGGTCGCTGAGCCTGTGCGTCTGGAGCCTGTGCTCCGCAACGGGAGAGGCCACAAGAGCGAGAGGCCCGCGTACCGCAAAAAAAAAAAAAAAAAAAAAAGAAGCATCTGGTGCAATGTTGCTGTATACTCTCTCTGCAGTTGAGAACCATTAATGTTTAGGGCATCCTAAAATGGAGTTATAGGGCTGCTATCTGGCTACCAGGATACTGAGGGAAGATGGTCCAACCACGGGAACTCAGCATTCAACTTAGGTTAGGTTTGGTTTTTCTCCTATTCTCCTGGAACCCACAGAACCTCAAGTGGGAGGACAAAAAAGACAAGGCAGGATGGCCTTTGCTCACCAGAGGGAATATCATGGGTGTGCTAATTTCTACGAAGAATTGCTATGATGCCTGGGGATGAAGGTGTTCACTGTCTTCTGCCGGATTAAGTCATTCATTTTGACTCTTGGGATGTGAAATGGCATCCTGTAAGTCTGTTTAGAATACTAAACGAAGTATGAAAATGGTTCTAGCAGAAGTGGGGAATGATTTAAATAATTCTGAGTTATACTATCCAGGGCAAGCAGCGATTTGTTTACCTGCAGATAATGTAAAACACAGCTGCAGAGAATGACAAAGTGATTGTCAGGTGTGTTGGATCCCTGGGTTGACAAATAGGCTAGGTAGGAACAGTTAACAAAACCTCAGTCTTCTCTCTTTTCAGCAGCACATGGTAAATGAGTGCAGAGCTTGGTAAGAGGCAGGCAGAAATTTAGTCAAAGAAAAGAAATCTCCAAATCTTATTGAATCTTATGCATTTTATCTGAAGTTGAGCCTGCAAGAGATCTTTCGTCTTTTAGATGGTTATTTTGCAGCTTCTTTTAGAAGAAATTCAGTATCAATTAACATTTTTCTCAGCCTTGGATTTATTTTCCTACTGGTTAAAAATAAAGAAATGCTTGATTTTTCTTGAAGAAGGTTGAGAAATGGGGTGTAAATGCAGTAAGAGCTGAGAAGGTATCTGATAGAAACAAATAGGCCTACTTCTGGGCTTATGACCACTTTGACTTTGGTGGCCTGGAGGCTTAAAGGCAAGTTCATTGGGTTGATGACATTGACACAAGGCAGCGAGTGGGCATCTGGTTCAAAGGGGGAAAGCTGATGTTTTTATTCTTTTTCAGAAGTTCCAGAGTGGACCTCCCTCAAGGCTGAAATGTTGGAGAATTTTATTCAGGTAAGACGCACTGTGGTTCCTACCTTTGCGTTCTACTAAACCCTCCGGTTTTAATGTGCTTAGGGATCATCTGGGGATGTTACTAAAATGCAGTTTCTGACTGAGTAGATCTGGTGTGTGGCCTGAGAGTGTGTATTTCTAACAAGCTCCCAGCTGAGGTTGATGCTGGGGCCTGCGGACCACCCTGTGAGTAGCAAGGCTAGAGAACTTCTGTTTAAGCCATGTGTGTCAGGGTTTTCCAGACAGAACTGGTGCTGAAAGCTTGGCCTCTCTGTACACTGGTGCCGAATCAAATCTCGGAGACAGTTTTGAGTGAAGTAGAAAACGAGAGCTTTATTACCTTGTCAGGCAAAGGGGGACACGGCAGGCTCCCGCCTCCAAAAAACTGTGTGTCCCAACCCGGGAGGATCTGAAGAGGGGTTTTATAACAACGGTTCAAAGTGAGGTCTCTGACGCGTTTAGGGTCTTGTGAGCAGTGCTCACGTCTCAGGTGGTCGGTCTCCTAGTCTTGATGAGTTTCTCTGGTCCCTTTAATCTCGCCTCAGGTGGTTTCTTGACTGCTCCTCCCTTGTTTAGCAACTGTTCTAATCTGCCCTTTGGAACTCAGGGAAGGTCATGGAGGCTGGAGTCTTGCCTACAAGAACCGGGGCCGGGGGAACGATGACAGAAGGGCCTCTGTGCCCGGCAGCCCCACAGGGCCTTACTCGGTTTCAGAACCAACAAGATTGAGATATATACACATATCCAGTCATACCTTGTTTTATTACAGTTTGTTTTATTGCGATTCACAGATACTGCCTTTTTTACAAATTGAAGGTTTGTGGCAACCCTGCGTTGAGCGAGTCTGTTGGCACCATTTTTCCTACAGGATTTGCTCACTTCCTGTCTCTGTTGCATTTTGGTATTTCTCACAATATTTTAAGCCCTCCTCCCACAAAAGGATTAAAACTCATTGAAGGCTCAGATGATGGTTAGCATTTTTTAGCAATAAAGTATTTTTAGATTAGGTATGTACATATTCTTAGACATAATGCTATTGCACACTTAGTAGACTACAGTATAATGTAAACATAACTTTTATATGCACTGGGAAACCAAAAAAATTGCGTGACTTGCTTTCTTGCGATAGTCACTTGACTGCAGCGGTTTGGAACGGAAACCGCGGTACCCCTGAGGTATGCTTGTATACACGTGTATTGAGAGAGTGATATTTATTTTAAGGAATTGGCCCATGCGATTGTGGGGGCCGGCAAGCCCAAAGTCTGTAGGACAGACAGGCTGGGAACTCAGGCAGGAATTAATGCTGCAGCCTTGAGGCAGAATTTCTTCTCCAGGAAATCTCAGTTTTTGCTCTTAAGGCCTTTCAACGGGTTGCATGAGGCCCACCCACATTACTGAAGGTAATCCACTTAAGGCCACCCAATTATAGATGTTAATCACATCTACAAAATACTTTCAGAGCCACACCTAGATTAGTATTTGATTAACTACAGCCTAGCCAAGTTGGCCCATAAAACTGTCATACCTTGGGGCTTCCTTGGTGGCACAGTGGTTGAGAGTCCGCCTGCCGATGCAGGGGACATGCGTTCCGTGCCCCAGTCCGGGAAGATCCCACATGCCTCTCTTGGCCACTGAGCCTGCGCGTCCGGAGCCTGTGCTCCGCAACGGGAGAGGCTACAACAGTGAGAGGCCCGCGTACCGCAAAAAAAAACAAACCAACAAAAAACTGTCATACCTTGAAACTCTTTAAAGGACAGTTTCCATTTATGCCTAATAGGCAAAATAGATAAAGCAGAACTGCTTGGTTCAATTAGGAAAGGGAATCTGGAGGCTGGCCTCTCACTCAGCAGGCTCCTGTCCCTTCTCAGTTCCCGCCTCCTCCCCCGAGGGAGCTTTAAGGGACATAGTTTCAAAATCATTGCCTTATATTTATTTCTTCACCTGTAAAATGAAGCTAGTAGTCCTTGACTCGGGATTAAATTAGGTCACCTGAGGAAAACCACGTAGTGCAACGTCTGGCATGTTTGTGGGAATTTTATACCTGTTAGCAACTTCCAGTATTATTATCAATAAGAACAACTGAAAAATAACCTTTCTTGCAAAGAAAGGAGAACTTGAACTATTTTGGTGTAAGGCCTGGTGTTTGACAGTGAACTCAAGGCATATTTCTGCCTCTTTCCTTTTGCTGCTCACCTGGTGGCCAAGTGAAACAGCTCCCTTATCCTCGGCCCCAGCTGAGCTCCCAAATGGAAGATGTCTTTGTGGGCCCAGTACTGGGACAAGCTGTCAGACCTGAGGGAGAGAAGGTCGAAGGTTACCGCTTTGTTCTCTTTACTGCCTCTTGACCAAGAACGTAACTGGTTTGTCTCCCCTGGTGGCTGGAGAAAGAAACACTAGGTCCTTCTTCACTTCAAGGGCAAAGAAATGGCATGGCTGCAACCTTGCAGTTTCCTGTTATGTGGAAGAAAACACAGTTCTCTCAGTAGTTTCCTTAGAAATTAGAATTTGAAAAGCAAAAGAAGTTACTTTCTAGAAGGCTCATTTTGCCTAGAAATAATTTAACAGAGGAGAGAACACAAATGTGTTTAAGGAAAGGAAAAAAAGCCTACGTTTATATGGGGCCTGAGCACCACGACTTTAAGAAGCGGTGTGGAACAACAAAGAATTTTCCTTCTCAAAACACAGGGCTAATAAAGTTACAAGATTGTATTTCAACTGTATATTTTATAAAATCGTCCTGGAACTTGGAAACAAAGTTATATACTTTCTGCTTGTTTCTGTAACGAATGAAAACAATATATTTTCTTTGATTTCTTTGACGATTGGTGTTTATGATGCATAGGGTAGAAGAGCCTCCAACTCATTGCACCAGAGCTATATTGACTCTTACAGTAAGATAATGAAACAAAACCTCAGCTCTGTTAGTAAAGTGGCAAATATAACTTGTAGACATGCTAGGAATAGTTTGAGTATAATGTTACTAGTTTCCTGATGACAGCCATAGCTTATGTGAAGTGGCTTAAGAAAGTTTCTATCAATGTAACAGACATTTCTTATCTGTATTTCATAATTATTGCTCTAGTTAAGGCCAAAATAAATAAATAAAACCGCATGGAGAAGCAGGGTGGAGTGAGTAGTTAGCGATTATGCCAACATTCTGGTTTTAGACAGACTTGGGTTCAAGCAGTTCTGATTAGTTGCTGTGTGATCTTGGGCAAGTTCCTGAACCACCCGAAGCTTTGTTTTCCTTGTCTATAAAATGTAGTAATACTTCATAGGGTTGTTTTGAGGATTAAAGAAAGTAAAGCATGTAAGCATTCGATAAATGTACGATACAACTACTGGGTTAAGGGGAAGAGAAAAGGGACACAGCCAGGCCAGGCCCTCTCAGGGATCATCAGACTATGGTGCCCCTAGGATACCACAAAAAAGTTCTAAGAGATTAAGTAAATCACATGGAATCCTGTTTAAATCATTCTAGGGGCCTATTGGGATGAATCCTCCTACAGCTGTGATACTATGGGCAAGGTATCTTCTCTAAGTTGAAGTTCTCTGTAAAATAGAGTCATAGCATCTACCTCATAGGGATTTTTCCTTAATAAACTTTTTATTTTAGAGGAATTTTAGATTTACAGAAAAGTTGCAAAGACAGTATGGAGTTTTCCCTTAGACTTCTTGCCCAGTTTTCTCCATCGTTTACTTCTTACATTATCTTACATTATGGAACATCTGTCAAAACTAACAAATGGATGTTGGTAAATTACTATTAATGAAACTCCAGGCTTTATTTTGATTTGCCCAGTTTTTCCATTGATGGCCTCATCACGTTCCAGGATCCAATCCAGGAAAAGCCATGTTGCACTTTGTTGTCTTGCCCCCAGTCTCCTCTGGTCTGTGACAGTTTCTCGATCTTCCCTTGTTTTCCATGACCTTGACAGTCTTGAGGAGTAGGGTATACTGTAGAATGTTCCCCAGTCTAGGTTTATCTGATGTTTCTTTCAGGGTTGGACTGGGATTACCTCATAAGGTTTTTGTGGGGATTTAACAAGAGAATCTGTAAGTCCTCGGGACTCTATTTGGCAGGTATTTTTCATTATCAGTGTGCATTTTTTTTTTTTTTTTTTTGCAGTACGCGGGCCTCTCACAGCTGCGGCCTCTCCCGTTGCGGAGCACAGGCTCCGGACGCGCAGGCTCAGCGTCCATGGCTCACGGGCCCAGCCGCTCCGCGGCATGTGGGATCTTCCCGGACCGGGGCACGAACCCGTGTCCCCTGCATCAGCAGGCAGACTCTCAACCACTGCGCCACCAGGGGAGCCCTCAATGTGCATTTTTTAATGCAAAGTTGAGTCGTGGTCGAGAAAGGAGACTCTGCGGCCTACAGCCTGGGTCCAAGTCCTGCCGCTGCTGCTCTCTGGCTCTGTGACCCTGGACACGTTTTTAACCCCTCAGTTTTCCTCGCCTATAAGTAAGGATAATAGCACTTTCCTCGTAGGCTTGTTGTGAGGATTGAATTGATATACATGTGAGTTTATAAATGTAAAGTGGTTATTACATTCTGGTCACCTCATGAGCTCCCTTGACTTTTTGCTCTTAGTATTATTTATAAAGATAGTGTGAGGCCCTCTCTCTCTGGTTCACCTTCGGGGTAATTCTGAATCTTCATGGAGCCATTTATCTACGGTGGCTAAGCCTGTGTGACACCATGTGCCCTGAGGGTGCCCGATCCCAAGTGTCATTGTGAGTGAGCACAGGTCCTTGGGCAGGTTGCAGAATCACAAGAAACACTCTTCGGTAGCAGCCCTCACATCCTCCCTGCAGAATCCTCTGCTTCCCTGTCAGCCCCATCCACAGGTAGGACCAGGTGAAAAGGTGGAGACCTCAACTTGCAGGGAGGGTCTCGAATCAGGCGATCAACAGGGGCCTGGGGAGGGGGGTGGGCAGCGGTGAAGAGCAGGGCCTCCTGCTGCAGGACCAGGAGCCTGGGCTCCATGGCGTTACCTCACATCCTCTGATATCATTAAGGTTGGATTTCATGGAGGGATCCCTTATTCCACACACACAGAGGATGACTCAGTTACACCACAGGGTGCTTTAGCTAATCCTGGAGCAATCTTCTAAAATTATGCAAGTAAAGACTTCACTAGAATGAAGTGTCTGAGTGCATGATTTAACAAAGTGGATCAAAAGGGATATTTAAAAAAAAAGAAAGAAAGAAAGACAGAAAGTAGGGGGAAAGAGTGAAACAATAAGCCTGGGAAGAAAAAGAAAATTGAAACCAATAACCTCCCTTTTCCCACTTCCTGCTGTCTCATTCCTGTGGTGCCTTTTTGTCTGGTCTTATTTGTCTTACATGATAATCCCCTTGGGCAAGAAGGGTATCACCTCGGTTTCAGTGCAGCTCTAACACTGAGTGATTCCTTGGATGTTAAAAACAGCAATAACAGGGCGAGAGAGAGTCATGGGCATATACACACTAACAAACGTAGTAAGGTAGATAGCTAGTGGGAAGCAGCCGCATGGCACAGGGATATTGGCTCGGTGCTTTGTGACAGCCTGGAGGGGTGGGATAGGGAGGGTGGGAGGGAGGGAGACGCAAGAGGGAAGACATATGGGAACATATGTTTATGTATGACTGATTCACTTTGTTATAAAGCAGAAACTAACACACCATTGTAAAGCAATTATACCCCAATAAAGATGTTAAAAAAAAAAAAACAGCAATAACATTCACACTGCACTGGGTTACATCCGACGGAGTCTCCTTTACCTCTTAATACTTTAACCAGTCATGAAACATAATTTTGAAGTGTTATAAATCTGAAGATTTAATCTTCCCAGATATCTCATTGGGTGGGTGGGTAGCAGGTATTATATTCATTTATTTAACAAATCCCGAGTGCCTACCGTGGGTCAGGCACTATTCTAGACACTTTGGATACCTAAGCTACAAAGCAGACCAAGGTACACACTCTTTATGTGTTTACATCTTGGTGGGGCAGAGACAGACAGCACTCATAAACAAGGTAAATAAATATATTGTATGGTTAGAAGTTGAGAAGTGCGATTGGAAAAAAGAACGAGAAGAGGGGAATTGGGAGTGGGGGGGTTGGAGGGATGTGTTTTCAATTCTCCCCATTTGGTAACGGGGGACTGCATTAGGGGAAAAGCACTCCCGTCTTTCCCTCTTTCCCCAAGCTCTGCTCTAAGTTGGGTCTAGAAGTCTCTGACCCTTTTCTATATCTCATTTTTTTTTTTTAAATGGAAAGAGACTTAAATGCAGTTAAGCTCTCTGCTCTGGAACCAGAGTGTCTGGAGTTGATTCCCAACTCAGTGGCATGCTTCTCTCTGGGACCTTAGGCAAATTAACTTCTCTCTGCTTTGAATTCCCCATCTTCAAAATGTATCTACCTCACAAGGTTGTAGAGAGGGTTACATGCGTTACTGTAAGGTGCTTAGAGCAGTGTCTGGCACAGAGTAAGCACTCAAATGTTGGCTTAAAAAGTGGTGTCTGTGTGTTGTGGAATTAGGGGAGGGTCATGAGTAGGAGAGTCTCTGCTACTCGGAAAATGATAGGCGGTATGAAGTGCAAGATCCATTGCTATCCCTAAACACCTGTCAACCCAGCTACGTGGGGCTCCCTCCTTTAGGAACCCAAAGTATGAACTCGGTCTCTTCTGCCTTGTGCATTCAACAACTTTATTAAGACTATTAATATCACCTTCAAGGCCAGAGGCTGCTTCAAAAATGCATAAGGATGGCCCCTCCCATATCCCTTGTTTCATTCCCAAGAAACACTTTTCTTTTCTGATAGTTTTTTTAATTTTCAAATTATTCTTCCATTAAAAAAAAAATTATTTATTTGGCTGCGCCGGGTCTTAGTTGTGGCATGCAGACTCTTAGTTGCGGTATGTATGTGGGAGCTAGTTCCTTGACCAGGGGTTGAACCTGGGCCCCCAGCATTAGGATAGCAGAATCTTAACCACTGGACCACCAGGTAAGTCCCTATTCTTTCACTTTAACTTAAGTTTAATCACACCAAAAATTAGGCTTTTACTTTGTGGTATAGTTGCCTGAAATACGCATCGCTTCGGTCTTTTTTTAGGCCATCGTATTCTGATGTTGTTTGGCCTGTACTTTGTTACTGTTAACAACCACACCACATACCCTACTTTCATAAAATGAAACAAGTAGCAAAACTTAAAATATTGAAGAGGGATGAAACAGGCCAAACCATTTTAGGCTGGAGAAAACACAGTTTCGCCTATTCTTTGGGATTTCTAGAAATCTAGTCTCCTCTAAAACAGAGAAGGCAATGCACTGAAGGCAAAATTCAAAGGGGTGGCTGGAGAATTAGTGCAAATACTGCCAAACAAACTCAGTCTATCTAGGCGACTTCCCTGGGGTAACTTATTTCCTGAGCATTGACTCTCAAGGTCTCTCTCACAGTAAATTATTAAGCTTAGTGAAAGGTGTAAGATTGGGATAAAAGAAAAAGAATGTTATTTAAAGTGGAAGGTCAAACACATATAATGCATCTCCATGATATGGAAATCTATTCTATCCTTTATCAAAATGACAAGAACAAGGAGTTGGACAAATGAAATGTAGCCCTCTAGTACTTTTGTAGCCCCCCCCCGCCCCCCCAGTATTCACACAGGTGCTACCTTAACCTTGTCTCAAGTGCAGGAAGTCCTCTTTGTCAAGGGAGAATTAAGGAGTTCCAAGTTTTCAGACCAGGCTGTATAGCATCTGGTCAGTCTTGCTTGAGGCTTCACTGAGCTTGTACTTCATTTTCCAATAACTGGATCTCTACCTTGGTTTCTAACTTGAGACCCCAGGTCCTCCCATACCCTTCCAGAGGCTGGTGTCCTAACAGTCTTGGGGGGAGGCCTTTGGGACTCAGGCTGCCTAGATCTACATACGATGCAGATCTCCATCACTCTTCTGTCCACCTGTCAGGACTTCTTACCCTGGACCTCTCCAGCCAACACTCTGCCATCTTAGACCACCTCCTGCCACCTAAAACTCCAGATAACACTCTGTCTGGACTTCCTCTATTACACCTGTGTCTCAGCTTCTCCTGCTCCGGCTGATTCCACTGTCACCAGGTTCCCATCCTGACTACATGTGTTAGAAGTTCAATCCTGATCCAGAGTGTCAGTACATCTTTCTCATGAGAGTGTCATGAGGATTAAATGAGTATATGCCTCTAGATGACAACTTAGATGAAATCTGAAGCATTACCTATGAGATCTGAGGGCTTACCTAGATGTAGAGGAGGAATGGAGACATTCTGACTGAGGGAACAGTAAAGCCCAGACACCAGTGTCCACACTGCTGGGAGGCTGCTGGGTGCCCCACTGGACCAAGGAAGATGTCTATTGCCATGGATATCAGGGTCCTGAAATTCAAAGTCTCCTCAGAAGGAACCCAGCTCAGGATACTGGTCACCCATATTTCATTTCACCTCCTTCCCAGCCAAACCTAGATATTTTGATTAGATTGTTAGGTGCTAATTAAAATCACTAAGTGAACCATTTCCCATTTACTCTTAATTTTCAAGCACCACCATAATGATGCACATTATTAAATGTGTCAGATTAGCTTGGCTCTAAAGTTTAATTTACTGTGGCACTGAACTCCGTTTACGTAAGTTCTTCTTTGCAGTGGGTTGTTCATGTAGCAAGGTGATGTTTTGCTGCGTTGTGAGCATTGGTTAAACATCATGAGTCCTGTATTCAGCTACTGACTGTCTTGTCTACTTACAAGTTTAAGTAATTCTTTATGTAATCAAAAGTTCCCTAAAAATGCAGATTAATGCTTCTTTAATCCATATCTCATCCATATGCTTGTTATTTGCCTTTTTCCCCAGGAGCATCTTAAATGATTGACTTTCACCTTGTTTTTCTTATGCTTTATTTAATTTATTTATTTAATTTATTTATTTACTTACTTATTTTTTTGCCACTGTCCTGCGGCATGCAGGATCTTAATTCCCTGACAAGGGATCGAACCCACGCCCCCTGCAGTGGAAGTGCAGGGTCTTAACCACTGGACCACCAGGGAAGCCCTGCATATGCTTTAGAATCTAATAAAGGGAGGAGGAATATTCAGTAGGAGAAAGTTGATGGTATTTGATTATTTTCTAACTAATTTAGTTCACACATCTAGTAGCCTTTTCACCATTATATCCAAGGATTAATAAACAAAAGACTCATCTGCATTTTTCACCTTGCTTCTTTATCTTTTCTCTCTGTGCTTTATCCCCTAGCATATATTCGTGTTGCTGCAGGATAAAAACTCACTTCTGATTAATTCACACAGGGGTCCAAGGGCTCTTGTCAACAATATGCAGCATGGAACCCCTTGATAAAGCTGACACTAGCCATCTCTTAGGATGAATGAGTTATATCACCCTTGGAATATGTGGAGTTAGTATGCTTTTGAGAATGTGATTGGATTTGTATAATAAACCATGTTTTAGTGGAACATCAAAAGTTAAAAGATGAACAATAAATTGGGGAAAAGAATTAAACTTTGTACTGAGTGGCAAGGATTAATATCCTTAGTATATAAAGAACTGTTTTTGAGGATTCATTTATCCAGTCAGTCAGTCTTCATGCATTCATTAATTTAACAAAAATTTATTAAGCACTTTATGTATTGAATTATGTCCTCCCCAAATTCATATGTTGAAATGCTATGAAATACATTCCTCAATATCTCAGAATGTGACCTTATTTTGAGATAGGATCTTTAGAGAGGTAATCAAGTTAAAGTGAAGTCATTAGGGTGGGAACTAACCTAATACAACTGGTTTCCTTATAAAAAGGGGAAATTTGGGCACAGAGATACATATTGAGGGAAGATAATGTGAAGAGACATAGGGGGAAGATGGCCATCTATAAGCCAAGGAGAGAGCCTGGAACAGATTCCTCCCACATGGCCTTCAAGAGGAACCAACCCTGTAGATACCTTAATTTTGGACTTCTGGTCTCCAGAATTGGGAGAAAAATCATTTTCTGTTGTTTAAACCACCAGTGTGTGGTCCTTTGTTAAGGCAGCCCTTGTAAACTAATATAAGCGCTCACTATGTGCCGGCCTGTCCTAGGTGCCAGGAATACAGCAGTGAACAAAACCCACAGCGTCTGCCTTTCGGGAACTCACATTCTGACATGAGAAACAATAATCTAGAACATAAATAGGTATAAAATAGCATGTCAAATCAAGATCTGTGCTGTGAGGAAATATAAAGCAAGTTAAAGAGACAGAGAGTGATGGAGTATGTTATTTAGACTGGATGGAGGCTGTTCAAAGCAAATTTCTCTAAGGAGGTGATATTTGAGCAGAGACCTGATGAAGTAAGGGAAAAACTATGTGGTTATCTGGGGAAAGAGGGTTCCTGGCAGAGGAAGCAGCAAGTGCAGAGTCCCTGAGGCAAACATGTATTTGACCTTTTTGCTCTTCCTTGAACATGTCAGTGTTTTGGAGCACAGCAAGAGAGGAGGAGAAGTGACAGACAATAGGGTCAGAGAAGAAGGGCACTGTCAGATACTAAAGAACCAGGCCTTGTAAGGGCTTTAGGTCTTATTCTGTGTGTTGAGAGCCATCAGAATGTGTTAAGCAGGGGCGTGATAAGATCTGATTACTTTTTAAAGGCTCACCCTGGCTGCTGTGTGAAGAATAGAAGGTAATGATGGAAGAATGGAAGTAGGGAGACAAGTTGTATAGTAAGAGTCTGTTGCAATAATTCAAGAGAGAAGTCCTCATGGCAAGGACCCAGTTGGCAGCAGGAGAGAGGATAGGAACCGGTAAATCTTTGATCTGTTTCCTAGTTCGATTCTACATGACTTGCTGGTAGATTGGATATGAGATGTTAAGGAGTCAAGAATGATGTCAAGTTTTGGGGCCTGAAAAACTGTGTGAATCATGATGCAATTTATTACAATGGGGAGCACTAAAGGAAGGACAATTTTGGGAAAGAAAATTAAAAGTTCTGTTCTGGATATGTTGATTTGGAGGGGTCTGTTGAACATACAAGAGGAGTTTAGGAGAGAGGTGTCTGGGCTAGAGCTGTAAACTGGTGAGTCTTTAGGATAAAGATGATAGTTAATGCAAAGATCCTGGCATCTAGCGAGTGACTGTAGAGAAGAAAGAGGTCTGAGGCCAGAGCCCTGAGGCTTCACACAATAGAGAAATGAAAGAGGGGAGATCCAGCAAATGAGTCTGAAGATGGGGTCCACTAAGAGCAGAGGAGCAAGTTGTCCTGTAAATCAAGGGTGACAGCATTTCAAGAAGGAGGGAGTGATAAACCCTGTCAATTCAATGGCTGCTCATGGGTTGAGTAAGATGGGGACTGAGAACTGCTCTTTGGTTTAGCAACTGGGATGCCATTGGTGACCTCAAGGAAAATGTTTCTGGGAAAGTGGGGAGATGGCTACCTCATTGGTGTGGGTTCCAGAGAGAATGGGTGGTGAAGAAGGGGAGACAGAAAGTCCCATCATCATTCTTTCAAGGAATTTTTCTACAAAGCAAAATGAAGCAGCAGCCAGAAAAGGTGAGCTCTAGGAAGGTTTCTGTTGTTGTCCGTACTGTTCTCTACAGCTGGGAGATATTGTGTCTATGTCATATGCTTCAAATTTTCTGCTGAAGGAAGTTATTAAATAGAAAGGGAGACATTGATGTGGTAGGAAACAGGATTCTTGCAGAGCTCCTGAGGGAGATGAAATCCATGCACAACTGAGAGGTTGGTCTCAGTGTGGCATCCTGGTCCTTCACATTCAGGATGATTCACCCAGTGTTGTAGGAGGAAAGGCAGGCCTACAGGAACAGATGCAGAAAGGTGGGGAGATGAATCCTTGATTTTCTCAGTGAAATGGGAAGCAGGGTTAGGAGGGTGAGGAGACAGGAGGACATGTTGGATTTGAAGACAGAGGAGAAGGTATGAAATAGTCCTCTTAGGGAGTAGGTGAGTGGATGGACAAGGAATATGTGTAGACTTGTCAGAGGGACTCACTCTAGGTATGAGATTCTGAATTTAAAGTGAAACTAACTGGCATTTTTTTTAATTAATTGAATTTATTTATTTTTGGCTGTGTTGGGTCTTCATTGTTGCACGTGGGCTTTCTCTAGTTGTGGTGAGCAGGGGCTACTCTTCATTGCGGTGCGTGGGCTTCTCATTGCGGTGGCTTCTCTTGTTGCGGAGCACAGGCTCTAGGCACGCAGGCTTCAGTAGTTGTGGCACGTGGGTTCAGTAGTTGTGGCTCACGGGCTCTAGAGCGCAGGCTCAGTAGCTATGACGCACGGGCTTAGTTGCTCCGTGGCATGTGGGATCTTCCCAGACCAGGGCTCGAACCCGTGTCCCCTGCATTGGCAGGTGGATTCTTAACCACTGTGCCACCAGGGAAGTCCATAACTGGCATTGTTGTATGGTTTTTCTTCACCTGTGTGACTGCTTGGCTATAAGCATGAGTAGGGAGTAAGTTTGATTTAACCAGTATTATGGACTGAACTGTGTCCTTCCCAAGTTTATATGTTGAAGCCCTTACCCCCAAGGTAACCATATTTGGAGACAGAACCTATAAGGAGGTAATACACGTTAAATAAGGTCATAAGGGTGGGGCTTTAATCACATAGAGCTGATGTCCTCATAAGAGGAGGAAGAGAGACCAGAAAGCTCTCGGTTTCCACGTGTGCACAGAAGAAAGGCCATGTGAGGATACAGGGAGAAGGTGGCTGTCTGCAAACCAGAAAGAGAGCTCTCACCAGACATCAACCCTGACAGCACTTTGATCATGGACTTCTGGTCTCCAGAACTCTGAGGAAAATAAAATTTCTGGTGCTCAAGCCCCCAGGTCTGTGGAATTTTGTTGCAGCAGCCCCAGCAAGCTAATACTACCAGAGATGGAGATTTCTCAGGCAAATGTTACAGAAGATGGAACAAGGATTGATTATAAAGGTGGACTGAATGAAGCAATAGCTGTAGGATGCTAAGCCTAGTGTGTGGAGCTTGGCAATTCCTCCACCAGTGGTAGCTGCTGCTGGCCGCCTTCTCAGTGTCCACCTACCTCCTGTTTCTACTATGACAGGTATGGAGCTAGGAAAACAATATGCAAGCAGTAAGATGCTCACCCTTGGGGGGCTCACAGTCAAGTGAAGGAGACGACCCAGATAGTGTCAGTGCAACATGATCAGCACTGTCATAGGAAATTGATAGTGTCCTCATCCAGAGGAGATGTCACAGTGGAAGGGAAGTTTGAGCTGAGCCCTGAAGCTGGGTAGGAGTTTGCCAGGAGAGTGTGTAGGCTGAGGGAACAGAAGGCTCAGACGAGCGCAGGACACTTGAGAGAGAGCAAAGTATTTGTTGCAGCCTCGGTGCAGGAGGTACGATGTCCCTCCGTGTGGTGGCGGGGGAGTGAGGAGGTGAGCTGTAGCCAGGATGTGAAAGGCCTGGAGTTGATCACATGGTAACTGGACAAGTGATGACATAGATTATTTTTAAAAGAAAGATAAAACTCTATAGTATTGTGGAAGATAGATTAGAATGGAAAAGAACTTAGCAGGTAGTTAAAATATCAATTTGGTGCTTGGGAGAAAGCTCAAGGCTGGAAGCCATGGATGTGGCTGAGAAAAAGGTGTCTGTCACTTCCTGAGTGTTCATCACACACCAAGCACTACACTTTACATGGATTATCTCATTTGAAGCTGACAGCAGGGAGTTCCCTGGTCGTCCAGTATTAGGACTCGGTGCTTTCACTGCCGTGGGCCTGGGTTCGATCCCTGCTCGGGGAACTAAGATCCCACCAGCCACCAAAAAAAAAAAAGCTGACAGCAAATTTTATTTAGAAGATACTATTGTTATTATTGTTTTTCAGAAGAATAATCTGAGTTTAAAGAGATTTAGAGTGATTTGCTTAAATTCACATAATTGATAAGTAGACTAGAACTCAAGTGGCTCAAGTGGTCTGACCCCAGTCCCCTGCTCTTTGCCTTGGAGATATCCATGTTTAAGGGGCAAGCAAAAGTGGGGTCTGGGCGGGAAATAGTCTTAATTTTTAAAATTTATTTTATTTAAAATTTTTTTTATTGGAGTATAGTTGATTTATAATATTGTGTTAGTTTCAGGTATATAGCAAAATTAATCTGTTATACATATACATATATCCACTCCTTTTAGATTCTTTTCCCATATAGGTCATTACAGAGTATTGAGTAGAGTTTTCCCTGTGCTATACAGTAGGGCCTTATTAGTTATCTATTTTATATATAGTAGTATGTATATGTCAATCCAAGTCTCCCAATTTATCCCTCCCCCCCTTGTCCCCCCTGGTGACCATAAGTTTGTTTTCTACATCTGTGACTCTAAGGAAATAGTTTTTAAAATATTTGACAGCGAACCATGAAAGTAGATGATGGACATTGAAGGCTCAAAAGCATTCAAAAAGAGGCCAATGAAGATGCGCTCTAAATCGAAGCCCAGATCAGATAAGAAGGCCATGGATGTACATCCTGAGGGCAGACTAGGTGAACAGCAGGGCCAGAGGCTGACTGTAAATGCTGAGGAGCAAATGAGGCAGCGGTTTGATGTAAAAGCCGTGCAGCAGGTCAGTTGCCACCGGAGGAAGAAGCTGTGGGGGCTGGCCACCTACACAAGTATACAGGTGACATCACCTTGACCAACTTATCTCCAGTCCTCAGTCTGGCAGGCTCAGAAGCAGAGTTTGCCAACACAGGGCTCCAAGTCCGTGAGAGCTTATTTTGAAAACCGAATGTTGATTGATTAATTGGTACTGAGTAATAGACTACTGAGAAATCCAGATGTTCACAGTTTACAGATGAGAGCGCTATGGCTTGCTGGCAAAGCCTAATTATAATCAAAATGTTACCAGGAAGCGTGAACGCAGAGTGAGAGGACTCATCTAGGTAATATGACTGGTGTCCTCAATCTGTCATACCTAGTGCATCCGTCTCCACCAGGGATGTACCAACAGGTGCTCGTGTTTACTGGTTGTGGTTCTTGTCTCCTTTGAGCAGCAGTAGAATCATACTGACAGATTTTATTTCTCTGGATTTTTCTCTTAGAGAAACCATCCCATTTCTTTGGCTTCAGTGTTTCCCAAACATGATCCTTCTCATACTATTTTCAAAATATTTGCCATATCCATGTGCCTCCAGTGTGTACTATCTTTAGCTTAATTTTAAAAAATTAACTTACTTAAAAATTAAGAAAAAAGATTTATTTTAAAAGAAAATGTTATGTTATGAGCATAAATGGAAAGCCAGTATCCCTTGCCACAAATAGAAGGCAACTGTAAAGCTAAAGACGTAGCTTTGACAAAAAAATTGATTATCTGTTATTCCCCCCAAATCTTGAATACTAGCAATGATATGCTTACTAACCTCTGGGAAGCACTTTTCTCAAAGACCATAATGCAGTTGCTAGATGTGTGCTTTCTCAGTGACATTCTCAATGACTGGAGTGGCTCCACACTGTCCCCTGGGCAGGGGCAGATCTGCTGTGAAACTTATAAGATTTGAGCTTCAAGATCCATTACTTTTACCTGTCCCTTCCAAGGCCTTGTATGTTTGTACCTAATTTTGTGTTCTTTTTGCAAGGACAACCCCACTACTATCCTGTATAAGGTTTAGGCCCCAAACCTATATCCTCTCCTACTTTTGGATCATTCTAGAGGAGGCTGAGTTCACCTCATTTCATACTGAAGGAGTAAGCTTTTTTCAGGCTCGGTGATGTTCTGCAGTTTATCCCTGTACCAACTTTGTAGGGAAAGAGAGATTTGACGCGTCTCTTGAGGGTAGGCGAGTGTGAAGGGAAGGATGATGTTTAGACTAGAAAAATGTGAATGTGTTTATGAAGAAGAAGAGTGATTGGAGGAAGACTAAGTTTGTCTAACAGAGGAGGAAATTGATGGAGAGGGGATTTAGCACACAGGAGAGGGCTTGGCCTTTGAAAGAAGAAGGACCCCTTTCCCTCTAACCAAAAGAGGTGAGAAGAGATGCATTTTCGGTGGATCAGCAAAAGCAGGAGGCTCTGACTTGTGTGGCCTCTATTTGCTCTTTGGATTCTGAGAACACATCCCATGCCAAGGGTGAGGGATGTGGAGATTGTGTGGGAGGTTTGAGGAGAAGTCTGTTTTGGAATTTTCAACATGGAGCCTGTGAGAGGGAGCTCACCAGAGGCAAGAGAAAGCCCTGTGGAGCATCTTGGATGGACCAGCTTGTAGGGACACCAGGCAGTGTAGCGATAGGATTCTTTCCCACATGACTCTGAAACCCTCATGGTCGGATTCTGCCAGGGCCTGGGTCACTAAGGAAGGATGGAAAAGATGCCAAAGAGGCACAGGAAATGGATCTCGATAAACATGTCACGGAAGAGATTAACTAGAGATTGGGTTGTTTACAGATCAGAATCTGGGGACTCAGGTCTTAGTGAAGTCAAAGAGCACGTCTAGAGGGAAGAAGTGGAGACCTTGGTCTGAGTAGAATTTGTTTCTTTTTTTAAAAAAATATTTATTTTATTTATTTATTTTTGGCTGCGTTGGGTCTTTGTTGCTGCGCGCAGGCTTTCTCTAGTTGCGGCGAGTGGGGGCTACTCTTTGTTGCGGTGCGCGGTCTTCTCATTGCAGTGGCTTCTCTTGTTGCAGAGCACAGGCTCTAGGCATGTGGGCTTTAGTAGTTGTGGCTCACAGGCTCTAGAGTGCAGGCTCAGTAATTGTGGCGCACGGGCTTAGTTGCTCCGCGGCATGTGGGATCGTCCCGGACCAGGGATCGAACCCATGTCCCCTGCATTGGCAGGCGGATTCTCAACTGCTGCGCCACCAGGGAAGCCCCTGAGTAGGATTTCTGAAGTGCTTGAGGAGGTACAAATACGAGTGATGACAAGGTCCAGGGTTGCCAAAAAAAAGAGACCTAGAGGGATAAGGTGAAGGGCACAAAGAGATCGAGGAACCAAGAGATCAAGGCTAGACATCATTGAGGATGATGGGAGGGTTGAAGACAGAGATCTCTGCATTAGAGGAGCTGATATAAGGGGACTAGGGGAATGCCTGGGCTTTCTGGGGGTGGGAAATATAGGGGTGGAGAGAAGGGGAATAACATGTCCGTGTCCTCATCCCAGAACCTATAAATCTGTTACCTTACATAGCAAAAGGGATTTTGCAGATGTGATTAAGTTAAGGATTTTGAGATGGGGAGAGCATCGTGAATTATCCAGATAGGATCAGTGTAATTGCAAGTGTCCTTAAAAGAGAAAAAGGAGGCTGGGGTCAGCAGAAGAGATGTGAAGACTGTGGAAGCAGAGGTTTGAGTGATGCGATTGCCAGCTTTGAAGATGGAGGAAGGGGTCACAAACCAAGAAATGCAAGCAGCCAATAGAAGGTGGAAAAGGCAAGGGAATAGATTCTCTCCTGGAGCCTCCAGAGGGAATGCAGACCTGCTGACACCTTGATTCAGCCCGGTGAAATCCATTTTGGAGTTCTGTTTATGCTAAGACAATAAATTTGTGATGTTTTATGCCCCTTAGTTTGTGGTAGTTTGTTACAGCAGTCATAGGAAACCAATAGAGCTGGGAAGTTGATGGATATGAATTTTTTCAAAGGGAAGGCTTTTGAAAAAATGTGCAAGAGCAATGTGGCAGAAGCCTAAAGCCAGGAGAAACTACCTCTGGCCATCAGATAGAGCATGTGTGCACAGATGAGCTATCTCCACTTGCGAGGGCTGCAAGACACAAGAGTCCTCCAGGGAAATCCAAGTTTTCAGTTGCAGCCAGGAAGGAGAGGAGGTAGTGAGTGAAAAGGTTAACAGTGTAGAGGATTATTTTAAGTTTTGGCAATAGATCAAGACTTTCAAAGTGTACAATGTAAATAGTTAGAGGTCAGGTCCTGGGAGAAGACTGAACTGAATAGGAATAAAAATGCTTAACAGGATCTGTGGCCTCCATGGGTAGCACGCTGTGCACATACCACGGGCCATTGCTGAGAATCACAGGGAAGAGGAAGGCAGGGCCTTGAGTGAGGGCTAGGAAGGCCAGAGAGGGAACTTTGTTCAGCAGTTTTAATTAAAAGCTTTTTGACTCCCCCTTCAACTTAGCTGGCCAGTTTTCGCACAGACTGCCTGCCTCTGGTGGTCTTAGTCATTCCAAAATTAAACGTTTGCTTTTTGAAAAATTATTTATTTTGGCTGCTTTGTGTCTTTGTTGCTGCGCGCCGGCTTTCTCTAGTTGCGGCGAGCGGGGGCTACTCTTCATTGCGATGCGAGGGCATCTCATTGCGGTGGCTTCTCTTGTTGTGGAGCATGGGCTCTAGGCACATGGGCTTCAGTAGCTGTGGCACGTGGGCTCAGTAGTTGTGGCTTGCGGGCCCTAGAGCACAGGCTCAGTAGTTGTGGCACACGGGCTTAGTTGCTCCGCGGCATGTGGGATCTTCCCAGACCAGGGCTTGAAGCTGTGTCCCCAGCATTGGCAGGCGGATTCTTAACCACTGTGCCACGAGGGAAGCCCTAAACATTTGCTTTTTAAAGAACTGGGACCAACTTTGTGCGGACCACATCACGTGCAATGCCAAGTCATCAATAACTGTCATAAACATGTCAAAATAAACTCGTTTCTTCACAAGCTATAATAAAAATTTGTTTCTGATTTTGAGAGTCTTACCCATATTAGGCTCGTAAGTGCTCATTGGATTTAATTGAATTAAGATAAGTCATAAAGTGCTAGAAATCTTGGATTTGCTCCATGTGAGAGCTAAATCAGAGAATCATGAAGGAGCTATGTGGAAGGGACCTTCTATGCAAATGTCAGATTTATGACCTCAAACCCTTTAGCCCTGTTAGCTGGGCTCAACCACATGTGGGTCAAGGCTGTCCTTCTATACCTCTGGCAAAGACCTAGAACAAAAGCATGTTTAGTTTCTTTCCACTAGGCCTACCCCCTGCATACTGACTTTTAGATATTACCACATCCATCAGGAGGGGAGGCCGGAAGGGCACCCCCAAAGGAAAGAACAAAGGAAAGAGAACATTTCTCTAGGGGAACTGGAGCAGAGCTGGCCTTGGCCACCCACCCTCTGGTCCTCACCAGGATGGGCATCCCTCCCAAGCAAATGGTCGCTCCCAAGTCTCTTTTACCACACCAGCAGCAAAGATAAGAAGAGTCCAAGAGAGACAACAATAAAAAGAGATAGAAATCCAAGAGACCAGCCAGTGGCAAGGCAGAGTTTTTTGTTTTGTTTTCCATATCCTTTTCCATTATGGTTTATTACAAGATATTGAATATAGTTCCCTGTGCTACACAGTAGAACCTTGTTGTTTATAGATATAGTAGTTTGTCTCTGCTGATCCCAAACTCCTAATTTATCTCTCCCCCACCCCCTTTTCCCTTTCGTAACCATAAGTTTGTTTTCTGTGAGTCTGTTTCTGTTTTGTAAATAAGTTCACTTATATCATATTTTAGATTTCACATATAAGTGATATCACATGATATTTGTCTTTGTCTGACTTACTTAGTTTGATAATCTTTAGGTCCATCCATGTTGCTGCAAAATATTTATCTATTTGGCTGCGTTGGGTCTTAGCTGTGGTGTGCAGGCTCCTCTCTAGTTGTGGCATGCGGGCTTCTTTCTAGTTGTGGTGCGCGGGCTTAGTTGCCCCACAACATGTGGGATCTTAGTTCCCTGACCAGGGATCGAACTCACGTTCCCTGCATTGGAAGGCGGATTCTCAACCACTGGACCATGAGGGAAGTCCCTATATTGCATCTTCTTTATCCATTCATCTGTTGATGGACATTTGGGTTGCTTCCCAAATGTAAATAGTGCTGCTATGACCATTGCAGTGCATGTATCTTTTCTAATTAGAATTTTCTCTGGATGTATGCCCAGGGATTGCTGGATCGTATGGTAGCTGTATTTTTAGTTTTTTAAGGAACCTCCATACTGTTTTCCACAGTGGCTGTACCAATTTACATTCCCACCAACAGAGTAGGAGGGTTCCCTTTTCTTCACACCCTCTGTAGCATTTATTATTTGTAGACTTTAAAAAATATTTATTTATTTATTTGGCTGTGCTGGGTCTCAGTTGTGGCATGCAGGATCTTCGTTGCCGTGTGCGGGATCTTTGTTGTGGCATGCGGGATTTTTAGTTGTGCCATGCAGGATCTTTAGTTGTGGCATGCGGGATCTAATTCCCTGACCAGGGATCGAACCTGGGCCCCCTGCATTGGGAGCGCAGAGTCTTAACCACTGGACTACCAGTGAAGTCCCATCCCTAGACTTTTTAATGATGGGGCAAGGCAGAGTTTTTAACCTTTGTTGATTATATCAAAAGTTCCACCCCTTCGCACCATGGCCCAATTATGTCCTTGACTTTCACCCACAGAAAACTCTCTACCCTCATTGGGGTGGGTAAGAAGGTGGGGAACATTGAGTTTCTCCCTACAAACCAGCAAATACCATTCCCTTTCATACTCCAAGCTCTTAAATTAAAAGTTATTGATATCTATGTGTGTTGTGTATACTTTCATCCGTTTGTTCCTTCTTGTGTAAAAAGCTAATTACTTCTTTAATTAAGCACTCTTCACTCTTGTTAGAGGTGTTACCATATTCAAGAACATTTTCTGCTCTTGGCTTCCCAGTGGACCAAGTCATGCATTTTCAGGAACCAGCTGGTATTGTTTATTTCTACAGTGTGTATCAGGTGCGAGAACGATAATTTACTGCCTCTCAAATACCTATTTCTCCCCCTCCAAATGGGTGCACCTGCATCAGAACCCGGGGTGTCTGCACTCAATTATCACTAAAGACTGATCTCAGCTAGCTAACAAGTCTCCAAAGCCAGACACAGAGCCAGCTGTCTTGGAAATGCTTGTCTGTGCATCCTGAGAGGTGTGCAGGCAGATGTGGGTGAGGACCCACCACATCTATAGATGTGCTATAGAAATGTGCTATAGAAATGTGCTATAGAAATAGGATTGAGACACACAGAGTCTCTGCAGTCTGCCTGCTGGCTCACCATGATGCTCAGTCTCATAGTAATAGTTATCCTCAGTGCAGGAAAAGCAAAAGGGTTATTCTGAATTATCTGACCACTTATCCTTTCATAAATATTGAGCTGGGTATTCTCAGGGCTGGTCCTTATCTTTCTGAGACCAGAATCTGCAACAGGGCATGCAATATACAGATACATGCAATCTGTATACAATACAGATACAATACAACTATACAGCATGCAACCTGTATAGTTACACAGGATCCTTCATTTAGAAAGGCCCTGTATTGGTTTAATGCTCTGTTGCTGCTGTCTTGAAATTCTTAACAACTTTTAAATAAGGAACTCAGCATTTTTATTTTGCACTGAGCTCTGCAAATTATGTAGCCTATCCTGGTCTCCAATACGGTTTCTTTGGTTGAAAATTTCTAGTTTCAGGCTCACTTCTCTAATCGTCTGAAACCCTATTCTGTGTGATTTTATTTATTGTGTCTCTATCCAGATTTCAGACTGCAGGTTTCCCAAGGGCATGGACTTTCTTATATCGTTTCCTCCAGGGCTTAGAAGAGGGGCTGACATATCATAAGTAGTCAGACAGTGTTTGTTGAATGACTGAATGCTTGAAAGAGGCCTCAGGGATATTCCCATAGCCAAGGTAACAAGCAGACTATTGGGATAGTGTCACATTTGGTAGCAAGTTCACCATAAAATGGTCATTAATTCTGGACACTCCTTCCCTCCTTCCCCCTGAGCCACTTTTCTGTGTCTGAGTTGTAAGCTGCTTTAATGCTTGATTGCCCACACTGATTCTTTCCTCACCTGATTTCTGATTCCATAAGCTGAGCAGGGAACCTTGTAATGACCCAGACAACCATGTTAATGGGCAAGCTGAGTTGCCGTAGTCTGGGTTCAGGGGGACAGAGTTTTGAGCTGGGGTGTGGGCACACCTTCACCCTGGCCAACTGAGCTGTGGGTCTTAGAGAAGTAAATGTGAGAGCAAACACTGTGACTTCTGAGATGGTTCTATAAAGAGGTGCCACCCTGTCCACTCATGGCAGTTGGACCATGAACGTGAGCACCAGCAGCCCCATAAGAGCTACATCTGTGTTGTGGGTCATTGTGGAGGTACTTCCCTTGGAATATTTAAGGTGCCCGGCCCAACAATTTTTACTTCATTTTAGACAAATTCGAGGAGAACAATTTAAAAATATTTTTTTAATTAATTATTTTATTTTTAGCTGTGTTGGGTCTTCATTGCTGCGTGCAGGCTTTCTTTAGTTGCGGCAAGTGAGGGCTACTCTTTGTCGCGGTGTGTGGGCTTCTCATTGCGGTGGCTTCCCTTGTTGCGGAGCAGGGGCTCTAGGCTCACAGGCTTCAGTAGTTGTGGCACATGGGCTCAGTAGCTGTGGCTCACGGGCTCTAGAGCGCAGGCTCAGTAGTTGTGGCGCACAGGTTTAGTTGCTCCACAGCATGTGGGATCTTCCCGGACCAGGGCTCGAACCCGTGTCCTCTGCATTGGCAGGAGGATTCTTAACCACTGCACCGCCAAGGGAAGCCCTAGAGGAGAACAATTTAAAGCAAACGCCTATGTCTGGGGACCACAAATAGGATTCATTTCCAAAGACAGCCTGGAACACTGTACTGAATAGAGTTTTAAGACAGAAAAAAGTGTAGGGATGAATTAGGAATGCCTGCATGGACACTTACGCTTGCATTTATTGAGAGTCTAGCATAGTACTGGATACACGGTAAATGCTCTATTTGCATTTATTGACTGAATAAATAAATCAATGAAGATTTGCCATTGAAGAGGGGCTTCAGAACATGTCACCCAAAATATGCCCGTTGGCATATTGATGACTATTCTGAGCCGAAGGCATCTGAGAAACAGCAGATGCAGGAAGGCCTCTATGACCTCCTCCTTTCTACCTAAAAGCCGGTCATAAAATTTCCCATGAGAAAGATGCCCTCCATGCACCAGGAAGAGAAGAACACTCTTATCACCAGAGACTGGGAGTCAGTGCCTAAAAGGACCTGTACAAACAAACCTACTAAAATAACCCTGATCTTCCATTAGTTTCCCCCATATGTTTCCTAGTCACTGTCTCACAATTTACTGCCTCCCAGCTCAAGCCCCTTTGTCTTGTCAAATTCTCAAAATTTATAGTTCTTCACATAAAATGGTATACAAGCTTTTTGGCCTAATGAGATTTTGGCCTTCTTCGTGTCTTTATTTTTGTTCTGAAGACGACTGCATACACGTAAAAATGTTCAACAAAATGTGTACGCTTTTCTCCTGTTAATCTGTCTTATGTTGGTTTAATTCTTAGTCCCTGCTACAAAACCTAAGAGGGTAGAAGGACGTTTTTCCTGCCTTTACACTGTCAATGCTCCGAGTATGTCCTCGGAAATAACTACGTAATTTTAACGAGTTCTTCAGCCTAAGCTTCAGTATCCTTAGCTGTGAAAAAGACTTGAAATATCTTCTAGTCCTATTATTCTGTAATATCCTGTGATCATACCAATCTCTTTGTAAAATGAAGACAGCTTGTGTTAAACAATGTCCCCCTCCAACTCCATTTGGTCTGTGTATGCTTAAGGCTCCTATTTCTTTAAAGGCCTGCTGTGGGAGCCTGTCTTAATTTCTTTTTTCTCTCTTTCTTTTCTTTTTTTAGTTTTTTTTTAAAAAAACATTTATTATAGAAAATTTCATATATATATACATATATATGTATATATATACATACATATATGTGTGTGTGTGTATATATATATACATACACAAGTAAAAAGAATAGAATAATTAACCTCCATGTACCCATCTTTCAACTTCAACAATTATCTGCTCATGGACAAGCTTGTTTCATTTTTACTTCCATTGCCACCCTCTCCCACAAACTGGATTGCTTAAAAGCAAACTCTAGATAGCAAATCATTTAATACATTCAAATTTCAGTACAATGCTTCAAAAGATAAGGATTCCTTTTTAAAAATATAATCGCAATTTTTTTCTGCCTTAATTTCCAGTGCAGCAAAATATAGAGTATATTTGTCATAGAATTGTCAGAATACATTTCTTTTGAATCTGGATTGTAGCAAGTCTCGACTGTGGCTAATGCTGAGAGATGGGGATTTTAAGAATTACATCTTGAAGTGACCACTGTGACTTACAACCCAAACTCACAAGCTTGTTTCTTTAATGTTTTGTAAATCTAAGAGATGTATGTCCTCTCCAGAGATTTGGTACTCTTCATGGTAAAAACTGGAACAGAGACATTTGCTTTTGACTATGGCTTCTATAGAGGGGGCTAAACCAAGAATATAATTAATTGCTTACTATATTTTTCTCTTTCGTCTTCCCAGCACCTCCCCTCAACTCATATCCAAACAATATCCTCCCTCCTAACTTCAAAAGAGCCTGCCCAGGGAACTTCTTTAGAAGATGACCCACAAAGTCAGATAACCAGAGAGGGTATCTGGGGGGAACGGGGATATGATGGATTTGCCATTATTTTGTTTGTTTATTTTGAATCATTAAGGAATCAGGAAGTCGCAAGGATTCTATTATGGAGCTGGACCTCCTGCATCAGAGGAACCGCCTAGCTTAATTTATGGAAAGCATCAGACATCAGGAAAGCTTATTGACCACACAGTCATTCACATGTGGAACTGACAACTGCCCTTATGGGGAAGCTTCCAGAACCCTGGGAATCCCTCCTGATCCACATGGTTTCTCCTTTAACCTACTCTGATCTCTGAACAGCTTCATTAGAGATTCATTCTTTGGAGTTAAGGTCTTGTCCCCTAATGAAAATAAAATGCTCATGGGAGAGAGAACACATTGAATGACAGTCAGCCATCATTTTTTTAAGTTTATTTTTATTGCAAAAGCAATATGCTTTTGTTGTTAAAAAACAAAACAAAACAGTGCAGAGAAGGCTAAGCATCCCTTGATCAGGACCACAGTGTTGCACAAATTGACACTGACTTTTTAAAAATTTTTTATTGGGGTATAGTTGATTTACAATGTTGTGTTAGTTGCAAGTGTACACCGAAGTGAATCTGTTATACATATAGCCACTCTTTTTTAGATTCTTTTCCCATAGAGGCCATTACAGAGTATTGAGTAGCGTTCCCTGTGCTATACAATGATATACACACTGACTTTTCACACATGGGTTATGCAGCGTTATTTATTTATTTATTTTATTTTTGGCTGTGTTGGGTCTTCCTTGCTGTGCGGGGGCTTTCTCTAGTTGTGGCGAGCAGGGGCTACTCTTTGTTGCGGTGCGCGGGCTTCTCCTTGAGGTGGCTTCTCTTGTTGTGGAGCACAGGCTCTAGGCACACAGTCTTCAGTAGTTGCGGCAACGGGCTCAGTAGTTGTGGTGTGCGGGCTCTAGAGCACAGGCTCAGTAGTTGTGGTGCACGGGCTTAGTTGCTCCACGACATGTGGAATCTTCCCGGACCAGGGCTCGAACCCATGTCTCCTGCATTGGCAGGCGGATTCTCAACCACTGCACCACCAGAGAAGACCCAGTTATGCAGGGAAGCCCCTGAGATCCTGCCCCTCTGGGACCACCCACTCCTTTATCCCAACTCTATCCTCCTGCTAGAGGGAAACATTTCTATTAGCTCAGTAGAAATCCTCTAGACCTTTTTCTGTGCATTTGCATATGAGGATATGTACCCACAGAACACAAGGAACTATTTTGTGTTGTGTTCCTTGTTATTTAAATGATAAGGTAATGAATATATCATTCGGAGACGTACTTTTTAAAACTTTACTTGGAGATCTTCCCATATCAGTGTAGATATTTTTATATATGAAAACATTCAACCAATTTCACACATGGTTGAAAAGATCAAATAACACAGAAGACATAAAAGCAGCTTTCGTCCTTCTTAATACTCCTTTCTCTTGGTCCCATGTCTTGAAAACCACTTGGAAAACTTGCTCTTTAAATTCTCCTAACAGTTACTTTTATTTCTGTAAAAAAATATTTCTTGATTTAACAACTTGTAACATTGTGCGTTAACTTCCTGTTATGATGGGTGAGGATTTAACTTCTTCTCACTACCCTGCGTACCTGCTTCCCCTCCAGACACAGCTATAGTACCACTACCTCCACTGCTCACACCTGTACCTTCAAACCACCAACTCAACCTACACTCTTTTTTCCGTCAACGTAGACTGTGCCTCTCAAATTTCTGTTTTGAAAGACAGTGATAAGGTAATTGAGCATGTCCCCTCTTCCACAGCAGACCTCCATCAAATTTTTTCTTGCCGAGACTGATATCGTTACATTTTATTGTGTCACCATAATCAATTTTCCATGATTGATCTATGGGTTGGTTTTAAGCTGAAAAACAACAAACAGCATGTGCATTATAAAACCCAGGGAAGTAGTGCTCCTGGCCTAACTCAGCAGTGCTGCCCATTGTACTTCTGTTCTTGAGATCTGTGGTCAGAGCTCCTGTACATTCAGGAGACACTCAGGAGCTTCAATTAGAAATGAATTCTCTTGGGGCTTCCCTGGTGGCGTAGTGGTTAAGAATCTGCCTGCCAATGCAGGGGACATGGGTTCAAGCCCTGGTCTGGGAGGATCCCACATGCCACGAAACAACTAGGCCCGTGCGCTACAACTACTGAGCCTGCGCTCTAGAGCATGTGAGCCACAACTACTGAGCCCGTGTGTCACAACTACTGAAGCCTGAGTGCCTAGAGCCCATGCTCTGCAACAAGAGAAGCCACTGCAAGGAGAAGCCCCCACTCGCTGCAACTAGAGAAAGCCTGCGTGCAGCAACAAACACCCAATGCAGCCAAAAATGAATAAATAAATAAATAAAAAGAAATAGAAATGAATTCTCCGCCTCCTCCTCCTTTAGACTCACCTTTTATACTCACATTTTCCTCTTCCACTGTCTGTCTTTTATTCACACTTCCTGTTTTAGGCCCCTGTCCTCTGTCCCACTCTTCTTTTCCTTTGCTTCACCCAGCTGGGAGCCTCTTCTGGATTCAGGCAGGCTGTATTAGTTTTGGCTTCCTTTGCTCTGTATCAACAGTCCTCTCTCCACTCTCTGTTTTCTAGAAATAGTTTTGAAGACTCTCCTATTCTCTCTGTTGTGGATTTATATGCTTTTGTTTATTCCTTTGCTGCCATTTTAATGGTATGTTAGGTGAGAAAGAAGATAAATACTTGTGCTTAATCTACCATCTTGAACCCAGATGTTCATATCTTACAGTAAACTGTTTGATCTCCTTTTCCAAAAGGAAAACAATCTGAGAGAGGATTTTTGAATGTAGAAGACAAAAAATAATAACTAAATGCAAATAATATTTTCCAAATTCTCTTCACTTTGCTATGCATACGACACTATTGACCACTCCCTTTTTTGAAACCCTCTCCTCCCTTAACATTTGAGATCCTGTCCTTTTTGCTTTCTTCTCAACCTAAAACACTCTTTCACCAGCTCCTTTTTCTTTACTTGTCTCTTTAAAGATTCATCCTCTTTCTTCTCTCTCACTTTCTTGTTATAATACCCACAAGCCAAAGACTCTCCAAATCTTGATCTCCAGTGCCAACCTCTTCCCTGATCTCCAGACCTTCATTTCAGGCTGCCAGAAGAACATATTTGCCTGAATGTTCCACAGGCATTGAAGACTCTACATGCTAAAAACTGGGTTTAGTATCTTTCCATCACATCTTCTCTTCTGTGTGCTTATCTTGGTTAACAGAACTACCATCCAATGAGTCCCTGAAGCTAGAAATTTTGACTCTGTGGCAGACACTGGCCACAAACTTATTTCTCACTTTTCCATAGCACTGCTAAACTATGTTCCCCAGGTTCAATGCTATGAGGTATGGTCAATGGAATGTGGTAGGAAGTGATGGGTAAGCTCCAGGCCTAGCCCAAATGAAGTCTTTCTTGAGATCTTCCACTGTCTCCTTCTATGCCTCTTTGCTGGCTAGATGTTGTCACGGCTGGTTTTTTCCTCTGTGCATTCTGGAAAGGGCAATATCTCATTCTCCTTGACTCAGGAAGGTAAGTCACAGCTTCTGGAGGGATCGTTACTGAGAATGCGGTGTGACGGATAATTACATGTGTTGATTTCACTAGGCTATGATACCTAGTCGTTTAGTCAAATATTAGTCTATGTGTTGCTGTGAAGATATTTTGTAGATGTGATTAACATTTAACAATGAGTAGACTTTAAGTAAAGCAGATTACCCTCCATAATGTGGATGGGCCTCATGTGATCCGTTGAACACCTTAAGAGCAAAGGCTGAGGTTTACTGAAGAAGAAATGGTGCCTCAGGCAGCATAGATGCCTTGCCTGAGTTCCCAGCCTGCTCGTCTGCCTGACACACTTTGGACTTGTCAGCCTCACAACTGCATGAACGGATTCTTTAAAATAAACTTTTCTCAATCTCCCTATTTTCCTGTGTATCTATCTAGCTATTGATCCTATTGGTTTCCTTTCTCTGGTGAACACTAACTAGTACACCAAAGAGCAAGCCAGTTCCTTCCCATAGGATTCTTTTAACATTCCTATCACCATGTCAGTCTGGGACTGGGTGTAAGCTGTGTCTGTACACACACCAGATACTGCCCAAGGAGAGAGATAAGCCACAAAGCTTTTTAAAGAAGTGAACCATAATGGCCCCTTCCCTACCCCATATTCTGAGGACAGGACTCTGGAAAAATGTGCATCCGGAAGTTTGAAATATCTTCTCAAAAAGATCCCGTTTCTCAAGCCCTCTCTCATCCCATATGTGTGCAAGAACCCAGAATGAGGATTGAGCTGGAGAACAGCAGGGATCCTCATGTAACTTGTAGAAGGCACTTTTGTCCTGACTAGGGCCCATGATATGATATATGGCTCTTCCTGAGAAGGAGTCAAGGAAGGAAGGAAAGGAAGGAAAGAAAAACACTAAAAATGTCGCCTGAGGCAGGGGTCCCCAACCTCTAGGCCACAGACTGTTACCGGGCCTGGACCGTACTACGAAGAAAGCAAAATTAAAAGTAGTTTTCAGGACTTCCCTGGTGGCACAGTGGTTAAGAATCTGCCTGCCAATGCAGAGGACATGGGTTTGAGCCCTGATCCGGGAAGATCCCACATGCCGCGGAGCAACTAAGCCCGTGCGCCACAACTACTGAGCCTGTGCTCTAGAGCCCATGCTCCTCAACAAGGGATGCCACCACAATGAGAAACTTGCTCACCACAATGAAGAGTAGCCCCTGCTCGACGCAACTAGAGAACGCCTGCATGCAGCAATGGAGACCCAATGCAGCCAAAAATAAATAAATAAGTTTATTAAAAATAAATAAAGAAAAAATTTTAAATAGGGCTTCCCTGGTGGTGCAGTGGTTGAGAGTCCACCTGCCAATGCAGGGGACACGGGTTTGTGCCCCGGTCCAGGAAGATCCCACATGCCATGGTGCGGCTGGGCCCGTGAGCCATGGCCGCTGAGCCTGCGTGTCTGGAGCCTGTGCTCCGCAACGGGAGAGGCCACAACAGTGAGAGGCTCGCGTACCGCAAAAAAAAAAAAAAAAATTAAATACACTTTATTATTTTTTTAATCTATTTATTTGGCTGCTCCGGGTCTTAGTTGCGGCATGTGGGATCTTTGTTGCAGCATGAGGAATCTTTAGTTGTGGCATGCAGTATCTTTAGTTGCAGCATGCAGGATCTAGTTCCCTGACCAGGGACCAAAGCTGGGCCCCCTGTATTGGGAGCATGGAGTCTTAGCCACTGGACCATCAGGGAAGTCCCAGCTCCACTTCTCACTCTAGTTCTAGTCCCCTTGCCCCCGCTCCCTAAAGGGCATCCACCCTTTGTCCATTCCAAACTGGCTCCTTTCTATGGTCCTAGCTTGTCTCACTCCAAATGGATGCAAAATGCCAGCTGTTGGACCTGCTTTCAAAGATTGCATAAATCACCTTCTGTTTCCTGCCTCCAAACCACTGCTGTCTACCTTCACTGACCCCTATTTTGCTCCACTCTTCCATATCCTTCTCTGCTCCTGCCTCTTCTTACTTTTTAACCACAACTCAAATTTTAGATATACACCCCATGGGTTAAATTATAGTTCCTGCCCTCCTGGCCCCATCACCACAGCCTCCATAAAAGACATTCTCATCTTTCTTCCTGGACCACCTCTCTAGTTGGGGTTATTTCTTACCCAGTCCCCACACAAAGGTAAGAATTCAGATATACTCATAGGTCTCACACTCTCATTTCCCAATGTCAAAATCAAAGTCGTCAGCTTCCTCCAGTACTCCTCCCATTCCCAGTTCTCTGCTTCTAACGGCCATGGTTTGAAGCTTTAAAGACATTTTAAAATCAGCCTTTTCTTTCATGATCTAACTTCATTTAGCATCAAACCCCGATGCCTCTGTATTTCTACTTCATCTCTCTAAACCAGGGCCTCATCACCACTCACACAGTGGTTTCTACACGGTCTCCCAACCTCAGTTCTTCCTCCATCCATCCTGCATATCACAGCCATATTAATCTTCCTTAAATACCTCTTTCATCTTGCTATCCACTTACTCTAAAGACTTCAGGGCTCATTGTTTCCTAGAGTGTCATGTCTCTACTTGATGCCCTGTTGCAGAGGAGGGATGATGCTGAGTTGGGATATAGTTAGAATTCTACCATATATTAATATTAGCCCTAGAAGTTGGGCAAGTTAGCTAGCTTCCTTGAACCCTAGTTTTCTTATCTGTACCATGGTGATAATGTAAGAGCACTTTAAGAAAAAAAACTATAAGCTCCTATATAAATATGAGATATAATTGGGGTGTTAACATACTCTTTATTCTAGGTTATAAGATTCCCCATAAACTGGTCCCCAGGAAGCTGGAAGATTTCCCTTAAATCCTGGTCTTGAAATTCCCAAGGCAGACGCTCCCAGGACATAGCTGGAGTCCATTGGATTGCCTCCAGATATTGAGTTTACTAAATTGTGACATTCCCTATTGGTCTTATTCTGGGATAATAAAGTGGCTATAATCTGAGAAGAGGTGTCTTTGGGATCAGAAATAGGATTTTTGTGATCCTCACACTCAAAGGTGGTAATTAAAGCCTCTGTAAAGTGCCCAGAGAGAGTGAGGCGATGAGAAGAGGACAGAGGGCAGAGCCTAGGGCAACACCAGCCCAGTCGAATCATTTATGAGATTTCCTAGAGCCTAGCTCAGTGCCTACAGGGTAGTAAGTACTTGATAAACATTTTTTAAAATTCCTCTTATTTACTTCACATCATTTTAAAAAATTTATTTATTTTATTTTTGGCTGTGTTGGGTCTTTGTTGCTGCACACGTGCTTTCTCTAGTTGCAGCAAGCGGGGGCTACTCTTAGTTGTGGTGCACTGGCTTCTAATTGAAGTGACTTCTCTTGTTGCAGAGCACTGGCTCTAGGCGAGCAGGCTTCAGTAGTTGTGGCTCGCGGGCTTTAGAGCACAGGCTCAGTAGTTGTGGCACACGGGCTTAGTTACTCCGCAGCATGTGGGATCTTCCCGGACCAGGGCTCGAACCTGTAAGAACCAATGTGTCCCCTGCATTGGCAGGTGTATTCTTAACCACTGCACCACCAGGGGAGTCCCTACTTCACATCATTTTTTTTAACAACCATAATGCTGTTATCATCCGTAAGAAGTGAACAGTAATTTCCTAATATTATCGCTTATTCATTTAATGTTGAAATTCAGAAAAGTAGTTTTGATAATTCATGGGAATCAAAAGTTTTGCTTTAGGCATATTTTTAGATGCTTATTGGAAAACTAAAAAGATATGTTGTCTACTAAGGAGGTGATGATATGAATTTAGAGTTGGGAGAGAAATTGGAGTGAGAGATGTGAACTTTGGAGTCAACACCTATATACAGAAGATGGTATTCAAAATTATGATTATGGATGAGATTCCAAAGACAGAGTGTTCAGGGATTGGGCCTGGAGCCATGCCAACAGAAAAAAAAATTTAATTGCAGACCATTATATAGTATGTATATATTTCATTCATTCATTGAACCAGCCACTCAATAGGTATTTATTAAATACCTAGAAAGGATTGGGTTATGTGCTGGTTATTGAGAATACTTTGATAATCAAAATAAACACTGTTCTGGGGGCTTAGAGCTGGGAGTGGGGAGGTTGGAAACTGACCTTAATCAAGTAATCCTAACAGTACAATCACCAACATGATAATGCATAAACTAATCTGGAGTGTCAGGGAATGTGTTTCTAAGAAAGTTATATTTAAGTTAAGATCTAAAGACTGGCCAAGTCGTGGGATGTTCAGTAAATTCTTATCAGCAGTGACTGATGTCCTCTGCTAGCTGACCCAGTGAAGAGACTCTGGCATGGAATTTCTGGGAAAGAGGAAGCAAGGGCTGTGCCAGATGCAGGATGCTAGGCAACCACGTCCTTTTCTGCAAGTGAAGCCTGGTAGGGTATTTCAAATCACTCTGTGGAGGTTGTTCCCCCCTGGGTACATAAAGTTGCCTTACTTAAGAAGGGTAATAATATTAAAAACCTGAGTTTGAAAATTACTTCGAAAAATATTGCAAAGGCACACACAAAGTTTAAGGCCCGTTTACACAATTACAAAGTTGTCCTCCTCAGTCACATACTTGGGCATGTCTTTGGGATAATCTCAGTGGAGACCCCTGTGTTTATAACCTGGCTAACACAGCATCCAGCACCATCCTGTCTGGGGAGAATAGCGCACACTTTTGGCATCAGGCAAGAGACTTCAGCCTGGAACTAATACCTCCCCTTTATATAAAACCCAGCCCTGGGTTTTTACACCCTACAATATTATTAATTCTCTTTGCCATTTGAAGGACACAAAGCTAAGTAGGTTAAGGATTAAAAGGAGTACGTGAGAAAAGCAATTTTTCTTGTTTCACTTTTGTAATTTTAAAAGAAAATAAAGCTTAGAAAGACAGGATGGAATTTCCCAGTAGAAACCACAGGATCAGGTTGCAATGTAATTGTCATGGTAAACAATGTGCCTTAGTAGGAGCTCACTGAGTTCAACCATTAAAAGGTTGCTTCTAGTGGTTGCTAGAACTTTCCAAGGCTTTCCTCAGGCTAACTGTGAGGCTATGCCCTCTAGCTATCTTTTTCCTCTCCTCCTTTTTACACCTTGCATAAAAGAATGTTCTAATCATAAAGCATTATGTACATGCAGGGATTAAAAATGAATTATGGAAGCAAATATGATACATGTGAGAAAAACAGACCATGCTGCTTCTGTTTATCAGCAATATTTTCATCGTGCTTTTTTTTTTCTTTAATTCGTGTTTTCTTCTCATCTGTCTTTGAGCACATCACACACCTTTTGGGAAGCTGTCTCTTCATTAATCTTTCATGCTGTTTCTCAGAGCAATTTTGTATTTGATATTTTTACATTTTATAAATGTTGAGGGGGAACCATTGCAGAAAATATTAATGACTTCATATAATACAGTACTATGATGTCTTCTAAATAAATACCTGCGTCACAGCTAGATTGCAAAACTAGTTACATAGTTTGAAAGGGCACTTTTCTTAACATTTGAAGTTATTATTCTATTTTTTTAATTTTCATTTCCTGCTCTTTTAATCAATGGATTCTTCCTTTTATTTAGCAAAGAGGTTTGATCCTCCAGTCTTTTTGAGTTTGCAAGTCTATGGAACCTCTATCATGCTGGAATGCAGACAGCTCTGAAAACTGGTCTGGACCCACATAGGGCCTGCCTTGTCCTTGATCACCACAATTTATAAACCTCATCCCAGGCACTGTTTTTCTTTAGTCAGTAGTGTGTGTGTGTGTGTGTGTGTGTGTGTGTGTGTGTGTGTGTGTGTGTGTGTGTGTGTGTGTGTGTCCCTAAATCTCATACAAAAGTACAGCACCTCAGGGTTTAAAGAACATCATCCCCAAACCAACATGCTTTTACTTTATGACTGTCCTTGTTCTGAAAACAGCATGTTTTCAAAAGGCACGAGGTTGAAGCAAGGGGATAAAAGAAGGCACAAAGTAAAGTAGAAAGAAGATAACATTGGCCATGATCAGAGAAGAAAGCAGGAAAAGGAAAAAGGCAACTGAGACTAAAATTAAACAGGAGATCCCATGGTCTCTTAATTTTAGAACTTCCCCAATTTGATTCTCTTCCCAATATTTGCTGGATTTGGTATAAAAATTTTTAGCATTTGCAGAAACAGCCTGGATGGAGAGTGCTTGGATGGAGCAGGTACAGGCCACATGGGGTTAGCCTCCTTTCAGGAGCTGGACATGAATTCCTTTATTCCATGACTTCTGTGGACACGTAACAAAAGTACATTCAAACTAGCTTCACCAAAAATGGGAAATTCACTTGAATAGCGATTAAGGTATCTCCCAGCACCTAAGGCAGGAAGTCTGATGAGGGTTCACAGGAATGGAACCAGAAATCAAGGACCACAGCCGCTACTCTATATTGGGATTTGTGTGGGTTTTTTCTAGTTTCTGCACATCTCAGTTTTATTCCTCTCACTCTCTCTCTACACTAGCTTTCTCTGCTTCTCTGTGCACTGGGCCTCTCTCTTTCTTTGCCTGTTCTCTCAGTTCCAAGGTCCCTGGTAAACTGATTAGCAACACAATACCCAAACTAAAAATGCTGGGCATAGAAAAGCTTTTAGGCTCATGCCAACCAGTGAATGGCCTCCCTCTGGATCAGGTGTCCCCTCTTATCCAATCAACTGAAGCCAGTGGCAGGGGCAGGGTTACATTATACAAACTTGACTTTACCATTGGGAATCCTTCTCAGAGAAGAGGGATTTGGTGCGGCAGAATTTCCAAAAGCTATCCATTACACTCTCATGCCTTAATTTTCACTTACTGTTTCAGCTCTGAGGAGAACTCTAGAGGGGAGAGAGGAAGTGAGAAAGTCCTGGCTTGTCCACTGAAATTCTGACACAAACTATCCAGACACTGGCAAATATTTATTGAACAAAATAGAAAGGAGACAATGTAATGTAGGAGAGGAAAAGCAGAGGGTGGTAAGCATGGGTGATAGTATTTAGTTTCATAGTCACTCTCTTGCAATGGTCTTTTAAAATTATTCTCATTTGGAAATGACTCCAAAGTGACTACTGTACCCATACACAAATGTATACATACTCAACATCATTAGACTTCAGGGAAATGCATATTAAAGCCACCTTGAATATAATTTCACACCCAGTAGAATGGCTAAAATGAAAAGGATTGACAATTCTAAGTGAGGGTGAGAGTGTGGAGAAAATGGGAACCCTCATACGTTGCTGGTGGGAGTGTAGAATGGTACAACTTTGAAAAACTCTTTGGTTACATATAAACCTACCCTATGATCCAGCAATTTCATTCCTAGGTATATACCCAAGAAAAATGAGTGTCTATATCTGCTGAAAGACATGTGCAAGAACGTTTATAGAAGCTTTCTTCTCCTCCTACCCCTTCTCCTCCTCTTCTCCCTACCGCCTCCTCTCCCTACCCCCGTCCCCCTCCTCTTGGGGACTGCCCAGTCTGTGGGCTGAAATGTTGCTGGCCGGCACTCTCATGACATCATATCAATAGATGACATCAACAGTGGTGTGGTGGAATGCCCAGCTAATTAAGAACTACCAAAAAAATTTTTTTAATAAAGGGTTATTTGACAACCAATGGAAAAAAATTTCATTTCCCTTCCCCCACTCCTCCCCACCCCCTCCCTCTCTTTCTCCTTCTCCTTCTATCTTTCTGTTATTTATATGAAAAATGACATTACGAAATCATTGTTATATGAGGAGTATAGTACATTTTCTATTGCTGCAGTAATAATACCATAAACTTGGTGGCTTACACAATACAAAATTTATTATCTTACAGCTTTGGATGTCCAGAGTCCAAAATCAGTATCACTGCATTAAAATCAAAGTGTTGCCAGGCAGTTCCTCCAGTAGGCTCTAGGGGAAATTCAGCTTCCTTACTTTTTCCAGCTTCTAGCTGCCACTTGCATTCTTTGGCTCATGGGACCAACTTCTTCCAGCTTCAAAGCCAACAATGTAGCATCTGACTTCTTTCCAACATCACATCTGTTTCTCTGACCAAACCCAGGAAAGTTTCTCTGATTTTTAAGGATTCCTGTGATTAGATTGAGCTCACTTGGGCAATTCTGGGTAATCTCCCCATCTTGTACCCTTAATCATATCTGCAAAGACCCTTTTGCCATTTAAGGAAACATATTCACATATTCCAGGGATTAGGATGTGAATATCTTCGGGGGCCATTATTCTGTCTCCCACAAAGAGACAATCAAAAATATTATAGAGGTGTGTCAGGCAATTAATTAATTAAAATGTTTATTATTCTGGATTTTGTGATGTTTGTTACTTTATAATATTTGTTATTTATTATAATTTCCCTTCTCATTCTTTCTCTCAAATATATATTCTCTTTTATACCTAATTATAATTTGAAATTTTATATTCCTTTTATTAAAGAAGACTCCCCCAATTGTATAAGCCTCAGACCCCACATAAGCTGACTGACGGCATTTCTACTCACCCACTGACTCAACTAAGACTTTGATGAAATTTCTCCCACTGCAAGCTGTGGAGAGTTTGCTGTTGGCTGGGGCAGGTGACCTGTGGGCTCAAGGACCAGCAAGGGAACTAGGGAAGTGCAGAAGTGTCTCACACAGTGACCCACTTTCCAGCTGTGACCCTGGAGAGTCGCTTCCCCATAGAAGCTTTATTTTTAATAACCCCAAACTATAAAACAATCCAACTGTTAACCACAGTACAATGGATAAATAAACTGAGATTTTATAAAATGGAATACTACACAGCAATAAAAAGGAATGAACTTCTGCTACATGCAACATGGATGAAGCCCATAGTTATAGATTTGATTAAAAGAAGCCTAAGACAAAAGAGTACATGCTATAAGTACATAGTGCATGATTCTATTTATATGAGGTTCAAGAATTGATTATAGATGTCAGATTAATAGTAACTTTTGAGGGATTGTTGACTGATGAGGGCATGAGGAAACCTCATGGGGTGACAGAAATATTCTATATCTCGATCTGAGTGTAGACTTCTGTAAAAATTAATTGGACTGAACACCTTAAAACTGTTTTTTACTCTACGTAAGTTATACTTAAATTTTAAAAAGTATCCATTTTGTTCTCTTCATACAGAAAGACCTTGGTAGGATTTCTCCAGGGCCATAGAGAATGCTACCAGAACCATTTTGGTCCTTTCCCTTGCAGTACTCAAATATACCAATCTGACACCACAATGCTCTTCTAAATACTGCTTCTAAACATTTTGGCTTGATGAAAGCAAATGAACAGATAATAGTAGAACTGTCCCTTGAGTCTTGTCTGGAGGAGTGGACTGGGCAGGGAGTAGTATTTTGGTGTTTGGCAACATGGCATGCAGGTGCGTTAGTTAGTTGGCATGTTAGTTAGCTCAGAGCCTGTCTTGGCTAGAACTATACTGGCATCTCTACATTTCTCTTCCTCTGGTTTTTGACAGGAGAATGCTTTGTGCAAGGAGGTAATCAAGGGGTCCTGGAGGCCAGTAGGACTCTTCTTCATCTTCAGTGCCTTTTCCTAAGGAGCTAAGTTTGTGCAATAGCTAAGCGCACCCAGAGGTACATAATCTCCCCTCACATTCCACCTCTGCTGGGTTCTTCCTCCGTGCCATGTCATGTCCTGGACAGGCGCTTGTTATGAGTTTCCAGGCCCTGGCAAGATTTAGCTTTTCTTTGTGAACCTTAGGGTGGGCCCTTTTAATTAATCTCCAAAGCATCTGGATCCTGTTTCTCAGCACAGGTTAAATAACTAAGCTTCTTGAGCCCCTCTATCTAAGCTCCATGAGAATGAAGGAGTGAACTGCTTTCTGAGGGATTCGTCTCAACTCCATAATACCTTCCTTATATGAGTTGACAAGGTGCTGGGTTCCATTCCCAGGACTGGAAGCCACCACAGAGTGGGGATTGTTTTAATATCTGAAATGGGATCAGGCAGAAGCTTGTGTGAAATCTCTTTGAGAGGAAGTTGAAGGTTTTCGCTTCTCTGTTTTTGATAGCCTTGTGTTTGCCACTCCCTGCACCCTCTCTGCCTTCTCGCTCATTTCCTCTGTGTCCTTTCTCTGAGGCACCCTTCCTACTTTTAAGCTGAACTTTGCTAATGATTCTCTCCCATCAGTTGTATCTCCTAACACCCTTTCCTGTGGCATCACTTTTCTCGTAGGAGAGCTAGACCAGACCACCCCATACTCTGCACACCTCTTTTATTTCCCCTCCTCTACTCTGCGTCCTTTTCACAGTTTGACTACGGAGAGTTTTGAGAGCCATTTACATTGACACCTTCATTTATTTAAATCAAGACATGTTTTGTGAGAAACACACAATCTGTTTTTCATTTTAACCAAAATTCACCAGCAAGATTTGTTAGATGAACTTTGTGTACCTTCCAGTTTGTTTAAGGAGGGTTTGATTGTTTGTTTATTTACTTATATTGAAGTATAGTTGATTTACAATATTGTGTTAGTTTCAGGTGTATGGCACAGTGATTCAGCTTTTTATATATATATATATACACATATATATATTTCAGATTATATATATATATTTCAGATTATCTTCCATTGCAGGTTGTTACAAGATATTGAATATCTTGTATATATTCCTGTGCCATATAGTAAATCCTTGTTGCTTATCTATTTTATATATAGTACTTTTTATCTGTTAATCCCATACCCCTAATTTATCTCTCCCCTCTCCCTTCCTCCTTTGGTAATCATAATTTTTTTCCTATATCTGTGAGTCTGTTTCTGTTTTGTATATAGATTCATTTGTATTACTTTTTTTTTTTTTTGCGGTACGCGGGCCTCTCACTGTTGTAGCCTCTCCCGTCAATCTTTGTCAATCTTGTTTTAGTTATCCACATTTTCCTTTTCTGCAGCGTTTTAAAGCAAATCCCAGATACCATTTCATTTCCTTGTCCATATTTCAATGTATTGACTGAACTTTAACATTTACAACGAAACCCAAAGATAGAAGGTATAAGAAAACCATTAAAAATGTTCATAAAACTGTCCATTTTTATTGGTAAATTTGTTTGGAAATGTAAAGAGCTGATTTATTTATAGGATAACAAAGTTTCATGGAGTTTCATATTCTTGCAGAGCCTCAGAGATAGGAATTCACGATAAAAGGCATCTATTTTTCAACTAGCATTTATTCTTAGTGTTTCCCAGGTATATCCACTTACCACATGTTCCTACCTTTCTTGAGGCCCATGGACGGGAAGCAAAAATTGACACTTCAAATAATAAGCGAGAGGGAAGATGGCCATCACACACCGTAGTCTGTGGTTTACAACCAGTAGGGCAACTTATTTAGAAGTCTAAAAGATCTTCGTTTTTGAGATGTCAAGCTCACCCAGTGCCCAATGGTTATTTCATGTTACAGCATTCAGACAAACCAGAGACAATGGGAGGCACCATGCATCAGTAGGTCAGAAACAAAGAATAATGATGGTAGCTTTTCTGTAGGGTATTTTCTCATTTCTCAGCTCTTCTGTGCTTCCTTTTCCAATTGAGGTGACTTGTTTATTAAGCAGGTCTGGGGTCCCAGAATGAAAGCCTTGTTAGTTTAGATTCTTCTGAGTTCTGTGAAGAGAGCCAGAGAGGTCTCAATGGTTTCTACTGGAAAAAGTGTTTTACTCTGTGTCAAATCTTTCCTCTGGGAATGAATTTGTTAGCTGGAAGCTGGGAGTTGGGCACTGGCTTGCCTCATTGCAGCTCTTCCTTTGAGGGCAGGGGTAGTAGAGAATGCCCTGTATTCATGAGAAGTCGCAGGCCAATGGCGGAGGGTTGTGGATTTGGCTTACAATATGTAACAATGGCAGTCCCAATACGCATATATGGGAGGGGCTTCAAAGCCAGTCGTCTGAGGGTTTGTCTCAAAGTTGTGTTTGTCTAATACTTTATGTAAAGTGTTGGAAGTGTCAGCTGTTCATATCAGAGACTGGGGCACCGATAGATTTCTGGGAGAGGCAGTGGAGAGCTTGAAGGCTTCCTGCTTCCTGTCTACATGTGAGGGAAATCCCATCATCTCTTCTCTCTACCCGGGTTTCTATAGCAAACTTTCTCCCAGCTGTTCTCTCCCAGAAGTCTTAGATGAGCTTTGCCTATGAGTGAAGCCATAGAGAGGCATGAGTACTATTGCCATTTTTTTTTTTTTTTTTTTTTTTTGCTGTACGTGGGCCTCTCACTGTTGTGGCCTCTCCCGTCATGGAGCACAGGCTCCGGACGCGCAGGCTCAGCGGCCATGGCTCACGGGCCCAGCCGCTCCGCGGCATGTGGGATCCTCCCGGACCGGGGCACGAACCCGTGTCCCCTGCATCGGCAGGCGGACTCTCAACCAATGCGCCACCAGGGAAGCCCTACCATTATTTTTAATTTACATGTATACTGCTTATTTCCAATAGTTTGAGGCAGCCCAGAATATCCAGTTGTCCTCAGCTGATGCTCTGGACATTGAACTGTGATCTGTGTGCACAGGTGTCATTGACAGAGCTAATTCAGGATCACTCAGCACTCACAAGATGTATTTTCTTTGATTTAGGGTTCTTTGAAGGATCAGAAGGGTCTATCTTATTTGCCATTCTTCTTTCTAGATTCTCTACCAGGAAGGTCATCTCTGAAAGCAGAGGTTTTTATCCTGAGAATGGGCATCAGGAGGGTCTGTGGATCTCCTGAAATTGCAGGCAGAATTTATTGGGTAAGGAGCATTTCAGGAGAATTCACATTTTTTTTTTCATTAGATTCTCAAATGATTCCATCCCACCAAAAGGTTAGGTTTTGCTTGTTGTTACCAAGGTTTCCAGGTGGAATTTAGGAAAAACTCAGAAATTCTGCCTTCTCTTCCTTCAATATGGATCTTCACTATTTAGTCAGCATTGTCCCATTACCCTGGACAATCTGAAAAGTGAGTCATCTGTGTTCAAACCCAGCTTTTCCATTTGGTTGTTAGAGTGATAAGAATCCTGAAAGGTCCTTCTTGTTAACATTGTCAGAAAAGCCACTTACCAGCTGTGAAAAGCTGAATTTTATTCTCTCCCAAGGTCTTGTCAAAATCTCTCGGTGAGCCCACTTTCAGAGGCACTGCACTTGAATTTAATGACAGAATGTCTACTTGATGTAGGTGAACTGCAAAAGTTGGTTCACTTCATCCCTTTTATGATCCATGGAAAATAAACATGTTGTATTTTTAGCAGTATGGTCAGGTGAACTCATTCCAACTGTCATTTTCTATAAATGTTGAATTCTCTTTTACCAAATACAGACATAGTGAGTATGCCAGCAATGTCCCTGACCTACTTGGGCAGAAGGACAGCGTTTTAAAAATTATCCACGATAATGTTCACCCCCATGGATATAAATAATGGAGAAGTAAGTATTATTAGAGTTGACAACTTTTTTTTTTTTTTTTTTTTTTTTTTGCAGTATGTGGGCATCGTGGCCTCTCCCGTTGCAGAGCGCAGGCTCCGGACGCGCAGGCTCAATGGCCATGACTCACGGGCCCAGCCGCTCCGTGGCATGTGGGATCTTCCCAGACCAGGGCACGAACTCGTGTGCCCTGCATCGGCAGGCGGACTCTCAACCAATGCGCCACCAGGGAAGCCCCAAGTTGACAACTTTTAACTATAGAAAAAGCCTTTCATATGAAAAGCTGAAATAGAGGGATCTGCTATTAGTGCCATTACAAAGTTATATAATTTGTCTTTAGAGTAGGCATTGTAAAAGGTAGGCTTTCAGATTTCCAATTCTGCCTTGATGTGTTTTTGTTTTTTAATTTTCTGCTTCATAGTTTTTGAGTTTTTTTTGTTGTTGTTGAACTCTGAATATAAAAAGGACACTTGATTGCCATCCTTATGAACATCTTTTCAAAAAGTAACTTCAGGGCTTCCCTGGTGGCACAGTGGTTGAGAGTCCGCCTGCCAATGCAGGGAACACGGGTTTGTGCCCCGGTCCGGGAAGATCCACATGCCGCGGAGCGGCTGGGCCCGTGAGCCATGGCCGCTGAGCCTGCGCGTCTGGAGCCCGTGCTCCGCAACGGGAGAGGCCACAACAGTGAGAGGCCCGCGTACCGCAAAAAAAACAAAAACAAACGCAACTTCAGCACTTGCAATCAAAAACCTTTAAAACCTTGGAAAACTGCTGTTCAGAAACCTTTAGTGGGTCATGAAATCAATTTACAGTGTTGCAACATGGATTTATTTTTTAATGAAATAGTAGAATACAAAATATCAGAGGGCATCATATATAGTAAGTATAAGTATAATTTTATGAAATTTTCGTTTAAGTTATTTATGTGTCTGTGTTTTGGTGGTGGTGTGATAAATGTTTAACAGCTGGCTCTCTGGGAAAACCTGTGTGTGTGTGTATGTTCATAAATCTATTATAAATTACTGATATAAAGTGTGTATCAATTGCAATTTACAAATAATAATATACATACTCCTTATTGTGAATTTCATGTAGCCAGCTGATTTTCACAGAATGCTTTCATTGAGTTTTGCCTAACTTTTGTATCCACAGTCAACCTACTGTTGCAATTTAACTCTAATTAGACAAAATCAGCTATGAATAAATGCTTGATTTCTATCTGATTCAGCAAAGAAGTCACTCACATTACTGACGAATGAGTGTCTTCTACCATGAATGTTAATTGATATTTTCATTTACATTAATAAGATGAAACTGAAACTAGGAAGGTATGTCAGAACTTCACTAGTTCATTGATCGCATGAGTAAATCTTTATTAAATCAGATCATAATTTTAAAATACTTGTAAAATATTTCTTCAATATTTTTGGTGCTACTCACAATGTAGCAGCTGCAGACACTTTAAAATTTAATCTGCCTAATGAATGTTTTCTCTATCACTTTCATAAGTAGACTGTCAACAAAACAATAAATCAAGCCATGATTTACAGTGTTTGCCAATTTCAGTGGTGTAAGTATTCCCACCATGGCTATCTCAATCCACCACAGTGACATCACAAGACACAGAGTGAGAAAGAAGTACTTAGCACATCATTATATGGTATTTCTACCACACACATGCTGGAGACATAACCTCATGGGCAGAGAGAATAGTAAAATGTAGTAAAACAATTAGAAAGTGATGAGTCTTGAGTATTTATTGCCTTTGTTTATAATAAAATTTATTTAACTACATATTTATATAATTTTTTTATTTTGCACATAGCTTTTTAAATTTATTTAGTGCTGGCATATTTCTCTATTTGCATGCAAGGACTCACCTCAGTGACTTGAAGGTTCCCTGGGATGGCACTATGTGGGTGGCCCATCCATCATGTATTTAACCAGTCCCCATGAATGGGCATGAAGGTAATTTCCAAGTTTTTTGCGATCTTAGACAATGATACAAAGTCTATACATTTTTGCACGATTGTATGGGCACGTTTGCACGGTAAATTCCTACAAGTGAAATCGATGATTTGATGCATCTAATGTTCTGATGGATATTTTCCAATTGACTTTCCCACCCACCAGGTATAAGAAGGCCTGCTTCTCACATGCCCATGACACTGGCTGGTATCACTCTTTTTAATCTTTTTTTTTTAAACATCTTTATTGGAGTATAATTGCTTTACAATGGTGTGTTAGTTTCTGCTTTATAACAAAGTGAATCAGCTATACATATACATATGCCCCCATATCTCTTCCCTCTTGTGTCTCCTTCCCTCCCACCCTCCCTATCCCACCCCTGTAGGTGGTCACAAAGCACCAAGCTGATCTCCCTGTGCTATGTGGCTACTTCCCACTAGGTATCAGTTTTATATTTGGTAGTGTATATATGTCCATGCCACGCTCTCACTTCGTCCCAGCTTACCCTTCCCCCTCCCCGTGTCCTCAAGTCCATTCTCTAGTAGGTGTATGTCTTTATTCCCGTCTTGCCCCTAGGTTCTTCGTGATCTTTTTTTTTTTTTTAGATTCCATATATATGTGTTAGCATACAGTATTTGTTTTACTCTTTCTGACTTACTTCACTCTGTATGACAGACTTTAGGTCCATCACCTCACTACAAATAACTCAACTTCATTTCTTTTTATATGTGCCACATCTTCTTTATCCATTCATCTGTTGATGGACACTTAGGTTGCTTCCATGTGCTAGCTATTGTAAATAGAGCTGCAATGAACATTTTGGTACATGACTCTTTTTGAATTATGGTTTTCTCAGGGTATATGCCCAGTAGTGGGATTGCTGGGTCATATGGTAGTTCTATTTGTAGTTTTTTAAGGAACCTCCATACTGTTCTCCATAGTGGCTGTATCAATTGACATTCCCACCAACAGTGCAAGAGGGTTCCCTTTTCTCCACACTCTCTCCAGCATTTATTGTTGTAGATTTTTTGATGATGGCCATTCTGACTGGTGTGAGGTGATACCTCACTGCAGTTTTGATTTGCATTTATCTAATGATTAGTGATGTTGAGTATTCTTTCATGTGTTTGTTGGCAATCTGTATATCTTCCTTGGAGAAATGTCTATTTAGGTCTTCTGCCCATTTTTGGATTGGGTTGTTTGTTTTTTTAATATTGAGCTGCTTGTAAATTTTGGAGATTAATCCTTTGTCAGTTGCTTCATTTGCAAATATTTTCTCCCATTCTGAGGACTGTCTTTTGGTCTTGTTTATGGTTTCCTTTGCTGTGAAAAAACTTTGAAGTTTCATTAGGTCCCATTTGTTTATTTTTATTTCCATTTCTCTAGGAGGTGGGTCAAAAAGGATCTTGCTGGGATTTATGTCATAGAGTGTTCTGCCTATGTTTTCCTCTAAGAGTTTGATAGTGTCTGGCCTTACATTTAGGTCTTTAATCCATTTTGAGTTTATTTTTGTGTATGGGTTAGGGAGTGTTCTAATTTCATTCTTTTACATGTAGCTGTCCTGTTTTCCCAGCACCACTTATTGAAGACGCTGTCTTTTCTCCATTGTATATTCTTGCCTCCTTTATCAAAGATAAGGTGACCATATGTGTATGGGTTTATCTCTGGGCTTTCTAGCCTGGTCCATTGATCTATATTTCTGTTTTTGTGCCAGTACCATACTGTCTTGATTACTGTAGCTTTGTAGTATAGTCTGAAGTCTGGGAGCCTGATTCCTCCAGCTCCATTCTTCTTCCTCAAGGTTGCTTTGGCTATTCAGGGTCTTTTGTGTTTCCATATAAATTGTGAAATTTTTTGTTCTAGTTCTGTGAAAAATGCCAGTGGTAGTTTGATAGGGATTGCATTGAATCTGTAGATTGCTTTGTGTAGTATAGTCATTTTCACAATGTTGATTCTTCCAATCCAAGAACATGGTATATCTCTCCATCTATTTTTATCACCTTTAATTTCTTTCATCGGTGTCTAATAATTTTCTGCCTACCAGTCTTTTGTCTCCTTAGGTAGGTTTATTACTAGATACTTTATTCTTTCTGTTGCAGTGGTAAATGGGACTGTTTCCTTAATTTCACTTTAAGATATTTCATCACTAGTGTTTAGGAATGCAAGAGATTTCTGTGCATTATTAATTTTGTATCCTGCTACTTTACCAGATTCATTGATTAGCTCTAGTAGTTTTATGGTAGCATCTTTAGGATTCTCTATGTATAGTATCATGTCATCTGCAAACAGTGACAGCTTTACTTCTTCTTTTCTGATTTGGATTCCTTTTATTTCTTTTTCTTCTCTGATTGCTGTGACTAAAACTTCCAAAACTATGTTGAATAATAGTGGTGAGAGTGGGCAACCTTGTCTTGTTCCTGAGCTTAGTGGAAATGGTTTCAGTTTTTCACCATTGAGGATGATGTTGGCTGTGGGTTTGTCATATATGGCCTTTATTATGTTGAGGAAAGTTCCCTCTATGCCTCCTTTCTGGAGGGTTTTTTTTTTTTTTAACATCTTTATTGGAGTATAATTGCTTTACAATGGTATGTTAGCTTCAGCTTCACAACAAAATGAATCAGTTATATACATACATATATTCCCATATCTCTTCCCGCTTGCGTCTCCCTCCCTCCCACCCTCCCTATCCCACCCCTCCAGGCGGTCACAAAGCACCGAGCTGATTCTGGAGGGTTTTTATCATAAATGGGTGTTGAATTTTGTCAAAAGCTTTCTCTGCATCTATTGAGATGATCATATGGATTTTCTCCTTCAATTTGTTAATATGGTGTATCACATTGATTGATTTGCATATATTGAAGAATCCTTGCATTCCTGGGATAAACCCCACTTGATCATGGTGTATGACCCTTTTAATGTGTTGTTGGATTCTGTTTGCTAGTATTTTGTTGAGGAGTTTTGCATCTATGTCATCAGTGATATTGGCCTGTAGTTTTCTTTTTCTGTGACATCTTTGTCTGGTTTTGGTATCAGGGTGATGGTGGCCTCGTAGAATGAGTTTGGGAGTGTTCCTCCCTCTGCTGTATTTTGGAAGAGTTTGAGAAGGACAGGTGTTAGCTCTTCTCTAAAAGTTTGATAGAATTTGCCTGTGAATCCATCTGGTCCTGGGTTTTTGTTTGTTGGAAGATTTTAAATCACAGTTTCAATTTCAGTGCTAGTGATTGGTCTGTTCATATTTTCTGTTTCTTTCTGGTTCAGTCTAAGAAGGTTGTGCATTTCTAAGACTTTGTTCATTTCTTCCAGGTTGTCCATTTTATTGGCATACACTTGCTTGTAGTAATCTCTCATGATCCTTTGTATTTCTGCAGTGTCAGTTTTTACTTCTCCTTTTTCATTTCTAATTCTGTTGATTTGAGTCTTCTCCCTTTTTTTCTTCATGAGTCTGCATAATGGTTTATCAATTTTGTTTATCTTCTCAAAGAACCATATTTTAGTTTTAGTGATCTTTGTTATTGTTTCCTTCATTTCTTTTTCATTTATTTCTGATCTGATCTTTATGATTTCTTTCCTTCTGCTAACTTTGGGGTTTTTTTGTTCTTCTTTAATTGCTTTAGGTTTAAGGTTAGGTTGTTTATTTGAGATTTTTCTTGTTTCTCGAGGTAGGATTGTATTGCTATATACCTCCCTCTTAGAACTACTTTTGCTGCATCCCATAGGTTTTGGGTCGTCGTGTTTTCATTGTCATTTGTTTCTAGGTGTTTTTTGATCTCCTCTTTGATTTCTTCAGTGATCTCTTGGTTATTTAGTAGTGTATTGTTTAGCCTCCATGTGTTTGTATTTTTTACAGTTTTTTTTCCTGTAATTGATATATAGTCTCACAGCATTGTGGTCAGAGAAGATACTAGATACAATTTCAATTTTATTAAATTTACCAAGGCTTGATTTGTGACCCAAGATTGATCTATCTTGGAGAATGTTCCATGAGCACTTGAGAAGAAAATGTATTCTGGTTTTTATGGATGGAATGTCCTATAAATATCAATTAAGTCCATCTTGTTTAATGTGTCATTTAAAGCTTGTGTTTCCTTATTTATTTTCATTTTGGATGATCTGTCCATTGGTGAAAGTGGGGTGTTAAAGTTCCCTGCTATGATTGTGTTACTGTCCATTTCCCCTTTAATGGCTGTTAGCATTTGCCTTATTTATTGAGGTGCTCCTATGTCGGGTGCATAAATATTTACAATTGTTATATCTCCTCCTTGGATTGATCCCTTGATCATTATGTAGAGCCCTTCTTTGTCTCTGTATTAGTCTTTGTTTTAAAGTATATTTTATCTGATATGAGAATTGCTATTCCAGCTTTTTTTTGATTTCCATTTGCATGGAACATCTTTTTCCATCCCCTCACTTTTGGTCTGTATGTGTCCCTAGGTCTGAAGTGGATCTCTTGTAGACAGCATATAAATGGGTCTTATCTTTGTATCCATTCAGCCAGTCTGTGTCTTTTGGTTGGAGCATTTCATCCATTTACATATAAGGTAATTATTGATATGTAGGTTCCTATTACCATTTTCTTAATTGTTTTGGGTTTGTTATTGTAGGTCTTTTCCTTCTCTTGTGTTTCCTGCCGAGAAGTTCCTTTAACATTTGTTGTAAAGCTGGTTTGGTGGTGCTGAATTCTCTTAGCTTTTGCTTGTCTGTAAAGGTTTTAATTTCTCCATCAAATCTGAATGAGATCCTTGCTGGGTAGAGTAATCTTGGTTGTAGGTTTTTCTCCTTCATCACTTTAAATATGTCCTGCCACTCCCTTCTGGCTTGCAGAGTTTCTGCTGAAAGATCAGCTGTTAACCTTATGCAGATTCCCTTGTGTGTTATTTGTTGTTTTTCCCTTGCTGCTTTTATTATTTTTTCTTTGTATTTAATTTTTGATAGTTTGATTAATATGTGTCTTGGCATATTTCTCCTTGGATTTATCATGTATGGGACTCTCTCTGCTTTCTGGACTTGATTAACTATTTCCTTTCCCATATTAGGGAAGTTTTCAACTATAATCTCTTCAAATATTTTCTCAGTCCCTTTGTTGTTCTCTTCTCCTTCTGGGACCCCTATAATTCGAATGTTGGTGCGTTTAATGTTGTCCCAGAGGTCTCTGAGACTGTCCTCAGTTCTTTTCATTCTTTTTTCTTTATTCTGCTCTGCAGTAGTTATTTCCACTATTTTATCTTCCAGGTCACTTATCCGTTCTTCTGCCTCAGTTATTCTGCTATTGATTCCTTCTAGAGAATTTTTAATTTAATTTATTGTGTTGTTCATCACTGTTTGTTTGCTCTTTAGTTCTTCTATGTCCTTGTTAAACTTGTATTTTCTCCATTCTATTTCCAAGATTTTGGATCATCTTTACTATCATTATTCTTGATTGTTTTTCAGGTAGACTGCCTATTTCCTCTTCATTTGTTAGGTCTGGTAGGTTTTTATCTTGCTCCTTCATCTGCTGTGTGTTTCTCTGTCTTCTCATTTTGCTTAACTTATTGTGTTTAGGGTCTCCTTTTCGCCGGCTGCAGGTTCATAGTTCCCGTTGTTTTTGGTGTCTGTCCCCAGTGAGTAAGGTTGGTTCAGTGGGTTGTGTAGGCTTCCTGGTGGAGGGGACTGGTGCCTGTGTTCTGGTGGATGAGGCTGGGTCTTGTCTTTCTGGTGGGCAGGTCCATGTCTGGTGGTGTGTTTTGGGGTGTCTGTGGCCTTTTTATGATTTTAGGCAGCCTCTCTGCTAATGGGTGGGGTTGTGTTCCTGTCTTGCTGGTTGTTTGGCATAGGGTGTCCAGCACTGTAGCTTGCTGGTCGTTGAGTGGAGCTGGGTCTTGGCATTGAGATGGAGATCTCTGGGAGATTTTCGCCATTTGATATTATGTGAAGCTGGGAGGCCTCTTGTGGACCAGTGTCCTGAACTTGGCTCTCCTACCTCAGAGGCACAGCCCTGATGCCTGACTGGAGCACCAAGCCCCTGTTATCCACATGGCTCAGAATAAAGGGGAGAAAAGAGAGGGAGAGAGAGAGAAGGAGAGAGAGAGAGAGAAGATAAAATAAAATAAAGTAAAATAAAATAAGTTATTAAAATAAAAAATAATTATTAAAAATTTTTAAGTAATAAAAAAAGAAGAGAGCAACCAAACCAAAAAACAAATCCACCAATGGTAACAAGTGCTAAAAACTATACAAAAAAGATCCCAGAAAACAAAAAAAAACGGACAGACAGAACCCTAGGACAAATGGTAAAAGCAAAGCTATACAGACAAAATCACACACAGAAGCATACACATACACACTCACAAAAAGAGAAAAAGGGGAAAAAATATATATATCGTTGCTCTCAAAGTCCACCTCCTGAATTTGGGATAATTCATTGTTTATTCATGTATTCCACAGATGCAGGGCATATCAAGTTGATTGTAGAGCTTTAATCCGCTGCTCCTGAGGCTGCTGTGAGAAACGTCCCTTTCTCTTCTTTGTTCGTACAGCTCCAGGGGTTCAGCTTTAGATTTGGACCCGCCTCTGCGTGGAGGTCGCCTGAGGGCGTCTGTTCTTCGCTCAGACAGGACGGGGTTAAAGGAGCCGCTGATTCGGGGGCTCTGGCTCACTCAGGCCGGGCGGAGGGAGGGACACGGAGTGCGGGGCGAGCCTGCGGCAGAGGCCGGTGTGATGTTGCACCAGCCTGAGGCACGCCGTGCATTCTCCCGGGGAAGTTGTCCCTGGATCATGGGACCCTGGCAGTGGCGGGCTGCATAGCCTCCTGGGAAGGGAGGTGTGGACAGTGACCTGTGCTCACACACAGGCTTCTTGGTGGCTGCAGCCGCCTTAGTGTCTCATGCCCGTCTCTGGGGTCCGCGCTGATAGCCGCGGCTCGCGCCCGTCTCTGGAGCTCCTTTAACAGGCACTCTTAATCCCCTCTCCTCGCGCACCAGGAAACAAAGAGGGAAGAAAAAGTCTCTTGCCTCTTTGGCAGCTCCAGACTTTTTCCCGGACTCCCTCTCGGCCAGCCGTGGTGCACTAACCCCCTGCAGGCTGTGTTCACGCCGCCAACCCCAGTCCTCTCCCTGTGCTCTGACGGAAGCCTGAGCCTCAGCTCCCAGCCCCCGCCTGCCCCGGCGGGTGAGCAGACAAGCCTCTCGGGCTGGTGAGTGCTGGTCGGCCCTGATCCTCTGTGCGGGAATCTCTCCGCTTTGCTCTCCGCACCCCTGTTGCTGTGCTCTCCTCCGCGGCTCTGAAGCTTCCCCCTCCGCCACCTGCAGTCTCTGCCCGCGAAGGGGCTTCCTAGTGTGTGGAAACCTTTCCTCCTTCACAGCTCCCTCCCAGAGGTGTAGGTCCCGTCCCTATTCTTTTGTCTCTGTTTTTTCTTTTGCCCTACCCAGTTACGTGGGGGGTTTCTTGCGTTTTGGGAGGTCTGAGGTCTTCTGCCAGCGTTCAGTAGGTGTTCTGTAGGAGTTGTTCCACGTGTAGATGTATTTCTGATGTATTTGTGGGGAGGAAGGTGATCACGTCTTACTCTTCCGCCATCTTGAAGCTCCTCTCTAATATAATTTAAAATAATGACTCTGTTTAATAACCAGCTTACAAAGTTTCTGAAAATATAATAATCAACTCTCATGAGCCCACATAAACTGGCTCCGGCACACCACTGGCAGTTGTAGTTAAAAACAAGTCTGGGGCTTCCCTGGTGGCGCAGTGGTTAAGAATCTGCCTGCCGATGCAGGGGACACGGGTTTGATCCCTGGTCCAGGAAGATCCCAAATGCCGGCGAGCAACTAGACCCATGCGCCACAACTACTGAGCCTGCGTGCCACAACTGCTGAAGCCTGTGTGCCTAGAGCCCATGCTCCGCAACAAGAGAAGCCACCACAATGAGAAGCCTGCACACTGCAACAAAGAGTAGCCCTCGCTCTCTGTAACTAGAGAAAGCCCGCACAGAGCAATGAAGACCCAATACAGCCAAAAATAAAAACAAGAAAACAAAACCGAGCAAAAACCCCCCAAGTCTGACAAACAGCGCTCTAAGAACCTACCACTGGTGCTATTGCTGACACTCTTGAGTGGCCAGGTGGTTTGACACTGAACTTCATGGAGTTATCTACATATTAGAAGAGAACTGTAAATTTGGCCATTTCCCACATTTTCCTGCATATTCTTTGGCATTTGCTTCCTTACCACCTAAATTCAGATATTTCCCTTTGTCTTGTTTTTAGTTCAGCAGAAGAATTTTACCCAAACATTCTAGCTCAGACTACTTTTTAGGGTTTGTTTCCACAACGACTTTTTTTTTTTTAAAGTAAACCCAAGAAATTGGAAAGCCCAGTGATCTTGGTCATTTATTTATTTATTTATGGCCACGCCACGTGGCTTGTGGGATCTTAGTTCCCCGACGAGGGACTGAACCCGGGCCCTCAGTAGCAGAGTCCTAACTACTGGACCACCAGGGAATTCCCACAGTGATTTTAAATCCAGAGGGGAACTACTAGAATTCCGTAAGTTTGACTTCAAAGGGGCCCTCAGTTGTATGTGGCAATCCTATTTCCCCTCCTTTTCTCTGAAAGGACTCTTTCCTACCTTCTCCTCTTGTCCCAGACATCCTCTCCCCTCCTCGCAAGCTGGAGGTATCAGAGATTACCATAGTTAATATTTTGATATAGCCTTCCAGTTTTTTCTGTATGGATGTATAGACATTTAAAGGCACTCATAATGTACAGGGATTGCTCCTATTAAAAAATATATTATTTGTAATTCTTTACTAAATCATAATAGCAAATATTCATTGAATATTTGCGTCTACTCCTACCCTGTGTAAGTGTGTATGTAATTGAATCTCAACTTGAAATGACTGAATTTTGACTCCCCTAACCTATAGTCCAGATGGTTGATGATGTCATGGAGGCGCCAGGACCTCTCTGTTTTTATATGCTACTCGACACAAAGTTGGCTTCATTCTTTGAGTGGTTTTTCCCTTGCTCATGGCTGCAGCAGCAATTTGCTGTGCTCCTCTGTTAATAGCCAGCCAGGGTCAGAGAGATTGATTATATGTAGCTTCTTTCCAGAAGATCCCAAGAAGGCTCTCCTCATGTCTCATGAGCCCAAATTGGCTGAGGCCTGTCTATCCTTGAACAACCAGTGGTATATGGGGTCTGGATACACGATCAGCTCAGACGAGCAGCAAGAGGGGGCTGGGTGTGGAGGAGTCACTACAGGCCTTCTCGATGGCACTCAGGTTCTTTTCTTTTTTTTTTTTTTTTTTCCGGTACGTGGGCCTCTCACTGTTGTGGCCTCTCCCGTTGCGGAGCACAGGCTCCGGACGCCCAGGCTCAGTGGCCATGGCTCACGGGCCCAGCCGCTCCACGGCATGTGGGATCTTCCCGGGCCAGGGCATGAACCCATGTCCCCTGCATGGGCAGGCGGACTCTCAACCACTGCGCCACCAGGGAAGCCCTCAGGTTATTTTTTAATCCTACTTTCACCACTTTCCTTAACAATATCTTACGAACATTTTCAATTTTCCTTCTAAATTGTGGCTTGAAATAACTGCATTATTTGTTTATTCAGTATTTAATTGGCATCTGACCAATTATCTCACTGTTTCATGGAACCTAATAGGACTATAGTGCATATTTTAGTGCATATTTAGTGCATATTTATTTTAAAATAAATAATTTTTTAAACACTAATAGTGGCTAATATCTTATGAGCATTTACTATTTGCCGGCATTATGCCAGCAACACTGCGTACATTATTGTCAGTAACTTCCTTACTTCCCAAATCCTGGCTTCAATCCTCAAGTCCCTTGAACACTTCAACTCACGCCAGGATAGCCTCCAGCCCCCCCATTCCACAGTGTGGTGTTTAACAAGGTCAGGCTCCACAGTGCTAAATCCAGTGGTCACTGCTCTGTCCCCATTCTCCTCCATCTTTCAGTAGAATTCAGTAATCTACTCTTTCCTGCAAAACTGAACTCTTGCATCTTTCAAGATCCCACACACTTCTGATTTTTCTCCTGTTCACTGGCTACACTGTCTCAGCTTCATCTCTAAATGTTGCATCTCAGGGCTTGATCCTAGGCCCTTTTCTCTGTCTATCTATGGTCTCTCCCTAGGTGGATTTATCTATCATCTATTTGCTGATACTTCCCAAAGTTATATCTCCAGATGGGACATTTTTCCTCAGCTTCAGATTGTCTAATGGCCCTCCATGTCCGCATGTCTGCTGTGACACCTAGCAGGCATCTCAAAGTGTTATGACCAAGGCAGAATTTTGGATTCCTCCCCCTCACTCTCCCAACTCTTCCTTCCCCAGTCTTCCTAATCTCAGTGACATCCCAAATGATCACTCAAGGTCCCATCAGAAGACAAAAATCACATCTGCTATTTGAACAGAGAATTAACTAGGTATAAAATTGTTAACTAGAAAGTTAGTATAAGGTTGCTAACTGGGGCTTCCCTGGTGGCGCAGTGGTTGAGAGTCCACCTGCCGATGCAGGGGACGCGGGTTCGTGCCCCGGTCCAGGAGGATCCCACATGCCGCAGAGCGGCTGGGCCCGTGAGCCATGGCCGCTGAGCCTGCGCGTCCGGAGCCTGTGCTCCGCAACGGGAGAGGCCACAACAGTGAGAGGCCCGCATACCGCAAAAAAAAAAAAAAGGTTGCTAACTGAAAGGATAAAAAGAGGACTCTAAGGTATGGTGGAGATAGCAACTGCAGGAAATAGCTATGGCCCTGAGGGCTGAAAACAGAGGGAAGAGCCTGGAATTATTAACATTTAGAAATGTAAAGGAGGGGGCGCCCTGCAGAGCGGAAAGTCTGACTTCTGAGAAGGGGCTCTACTTGGCTGGTGTTGGTGTCTCTCCAAGGAGGGTACAGTGAAGTTAGTTCCGCAAGAGCTGGAAAAACTGTGACCTGGATTCAACCACTGCTACTGGAAGGAAGAGCTGCAGCTGGTGGAAGAAGCTTTGTTAGGATGACTCATTCAGAAACAGGAAGCAGAGGGGAGCAGCAAGTCCCTTCTTCCTCCTCAGCCTTGCATCTCCCCGAGCACCTGCAATTGTCGGGGCCCAGTGTAGAGCCAACTGGCCAAGCAGAAAAGTGATTTCCAGAGTTCCAGCCCCCAGTGTCATAAAGCAGAGTAGAGAAGGGGAAGTTTGGAGTTAAAGACAAGAAATAATCTCATAACTATCACAGCCGTCTGCCTGGTTGATCAAGTCAAAAGCCTAGGAGTGATCACTGTTTCCTCTTTCTGTTCCTTGTATGCAATGCATCACCACATCCTGAAAGTTCTACCTCCAGAATGTCTCCTAAATCTGCTTGCTTCTCTCCATCCAGACACTGCCACCCTTTAACCCAAACCACCATTGTCAAGGGTAGATGAGTGCAGCGTTCATCCTGGTATTGCTGACTCCTGGCTTCCTGAAATGTATCTTCTCACAGCAACCTGAGTGGTCTTTTCAAACATAAACACTCTAGTAGCTGCATGTAGAATAAACCCAAACTCCTCACCGTGGTCTGGGTTGCCTCTCTCTTGGTCTTCTATCACTCTAGCCACACTGGCCTTCTTTCTTTTTTGAACCTGCCAAGCCGGATCCAACCTCAGGCCTTGCTCTTGCCCTTCTCTCTGCCTGAACCTTCCCCACTCCCCCGCCACCCCACACTCTTCACAGAACTGGCTCCTTATCATTCACACCTCAGCTCAAGTGTCCCCTTCTCAGAGAGGGCTTCTCCTTTAAAGTAGTGCCCTTTCGGGGCAATTACAGTGATCTCGTTCATTTATTTGTTACAGTGGGCCCTTTTCCCCCAAAGAATGAAAGCTTGAGAGGACAGGGACATTGCTCTATTTATCCCTCTATTCTCAGCAGCTAGGACAAATGCCTGGCAAGTAGAAGGAACTTAATAAATGGTTGTTAAATCATGAATTTCATTTAGTTCTCAGAACAATTTTTCCCCGTTATACAGATGATGAAATAAGGGTACAGAGAGGATAAATAAAATTATCCCATGGCAGGACCAAAAAAAATTTAACCTATATAAGTCTAACTAAAGTTTAAACTCTTAATTTTAAGACTACATTTTAGCCTTTAATTTGTACATGTAACACCTAGATTGTATGCTCCTCCAAAGGAGCTATAGTTTAGATAAATTTTTCTCTTTATCTCCTAAGAAAAATGTCCATTAGCTTTTCACAGTCATCTGTTCTACTGTGGAGCAGGTTTTTCACTGCAACTTCTAAAAGTCATGGAGGGAATTGACAGCCAGCTTTTTTGAATGAGCATGGTGGATTATTTTAAGAAGATAAAATTTTTCTAGATGCTGCCGTCCATGAATAGGTTTTAGGAAAGAACACCATAGGTGACACAAATCTTCCTTTTTGAAAAGGAAAGCCAAGTGTTGGATTCCAGTAGGTAAATGGAACACAGTTGGTTCATCCAAGCTTTCATATCATATTTTTCTGCTGATCTAAGTTAGCTTCTCAGAGTCTGATCCCCTTTCTCTGTCACAACTCTTTAGGTCATATTATGAAGTAAGAAAAAAATTCTCAGATCTTGTATCACTTAAAAAAATTCAAGTTAGGGCTTCCCTGGTGGCGCAGTGGTTGAGAGTCCGCCTGCCGATGCAGGGGACACAGGTTCATGCTCCGTTCTGGGAAGATCCCACATGCCGCGGAGCGGCTGGGCCCGTGAGCCATGGCCGCTGAGCCTGCGCGTCTGGAGCCTGTGCTCCACAACGGGAGAGGCCACACAGTGAGAGGCCCCTGTACCACACACACAAAAAATTCAAGTTATTATGCTGGGAGGGTTTTCACAGAGGTAGAATCAGCATTATCTCAAATTTCCCATGAGTATGCCAACCATAATGAAAGGTTGCTGAGAAATACTTTATTTCCATCAAACAACCACTTTGGGGAAATGGAGCCATGGGTGTTTCCCACTGCCCCCGGCTCTAAAACCTTTCTAAACAGGTTCATTTTAGTTCCTTAGGTATTAGCTAGAGTCATACTGGAAAATCTCTACAAAATGAAATAGTAATGTGTTCCTAAATTATGGGATTATTTTCTGTGCTTTATGCATTTAAAGGATCTATATGAATTAGCCATGAGCAAATATTTCCAGGTATGGTCTACACTCATTATCTCACCTCTTCTTAAAATGACAATCCTTCAGGTTGCTAAGATTTCCCACCAATAGATATCTATTTTACACAGCTCCTCACTTTCCAGTAATTTCTTCTGCCAGAAACTGGCTTAAGAGAAGTGGCAGTCAGGAAGGCTGGGATGCATTTAATGAGATACATGACAAAATAAATTGACATGCATTTAATGAGATACATGACAAAATAAATCTGTTTATGTTAGGAAGAAAATATAACATACTGAAAACATGTTGCACACGTACTGATTTCCAAATCTTATTTAAAAGTTTCCTGGCCTTTATGCCTAGCAATGGCAAAAGGTAAAGGATGGTAAAACTGTCTTATAATCTTCCTGCAGGACTAGGCTTACCCTGAAGTTCAGTCATGGCTTGGTCTTAGTGCCAGTTTTCTCATCACAACATGAAAAGCCAATAACTCTGGTATTCTTCTCATACCCCAATGCCAGGATTATAATAGGGTAGGCATTTTTACCTTGTTTGTATGTCTTCCTAGGAAACAGTACACTGCAGGATTTCACCTTATCAGATTGGCAAAGAATAAAAGCCTGACAGTACTGAGTGTTGACAAGGATGTAGAACAATGAGAACATTCATGCAATGCTGATGGAAATATAAATTGGTCAATTCCCTTGGAAATCAACTTGTCAATATTTAGAATAGTTAAAAATATACATAACCTCAGACCTAGCAAAATTACTTCTAGGAATAATGAATTTTTATGTAAGAAAACACTTACAAGAATGTTCATTACAGCGTTATTGGTAATTGTAAAAATTGGAAACAGGATAAATTTCCACAGAAAGTAGAATAAATTGTGGGGTATTTAACACAATAGAATACAACAATTAATGAACTCATTAGCTCTGCATGTTTCAACATGGATACATCTATAAAATATAATGTTATAAAAAGCAAGTTGCAGAAGGATATGTGCAGTATGATACTATTTATATTACTTGTAAAAGCATGCAAAACAATCATCTGTGCTGTTTATAATCATATATATCAATATATAGTATAAAAACGTGAATGGGATTGGCAAACACCAAATTCAGGGTACACAGAGAAATTGGGTAGACAATACAGGAGCTTGAAATAAATCTGTACTTCATTTCCTAAAACAAACACAAGCTCTAAAACAAATAAACCAAAATGTTGACATTTTACAGTGTTGGGCTGTGGATACATTGACATTTTGTATACTTTCTTATTTTTGAAATGTTAGGGGAAAAAAGCCATTACCTTTGTGGGTAGTTTATCTTCATTCATTAAACAAGGGTTGAGCCTCTTCTATGAGTCAGGCACTATTTTAGCTGCTAGGAGTCAAAGAGTCCCTGTCCTCAGAAGATTTAGAATCTAGTGGAAGATGATCCTGAATGCACCCACTCTGATCCCATGACAATTAATTTTTACCTCTCTTATCACCTTCTGCTTCATATTATGGTTTCAGTTTTAATTACATCTTTCTTTCTGTAGTAGTGCTATCCAATAGAACTTTCTGCATTAATCAAAATATTCTATATATGTGCAATCCAGTATGGTAGCCATTAACCACTATGTAGCTATTAAACACTTGAAACATAGCTAGTATGACAGGAACTGAATTTTCAATTTTAATTAATTTAAATTTAAATAACCATATGTGGCTAGCAGCTACCATATTGGACAGCACCATTATAGGAATTTATGGCCTTTGACGGCAGGGACTGTGTCTTTCTATCTTTATAGCCCCACTTCAAGTCCTGCCTTCACCCCCAGGGCACCTGACCAGATACTGTATCTCATACAAGACATTTGATAAATATCTGTTAAATCGAATCCCAGAATTGAGTCCTTTCAGTGCCATTAACTAGCACGTGCTCCAAGGAAATTCCCTTAATCACTGCATATTCATTTACTTATTGATCAAACATGAACTGTACACCAATTCTGTTCCAAGCTGAGGGGATATAAATATAAATAAAACATAGTCCCTTTCCTTGAGGAATTCATAATCTTGCCTGGGCAATAGTTCATTCAGACATAAAATGAGAGGATTAATCCTGAGGGTTTCTAAATTCTCTTCCAGCCCTAACATTCTATAAATACATCCACTGAACTGTTCATTTGTGCCTATGTTCACTTTCAGAGTTTATGCAAGTAGGCAATAAATCAATAAAATGAAGATATCTAAACCCATCAAGAGCACTTTGATCTCATTCCTTTATTCATTTTACAAATATTTACTGAACATCATTTATGGACGTTTTGATTGCCTCCTCTTTACCCCATTGATGAGGGAGGGATTCTCGCCTTAGGAGTATGGAGATGGCCAACCACACAATACCCATCACTGGACACAGGAGCTTGAGAGCAGGTTATTAGTCACATATAGTCACAGCCCGGGCTAGGACACCACAGAGCAGGCAGGGCCACGTAGGGGTTTCACTCAGGAATAGAGTAAACAACCAGGTTCTGTGAAGGCAGGCTTTGTGGTCTCAAGAGGGTGAGATGCCCTCTGGTTCCTGAAGGATACTGTGATTGGCTCATCTGAATGATTCCATGGGCTGGCAGGGAACACCCTAGTCAGGGATAAGCCAGAACTGTGCCTGGTGCCTTTGATAAGGAGGATTGTCTGGCTAGGAGACCTTATCCACGAGAGCAGAATAGGCTAGGAAATTGTAATTAGGCCATTTGAGGCCCTCCTGATTTTACCACCCGTGTCAAGGTAGTATATGATGTTAAGCCTTGATTTTAGGGCTTGCACCAAGTTCTATACTAGGCACCGTCATCCGCAAGATAAGAATAAGAGGTTCCTGCCATTATGGGTCTTATGGTTTAAGTTTCAGGGACATATTGGTGGAATTAGTGGTCTTTCCATCTCTCTAATTCTGCCGTGGGCCCAGGGCCCAACAGAAATGGAGAATGGCTCCTTTGGCCACTAGAGGGCATTTCCTGCTTTCTGCATAGGCCTCTGTTTCCCTGAGGTTTAGCTACAACGGCGAGTTTCGTGCACTGACTGATTCTTAAGGTTGGTACACATCAGAATCACTTGGGAAAAAACTTTAAACAGAGGTCTACCCCCAAAGATTCTGATTCTATAGGAATAGGATTGAGCTTGGGCTTCTGTCATTTGAACATGTTTCCCAAGCGATTTTGATAGATAAGCAGAGATGAACCACCAAACAATTTAGTGAGATAGCCTACGTTCTGATTTTCAGGGGTTCCCGTTTTATTTCTTTTCTAGCTTTATTGAGATATAATTGACATATAACATTGTGTAAGATGTACAACATGTTGATCTGATATACTTATAAAGTGATTACCGCCATCACACCTCTATCACCTCACATAATTACCATTTCTTTTTTTTTAACATCTTTATTGGAGTATAATTGCTTTACAATGTTGTGTTAGTTTCTGCTGTATAACAAGGTGAATCAGCTATATGTATACATATATCCCCATATCTCCTCCCTCTTGCGTCTCCCTCCCACCCTCCCTATCCCACCCCTCTAGGTGGTTGCAAAGCACCGAGCTGATCTCCCTGTGCTATGTGGCTGCTTCCCACTAGCTATCTATTTTACATTTGGTAGTGTATGAATGTCAATGTTTCTCTCCACTTCGTCCCAGCTTTCCCTTCCCCCTCCCCATATCCTCAAGTCCATTCTCTACGTCTGTGTCTTTATTCCTGTCCTGCCCCTAGGTTCATCAAAACCATTTTTTTTATAGATTCCATATATATGTGTTAGCATACGGTATTTGTTTTTCACTTTCTGACTTCCTTCACTCCTTATGACAGACTCTAGGTCCATCCACCTCACTGCAAATAACTCAGTTTCATTTCTTTATATGGCTGAGTAATATTCCATTGTATATATGTGCCACATCTTCTTTATCCATTCATCTGTCAATGGACACTTAGGCTGCTTCTATGTCCTGGCTATTGTAAGTAGTGCTGCAGTTAGCATTGTGGTACGGGACTCTTTTTGAATTATGGTTTTCTCAGGGTATATGCCCAGTAGTGTGATTGCTGGGTCGTATGGTAGTTCTATTTTTAGGTTTATAAGGAACCTCCATACTGTTCTCCATAGTGGCAGTATCAATTGACATTCCCACCAAGAGTGCAAGAGGGTTCCCTTTTCTCCACACCCTCTGCAGCATTTATTATTTGTAGATTTTTCGATGACGGCCATTCTGACTGGTGTGAGGTGATACCTCATTGTAGTTTTGATTTACGTTTCTCTAATAATTAGTGATGTTGAGCATCTTTTCATGTGTTTGTTGGCAATCTCTTCTTTGGAGAAATGTCTGTTTAGGTCTTCTGCCCATTTTTGGATTGGGTTGTTTGTTTTTTTGATATTGAGCTGCATGAGCTGCTTGTATACTTTGGAGATTAATCCTTTGTCAGTTGCTTCATTTGCAACTATTTTCCCCCATTCTGAGGGTTGTCTTTTTGTCTTTTCTGTGGTTTCCTTTGCTGTGCAAAATCTTTTAAGTTTCATTAGGTCCCATTTGTTTATTTTTGTTTTTATTTCCATTTCTCTAGGAGGTGGGTCAAAAAAGATCTTGCTGTGATTTATGTCAAACAGTGTTCTTCCTATGTTTTCCTCTAAGAGTTTGATAGTGTCTGGCCTTACATCTAAGTCTTTAATCCATTTTGAGTTTATTTTTGTGTATGGTGTTAGGAAGTGTTCTAATTTCATTCTTTTACATGTAGCTGTCTAGTTTTCCCAGCACCACTTATTAAAGAGGCTGTTTTTTCTCCATTGTATATTCTTGTCTCCTTTATCAAAAATAAGGTGACCATATGTGTGTGGGTTTATCTCTGGGCTTTCTATCCTGTTCCATTGATGTATGTTTCTGTTTTTGTGCCAGTACCATACTGTCTTGATTATTGTAGCTTTGTAGTATAGTCTGAAGTCCGGGAGCCTGATTCCTCCAGCTCTGTTTTTCTTTCTCAAGATTGCTTTTGCTATTCGGGGTCTTCTGTGTTTCCATATAAATTGTGCAATTTTTTGTTCTAGTTCTGTGAAAAATGCCATTTGTGGGTTTTTTTTGTTTTTTTTGTGGTACGCGGGCCTCTCACTGTTGTGGCCTCTCCCATTGCGGAGCACAGGCTCTGGACACACAGGCTCAGCAGCCATGGCTCACGGGCCCAGCCGCTCCGTGCTATGTGGGATCTTCCCAGACCGGGGCATGAACCTGTGTCCCCTGCATTGGCAGGCAGACTCTCAAAAACTGCGCCACCAGGGAAGCCCGCCATTGGTAGTTTGATAGGGATTGTATTGAATCTGTAGATTGCTTTGGGTAGTATAGTCATTTTCACAATGTTGATTCTTCCAATCTAAGAATATGGTATAACTCTCCATCTGTTTGTATCATCTTTAATTTCTTTCATCAGTGTCTTATAGTTTTCTGCATACAGGTCTTTTCTCTCCTTAGGTAGATTTATTCCTAGGTATTTTATTCTTATTGTTGCAATGGTAAGTGTGAGTGTTATCTTAATTTCTCTTTCAGATTTTTCATCATTAGTGTAGAGGTATGCAAGAGACTTCAGTTCATTAACTTTGTATCCTGCTACTCTACCAAATTCATTGGTTAGCTCTAGTAGTTTTCTGGTAGCATCTTTAGGATTCTCTATGTATAGTATCATGTCATCTGCAAACAGTGACAGCTTTACTTCTTCTTTTCTGATTTGGATTCCTTTTATTTCTTTTTCTTCTCTGATTGCTGTGGCTAAAACTTCCAAAACTATGTTGAATAATAGTGGTGAGAGTGGGCAACCTTGTCTTGTTCCTGATCTTAGAGCAAATGATTTCTGTTTTTCACCATTGAGGATGATGTTGGCTGTGGGTTTGTAATATATGGCCTTATTATGTTGAAGTAAGTTCCCTCTATGCCTGCTTTCTGGAGAGTTTTTATCATAAATGGGTGTTGAGTTCTGTCAAAAGCTTTTTCTGCATCTATTGAGATGATCATATGGTTTTTCTCCTTCAATTTGTTAATATGGTGTATCACATTGATTGATTTGCGTATATTGAAGAATCCTTGCATCCCTGAGATAAATCCCACTTGATCATGGTGTATGATCCTTTTAATGTGCTGTTGGATTCTGTTTGCTAATATTTTGTTGAGGAGTTTTGCGTCTATGTTCATCAGTGATATTGGTCTGTAGTTTTCTTTTTTTGTGACATCTTTGTCTGGTTTTGGTATCAGGGTGATGGTGGCCTCATAGAATGAGTTTGGGAGTGTTCTTCCCTCTGCTATATTTTGGAAGAGTTTGAGAAGGATAGGTGTTAGCTCTTCTCTAAAAGTTTGATAGAATTTGCCTGTGACGCCATCTGGTCCTGGGCTTTTGTTTGTTGGAAGATTTTTAATCACAGTTTCATTTTCAGTGCTTGTGACTGACATGTTTATATGTTCTATTTCTTCCTGGTTCAGACTCAGAAGTTTGTGTTTTTCTAAGAATTTGTCCATTTCTTCCAGGTTGTCCATTTTGTTGGCATAGAGTTGCTTGTAGTAATCTCTCATGATCCTTTGTATTTCTGCAATGTCAGTTGTTACTCTTTTTCATTTCTAATTCTATTGATTTGAGTCTTCCCCCTATTTTTCTTGATGATTCTGGCTAATGGTTTATGAATTTTGTTTATCTTCTCAAAGAACCAGCTTTTAGTTTTATTAATCTTTGCTGTTATTTCCTTCATTTCTCTTTGATTTATTTCTCATCTGATCTTTATGATTTCCTTTCTTCTGCTAATTTCTTTCCTTGCACTATCTTTCTTTGCTTCTGCTAATCATTTTCTTTGTTCTTCTTTCTCTAATTGCTTTAGGTATAAGGTTAAGTTGTTTATTTGAGATTTTTCTTATTTCTTAAGGTAGGATTGTTTTGCTATAAACTTCCCTCTTAGAACTGCTTTTGCTGCATTCCATCAGTTTTGGGTCATCGTGTTTTCACTGTCATTTGTTTCTAGCTATTTTTTGATTTCCTCTTTGATTTCCTCAGTGATCTCTTGGTTATTTAGTAGTGTATTGTTTAGTCTCCAAGTGTTTGTATTTTTTTTACAGTTTTTTTTCCTGTAATTGATATCTAGTCTCATAGTTTGTTGTCGGAAAAGATACTTGATACGATTTCAATTTTCTTAAATTTACCAAGGCTTGATTTGTGACCAAAGATATGGTCTATCCTGGAGAATGTTCCATGAGCATTTGAGAAGAAAGTGTATTCTGTTGTTTTTGGATGGAATGTCCTATAAATATCAATAAGTCCATCTTGTTTAATGTGTCATTTAACGCTTGTGTTTCCTTATTTATTTTCATTTTGGATGATCTGTCCATTGGTGAAAGTGGGGTGTTAAAGTCCCCTACTATGATTGTATTACTGTCAAATTCCCCTTTTATGGCTGTTAGCATTTGCCTTATGTATTGAGGTGCTCCTATTTTGGGTGCATAAATACTTACAATTATTATTTCTTCTTCCTGGATTGATCCCTTGATCATTATGCAGTGTACTTCTTTGCCTCTTGTAATAGTCTTTATTTTAAACTCTATTTTGTCTGATATGATAATTGCTACTCCAGCTTTCTTTTGATTTCCATTTGCATGGAATATCTTTTTCCATCCCCTCACTTTCAGTCTGTATGTGTCCCTAGGTCTGAAGTGGGTCTCTTTTAGACAGCATATGTACAGGTCTTGTTCTTGTGTCCATTCAGCCAGTCTATGTCTTTGTTTGGAGCATTTAATCCATTTACATTTAAGGTAATTATCAATATGTAGGCTCCTATTACCATTTTCTTAATTGTTTTGGACTTGTTATTGTAGGTCTTTTCCTTCTCTTGTGTTTCCTGCCTAGAGAAGTTCCTTTAACATGTGTTGTAGGCTGGTTTGGTGGTGCTGAAATCTCTTAATTTTTGCTTATGTGTAAACGTTTAAATTTCTCCATTGAATGTGAAATCCTTGCTGAGTAGTGTAATCTTTGTTGTAGGTTTTTCCCTTTCATCACTTTAAATATGTCCTGCCACTCCCTTCTGCCTTGCAGAGTTTCTGCTGAAAGATCAGCTGTTAACCTTATGGGGAGTCCCTGGTATGTTATTTGTTGCTTTTCCCTTGATGCTTTTAATATTTTTTCTTTGTATTTAATTTTTGATTGTTCGATTAATATGTGTCTTGGTGTGTTTCTCCTTGGATTTATCCTGTATGGGACTCTCTGTGCTTCCTGGACTTGATTGACTATTTCCTTTCCCCTGTTAGGGAAGTTTTCGACTATAAACTCTTCAAATATTTTCTCAGACTCTTTCTTTTTCTCTTCTTCTTCTGGGACCCCTATCATTTGAATTTTGCTGTGCTTAATATTGTCCCAGAAGTCTCTGAAACTATCCTCAATTCTTTTCATTCTTTTGTCTTATTTTGCTCTGTGTTAGTTATTTCCACTATTTTATCTTCCAGGTCACCTATCCGATCTTCTGCCTCAGTTATTCTGCTATTGATTCCTTGTAGAGAATTTTTAATTTCATTCACTGTGTTGTTCATCATTGTTTGTTTGTTCTTCAGTTCTTCTAGTTCCTTGTTAAACATTTCTTGTATTTTCTGCATTCTATTTCTAAGATTTTGGATCATCTTTACTATCATTACTATGAATTCTTTTTTAAGTGGGTTGCCTATGTCGTCCTAATTTTTTAGTCTTGTAGGTTTTTACCTTACTCCTTTGTCTATAACATATTTTTTTGTCATTTCTTTTTGTTTGTTGGTTTTTGATGGGTGGTGCTGTATTCCTGTCTTACTGGTTGTTTGGCCTGAGATGTCCAGCACTGAAGTTGGCAGGCAGTTGGATAGAGCTGGGTCTTGGTGCTGAGATGAGGACCTCCAGGAGGCCTCACTCAGACTGATATTCCCTGGGGTGTGAGGTTCTCTCTTAGTCCAGCAGTTTGCACTTGGAGCTCCCACCACAGGAGCTTGGGTGCAACCTCCAGCCTGGGAACCAAGATCCCGCAAGCAGCTGGTTTGTCAAAAAAAACTTTAAAAGTGTGGCGGAGGTATGCAGTGGGGATGAGGAGGTGTCTAAACTTCACTGTCTGAAGTGCACAGTTTACATGGAAAGGGCAGCTGCTGTCACAGGGGTCCGTGGTGAGGAATGGCATCTTGGCTCCCGACGAGTCCTGGAAACCCACTCTCGGCCAAACAAACGCTGCTGCTGCTGGTCAGGCTCCTTGCCTCTGAAGCAGAAACCATTTCTTTTTTGTGGTGGGAACATTTAAGATATACTCCCTTAGTAACTTTCAAGTATATAATAAACTGTTATTAATTATAATAACCATGTAACATATTAGATCCCCAGACCTTATCCATATTATAACTGGAAGTCTGTAAATGTTGACCAACATCTCCCCATTTCCCTCACCCCCAGCCTCTGGTAACCAATATTCTACTGTTTCTATGAGTTCAGCTTTTTAAGATTCTACATATAGGCGAGAGCATACAGTATTTGTCTTTCTCTGTCTGACCTGTTTCACTTAGCATAATGCCTGCTTAGTGCACGTGCTTCTTAAGCATAATGTGCTTAGCATAAGCCTGCCCTGAGTCTGGATGCAAAAGCTGGGTTGAGATTTGAAGCAAAGTGAAGGTGGAAGATTGACTCTGTCACCAGTGCCATGCTGTGCTTGTCATCTGGGCTCCTAGAGCCACATGCTTGGAAATCACATCCTTTGGTTTCTGGCTCTAGACCAACCCCTCTGGCCAGTGGGACCTGTGTGAGTGTTGGGTGAGGGGTGGGGGGAACCAAAGGAACCCTCCCCCACCTCCCACCCAAGCCAGACACAAAATTCGTCTCTTCTTCCTCTCAAAAAAATAAATGCTCTCAAGCATTCACTTCCACAAGTAGAAGTCAGCAGCCTGCGGACAGTTAAGCCTGAAGAGTTTCTAGACTCAGGTAGGGTGTCCTGCCACAAACAAATACGTGCAGGTTATCATCCTCATCCCCTGACTCATTCCCATCTCATTCGATTCTGAGAAACAGGAAGCAAGGGGCCATAATGATTAGAAAGAACCTGATTTTCCATCACTTGAACACTGAGTCACTGAGTCTTTAACTGTCCTCTTTCTGTTAAGGTTTTATTGTGCTGGTTTTGTTGTTATTGTTGCTTTGTTTTGTGAGTAAAACGGGCTCCCCATTTCAAAACCTTAAGTGCGTTCTTGAGTGATATTTTTATAGTTGTTTGTTTTAAAATCAATGTAAATACTTGATTTTAAATATCCCTTAAAAAAGGTTGAAAGGAAAACTCCAGGCAAAGAGAACCACTGAGTTATTTAAGGATTGTAGACTTCCTTTCAAAGCAATTATGCTAACTTATGAAAGATGTACTCCCTGCAAGGTAATGCGAGTTCGTCTAGAAAAGGCAAGTGTTCTACTTGTAGGTAAGCTGAGAATTCATCCCTGCCCTCCAGTGACTGTAAGATACACACAAGCGCCACTAGTATATTTATTAGTTGTCAGGAATTTTTTTTTAAGCTCCCAGGGCTAAATTACAAATGTCCTCTTCCAACAAACGTGATTAAATAAAGGAAGATGGTATGTATATCTGGTCCTAGGGGTGGACATCAGAGCTGCTGACTGAACGTACTGGGACCTTACCTGTCCTAGGAACTGCTCGACAGCTCTTTTATCTTTCTTCAGCCTAGCCTAGGAAGCTGATTTCCATGCCTATGTAAATGAGACATTCCTCAGTGCTGGCCCCTGAATTACTCACTTGTATCACTCACTCTGCCACACAGGCATAAAACAAGAATTCACTGAATAACAACTTGAATGAGGTTGTCTGTCCCAATGCCCAAGATATCCAACAGAATGAGAAGTATTCTCCAGAGGCATAGGTGTGTCAGGGTGTGGACTTATAAATTACCCTCTCTTGAACTAAATGTTTAATTAGAAAATCCATATCAGATCTGCCAACTGCAGGTGGTGCCCAGAAAGAATGATAACAATAATATTTATATTAAAATGATAATCTATTATGAATCTTGCTCCCCCTTTTCATAATTGTCCTCCATTTATCAAATACATTTCTAGGCAAATCAAGCTTCTCAAGAGAGTAGGAAAAATGGTAGGCTTTTCTTGTTTTATAAAGCCAAGTCACAACTTAAACAGCTAATAATGACGACTACCATTTTATTTAATGCCTGTGGACTGTGGGACATGCCAGGTGGTTTACAAGCTGTATCTCATTTAACTTCCTAACAACTTTTGATGTAGGTACTATTATTTTGCCTATTTTATAGGTGGGGAAGCCAAGGCTCTGAAAGGCTAAGTAACTTGCTCAAGTCACCTAATAGTAAAGGAGGATGGGGCACCCACATACAGCTGAGTAAGTCATTCACTGCACCTAGCCTTGTGACCCACTTGGTAAGCCACACACCAGCAAGGCAGTGCCTATGCAGAGGGGGCACCCTTTCCTAGTATCAACAAGGGCATAGTATGGGCTAGCTACTGCCCTGAAAATAGAACCTAGAATCAAATCCATTAAGCTGATTCCATATCCTACGTGCTTCATGCTATACTGCCTTGCCAAGCACATTTTCCTCCCTCAAAGGGTCCCATAATGGTCACAGATATTCATTCTTTCCCACTGGCTGGACTTGGGGATGGGTGTAAGGGGAAGGATGAGTGGACAGATGCCCTAATACCTTTGGAGTAGCCTGGTTTCCGGGTGTGATGGCATGAGTAGTGATTGGGAACAGCAGCAAAGTACAATCCTGGAAGCTGCCAGTGGCCTGACCCCTTGGAAATTTTCTTGGCCTGCTTCATGGAGGTTACCCAACCATGGGAGTCGAGGTGGCTCTGCCCGAATGGCTGTGAGTGTCCTGATGAGAAATATCACTTCAGTGCAATGTGCCAACAGATGGGAATTCTTGGGCTGACTCCACCAGAGGCTGGCATTTTGACCTTTGGCTGGTCACTTAACCTCAGTGACTCCCATTTCTCATCCAAAAATGCAGACAATTATCACAGTTAACTTTACATAAACACATCTATATTTTCTATGATGACTTCTTGATTTTCTTCTTTACCTCCCTCTCATCTAATCTTTCTAAGACTTACTCAACTTCCCAGAACCAGAAGTCACTTCCTGTGTGTTAACCTCCTTCCTTCCCTCTATCCTAAGCATAGGTAATTCTCTCTTCCCTGTACAAACCTGCTTAGTACATTGTGTTATTCTTATATGAGTTTGTCAGCCCCACTGGACAGCAAGTTCCTGGAAGGCAGAATCAATGTCCTATTCACCTTTATTAAATGCAGCACCAAACAGTGCTTTAATACAGGGCTACTCAACTGTTAGTGGACAAATTTTAAGTGTTTTTATGTAAATTCTTACTTTACACCTAGTTTAAATGACTTCATTTGTGCTTCTAAAAAACAAACTGAAAGCGAAAGATGGGGTTAACTCAATATTCCTGAATGAGATGACAACAATGCATATTTGTGATGCTTAATAGATATTTTAGAGGGAGAAAAAAAACTTGTATTCATTGCACCACAGACTGAATTACAACACAGAGGGGATAAGAACCCATGTATGTTTTTATGGACATTAAGTCCTTATCCAAAAATGAAATGCCTGCTTGAGTGATGTGAATACTTTTGAGGATATAAAGTGAGATTGATATTGATGTTCACAATTCTTAAATGGCCACCACCCTTGAGGCTACCCTGCTATGTTATAGAAGTTTTGCTATTTTCCTGTCAGAAAATATCCTATTGAGTAAAATTTCTTTAGAATGTGTATAATGCAGAGAGCTGTATGTTATCAGATCTTCTTACTTCCTTATTTTCATCTCTTTTCTATTTCATTGATTATTGAGGAAGAAAATTTAAGAATATAAATATTAAAAATGAAAGGCTTGACTTTGCATAATTCTTAATCAAAATCTTTTTTTTCCTAATAGAACCAGTCAACTTGAGAACTATTGGAATAAATATATAAAGAGGTGATTATCTTGAAACCTAGTGTTTGTTTATGTTTCTGTAATTACTGTTTGGAAGGTAACAGTAAACTCAAATTTATCTTAAATTTGTCTCAAATCAGCATGTAGTTCCTGGCAGATAATAGGTGCTCAATAAATATTTATTGGATCAAGGACTGATGAAGTGTGGTAACAGACAAGCTCACTGATAACTTTGTTATATTCAGTTGTTTTAAAATACACCCAACATTCTCTAGCTGATGGCTATTGTTTAAAAAAGTTAATCCCCAAAATGTGCATTTGGCAGAAAATAATATTGCTCAAGGACCTCAACAGGAAATCTATGTTTGGCTTCTTTCCTCTTGGCAATCTAGGGCCAAAAGCAGTTTCTAGTGACAAGTTTATGGCAGTGTTTTTTGAGCACTGGCTCATGTAAATTTTTTGTGGTTTTGGTGCCAAATGTAAACAAACTAAAAAACTAAATCTAAAAGAAGGCTTCTCTCCAAAATTTGGCTCAGGAATACAGGCTTTTCTCTATATGTTATTGGACAAATGATTAAGCATATTAAGGAAGTTTGGTGGGCAGCAGTTCTAAGAAACACAGAATGATTAAAATTTTATGGCTCTGTTCAAGGCATTTGGAAAAGAAATCAGAGAATAGAATTCACTTATAGAACCTGTTAAATAATGTATCAATTCTGTAGCAATAAATTAAAATATAAAATATTGCCCAGTCTTCACTTCAGCCAACATTCCACTCTCCCAACATCTGGGAAAACTGGGCAGTGGAGGAAACAGACTGCTTCTAATTACTCTGTGTCAGCCAAAGATTGCTTAAACTTTCAAGGTATGAGATGGAGTAAGGGAGAATATTAAAAATAGTAAATATTTTTCACAAAGCTTTCACAGACCATTATCTTGAAACATAAATGAAAACAGACAGCTCTAGTTTTCTTCTTTTGCTCTTGGCATCATTTTCCAAATACTTGACTCTGATGGAGAATTGCTATTTTTGACAGCTGCCATTAGGGTTCTGTGAACCCTCCTTGGGTACCAGAGAAAGAAACAGGTCCTTCTGGTCTACCCCACAACAATGTGGTTGAATCACAAACATGGTCATGGGCATAGAGAGAAGAAAATCTGGCTCTCAGAGGCATCTAACTCAAGTGACATTTGATAAAATTACTTTATGGACAGTTGGAGGGCAAAGATGAATCAAAGGAAGAGACAACTTCCTAGAACTCTCTCTTCTCCTTCCAAAGTCTGGTCTCCTTTCTCCTGACCAGTGGCTAATCTCTATTAAAACAAGACTGCTAAACTAGCCTACCATTCAAAATCTTGTAGTTTTCAGAACAGTGATTTCAGAACTTTTTTTTTTTTAAGCTAAGAAACTCTAAGGCTGGCTGATGAGTTTTCCCCTAAACTTCTCAGGTCTGAAGAAATTGTACCTCCCTCAGGTTCTCCCTGAGGCTTCTTACCAGCACTTGTCTGGAAGAACAGGTGAAAACAGCACAAGAGTGAACTGGAGCAGCCAGTTTCTGTGGTACGTGACCATTGTGCCGGAAGTGGGAACAGCCTAAACTCCAGAATCCTTTAATCTGTATTTAGCCCCGAGAAGTTGAACCTAACATAATCACCCTCCAGAGACCTAAACTCATATTCACAGGGCTCCCATGTATGGTCAGGATATATTTATTGAGCACTTACTTAATGCCAGGTTCTGGGAATATAGCCATGAATAAAACATACACATTTTTGCCCTCTGAGGTCTCATAGTCTTAAGAGAGGGAAGTGGGTACTTAAACAGCAATTGTGTGAGTGCTAAGTGCCAAAGGATCACATAAGAGGGACCACTCAGAAAGAGCATTGCACCTTTGAGTGCAGCCCTCTCTGCCCCCTTTCCCCATCTCTTTATGATTGGGCAATGTTAGTCACCCAGCCTCTGAACATGGAAGCTGGCAAATAGGAAATAATGGCCAATTGTCTCCAATATTTTCCATATACATTTTGCTCTTCAAACACTGCCTTTGCTGCAGTGATAGACTTTTTCACTTTGGGAAAGTAAACAGAATCAAATGTTACTCAGTAAACAAGTGATAGGCACTCTCCATGGTGGCAGGTATTCTCAAACACCTTTCATACCTGAGGATTTAGACAATCAATAAGCCAGCAGATGAAACGAAATGTAATACTACATTAATGTTAAACTTAAAAAAACCTTAGTCCTTAGCATGTACAGTTATGTAGGCCATGCACTTTGAACTTTGGATGTTTCTGATTTTGAGCCAAAAAGAACCTCCTGGAAAGCAAACTCTCCATAGGTGAGAATTTCCATGTGATTCTGGTCGTTGTGACCAATGATTAAATCTTGCTTAGCCTTCTGTTGCCTTCCACATAACACAGGTTTTAGTTCAGTTTCCCCAGAAATAGACTCTGAGGTGATGATTCATGTGCAAGTGATGTACTGAGAAAGTGTCACCACAAGAAGGCCATGAAGTGGATAAGAGAAGCAGGACAGGGAAGGGAAGAATCTAAGAAAAGTGCAATTGCAGGTAAAGTCCTGCTTGATCCTGCAGGAAAGCAGCTCAAGAGTGTAATTTATACTCCAGAGTTCATCCTAACTGGAGGCCAGTAGTTGGTCTTTCATAAGCCCATATCAATCATCCATTGGTCACCCAGGCAGATACAAACTCCTAGGCACTTAGACCCTTTACTGTGTATGGGTAAACAGCTCTGGTAGCCAAGGGCAGTTCACAAAGTGAGTTACAGATGCAGGTCATTTAGTAGTAAAGATATGCAGAAGCCGAACTAGAAGTATACAGAACCCATAAAAGGGATCCAAAAGGATCTGGGTAGAGCAATGACAGAGTTGCTACAAGTACTAGTTGTTACAGTAGATACACAAAAGATAAAGTGATCAAAGCAACCAGTACAGAAACTCATTAATTCACAAATGGAGGCAGAAAAAAGAGAAGAGGAAAGGAACAAAGGAACTACAAAAAAGCCAGAAAACAATAAGATGAAATTAGTAAATTCTTACCTATCAATAATCACTCTAAATGTAAATGGATTAAATTCTCCAATCAAAAGGCAAAAAGTAGATGAATGAATAAAAAACAAGACCCATTTAAATGCTGCCTACTAAGACTCTTCAACACATAGGCTCAAAATGAAGGAATGGGAAAATGTATTCCATGCATGTAGAAACCAAAGGGAGCAGAAATAGCTCTACTTGTGTCAAACAAAATAAACATTTACTCAAACTCTGTAACAAGAGACAAGGTCATTATATAATGATGAAGAGGTCAATTCATTAAAAAAATCATAAATATATATATATAAGGAAGCAACATCAGAGCACCTAAATATATTAAGCAACTACTAACAGATCCGAAGGGAGAAATAGACAAACTCTTCCAAAAATCTGAAGAGGAGGGAACACTCTCAAGGTCATTTTATGAGGCCAGCATTACCCTGATACCAAAGCCAGAGAAGAACACTGCAAGAAAAGAAAACTACAGGCCAATATCCCTGATGAATACAGATGTAAAAGTTCTCAAACAATATTAGCAAACTGAATTCAACAGCGTATTATAAGGGTCACATAGCATGATTAAGTGGAGTTTATCCCTGGGATTCAAGGGTGGTAAATATATGCAAATCAGTAACTGTGATATACCACATTAATAGAATAAAAGATAAAAATCACATAATCAATTGATGCTGAAAAAGCATTTGAGAAAATACAAGATCCTTTCATGATAAAAATGCTCAAACAATTGAGCAGAGAAGGCAACTACCTCAACATAATAGAATCCATATATTACAAGCCCACAGCTAAAATAATACTCAACAGAGCAAGATTGAAAGCTTTTCCTCTAAGATCAGAAACAAGACAAGGGTGCCCACTCCTACCACTCCTATTCAACATAGTACCAGAAATTTTAGCCAGAGCAATTAGGTAAGAAAAATAAAAGGCATTTAAATTTTGACAAATTCAATACCCATTTATGATAAAAACTCTCCAGAAAGTGGGCATAGAGGGAACCTACTTCAACATAATAAAGGCCATATATGACAAACCCACAGCAAACATCATTCTCAATGGTGAAAAACTGAAAGCATTTCCTCTAAGATCAGGAACAAGACAAGGATGTCCACTCTCACCACTATTATTCAAAATAGTTTTGGAAGTCCTGGCCACAGCAATCAGAGAAGAAAAAGAAATAAAAGGAATCCAAATCAGAAAAGAAGAAGTAAAACTGTCACTGTTTGCAGGTGACATGATACTATACACAGAGAATCCTAAAGATGCTACCAGAAAACTACTAGAGCTAATCAATGAATTTGGTAATGCTGCAGGATACAGAATTAATGCACAGAAATCTCTTGCATTCCTATACACTAATGATGAAAAATCTGTAAGAGAAATTAAGGAAACTCTCCCATTTACCATTGAGACAAAAAGAATAAAATACCTAGGAATAAACCTACCTAGGGAGACAAAAGACCTGTAGGCAGAAAACTATGACACTGATGAAAGAAATTAAAGATGATACAAACAGATGGAGAGACATACCATGTTCTTGGATTGGAAGAATCAATATTGTGAAATATACTACTCAAAACAATCTACAGATTCAATGCAATCCCTATAAAATTACCAATGGCATTTTTTACAGAGCTAGAACAAAATGTCTTAAAATTTGTATGGAAACACAAAGGACCCGAATAGCCAAAGCAGTCTTGAGGGAAAAAAAGGGAGCTGGAGGAATCAGACTCCCTGACTTCAGACTATACTACAAAGCTACAGTAATCAACACAATATGGTACTGGCACAAAAACAGAAATATAGATCAATGGAACAGGATAGAAAGCCCAGAGATAAACCCACGCACCTATGGTCAACTAATCTATGACAAAGGAGGCAAGGATATACAATGGAGAAAAGACAGTCTCTTCAATAAGTGGTGATGGGAAAACTGGACAGCTACATGTAAAAGAATGAAATTAGAACACTCCCTAACACCATACACAAAAATAAACTCAAAATGGATTAGAGACGTAAATGTAAGACCAAGCACTATAAAACTCTTAGAGGAAAACATAAGAAGAACACTCTTAGACATAAATCACAGCAAGATCTTATTTGATCCACCTCCTAGAGTCATGGAAATAAAAACAAAAATAAACAAATGGGACCTAATGAAACTTCAAAGCTTTTGCACAGCAAAGGAAACCATAAACAAGACAAAAAGACAACCCTTAGAATGGGAGAAAATATTTGCAAATGAATCATCAGACAAAGGATTAACCTCCAAAATATATAAACAGCTCATGCAGCTCAATAGTAAAAAAACAAACAACCCAATCCAAAAATGGGCAGAAGACCTAAATAGATATTTCTCCACAGAAGACATAGAGATGGCCAAGAAGCACATGAAAAGCTGCTCAACATCACTAATTATTAGAGAAATGCAAATCAAAACTACAATGAGGTATCACCTCACACCAGTTAGAATGGGCATCATCAGAAAATCTACAAACAACAAATGCTGGAGATGGTGTGGAGAAAAGGGAACCCTCTTGCACTGTTGGTGGGAATGTAAACTGATACAGCCATTATGGAGAATAGTATGGAGGTTCCTTAAAGAACTAAAAATAGAATTAGCATATGACCCAGCAATCCCACTACTGGGCATATACCCAGAGGAAACCGTAATTCAAAAAGACACACGCACCCCAGTGTTCATTGCAGCACTATTTACAATAGCCAGGTCATGGAAGCAACCTAAATGCCCATCAACAGACGAATGGATAAAGAAGATGTGGTACATATATACAGTGGAATATTACTCAGCCATAAAAAGGAATGAAATTAGGTCATTTGTAGAGACATGGATGGATCTAGAGACTGTCATACAGAGTGAAGTAAGTCAGAAAGAGAAAAACAAATATCATATATTAACGCATATATGTGGAACCTAGAAATGGTACAGATAAACTGGTTTGCCGAGCAGAAATTGAGACACAGAAGTAGAGAAAAAACATATGGACACCGAGGCAGGAAAGCGGCAGGGTGTGGGCATTGGTGTGATGAACTGGGAGATTGGGATTGACATGTATACACTGATGTGTATAAAACGGATGACTAATTTAAAAAAATTTGATAGTGAAAAACTAAATAAATTAAAAAAATAAAAATAAAACCTTTGGAATTTCCTAGGTGCTGAAGAGACAAAGGAGTCTCTTGTTATGTTAATGAGGTGACTTTGGACCACACCTAAGGATGGGGGCTTTGCCAGGAGAACCAACCATGTGATTGGAGGGTTGGAACCTTCTGTTCCAACACCCACCCTCACGGGGGAAGAGGGACTGGAGATTGAATCTGTCACCAATGGCCAATGATTTAATCAATCATGCCTATGTAATGAAACCTCCATAGAAGCCCAAAGAAGATAGGCTTCTGAGAGCTTCTGGGTTGTTAAACACATGGACATCTGAGGAGAGCGGTGCACCCAGAGAGGGCATGGAAGCTCCACACCTCTTCTCACATACCTTGCCCTACACATCTCTTCTATCAGGGTGTTCATCTGTATCCTTTATCATCTTTTTACAATAAACTGGTGAATATAAGTTAAAAAGAAATAATAATAATAAATAAATAAATAAATTGAAAAAGATAAAGTAAAATTGTCTCTCTCTGCAGATGATGTTATCATATATGTATGTCTATGTATATGAATATATATATATTCCTATAGACTCCAGAAAAAAACTGTTAGAACTAATCAACAAATTCAATAAAGCTACAGAATACAAAATCAACAGACAGAAATAAGTTTTTTCTATATGCTAAAAATGAAATATTTGACAAAGAAATCAAGAAAATGATCCCACTCATATTGCACCAAAACAATAAAATACGAATAAATTTAACCAAGGAGGTGAAAAATCTGTACATTGAAAACTTTAAGACACTGATGAAAGAAATTGAAGCAAACAAATAAAATATATTCCATGTTCATTCATCAGAAAAATTAATATTGTTAAAATGTCCCTACTACCCAAAGCCACATATAGATTCAATGCAATCCCTGTCAAAATTTCTACGACATTTTTTCACAGAAATAGGAGAAACAATCTTAAAATTCATACGGAACTACAAGAGATGCCAAAGTAATCTTGAGGGAAAAAAATAAAGCTGGAGGCATCACACTTTATGATTTCAGACTGTACAAAACTATAAGTAAACAGTTAAGTACTGACATGTACTTTTTATGTAGTGTTTTAGACTATATGTCTAAAAATAGACATATAGACAGATGGAGCAGAACTTAGAGCTCAGAAATGAGCCCTCCCATGGATAGTCAACTAGTATGTGACAAAGGGTCCAAGGGTACTCATGGGAAAAGGATAGTCTCTTCAGTAAATGTTGGGAAATCTAGATAACCACAAGAAGGACAAAATTGTACCCCTATCTTATACCATTCACAAAAATTAACTAAAAATGGATTAAAGACTTAAGCAAAAGGCCTGAAAACATAAAATTCCTGGAAGAAAATATGGAGAAAAAGTTCCTCGACATTGGTCTTGGGAATAACTTTTTTGGATATGACACAAAAAGCCCAAGCAACAAAAGCAAATAAAAATGAATGGAACTATGTCAGACTGAAAGGTTTCTGCACACAATGAGTAAAAAAAAGAAAAAGTCTTCTGCACAACAAAATTAATAAGGAACCTAGAGAATTGGAGAAAATATTTGCAAACCATGTATCTGATAAGGAGTAAATATCCAAAATATATAAGGGATTCATGCAACTCAATAGTAAAATAACCCCCAAACAATCCAATTAGTAAATGGGCAGAGGAACCGAATAGACAGTTTTCCGAAGAGGACATACAAATGGCTAATGGGTATATGAAAAGATGCTCATCAAAGTCGCAATGAGATATCACCTCATTCCTGTTAGAATGACACTTGTCAAAAAAACGAGATAACAAGTGTTGGGGAAGATAGGGAGAAAAGGGAATATGTATACACTGTTGATGGGCATGTAAAATGGTACAGCCATTATGGAAAACAGTATGCTTGTTCCTCAAAAAACTAAAAATAGAACCACCATATGATCCAGCAATTCCCATTTCTGGGTATATATCCACAGGGAATGAGAACAGGATCTCAAAGAGATACCTGCACTCACCATGTTCATTGCAGCATTGTTCACGATAGCAAAGATGGAAACAAACAAATGTTTGTCAACAGATGAATGGATAGAGGAGATGTGAGACTATATGTATATAGTGGAATTATTATTCAGCCATGAGAAAGAAGAAAATCCTGCCTCTTGCTGTTTGTCACAACATGGAAAGACCTTGAGGGCATTATGCTAAGTGGAATAAGTTAGAGAACAATAAGACAAATAATGTATCACTTCCATGTGGAATCTAAAAAAGCTGAGCTCATAGAGAGAGTAGAATGGTAGTTGCCAAGGAGGGCTGTGTGGTGGGGGAACACTGCTCCGCTTTTTTTTTTCCAGATGGTTACACCTGGAAGACAGATGAGGGGACAGCGGATCCCCATCCTGCCCCCCACCCCACTCCTCTACATTTGGGCTTGGACTCCTTAACAGGAATTATGCAAATGGTTTAAATAGTTCTCCCTCTCCCCCTCCTTCTCCCCCTCCCTGGTGCTGAGTGTACATATCTGGATCTAATACTTAGATAAGTGTGAGCCAGGATCCCACTGTGTACCGTATCATAACTTAGAAGAAGGATCTTTGATCAGTACCCTCATAGTGAACTCCCCGCATTGACTTCCTGTTCCCTCTGCATGTGCTGACCACGTGCTGGGTCGGCCACTCTCCTGTCCCAGCCACATCTGCTCTGCTGGGAGTGGGGTGCCAGGAATCAGCATGTCTGTGCCCAAACCTGCTCGTGCTATTTGTACCTGTTATTGAATTTTGCTGCTTTAATAAATCATCATAAGTCAATGAGATATGAGGGCAAAATAGGGTTGTTCTTTCTCTGAAACTTGACTTGAAAGCCTGAGGTTCACTTAATAGAGATGTTAAAAAATAGTTCTTTCTAAACAAGTGTGGTTGAAGCAACTGTAGAGAACTGGGTAAAAACCCTGAAGGATTTTGTACTGAAATTGATTGTAGGTTTAGTTGTTTTATTGAAAAACAAACAAGAAACAACAACCCCAAACCCCTGAAACTATAACTCCTAAGAACTATACTATGGCTGTGGTAGACGTAATGGAAAATAAGCGAATCTCAGTTGTCAAATCTGTATTCAAAGTATTAGCAAACAATTGTATATTTACATGCTTTATGTTGAAATAATATTTTCGAAAGTTATGGGTCTTATTTTTATCATGATTCCCCACTTTACCTAACTTTATTCAGTTGATCAACCAATCAGTACGAAACTCATAGGCAGAAAAGAGAAAGAAAGCCTCACTTTTGGGAGCTGAGATTTTTTTTTTTTTTTTTTTGGCTGCATTGGGTCTTCGTTGCTGCGCGCAGGCTTCTCATTGCTGTGCCTTCTCTTGTTGTGAAGCACGGGCTCTAGGCGCACGGGCTTCAGTAGTTGTGGCTCACGGGCTCTAGAACACAGGCTCAGTAGTTGTGGTGCACGGGCTTAGTTGCTCTGCGGCATGTGGGATCTTCCAGGACCAGGGCTCGAACCCGTGTCCCCTGCATTGGCAGGCAGATTCTTAACTACTGTGCCACCAGGAAAGCCCAAGATTTTTCTTTTATGCTTTGATGCTCACCCCCCTCAAGCTCAATACTTGTTGACCTCTGACTCCATCATCCTGACAGCTCTGCCCTCACCTCCCTTTCCTCCCTCCCTGGCTTCCATTGCCTGTGCTCCCACCTGATGCCAAGCTTACTTTCCATTCACCTGGGTAAGACTATGGGCTCACTCTTCTCTCTCACCACCCCAACCTGTCCCACCCTCCATGTTCCTGAGACACGGCCCACTTTAAACATCCCCAGTGAGGGAGCAAGCAGTGGAATGGATAAATGCAGGGAGCACTGGGGAGCCCCTTGGCCGTGGGCACTGCCCCAGGTGTTCCCTGCGCCCCAGGTTCCATTCTCCACACTCTTCACGTCTAGTCCACTCCTCTCACACACAGGAAGGGGGGCCTCCATGCCCACTGGATACGTCCTGCCAGAGCCACAGTGCCCTTACTAGGGACAGACCGGCTAGACCGTGGCCAGTTCACCCAGGAGACTTCAGGGGATGGCTCTACTGTTCCTGAGAGAGGCTGTGGCACAGGCCTCCCAAGTGCCCAGCCTGTGAGCACCACGGGTACTCAGACAACACACTGCAGCTGAGGGGCTGTACGCATTCAAGGGGGCTGGTACCTACCTTCCTTCCCTGAAGAGCTGGGCTCAGTTCTTGAGTGTGGGGAAATGATTCACTGCGAAAATGTGGAACGGCACTTTCTTCACCTTTCTGCAGGCCTCTCCTCAGAGTTCACCCAGAGAGTGTCTAAGCCAAGAGAGACAGGCAGATATCTCAGTCCTGGGGTGTCCTCCCCACACTTGGCATCGGCATTGCTACCAGCATCCAAGTTGGTCGAGGGTCAGGCCCTTTAAAAATGCCTGTAAAATTCAGCGTTGTACTATCGACATCTGATGTCTTTACTTGTTTATTTTTAAAATTTTATTTATTTTTGGCTACGTTGGGTCTTCGTTGCTGTGCGTGGGCTTTCTCCAGTTGCGGCGAGCGCGAGCTACTCTTTGCTGTGCATGGGCTTCTCATTACGGTGGCTTCTCTTGTTGCAGAGCACGGGCTCTAGGCACACAGGCTCAGTAGTTGTGGCCCGCGGGCTCTAGAGCGCAGGCTCAGTAGTTGTGGTGCACGGGCTTAGTTGCTCCACGGCATGTGGGATCTTCCTGGACCAGGGATCGAACCCGTGCCCCCTGCATGTGTCTCCTGCATTGGCAGGCGGATTCTTAACCACTGCGCCACCAGGGAAGCCCTGATGCTTTTTAAATGCTGGGGTCCAGGAGAACTCTGGCCAGGCTGTGAGAGAAAGACTCTCTGAAGGAGCTGCACAGACAGCCCACACAGTGGCTTACACGCCACAGATATACTCAACAAAGTGGTCAGTTGTACCCCAGAATATTCCTTCAGGGAGGAGCCCTGTGTCTGTTTGGAAGATGCCTTGGAGCACCCACGGCTGGGATCCACTGGAGTCACGGCATCTGGGTAAGTGAATAGTTGCCCTGCTGAACCTGGAAAGAAGTTTATAATCTTGTATTGTATTTAGACAGGGTAAGGGCAGTGGTGAATCATCTTTGTAGGGTTCTCGGTGCTTTGGGTCTTGGGTTTGGGGGTGGTGGAAAGACTGGGGGTGGGAGGTGTCACCTTAGGGGGTTGCATTTAGGCTGAGGCCTGGCTGGAGAAGTGGGAGGAGAATGTTCCAGATCCTGAGGTGGGAGTGGGTCTGGTGTGTGAGAGGAGAGAAGGCACTGGTGTGGCTGGGCTGAGGAGGGAACTGTGCATGATGAGGTGCAGAGAGAGGGCCCCGTGGGTCTGGTTGGCCAGTGTTCAGGCTCCGGAAGAAGCTGCCCTGGACATCTTGCATTCTCTGACTGTCTTTGTGTACTCCCTAACTATGTGGACATTTTCCTCACTGTGAGTCTCACCGTCCCAAGGTGGAAACCACACACTGGTTTCCCAGCATCCCTTGCAGCCACAGCCTGTCATGTGACCCTGGGTGCAATCATGTGATCCAGTCCCCACCAATCAGAGTTCTGGAGATCTAATGTATAGCATGGTAACTATAGTTAACAACATTGTATCACATAAATGTTGCTAAGAGAGTAGAACTCAAATATTCTCACCAAAAAGAAAAAAAAATGAAAGAAATGGTAATTATGTGACGTGAGGAAGGTGTTAACTAAGCTTACTGTGGTATCATTTCACAATACATAAGTGTATCAAATATCGCATTGTACACCTTAAACTTACACAATGTTATATGTCAATTATATCTCAATAATGCTGGGGGAAAGATCTGGAAAAGCAGTTTGGAGCCTGATATTTGGGCCTTGAATATCCAGTTGGGATGTTTAATTTTTTAGATATTGGCTCAGCACTGAAAGTTTTTGAGAAAGGCAATGACATGATTATAATCACTTAATCCTAGGACAGGATAGAGGCCTGACACATGCAAGGCTTTCTACAAATGTTTGTTGAAAAAAATCAGATATCTTTTCCAATTCCTTACATGTAATTTCCCTACATACAAAAAAATGAAGGCAGTTGACTAGGTATGCTTTTAAATTAGAATTTGGAAATTATTATCCTGAAGTATTTGAAGGATCTTTTCAATAAGAAAAACTCATAATTGTTCTGAATCTAAAGATGTCAGATACTGTCTGAATCTATAGATGCCTGAGTAAATGGAAACAGCTAAATGAAAGGAGCTATTTTAGTAATTCAAAAGAATTCAACCATCAAGCAATAAAATAAAACACTGGATTCTAAGGGTGACTAATGAGGATTAGAACAAAATTATAGCCCTCCTATAAAGAACTTTATATGGCAAATCAAAGATGAAGGCTCATAAAGAGTTCTGCAGCAGAAAAGATCCAGGAAGTATTGTGGAAAAGAGAGACACACTCCGGCCCTGAACGCACCAGAGCAAAAGGTTTTTGGAATTATGTGGCCAGGAATATTGAAGGCATCTGCAGTCCCAGTTTTGTTTGCAAGACCTTATAAAAAGGACAGGCGAGAGAAAAAGAACAAAGAATCTCAAAGAAAAAGATTCTAGGGTAATAATGACGTATATAATTGATGCTCAATAAATGTTTATTGATAAAAATTGGGGCACAGGGCTTCCCTGGTGGCGCAGTGGTTGAGAGTCTGCCTGCCAATGCAGGGAACCGGTCCAGGAAGATCCCACATGCCGCAGAGCGGCTGGGCCCGTGAGCCGTGGCTGCTGAGCCTGCACGTCCGGAGCCTGTGCTCCTCAACATAAGAGGCCGCAACAGTGAGAGGCCTGCGCACTGCAAACAACAACAACAAAAAATTGGTGCACAGAAATGGTAGCACACACTACAGCATTAAAAAAAAAAACAATTAGGAAAGTGTACAAAAGAATAATTGTTTTGCCATGCAACTACTGTTTGTGGGAATTTGGTTAAGGGGAGAAGGTGTCTAGTGAGAAACTCCATCAGATAGTCAATGAAACCTGCTATGCTCGCAGACCACACCTCATGAAGTGACTTACAGGCAGTTCTGTCTTCATGTATCTACCATGCCTGTGCCGCAGAATTCTCTACTCTAGTCCCAAATGTTTGGACAAAGGGTTAGTTCTTGAGCAAGGGAAGGTTAGGTAAAGTGTCTAGGAAACAATGCCCACTGGGGTGCCCCATATTGAATGGTAGCACATGTAGCCTATCAGACGCAAGATGCCCACAGAGAAGAGAAGAGTGCCAGACAGTTAATCCTAGAGCGAGACACGGTGCCTGGGATATCTGGAGTTACCACTCTGTCCCAAACAATTAGAAGCCACTATTTCTGATTCCTTGAGCCTGTGCTACATTCTAATGTTGCAGTTCTAAATGAGTATATGCCTGCTCAGATAGTTCCATGGGCTTCCTCAATTCTATGTATACTGTTACAATAAGTCCAGTTACCTAAGGGTTTCTCAGCAGGCCTCCTCCTTGCAACCTGAAAGAAACAAACTATTATAGACTTTAGTTGTAAATATCAATACCTATTATGTGTGTAACTATTGGGTAAAAAGGGGGGACTTACCCACTCTAATAAACTAAAGATTATTATTACTGCCCCTGCAAACCTGTGGGTTAGCTTACCTTACCCCTTGGATAAAATCTAGGATAGGATGTATAACTTTCCTGGTTATTCTTAATTAATAGTACTCTTCATTTCCATCAAAAACAGCCTCTGTTTGTTAATTTAGTATTACTGTACTAGGTCATTGTGCTTAAAGCAAGTCAGTCAACAGACAAACAAAACCCTCCAAGCGTCAATTAAATCTAAAGGCTCTCCTTCCCCCCAGCTAGACCTGCTGCAGGCAGGAAGATCCATGGAAAGGGGGCTGGTAGGTGGCTTCCCTCCTTACTCTCTGTGACTCCACCTTGCCCATTAGTCAACTCTGCCAGTGGGGAAACAGGAAATGGGTCAGGGAATATTTACTTGAATGGCACCCATACGAGGCTGGGTTTTGTCAGCCTTGAATGGTATTTAAAGCTGGCTCTCTTGGGAGTACTTTCATGGGTTCTTCAGAGACCCACCTCCACCCCCAATCACCAGGGATCTCTCATGTGTGGTTTCTAGCTATGGGCCCTGTACTTGCCAGCTGGCTACATAGGACTCTTCACTTGGCCTGTAGCTGTGGACAGTATATCTTCAGGATCTCTCTGCTAAGCAGTGTCTCTTCAGCACTTCATGGCAGAATCTAACATAGCCGCTCTCTGGCTCTTCCTCCTGGTCCACTAGGACCCTCTGTCCCAGGAATACAATCACTGCTTACACAATATCCCCTATTCTACTTCTAGGTGCTACTTGGGTGAACCTATTGCCCTCAATATTCCTCAAGTGGGAAACAGACCCTGGTCCATTATGTGCCCCAAACATCAATCTCTCCGTGAAGCCCCTCTCTGTCAATACCTCCCAGTGAGGGGAGAGGGGGGCTGTGGGACTCACACTTAAATCCTCTTTCTGAAAGAATCCTTCTAATTTCCAGGTTTCTGGCCACATCAACACCCAATTCTGGGGCAACTCCTTTGCAAGTCCTGCATAACTAGGCTGGAGTCTCACTTCAAAATGGGGGAGTATTTGGTACCCATAATTATGGGACCTCAGCCAAAAAATGAGTCTGAAATAGTTCCATTTTAAAATCCTGTTGCATTTGTAAAGACCTTTCTATAATTCAGGAGACTGGTGGATTTTTTTGTTATTGTTTCACTTTTTAAAAAAATTGGCAACAACTGATCTATTAGGGGACTAACCTTTTATGTCTAGAAAGTCAAATCTAACAAAGGACTAAGTGAGATAGCCCATGAAAAGTCCTGAGCATAGTGCTGGACATATAGTAAGTGCTAAATAAATTCTAGTGTTTATTATTAGACATCCTTTCACTTACATGAAGAAAAAGAAGTGGATTTGAGCATCTCAGTTGGATTTAACACATTAATAAATATTTGAGATAAATTTAGTCCCTTTGATCTCCATGAGGTTGTTAAGTATATATGAGGTAATCACCCTGTTGAAAGCCATCTTCCTCCCCTTGGCCCACCAGCAGGGAAAATCCACTGATTAGTCTAAGAGGTAAAGGATAATATATAAAAATATACAATCCTTAGAGAACAGACCATCCATACAACTCCTGAATTTGAACTGTTCAACACCTTAGAAAGAATCCATACTTAAGACCTCTGCCCTCAAGAACATGGAGTTTCACAATCTTTGTTCCAATAATCTCACTTCATTTGAATCCTACAATGTTTCTTTCTTTTTTTTTCTTTTTAACACAAGGCATCATAAAGGTCATTTATTATTATTCTTTATTAGTTTGGATAAATGTAATAGGAAAAAAATTAATAACACATGTATTCATAGACTTTTCCCTTTTTCTCCCTCACCACACCCAATACTTCATGGAGGAGAAAGGGAAAGGATGAAAGTTATGCAGGCAGATTCGCACTAAGGAGGAATTCAGAGCTGAGAACAGCGCTCTCTGGAACATGAATCCTACAATGTTTCTTATGGTTTGTTTTAAGTAGTTTTATATAATAACCAATGCATCTTGCTATCACCATCATAAGAGTGTACTCTTCAGGGGGCTTCCCTGGTGGCGCAGTGGTTGAGAGACTGCCTGCCGATGCAAGGGACACAGGTTTGAGCCCCGGTCCGGGAAGATCCCACATGCCGCGGAGCGGCTGGGCCCATGAGCCATGGCCGCTGAGCCTGCACGTCCGGAGCCTGTGCTCCGCAACGGGAGAGGCCACAACAGTGAGAGGCCTGCGTACCGCAAAAAAAAAAAAAAAAAAAAAGTGTATTCTTCAGATTAATAACTCAAAGCCTCACCTATTACAGGAATGATTTCTTTCCTTGTAGAGTTTTTCCTTTATAAGCCAAAAGCCCCCAGGGGTTATTCAGTCTCATACCTATTCTGTTGCCTCACAGAGAATCTGCTTGGCGCACTGGAGTTCCACATTCTCTACGGCTATTGCTGAGGTTCCTACAAAAAGAGGTGGTCCAGTGTGATGGCCACTCTGTAATGCATGTAGAGAAGTGTTTAAGAACATATATGATAAAGGTCTTTGTAAGAGTACTGAAAAATAAATAAAGACATAGGTAGGTAGGTAGGTAGATAAATAAATAATAAAGCCCGCATCCCCCCCACCCCCAAGAAAAAGAAGTGGTCCAGTACTATGCCCAGAGCCTCTGCTTTGATGATAAAGGCATAGGTAGTAGTTTCTTTGAAGGGAGCCGGGAGATGAATGCAAAATGAAGAAGTGGGCCTGATTTCCATATTATAGCTCTTAGTTACATAACTCTTTCAGCTTGCACACATTCTCTGTCATTTCCCCAAGGCCACCAACAGTGACAGAGTGGCTGAGAGAGGAGGGTCTCCAACCTCAGCCACAGGTGGAACTTTCTCCCATGACAATCCAAGCCCTGGGGAAAAATTGAACCACTAGATCATCTGCCCTCTCCACTGGTAAGCTTCTCTTCAGGGTTGAGTGCCCTCCTGCTTGGTGGCCTTGAAATGTGACCAGTTTAATCCCATAGAGGTGTAATTTTTTTTTTTTTTTTTTGCGGTACGCGGGCCTCTCACTCTTGTGGTCTCTCCCATTGTGGAGCACAGGATCCGGACGCACAGGCTCAGCGGCCATGGCTCACAGGCCCAGCCGCTCCATGGCATGTGGGATCTTCCCGGACCGGGGCACGAACCCATGTCCCCTGCATCGGCAGGCAGTCTCTCAACCACTGCGCCACCAGGGAAGCCCCCATAGAGGTGTAATACTAACATTAAGGCAAGGGGATTGGTGTTCCTATCCCTATCTTTTGAATTTCCTTGGCCCTTATGCCAGTTTGTCCATTTGTTCCCAGCAATATCTGAGTCCCTTACTAATAGGGGCCAAGCAGGTAGAGCTTCCCCAGAAAAAGAAGACCTGTGCAAGGCAACTGAATATAGCCCCAGCTAGAAAGATATTCATTAAATATTCATTAATGAATATCAATATTCATTAAAATAGTGCCCATTGTTTACATCTGCGTGGCACTTTCACTTAAACGGGGTGGGGAAGGAAAATAAATGTTCTCCCTCATAGGGTATCTTGCTACGCATGTGGTTGAACTACTTAAAAATTTCAAAGCATGCAGTGGTTTATGTCAATATTGGGAAGATCTAAACTCCAAGATAGACTTACTATAACTAACCAGGAGTCAGACATCTAAGAAGCTAACAGGAGAACAAGTCCTGGAGGCCATCCTAGCTAAATGAGCTGGAAAAAATTTAAAAACTTGCATCATCTTACAGGTTGACTCACCTCAAAACAGATCTGTAATTGCCTCACACGGCACACAGCACACGTGATGATTTGGCGGCAGTTCACATGCTACGCCTATTATGGAGACAAAAACTCTGCCATCAGTTGAGAGAAATTTCTGATCCAGATGCCAGACATACTGAGTCACCTGTAATCCCCTGCCACCTACACCTCCCACTTCTGGCTGCACAAATATGTACGTGTGGTTTCAAGAGGTGATTTAAATAATTTGCCTCTGGGAGATGGTTTGTACCACATGTAGAAAAAACAATTCCATCAACACACACAAAGCTGACCATTAATTCTTCTGCCCAGAACAAAAAGCATTTTGTATGTTTGTTGACCTACCCTTTACTTTGAAGTGAAGGACATGACAGGGAAACTAGCTAAGCCATGCTCTTTGCCTTTCAGATGATTTTTGGTAGGTAATCTTGTCTTAAATCGATGGAACAAAGCAGCACTATAAAATTTTACACTTAAAAACAAAACATAGAAACACAAGAGAAAGTCTAAAATTTGCATTTGGAGTCTGGTTCCAGTGGAGATTTGCCAAAATATCAAAGATGACAAAACTCTGAGTGGAACAAATTTTGGCTTCCCTGATTAAAGACAGCTAGTATAGCATTTGTGTCTTTCCACATTTTCTGCCCTTTCGCATCCTCCACTATTTTCTATGGGTAAAACCTCCAACTCCTTAGCCTGAAACACAAAGACCTTGAAGATCCAGCCAGAACTCTCCTTCCAGCTTTATGTCCCGCTGCCCTCCCCCCGCATCTCTAGGATCTACACTCCCATCTCACAGGACTACCCACCATTCCCTGTAAATAACATGTACTATAACACAGCCCACACTGCTGACAGGGTGTTTCTTCTATCCAAGGGGCTCTTCCTACCTTCTCAACCTAAAAAATCTGATCTCAGAGGTCACCTTTAAAACCGGTCACTCCCTCCTTTGTGCTCCTAAAACAGTTAGCACTTAATTAAATTATACTCTTTTATCACATGGTATTGTGGTTATTTGTTTACTCATCTGTCTCCTTCATTAGACTTGAGCTCTTGCAGGGCAAAGACAATATCTCATTTTCTACATCTGCCTTGGGCCCAACAATGCCCGGCACAAAATAGCTACTCAACCAATGCATGTTCATCAGCGTTAGTTATTGAGAATCAACAGCTTGCTGAACGACCCCCTTTCCTGACCCATAACTTAACACTCAGCACCAGGCTTAGCCTGGTTGGCTTCTGAGACCAACCACAGTTACCCAGAAGGGAATGAAGATAATCTTACTCAGGTAACACAGAATCAAAGGGGTACTGAGTCTCAATCTGCTTTGAAATTACGGCCTAGTTATAGGACCCGGGTTTTGGTCTTGATCTTGGGAACATACCCTCAACTCATCACTACATCCACTTTACTCTCGTGTGACCAAGTTTCTGTTTTATTACGTGCTGTCCCAAGGACTATGAAAAGTGAGATTCTTCTCTTTCTTAATGCAATGAAAATTGCAAGACATCAAGAAGCTAGCCAAAAAATTTCACTCTTAATTCTCTATTAAGCACGATGTTAAGAGCACCCATACCTGTTTTGCTTCTAGTCCTTGACTTAAAGGTGAGCTTCTTCAAGTGGCTAAACCGTTCCTGTCATGGCTCACTTAGCAATAGGGGCTTTACCCAGACACAGGTAAAGGCGTGTGGTGTACGGGCACTGGGACGTTTCTAAAGCATTGCTGCAAATGTTTTGACATTTCCCCCATCTAAAAGTGGCATATCGGTCCCCAGTCTTCGAATATGGGTGGGTATGTGACTACTTTGAGCAATAAAGTATGACAGAACTGTTGCTGTGTAACTTCTGAGGCTAGACCATTAAAGGCTATGCAGCTTCCCCTTATTCACTGGAAAGCTGCTCTTGGAGCCCTAAGCCACTATGTAAGAATTTTGACTACTTTGAGCCAAGTATAGGTGCTCCAGTAGACAGCTCAGCCCTCCAGTTATCCCCACCAGGTGCCGTTTTGTGCCCTCTAAACCAGTCATTCCACCAGCCGAATATTACCAAGTCACCTCCATCAATGTGATTTGAACAGAAAAATCACCTAGCTGAGCCCAGTTCAAATTTATGACCAATATAATCATGCTATGTAATGGAATGATTGTTACTTTAAGTCACTAAGTTTGGGGGTAGTTTTTCATGCAACAATAGGTAACGGCAACAGAGGTAGACAATGAAATGCCCTGATTCCTTTTATTGTTTTCCTCAGGGAAGAAACTGAATTTCTATAGCATTACTGAAGTTGCTGATAGACACATTTTTCATTAATTTTTTAACGGAAACTTAAAAAGCAAGCAAGTAGGATTTCTAAAATTAAAAGGAACTATTGCCAGGAGATTTGCAAATGTAGTATTTCTCTTTCCTCATTACAGACTTGGAGCCCATCTCCGGGAATAGATACACAGACTTGTGTGCTTTCTTAAATACAATAGACAATAGTCACAGTGTCTGTTAATCCCATCTGCTTCCCTGGAAAAGGAAAACTCATTACGTGAGACTGTCAAGAGGTCTCAGATTCCATGAAGGGGAATTTTTCTCTATATCTCCTATAACATACGCCTAATATCTAGTTATTTCAAGATTTGCATAGTACCTAATCTATATCTCTAGCAGGGCTTACCCCCTTCTACTTTGCATTTTAGTTTATTTCTATAGCAATCACAGTTTAATTGCAAAGACAGAATGTAGTTTAAGCAGGAAGAAGTCTTTTGTAGGATATTAAGTGACTTGCCAAATTGTTGGGAGGATGAAAGAAAAAGAATTTAGACTGAACCACACAGCAGAGCCAAGCCACTAAGTTTGCTGCTGCCTCCTCTGTGATCAAAAAACCACTGACTCTTCAATTATATCACCACTGCCATGATCAGGAAGCCACCATGATTGGGAAGCCACCACAATCTGGTTGTTATCCCAGCCCCAGAACCACACCATTTTGGCTGCAATCTGCACCAGCAGAATAGATGCCATGAACTCCATCTCTGAACACCCACAACCGAAAACTCAGTGACCTGGTCACGGGCAGAAAGAGCAGAAGGAGAAGATGTTATGGCTTCTAGTTTGCTTGTGTTTTCTTAATTTCCCTCAAGTGCATATGCGTGGTTGAACCTAAGAACATAGGTTAGGTTCACATCCAGAGTGTAGCAGCAATAGAATCTGGGAAATGCAGTTTTTGCTTTTGCTTTTATTTGTTTAATTTTCCAGGCTTTGTAGTATAAAAAGGCACACTTGACAATAAGTGGGGTGGATTTGAATGCCAGTCTACAATATCATCATAATGTGTATTTCTTCTACTGGACTACTAGCAATTTGCATCTACTTTTTTGTCCCAACTCCCAAAGCATCTAGCAATTTCCAGGGAGTCAATTGTTTGAGATAAGGAAGGGGGTTTAGTGAGGAAAAGAAGAGAGAAGAATCATGAAGTCTCACACACCTCTTTCAAGTCCCCACCAGGAAATGGAGTCTTCAAGGGCAGGATAATATGACGTGAGTCTTAAAACGGCCTCTGTCTTAGATATTGTCCATTTCTCCTGTCTGCTCTCAGGTCCACTTTCCATTCATGCCACGCTGCTGTGCGCCATGGGAAGCTGACCTCTAGAGATGGCTCCACCTGAGTTCTTGTGCCCTCTGATTTCTGGTTAGGCTTTGGCAAGGAGAGGGTGTCAGATTATTTGTCCCCCAGGCTTCTTCTGTGGTTCAGCTATAGCTACTACTTTCTCTATCTAACGTAACTGGGCAAGTGGGCTCGTTGCCTGCTGCACAACAGAAAGACCAAATGCCAAGGCAAAGGTGTTTTGCAGAGAGAAAAAGGCTTTATTGCAGGGTAGCCAAGCAAGGAGACAGGAGGCAATACTCAGATTTGTCTCCCCATCAGCTGTTGAGTGGGATTTTTATGTTGGAAGAGAGAGATGGGCTGGAAAGTGATTGCTGGAAAGTAATTTGTAAGTTTCAAGAGTTCTCTGCAGAGGTGTGACTGTTCTTCAGGCCTCTTCATGGGTAGCATGTGCAAATCCGAAGAGGGTCCGTATGTAACATGGGATGGATAATTCGACCTGTGGTGTCTAAGGTTAACTATCAGTTGTCCTAGCCCCTCAATGTGCCTGCTTCTGTCGGGCTGCCAGCAAGTTGTTTCCATGTCTGTGGTTTCCCTGGAACTCTGCAAAACAAGCTTGGTGTTCTTGATGTATCATTTTGTTTCTGTTTTGTTTCTACCTTATGGGCCTTGGGTGTGTAAAGTACAGGGTATGGTTTCATGAATGCCAGTACGCGAATCAGAGGCCCTGTTAGGTGGCCCCAATCTGCCAGCCACAGCTCTCACTAGGGTCTGATAACTGCTCCTCCTCTTGTCCCTTCAGGGCCCATAGTATCAGTGGCTTCCCACTAATACTAGTCACAGAATGCATCACCATGCTTAACCCTAATAAGGGTACTGGTTAATGAGTGTTCTGTGTGTCAGCTGCCAGGACACAGACTTCAGTGATGGTGAGCATTTCCAGACCCCATCAGCCCACACGCTCTCCCACCTCTTCACAGCACATTCCATGCTCTACCTGTCTGGTCAGACTTTCCTCCTTTGGCTGAAGCTGCGTCAGCTTCCTCATGATGCCCATGGTCCATGAGGCAGTTGTTGTTCCACATAAAGTGTGTCATCAAGGGAGCTGGGTCTGAGAGGACAAACGACTTCCATTGGCTGGATTTACCTGCTCAATTTCACCCCACCTGTAAAGATGAGACAAGCAACCACCTGTAAAGATGAGACAAGCAACCACCTGTCAGGACTGGTGCAAGGATTAAATAAGGTGGTTATGTACGTCAAACAGCTGAGTGAACTGTAGATGGTTTTACAAATATTAGCTATTACCTAAACATTTCCAAAGCATGGAGTTCTTTCCTTTCATCTTTGCTACTACATTTTTCCTTCTGCTAATTAAGTTTCTTATCAGTATTGATATTTTAACTAGTATTGCAATCCTGGTGGTCTAAATCTTTGTTCCAGGGAGAGAGGAATGAGGAGGGGGAAAAGGCAAGGCAGAGGTGGCATATAAAAAGCCGTTTTCACTCCTAAGTAGATAGTACTACCCCAGGGGCCCGAAAATTTCTCACTTATTAACTTGGGATGGAGAATTGGCAGAAAAAGTCATTACTACGGTTTGCGTCTGTGGTAAGTCAGCTGAGACTTTAGCCTTGGGCTGAAATAGATGGTTTAGAGTAATTGTGACAGGATGAAACTAGAGTCAAGTGTGGCCAATCTGTGATTTCCACGGCACTTGCGCCCCAGTTGTTCTAGATCTCCTCCAGATCGCGGACAGCTTTTAGGATTTTAGCTAAAAGAGTGGCCGGGACAGCTGGACAGCATGGCAGAGTTTTCATAGGCTTGGAATCCTGACTTTCCATTTTACCCGACAAAGAAGCTTTTAAAATATTTAGGGGCTCTAATTACAAGCAATGATAAAAGGCCTCTTAAGGCAAGCTTCATATAATTATAAAAGATTAAAGTTTTTAAAAGAATTTACAGGTTTAGGGAGAATGATTTAATTGTGTCAGAAACATTAAAATTAAGTTATACAATCCAGGTAAACTTTACCAAAATTTTCCAGAAGACTATTTGAAAAAAGATGGTCTACATGTTGAACTATTCTAGTACAATCATATATCCCAAATCTAAACTGAGTCATATTAAGCTGCAAAAGTAAGTCATATCTGGACTAAAAATTATGACATTATTCCATTATGATAAGAATTTATGCCTCACTGCCTAAACACAAACCTTTTTAAGAGAAAACTGAAAAAGTTATCTGTCCCCTCACATTCAGGGTACATAAATCTTCCCTGAAGGGATGATAGTAAAAATACGTAATAACTGGTACGCACAAGCTCCCACCAAGTAGAGCAGATCCCACTATGATCTGCCTTGTGGCTGAACCAGTACGTCCCACCTGAGTACCAGCTCCACCTGCATCCCATGCACCAGCTCTTGCTCATCACCTGCAGTGGTTCCTCAGCCTGCACCAAAACAGTCCGCCATCCAGAGTATTCCACATTTTCCAAAATGTAACCCAGATTCTTTAGGATAGTCTTATTCTTTGCTGTCTACCTTCTCCGTTCCACTACCAAAGGCAACTTGCAACTTCTTGGCAACTCACGAGAACGTGATCCCCTTAGCAAGCAGAGCACGGATCCACATAACAGATGTTGTCTTGAACAACATCTGGCCTCAGTGAATCATTGCTTCCATTTTTTGATGTATGTGGCTGTCCCCACTTATCAGAGAGTAATGGCAGGTGGGGACAGCTGAGCAGAATCAAGCCTGCTGAGATGTCACTCATCACCACAAGCCTGGTTGCAGTGGCCTCCATCCTGATCAGCCCAGTAAAAAAATCAAAAACAAAGAGTTCCCGTTATGAAAGAGTCAGCCAGCTCAGTGGCAAGTAGGTTTTTCATTTTGAGGGTTTCAAATTGAGTAGCTCTTCCTTTAAGCCCCTTATTTGGGCTTTCCCAGCCACCTACGGTTAGCTTTATTTGCACTTACCGTACTGGATTGAAATCATCTCCTCGCATGTCTGTCTCTGCTGCTACGTCTCTTTAAGGGCAAGCGGCTTGTCTCATTCTTCTCTGTATCCCCAGCACCTAACCTGGTGCCAGGCACATTGCTGTGTGCTCAGAAACAGTTTGTTGACCCGAACAGAATTAGCCTTAGTCTGAAATGAAGAAAAAAAGTTGAACCAGTGATCTATCTGGATCCACTTTGTGGTTAATGCAATATAAGAAAATGATTGTTAATTAATTAAATTATATTTAATGTTCTTTAATTATCTATTTCCAGTCTAAGAATTTTCGTAGTTGATGAGAATGAATTTGACACCCATGGATGGAAGCTCTCAAAGCATACCTTTAATGTTAGATTTAAGCACGAATCGAAAGTAAGCCAATATCCTTTAAATTGTCTAGCATTCTCTTTTTAAAAATTATCTGTAAAATAATTTTCTTAAAAATGGAAAATAATCAGTCTAGTGAGTCTTTTTTTTTTTTTTTTTTTTTTGCGTTATGTGGGCCTCTCACTGTCGTGGCCTCTCTCGTTGCGGAGCACAGGCTCCGGACGTGCTGGCTCAGTGGCCATGGCTTATAGGCCTAGCCGCTCCGCGGCATGTGGGATCTTCCCGGACCGGGGCACGAACCCGTGTCCCCTGCATCGGCAGGTGGACTCTCAACCACTGCGCCACCAGGGGAGCCCTAGTGAGTCTTTTTTAAATGGTCCCAGATTAAAGTTTTCCAAAAATGAAAGTTATAACTATTACTGTAGTTTTAAACAGAGATATGAATCATAGGAACCAGTTTTTCCTTAAAAAAGTAACTCATTGATTTCTTTTTCTTTTAAAAGGAATACATGTTCATTAATGAAACTTAGAAAAATATGGAAAAGGTCAAGAAAAAAATCACCATAATCTATAGTTCAAAGGTAGTGGAAATAGTTTATTTCTTCGTAGTCTTGTTTCAATGCATATGCATATTTTTTACATGGCTGACATTGTATTATGTATACGGCTTCATATCTGACTTTCCTACTTAATGTCATAGCTTAAAGTTCATTTAAAAGATAAAATGGTGACACTGCTGTGCTCTTGGTCAGTACCCCTCTGGTTTGGCCTTTTTCATGTTGGTGAGTGACTAGCTGAGTGTTTCATCCTTGTCAGCAGTGCCCCGCCCTGGGTAGAGATTGGCTGGGTTGCCTTATGGTCTCCAGCTTTACACACAACTGGGTTTTATTTTCAATTTAATTTGGTTTTCTTTCAAAATCCCCAACCAAATCTTGGACTTTACAAGAAGTAGGAGGAGAACAACAAATGTGACTAAAGGGACATCTGAAGAAGGAAGGAACTCAGGTTGCTCTCTCTCAGTACAGAGGAGGATAGTGACCACGTGGCTCCCAGTGGAACCTGGGAATTAGGATTAACTTTCCCTTCAGTCTTATCCTGGGGATCTTCTGTGGCCTCTCCCGCTCCCCCCTCACCCTTCTCCACCTGCTATGTTCCCTGGGAGGTTGGCCCAGTGCAATTCCCGGGCTCTCTTGCCCTCAAATTACCCACATTAAGGGGGCTTTTGTTTCCTGCCAAGCCTCTATTGATAGAAATATTTAACCCACATGACCTTCTTCCAAGGCTAGAGTACTTCATTCAGTCTTCAGAGTTAAGCTATTACCTGAGTTTCCTTAACAGGGTTATTTGGGGATAATAAATGTATAAATAACCTATCTCCAGTTCCAGCAAGCAGCTATTTATAATGGCCGTGCTGCTCTTACTGGTGATGGTGATGATGAATACAGTAATAATAGCTGTTGTCATGCTCCTATTCAATGCCTGGGCCAGATCCTCAGAACAAATCAGCAAGGTGGCTTTTGTTCCCATTTCAGAGTTGAGAAAATCAAGTACCTAGAAATTTAGGTAACTTTTACCTAATATCACATAAACTAATGCATGCACGTCCAATGCTTCACCTCCTTCAAATCTCATCTCAAATGACATTTTCTCAGATAGACCTTACCTGACTAGCCAGTTGTTTAAAAATTTATTTTATTGACGTATAGTTGATTTACACTGTTAGTTTCTGGTGTACAGCAAAGTGATTCAGTTATACATGTATATAATAGATTGCATTTGCTAATCCCCAACTCCCAATCCATCCCTCCCCCACCCACCACTAGTTAGTTTTAACATTTTCTACCCGTTCCCCTGCTTTGTCTCCTTAGCACTTTTAACCAGCTAACATACTGTGTTTTTTTCTCATTTATCTTCTTTAACGTCTGTCTCATTCCCCTTGAACATAAGCTCTGTGAGGGCAGGGATCCTTGTTTTATTCACTGCTTTATCCCAGCACTTAAAACAGTTCCTGGCACATAGTGGAGCCTTCATGAGTATTTTTGAATGAGTGAATGATAAAGCTGGAGTTCAGAGCCATGTCTGCCTGACTTGAAGGTCTTTGTTTTTCAACAGTACCCTCCTTAGCAAGTCACCATCAAGGTAAATACACAACAACCTCAAAGAGAAAAAAAGACAACAGCATTATTTTTGAACTAGATGCCACCATTATGCCACCTGCTATGACTGCAACATAAGAGACAGCTAATGAAAGAAAACAAAACGATGCTCACGTCTTTGTTTAAAAAAATATGTTTCCCATCAAGACACCCAGACATATGGTCAGGTGGTATGGGTTTTGCCGGAAGTGAGGTGCCGTTTGTAATGAATACCAAGCAATGGCTACGGGTGCTGACAGCAGCTACCCACCGTCGGCTCGGTACAGGTGCTCAGTGATGGAATGGAGGCTCTCTTCGGGGTCTGGGAAGCTGGATGGCGGAGGCCCATAAGCCGAGCAAGCACGGCCTGTGGGTCTGGAAGGGGCAGATATTCTGGAATTGAACCCTGGATATTGCCTTTTCCTGGCTGTTCAGATGCTTTATGCTTCATTTCCCATGACACTTACTTAGGAAAAGGGGAAGCAAATAAGAGTTCATGAACAAAGTAAGAAAGAAGTGCCTCATGGACATATATACACTACCAAATGTAAAATAGCTAGCTAGTGGGAAGCTGCTGCGTAGAACAGGGAGATCAGCTCGGTGCTTTGCGACCACCTAGAGGGGTGGGATAGGGAGGGTGGGAGGGAGACGCAAGAGGGAGGAGATATGGGGATGTATGTATATGTATAGCTGATTCATTTTGTTATACAGCAGAAACTAACATAACACCGTAAAGCAATTATAGTCAAAGATGTAAAAAAGAAAGAAGTGCAGCAGAAAGCCCATGTTTTCCAACTACGTATATACCAGGAAGATGATTATTAGCAGGCAATTTGAGCATGGGCAGTGACCTCAGATGTACATGGCTTTACCTGCCTGCTGTACCGCTCACTTTAACCTTGGGCAAGTTAATCAACCTTTCTAAACCTCAGTTTCCTCAGTTATAGTTGGAGGATAATGGTATTTATCTCGTTATTGTAAAGATTATAGGAGATAATTCTTGTACTTGACACATAAGAGATGACCGATAAATTCTGTGCTCAGAAATCACAGTTATACTGTCCAATGACTGGATTCTAATGGAGTGCTCTCCTAGCCAGAGAAGGTTATCGTTTTCTCCAGCACCAGTTCTCAACATTACAGCGAGAGGCAGTTTTGATAGAGGACCTCAGGAAATTCTCCCCTACAGGTTCTGAAACATAGGATATCACCAGATGACAATGTTTCCTTCTCATAGGAAGCAGGTAGAATTAAGAGACTGGACTATTAGTGTGGTTCTTAAGCAAAGCATTAAGTTCTCTGGGTGCCCCTTCCCAGAGACAGTCTCCAAGTTGTTCAAAGTCTTCTTAGTTAGAGATAATGCCTGCTTGCTGTTTGACATTTCTATTAGAGTTATGTTGAAACTTGCCTTTCAGTGTCCCAAATGAGATAGGAAAATTATGTGTGACTGTCGCTAAGGGCCTGTAATTTATTCCCTTAAAGAAAGTATTAAAATGTTCAGAATACCTCCCCCTTAGGAATTGTAGCCCACCAGGCCCACTGGGCTCACCTGTAATGCATGAGTTCTCCCTGTCTTGTCTGCTAGGAACCTAGACATTGACTACTAGAACACAAGGCATTTACATTTACACTTAAGTTGGTTGAACAAAATTAAAAATTCAGTTCCTTAGTTGCACTAGCCACATTTCTAGCGTCCAATAGCCATATGTGTCTAGTGGCTACCATATTGGAGAGTGCAAATATGCAATATTTCCATCATTACAGAAAGTTCTCTCGGAGCACGCTGCTCTAGAGGGTGGTGTAAGCTTAAAGCCCAGATCAATTCAGTCAAGTGAAAAGTCCCATTATCAGGCCAGGGCTGCAAGCAGTGGGGGTAAGAGTTGAATATTTCTTAGACTCGAATTTCAAAAGGAAAATAAGAGACATAAAATCCTTTCAGCTGGACTCTTAGTGTCCCTAAACATCCATGTTGTGATTTTTAAAAAAATGAAATAATAGTCCAGAGAGCGGAATCATGCCTGCATTTCTGCCAGATCTTAAGATAATGGTTCAAATTTCCCCCAAAATACCATTTGACTGTTAAGCAGTGAGTCAAGCGCACACCTGGAATCCTGAAGAATGTTCACGCAGTTCCTTGCTGAAGGGTCAAACCTTGTTCCAGTTAAGGAGGAGGGGGTTCTGGAAATTCTTAGCCACAAGAACAGGGTCCTAGAGGTCTAGGAATGTCCCATGACTCAGATCACCACATAGTACCCCATGACCCTCTCCATTATGTCTTCTTCCCCACTAAACACCTGCCCTTAGTCATCTTTAACCTTTTCTATTTCACTCCCTGCCTTGCCTCCTTTTATATCCAACTTCCGGCTTGAGCTGCAGGTCACTCTCAGTCATCACAGGCTCCACCTATGGGTAAGGTGCAGTGCGGGGTAGGCGGGGTGGGAGGTCCTTCATACCTCTGAGGGTAGAGCAGGATAGTATCAGAGACCCCCATGGTCATCGGACTGCAGGGCCACAGAATAAGGTATCTAAAAAGCAACCAGAACTTTTGCACTGTAAGAGAACACAAGCAAAACAAAAACCTCCTGCTAGTAGTTTGCCAGTATCTTATTCTGAGTTTCTGGCTCCTTACCAGTCTTGAGTTAAATTTTTAAAAGCTTTTAGCCTCGGGAGTAGCTGAGTCCTAGAACAGAAGGCATGGAAAGACTTGTTCTGCCACGTTAGTAACCTCTACTAACCCACAGGTTCACGGTCGTAGAGTGCATCCTCAGTGCCAAGTAAAATGAGAGATTTCTGAATTAGAAGCATGGGAGAGTCTTAAATTAAACAAGCAAACAAAAACCATCCCATTTCCAAATGAAATAAGTTAACGGTAAGGTGGTTGCCCCACAGTTTGGCTAAAGGTCTAGTAACCTCCCCAAGTCAGTGTTTGTGAAGTTCTTCACTTTTTAGAAAAACAGATCAACGGTCCCACAACCATCTCCTTGTGCAACTTATATTTTTCCTGCTGGGCCTTGCCATCTTTAGGATAATGTGTGCTCATTTACACAGTGCTGCCACTGCTTATGGAAAAAGCACACTGTGGCCCAGCGATTTTCAAAACCCGCAAAGCTGTGGAAGCCACTCTCCAAATGAAATCTGACCAGACTCCCAGTATGTAAAAGAAATAGAAGTGAAGCGGCTCCAGCTGAAGAAGGGAGCCCCAGGCTATCCTCTCGGAGGGTTGTTGGAATCTTGAGGGCTTGCAGAGACCTGTTAGAGCCTCACTTCTCCAGATGGACTCAGAAACCTCACATTAGACATTTCAATGTCAAGGACGCTTGGATTAGGAAAGATGATCTTCTGTCACTTGCAAAGTTTATAAAAGAGATTAAACACCATTATCTGAAGGACAAAACAACCTCAAGGATCCAAGGATTAAAAAGAATCAGTCATCCACATGTTTATTCTTCTGCCCCTCTCATGGAGAAGAGTGAATGCTATACAGTTTTAGTGCTATTTTCGTGGATCACTGCTACTGCTGTTACCTTTATGGCATGAGAAGGCGGCTTCTGCATGTGTATAGGCAAACGTCCATAAGACCAGTAAATGACCACACAAGAGATTTTAGAAAAAAGCAAAATTTCATTTTCAATTTACAAAACATTTTACAAATTATTACTTAGTATCACCTTTGCATTTAATTTTAAAAGGCATAGTATTTTCATACTAGGAGAAGAAAAAGAAGATATTGGTGCCAAGGGCAGCTGCATGACAATAGAAAAAAAGAAAAATGTTCATGGGAGTTTTACAGTATTCTTAGAGGTGACTTTCATGCCCTGAAAAGATTGTTCACGGCCTTTTCTGTTTTCCTTTAAATTTTGAATTACAATCTAAAAAGATTTGTTCTTTCTTAAGATTTCAACTTATAAATCTTATTGCATTTACAAATCCAGAAGAGGTCAATAATCACTTTCAATAGTATCACTTTTAATAGAGTTTATACAACTTAATTAAATAATATATTAAGCATTTAAAATTGTATCTATAATTTAAATATATTTAATTTTTGTGCTTTAACTGGTTATCAAACAAACATTATCCTATCTCATATAATTCTTATATGTCTACTAAATTAAATTTACAAAAATGATTAAAATTAAGTTCTTTTAATTTTCCAATTATTGCTTATAATCCAAGAAAATTTATCTTATCCCTCTGAGGTCTAAATCAATTAAGTCAATTAACTTTTTCTAAATTGGAATCACAACTTGCCAGATATCTTAATATACCAAATTCTTAAAGTCTCCAAGCAATACTTAAAATACCAAATATATACAGATTATTCTAAACATTAGAGTATAAATAATTTGGGTTTTATTTACTTCATCATTTCCAATGAGGAAATAATTATGTCAGCTCAAACCACAGTGGTGTTTTGTCCCAGTGCACTGACGTTTCCTATTGCACCAAGAAAACTTCTTTCCAGATCACAGGACTTATTCTTTTTCTTAAACCTGTGGGTCACATGGAGTCCGAACCCTAATAGTGGTCGTAACATGGTTCCATAACTTTCAAAAAGAGCAGGTGTTAGAGCCTGTTCCTGAGTTTAAATCATATCTTAACCTAATTCTTCCCTCAATGATCAGAAGTCTGTAACTCCACTAACATTATAACTATGCATTTCTTTGGTTCTCCTAAGATATAAATGTCATTTAATTTAATTCAACTCATCTTGAGGGCCGTTCTATTGGTCACAAATAAAATCGTGCTAATAACAAAAAGCAAAGACAAAAAGAAAACTTTTAGAGGACTGAAAATAGTGAAACAAAAAGCCATATCAGTGAAACTGTGGAATTAAATACAATTTTATGGAGATGGTCTAAGCCCAAATAGTTTTAGGGACATAACGCAATTACAGATAAAGGAAATGACTGAAACGCTAGTTAAATGGTCACTAATTAAGACCACTTAACCAAGGTGTATCATCTATCAGAACTGTAAACATGTAACTAAAGAGTAAGGAAGAAACAATGTTTAATTCTAATGCACAATCTATTACCAGAAACACATTTTTGTCAACACTGCTAAATATTTAGCCACATAAATTTATAAACCTGTTACCTGAGCCTGGCTAAATCTAAACAGGAAAGTCCTCTAGGCTGTTATTAGAAAATCCAGGTCACTGTTTAGAGTACAGAAGTTCTGTTTTTTCGCCACAGACTGATTTCATTAGAAAGTGCACATTTTATCTATTTAATGTACCCATTCATTTTATTCATCTACTTATTTATGCAGGTTCATTACTATTTTTACCCTGAACAATCAGTAGCTTAATACAGTATAAGTTTAATCTGCAATCATGTCACAGCATAGTCCAGTGTAGGTTGGGGCGGGGTTGGGTTTCTCTTCCTCACTGTCACTCAAGGACCCGAGTTTCTTACATCCAGAGTCCTTGGTTGAATCCTCTGTGTTCTGGCCAGCAGAAGGGGGCAGGAAGAGAGCATGGAGAATTCTGGGAAAGGTATTATGGGCTACACCTAGAAGCGGGCATCCTGATTTCTGCCTGCTTCCTATTGGATAGAACTTAGCCACATGGCCTCACCTCCTTGAAAGAGCATCTGCTGGACCCAGGAGGAAAACAGAAGGAGCACGGTGAACAACTAGCCAGTCTCTGCTACATTACGTCATCGCTCTAGATTAATGTTTAATGTTGCATTCAGTAGTAGTTAAATCAATCAGATGAAATTATAATCAGAATACAAATTGATGAGGATGACACTAAACTGGTATAATTTTATCATGCATGCTCATACCACAACAGGAAAAGTACTGGTGGTCATACTCTTGTATCACTTAATTTCTTATGCCCCACATTTGCACAACTTTCTACAAGTAGAAACTACAGCTCTGAGACAGATGCTTGTCAAATAAGTGCTTGGTTTTTGTTTTGTTTTGTTTTTTTCTAAAGGAGACATTTATGGTCAACTTTCCAAATAGAAAATGCTACCAGATCACAGTGACTGCTTGGTGAGAGCTCGTCTTTATATTATGATCCATTTTATGAAGTACAAGTTTACTAAGAAGGGAGATAATTTACCATGACTCATGTTTTAGGAATAAACTCTTAGCTGGGTGGAGCCTCAGGAAGTAAGAGACTGGAGACATGGAGGCTACTGCCAGCGACACTGCACATCAAACCCATGGCCAGTAAGACATGGTTCTGAGTCCCTGATGAACCTCTCATTAGCTCCAAGACCTTGGACATATTAACTAACCTCTATAAGCTTCAATTTCCTTATCTGTAAAATGAGGATAAGACAACCTTTCAAAGAGATGTGAGAATTAAATATCCATTTCTCTCACTAGAATTTAAAGTTGGTGAAGCTAGAAACCTCTTCCTTACTATCATATTCCTGGCACATGCTAAGTTTTCAATACTAGGTAGTTTTAATGATAGCTTAATAATACTTTACTATTATCATTACCCATACAAATATATTCAGGAGAAGGCTAAAAATTCAAGCTTTTAATTCAGGAGTAGTGCACCCCTGAGATCCAGGCAAGAGGGGGCCTGTCCTGGGCCTGTGTTTCAGAGCAGGGCTATTCCTGTGGTGGTCCGGGGACTAGTCAGTCCACAAACTGCTACTGGGCCACATGGGATAAGTACAGAAATTGGGAGAAAGCATTTAGAAACTTCTGAACCAATTTGATATCAGTGCATCATATCATTAAACAGGGTATAGACCAGTTTGAAATTGAGTGGTGAGTCACATGCGGTGTAGACTGCAGACATCAAGGACAGCAGGACCACTTTTCAACATATATTTTAAAAAAATTTTTATTGAAGTATAGTTGTAAAATATTGTGTAAGTTACAGGTGTACAATATAGTGATTTACCATTTTTAAGAGTTATACTCCATTTATAGTTATTATAAAATATTGGCTATATTCCCCAGGTTGTACAGTATATCCTTATAGCTTATTGTATACCTAACTACAGTTTTGTTTTTTTTTTTTTGGTGGTACGCAGGCCTCTCACTGTTGTGGCCTCTCCCGTTGCGGAGCACAGGCTCCGGACGTGCAGGCTCAGCGGCCATGGCTCACGGGCCCAGCCGCTCCACGTCATGTGGGATCTTCCCGGACTGGGGCACAAACCCCTGTCCCCTGCATCGGCAGGCAGACTCTCAACCATTGTGCCACCAGGGAAGCTCCCTAATACATTTTTTTAACATCTTTATTGGAGTATAATTGCTTTACAATGTTGTGTTAGTTTCTGCTGTATAACAAAGTGAATCAGCTATACATATACATGTATTCCCATATCTCCTCCCTCTTGCGTCTCCCTCCCACCCTCCCTATCCCACCCCTCTAGGTGGTCACAGAGCACGGAGCTGATCTCCCTGTGCTATGCGGCTGCTTCCCACTAGCTATCTATTTTACATTTCGTAGTGTATATATGTCCATGCCACTCTCTCACTTCTATACCTAATTCTTTGTTCCACTTACTCCCCTACCCCTTTATTGCCCTTCCCCTCTTCCCTCTCCCCACTGGTAACCACTAGTTTGCTTTCTGTATCAGTTGAGTCTGCTTCTTTTTTGTTATATTCACTAGTTTCAACATATGATATTTTAAGATTAGTCACCTATAACCCAAAAGTGAGTAAAATATAAGTAAATGAAAGCATTTCTTTATTTTTGTTATTTTTATCATTTTCATTTTAATCAAATCCGTTTTAATTATATAAATACATAATACATAATAATATGCTATAATATATTTAAATATTTTAAAATTAAAGAGTATATTTTTAACCCAATAGCTAAAGTAAGGATATAAACTTTTTAAAAATTTAATTATAGTTGATTTACAATGTTGTGTTAATTTCTGCTGTACAGCATAGTGATTCAGTTATACATATATATACCTTTTTTTCTTAATATTCTTTTCCATTATGATTTATCATAGGATACTGAATAGTTCTCTGTGCTATAGAGTAGGACCTTGTTGTTTATCCATTCCATATATAATAGCTTACGTCTGCTGACCCCAACTTCCCACTCCATCCCTTCCCTAACCCCCTGCCCTTTGGCAACCACAAGCCTGTTCTCTATGTCTGTGAGTCTGTTTCTGTTTCGTAGATAGTTTCATTTGTGTCGTATTTTAGATTCCACATATAAGTGATATCATATGGTATTTGTCTTTCTCTTTCTGACTTACTTCACTTAGTATGACAATCTCTAATTGCATCCATGTTGCTACAATTGGCATTATTTTTTCTTTTTATGGCTGAGTAGTATTCCATTGTATATATGTACCGCATCTTCTTTATCCATTCATCTGTTGATGGACATTTAATTTGTTTCCATGTCTTGGCTATTGTAAGTAGTGCTGCTATGAACATTGGGGTGCATATATCTTTTTGGATTAGAGTTTTGTTTGGATGTATGCCCATGAATGGGATTGCTGGATCATATGGTAATTCTATTTTTAGTTTTCTGAGGAACCTCCATACTGTTTTCCACAGTGGCTGTACTAACTTACATTCCCACCAACAGGGTAGGAGGGTTCCCTTTTTTCCACATCCTCTCCAGCATTTGTTATTTGTAGAGTTTTTAATGTGGCCATTCTCACTCTTGTGAGGTGGTACTTCACTGCAGTTTTGATTTGCATTTTTCTAATAATTAGCAATGCTGAGCATCTTTTCATGTGTCTCTTGGCCATTTGTATGTCTTCTTTGGAGAAATGTCTATTTAGGTCTTCTGCCCATTTTTCAATTGGGTTGTTTGTTTTTTTGTTGTTGAGTTGTATGAGCTGTTTGTATATTTTGGAAATTAAGCCCTGTAGGTCACAGTGTTTGCAAATATTTTCTTCCAATCTGCAGGTTGTCTTTTCATTTTGGGTTTGTTTGTTTGTTTTGGTTTCCTTTGCTGTGCAAAAGCTTGTAAGTTTGATTAGGTCCCATTTGTTTATGTTTGTTTTTATTTCTATTGCCTTGGAAAACAGACCTAAGAAAACATTGCTATGATTTATGTTAGAGAATGTTTTGACCATTATCTCTTCTAGGAGTTTTATGGTGTCATGTCTTATGTTTAAGTCTTTAAGCCATTTTGAGTTTATTTTTGTTTATGGTGAGAGAGTATGTTCTAACTTCATTGATTTACATGCAGCTGTCCAACTTTCCCTACACCACTTGCTGAAGAGACTATCTTTCTCCCATTGTATATTCTTGCCTCCCTTTTTAAAGATTAATTGACCATAGGTGTGTGGGTTTATCTCTGGTTCTCTATTCTGCTCCATTGATCCATATGTCTGTTTTTGTGCCAATACCATGCTGTTTTGATTACTGTAGTTTTGTAGTATTGTCTGAAGTTTGGGAGGGTTATGCCTCCTGCTTTGTTCTTTTTCTTCAGAATTGCTTTGACACTTCTGTGTCTTTTATGTTCCATATAAATTTTAGGATTATTTGTTCTAATTTTGGGGAAAATATCATGGGTAACTTGATAGGAATCACATTAAATCTGTAGATTGCTTTGGGGCGTATGGGCACTTTAACATATTAATTCTAAGGAAGTAAACTTTATATCATTTATTTTTTAACCCTAATTTACTGATTAGGGAACAAGTTTTTTGGGTTTTTTTTTTTTACATTTATTTATTTTTGGCTGCATTGGGTCTTTGTTGTGGTGTGTGGGCTCTACATCCCATGCAGGCTTCTCTCTAGTTGTGGTGGGAGGGCTTAGTTGCCCCGCAGCATGTGGGATCTTAGTTCCCCAACCAGGGATCTAACCCACATCCCCTGCATTGGAAGGCAGATTCTTAACCACTGGACCACCAAGGAAGTCCCTAAGAAACAAGTTTTACAGACTTCTTTTTCAAGAAAAGACACATTTCAAAATGTTAGTACTAGTAAACCGAATGATAACAATAGAAGTGATTCTGAAAGAATGAATACCAAAAGAATTCATACCAGTTTTACTCAGAAATATGAGCCCTTGTTACTGAGCTCAGTTTGTAGCCATAATTGATGATGAAGTCCTAAAACTACTGTATATTATCTGTAGAAAGGTATTGACTAATGAAGCAATGAAACCATCAAAACGTAGGTGGCTTTTGCATATCAAATGTAAGCAATAAGTGAAAAGAGAATTTTTTGAAAGAAAGAGTATTAAATTAAAAAATAGAGGATGATGTTAACTATTTCACATATAAGCAGCTTTGCAGTCTTCTTATAAAGTAGTGTTTGGGGTTGCTAAGACCAGGCATACATACAGCTGCCAAGACATGAATGCAAGTCTAACAAAGATGTTGCCTTAGAAATGTTGGGTGATATGGGGGCAAAGGAGGTAGCTCAAAGGCCATCTTCCAGTGAAACTATAGTTCAGCATATTTGGGAACTGATTAATGATATGGAAGGCTAATTCACAGAAAAAAAAAAGTGAAACTAGCAAAGTATCTTTCATTGAAACTAGATGAATGCACAAGCACTATTAAAATGGCCATCCTTTAGTGTAAGTATGATTTAAACATGACCATGCTAGGAAGAAATAGTCCTTCTATTTTCTTCATGCCTAATAAACATAACTGTGAACTGTATAAAACTATAAAGGATTACATTGTCCATAAATGTGTCTGGGTTAGGCTTTTGTGTAGGGTTATATTCTGATGGCACAGCTGCGATGACTGGGTTAGTTACCCCGTTTAAGGAACTGGTGCCAGAATGTAAATCAACGTACTGCTTCCTTCAGAAGTTTCACTACAAAAGTCAGCTGAACTAAGTAGAAAATTTGTGGATCTAAAATCTTTCATAGGAAGATAATTTAAATTTCATTATGATTTCAGAGGATAAGTCATTAGAACTGGCTATTGATGGAGGACTAAGGATGAATTTTGCTCTATTTTGTATAAAAACTTTAAATGAGAAACCTAAGTTTGATCAAGTTACTCTGAAATATCTTCTTCTGTTTTGTCCAAATAACCCTGTGAGACTAGGTTCCCTACTCTGAGTATTATTAAAACAAAGCGTGGAAACCCGTTAGATGTACCTTGTTCCCTACAAGTGGCGTGTGATCATCAACCCAACAAGACTGAAGAGTTAGTAAGCAAGCTCACTTGTTTTATTAAAACCCTTAAATGTTTATATTAGTGGTGCTACTTAAAGTGGGCATATAGCATCTAACAGGGGGAATCATTTCATTCATAAATTTTTGTTTATGACCATGGAATAACCAAGAGTTATAAAAGTAGTAGTGATTGCCTAGGTCAATCATTTATACACACACTTTCAAGAACAATATGCTCAATTTTTATACTTTTTCCCATCTTCTACATTTGTTCTGATTATATTTATTGAAATATAATTTTATGTCTAAGAATCTATAAATAAATGAAGCTAATAATAAAAAATGTACACTCGAATATTGTGTGTATTTTTTTTTTTTTTTTTTTTTGCGGTACGCGGGCCTCTCACTGTTGTGGCCTCTCCCGTTGCGGAGCACAGGCTCCGGACGCGCAGGCCCACCGGCCATGGCTCACGGGCCCAGCCGCTCCGCAGCATGTGGGATCCTCCTGGACTGGGGCACGAGCCCGTGTCCCTTGCATCGGCAGGCGGACTCTCAACCACTGCGCCACCAGGGAAGCCCTATTGTGTGTATTTTTATCTCACTTTTCTAGTAATTCATTTTTTTAATTGAATGAAAGATTCTTTAAATTCTATAGTGCTTTACAGTTTTCAGCAGTTTCACACACATGATTTCATGTAATTCCGTAATAACCCTTTTCTCCTCCTACCCCAGTATTGCCCCTCCCCCTTCCCTTTTCCCACTGGTAACTAACTTGTTCTCTGTATCCTTGAGTCTGCTTCCTTTTTGTTTTATTCTCTAGTAACTTACTTTCATTGTATTAAAAGAAGTATTGATCTGTAACAGATTGGAAGTGGAAAAAAGGGGGTTAGATCCTTCTGGACAGATTGAGGAAGGCTGCTTTAGAGAGCCGGTCTGGCATAAGGGATCCATGGCTCAGAGGCAACCTGCTTACCCAGACTGCACAGTCCTAGGACCCAAAGAATCCCAGCCCCACAGGCCCTGAGCCTGTGTCCAGGACCCAAGCAAGCTTCTTCCCTGGGAACACATAGCTGAGGGTGAACGGTGCTGCCAGTGGGTGAAGCCCTAGACCCTGAGTGTTTGGGGGGTTATGGGCAGAGCTAGCATGTGCAGGCTGTGTGTGCACAGTATGATAAGGAAACGAAGCGGGTAGGCCAGGGGCTAAGAGCCGGCTCACTCAGTGCCACCATGTTCTAGCCTGAACTCCATAGAGCCCAAGAATTCAAAATTTGACAGATTGTGAAGAAGGGGTATTTGTCAAAGCAGGTTGATAGAATGCATTTATTCAACAGTCGATAGCTTCGTTTATAACTTTAAAAGTTTCAGGCGTTTGGAACGTGGGCCTCAATTTTGTTCTTTTGTCAGGGCCCCACAAATGTTAGGGGATGACCTAGCCAGGAGATATGTCAAAGCTGGAGCTATGGGTTTGGCAGTCAGCGTGGAGGGGATATTTGAAGCTGAGGGAGAGGCAGTCAAGGGTAAAGAGGGCAAGCCCTACATTCAGACTTCCTGATTTGAATCCCTGATCAGCAAATTACTAGCTGTAGAACTGTGGGCTATCTTTCTGTACCTCGATTTTCTCATCTGTAAAATGGGGGTGTTAATAGCCCCTATTTCATGGGATGGTTTTGAGGATCAAATGAGCTCATACATGTAAAGCACTTAGAACTAGGCTTGGTGTAGAGTAAGCTCTCAACACCAAGGGAGTCATAAATTACCTGGGGAAGGAATAGAGAGCAAGAACAGACGGGCCTCAGGGGAACCTTGGAAATATGGAGATACAGAGAGGGTGGAGAATGTGTCCCAGCACCCACCACCACGCCTGGCAGGTGGTACGTGCCCAGTAAATGTGGATGGATTTGAAAGGGATCTGAGAAGGAGCATGTAATACACTGGATGCAGCAGAAAAGTCAAATGGGGGAGTACTAAGGAGAGTCTGTTGGATTCATAGTCAGGAAATACCTTAGAAAGATGTTTCAGTTCACAGGAAATCAGTCCGCAGTAAATTAAAGAATGAAGGGAAGATATTTCTCTCTTTAGTTTAGCTTAGTAACTCTAGTGGAAGCTATGCTTTTAGAAATTAGTGTTAGAGAATGAAAGCGATAAATAGTAGCTTAAGGGGCATGCAAGGTTGAATGAAAGCTCTTTTCTGTTCAAGGAAGTAGGGCAGATTTGTTGCTAAGAGAAAGAAGGCATTGGAGAGGAAGAGAAGATTAATGAAGCAAGAATCTAAGAGAAGGATGGGAGGAGATGGAATCAAGAGAAAAAGACCTAGGGTGAGTCTTACAAAGGGATATTCTGCCTGGGGTGAAAGGAAACAGGATCATAGATAAGAATATAGAGAAAGGTTGAGGGCTGGGAAGTTGAAGTTCTTAAAGTTTAAAGTGCAGGGAAATTTTAATTTCCAGAAGAGCAAATAAATATAACAGACTAGTAGGAAGCATATTCCTTTACCTATTGTGGTAGATACGATGAGTCTGCACACTCATTTGAGTGCTTGGCTAGCTGATCTTCTTATACTACAGAACAGTAGTTGGCAAGCCACATACAGCCTACAGGTCAAATTTAGCCTACTGTCCCCAAACTGAACTCGGGTTCATTCACCCATCGCACAGCAAAGCCAATCTACTGACACTGGATTCTGGTGAAAGAAAGTACAGTGTTTATTTCCTAGGCACCAAGCAAGGAGAACTGGCAGTGCGTGCTCAAAAGACTCAAGCTCCCTGATGGCTTTTAGGCAAGGGTTTTTAAAGGCAACGTTAGGGGTGAGGGTTGCAGGGGGCATAATCAGCTTGTGGTTCTGATTGGTTGGTGGTGAGGTCACAGGGTGATGTCTGGGGAATCTCAAATCAACAGTCTTCTGGTTCCAACCAGTCTGGGGTCTACGTGTTAGTGGTCAGCAGTTTCCATTCAGTGGGGGTCCTGGTTTCTGAAAAATGACTCAAGGATGCTTGTCGGATGGTTATGTATAGCCCTTGAGGAGGAACTAGGAGTCCTGTGACTCTGTTTTATTGTTGAACTATTGTTCAACCTACTGCTAATTTTCTTGCTTGGCTGCTTTCCTTTGTTTCTGCATTATCTCTCTACTCTAATCAAGTGCTCGAGTCTGCTCTTTGGAACTCAGGGAAGGCCTAGGACACTAAAGCTTTTTCTACAAACAAGAAGCAGGGGACATGAAGGGGCTTGTACAAGGAGGGCCCCATAGGGTTCTGCTCAGTTTCACTTCTGCCTGTTTTTCTACAGCCTGTGAGCTAGGAATGGTTTTCACATTTATAAATTGTGGTAAAATCTACATAACATAAAATTTACCATTTTAGCCATTTTTAAGTATACATTTCAGTGGCATTAAGTACATTCACATGTTGTGCAACCATCACCATCCTTCACCTTCAGAGCTCTTTTCATCTTAAAAAATGGAAACACCGTACCTATTCAACAATAACTCCCCATTCCCATCTTCCCCCAACCCCTAGCAACCACCACTCTATGTTCCATCTCTATGAATTTGACTACTCTATGTTCCTAAAGTGGTCTGATCCCCAGTTCCACTGTGTGTCTGGTTGTTCCACACACATCCAAGCAATTCTCAGACATCAGTTGGGGGTCCTACAGTTCAACGCAATTCTGACACCATCTGCATGGAGATAGCATCAGATCCCCCAGGGTAAGTGTTCAGTTCTACAAGTCTGACAACCTCCTTCAGACACCAGTTGCAAGCTCAGGCCATCATCTGTTGTGCTTCTGACCGACCAGCTATAGATGGGAGGTTCCAAAGACTCCTCTTTGGTTTCGAGTAATTTGCTAGAGTGGCTCAGAACTCAGAGAAACACTTGATTTAGTAGATTACTGGTTTGTTATAAAAGAATATATAACTCAGGAACAGCCTGATGGAAGAGGTGCATAGGGCAAGATATGGGGAAAGGGCAGGAGTTTCTATGCCCTCTCCAAGTGCACCAGTCTGCCCGAATCTCCATGTGTTCACCAACCTGGAAGCTCTCTGAATCCAGTTCTTTTGGGTTTTTATGGAGGCTTCACTGCATAGGCACGATTGATTAAATCACTGGCCACTGACAATTGATTCAACCTCCAGCCCTTCTCCCTTTCCCAGAGGTCAGGGAGGCAAGACTAAAAGTTCCAACCTCTAATTACGTGATAGGTTCTCCTGGCAACAATTACCCCCTCCTTAGGTGTGTTCCAGAAGTAACCTCATTAACATAACAAAAATACCTTGATAATTCTCAACACTTAGGAAATTCCAAGGGTTTTAGGAGCTCTGTGCCAGAAATGAAGATGAAGACCAAATATATATATATATTTTTATTATAAATCACAATAGTACAATATCTCATGTAAGTGGAATTATACAGTTTTTATTCTTTGTGACTGACTTAGAATAAAGTCCTTGAGGTTCATCCATGTTGTTGCATTTCTCAGAATTTCCTTCCTTTTTAAGGCTGAATAATATTTCATTGTCTGTGTATACTACATTTTGCTTATCCATTCATCTGTCAATGGACACTTGGGTTGCTCCCACCTTTTGGCTGTTGTGAATAATACTGCTATAGATATGGATGTAGAAATATCTGTTCTAGACCCTGCTTTTAATTCTTTTGAGTATATACCCAAAAGTAGGATTGCTGGGTCATAAATTAGTTCTATTTTTAACTTTTTGAGGAACTGCCATACCATTTTCCATAGCAGCTGTACTGTTTTCCTTTCTCCACAATGCACAAGTATTCTAACCTCTCCACATTCTCACCAGCACTTATTATTTTCTGTTTTTTGTTTTTGTTTTTTATAGTAGCCATCCTAATAGGTATGAGATGATCGCTCATTGTGGTTTTGATTTGCATTTCCCCAATGGCTAGTGATGTGCTTATTGGCTATTTATATATTTTCTTTGGAGAAATGTCTTTTCACAACCTGTGTCCGTTTTTGAATTGGGTTGTTTGCTCTTGAGTTTTAGGAATTCTTTATATACTCTGGGTATTAATCTCTTATGAGATACGTGATTCACAATGTCCTTTTGCACAAACATTCTTAATTTTGATGAAGTTCAATTCATCTATTTTTACTATTGTTGCTTGTACTTTTGGTGTCATATCCAAGAAAATCATTGCCAAACCCAATGCTTGAAGACTTTCCCTTATGTTTTCTTCTAAGAGCTTTATGGTTTTAGTTCTTATGTTTAAAGTTTTTATCCATTTTGAGTTAATTTTTGTATGCAATGTAAGTTAAGGGTCCAGCTTCATTCCTTTGCATATGGATATCTTTCTTCCAGCACAATTTGTTGAAAAGACTATCCTTTCCCCATCAAATGGTCTTGGTAACCTTATTGAAAAAGTCGATCATATATGTAAGTGTTCCTTTCTGGGCAATTCATATTTTTAAATGTTTGGAAAAAAATCAAAAGTATTTTGTGACATGTGAAGATTTTATGAGATTCAAATTTCAGTGTCCATAAAGAATGTTTTATTGCAATATATCCTGGCTCATTTGTTTCTGTATCATCTATGGCTGCTTTTGCATTATAGCTGCAACATTGAATAGTTGTGACAGAGTACATATTCCTGCAAATCCTGCAAGTATTTACTATCTGGCTCTTTAAAGAAAACGTTTGCCAACCTCTGCTATAGATAGAGGATAAAGAGCTATAAGATGTATTTCTCAGACTCTCTCACAGCTAGGTGGTAGGCAAGTAACCCAGTTTCCACAAATCAGATTTATGCACACAGATTTGCATGTGGAAATGACTCACAAGAGGCAGCCACATGTGGGGAGATCAAATTCCCTGGTAAGTAAGGTAGTGGGTCATCCAGTTCTTCCACTGAGGTTGTTGGAGGGTTCTGGCATCTGATTGTTTATATCATCAGTGCTGAATGGCTGAAGGTGGCTGCAAGTGATGTCCCACTGGAAAGGTTCTGTGGTATGTCAGGGCATTTTTCTGACTGTGCTTTTTCTGGCCTCTTTGTTCCTGACTGTGTAGCATCAAATCCTAGTTCTCTGTTCACTTTGGAGAATCTGTGAGTTGCCTGATGTTCCTTTAATAAATCTCTTCCTACTTCAACAGTTAGAGTAAACTCTGTTGTCTGCAACCTAGAACCCTGACTGATATATTCAGTAAAGACAATTATATTATACTCAGTAATATTTCCTCAAAAGACAGAGTAGTGTTTTCTGAGAAAATCTTAATTCTAATCATGTCTTTTCTACTAACTTTTATTGCCCATAACCTTCCAATATCTCTAAAACTGATTTAATGAAATTTATAAATCATAAGGGGATATAATAGAGATTATCAAAGGAATAGATGCAAAAAATAAGACTCTGAGTGAGAAACCATAATTAAAATAGTACACATAATTGTAGGAACTTCACTCCCAGACACTTTGATTTCATTGCAACTGAAAGAAAAAGAGATGTTTCTGAGAAGAAAGAAAATTAAGTTTCAGGACTCTAACTTTGTAGAGCAGAAATCCTGAGAGTAATTCAGAAGATAAGATTGTTTATCATGGAAGTGATTTTTTATCATGGAAATTACATCTTGGAGGTGATGGAGGTGAGCATATGGGGAAAGAGGGAATGCTCTAGACCTAGAGGTAATAATTCAGAATTTTAATCTTAGTTTTTCCACTTAGATGCTGAGTAAATCACCTCATTCAGAGCTGCTCCCTTTTCTTCCAGTTGATGATTACACTCTTGATAAAACAAAGTGCTCAAATTAGGATGCTGGTTTTATTGTTATTTATGCCCGCTCTCCATTTTCCCACACAGTCATGTGGGTGAGTAATAGTGACATCACCACAGAAACAGAACTCCTTACTCGAACTCTGCTTCAGGAATGTGCATGATTTTCAGACCCCTGTTTCTTTTCCTACAGGATATGTCTCTCTATTATTAGAGATTTCCACTTTTTCTTCCTAATTTGAACACACTGGTCCTATTGAGACAGTAATACTTCTGTCCATGTTCACCTCTCCCATAAAAAGGAAAATTTTCCAGTCCTACTCCACATGAGAAAAGTTGAGAGAGCGAAATGAAGAAAGTAATTTAAAATGGAATTAAAGTAAAAAGCACATACACATCCTAAAAGTTGACAGGATGATTCTTGAAGAAATTAGAACAGATGAAGAAGCAAGGCACAGAAAGTCAGTAAGCTAGTGCCACATGAAAGGTCGACAGGGAAAATAAAAGGTCTCTTCAGAGAAAAGCATACTCTGGCAGAGGTAAGAAGAGGGTTTTGCTCTTGAAGTTCACGCCCAGTGGACGGTGTCACTTAGGCAAAGAGCAACCTATGCAATTACTTGTGCCACAACCAGCTAGTGACAAGCAGGATCAGACATCTGAGAAATAATTAACTGCTTGCCCTGCATTTTCAGCCTACAATTAGACGATTGTGAGCGCAATTATTTGTGTGGGCAATTTTGTAACAACAGATAATTGTGACTAAAGAGCTACCTGCATTGTGAAAGGGAGATATAATTGGGGCCCTCTTTTAATAAGTTTGTGTTTTAAATCTGAGCAAGTGTATAATTTGATTAGTGGAAAGACACCTGTGACTTTTTTTTTTAATTACACTTTTATATTTTAACAAGTGCTTTCCCTAGTCTGTTTGTGGGCCTCACTGCAGCATCATTGGCACAGTACAATCGTCATAAAACTGTAAAGAAATGCCACATCACAGATGGACCAATCATGGATGTTATCCAGAACACATAGGTATTCTATAGCCAACACAGAAAAGGTACAAATAAAAGACCCAAAAGCCGAATCCAATGATTTGCATCATGCTTGAACTGTAAAGAAATCGACCAAAGGGCATCCAGCTCAGTGCCTGACATGTGGAAGGCACACAGCAAGGATTTCCTGAATTGATGCTGTTAAAAATCCCCTCCCTTTGTGCCCTCATAGTATTCAAAACATGCCTTTACTTAGCCCCCAGTGCTTTGTGTTTTTGTTTGTTTGTCTATCTCTCCCTACACCTTCTGGGCTATTGGAAGAAAATGCTCATGTCTTTTTAATCTTTTATTTTCCTCAGTCTATTTCCATCTCTGACAGCAGAAAATGAACTCAAATTAGTTTAAGTCAAACAAAACAGAACAGAATGTCTGGCCAACAGAGGTAGGCTCTCAGCAGGGCTCTCTTCCTTTCCTCTATCTCATGAGTCTGCCCTCTTCAGGTAAAGTGGCCTCATTCCCTCTACTGTGGTTAGGTATCCTTCCTGCAGGAGGGCAGGATAGGCTGATGGCTCTCAGTAAGACTGCCAAGGCTTGAATGTGACTCCACACCTTAACCTAAAATAAGTTACTTAACTATTTTGAGTCTCACTTTCCATATCTGTAAAATGGGGACAATAATAATATTTACCTTATCAAGTTGTTATAAAGATTAAATGAGATAATATATGTAAGGAACTCACCACAGTGTCTGACACATAAAATGTGCTCAATAATTGTAAGCTACATTAGTTTGTTTTTGTTTTTAATGGAGGAAGCAGGGAGAGAGGTATGACTGTAGACAATTCTAGACTTATAACATCCTAATTTAGTGACCCCAAATGAAAAAGGGAGCATTTGTATCCCAGCATCTATAACAACTTCTCAGCATACACAATTTCGAGCAAGGATTCTGATTAGCTAAGACTTATTGAGAGTTTACTCTATGACAGGCACCATAGTAAGAGTTTCCATGCATTATCTCAATGAATTTTCACCACAACTATGATGTAGGTGCCATTTTTATCCTCATTTTACAGACAAGCAAACCAAGGCTTAGAAAAGTTTAGTACAGAAGGACACAGGTTGGCAACCCAACTACTCAACTCTGTATTGTAGTGTGTGTTAAAAAACCAAAATTCAACTGAGTACATCTTACAGGTCTAATTGGCTTCACTGAACAATTCACCATTTGGGCAGTATCCCATCTAGCAAGTGCTCCAAAGGGCTACTGAAAGACAAGACAAGGAAGTCATAAATAGAAAAAAAGGATTATTTCAGATTAGGTCATTTCCCTTTTGGGAAAAAATTGTCTTATTAGGTGGGTTACCTCATCTTCCTTCGGAGGATGCAGAGGACCCATGTGACAAATTACCTCATTGGTGCTGACCAGAAAATTCCTGGCTGACCAGTTAAGACTACATTTCTAGGGGAGGTTGAAGCTTCATAGGTTAGGTATTAAGCCCCGATTTGGTGGCATGGCCTAGCATAAGTGACTCCATATTGGATCTGTGACTTTTATTTTTTTTAAACAATTCCCTCTCAGCTTAACTTAAAGAGGTGATCAAAATTTAAGACATTAGCACTACGCTCATCTACTGCTCTGAAATTTTCAGTTTTTGTTGTTCCTTTGTGTGGTATCCATAAATTATGACATTTTTGCTTAATCCCTGTGACATGCACAGGTCACAGCTTCAGGCTCACAATCTTCAGTCAGTCATCCTCTTTATTTCTTTTCTGCTGGTCCAATCTTATGGAGATCATTTGCTTGGTGGTTAGTGCCTACGGACTTGTATTTAAAGCTTTTGAGAAAATACAACACACCGGGGAGATTATAATGATTCTAATAAGCACGATAATTCCCAATGTCTGGACACCCAAACCAATCAAAATCAAGTAAGTCAAAGAAAAGGGCCGTTGAAGGAGTCACCTTTTTAAGCCAAGTGGCTTGCTCAGTGATCTTGTGTAATTGAGTTTCAACTTTCCCAAAAGTGCACGGGTGGCATTGATCACAGCATAGACTCCTCGCTTAGCTAAAAGATAATCGAGGGTTATCCTATTGCCGAGAGCAACTATGGCCAGAGAGTCTAAGGACCTTTGTTGGGCAGCTATTGTCTTAATAATGGAATCTGCAATATTTTCGAGAGTTAAGGAGAAACTTCTGATCATGTCCTCATTTGTATTTACTCCTAGCTAGGTAAGTATGGCCCTGCCAAAGGAGGAAGATCCTGAGTCATACGTGCTTCCCGCTAGGTCCTTTTTTTTTTTTTTTGAATTTTTGAATTTTATTTATTTATTTTTTTTATACAACATATTCTTATTAGTTATCCATTTTATACATATTAGTGTATATATGTCACTCCCAATCTCCCAATTCATCCCACCACCACCCCTGCCCCCTTTTCCCCGCTTGGTATCCATACGTGTGTTCTCTACATCTGTGTCTCTATTTCTGCCTTGCAAACCGGTTCATTTGTACCATTTTTCTAGGTTCCACATATATGCATTAATATATGATATTTGTTTTTCTCTTTCTGACTTACTTCACTCTCTGTATGACAGTCTCTAGATGCATCCATGTCTCTACAAATGACCCAATTTCGTTCCTTTTTATGGCTGGGTAATATTCTATTGTATATATGTACCACATCTTCTTTATCCATTCGCCTGTTGATGGGCATTTAGGTTGCTTCCATGACCTGGCTATTGTAAATCCTGCTAGGTCCTTTCTAACTCAATGATGTAGATCCAGGGGAATCAACCAATGAGCTCTCAGTTTGCTTGTGAAAATGTAGAGGCACTGTTGGATAACCTGAGGCATTGCCCGGCTGTGTGCCAGCCATCTAGGCATTCTTGGCGCAAGAAGAATGATAACCAGCACAGAAAAAGACAAACCCCATTGGGGCACAGTCATTTTCATTAAGGAGGTACTTTTAATGGATTCATTCTCAGGGATTGAGATCTCCTAGTGGATGGGGCCAAATCTGATCCAGATAATCATGGGAATGTAGAGGTGCAGATGTACTAAGATTTACATAGGTAATTGTGTCTAATTGAGTATATACAGGTATGATCAGAGACAGGAAAAAACAAGGCACAAGTCCTGGCCATAAAAGTTTAACTCTGTAGGAGACTTTGGGGTGGGCTGGGAGGGTTGACTGTGGTTTGCAGTGACATTGGGAATAGAAGAGAAATTGGTCACAGGGAGGATCAGGAAATCTCTGGCATCATGGATAGATCAAAATCTTTGATGACAAATCCAGCAATCTGGAAGTTTACCCCCCTTAACTATGAAACCTGGGAGATATGGATAAGGGTGTTACCTTTCCAGGCCAACCCCAGAGTAAAGAGAAGCAAAAGAAGGAGGAAGGGTTTCATGTTAAAGTATGAAGTCTCAATCCAGCATCTTAGGTAGAAGCAGTCTACTTCGAAATGAGCTATCCTCTTTCTCGTCAATTTGATTTGGAGGTCTCCAGTGTCTGGTCTCAGGACCAGGTGTCAGGTGGAGCCTTTTTTAGCCATGAGAGAAATGTGTACCCAAGGCTCCATGCCTTCTAGTTTTGTAGCAGTGTCAGTGGTCAGAGCATTTGGTAAGGTCCCTTCTAATGGGGCTTGAGGCCTGTCTTCTTCTGATGATGTTTCCAGAATACCCAGTCACCAGGCTCCAGACTGTGACCAACAGAATTGAGATCTGGGAAAACTTCTTCAACCTGTTGATGATAGACTTTAGCATAAGACTTACAGTAGCTGGTCATACAAGCATGAGACATGCTTGTATGTCTCATGGGATCAGCTCAAGGGATCATGGGATCAGCTCAAGGGATCAGCAGAAAGTTGCGTACTAATGGACACTGTTCTACTGGTGACTGTCTCAGGTGGAGATATGACTTTTGTTTTCCAAAGGGAGTACTGCATAGAGTCAGCAAAGCCAGAGGCATTACCTTAGGCCAAGGGAGTCCAGTAGTTTTCTCTTGACCTTGCCCGATGATTAAATGTGATAGAGACAGTGTAATTCCAAGAAGTTTACAGGTTTTCATTAAGGCTTGTATGATTTGTCCTGTGAACTGGATGCCTCAATCACTGGAGATAAGGGAAGGTCTACCCCAGGTGGGAAACACATTTTCTAATAGTTTCTTTGCCACCGTAAGGGCATCAGCCTTGTGGCAGAGGAAGGTTTCAACCCATCTGGAAAACATCTATACAATAACAACATATTGATCACACATGTTAAGTGGCAGTCGAATAAAGTCCAGCTACAGGTGTTCAAAGGGTCCAGAGGGAGGAGGTCTGAGGCCTAAATAGTATTTTCAGGATTATGGACCTGGCACGTCGGACATTACTATTTTTGCAGTTTTATCAAAGTCTCCCCACCAATGTCTGTTCACAGATTGACTCATTTTAAATGCACTATGATGGGTGAAGGAATGCAAAAGCTGAAAAATGGGGTTTGCCAGGCAGTCGGGAAGAACCAAGTGGCTGTCTTGGGTTTCCCATAGCCCTGACTGTTCGTTTAATCTACAACCATTGTTTGCCTATCTTAATTTCTCTGATTCAGGAGCAGACTGCTGCCATGTTACAAGGACATCAGGATGACAAAAATCTGGCAACAAGGGGTCATTCTGCAGAGGCAGAACGGACTTCATTCACAAAAGCCATAATTTTTATAGACTTTGTTGCTGCTGCCCTCACATGAAAGTCAGCTAGGGCATTCCCCTGATACTCACTCAGGTTCAGTCCTTTTAGTGTGAGCCTCAATTTTGAAGACAGCAATTTCAGAAGGGAAGAAAGTAGCAGTAAGACGATCATCTATAATACTTGTTGCCCACTGTGGATTGGGGTCCCAGCAGCTGTAGGAAAACTCTTCTGTTTCCATAATATCCCCAAATCATGGATGACTTCAAGACATACCAGCAGTAAGTGTAAATGTTAACAGTTTGTCCCCAGATAACTGCTGTGATCTGATGAGGGCATCTGCTAATTGAGCTGATTTAGTTTGTGGGAGGTTTTCTCTTTCAAGTCATTCATGTTGGGTTGTAATAGCATAAACAGCTTGGAAATTTCCATTGTCATTTCTACAGTATAACCCATCAACAAACAGGATTAACTCAGGATTGGTTAAAAGGGGTACCGTATAAATCAGGACGCAGTGTTACAAAATGAGATATTCTTATCTCATAGTCATGGGGCTCACCTTCATCAGGTAGAAGAAGTAAAGTAGCAGGATTAAGAATGTTGCAACATTTAAGATGGAGATTAGGAGGTGGAAGCAGAAGAATCTCATAGGATGTTAGCCTGCTTGCAGAGAAATGTTGTGTCAGTTCAGAGTTAAGACAACTCTGGACTACATGAGGAGATTGTAAATAAACATTATTTCCTAGGGTCAGGTCGGCTGAGGCTTCCACAAACTTCCACTAACAGGCAGGAGCAACTGAATCGAGCTGCCTGCTACAATAGGCAACAGGTCTGTGTTTATTACCGTGTCCTTGCATGAGCATTTCCAGAGCCTGGTTCTCTCTCATGCACAAAACGAGGTGAAATGTTTTGAATCATTAGGCAGCCCTAGGGCAGTGGTTCTTGCAGAGTTTGTTTGTCTTATAAAAGCCTGCTCACGTTTATCTTCCCAAAGAAGGGGTTCAAGGACTGAAAGTTTAGTAAGTTCCTAGAGTGGGGAAACTAATAGAGAAGAATTAGAAACCCATAGCCTGCAATAACCAGCCAAGCTGATTAATCCATGAAACTCTCGCATAGTTGCAGATCTAGGAAATTCTTAAATTAGCTTAAACCTTTTTCGAGATAGCTGGATTTCTTCAGTGCTTAGGTTATGACCTAGATAATGAGTGGTATCTAGAGATAATTGTAATTTTTCCTTAGTGAATTTATGTCCCTTTTCAGCTAATCTTTTATGGATGCCTCTTTGGTAAATGAGCACAGTAAAAGGTCATCTACATATCGTAAAAGGATTTATTTCCAGGGAACTGAAGGGAGCTTACATCTTGGGGGAGAACTTGGGAGAGTACTTGGGAGAAATAAGAAGGGGCCTCAGTGAACCCCTGAGGCACGACTGTCCAGGTATATTACTGACTGTGAAACTGAGTCCCCGACTTCGAGTTACCCTGCTGAGATACTATGTTCCCTTTCTTTTTTTTTTAAATTGAAGTACAGTTAATTTACAATGTTGTGTTAGTTTCAAGTATACAGCAAAGTGATTCAGTTATATATATATATATATATATATGGATTTATAAAAAGATATATGGATATATAAAAAGAATAGATATGGATATGGAGAGATATATAATATCTCTCCATATCCATATCTATTCTTTTTCAGATTCTTTTCCCTTTAGGTTATTACAAAATATTGAGTATAGTTCCCTATGCTATATAGTAGGTCCTTGTTGATTATTTTATATAGGGTAGTGTGTATATGTTAATCCCAAACTCCTAATTTATCCCTCCCCCTCCCCTTTCCCCTTTGGTAACCATAAGTTTGTTTTCTATTTCTGTGGGTCTATTCTGATTTGTACATAAGTTCATTTGTATCATTTTTTTAGACTCCACATATAAGTGATATCATATGATGTTTGTCTTTCTCTGTGACTTACTTCACTTAATATGATAATCTCTAGGTCCATCCATGTTGCTGCAAATGGCATTATTTCATTCTTTTTTATGGTACTTTATTGCCTTTCTTGTCCTGCCCCTGTTTCCCTCAGGATTGAGGAGTATCAAAGAAAAGGGGGGATTGAAAATTAGTCAGACACTTCCCAGGTACAAAAGCCCCTTCATGTCCCCTGGTTCTTATTTGTAGAAAAAGGCTTTAGTCTCCTAGGCCTTCCCTGAGTTCCAAAGAGCAGACTCAAGCAGTTACTAATTAAGGAAGTGAGGAAATGCAGAAACAAAGGAAAAGCAGTCTAACAAGAAAAGTAATGATAGCCTAGGCAAGAGTTCAGTGAAAACACAGAGTCCTAGTTCCTCAATCCATATACCAATCGGATTACTATATCCAATTATATACTAATCGGATGCATACCTCTGAGTTGTTCTGTAGAAACTAAGACGCCCGCCCAGGTGGAGGATGGTGACTCATGCTGATCACAAGCATGTAGACCCCAGACTGGTTGGAAACAGAAGGTTGATGATTAAGATTCCCAAAACATCATCCTGTTACCTCACCACTAACCAATCAGAAGAAAGTCCATGAGCTGCAACCCTCACCCCAAATGTTGCCTTTAAAAACCCTCCCCTGAAAGCTACTGGAGAGTTGAGTCTTTTGAGAATGAGCCACCTGTTCTCTTTGCTTGTTGCCTGCAGTAAGCGCTGTGCTTTCCTTCACCACAACCTGGTGTTAGTAGCTTGGCTTTGCTGCTCACGAGCAAGTGGACCTGAGTTCCGTTCGGTAACAATTGTTCCAAATAAAGGAAAATAGTTGTTGGTTATTGGGGTCTACGAATGCTGCAAAATGCTGAACAAAGGTCTACAACAGTAAACCATTTTGAGTCTGGTGGGACTTGTGACAAAAGGGTATTTGGGTTTGAGACAATTGAGAAACTGGGAAAACTATCTTGTTAATAGCTCTTAAATCCTAGACAAATCACCATCCCCATCCATTACGTTTTCAAACTGGCAGGTTCTGTGTGTAGCAGGGGCTGGTACAGGGAATGACTAACCTTTGGGTAATTACATCTTCTGATATGAGTGTGAGGCCCTATATCGCCTCAGGATTCAGTGGGTATTGAGGTAATTTAGGAAGATGTTTAGTAATATCTACCTGTATCTTTATAGGCTATGCACTTGTTATTCTCCCAATGTCAGCACTAGAAATTGCCCACAGATTTTTGGACATCTCGATTAATTTAGGGGACTTTTGTTGGAATTCTTCCTCTTCTGTATCATGAACAGATTGCATGAACATGGAAGATCAGGTTCAGGTTGGTCAAGAAATTCTAAAGTGAGGTCTCCATTGGAAGCAAAACATATTAGTCCTTTTAATCTAGAAATAAGATCTCTGCCTAATAGATTGACTGGAGTTGTGTCAAATAGCAAAAAAAGAATGCTTTTCAGTAAAAGATTCTGGAATCATTTATACTGGTTGAGATAGAAATTCTCTCTGAACTTTATTAGCTACCCCCACTATGGAAACCTCTGAGGGATTTGTTGGCCTATGAGAATGGTTTGAAGTAGAATGGTTTAAGGTAGAAAGAGTAGCTCCGATATCAACTAGAATTTGACAAGGTTTCTCATTAATTTTCATTTCAGTTTCCCCTCGGTCATTTAAGGAAATTACTGATAATAGTTTACTGGAGAATCCCTTGGAGTCCTGTCAACTCTGGGAACAAGCCATGTGGGCCCTCCCTTGGGAGTAGACATGGGGGCACTCGAGTTGAAGAATTTGCATAGGACCTTGGAGGACAATCTTTTTTCCAATGTCTCAGTTGATTTCAAATGAGACAAAGGTCCTTAGGCCAGCATTTTGGTGGTGGACCCCTAGGAGGGTGTAATATGAGAGGCTGAGAGGTATTATTTTAGGTCTCTGGTCTTGGAGTTGTTACAGCTGTAAGGCCAACAGGTTGGCAGATTTTTGCTTGTGGTCTTACTCTAAGATCCTTTAAAAATGCTCAGCTGTGGTCATGAACTCAGGTTGTTGCCTCACCCCGCCCCCCATCCTATTTTCTGCCTTTTTATCAATCCACTAATCTCAGGAGATAACCATTTACAAATAGGGTAGCTAGAGCATGTTGGGTGACCCTACTTATCTGGAACCTAGAATGCCACAGGAAGAGGGCTTCTAAGTGGGCCTTAAAATCTGCCAAAGATTCAACTTTCTTTTGTTTGCATGATTGAATAATTGACCAATCAGTGCAGACAGGGGAGACTCTAGGAATGGCTTAGAAAAGGTCAGTTGCTATTTTGGGAGCTTTTTCTGGTCAAAGATCTGGAATATTATTCACAGGGCTTTGCTATTTTGCTTCCTGCATCCATTTTTGGTCTTCACCAGGTCCTATGAACACGTGCACAAGTTAATAAAGTTCTGGCACCCCGGGATCATAGGCCCCAATAATAACTCTAAAGTTTTCCCCCAAAATTGGGGGAGTCCTCCATAGTTTAGGAAATTTCTTAACTATGTCAGTCTTTGACAAAGGGGTGAAAGATACCTGAGGAGGTTGTCTGCAAACTCAGGTATTCTTATGTTAAAAAGTAACCGTTTAGGGGGGCTTCCCTGGTGGCGCAGTGGTTGAGAATCTGCCTGCCAATGCAGGGGACACGGGTTCGAGCCCTGGTCTGGGAAGATCCCACATGCCGCGGAGCAACTAGGCCCATGAGCCACAACTACCGAGCCTGCGCGTCTGGAGCCTGTGCTCCGCAAAAAGAGAGGCCGCCATAGTGAGAGGCCCGTGCACCGCGATGAAGAGTGACCCCCACTTGCCACAACTAGAGAAAGCCCTCGCACAGAAACGAAGACCCAACACAGCAAAAAATAATTAATTAATTAATAAACTCCTACCCCCAACATCTTCTTAAAAAAGAGAAAAAGTAACTGTTTAGTAGTCTATATTCAAAGTGGAAGGACACCACACAGAGAATCAGTAAAACATGAGGTAAAGAAGGATAGAGGGGAGCAGTGTCATGTCAGTCCTATTGTCTTTTGCTTTAGGTACTTCTTGTATTTTTAATTTTTTATTAGCCTTTTATAACGAGTCTTTTAATGAAGGTATTTTGGAATGTGAAGGCTTTTGGAAGTTTCTGCATCCCAATTAAAATAGGTATCCCATTCTGTTTAATTCAGGAAGCCTTACTTTCAAATGCACTTCCTAAATGAATTATTTTGTCTAATTGGAACATTCCGCATAATGGCCATTGTAATTCTAGGTTGTTTTAGTAATATTTTTCCATTTTTGTAGATATTTACAGTTTCCAGGATTATAGTTCTTGGACATAAAATAAGCAGGTGTGCTGGAAGCTATCACGCTTGGTTCTTTAGAAACTAAAGATCCAATCTCTTTTAGCTGGCCTTTATCTACACAAAACGAGACAAACAAATATGTGCACTTTAACACTCCAGCAGTAACAAATTACTGCAGCTTGGCCAAGAAAAAGGCTCTGTGCGCACCACCAACAATTCCCAATGTGGAACTTGGGACTGGAAGAAAGGATCGAACAAGCAGACCTCAAATGAAAGCTGCAGACTGATTTCAGATAAATGGGGAATCGCAGCTGCCACCAGCGGTTCCCAAAGTGGAATCTGGGGAAGGATTCTAAACAAATGGGGAACAGCAGACCAAACTGCCAGCAGTTCCCAAAGTGGAATCTGGGAACAGAACCAAGGGCTGGGGGTTTCCAATCAAATGGGGAATTGTGGCTCAAACTACCAACAGCTCCCATCGTGAAACTAGTGATTCTAGACAAATAGGGAATGGACTGGAAAGCCAATTAGATTGGGAGCTCCACACAAAGACAGCAGAGTTCAGAATCAAGAGAAACTTACCCACAGCCTTTGGAAATGGTGAGAAGGATAGTGAACTCAAAAAGGGGTTCATGGGGGGCTTCCCTGGTGGCGCAGCGGTTGAGAGTCCGCCTGCCAATGCAGGGGACACGGGTTCGTGCCCCGGTCCGGGAAGATCCCACATGCCGCGGAGCGGCTGGGCCCCGTGAGCCATGGCCGCTGAGCCTGCGCGTCCGGAGCCTGTTGCCCGCCACGGCAGAGGCCACAACAGTGAGAGGCCCGCGTACCGCAAAAAAAAAAAAGCGGGGTTCATGGGTACCATGCTTGTGGGTTTTTTTGTCCCCAAATGTCATCAGAAGTTCACTTCAAATCTCATTGGTGCCACCAAATCTGTTTTAAAAACTACACCAAGTAAACTTTAAAGATCTAAATGGCTTTGTTGAATATTCATGAATCAGGCAGCATTCCACCTAGCAAGTAAAGGGGACATCCAAAGGGCTATGGAAAAGGAAGGATTTTTAATGGCAGGACAAGGAAGTCATAAACAGAAAAAAGAATTATTTCATGTTAGGTTATCTTCCCTTTGGGAAAAAAAGAGTCTTAGTAGTTGAGTTAGCTCATCTTCCTTTGGCGGATAGAGAGGGATACCATGAGAAAGTTAACCTTATTGGTGCTGACCAGCAAATTCCTGACAGACCTGGTTAAGACTACATTTCTGGGGGAAGTCAAAGCTTCACTTAGATTAGGTATTAAAGTGTGGGTTAATGTGTGGCCTAGCATAAGTGACTCCATTTTGGGCCTGTGGTTTTCTTTTTAAAATGTGAAAGCAGGGGTAGACAATATGTAAACAAATGAATATAGTGATATTTTAATAAAACTTCTTTTATGGGCAGCAAAATTTAAATTTTTTATAATTTTCATGTGTCATGAAATATTATTCTTCTTTGGATTTTTTAATCATTTAAAAATATAAAAGCCATTCTGAGTTCAAGGGCTGTACAAAAACAGGCAGTTGGTTGGATTTGACCATTAAGCCACTGTTTGCTGATGGCTGGCTTAGTCACTTTCCCAAGGCCACACAGCTAAAATGGTGGACCCCAGCATTAGATCCAGGTGGTGTGACTCTGTAGTCTGCACATTTAACATGTCTCTCATTTTGTAAAAATGTGCTAGTGTTGAAGAATTGAGTCAATAAGACTATAAGGAAACATTGAAGACTTTGAGATAAGCAAAAAAGACCACTGGATAGTTTTTCAGCGGAATGCAGGAGTCTCCAAGAATGTGACTAGGCCATTTTACAACTCTGTATGTTGTAGCAAAGCAATAGCAATGTAAATAATTCTTGACTATAGGCATGCAAATAAATTCTATCTGGTGGAGGAGCAGCACTACCCCACTGTGAAAAAGTCAGTTTTGTATACACTTGTAAGTTCATTTCAGTATTCCTGATCCATACATATGTCTATTCTTTGGATTCTCCTTTTGAACCGGTTGTAACATCTGCCCGGTGAAAAAGTCAGTTTTGTATACACTTGTAAGTTCATTTCAGTATTCCTGATCCATACATATGTCTATTCTTTGGATTCTCCTTTTGAACCGGTTGTAACATCTGCCCGGTTCCATCAGTAAATAATGAGTTAAATAAAATCTTTACCATGTATTCATTTGATATCTGAGTGAAAGTCAGGATTTTACCATTTTGAAAATTATCCTCTTAACAGTTTTGAAGGTCTTCATGAGATGCCCAATGGATTCACCCGACAGAGCTGGTTGAACTTCGCTTACTGTTTTTCTAATTTTAATTGTATCTCTACTAATTTTGTGTTCTGATTTGTTTATGGCCAATTAGTGTTTCCCCACTGGTGAGAGCAATGACTGGGAATTTGATTTATGGTCTGACTATTTAGTAATTTCTGTAAAGGGATTATTGGATTATAAAGATCTGTAGACATGTGTTCGTTTTTTTATGTTTGTTTATATGTCTATTTGACTATTTTGAGCTAAATCAAAGGTGAGAGAGAAAGAAATTTGAAGAGGCTACACTGCTGGCTTTGGAGACATGGTAAAAGGCTGCAAGCCAAGGAACACAGGTGGCCTCTAGAAGCTGGAAAAGGCAAATAAGTGTATTTGCTCCTAGAGCTTCCAGAATGAATGCAGCCCCTTTATTTTACCCCTTTTCAGACCTCAGACCTTCAGAAGATAGTAAATATGTGTTATTTTAAGTCACTAAGTTTGTGGTAGTTTGTTACAGCAGCAATAGGGAACTAATACAGATTCTTTACCAATATGTCCTCCTTTCACCAGGATATAATAGTGAGGAGAAAGGATACTTGGGAGGAGCTGTTATAACAAAGAATCCATCAGAGGAAACTGAGAGTTCAACATGCAGTAGCTTTTCATTTGCTAAGTTGTGATAATCTCTCATTGATTGAGCTGTTGCCAGGCAAGGAGAAATTCTTCCTTCCTCCTGCTGGGGAGTAAAATAGTACCCTTCTTCCTGTTGGAGTTGCAAGGAATATCTTTTCCTGCTGGGTCTGCAATTGGGGTCAAGTGCTAGAGCGTGAGATCTCCCCTTTCTGGTCTTCCAACTCCATTTTAAATGAAGTTTCTATTCATTAAATTTCACACTGCCATCTGAAGCCTGTCAGTCTCACCTCTCCTCCTGGCTGCCTTTTCCACTTTTTCTGTTTATAAGTAGTGTCCTGACTGGACTGCCCACCAAGTTCCTCTTTCTGGTCCAAGGATTACCAGGATGCTGCACACACCCTGAGAGGAAGGAAGTCCTTCCTGAACTAGCGCTCCAGCTGTGCACATCCCAAAAGATGTCTTCCTCCAACTGTGTCCTTGCGATATTGTGATATAATAAGAAATATATATTTGGTCTTCCTCCCCAGTTTCTGGTACAGAGCTCCTAAAATCCTTGTAATTTCCTAAGTGATAAGAGCTGAAAGGAACATCTTTTGTTATAGTATTTAGTTTTTGTCCCCAGTTTCTGAAATAGCTCTAGAACAATAAAGGTGGAAGGAGTATATTTTGTTATTCATAACAAGCCCCTTCCAACCAGAAAAAAGTTTATGTGAATGAAGTGATTTTTGAAAAGTCCCTAAGGATGGGGGCTTTTTGCCAGGGAAACCAACCATGTGATTAGAGGGTTGGAACTTTCAGCCCCACCTCCCCAGCTTGAGGGAGGGGAGAGGAGCTGGAGATTGAGTTAATCACTAGTGGCCAATGATTTAGTCAATCGTGCCTACCTAATCGTGCCTCCAAAGGGATTTGGAGAGCATCCAGGTTGGTGAACCCATCCACATGCTGGGAGGGTGGCATGCCTGGAGAAGGCTTGGAAGCTCTCTGCCCCTTCCTACACACCTTGCCTTGTGCAGCTCTTCCATTTGGAGGTTCCTGGGTTGTATCTTTTTTATTTTTTTAATAGTTGATTTACAATGCTTTTTTTACTTTCAGGTATAGAGCAAAGTGATTCAGTTCTTTCACAGATTCTTTTCCATTATAGTTTATTACAAGATATTGACTTGTAAAGTTAACATCAACTTTGCCAACCACCTTGACTTTTATGTCCCACCTCTACATTTTTCTTCACTGTTTACTGAGCACCTACTGTGTGCTGCTTAATGCAGGGGACACAACTAAATTGTCCTCCTTAGTCCTGCTTAGAACATCCAGCTCACAACAGCCCCATTTTTGGGGGGTGGGGCACACCACGCAGCTTGTGGGATCTTAGTTCCCCGACCAGGGATTGAACCCCTGCCCTCGGCAGTGAAAGCACTGAGTCTTAACCACTGGACCACCGGGGAATTCCCTGTGCTATACAGTAAGATTTTGTTCTTTGTGTGAGTTGTATCTTTTAGAATAAAGTAATAAACATGTTTCCCCGAGTTCTGTAAGCTGTTTTAGCAAATTATTGAACCCGAGGAAAGAGTCATGGACACCTCCAGTTTGTTGCCAAGTAGGACATGAGTTGTGGGTAACCTATGGACCTACTGCTTGGGATCGGCATCTGAACTGGGGACATCTTCTGGGACTGAGCCCTTACCCTGTGGGTTCTCATGCTACCTCCAGGCAGATAGTGTCAGAATTGAATTGAATTATAAGACACCCAGTTGGTGTCTGCGGAGAATTGGAGAATAGCTTGGTGTGGAAAACCCACTGGTTTGATGTCATAAGTGTTGTGAGTAAAAAGAGAAATGAAGTTTTCTCTTTCATTCCTTCTTCCCTCCCTCAACCCTAGAAAATAAGGCAGTCCTTTAGAACTGTCCCTTTAGACTCACAGACAAAACAGGAATATTTCCTTATTATACATTGCTATGGTTTCTGGTCTTCATACAATATGCATGGATTTTGTTTATAGGTGGGGGGAAGCTATTTTTATTTAAAAACAAGAAAGAAAAAGTTATGAGACAGCAATCCCAGTTTTATTTAAAAAAAGAAAAAAAACTGTGTGTGTATAAGAAGACACTGGCATTTATGGTAGACATTGCCAGTGATAGGATTACAGCTCATTTTAATGGTTCACTTTCATCGTTTTCCAATTTATTACAAAAATAATTTTTTAAATTATCTTCATATTTTGTATTTTTTCATGGCTCCTCAACGATCCACCAAACTGTAAGGAAATCATGCGTGAGAAGCATGCAAGTCAGATTGACTTGTCTGGGGACCAGAAGCACATCAAATAATCCTAAAAACACTTATCAGAGGTGCAAAAATAAAGAACTAAGGATCTGGACCCAAAGCCAGGCGATGCAGCTGTGTTCCCAGTACATTAAGTAGCACCTGACACACAGATGGTGCTGAGTAAATGAACAAGAACTCTGCGTGGCCTCTATTATGCCAAAGTTATCCTCTATGACACTGTGCATGGATTTTCCTCTCTTTTTGGTCCATTCTGTGGGCCTCTAGAGAAGGAAACCTCTCTCCCTCTTTCCTCTACCAGGTAGGACTTGGCATGTCCGAGGAAGCACAAAATGTTTTCATTCTTGAAAAGAGTGTTGGAAACTGTGTACACTTCATGGTCAGTTAGACTTGGCCCCAAATCTCAGCTTCCCCCTTTCAATTGAGGTCCGCTATCTATGGAGCATCTGCATATATCTATGCACACAAACACACTAGGATTACAGAGGAGCTTACCACCTAGCTATGCAGTTCTCAGGGGTACTGTTTTCTCTTCTGTCAAATGAAGCTGGTAATTACTAGGCAGGGTTGCCTGGAGTATTAAATGAGACAGTGCTCAGAAAGCACCTAGATGCTTGGCAAACATTAGCTGCTGTTGTTGTTATTATTGTGTTGAATTGGATTTAAAGATAAATGACTGTCCTATAATGTTTTCGGAAATCAACAAATGTCTGAGCCCCTATATGTCTATGCCAGGCACTGCACTAGGTAGGAACTTTTAGGATTAGGAAGGTGGGTACTATGCTCCTAGAAATCATTATCCATATCTTTACAAAGGTAATCATGTTTTCCTTGGTGACACCAGTCTGGGGATAAAAATTGTCAAAAGTACAGTCCTAGAGCTGTATTTCTTAGGTTCTGCCCAACCTATCTGATCATAGGGACCCCAAGTCTTCTCAAATTCCATTAAAGTCAGTGTGTCACCTTTGCTGGCCGATGCGTCCTCTCATCCTGGCATGTAGTACCACTCTTGCTGGCAAAAGTAGAGCTGATGAAACCAAAACCATGCAACTCAGACTGGGACTTGAACCCACGGTCTTTTAATTGAGATCACACACCTGGTCTCAGGACTTAATGAAGCTCAGGTTCTTGATGTCTTGTTGCAGAAAGAATTCAGTGAGAGACAAAGTGATAGGTAAGAAGTGGATTTATTTACAGAGAAACATACTCCACAGATAGAGTGTGGGCCATCTCAGAAGGTGAGAGGCCTGAAATATGTCATGGTTAGTTTTTATGGGCTGAGTAATTGCATAGGCTAGTGAGTGGGAGGATTATTCCAACTATTTGGGGGGAAGGGACAGAGATGTCCAGGAACTGGGTCACTGTCCACTTTTGGACCTTTTATGGTTGGCCTTAGAACTGTCATGGCACTGGTGGGTGTGTCATTTATCATATGCTAACGTATTACAATGAGCATATAATGAGGCTCAAGGTCTACTGGAAGTCAAATCTTCTGCCATTTTGGACCTAGTTGGTTCTAACCAGTTTTTGTCATGTCCTATGGCTATGTCATTCTTTTAAAGGTTGTGCTGTGCTCCCTTCCCTCTTGTTTCATTGACACCAGATGAGGTCTCCAATCCTTCTTCCTGGGTCTAGTTGCTTTCTAGACACTTTCCCTGTACCATCTATCTTTCTACTGGGATTAGGTCCAGACAAGAGCATGAGAATCCCCACATGAATGTCTCACTGGAGTGAATACAGTGAGGCTTCATCTGTGAGGAGGAACCACAGTAGAACAGCCATTCTCCTCCAACAGCTTATAGAGTTGCTAACAGAACTGTTTTTGTTTTCATCTCTCCTCTCCTCAGGACTCTTTCAACAGTCCTGATGAGGAGACCATGGCGAACAACACAGTCCCCACTGTAGGGGAGCAGAAATTACCACTGTGAAACATGTCTCTTTGGCATATTAATTGTTCTAAGCTGTTATTTTCTGAGAAACAGCAAACTTGGGAAGAGCTCTAGAAACCAAGTAGGAGTTGCTCTTTTGTAGGAAACTTTTACATTTGTAAAGAAAATCTTCATCTGTAAGGGTGTCTCCCTCTCTGTGCCTGGAAGAAGAGGATGATAAAATCTCTAGAAACAGTTATCAGTGGAGAAGGCAAAGACTTTAACCTGCATCACAATCACCCTTGTCTTACTGTGCTTTTCCTGGTAATCTCCCATAACTGACTCTCCCTACCATCAACCCCTCTTTTGTCTTTAGCTGAGATTGGTATTTAAGGTAAAAGCTTGGATCATTTTAGCAAGTTACTTGGATTTTCTGTGTTTCCATGTATACATGTTATTAAACTTTGTTTCATTTTCTCCTGTTAATCTGTCTTATGTCAATTTTAGTTCTTAAACCAGAAAAACCTAGAAGGGTAGAGGAATATTTCTTCCTCCCAGACCCTGCTTTCCTCTGGGCTGATAACATGGCTCTCTCTGCCTGACTTCACTTCCCCCAGAGGCCTCCTTTGTTCTTCCTTTGATCCTTTCCTGGACAGAAGTTCCTACCAAACCTCTAGACACACCCCACTCCTGAGTCCTTAGACTCTCAAGATGGAACCCCTGCTGCACAGTAACTGAAATACAGGCAGAGCAAAAACTATGCTATTTTTAAAATCACATCTCAGTAACTAAGCCCTAGACCCTTTAACTGTACCCCAGGTAATGTGATTTCAAGACCCTTTAGTTCTTGGGTCATCCTCTCAGGACACTTTATAATGTGTCAATTGTTTAAAAAATTACTCGTACCTTTGTTAAAATGTTAAGGAAGACTTTATTCAAGACTATTGGAGGGCTTCCCTGGTGGCGCAGTGGTTGAGTCCGCCTGCCAATGCAGGGACACGGGTTTGATCCCCGGTCCAGGAAGATCCCACATGCCGCAGAGCAACTAAGCCCGAGCGCCACAGCTACTGAGTCTGTGCTCTAGACCCCATGAGCCACAACTACTGAGCCTACATCCCACAACTACTGAAGCCCGTGTGCCTAGATCCTGTGCTCTGCAACAAGAGAAGCCACCGCGACGAGAAGCCCCCAAACCACATCGAAAAGTAGGCCCTGCTCGCCGCAACTAGAGAAAGCCCATGTGCAGCAACGAAGACCAAATGCAGACAAAAATTTAAAAAAAAAAAAAAAAAGTCTATTGCAGTCAAAGTACTGTAATAGGGGAGAAAGATTCAGCTCATCTCCAAATACAACCAAGATAGTTGGGGATTTATAGCCAGTGAGCTGAGTGAGGAGTCAGTGGATGGAAAATTACTAGGAGGCAACATCAAGGGTAGAAGGAGTCTAAGTAAACTGACTTAGCAGGATTCTTGCTACAACTGGGCTAGGTAGGCTGAAGATAAGACATGGGCCAAGGTCAAGACCTAGTTGAAAATAGGTCTTAGAGGAGCCTAAGTTTGGTCAAGGAGAGAATCTTTGTTACAATATTGCCTGTTTTAAAATGTGGGTGCTGCAGGAATTCCCTGGTGGTCCCATGGGTAGGGCCTGGGTTCGATCCCTTGTCAGGGAACTAAGATCCCACAAGCTGCACAGTGGCCAAAAATAAATAAAATAAAATAAAATGTGAGTGCTGAAACTGAAAAATGTAACACAGACATGATCTGATCAGTGCATGGTCTAGAAGTGTTCTGTACTTTCTTGATATGAATGCTAAATTTCTGTAATGTCTAAGGTTGATGTGAGATTGTTGGGTAGCCACAGAATCCCATTATATGGTTGGCTCATAATTAAGATTGCAGGCAACCAAAACATCAGGTGTTTACTCACAAGAATTCTCTCTTTTCAATCTTTCCATCATCGTACTACTAATGCTGAAAACTTGGCCTCTGTGCATCAGTACAGAATCAAATCTCGGAGTTTTGGGTGAAGTAGAAAAGAATAGCTTTATTGCTTTGACAGGCAAAGGGGGACACAGTTGGCTCATACCCTGAAAAACTGTCCCAACCTGGGAGGATTTGATGAGTTTGATAGCAATGGTTCAAGGGCAGAGGAGTTGCTGATTAAAAAATCAGGGTGTGTGCAGGGCCTGCACTCTTTTAATCTGGTCTCAGGTGGTCTCCTGATAATCTTCTCTAGGTTATCAAACTGTGATCTTCTCTGGAATGAAGAATGCTAACATCTTCCATTTGTTGGGGGTTTTAGTTCTGTAAAGAGCTCAAAGATATTGTTATGTGTATCCCTTCAAGGGGAACCAGGACCTTGCCCCAAGGCTGCACTTATTGTTTCTTGGCTGCTCCTCCCTTGTCTCTGCATCCCCTCCCTTCCCTGATTAGCAACTGTTCAAATCTGCCCTTTGGAACTCAGGGAAGGTCATGGAGGCTAGAGTCTATTCCCTACAAACAAGAAACAGGGAACACGGAAAGACTTCTGTGCCCAGGAGCCCCAGGGTCCTGCTAGGTTTCACTACCCAAATAATCTTGCTCAAATATAGACCTGAGCGTTTTCCAGCTCCAGCCCTGGAGGGTACAGAATCAAGATCTTGATGCCCAAGGAGAACCAGATTGCCTCATATTGACTCATTTTTAAGGAGGGACTGATGGTGGCCAAGAATGATATCCACACGCCTAAACACCCTGTGGGGGAGGAAGACATTTTCCTCTACCCTTCTAGGTTCTCTTGACTGGTCTAGGGATTAAACTGACATGAGACAAATTAACAGGAGAAAATCAAAGTTTAGTAACATGTACACATGGGAGAAACCCAGGAAAACTGAGTAACTCACCAAAATGGCCAAAGCCCTCATCTTGAATACCACTATCAGCTAAAGACAAAAGAGGATGTTGAGGGTGGGGAGAGTCAGTGATGGAAGGTTATCAGGGAAAGTAAGTAAACAAGGGTGAGTGTGATGCAGATTTAAGTCATTGCCTTCTCCATTGATAAGTGTTTCCAGGGATCATGGTCATCCTTCTCTTCCAGCAAGGAGGGAGACACCCTTGTAAGGTCAGATCTTAACAAACCGCACCACGAAACAGGGGAAAGCTTCAAGTGAGCTTTATTAGGGAGCGCTCCCGGGCGAGGTTCACTGGTCCGAGAGAAAGGGGCCAGAGAAGTCGCACCCGGGCGAGGGTTGGGCAAGATTTTATAGGGGAAGAAGGGAAAGGGGTGTGGTGAATCTGGGAGGGTGCAGGGTATTCCTTATTTGGTGGTCTTTTCGGGTATCCTGGGGGACCGTTAGTCCCGCCCCTCAAAAGGCGGGAAGGCTGGGCTGGGTTCAAAGTCCCTAGGTCAGTTCCTGGAACTGGGTGGTCCGGAATGTCTCCAGGGCAGTTTCTGGAACTGGGTGGTCCGGAGAATTTCTGTCTGATGCAACCTGTGAATCTGATTGTGTTCCCCTGCCTCGGGCCAGGTGGCCTTACAACCCTTACAAATGGAGATGTCCCTTACAAAATGGCAACTCCTACTAGGTTTTCAGAGCCCTTCCCATGTCTGCTGTTTCTCAGAAAATAACCACCTCAAAATAATTAACATACCAAAGAGACATATTTTGGGGTGGCAAATTCTACTCCCCTATAGCCTGGAGCTGGCAGATAAGAATGTGCCCAATCTTCACATTATGAAGGCCATTCACTCTCTCAAATGACAAGGCTATGTGAAAGAACAGTTTGCCTGAAGACATTTCTATTGCTACCTTACCAAGGAGGGTGTCCAGTATCTCTGTGATAACTTCCACCTGCCCCCTGAGCCACAGCTGTCTTGAGACTGGCAGGTCAAGGCCCAAGGGTCTGGAGAGAGAGTGACCTGCAAGACTCACCTGAGGGGTGCCTACAGAGACACCTACAGAGAAGTTCTGTGCCCCCTGGTGTGGACAAGAAAATCAAGGCTGGGGCCGGATCAGCAACCAGATTCCAGTTTAGAGGTGAATTTCATTGTGGATATGGTCAGCTACCTCAGTAAAGTTGGAGGAGATTGTTTTATGTTAAATAAATCTATAGCCAGAAAAATGTGTGTGTGTGTGTGTGTGTGTGTGTGTGTGTGTGTGTATTTATATATATATAACAAGCAGAAACCTGTGGGACCCTTCTGGGTACAAAAGCCCCTGTGTCCCATTTCTTCTTTGTAGAAAAAGGCTTTGGTCCCCTAAGACTCCCTTGAGTTCCAAAGAGCAGACTCAAACAGTTACTAATTAGGGAAGTGAGGAAATGTAGAAACAAAGGAAAAGCAGTCACAAGCAAGTTCAGCAGTAAAACAGTTTTAGTTCCTCCTCAAGGGATATACATAACAATCTGATGCATATCTTCGGGTTGTTATGCAGAAAGTAAGACCCCCCCCACCCAGGTAGAGAATGGTGACTACATGCTGACCCCAGACTGGTTGGAACAAGAAGGTTGATGATTAAGGTTCCTGAAATATCACCATGTTACCTCACAACCAACCAATCAGAAGAAAGTCTGTGAGCTACAACCCTCACCCTAAATATTGCCTTTAGAAACCCTTCCCTGAAAGCCACCTGGAAATTTTGGTCTTTTGAGCATGAACTGCCCATTCTCCTTGTTTGGCACCTTGCAGTAAACACTGTACTTTCCTTCACCACAACCTGGTGTCAGTAAATTGGCTTTGCTGTGCAGTGGGTGAGCAGATTCAAGTTCAGTTCAGTAACAATATCAACTTCCAATTATCTACCCAATAAAATCCATCCACTTTAGCACAGCACATAAGCCCATCACAGTGGGATCAATTAGTGTTAGTGAATTCTCCCATGTAGGGAAGCAGAATTTGTCATCCCAAAATATGTCTCTTTGGCATATGAATTATTTTAAGCTGGTTATTTTTTGAGGAACAGCAGACATGGAAAACACTCTGAAAACTGAATAGGAGTTACCCTTTTGTAAGAAATATTTACATATATAAAGGGAAATCTCCATTTGTAAGGATGTCCTCTTCACTGTACCAGGAAGAGTAGGGTGACCAGTACTCAAGAAACTTATCAATGGAGAAGGCAAAGACTTAAATCTGCATCACAATCTCACCTTTGTTTACTGTGCTTTTCTTGGTAACCTCCCAAACTGACTCTCCCCACCCTCAATATCCTCTTTTGTCCTTAGCTGAAGAAGGTATGTAAAACTCGGCCATTTTGATGAGTTACTCATTTTTTCTGGGTCTCTCTCATGTATACATTTTATTAAACTTTGTTTGATTTTCTCCTGTTAATTTGTCTCATGCCATTTAATTCTTAGGCCAGCCAAAAGAACCTAGAAGGGTAGAGAAAGATGTCTTCTTCCCCAACACCCACGTTTGAGAATCTCAGAGTCTAATCCAGACTCCCCAGAGAAACAGAACCAACAGTATAGATAGAAAGATAGACATAAAAGATTTATTATAAGGACTGGCTCATGAAGTGATGAAGGCTGAGAAGTCCCATGATCTGCTGTCTGCAAGCTTGAGAAACAGGAATGCTGGTGGTGTAATTCAGTCTGAGTCCAAAGACCTAAGAATTAGGGAGTTAGTGGTGTGAGTCCTGATCTGAGTTCAGAAGCCTAAGAAGCAGGAGTACCAATGTCCAAGGGCAGAAAATGGATGTCTCAGCTCAAGCAGAGAGAGCTAATTTATCCATTCTCTACCTTTTTTGTTCTATTTGGCACCCTCAATGGATTGGATGCTGACCACCCACACTGCGGAGGGCAATCTGCTTTACTGTGTTCACTTCTTCAAATGCTAATATATTTCAGAAACACCTTTGCAGACACACCATCTATCAGGGCATCCCTTAGCCCAATCAAGTTGACACATAAAATTAACCATCACAGGAGGGGTAGGACCTAAGGTAGCTTGGCAGGGGTGGGGTCCTACTCAAGACCCCAGAAAAATCGGGGCACAGATGCCAAGAGCCATGTTGTGGAGGGCTGCTGAGATCAAAACCAGCAAGTGAGTCCCGAGGTGATCAGGTGCGCTGGGCTGAGAGGAGAAGCTGAAACACTAACTCCCAGTGAAGGAGGTTTCAAGCAGCCATGGGAGAAAAAAAGAGCAAAAAGTACCCATCAAGGTAGGCAGGGGGTGGATGGAGGGGTTCTGGGCAAATTCTAGAGACAGATTTAAGCTCCTACAACGGTTCCCTCTCATTACTTAAGTGTGAGTCTGTGTGCACAGGCCAGTTTTAATTACAGGTGTTGAAAAAGTTCTGACAGAATGAGAAATTCTAAGTTTTTGAGACTGTGCAGCTGTGAATTAGATTTATAACAGGGAGAGCAGGTAGGTTTTCTCTCAGGTGTCAGCTCCGACAGATGATTGGCTGTCTGAGCACTGAGTTGAGAAGGATTCTGAAGATGTGTTTAAACTCAACAGGGAAGTATGTCCACATAGGTCGGTGGCACCTGCCAGTATTTGTGGACAGAAGTATGGGGTGGCCTGAGAGTCCTGTACCACTATTGTAATGCTACCATGGAGAGACCACCTCAAAGATCAGCTGGAATGTCTACATTCTACTGCCACATGCCCCTCAATTTCCAATACCTTGTATATTCATCTCCAGTGTAAGTTTTATATTATATCCTCCAGTTTTTCTCATGCTCCTATTCATATTTATTTCTTTGATACTTTGATACAAAGGTTCCCAAACTTTCTCCATTTGTGGCATTCTTAGTGTCTTGGTAATTTTTTCAGTATCCCTAGGACAAAAGAAATACATAATAGTTCCATTTATTAATTAGGTCTAAACAACTTAGTAAATATTTATGTCTGAACAACTCAGTAGCTGTTTGAAAAAAAAATTGTACATATAAATTGAAAGAAAAATAATAGTTTTTTTTCATTCTTAAATAACCAAAATTACTTATTAAGAGATATGTAGTCTGTTAGGCACTGGAGAGCTTTTCAAATCTTGTGATCAGACTTATTAAAAATGATTAAAAGAGACAATTTAGGTGATACAAACAAATTTTATTGAACACTTCAGTGAAAAATAAGGTAGATGGCAGGAAGCTTTTATAGGATAAAGAATAAGAAACAAGGAAAAGAAAAATTAAAAAGGAATAAGGAACAAGGAAATAAGACTACAGCCCAGAGCTGGCTTGGTGTTTGGGGATTGGCTGAATGGATATCCTGTAATTCTGGTCAAGCAGAACATTTACAGGGACATGAAAATTACCTAAGTTTTGGTTAGCTGATGTGGTACCCAGGGCAGGAGTGAGGCCAAAAACTCAGCCTCCAGGCACCAGTGATGAATTTAATTTTGGAGACAGAGTTTTGGGTGAAGTAGAAAAGAGTAGCCTTATTGTTTTGCCAGGCAAAGGGGGACACAGCAGGGACACACACAAAAACCTGTGTGTGTCCCAACCTGGAAGGATTTGGTGAGGAGTTTTTGTTTGTTTGTTTGTTTGTTTTGTTTTGTTTTCTTTTTTGGCCATGGCTTGCAATATCTAAGTTCCCTGACCAGGGATCAAACCCATGCCCCCTGCAGTGGAAGCGTGGAGTCCTAACCACTGGACTGCCAGTGAATTTCCTGGTGAGGAGTTTTATAGCAATGGTTCAAGGGCAGGTTTGCTGATAAGATTAGGGTGTGTGCAGGGCCTGCACTCCTTTAATCTGGTCTCAGGTAGTCTTCTCTAGAATGAAGAATGCTAACATTTTCCATTTGTTGGGGGTTTTAGTTCTATAAAGAGCTCAAAGATATTGTTATGTGTATCCCTTGCGGTGGAACCAGGACCCCGCCTCAAGACTGCACTATTGTTTCTTGACTGCGTCTCCCTTGACTCTGCATCCCCTCCCTTCCCTCATTAGCAGCTGTTCAAATCTGCCCTTTGGGACTCAGGGTATGTCATGGATGCTGGAGTCTATTTCCTACAGACAAGAAATGGGGGACACGGAAAGACTTCCTTGCCCAGGAGACTCACAGGGTCCTGCTCGGTTTCAGGAGTGGCTCCACTCTGGGCTTAGAAATTTATTTCAATAACTGGACATCATCATCCTCATTCCCTGTTCTACACTACTTTGCACAATATTTCACAAGTATACGTCATGGTAAGGGATGCTGCACAGTTTAATGCTGATCCTGTGAACTACCTTGAGCTTACAGTTGGTGCAGCATCTGAATAGATCCTGTGCTTCTCTTCGAGTTTTCAAATATCCCTTGGCGTCCCTGTGAGTTTGCTGTAGCACCCCAGGGCACCTCGGAGCACAGCTTGAGAACCATGGCCTTGGTAGGCACTTCATCACTTTTCATACTAATATCTCTGTGGACGAGGAACTGCCATTCCAGTAAACAAAGAATGTTGCCTGCCATCCCAGTTCTACAAGGATCAAGCCACTAGCCACTGTAGCTCCCCACTGACGGTGCACCCTGAGGGGAATTCAGGATGGAGAAAAACAGGAAGCATTCTGTGCTTTGGGTACTGGCTTAGACAGTTAAGATGCATATCTCAGGAATAATTTCAGTGAACCCAAATTTTTTTCATCTTCCCATACACAGAAAAGCACTAAAATCGTTAACTTTAGGTGACTATTTTTTGTGATTAGCAGTAATCTTTTGTTGTTTGCAGTAATCTTTTGATGTTTGACTACATGTGTTTTTTTTTCCCCAGCAAAAATCCCCACTATATATCCTGGCTTCTCCCTTACCTCTTCAGAGCAGTTCCTTATATCTACGTGAGAGGCTATCTCCCAGGCAGCAGTCCTCAGTAAGGTCCCTGAATAAAGTTTAACTCACGACTTTGAGGTTGTGCGGTTTTCTTCAGTTGACAGCTCTGTTTTCTCTTTAAATTTTCTTTTCTGTTTTCTTATTTAAAGACTTATTGGCCAGAGTCATGCAACTAATGAAGTACATTGAGTGTGAAGAGCAGAAAAAGATAATATTTTGACATTAGAAGAAAATGTCAGTGAAAATGATGACAAATGGGGAAAAGATGAATTCAGTAAGTCTTAGAAAATGAGATGAGAAACCATGATCTTACTAAATCATCCAACACATGTCAAAGTGTGTCATAAAAGACATTTTCTTCTTTTGAATTAGGGCCAACTTTGGTTGTTTGGCTTTGATTGACAGCTGGGATAGACTGGAATGGAAGGAGTTGGTGAAACCACACTCCCACAGCAAAACGTAGTGCTGTTTTGTTTTTTCTTAATCTTTAAAAACCAAGTGTTAAAAAATAACAAGCCCCGGGCTTCCCTGGTGGCGCAGTGGTTGAGAGTCCGCCTGCCGATGCAGGGGACACGGGTTTGTGCCCCGGTCCGGGAAGATCCCACATGTTGCAGAGCGGCTGGGCCCGTGAGCCATGGCCGCTGAGCCTGCGCATCTGGAGCCTGTGCTCCACAATGGGAGAGGCCACAACAGTGAGAGGCCCGCGTACCGCAAAAAAAAAAAAATAATAAGAAGCCCCAAATGGAGTCATATGCCGCTGACTACAGCAAACCAGGACTTAATTGTTTTTCAACCCCTCCCAGAAATGTGACCTTTAAAACAGTCTATCTGAAGGTTCCTGATCAACACCTGAAGTGACCTGTATGATAAAGAACCCTGCCTTTCCCCACCCCAGAAAAGATGATGTCCTGGCCCAGAATAACCTTTTCTTTTTTTTTTGCTAATGATTCCTTCCTCCCTCCCACCCACCCCTTTCTATGAAAGTCTTCCAGTTTGTACGGCTCCTCTGAGCCCCCTTCTAGTTCCTAGATGGGATGCTGTCCTTTCACAAATCCCCTCATAAAGCAAATGAGATCTTCAGATTTACTGGGCTGACCTTTGTTTTCAGCACAAGGAAGAGAGAGAAGGACAAGGAGAGGAAGGGTAGAGGAAATTGTCGCTTCCCTCACATAATTTTTTTTTAATCACTCATTTTATAATCATCTATATTCCCTTGCCTAGAGGCAATCACGTTTGCATCGAATGCATTAATACAGGGTGTTAAAGAAACTAAACCTGGTTAGAGCTTGGGATAAAAAGGATGAAAGAATCTTTGGGCTTGCACACTGCTTCCCTCTGCCCCATTCTGCCCCAGCCTTGGTGAGGCAGCCTTGTCCAGGCCTATTCAATTCTTTCTTTTGTTCCATTTTAGGCATCTTTGTAACCCAGGCACTGGTTCCATCTGGACCTGAACATGCTGAAGCAAAGCCTCACGGCAGGAAGGCTTTGCCTGTGCTCAATGTTGCTTAGATGGTCAGAGCTATTAAGTACTCCGTCATTCCGGAAGTAGGGACTATTGTTCTCACCCAGGAGGAACTTTAATTACCCAAGAGAATGGAGCCCTCATGGGTGGTTCCTTAAAAACTCCGTGAGTCATACCATCAAAAAATGAAAAAAAAACCAGATCCTGAAATCCATGAGTAATAGAGCACTGTTTAAGAATCAGGGACACATTTTTGCTTTTGCTTCCAGATTCCTGAACTTAGGTTTCGCTATCTTAGAAATCTGAGCTGGTGGTAAAAAGAGCAAAAATGAATATGTTATAAGCCCCTTGGTTCATAATCAGCATTTTCTTATAGCCTAGCCTTAGAACAAGGAGCAGTGGTAAGGTTTCGTTCTCATCTCACAAAGCAGCTGTGCTGACACTTCAAGCAGCTGGCTCTAATGTCAGCAACTGACTTGACATTAGTAATTGCACAAGCTAACTTACACACTCCAGGCTGGTTCATAAGCGCTGGCAATAAGGGAAGCACTCTGCAGACAGTCTGTGAGAAGAACCAGCCCCTCAGCCTCGGGAGGAGAAAAGTTTCCCTTGTTATAAACTAAAAGGGAAAAAAGGCAAGGCACCATATTTTAAATTACTAATTAGCTATTTCATGCTGCAGCCAAAGTACTTATCTTTTGGAGCGAACATATCACTGTAATGGTTTTGTTTAATGATGTTTGAGAAGTTAAAAGTCGACCATGTGAGATATTCAACTCATTTGCACCATCATTAAGAAATGAATTAGGGCCGTGGCATTTAAGAGTTGAATGTGGTGCTGTGACACTAAAAATAAGCACCCTTTGAGCGCACAGCCCAGGCGGGCCTCCAGATTTCAGGAACCGTGAATGACTGAATAAATGGGATTATGGAAGGTGTGGAAATCAAAACATCTGCCCCAAACTGTCTCCTTTTACTTTAGGAGCTGTCAATTTCCAAAACCAAATTGAAGAATAAACATTTTTTAAAAGGCATAGACGAGGAATAGCTTGCCCTTAACCAAGGGCGGCATTAAACAAGCCCTGCAATGAGGCTCTTGGAAGGATCACAGCTGCACCATTAGAGAATGTGGGGAGGTAGTCCTGAGGCTTCAGATGCAGTCTAGTTTAAACTTTGTAAGGAAGTTAACTTAGGAACAGGGAAAATGGAAAAATATAGGTTCCAGCGCTTTGAATTCCACCAAAGAAGAGAATCAAGAAAGGAATGTATAGTACAATTATTATCTAAACCGAACAGACCTCTGAGGGCTCATGGAAGAAGCCAGCAACCACAGGTGTTTCCATGGGGCCAAAGGGACAATGACCCTGAGTGGTTCCCAGATATAGATCAGGGAAGAAAGGAATAAGTGGAGACTTTGGATTTGGGATCTCAGGTGCAGATACTGCTAAGAACACAATAATAGCAACACACAAATTCTTTCCTTCCTCATGGCCTTTGAACTTGCCCTTCCAGAAGGACACGCCCCCCATATTCACACGGCCAGCTACTTTTAGTCACTCATCCCTCTGTGAGTTTTCCCCAACCACTGGTCATTCTCCACCATATCACTCTGCTTTAATGCCTTCATAGCTCTTCCCACCACCTGGATTCATCTTAATTATGTATTATCTGAGTATCTGTTAAGGGTCTGTCTCCCCAGTGGTGGTAAATGTTTAACAACTGGCTGTAGGGGAGGGGGGATGATAGTAAATACATGTAGCACACAATTTCCAAATAATAATAAAATCTGCAATACTCTTGATTGTATATGCCATATAGTCAACTGATTCCCTCAGAATGTCATTGAAGATTTTTGTCAAACTCTTGCATCTGTAGCCAAACTGTGGTTGCAGTTCGACCATGATTTAACAGAGTTGCATCCCATTCCCAATAGAAGTATTGTCGTTAAATTTGATATGTCATCTGCTATTAAACTATTTCTCATCCTCATACAAATTATAATCACTAAATTGGCATCTCTTTCTGCTTGGGCACTATTGGTTGCAACAGTGCTAGCCATGGTTTTAGATTTTTGTGCAGTTGCAAGGTTTGGAACATTGTTTATTAATAGCTTGCAAAATTCCTGAAAATGTAATGATCCACTCTCATGGGTCAGCACAAGCTCTGTGCCTCTCCAGCCTAGATGGTAGAATGTTTTATGAGAGGATGAAGGACACCTGAAACATGTCACATGTACACAGATCCTTTCCTAATATAAAACATACTAATATCTTCATTTTGACTCTTTTAAATTTTTCTGTACCCGATTCTTAATCTTCCTGGGATGGAAAGACCAGGAAGAGTGCTACCATCTAGACTATGGTTGCCCAGCTACTAAGGATGACAATTACCACCTTAATTATTAGAGGATTCTAATGATCAGAGATTTTGGTCAGAGGTGGGACCTGGAGCTGCAGACATCCGAAGCAATTCTTCTCACTGTCAGACCATCTTTTTACAGATGTTGTGTCATAGATTTCAAAATGTGGAAATAGTTTTGGTCTTCTGATTCACACTGTTGAATTCTGCCTACTCACAGAGGACTGCAACTTTTACCCAGGCTGGTCATGTGACCGGGTGTGGTGTTTCTTTAGCTCTTAGGATATGGAGATGTATTTGTTTGCTAAGGCGCCATAACAAAATACCACAAACTGGATTGCTTAAACAATAGAAATTTATTATCTCGGATATCTGGAAGCTAGCAGTCTGAAATCGAGGTGTTGGTAGGGTTGGTTCCTTCTGAGAGCTGTGAGGGAGAATCTGTTCCAGGCCTCTCTCCCAGCTTCTGATGGTTTGCTGGCAATCTTTCACATTCCTTGGCTTGTGGATGCATCATCCCTATCTCTGCCTTCATCTTCAAATGGTATTCTCCCCATGTGCCTGTGTCCAAATTTTTCATGTTTATAAGGACACCAGGCAAATTAAAGTAGGGGCCCCCTACTCTAGTGTGACCTCACCTTAACATTATATCTGCAATGACCCTATTTCCAAGGTCACAGTCTTAGGTACTGGGGTTAGGACTTCAACACAAGAATTTGTAGTTCAACCCAAAATAGTAGATGCTTTTTTTTTTTTCTGGTCTAACTCTAAAGATCTTTAAATTAGATGGGATTCTAAGATAAGTACATGTATTTTCTATCTATTTAAAAATTTTTAAACTTTATGGGATCTTTCATTCTTTCATAGCTTTGGCACCTTACAACTCTTAGAACTATATAAAGATACATCATCATGCAGCTCTGTCTGTCTTGGGGTCAAGAACTCAAGAGGTCATTCTTCTGACAACTTGGCTTGAGTTGACAGTGTACAGTGCTGGATGACATGCTATGAACGTAACTTATATCTTTGAAATCTACTCTGAAATCTCTATTACTCCCATAATCCCTCTAGATATTCAACACAACAGTTCAGTGATTACTTGCTATAAATCAACACTAAGTTGAGAATTTTCCCCCATATTTTAACATGGCTGAAATCAGAATCTGTTTATGATCTCTGGCATGTTGTAGTTTAATTAGCAGCATTTTTTTCCTTTTTGGTGGGACTTAAGATAATGATATGATCTTAATTGTGGTGTCTTTCTTTTAGTGATATGCAGAATTGAATAACTACTATTTGCAGACACTGCTAAGTATTTAGAATCTAAAGAATAGTAATAGAAAGAATAGCCTTCACAGTCTCTTAGGAGAGAGAAATAAACAATAAACTTCAATGTAGTAATTTGGGGGGATAGTTTTTTCTTTTGGACCCCTGATTCTCACCCACTGCCTTTTTCATTCATGTTGCATTGTAATTATTGGTTTTCTTGCCTATTTTCTCCTCTAGCAACTCGAGGGCAAGTGCCCTATCTTTATCACCCTTATATCCTTACTGCCCAGGACTAAGCATGGCCCAGAGTCAATGCTAAATGATTAAATGAATGGCTGTATCTCTAAACCTACATTGTGTTGGAAAATCTCACTAAAGAAAACTCAGAATTTATTCTTATTATGAAAACTAAGTCAAGTTTAACTGCTTTCTCCAACAGAACTTTCAAGCAGGACTGCTCAGAATGCATATCATTAAGTGGCTTTTTGCTGTGGTGGTTCTTGGCAAAAGTTGGAAAATCATAGTAAAGTGTAAGGATTGTTCCAAGGTTTGTGCTGATTTCACAGCCAATTGTCAACTAGGCTGGACTGCAATATCATTCATAAATATAGGGGTGCGGAGTGAGGTCTTCCCTCTATTCCAGGGAGGAGTTCTGCCACCTTAAGTGTCCTATTGTGCTCTACCTTGTTCTCAGGACAAAACTGAGCCTAAGTGAGCTTTAACTGGCACTTTGAAGAGGTGAATAGATGTGCAGTGGAGAAACAGAACAGGATTAAGATTTATTAAGGCAAGTGCAATGTAAAGCATGCATGTTAGTTTTCTATTTCTGCATAACAAATTATCATAAACTTAGCAACTTAACACAACACACTTTTATTATCCCACAAGTGCTATTGGTCAAGAGTCTGAGCATGGCTTAGCTGGGTCTTCTGCTTAGGGTCTCACAATGCTACAAGCAAGGTGTTAGCCAGGCTGTATTTTCATCTGGAGGCTCAACTGGGGAAGGATCTGCTTCCAGGCTCCTTCAGGTTGTTGGCAGAACTCATCTCCTTGTGGTTGTACAACTGAGGTGCCTGTTCACTAGCTGGTTATGGCCAGGGGCTGCTCTCAGCTCTAAAGACACCTACAGCTCCCTGCCATTTGTCTCTCCATAGGCTCTCTCACAACTTGGTACTGTACTTCAAAGCCAGCAATGGAGAGAGAATCTCTGACCGAAGGGAGAGCCTTGTCCTCTGATAAGGACATTTAACTGATTAAATCAGGTCCATCCAGGATAATCTCCCTTTCAGTTAACTCAAAATCAACTGATTTGGGACCTCAATTAGATCTGCAAAATCCCTTCCCCTTTGCCATATTCGGTTGGCTAGAAGCAGGCCACCAGTCCCACCCAAACTCAAGGAGGGGGATTATATAGGGTGTGAACATTAGGGAGGGAATCAGGGGACCCATCTTAGAATTCTTCCTATCTTGGCATAGATATTCCCTCACTGTAACTTCAGAGCAAATCCATGGAAAAATAATAACTTGGAAGTTAACTTCATGGAATTCCAGGGTTAGAAAGGACCTCCAGAGTCTTCAATTAAACCTGAAAAAATGAGGGCTTATCCTTATATAGATCTCCAAGGAAAGTGAGTCTCTTTATAATCATTCTTTGTGGATAATAAAAGTTAGCACTTCTACGGGGGAATATTTTGAGTATGTCGGCTGTCTCCCACGTGGTAAAATGATTGCTCTGAATTTATTGTTTCCATTTGATCGCTATCAACTTCAACTGGTCTACCCGACTGTAGAGCATTGTCCAGCGAGAAATCTCCAGCACAAATCTTCCCAAACCATTTTTGACACGTTCAATCAGTCACAGCACCTTCTCCATACACTGAACAAATCTTTTTGTCCATTTCAGTTGTGTTTTTACCTTTCTTGAAATAATAAAGCATAATATGCTGAAAATGTTGCTTTTTTCCTTCCATCTTCAATATTAAAATGTCTACACAAAAATTCACCAATTTTGATAAGTCTTAAGTGCACGCTGATATGTCGTCTGTCACATACAGTCCAACAACATTGTTTCAAATGAAGTTAAAGACAACTAAGTGCTACTAGAGCCATCTTATAGAAAAAACTGAACGAAGCTTTTGGCCCACCCAGTAAGATGAGAGAGCACGTTATTAGCATTTTACCAACTTATTTTTGCATTTGTGACCTGCTTGTTAGAAAACAGTTCAGTTAGGAACACATTTGGACACATTCAGTGACAGTCCAACACCAATTTGGTGGTGTTGCAGTGACCAAAATGTCAATATCGTTATATATATATATATATATATATATATACTTATGTAGTAGAACACACACATATCTGACTCTGACTCTGCTTCATCCAAAGGATATATGAGACCCCAGTGAACTCCTAGGGAACATTGTTATAGTCACATCTAGATGGTCTCTAAGGCCTTTTAAAGTTTTGGTGGCAGAAGCTGAGTTAATAAGGACACAAGCCTGGAAGACAAGGCTGTAGATGTACAAGAGAAGGAAAATGGTGGGAAAAGAAAACAGGAAAATAAGGTCTGAATTTCATTGATCTGTAGCCTAGGTGTCATGGTTCCTTGTGAGCCGACTCTTCTCCAGCTTTGAAAATAGGGCTCGGTTTACACAAAGCTTCAGAGAACGTCATCAGTCTTACTAGAGATGCTGTGGCAGACAAAGGGAAGGCATATATTGCATCTTAAGCTGCAAACAATCTAGTAAAACTTCCCATTAGAACTTCCTGTTATCCACCAGCTCTGGGCTGCCCTACACAGTCTCTCTCAACACATTTTCCTCCCAGACAGCTAATTTTCCATCTTCCCCACCCCTGAATATTCGTCCTTTCCAATGGAACAATGTGGCCCTGTCTCAAATCTTTCCATTTTGTATGACTGCACATTACTTAATACTCTCTTTAAGAAGGATGATTTCACTTTGCGCTCAGGAAACAAATGATCCTCCAGTGGTGGGGCTCTATCCTCCTTGTGGGGCCGCTGGGGATTAAATAACAAGCAACCTACAGTCTAACTTAGTGGTTCAGGGTTTGGGTTCTAGAGTCAAGATTCTGCTCATGTAAATTACTCACATAATTTACCTCATGTAAATTACTCAACTCCTCTAAGCTTCACCTTCCTAATATGTAAAATGAAGTGTAGATCCTGAGCAATACAGGCTGTGTCATTAATAATAAAAATAATGTCTATCTTATATGTTTGGGGAGAGTCATGTCAGATATTATATAAAAAGTACTTCCCCAACCTCAGTGCCTGTCATAAAATAATAAATGGGTTATAGTAATAATTATTAAATCACTCCTAATTTCAATCACTCCAAGCATATGAGGGTCTACCAAATTAAACTGTAAATACTCATTCAATGAGCATCTATTCAATGACTACTGCATGCATAGTACTGCAAAAAGAAAATAAGGAAAAAGGAAGTAGGGGATAAATAACCAGCTACATAGAGCCATCTATGTGTCAGGCACTTTACATATATTATCTTATTTATTCCTCCAAATAATGTAATGAGAGAGATTAGTGTCCCTAGTTCTATGGATAAGGAGATGGATCTTTGAGAGGTGTTGGAGGACAGAGGGAATGTAAAGTGCCCACTGTACTAAGAAGGTATCTTGAGACTGAAAAATGAGGCAGGCAGCTCAATATAATCAATGGATGAGTTTATTATAGGGTCACTTACTCACAGTGTGGGATGGGGTGATAACGATACAGAAGCATTTGCAGCTGCACTCAGCACCATCAAGGGGTCATTGGGACAATTTATAGTTAATCTGTGAAATGGAGGTAGGTTCTTGGAAACAGGGTATGCATTCCTAAGTAAAGATTTATGAATGGGTAACTAGTCTCATGGGCACCAGCAATACATCAGCAAAAGTTTTCATCATTGTTTGGGGACTAACAAAGCATAGAGGCTACCTGGCCCTAATGATTATTAAAAAATATCTATTAACTACAAAGCCCTGGATGATAGAGGAGTGATTTACTGCACAGTACATTCCTGGGTAGGGTCAGCAGGAGGACAGGAGAAACTGTAAGGGCCCAAGATTGTGTCGGTTATGCTAACAACCATACAGGAGGTTATACAACTTGCCCAAAAGGCACAGATTTGAGTTTGCATGCAGGTCTGTGAGGCTCGGGACCCCTTTCTCTTCTATAAATTGCATCCTCAAAAGTAGAATATATGGGACTCCCCCGGTGGTCCAGTGGGCAAGAATCCACACTCCCAATGCAGGGGGCCCGGGTCTGATCTCTGGTCGGGGAACTAGATCTCGCATGCATGCCACAACTAAGAAGTCCTCATGCCACAACCAAGATCCCATGTGTGAAAACCAAGACTCGGAGCAGCCAAAATGAATGAATGAACAAATAGTAGAATATATGATGACATCTCATATCATAAAGGAAAAGAGGAGAAGAGCAACATTAAATAATAGGAGAAAAGAAAGAACGATAGAAAGGGGAAGATAGGAAAGAGAAGGAGGGATAAGAAAGCAGGAGTAGGAAGCTGGGAAGGGGGCTCCTCCAGTCTCATCTACAACAGTGGCTGGTGGAGACCCCCACTAAGCTCACCCTTATCACCTTCGTGATGTGTGAACTTACCAACAAATGCAGCCACAACAAATGATCTTGCCCTCTCCTTTGAGAGGCTCAGACAGAAGTATTTTTGCCTTCTGTGTAAACTTAATTCTCTGTGTTACTTGTAATTTAATTTTTACTACCCAATAATTGTCTCATGTGGGTTCACCTCATCCCCAACACCAGAATATAAAACACTCAGTGCATTACATGTACTTTGGCTTACCTTCTGTAAGAAGGTAGTCAATGATGAGAACACATTAAATTTCATGAAAGCTTTCTAAGGAGAACTGAAAACATTACAGCTGGGTAGAGAGAGAGATTTTAAGTGTAAATACACAACATAGAGAGTCCAGACATAAACCCATGCATATATGCTACATTAATTTTTGACAAGTGTTCCAGGGATACACAGGGGGAAAGTCTCTCTTCAATAAATGGTGCTGGGAAAACTGGACATCTACATGCAAAAGAATAAAACCTGGACACCTATCTTACACCACTCACAAAAATTAACTCAAAATGGATCAAAGACTTAAGACCTAAAACCATAAAACTCTTAGAAGAAAATATACGGGAAAACATCCTTGACCTTGGTCTTGTCAATAATTTATTGGATAAGACAACAAAAGCACAGGCAACGAAAAATAAAGTGGGACTACATTAAACTAAAGAACTTCTGCACAGCTAAGGAAACAGTCAATAAATTGAAAAGGCAACCTACAGAATGGGAGAAAATATTCACAAATTATGTATCTGATAAGGGGTTAATATCAATGTATATAAAGAACTTATACAACTCAATAGCAAAAAAAAAAGCAAATAATCCAATTAAAAATAAGCAGAGACTTGAATAGATGTTTTTTCAAAGAAGATATACAAATGGCCAGTAGGTATATGAAAAGTTGTTCAACATCACTAATCATCAGGGAAATGCATATCAAAATCATAATGAGATATTACCTCAGGCCTGTTAAAATGGCCATTATCAAAAAAGACAGGAGATTACGAATGTTGGCAAGGATATGGAGGAAAGGGAACACTTTTACATTGTTGGTGGGGAATGTAAAACGGTACAGCCATTATGGAAAGCATAGCGATGCCTCAAAATACTAAAAATTGAATTATCACATGATTCAGCAATCCCACTCCTAGGTATTGCTGGATACTCAGCAATTGAATTGAGGTCAGTATCTCGAATTGAAAGGAGATACAAAGGAATTGAAATTAGTATCTTGAACAGATATCTGCACACCCATGTTCATTGTAGTTTTATTCACAGTAGTCAAGATATGGAAACAACCTAAGTGTTCGTCAGTGGATGAATGGATAAAGATGTGGTGTATACATACGCAGTGAAGTAGTATTCAGCCATGAGAAAGAAGGAATTCCTGCCATTTGAAACAACATGGATGGACCTTGAAGGCATTATGCTAAGTGAAATAAGTCAGACACAGAAAGACAAATACAATACGATCTCACTTATATGTGGAACTTAAAAGAGCCAAACTCACAAAAACAGAGAGTACAATGGTGGTTACCAGGGCCTAGGAGTGGAGGGAATGGGGAGATGCTATTTAAGAGCACAAATCTGCAACTAGGAGGTCAATAAGTTCTGTAGATCTAATGCACAGCATAGAGATTAGAGTCAACAGTACTGTATTATAAAGTTGCTAAGAGACTCAAAGTTGCTAAGAGACTAGATCTTCATTGTTCTCACCACAAAAAAAACAATGAGACAGTAATTATATAATGTGATAGAGGTGTGAGCTAAGGCTACCATGGTAATCATATTGCAATATATACATGTATCAACCCAACATGTACGCCTTAAACTTACAGTGTTATATGTCAGTTATATCTCAACTTAAAAATTTAAGAATAATAAAGAGTAAGTAAAATAGATTTTGGAAATATACTGCCAGATATTATAAACTTATCTTGCTGCTCCCAGGGAGGTGAGGGTGTCCTGAAGGGGAATGAGTGCTCCTCAGCTACCCTGGAAAGAGGTTGGTTTCGGGGTGGGGAGCAGACTGGAGGAGGCGCATGCATGGTAGGTGTAGGAAAGCAGCACGTGGCCCAGTCTCAGGTTGTGAAATTGCCTGAAGCACTTTTTTCTTTTTTTAAAGGCCTGACTTGGTCTGGCCCCTGTCTGCTTCCCCATTCTTTTTTTTTTTTTTTGTCTGCGTTGGGTCCTCATTGCTGTGCGGGGGCTTTCTCTAGTTGTGTCGAGCAGGGGCTACTCTTTGTTGCGGTGCGTGGGCCTCTCATTGCAGTGGTTTCTCTTGTTGCAGAGCACGGGCTCTAGGCACACAGGCTTCAGTAGTTGCGGCTCACGGGCTCTAGAGCGCAGGCTCAGTAGTTGTGGCACACGGGCTTAGTTGCTCCACGGCATGTGGGATCTTCCCGGACCAGGGATCGAACCCGTGTCCCCTGCATTGGCAGGACGATTCTTAACCACTGCACCACCAGGGAAGTCCCACCTGAATCACTTCTATTGATAGGGGGTGGCTGCTCCTCGTCACTGAGTGGTAACCTGGGAGGGAGGCCGAAGTGGGCAGAGAAAAGGGCCTTAGGTTAGGTCCTGACCCTGCAGCGTCTCTGAATCATTCTCTGTGCCATGTGTCCTTTCATCACCCACACAGCCTATTCTGCACTGGATCAGGAAGGGTCCATGCCCACATTTTGGTCAGAGTGATGCAAGGAAATGCTGGGTCCCCTCCCAAGGTCAGAGGATGGTGGCAGCAGGGAACAAGTGGGCTCAGCTGGGGCACTGCCTAGGGGTGGTCCTTTGAGGAAGGCACTTAACCAAAGTGCTGTCTCACTTCCCCATTTGTAAGAGGAAAAGAAACGATATCTACCTCTCAGGGTTGTCACGAGGATTAGAAAAAATATGTGCGGAGTGACTGGACTTTACATATTCATTCAATGTTTACTCATCTCATCCTCTGTTATTGTAATTACTACCTGGCACCAGGCAATAGGGGTATGCAGCAAGCAAGACAGATCAAGTTCCCACTCTCTTGACTTTACATTCTAGAGAGGAGAGGAGACAGACCATAAGTAGATAAACCGCTGTCAGCCGGAGACTGTCAAGCCGTGTATTCGCACCCGTCACGTACAGCAAACCCTTCCAGCGCCCAGATTTAGCTGGCAAGAGCTTCCCAAAGCAACTTTCAGTTGCTTCCCTTGATATCCACCCTGGTCACCTATATTCCCAACCTTTATACAGATATAGCCATTGATCATTATGCTGGATTCTCTGAAGCCCCAATTCTATAACTAGCCCCCATTCTATAACACAGAATTGGGCCTGATGAATTCAAAAGAACTACTGCCATTTGGGTGCACGTGATTTACTCAGAAGAAACCTGTAAAAGGTGAGGGAACAAGGCTGGAGATGGGGAAGAGGCTGAGCAAGAGTGAGCTCAGGTCAAAGCCCACCTTGGCCTGATCACTGGGGGCTCTGGCGTGCAAACCGTATCTTCCAGTTGTACTTTAAAGCAAGGGGATGAAGCTTTGCAGCCCTGTCTCTGTCAGTCCTTGGCCACCCCAGCTGAAGTGGCTCCTCAGTCAAAGACGAGTCTGCAGAGACAGTCGCAGGTGTAGGCTGTCAGCTGTGCCATTCACAGGAGGCGGGTACAGGCTCACCCTCTGGTAAAGGGGCTCTGGGCGAAGCATCAATGCCCTCTACATATACTCGAAGGGGAAAATGTCAGAGAGTGATAAGTGCCAGGAGAGAATGGACATTCAGTGACATGAGACTGTGTGATCACTTTAGATTGGGTGGCCATGAAACAAGGGGTAGATTCAGATTTTGTAGAACCTGAGGCTTAAAGTTTGGGGAGGGGTGTCTTCTAAAGTAAAAGGATATAAAATCATAAATACAAAACTAATACGATCGTGAAGATTTGTTCAGAATGAGAAATCCCAACAAATTACAAATAATAAAAGCCAATAAATATTTCAAACATGACAAAATCCTGAAAAAGAAACCCATGATATTTATATTAATTAACTCCCTGACACACCTCTATAATACCTTTTCCTCCATATTTTGACGGTATATTTTTTGACTACCTCTCCGTTTGATATTTGATAATAAACTCTCTGCTAAGAGAATAAAGACATTATTTATCTTTCCCCTAAAAGATAAAATGGTAGATGAAAAAACAATTTTATTAGTGATATTTTGTTAAAGTTTCTTTCAGCTTCAGAACTTGTTATTTGGTAAAATCATGTGACTTTTGAAGATTATTGTCAAGTTTGAGAAAGCCTCTAGTAAGTTTCTTTTGTAAATGAGCTACGAGCTTCGGGAAGACGTACTGCAGACTGGCTTCTGACTCCACACGTTTCAAACTCACTCTCCTCCCGTGCTCCTCATTCTTTGGTTGCTGGGTTTCGTGGGGCATATTCATAGTGAGATGCCTGCATATGACAAGGATAAGCAGTCAGCGGCAAGTGATAATAATATTCCAGGAAATCCTTACTGTGCAGGGGGCATCTGGCAATAATGTACTTACACACAGAAATGACCACAAATCACTTAAATATCTCCCCTAAACTCAGATGAAATGAGTCCTTAAATCAACTTCCCTTTAGTCAGTTCCCCAGAATGCCCATAGCCAGTCCAGTGCTACCTGACCAGAGGTAGCAAGAGGGTGGGATATTTGGAGTAAAAAGAGAGAGTAGTTTTTCATTTCTACTGATTGTGCTTAAAATATTTTACTTTTGCAACATTTATAAGAACACATAAGCAGGTGAATAGATAACTAGAGTCTCTCCCAGGACTTAGAAAGGCCCCAACAAGTCACCTTAAATCTGCCTGTCAGTGCGGGCCTCTGGGAAGAGGTGTCATAAAAGATGAAAACACTTAGTTGACACCCAATATATTATTATTAACTGGAGACTCGGGGTGAATCCACTGTGGTCTTTGAAGGCAGGGACCCTTGGCTGTATCCCGAGACTCAGATCAAATGACAAAAGGACAGGAACATAACACTTCCCCAGGAAAGCCTGTTTTAAAATAGAAGTGACCCACATCAGGGACTCTCCCTAAAGTACCCCATTTATGGTTTTCAGCCACCCAGCATACAGGCAATGAATGGTAGCTGTCTAGCTGTCTGTGCAGTGTTGGTTGGAATCAGTAAAGATTTAAAATCGGTGCATTATTTCACTGTGATTTGCATCTTCTCTTCCTTTGCTGGCTCTGGGTCTCTGGGAAGGGTGGCAGGGGGAGGGGGAGGGTCCCTTGCTCCTGCCAGGTGTTCCTGATTAGGGCCTGCATCTCCCAACCTTGGGATTATTTGTTTACCTGCCTTCCTCTCTTCCAAAAGTGAGCTGTGCCAGGGCAGGGGCCCTGTCTTACTTTATGTGCCCAGCACACACCCCAGAGGCACTTGATCCGTGTTGCGAGCTGCGTACATTATTGCCCACCCAGGAATGTATGAAAGAAGGAAGATCATTTCACCAGTGTCCTTCTTTTATCTCAAATTCCCAAAGACTGGTAAGTTAATACTTTGTTCAATTTGCTCAGTACTGTAACTCTTGACCCTGAGCGATTTCTCATTTACATAAATAATTTTCACTGTTGGCTAGAAAGCAGTCACAAAATAAAGGAGAAATAACACACAATATGCAGTTTTCATTCTGGTGACTCTGCCCCAAAATATGGAACAGATTCTCTTTCTTATTTTTGAGAAAGACAAGAGAGCTGCTTGTCTAGAATCACTGTTCTCTTTGTCAATGAATAAAAGGTTCTTGTGTTTGCAAGGATTTCACATGATGTCCTAAAAAAAAAAAAAAAGAGTGTAAAGTTTTCATAGCAAGTATGCTTACCACGTTTGCATGAACCACTTAATTGCAGAGAATTCAGAGGGATAAACTGCACTTCTGGGCAGTGTTAACAGAAAGGGTGCAGGATGTTGGGTTGTTTTTCCTTTGGTTTCCCCTTTCTTCTCTAGCTTTCACAGATCCCAAAACAACAAAAGCAGTAACAACAACAAAAACCCCACAAATTATTATTATTTATTTATTTATGGCTGCATTGGGTCTTTGTTGCTGCGCACGGGCTTTTCTCTAGTTGCGGCGAGCGGGGGCGACTCTTCGTTGCGGTGCACGGGCTTCTCATTGCAGTGGCTTCTCTTGTGGAAGAGCATGGGCTCTAGGTACGCGGGCTTCAGTAGTTGTGGCACGTGGGCTCAGTAGTTGTGGTTCGTGGGCTCTAGAGCGCAGGCTGAGTAGTTGTGGCACATGGGCTTAGTTGCTCCGCGGCATGTGGGCTCTTCCTGGACCAGGGCTCGAACTCAAGTCTCGTGCATTGGCAGGCAGATTCTTAACCACTGCACCACCAGGGAATCCCTATTTTTTAATTAAATTTGAAGCTTATTTCCAAGGGAATAGCAATATCTGACATCAAGCCAAATTAATAGCAGGAGAAAAATTTTTTTCTGTACTTAAATTACCGACCGTGTTTAATAGAAGATACTTAAATCCTTCATAAACTTTCTAGGGTTCTCAAATAAACCCTGGATTAAAATAAAAGCCTTCTTAACTCCAAATATTTCAAAGGAATTAAGAAATATAACTATTTTTATGAAAAATTAAAATCTAGATGAAACCTGAAACTATTGTAGTACATGAAGGATATTTAGATAAATATTTAGATAAATAGCTGGATATTTAGAAAAGATCTACATGTATCAAATATCTCTGTGTGTAAAGCAAGAAGAGTATTAGTTTCATTAATAAAGGAACAACAGGGGCTGGTAAATGGAATTTTATTAAGTAAAAGTTAACTTATGTTAAAAAAATTAATAAGTTAATCCATGTAGCTTCAGGTGATAATACTCTAAACCAACTGCCCTATTTCTAAGGGTAATTATGAATGAACCTGAAAGCTTTTGCCTAACTCCACTCAACGATTTCTCTGTACACTGGTCTACTATGTATATGAAAATCTGGCATCAGCCTCATGGTTGGGCTCTGCTAAAATAAGTTAGCTCTTATAGATCATTAATACGTTGTTTGAGTTGGCATTTGAGCTTGCAAACATGTGAAGGCAAGAACTCTGGGTAGGTAGGTGGGCTTCAGGGGTCAGGAAAGGTAAACACATAAAAGGGTAAAAACAACAGTCTCTGGGAGCAGATATCCTCTCTTCGGGTGCAACCTGTAAAATGAGATCACACCCTGGACTATGGTCAACTCATCCAAGTCATGTCATGTTCAAAGGCTTGTCAGGAGATGGCAGGTAACCTCCGAGGCCCATGTTCTCTCCATGTGGCATAGGGTAGAGGTCAAGCCCACAGTCTCTGCAGCCAGACTTACAATTCAGCTGTATGACCCTGGACAAGGTACACTTTCATTTAAGCATGTCTGCTCCTTTAAAAAGTAACGTTCATGAGGGCGAGAACTTTCTCTAGCTCCCAGCCATAAAAGAGGACCTAAGGCATAGTAGGTGTGCAATACTTCCTTTTTCACAGCTTAATTGCTCTAGGCCTCTATTAGTTAGTATTAACACAGCGAAGAGGGGACAAAAGCTCACAAACACTTTATACAGTTTCACAAGATGCATGGCAGGGAAAAAAGTGACTAAGAAGGACCAATAGTATCCTAGGGTCTCAGTGGATGCATTCCTGGGGGAGGTGGACCTCTAATTCCTGGTGGAGGGGGTCTCATTCTTGGAGGGGACCTGCCTATGGGTGTCCCTCAAGCAGGGGGAAGCCCAATGCGTGGGCCCATGGGTGGTCTCACACCAGGTCGAGGAGCCATAATGCCATGTAAGCCATTCCCAACTCAAAAGAGTCCATAACCTTTCATTATAAACCAGTATCCAGGGACTTCCCTGGTGGTCCAGTGGTTAAGACTCCACACTTCCACTGCAAGGGGCTCAGGGAACTAAGATCCCACATGCTGCGTGGCGTGGCCAATAAAATAAAATAAAATAAAAAAGAAATTCAACAAGAAAAAAAGATAAATAAAAACAAAAACAAAACAACCAGTATCCAAAAGTGGGAAACATATTCCAAGCCCCTATTTAGGTTCTCAGGCTAAGTCTTCATTCAGTATCTTCAGAGTAAGTTTAGTCATCACTTCCTCAAAATGATACAATCTCTTCACAGGCCAGTACTTATTAATTGAATGAGTGAATGAAGTGTTCAGCTCCTCTGGACCTAGTTTTTTCAGTTGTAAAATGAGGATAATGGTAGTACAACATGACATATACACAGGTAACAACCTTCATCAACGTGCAGGAACAGGGTTTACCCGTCCGAGGGGCCCTTTATGTTCTTCCTGTTCAGAGAGAGCATGGTTTCAGGATGTCCAGCTGCTGACAAAGGGGTGTGTGTGAATAAACCACTGCAGGTGGGTCCTCTTATGCACTGTTCAACCGTGTTTACTTGGAAATTCACTCGGCTCTTTCAAGAAACAGATTTGATTGTACGGATGTCCTTATGCTCTTATTTTTGGTTTCATGGCACTAATATTTAATGAAATGAAAGTGACTCAAATAAAACGTGATTGAGGGAGGAGGAGGGATGGGAGGAAAACTCTTCAGTTACATTTCGAAGCCCTCATTCTCATTTCACTTCCACATGGGTGGGAAAATATTTTTAGAATTCAGTATGCTCAGTTACAAAATAAGTGTATAAACATTGGAATCTTTCCTACAGATGGCTGTGTTCAGTTGAGAAAAAACTAGTGGAAATATTTTTGCAATAGCAAAACTAAATAATAAACACCAATGAATAAACTTAAGAAACATGAAGGCCTACATGAAGAATCCTCTACAAGTTTACTCAGAGGCATAAAAAAAGACATTATATGAAGAGACACACTTTATTTATGGATGAGAAGATTCATTATTATAAAGGCACCAATTCCCAAATTCATTTATAAATTTAATGTGAAACTTTCCACTCTATTTTTCTTTGGACCTATTCAAGATAATTTTCAAAAAAACATCAATTTTTTAGACTAAACTTATAAGAATAACCAATATAATTTAGAGAAACAGGAGAATATTGTAAAGGAAGGATTTGTCTTATCAATTATTTAACAAAACATATTATAAAAGTAAATACTTAAAGTGCAATAAATAAGACTGTGTCATGACCTCCAACATTTATTTCATGGCCTACTAAGGGTCATGAGCTGCAGTGTGAAAAACACTGGTTTACAGATATCAAAAATGGCCAATTTGGTTAAATACAGTATAGTCATAATGCAGAATACATGCAGCTATTAAAAATAATGTGGTAGAACTATATTTATTGGCATGGGAAGGTATTGACAACATATTGGTAACTAAAAAACCTACTAGAATTATCCCTTTTTTTTTTTTTGGCTGTGTTGGGTCTTCATTGCTGCACGCGAGCTTTCTCTAGTTGTGGCGAGTGGGGGCTCTTCTTCATTGTTGTGCCCGGGCTTCTCATTGTGGTGGCTACTCTTGTTGCGGAGCATGGGCTCTAGGTGCGGGGGCTTCAGTAATTGCAGTTCGCAGGTCCTAGAGCATGTGGGCTTCAGTGGTTGCAGCACGTGGGTTCAGTAGTTGTGGCACGTGGGCTCTAGGGCACATGGACTTCTCGGGCTCTAGAGCACAGGCTCAGTAGTTGTGGCACACAAGCTTAGTTGCTCCTTGACATGTGGGATCTTCCTGGACCAGGGATTGAACCTGTGTGCCCTGCATTGGCAGGCAGATTCTTAACCACTGTGCCACAAAGTCCAGAATTATCCCATTTTGAAAGAACAAAAAACCATATATGAATATATATGCAGAGAAAAAACATATGGACAGATAAGTGCCAATATGTTAACAAAGGTTATAGCCCATTTGTCTTTAGCTTAAACCTTTTTTCCAATTTTTTTTGCTATTATAAATAATATTATGATTACTAACTTTATGAAAAAACCATTTTCTGAATTTCAAATGATGTTCTTGGGATAGGTTCCTAGAAATAGAATTACCACAATACACATTTTTAAGCTCATATCACAAAATTATTTTCTGAAAGGGTTGCATCAATTTTCATTACTATCAGCAATGTATGAACGACCATGTCCTTGTACTCTTACTCATATTAGGCAACTCATTTAAAAAATTAATAGATACCGGGCTTCCCTGGTGGCGCAGCGGTTGAGAGTCCGCCTGCCGATGCAGGGGACACGGGTTCGTGCCCCGATCCGGGAAGATCCCACATGCCGCGGAGCGGCCGGGCCTGTGAGCCGTGGTCACTGAGCCTGCGCATCCAGAGCCTGTGCTCTGCAATGGGAGAGGCCACAACAGTGAGAAGCCCACGTACCGTAAAAAAAAAAAAAAAAAAAATTAATAGATACAAAATTTAAAATATATTTTAAATATATTTGCTATTTTGATAGGCTAAAATTTTTTCACTATTGTTTTAATTTGTATTTCTTTTATTTCCATTGAGGTTAATCACTTTCCATACATTAGTCATTTGTAGTTCCTCTTTTGTGTGTTGCAAATGCTTTCTGCCTGGACCATTTCCTTTTGAGTAAGAATGAACATTCACACCATGATGATTACTTTGACCCAACTCTTTTTTTTTAATTTTAATTTTATTGGAGTATAGATGATTTACAATGTTATGTTAGTGTCAGGTGTACAGCAAAGTGATTCAGTTATACATATACATGTATTCATTCTTTTTTGGATTCTTTTATAAGTTATCACAGAATAGTGAGTAGAGTTCCCTATGCTATACAGTATGTCCTTCTTTACTGTGACCCAAGTCTTTTCATTTTCTAGAGAATATATTATTACATAACTCCATATCGAAACCCAGGGTCTAAAATCTTCTCCCATCTAAAGTCCTACCTCATGCACTGTGGTGACCTGAATGGGAAGGAAGTCCAAAAGGGAGGGGATATTTATATATGTAGGGCTGATTCATTTTGCTGTACAGTAGAAATGAACACAACATTGTAAAGCAACTATACTCCAATAAAAATTAATTAGAAAAAATAAAGTGCTACCTCATAAAATGAAAAGTTTTACTACATCTAGGGACCTATATGCTCTATAAATTTATTATAATCATCCATTGCCAAAGCTATTTTTCATCTATGCTTGATAATTCTAACATAATGGCATTTAAATTTCCCCTTTTTCCTCCTCTAAACATGCCCCCCCAAAGTAATCTTAGCTAATATGTTGGGCCATTACTTTGACAAATTTATTTACACAGCATAAAATTCCCCTATGAACAACACTGAATAAATAAAGTTGTTTAGAAAAAAATTGTGTCCAACAGACCTAAAAAATTAAATAAGCTTACTGAGCTGGAACTAACTCTTGGTCTATTTTCAGCAATCGAAAGAGCTATGGTGGAACTTTCAGGACATACTTGTAGAGCCATAGTGAAGACACTCATTATTTTATTTTCATGAGTTGGGTATTTTGTCAAGTAAAAGCACTTTAGATCAGAGTTTTTCAAACTGTGAGTAGGTAATGAAATCAGTTAAGTGGGTCAGACTGGCTTTTTTTTTTTTTTTAATGAAATGGAATGGAAGGGAAAAGAAAGGAAAAAACAAGAAAAGAGTACACATTTAATAAAGATTAGTGTTAACTTCATATGATATGCCAGGTCACTATGTCAAATGTATCCCTACTATGGGCTGTGGTCACATAGGTATAAAAGCACAAGACTGTAGGTAATAGCCAGTGTTCTTCTCATTAAGAAAGAATCCTTAATTAACTATATCCTTACCCCAACAATTACTGCTCATTAATATAGCCCTTAATAACTTAATTTTTAAATTTTTTTGTTTTAATTTTTATTGGAGTATAGTTGATTTACAATGTTGTGTTAGTTTCAGCTGTACAGCAAAGTGAATCTGTTATACATATATATGTGTATATATATATATACATATACAGTAGGTCCTTATTAGTTATCCATTTTATATATAGTAGTGTGTGTATGTTAATCGCAATCTTCCAATTTATCCCTCCCCCCCCCCCCCGCTTACCCCCTGGTAACCATAAATTTATTTTCTACATCTGTAACTCTATTTCTGCTTAATAACTTAAATTTGTTTTAAAGGGGGTTATTCATTTGCTGCTACCAAATGCTAGGCCTTGTTCTAGGCACTGAGGATACAGTGGTAATACTGAGATCCATACTCTCATAGAGCTCCCGTAGAACGGAAGACAGATGATGTATAGCCTCAGTGGTTATAAGCAGCATGAAAAGAAGGAGCTTAAACGGAATGCAAGTGACTCAGGTGCAATTTTAGATAGGATGGTCAGGGAAGGCATCGCTGAGAAGGCAACATCTGAACAGAGTTCAATATTTAATTTTTTAATCTGGCATTTTAAATGTTATTTTAAATCTAAATGAACATCTTAATAAATAATAGTAGACAACTGCTGAGATTAAAAATATAGAAACTATTTGATGCCCTATTATGATGTTTAACTTTTCATTTATATCTTTAGAAATATGTATAAACTGAGAAAAAGACAAACTTTGTTCTTGCTCTCAAAAATGTCCAGTCTACTAGGGTGTTCAAGCAAAGGGAATAGGCAAAGGCAATCAGAATGCAATAAGTATATAAGGGAATGGGGGTACAGACTGCAATTCCCTTCTTGGAGGATCAGGGAAGGCTTCTGGAAGGAATGATGGCCATACTGAGTTGTCAAGGGTGAAATAAAATTATTGTAAGTTCAAATTTTTTTGACTCATCCTCATTTAAAGTTGTACTTGTGATCATAAGCATTTCAATAGTGCTTAATGAGAAACTTCGAGTTGTGAGAAGAGCTTCTAACATCACATAACACTGGATTGGTCATTACCCTCTCTTAAAAAATACAAAAGGAGGTTAGAGAACGTTTACACACCTGTTTCCATTAAATTTATGTTCAATCTGTAATGATTCTTTACCTTGTAATGGTAAAGTTAGGTTTCCCTCTCTCTGTTTACTGAGAAGGGCAAAAAGTGTTCCTGTAATATTCAGACATGTTGTTTAGTTGTAAGGACTGTTGATTCATAACATGGAGACTGGATATTTGTACTGCAGAACTACATTCTACATGTTAGGCTGTTGTTGCAGAGAACCATGTTTCTTCACTTGAGGTTGTAAAGTGTCATGGGAGGTTAAACTAGCTCACCTGCCTTGTGATAATTACTAGTAAGACCTCAATGATGCTGTTATAATGAACTCAACCGGGATAAAAGACTGTTTTTTTTTGGTGGAAGACATCTGAAGCTTTTTCCTCCTGTGCAGATTATGCAAATAAAAATAAATGAGTAAAGCTAAACCAATTACTTTTAAGCACAACCCCAAATCTCATTCTTCCTCCGAAGTCAGCACACAAAGTGGAACGGAGAAGTTCAGTGTTCCAGATTGAAGGAACGGAATACAGCAAAGCCTGGGCATTAGCACAGCCAAGTTTCAGGAACTCAAGTCGTTCAGAACTGAAGCTTCCAGATGAAGATGGCGGATTGAATAGATGTTTGTGATTTTCCTCCCCAACTCGAACTGAATCTACTATGGCAATACCTTCTGGAAATGCCATTTCATAACCACTACCACCTAATTTTTATACAAAGCATTTATTGCCTCTAAAATGCTATATATTTTACCCACTTGTTTTCTGCTCCTCTCCCCAATTAGTATGTCAACTCATAGAGAACAGTACTTTTGTCTCTTTTGCTTATTAACCCCCTCAGTTAACAATAGGAGACTGATTGGAAGTTCAAACAGAAGCCCTATTCGGTATATTTTAAATCAACTTTTCCACATTGCCTTGTAGACTCATGGGAGCAAATCCATGTCCCAGTTATCTCAGTTCAAGAAATAGAAGCAAGGGCTTCCCTGGGGGCGCAGTGGTTGAGAATCTGCCTGCCAATGCAGGGGACACGGGTTCGAGCCCTGGTCTAGGAAGATCCCACATGCCGCAGAGCAACTAGGCCCGTGAGCCACAACTACTGAGCCTGCGCGTCTGGAGCCTGTGCTCCGCAATAAGAGAGGCCGCGATAGTGAGTGGCCAGCGCACCGCGATGAAGAGTGGCCCCCACTTGCCACAACTAGAGAAAGCCCTCGCACAGAAACGAAGACCCAACACAGCCAAAAAAAAAAAAAAAAAAATTTGTATGGTAACAAATTACCACAAATCAGCAGCCTAAAACAACACACATTAAAAAAAAAATAATAGAAGCAAAAAGCTGATTATGTGTCCTATGTCTTCCCATTCTATGTCTTCAACTTCTGCCAGGTCCTTTGGTAATCTCTCTTTGGTCCAATTTATCAACTTAAACATGAAGATATGTCTGTTCACTTACCTTAAGTCTTTGACATGTTTTGTGTGGATCTTTGTTTTGAGGCTTCCTCATTCATTCTTCCCTGTCCTACCCTCAATGAACCCCACCTGCTCTTCTTTTTTTTTTAAATACAGCAGGTTCTTATTAGTTATCCATTTTATACATATTAGTGTATATATGTCAATCCCAATCACCCATTTCATCCCACCCCACCCCCCCACCCCCCGTGGTGTCCACACATTTGTTGTCTACATCCGTGTCCCTATTTCTGCCTTGCAAACCAGTTCATCTGTACCATTTTTCTAGATTCCACATATATGCGTTAATATACAATATTTGTTTTTCTCTTTCTGACTTACTTCACTAGGTATGACAGTCTCTAGGTCCATCCACGTCACTACAAGTGACCCAATTTCACTACTTTTTATGGCTGAGTAATATTCCATTGTATATATGTGCCACATCTTCTTTATCCATTCATCTGTTGATGGACACTTAGGTTGCTTCCATGTCCTGGCTTTTGTAAGTAGTGCTGCGGTGAACACTGGGGTGCATGTGTCTTTTTGAATTATGGTTTCCTCTGTGTATATGCCCAGTAGTGGGATTGCTGGATCATATGGTAATTCTATTTTTAGTTTTTTAAGGAACGTCCATACTGTCCTCCATAGTGGCTGTATCAATTTACATTCCCACCAAGAGTACAAGAGGGTTCCCTTTTCTCCACACCCTCTCCAGCATTTGTTGTTTGTAGGTTTTCTGATGTTGCCCATTCTAACTGGTGTGAGGTGATACCTCATTGTAGTTTTGATTTGCATTTCTCTAATAATTAGTGATGTTGAGCAGCTTTTCATGTACTTCTTGGCCACCACCTACTCTTCTTATTTAGGGCAGGACCTGCTCCATATAGAAGAGGTCTTACTTATTTCCTTTATACAAGGCAAGCATAAGCTTCATACAAGATGGAAGCTGCATGTATCTCTAATCAAAGAGGAGGAGATGGAGGGAAAGGGAAGCAAGGGAGCTGACTGGAAGTCTGCAAGCACCATAACAGCTATTTGGATGTTTATGGAAAGTTCGTGGAGTTCCTTAACTCTACCACATGTATGTAAAGGTTCCAGCTGAGTTTACACGAACTTGATGAGCTTCATTTCTCCGTGAACTCATATCGGCAAGAAAAATGTCCTTCAAAGTCAAATCCTTCTTGGCTGGATTAATTCCATTAATTCTTCTGGTTCCAAGCTACTGTGCACAAATGAGCTGCAAAGGTGAGTCAAGGTCACTCTTTAGCAAACATTTACCAGTGGGGACCCTGGACTCTCAGGCAGATGATGTTACTTTCCTCAAACCGTAGCAATACTTTACCTAATCATGGCTTGACTTGCTTTTTTTTAAACCTGGCAGCCAAAACACAAATTTGCTGTTGGTAATAATGGAAACATCTTATTCAGTAGGATTCTTTTGGGGGAGAACACTGCACTTATTTTGAAGGAATATCTTGATAAGACCTTTTGGGAGTACAAAACAAAAGACTAGTAACCCAAGTGTCCATCAGTAGATGAATGGATCAATAAAATGTGATATGTACATATGATGGAGTATTATTCAGCCTTCAAAAGGAAGGAAATTCTGATGCGTGCTACAATATGGATGAAACTTGGGGACACCGCTAAGTTAACTAAGCCAGTCACACACAAAAAACAAATACTGTGCAATTCCACTTGTATACGGTATCTAGAGTAATCAAATTCAGAGACAGAAGGTATAATAGAATGGGGGTTGTCATGGACTGGGGGAGGAGGAGGTGAGCTGTTTAATGGGTACAGACTTTCGTCTTTGCAAGATGAAAAAGTCCTGGAGCTTGGTTACACAACAGTGTGAATATACCTAACACAACTGAACTGTAGACTTAAAAATGGTTATGATGGTAAATTTTATGTTATGTGTATTTTACCACAACCAAAAAATTGTTTTAAAAATTATTAAAAAAGTGAAATATGATATTTAAAATAACCTAATATTTTAAAAGTTTGCTGATTTAAGCATACTTATGATGGCTTTCCAGCTCATACAGTGGTTTTTAAAATAAAAAATATATAATACAATTTTTAAATTTAAAATTTAAGTCTTTGAAAAGAATGTGTTTGCATTCTTTTTCTCATGACCCCTTCTATCCTTCTGACACTTTTGGGTCAGAACTTTTTCCTCCTGACCATTGCTCTGAGCATTCGATTTGGGAAGGACTGTTACCAACCCAGTACGTTAAAATTAACAAACTTTCCTAATTGTTACCGAGGATGGCAGTTCCCAACACACAGTTGTGGAGTCCCTCAAATGGCCTTTCATCTGCCTGACTGAGTATAGTAAAAAGTCAAGATAAATAGGCCCAAAAGAATGTTCTACTTACTATTTTTTTCTATCTACTTTCTCACAGGGAACTTAGGCCCAAGAGACTCTGCATAGGTTTGCAGTGGGAATCTGTACTTTTTAAATGGTCTCCTAATATTTATGATGATCAGCCAGGCCTGGTAACCACTAAATGGTAGGGAAAGCATTAAAATATTTGCCTGGGCTAGTAAATATTGGGGACTAATATTCTCAAGGATTTTGAAGCTCTTACAAAAGAGTTCCAAGTTTAAATGAGAAGACCCTTGTCAAGAGAAACCCTTATACTATAAGATTTGTTTTAAATTTTTATTTTTCTTACTTAAAGATCACAATTACAAAAACAACTTGATTTCCTCCCTCAGATATTATAGGCAATCGGCATGCTTAATTGAAACTGTGTTCTTCTTCTTACCTATTGCGCAATTAGGGAAAGGTAGGTCCAAAATGGCAAGTTCACTTCAACAAGTCACGCTTAGAGGATCTAAAATAAAAACTTATGCAGGGCCAGCTTTCCGGGCTCAAGACCTGTGCAGCCACATAGGGCCTCATGCTTAGAAAGGCCTCGTGCTGGGTTTAATGCTCTTCTCTTGCCATCTTGAAACGCTTAATAACTTTTTTGCAAGGGGCCCCGCATTTTTATTTTGCACTGGGTCCCACAGATTAACTAGCTGGTCCGGGACTTAGGTCACTGATTCCAAAGTGTGATGCTCAGCTGGGGGAAGGGTCATATGAGTATAGAAGGAGAATTGTCCCTTTTATTCAAGATTCAATGTAGCCATTTTATACAAAATTTTCATACTAGTTTTGCCATGTAGCACTGCAATACTAATGCTAGAATCCACAATTTAAAGAGAGGCTAGAGCACATAATAGTTACATCGAGATTCCAACAGAAATCCTCACAAAGACAGATATAATTTTCTCATAAATAGTTATAAGTTTCAAACTGATGAACGTTAGTCACTCCATTTATCTTGCTGTTTCCTTGTCAATGAAATCCATCCGGTGCCTACATCTTATTGAGAAAAATCTGTGAAGCTAATGCAGAAAGAAGTATCCAAGAATGCCAAAAATAAATGTTTCCATCCTGAGCCAGGAATGAATCACTTGTGTGTTCATATGTTAGAGAAAATGTGACTTCTCTTTTCTAGTGTTACAAGGCCAACACCTATCAGAAACACCAATTCTTACATTTACGGATTCGGACTATGTCTCTAAAGCCATAAAAGGGCCGTTCATGTAAATGAACAAAGAACGTATGTATCTGTATCTGAGACCTGTTGCCAGAATCCATTCCAAATCAGCAAAGTAACATTTATGTTTACATTTCCATGTTTTAGTGAATTGTATAAATCCTGAGGCTAACTGACTTTTGCTTATAGAGATATTTGCTTATAGAGATATTAACTGATGCTGGGAGAGAAGACCAGAGATATTGCAGAATGAAATGTTTGTGCATTACAATACATTAAACCTGATCATCCTTCCTCACCAGAAATCACCATAGAGTCAGCTTTCCCAGAAGGCACTGAGATCCAAAGTTTGTGTTTCACTTCTTTGTTATCCATCAGACACTTAACACAATGCTCACACATGGAAAGTACTGAGTGAAACTTCTTTTCAGCTTCTTTCCAGTTTTGGCCTCTAGGGGATCAACTTCCTCCCGCCTGCTAATTTTTCACCCATATCTGTCCTGATTGGGTAGTGTCCCCAGGTAGTCAGCACATCACATTCTGTCTTTCATGCTTCCTGTATAATTTACTTGTCTTTTGTTCCATTCCCTCTGATTCCCAAAATGAACATAATCTGATTACTAACTCAGGCTCATGTTTCAATGAACTCGTGTTTTAACAAGGTAGCATGAAACTTCTCCTTTAGGTAGTATTTTTTTTTAATTAATTTATTTATTTGATTTTATTTTTTGGCTGTGTTGTGTCTTAGTTGCTGTGCGTGGGCTTTCTCTAGTTGCGGCGAGCTGGGGCTACTCTTTGTTGCGATGTGCAGGCTTCTCATTGCGGTGGCTTCTCTTGTTGCAGAGCACGGGCCCTAGGCGTGTGGGCTTCAGTAGTTGTGGTTCGCGGGCTCCAAAGCGCAGGCTCAGTAGTTGTGGCACACGGGCTTAGTTGTTCCGCGGCATGTGAGATCTTCCGGGACCAGGGCTCGAACCTGTGTCCCCTGCACCGGCAGGCAGATTCTTAACCACTGCGCCACCAGGGAAGCCCTAGGTAGTATTTTTTATAATAACAATGATATTTTAAGACAGTGGCTCATGGAATGATTCTAAAGGTTGAAATTTCTGGCTCGGCAATTGGGATTTTGAAACACCTCTGAGTCAATTTATTAGGTAGTAGTCTTTGGACAAGACTGGCTCTTTCTAAAAGATATTTATTCGTTTCTTCATTTGATCATCAAACATGCACTGAGGACTTACATAGACTGTGCCAGGACATACATCATGGAACAAGGTGACCAGGTCCCTACTCTCATGGAGCTTACATTCTAGGCATGTGGGGAGGGAACCTGTGGACAAATAATAACATATTTGGTAATAATAAGTGCTACGATGAAAATAAAACCCGGTGATGTGAAAAGAAGAGACTACTAAAGCATGACATAAGGGCTCTAGCTGAGTGGTCAAAGAAGGACTCTCTGGGGAGATGACAGTAATGTTGAGACCCTAATGATAAGAAGGGACCACACATGGGATAGTCTAGAAAAAGAACACTTCTGGCTCATGGGTAGAGCTAGTGCAAAAGCCCTAAGATGAGAGGCAGCTCTGTGTGTTCAAGATTGTTGTGGCTAGAATGTAGGATGATGAAGAGAAGCGTGGGTCAGGGGGAGGGCTTTGCAGGGGCCAGTTCATGTGGGGTCTTAGAGACCAGGAAGAGGCTTTGGGTTTGATTGTGAGTGTGATTAGAAGCCACTGGAGCATTTTAAGCAGGGGGATGCTATGTTCTGCTTATGTTTTAAAACAACCCCTCTGGCATTTGCGTTGTGACTAGACTATAGGTGTCAGAGAGGAAGCAGGGAGGGCAATTAGGACAGAGCTGATGGTGGCTTGGGGAGGATGGCACCAGCAGAGGTGTCAGCAGCAGCGTCAGTACATATCTTGGAGACAGAGTCAAGAGAACTTAATGATGTATTGCACACCATTAAATAACTGAACGTATGGTGGTGTCATTTTCTGAGACGGAAAACCTGGGTGGAGGGGGGAGTTTGGTGGAACAGGTTCTGAGAGGGAAATCAAGAGTTATGTTTTTAGAAAATGTTGAGTTTGCGATGTCTATTAAACATCTAAGTAGAATTGTCAGGTGAGCATTTGGATGTGTGCCTGGAGCACAGAGGAGAGGTCAGGGATAAAATTTAAATTTGAGAGTCATTGGCATATAAATGGAACGTAAAGCCACGGGTAGGACGAGATTATCTAAGGAGGGAGGGTAAATGAAGAAGATGAAGAGTCAGGAATGCCACCGCCTAAAAAAATACAACAAGCTAGTGAATATAACACAAAAGAAGCAGATTCACAAATCTAGAGAGCTAGTGGTTACCCGTGGGGAGAGGGAAGAGGGGAGGGGAAAGATAGGTATAGGAGAGTAAGAAGTACAAACTATTAGGTATAAAATAAGCTACAAGTATATATTGTACAACACAGGGAATATAGCCAATATTTTATAACTATAAATGGAGTATAACCTTTAAAAATTGTGAATCGCTAGATTGTACACCTTTAACGTATAACATTGTACAGCAACTATACTTCAATTAAACACACACACACATAGAGAATGCCACCACTTAGAGGATAAGCAGAGAAGTTAGCAAAGGAGCCACTGGGAAGGATAAAAATCTGGACTATGTGTGTCTCAGAAGACAAGAGATGGTGTGTTTCATGGAGAGGGAGTGTGAAATGTGCTGGATGCTGATAAGAGGCTGCATAAGAGGCAGACAGATGTGTGGTCATTGGAGGTCTTTGGCAACCTTGACAAGGCAACAGTTTCAGAGCGATGGAAACAGAGTGAGGGAAACCGAAGAAGTATATGTTTTATTCTTCCAGGTTGGGCAATACCACCAAAGCTGTGCTGGTCTAGGAGCACATGATGTTTTCTCAAAGGTTTTTTTTTATTTTTCTAAACTGTGTGGCACACAGAAAACACACAGCCAAAAAAAAAACAAATGCTGTGACGTTTTCATTGCCACCTACATAGCCCATAAATCTTGAAATCCGTGAAGGAACTCCTAAGCAACCAGCATTAATAATTTTATGGGGTAGCTCTCCAAGACATCATGAAGGAATAACTAATAAAAGCAATTGTAAAAAGTCTAACAAAAAGAAAAAACCTGACTGGGAATTACTCATGCCTGATGAATTTCTATGTTATAATGCTAACAATGAAGCTACCATAAACCTAGAGTATTGACTTCCGTGGTTAAGGCATTCGTATTATAGCAATTCCCACAATAGCAAAACATTGGTCTGGAATTGTGACAGACTTTTATTACACTTGTCACAAAGTGTCAAGTGTCATATCATACTCCATTTAATTTGGCAAATATTTTTATTGAGCAGCTAGTAAAGGGAAGGGACTGTATTGCTGGGGAAGGAGACATAAAGATGAGTCACAAGTGGTCCCTGCCTTCAAAGTCTAACAAGAACTCTCCCTACCACCTGGCCGCCAGCACCACAGGGGCGGGTACTAAGTCTCTGGATTACCACCGTAACCCAACACACAGATGCAGAAGGCACTTGTCCTCCTCTGTTTGGGCTGCTATAAAAAAATGCCATGGACTAGGTGGCTTGTAAGCAACAGAAATTTATTTCTCACAGTTCTGGAGACTGAGAAGTTGAGGATTATGACTCTGGCAGATTTGGTGTTTGGCAAAGGCTTCCTGGTAAATAGACAGCCATCTTCTTGCTATGTCCTCACGTGGCTGAAGGGGCTGGGCAGCTCTGTGGGGTCTCTTTCAGAAGAGCACTAATCCCATTCATGAGGGCTCCACACTCCTGACATAAGTACCTCCCAAAGACTCCACCGCTTAATACCATCACCTCGGACGTTAGGTTTTCAACATATGAATTTTGGAGGGACACAAACATTCAGACCAGATGCCCCCTCCGCTGGGAATCCTTCCGGGACATACCCCACCCCAGCTCACCGCCAGGACTAAGCAGATCCTCCCATCCTCCTCTTTCCTCCCCTAATAGCAATATGTATCCCACTGCACTTAATAATTCTTGCAAACTTGTCTGCATCCCCCGCTGAACCCCAAGCAAGATCAGCAAAGGGACTAGCTTGCCTGTTCTCCATTGTATTCCCCAGACCTGGCAGCCTCCTCCCCTCGACCACACATGCACACACACACACAAATTGTTGAACATTGTTGGTGGCCAGACGCTGTTAAGTGATTTTCATTCATTATCTCATGGCAATATTAGAAGGAAAGGATTAGTGTTCCCACTTAACAGATGGGGAAAGTAATTAAGACCTGTCTCTTAATCAGAGAGGTTAAGTTGCCCAAGGTCACACGGTTGGAAGTGGTACCGTCATACTGTCAGACTTTAGTCTGTATTGTGAACGCCCTGTGTCAGTCGGAGTTCAATCAGAGAAGTAGCACCACTAAGAATGATACAGAGCGAGGGATTTGTTTTAAGGGTTGGTCTTGAATGGGCAATTGTTGGAGCTTGTTAAATGGTCCACCTAAGGCTACTGCTTCTGCGTCTGGTGCTGGGGCCTGCAGTTTGCAGGGCAAGTAGTCAGGAGGGAAAGATGGACATGAAGTGGGAGAGAGCAAGGACAAACAGGAGCCTGCGGGAACCAGCTAGAATCCTCCAGGACAGACTGGAACCCACACTGGTACGTCCCCTGCCTCAAGCCTCCAACTTCCATGCGAGAAAGACTTCCATGAACGGTAAGCACCTTTGTCAAGGGTAAGCACACACCTGGCCCAGGGATCATGGAAGCTGAAGGAGGAGATCTGGGCGGGTCTGGAAGAGCTGTGGGCCCAGCTGCTGTACATCAACCAGGTGAAGCAACAGAGAAGCCTGAGCTGCAACAGCTCTGAGGCTCTGCCCTGATCTTCTGAGCATAAAAAGAATAGATGCGTCACTCCCACCTTCCAAATCTTGGCAAAACATCTCTTGTGGCCATAGCAACCCAGAATTATGCAGGGAAAGGAATTCTGGGAAACACAGTTCCAGCTTAGTTTACTTGCCACAGTGTAAATCTACTTCACTCCCTCTCTTAGTTGCTTTTCTGTTACAAGTTAAAAAAGATTTCCATTTTCCTGAAATCCAATATTTATAACATTAATATACTATACAATATTGTGCAGTATATTGATGACCTCAATAATTATTTTCATGCCAATTGCTTCCCATAATTCTGAAGTGCGGAGTGGGCTTGCCTACATCAGCTATCTAATCTCATGTCTAGTTTTTCTGGGACCCCCTCCCCCCAAACTGTACTTGGAGTGGCTGTCCTGGCTGAATGGCTCTCCCAAAGTAGTTCTATATGTTCTCCAGAATGGAATGTGTTCATGCTTGATTTAATCAAAGGGGAACCTCTCCTCACAGCATTGCAATCAGGAATTTGGAATTGTGAAAATCTAGAGGGTTGTAACAGGCGCTTGTCTTTCTGTGCACTAGTTATTCACTTTCTTCTAGTGTATGTGCCTCAGTTTCCCTCTGAGGAGCCAGACTTTCTTCTACTCTCTTAGTCCATCTGGTTTAGGAGCAGCTGTCTCCACCTTCACTTCAGAAGTGAACAGATGAACAAGGCCACTCATCACCCCTCTTCCATCTTCCTCAGAGAATGATCATTTAAGATCATAAAACAGGTAGTTTCACACTTCCACTGAAAACTCCAGAAAATAAATTGTTAGCAGTATTTTTCTGATACCCATATCCCAGCTATGATAGGTAGCTAGTGAAACCTGGGCTATTTGGGAGAACAGGTCAAGGGGACAATTATAAAACTTAAGTTTCAATAGTTCTGTTGATTCTGGAAAGGTGAAACTGAAATGACTCCTCCATAGTCTGAAGATAATTCCCAATAGGAGTTAAATAAAGGCCTAACCCAGCAAAAGCACAGAACCCTTAAATGTTTGGGTCCTATTTGTTTGTTAGTTAGATTCTATCTGGGGCCTTGAGAATTTGCTTTCAGATGCTGTGATGTTGTGACTTATAATAAGAAATATGTATTTTGTCTTCATCAAGTTTCTGGCACAGAGCTCCTAAAATGCCTAGAATGTCCTAAGTGATGAGAGCTTAAAGGTGTCTCTTGCTATATAAAAATGAGATGACTTTTGCACCTAAGGATAGGGACTGGTTGCCGGGAGAACCAACTGTGATTAGAGAGTTGGAAATTTCAGTCCTACCCCCTGGGTCAGGGAGGGAGAGAGAATCAGTTGCCAATGGCCAATGATTTAATCAATCGTGCTTTTGTAATGAAGCCCCAAAGGAGGGGGCTCAAAGAGCTTCTGGGTTGGTGGAGATTTGGTGCTCACCTGGAGAGCATGGAAGCTCAGAGTCCTTCCCACATACCCTGCTCTATACATCTCTTCCATCTGGCTGTTCCTGAACTATATCCTTTTATAGGAAACTGGTGCTCTAGTAAGTAAAATGTTTTTCTGAGTCTTGTGAGCCGTTCCAGCAAATTAATTGACCCCAAGGGGATGGGGGTTGTGGAAACCTCCAACCTATAGCCGGTTGATCAGAAGCTCAGGTGATAACCTGGATTTGTGATTCTCAGCTGAAGGTGGGTGGGTGGTTGGGAGGACGAGGGACCAGTCTTGTAGGACTGAACGCTTAACCTGTGGAATCTGATACTATCTCTGTGCAGATAGTGTTGACTTAAAACAATAAAGCAGCCAGTTGTTTTACCATCAAAATGAGTTTATTCAAGAAAGAGCAAAGAATTGCAATTCAGGACACGCAATTTATGGAGAACCACGGGCAAGTCCAGAGAACAAAGGAGAGGACCGTTCTTTTATAAAGCAGAAGAGGAAGTTTGGAAGAGCTGTTATAAACAAAGAGTCCATTGGTGGAAACAGGAGTTTGAAGTGTAGTGGCTTTTTATTGGCTGAGCTGTGACAGTCTCATTGGCAGGGCAGTGGCCGGGCAAGGAGAAAGCCTTCCTTCCTCCTGCTGGGTGGTAAAGTAGTAGCTTTCTTCCTGTTGGAGATTCAAGATATGTCTCTTGCTGTTAGTAATGCAATTAAATTTGAGAGATAGGGCCTGAGAGCCCCTTCTTCTGGCCTTCCCATTCCATTTTAAACGTTTTCTGTTTATTAGTTTTCAGTAGTGTCAGAACTGAGTTGAATTGTAAGGCACCCAGTTTGTGTCCAGAGAACTGCTTGTTGGTGGGGGGGGGGAACCCCATGTCCCCACATTGAAATTAGGTGTTCAGATGCTTTTAGATGAGAAACAGCTATTAGAATTGTTTGGAAGGTCAGGATGTTGGAAATGGATAGAAAATATGACAGTATAAATGTATAAAAAATGCAATGACTCATCTCAATATTGTTTCTAATGGGTGTGAACAAATGTAATAAAAAATACATGAGTACATAAAATAAAACACACTATTCTCTCTGTCTGGACCCTCCCTTTCTCCATCCTTTAGGTTTCAGCTTAAAGAGACACATCTTGAAGAAGCCTTCTCTGACCTCCACTCATGTCCACCCCAACCTGATTAGTTCCTTCCGTTAGTCTGTCTCATAACACCCTGTAATTTCCTTATTTGTGATACACATCAAAATGGTCACTGAGTGTTTCTTGATCTCTGCGACTTCCCCAATAGAATATGAAATCTATTAGCATGAAGGCTATGTTTCTCCTTTCCACCATGGTATTCACAGTGCTTAGTATATTATTAGATGGTCAATAAATAAGTATTGACAGGCTGAATCAATCAAGCAATCGTGAGGAGATGAGAATTTGTTCTGGGTGTTGTCTAAGTATATTTATAATTTGATTTTGTGGAGATCATTGTTGAATGGACATGATTTGGGCTATTTTCAAAAGGATCACTGAAAAGTAAATAATTAGATGAACTTACAAGTATCAACTATATGCAAATAGTCTGTCATTCTGGTACATACACATCTTCTTCTTTCTTTCTCCCTGCCCCCCACCCCTTTTCTTTTCGTGGCAGGTATGGGATAGTAACAAAGTTGGAGAACCGTTTCTCAAATACACAGGTTTGTTTTTTTTTAATGAGCCAAAAGATATTAATTTCTCAACATTTAAAAGAAAGCTAGAGAAGAAAATGGAACTCAGTGATTATACTGTTTCCTAAACAGACATGAGTACATTTATCATCTGCTCTTATGGCAGATGGTTTAATAGCTACATAATCCAGTGACCCAATTAAATGCTGCTAAATGTTACCATCTTGGCTTTGGAAATTTGCCTTGTTTGGCCCAGGGAGCTTTCTCTCAAATCTATCATATAAAGTGTAGCAGAAAAAGTGAGAATTATTTTTGCACTCAAAGCTTATAAGAGAAAAAGTCACTTCTAACAACTGTTCCCTAACAGTAGATTATCATGGTTGATTAAGATCTATTCCACTATTGGGAATATGTTGGAAGAAGCTGGGATATAGAAATAAAAGAGAGGAACAGAAGCAATCTACTATATCTTTTGTCCCTTTCTGTCTTGCTCATTTTCCCTAGGTGATCATAATAATGATAACAACAATAGCTCCAGTCTGGGGCTTATGAAGAATTTACAATATGCCAGTCGCTGTTTGTTATAAGCTCTTCGCATATAATAACTCATTTAATATGTGCAACCCTATAAGATCCCTACAAACCTGTAAGATTGATACCATGATTAACCCCATTTTACAGGTAAGGCCATGAAAACACAGAGAGGTTAAGTAACATGCTCAAGGCCAAACAGTAAGTGGCAGAGCCTGGGTTTAAACTTGGGTGATCCGGCTCCACAGACTTAGTTTTGAGCAATTTACTATATTACTTAATATGTAAAAATATATTTAGGCTCTCTTCTTCCTAGAGTAACACTTATAAATCAGCAAGCATATACTAAGCACTGACCTAGATGCTGTGGAGCACAACTCACTCTAGTTGGGGTAACTTCCTGACCTAAATTCAATACATACCACACTTGTTTAGATTTTTCCTGACAGTGGTTCTCAACCGGTGCGTCAGGACACCCTGGAGTGTCAGATCTAAGCTTTGATCTGATTAAACTTTCATTCTGCTCCACTGTCAGTAGATAGATAAAAGGTTGAGCCACGAAGGTCATGCTTTGCAATGTAGAATGTGGTCCAAACTCCTGAAGATAATACATAAGAGGCAGAAAGTAATGTCAAGCCAGCTCCCAAGAAAGATCACAGGTTTCTTCGAACATATGAGCTTCTTTAGCAGAGAATTTTGATTCCAGAATGTAAGCTACATAAGGGCAGGGATTTGGCCTGTCTTGTTCACAGTTGTACTCCCTAGGAGATAGCACAGTGCCTGGCACAGGTAAGCAATAAATAATTGATAAAGAAAAGAATGAATGAATGAAAGAGAGGGAGGAAGGAAGAAAGGAAGGAGGGAGGGAGGGAGGGAGGGAAGGAAGGGTGGACAGAGCAACAAATAGGGTTACTCCCACAGTGATGCATGCAGCACTGAAGAGGGACCATGGGGAGAGTGATAATGGTGGATGCTTTTGTAGTCACTGCTATCTATTGTTATACCCTTCCAGGACCTACGTTGTGCTTTTTGATGACTTAGCATTTTTCAGCTCTTTCTTTCCGTATGCTATCAAAAATTCTAGAATTCAGAAATTTATCATGAACACAGATGTGTACACAAATCCTTTATAAATCTCCCAAAGGAATGCTAACATTTTTCCAGCTGCACAGCCAAGATGAAAGAACTATTCTGCTTGGATTTCAATAGAAGCTTGCATAACAAATAAAAAACACAATCACCATCCCTAGAGAAATGCTTATTAAAGAGATGCACAGTTCTAAAAAATAAGGGAGCACAACCAAAAAGAAAAAAAGATACAGCACAGACTACAGAGTTCTTGTTTCAAACAGAGTGCTTGAGTTGAACTGTGTTCTTTAAATTTCTGGGTCCCACTGTTTAGATATCACTCTGTGGTCGTCTAGGAGAAGGATAGCATCTTGGACCTTACTGGAAACCATCTCGCTTTTCACTGACAGCTTTCATACCCCTGACTAAAAATAGTAATCTTTCCATCCTTCAACACTGTAAAGTCACTTTCTTCTCTTATTTTTATCAAGAACTAACAGATTCCGTTTTGGTGGAGGTAGAGATCTGACTTGGGGGAGCTAGTTTGCGGGAGGTAGGGGTAGGGCTGAGCGGGGAGAGTCAGGCTTACAGTAAATACCCCTCTCAGCTATATGGGAAGCAGCAGGCAGTGGAGTCATTGAGTGGCATTAGTATGAGGCATCATATTCTACAGGTGAAATTTCAAGAAAACTTGTCTTTTTTAAAGGCGACGTTTTTAAGAGCACTTTTACGTTTACACCAAAATTGAGAAGGAGGTGGAAAGATTTCCCATATACTCTCTGCCCCTATATGTGCATAATCTCCCCATTAACAACATCATTCACCAGAATAGTAAATTTCCCTCTAAGGATGAGCCTACACTGACACATCATAAACACCCAATCATCCATAGTTTACCTAAGGGTTCACCCTTGGTGTTGTAAATCCTATGGGTTTGAACAAATGTGTAATTGACATTTATCCATCATTATAATATACAGAGTATTTTCACTGCCCTAAAATTCTATGGGCTCTGCCTAGTCATCTCCCACCCCTTCAACCCTACTCTGGCAACCAGTGATCTTTTTATTGTCTCCATAGTTTTGACTTTTCTAGAATGTCCTACACAGTAAGTCCCCTACATAAGAACCTTCAAGTTGCAAACCTTCAAAGATGCAAACGTGCGTTCGCGTGTCCAATCATGTTAAGTTAGTTCACGTGTCTGCCGTACATTGTCACGTGCATGCATCCTCTACAAGTGGTTGTGCTTTTGTGTACTTTACTGTACGGTACTGTATAGAGTACAGTAGGACAGTATCTTTATTTCAAGCCCAGCATGTCAGGAAACAAGCGTAAAAGCAGTGGTGATGTAGCTGGCACTGCTAAGAAGGGCCAAGTGATAACGATGGAAACAAAAGTGAAAATAATTGAGAGAGTGGAGTGAGGTGAAAAGATGGGAGAGCTGTTGTACTCTTCAAGGTAGTGTACTGTAAGATTAAAAGTGTTTTCTTTATTTTTTTTTGTTTTTTATGTATTATTTGTGTGAAAAGTATTATAAACCTATTATAGTACAGTACTATATAGCCAGTTGTGTTAGTTGGGTACCTAGGCTAACGTTGTTGGACTTACAAACAAATTGGACTTACGAACGTACTCTCGAAAGGGAACTCGTTCATATATAGGGGACTTACTGTAGTTGGAATCATATACTATGTAGCCTTTTCAGATTGGCTTCTTTCTGTTAGTGATATGCATTTAAAGTTCATCCATGTCTTTTTATGGCTAGATAGCTCATTTCTTTTTTTAAAATTTTTATTGAAGTATACTTGCTTTACAATGTTGTGTTAGTTTTTCTACTGTACAGCAAAGTGAATCAGCCATATGTATATACATATATCCCCTCTTTTTTGGATTTCCTTCCCACTTAGGTCACCACAGAGCATTGAGTAGAGCTCCCTATGCTATATAGTAGGTTCTCATTAGTTATCTATTTTATACATAGTATCAATAGTGTATATATATCAATCCCAATCTCCCAATTCATCCCACCACCTCCTTCCCCCTTGGTATCCATACGTTTGTTCTCTACGTCTGTGTAGCTCATTTCTTTTCTGCACTGAATAACATTCCACCGTCTGAATGCACGACAGTCTATACATTCACTTACTGAAGGACATCTTGGCTGCTTCCAAGTTTTGACAGTTATAAATAAAGCTGCTATAAACATCTTTGTGCAGTTTTTTTGTGTAACCATAAGTTTTCAACTCATTTGGGTAAATACCAAGGAACGAGATTGCTGAATTGTATGGTAAGAGTATGTTTTGTTTTGTAAGAAAACACCAAACTGTCTTCTAAAGTGGCTATTTTGCACTCCCACCAGCAATGTACGAGAATTCCACATCCTCATCAGCATTTGGTGTTATCAGTGATCCCGATTTTGGCCACTCTGATAGGTGTGTAATTAAATCTCATTGTTGTCTTAATTTACATTTCCGTGATAACTTATGATGTGGAGCATCTTTTAATATGCTTATATGCCGTCTATATCTCTTCTTTTGTGAAGAGTCTGTTAAGATCTTTGGCCCATTTTTTTGGGGTGGGGGTACGCGGGCCTTTCGCTGTTGTGGCCTCTCCCGTTGCGGAGCACAGGCTCCGGACGCGCAGGCTCAGCGGCCATGGCTCACGGGCCCAGCCGCTCCGCTGCATGTAGGATTTTCCCGGATCAGGGCATGAACCCGCGTCCCCTGCATCAGCAGGCAGACTCTCAACCACTGCGCCACCAGGGAAGCCCCTTTGGCCCATTTTTAAATCAGGTTGTTTGTTTTCTTACTGTTGAGTTTTAAGAGTTCTTCGTATATTTTGTATAACAATCCTTTATCAGATGTGTCTTTTGCAAATAATTTTTCCCAGTCTGTGGCTTGTCTTCTAATTCTCTTGATATTGTCATTCTGCAGAAGTTTTTAATTTTAATGAAGTTCAGCTTATCAATTATTCTTTTCATGATTCATGTTCATTTGTGTCAGGGAGGAAGAAATTTTCCTCTACCCTTCTAGATTGTTCTGGCTGGTCTAAGAATTAAATTGACATGAGACAGATTAACAGGAGAAAATCAAACCAAAGTTTAATAATGTGTATACAAGGGAGAGACCAGGAAAACTGAGCAACTTGCCAAAATGGCTGAAGCCTCACCTTAAATACCATCCTCAGATAAGACAAAAGAGGAACATTTTGGTACATGACTCTTTGAATTATGGTTTTCTCAGGGTATATGCCCAGTAGCGGGATTGCTGGGTCATATGGTAGTTCTATTTGTAGTTTTTTAAGGAACCTCCATACTGTTCTCCATAGTGGCTGTATCAATTTATATTCCCACAAACAATGCAAGAGTGTTCCCTTTTCTCCACACCCTCTCCAGCATTTATTGTTTCTAGATTTTTTGATGATGGCCATTCTGACCATCTATATGTGGATGATTGGGTGAGATGATATCTCATTGTAGTTTTGATTTGCACTTCTCTAATGATTAATGGCGGGAATAAAGACACAGACCTACTAGAGTATGGACTTGAGGATATGGGGAGGGGGAAGGGTAAGCTGTGACAAAGTGAGAGAGTGGCATGGACATATATACACTACCAAACGTAAAATAGATAGCTAGTGGGAAGCAGCTGCATAGCACAGGGAGATCAGCTAGGTGGTTTGTGACCACCTAGAGGGGTGGGATAGGGAGGGAGATGCAAGAGGGAAGAGATATGGGAACATATGTATATGTATAACTGATTCACTTTGTTATAAAGCAGAAACTAACACACCATTGTAAAGCAATTATACTCCAATAAAGATGTTAAAAAAAAAAAGACAAAAGAGGATATTGATGGTGCAGAGTCAGTTACAGGAGGTTACTGACATTGATCTATTTGTTTACTCTTTCACCAGTACCTCACTATCTTGATTATTGTAGCTTTATAGTAAGTCACGAAGTTGGATCATGTCAGTCCAAATTTGTTCTTCTCCTTTAATTAATTGTGTTGGCTATTCTGGGTCTTTTGCCTCTTCAAATAAACTGTAGACTCAGTGTGTTGATACTGACAAAATAACTTGCTGGGACTTTAACTGGTATAGCATTGAATCTACAGATCAAGTTGGGAAGAACTGACATCTTGACAATATTGAATCTTCCTATACATGAACACAGAATCTCTCTCCATTTATTTAGTTCTTTGATTTTGTTCATCAGAGTTTTATAGTTTTCGTCATATAGATCTTGTACATATTTTGTTAGATTTATACCTAAGTATTTCTTTTTGGGGGCTGCTAATGTAAATAGCATTACATTTTAAATTTTAAATTCCACTTGTTGTTAGTATATAGGAAAACATTTGATTTTATATACTAACCTTGAATCCTGCAACCTTGTAACCATCACTTATTTGTTCCAGGAGCTGTTTGTTTGTTTTGTGAATTCTTTCAGATTTTCTACATATATGATCATGTCATCTGTGAACAAAGACAGTTTTGTGTCTTCCTTCCCAATTGTGTACATTTTTTTTTTTTACCGTTTTTCGCCTGATTTCATTAGCAAGGGCAGCCAGTATGATGTTGAAAAGGAGTGGTGAGAGGGGATATCCTTGCTTTGCTCCTGATCTTAGTGGAAAAGCTTCAGGTCTCTCATCATTAAGCATGATGTTAGCTGTAGGTTTATTTTTGGGTTTTTTTTTTTTGCTTTGTGCAAATGAATTTTATTTTATTTTTTATTGGAGTATAATTGTTTTGCAATGTTGTGTAAGTTTCTGCTGTACAATGAAGAGAATCAGCTTCGTAGTCTTTATCAATTTGAGAAAGTTCTCCTCTACTCCTAGTTTACTGAGAGTTTTTATCAAGAATGAGTGTTGGATTCTGTCAAATGCTTTTTTCTGCATCTATTGATACGATCACGTGGTATTTCTTTTTTTAGTCTGTTGAAATGATACGTTACATTATTTGATTTTCAAATGTTTAACCAGCCTTATATACCTGGCATAAATCTAATTGGGTCATGATGTATAATTCTTTTTATACTTTTTTGGATTCAATCTGCTAATATTTGGTTGATGATTTTTGCATCTATGTTCGTGAGAGATACTGGTCTGTAGTTTTCTTTTCTTGTAATATATTTTTCTGATTTTAGTATAAGAATAATGCTGGCATCACAGATGAGTTAGGAAGTATTCCCTCTGCTTTTATACTCTAAAAGAGACTATAGGGAATTAGTTAAATTTCTTCGTTAAATGTTTGGTAGAATTCACCAGTGACCCATCTGGGCCTGGCATTTTCTGTTTTTAGAAGGTTATTAGTTATTGATCAATTTCTTTAATAGATATAGGTCAAATTTTGTCTTTAAAAAAAGAAACTTAGGACTTCCCTGGTGACGCAGTGGTTGAGAGTCCGCCTGCCGATGCAGGGGACATGAGTTCATACCCCGGTCCGGGAAGATCCCACATGCCGCGGAGCGGCTGGGCCCGTGAGCCATGGCCGCTGAGCCTGCGCGTCCGGAGCCTGTGCTCCGCAATGGGAGAGGCCACAACAGTGAGAGGACCACATACCGCAAAAATAAATAAAATAAAATAAAAAGAAATTTAAATGTTAACTTGTAGAAAATTGGTAAGATGCTAATATTTTTGTCTAATAGAGATACAAATAACTTTTGTCCTTTACAGATGAAAATGATTTCTGCTCTGTAGAGAAGATAACACAAAAAGTTATAGTTTACTGCTCTGCAGGACATTAATCAGATTTATATCTAATTTATCAATAATTTAGAATGATTTCAGTATTCTTTTGTTCTTATACTGATATATATAAAACATTATTTCCCATATCTTTCTTGGAACCAGTTTTGTTTCCTGCTGCTTCCTTAATAATGAGTTAAAAACTTGACTTACGTTTACTTTATATTTGTATAAGAACTTTTTCAAACATTTTGAAATTATACTTTTGACATTTTATAGGAATACAGCTTGGCCAAATGCTTTAAATTCCATGTCTAAGAATTGATCCTAAGGAAATAAGTCTGTGCTCAAAAATTTAGCTCTAAGACTATTTACTGTGTATAACAGTGAAATACCGGAAACAAATGTACAACATTAGGGGACTAATTAATACCTAAATTTGTTTTAAGATGGTTGTTTCTGGGTAAATGGAATTTGTAGATCTAAAAAATTTCTTTTACCTTGTTCATATTTTCTTGTGACACTTTTAGAAGAAGGAAAAAGCAAGCTGGAAGGTCACAAAGTCTAGTTTCATTGGTCTTCCCATTTTTGCTGACATCTATTGAGGTATTTAGCCCTTGACGTTAGTCTTCCCCTCTGCTCCAATTCCTACCACTATCTCAGGGAACTTCAGAGTTCTGTCCTTTGACAGAATCATCTACCCACGCTAGTTTCAAATTCCTTAATATCCCATTTCCAATGACCTTCACTTCTGTAATTCACTCCACAGAAATTGTAGATCCCGTCTTCATTTAGAACTGTTTACCTCTGACACTTCTGTGCTTTTCACTCTGTTTTGATTTTAGATGAAAATGCCTTCATTGTTCTTCCGACTAAAAGTAACACATGTTTAACTGCAAAATTTTTCAGAAAATACAGAAAGATTTAAAAAAGAAAAATCAAAACCTGGCAACTTAGAGCTGACCACTCAGCATTCTGTAACCCTTAAAACTTTTCGCTAGGAATAGTTTTTTGTTTGTTTGCTTTTCAAAATGGGAATTTACTATTCATTTTACTTTTACAATCTGCTTTTTGCCACTCAATGACTTATTTTTTCAAGCCAATAAATACACACCTATATCATCATTAATGTGGCTGAAAATATTTTATTGTATGGCTATAATATTCTTTATCTGACCCAAGGTGTCTCAACCTCAGCACCAAAATTTGGGGCTGGATAATTCTTTGTTGTGGGAGGCTGTGTTGTCATTGGAGGATGTTTAGCATCCCTGCCCTCTACCCACTAGATGCCAGTAGCACTGTCCTCCCTGCCCCCCACCCCTACACACCAGTCATGACAATCAAAAATATTTCCACCTAATCCCAAATGTTTTCTTTGGGCAATGTTAACGCCCAGTTGAGAACCACTGATATAATCAACCTGCTATTGTTTGTTTATCTACTTTGTCACAATTAAAAACAGTGGTGCTTATAAAGATCCTAACATATAAACTCAGCACTTCTCCAAATTACTTCTATAGCTTAAGTTTTTATCAAGAAAGAGCGTATTTAAAACTTTGATGTCTATTCCCCAGATTTCCTCCAGAAAGGTGTATCAGTTTATAATACCATTAAAATAGCAGAAATGTCATTTCCCCAGATCTTGTTCATTTCTAGGTATTATCAATCTTTTTAATCTTTCTTGGTGGTAAGCAAAACAAAATATTACTTTCCCCTTTTAATGTGTAATTCTTTGATTGCTAACCAGGTCAGTAACTTTTACTATGTTTATTGACCATTTGTATTACTGCTTTTATGAACCACCTATTAATGGCCTTGCCCATTCTTGATTTTGTAAGAGCTATTAATTCTTCCAGTTTGCAATTTTTTAGGTAAATTTTATGCTGAGTTTTCCTTATAGAAGGTATATATTTTTATGATGTTAAGTTATCTGCCTTTTTATTATGTTTTTACCTTTAGTGGTGTCGTGCTTAGAAAGATCACCTCTGAAGTCTTAAACTTTAGTGTTTTAGTCTATTAGGCCAACGTTTTATTCCTCCATGTCTTTCACACTCTAACACTAAACTTCTTTGACCTCTAGACCATTGCAAATAAAATTTGAACGTACATAGGACTGGAAATCTTATTAAAATGCATGTTCTGATTCAGTAGGTTTGGTGTGAGACAAGGGACTCTGCATTTCCAGCAAGCTCCCAGGTGATGTCAATGCTAGTCCTGGACCACACTTTGAGTGGCTAGGTTCTGGACCTTCAGCCCTCAAACCTCAGGAGATTGGCTCTCTCTTGAATTTGCTTCCATTCCTTACCTAGTGTGAACCCCAAGGGCAGTAATTTCAACTATACCTCACCCCTTTGTTTATCTGGAATAAGAACCCTGGCGACCTCCATCCCAGTATTGACCAAGCCACCATCTTCTCCAGGCTCCAGCCACAGCATCACTAAAGGAAATCTCAAAACTGCCACTTGCTTCTGTAACAAATGTTTGATTTCTAAAGTCAGATCAGAAATCCTTCACTTTGTTCCTTGACAGTTCCCTTTCCCATTCCTTAGAGTAACTTTGCCTAAATTTAATCTCCTTGACCCTATTCCACCTCCTTGCAGGCCTCCAGTCAATGAACAACAATGAAAGAACTTCTTCAAACCATCTGGTAAAAATCACAGTTAGCATAGCAACTGCTGCATACTTTTTCTTTTAATCCACTCAAAAACCCAACACCATTGTATTAAGATTTTCCAACTCTTAGAGAATTCTGTTTAGATTTATTAATTAAACTGGTTATTTACTTAATAGATACCTCCCAGAGTTCTCACAATATGCCTGCCAACCTTATTTAGGTAAGCACAATTATCATTTCCATCTTACCGACTAGGAAACTAAGGCACAGAGAGTTGACACAACCACTGAGTGTCAGAGAAAGGACAGGGACCCATATCATGTGATGCTATAATCATAGCTCAAACTTCTTTACTCCGCTACCCGGGAATCACAGGGGGCCTCAGGTTCCAAACTGCTCAATTCTACAGTAGTATCTGTATCACAAACAAAGAAGAGGCAGGATGAAAAGTAACCTTTAAACATTGTATAAAACAATAACTTATTTAACAACAAAAAAAGAGACAGGATAAAACAATAACTTATTTAACAACAAAAAAAGAGACAGGATAAAACAATAACTTATTTAACAACAAAAAAGAGACAGGCGTTCACTAGCGGTTCTCAGCTCTTGAGGGCACGTTCCATTCACATTCCTGGGCCTCAGAAGTTTTGTTCAACCTATCTGGGGTGGGGCCCTGGCATTACTGTTTTTAATCTGTTAAAGGGGAATGTTATCCCAAATCAGTGCTTTTCAAACGTTTTACATTCAGTGGACCCGTGGCACAAGCCTCCCGTTACTCTGATAGGTAATGTGTGACAGGTGTGCGCAGTCTTTGCCCGTCCCACACACCCTCTGGGTTTCGGCAAAGTCCTTGCTATCTCTAGTGCAAACACAGATCACCCCATCCTTCCAGAAAGAAGCATTTTAGGTAGAGATAACTGAAACTGGCCTAGGCAGTGTTAGTGGCGGCAGCGTTGACTTTACAGTGATGCCTCTGATGCCTTCTTCCATGTGGTTTCCAGATTGCCAGTCTTCAATGTAACGCTGATTTAGTCAAATCTCATACACTATAAATATTTGTCGGAAAATTTCCTGGACTCCACACGACGGCATTTAAAACTTCTACACGCACGTTCTGAAATGCCACGCGACTGCAGAGCAGGGTTGGGCCGCCTGGCGCAGCTGGGAGTGCGGCCCTGGCGACTCGGGTCGGCGCCGAAGAGCAAAGGAGCCCGCTCGGGGCTGCGGGCGCCCGGGACTCGCGGCGCCTCGTGGGGCTCCAGGTGAGCCCGATACGCGCCGGCCCGCACCGCCCAACTCGAAAAGCCGTCCAAGCCTTTAGCGTCTCCAAGCTCGCTGCAGCTGGAGACACCTCGTGCCCCTTTGGTGGGGCGCCCCGGACCCCTTCAGAGGACGAAGCCGTGGCCGGGGTGAGCGCACTGCCAACCTGGGGCGCCGGCAAAAACTGGGGCCGCGCGAGGTAACTCGGTTTCGGGAAGCTCACCGCCGCACCCAGGGACCTCGAAGGAGGCAGAGGAGCCCGAACCGCCCGGCTCGGCCCCGCCCCGGAGTGCTCCTCGCGGCGCCTGAGTGGGCCGGAGAGACGTCAGTCAGGCGTCGTGGGTGGGACCCTGGCCGGGCTATTAATACTGGGTCCCGTCTGGGGGCAGCCGCCGGGCGGCGGTGCGCGCCTGGGCTCGGGGTGAGGAGCGGGACGCGGGAGGGTCGAGCGCAGCTGCTGCAGCTGTCGGGCGGCGGAGAGCGGCCGAGACGTGGGGAGGAGGAGAGGGTGGGAGGCGGGATGGAGGGCACCCGGGGCTACCCGTGTTCCGGGTGCGCTAACTCCCGAAGCTGTTGCTTCCAACTTTTACCTCCTTCGGAAGCTGGGAGTGTTAGTGCCGGGAGATCTGAGACTAGACAGCGGAGCCGAAGCGAGTAACGTGCACACTCCCCACTACCCCCTTCCTCACCTGCTCAGCTTTATTATTGTTTTTATTCATCTCTAGACCATGGACTGCGCCCGCCTCTGGCTAGGGCTGTTGCTGCCTGTGGTAGCTGCGCTGGACTTCAGTTACCACCACCAGCCAGAGATGGAAGCGTTCCTGAAGAGTATTTCCCAAAACTACAGTTCTATCACTCACTTACACAGTATCGGGGAATCTGTGGAAGGTAGGGTCCGTTTCGTGTACTTTCCCAACCCCCTAGTCCTCAGTTTCATTCATTAAATATGCCTTAGCCTCCTGTCCCCTCTCCATGAAGCGACTCAGAGGGTCTCGAGCGGTTCCATCCCTGCCTTGCGTGTTGGTTGTTTCTGCTTTTGTGTGTTGTGTTGCTTTTTGTCAGGGGAGTAGTAAGACCTGAATTTTACTAAACGTCTCCGCTGTCGTTCGGTGCCGAGTGCTTTGCGTTAATGGCGTTCTGTTTTGGGATCTTGCAGACAGTGATTTCCTGGGATGAGTACTTTAGGTTTTAGTTTTCTACATGAACTTCTGCCAAGGAAGTCTGTTTACCCATCTCAGGTTTGTTTCCCTTTTTGATGGCTTCTTTAAATATGACTCGGACTGTTAGGATCGTGTCTTCAAGCCTCTTTTAAACTAAAACAGGGCAGTTCTGTTGGTGAGATTTCTATGTCACGTATAATTAGCCCTATGGCTTAAAGTTATGCAAAAAAGTGGCTTTGGTACTGATTAAAAGGCTATTTTAAAAGTTATCCATTTGAATGAGACAATTGCTGGGTAATAAGTGTACCACAGCAGTGATTGGTATTGCTCTTAGTATGTTCGAGTTCATTATTAATTACTTTGTTTTAATTTAGAAACCATATATTAAGTATAAATATACAACCATATATTAATTCTAATTTTAGTAGATAGGAAAATTGAATCATAGTGAAATTAAGTATTTTGCCCTAGAACACTCAAATCTTGAGTGAGTTTTATAACCAGGATTGGCACTCAGCTGATTCTACTTTAAGGCTTAGCCGTTTTGGGACAAGGCAAATAATTTTACCAGATATTATTATTTCTCAATCTTTTATTATATTGGTACCTCCCCAAAGAGATTAGCAAATAACTTAATGCTTAAATTATAAGTTTTGTCAAGTGTATGTAATTTGGATGTCAGCTCTTTATAAGGTGTATTTCAACCCCGTGTGAATTTTAGCTCTGAGTTTTTCAACCAATTTGTGAGTCTCTTAATTACCATATTCTTAAGTAATCGTTTTCCAAACAATTAAGGCCATGGTTTTTATATTTTAAAAGTATTACATAAATTTGTTTATGTGCAATGCAACATAAAAATTCTTGGCTTATGTGTGTAATGGCATTTTTGTTTTTAAACAACGTTGCTAAGGAGTTGGAGCCAGAATTACTCTATATTTTGCTGTATCATCCAAACTTATAGAGGTTGGATGTATGAGAAAGCGTATCTTGAATCAGCACATGTATTCAGCCTTTTGAAATCATTTTCCCCTAGGGCTAGAGAAGAGCAATTTTAAAAGATCTAAGAATACTAATTACATTAATAAAGGAAATATAGAACACAACTAACTTGAGTTATTGTTCAGTCATTTAACCCACAAGGTGATGCCAGTGTTGTTAATTTTAAGTACTAAATGATTTGGTTTTTATTTTTTTCAAGCACAAAGTGCTTGTGACGGGACTCTCAATGTCAACCAGCTATTTTGATCTACCCTGCGTGCTATCAGACCACGGTAATAATGAAAGGCAGCGGGCTTAATTGTTTTTACCTGGTGTGCACTATTGTGGTTAAAGGACTGAGGAATTACCGTGTAAAAAATAAAATCTGACACTAGTTTAGGTCAAATATTTGTATTGAGTATGTTCTGAATAATTACTCCGGTTAAGAAAAATCCCAAATCTGCTATTAGGTTCTGAGTAGTAGGTTAAACTGCACGCTAGTAACTGGGAGTCGGTTGCCAAGCATATTTGTTGGTACTCTTTTCACTAGATGCAGTTTCCCCTGGCCATCCTGCCCTCTGATGTAAGATAGCTTGCTTAGCAAACAAGATTTACCACATGTGTTATTTATTTTTCTTTGTTATTGTGAATGTGGGCAACATACCTAGAAGGGAAAGTAATCTTCCTACCTTGCCAAATACATTTTTAGTTTTTGTAGATGCATATCACGTGTATTTTCATTACTGTAATCATGGATTCTCTGCTGCTTTTTTTCCCCCAGTTCACATTATTTCATTACGTATTTCCATGAATTGAAAGGTCTGCAGGTGTGAGTTTATTGCTATATAGTCTTTTCTCCTCGATTATGTGAATTTCTTAGTCATTCACCTCTTTGCGGCATCTATATAGCTTCTGGTGGCCTCTGTTATAAACAGTGATGCTAAAAAAAAACATTGATACATGTCATGATTAATGGCCTTCTATTATAATTGTTTTTTTTCCAGTTTTTAATTTTGAAATGTTTGAAACCTACCCAAAAGCTGAGTACATATATACACTTCACCTAGGTTCAGCCATAGTAGACAGACCACATTTCAGTTGAGCCTTCTAGAGGAAATCCCACTACCTAATATCAGAGTAAAGAAAATCTTAGGTAACACAACAGAGGCAACTATAAAACAAAAAGAACAGACAGCTGAGTTGAGAAAAATCAGAAAATGTACAATGTTCATTGATTCATTCCTTCATTCAGTTAAGGGAACACCTCTCCTATCCTTTTTTTTTTAATTACTCCTAAGCCCCTTTGTCTAGCATGTTCCTGGCACGTATTCAGTGATTTTTATCTGTTTGTTTAGTGGCTTGACTATTTACTGAGGGATAGCTATGTGAAGCGAGCAAAAAGTTGTGCCATTTGTGCCCTGCTGTCAGGTAGCCCCCTTTAAAATACAAATGTATTTATTATAGATTCCCCAGCTATTCTCTCCACATCCCCCCAAATTAGTTCTAGGACCACTTTAAATGAGATTTCCTACATCTCTTAGAATCTTGTCTTTCCTCCTGCTAAGTCTAACCTTGATCTGAATAAGGAAGGTTGCAAAGAGAAAGGGTTAGATAATAAAATCTGTTCTAAAGTGCTTTCCATGTATTTGGTGTTGTAATACATTATTTCAATCTCAACAACTCAAATAGGCCTTATACTCATTTACAGAAAGGATCCAATGAGGCACAGAGAAGTTAATTAACTTGCTGAAGATCACACAGCTGATAAGTGTTAGAGGGAGGCTTCAAACTCAGATCCACCTTCTCTGAAGCATATCTCTTTCTCATTAAGGAAGCGGTTTGACACAGATGTGGCTGGTCACATGAAGACTGAGGTAGTTACAGGAGGGTTTCAGAGTCACGTTTTGGGCACACTGGATCTGAAAGTAAAGCTTCTACCAAGGATCCAACACAGTAGCCAGTAGCCACTTGTTTACTGAGCAGCTGAAATGTGACTGGACCAAATTAAGGTGTGCTAAAAGTGACTTTGAAGATTTCATACAAAAAAGTAAAATAGTCCATTAATATTTTTATATTGATTCCATGTTGAAGTGGTAATATTTTAGATATAAAGGCTAAATAAGAAACATTTTTAAAAAACTTCACCTGTTTCTTTTTACTTTTGTTAATATGGTTGTGGTTTCTAAAACATTTTAAATTACATATATGACTTGCACTATATTTTGATTGGGCTGTGCTGATCTAGACGGAAATTTGTTATTAGCAATTTTCTTTTTCTGAGTACAAAAGGAACTCAAGTTCATTTAGAAAATTGGGACGATACAACAAAGCACCAAGGAGAAAAATAAAATCTCACCGTCCAAAGGAAACACTTAGTAAACCTGAAAGACTATATGCCCTGTTTTGTGCCTTTCTCCCCTCCCACTGAGCCAAATATCTTGCTTGCCCCTGCAAACATGTTATTTCTAAGACCTGAGTTTTAATGCCTGCTTTTTGTCCTATCAATGGATATACTGTTGTTTATTTAACTTACATCCCACTGACATTTAGTTTGTTTCTAAATTTTCCTGTTATTAAAAAAAAAAGTGCCATAGTGGACACCTTTGTAGCTAAGACAGCAAAAGTTGTCAGAGCACACGCAGGCTTTGGAACTACAAGGCCCAAGTTCAAATTCTACATCCTCTACTTTGTAGCAGTGTGACACTGGGTGGTTAGAATAATTCCTGGCACGTAATAAGTACTACATAAGAGTTGCTGTTAAAGATACATTACCTGCTATTGGGGATATATTTCCGAAAAGGAAATTACCAGGTCTTAAAGCAGTTCTATGTATTTGATACATGTAACCAAATTGATTTCCAAAAGGAGTATTGATTGATGATCTCAAGAAATGTATGCTTACCTCTTCTCTTTTTTTTTTTTCCTTGCGGTACGCGGGCCTCTCACTGTCGTGGCCTCTCCCGTTGTGGAGCACAGGCTCCGGACGCGCAGGCTCAGCGGCCATGGCTCACGGGCCCAGCCGCTCCGCGGCATGTGGGATCTTCCCAGACCGGGGCACGAACCTGTGTCCCCTGTATCGGCAGGCGGACTCTCAACCACTGCGCCACCAGGGAAGCCCTTACCTCTTCTCTTATACCAGTCATAAATCAGGCATTCCTGGTTTGAAAGATTACTGTAGTATTTGTCAAAGGGTACAAAGTTTTGGTCATACAGGATGAATATGTCCTAGAGATCTACTGCACAGCAGAGTGCTTATAGTTAAAAATATTGTTTACTTTAAAATTTGCTATGAGCGTAGATGTTATGCTAAGTGTTATAGTGATGATGATGTTGAAAGATCACTGTAGCATAAAGTTTTCATTGTTGTGTTTAAAGTATAAAGGAGAATTTATTTCTCCTGCATTTTCCCCCAAGGATTCTCACCTTCACATATGCATTCAACAGATATTTATTGAATTCCTCTGCCAGGAGTCGTCATAACATTGCAGATACTCAAAAATCTCGCTAGAATTGGCTTAAGACCCGTGCCCCAAAGAGGCATGTACCGTGCTCATGTACACAGACCTCTCGTTGCCTACTCCCCTTGCCTGGGTAGATTCTGGCTGGCGAGTCACCCTCTGAAAAGGACACGATACGAGATTTTGCCACAGCATTCGATTTTCTGTCACCCTATTAATTTCTCAAGTGTGATCAGCAAGCCAGTTTGCTTGAGATCCTGTATAAAATGCTTTCTGTGATGTAAATATTGACATATTGAGGACTAAATAGCAAGACAGCCACTAAAATCTGGGAATTTCAGCTGTAATATACATACTTGTGATTTAAAGTTACATTGGGGTAGCAAGCCTTTCCCCTTCTTTAACTTGAAATGTAAAGTCCTTTTCTGAAACACCTTAGGAACCTCAGCCTTGTTTTATAACCATTAAGTTTCTTAAAGACACTGCCTTTTTTTCTTACAAGGAAATGATTTAGATTTCCACTATATTTGTGGTATGAGATTTTAAGAGGAAGAGACAGAATATCCAGAAAGTAACACAGATGTTATTGTGCTTCAACCACCAATACTTTAGTGGCATTTGAAACTTAAAAAAATAATAATTGCAGCCAACATTAAGTGAATTTTACTCTTTGCCTGGCACTTTACATATACCCCTCAATCACTCTCACAACGGCACGAAATACCATTATTATCCCCCAATTTACATGTGAATTGAATGAATCGTCCACAGTTAGTAAATGACAGAGGGGTGATTGGAACCAAAGCCTGTCTTGTGCCAAATAGTGGACCATTAAAGCTCTTTGCTGTAGAGAAAAGTTTCTCCAGTTACCTCTTTCTCTGTTCTTGTCCCTTTTCCCCTCCCCCATACATCCTGCTCCTCCCCTTGCCCCGACTGCTGTGATTCTGCAAAAGCTGAGGAGCATCCTCCATCATCCAAGAAAAGGCCCGTGTAAACTGTATTTTATGTGCGGAGTGATAGGCTATGGAATCCTAGACCCCTTTTCAGTATTTACAGTTTCATCCAAAGCAGTGTGAATTACATATTTTGGTGTAGACTTAATTTTTTTTCTATATACTAAAACTGTTTGGTTATGAGGCAAAAGGAGAAGACTGAGATTCTGGTTTGCACACTTTCAGGACACCCACCCACCAAAATGCTGTCTCCTGAGTTGAGAACAGTGGTTCTCATTAAGAGTAGTACTGCCCCCTAGGGGGAATTTTGGAAATTGAGGGGAGGTTTAGGCCGTAACTTTGAAGTCTTTGGAGGGGGGACCTCGCTGATGCATCCTCCTGATCTTGTTAGCAGCACACAGAATAGTCGTGCCTAGTGAAAAATCGTCCTCCACATTTTCTAATGTCTTCCATAGGTGCAAGACCAGCTTACCAGCTAAAACCAGTTCCGAATTATGTACAAACACAAAATACTTTTTTCCCACAATTTTAATATGTACCAAACTTTCCAGGAATACTACCTGTAGGCAAATTGAGGGAAAATTCAATTATATTTTTCTCTGAACTTGGTTCCGAGATATTTCACGTTCTTAAAATCCTGGCATCAGTGACCACACAGCTGAATCAGTCTGCGTTTGTAATAAATGCCTTCACCGTGAATCTCAAGAATTGATCTAAGCAGCTTTTTCTTATTATAAGTTGCTTTCTTTTTATTTCCCCTTTATGTAAAGTTTGAACATTTTATCAATCTTTCTGAAATTACGTATGCAAATATTATTTTCTGTGGATTTCATGCCAGCATGGTGAAGGAGGAGCTGCAAAATCTTGGACGTGAAAAAAGGCATCAACTGATAGGGTTAGGGACTGTTGGTCTGAAACCACAGATGCAGAGAGCTGATAAGACCCACTTCAAATTTATGTAGCCAGCATACAGAAGGTGTTTGGTTTCCGTTCTTAATCAAAACACGAGTGCCTAGTGGTAACACCGCAGTGACGAATAATATCTAGAGTTGAGAGATAACTGCCATTCGCCCTGTTTCCTTCCTTTGGTTTGTGAATTTAGAATGCCCCTTTCTCGAAGAGTGCAAAGTCAGAACGTAAGATAAGAAGAATCTTAAAGTAAAAAAAAAAAAATGTTTTTTATTGAAATATAATCGATTTACAATGTTGTTAGTTTCAGGTGTACAGCAGAGTGATTCAGTTATATATAGATCTCTTTTGCAGATTCTTTTCCCTTAGAGTTTATTACCCAAAAAAAGGTAAAGTTTTGAAGGTTATATCAAATACCAACATGCATTTGGGTTAGGGGAAGAAGATTAAATCGGAACTTCCTATGTAGTGATTGAAAAGAATTGGTATTCTTCCTAGCTCCGTAGCCATTCAATGTAATATAGGGTAGTAGTTTGCTTGAGAGGTTAGGAAATCCTAATTTGAGTTTGTGTGCAAATAAACAGACATAAAGTAAATAAAACAGACATAAGTTGCACATTAAAAATGTTTTCTCAACCCTGTTTTACAAGGACTGCTACATGTCAGATGTTTAAAAAGTGTACATTTTCTGATCTGTGACCCTTCCTGTACATAACTTTGTCAAAAGCTCAACTGGAGGTTTACTCTCCTTGGCATCACAAAAATGCCGCCAACTTCAAACAAGTTGCCTTCAAACTAGCTTCACAGACATATCCCGAACTTCCTCAGAGCTGAAGATAGCAGCCTTCGTGGTGGGGTATAAAGGCATTAATGACAGGGTAAACCCTTCAAATATGCAAGCACTGTCACAGAGTCTAGAAGAAGAAAGCAAACCCTCTGTTTGTATAAACAAAGAACTTTCAGTTAGTTGTTTACTCAGTTTTTAAAATTTCTCTGATAGGAATCTCTCTGAGGAAACTAGAACCACACTTAAGGAGCACAGCCAAAGTCACCTGAACTGACAGTTATCCAAATACATAACTCAGCCTCCTTTCTGACAAAGTGCACGGGTATACTATGAATACAGTCAGGTGAAATTGAGCACAACGTCACATTTTTAGAGCAGGAATGGATGTTAGAGACCACTTGATCATTTATTCAGTTGACTGAGGCTTGGTTCAAAATGTCACCTCCTCCTGGAAGTCTTTTTCTAGTCGCCTGGGCAGAGTTAGAATCTCCTTGCGCCCCTCTTCCACAGCATCTTCCAGGAGCTCTGTCTATGTTGTACCTGGAGGGCAGGGACCAGGCTTCATTCATCTTCGTATCTTAGACCCAGTTATGTGCTGATTATATGTGACAGGCACAGTGAGGGTCACAGCTGAAGAGTTTTTCCATGCATAGCAAAGGAAACATTAGTGTAAATATGCTTTTATACACTTTTATACAGTATAGTATATAGTATGCTATTATGTATAAGTATATAGGATGTATATTTATATATATACTTTTATATACATTTATATAGTTACACATACTATATGTAACTTTATATACGCAACGTTATGTAGTTATACATATGTTGTATGTAGTAAATACTTCAGTTTCTCAGGAAAATGAAATAGTTTTAGCAAAAACAGGTTATACTGCAATAAAACAATGTTATGGGAAGTAGCATGATACCTTGGAGAGGTAGTATAGGAGGACCTCATTGTGACACAGCTCATGCTGGAGGGCAACAGGGAGGTTAGTGTCCTTCAGGCAGTCAAGGGCATAACTGAGTCATTCACTGACACACCTAGAGGGGTTCTGGCTCCCTCAGCCCCCAAACATTAACCAAACATGTATTAAGAGAAGAGAGAGTAAATATAGGAGACACACACACACCCTCCATTAAGAAGAGGTTAAGTAAATATCCCTGGTTTTATTTGAACAGTGAAAAAATAGTTCAAGTGTCTATCTAGAGAATGTGAAAAAGCGAAAAGGACCATGTGATGAAGCCTCCCCCCTCCCCCCCCCACCAGAAAAGTTAAGCAGATACTTGGAATCCCTCGATTTTAAGGGTCTTTTTTCCCCTCCATACTCAGGAATGCTTTACAGGTTTAAGATGTTCAGGTTTTGGAAATAAACAGGTAGACAGGCTGAAGGTTGAAAGTATCTTAACTTTAATTTTTAGTCCCTGTTAAGTATCCATTCCCTTGCCCATTGTTAGTAACTCAGTCAAGCCCATCCATTAAAATTCTTTTAAAGGGGGCTGTTCACTCCTGAGAAGGTGTGGACGCATGGGGAGAACAGATCATTTTAACATGGGGCAATTCCACAGGAGTTTTCCCATTATTTTAAAATTAGATTTACTTGCACCTTAGTAATAATACCAAATGCACGTGGGGTTAAATTTGAGATGCAGGTTGCTCAATTAAGGAACACATTTTATTTGTTTTCTGTTACTCTTAGAGAATGAGATGAATAATCTCTCTCTACTAGAGATAACCTAGAGATAAGCCTAGTGGGATTATCATTTGTTACCGGTAAGTTCCTTTCTATTTATGAAAAAACAGAAAGACAAATTGGGAAATACCACATTCTAGCCTTAATAAACATGTAGCTGGGCCTGGGTGTCTTGTGAGTTTTAATGACATATACTTCTAAATGCACAAAATGTGTGTTCAGTCTCAGCGGCACTCTAGCTCGCAGGGTAGGGGTGGGCAGAGAGTCCAGAGGCTTTGAGGTGGAAAGGATTGTGCTGTATTCCAAGAACAGAAATGAGGCCAGTGGTGCTGGAGCACAGTAAGCATGCAGAGAATGGTACTGGGTGAAGCTGGAGAGGCGTGCAGGGGACAGTTCACAGAGTGCCTGGTGTGCTAATTCAAACAGGGAGAGTTTGAATTCTGTTCTAAGAATAATGGAAAACCATTGAAGGGTTTTAATCGGAATGATGGCATCTGATGTAGGTGGGAAAATTATGGCATTGGCTGCTGAATAGAGAATTAATTAGAAAGGGGCAAGTATAGAAGCAGGGAGACTAATCCAGTTATAATAATCCAGGCAACTGTTGATGATGGTGATTTGGATGAAGATGCTGTATTAGAAATGGAGAGAAGTGCAGGGATTAGAGATCTACTTTGGAAATAAAACCAACAATACTTCCTTAATGGATTGGAAGGGGGTGGGCAGAGATAGGGAAAAATAGAAGATCCAGGATGACCTTTAGGTTTTCAGCTTGGACAGCTGAGCACCTGAGGTATTATTTACCAAGATAGGAAATACTAGAAGAGGACAAGTTTGGGTTGAAATCAAGACCTCTGATTTAGACAATTTTTTAAAATTTGAAATCCTTAATAGACATCCAGTTGGAACGTCCAGTAGGCAGGTGTGTAGGTGGAGTTTGGAGGAAAGTTTTGGCTGTAGAAATAAGCTTGAGAGTCATCAACATGTAGATGGCATTGAAACCCATGGGATTATAAAATAATCTAACAAGAAAGTAGAGATAAAAGAGGGCCAGAATAGAGCCAGAGGATACTGTTGTATTTTGAGTCTGGTAGAGATAGAAGCCAGCAAAGGAGATGGGAAAAAAAAATTCAGCAAGGAAGTAGGAGAAAGGTGAAGAGTGATATCACAGACATGAAGGAAGGGCAGCAGTTCAAAAAGGAGGCTGTCTCGGGGTCCCATGACCACCCACTAGAGAATTGCTGGAAGGACTCGTGACTCAATAAAGTCATACTCACAGCCAAGATTTATGAAGCCAAGGACACAGTGCCGGCACAGCAGAATAATGATGCATGCAGGCAAAGACTAGAGGAGTCAGCATGGGCTTGCCCGTTCTCCCTCAGTGAGGACCCCACAGATGCATGCTTCTCTCCAGCTGTGCACTCAGGGAAGCCCACTCGAGTCTTGGAGGCCCAGAGTTCTTCACAGGAGCTGGTCACATGACTACTGTGACCCACAGGGTACAGACCCACACTAGATCCCAGGTGCCCATCATGAATCTTCACGTTTACTTTAAACAATGCTTTCCACCTGGTGCACGCTGACGCTCTGTCTTGCATCAATAATTAGTGAACACTGAAGAAGTTTAGTGCTCAGAGTTTGGTTAAGAGTCATTACAATGAGTGCAGGTGTTCCAGAGATAAGCAAGAAGTGAATAAAACAGACCAGCTGTGTTAACTCTTTCCTCACTGAGGTCGTGGCCAACCATGTTGGATGCAGTTACAAGTGAAGACTGAGAGCCATAAAGTTAACTGACAGATCCCAAAGTAGCCTTAGTTAAATCTATTTATCTCTAGACAGATTCATTGAATTTATTCAGCAAACATGTATCGAATGCCTAGTATAGTTTGTGGCGTGTGCTGGCCACAAACTATATATAAAAATATAGAGGTAAAGAAGTCAAACATGGTCCCTGTCCTGATGGAGCCGATGATCTGAGGGGTGAGTGGGAAGGAAGAGACATCCTAGTAAATGCAGATGAGATTCACCCTAGGGGAGTAGATGGCAGGGGATCGGAAGGACAGAAGTCAGCCAGGTGAAAGGGGGAAGGCAAGGCCATAAGTGGCGTGTTCAGAGACCTGGTGGTTAAGGAGCATGTGGACCTTGTGTAGCAAAAGAAGTTGAGTGTGGCTGGAGAGGAAAGCATGAAGGGACGAGAGGAGGCAAGATGGGCAGATCGTGGAAGACCTTTCCCACCTTGTGAAAGACTTCTTGCTTCATCCAAAGGGAGTCACGTCATCCTAGGGACTCCTGCCTGATAGGAAAGTGACAGATTTGTTTTCTTGATTGGAAAATTCCTGATCATTTTACAATTCATTTTGCATTACAGTAAAGATTCCCTTTAAGAAATAAGGTGAAACAGCCATGTCTGGAATAAGAAATCAGTGAGAAAATACAAACATGCCAGGGTGAATAAACGAGAGCACCAACAAAACGTAATAAGAAATCTGTAAAAATAATAACAGTTCCTAAGAGCTGTCAGTGTGAAGAGTTCTGATTTAAATAGCATAATTGGATCAGATTATTCACTTAAACCTTAACGATCACTTATCTTTATCATACAGCTTACCAGAAACATTTCAGTGGCTCATCGCACATCATAGTGTCTTTTTGCCCTCACAGAGCCCAGATCACACAAAAAGAAATGATTTTTTAATCAGCCATTTTGGAGACAAATTCTGGTTATGCCAGACTTATACAGAAAGCGATAAATATTAATTAAATCTAGAATTCAAAGAAAAATGTCAGAGTACCTAGGAACAGACACTTAAAATTTTTCCCCAGCAGTATTGAGATGTAATATTGGCATATGACATTGTGTAAGTTTAAAGTGTGTGACGTGATGATTTGATAACACATGTATTGTAAAAGGTTTACCATAAAAAGATTAGTTAACACATCCTTCTCCTCACACAATTACTATTTTGTTGTGGTGGTGGTGCAAACATTTAAGTCTAATCATTCAGCAACTTTATATAATACCGTATTGTTAACTATAGTCACTGTACTGTATAGTAAATCCTCAGAACCTAGAGCTGGTAGTTTGTACCCCTTGATCAACATCTCCCTATTTCCCCTGATCCCCAGTGCCTGGCAACCACCAATCCACTCTGTTTCTATGAGTTCAGCTTTTTTAGATTCCACATATATGTGAGATCATAGCTCTGTCTCAATTCACCTAGCATAATGCCCTCATTTCCTCCATGCTGTCACAAATGGCAGGATCTCCTTTTCACGGCTGAATAATATTCCATTGTATGTACATATCACATTTTCTTTAACCGTTCATCCATCTGCAGACATTGAGGTTGTTTCTATGTTTTGGCTATTGTGAATAATACTGCATTGAACGTGGGGATGCAGATACCTCTTGGACATACTGATTTCATTTTTCCTTCAGATAAATACCCAGAAGTGGAATTGCTGGATCACATGGTAGTTACGGTTTTAATTTTTTTATAGTAGCTGTACCAATTTACATTCCCGCCAACAGTGCACAAAATAGAAACAGATTACCTTCTATTTTAAAACAGTATTGGAATATTGTTATTATGAAGTACAATTGACCCTTGAATAACACGAGCTTGAACTGCGCTGGTCCACGTACACGCAGATCTTTTTTCAATAGTAAATACAACCAAACTACATGATCCACGGTTGGTTGAATCCTCCACTGAGCAACTACAGATACCAAGGACCAGCTAAGTTATACACAGACTTTGACTGCTCAGAGGCTTGGCACTCCTGACCCCTCTCACTGTTTAAGGGTCAACTGTACAGCCACTTGAACTTTTCAGGTGATATATAGCAGCACTGAGAGGGGACATAATCTTGGGCTCATTTTCTAGGTAAGCTATTGAATAAGAGCAGCAAGGATGGGAAAATGAAAGAAATGCAGCTGCTGTTTACTGAGTACCTGTCATGTGCCAGGCACCGTGCTAAGCCCTTTACAAATTTTCCTCACTTAAGCTATATGAAAACTCTAAGTTACTTACATTCACGTTTTAGAGCTGAGAGCAAAGAGATTTCATAGATGAAGAAATTGATGATCCAAAATTATGTCTTGGTAACTGATAAATTTGGGTTAGTAATCCAAATGTGTCTTTCAGGAATTCATTTACGTGTTCGTTCAACAACGATTTATTGCCCTCCTGTTGTCTACCAGAACCTGGGCAGGTGGATACAAAGAACCTGGACCTTTCTCTTTAGGAACTAGGGCTGGGCCTTACACCCAATCACCTTAATGGGAAAAGTACTGTAACAGGGCCATGACCGTTCAAAGGCCTGGCCTCCAGGGTGCTTGGGAAAGTCGAGAAAGGCTTATCAGGGAAGCTGATAATTGGACAAAGCTTTGACTGTTCCCAGGCAGATAGGTGAGGGGGTAGGAATTCCCGGTAAAGTGAACGGGAAAACAGACTGGAGCTAAGGGGCAGGGTGAGATTTTTCTCCCAGAAGCAGCTGGGGCACTGAATGCTGCCCCTGTACACGGTCAAGGATAAAGAGCTGATGGTGATTTCTAATGTATCTTAGCATCTAGGGTATCTTAGTTTGTGCTCACTGGAAAATACGAAGTTTTAGAAGGATTTTGTCATTATGGGTTTGGTTTTGGTTTGGTTTTGTTTTTTTTAAGCAGATTGTTCAAAGGACAGTGATAAATAGGGAAATATTTTGACTCACGTAAACTCTTCACTAAAACTGCAGTCTTTGTAGCCCCCAGGGGCCTATGATTCCATAGGACATTCTGTTCTCTGTCCTTGGGAAAATATGTTTAAAGAGTAATAAAAGTGGGTATTCGACCATTAGTAATAAAGTTGTACACTTTATTGAATGCTTGTTATGTACTAGCTACTTTCATGCCTTATTTTAAATCCTGCCATCAACCTGGGAATTAAGTAGTGTTATCCGGGTTTTACAGATGGGAAACTGAGGCTTGGGGAAAAGGTGACTTGCCCAAGGCAACTTAGCTGGTTAGGGGCAGAGCTGGGAACTCAAACCCAGGTTTCAAAGTACCAGTTCTTCCAGTTTTCAAATGGTCTCTAGAACCTGGAGGCTTCTGTCAAGATGACTTAGTGAGTAAGGAGACAGTCAACAGCTTGGGTTCCCCTTCCTTAAACCAGAGCAGCTCAGCTTTAACTTCTTACATTGGATCTTCATCCAAGAATCTATTGGCATAAAGGTTCCATGACCCAGGGGCAGGTAACATGAAAACTACTGCACTGACTATGGAGTCTTTGCAATAGACTGAGGTAGTGCCATGAACAAGGCAATACGCCAGACTTCCTGGCGGGTGCTGAGGGGTATTAATTTCTGCCCTTTGGCATGTTCTTTTTTAGTGGGACATATATATGTGATGCTTTACAAAGGTTCAGAGCCCTCTGAAACTGATCAAAACAAGATTGTATCTGTTAGAAAACATTGAATATACTCTATCAAGCCAAATGCTTGTATAAATAAGAGTATCTTGCCTGATCACCTATGTGTTGGATTAGACAAAAGATCTCCCTCGTGAGCCTTCCCATGCCTACATCCTTGCTATACTCTGGGCAGACATAGTCTATCTAAATATCTCAGAATGCTCAGAAACACTCTCACCACCTCTACTGATTTGTCTGGGCCCAGGAGCTCTGTCCTGACAACTGAGATTTAGACTTATACAGCCTCCATTGATGGATGAGGGGTAGAGAGCAGAATCTGGCCATCAAGAACTTTGGATTTTCCAATGAGCAGAGTAAGATACCTTAGATGCTAAGGCTGCAGGACCCCTGCCACCCGATGGGTAGGACAGAGTGTACTCAGCGTCCTTAATGTCTGGGAGGAGAAGTTGCTGGTGTAGTATAGGGGTGCTTGAGCTGCCCTGGCCTGACTGAACTCCTCCTGTGCATCCCGGGAACCAGATGGTTGGGTCAGACAAGTAACTGTGTCATTCCTCACCACTGGGGTCCTACTTGCTAGACGGGGAAAGCTTTCCCCTGTATGCTAGAGATGGAGATAGAAGTGAATTAAGGGAGGAAAACAAAAGTAAACTTCTACATGGGGTAAATTAACAGAATCCCAGCTGCTAAACACTGAGGTTTGCTCCATGAGCAGTCCAAAGCCTGTTTCCTCTGAGAGGCATGTTATGAGCTGATGTTAAAAGCACATGTGATCTAGTGAGAAACTGTTCAATTTTCAGGTGGAAACTCTAGGGAAATAGAGTAAGCTAATGAAACAGAATACTGTTCAGTATGAGAAGGTAACTCTCCAGGCATTTGAGTTTCAAAACACCTTAGGCTCATAGGAGTCACAGTGTAATCTTAGAGTGACCAATAAGAAGTTTAATAATGTCCTCGCTTATATTCATTCTTTTTATAGCTGCCTTTAAAACAAGTTCTCATTTGGCAGTCATTTAAAAAATAGGTTTTAAAATTAGGTGGTAGGGTGAAATTTGAGTGTTTTATCGAAGTACTCTTAATTGTTTACATCTTGGTAAGGAAGGGATGTTGATACCAGGTATTGAAACTGGAGAGCTATCAGAAAAGGGGGAAATACCACATTTATGTCCACACCTATAAATACACAGATATTTGCATTTAATAGTGCCTAAGAACACAGACTCTGTAGAGTACAGATTGCCTGTGTTCAAAGACTGGTTATGCTATTCAGTAATTGTGATCTTGAATGAGTTTCTTACCCTCTGTGCCTATTTCTTCTTTTGTTACATGGAAGTAATAGTATCCATCTCATAGGATGACCAGAGGGTTAAATAAGTTCATAGATGTTAAGCACTCAGGATGTGATTGGCACGTAATAAATGCTACAGAAGTATAAGCTACTATTGCTGTTACGTAAGTTGGGATATTTGGCAACTTGGATGAATGGCACTGACACATGCTTTGGTGTTTAAAACACTTGAAGCTACCCTTTATTGAGGGCATCTTTGGTGTCAGGCACAAGCGAGGCAGTATGCGTGCTTTGTCTCATTGAACCATCACAACACCCTGTAAGGTAAATGCCAGTTGACAGCTTTAGAGACTGACGTGTCAGCGGTTTAGTAACTTGCCCGGGGCCACAAAACAAGTCGCTGGCACATTCAGACCAGAGCTCCCAGACTATAGAGCTTGCCTCGGGCATTTCTGCGGTTTTAGGCTGACCTCGTTCCCGCCAGCACACCTTGTGACCTGGCCCACGCAAGTTCTAGCATCCGGGCTAGACCCTCCATTTTACAAAGCAGGGACATTAGTCCATTGGATTAAGTGAATTGCCAGCCGTCACCCTCTAGTTAGACTGAGAAGTTCAGATTAGGAAACCAGATCTAATATTAAGGCTGTGTCTCTCTACGTAGGGTCCAATTGCTTGTGGTATGTTTGACGAAAAAGACTCAGGATAAGTTGTCAGATACCAGATAACGGATTCCATTGGGATCTAGCATATGCATGCTCAGATACTAGGTGACAGATCATCCTTTGCTTTAACTGGTTTTTATGTACTTGACAACTTAAATGAACATAGGAAAATGAGGAGTTTTTGCTTTTCCACTTTTGCATTTGCTTTGGAAAATCCCCTATCTCTTTGAGAGGTTTAAAATCACATTTAGGGCTTCCCTGGTGGCGCAGTGGTTGGGAGTCCGCCTGCCGATGCAGGGGACAGGGGTTCGTGCCCCTGTCCGGGAGGATCCTGCATGCCGTGTAGCGGCTGGGCCCGTGAGCCGTGGCCGGTGGGCCTGCGTGTCCGGAGCCTGTGCTCCGCGGCGGGAGAGGCCGCGGCGGTGGGAGGCCCGCGTACTGCAAAAAAAAAAAAAAAAAAAAAATCACATTTAACAGTAACGTAGTAATCTTAGGAAAAAACCCACCCATATTTCTCTTTATCACTCTGTCTCTGGCCCTCAGCAGATGAGAGCTTTCTGTCCTATAGAGAAGCACATTGGCACAAAGTATGTATGAGGATGTAGATTTACAGCATTTATTTATAATAGTAAAAATGAAAATGATATAGTCATCTAACTAATGCCATTGAACTGTACACTTAAAATGGTTAAAATGACACATTTTATGTTATATTTTATCACAGTTTTAAAAAATTAATAATGTAATATACCAAAACTATTGAATTGTACACTTTAAGTGGGTGAATTGTGAATTGTGTAGTATGTGAATTATATCTCAGTAAAGCTGTCCAAGAATAACCATGCATTCATCAACAGGGAATTGATTAGCTTATGCTATACCCGGTCAACGAAACATTCCACAACCTTTGTAAAAGAACAAGTTAGATTTTTCTTTTAACACGGGAAGATTCCAGAATATATGTGAAGGAAAAAAATTCATATCCAAACTTTTTTCTGTGCATTTACATAGAGAACATATGCACGTGTCTACAGTTTTATGGGTATTGCTTAGCTAGTATTGTTATGCAGCTTGTCTTTTTCACTTATGTGTGTTGGAGGTTGGTACCTGTAGGCGTACCTCATTGTTTTAAACTGCCCCATACTAGTCATGGTTTGATTTTACCATAGCTTATTCAGTCAATTCCATGTTGATGAGCATTTAGGTCATTTACAACTTTCAGTTTTCTCCAACAATGCTGTGATTGATACCCTCAGTAATTTCCTGAGGTAGGCATTGCTAAGTCAAAAGGCATGTGCATTCTTGTACTTGGTAGATACTTACAAATTGCCCTTCGATAGGATGTATATGTACGCTCCCAACACCACACGAGTGTGGACATTTCCCCACATCCTAACCAACACTGAAATTTGTTTCCAATCCACTGTGTAAAATGTCTCCTTTTAAAATTGCATTTTTATGATTGAAACTTAGAATGAGCATGTTTTCACAGTCTACTTCACATTAAATGAACATCAAGGTACTGCTCTAGATGCTGGAGACAGTGAACCAACACAAATTGCTGTCCTGTGAAATTTACATTCAAAATTCACTGGCCTTTTTTATTTCCTCATGCCTTTTGCCTGTTTTTCTACTTGTGTGTAGGCCTTCTTAGATATTCTGGGTAGCCTTTGTTATATACGTGGCAAATATTTTCCCCCATTCTGTGGCTTGTCTTCAAATGTTGTTTTCAACAGCTTTTGCCTTACAGAAGTTTTAAATTTCTATGAGGTCATATTCATCAATCTTTTTCTTTATGCTTTTATGTTTTATGTCTCATTTTAAAAGGCCTTCTTTACCCCCAAGGTCATAAATGTATCCTATACTTTTTTCAATATTTTTATAGTTTTAGTTTTTACATCTAGCACCTGAGTCCATCTGGAATCTATTTTGGTGAATGGAGTGGTCTGTGGATGGATTTCACATCCTACAGTATATATTTTTAAATGCTCAAAATTTTTAAAAGTACGTATAATTTTCATAAACAGCAAGAGTGATGATGATTTTGAAAAGATACTTAGGGAGTGGATGTCCAGAGGAGAAAAGGTAAAGTGATGGGAAAAGAAGCCTCTGGCCCGTGGAGTGGATTTGGGTCACCATGGATCCAGATGGGGACAGAGACAGAAAGAGAGCCCCTGGCTAACCTCGTGTCCTGGGAGCTACAGCAACTCAGGCAATACATGAAACATCTCAAATAAACGAAATGTCAACTTCAGAATACAAGAATGAGAAAACAAGCCAGAATGCATCAGAGATTGGATTCTTTGGTATTTCTAGTAGTAATATAATAGAATTTGTTAATTCATCATCTGGGACAAAAATGAGTTTGGGATAATTCCCTATTTAAAAATAATCCAGCCCTGCATTAATGATGGACTTTATTCCCATTAGTTCTGGCTACCAGTAGTTAATAATAAGTGGCATATTGATGAACACTTTTTTAGATATAAGAAAGCAAATGTTGTGTGGCAGAAATAAGGGTAACAAGTGAATGAAACTCCAGTAGATAATGCTTTAAAGGGGGGGTGGGGTGGGGTCTAGTCTGGGCTAAGCCACTCAAAACCACCTGGTATCCTTCTCTCTTGGCATTAGATCCGTATGATCCTTTAGTGTCTGTGTTACGCTGATGAGTTTAAAAAATACCAATCCAATTATCAAACATGTTTGCTTGCTTTGTGCCAGGCTCTGTTTAAGTGCTTTTCAAATGTTAGCTCACTTACTCCTCATAACAACCCCATGAGGCACAGATATAAGCCTTATTTTACACGAGGAAACTGAGGCTCTGGAGTTAAACAGGGGCCCAGCATCACACAAGAAGTAGCAGAATCACAGCCTGGACCGAGGTGGTGTCGCTCCAGGTAAACATAACCACTCTGCTAATGCTGCCTCCACACTGGCGATTTCAGCAAATGCAGCGGTCAGGAAAGAATTACTATACTCTGAGCCCTCATGAGGCAGAACTGAAAAACCAGTATCAGGAAAAGATAGTTGTAATGCCTCTATGGTTATCAGATCACCCAGGAAGGAGCCTCTTTAAAGTAGAAAGACAGGACTTCCCTGGTGGCGCAGTGGTTAAGAATCCGCCTGCCAATGCAGGGGACACGGATTCGAGCCCTGGTCCGGGAAGCTCCCACATGGCGCGGAGCAACTAAGCCCATGCATCACAACTACTGAGCTTGCGTTCTAGAGCCCGTGAGCCACAACTACTGAGCCCGCGTGCCACAACTACTGAAGCCCATGCGCCTAGGGCCTGTGCTCCGCAACAAGGGAAGCCACTGCAATGAGAAGCCTGTGCACCACAACGAGGAGTAGCCCCTGCTCACCGCAACTAGAGAAAGCCCGCGCGCAGCAACAAATACCCAACACAGCCAAAAATAAATAAATTTATTGGAAAAAAAAAAAGCAGAAAGACAGCTGGCCCATCTGCCCTCCAGACCAGCCCTCTGACTTCAGTTCCAACGTGAGTTCCGTAGTTCCTGGCGAAGTTTAGCCTTGTAGTAAAAACTGAGAAGAGTGCCTGTAGATGTAACACGTGGCACATCCATGCAGGGCTAGTCTGCTACATTCTGGAAGACAGTGGTTCTCCATTTGGTTTGCAACCCAGGATGGAATACTACACGCTCCTGAGAAGGAGTTACATTTACACACGACAGTGTGAGTGAATCCACACTAGGGGATAGATAGCTCTGCGGAGTAGGCACAAGGGTGCCTCTAGTTGCTGGATGAGCAACTGTGTGTTCAGTTTATACAATCAGCAATAAGCTGTGCCATGTATAGCTTTCTGTGTGAATATTGTATTTCACTGCAGAGGTTTTTGTTGTTGTTTTTAATGGTGTATATTATAGGCAGCTGAGGTATTGGGAAAAATGCAAACTCCTGAACTCACATCTAGGGGACCACGAGTTTGCAGTTTTAACAAATACCCCAGATAATTCTGCTGCAGGCAGCCCAGAGACCTGCTCGTAAGAAACACAGTCTGCCGTTGACCTGATTAACCCTGGCCAGCAACAGGACTATGGAAGCTGAGGAAAAGAATTATTTGAGGATGATTATTCAAGAGATATATCTTATATGATTTTAAAGATCCACAGAAATGCGGAAACACTGTATAAAATGCCTACAACAAGATTTTTCTGAATCCTTCTCATGCCTGTGTGAGAGGTATTTAAAAATCTTCCTGCATTTTAATGAAAAGAGCATAAACTCCAGGCCTGGCTCTATTCTACTCAAGTTTATCTCCATTAGATAGAAGTCATCTGTACATGACTATCGTCGTTCACGTCCTCCACTGTCTCTACTTCCCCTTCCACCCAAATGCATGTGCTGTGGTTACAACTGCTCCCCCCAGCTTCCCCGGTTGGGCCTCTGTCATACCATTTCATGCCCACTTACACACATGTTAAGTGGGGAGGGCGGTTTGAACAGCACATTATCGCTGGCACCTGATTCTGAGGAACGGTTGGGCACATCTTAAGGTGTTGCCCTAATAGTAATTCTGTGGCCCAGCATTGCTAGCTTGTTGAACAACGAGAAACCCTGGCAAATCTCGTTGCCCAACCTTTCTTAAGAATCTGCCTCATCTGTATATCCCAACCATTTGATTGAGTGTGGTCAGGTGAAATAGGGGACAGCTTGAAGGAGGTCCCTGTATACACATGTCTGAAACTCAGTTGAGGTAAACAGAGGCACACTGTCCGAGAGGATAAAGGCCGGCCACCATGTGTGACAAATGATAGGTGCAGAGCTGCCTCTGTTGCAGCAGATGTGAAATGATCCAGGGCTACATTGACTCGTTGTAGGAAAGTGTCTAATATAGTCAAAAAGGGTCTCTGGAATGGCTCCTTATGACTATTTGGACTTTTCACTAAAGGTTCCTGTGTCACAGCCCCTGGAAAAGAAGGTGCCTTTCAAGAGGCCTGACTTGCATCATATGTGCATGAAATTGACCGTAGGCCTTTGGACATGGCATCTGGCCCACTCTCCCTTCAGAATAGTTTGCCAGTGAGCCATGTGCTTTGTGACCAGGCTGCCTTGTATCCTTGTGAAATTGGAAGGGCATAAATCGTTAATTAAATATATATAAACAAAGATCGAGATAAGATGTGCTTTAGTGGGTGAGTAAACTCTGGTGGCTGGATAACAGCTGCGTTTCCTCACGCTTCCTTAGAAATGGGCATTTCTCAACCCACATTTTAAGGTAGGAGCTGATCTGAGATGCAAGCTAATTATGTGGTTTGAAGTGGAAAAATTGGATCTGGAAGATTTTCTGACCTTGAAATGTTCAGTCGCAGTGGCCCATGTAAAGTATCGGGTCTTCTCTGACAGACAGCTCAGAGCCTGAACATTCAGTGTTGCTCCCTTGGACATACTAAGCCGAAGTTGCAGTTATAGGTACAAGATGGCACTATTAAAGCTATGATCTTCAGTTTAGGAAGACTTACGATCAGTCACTTGGACATACACAGCCAGAGAAACAGTTGGGAAACTTAGCAACTTCCAAAATAAATGATTTCTTTGTCCACGTGGACATAGGTCTACTTTGCAGACAACATTGACTTTGAATGGTAAGGAGTTAGTGTCTCAAAGATCTTCTAGACACAGAAGGAAAACAAAGGACTTTCCAAAAGCTTCTTACTGATGAGTCTAATGCCACTAATGGAGAAGTGACTTATTAAGGATTGCTTTTATCGGGCAGGGAGAGGGACATGGGAGATGAAGCTCTGGCTTTGTTTTAGGAGTCAGATGCTTCATGGATTTAGGGGTTAGCTGCCTCAAGTTCTTTGTCCTAAGAAAGATAAACATTTATTGCATCTAAGATCATAACAGGAAGGTCCACTTTACATAGAAGGAGCAGTGTGGAACAAACAAACAATCTTTAGAGTAAAACAAAAAGCCAGTTTGACCCCAGGCTGTCAGAGCCTATTTCCTCAACTGTAAAATGAAGATAATACGAATTGCTTTACCTATCTCGTGGGGTTTCTGTTGAGGATTAAATGGCCAGATGAAGAGCGGAAGTGTGTGAAACACTTTGGAAATTATGTAAAAATATCAGGATTTTAAGTAGATAAAATCCTGAAATCTTTGAGTTCTTCCTCAAATTCCATGACTATGACATCATTTAAATATGCTACCCCTTCTGTAATCCTAGTAATCAAATTCTCAGTGCAACACTGGAAAAGCCCAAAATCAATAGAAATTCCTACTAAAGCAGCTCACCCTATAATGCCCCTCCGTGAGTGACGGTTGTTGACGGGTCTGCTGAAAGCATCGTTGCCAACTCTTTTGTAAGCTTGAGAAATCCGTTGATAATTTCTGAAGGTTGGGTGTTGCAATGATGTGACTGCCAAAGCACTGATTCTTGTTTTGTTTTTGAAGTAAATATTTATATTTGTATTGACTTTGCAATGAATTTAACATGTTACTTTGTTACCGAAGTTAACACCAGCTTGTGGCTTAAATGATCTAGAACCATAGTGTTGAATATGCTCATATTCTTCTTGGCCGTATTAAAAGTAAACAGAAGCAGAAAGGTAAATAAATCTCATACTCACCACTCCTTTGAAAGAGGTTGAGCGATTATCATGTAGCTTCTTAAGGTGGTTGACAACAAACATATGCTGTGATTTTGCTAAGGGATAAATTGAAAGGACCCTTGAAAGCCACAAACTCTGAGCCCACGTTCACAGGCACTTTTTCATCCTGCCCTTCTCAGCAGCCATGGTCTGTCCCTGCCTCCCCTCCCGTTCCTCCCTGTAGTGGTCTTACCGCTCTGTTCTACCCAAAGCCCAGAGGGGAGTGGTGACCAAATGCAGGCAGAGGGAACAGTTCCAACCATTTACATCCTTTTTTCCCTGATCCAAAGCCCACTCTGGAGGAAGACACGAAAGTCACAATTAAAACTGCCCACCATCCAAGCTTTACTGATCCCTTACTCTTAGCCTATGTTAATCACTTTGCCTTTGGTAAGTTAATGACTTAGTTAATGTTGTGACCAGAAAACTCAATGATCACATAAATCATGTGATTTAAAAATATTTCTGTAATTTTTTTCTGGTTGTAATAGAAGTTTTAAAATATCCTGTAGTTAACATTCACATTTGCATCGAAATGACTTTTCTTTCTTAATATATGTGGAGATTTAATAAGCTATTGTGCCTTGGTTTTGCATAGTAACTTTTTTTTTTGGCTGCATTGGGTTTTCATTGCTATGAGAGGGCTTTCTCTAGTTGTGGTGAGTGGGGTCTACTCTTCATTGTGGTGCATTGGCTTCTCATTGTGGTGGCTTCTCTTGTTGCAGAGCACGGGCTCTAGGCGCGTGGGCTTCAGTAGTTGTGGTGCACAGGCTCAGCAGTTGTGGCGCACGGGCTTGGTTGCTCCACGGCACGTGGGATCTTCCTGAACCAGGGATTGAACCCGTGTCCCCTGCATTGGCAGGCAGATTCTTAACCATGGCGCCACCAGGGAAATCCCATAGTAACTTCTTTTTTTTTGGCTGCATTGGGTCTTCGTTGCTGCACACGGGCTTTCTCTAGTCACGGCAAGCGAGGGTGACTCTTCATTGCAGTGCGCAGGCTTCTCATTGCAATGGCTTCTCTTGTTGCAGAGCATGGGCTCTAGGCATGTGGGTTTCAGTAGTCGTGGCACATGGGCTTCAGTAGTTGTGGCTTGCGGGCTCTAGAGCGCAGGCTCAGTAGTTGTGGCGCACGGGCTTAGTTGCTCCGAAGCATGTGGGATCTTCCTGGACCAGGGATCAAACCCATGTCCCCTGCATTGGCAGGTGGATTCTTAACCGCTGCGCCACCAGGGAAGTCCCCCATAGTAACTTCTTAACCCCTTTTCTAGTACAGTTCTGTGTTTTCATCAGGAGGAGGCAGCCTGTGAATTTCTCACCTTGGGGCCTCCATTCCCCACCCCCCATGGCTTCACCTTTCAGGTGAACATCTTGACCCTGCATCTCACCTTAGACTATAGAAGCCAGTGAATCAGGCCATGATTTTTTTTTACCTTTACCTTTAAAAACATCTTTGCTCCCCAGCTTTTTACTTTGAAATGTTTCAGATCTATAGAAAAATTGCAAAAATATTAAATACCCAGTCTTCATTTATATATCCACAGCTGTTAATATTTTGCCACATTTGCTTTCTCTCATGAGCTCTATCTGTACGTTTTGCTGCATTATTAGAAATGGTAAAGAGCAAGCTTACTTACAAACACTTAAGCATGTACCATCTAAAGATACCTTCTTCCTAACCACAGCACACCATTATTAAATTAAGAAAATAACAAATACTCACTGAACAATATGCTCCATTTTCAGAGTTCTCCAATGGTTCCAAGAATGCTTCTTATAACTTTTTTTTCCTCTTAGAATCCAATCAAAAATTGGAAACACATTGTCTGCAGTGTTCTGTCTCTTTAGTCTCATGATCTGGCACAGTCCCCGCCTTTTGTTGACATTGACCGCCTCCTGTTGGACCAGTTTGGTGTCACTAACTGATTCCTAACAAACCAGTTCCTTTTCAACAAACTCTGGGGTTGCCCAGCTACAGTGATGAGTTGGAATCTCTCCACATCAGGACCAGACTGGAAATCTTAACATGATTCCCAGCCTCATTCACCTGGAGATGGTTAAAATCTGAGGGATGGCGTCAATCACTTTGCCAATAGACCACGTAAGAACATGTTGAGGAAGACGTGTTTATGGTCCAGCACGATAGGCTGAGGCGACCTGCTTCCTCCCTGACCTCGTGGCAACGTGTGCTCACTGCTTCCAGACTCGGCACCAGCCTCAGGCATTTTGCTCTGGGAGTTCTGAATGAGGTTCAGTCCTCTGGTAGTGTGAAGGTTCATGACCATTTTTACGCTGTCACCATCGATTTTGAAGGACATGTTCTCTCAAGACAGCCCATTCTGCTCTGTGAATCCACACTTCAATTTTTTAAAAACTTTAGTTGATTTTGATCTACCTGAACTGATCTGCAGATCTTCTGAAAGACACATTTTTTTGGCATGAGGTTTCTGTCAATATGTTAGGGACACTGTTTACATGTGAAATTTGTCTTTAATTGCTCTGATGCTGCATCATCTCCTAGGGCCTATAGGGATAATAGCACCGTCAGCCGGTTCTGTGCACTCAAGGCCCTCAAACAAACACGTGCTTACCATGTTTCTGGCACTGTTTATAAAACTTGTGAGGATTACATGAAATAGAAACCCCATGAGGTGTGGGTACCATCAGTCCTACAACAGATGAGAAAACTGATTCACTCAGTGAGATTAAGCAGTTTACCCAACACCATATGGGTAGTAAGGGGCAGAGCTGGGGTTTAAACACTAGCAATTTGATTCTAAAACCTGCCCACGGCATTGTTACATAAGGTGCCACTAAAGGGACCCTGTGTAACCTTCAGGAACTCTCAGATGCTGTTTGGAGGCATATGTTGTGCTGAAATTCTGGTTTAGATGTGCTTACCAAACTATAGACCCATTTGTGAGACAAAGAATGGTAAAACCAATGAGAAGTCCACCTTCGTTAATCACACAAATGCATCAAATGTGCTGCTTTTAGGCCAAGTTTAGACCTTGAAGGAACCTCATGTTGGCAACTTCGGGGCTTCTCCCATTGTCAGGAGTTCAGCATCCTTCTGTCTGGACCCTGGCTTCCTTCACTTTCAAATGAAAGCCTTTTAGGTACAAACTCAGCAAGTAGGATGGCTGAGAGAAAAGGTCTTTATTCTCCTAAGTAGCTTATGAGGAAACGAGTAAATTAATTGCCATTATTCCCTGCCGCTAACAGATGAGTTCTTACGGTAGCAATGAATAGGCAATGAGGATAAGCAGGCCTCCAACAAACTGAGGTTTTTTGGGCAGCGGGGGTTGGGTTGGGGGGCTTCAAATGAATCTGAATTGACCTCATTGTAAAACACAGCTATGTGACACCTACAGGAACTTATAAGAAATAGAAAACACCAACTGGGGAGAAAGAACCAAAACACCAACACTGAACCAGAATGCCCCTGCAAACCATAAGAGAGAACCCACCAACGGACAGAACACGTATAGTACTAACTGTAATTATTGATGTTTTAAAATCAAGCATTTTTTAAAAGTCTCAAGTACTTGTTTGTACTTTAAGATGACATTCAGCTTGGCTGTTATTACTGAACCACTTTTCAAAAAGAGGATCTGACTGGGCTTCCCTGGTGGCGCAGTGGTTGAGAGTCCGCCTGCCGATGCAGGGGACATGGGTTCGTGCCCCGGTCCGGGAAGATCCCACATGCCGCGGAGCGGCTGGGCCCGTGAGCCATGGCCGCTGAGCCTGCGCGTCCGGAGCCTGTGCTCCGCAACAGGAGAGGCCACAAGAGTGAGAGGCCCGCGTACCGCAAAAAAAAAAAAAAAAAAAGAGGATCTGACTTTGACCTCTCCCCTAAGGGACCAAAAACAGAAGTTCTCAGGACTTCCCAGGTGGTTCTGTGGTTACCAATCCCCCTGCCAAATAGAGACACAGATGTAGAGAACAAACGTATGGACACCAAGGGGGGAAAGTGGTGGAGCAGTGGGGGGGGGTGGGGGTGGGATGAATTGGGGGATTGGGATTGACATGTATACACTAATATGTATAAAATAGATAACTAATAAGAACCTGCTGTATAAAAAGTAAATAAATTAAATTTAAAAAGAAGACTAAAAAAAAAAAGAATCCTGCCAATGCAGGGGACATGGGTTCGAGTCCTGGTCTGGGAAGACCCCACATGCCACGGAGCAACTAAGCCCGTGTGCCACAACTACTAAGCCTGTGCTCTAGAGCCCGCGAGCACAAGTACTGGGCCTATGTGCCACAACTACTGAAATCTGTGCACCGAGAGCCTGTGCTCCGCAACACGAGTAGCCCCCGCTCGCTGCAACTAGAGAAAGCCTGTGCGCAGCAACAAAGACCCAATGCAGCCATAAATAAATAAATTTATTTTTAAAAAAAAAGAAAAAACGGAAGTTCTCAGCTTTTTATAGTATGAGGCCTCTAGAGATTTTCACTTTGGGGATTTAAAAATGAGTTTCCTGTCTCTGTATGAAAGAAAGACTAGAAGGGAACATAAAGAAATTAGGGTGGTTGGAACATGTGAATTATGGCTAGTTTTTAAAACTCCATTTTCTAAAAGCTTCTTTTAATTTTATAGGTTAAAAATTAAAATTTTTTAGAGGAAGTGGAGCAGATGTATTGGCTTCTGACCTGGGCATAGAGTGGGAGGAACAGAGGAGGTGGTGTTGGAAGGAGGATGGAGGCAGAGGAATTGCCTGCCCTGTTCCTGTTTGGGTTGACGGGTGGTGATTAATGAGACAAGCGCTTTGCTTCTCTTGAAGTCACGACTAGTCTTGAAATCAAAAAGAAGAAGAAGAAGAAAGGAAAATGTCCTCCAACTCAGTTCATCTTCAGATTTTTCCTTTTCTCTCTTTTTTTTTTTTTTTTTTTTTTTTGCGGTACGGGGGCCTGTCACTGTTGCGGCCTCTCCCGTTGAGGAGCACAGGTTCCGGACGCGCAGGTTCAGCGGCCATCGCTCGCGGGCCCAGCCACTCCGTGGCATGTGGGATCCTCCCGGACCAGGGCACGAACCCGTGTCCCCTGCATCGGCAGGCGGACTCCCAACCACTGCACCACCAGGGAAGCCCTCCTTTTTTCTTTTCAGTTGAAAAAGGTCATGTCCCCAAGCAATCAGAAGAATCCCTGATTTAGAAATTGAAACCCCCAAACCTCCCATTGAGCTGTTCAGGAACAAATAAAATGGAACTGACCTCTCCATTTCTCAGGTATCTTTTCACAACATTAGTGCCATGGGGACACGTGTGTAAGCAAATGAAATCCCATCTCCCCGTGATGACAGAAGAGTCTTAACTGGAAGCCAGATATTTTCTTTGGATCTTAGTACTCTCTTGTATGGAAATATCCCTAAGAAGGTCTGCATACCCTGGAATTGATCTAGAAATCTGGATCTTTTTCAGAGTCCACCCCAGATAGCTCTTGAGAGACTAGTCCAGTATTTCCTTCAATACTGGACCAGGGGTGACCCTGGCTCCAACTGGACTCCCTTATTTGGTCGTTTATCCAGCCATCCATTCCTTTTGCCAGCATTTATTGACCATCTACTGTGTATGTGCCGGGCACTACACTAGATGCTGCAAGCACAGAGATGCACAATACCTTGCCTACAGGAAAACCTGTGGTTTCAATGTTAGGAGAGGGGTTGCAGAAGCACTGTGGGAGAAGTTGAAAAGAGAGAGCAACTCAGGCTGGTAAAATATAGGATCAAGGAAGGAGAAGGGTAAGAAAGGTGATGGATGGGAGAGGGCGTTTGGTTGAGCCTTGGAAAGGCGAGTGGAAGTTGGCTACTTAGATCAGGTAAGGTAGACAGAGGACTACCCATGCAGGAGAAAGAGCGTGTATTTATAAGCGGCAAGGCCTTTTGGAATCACACATGATTAAGAATGCCTAGGTGTATGGGATTGTGGTGGAAGGCTAGAGGCAGCAAGGGGATAGTCCATGAGAGGCTGGGGTGCCACGTTGAGGGGCTTGGGTTCTACCTTGATGTCATGGGAGAAAAAGGGACAGGTCCATCACAGGATAAGCAGTGAAGCCATGCAATCTGATTGACATTTGATTACCATGACCACCCGGACCCACCAAATAATGGAAAGTTTACCAGACGTTGTTTTTCTTTTGGACTTTGTTTTTTCAAATGCTGAAAGTGATGTCAGAAAGCAAAAAGTTAGTGTTTTTCAGGGCAATCTAATCAGTTAGTGATTTACATTTGTTTCAGCTGACTTAATGCAAGGCTCAGGATTGTCATTCAGGGCATATTTGTTGAATGAACAAATGAGAAAGTGAAGGGTTAAGCCTTTGTACAGGATGGTAGCTAATATAATGAAGGTGTACCTGATTTTAGCTCCTACAAGGATTTACAAACAAGACTCTTCCACATGAAACCCTTAGAAAACTAACTGAAAGGCAGACTGTTGTTTGTTTGGTTGTTTTATTGAGAAATGGTCGACCATAGTGTTTTCAGTGGCAAAGCTTGTCATGCCTTTTTATAGAAATATCCTACAAAAGGAGAAATCAGGGTGAGCCAGAGTAGCCTGGGGAAACTTCTTGGAACTGAATGCATTGGATTTAAAAAGGCAGAAAATTCAGGGATGCATTTTAGGCTGAGGATGACACAAGTAAAGATGGGGCTGAGCCTGATGCTAGTGAGAGCACTTGTGTTAGCAGATGCTGGGCCATACGGGTGGAGGTCTGGGGTGGAGGACCCTGAACCCCGGGCGGAGGGATTTGGGTCAGATGTGCCAGTATTTACCAAGAAAAAGTAGTCCTGCGATGCACCCGTAACTTTGGAAAAGCTACAGCACATCTTTATTGAATGCCTACTACATACAAGGCACCTTTAGGTGCCAAGAATATAGCAGCGAATAAAACAGGCAAACCCAACAAAATGGCAAACACACCGGCAGTGCTCGTGTGTGACGTTCTAGTTGAGGTGGCCATTACACAACGAAATGATTAAGCTTACAATCTCAAAGAGTGAAAAATGCATGAAGAAGAGTTCCACAGTATTAGGGAATGACCAGGCTATATCTGGTGATGGTGGTGGTGCAGCCAGCGGGTGGAGTGGGGAGGATGACAAGTCACTGGTGAGGCTGGTGCGAGCGAGGTGGTCCTCGGTAACAGCCAGCCCTGCCCCCCAATGATGGCAGGATTCGCACCCTCCGCTGATCGAAGCTCCCTTGTCCAGGCCTGACCCATCAGTGTAAGAAGCCAGGAATGCTCGGTCTAAAGGAGCTGGCCATTGGGATCTACTGCTGGTGGACCCGTTGGAAAAGTGCAGATGGACATGTTTCCCAGGTCTAAGGCATGCAGGCTTGACACCTGTGCACAAGCTCTGGGACCGCTGAGTCCCACAGCCTCCTGTGGGACCCGGCTCACCCTCACACAGCAGGTGGCCGCACTTTGGACCCCCACACCGAGACCTCTGCAGTGGGAAATTCTAGTGCGGCAGACTTCGGCATGAAACACCTGCCTATCGGTCCTGGGATGCCTCCTGTGCCCACCTCCTCCCCATATCCAACTGGGCCCCGAAGCTCAGGGCCTCAGCTGGAATTTAGAAGAGGCAGCCCTGTCCCACGGCTGCTTCCAGGCAGAGCAGAGCGCTCGCTCTCATCACCGTAGCTGCAGGACCCCTGGGATGCCCGATTCCTTTCTGCACCCCTGAACCCCTTCTTGACAAGTTCCTCCATTCATGAACAAGCTCAGGAATTCCTAGCCCACTACACGGGAAATGGCAGCGAAGCTTCTTGGGGTCATGTGGCTGACTTGGGGGGGTTGGGGATCATTGCATCTGTCCAAGTGGGTTCCCAGCTTTGCAACTACAGAATCAGACAGACTAGGCATTCACGTGGGCTGGCCAGACCGCTCAACTCAATGCAGAAGCCACAGTGAATGCTGGACCATTTGCTGTGACGGGAGGGCATGTGTGTGAATCTTGGGCCCCAGAGACAGGGTCTTTGGAGAGCAGAGCGGTTTCGTCCATGTCTCTCTGTTGCTGTTCCACCCACCCTACTTTTTCAGCCTAGTCAACTTAGCAGACAGATCTATGAACTACAGTCATCTCCAGATTCCACAACTTCGGGGCAAAGCCACTAAGGCTTGCCTGTAGTCTGTGGGGTTTTTTGTTTTATTTTTTATTTTTAATTGACCTATTTTTCCATATATATATATATGTTTTTTTTTTGTTTTTTTGTGTTTTTTTGCAGTACACGGGCCTCTCACTGTTGTGGTCTCTCCCATTGTGGAGCACAGGCTCCAGACGCGCAGGCTCAGCGGCCATGGCTCACGGGCCCAGCCGCTCCGCGGCATGTGGGATCTTTCCTGACCGGGGCACGAACCCGTGTCCCCTGCATCGGCAGGCGGACTCTCAACCACTGTGCCACCAGGGAAGCCCCCATATTTTTTTAATTTAATTAAATTTATCTTTTTATACAGCAAGTTCTTATTAGTCATCCATTTTATACACATCAGGGTGTACATGTCAATCCAAATCTCCCAATTCATCACACCACCACCACCACCACCACCCCGCTCCTTTCCCCCCTTGGTGTCCATACGTTTTTTCTCTACTTCTATGTCTCAATTTCTGCTCTGCAAACTGGTTCATCTGTACCATTTTCTAGGTTCCACATATACGCGTTAATGTATGACATTTGTTTTTCTCTTTCTGATTTACTTCACTCTGTATGACAGTCTCTAGATGCATCCATGTCTCTACAAATGACCCAGTTTCGTTCCTTTTTATGGCTGAGTAATATTCCATTGTATATATGTGCCACATCTTCTTTATCCATTCGTCTGTCGATGGGCATTTGGGTTGCTTCCATGACTTGGGTATTGTAAATAGTGCTGCAGTGAACATTGGGGTGCATGTGTCTTTTTGAATTATGGTTTCCTCTGTGTATATGCCCAGTAGTGGGATTGCTGGGTCATATGCTAATTCTATTTTTATTTTTTTAAGGAACCTCCATACTGTTCTCCATAGTGGCTGTATCAATTTACATTCCCACCAACAGTGCAAGAGGGTTCCCTTTTCTCCACACCCTCTCCTGCATTTGTTGTTTGTAGATTTTCTGATGATGCCCATTCTAACTGGTGTGAGGTGATACCTCATTGTATTTTTTTTTTTTTCGGCTGTGTTGGGTCTTCGTTGCTGTGTGCAGGCTTTCTCTAGTTGCATCGAGCAGGAGCTACTCTTTGTTGCGGTGCGCAGGCTTCTCTGGCTTCTCTTGTTGCAGAGCACGGGCTCTAGGCACGCAGTCTTCAGTAGTTGTGGCATGTGGGCTTCAGTAGTTGTGGCTCGCGGGCTCTAGAGCGCAGGCTCAGTAGTTGTGGCACACGGGCTTAATTGCTCTGTGGCATGTGGGATCTTCCCGGACCAGGGATTGAACCTGTGTCCCCTGCATTGGCAGGCAGATTCTTATCCACTGCCACCAGGGAAGCCCCTCATTGTAGTTTTGATTTGCATTTCTCTAATAATTAGTGATGTTGAGCAGCTTTTCATGTGCTTCTCGGCCATCTGTATGTCTTCTTTGGAGAAATGTCTATTTAGGTCTTCTGCCCATTTTTGGATTGGGTTGTTTGTTTTTTTAATATTGAGCTGCATGAGCTGTTTATGTATTTTGGAGATTAATACTTTGTCCGATGATTCGTTTACAAATATTTTCTCCCATTCTGAGGGTTGTCTTTTCGTCTTGTTTATGGTTTCCTTTGCTGTGCAAAAGCTTTGAAGTTTCATTAGGTCCCATTTGTTTGTTTTTGTTTTTATTTCCGTTACTCTAGGAGATGGATCAAAAAAGATCTTGCTGTGATTTATGTCAAAGAATGTTCTTCCTTTGTTTTCCTCTAAGAGTTTTATAGTGTCCAGTCTTACATTTAGGTCTCTAATCCATTTTGAGTTTACTTTTGTGTATGGTGTTAGGGAGTGTTCTAATTTCATTATTTTACATGTAGCTGTCCAGCTTTCCCAGCACCACTTATTGAAGAGACTGTATTTTCTCCATTGTACCTCCTCGCCTCCTTTGTCATAGATTGGTTGACCATAGGTGCGTGGGTTTATCTCTGGACTTTCTATCCTGTTCCATTGATCTATATTTCTGTTTTTGTGCCAGTACCATATTGTGTTGATTACTGTAGCTTTGTAGTATAGTCTGAACTCGGAGTCTGATTCCTCCAGCTGTATTTTTTCTTTCAAGACCCTCAGGGTGTTTTGCGTCTGCATACATATTTTAAGATTTTTTGTTGTAGTTCTGTAAAAAAATGCCATTGGTAATTTGATAGGGATTGCATTGAATCTGTAGATTACTTTGGGTAGTATAGTCATTTTCACAACATTGATTCTTCCAATCCAAGAACGTGGTCTATCTCTCCATGTGCTGGTATCATCTTTAATTTCTTTCATCAGTGTCTTATAGTTTTCTGCATACAGGTCTTTTGTCTCCCTAGGTAGGTTTATTTCTAGGTATTTTATTCTTTTTGTTGTAGTGGTAAATGGGAGTGTTTCCTTAATTTTTCTTTCAGATTTTTCATCATTAATGTATAGGAATGCAAGGGATTTCTGTGCATTAATTTTGTATCCTGCAACTTTACCAAATTCATTGATTAGCTCTAGTAGTTTTCTGGTGGCATATTTAGGATTCCCTACATATAGTATCATGTCATCTGCAAACAGTGACAGTTTTACTTCTTCTTTTCCTATTTGTATTCCTTTTATTTCTTTTTCTTTTCTGATTGCCATGGCTAAGACTTCCAAAACTATGTTGAATAATAGTGGTGAGAGTGGACACCCTTGTCCTGTTCCTGATCTTAGAGGAAATGCTTTCAGTTTTTCACCATTGAGAATGATGTTTTCTGTGGGTTTGTTATATATGGCCTTTATTATGTTGAAGTAGGTTCCCTCTGTGCCCACTTTCTGGAGAGTTTTTGTCATAAATGGGTGTTGAATTTTGTCAAAAGCTTTTTCTGCATCTATTGAGATGATCATATAGTTTTTATTCTTCAATTTGTTAATATGCTGTATCACATTGATTGATTTGCATATATTGAAGAATCCTTGCATCCCTGGGATAAACCCCACTTGGTCATGGTGTATGATCCTTTTAATGTATTGTTGGATTCTGTTTGCTAGTATTTTGTTGAGGATTTTTGCCTCTATATTCATCCGTGATATTGGTCTGTAATTTTCTTTTTTTGTAGTATCTTTGTCTGGTTTTGGTATCAGGGTGATGGTGGCCTCATAGAATGAGTTTGGGAGTGTTCCTTCCAACACTTTGACATTCTTTGAACACATGGAAGAGGTTGAGAAGGATGGGTGTTAGCTCTTCTCTAAATGTTTGATATAATTCACCTGTGAAGCCATCTGGTGCTGGACTTTTGTTTGTTGGAAGATTTTTAATCACATTTTCAATTTCATTACTTGTGATTGGTCTGTTCATGTTTTCTATTTCTTCCTGGTTCTGTCTTGGAAGGTCATACCTTTCTAAGAATTTGTCCATTTCTTCCAGGTTGTCCATTTTATTGGCATAGAATTGCTTGTAGTAATCTCTTTGGATGCTTTGTATTTCTGTGGTGTCTGTTGTTAACTTCTCCTTTTTCATTTCTAATTTTATTGATTTGAGTCCTCTACTTCTTTTTCTTGATGAGTGTGGCTAATGGTTTATCAGTTTTGTTTATCTTCTCAAAGAACCAGCTTTTAGTTTTATTGATCTTTGCTATTGTTTTCTTTGATTCTATTTCATTTATTTCTGCTCTGATCTTGACGATTTCCTTCCTTCTGCTAACTTTGGGTTTTGTTTGTTCTTCTTTCTCTAGTTCCTTTAGGTGTAACATTGGATTGTTTATTTGAGATTCTTCTTGTTTCTTGAGGTAGGCTTGTATAGCTATAAACTTCCCTCTTAGAACTGCTTTTGCTGCATCCCATAGGTTTTGGATCATCATGTTTTCATTGTCATTTGTCTCTAGGTATTTTTTGATTTCTGCTTTGATTTCTTCAGTGATCTTTTGGTTATTTAGTAATGTATTGTTTAGCCTCCATGTGTTTTTGTTTTTTATGTTTTTTTTCTCTGTAATTGATTTCTAATCTCATAGTATTGTGGTCAGAAAAGATACTTGATATGATTTCAGTTTTCTTATATTTACTGAGGCTTGATTTGTGACCCAAGATATGATCTATCCTGGAGAATGTTCTGTGTGCATTTGAGAAGAAAGTATAATCTGCTGGTGTTGGATGGAATGTTCTATAAATATCAATTAAATCTGTCTGGTCTATTGTGTCATTTAAACCTTGTGTTTCCTTATTAATGTTCTCTTTGGATGATCTGTCCATTGGTGTAAGTGAGGTGTTAAAGTCCCCCACTATTATTTTGTTACTGTTGATTTCCTCTTTTATAACTGTTAGCAGTTGCCTTATGTATTGAGGTGCTCCTATGTTGGGGGCATATATATTTATATTGTTATATTTATGCAATTTAAATTGCATATATACTTATATGTTAGATTGTTGAGCCCTTGATCATTATGTAGTGTCCTTCCTTGTCTCTTGTAACATTCTTTGTTTTAAAGTCTATTTTATCTGATATGAGTATTGCTACTCCAGCTTTCTTTTGATTTCCATTTGCATGGAATATCTTTTTCCATCCCCTCACTTTCAGTCTGTATGTGTCCCTAGGTCTGAAGTGGGTCTCTTGTAGACAGCATATAGATGGGTCTTGTTTTTGTATCCATTCAGCAAGCCTGTGTCTTTTGGTTGGAGCATTTAATCCATTCACGTTTAAGGTAATTATCGATACGTATATTCCTATGACGATTTTCTTAATTGTTTTGGGTTTGTTTTTGTACCTCCTTTTCTTCTCGTGTTTCCCACTTAGAGAAGTTCCTTTAGCATTTGTTGTCGAGCTGGTTTGGTGGTGCTGAATTCTCTTAGCTTTTGCTTGTTTGTAAAGTTTTTGATTTCTCCATTGAATCTGAATGAGATCCTTGCCGGGTAGAGTAATCTTGGTTGTAGCTTCTTCCTTTCATCACTTTAAGTATATCATGCCACTCCCTCTTGGCTTGTAGAGTTTCTGCTGAGAAATCAGCTGTTAACCTTAAGGGAGTTCCCTTGTATGTTATTTGTCGTCTTTCCGTTGCTGCTTTCAATAATTTTTCTTTGTCTTTAATTTTTGCCAGTTTGATTACTATGTGTCTCGGTGTGTTTCTCCTTGGGTTTATCCTGTTTGGGACTCTCTGCACTTCCTGTCCTTGGGTGGCTATTTCCTTTCCCATGTTAGGGAAGTTTTCGACTGTAATCTCTTCAAATATTTTCTTGGGTCCTTTCTCTCTCTCTTCTCCTTCTGGGACCCCTATAACGTGAATGTTGTTGCGTTTAATATCGTCCCCGAGGTCTCTTAGACTGTCTTCATTTCTTTTCATTCTTTTTTCTTTATTCTGTTCCACAGCAGTGAATTCCACCATTCTGTCTTCCAGGTTACTTATCTGTTCTTCTGCCTCAGTTATTCTGCTATTGATTCCTTCTAGTGTTTTTTTTTTCATTTCAGTTATTGTATTGTTCATCTCTGTTTGTTTGTTCTTTAATTCTTCTAGATCTTTGTTAAACATTTCTTGCATCTTCTCGATCTTTGCCTCCATTCTTTTTCCGAGGTGCTGGATCATCTTCACTATCATTATTCTGAATTCTTTTTCTGGAAGATTGCCTATCTCCACTTCATTTAGTTGTTTTTCTGGGGTTTTATCTTTTTCCTTTATCTGGTCCATAGCCCTCTGCCTTTTCATCTTGTCTGTCTTTCAGTGAATGTGGTTTTTGTTCCACACAGGCTGCAGGATTGTAGTTCTTCTTGCTTCTGCTGTCTGCCCTCTGGTGGATGAGGCTATCTAAGAGGCTTGTGCAAGCTTCCTGATGGGCGGGACTGCCTTGCCTGTAGTTTTTGAATAGAGAGCAGTTCAGGGACAAACTGGTACATCAGTTGGCAAACCAATTTGAGATTTGCATACCAAAGGGAGCAGATGATAGCTTTAACTTCTCAAACCATCCTCATAGGATCCTGTCAACCTCCTCCTTCCTTTTCCAATTCTCCCAAGGGGAGACAGAAAAAATCTCAACAACAGAAATGGGACATGGCAAGCTTGGGACACAGGTTCACATTTCTCTGATATTTTCCATCTCTTAGGTGACTGAAGCAGTGCTGCATAGTGGTTAAGAACAGAGCTGGCTCTGAATAGACTGTCCTGCACCATGCCTTGTTACTTTGGTTCTCAAACTTTAGCGTGCGTGAAGATCCCCTGGAGAGCTTGTTAAGACACAAACTGCTGGTTCTCCCCCTGAGAGTCTCTGACTCAGCACCTAGGGGTGGAGCCTGAGAATGTGAATGTCTAACAAGTTCCCAGGTGACACTGATGATGGTGGTCCTGGGACTACAGGTTGAGAACCATGGCCTTATGAGCTTCCCTAAGATGGCATCCACCTGTGTGAAAGGATAATCCTTGTGCCTGCCACTGTGGTTTCAGGGCTAAGTGAATATATGTAAAATGTCTGAGCTGTGAGTTATACTACTGTGCAAGCACAGCCAAACTGGAGACTTTTGTCCCTGTGTTGTTTGTGTCTGTTTTGTTTTTGTCGTGAGCCACTTAGCAGGAACCTCTTCCTCCACCTCCAAGCCCAAGGACACATGACTTTGGAGACTGAGTGTTTAACCTGACTGCAGTCATTGCAATTTTTCAGCTCTTCTGGGACATTATTTGAAATAGGGCTTTGCGTGCTGTGTTCAGCTCCTTGTGTGTGTGGTAATGGGAGCATACCTAAGTGAGACTGAAGTTTTGGTGTCAGATCATTGGCTTCTTTTTGGAGAAGGCAGGAGCAATTCGCCAGCCTTACATCAGCCTTGCCAATGGAGTTGTTATTCCCACTATGTACGAGGTCACAAACTCATGCATTGAGAAAGCTCCCCCAAGGTTTGACTTAGGTCCAAGGGTAATTGTAAGGACACAAAGAGAAATATGGAAGTCTAGGAAACAACTGATCCATCTCCCTGGAGATCAGAGCCTGGTGGGTGGGATAATGAATACAACCAGCCTCATCGACACTGCAGCTCTGCTCCCGGGACCGGGCCACCCACGCAGCGTCTCCGCTTCTCTCTGGGCATGTCCCGCTGAAACTCTGGGAGTAGAGAGATTCTGATGGGGTCGTTATGCCAACACTCAGTATGGACCGTCCCTGTAGGGTAGCCCTCGATTCGGGTGTCTTGCTCTGGCTCAATCGTCAAAGCCAGGTAGCAGCCTGGAACTTGCTCCAGGCGCAAATTATGGCAGCGCCATGCTGAAAGAACTGCCGGGGAACTTTCCACCCAGGGTGGGGTTGGCCCTGGACTACCTAGTACTTTCAGGGAGATTGAGGCAGCCTGGCGTCATCAGAAGAACACAGATATTGGAGTCAGACAGACCTGAGTTTGAACCCTGGTTCTTCCACTTAAATCAATGAATTGTGGATATCACCCACCACACAGAGGTATTGTAAAGATCAAGTATTATAAAGTGCGCAGCGTAGTGCCCGGCACGGTCTCTGAACTTAATAAATGATAAGATTTGGTATTTTACTTTTTAAAAACTGGAAAGACGGAAAAGTGAGGGGAAAAAAAAGTACTTGGCTTTATCATCCTATCACTTAGCCCCTTGTTACTGACAACGTGCAGTTTTCAGTTCTTGTAGGGACTCACCCGTTATTTCATTTAAGGCTTTATATGCTTTGGATCTGTTTTCTTCCATGGTATTTTTTTACTGAACAGTCTGTTTTATATGGTTGTAGTTAAATAATTATGCATTCTGATTTGTTTCACGTGATAAAGTAGTTTTACATTATAAATTCTGTACGTAATTTGAGTGGACATGCTGTAATTTACATAAAATTACTTAGAGTTGGACACCTAACAATGGAACATTGGTTGAATAAATGGTGCTGCATTTGTGTAATAAAATACTAAGCAGCCATTTAAAAAGATGTAGTCAAAGTCTGTTAATATAGAAACATGTTCATGATTATATGGAAAATGAGATGATTTTACCTCAAGATCCACTGCCTCCCAAATCTATCTGGATATTCACTGCCTCAAGATCAGCAGCTTTCAAACTTCAATGGGCCTCAGAATCACCAAGGGAGCCTGTTAAGTGCAGGTTTGGGGCCCTCCCCCTAGGCTTTGATTTAGGAGATGGGGATCAGGGATTGGTGCTTTTCCAAGGATCCCGGCAATTCTGATGTGGGAATGACACTCCCCCCATTTCTACCTGTTGAAGCTGTACTGCATTTACCAAGCTTCTCCTTCTACTTTCTCCTGAATGCCTAGAGCGTTGTTTCCTTGCCTCGTGGATCTCTGTGAAGCCTTCTGAATTGTAAGACTTTTCCTGGTCCTACAAGCAAACTCAGTTGGGCACCATGTCACATCCCTGGGCTTTGTGTCAAGCTCTGAGTGGGTTCCTGGATATAGATACTGAAATCCTGGCATCCAGGTTTTGTTTACTTTGTAGTGAAGGAAAAGTGGCCGAGCATTTCAGAACTCTTGAGCACACCTGGTATTAGCAGGAACTTTGAGGAATAAAGGCAGCCTGTCCAACCTTGGCAGAAAAAAATCTTATTTAAATTACCCTCACCTTGGCAATCAAGCTGTGAAAAGTCAATAGTTTGTGCTTTGTGCATTTACTCTGGTCTAAGCCAGAGATCAGTGTTCGTTGGAGAGGCTGGTTAAAAAACTTCAAGAGGCTTGTCATTCCTGGTGAATATCTCCAGGATTTCATTCTCAGACTTTGTGCCATGGAGGTTATTCAAGGAAAGTTTCTCATCTTGCGGTTTACTTAGGGGCCATTCGAGCCAAAATTGAGATTGAGTTACCACCCAAGTTCTTCTTCACTTAGGTTTTATTTTGATTTCTCTCCTTCCTTAAACTAAATAATATTGGATACCCATGTCGAGTCAGGTTTTTCTTGTCTTACACTATCCTTTATCTTACAGGTCAGCTGTTGCAAATGCAGAGTTAGAAATATAACAACTAGTAAACATTATGTTGAGACGATGCTGAATTTTTTCCCTTGTCTGTGAGGGAACTAGGCCATAGTCTGTATAAATCTGTGGTTATTCTAGGTTTAAAAGCATTAATAGCTACAGAAAAGAATTCCCCAGAAGGAAACTAAAGAGCCAGGATTAATAGAAAAAAAGCTCAGAAAAACCTCTCCCTTGCTTCACGTGAAGATATTAACTTGGTAGATTTGAAGCCCTAGATGACCTGAGAACTGGTACTGTTGGGGGATGAAAGGTTCTGGTTGGTGCAGCGGTTCTGGCAGGAAATCACTGGATGGATTGTACTTGTCCACGTGACTCACTCGGAGTCATTCTTCAGAACTCGGTTTAGAAGGCAGCTCTAAACCCCTGCATCTGTAAAGCTTTATGTGATCCCACTCCTTGGAAAAAGTTCCTCGTTTATTCTACAGCCACAGCAGTACCTTATGCACACTCTAAGGTCGTATATGTCACAGTCTAGTGAAATGATGTTTGCACGCTGCTGTTCTCCACTAGACCAGAAACTCACTGGGCGTAGAGTGTGACTTATTTGTACGGTCTAATCACCTGGTTAGATGCCTGGATATAGTGGTACTAAATAAATGGATGTGTAAATGAATGATGTGAGCGTGCTGCACTGAACAGGTGGCACCAATCAGATAGACTGCCTTTTGGGGGTGTTTTCTGACAATTTCTGCAGTTACTAAATTTAAAGCATCACCCTGTCAAGACGAATTTCCCTATAATTGTTAGAATAAATTAAGAATAAATGGTGAGGGCTTCCCTGGTGACGCAGTGGTTGAGAATCCACCTGCCAATGCAGGGGACACAGGTTCGAGCCCTGGTCCAGGCAGATCCCACATGCCACAGAACAACTAAGCCCATGCGTCACAACTACTGAGCCCATGTGCCACAACTGCTGAGGCCTGTGCGCACAGAGCCTGTGCTCTGCAGTGGGAGGGGCCACCGCAGAGAGAGGCCCGCGTGCCACAGCGAGGGGTAGCCCCCACTCACTGCAGCTGGGAAAAAGCCCGTGTGCGGCAGCCAAAACCCAACACAGCCAAAAATAAAATAAATACAATAAATTTATTTTAAAAACCCAACAAAAACCTTTCTAAAAAAACAATAAATGATGAAAAAGACAAGTCCAGTATCTGCTTCTCCCTGGATTCCTTATGGCAACTGGGTATTCCCCAGCCCATTGGACCCCCGCCCCAGGTTGAAGGAGCTACACCTGAAATTCTGCAGAAATCCGCTCAACGTTAGCCCACGAGCTGCTGTTAAACTCCTTTCCTGGGTACTTGAATTCCACAGAAGGCTTAGCTGTCACAGATATGTGAACTTTGTATCTAGGTGCTAGATATCAAATAGTTACCCAATCTCTAATTTTAAAGTGTTTGTGTTAAAAGAGCCAGATGATTTTAGAATCGAAAGAAACCTCTTCATTTTAGAGATTAGGACACCAACCTTCTTGAGAGACAGGCAGTTTTCGTTAGTGGCAGAAGCCCTAGAGTTGAGTCACATAGGCCAGGATTCAGGTCTTGGCTGTGGGGCTCAAATCACAGCCTCTTACTGGCTGTGTGATCATAAGCAGTTTATTTAATATTTTTTGAAGGTCAGTGTTTTCATTTGTAAAGTCCGTTTAAAAATCCATCTCCCTGGGTCAGGACAAGGGATTGCCTCAGGTTACATGAACCAGAGATGCAATGGTAACATCTGCCCAGAGCAGATGTTCAACAATCTTGAGTCTCTGTCCTCCCTTGCCCAAATCACACCATTTATGGCAGAGTTAGGACTTAGAAGTTTCCCTTGAGGCATTGTTAGGATGGCTTGTGCTTCCCGGCTTACGTGGCAGGACTCATGCCCATCAAGGACACTCATTGCTGGGGGGCTGTGTTACATGAGCGTTTGAATATGACAAGACTCAGGATTTACTGTAAAAACAGTCTCCCTTCTGAGTCACATATTTTCTTGGTGTTGCTTTCTTCACGTTCCTTGCACTGAGTTATGGCACCCTCCCCATCGACTATCAGTAATAATTTTGTGTAATTGTGTGAACTAGCAAGATCGCTTCTATAAAGCACCAGAAACTCAGAGCAAACTATAGAAACCTTTTGGAAAAATAAGATCTACATAGCCTAATAAGTCTTCGATTTAAAAAAGTCACATTCTAGAATAAGAACTTAAATATTTGTGCTAAACTGAAAGGGTTTTGGAAGCTAAAAGTGTTTTAAGCAAGGAAGCATTAGTTACATGAACTGAGGTGGTTGTGAAACATTTGTCAGGTGGGAGAAGCAGCATCATTTGTTCACTGTTCTCATTCTCCCAGAGTTCCTTTGTCACTTCAAAAGACAACTCATTTTTCTATACTCTTCTTCCCTGTAAAGGCAGAAACCTGTGGGTTCTTATTGTGGGACGCTTTCCAAATGAACACAGAATCGGGATTCCAGAATTCAAATACGTGGCAAATATGCATGGAGATGAGGTATGTATATGGCTTGAATATCTGACATGTCACCAGAGAAGCTTCCCCTTGGTCTCTTGTGCTCTGTCTAAATGCAAAGGAAGCAGCAGACACTGTAGCAAAGAATCTGGAAAGGTCTTCTGGTGAGGATTGAAGGAACCAGGTGCCAAAAACCAGCACAGCCATCTGGTTGTTTACCCAGTGCCCCGTGCAGGTAACTGGAACTTTTTTTGTTTGGGGTCTGGAAGAACAACAGTGCCCCAGCTCTGGACTGCCGGCTAGTCCCCGAACTCCTGCCTGTGTTGGTTTTCCCCATCTCCTGCTCAGCATCGAGGTGACCCAGCAGAGGAGCAATATTCTATTTGAACTAAAACAATCAGATCCCAACTAGCTATCCAGACTCCTAGGAGCTGGCTTTTTGACTGCTTTTGTCACTTTCTCTTAATCTGACACTTAGCGTTTCCAATGCTTAAGTTTAGAGCAGCGGTCCCCAACCTTTCTGGCACCAGGGACCGGTTTCATGGAAGACAGTTATTCCACAGACCGGAAGGAGGTGGGGAATGGTTTCAGGATGATTCAAGCGCATTACATTTATTGTGCACTTTATTTCTATTATTATTACATTGTAATATATAATGAAATAATTACACAACTCACCATAATGCTGACAGGAGGTGGAGCTCAGGCAGTAACGCGAGCGATGGGGAGCGGCTGTAAATACAGATGAAGTTTTGGTCGCTTGCCTGCCGCTCACCTCCTGCTGTGCGGCCCGGCTCCTAACAGGCTGCGGACCGGTGCCAGTCCTCGGCCCAGGGTTGGGGGACCCCTGGTTTAGACCATCAAGCTTAGGGCTCTGTCATCCCCATCATTCAACAAACCCTTAAATTCCATCATGATGTCTTGCCTCTTTTCCAACTTACTGGGGATCAACTCTCTTTTTATTTTGTTTTGTTTATGTTATTTATTTTATATTTTGCAAAATACCCTTTACCACACCTGCCTGCCCAGCCATTCTTGCCAGGCATTTGAAGATGCTCCTCTCCATTTCTCACCTTTCTTCCTCAGAGTATTTTGAGAATATGACAACTGCAGGGTCTTCTGTTCCCCAGAACCCCACACAACTGGGCAATACAATGGGAGGGAAAGATAGTGCCCAGTCTTGACAGTAAAGAAAATTGACGTAGGAATATCAAACACACTTAACTTTAAGGAATGTCAAAGAACAGGAATATTCCTATAAGTATAACCTGCTGACTTGCTACGACACTTCCAGGTCTGCAGTAGCGTGGGTGGCATGCACTGCTCGAATGCTGGGCTTCCTGTCCCGGCTTAACCCTCCCCAACCCCAAGCTTTCTAGGAACAGGCTCCACCCCGCATGACACACACACATTCTGCCCTTCCTAGGCGCGCTGCTCAACCCGCCCTGGTCCTGCCGAGCCAGGGGACTTCTTGTCACTGGAGCTCAGATGCAAACACTTGCCTTTGAGAGAGTGGTTGGTCTTTGAACCTGATTTGGGGGTGGATGGAAATTACTTTTTTAAGCATAATGGGCTTTGCTCGAAAAGGCTTGATATTGCTGAGAGCCTGACCATAGTTGTTTTTAACAAAACAACTATTCATGACAGACAGCAGCCCAGACTTCCTTTCTCTTTTGCTATCTAGTCAATTGATCGAGGTCCTGTGGGATCCATTTTTAATGAGACACTGACTCCAGTAGTTTATTTATTGAATTCCTGGCATTTCAGAGGTTGCAGCCTGATGCTTAGAGGTTAATCCTCTCAGTTGAAACTTCCAAAGAAAAGCAAGAGTCCTTCCTCTCACTCACCCCTGAATTCACTTGTACTTTCCCAAATTTCTGACATCTTGCCTTCCATGTAGTTAATGTATCCCATCAAATCGGGCTCTCTCATTCACTGTGATTCTTTGAGGAATGCTGAGGACTGAGGTGACTCAGAGGGAAAAGTCCCAGTGTGTTTCGGGTGTGGGAACCTGAAGTCCTGCTATCCCCTGTGTGTCCCAGCTGGTAGCAGTATCTGGCGGCTCTGGGGGCCATTGAGAAACTTATTATCCTGAATTTAGATCTTGTATGTTCTGTCCTCCTGGAGCCACTAGGAGCTGGGGAAAGTGATGGCGTAACCCAGGAGCCAAAGGGTCACTTGGATTAGAAGGTTTAATCACCCTACCCATCCTTCTTCTCTTAGACCTTTTGGAATTGAAAGAGCATTTTCAAGAACCCACTATTAGAAAGCAACATAGATAACATTTGGGGGCGGTAGTTCTTAACCTTTGGTTGGATTCCTTGCCATTCTGGCACAAACTTTGAATGCTGATCTCAGGGTCCATGGATCTTCTAGGAGTTTGTGGCTCTCACGTGGAGAAGCCCAGCAGGGGTCATATGTGTACCGAGTAGTGTGGTGGACAGAATTGACCACGGTATTTTTTTAAATGTTTCCTCTTTTCCCTGGACCCCACCTCAGCACCATCAGGAAGACCCAGTTATGTTGATCACACACACCATTTTCCCCCCATGAATTTTCACCTACTTCGTGATGCCTTCTTTTAGAATTGGGTCTTTATTAAATTAAAAATAACCTGTTATTATTACAAAATCAACATACGTACATCTTAGAAGAAATACGAACAAAAAGAAAACATTGTATACTGACCTTCTACAAATTAGGACTGTCGATTCCTTATCATTCATCCTTCCAGATATTTTTGTGTGTGCAGTTGCACCAAATGAGCAATGCTAATTTGCTCTTTGTAACATTTTTCAGTTAATACAAGCTACCCTTGCATGTCAGTAAATGTTTATCCTATCTTTACCTTATATCCCGTGTTCTCGTTTCTCCAGTTGTCCTCAAAATGTCCCCCAAAGTGTCCATTCAAAATTCTGTCCAAGATTATGCATCATATGTGGTTGACATATCCCTTGAATCTCCTTTAATCTAGCATATAAAGAATCTTTTCATGACGCTAGACTTAAGCGAGAACGTTGATCCATTGTGTGTCCTGCAGAACGTCCCTCAGATTGGATTGTTTCCTTCCTTATAATATCATCGATTTTGTGCCTCTCATCCCTCTATTTACTTCAAACTGGAAGTTAAATCTAAAGGTTCGTGGGACTCAGGTGAAACATTTTTGGCTACTGCGTATCTTCGGAATCGCGAAGGTGGGTGACTTTGGCTGGTGCCGAAGGTCCAGGCTAATTAGCCTGGCTACATCTGGAATGCATGAAGCACACTGAGGGGAGCAAAATCTACTTGAAACAGCCCATTTTCAGGTGAGAATTGTTACAAGAGAATGAAGTCAAACCTCTGGTTTTGTATGCTATTCCTCTTGTTCTCAGTCACCTTGTCATGAGCTCATGTCCTCACGATGCTGCATCGATCAGGCTGGCAAGTTCCCCTCCATACAGTACTCGCCGACGAGAGAAGAGTAACAGTAACCAACACTTACTGAGCATGGCTACGCTAAGTGCTTTGTGGGCGGCCTTTGTTCTGCTCACTTCTGCAGAAGGCATGTTTGTTAGTGTGTTGACCAGGAAGGGAATGCAGGTTTCTGTTGGTCCTCTGGGCCGGCATCAGAGCCTGAGCAGTGAGCCTTTCCCAGCTATGGCTCTGCCTCCTTGACCCCCTCCACTGCCTTTGGAACGTTCTGTTTTTACTGTTTTCCTTTTTACATATAGATCTATGATCTATCTCAAATTAATTTTTGTTTGGATGAATTCCCAGTTGTTCCAGCCCCGTTTGATTAGAAGATTTGGGCTCGTTCACCGTGTGAAAGCGTAGCAAACTCTTAGAGTAAGACTGGAGTGAGCATCTCCGTGTCACTTTTCTCTGTCCCTGTCTCATGCCTGCTGCCCGCCTCCCCTCCCTGATTGCTGGGGAGTCACACGGGGGAGCCGACGGAAAGAGCACCCGCCGCCCTTGATAAACCTTTGTCACCTGCTGTTCATGCTTTTTCAGAGTGAGGGAGACATTTCTGAGCTTCTAACTTTTCTCACTTTAGTAAGACTAGCAGGTGTTTTCCTGGTTTATCCAGGTTCTTGTTTGTACGCACATCAGCGTGTGGAATGGTAGAAGCCCCAGTCCTGGGTGTCATTCACACAGGCGCCTAATCGGCAGTGTGCGCACACCTGACATCCAATCCTTGTTATTCATTGGGAGGGATGAGACCAGAGGTCCCTGGGCGGGGCTCTCTGCCATTCCCCTGCTCCACAAATATTCACATCGTTTGGGAGCGGGGTCTTTGTTCCCCTCGCCCTCCTCCGACACCTCATTCTGCTACTGGCTGGCTTTGTAGTAAACTATTACCTATAATCTAAAATCAGAGCTTTAATGAACGCTGGGACCATCCCCTGGAAATGGAAACATCTAGTACCCTCAGCCTAAATGTGGGTGCAGGAGAGAAGCCTGGAAAATCACTCCTTGCTCCTTCCTCGAGCCCTCCCTGTTCTGTGTTTTGTGCCTATCTGCCATCCCATGTTTTAAAATTTTTGCAGGAAAGAAAATCTTATATCTGGGCAATCTCTAGATTTTTAAGACATCTCTAATCCCTGTCTAATGGAAATATCCAAGTGAGGCATGACTATGTGTTTAAAAAGTCAGGTGCCTGGAATTTTAAGCTAATCCAGGAGCAGGCAAAGTGCAGGTGAGAGGTTGGGTCCACAGGTTCCCTTGACTGCAGGGCCCATGGTCTTTAAGTATGGGGGAAGGTATTCAGTCTATGTCTGTTAAGCATAACTGAATTGCCAATTCTGATTCTTTTTTTTTTCTAGAGTTGTTTTTTTTTAAGCTTCTGTTTCTTAAACATCAATGAAGTATTTTTCCTATGATGGTTTATTTGGCTATAGAGTTCTGAAATACCCACATCACACTTAGAATTTCACATTTGGTGGCATTAATTTATAGTTTATTGGATTCCAGTTACATAATGGAAAGGAAAAACATTGCAAAAATATGGATAATAGTGATCATATTTTTCAACCTAAACATAAAGGCTAAATGGTTTTTTGCACACCTTCTAGGTATAAGAGACATTTAGACAGTAGTTTGTATGTCTAAATGTCTACATTTAGAGGGTATTTTAATGTTCTACGTGAACAACAGGACATAATATCCAGGATTGTGCCTATCCTGGAAGATCTTGGGCTGTGTAGTCAACATGCAGTAGAGGTTCCAAACTTACTAAAACAAGACAAAACAAAGCTTGCCACTTCTCAAGCCCTTTATTCCACCACTATCCCAGATGATGACAAAATGTCCTCAGTTACACAGCATGGCTTTGGATAATTATTTCTTTTTGCATTTAGACCAAACTAATCCTTATTCCAGGCGAAGTGTCTAATTCCTTTTAAGCATGTATTAAGTTCCTCATATAATTATCCTCTTTCTCTCCATCTCCCTTTTTTGGTGAGGGTGGGCCGGGGGACCAGGCTGTCGAGTCCTTGGCATGATCAGAATTGCTGGCCCCCAGCCCTGTGAAGTGTGTTCAGTATTGAACGTCCTTGCAATGAACTAACTTGATCATTTGTATACCCCCTCTCACTGAGAACCATAAGTCCTCATGTTTTCAGAAAGTTCCTCCTCAGAATAGTCATGACTTTGTAGTGGATTTGGCAACAGTAACCAACAATCATTTATTGAGCACATGATATACCTGGAGCTGGGTGAGATACCAGGGCTACACAGGAAGCTGGTTAGGATCGCTGCCATCAAACCTTGGATGGTGGCGTTGAGGGGTGGGGGTGGGGGTCAGTCAGGGTCAGTCAGGTCATTGTAACATGTGTGAACACTGTCAGGAGAGCACAGGTGAGGAGAGTTAAAGGACCGCCTAGGCAGGTCATGGAACCCAGACTTGGGGAGGCCACGGAAAAGTGTGCTAGATAATGTAATATTAGGCTAATATCTGAAGATGAAGGATTTAGCTAGGCATTAAGACAAATGAATTAAGTCTGTAACACACCATGTGGAGCCCCAGAACTGACAGGCTTATTTTCCCCCAGAAGCTGCATTACAGTGTAGCATTTCAAGAACGGACTCCACCATTAGGAGAGCTGAAGTGTTGGTACTACCCTCTAATTCACTCTCGCACAGTACACTACCCAGTTGTGGACTGTTGCTTCAAAATTGTTTTCCAATTGTTCTTAGAAGTGCTAGGACATTGATTTTTATCTATCTAACAAATTCCCACTTGACTGAATTGAAGAAAAACTGATAAAGAATTTATTTTCTGCTTTCTGGGTTCTTGCCATCTTTTTTTTTAACTTTTTATTTTATACTGGAGTATAGTTGATTAACAATATTGTGTTAGTTTCAGGTGTGCAGCAAAGTGATTCATATACATGTATCTATTCTTCTTCAAATTCTTTTCCCATTTAGGTTGTTAGCATTCCCTGTGCTATGCAGTAGGTCCTTGTTGGTTACCTATTTTAAATGTAGACATGTGTACACATCAATCCCAAACTCCCTGACTATCCCTTCCCCCCCCACTCTCCCCCCCTGGTAACCATAGGTTCCTTCTCTAAGTCTGTGAGTCTGTTTCTGTTTTATAATAATTTCATTTGTATCATTTTTTTTTAGATTCTGCATATGAGCGATATTATACAATATTTCTCTTTCTCTTTCTGACTTACTTCACTCAGTATGACAATCTCTAGGTCCATCCTGGGTTCCTGCCATCTTAATGACCGGATGAATTATCAGGGGAAGACTCTAGAAGCTGGTGTGCTCACCCAGCCTTTCAGGCTCTTCATTAGGGATTCTTTCATTAAGTCCACACTCTCACAAAAGGAGCTAAATGAAAGGCTGGTTAAGCTAACGGAAACAGTTTTGACCATTCTTTTTTAAAATTTTAGTCTAAGGTTTCATATTCAAAGACTTAATTTTAAACGAAGGGAGGTCTATACATAAAACATGAATGAGTGTTTGAGACATTTATATTAAGGTTGAGAAGAATTAACTTGAATAATATGTGGCATAAATTTGCTGTTACAGAGACAGGAAAATGTGGTCCAAGAAAACAAGAGGACTTTGTTTAACTCCCTCTGAAATTGCATCTGTTTACCTCACCATTTTTTTTTAATTATCTAACTCTTAATTGGTTCTTTATCATACTTCCAAGATTTTTCTTTCACCCTCTGCAGTTACGAACTTGTGGTTTGTTTTGGAATATGGAGACAAACAGAAAATACCTTGGTCACACATTCGTTACCTTGAAAGAATCATGATTTTATTGTTTTTGTAAAAATAACATAGGTTTCTTTAATTTAAAAAGCAATACTAGAAAAATAAGAGGAAATAAAAACTGTTCAGAATACTATCGCTCAGAAATCACCATCATTAGTATTTGCCAGATGCTATTCTAGACATCTATGTATCTCTACAGTAATAGAATGAGAGGAATCAAAAGGATATAAAATGAAATGTGTGTCATATTATACGTGTTATCTTTAAATAAGAAGTATGAGATTTAACTTTACTTGAATTTAACAGAATAGAACTGAAGTGAAATGAAAATAATTGGTGAACTTGGTATTTTCTCAAAATAAGAAATTATCAGGGCTTCCCTGGTGGTGCAGTGGTTGAGAGTCCGCCTGCCAGTGCAGGGGACGCGGGTTCGTGCCCCGGTCCAGGAGGATCCCACGTGCTGTGGAGCGGCTGGGCCCGTGAGCCATGGCCACAGAGCCTGTGCGTCCGGAGCCTGTGCTCCACGGCTGGAGAGGCCACAACAGTGAGAGGCCCACGTACAGCAAAAAAAAAAAAAAAAAAAAAAAAAAAAAAAGCAAAATAAGAAATTATCAGAAGATTCTTCTAAAGTCAAAAAATTAGGAAAAACTTTGGGCTTCCCTGGTGGCGCAGTGGTTGAGAATCTGCTTGCTAATGCAGGAGACACGGGTTCAAGCCCTGGTCTGGGAAGATCCCACATGCCGCGGAGCAACTAGGCCCATGAGCCACAACTACTGAGCCTGCGTGTCTGGAGCCTGTGCTCCGCAACAAGAGAGGCTGCAATAGTGAGAGGCCTGCGCACCGCGATGAAGAGTGGCCCCCGCTTGCCACAACTAGAGAAAGCCCTCGCACAGAAACGAAGACCCAAGACAGCCAAAAAATAAATAAATAAACAAATGTGGGGTTTTCAAAAAAAAAGAATTTTAAAAAAAAAGGAAAAACTGATTTGAAATATATATATTTTTAAACTTTGGATAATATCCTATGACCCATTCCTGGGAAAAGTGAAGGAATTAGCAGTTTGAAAAGTCTTCTGTCCTCTCCTTTCCTCTCCCCCCTCCCCGGCACCCACCCTTGCCGTTAGCTATAAACCTTAACTTTTACCTTCTATCCTATACCCATACCACCACAGTTGCTTAATTTAGTTCTATAGCTTAATCACAGCTTCTTACTCTTTGTTTTCATTTTCTTGTGGGTGGATGAATTTAATTGCCAACTCCTGTCTTGAGTTTGGGCGTGCTTGAGAATGTAGGATTCAGATAGTTAAGAGGAAATTCACATTTAGAACCATGCGGGGATTCCAATATATCTCACTTGGTACTTAACCTGGGACTCAGAGGGGCCTCAGGTTTTTCCTGGTACGTCCCTCTAATGGAACCATCCTACAGTCTCCAACCAGCATTTAGAAATCTCACTTCCTTCTCTCTTTCCTTGACCTTTTCTCTTCCCCAACCCCTGTCCAGAAAAGCCCCTTCAACCAACTACACTGTCCACCTTTAAAGCCACCTTTCACAGCTTAAAATTGCCAGCCCCTCCTCCTCTGGTTTCAGGGAAGCCAGTAAGGAGTGTCCAAATGTGCGTGATCTTCCAAAACACTGAATTGGAAACCCAGTGTGTGACTCACTTGACTTTTTTGGTTATTAAGCACCTTTTGTAAGGTTTGTAAGGACCTTTTTCAAGTGACAATTTTGACTGTAAAAACAAAAATCACAGTGGTGGAAGAAGATAGACATGAGTAGGAAAAAAATTGCAGTCAGAATGGAATTTACTTCTACTCTGAATTTTATGGCTACCTATAAATATGTAATTTACATATTTAAAATTTTCTTAGTTCCATTTTAATTATTCTGTGTTCATTAGGGTAACAAATTCATAAAATGTGATCTCTTTGCTTGCCAGCGAGGGGCATAAAGTATGGAATTGCTCATCCTTTGTCCCAACAATGAATTGCTACAGAGCAGTCATAAATGAAAATTCTTTTCCTGCCCACGGCCTTCATTAATGCACCAGAAGCACTGTCCTTATTTAACCACCTGCTGCCCTGATTTCCCACATACTAACTGCTCTACAACATCTGATCACATGTAAGAGGTAAATAGTCCTTACTTAGAAGCAGAATCTTTGAACTCAGGATTACAGGGGAAAAGTAATATAGCCTAATCAAATCTTTCTAGAATAAGACTGAATATGTGAATTCCTTTAAAAAAAAAAAAAAAAAAAAGTAAATCTCTCCCTTGGGGATTATAAAGCAAGCTCTTTCACAGGCCTTCAGTTTCCCAATCATTGTTGGTACATAAGGTAATTTTAGGTGAATGTGACCATGTTTATTTTCAGTCATGCTTTTATTTTACTATACAATTAGAAACATATCTAGCAAAATGGTAATTATACAAAGTTTGTTATTTTTAATGTAAGTAAAAAGTGAGCCAATTTAAAGAAAATGCAAACTAAATAATAGTATAGATAATATGCAGATATGGCAAAAAATTGTGAGGATGTTGTGCCAAAGAAACATGAGGATGTGGAAATCAGAAATACAGAGGTACGGCAAAAATTGCACAAACGTGCAGGAGGGGAATTTGGAGATAAAAGAACTTGGAAACGGGGGAATATGAAAATCAGACCTATTTAAATTAACCTACTTAAATCATGCATATTACAAATTCAGATTTTTCTCTATTAAAATCTACTGCAGTGGTTCTCCACGAATCATCCACCGAGACACGCACCACGACTCTCCCGTGTGCCAGGCATGCTTGTGGAGACGCACAACTCCCTGCCTGATCTCTAGCTCCCCCTCTCGCCACCACTCCGGGAAGTATGTGGAAGACAGACAAACTGGAAGTAGGATAATAAGAATAACCTTTACTCCACTCTTAATTCATTTTTAGTAAATTATTTACTTATAGGTACTTTTTTTTAAGTTAACTTCAACCTTTTACTCGCAAAGGTTTTGCAGCACACCAGTGATGGATTGCCACCTGCCAGAGTGTCAGTATACCAGAGGAACGGTGGTCTGACAACTGGTTTTGGTCTCACATATCATGCGTAGTGCTTCTTGTTGGGGAATTTGTGCTTTGGGGACTGTTTTCCTCTCACCTAACAATATCCTCTTCTCTGTTTAACACCTATAGGCTGTAGGGCGGGAACTGCTGCTCCATTTAATTGAATATCTCGTCACCAGCGATGGAAGAGACCCTGAAATCACAAATCTAATTAATAGTACCCGGATACACATCATGCCTTCAATGAACCCAGATGGATTCGAAGCTGTTCTAAAGCCTGACTGTTTTTACAATAAGGGAAGGTAAGCACGGGCTAGTCTATCTTTATTTAAAACAACATAAGCAAAAAGCCCCCCATCAGATCAGACCCCTTCGCCCTGTAAAGAGAAGTTAGCGAACCATCTCATAACCTGTGTCATGTCGCTGCTGTGCTGGAAACTTTTCAGGGCTGCCCATTGCTTTGACCTTGAGAAGTAAAATACTGAGCAAGGCTGCTTTACCCCTGCGCCTGCCTCACTGCTCCGGCTTCATTGCCTGTTCCCCCGCACTCACCCTGCCGCAGCTGCTCAGACCTCCCTTCATCTTCTGCAACCACCAGCTGCCTTCTCCCCCCTGGCATTTCCCCCCCTCCCCCCCCCCACCCTGCTTCAACAGCATTTCCTCAAAGCCTCCTTCCCTAACCTGTCAGATATTAGAGCCCCAATTATTCTCACATCACCTGGCACTTTACCGTCATAGCACAATCTTTAATGTCTCATTTCTTGTTTAATGTCTACCTGAGGGCAGGAATGCTGCCCGTGTGTTCATCCCTGTTAAATCCCAGGGCCTAGGGTAGTACCTAGACCCTCAATAAACAGGTTGATTTATTAAGCCAGCACACGAACTAATCACAAAGAAGGGTGAGTCTTGTAGTATTTCTGATTTAAAGTTTATTGTGTTTCAAGCAGCCTCAGGAAGTTTGGAATTTCTCAAATGTCTGATAAACACTGATATTTGTGCAATTAAAAATTTGTTTTTACCAAAGATTAATAAATCACCACTTGATTCCCTCCTATGTTTAAGTTTCGTAGCCTCTTTAAACATGGCCAGTCCACTTTTCAGAAATACGTTTGTATAGAATAGCATGTTCCTGTTGTTTCTGTTACCAATTGCTATGGAACAAACTGCTCCTAAATTGAGGGACTTAAAACAACCACCTCTTTAGTTACTCTCCACTCTGTAAGTTAGGAATTTGGGCAGGGCAGAGCAGGGATGGCTAATCTCTATGCCATGATGTCAGGGGCTTCAGCTGGGGTCTGGCTGGGACCGTATCTCTAGAGTCTCAGTTCTGGCTGTCACCTGGGTTCCTCACTCTTGCACATTGACCCTTGACGTGGATAGCACTGGGGTCTCAGGGTTCCAAATGGGAGTGTCGAGAGCAAAAGCCCCGAAATGCAAACACTTATCAGACCTCTGCTTACAGCCGAATCACTACTGTCCCATTGGCAAGAACAAGTCACACGGGAGGGGACAACATATTGTGTGAATGCCAGCTGTGATTCACTGGAGGCTGCCAAGGCAACCGCCCACCACCTCTGTATTCATATTTGGAAAAACACCTGGAGCCCAAAGCAAAGGTCTACACACTGCACGAATCTGCTCCCTCAGACAGCAACAGTAAACCCTAAAAAATTCTTTCTTTTAAAGGGAAAACAGTAACTTCTATGACCTGAATAGAAACTTCCCCGATGCTTTTGAATTTAATACTGTACCAAGGCAGCCTGAAACTGTGGCAGTCATGAAGTGGCTGAATACAGAGACATTTGTCCTTTCTGCAAACCTCCACGGTGGTGCCCTGGTGGCCAGTTACCCATTTGATAATGGTGTTCCAGGTAAGCAAACTTGGGCCCAGCTCTTGCTTTCTAAGTCCAGAGTGAAACTGCAAACTCTGCCTCTGAATGGGGATACACTCTTCCCCTCCCCACTTAACTTCTCTGGCAGGGATAGAAAGAGCCCCATTCTCTTGACCCCCAGCTATCCTTCCTACAATTTATAAACAGTAGATGGGCAAGGTGGCTGAACTGAAAACAACACGGGATTACTTGACATTCATCAGTGAAACAGTAAAATTGGGATTTAAATTAGCCCACAAAAGGCAACACGGCTAAATAAATAAATAAATAAAACTAATCATGTAAGTAATAGTTCCTGATTCCTCTTAAAACTGTGGGATAAGGTATATACCAAGGACTTAAAGTATTCGAGTGGCTTCATTTAATCCCTACAGTACCTAAGGAAAGTTTACTGACCTCCAGAAATCAGCAAGGGTGACTAAGAGGGTATTTAACTTTTAAGCTGACTGAGAAGGAGTTTAGACATGGACATGGTTGTTTTGTGTAATATTGCCTTCTGTATGTCCACTAAAAACTAGGAAGAGGAGTAAAGGGAGTATTCGTGGAAGTGGGTAGAGGATCTCACTAGGAAATTAGAGCCTTTGTGTGTGATGTGATGATGTATGTGCTAATATGGTGTGTTTCCTCCACCTATAACTTCATCTAAAAGGTCTTGGTCTGTCTTTCATGTACAGCCACTGGAACATTATACTCTCGGAGCTTAACCCCTGATGATGATGTTTTTCAATATCTTGCACGTACCTACGCTTCAAGAAATCCCGACATGAGGAAAAGAAATCCATGTAGAACTAAAATAGAGTTTCCTGGTGGAATTGTAAATGGATACTTTTGGTATCCACTCAAAGGTGAGTTTCTCTTCATTCTGCTATTCTCCTTACTGCCTTCCCCCAGAGGTGCCAGCTGGCCTTCACCCCAGCAGTTGCCAAAAGTTAGGCACAGCGCAGTCCCTTCAGTCATGTCTCTGTCAGCTAATATCACAGAGCAGTGAGGGGAGCCGATCATCTGAGAGATGCTCAGACATGTTCCCCACTGCCAAAGCCTCCTAACTTCAGACACTGGCTCAGCATCTACCTTGGAGCTGGGAACTGCCAGGAAAGATGAACAGGACATAGATATTAAGCCCAAGTTTAATAGAGAAGAGCAACATACAAATAAATAATTGTGATGGCATGTAATGTGAATAAAAGTAGAGATTTAGGGCTTCCCTTGGTGGCGCAGTGGTTAAGAATCTGCCTGCCAATGCAGGGGACACGGGTTTGAGCCCTGGTCTGGGAAGATCTCACATCTCAGTTGCACGGAGCAACTAAGCCCGTGCATCACAACTACTGAGCCTGCGCTCTAGAGCCCACAATCCACAACTACTGAGCCTGCGTGCCACAACTACTGAAGCCCACACGCCTAGAGCCCGTGCTCCGCAACAAGGAGAGCCACTGTAATGAGAAGCCCGCCACCGCATCGAAGAGTAGCCCCTGCTCACCGCAACTAGAGAAAGCCTGCGCACAGCAAGGAAGACCCAACGCAGCCAAAAAAAAAAAAGTAAAAGTTTTTAAAAGTAGAGATTTAGAAAAGGTACAGTGTATCACAGGGGTGTAAATCCAAAATACATCAGGGAGTAGTGAAGGCCTTAGAGAAGTGTAATGCTTATGTCTCATCCAGTGGGGACAGCTGCTACTTAGAACAAGGTAATTATTGCCATGCAGCAGTGGGGGGGCAATATTGCCAGATCTTCCAGTTTGTGAAGCAAGCTGGATATTTCCATGAAGTCTCCTGATTTTAAAATCACTTTGCAGGCTAAACGAAAGAGCCCTCTAGTTTTTCTCCCTTGGAACAGGACGGCCAGGCGAGGGAGGGAGTGAGAGAGAAGCTGGCCGTGTAGGGAACGTGGTGGAGGGGTGTTCTTGTCAGAAGGAATAATATAAGCAGAAGCCCAGGGGTGTCAGAGTCCTAGTCTGGAAATTGACAGAGAATAGGAGGGACCTAGGACAGAAGGGTGAGAGGGGAGACAGTGGGCTAGAACCAGGTTTCCACTGCCTCAGTGGCAAGTGCGCCCTTCCAGACAGGTCAGCTGACCCTACCAACAGCAACCCCCATCCTGCGTTTCTGCACGCAGCCTACTTCCTCAGTTGTCACTTTGGATGCACAGGCTATCAAGTAGTCTTGCAGAAGCTGGGACTTTTGTGTCTGGGCAGGTCTCTGCCAGCTTTCCAGATAATATAAATAAGCATAGACCACAAGTGAGAGGAACCAGGACCAGCCAGATACCACAACATCCCAAACTTCTCTCCGACGTCCGAGAGACAGCCTCCCCACTCCCACCACAGGGCTGTAGCCTAGTCCCCGCTCACTACTCTCCATAGGGAGGAGAGGGCCCCCTCCTGCCCGGTGGCAGTGCTGTCCTTCATGTGCATTGTCTGTAACTTTCAAGACAGATCCAGATGTGTGGGAGATTAACTAGGAACCTAAGTTTGCTATTGGGAGTTGTTCCCAAGTGTGCCTGTGTCAGCTGTGTATCTCTGTGAGAAAAAAAGAGGGCAGAGCCAGAAACTTTGAGGCGCTTAGAACAGAGCATTCTGGCTCAGCCTGGAGGCTTTTTCGGCCAGGCCTGAGTGGCATTATCTGGAGTGGCACACACCCTCCGCACTTGGTATTCTCCATCCAGCGTGCTTTGCACACCTGTTTTGCACGCCTATTTTGCCATTTAACTTCTTTCTACCTGAGACACAGCCATCCAGCCAAGGGCTTTTGTTTTGTTTCATTTCTCTCTTCCTTTTTTCCTTCTTCTATTTCCTGGTGAAAATAAGGTCAGAGAGAAATACAAAACTTGTAAGTAAAGGAAAAGAAAGGACAGAGTAATGCTTCCTGGCTAAAATCTGTACGTACATAGATATTACTCAATGTTGACATAATATTTTGACCATTTTATGAGCATAAGTTTTTTTTACTTCGTTACTTCCCAAATACCCTGATGAAATTGCGAATTCATATTTCACTGGGCAGATATCAAGTATAACTAATTAAAATCTCGCAGAGACTACTTCCTTCAAAGTTACCGTATTTCTTCAAATCCAAGATGCCACTGATTGTAAAACATGTCCCACCAAGAAAGAAAAAAGTTGCCAGCCAAACTAAGAACCCAATGATGTTATTCAGCCATCAAATTTAAGATACTTCCCAATTCAGAGATTTTAAAATATGAAAAGTTTTGCATCTTAGAAACTATAAAATACGGTTATAACCCTTTGAAAATAGGGTGTTGAGAGGTAAGAACTAGAAAGTGAGCATGGGCAGTGGTAACCCCAGAAGTACCAGGGGCCTGCGTCTTCCCCTGCTCCCTGAGAATCAGCATGGCACCTTCCCTCTCATCCCCAAACGCAGTGCGGTGTGATGGCTGAGAGCATGGGGGCGCTAGGAAGATGGCCTGTGCTCCAGTCTCAGCCATTCACTGGCAAGAATCCCTGGGCACATGACCTACCAATTGTGATTAAGCTTCCTCATCTGTAAAATACGAGTGATAATTACTGTGAGGATTAAATGAGTGGATGGTGAAGCTCTTCAAACAGTACCTATCAAGAGCAAACACTCAGTAAACACTGGCATTATTATTCCTCCAAATTCATATACTTAGCTTTACAGAATAAATGTGTTTATGAATGGTTTGTAGAAATATTTTAAAAGAAAATATCACTCTAGTTTATATCTGTTTAAAATGTAATTTAGGAAGAAATGTAACTTGAAGAATCCTTTTTTTAAAAAATAAATTTATTTATTTTTGGCTGCGTTGGGTCTTCATTGCTGTGTGTGGGCTTTCTCTAGTTGTGGCAAGCAGGGGCTGCTCTTCGTTGTGCTGTGTGGCCTTCTCATTGCAGTGGCTTCTCTTGTTGTGGAGCACAGGCTCTAGGCACACGGGCTTCAATAGTTGTGGCTCGCAGGCTCTAGAGTGCAGGCTCAGTAGTTGTGGCACACGGGCTTAGTTGCTCTGTGGCACGTGGGATCTTCCCAGACCAGGGATTGAACCTGTGTCCCCTGCATTGGCAGGCGGATTCTTAACCACTGCGCCACCAGGGAAACCCTTGAAGAATCCTTTTTGTAATTGTGATTTTTAAAAAGGACCCTTCCTCTACCCCTCACTTAATTTTGATGCACAGCTAAGCATCAGTCAGCTCTGATTCAGTTACCCATATGGGAGTATTTAGGATTGCTTTGTCATGCCTGGATAATAAAATGTCAAGCTCTAATTGTACTTGCTAATATGTCAAATTCATCTTTTCCTGTTTACGTGTACTTTCATTACCACTGTCTGATTCACCTGTCCCCAAGGTACGTGATACTTGACTTCACTCCAATTTCAGACCTTAAAAAAAATTAAATATGCTTGTGTTTAGGTGGAATGCAAGATTACAACTACATCTGGGCCCAGTGTTTTGAAATTACGTTGGAGCTGTCATGCTGTAAATATCCTCGCAAGGAGAAGCTTCCAAGCTTCTGGAACGAAAACAAAGACTCACTGATTGACTATATAAAACAGGTGCACATAGGTTTGTAAGATTTTCTTATTAATTCCTGTTAACACAAAATATAGCATCTGGCAAACCCTCTGGGCTGAGAAAATGCAAGCCCTATTTATGTTTTCTAGGTATAGCCTCATTTTTAGTACCAGAACAATGGTTCAGCATTCTCTCTGCGTGAACATCTGCAGCCTGTGAGAAGTGCAGCACCTATCGGTTCATGTAAGAGAAAGCATGGTGTGTGTTACTTTAATATGGGGGTGTAAAATCCAGGGTACTTCTAATTTTACAAGTTGAATGACCTGGAAATCTGGCAAAAGATCAGGAAAACAGGCTGTTACTCTGTTACATTTATCACCCATTTAGAAAGAAGCCAAGTTTGCTTGTCACTTGCCATATAATATCACAGACCAGAGAACTTTGGACATGCCATTTTGCATTTCTTCTAGAACTGGGGTGGTTACCTAGCACCGTTAGCTTCAACCCCTCCCACCCCTCAACTCTGCCAAATGACCTGGCATTGGGAGTCTTTGCAGCCTGTTTTTTGATGGCTGTCTGGCCTTTATCACAGATGAGCAGACTTAATGTGACAAGAGTGGTCCTTCTCAAACATGTGCAGCAGACTCACCAGGAGGGTTTGTTAAAACGAGATTGCCAGGCCCCATCCCCAGAGTTTCTGATTTAGGGGGTCTGGAATGATTAACATCTTCCCTGGTGATGCTGACGCTGCCCGTCCAGGGACTACTCTTCAAAAACCATTGTACTAGAGCAACACGTTGCTTGTGATGATGATGGAATCCTCGGCAGGGTGTGGAAGGCTCTTCTGCATTGCCCGGGTTAGTTATTTTTCTCCATTGGGAACGGCTTGGGGGAGAAAGGTATCAGGAATTAGGGCGACAGTTATGCTACCACATCAAGCCGAAGCGGAGGATGTGTGTTTGTGCTGAAGAGGTTTGCATCGTGGGCCTGCTGCGTAATTGCATAATTCCTGGATTTTCTGCATGCTTCACACCAAAGCTTCCCACCTGCTGAAAAGAGATGGAGACGGTTGAGGCAGGGAAAAGTCAGAAGCAGAGGGGTACAGGGCTGAGTGCAAGGAAAATTAGGAGCTTCCCTTGGCCACACATCCCTACCATGGCTACTTCTTCCCCCTTTCATATTTGACTCCCAACCTCTTCACCCCCATGACACAAGTACACAAAGGTTATTTTTGAATTGGCAGAGCTGCCTCTAACTGGCTGAGACATTTATGGGGTAGGTTGATGGGGGAGATTACGAAATGTCATCTTTCTTTTTCACCAGCATCTTAATAATTTTTATTAAGCTTATTATTGTGTCTTTCTCCTTTTTCATTATGTCACCAGACTTTGTATTCTGGTATGTCTCTACTTGACTTTTCTCATGAGGCACATTTCTACTTCTACTGTATTTCTACCTATATCAACTTTTAGTGTGTACTCTGTCCTTTTCTGAAATTCCTCCTTCAGAAGCATCAGCATGGGAGTGCAACTGAACACGAAATACACTCCATGAACTGCACTGCTATCTTTGGAATTTCAGTCTAGCTGGAAAGGTTATTTACTGAGCCCTGAATTAAGGTGGGCTCTGAAGTATCCTGCTGAAATAACATTGCCAGTGAAGGAGCTTTGTCAACTGTTAAATAACATACAAGTTACAGCCTAACCATTGTTATTTATTAATTTAAAGTGCTTACTAGTCCATTTAACTAGGTTTTATAAAGAATATTCATACATCTACCTATCCCTATAATCAGATGTGCACAGCTTACTTAAAAAAACATATGTATATATTAACACATCAACCCTACCCCCTGTGGTTTAAGACAGGGTTTTTTGTTTTGTTTTTGTTTTCTAGTTTAATAATGAAACCCTATTTCAAAACACTGATACAGTGTGGTTACTGTTACTTGATAGAGAGGTTCTCTCCTTATTGGTGCCCAATAGGAAGCCAAAGAGTATCTTTGATTGTGAGTAATGGAAGCAAACATCTTTTTACCGCTATTGCTCTGGTTTAAGAAAATCACTGATGTTTGTCAAGCTGCATCACATTCACTGGTTCAGTGTCACCACTTGCTAAGATGGTCTCTGAGATTTCCAGATGGGTCAAAGTCTCTGGCCTACCTTGTCTGGGAAGGAAAGGCCTCCTGCTCTAATGGAAGGACTAGGCCTAGACGGCAGGAGCCTGGGTAAGGCCTAAGCTGTTCTGTCATCTGCCCCTGTGTGAAACTTTGCAAGCCACTTGTCTCGACTGGTTTTAGTCAACTGATAGCTGGGAGTAACAGCATATGCCTTTTCTCACCCCAGCTTGTTCTAAGGCTCCGATGGGGTCATTCTTTCAATTAAATCTCACTGCCAACCTCAATCTAAACTCAGGTCCTTTGGTGCTGTGTTGTCATGCTTAGAGGGTTGACTAGGCTCCTGTTGGGATGAGGGTAAGGCAGACATTAAGTTGAGTGTGAATTCTAGGGATCTGGAATGTCCTGCTTGTTCCCTCTCTGGGGAGAAGCAAAGATGAGCAAGACGTGATATTACCTGCTGCTGTTCTCTCCCTTGAACTCCTCAGAGCAGATCTGAACCCAGAGGTTTGGGGGATGGCCCACAGCATCCAGAAACCTAAGCAACCTGGACCTGAGAGAATCTGGTATGTGTTGAGTTCCAGAAGCCTGTGAGACACAGATAGGCATCTGTTATCAGATCCCAAGTCAGTGGCAGCTATAATCATTAGGTGGGGACATGGGAGTGAACAGTCTCCCGAGTACCACCAGCTCAGACTCTGCGCTGTGGCCAGTCCTTGCCCAGCACGGGCTTTTCATCCACACAGCTTGATACATCCCCAAGGGAAGGAGAGCTTTACATTTCTGCCCCTCATTTCCAGATGTGGCCACAAAATTTAAGTCTCAGATTTTATTCTCCTTTGCTTATTATCTGAGCTTTTTTCAAAATTTTGCTTTTTGTTCTCCTGATGTCATAGTGCTGGCTGTCTCTGCATCTCTTTGGATCTTCTGGTCTTTTTTCAATTTTTGATTTCAGCATATAGAAATAAATAATCTCTTCTGGTAAAACAATCACTTCCTTCTAAGTGAAAAGTTTGGTGGTGCCTGGACAGAATATTGAAAAGACGTATAAGACCAAAGGCAGCTTATATTTGGCAGGTGCTATGGGGTTTTCCTCTAATAGAAATTCTGTATTTAAGAATGGTCTGTGTTTGTTCAGTAACAGAGTGATATTCAGATATTCCCAGCTTGAACAACTGTCTCTAGGTTTGGCTAAGGGTCATACAGAAATGAATCTTTTAATCTTTAGAGGACATTGAATGAGAGTCAAAACTGGAATATGAAGACTTTTGGCAATCGACCTGAATCCAAATTACTCCTCCTTTTCCCATGTTTGAGGATAGTCAGACTACCAGTCCCTGGAAATCTTTGTTTAGTTTGACACATGATATAGGGGTGTTGTGTGGGTACCTAAGGCCATCCAAAAACACTGTTCATAGACTGTCAAAAAAATTCAAATCTGTTCTGTTAAAGTGTAACAACCAATTCCAGCCAAGAAGGAATTTGCAAATTTTTTTAAATTTAAAGTATAGTTGTTTTATAAGTTGTCTTAATTTCTGCTGTACAGCTATAAATATACATAGCTAAATATATATGCATATTCTTTTTCATGTTCTTTTCCATTATGGTTTATCACAGGATATTGAATATAGTTCCCTGTGCTATACAGTAGGACCTTGTTGTTTATCCATTCTATACATAATAGTTTGCGTCTGCCAATCCCAAACCTCCAATCCATCCCTCTCCCACCCCCTCCCCCTTGGCAAACACAGTCTGTTTTCTATGTCTGTGAGTCTGTTTCTGTTTCGTAGATATGTTCATTTGTGGCATATTTTAGATTCTACATATAGTGATATCACATGGTATTTGTCTCTCTCTTTCTGACTTCACTTAATATGATAACCTCAAGGTACATCCACGTTGCTGCAAATGGCATTATTTCATTCTTTTTTAAGGCTGAGTAGTATTCCATTGTATGTATGTACCACATCTTCTTTATCCATTCATCTGTCGATGGACATTTTAGGTTGTTTCCATGTCTTGGCCTTTGTGAACAGTGCTGCTATGGACATAGGGGTGCATGGATCCTTTTGAATTATAGTTTTGTCTGGATATATGCCCCGGAGTGGGATTGCTCGATAATATGGTAATTCTATTTTTAGTTTTTTGAGGGACCTCCATCGTGTTTTCAACAGTGGCTGCACCAACTTACATTCCCACCAACAGTGTAGGAGGGTTCCATTTTCTCCACACCCTCTCCAGCACTTGTTATTTGTGGACTTTTTAATGATGTCCATTCTGACTAGTGTGAGGTAATACCTCATTGCAGTTTTGATTTCCATTTCTCTAATAATTAGCGATGTTGAGTATCTTTTCATGTGCCTGTTGGCCATCTGTATGTGTTCTTTGGAGAACTATTTAGGTTGTCTGCCCATTTTTCAATTGGGTTTTTTCTTTTAATTGAATTGTATGAGCTGTTTGTATATTTTGGAGATTAATCCCTTGTCAGTCGCATAGTTTGTAAATATTTTCTCTCAGTCCGTAGGTTGTCTTTTCATTTTGTTTATGGTTTCCTTTGCTGGGCAAAAGCTTATAAATTTGATTAGGTCCTGTTTGTTTATTTTTGTTTTTATTTCTATTGCCTTGGGAGACTGACCTATGAAAACATCGCTTCAATTTATGTCAGAGAATGTTTTGCCTATGTTCTCTTCTAGGAGTTTTATGGTGTCGTGTCTTATATTTAAGTCTTTAAGCCATTTTGAGTTTATTTTTGTGTATGGTGTAACAGTGTATTCTAACTTCATTGGTTTATGTGCAGCAGTCCAGCTTTCCCAATACCACTTGCTGAAGGGACTGTCTTTTGTCCATTGTATATTCTTGCCTCCTTTGTCAAAGATTAATTGACCATAGGTGTGTGGGTTTATTTCTGGGCTCTCTATTCTCATCCGTTGATACATATGTCTGTTTTTGTGCCAGCACCATGCTGTTTTGATTACTGTTTGCTAAATTTTTTTTAAGGTACCATGACATTTTTTTTCTTGGTGTCTTCTGCCTTAGCATCCTGAATCTTTGGTGTAAAGTCAATTTCAAAGATAGCTTAATTTTTTATGAGTTTGGGTTGGTTTTGTTTGATTTTGTTGGTTTTGAAGACGACAATGAAAAATAGAAAAGATGCCAACACACATACTGTCATTACTACAAGCTATCTTGCTCAAATGCACAGACTTTCAAAGTGGCAGGAAGACTATAAGCTAGTTCAGAGACCTAAGAAAGGAAGAAATAAGCATAGCTTCCTCCTCCACATATTCTTGCTCTTGCGGAACAAAGATGAACTGAGACCCCAGCAACTTATCCAGTATTTCTGTGTCAACTTCAAACTTATATAGTTAGTCTTTCTTTTCCTTGTATCATTTTTCTTATCCAAATAAGAAGAAAGAGAAGGATTAAGAAAGGATTAATATTCGTTGAGCCTCCTGTTCTGTTACTTGTGTTTGATCTTCACAACAATCCTGGAGGGTATACATATTATCCCCATATTATAGGTGATGAAATTGAGGCTTGGGAATGTTTAGTGACTTGGGAGCTGGGATTCTAATGTGTTGCTGCAAATGGCATTATTTCATTCTTTTTTAATGGCTGAGTAATATTCCATTGTATATATGTACCACATCTTCTTTATCTATTCCTCTGCTGATGGACATTTAGGTTGCTTCCATATGTTGGCTGTTGTCAACAGTGCTGCAGTGAACATTGGGGTGCACGTGTCTTTTTGAATTATGGCCTTCTCTGGGTATATGCCCAGGAGTGGGATTGTTGGATCATATGGTAGTTTTATTTTTAGTTTTTTAAGGAACCTCCATACTGTTTTCCATAGTGGCTGCACCAATTTACATTCCCGCCAACAGTGTAGGAGGGTTCCCTTCTCTCCATACCCTCTCCAGCACTTGTTTGTAGACTTCTTGATGATGGCCATTCTGACTGGTGTGAGGTGATACCTTATTGTAGCTTTGATTTGCATTTCTCTAATTTTTAGTGACACTGCGCATCTTTTCATGTGCCTCTTGTCCATCTGTATGTCTTTTTGGAGAAATGTCTATTTAGGTCTTCTGCCCATTTTTTGACTGGGTTGTTTTTTTGATATTGAGCCCATGAGCTGTTTGTAAATTATGGAGATTAACTCCTTGTCAGTCGCATTGTTTGCAAATATTTTCTCCCATTCTGTGGGTCGTCTTCATTTTGTTTATGGTTTCCTTTGCTGTGCAAAGGCTTCTGAGTTTCACTAGGTCCCATTTGTTTATCTTTGTTTTTATTTCCATTACTCTAGGAGACGTATGCACGAAGATATTGCTGCAATTTATGCCAAAGAATGTTCTGCCTTTTTCCTCTAAGAGTGTTCTAGTATCCGATCTTACATTTAGGTCCATAATCCATTTTGAGTTAATTTTTATGTATGGAGTTAAAGAATGTTCTAATTTCATTTTTTTACATGTAGCTGTCCAGTTTTCCCAGCACCATTTACTGAAGAGACTGTCTTTTCTCCACTGTATAGTCTTGACTCCTTTGTTGTAGATTGTGACCATAGGTGTGTGGGTTTATTTCTGGGCTTTCTATCCTATTCCATTGATCTATATTTCTGTTTTTGTTCCAGTACCATACTGTTTTGATGACTGTAGCTTTGTAGTATAGTCTGAAGTCAGGGAGCCTGATTCCTCCATCTCCATTTTTCTTTCTGAAGATTGCTTTGGCTATTCAAGGTCTTTTGTGTCTGCATACAAATTTTAAGATTTTTTGTTCTAATTCTATGGAAAATGCCATTGGTTATTTGATAGGGATTGCATTTGTAGATTGCCTTGGGCAGTATAGTCATTTTGACAATATGATAATATTTTAACAATTTTGACATTTTGACAATTTTGACAATATTTCTTCCAATCCAAGAACACGGTATATCTTTCCATCTGTTTGTGTCATCTTCAGTTTCTTTCATCAGCATCTTATAGTTTTCTGAATACAGATCTTTTGCCTCCTTAGGTAGGTTTATTCCTAGGTATTTTACTCTTTTTGATGTGATGGTAAATGGGATTGTTTCTTTCTCTTTCTGATCTTTCATTGCTAGTGTATAGAAATGCAACAGACTTCTGTATTTATTTTGTATCCTGCAACTTTACCAAATTCATTAATGAGCTCTAGTAGTTTTCTGGTAGCATCTTTAGGATTTTCTATGTATAGTATCATGTTGTCTGCAAACAGTGACAGTTTTACTTCTTCTTTCTCAGTTTGGATTCCTTTTACTTCTTTTTCTTCTCTGCCATGGCTAGGACTTCCAACACTATGTTGAATAAAAGTGGCAAGAGTGGACATCCTCGTCTTGTTCCTGATCTTACAGGAAATGCTTTCAGCTTTTCACCGTTGAGTATGATGTTAGCTGTAGGCTTGTTATATATGGCCCTTACTATGTTGAGGTAGATTCCCTCTATGCCCACTTTCTGGAGAGTTTTTATCATAAATGGGTGTTGAATTTTGTCAAAAGCTTTGTCTGCATCTATCGAGATGATCATATGATTTTTATTATTCAATTCGTTAATATGTCATTGATTGAATTGCATATACTGAAGAATCCTTGCATCCCTGAGATAAATCCCACTTGATCTTGGTGTATGATCCTTTTAATGTGCTGTTTGATTCTGCTTGCTAGTAATGTGTTGAGGATTTTTGCAAATATATTCATCAGTCATATTGGTTTGTAAGTTTCTTATTTTGTGGTATCTTTATCTGGTTTTGGTATCAGGGTGATGGTGGCCTCATAGAATGAGTTGGGAAGTGTTCCTTCCTCTGCAATTTTTTGGAAGACTTTGAGAAGGACTGGTGTTAGCTCTTGTCTAATTGTTGGATAGAATTCACCTGTGGAGCCATCTGGTCCTGGACTTTTGTTTGTTGGGAGTTTTTTTTTTTTTTTTTTTTTGCGGTACACGGGTCTCTCACTGTCATGGCCCCTCCCGTTGCGGAGCACAGGCTCCAGACGCGCAGGCTCAGCGGCCATGGCTCACGGGCCCAGCCCCTCTGCGGCATGCGGGATCCTCCCAGACCGGGACACGATCCCGCGTCCCCTGCATCGGCAGCCAGACTCCCAACCGCTGTGCCACCAGGGAAGCCCCGGTTGGGGGCTTTTTAATCACAGTTTTAATTTCAGTACTTGTGATTGGTCTGTTCATATTTTCTAATTCTTCCTGGTTCAGTCTTGGAAGGTTATACCTTTCTAAGAATTTGTCCATTTCTTCTAGGTTATCCATTTTATTGGCATATGGTTGCTTGTAGTAGTCTCTTATGATCCTTTGTATTTCTGTGGTGTCCATTGTAACTTTTTCATTTCTAATTGTATTGATTTGAGCTCTCTCTCTGTTTTGCTTGATGAGTCTGGCTAAAGGTTTGTCAATTTTGTTTATGTTTTCAAAGAACCAGTTTTTAGTTTCATTGATCTTTTCTATTGTTTTCTTTGTCTCTATTTCATTTATTTCTGCTCTGATCTTTATGATTTCTTTCCTTCTAAGTTTGGATTTTGTTTGTTCTTCTTTCTCTGTTTGCTTCAGGTGTAAGGTTAGGTTATTTGAGATTTTTCTTGTTTCCTAAGATTGTATTGCTATAAAATTCCCTCTTAAAACTGCTTTTGCTGTGTCGTGTAGGTTTTGGATTGTCATATTTTCATTTGTCTCTAGTTATTTTTTTACTTCCTTGGATTTCTTCAATGCCCCATTGGTTGTTTAGTAGCATTGGTTTAGCCCCCACGTGTTTTTTTTTAATGGATTATATCATATAGACTATATTTTCTGTTCAAAATGCAGTTAAAATAGAAATCAATAACAAATATGCAATATATATTTGGAAATTATGAAACATAATTCTGAGTAACTCATAATTCAAAGAAGAAGAAATAATGGAAATTAGAAAATATTTAAATCTTAATGATAATGAAAAATACTGCCTATCCAAATTTGTGGGATTTAGTTAAAACAATGTGTAGAGGGAAATTTATAGCATTTAAATGCTTATGTCAGGGTAGAAGGGCTGGTGATTAATGAATATATTATAATAGTCTCTACTGTTGCAAGATGAATTACACCAAAAGCTAATGGTGTAGAACAACAATAAATATCTATCTTCTCTCATAGTTTTTGTGGCTCAGGATTTCAAAAGCATGGCTACATGGTTCTGGCTTGAGGTGTCTCGTGAGGTTGCAGTCACATCATCTGAAGGCTTGAATGAAAGAGAAGCATCCAATTCCAAGGTTGTTAGCTGGCAAGCTGGTGCTGGCTGTTGGCAGGGAGGCCTCAGTTTCTCTCCACCTGGCCCTTCGCAGAGGGCTGCTTATATGTTCTCATTAGATGGTGGCTAGGTTCTCCCAAGTGGGTGATCCGAAAGAGGAAAAGCCAGGCAGAAGCTATTCTTTCTGTGACCTATTCTTGGAAGCCACATACCATCATTTTTGCCACATTCTATTTGTGAGAAGTGAGTCACTAAGTCTTGTTCACAAGAGGAGGAAAATCAGGTCCCATTTTTTTTTTAAGGAAAGGGTGTCAAAGCATTTTAAAACAATCACAATGAGCTGAGCACCTATTCATTGTAGAGGTGAGGAAAAAACTCTAGCAAAATAAGCCCAAGGAAACAGAAAAAAGGCAATTTTAAATGACAACGTCAGAAATTAACAAAATAGAAAACAGATACACAATAACCTGCAAAGTCCAAATTTGGTTTTTTGAAAAAGCTGACAAAATTGACAAACTTCTAGTGAGAATGAAGAAAAAAAGAGAGGAGGTACAAATAAACAACATGAGAAATAAGGAACAAGTACAGATGCTACAGAGAATAACGGGGGCACTGTGAGTATATTCTTTAAAAACAAGAGGATATTATACATAACTTTATGCCACTAATTTTTTAAAATCATAAACAAAATTGATACATTTCTAGAAAACTGTAACCTACTAAAACAGACTTAAGAAACAGAAAAACTGAATAATCCTATAACAATTTAAAAATCTGTCAGTAGTTTAAAATCCTCCCTCAAAAAAGAAGGTCTTACAGGCAGGCTCTACCAAGTGGAAAAATACACTAGTAATTCCAGTCTTAAACTATTCCAGATTACATAAAAGGGAAAAGAAGAGGTAGGAACACTCTGTAACTCCTTTTCTGAAGCAAGAATAACCTTGATAGCAAAATCTAAACATGTCATTGCAAAATAGGAAAATTACAGGTCAAATACACGATGTGAACATTCCTTAAGACGTTAGCAAATCAAATCAAAAGTAAATTTCTATAAACGAGCAGCAAACAGAAAGTGTTCACAGCAGCACTGCTAATAATAAATAATGGAAACAACCCAAATGCCTATCAACAGTAAAATAGATACTAGAAATTATAGCATATTAACATAATGGAATGTATTCAGCAATGAAAATCAATGAAATACAGCTACAAGCAGTAACACGGGTGAATCACTGGAATATAATATTGAAAAAAAGAAGCCATGAAAGAAGATGTAATAAAATTCCATAGGATTAAGTCTAAAAACATGCAAAATGATTAAACACATATGATAAAACTACAAAATCCAGGATGGTGCTCTCTCAAAGGGAAAAGAAGTTAATAGGATCAGGGAGAGGCACATAAGAAATAACAGAGGTAACAGTAATCTTCTTTATATCTTCTGTAAGCTTCATAAGCTTTCTTTTATAGCTACTCAATATTTAATTTAAAAGCCTCAAAACAACTAACAGAATGAACAATAGCTCCTGGTATGGTCTCTTCCATCTCATATGCTCTAAATTTCTTTACAGCATAGGAAGGAGTACTGCAGCTCACATTCTATAACAATAGGTGAAAATTTTCTCCAAGCTCTCCTGAATGTTGATTTTTAAAAGAAATTTGGAATATATGCCAAATAGAACTTTCATAATTTTGATTATCTAGCCACATATTAAAACAACCATACCATTTGCTCTGTCATTTTAATAAGTATGTTTCTGTCTTAACCATATTCCAGCTACAAGTAAAAAAACTGGAAAGCTATTCAAGCTTTCAGTCATTATAATGTCAAAAACTGTTCTGTGGTTTTTGAATTTACCCACTCCAAATAGAACAGACAAAAAATTTTTGTTTGAATTCACTTTAACTCTCTGGTTGTTTAATCTTTTCTATTATTGTTGCAATTTGTCACCCTTAACTACAATAATACACGATTTTTAGACCTTCATACCAAAATAACTACTTGGTTCCTTGAAAATGGAGGGGGAAGGTGGGCAGGAATCCGTGGTTTCACTGAAACTATAGCATGTGTTTGACAGGCCAAAAGAAATATTCAGGAGTAGTTCCATGGCAACATAGCTTTAGACAACAAATGAACCAAAGACTGTATATGTACTGGTGGTGATAAATGCTAAATGGCTGAGAGGAGTTCTATTTTTTCTGGTCTCTGATGGAGACCTGTTCTTTCAGGTCCAACTCTTAGACTGTTTGAGAGCTTCAAGTAATTTAAGTAAATCCAAAAGTATAAACAATATGAATAAAACATGTTTAAACCTATTATTTCAGCTTTATTGAGGTACAATTGACATAAAATTACAAGACGTTAAAAATGTACATTGTGGTGATTTGATGTATGTGTACATTGTGGAAGGATTCCACCCATCTCATTAATTAACACATCCATCACCTCACGTATTTATCCTTTTTGGGGGGAGGTAAGAGCATTTAAGTTCTACTCTTTCAGCAAATTTCAATTATATAATACACTGTTATCACTACAGTCACCATGTTTTTCGTTAGATCCTCAGACCTTATTCATCTTATAACTGAAACTTTGTACCCTATGACCAACCTCTCTTTATTTCCCCCACATCCCGCCCTGGCAACCACTTTTCTGCTTTGCTTCTAGCCTTTGGCTTTTTTTTTTTTTTAAGATTTCACGTATAAGTGATTCTATGCAGTATTTGTCTTCCTCTGCCTGGCTTATTTGAGATTAATTACATTTAAAAAGTATTCCAACCCATGTCCTCAAAAGCTGTATAATCTTCCTTTACAAACCAAAATTTTTATGTAAATTGTAAAAAAAAAAAAAAACGTTTTGCATTTTTTTCTTATTATTCATCAATTTTATACACATCAGTGTATACATGTCAATCCCAATCACCCATTTCATCACACCACCACCACCACCACCCCACCTCTTACCCCCCTTGGTGTCCATACCTTTCTTCTCTACACATCTCTGTCTCAATTTCTGCCCTGCAAACTGGCTCATCTGTACCATTTTTCTAGGTTCCACATATATCTGTTAATATACAATATTTGTTTTTCTCTTTCTGGCTTACTTCACTCTGTATGATAGTCTCTAGATCCATCCACATCTCAACAAATGACCAATTTTGTTCCTTTTTATGGCTGAGTAATATTCCACTGTATATATGTACCACATCTTCTTTATGCATTCATCTGTTGATGGGCATTTAGGTTGCTTCCATGACCTGGCTATTGTAAATAGTGCTGCAGTGGACATTGGGGTGCATGTGTCTTTTTGAATTATGGTTTTCTCTGGGTATATGCCCAGTAGTGGAATTGCTGGATCATATGGTAATTCTATTTTTAGTTTTTTAAGGAACCTCCATACTGTTCTCCATAGTGGCTGTATCAATTTACATTCCCACCAATAGTGCAAGAGGGTTCTCTTTCCTCCACACCCTCTCCAGCATATGTTGTTTGCAGGTTTTCTGATGATGCCCATTCTAACTGGTGTGAGGTGATACCTCATTGTAGTTTTGATTTGCATTTCTCTAATAATTAGTGATGTTGAGCAGCTTTTCATGTGCTTTTTGGCCATCTGTATGTCTTCTTTGGAGAAATGTCTATTTAGGTCTTCTGCCCATTTTTGGATTGGGTTGTTTGTTTTTTTAATATTGAGCTGCATGAGATGCTTGTAAATTTTGGAGATTAATCCTTTGTCAGTTGCTTCATTTGCAAATATTTTCTCCCATTCTGAGGGTTGTTTTTTCGTCTTGTTTCTGGTTTCCTTTGCTACGCAAAAGCTTTGATGTTTCATTAGGTCCCATTTGTTTATTTTTGTTTTTATTTCCATTACTCTAGGAGATGGATCAAAAAAGATCTTGCTGTGATTTATGTCAAAGAGTATTCTTCCTATGTTTTCCTCTAAGAGTTTTATAGTGTCTGGTCTTACATTTAGGTCTCTAATGCATTTTGAGTTTATTTTTGTGTGTGGTGTTAGGGAGTGTTCTAATTTCATTCTTTTACATGTAGCTGTCCAGTTTTCCCAGCATCACTTATTTAAGTGACTCTCTTTTCTCCATTGTATATCCTTGCCTCCTTTGTCATACATTAGTTGACCATAAGTGTGTGGCTTTATCTCTGGGCTTTCTTATCTTGTTCCATTGATCTATGTTTCTATTTATGTGCCAGTACCATATTGTCTTGATTACTGTAGCTTTGTAGTATAGTCTGAACTCAGGAAGTCTGATTCCTCCAGCTTCGCTTTTTTCCCTCAAGACTGCTTTGGCTATTTGGGGTCCTTTGTGTCTCCATACAAATTTTAAGATTTTTTGTTGTAGTTCTGTAAAAAATGCCATTGGTAATTTGATAGGGATCGCATTAAATCTGTAGATTGCTTTGGGTAGTATAGTCATTTTCACAATGTTGATTCTTCCAATCCAAGAATATGGTATATCTCTCCATTTGTTGGTATCATCTTTAATTTCTTTCATCATTGTCTTATAGTTTTCTGCATACAGGTCTTTTGTCTCCCTAGGTAGTTTTATTCCTAGGTATTTTATTCTTTTTGTTGCAATGGTGAATGGGATTGTTTCCTTAATTTCCCTTTCTGATCTTTCATTGTTAGCGTATAGGAATGCAAGAGATTTCTGTGCATTAATTTTGTATCCTGCAACTTTACCAAATTCATTGATTAGCTCTAGTAGTTTTCTGGTGGCATCTTTAGGATTCTCTATGTATATAATCATGTCATCTGCAAACAGTGACAGTTTTAATTCTTCTTTTCCAATTTGGATTCCTTTTATTTCTTTTTCTTCCTTGATTGCCATGGCTAGGAATTCCAAAACTATGTTGAATAATAGTGGCGAGAGCGGACATCCTTGTCTTGTACCTGATCTTAGAGGAAATGCTTTCAGTTTTTCACAATTGATAGGTATGTTTGCTGTAGGTTTGTCATATATGGCCTTTATTATGTTGAGGTAGGTTCACTCTATGCCCACTTTCTGGAGAGTTTTTATCATAAATGGGTGTTGAATTTTGTCAAAAGCTTTTTCTGCATCTATCGAGATGATCATATGATTTTTATTATTCAATTCGTTAATATGTCATTGATTGAATTGCATATACTGAAGAATCCTTGCATCCCTGAGATAAATCCCACTTGATCTTGGTGTATGATCCTTTTAATGTGCTGTTTGATTCTGCTTGCTAGTAATGTGTTGAGGATTTTTGCATCTATATTCATCAGTCATATTGGTTTGTAAGTTTCTTATTTTGTGGTATCTTTATCTGGTTTTGGTATCAGGGTGATGGTGGCCTCATAGAATGAGTTGGGAAGTGTTCCTTCCTCTGCAATTTTTTGGAAGACTTTGAGAAGGATTGGTGTTAGCTCTTGTCTAATTGGATAGAAATCACCTGTAAAGCCATCTGGTCCTGGACTTTGGTTTTTTGGAAGATTTTTAATCACAGTTTCAATTTCATTACTTGAGATTGATCTGTTCATATTTTCTGTTTCTTCCCAGTTCAGTCTTAGAAGGTTATACCTTTCTAAAAATTTGTCCATTTGTTCCAGGTTGTCCATTTTATTGGCATAGAGTTGCTTGTAGTAAACTCTTAGGATGCTTTGTATTTCTGCAGTGTCTGTTGTAACTTCTCCTTTTTCATTTCTAATTTTATTGATTTGAGTCCTCTCCCTCTTTTTCTTGATGAGTGTGGATAATGGTTTATCAATTTTGTTTATCTTCTCAAAGAACCAGCTTTTAGTTTTATTGATCTTTGCTATTGTTTTCTTTGTTTCTATGTCAGCTCTGATCTTTATGATTTCTTTCCTTCTGCTAACTTTGGGTTTTGTTTGTTCTTCTTTCTCTAGTTCCTTTAGGTGTAAGGTTGGATTGTTTATTTGAGATTTTTCTTGTAGCTTGAGGTAGGCTTGTATAGCTATAAACTTCCCTCTTAAAACTGCTTTTGCTGCATCCCATAGGTTTTGGATTGTCGTGTTTTCATTGTCATTTGTCTCTAGGTATTTTTTGATTTCTTCTTTGATTTCTTCAGTGATCTCTTGGTTATTTAGTAACGTTTAGCCTCCATGTGTTGGTGTTTTTTACGTTTTCTTCCATGTAATTCATTTCTAATCTCATAGTGTTGTGGTCAGAAAAGATGCTAGATATGATTTCAGTTTTCTTAAATTTACTGAGGCTTGATTTGTGACCCAAGATGTGATCTATCCTGGAGAATGTTCCATGCGCACTTGAGAAGAAAGTGAAATCTGGTTTTGGATGGAATGTCCTGTAAATATCAATTAAATCTGTCTGGTCTATTGTGTCATTTAAACCTTGTGTTTCCTTATATATTTTCATTTTGGATGATCTGTCCATTGGTGTAAGTGAGGTGTTAAAGTCCCCCACTATTACTGTGTTACTGTCGATTTCCTCTTTTATAGCTGTTAGCAGTTGCCTTATGTATTAAGGTGCTCCTATGTTGGGTGCATATATATTTATAATTGTTATATTTTTCTCCTGGATTGATCCCTTGATCATTATGTAGTGTCCTTCCTTGTTTCTTGTAACATTCTTTGTTTTAAAGTCTATTTTATCTGATATGAGTATTGCTACTCCAGCTTTCTTTTGATTTCCATTTGCATGGAATATCTTTTTCTATCCCCTCACTTTCAGTCTGTATGTGTCCCTAGGTCTGAAGTGGGTCTCTTGTAGACAGCATATAGATGGGTCTTGTTTTTGTATCCATTCAGTAAGCCTGTGTCTTTTGGTTGGAGCACCTAATCCATTTATGTTTAAAGTAATTATCGATACATATGTTCCTATGACCATTTACTTAATTGTTTTGGGTTTGTTTTGTACATTCTTTTCTTCTCTTGTGTTTCCCACTTAGAGAAGTTCCTTTAGCATTTGTTTTAGAGCTGGTTTGGTGGGGCTGAATTCTCTTAGCTTTTGCTTGTCTCTAAAGCTTTTGATTTCTCCATCGAATCTGAATGAGATCCTTGCCAGGTAGAGTAATCTTGATTGTAGTTTCTTCCCTTTCATCACTTTAAGTCTATCATGCCACTCCCTTCTGACTTGTGGAGTTTCTGCTGAGAAATCAGCTGTTAACCTTATGGGAGTTCCCTTCTATGTTATTTGTCATTTTTCCCTTGCTGCTTTCAGTAGTTTTTGTCTTTAATTTTTGTCAATTTGATTACTATGTGTCTCAGCATGTTTCTCCTTGGGTTTATCCTGTTTGGGACTCTCTGCACTTCCTGGACTTGGGTGGCTTTTTCCTTTCCCATGTTAGGGAAGTTTTCGACTATAATCTCTTGAAATATTTTCTCTGGTCCTTTCTTTCTTCTCCTTCTGGGACCCCTATAATGAGAATGTTGTTGCGTTTAATGTTGTCCCAGACGTCTCTTAGGCTGTCTTCATTTCTTTTCATTCTTTTTTCTTGATTCTGTTCTGCAGCAGTGAATTCCACCATTCTGTCTTCCAGGTCACTTATCCGTTCTCTGCCTCAGTTATTCTACTATTGATTCCTTCTAGTGTAGTTTTCATTTCAGTTATTGTATTGTTCATCTCTGTTCTTTAATTCTTCTAGGTTTTTGTTAAACATTTCTTGCATCTTCTTGATCTTTGCCTCCAGTCTTTTTCCGAGGTCTTGGATCATCTTCACTATCATTATTCTGAATTATTTTTCTAGAAGGTTGCCTATCTCCACTTTATTTAGTTGTTTTTCTGGGGTTTTATCTTTTTCCTTTATCTGGTACATAGCCCTTTGCCTTTTCATCTTGTCTTTCGGTGAATGTGGTTTTTGTTCCATAGGCTGCAGGATTGTAGTTCTTCTTGCTTCTGCTGTCTGCCCCCTGGTGGATGAGGCTGTCCGAGAGGCTTGTGCAAGTTTCCTGATGGGCGGGTCTGGTGGTGGGTAAAGCTGACTGTTGCTCTGGTGGGCAGAGCTCAGTAAAACTTTAATCCTCTTGATTGCTGATGGGTGAGGCTGGGTTCCCTCCCTGTTGGTTGTTTGGCCTGAGGCAACCCAACACTGGAGACTACCTGGGCTCTTTGGTGGGGCTAATGGCAGACTCTGGGAGGGCTCACGCCAAGGAGTACTTCCCAGAACTTCTGCTGCCAGTGTCCTTGTCCCCACGGTGAGCCACAGCCACCCCCGCCTCTGCAGGAGACCCTCCAACAGTAGCAGGTAGGTCTGGTTCAGTCTCCCCTGGGGTCACTGCTCCTTCCCCTGGGTTCTGATGCGCACACTACTTTGTGTGTGCCCTCCAAGAGTGGAGTCTCTGTTTCCCCCAGTCCTGTCGAAGTCTGCAATCAAATCCCGCTAGCCTTCAAAGTCTGATTCTCTAGGAATTCCTCCTCCAGTTGCTGGACCCACAGGTTGGGAAGCCTGACGTGGGGTGCAGAACCTTCACTCCAGTGGGTGGACTTCTATGGTATAAGTGTTCTCCAGTTTGTGAGTCACCCACCCAGCAGTTATGGAATTTGATTTTACTGTGATTGCACCCCTCATACCATCTCATTGTGGCTTCTCCTTTGTCTTTGGATGTGGGGTATCTTTTTTGGTGAGTTCCAGTGTCTTCCTGTCGATGATAGTCCAGCAGCTAGTTGTGATTCTGGTGTTCTCACAAGAGAGTGAGAGCAAGTCCTTCTACTCCATCTTGGTTCAGGCTATATATCCCCCATGTTTTTTAGTTTTATTTTCTTGTAGTTGATTTCTAATCTCATATGTTGTGGTTGGAATAGATGCTTGATATGATTTCAGTTTTCTCAAATTTACCAATTTATGCTTTGTGGCCCAGCATGTGATCAATCCTGGAGAATGTTCCTTGTGCACTTGAGAGGAATGTGTATTTTGCTGCTTTTGGATGGAATGCTCTATAAACATCAATTAAGTCCATCTGGTCTAATGTGTCATTTAAGGCCTGTGTTTCCTTATTGATTTTCTGTCTGGATGATCTGTCCATTGATGAAAGTGGGGTGTTAAAGTCCCCTACTATTACTGTGTTACTGTCAATTTCTCCTTCTGTGGCTTTTAGTATTTGCCTTAAATATTGAGGTGCTCCTATGTTGGGTGCATATATATTTACAATTGTCATATCTTCTTGGACTGCTCCCTTGATCATTATGTAGTGTCCTTCTTTGTCTCTTGTAATAGTCTTTATTTTAAAGTCTATTTTGTCTGCTATGAGTATTGCTACTCCAGCTTTCTTTTGATTTCCATTTGCATGGAATGCCTTTTTACATCCCCTCACTTTCAGTCTAAATGTGTCCCTAGATCTGAAGTGCTCTTGTAGACAGCATATATACAGGTTTTTGTATCCATTCAGCTAGTCTATGTCTTTTGGTTGGAGCATTTAATCTGTTTATGTTTAAGGTAATTATTGATATGTATGTTCTTATTGCCATTTTGTTAATTGTTCTGGATTTGTAGGTCTTTTTTCTTCCCTTCCTCTTTTGTTCTCTTGTGATTTGATGACTAACTTTAGCGTTGTGTTTGAATGCCTTTTCCTTTTTTGTGTGTGTCTCTGTTGTACATTTTCGGTTTGTGGTTACCATGAGGTTTTGCTATAGCGGTCTATACATAAACAAGATTGTTTTGTTTGCGGTACGCGGGCCTCTCACTGTTCTGGTCTCTCCCGTTGCAGAGCACAGGCTCCGGATGCGCAGGCTCAGTGGCCATGGCTCATGGGCCCAGGCGCTCCGTGGCATGTGGGATCTTCCCGGACCGGGGCACGAACCTGTGTCCCCTGCATCAGCAGGCAGACTCTCAACCACTGCGCCACCAGGGAAGCCCAAACAAGATTGTTTTAAGTTGCCAGTTTTTTAATTTCAAATGCATTTCCTGTATCCTGCATTTTTGCTCTCTTCTTCTCACAGTTGCTGGGTTTGATATCATATTTGTGTGCCTGTGATTCCCTACCTTTACTGTATGTTTGCCTTTACCAGTGAGTTTTTCCATTTGTAATTTTCTTGTTTCTAGTTGTGGTCTTTTCTTTTGCCCATAGAGAAGTTCCTTTAGTATTTGTTGCAAAGCTGGTCTGTTGGTGCTGAATTCTTTTAGCTTTTGCTTGTCTGTAAAGCTTTTGATTTCTCCATTGAATCTGAATGAAAGCCTTGCTGGGTATTCTTGGTTGTAGGTTATTCCCTTTCATCACATTAAATATATCGCGCCACTCCCTTCTGGCCTGCAGAGTTTCTGCTGAGAAATCAGCTGATAACCTTATGGGAATTCCGTTGTATGTTATTTGTTGCTTTTCCCTTGTTGCTTTTAACATTTTTTGTCTTTAATTTTTTGTCAATTTGATTACTATGTGTCTTCGTATGTTCCTCCTTGGGTTTATCCTGCCTGGGACTCTCTGTGCTTCCTGGACTTGGGTGACTGTTTCCTTTCCCATGTTAAGGAATTTTTCAGCTGTTATCTCTTCAGATATTTTCTCAGGTCCTTTATCTCTCTCTTCTCCTTCTAGGACCCCTATAATGAGAATGATTATGCATTTAATGTTGTCCCAGAGGTCTCTTAGTCTGGCCTCATTTCTTTTCTTTCGTTTTTCTTTGTCCCACTGCAGTGAATTCCACCATTCTCTCTTCCAGGTCACTCATCCATTCTTCTACCTGTTACTCTGCTATTGATTCCTTCTAGTGTACTTTTCATTACAGTTATTGTATTGTTCATCTGTTTGTTTGTTCTTTAGTTCTTCTAGGTCTTTGTTAAACATTTCTTGTATCTTCTCGATCTGTGCCTCCATTCTTTTTCTGAGATCTCAGATCATCTTTACTATCATTACTGTGAATTATTTTTCAGGTAGATCGCCTATCTATCTCCCCTTCACTTAGTTGTTGTTCTGGGGTTTTATCTTGTTCCTTCATCTGGAACATATTTCTCTGCCATCTCAATTTGTCTAACTTTCTGTGATTGCGGTTTCCATTCTGCGGGCTGCAGGATTGTATTTCTTCTTACTTCTGCTGTCACCTCCCCCTGGTGGATGAGACTGTTTAAGAGGCTTGTGTAGGCTTCCTGGTGGGAGGGACTGGTTCCTGCCCATGGGTGGGTGGAGCTGAGTCTTGTCCCTCTGGTGGGCAAGGCCATGTCAGGGGGTGTGTTTATCAGGCAGCTGTGTGCTCAGGAAGACATTAAGCAGCCTGTCTGCTGATGGGTGGGGCTGTGTTCCTACCCTGTTGGTTATCTGGCCTGAGGCGTCCCAGCACTGGAGCCTACAGGCTGTTGGGTGGGGCCAGGACTCGGTGAGAAAATGGCAGCCTCCAAGAGGGCTCATGCCAATGAGTACCGACCAGAACTACCACACTACCACCACCAGTGTCCTTGTCCCTGCAGTGAGCCACAGCTGCCCCCACCCCCTGCTTCTGCAGGAGACCCTCCAATACTAGCAGGTAAGTCTAGCCCAGTCTATTATGAGGTCACTGCTTTTTTCCCCTGGGTCCTGGTGCATACAAGACCCTGTGTGCACCCTCCAAGATAAGAGTTTCTGTTTCCCCCAGTCCTGGGGAATCCCTGTGACCAAAACCCACTGGCCTTCAAAGCCAGATTCTCTGGGAGCTCCTCCTCCCATTGCCAGACTCCCAGGCTGGGGAGCCTGACACAGGGCTCAAAACTCTCACTCCTGTGGGAGAACTTCTGTTTTCAGTTTTTGGGTCACCCACCTGGCATGTATGGGATTTGATTTTATTGAGATTGCACCCCCTCCTACTGTCTTGTTGTGGCTTCTTCTTTGTCTTTGGATGCAGGGTATCTTTTTTGGTAGGTTTCAGCATTTTTTGGTCAATGGTTGTACAGCAGTTAGTTGTGACTTTGGTGTTTCCATAAGAAGTGGTGAGCTCACCTTCTACTCCGCCATCTTGTCTCCTCTCAAGTAACAGTGAATTTAAATGTACAGTTCTGGAGGGTGGAAGCTCAAAACCAGTCTCACTGGGCTAAAGTCCAGGTGTTGGCAGGGCTGGTTCCTTCTGGAGGCTCTCGAAACATCTAGCTTTGAAAATGATGGGGTTCACATCCATGAGACCCACAAGGCTATAGCAAACTGAGAAACAGTTCTTAAAGACTTAACTGGCTACCGCCCAGGACCCAGCACTAAGGCAGCTGACTGAAAAGCGCCCAGTCTTTCTGTGAAAGAGGACTATTAGTTTATCTTCATAGTTGTGGCCTGAGGAGCAGGATTCTAATTAAATACACATCTAGCGGCTGACTACAATCATTCATCAGAGGCCACTGGGCACCATCTTCACTCTCAACCTATACCGTACCCCAGATCACCAGTGTCTCCAAGAAAGGAGCCTGTGTACCCATCTGTACCCCTTGGCTTTTTTGGCTACTGCCCAGAGAACACATCCCTTGATAGCCTGGCTCTTGGCCAACATGGCTTGTGTTCATGAGTGCAAGAGATGAACAAAGCAAACAAAGAAATGGTTCTTAACTGGCTATCAGTCACCCCAGGGCTCAGTGCAGAGGGAGTAGACAGAAACACCCATCTCCCAGTCTTCCCCCAGAAGAGGTATATTTGTATACTTTCGAAGCTGTGGGTTTGGCTCCCAATCTGCCTGAACCTTTGTGCTGACTGACTGAGATACTCCCCTTTGGGATACTGACAGGTCTTGGCACACCCTCAACTACTGGAGCCATTAAGACTAAAGTAAGCTGCTTGGATAATCATAAAAGTTTGAGAGAAAACCCAGAGCTGGGGCAGGGTTGAACAGTAAGTTCACCTCTTACACAAAGCCACTCCTTCAAGACTGGAAGAGATGGTTGTTTTATATAATGCATAGAAACCAACACAGTCAACACAGAGGAATATGTTCCAAATGAAAGAACAAGATAAAACCCCAGAAAAGAGCTTAATGAAATAGAGGTAGGTGATTTACCTGATAAAGAGTTCAAAATAATGGTCATAAAGATACTCACTGAGCTCAGTAGAACTATGCATGAACAAAATGAGAATTTCAACAAAGAGAAAGAAAATATAAGAAAGTACCAAATAAAAGTCATAGAGCTGAAAAATACAGTAGGAGGAGTTCAACAGCAGACTAGATGAGGCAGAAGAAAGGATAAGTGAACCTGAAGACAGGACAATGGAATTCATCCAATCAGAGCAGCAAAAAGAAAAAGAATGAAAAAGAGTGAAGATGGCTTAAAGAACTTATGGGACAACATCAAACAGACAAACATTTGCATTATAGGGGTCCCAGAAGGAGGAGAGAGAGAAAAAGGGATATAAAACTTATTTGACGAAAAAATGGCTGAAAAGTTCCCTGACCTGGGGAAGGAAGAAGACATCCAGATCCAGGAAGCCTGGAGAGTTCCAAATAAGATGAACCGAAAGAGACCCACATCAAGACACACTGTAATTAAAGTATCAAGAGTTAAAGACAAGTAGAGATATCACCTTACCCCTGTTAGAAAGGCTATTGTCAAAAAAGACAAGAAGCAACAAGTGTTGGCAAGGATGTGGAGAAAAGGGAACCCTTGTGCACTGTTGATGGGAATGTAAATTGGTGCAGCACTATGGAAAACAGTATAGAGATTCTAAGAAAAATCAAAAATAGAACTACCATATGATCCAGTAATTCTACTTCTGGGTATCTATCCAAAAGAAATGAGAAAACTAACTTGAAAAGATATCTGCACCCACCATGTTCACTGCAGCATTATTTATAATGGCTGAGACACAGAAGCAACTTAATTGGATGGATGAATAAAGAAAATGTGGTATATTTATACAATGGAATACTATTCTGCCATAAGAAGAAATCTTGCCATTTGTGACAATATGGACAGACACTGAGGGCATTATACTAAGTGAAATATCAATAAATCAGAGAAAGACAAATAGCTTATGATGTTACTTATATGTGGAATCTTTAAAAAAAAAACCAACTCATGATATAGAGAATAGATTGGTAGTTGCCAGAGGCAGAGGGTGGGAAAAAATAGGTGAAGGCAGTCAAAAAGTACAAACTTCCAGTTATAAAATAAATAAGTCCTGGGGATGTAATGTACAGCATGGTAAATATAGTTAAATACTGTATTGTATATTTGAAATTAGCTAAGAGTAAATCTTAAAAGTTTTTGTCACAAGAAAAAAAATGTGTATGTTAACTGGGCATATTGTGGTGACTGTTACACAATACATATATTAAATCATTATGTTGTACACCTGAAACTAATATGTTATATTTTTATTATATCTCAATTTTTTTTAAAGTTTACCATCCCTTCTGAAACACTCAATTAACTCAAAACAGCTAATAAATATTGGGCATATTTTTCTTAAATAATTACAAGAATTTTTTTTCATATGCCATAAAATGTGGTATTAACATTTAATTCTCTTTTTGTCTTGCAGGTGTAAAGGGTCAAATTTTTGATCAGAATGGGACTCCATTACCCAATGTAACTGTAGAAGTCCAAGACAGAAAACATGTCTGCCCCTATAGAACCAACAAATTTGGAGAGTATTACCTCCTTCTCTTGCCTGGGGTCTATGTAATAGAGGTAAGTATACAATGCTAATAACTATTGTTATTAAAATATTATAGAACTCACAATACTTACTTACCTAGAAAGGATCTAAAATAAGTCTGGAAAGTCCAAAAGTAGATATATCAGGACAGAATAAAAGGCCAACTTGCATTTAGCAGGGAGTGGGTGAGGTGGCAATAACAGGAAGAAACTCAGAAAATCATGTTTTTTCCCCAACTGGCAATTTTTCAAATAGAAGCCAAATCCCATTTCGGGTGGTACCTTTTATGATAAAAAATGGAACAAACCTTATTAATAAGAATAAATAAACAATGTGGGGTGGTGGGATGAACTGGGAGATTGGGATTAACATATATACACTACTATGTATAACACAGATAACTAATAAGAACCTACTGTATAGCACAGGGAACTCTACTCAATGCTCTGTGTTTTCCTAATGGGAAGGAAATCCAAAAAGGAGGGCATATATACATACATAGAGCTGATTCATTTTGCTGTACAGCAGAAACTAACACAACATTGTAAAGCAACTATATTCCAATAAAAATTTAAAAACACAAACAAAAATACAATGTGGCCACAGTTCTTCCAAGCTTCATGGAATACCAGTTTAACATCTGTTCCGTGAACCATAACTTCTACTATTAAAAATTGATTGCGACACAAGTTCCTTAGAATTCACTACAAATAAAATTTGATCCACAAAGTTTACCACTATATTAAGTGATACATATTTTGCAGCCCGCTCATAAGCAAACGATGGTGAGTTTTCCAATCAATGCAAGTAAAATTCCAGATTTTAATTTTATTTAGATGCATGTTTCTAAGGCTTTTCTTCCTCTAAGGACGTATGGACTAGTTTGAGGCTGAGTGAGTTTATGTGAATGAACTAAATGAATAAGTATCTGATTTATTTGGCCAGATTATGACTCTTCCTCTTTGATGTGACTTTAAGAATGTCAAGATTCATCTAGTTTGCTCAGTGGGTCTAACGCCAGCCATACTAGTCATTCCGTATAGAGCTACTCCTGAGAGAAGGTAGTCATCTATTCTGTAGTAAAAACTGGCTTTGTAGTTGTTTCATCTTTAGGACATAATAAAGGGCATGGTTTTCAGTTCATAAAACTCTAGGATTAAAAACCCCTGCTCCATAGGTTATCACCAAAGTACTCAGCACTTTGAGTGAGGGGCTCATGCTTTTCTTGAGTATCTTTCCTCCTACCGAGGACATGAATAGAGCTGGAAAGACCTCAACTCACTATGAATCTTTGCCTAAAAAGACCCTTTATTTTCCTGTTATTTACTGTGACATTTTCATTCTGTGAAAAAAAAAAAGGGTTTTCCTTATAGTCAATCTATCAACAAACTGTTTTTATGCAATCCCATAAATAAGCCACATCTTGGATATATGTATAACAGATTCACTTTGCTATACACCTGAAACTAACAATTTGTAAATTAACTATACTCCAATAAAAAATTTTAAAAATAAGCCACATATTTATAGAATAAAGTTATGCACAAGTTGGCTTTAGTTACTAGCTCTAGGACAAAAACAGAAGGTAAGAAAGACTCTGGAAGCTGAAATGAATGGCTAAAATACATGCCAATTAGTGGTTACGTAAATGTTATTCTTTTCCCTCTCTACCATATATAATAAAAGCATTTCTCAGTAGCAATAGTCTATAGTTAGTTTAGTATTTGTCATTATTTTCCTGATCACTTCCTCCACCAAAAAGATAAATCTAGCTGAAGATTCAGACTCATGGACAAAACCAGGTAAAATCAAAGCTTTTTAAAGAAGCAATAACTTATATATATATACACTTAGATCAGCTGCAAGGAAAATGGAATAAATTGAGAAAAAAATTCCACTTATAAATAATCTTGACACAGAATCAGGATATTAAGTACAGACTTGAGACAAAGAGAAACAGTCAACTCTTTACCTTTGCGCTCCATGAAAACGATGGGGACAGAAATCAGTCTATTGCTTCTGACTTACATCTTCAGATAAAGGAACTGTCTTTATTTCACTTTGTAATTCTCAGCAACAGCATTAACAACTGCGGTCCATATCAGTAGGCACTTGGTAACTCATTCACCGAGCAGGACTGAAGCTGTTTCTAGCCTGGGGAGACCTGGCAGGTTGTTACATGTGTTTCATAAAGGCTGCATTTTAGTGGTGGATATCAGTGTTTTTCACTGTTGGCACCACAAAACATCTGAAATCACTCAGATAACTTTCTTGTTTCCTCTCAGGTTACAGTCCCTGGACACAATCCACATCTCACAGAAGTGACTATTCCCCCCAAATCCCAGAACTTCAGTGCTCTTAAAAAGGATATTTTACTTCCATTCACAGGGCAATTGGATCATATCCCAGAATCAGATCCTTTATGTCCTATAATTCCTCTTTACAGAGATTTGCAAGGCCACTCAGCTGCAACAAAGCCCAGTCTGTTCTTATTTTTAGTGACTCTTTTTCACATATTGTTCAAATAAAGCAGAATGTGAAACTCAACCCCCATCACCACCTGGAATCAGGGCTTACTCACGCCAGGTTACTGCAACTCTAACTCCCTCTGTGGGACCTTGACTGGATAAACTCCACGGTCCTTCCCTAAGAAGAGAAATGTTTGTTTCCAAATCCTGCAACAAGCAAAGTATGGTGATAATGAAAGGAATGATTTAGTCTTAATGATGGAAGACACCTACCCATCAAGTACTGCTCACTTACACTTAATCTTGAAGTAGTCTTAGAAATTTGTAAGAAGTTAAACTTGAGAAGCATGAAAGAAGTTCCTGCAAGAAAAAAAGGAGGTAATTTTGTATACAGAGAGCCATTTGAATATAAGCAATGAAGATGAACATTTATTGATCACCTACTATATACAAGACCTTGCCATATGTACTATATGTGAAGAGAGAGTGCCATATATAATTCTCAGTGCAGGGAAAAATGATAGGACTGGGAATATTAAGTTTTGCCAACGTTCTAAGGAAATATGAGAGAAAACAGGCAACCATGTCTCAGTGGCCCAAGAAAATATGGGCCTGATGGGATGACAGATTTGTCTACTGAGCCCCAAAATAATAGGTCAATTAAGGTAAGGGTCCCTGCCTTTCTGCAACCAGATGCCACAGTCTTCTCGTATGCTGATGACCCCCAAATGCCTGAGCTTCACACTCAGGTCTGACTGCCCACTGGACACATCTACCTGGATGTGACCCATAGATACCTCAAACTCATCATGTTGAAAAATTGAGCATACTTCTCTCCCCAGAGCTGCTCTTCCTCCTGCCTTCTGTCTCAGTTACTGATAGCACCAAACTAGAAACCTGGGAGTCATCCTTGATACCTCCTCCTCCTCCTCCATCCCATCTATCCAGTCAGTCACTAAAGATTGATGTTATTTGTATGTGTTGATTGATTCTACCCTCTCTTCATGGCTACTAACACCACCAGGTTTAGGCCATCATAGCTCACCTGTACCACGGCAACAGCTCTACTGGTCTCTTGCGTCCAGCTTTCTCCTCTTCAAATCCAACCTCCACACAGCACTGGGGAAAGGGGTCTATTTAAAACAAAAATCAGCAATCAACTGCTTGTAGTTCCTACACACATAACACACTGTGTGTCCCCTGTGTCTGCAATGACATTCTGACCCACTACATTTTCTTTCCCACTCCTCCTTTAAAACCCCGTTCAGGTTGTTTAATGGGTACAGAGTTTCTGTTTGTCATGATGAGAAAGTTCTGGAAATAGATAGTGATAATGGTTGTACAACATTGTGAAGTATTTAATGCCACTGAATTGTATACTCAAAACTGGTTAAAATTGTAAATTTTATGTTATGTATATTATACCACAATAAAAAAAGAGGATAGTGACTATTAAATATTAAAATAATGCTTCATTAGGTGCTTCATAATAATGTACTCTAGAAAGTGAAGGCTCCAAGGCATACATGCTGTGTAAATTACATATCTTACTTAGGTGAAACTCCAACAGAAACAAAGACTAGTCTGTTAAAGAGTAAACAAGTAAAATATGAAGATCAATGATGATTCCCTTAAAAAAAAACAACAACAGTTCAGGTATCAACTCCTCTGGGAAACCTTTGCTGACATTGTCCCATTCCATTCAGTTTCACCCCCTCCCAGCCCCTTTGCTCCACAAATTAAACAGGTTACCTCTGTTGTGGGATTTATAACACTGCATTATGCTCTTCTATTTCCATGAGTGATTTTCTCTGGCAGAGTGAGAGGTCTCTGAGACCAGGGTCTATTTAATTTATTTGAAAAACTTATTCTAAACCCTATCACATGGTGAGACCTGAATGAATGAACCAAGTGCTCCAGCAAACTGCTGCTCTTAAAACATTATATGCAAGAATTAGGGGAGGTGGGGGTATCAAACAGCAGACCAGCAACTCTGGCGAGCAGGTTTCTGAGTGCTGTGTATCGCTCATGAAAGTGAGTTGCCTTGGCTCTTATTTTAAATTGAAAGTCCCATAGGGTCTGGAAACAGAAACTATACTGGGCTTGGTACCTGCTTGAGACCCACAAATGAAAGGGAGATACATGGGCATTTAGGAGCTATTCCCATGCCAGTTTATTCTACGTGCACAAAATCATACATGTTAATATCAGCAATATTTGTAGACCTCTTTTAAATCTGGTAATAACCTAAATATCTTGATCATTTTTATTTAAATAAGTGGTAATTTATTATATACTTGAAAGTATATATTAATATAATATTGCAGAAAATGAGTTTGGTAATATTACAGATAAAAGTATACAAAACTCAACTTGATTTACTATCAAGTCCTAAACAATTTTCAGTCAGGCATTCTGAGTTCTAACTTTTCCTTTTCTAAGATAGCAATTCTGAAGGGACATGAACCTTAATGTAAATTTCTGAAGGAAATAATGCTTTTAAAATCAGAAATTTTATCAGAATCAAACTTAAAACCATTTAGAGACAAGCAAAACAATTTAGAAAATTTCCAAACCAAATATAAACCAAACCTGAATTTAGTTCAGAGCAGGTTTGAGGTATATTTTGCAGCGACAGCTCTGTGCTTGAAAGTGAAGTTTGCTGCAAGGATTTAGTATGGTAGAATCCCAGCTACACCCTCCACTCATCAAGTGACGTGTTCAAGAGAAAAAACGACCATGGAATTCTGACTACAGTGAGACCAGATCCCCAACACCTTTCCTACTGTTCTGCACCCTCTTAGGCTGTTGATTATGCTCCCCGGGTTCTAAGTTCAGGTGTAATTCCTTTTATAGAGAAACCAACATAGTAAAAGATTTTCAAGATAGGCGAAAAGAAGATAGCATGTATAATAGAATGATAATTAGGAGGCAGGAGCCCTGTGATTCAACCCACCACAGTTCAGTTTCCTTACCTGTAAAATGAAGGTCTCTGCTTGACTGTGATTCTATGATTATCAGTAGCAGCGGTGTAAGATGCCACACTCTGGTGCCAGTTTTGGGTACCTGCCCAGGTGGAGGAAGGATAATTAACACTCAAGAGGCATATTTTGAAGGCAGTATAACTTATTAGAGACCAATAAACAGAACTGGTCTGAAAGCTGAAACAGTGGCTAGCTAGAATGACCATTTAATAATATTTAAGGAAATGTTCATGAAATAGCACAGCTTTTACCCACGTACCTCCTCAAATTATAATAAATGTTAACATGAATGAATTTAAATGGTGGGGAGTATTTTAGAGAACTGTTAAGTCTCTGCAGGTACTATCAGTGTTGACTTTGGTGCTTAATTTATCACAGACTTGAGCTGTTGGATGTATCAGAAATGTTAAAAAGCCTCTTCTCAATATTTCTGAAAGTCTAAGAAATCAACATTTTTGTTCTAGAAGCAAATTTGCATTTGTAATATTTCTTAAAATGGTATGAGAGGTTAGCTCTACCTTTAGAAAGTAAAAATATCTGTCACTGGATTAAAAATATCTTTTCCTAGGGAATCTAGAAAAATGAGCATAGCATATTGTCTCACTGTGACAGGGGAAGTTGCTTATTGAGAAATTTGGTTCTTATTCTACACGGTGACAATACAGTTGATGCCTATGTCATGACAGATTTAGATTGGCGGGAAGGGGAGAAAATTATGATGGTCAAAGTGAAAAAAAGTTCACAGCACCTAACGTAGAAATTTGGGGAAACAGTCTAACTTCATTACAGACTTTACATTGTATCACTGATAAGCAGATATTGTACTGTATTGCTCACAAACCATTTTATCATACTTCAGCATATGAACTACTCCATAGCCTTTTATAAATGTTGCATAAGCTGATTTTATAAGTTTTCTCAGTGACTTTCTTTTGTACTATAATTAAAAACTTAAAATGCACAAATTGTCTAAGACTAAAAAGTGTTATGGGGCAGGGGCCAAGACTACCTCTGAATTCAGTAAAATCAGAATATTTCTGATTCTCAATAAAGAATTAATATTTCTGTAAACAACAAATGCTGTTTCTTTCCATTACATTACTTTGAAAACAAATACTTACCACCAGTGTACAAAGTCCACATACCAGAGAGAACTGATTGCCATCAAATAAAGACCAAATCTAATGACCTTTTATGAGGCAATAATATTGCAATAATTCTTCAAAGCCCAGAGTCCTTCCAGAAGTTTATATGATATATACCTATCCAAATTACTTTGTGCCATGGGGGAGATAATGGATGAAAAGTGTGCCTACTGGCACAAAACCCAAAAAACACACAAAAAATCACACAAAAAACACATACCACAAACACACACACACACAAAATCTTTGGAAAATTCCCAGCGCACACTGTAAAGGGTCTGAGAAATCAAGCAGGAAAGAAATGGATTCCCCAAACAGACTCAGCCATGGAACCATTTTCTTAAATAATTTAGCCTAGTACCATCTCTTTGAACTTATATATCTAGAAATTTTGGGAAATGCTGGTATATAGGGAGGGGTCTTTTGTCTTGAATAATATTTTACAGATTTCAAAGTGCTTTTGAAACACAGAATAATAAAAAATTTGCCTCTTCTAGGAATTGGATAACTAACAGCCCTAACCCTCATCCCTTCATCGATGCAACCTCTTAACATCGAATTTCTAGTCATAGGACAGAGAGGTTGGGCTTAAGTGTATGTCTGCCCCCTGAAACATGCTAAACAAATAATAGTTTAAATAAGACAAGACTGAGTAGGAACTAATTTACAGGTACCAATTTCTAAAAAGTGACAAATGTCTCAATTTTGAAGATGAATTGGGGCCAGTTTTTCTATTTTCAAAAGAGAATTCATTATACAGGACCACCTTTAGCAGGAGTTTCCTGGTATATCTTAGCTAGACTTTGATACTTTTTTAAAAAAATTTTTGGCCGTACCACGCGGCATATGGGATCTTAGTTCCCCAGCCAGGGATCGAATTCACACCCCCTGCAGTGGAAGCGTGGAGTCTTAACCACTGGACCGCCAGGGAAGTCCCTAGACGTTGATCCTTAAATTTGCAGCTCCTTATAGCATTTATTACTCCCTACGCCACCGTCCAAAGCAAAGTACAAATGAACTAAATTTTAAACTATTAGACATAGAGGGGAAAATAGTAAAAGAAGATAAACTGTAAAAAGGATTAGTCAGCTTTTTGGTTGGTAGTATGTTTTCGTTTTTTCCTACTTCATTTTTGAAATTTTCTACTAACTACTTTTAGAATGAAAGAAAAGCAACTGATTTAAAAAATGAAACCTCAGGGCTTCCCTGGTGGTACAGTGGTTGAGAGTCCGCCTGCCGATGCTGGGGACCGCTGAGCTTGCGCGACCGGAGCCTGTGCTCCGCAACTGCTGAGGCTGCAACAGTGAGAGGCCCGCGTACCGCAGAAAAAAAAAAAAAAAAAAAAGAAAGAAACCTCAAATTTCAGAAGCGCCAGCATACACAATTGCTACACCTTCTTACATATTCATTGAAATTTCCAGATCTTGAAATAATAGTTTATTAACTTAACTCAGTTAATTAAACTTTTCCCTAATTGATCAAGAACATGTTCTTCAACACTAACATATAGTATTTTTACACAGTGTTTGTCTCATGAAGCCCTGAAGGGTGAATAGTGAAAGATTTCAGGACCAAAATGTGTAACAACTCCCATTATTTCTTTGCTTTCTAGCCCAGCAATCTGTCTTCCAGTATTCTGTACTTACTGTTAGGAATCTACCTACCAGTAGTTAGGAGCTGACGGTTGCTTTCCGAGAACTCCCAATGCGGTGCTTCCACCTGGTGGTTAAAGTGCTTAACTACAGAGACCTGGTCTCACATGCCTCTTAAAAAAGAAAAATGAACGATTGTGAGAAAAGGTGAAAAAAAGTATTTTTTTTAAATACAGAGGGCTATTCTGTTTTTAAGAAAAGCTTTCCCAATTCTATTACAAGTCTGATACCATATCAACTTTTAAATACCACTGTTTCCTTAAAATGTTTCTCTTTTGCCATTTAAGTAATTTATTGCATGGACAATATTTTTTCAGGATGATTCTTACAAGTGTCTTGTCCTCTTGTAAATTAGAGAAAACTGCACAGCTGATTTCCTTGCCAAGCAACATCCTTTACTGAATGCCTACTGTGCACACAGTGCATTAGATGAGGCACCTGGGGGAACAAGGCAACACAAAAGGATGTTACAATCTGCTATTGAAAGATACAAAGCAGCAAGGCAGTGAATTTAAGTGTGAACAGAGTACCAGGCAACGTGGGAAAAAAAAAGGGCAGGGTGAATTCAAGTCTAGCTCAGTGGGTTTATGGTCATGAATGGATGCAAGAAGGATATTAAACGACTTCTGGTCCTTCCCACCTGCCAGACTCCATCCCAGGCTCTATGCATTTATTGTCTCTAATTCTAAGGCCACTAAGCAGGTAAGTACCAGATCTGCTATTTTGAATTTAGCCTGTCCCGGTCCACTAGGATGAAAATTAAAAGTCTTGAGAGACTCAGGAGGCCTATGACCTTTGTTGCAGCAAGAAAGATGAGAGAAGAGAGTGGTGAAAAGAAAGCACCTGTTCCAGCTGTTACAGACAGCTGTAAAAGTAAAATGATCAGGCAAACATCTGAGATAATGTCCAACAAGCAGTGAAATTATTGGGTTTTTTTAATATTTAAATCAGGGAAGCAACATGAAGATATCTGTAAATTATCTATAAATGAACCAAAAAAAAAAAAGGTGAAGTCAATTTAGGCAGATGTTACTGTGATCTTGGAAGAAGGCCTAATACAGGGTATTGCCTGGAAAGGTGTGGACCAAAAATAAGCACATAAAAATACTAAAACTTAACTGAGAAATAAATGAAATTCACCTAACATGACAGTAAAAAAAATGTTTTGAAAAAGTTGAAATTTTGAATATGAAAGATATTTTGTTACGCTGACTTCAAGTTGTTGGGTGAACATATAAATAGTTGTATTCTGAAGGCAGATCTATAGGACTGAAAGGATGAGAGGGCAATGTTGGGAATTCCCTGGTAGTCCAGTGGTTAGGACTCAATGCTTTCACTGCCATGGGCCCGGGTTTCATCCCTGGTCAGGGAACTAAGATCCCGCAAGCCACGGCAAAAAAAAAAAAGAGAGAGAGGCAATGTCTATCAATTTTTTAAAATAGGAATTTTTAAAGGAGAGTTTTAGAAGAGTGATAAGAATTCAAGTATGTTTTAGGATCACCACCCTCCTAAAAACAATCAATTATGGTTCTCTTATCCAAAATAATAATATTCTAACAATATTTTAATATATAATTTCAAATACATTACCTGCTAGTAAATTACTAAACACACATGGAGTCTCCCAACTGCTTGTCACTTCACAATGCCCTTGTTCTATTTTCTGTTGCTCTTTGCTAGTTCCTGTTAACAGTTCATTTTACAATTTGTTATTATAATTAAACACTTCTGAGCACCTTCTAAATGTGCTGGTGCTTTCAGATAATTATCTTTTTAAAGCAGTATTTGTAAATGTCAAAAATTCCCTATCATATCTAATTGAAAGCTGGCTGCATGATAGACAATATGGCTATAAACTTTTAAACAACTGGTACTTTTTAAAGAAATAATTATTAAGAAATAATTTTTTATAAATACTAAATCAAAACCCAATTCAGAATCCATATAACCAGAAAATGCAACTACCAACTTTTCACAATACAATGAATGACTACTTGCAGTTATTGTCATCAGCCTACAGACATAAACACTAATCAGTACCTTTAAAACATTTATTAAAATTAAAAATCTAAATTATGCCAACAACTAACCCTGGTTTAGCTTTGGGACCCACAATCTCCTGCTTTTAAAGCCGGCTTCAAGACTTAAGTCCCAGTGCTTTGATTCATTCAATAAACTTATTGAGCACCTACCTGTATGTGTATCACAATCAAGAAGATGTTCTTGGCTTCATGGAATTTAGTTTCATAGATGACACAGAGGAGTTACAGGCAATTACGATAGGGCTTTTCATGCTGACAAGTGACAGGGTAGCTAACCCTAGTCCCATCCATGCACTAGCTACATCCCTTCCAGACCGTTCAGAACTATCACGTGTTGAGAAACCACTTAAGCCAGGCTGCCATATGGTAACACAAGTGAACAGGATAGGGAGAAAACAGCATTTCGTGGCCCTACTAAATTGTAACATCATTCTCTCATGTTGGTCTTATTCGATGCCTTAGAGGCTCCCAACTGCCCATATATGTGTACTTCCAAAGTGGGCAGGCATGGTCCTTCCAAAACAAAAGAAGCATATTCAGACTACTGCCTTTGATTATCCAAATAGATGATATTCAAATATAATTTTTATTTTAACAAAACTAATTATAATGGGGGAGAAACGTGGCCAAGATGGCAGAAAAGGGAAAACCCTGAGCACACCTCCTCCCATGGGCACACCAAAATTACAATAGGGAAACTATTGATGAGAAAAACTGGAAGACTAGCAGAAAAGATCTTCAACCAAAGTTATAAAGAAGGAACCACAATGAGCAGGGTAAGAGGGGTGGTGACGTAGTAGTCAAGATCCATACCGCGGGTGTGTCACCCACCAAGGAGCGAGTGGTCAGCTCCACATTGGGCTCCCCAGCCCGGGGAGTCCTGCACCAAGAGGATGAGCCCCTAGAATGTCTGACTTTAAAGGCCAGCAGGGCTTACTTTTGGGAGAGCCAGAGGACTGTGGGAAATAGAGACACCACTCTTAAAGGTGCACACAAACTCTCACATCCTCCAGGACCCAGGGTATAAGCAGTAATTTGAAAGGAGCATCAGTCTCACCATCTGATCTTGGAGTCTCCTGGAGAGGTAGGAGGCAACTGCAGCTCACCCTGGGGACATAGACACTGGCAGCAAACATCTTTGGGAGTTTGCTCTACCACATGAACACTGCTGGCAAGTGCCATTTTGGAGTCCTTGCTCTAGCTTATTAGCCTTGGGATCCAGCCCCGCCCACCAGCCCGTGGTTATCAGTACTGGGATGCCTCAGCCCAAGCAACCAACCAGGTGGAGAGACAGCCCCACCCACCACGAGGCCTGCCGCCTTAAGATCCCCTGAGCCCACAGTCAACCCAGGACCTGGCTCTGTCTACCAGAGGCCTCAGACCCTGACCCTGCCTACCAATGGGCTGGCACTAGCCACAGGACCAGGCTCACCCACCAGTGGGTAGACACCAGTCCCAGGATCCCATGGGCACCAGCCCTACCCACCACCAGGCCAAAACACCAACTCCAGGACCCCCAGGACACTGCAGCTAAAGACCCCAGGACCTGGATCTGTCAACCAGTGAGCCAGCACTAGCCCCAGGACACCCTGGGCCTTGGCCCTGCTCACCATCAGGTGGACACCAGCCCCAGGACCAGTTCAGCCCTGTAGCCTACAGTATCAGGACCCAGCCCATCCACCAGTAGGCCTGCACCAGTCACAAGACCCTTTGGGCCCTGGTCCTGCCCAACAGCAGGCCAAAATCAGCTCTGGGACACCTTGGGACCCTCAGCCAGCTGGTCCAGGATCCAGCCCCACCTACCAGCAGGACACCAGCTCTAGGACCCTTAGGGCCCTGCAGCCAGAGACCTGGGAAGGCAGTTCTGCCCACCAGTGAGCTAGCACTAGCTCCAGCACTGTCTACCCACAGGCCAACACCAGCCCCAGGAACCCCCAGGCCCCAATCCCACCCACCAGCAGGCAGACACCAGCTCCAAGACCCTTTGGACCCATTAGCCAGCTGCCCCAGCCTCCAGCCCCATTCACCAGTGGGCCAACACCAGCTTTGGGACACCTCAGACCCAGCAGCCAGCTGTGTCAGGAACTGGCCCCACCCACCAGCAAGCCAACATTAGATCGAGGACACACTCCCCCACCTCCATCCCCTTAACCATCCACTCTAGTACCTGGCTCCACTCACTAGTGGATTAGCTGGAGCCCAGGATCCCCCAGAGCCCCATAGCCAGCAACCTTGTAATCCAGCCCTACCCACCAGCAGATGGCAGCCTCTGCACAAGGCAGGGCTTGGAAACCAACCAGAACAGGGCCAGCCACACCCACCAAGATGGCCCATAGTAATCAGCCCACCACAACAGAAGGGTTCAAGCAGCCCAAATAGGGGGCACCCTTAGAGCATACAGCCCTAGTCACCAGGTAATGATCATAATGATGTTCAGAACTTTAGATATCTATGGCTGAACAGAGCAAAAAGTTATACAGTTTTAACGAAGAGTTAGAAAATACAAAGAAGAGCCAAACAGAGATGAAGAATACAATAACTGAAATGAAAAATACACTAGAAAGAATCAACAGTAGATTAGATGGTACAGAGGAATGGATCCACAAGCTAGAAGACAGAGTAGTGGGAATCACTGGAGCTGAACAGAAAAAGCAAACAGACAAGCAAACAAATAAAAAGAAATTAGGACAATCCCAATGTTCATAGCAGCATTATTTACAATAGCCAAGATATGGAAGCAACCTAAGTGTCCATCAACAGACAAATGGATAAATAAGATGTGGTATATATACAATGGAATACTACTCAGCCATAAAAGAGAATGGAATTTTGCCATTTGAAACATGGATGGACTTGAAGGGTGTTATGTTTAGTGAAATAAGTCAGAGAAAGCCAAATAATGTATGATATCACTTATGTGTATAATCTGAAAAATAAAACAAACTTGTGAATGTAACAAAAAGAAACAGACTTACAAATAGAAACAAGCTAGTGTTTACCAATGGGGAGAAGGGAGAAGGAAGAGGGGAGGGGCAAGATAGGGGTAGAAGATTAACAGGTACAAACTACTATGTATAAAATAAATAAGCTACAAGGATATATTGTGCAGCACAGGGAATATAGCTAATATTTTGTAACTATAAATGGGGTATAATCTTTGAAAATTGTGAATCACTGTTTTATACCTGAAATTTATATTGTACATCAACTATACTTCAATTAGAAAAAAAAAAAGAAAATGAGTTTAAGAGACCTGAGGGACATCTAGTATACCAAAATTCACATTATAGGAGTCTCAGAAGGAGAAGAGAGAAAGGGGCAGAGAATATATATGAGGACATAATAGCTAAAATCTTCCCTAACCTGGGAAAGAAAACAGACATCCAGGTCCAGGAAGCCCAGAGAGTCCCATACAGGATCAACCCAGAGGACCACACCAAGACAAAAACTGAATGGCAAACTTCCCTGGTGGTCCAGTAGGTAAGACTGCACACTCCCAGTGCAGGAGGCCCAGGTTCAATCCCTGTTCGGGGAACTAGATCCCATATGCATGCCACAACTAAGAATCCGCATGCCACAATTGAAAGTCCACATGCTGCAACTAAGAAGTCCACATGGAACAACTAAAAAAAATAATAATAATAAGATCCCACATGCCACAACTAAGAGTCAGTGCAGCCAAAATAAATGAATGATAAATATTTAAAAAAACTAAATGGCAAAAATTAAAGATAAAGAGAGAATATTAAAGGCAGCAAAGGAAAAGCAACTACTTATGTACAAGGGAACTCCCACAAGGCTATAAGCTGACTTTTCAGTAGAAACTCTGCAGGTCAGAAGGGAGTGGCACAATATACTTAAAGTGATGAAAGGGAAAAACCTACAACAAAAAATACTCTACCAGGCAAGGCTTTCACTTGAGGGTGAGATCAAAAATTTTACAGACAAGCAAAAGCTAAAAGAGTTCAGCACCAGCAAACCAGCTTTACAAGAAATGTTAAAGGGACTTCCTAAGTGGAAAAAAGAAAAAAAAAATGCCACAACTAGAAAAATGGAAACTACAAAAGGAAAAATCTCATTGGTAAAGACAAATATACAGTAAAGGTAGTCAGTCAACTATGTACAAAGCTAGTAAGAAGGTTAAAAGACAAAAGTAGTAAAACTGTCTATAACCACAATAAGTAGTGAGGGGATACACACACAAAAAAGATGCAAAATGTGATGTCAAAAACAGTTAACATGGGGGGATGATTAGTAAAAATGCAGGATTGTTGAAATGCATTTGAACTTAAGAGATCAGCAACTTAAAATAATCATAGATAGGTAGGTAGGTAGACACACAGATAGATAGATACCTCAAGGTAACTAGAAACCAAAAACCTATAATATAAACATACAGAAAAAAGGAATTCAAACATAACATTAAAGAAAGTCTTCAAATCACAAGGGAAGAGATCAAAAGAAGGACCAAAAACAACTATTAAAAACAACCCCAAAGCAGTTAACAAAATGGCAATAAGTACATACCTATCAAAAATCACATTAAATGTAGATGAACTAAATGCTCCAATCAAAACACATAGAATGGCTGAACAGCTACAAAAACAATACCAATATATATGCTGCCTACAAAAGACTCACTTCAGATCTGAACATACAAACTGAAAGTAAGGGGATGGAAAAAAGTATTCCATGCAAATGGAAATTAAAAAAACAAAAATAAAAACGAGGTAGCAGTACTTACATCAGACAGAATAGATTTGAAAATAGACAGTCACACGAGACTAAGGACAATACATAATGATAAAGGGATAAACCTAATAAAAAGATACATAACAGTTATAAATGCACCTAACATAGGCACACCTAAACACATAAAGCAGGGCCCTGGTCACACAGTGGTTAAGAATCTGCCTGCGAATGCAGGTGACACGGGTTCACGCTCTTCTCCGGGAAGATCCCACATGCCGTGGAGCAACTAAGCCCATGCACCACAACTACTGAGACTGCAATCTAGAGCCCATGAGCCACAACTACTGAGCCTGCCTGTCAAAACTACTGAAGCGGGGCTTCCCTGGTGGTGCAGTGGTTGAGAGTCCGCCTGCTGATGCAGGGGACACGGGTTCATGCCCCGGTCCAGGAGGATCCCACATGCCGAGGAGCGGCTGGGCCCGTGAGCTATTGCCGTTGGGCCCGTGTGTCCAGGGCCTGTGCTCCGCAACGGGAGAAGCCATAGCAGTGAGAGGCCCGCGTACCTCAAAAAAAAAAAAACTACAGAAGCGGGCTTCCCTGGTGGCGCAGTGGTTGAGGGTTCACCTGCTGATGCAGGGGACATGGGTTCATGCCCCAGTCCAGGAAGATCCCACATGCTGCAGAGCAGCTGGGCCCATGAGCCACGGCAGATAGGCCTGCGTGTCCAGAGCCTGTGCTCCGTAACGGGAGAGGCCACAACAGTGAGAGGCCTGCGTACCGCAAAAAAAAAAAAACAAAAAACTACTGAAGCCCGCTCACCTAAAGCCTGTGCTCTGTAACAGAGAACACTGCAGTGAGAAGCCTGCGCACCGCAACGAAGAGTAGCCTCCACTAGCCACAATTAGAGAAAGCCCGTCTGCAGCAACAAAAGACCCAATGCAGCCAAAAATAAATAAATAAGTAAATAAATTTATTTTTAAAAAAACACATAAAGCAATATTAACAGACATAAAGGGAGAAACTGACAGTAATACAGTAATACTAGGTAGGCCTTAAATGACATATTAGACCACATGAACTTAATAGATATATACAGAACATTTCATCCAAAAGCCACAGAATACATTCTTTTCAAATGCACAAGGAATATGCTCCAGGACAGATCACATACTAGGCCACAAAACAAGTCTCCATAAATGTAACAAAACTGAAATCATATCAAGCATCTTTTCTGACCACAATCAACTATAATAAAAAAAACTGCAAAAAACACAGCCCCAAAACAATGAACAAAATGGCAATAAGTACATACCTATCAATAATCACATTAAATGTGAATGTGAGGCTAACCAATATGCTACTAAACAACCAATGGATCACTGAAGATATCAAAAAAGAAATTTAAAAGTACCTGGAAACAAATGAAAACAAAAACACAATCTAAAATCTATGGGATGCAGCAAAAGCAGTTCTAAAAGAAAAGTTTACAGTGACACAAGCCTACCTCAGGAAAGAAGAAAAAACCTGAAATAAACAACCTAATCTTACACCTAAAGGAACCAGAAAAGGAAGAACAAATAAAACCCAAAGTTAGTAGAGGGAAAGAAATCATAAAGATTAGAGCAGAAATAAAAGAAATAGAGACTAAAAAAACTACAGAAAAGATTAATGAAACTAAGAGCTAGTTCTCTGAAAACATAAACAGAATTGATAAACCAGACTTGACAAGAAAAAAAAAGAGAGCCCAAATCAATAAAATCAGAAATGAAAAAGAAGTTACAACTGACACCACAGAATTACAAAGGATCATAAAAGATTTACTACAAATAATTATATACCAATAAAACGGACAACCTCAAAGAAATGACAAATTCCTAGAAATGTACAATGTCCTCAGAATGAACCAGGAAGAAATAGAAATTATGAATAGACCAATTACCAGTAATAAAATTGAATCAGTAATGAAACAACTCCCAAAAAACAGAAGTCCAGGACCAGATGGCTTCACAGGTGAATTCTACCATTTAGAGAAGAGTTAACACCTATTCTTCTCAAACTATTCGAAAAACTGCAGAGGAAGGAACACTTCCAAACTCATTCTATGAGACCAGTATCATCCTGCTCCCAAACCCAGACAGAGATATCACAAAAAAAGAAAGTTGCAGGCCAATATCATTTATGAACACAGATGCAAAAATCCTCAACAAAATATTAGCAAACTGAATTCAACAATTCACTAAAAGGATCATACACAAGGATCAAGTGGGATTTATACCAGGGATGCAAGGATGGAACAATATCCACAAATTAATCAATGTGATACACCAAATTAACAAAATGATGAAAAAAATCATATGATCATCTCAAGAGATGTAGAAAAATTTGACAAAATTCAACATATTCATTTATGATAAAAACTCTCAACAAGGTGGGTATAGAGGGAACATATCTCAAAATAATAAAGGCCATATATGACAAGACCACAGCTAATGTCATACTCAATGGTGAAAAGGCGAAAGCATCTCCTCTAAGATAGGAACAAGACAATGATGCCCACTCTTGTCACTTTTACTCATCATAGTATTGGAAGTCCTAGTCACAGCAATCAGATAAGAAAAAGAAATAAAGGGAATCCAAACTGCAAAGAAAGAAGTAAAACTGTCACTGTTTACAGATAACATGATACTACACATAGAAATTCCTGGGAATTCCCTGGCAGTCCAGTGGTTCGGACTCGGCGCTCTCACTGTCAGGGTCCTGGGTTCAATCCCTGCTCAGGGAACTAAGATCCTACAAGCCGCATGGCACACCAAAGAAAAGAAAATCCTCAAGACACCACCAAAAACTACTAGAGCTCATCAATGAATTTGGTAAAGTTGCTGGAGACAAAAATATACAGAAATCTTTTGCATTTCTATATGGTAACAATGAACAATCAGAAGAGAAATTAAGAAAGCAATCCCATTTATAATTGCAACGAAAGGAATAAAATACTTAGGATAAATCTAATTAATGGGTTACAGATGCTCAACATCACTAAAAATTAGAGAAATGCACATCAAAACTACAATGAGGTATCACCTCACACCAGTCAAAATGGCCATCAACAAAAAAATCTACAAACAATAAATGCTGGAGAGGGTGCAGAGAAAAGGGAACCCTCTTGCACTATTGGTGGGAATGTAAATTGATACAGCCATTGTGGAGAAGAGTATTGAGGTTCCTTAAAAAACTAAAAATAGAACTACCATACAACCCAGCAATCCCACTACTGGGCATATACCCAGAGAAAACCATAATTCAAAAAGACACATGTACCCCAATGTTCACTGCAGCACTACTTACAATAGCCAGGACATGGAAGCAACCTAAGTGTCCATCAACAGATGAATGGATAAAGAAGATGTGGTGTGTGTGTATGTGTATATATATATATATAATGGAATACTACTCAGCCATAAAAAGAAATGAAATTGGGTCATTTGTAGAGATGTGGATGGACCTAGAGTCTGTCATAGAGTGAAGTAAGTCAGAAAGAGAAACACAAAATATGTTAACGCATATATGTGGAATCTAGAAAAATGGTACAGATGAACCGGTTTGCAAGGCAGAAATAGTGACAGAGGTGTAGAGAACGTATGGACACCAAGGGGGGAAAGCAGCGGGGAGGGGAGTGGGATGAATTCAGAGATTGGGATTGACATATATACACTAATATGTATAAAACAGATCATAAAAACCTGCTGTATTAAAAAAACAAATATATATTAACGCATATATGTGGAATCTAGAAAAATGATACAGATGAACCTATTTGCAGGGCAGGAACAGAAAGGCAGACATGGAGAACGGATGTGTGGACACAGGGAGGGCAGGGGAGGGTGGGATGAATTGGGAGATTAGGTTTGACATAAATACACTACCATGTGTAAAATAGATAGCTAGTGGGTTATCTGTAAAACACATACCTGCTGTACAGCTGTACAGCAGGGAGCTCATCTTGGTGCTCTGTGATGATCTAGATGGGTGGGATGGGGGTACGGAGGGAGGTCTAAGAGGGAGGGGATATATGTATACATATAGCAGATTCACTTCACTGTACAGCAGAAACTAACACAACATTGTAAAGCAATTATGCTCCAATTAAAAAAAGAAATTAAGAAAACAATCCCATTTATAATTGTGTCAAAAGAAATAAAATACATAGAATAAATCTAACTAAGGAGGTTAAAGACCTGTACTTAGAAACTATAGGACGTTGAGGAGACTGGTTCAAGATGGCAAAGAAGGACATGCTCTCATTCCCTCTTGCAAGAGCATCAGAATCACAACCAATTGCTAAACAATCATTAACAGGAAGACACTGGAACTCACCAAAAAAGATACCCCACATCCAAAGACAAAGGAGAAGCCACAATGAGATGGTAGGAGGGGCACAATCACAGTAAAATCAAATCCCATAACTGCAGGGTGGGTGACTCACAAACTGGAGAACACTTATACCACAGAGGTCCACCCACTGGAGTGAAGGTTCTGAGTGCCACATCAGGCTTCCCAACCTGGGGGTCCAGTAATGGGAGGAGGAATTCCTAGAGAATCAGACTTTGAAGGATAGCGGGATTTGATTGCAGGACTTCGACAGGACTGGGGAAAACAGAGACTCCACTCTTGGAGGGCACACACAAAGTAGTGTGCGCATCAGAACCCAGGGGAAGGAGCAGTGACCCCAGGGGAGACTGAACCAGACCTACCTGCTACTGTTGAAGGGTCTCCTGCAGAGGCGGGGGGTGGCTGTGTCTCACCGTGAGGACAAGGACACTGGCAGCAGAAGTTCTAGGAAGTGCTCCGTGGCGTGGGCCATCCCACAGTCCGCCATTAGCCCCACCAAAGAGCCCAAGTAGGCCCCAGTGTTGGGTCACCTCAGGCCAAACAACCAACAGGGAGGGAACCCAGCCCCACCCATTAGCAATCAAGCAGATTAAAGTTTTACTGAGCTCTGCCCACCAGAGCAACACCCAACTCTACCCACCACCAGTCCCTCCCATCAGGAAACCTTACACAAGCCTCTTAGACAGCTTCATCCACAAGATGGCAAACAGCAGAAGAAAGGACTACAATCCTGCAGCCTGTGGAACAAAAATGACATTCACAGAAAGATAGACAAGATGAAAAGGCAGAGGGCTATGTACCAGATGAAGGAAAAAGATAAACCTCCAGAAAAACAATTAAATGAAGTGGAGATAGGCAACCTTCCAGAAAAATAATTCAGACTGATAGTGAAGATGATCCAGGACCTCAGAAAAAGAATGGAGGCAAAGATTGAGAGATGCAAGGAATGTTTAACAAAGACCTAGAAGAATTAAAGGACAAAGAGATGAACAATATAATAACTAAAATGAAAACTGCACTAGAAGGAATCAATAGAACAACTGAGGCAGAAGAACGGATAAGTGACCTGGAAGACAGAATGGTGGAATTCACTGCTGTGGAACAGAATAAAGGAAAAAGAATGAAAAGAAATGAAGACAGCCTAAGAGACCTCTGGGACAACATTAAAAGCAACAACATTCACATTATAGGGGTCCCAGAAGGAGAAGAGAGAGAGAAATGACCTGAGAAAATATTTCAAGAGATTATAGTCAAAAACTTCCCTAACATGGGAAAGGAAAAAGCCACCCAAGTCCAGGAAGTGCAGAGTCCCATACAGGATAAACCCAAGGAGAAACACAATGAGACACACAGTAATCGAATTAGCAAAAGTTAAAGACAAAGAAAAATTATTGAAAGCTGCAAGGGAAAAACGACAAATAACATAGAAGGAAACTCCCATAAGGTTAATAGCTGATTTCTCAGCAGAAACTCTACAAGCCAAAAGGGAGCGGCATGACATATTCAAAGTGTTGAAAGGGAAGAACCTACAACGAAGATAACTCATTCAGATTCGATGGAGAAAGCAAAAGCTTTACAGACAAGCAAAAGCTAAGAGAATTCAGTACCACCAAACCAGCTCGACAACAAATGCTAAAGGAACTTCTCTAAGTGGGAAACACAAGAGAAGAAAAGTACCTACAAAAACAAACCCAAAACAATTAAGAAAATGATCATAGGAACATACATATCGATAATTACCTTAAACATAAATGGATTAAATGCTCCAACCAAAAGACCCAGGCTTGCTGAATGGATACAAAAACAAGACCCATCTATATGCTGTCTACAAGAGACCCACTTTAGACCTAGGGACACATACAGACTGAAAGTGAGGGGATGGAAAAAGATAATGAAAATGGAAATCAAAGGAAAGCTGCAGTAGCAATACTCGTATCAGATAAAATACACTTTAAAATAAAGACTGTTACAAGAGACAAGAAAGGACACTACATAATGATCAAGGGATCAACAATTTAACATATAAATATATATGCAAATTAAACTGCATAAATATAACAATTTAAATATATATGCACCCAACACAGGAGCACCTCAATACATAAGGCAACTGCTAACAGTTATAAAACAGGAAATTGACAGTAACACAATAATAGTGGGGGACTTTAACATCTCAACTTACACCAATGGACAGATCATCCAAACCGAAAATTAATAAGCAAAAACAAGCTTTAAATGACACAACAGACCAGATAGATTTAACTGATATTTATAGGACATTCCATTCAAAAACAGTAGATTACACTTTCTTCTCAAGTGTGCACGGAACATTCTCCAGGATAGATCACATCTTGGGTCACAAATCAAGCCTCAGTAAATTTAAGAAAATTGAAATCATATCAAGCATCTTTTCTGACCACAACATTATGAGATTAGAAATCAATTACAGGGGAAAAAACGTAAAAAACACAAACACATGGAGGCTAAACAATACGTTACTAAATAACCAAGAGATCACTGAAGAAATCAAAGAGGAAATCGAAAAATACCTAGAGACAAATGACAATGAAAACATGATGATCCAAAACCTATGGGATGCAGCAAAAGCAGTTCTAAGATGGAACTTTATAGCAACACAAGCCAACCTCAAGAAACAAGAAAAATCTCAATCTAAAGTTTCACCTAAAGGAACTAGAGAAAGAACAAACAAAACCCAAGGTTAGCAGAAGGAAAGAAATAAAAATCAGAGAAGAGGGCTTCCCTGGTGGCCCAGTGGTTCAGAGTCTGCCTGCCAATGCAGGCGACATGGGTTTGTGCCCACGTCCGGGAGGATCCCACATGCCACGGAGCGGCTGGGCCCATAAGCCATGGCCGCTGAGCCTGCACGTCCGGAGCCTGTGCTCCGCAACGGGAGAGGCCACAACAGTGAGAGGCCCGTGTACCAAAAAAAAAAAAAAAAATCAGAGCAGAAATAAATGGAATAGGAACAAAGAAAACAATAGCAAAGATCAATAAAACTAAAAGCTGGTTCTTTGAGAAGATAAACAAAATTGATAAACCATTAGCCACACTCATCAAGAAAAAGAGGGAGAGGACTCAAATCAATAAAATTAGAAATGAAAAAGGAGAAGTTACAACACACCGCAGAAATACAAAGCATCCTAAGAGACTACAAGCAACTCTATGCCAATTAAATGGACAACCTGGAAGAAGTGGACAAATTCTTAGAAAGGTATAACCTTCCAAGACTGAACCAGGAAGAAACAGAAAATATGAACAGACCAATCACAAGTAATGAAATTGAAAATGTGATTAAAAATCTTCCAACAAACAAAAGTTCACGACCAGATGGCTTCACAGGTGAATTCTATCAAACATTTAGAGAAGAGCTAACACCCATCCTTCTCAACCTCTTCCAAAAAATTGCAGAGGAAGGAACACTCCCAAACTCATTCTATGAGGCCACCATCACCCTGATACCAAAACCAGACAAAGATACTACAAAAAAAAGAAAATTACAGACCAATATCACGGATGAATATTGATGCAAAAATCCTCAACAAAATACTAGCAAACAGAATCCAACAACACATTAAAAGGATCATACACCATGATAAAGAGGGATTTATGCCTGGAATTCTTCAATATACGCAAATCAATCAATGTGATACACCATATTAACAAATTGAAGAAGAAAAACCATATGATCATCTCAATAGATGCAGAAAAAGCTTTTGACAAAATTCAACACCTATTTATAAAAACTCTCCAGAAAGTGGGCACAGAGGGAACCTACCCAACATAATAAAGACCATATACGACAAACCCACAGCAAACATCATTCTCAATGGTGGAAAACTGAAATCATTTCCTCTAACATCAGGAAAAAGAGAAGGATGTCCACTCTCACCACTATTATTCAACACAGTTTTGGAACTCCTAGCCATGGCAATCAGAGAAGAAAAAGAAATAAAAGGAATACAAATTGGAAAAGAAGAAGTAAAACTGTCACTGTTTGCAGATGACATTATACTATAGATAGAGAATCCTAAAGATGCCACCAGAAAACTACTATAGCTAATCAATGAATCTGGTAAAGTTGCAGGATACAAAATTAATGCACAGAAATCTCTTGCATTCCTTTACACTAATGATGAAAAGTCTGAAATAGAAGTTAAGGAAACACTCCCATTTACCATTGCAACAAAAAGAATAAAATACCTAGGAATAAACCTACCTAGGGAGACAAAAGACCTGTATGCAGGAAACTGTAAGACACTGATGAAAGAAATTAAAAATGATACAAACAGATGGAGAGATATACCATGTTCTTGAATTGGAAGAATCAACATTGTGAAAATGACTATACTACCCAAAGCAATCTACAGATTTAATGTGATCCCTATCAAATTACCAATGACATTTTTTACAGAACTAGAACAAATCATCGTAAAATTTGTATGGAGACACAAAAGATCCCAAATAGCCAAAGCAGTCTTGAGGGAAAAAAATGGGAGATGGAGGAATCAGACTCCTTGAGTTCAGACTATACTACAAAGCTACAGTAATCAAGACAATATGGTACTGACACATAATCAGAAATATAGATCAATGGAACAAGATAGAAAGCCCAGAGATAAAGCCACACACTTATGGTCAACTAATGTATGACAAAGGAGGCAGGATATACAATGGAGAAAAGAGAGTCACTTAAATAAGTGGTGCTGGGAAAACTGGACAGCTGCATGTAAAAGAATGAAATTAGAACACTCCCTAACACCACACACAAAAATAAACTCAAAATGGATTAGAGACCTAAATGTAAGACCAGACACTATAGAACTCTTAAGAGGAAAACACAGGAAGAATACTCTTTGACATAAATCACAGCAAGATCTTTTTTGATCCACCTCCTAGAGTAATGGAAATAAAAACAAAAATAAACAAATGGAACCTAGTGAAACTTCAAAGATTTTGCAAAGCAAAGGAAACTACAAATGAGATGAAAACACACCCTCAGTATGGGAGAAAATATTTGCAAATGAATCATCGGACAAAGGGTTAATCTCCAAAATATATAAACAGCGCATGCAGCTCAATATTAAAAAAACAAACAATCCAATCCAAAAATGGGTAGAAAACCTAAACAGACATTTCTCCAAAGACATACAGATGGCCAAGAAGCACATGAAAAGCTGCTCAACATCACTAATTATTAGAGAAATGCAAATCAAAACTACAATGAGGTATCACCTCACACCAGTTAACATGGGCATCATCAGAAAACCTACAAACAACAAAATGCTGGAGAGGGTGCGGAGAAAAGGGAACCCTCTTGCACTGCTGGTGGGAATGTAAAGTGATACAGCCACTATGGAGAACAGTATAGAGGTTCCTTAAAAAACTAAAAATAGAATTACCATATGACCCAGCAATCCCACTACTGGGCATATATCCAGAGAAAACCATAATTCAAAAAGACACATGCACCCCAATGTTCAGTGCAGCACTACTTACAATAGCCAGGTCATGGAAGCAACCTAAATGGACATCTACAGATGAACAGATAAAGGAGATGTGGTACATATATACGATGGAATATTACTCAGCCATAAAAAGGAACGAAATTGGGTCATTTGTAGAGACAGGGATGAATCTAGAGACTGTCATACAGAGTGAAGTCAGAAAAACAAATATCATATATTAACACGCGTATGTGGAACCTAGAAAAATGGTACAGATGAACCGGTTTGCAGGGTAGAAACTGAGACACAGATGTAGAGAACAAATGTATGGACACCAAAGGGGGAAAGCTGCGGGGAGGGGGGTGGGGCTGTGATGAAATGCAAGATTGGGATTGACATATATACACTAGTATGTATAAAATGGATAACTAATAAGTATCTGTTGTATAAAAAAATAAAATTCAATAAACAAAACTATGGGACATCGCTGAAAGAAATTGAATATGACACAGACAGAAACATATACTGTGTTCATGGATTGGAAGAATTAACATTATTCAAATGACCATACTATCCAAGGAAATCTACATATCAATCTAATCCTTAACAAAATATCAATGGTATTTTTCACAGAACTAGAATTCTAAAATTTGTATGGAAACACACACACACACACAAAACCCTGGACAGCCAAAACAATCTTGAGAAAAAAGAACAAAGCTGGAGGTCTCACGCTCCTTGGTTTAAACTATACTACAAAGCTAGTCATCAAAATAGTATGGTACTGCCACAAAAACAGACACATAGATCAATGGAACAGAATAGAGAGTCCAGAAAGAAACCCACACACTTATGGTCAATTAATCTATGACAAAGGAGGCAAGAATGTACAATGGGAAAAAGCCTCTTCAGTAAGTGGTGTTGAGAAATCAAGACAACTATATGCAAAAGAAACTGGACTAGGCTCTCACACCATTCACTAAAATAAATTCAAAATAGATTAAGGACTTAAATGTAAGACCTGAAACCATAAAACTTCTAGAAGAAAACAGGTAGTTTGCTGTTTGACATTGGTCTTAGTGATTTTTTTTTTTTTTTGGATATGTGTCCTCAGGCAAGGGAAACAAAAAGCAAAAAATCAACAAATGGGACTACATCAAACTAAAAAGCTTTTGCACAGCTAAAGAAACTATCAACAAAATGAAAAGACAACCTATTGAACGGGAGAAGATACTTGCAAATGATATATTTGACACGGGGTTAAAACCCAAAATATATTGATATAAAGCAGTCATACAACTAAGCATCAAAAAAACAATCCTATTAAAAAATGGGCAGAAGACCTTAACAGACATTTCTCCAGAGAAGACATACAGATGGCCAACAGGTACATGAAAAGACGCTCAACATCCCTAATCATCAGGGAAATGCAAATCAAAATCACAATTGAGATATGCCTCACACCTGTCAGAATGGCTATTATCAAGAAAACAAATAAGTGTTGGTGAGGAATCCTTGTACATTGTTGGTGGGCATGTAAATTGCTGCAGCCATTACAGAAAACAGTACGGAGTTCCCTCAAAAAACTAAAAACATAGCTACCATATGATCCAGCAATCCCACTCCAGGGCATATATCTAGAAAAAACCAAAGGCACTAATTCAAAAATTTACATGCAGCAGGACTTCGCTGGTGGTCCAGTGGTTAAGACTCCACACTTCCAACGCAGGGGTCACAGGTTCAATCCCTGGTCAGAGAACTAAAATCCCACATGCCTTGTGGTGCAGCCAAAAAAAAAAAAAAGAAAAGTACATGCACCCCAACGTTCACGGCGGCACTGTTTACAACAGCAAATATATGGAAGCAACCCAAGTGTCCATTAGCAAACAATGGGTAAAGAAGATGTAGTACACACAAACACACACACATGGAATATTAGCCATAAAAAAAGAATAAAATCTTAACATTTGCAACAACATGTATGGACCTAGAGAGTATTATGCTAAGTGATAAGTCAGACAGAGAAAGACAAATATTTTTACTTATAAGTGGAATCTATAAAACGAACACAACAAAACAGAAAGTTACAGATACAGAGAACAGGTGGTTGCCAGAGAGAAGGGAGGTGAAAGGAGGAAAGAAATAAGTGAGGGACATTAAGAGGTACAAACCTTCAGTTGCAAAGTATTTAAATGAGTCATGGTGTAAAATTTACACTGTGTGGATTATAGGCAATAACTATGTAATACCTTTGCATAGCAACATATCATAACGAGACTTACTGTGGTAATCATTTGAAAATGTATAGAAATACCAAACCACTCTTGTATAACATGAACAAATCAATAGTACTGTAGGTCTTTATACTTACAAAAAAACCAAATAAATAGAAAAAGAGATCAGATTTTTGGTTACCAGAGGTGGGGAATGGGGGGAGAGGGAAATGGATAGAGGCAATAAAATGGTACAAACTTCCAGTTATAAGTACTAAAGATATAATGTACAACATGATATATATAATTAACAGTGTGGTATGTTATATATGAAAGTTAAGAGAATAAACCCTGAGTTGTCATCACAAGAACAAAAATTTTGTCTTTAGTGTTGTATCTATGAGATAATGTTCACTAAACTAATTGTAATAATCATTTCATGAATGTAAACAAGTCAAATCATTATGCTGTACACCTTAAACTTATACAATACTGTATGTCAATTACCTCAATACTGGAAGAAAAAACTCATTATTATGGGAAAATTGCCTATAAGATCCAATAATCACATTTTTTAAACAATTCTTAAACATTTAATCTTTTATTTGTAAATCAATAAAACGCATGCTACACCTAAAAATTTAGACAATCAAGACTGCATTAGTAATGCATATATATATGGTGAATGAAACTCTATTTGCACCGATTTGAATGTCTTGTAAACAGCAGAATCATTGAATAATATACAGTTGTCCCTCAGTATCCATGGCGGATTGGTTCCAAGATGCACCCCCCCAACCCCGGGACACCAAAATCTTCGATGCTCAAGTCCCTTATATAAAATGGTATGGTATTTGCATATAACCTATGCACATCCTCCCATATACTTTAAATCTCTAGATTTAAATACCTGACACATGGGGAGGGGGAAGGGTGAGCTGTGACAGGGCGAGAGAGAGTCATGGGCATTTACACACTAACAAACGTAGTAAGGTAGATAGCTAGTGGGAAGCAGCCGCATGGCACAGGGATATTGGCTCGGTGCTTTGTGACAACCTGGAGGGGTGGGATGGGGAGGGTGGGAGGGAGGGAGACGCAACAGGGAAGACATATGGGAACATATGTTTATGTATGACTGATTCACTTTGTTATAAAGCAGAAACTAACACACCATTGTAAAGCAATTATACCCCAATAAAGATGTTAAAAAAAAAAAAATACCTGACACAATGCAAATGCTATGTAGTTGCCAGTGCACAGCAAATTCAAGTGTTCTTTTTGAAACTTTCTGGAATCTTTTTCCTGAATATTTCCAAACCAGTGGTTGGTTAAATCCATGGATGCTGAATCCACAGGTATGGAGGGCTGACTATACAGTGTTTATAATCTCATTTTTATTTCTCTGTCCTCAGAGAGGATCAATTCTACTTAGTTCTAGTTGAAGTATTATAAATCCCAAATTAATAAAGCTTTACTCTATTTGAGGACCACTCTTTGGCTAAGGTGCTGATCCCTTCAGCCATTACTTACATATCTATATATGGGTAAGTCATATGTGTGTGTGGTTTTTGTTTTTAAAGTTTAATACAATGTTCTGTAACTCGCACACAAACTTGCTGTGCAAAATTATCCCTCAGTTCTGTTCTAAACTCATAGCTCAGTTAATTTTATTGTCCTCACCCGAGTGTGTACAACTGACATATATGGGAGAAATACACTGGGACCTTAAATCAAAGTTGTTATTTTCCACTATTTTGTTGAATATTTAATATAAATCAAGATGTTACTCTATACAGTTTAAGAGTTATTTCAGAATTTTATGTTCTGATCCCATCATTCTTATAGGATGTCATTCTTATAATTTTTGGACAATTTAGAGAAGTTAGGACAATTTCAGCTAGTATAAAAACAAACAGTCCTTCTGTTTATTATATCCCTTACCATATCAAAGAGACTGGAGAATGAGAAATATGTAAGTGCTACTTACATAGCACCAAAATGATCTACCTAGTTCTTTTATCTAGAAAGAATACGGTAAGTCCCCTGCAACGAACGAGTTCAGTTCCGAGAGCCCGTTCGTAAGACCAATTTGTTCATAAGTCCAACAAAATTAGCCTAGGTACCTAACACAACTAACACAATCGGCTATATAGTACTGTACTGTAATAGGTTTATAATATTTTCACACAAATAATACATAAAAAGCAAACACAAAAAATAAAGAAAACATTTTTAATCTTACAGTACAGTACCTTGAAAAGTACAGTAGTACAGTACAACAGCTGGCATACAGGGGCTGGCATCAAGTGAACAGGCAAGAAGAGTTACTGACTGAAGGAGGGAGAAGAGGTGGGAGATGACAGAGCTGAAGGATTGTCAGCAACAGGAGATGGAGGGCAAGCTGCAATTTTACTCACACCTGACATTGATGGCACAGGTTCTGGTTCCTTGCTGGATTCAATTCTACCTACCCTCTTGAAAAACCGATCCCATGATGTCTGGGTAGTAGCTCTTTTTTTCTCCTCATAGATAACACAGTAGCACTGGATTGCATTCTGAACGGCTGCTGCAACCTTCGTGTACCACTCTACATTCGGGTCCTGTGCCTCAAAAACTAACAGTGCCTCCTCAAATAAAGAAAAAACCCTTGCCATTTTCTGCATCGTGAATCTCTTTGGTTCTTCTGATACTTCTTCCTCTTGTCACTCCACTCTCAATTATTTTCACTTTTGTTTCCATCAGCAGTATCAGCTACATCACTGCTGCTTTTATGCTTGCTTCCAGACATCCTGGGCTTGAAATAAAGATACTATACTACTGTACTCTACACAGTAAAGTACACAAAAGCACAACCATTTGTAGGGGATGCACGCACATGACAACGTACTCCACTCACGTGAACTTTCGTGACTGGACATGCCAGCTCACATTCGCATCTTTGAAAGTTGGCAATTTGAAGGTTCGTATGCAGGGGACTTATTTTAAGAGGCTCTGAAAGACTAGAGAAACTAAGGATTGGAAAGTTTAAGAGTATGTAAAATTTAAATATTAAATCTTTCACACGAACTTTTCCTCCTTACATGAAAGGTACTGAATAAGTTACATTTAAATGTCCTACTTATATATTTTTTAAAAGGTCAGATACTTCTCATTTAAGAGAAAGTGGAAATTATTTTAAATAACGAGCGGTAGGAATTTCCCTGATGGTACAGTGGTTAAGACTCTGCACTACCACTGCAGGGGGCGTGGGTTTGATCCCTGGTTGGGGAACTAAGATCCACATGCAGAGCGGTGCAGCCCAAAAAAAAAAAAAAAAAAGGGGGTAGAGGGGTAAAGGGGTAGAGAGGTAAAGGATGAACTCTATATCCAATCCAAATTACATTAAAACCCAAATATAAAATATCAACAGAAGGGTCATTTTCCTAAAAGGAAGTAACTATTCACTATTGGGAGAAATCTACATGTAGTAAGATACTTTCTTGCTTTGATACAGCTAAAAAAATAAAAATAAATTTCATGTCTAAATTTTGGGGCTTATATAGTTAGAAATATATAATTCTACTTTTATAGGTAGTTCAACTAGGGGAAATAAGTTAGCACAATCATTTGAATTGGTTGTCTGCATACGGGGCAGGGCTTATTCCTTTTCTTTAGCTTCTTTGCACATGTAAAGCATGCCATAAGATGTCCTGTTTTGCCATGGACTATGCAACCATTTTTAGGTCGACCTTGGCAAATCACACAAGGTTCAATGGCATTAAGAGGAAAACTAGATTCCACACTTTCTTCTTTGTCTTGTGTTTCTTCCCTCTCCAACTCTTTGACATCTTCTTGGCTACTATAAATGATACTATTAGAAGTTGATGGCTGAGAATAGTCCTCACTTTCTTGGGATAGGGAGGCTTGTGTGATCTTATCATCATTTTCCTCAACACATGATTCTTTGGAATCATTCACTGTAGATTTCTTACAGTCAGGGACATCAAAGCCCTCTTCTACTTGTGCTGAGTTTTCTAGTTTGGCTTTCTCAGACATTTTCCCTTTATCTTTCCCTTTATCTTCAGGAAGCCAATTTTCACGAAGGGCCCAACATCTGTTGCAATGAGGTGGAAGGGGAGGATTCATTTCACTGCATGAAGTACACTTCCAATAGTCCTTCAAGGAAACAAGACAGTTAGCTTCCGTAACCCTTCAATAACCAGTCACAGCAACGCTAGCAACTTGTTCAATATGTCTAAGGTAAAATGTATCATACAGCTCAATTTTCAGCATTTCATGTCTTATATAAAGCACTCAACAGTCTTTCCTCAAGCATGAGCTTGTAAATACATTTTTTTCCCAGCCAAACTATGCTAAGAATTCTAAAATGAAAAACGTATTCACCATGACCTTAACAATGTACCTGTAAAGTTATCTGTTCAAGGACAGAGTTGGTTCATTTAGTTGAAGCAAGTGCTATGGGATCTTCTCTGTAATGAAGCCTGTACCCACTCCACTCCCTTAAAGGCTCAAACCTGATACTGTGCCCAGTCCACCAAATCAATCTAGACAAAACTATCAACCAGTCTGCCATTGACTAAGACTCTCTTAGAAGTGCTCTAAAACCAGGGCTCAACTGGGTGTTCCCTAACTACACCCACAAAGGAAATGCTAAAACATTCTTCTCAGCAATCACAGCCAGATAAACTCTGCCATCCTTGTCACTATCCAGAATGTATGCCCCTTACTTGTCTATCCTTTTCTGTGTTCTCCTCTCTGTAACTGCTCATTGCTTCATCCTTATTCCAACTTATTTCTCAAACCTTTCCACCCACTATGCAATCTGGATAACAAATTCCCCCACATTCCAAGCCTCTTTACTGAACATATCCCTTATCTCCCTGCCTTACGAGAAGCATGGTTCTTGCCTGAGGACACTGTGCATGTAAAACTTGCCATAAGAGGTCCTTCCTATCTTGCCATGAATAATGTAACCATTTTTAAGTTGCCTGACAAATGACATAAGATATTAGCAATAAGGGTGGAAACTTCATTCTCCCACAATGGTTCTTTCAAGTTGTAAAAGCAGGTATCTACTAAATGATAAAACCAAAGACAGGTCTTGTAATACAGGAAGAAAGTGCTTCAAGAGTCCGATAAATTACAAGATCTATGTCTAAAACATTTCACTCAGCCTGATATCAAATGACTCAACTAGTTACTTGAATTATTTTCTAATATAGCAAAATATTTTCCTAAGATTTTACAATTTCTCCTCCTTTTTAGTATTTGGATAATTAATAATTGTTTCTATCTCAGAAAGAGAAAACTGAGATTTCCTATCCAAATATAACAAAAAGCAGTATTTAAGAACAAAAATTAAAGCAATAATATTTGGTTAAAAAAACACACATCCAATACCTGAGGAACCCTGTGAAGCATGAAATGTAAATGTTTAAGTCCAGATTTCTTTAATAGAAAATCCCACCACATAGTCTAATACAAATCAATATGATATTCATATGTGATAAGATTGGCAAAATATTGGTAACTGTTAGACCTGAGTGATAAGTACAACGGAGATACATTATACTATTCTCTATGCTGTACATACCCAAAATTTTCCATAATGAAGTTCTTCAAAAGTTCAAATTCCAACACAAAAAACTAAAAAGTATAGCAACAGATCCCAACCCAATAAAAGAACAAAAATATTTTAAACCATTAAAACTTAAAAAAAAATGTTAACTTTATAAAAACTACCTCACGTCAAGAAGTGGACTAGACATATTTTCCTAATCTTGACTTCAATGTTATTTTTTGATTCCTTGAAAAAGTAAATGTATACTTACAGCTAAGGAAATTTCAGGATCTTCTTCAAATGAATCTGTATCACTCTCCCCTGCCTGATACACAGTAACTCGATATACCTAAGAAAAAGAAAAACAAAAAAAAACCATTACCATCAATTCATCACCTTCTTCAACCAGTAAGGCTTCTTAGTGATAAGTGATAAGTCCTAAACAAACAACATGTACTCAGTCATCCCTCCATATCTGTGGGCAGACTGGTTCCAGGACCCATAAGGATACCTAAATCTGCAGATGCCCAAGTCCCTTATGTAAGATGGCATAGTATTTGCATACAATCTATGCACATCCTCCCCTACACTTCAAATCATCTCTAGATTACTTATAATACCTAATAAATGCTATATGAAAAGTTGTAAATACAACGTAAACGCTATGTAAATAGTTGATGGCCCACAGCAAATTCAAGTTTTGCATTTTGGAACTTCCTGGTTTTTTACTCGAATATTTCCAATCTGCACTTGGTTGAATCCACCAATGTGGAACTCGCAAATACGGGGTCCAATTATGTTATATATGAGATATCTGAGACAAAGGTGCCATGGAATGAGTGAATATAAAGGGGGGGAAATGGAGGACGGTAAAATCCTCACCCACTATGGTAAAAAGTCAACATACAGGGATGTTTAAAATAAAGTAAAATATTCAGTACAAGCATTTTTGTTTTATAAATATGGAAGTATTAAATTACAGTGAAATAGCTAGAAATGTTGAAGCTCGTCACTTCCAGGAAACAGATCTGCTGGTAGTATGTGACTTTTAACTGCATGCATGCTTTACTTTTTCATAAATTAAAAATGAAAAAGGAGAATTGAATTAAATATTTTTAAAAACAAGTAGACTTATAAGAATGCTCATTAAGGCCTACTGACTTCTTGACATTACATTTTTAAAAATATAAATAAGACAACAAGGAATTACAAAGCCTCAAGTCCACAAACCAATATTCTAGTTTGAATAAATCAAGAGTCAAAGATTGTGATGTGAAATCTGAATACATTATTATTTCAATCTCATCAGTCAACGAATATGGAAAGTATTTAAGAACTTTAGAATATAATCAGAGAAAAAAAAACTACCTCATCATCTTCATCTGAGAGTTCTTGTCCTTCTTCACTAAGGCTATAATCTTCTGAATCCAGAGACTCAACTTCAAATTCTACACTGAATTGATCTGAAACTGAATCCTGATCCAGCCAATCACCTGAATGTTCACTTACACCAGCATCAAGATCCTAAAATCGAGGGGGAAAAAAAGCGACTTAATGTACATTACCTGTTGGCCTGCAACAGCTTAACTCTTCCCTGTGCACCTAATTCCCCCTCAGTTCCATCCTGCACACTGACACTAGGTTAAGCTTCTGGGTTATGATTAGATAAATATTTTCTCTGTTCAAAACCCCATTATATAAAAGAAAAGGCCAAATTCCCTTGGCATTCAAGGTACATACAGGAAGTCTATATTAACATTTTCATATTATCTCCAACTAGACACCCCCCTATCCCCACTAAACAAGAACATTAATCAGATCTAAACTGTTTCCTAAACCAAACTTCAACTTCCACACCTTCCCTCTAGCTGGAATAACTTGATAGTTTTCAAATTCTGCCCATCCTTTTTTGCCAAAGCCTTTGTCAATACTATAACTAGAAGAGCACTCCCCACCTTTAATTATCTGTGCTACTTATATATTTGCACACACAAATTTTGCAAAACATAATTTTGTACATGTTTCTTATCTGAATTATACATACATTAAGAGTTAAGACCATGTCTCAATCATCTTTATATCTTCCAACTGGTAGAATGCTAGTAGCTACAACATATACAATAATTATGATTTATGTTTAATGAACTTTGAGAATAATTTCTTTGGAAGAGCTTTCAGATATAATTTTTTAAATCTATTTTTAAAATTCTGTATCTGCTCATGTGATTCTTTTTTTGCGTTATGTGGGCCTCTCACTGTCGTGGCCTCTCTCGTTGCGGAGCACAGGCTCCGGACATGCTGGCTCAGCGGCCATGGCTTATGGGCCTAGCCGCTCTGCGGCATGTGGGATCCTCCTGGACCAGGACACGAACCCGTGTCCCCTGCATCGGCAGGTGGACTCTCAACCACTGCACCACCAGGGAAGCCCTCATGTGATTCATTTTAAAACTGATTAATAGTATAAGAACCTAAGAGAAACTTCAGTCCCATAATATTTGCCATCAGTGGCTAAGGGTAGGAACATACACAAAGCAGAAGGCTAGAACTAGAAAAAGTATTTTGGTCTAGTAGTCAGGATACATACATTCTTATTCTAGATTTGCCACTAAGTAACTTTCAACCTAGACATATTTAGCTGTAAAGGCCACAGCTATATCATCTATGACACATGAGTTTGGATTAAATGATCTCTAATATTCTCATCATTTATAAAAACAAAAACAAGGTATTTATTTTACAACCACTGAGGTCAAAAGACTGTTTTAAACCGTGATGATAGGAAAGTAGTAGTAAAAGCAACATTTATTGAACTGCAGTTCTAATTCCTAAAAAAAAGGCTGTATTAACAATCACATTAAAATCACAAGTCAAGCTAGAATAACAGCTCTAATAACCTAAGAAACTGGACACTTCAATTAACTAGGCTTTAGTGTACTATGTTTAGAATAAGGGGGTAAAAATCACAATAAACATTAAGTTTCAGAAAGCATCTTCTATGGTAGGAGTCAGCAAACTGTGCCTCACCACCCATCTATTTTTATAAATAAAGTTTTACTGAACACACCCGTGCCCGTTGTCTATTAGACTTGTTGTCTATGGCCATTTTTGCCTCACAGCCGTAGAGTTGAGTAGCTGAAACAGATACCATATGGCCTGCAAAGCCCCAAATAGTTACTATCCATTCCCTTACAGAAAAAGTTTGCCCACTCCTATTCTAGGGTTCTATGAAGAAAGCAAAATTAAAAGTAGTTTTCAGGACTTTCCTTGTGGTGCAGTAGTTAAGAATCCGCCTGCCAGTGCAGGGGACACGGGTTCGAGCCCTGGTCCAGGAAGATCCCACATGCTGCAGAGTAACTACGCCTGTGCGCCACAACTACTGAGCCTGCACTCCAGAGCCCGTGAGCCACAACTACTGAAGCCCGCGCACCGAGAGCCTGTGCTCCACAACAAGGGAAGCCACGGCAATGAGAAGCCCGCACATAGCCCCAGCTCGCCGCAACTAGAGAAAGGCCTCGCACAGCAGTGAAGACCCAACGCAGCCAAAAATAAACAAATAAATTAAAAAAAAAAAAGTTTTCAAAAGTTTAGCTAATGTTCAAAAAAGAAAAACCTAAAAACTCTTAAATACTGTATATTTAAAAAGTATCAGACAGGCTTGATCTGGAAAAATCTTAAAACCCCTGTTTTTCTGAATTCCAATTGTGACAATTATTAGTTATGTGATCTTAAACAAGTTATTTGAAACACCCAAGTCTTAGTTTTCCCATCTATAAATGGAGTTTGAGGCTGCTGAGGTGATAAAATATGTTAATTGCCTGGTATAGAGCCTAGAATATAGCCTTAGTTCCCCCAATGTATTAAACCCAAAAGAAAGAAAAGATGGGAGGTAAATGCACTTTCCTTTAACTCCCTTCACAAACTGGTGAATGACAAGACCAAATAATGTGACGTAAGCTAAAATGAAGGAAAAATTTAGCCTTGCCAAAAGCTTTCACAACTAGGGACTTTGCCTCAAAAACAATAGATCTTTAACAGAGAGGATTTTTAGAAGAGAGCGTAGAATAGGACTAACAAAAAGAAATACCCTCTATACTGCTTTGATAACAAGGCAGTGTCCCAGGCAGAAAGAACAAGGACTTTTAATACCATTTAGCTAGAATTCTGAAACAACTTTAATAGACTGTAAGTTTAAATGGCGCATAGTCGTTGTATTAAAACCATTTGTAAGGAATAAAATTATCCAAACATGAAGTTGGTGACACATCAAGTTTTATTTAATTGGATTCAATTTTTAGATCACACATATTTGTTCTCAAGACCCTGTATTTTTTTCATAGCATTTATTCAGTATTTTAATTATTTGTTTGATTGCTGATGACCTATCTCCCAATGAGGGCAGGGATCATAACTACCTTGACCACCACTGTATCTCCAGTGCCAAATGGAACCTGGCATAGAAAAGACACAAATATCTACTGAATGAAGAACTTGCTCTTGGAGGAGCTCACCATGCCATCTAGTGGCCTATATGAGTAATAGCTCTATTAAGTACTAACTCCAGAAGGCACCTCTGCATCCATAAAATCACTGCTTTGGAAGAAAAAAATGTAAAGATAATAAGGAATAATACATAAAAAGAATATGGTTACTATCACATTTGGTTCAATCCTTTACATCTTCTAGAGAACTATAAAATAATCACTAATATCCAGAATAATCACCATGAAATGCTGCCATATCACAAATAAAGATTCCAATTTTAATAACATTTTAAAGACAAATGTGTAATGACAAGAAAGAAAACATTCCATTTGTCAAGCATTCTTGTTAGCAAAAACTTCTTTACAAAACCTCCTTCAGTGATCTCTCTTAAGAATGTTAATGCTGGCTAATACTTTGGAATTTTGTATCAATGATCAAAAAGTACTGATACTTTCCCATCATGCATGTAATAATATACCAATATTTCACAGCCTTATTAAAAAGACCTTCCCTGATGTCTAGACCTACATATGGCAAATGTGGATATCAGGCTATGTTCACTTATTTGCTGAGAGCTGTAATAAGATATATTTACTCTAAATATGCAAAACAAAATTGCTTAGAATCTTAAGATATCTTTGGTGCAGTGGCCCACAAAGGTTCTCCAATATGTAGGGTGACATTAATAACTAACATAGGTACTAATTTTACCAACACACTCCAGTGCAACTCCATTATCTTCCACCCTTCTCCGCAAACCCGGGGTTGGGAGTGGGGAAGATCTATACAGTTTCATTTGAAAGAAAATTTTACCAAGTGTATAGCAGCAATCAAGCAGCAATCACATATCATACATGTGCATTCTATCTGGATGCTTATTAGGACTGCCAGAACTAGACTAAAAATAAGAGAGTCCTGTTTTATTTAAAATGAGAGGATTACCGGATTTGATGGAGTCCCTGTCGATTCACTGCTACTGCTTCTTTCACAACATATCTCCCTTATTACACACAGAGCAAGGCTCTCATCAAAGGAAAGGGAAATATTATCAGATTTGTGGCGCTTTCTTTGTCGTTCACCAGGTAATTCATCTGAATTTTCTTCTGAATATGTAAAGAAAAACAAGTTAATTAAATTGCTATACTATAATGTATTTAGAAATTGAGCTGTCTTAAGTTACCTATCTGTACTAAAATTGTTTCAATGAAATTAAACAGAGAAAAATAGTGAATTACTACTGTTTCAAAAGTCAACACTCTTATTGGATCTGTCCAACTTAGAGTTATAGCAGAACACTACATTTTTAAAAGCTTTAAAGCTTGTTTCAGAACTTTACCAACTCACAATTAATTTAATCCATCTAGACCTTTTATTAACCAGTCTACAATTTTTCTGTCAAAATCAGAATTTAGGATATAAGATTTCACTTTTTTTCCTGGAAAGAACCAACTGTTTAACTTACTTAGAAGGTATTCCTAATGTTCCAATTTCCTTAGTATCCAGTATTTTCAACAGGAATCAAAACCAGTTAAAACTGGTCCATTTTATTTTATTTGTTTTTTGGCCACACAGCATGAGGGATCTTAGTTCTCCAACCAGGGATCGAACCTGCACCCCCTGCAGTGGAAGCACGGAGTCTTAACCAGTGGACGGCCAGGAAGTCCCTGGTCCATTTTATTTTAAATAAGAAATTATCTCTGACTTAAAGTGAGAATGTTACCAAATCTGTCAGGAACATAAATGAAGAGTCCTACCTTACACCAGACATAAAAATGAATTCCAAGTGGATTAAAATACCAAATACAAGGAACAAAACCATCCAACTACTTATATAAGAGAATATACCAGGGTGGGAAAGTATGATGTGACACTACAAAGCCCTCAAGAAAAAGACTATCAAGATTAAGTTAGTTACTTAAGGCTTACATGGCAAAATAAAATACTATAAAAAAGAAGTTAAAAGGCAAATGTCAGACTAAAAAAAAATCTGCAACACATAATAAAAAATGATTAATACCCACTTTATATAAAGGCCTCCTACCAACCAAGTAAAAGACAAACTTAATTTAAAAAAGAGTCAAAGATATGAAAGGGCAATGCATAAAACACAAATGACTAATAAACATGAAAAAATGGCTTACCTCTCAGTGATCAAGGAAATGCAAATTGAAATGAGATACCATGTTTCACTCATGAGAATGACAGAAATTAAAATGAGAGACAGTCTCAGAGATTTGGGAGAAAGGACTTTTTATACACTACTGGTAAAAACGCAAAACAGTGTAACATTTTATGGGCAGTTTCTCTAACCTAGACAAATATCTGCATAATCATTTAAGGATTTATGAGCAAGGGTGCTCACTGCAGCCTTATATGTTAAGTATCTAACAGGGTTATGAGATTAAATAAAATATAATCCATATGCCTGAAACAGGTACAACTCACACCTTTGCTCACTCCATTTCCCTCTCTTGATCTTCCTAGTCAGAAGTTATCTCTTCTTGCTCTGAATTCCCAAAACACGCTTATATCCTCTAATTTTGTATTTATCTCTACAAGATCACAAGTTCTTGATATAAGTTCTTAATGTCTGTATTCCCTATAAGAAAAGGTGATCTTGGTTGAAAGATGTGGGCTAGAAGGCCAAAACCATGCTGTTGATCTGTATTTTTTAACTCTATTAATAACATTTGGGCTTTTTTCTGATTATTAAAGTATTGTATTACTCACAGTAGAAATCTTTAAAAAACAGACAAAAATTTAAATGTAAATCATCTATAATATTACCATTGAGATAACTACTAATAACATTTTAGCATAATAATTTTCCAGCTGTCATTTAAAAAATTTACTTCCGTCTAAAAAACATATTTATATCACACTATATGTACAATTTGGGTTTTTTTTTTTTTTTTTTTTTCTTTTTTTGGCCGTACCACATGGCTTGCAAGATCTTAGTTCCCCACCCGGGGATCAAAACCAGGCCCCTGCAGTGAAAGCACTGAGTCCTAACCACTGGACTGCCAGGGATTTCCCAGGGGTTGTTTTCTCTTAAACATTCTTTTACATTACTTTTAATGGCTGCAGAATATGGCATCCATAATATAGGTTCATCATAATTGAACCATTCAGTCCACAAATCCGAGCACCTTCTTTCTGTCTGGCACAGTGCGAGGCAGTGGGTATACAAAAATGAAGTCAGCCATCATCCCTACCACCAGAGGAAGTTTACGTTCAAACATCAAGGCAACCAAAATACGATCATTTACAAGCTATAACGAGTGCTATGAAGGAAACAAGCAGGGTGCTAAGGGAAAGAATAACAAGAGGGGATCCACTTTTCCAGGTGGTTAGGGACAGCCTCTCTGAGAAAGTAATAATTAAGCAAAAACAGAAAAATAAGGAGCTGGTCTTACAAGACTGAGGTAGAAGAACTTCTGGCAGAAAAAAACTGTGCAAACAGCCTTACAGCAGGAAAGAATTCTGACTTGTTTGAGGAACCAATCAGTGCAGTTAAAACACAGTGAAGGTGGGGAAAAAAGCCAAAACCCAGATTAAAGGTAGAACAGGGCCTTGTAAGCCAACATAAAAGTGTGGGTTTTATTTGAAGGTCAATGGTAAATAAACAAAGTGGGGAAGTGACACAATCCAATTTACCTTTTATGATCCCTTTTGGTACTGTGATGAAGGACAGAAAGAGCAAGTAACTAGAAACAGAAAATCAGAAGCTGCTGCAGTGGTCTTGGTAAGAGATGACAATGGCCTGGACTAGAGTGATGACATTCTCTAGCATCATATATGTTTTCAACTATGAATAATGCTATAATTAATATCTCTACATATAATCTTTGCATTTCTGATTATATCCTTAGGATAGATTCCTAGAACTGGATTACTGTGATAACGGTAAGAAAGCCAAGTCTTTTTATAATTCATAAAGGTTAACCAATTTACACGAATTGATACACCAACAGTGCATCAGTGCCAACACATAGTTAGCAAGGATAAGTTAAAAAAAAAATCATCTTTCCTAACTTGAAAGACCAGAAAAGACACCTTTTTTGCATTTTTGTTATCTATAAAGCTAAATCACTAAAATCCACTCCTCATATTTATCAGTCATTTCTATTTACTATGAAAAAAATTTTTTTTACAAGTTGGATTTTTAATATTTTTCTTATTGACTTTTGGAAACTTATAATAAGGATATTAACACTGTCAAATTTAAAGTGAATCTATTTCAGTATGTTGTAATTTTTTTCATTTATCTTCTCAACTCATTTAGTATTCATTTTGGCATAAGGCACAGATATAACTTGATCTTTTCCCCCCCAAATAACCATTTGTTCTACTCCCATGTATTTACTCTGCACTTGCTGCCCTTTGCCCTCATGTACAAAACTCTACTCTGGATTTATCTATCCTACTTCACTGATTTGCCAAACTCTTTTTTTTCTACTGAATCATAGTTTTAGTTATCATGACTTTCATCAGGCAACAGCCTCCTCCTGTTCTCTCTGTTAAAAATGCTCTCAGCTATTTTCTTTACCTCGTCCTCATTTCTAAGATGCTATTTCTGTTTTTAAACTCACTGGTGTGTTTTATTTATTAGAAACAACAAATACTTTAACTGTTAAGGTGACTAAGAATGATGATTAAAATAGAGTTTATATCCTTGTCCTCTGTTACCACGCACAGCAAAAAGCTGGCTAACTATAAAATCCAGCAGGACACAGTAAAATTGTGCCTGCTGTAGTCAACCAGAAAAATGTTGCTAAGAAAGCAATTTTTAAACCAAATAAATCATATAAAAATAAGAAACTCAAATTCATTCATCTAAACCAAAAAAGCACAATTTCATTAAGCCTAAATGTACTAATTTCAGTAAAGAATGAACACTGAAAAGCTGTTTGAAAGTGCCAATTAAATACTCATATATACCTGTCTCACTAACTGCTCTCCTTCTAGATGAGGTAGATGGTCTAGAAACCAAATCTGAAGATGAAGGTTTCTCTTCCTGTAGCTCTTGCACAAGGTCCTAAGCATTCAAGGGAGAAAAAAACAAAAAAAAAACCCACAAACTTTTAACACCAAGAAGCTAAAAATTGTTTTAAACACTCCAAATTTTCAAGAAACATCATAGTAGAATGAGTTCAAGATTACCTTTTGAACACTCCCACCTTCAAGGTGACACCTGTTTTCACTCACAGATGTGCCTGAATCTGATGGTTCTGACAGAAAATAAAAACAAAGAATCACAAACTAGGAAAGCAAGGGTTATTTAATAGATGTTATCCAGAACAAACTCCTCATACAATTTAACCTTTTAACCAACACTGAACGTGTAGTCTCCAAGTGCCATCCTGTGCTGAATACTAGAGACGTAAATGGATAATTCAATTTTAATATAGAAGATACATAAGAATAGTTATAAAGTACAATAAAATAAGCACACTAAAAGAAGTATTATAAGATAAGTTAATGGAGAAGACGAAGCAATGGTTATTTGGTAGAGATGCGGCAAGGTCTGAGTAACAAGGAATCAGGAGAGGTTTCATAGTAGAATATGTGGAAGTATGACTGGGAAAGGCTATTCCAGACTGAGGAAACACTGTGAAAAAAGCATTCAGAAGTGAACTACCAGTGTTTGTTGCAGGAACTACAGGTTCCTGTAGTTCTACTCCCATTACTATGGGAATGTAAGCAGGATCATAAAGGATCCTGCCTGTCTTGCTAAACAGCACAAAGATATCAACAAGCAATATTCCTGCCACCAATCCCAAATCACTGCATCCTCCCCAGCTAATACTTCACATTCCTCCCTAAGGCACTGCTGCAGCCACGCACCATTAAAAAGGTTTAATCTAAGAGATAAAATTGATTTGCTAGTTCACAGCACGTATTTTACCCAGCGAGCAATAAAGAACCCCTAAATGGTCACTATAAGCAGAAGAGTGACAACTCCCTCTGCCAAAATAGAAGAAAAAGAGAACAGAGGCAGGGAAACCAGTATTAGCAACTGCAGTAACATAAATGAAAAGCATTAAAGTCTAAACTAAGACATGGAAAAAAGATCAATTCCAGAGAAATTAAAAAGGTAAAACCCAACAAGAACCTGGTGTCTGACATACAAGGCAAAGGAGAAAGGAGTCAAGAATTCCAAGATTCTACCTTGGGTGGATAAATGGGTGGTATAATTCAAAACTTCAGATGATGAACAGATTTGGATGGGAAGATAAACTGAAAAGTGGATAAAACTTTCAGGTAGGTAGGTTTAGTCTGTATGTAGATGTACAGACTTGGAGCTCAAGTCAAAATTTCAGATGTGGGATATATACCATCACCTAAGATCATAATCAAATACCTTTTACTACTCCCTTGGAAATATTTTCATCTTAACACTGAAGCCTGGTCTGAGTATTAACATTTTGAAATTATATGCATTATCATAACAGTTTATTTATTTTTTATATTATGGGCAAGGTATTATACTGATTTAAGCTGTCCATATAAATAGGTTATATTTTGTTTTAGTATAAGAGGTGTTACAAAACAGATGTAATAAAAAGGAAGCACTAAGTGTGACAAGTTTGAGAACAATGATACAGGAGTTCTGAAGTTAATTATATTAAACTAAAACCTGAAACAAACTCAGAATGGAAATAACATAAGTAATCTACAGGTTACCATCTCATTAATAAAATTTTCCTAGCAATCAACCAAGATTTAAATGAATGAATGAATACATCAGGGATAATAATACTTCAGAAAACTGAAAATACTACAAGAGATACTACAGTTGTTTATCTGCCTTCATTTGATTTCATAAAGGGCTTTGTAAAACAAAATGTCAAGTCACCAGCCTAATAATTACTTCTATTCTGGGATAAGACAGTGATGTGCTTTTCTGGGTCTTAAACCCTAACTCTGGAAGAATAAGTATTCAATTCAATAAATTTACTAAACGTCGTATTAATAAACACTGTACTGTGTACTGCAGACTGCAAACCTGAAGAGGACACACTTGTGTAAGTAAGTGTAACAAAGTAATATAACAATAAAATCTAGATACGAAATAATGGGAGCACTAAGGAGTGGTCAGTTCGTTCTGGAAAATGAACAAGCTGAGAATAGTTCTTTTTTTTTTTTTTTTTTTTTTTTTTTTTTTTTTTTTGCGGTATGCGGGCCTCTCACTGTTGTGGTCTCTCCCGTTGTGGAGCACAGGCTCTGGACGCGCAGGCCCAGCGGCCATGGCTCATGGGCCTAGCCGCTCTGCGGCATGTGGGATCTTCCTGGACCGGGTCACAAACCCGTGTCCTCTGCATCGGCAGGCAGACTCTCAACCACTGAGCCACCAGGGAAGCCCTGAGAACAGTTCTTAATTATAGACCAAGAATGGACTTCGGGCTTCCCTGGTGGTGCAGTGGTTAAGAACCCACCTGCCAATGCAGGGGACATGGGTTCAAGGCCTGGTTCGGGAAGATCCCACATGCTGCGGAGCAACTGAGCCCATGCGCCATAACTGCTGAGCCTGCACTCTGGAGTCCGCGAGCCACAACTACCGAAGCCCGCGCACCTAGAGCCCGTGCTCCACCACAAGAGAAGCCACCACAATGAGAAGGCCATGCACTGCAACGATGAGTGGTCCGTGCTCGCCGCAACTAGAGAAAGCACGCACGCAGCAAGAAAGACCCAATGCAACCAAAAATAAATAATAAATTTAAAAAAAAAAGAATGGATTTTAAGAAGCCTGTGGTGCAACTACTGAAGTCCGCACACCTAGAGCCCATGCTCCGCAACAAGAGAAGAAACCGCAATGAGAAGCCCGCACGTCGCAATTAGAGAAAGCCCACGTGCAGCAATAAAGATCCAATGCAACCAAAAATAAATAAAGTAAAAACAAATAAATTTTAAAAAAAAAGCCTGTGGTGTATTGGAGCCAGCTCCTACCAGCACTCCCAAGCAAACTGTGTTCATCTCTTCCCAACTCCATGTTTGTGGCTGAAAATGGTCATGCTGAGAGTATTTATATTATGGAAACCAGTAACCACAAATCAAGGCTCTTCCCCTGGAGAGTGGATTGATAAACATTTACCGGCATATCACTGTGTATGTTTAGGTGTATCGTTATGGAATAAGAACCTAGCACTTTCATCAGATTATCAACAGGATATGGAACCCAAAAATAACCAGTTAAGAACTACAAGTCTAAAGGAAGGGAAGTAAAATGGCACTCACCTGAACAAACTGGTAAACAAAGTTTTGTCTATTATAAAAAAACACACAAGACAAGGACCCTTCCATTCAAATGGCCCTACCTAGGTATCTGTATTACTTCCCTAAGCCTCTGAATACGTTTCAAGGTTTGCTCCTATCGCTACTACGCAGAAGATTTTGAAATTATCTACCTTTCAAAGCAAATTCTAACCTGATATCCCAAGGCTTAAATTTATGTAATAGGATATTTAAATATCCACTGCAAATAAATGTGCATAAGAAACTTAGTATTATGTTGTTTTAGCTCATATGTATTTCTTCCTGTTAAATTTATCATACCCTTACTATAATTAAATATACAATGAGAGCAACTTTTAAAGCAAATCACAATTATAAGATGTCTGCACATCCACAGAATGTCTTTAATATATTTTTACAGTACATGCTTATGGAATTCAAAATGAACTTACCCTGCTGATTGACTATCACCAAGTTTCTATAAATCATTGTATATATTTTCCTTGTAGAGAGAAAAAAAACATGTACATTTTAAAATAAAAATGTATTTAACTAGACTTAACAAGACTTTTAAATGCATATTAGTATAAACTATCATGCTACAACCCAAAGTTTAAATCACTACATTCAAGTACTGATAAGCTTCTAGACACTAAAAACCACCATAATAATTATTTGCACAATGATTACATGCAGCCACGTTTAATAATCACTAAAGTCTCCCTAGTGCAAAGATTTCACATCTCCATTTCCTGAAACATGCCTTGTTGAGACTTTAGCAAAAGTCCCCAGAGAACTGGTACGAACACACGAGGCAGGTTAACATACGTATTTTCAAACAGAAAAGAATTTATCTAGCTCCGGGCACAGACGAAGACTGCCTAAAAAAATAGCAGGTTATGCAAAACCCATTATATAGGAACTTCATTATAGTTTTTTTTTTTTTTTTCGGTATGCGGGGCTCTCACTGCTGTGGCCTCTCCCGCCGCGGAGCACCGGACGCGCAGGCTCAGCGGCCATGGTTCACGGGCCCAGCCCTCCGCGGCGTGTGGGATCCTCCCGGACCAGGGCACGAACCCGTGTCCACTGCATCGGCAGGCAGACTCCAAACCACTGCACCACCAGGGAAGCCCTCATTATAGTTTTGACTTTTATCAACCTTAGACCAATCATCTAATGGATTTTCTTTCTTGATCTGAAAATCTATTAAAAGATAGAGCAGTATACGGTCATTTAATACAGCCTGAGTACCAGTCACTGTTCTAGAAATCGGGGAAAACAAAGAATGAAATAAAAACAAATCTCTGCCCTCCTGGAGCATAAGGAAACAATTCACTTATGCCAATACTCAGTGAAGTCATGGTACATTTTTCATCAACTAATGACTTTAGAGAACATTTATTGGTCACAAGATATCATTTCTAACTCTCAAGGTTAAGGGGAAAGTGCCAATCCCAACTAATTTTTTTCATCCTTGGGACTGATGATACAGCTCCTTAAACTCACAAAAAAAAAAAAATCAATATTCCTACTCGTATCTTTTCCCCAAGTCAGTCGTTTCCCCAGTGTTTAACCTCTCAACACATTAGAATTCAAGTCAAAGATAATTTTAAATTTGTGCTTTCCGTATCAGAAATTACAGCTCCAAACATTATCAAGATTCAATACTCAGATGGTGCAAAATTATCAATATAGTTATTTCTTAAACTTATAAAATTAGAGCTTATATCCCAAGGCCAAGTATAAAATAACATAAATATTAAACAGATATCGTCTGTCAATGGAAAGAAGCTTGTATGTTAATTTAAAAGCAGGATGAAATTAAATATAGTATGTTCACAACAGGGTTAAAACACATCTGTGCATAATACGTTGTAAAAATGACAAGTAAAAATACCTTTCGATGACAAATTACAGTCTTTTTTTCCCCTATCATTAGCTTTCTGTCTTTTCTTAATATTCAATAATGAATATATACATATAATAATGAAGTTATTTTAAAGTTATAAATATCCCACTTAATTATCTTTTTAGCTATAATATTATTGAGCATTAAACACTAGTAGAATCTAGGTAAATGTTTCAGGTGAAAAGTATTCTTCTCATTAAGATACACTGCAAAGAGACTAACAAAAATGAAACAAGGAATTCCAAATGTAAAGTAAGAATGACTAAAAAAAAAAGTCTGAAAAAAAAAGTTCTCGGCAGAGTAATTCTAGAAATGCTATCTGGCTTAAATTCAGTTGATTAAGTGCCATAATGTTATATGACAAAGAAAAAGATCTTCAAAGTAACTAGGGCTCAAATTTAAGCAATTACCACAGGGTATCATAAAGACTGTCTTTGGAAGTGACTGCAATAATAATATTTTTTTAATATGCAGTTACTGTAGCTAATATTTAAATGCTTTCCATGCTGTAGCTAATATTTAAATGCTTACACATTGCCTCTTTATAACCTCCACATAAGGTATTTACATTGTTCCTACTTCATATTCAGGGGAAACTTAAGGCTTAAAGAGGGTAAGTCAATTTACCTAGTCTGACAGCTAGTAAATGACTAAGCTGGGTCTCAAACCCAGGCTTGTAAGATTCCAGAACTCAGGTTCTCAAGTAACATGCTATTTTACTAAGAAATTAAATTTCAGCATCTTTTATATATAATAACAATCTTCTCTGCCAAAAGGGAGTGAGGATGGAGGTGAACTGAAATGTTTGCCCAGCTGGCATCTTACAGTAGACTAAAGAACTTACCTGTGCTCTTTCACAGAGAAGCTTGGCACTCCAAACAAATCCCCTAGAAGATCATTTGAACAATACACAATATGCTGTTGTTTCTCATCATATAATCGCTTAGTCATAATATACTGGCCAAGATAAAATATAACCTGAAATAGAAATATGATTTCTGAGCATTAAAGAAAATTAAATGTTTGTTTCAAATACATTCAATAACATCTCATTTATCTGAAGAGGGTTAAACAACCAGCAACCACATCAATAACCATCTAAATAACAACCATTCTGTACTCCTAAAAAAAATAAAAAAATAAAGCTGATTTTATATCTTTTTCTTTTAATTTGACTAAAGTAGAGACGCTGCTTCTGATTTACTTAAACTTTAAAATGTGTCTTCTCTTTTTTGGGCAGACTTTAACTTTGCCCAAATATCTAGGTACTACTTATTAGGAAGAAAGGAAAAGGCAGCAAAATGCAAAACCACTGATCACAATGAAAAGTTGCAGAATCAAAAACATCAACTAAAATATAGCAGTGACCTGGAGTCATTTAGTACATAGTCCTGCACACCATATACCTCAACAACCTCTGAGGTCATCATGGATGAGAAGACAATGACAAATTACATCTACAGAAGAGTTTGGGAGAATTCAGTGAATGAAATAAACCCTTAAAGATATCATTATAATCTACACAATAAATAATCAAAATAATGACCCTGAATCATGCACATACAGTTAAATTATATTTTGTGTGCTCCATTAAAACAAAGTAGGCAATACATTTTTAAGACATCCACATACAAACCTATTAACAACCACCTAAACACATATGGTGTTTTACAGTTTACAATGTACTTTTACAAGTACTGTCTCCTTCTGATATTTCATAGAATTGTTATCAGCATATGAGAAATAAGAAACTGACCCGGTCTTCTGACTTCTAGCCCAGTGTGCTTTCTACTACCCCATACTAGCTTTCATTACTCTCCCACATACCACAGAACAAAGATTTTACAACTGAACACTGTGTCAGACAATATATACATCATTGTTACACGGTTTAATATTAGCATTCTAAGTCTTTATGATGACCTTGATCAATTTTCTCCTTATTTCTACCTACTACTAGTCATACTTTTTTGTTTCCTTAACTGGTTATATAATAATAATATAAGGTTAAACCCAAGTTAACATCCCCAAAACATCATTTACCTTGACACTTCCCTGCAAGCTCCGTCTATAGACTTAAATGGCTAAGCAGGCTTCAGACTTAAAGGAATATTCCTATGTGACTATGGATGGAAGAGATGGTAGACAGTGGAAAGGAAGAAGGAGGAGAACCTAGACTCTTTCTACCAAACGTCCCATAAGGAAACTTCTGAATGTGGCTAAAAAGGAAAAGGGTCTGGAATCTTTTCTTGCCCACTATGCTGATGTAAGTAAGGTCCTTCAGTGTTTTAAGTAATCTGAGCCCCATAAACTAAGTGTGAGAGATGGGGAAGAGGCACATTTCATTCACATCGAAATTTTCCCCAAGATGGCCCATCTCTCAATGAAGAACATGCTTCTGTGCACAAATTTAAAGCTAGAGAACAATACATTGAAATGTATCCATTAAATAGAACATATGTTCACAAATCAGCTCACCTCTATCCCAGAAAGATCAGTATACTGTACTCATGTATCTCTAGTGCAGAAGTTCTTAACCTGGGATCCATGAATGCCCAATAAGTCCTTGGATAGAATTCAGGGGGTCCATTAATTTGGATGGGAAAAAAATGTTTGTCTGTATTTTCACTAACTTTTAACTGAAATTTAGCTTGCCCTTCAATTATGAACATAGGCAACAAATCACAAAGTATTAACAATAACTGTGATTTTGTCACCAATAAAATCACAAGCATTTTTCATATCATACATACTATGCTTGATGTAAACGTCTCAAAATATCAGTTATGCTCCTCACTACTTCCAAATTACATTTATTAGATCTGCTGCTAAATCTTATGACTTTACCAGTGCGTCAAGTGGGTTCACAGCACAAAATGGCTAAGAACCCCTAAAGAGCTTCCCTTTGTCTGAGTTCCAGGCTGACAAATGAAATTTGAGTATAAACTGAATTTTCAGCTTCAAATTATAGTCCAAATGACCACAATACTTAACATTCCTGCTTACTGAAAATCCCTCCATATGACCAATTTCTCCCCACGGCTATACGTAACTAGTAAGACATTAAGTTATCTTTTTAACTTAGTTCAGCTTACCTCTTTCATAGTATAGGTGTCCTTCTGTGCACCAACAGACTTCAACAACTTCAAAAGCAATGGCTTTGGTCTAACCTATAAAGAACACAGAGTTGCTATTATACTTCCAAATTATTCCGGAACTATAAGCCTGCAGAAAACTCATCCATAAAGAATTGCAATAAAGGTAGCAAACACAATGTTATCTCACAACATTAGAGACCTCAAAAACTAAGTCATAATGTTTTCACTAAATGTAATAAACTATGTAAACTGAATACCACAGACTGTGTTTGGGAAGAAATGCTGGGATATAATTATTATGCAAATAATCACAGAACCCTCAAGTATCATCAATTGCCATCAAAAACAGTACCCATGCCAGGGCAGTGAAAATTATTCTTTTTCCTCCAGCTATTTCTATCATCTGCATATTACCTTACAAACTCAATGGTAAATGGAATACCCCAATGAGCTTACTATAAACTAAATTACGAAATACGAGAGAAAAGAGTAAATCTTTATGGTGGGTCCTTTTACCAATCTTTTCTTTCTACAGATTAGGTTCCTGAACGCTGGCGAACTTTAACCCAAGGTGACAAGGATAATTAAGAACAGATCTGGAGACTGAGACTCACATCCCTCAACTGCAAGCCAGCATTTTCTTCCTACTATAATATCATGCTGCCTTTTAGTTGGTCTACATTCCAAATATCTACTTGACAAATATTTATTGAGCTTCTGCCATGCACCAGACAGCACTGGATATTGCACACACACACAAATGACAAATAAGACGTATGACCTGTATTGAAGGAGCCAGCCAACTAGATCAGGGTTTAATGTTTTTCTTTAAAGAGCCAGACAGTAAACAGTTTATAGCTTTTCTCGCCAGATAGTATGACTCAGAAGCATAAATTATATGTAAACCAATGGATGTGGCTCCATTTCGGTAAAACTTTATTCACAAAAGTAGGCAGCAGGCCAAATTTGGCCCATAGGCTGTAGTTTGCCTGCCTCTGACCTAGAGGCTTTCCAAGTTGTACTGAGAAAATATCTGGCAAGGGGGCAGGGATGTAATGTGTTTATGCTCTTTCTCCCTATCTGTTGCCGTATCAAAATCTTCAAAACTCAAGTATCTTTACAGCTACACAGCCACCCCTATACAGACTGGTGCCTCTGCACTCCCTTCAATATACTCCCATCCTGTCTAACTTTGAAATCTGACAGCAACCCAGTTCGGGATCTAACCCTCAGAACAAGATTTAAGAAAACTGCCTATTTCCAGCTAATCAACATAATATTATTTAATAACTGAAAGTTTTAAAATACACAATAAATGTAGTATTGAATCATTAATTGTTCTGATCATATGTTTTTTCCTGTGTGCTTACATATGCGCTTTACTTTCAGGCTATTTAAAGAATGAATTATCCCAGAAAACATAAAAAGTTACTTTTTTTCCTTCTAAAATTTTATATATACTATATTAACTTCAAACTACATAAAACAACCCAAAGTCAAAGTCTCCAATGGAAAGCCATCAGCTTTTTATTAAGACTTAAAAGACATGCATTAATAAGAAAACTACTATAAAAAACAATACCATTATTAATCTTACATTTAAGAACAGAAAGATAAATTCTAGATGTAAAAATAAAAAATGCTAGAAGAAAATACAGCTGTTTATCTGTATAATCTTGGGATGGGAGAGTTCTTCCAAAACATCATATGAAATTCAAAAGCCAGCAAAAGTCAAATTTTACTTTATAAAAATGTTCCCAATGAGAAAAAGAACAAATAAGCAAAGTTAATTTTTAACATTTGTAAATGATAAAAATTAAATACACTTGAAACACAGAGAACTATTACAAATTATTAAGAAAAATACAATAAGCCTAAAAGTGTATAGATAAGACCAAGCAAACCCCAAAAGAAACAAATGATTTAACCAATGACGTGATGCCCAACCTCACCAAAGATTAGGGAAATACACACTTACACAATAATATAATACCTTTTGCCAAAAAAGGGCAAAATAACAGTGATAACATTCAGTTTTGACAGAGAGGAAAACTATTACACATAACACTTGTGTTAGGATACATATGCAAAGCAGCACCATGTGTAATACTCAAAAACTAAAGGCAATTTTAGAAAACCTATCAGTAAAGGCATAAATTTCTTAAATGGTACACTAATGCTGTGGATTACCATGCAGCTGTTAAAAAAGAATTCTGTAGGTTTTATTGATTGACATAAATGCTATTTGCTTAACATCTCTAGTATAATCCTATTTTAGTAAAACAAACTGAACCGCGACAGATTAAAACTCACATGTGCATATATATATGTGGGTATGCACATAGATAAAGATCTAAAAAGGAGATATGGTCAAAACAGAAGACTGGAATTTTCAGCTTTTACTTTATACTTTTCTGTAATGCCTAACATCTTTACAACAAGCATGAATTATTTCTGACTTCTGCAAAAGTTAAATACTGACAGGTCAAAACAGAAAAAAAACAGTCACATAATAAACATAACTTCAGCATCCATACTTAAGAAGATAATGAAACTGACTTTTAATTCAGTGTGGTAAAAAGCTAAGAAAATAAATATTGATTCTTACAGGTAACTTTTGCTCCACAGTCATGCCTGAGTGGCAGGAATTTAAGCTATGTACTACAACTTCACTTAAAGAGCCATGCTATAACTGGGGTCTGTGAAATCTAGTTGATCACCTCATAAAATAAATTTTTGCTAAAGTTACACTGGAGACAAAAATACCAACCAGGGTCTCTTGTTCCGAAGCTGGAATCTGTGAGGTGCTTACAGCACCATCAGTAGACACAGACATGTTGGTATTGCACATTTGCCTACGAGTACGAAAAGAAAACACACGATAAAAACTTGAAATACTGAAATACCTGTTTAAAAAAAAGACAAATCATATAGAAATAAGATAAATAATGCTTTTATTAGCAAGTGGGTCCTTACCTACATCAGCAGAAAATGCTACAGGTCGGTGACCACAGGTTCTCTCTCTCAAACAGCCAGTGAATACAGCTGGGAAAAAGCATGGTTTAAATAGCCCCAGCTGGAGACAAGTCAGGGCTTAGCTCCTTCTACTACCGACGCGGAACGTGTCCGAACTTGACCAGCCCCACAGGAAAAGCTGAGTCAACCTGCCCCCAGAACCAGCCCAATCTCGCCCAGACGTAGCGCCCGGCAGATACAAGCTACCGAACAGGCACCTGTCATTATTCTGACACCCACCCCCGCCCCCGACAGCGCCCCCCGCGCACTTGACCTTTACCCCCGTGCCCGCGGAACCTCCTCCCAAACCCCCACCCGCTGGGAGCGCGGCCCCGAAAACCCGCCCTCCTCCCGAGTGGCGACAACCTCGCCTCCTTCCAACAAAACCTCCACAGACCCACATGCCCGGCGCCCCCCACCACGAAATGCACAAAGGCTGCGCGCGGGGCACAGGCGGGGGGTGAGAGCGACCGGGGAGACCCAAGTCACAAAGCGAACCCAGAACTGCCCACGCGCTTCCAGGCCGATACCTGCTGCTCACTAATTGGGGTTTGCCGCGCCTGGAGCCGGCGGGGTGGGTGAGGGAGCCGTACCTCGAGGCTTCCTAGTTCCCGTCACGGGGCGCGCGGAAGCCCGACGCCTTGGGCCTCGGCGACCATTCCACTCGCCGGGCCCAGGCCGCCGGGGCGCTCGAACTCACTAGGTCCGAAGGAGAAGGAGGCTCCTAGCGGCAAAAGCGGCAGGACCTCGGTCAGAGGGGTAAGAGCTACCCCTCAGTCTAGGCTTCTTGCTCCATTTCCCTTCCAGTCACACCGGGCCGCACAGGCCCCCAAACGTGCCGAGCTGGCCGAGGTACGGCGGATGCACGCCCCCTGCCGTCCGAGCGCAGCGCGCCGGAAGCCGCGGCCCATCCGGGCTTTTGGGCGCGCAAGCCCCGCCGCCCCCGCCCATTGGGGGCGGGGCTGGGCCCAACAGCCTCGGAGAAGGGGGAGGTCCAGGAACTGGGCAAGCGTCCTCGGCCGGTGGGGAGGGGCCGCCGGGCGCGCACGACCCGCCGGAGTCGGTATCGCTTTTTCACGGTTGGAGTTGATCCCTGGTTCTTCCCGCCGCCGCCTGGTTTGGGGCGCCAAGCTTGGGACTTCTTTGAACCTTGGCGCTATTTTTGTATTTCTGTGTTTGCACCTCCCTGCCGCAATGGAAACTCAGGCAAATACGCATCTAAGTGCCGCTACCAAAAAAGAAACCACAATTAACAGCTGTGCGATATATTAAGCCCGCACCGCCAACAGCTGGAGTTGTTTTTTTTAAAGTATGATTAAAAATAGCACAGTATGGGCTTGTTCAGGGATGCATAGAGTATTCTAGTTGGAGGAATAAAAGGCCGGTGGTTACCGTTAGAGATGGGTGAGGTAAAGAACGGTTACTCTTAACTTTATGCTTTTAGAGTGTTTGGGTTTCTTTTGTTTATATGATGAATGTATTCATTACCGTTAAAAATATCTGTTTCTATATTAGGCATTCAGTACTGAAAGACTCACCTACTTGCCCCTTTTGGCACATAGGCATGGCAGTCTCAAAAATGAGCCAGGACATGAGAATTGAGTTGGCTTACCTCAAAAAGCACAGTCATCGCAAAAACAGCTTCTTCTTTGGCAAGGAAGTGACTAGTTCCTTGTGAACGGAGAACTTTTTGATAAAGTTATATCTTTCCTTTCTCTCACACCCTAGTCTACTAGAAAGCAATCTTCCTTAAACATAGTGGTCGCTCAATTAATTTAATTACTAACATTATCTTCAGGGATTTGATTTGGCTTTTTAAAAAAATCTCCTCTTTGTCAAATCAAATATAGTGAGGTTTCTGGTTGTAAAAGCGTGTGCTTGACACAGGATAAAAGAAAATCTCAAGAGATGGAGAAAATAGCATAAAAAGGTAAATTAAACAAGTTGGCATTTGTTAATGCCAAGTGAAGGAACAGCTATGTGCTACAAGAGTTCAAAGACAGGATTGCTCAGTGAATACCCAGGCGGTTCACAAAGACCTCAGAGACGTTTAGATATATCTTGTGCCTTGAAGGATGGTAAGACTTAAGACAGAGAATATTCCAGGCACAAGAAAAATATTCTCCAGAAAGTCCAGAAGTGAAAATGTTGTTTTGTTTCTTTTTTTTTTTTTTGCCATGCCTCGCAGCACGTGGGATCTCAGTTCCCCGACCTTGGATCGAACCTGCGCCCCCTGCAGTGGAAGCATGGAGTCTTAACCACTGGACTGTCAGGGAAGTCCTCAGAAGTGAAAATGTAAAGGACCATTTGAGAAACAATAAGTTTGACTTACAACCAAGGAAAAGAAAAACCAAGAAAAAGAAAAAATTTTCAGAATTTGGAGGTTCCGTAAATGTCAAGCAAAGGAATTTGGGCTTTGGACAGGGTAGGCAATGGACAGAGGGGAAGAATGTAAACAAGTGAGTTGCTTCAAACTGTTTTTAACTTTTTAACAGCACCACCATGACCAAATTCATGAATAGGCTGGCCAGCCTCCTCTGGACCAACTTTCCCCTTTCTCTTTGGCCCTGTGTTCTGAAAAAATCCTCCTGGCAGAATTAGTAGAGCAGAAACAAAAGGGCAGAACTGATAGGATTAGTCTTTTTCTTCTAATGGAACCAAAAAAGAAGGGCAGAAATGAAGTGATAGGATTTGGAGTGTTGGGGGAAGAGATGAATGAGGCAAGGATTCTATCTTTCAAGGAATTGATACTGAAAATTTACCGAGTGTACCAAGCACTCCCCAAGGCCCCTATTGGTGAACAAGATGGTCATATTACCTGCCATCATAGAACCTAGCAGGATGACTCTGAATTTCCACCCAAAGAGAATAATGATATTGCTGACCGAAAGTCTAGAGGAAATGCAGTTGAGGAGTTGTTCGAGTTTTAGATGATGTACCACAGAATGAAGAGTTCAGTGGTAGAAAATGTAGAACTGAAGCTCAGGCTGGAGACAGAGCTATCAAGGTGATGGCTGGCTCCACACTTAAGACCTGATGAGTTCCCCAAAGGAGAGAAGAGACTAGACTGGGATAAGGCAGCAGGAGAACAAACAGCAGAGAATGAGAGGAATGACCAGAAGGCCAACCAACACAGGACCATATGGTGGTGTCTCAAAACCACAGGAGCCAAGTAATGGTACTGAATACTGCAGAAGTCAAAGAAAACGAAGTATGAGAAAACACACTGGATCTGGTCACTCTAAAAACAGTTCCTGTTGTTTGTGACTTTACCGTTATGAAAAGATGCAGACCAGCTGCTGCTGTTGCCCTGCATTCCACTGCTGTCCTATGTCACTCTGCCCTTGCTGTGCTTCCTGGAGGCTTCTCTGGGGGCATCTTCTGCTTAATATTTCGTAGCATTGTTCTTGACACCCTCCTTTGTTCTAAGAGATGGAGATACCTTGAGCATCTTTATGTTCTTGGCACTTAAACTCTGCACAGTAGACTTTTATGCTGGTCCAAGAGCCATTTCATACTTGCATTTATTAATGACAACTGACTAATCTTTAAAGAATGGTAGAAAATAAACAAGATTTCTCAGAAACAATGTTTAGAATGCTAAAAGTTTTGCAATATTTATGAGACCATCTAAAATTACAGAATTAGTTCAAATTCCTCATGTATTTGCAGACATCTGGAGATAGTGTCATTTAAAAAGCAAAAACCCAAAAGACACAGACCTACTAGAGAATGGACTTGAAGATATGGGGAGGGGGAAGGGTAAGCTGTGACAAAGCGAGAGAGTGGCATGGACATATATACACTACCAAACGTAAAATAAATAGCTAGTGGGAAGCAGCCGCATAGCACAGGGAGATCAGCTCTGTGCTTTGTGACCACCTAGAAGGGTGGGATAGGGAGGCTGGGAGGGAGGGAGACGCAAGAGGGAAGAGATGGGAACATATGTATATGTATAACTGATTCACTTTGTTATAAAGCAGAAACTAACACACCATTGTAAAGCAATTATACTCCAATAAAGATGTAAAGTAAAAAAAAAAAAAGCAAAAACCTAGCAAATGTGGCTATAAATACAGGGTTTTTATTTCTATTTGGAGAATTAATCAACTAACTTTTTGTTTATTTTGGCAAGATTCAAGGATGCAGAAATAGTCACAAAACAATTAATATCCAATGTAACCACTGCCTATAATACACATTTGTCATTTCTGCTTTGGATAGATTTAAAAAAGGGAACATAAAAAAAGTTGAAATTCCCCTATTCTCATTCCTAATCCCATTCCCCTCCCTCTCTTGAGACAATCATAATTATCAACTTGATGTTTATCTACTGAGTCCACGTTTTTATACATTGACTCTATAAACAGTAAGCACAATAGACCATATATACATACATATAAAAGGAATTGCTGGCCCATAGGGTATTAATCTTTATGGTAAGTTTCAATATCTAACAGGGAAAGCTGTCCTTATCTTTTTCACTATTGTTTTGGCTCTTCTTGAATGTCACTTTTAGAATCAGTTTGTCTAATTCATAAAAAAGAATCTTACTGGGATTTTGATTCAAATTGCATTGGATTAATAGATTAAATTGACATCTTTTCAGTTTGGATTCTTCCCAAATGAGAACATATCGTATTGTTCCTTTCTTTTCAGGTCTCCATTTTACATCCTTCAATAATGTTTTATCATTTTCTCCCTAGGTCTCTAGTATCTTTGGCTATTTTTTCTGAGGTAATTTATAATTTTTATTGCTATTATAAATTATATCTTTTTTCTGTTTTATTTCTAGTTGGTTATTTTTGACATATGGGACAATTATTGATTTTTGTATTTTGATCTTAGAGCCAGCAACACTGCTGCATTTTGTTTTATAAATATAACTAGCTTTTCAGTAGATGCTTTTGAATTTTCTATGTAAATAATAATCTCATCTGTAAAAATCATCAATTTGTCTCTTCCTTTCTTATGTATATATATGTGTGTGTGTGTGTATATTTTATATATATATATATATATATATATATATATATATATGCAGTTGTTTTTTGTTTTGCCAGGCCGCGTGGCTTGCAGATCTTAGTTCCCCGACCAGGGATCAAACCTGGGCCCTGGGCAGTGAAAGCACGGAGTCCTAACCCCTGGACCGCCAGGGAATTCCCTTATTTTCTTGTCTTAAAATCATTATAAAAATTATTACTTCAGGGAATAGTAACAATGATAGTGGGCATCCTTGTCTTATGCTGGACTTCAATAAAAAATGCTTTTAAAGTTTGATGTTTGCTGTAAGTTTTAGGTAGTTGCCCTTTATTACACTATAAAACTTTCCTTCTATTCACAGGTCTTTTAATTTTTAAAATATATGAATAAGTGTTCAGTTTTATCAAATACTTCTTTATGCATCTGGAGATGATCAAGTGTTTTTCTCCTTAATCTGTTAATATGGTAAGATTATAGTGATAGATCTGATAATATTGAATCATGCTTGTATTTACTCAGATAAACTCTACTTAGTTATTAGTTACTTAGGGCTTTTTGTCTCTTTTTTAAAGACACTGATGAATTAAATTTGTAACAAGAATTGTGCAACAGGATAATATGGAGCATAACTGATATCCTGTCCTCAGAGGTTACCAGAGGCTACAGTCCTTAGAGGATTTCAGTGGGGATATTGTCCTGTTGAGAATAGTTACTCAGTTCTCCAAGACTAAGTTCAAATTAGGCCCAGTTCTTGACTTGAGACTCTGGTTCCCACAGGGCAATACAGGTTCAGTCAGTTTGATAACTTTTACCATTGAGAGTTTAAAGGGAGGACCATGAAAAAATAGGTCACCTTTTGGAGGAACAGAGAGTTTATAACATCCCGTACCCCCAACTAAATCTGAAACTTGTGATCATATCTTGTCTGGAAGTTGATGAACCACTCAACTGGCAGAAGAGACATAATGAGTTTGAGTAGCATCCTCTGCCTTGCTGTGGAAAGTTTGAAGGAGTTTCTCACAGGTCAGTGGTCCCTAAGAAGATGGCAGGGGTGTTAGGAGTTTTACTCGTAGCCCCTAAGATGGACACAGCCTTGTAATAGAACCCTGGCAGCAAAAGACTGTAGGATATGTATGGTGGAATGTGCTCAGTTGGGGCAAAAGAAATTGAACTTCGTTCAGATCCCCCCTGTCCAACTGCCCGCCAGGACCAAACCATAGGACCCCTTTGGAGAACTAGCTTTTGGACACCTGCCACATGGAGGGAACTGATGTGATGCCAACTGGTATTAAACAGGAATCCAGGACAACCAACAGAAAGGGGACAGAAATGTCTCCATCATTTAGCTGGGATTGTTCATATAAAGGAACCATGATTATGTACAACTCATATAAGGGAAACAAACTTCAAGGGCAGTCATTTTCCCCTCCTTCCACCTTCCCAACCTAATACCAAAGGAGTAATGTAGTGGTTCTCTATTGCTGTGTAACAAATCACCACAAACAGAGTGGCTTAAAGTAACACAAGTGTATTAGCTCTCAGATCTATGTATCAGAAGTCCAAGTGAACTCAGCTGGGTTTCTGTGCTCCAGGTCTCACAAAGTCGAACTCAAGATTGGCCAGCTTGAGCTCTCATCTGGAGGCTCTAGAAAAGAACCTGCTTTCTAGTTCATTCAGATTTGGGCCCATATTCAGATTGTGTTGATTATAGAACCGCGGCCCCCTTTTCCTTGCTGATAGTGGGGGCCGCTCTTGCTTCCTGAAGGCTGCCTGCATTCCTTGACACATGGCTCCCTTCATCTTAAAGGCGGCAATAGTATTTTGAGTCGCCCTTATAGAGGCATATCTCATTTTATTGTGCTTTGCTTTATTGCATTTCACAGATGTTGCCTGTTTTTTGGTTACAAATCAAAGGTTTGTGGCAATCCTGCATTGAGCAAGTCTATCAGCACCATTTTTCCCACAGCATTTGCTCACTTCATGTCTGGGTGTCATGTTTTGGTAATTCTGGCACTATTTCAAACTTTTTCATTATTATTATATATGTTATGGTGACCTGTGATCAGTAATCTTTGATGTTAATATTGTCATTGTTTTGGGGCGCCACGAACTGCACCCATATAAGAAGGCAAACTTAATCGATAAATGTTGTGTGTGTTTTGACCTCTCCACCAACCAGCCATCCTCCTTTCTCTCTCCCTCTCCTTGGGCTTCCCTATTTCCTGGGACACAACAGTATTGTAATTAGGGCAATTAATAACCCTACGATGGCCCCTAAGTGTTCAAATGAAAGGAAGAGTCACACATCTCTCACTTTAAATCAAATGCTAAGATTAAGATTAGTGAGGAAGGCATGTCAAAAGCCAAGACAGGCCAAAAGCTAGACCTCTTGCACCAATCAGTTAGCCACATTGTGAATGCAAAGTAGAAGTTCTCGAAGGAAATTAAAAGTGCTACTCCAGTGAACACACAAACAATAAGAAAGCAAAACAGCCTTATTGCTGATATGAAGAAAGTTGTAGTGGTCTAGATAGAAGATCAAACCAGGCCACAATATTCCCTTAAGCCAAAGACTAATCCAGAGCAAAGCCCTAACCCCCTTCAATTCTATGAAGGCTGAGAGAGGTAAAGAAGTTGCAGGAGAAAAGTCTGAGGCTGGCAGAGGTTGGTTCCTGAGGTTAAAGGAAAGAAGCTGTCTCCATAACATCAAAGTGCAAGGTGAAGCAGCAAGTGCTGATGTAGATGCTGCAGCAAGTTATCTAGAAGATCTAACTAAGATCATTAATGAAAGTGGCTACACTAAACAACAGATTTTCAGTACAGATGAAACAGCCTTCTATTGGAAGAAGATGCCATCTAGGACTTTCATAGCTAAAGAGGAGAAGTCAATGCCTGGCTTCAGAGCTTCAAAGGACAGGCTGAATCTCTTGCTAGGAGTTAATGCAGCTGGTGACTTGAAGCCAGTGCTTATTTACCATTCTGAAAATCCTGGGGCCCTTCAGAATTATGCTAAATCTACTCTGCCTGTGCTCTATAAATGGAACAACAGTGCCTGGATGACAGCACATTTGTTTACAACATGGTTTACTGAATATTTTAAGCCCACTGCTGAGACCTGCTGCTCAGAAAAAAAGATTCCTTTCCAAACATTATCACTCACTGACAATGCACTTCATCACCGAAGAGCTCTGATGGAGATGTACAAGGAGATTCATGTTGTTTTCATGCCTGCTCACCCAACATCCATTCTGCAGTCCATGGATCAAGGAGTCATTTTGACTTTCAAGTCTTATTATTTAAGAACGACATTTCATAAGGCTTTAGCTGCTATAGATAGTGATTCCTCACAATGAATCTGGGCAAAGCCAATTGAAAATCTTTTGGAAAGAATTCGCCATTCTAGATGCCATTAAGAACATTCATGATTCATGAGATAAGGTCAAAATACCAAAATTAACAGGAGTTTGAAAGAAGTTGATTCCAACTCTCATGGATGACCTTGAGGGGTTCAAGACTTCAGTGGAAGAAGTAACTGCAGATGTGGTGGAAAAAGCAAGAGAACTGGAATTAGAAGTGGGAGCCCGAAGATGTGACTGCATTGCTGCAGTCTCATGCTAAAACTTGAACAGATGAGGAGTTGCTTCTTACGGATCAACAGAGAGTGGTTTCTTGAGATGGAATGAAGATGCTGTGAAGATCATTGAAATGACAACAAAGGATTTAGAAAATGCTATCAAACAGCATTGTGTGCTGCAGAGAAATCGTTCGTGAAGAGAAGAGTCACCAATGTGGTAAACCTCACTGTAGGCGTATTTTAAGAAACTGCCACAGCCATCCTAACCTTCAGCAACCTGACCTGTCAGCAGCCATCAACATCGAGTCAAGACCCTCCACCAGCAAAAAGACAACAAGTCACTGAAGTCTTACATGATGGTTAGCAGTTTTTAGGAATAAAGTATTTTTAAATTAAGGTTTGTACATTGATTTTGACATAATGCTACTGCACACAATACTCTACAGTATAGTGTAAACATAATGTTTATACTCAGTGGGAAACTAAAACATTTATGTGACTCATTTTAATGCAATATTCACTTTTCTGCAGTGCTCTGGAACTGAACCCACCATGTTTCCAAGGTATGACTGTACTTTGAATCTCTGACTCACCCCTCTGCTACCAGCCAGAGAAAACTCTGAGCTTACAGGCCCCTATGGGACTTCCCTGGTGGCACAGTGGTTAAGAATCTGCCTGCCAATGCAGGGGACATGGGTTCAATCCCTGGTCCAGGAAGATGCCACATGCCGCGGAGCAACTAAGCTCATGCGCCACAACTACTGAGCCTGCGCTCTAGAACCCGCGAGCCACAACTACTGAGCCCACGTGCTGCAACTACTGAAGACTGCGTGCCTAGAGCCTGTGCTCGGCAACAAGAGAAGCCACTGCAATGAGAAACCTAAGCACCACAACAAAGAGTAGCCCCCACTCGCCGCAACTAGAGAAAGCCCACGCACAGCAACCCAACGCAGCCAAAAATAAAATTAAATTAAAAAAAAAAAGGCTCCTATGATTAGAATTGGCCAACCCAGACAATCTCCCTTTTGCCATGCGATGTAACATAATCATGGCCCTGCTGACAACTTGATTTCAGATCTGGCCTCCAGAACCCTGAGACAATAAATTTCTGTTGTACTGAGACCATCTAATTTGTGGCACTTTGCTAAGACAGCCATAGCAAACTTATATAGTTAGTTTCCGAGACTTACCACTCGGAATTATGACTACTGTATTTTGTATTGAGTGAAAAATTATGGTACAACTCAGAACTGAAAAATCTGGCTTAGGCAGAGATAAGTGTCTTTGAATGACAGGTCCACACGGACTTCAAATAAAAATCTCACGACAGTAGTACTGCCTTGCAGGACTGTGAAGTAGTCTTTGATGGCATTAAAATCATCCTCCCAGGGCAAGTTGGGGTGGTGGTTGCCACGCTCAGTGGATGCCTTGAGTGGGTCAGAGAATTCCTGCCCTGGAGGTCAGCAGTCTCTGCTTGACTACTCACTTTAAACTGTTGCTGGTTGCTGAGGTGTTTGCTATTGTCTAGCATCTACAACTGGCTCCAGATGATTCCACTGTTGATGCTCAAAGTGGTTAAAAAGACACTGTGCCTTCTCCATGAAGAGGAACTGCCTCATAGGCACATGGACCTTCAAGTTTTTCCTCATGTGGCCAAACCTAGAAGGGGAAGCCAACTTCTATTTGTCTAGCTCCTAATTCAGGTCACCCTAACACTTGTGGGCTTCTTTTTTTTTAATGCCATGATATTTTCTGTTTCTTGATTGTGAGCCAACACTATCACTTACATAGATTATGTCAGACATTTTGGGTCAAACTGTTCCCTAGAACCCAAAATAAACAGCAGAAAGTTAAACCAAAAAAGCACGAATGACCCACCTTGCAGTACATGCTCAACAGAGGATAGCTCAGGATACTCATTGGCTGAGAGTCTTGGCAGCATAGTACACTTACTCTCATTGGCTGGAGCAAACAGGACAACTGCCTTACCAGCTCTAATTGGCTGTGACCATAGACGGCACTGAAAGGATGAGGGAAATAGATCTGTAAACAATATTGTAATGGATTATTATATAACTAATGAGGTTGAAAATTTAACTCACCCCAGCTCAGACAGGCAAATAAAAAATAACACTTTAATTTTGCCTACAATTATTTCTGAGGCTGTACTTGGAATTTAATAGGAAAATTAATTAAATGTCCAATATTATTTAAATCTGGTTATTTAAATCATTTGAACAGTGTCCAGTCTCTTTTATTTTACTATTTTAAAGGTAAGTCATAATTATTTTTTTTTATTCTTGAAGTATAGTTGATTTACAATGTTGTGTTAGTTTCAGGTGTGCAGCAAAAGTAATTCAGTTACACATACATATATTTTTTTTTCATATTCTTTTCCCTTATAGGTTATTACAAAATATTGAGTATGGTTCCCTGTGCTATACAGTAGGTCCTTGTTCGTTATCTCTTTTATATATAGTAGTGTGTAATCCCAAACTCCTCATTTATCCTCCCCCATTTCCCCTTTGGTAACCGTAAGTTTGTTTTCTATGTCTGTGGGTCTATTTCTGTTTTGTATATAAGTTCATTTATATATATATATATTTTAGATTCCACATATAAGCGATATCATATGATATTTGTCTTTGTCTGACTTACTTCACTTAATACGATAATCTCTAGTTCCATCCATGTTGCTGCAGTGTCCAGTCTCTTTTAAATAGAAATGTTCATAGGAGCTTGTGGTATTTAACAGTTTATCCTAAGAATTTCAATGATTAGTCATGCAGTAAATAGTCTGGTTTTAAAAAATAAATAGGTAGGTAGGTAGATAAATAGAAATGCTCATCTTTCTTTTAGATCTCCCTCATCCCTTGCTTTTCTAAGTTGGTATTCTAGTATTGGGGTGGGAGTGGAGGCGGTCCTGGCACGTGTTGTTCTGTCAATTCTGCTCACATCTGTTGCTTTCCAGCCGGCTGATGTCCTTTGACCACCTGGTTATTCCACAGTCTGTTAGTTTCTGATGCCACAATCTAGAGCTTATAGCCCCAACCCTACTAATAAAGTCTAACCCTATTCCCTTGCTCTGTGAGCCCCTTGGCTTTATCACTTACTCACTGCTTAGATTTGGGGGCTCCCTGTTTATTTCTGGTACAAAAGAAAACATCTCTTTCTTGATTTTAAGTTATGCTATATATGTACTTGTGTGTATTTAAATTTATATTTATATGTATTTAAATTTTATTTGCTGTTTTATGCAGCATCTCTAAGTGTTTGAAGGGAGTATACATATTTCATCTACAGCAGTTATTAATCAGAAAACAGACTAAATTTTGAAAATTAAAATAAGTAATACACAAATTATCTTTGTTAAAAAAGGGGGCATCATTATAGATAAGATCAAATCCCCGTCAAGTCCCACCCACACTCCCGTCCCTCATAGAAATATATCTGTAACTTGCTTTTTTACCCAACTGCATGCTGTGGAGAGCTATCCAGGTTGGCACAGACCTACCATACCCTTTAACTCAAACCACCACATACACAGTTTGAGTGTACACGTTATAAGCCATTCTTCTATTCATGATTCAGTGTTTCCTGTTTCTCCCTATGAGGAACTCTGCAATGGACATGCTTGTACATGTTTTCTTGTGCACAACTGCCAGTGTTTTTCAAAAGTAGAGACTAATATCTGGAATGGCTGGCTCACAGCATATGTATATTTTTATTTTATTCAATATTGCCAAATTTCCCTGTTCAACATGGCTCTGTCAGTTTTATATTCCCATTAGCAGTGTGTATGTATGTCTTTTCACACCCATGTCAACCCATTTTATTAATGGCTTTAATTTTTGACAGTATAATGCTTGAAAATTATCTCAATATTCTAAATATAATCAAATTTTTTTGATAATTGGTGACATTCAGCTTCTTTTTATATGTCCATTGGCCAATTGTATTTATTTTTCTATAAATAACTTATCCTATGATTTTTTTCCATGTTCCCATTGGTTTATTTGAGTTTTCCATTTTTGTAGGTGTGTCTTATGGATCTAAAAACTAATCTTTTCTGCATTATATGTATGGCAAATATTATCTCCTAATCTGTTGCTTGTCTCTGAACTACACTTAAACATATTGGACATATTATTGAAGGCTTATGATGCCTTTTGTAGTAGAGAACTTTTACATGCTGTTCAAATTTATCCGTCTTGATGCAGTCAAACATATCAATTTATTCCTTTACGTCTTTTGCATTTAGGGCCTAGTTTAAAACGACTTCTAGCTTCCCAGCCATAAACATATTCTCCTACGTTTTCTTCTGATATATTTACAGTTTTGTTTCTTTACATTTGGGTCTTTAGTCCCTCTAGAATTTATTTTCATGAATGGTGTTAGGTAGAGAACCTAACTTTAGCAAAACAAATGATCAACTGTCCCAAAGCCATTTACTGAGTTGTTAGAACTTCCCCACTGAAACTGACTCCATCTTTATTGTACATACCACTCTAACTTGGGTGAAATAGCCATCTGCAGGCATAACCCACACTATGAAAAGGCTTACACGTCGACTGCTGAAACTAGGCAAATACACCAGACTTATTTAAGAGAGCAGGATGTATCCTTAAAATGAGAATAGTAACTTAGTTATTTCAGAGCCTCTCTGGAATAATACAGTTGTCCCTTGGAATCCACGGGGGATGGGTTCCAGGACAGCCCCACACCAAAATCCGTGGATGCTCAAGTCCCTTATATAAAATTCTGTATTTGCATATTATCTATGTGCATCCTCCCACATAACTCTAAATCATCTCTATATTACTTGTAATACTTAATACAATATCAACTATGTGTAAACAGTTGTACATACAATCTGATTGCTATGTAAAAAGTTGCCAGTGCACAGCAAATTCAAGTTTTGCTGTTTGGAACTTTCTGGAATTTTTTTCCCCGAATATTTTTCATCTGAGGTTGGTTGAATCCCCGGATGCAGAACCTGTGAATACGGAGGGCCAACTCTATATAGTAAAGGAGGGTTACATTTATATACAGGAAGCATATAAAAAGGAGAAACAAATAGTAAGAATTTGATCAATTCACTAGAGAAATACATAAAATTTTCCAGGCCTTTCCATAGTTTGAAAGAAATAGCTTTCTACATTAGTCTACTCCTTTCTCTCTGATTATATGCCCATTAAACTTTCAACTAGCTTATCCAGTTTCATAGGTACCTTGATGCCAAAGGAGGGGATGCCCATAAAGAAGAAATGAGTAAATCTATCTTTCTGAACTGAAAAATTGATACTCTGTTGTACAAATCAGTCCTTTAAGAGACTTTAATCGTGTAGTTTAAACAGGTCAAGCCATACAGTTTTCTGGAATTCTAATTCTGTGGTTTTATCTCCAGTGCTTGCATAGTGCCTGGTATATAGAAAATACTCAGTACATTTTTTGAATGAATGGATGGCTAAAACTATCACTGTTGTTTGGTTAGGTTAACAGCTGAAATGCTATGACTCATAGTCGTTTCCCCCCCTAGTATTACCGTGTAAATGATTTCTTTCTGCAGTAGAATACAGGCCTGCAGCTTGAAGTAGAGCTCATCACATTCAAGGCAGACCGCAAATACCTCATTCATTTACTCACTCATACAATAAAAATTAACTAAGTACCCATTAACCACGGTGCTACGCTCTGGGGAATACAATTAAAAAAACAAAAACCACCACAGTTCTTGTATTTAACCAGAGTGGAAGGTAGAGGGAACTGCAATTGCAGGTAGTTGAAGTTCTAAGCAGCAGATTGAACACAGTGGGGAAACCAAGCTATCTGCACTCAGAAATGAGAGAAGACTAGCAGTCCTTAACTGGAGAGGACCATGGACCTCCAGGGTCCCACTCATTCAGCTTAGGTTCATGTGTCAAGTACAAAGTTAAAAACTCCAGGCCTTCCCAGAAGACTGGGGAATCACACAGATTAGCGGACCAAGAACTGTTGGACATTTAGGTGCTTTCCAATTTTTTTCTATTATCAATAGTTCTGTGATAAACTTCCCTAGACAAAAATCCTTGTGCACATCTTAACTTCCTGCAAGTGGATTCTTTGGGTCAAAGAAAGGCTATGTCAATTTACAGTTTTATGAGTGCTATAAGAGGGTACTTGTTTTCCCATACCCTTGATTACTAAATTTGGAAAGATATGGAGTTCTAGGTCTCTGTGAAAATGAAAACAAAATGTTTGCCAATTTTATATGTTGAAAATTTCCATTTACCTTTTCATTTCAGAACTATTTTCATCAGTTAAAAAAACTTGTATGGTGTTTATAGAAAAAGGAATTCACTTTACATTATATTACAATGATTGCTGGAGTCTTGTTTGTTTGTATTAAAATTCCTGAGTTGATGGGACTTCCCTGGCGGTCCAGTGGTTAAGACTCCATGCTTCCAATGCAGGGGGCGTGGGTTCAATCCCTGGTCAAGGAACTAAGATCCCACATGCCACTCGACCGGCCAAGAGAAAAAAAAAAAAAATTCCTGAGTCGAAGCAGAAGTGCGCTTTAACTTGTGGGTTTAAGGCAGAGGTGTCTTAGGAGGAAAAAAGATGGAAAAGGTTAAGACAAAAATGTAATACGATAGGAAATGGAGATAAAAAGAGCAAAAGTGAGAAAGGAAAATGATGGAGACGTGAGAGGGCCTGACTCCTGCCACCATGTGCCCTGCTTGTACTTGCCCACTTTCTTGTGTAGTTGCCCTGTCTGATGTTTTCGGTTCAAACATTGAGCAACTACAGCTTCCTTTATCATTAGAGGAGGAAATGAAAGAGCAAGCATAATTACAGGCTGAGGAGTAATTACTGGAGCCAAAATGAGAAATCAGCACAGAATGTTTCTTTAAAGGGAAAATCCACAAGTTGAGACTTGCTAAATCATCAGGATTCTAGGGCTCTGACCCTCTGACGTTAGTCATTCCTTCCTTTTCAACGGTTCCCTCCCTCGTTTTCTAACTGGTTGTTGTGTTGTTAATAAACACAGCAGGGCCCTTCAAATCTCTTTGAAAAGTCTGAGAATGAATTCAAATTCTAATAAGCAGCATTTCTGAACGTTGAAAAAGAAATCAGTTGACTACTTATTTTATTTCTTTCTTCCTCTTAGGATTTTCCCCCTTTAAGGGAATTCACTGAACTAAAATTTAAAACTTTGAAGAGGCTTTAGTTTTAAGATGACAGAAGAGGAAGTTTCTCTATAAATAAGTTTAAGGTTTAGAAAACCAAAGGTAGCAATGGCTCCCTCTAACTACCAGAAAATGCTACAATCTAACCGTGGTTTTTTTTCGACCTTAGAGGCTGTCATTTCTTTTAAAAATCTCGGTCAGGCTGTTTTCTATCTTTCATCACCTTACTTAAAGTGTCCTCATCACTTTTAAGTTATTTAGAGACATAAAACTAAATACGTCACATAAAAATAGGAACAGGGACTTCGCTGGTGGCACAGTAGTTAAGAATCTGCCTGCCAGTGCAGGGGACGCGGGTTCGATCCCTGGTCTGGGAAGATCTCACATGCCGCGGAGCAACTAAGCCCACGAGCCACAACTACTGAAGCCCGTGCGCCTAGAGGCCGTGCTTGGCAACAAGAGAAGCCACCACAATGAGAAGCCAGCGCACCACAAAGAAGAGAAGCCCCTGCTCGCCGCAACTAGAGAAAGCTCGCGCACAACGACGAAGACCCAACGCAGCCAAAATTAAATAAATAAAAATATAAATAAAAATAGGAACAAAAATTAATAGAGTAATTTCAAAAAGTACATTTCTGACTATTTTTTAAAGTAGGGCTGGGGTAGGGGGATTAGGGAAATGTTGGTCAAAGGGTAAAAACCTGCAGTTAGAAGATGAGTAGGTTCCGGGGATCTAATGCACAGCACTGTGATTATAGTTAACAATATTGTAGTATATATTTCAAAGCTGCTAAGAGACTGGATCATAAATGTTCTCACCACGAAAAAGAAATGATGATTATGTGAGGTGATGGAGGTATTAGCTAATGCTATGGTGGCAATCATACTGCAATATATGTATCAAATCACATGTTGTACCTTAAACCGACACAGTTTTATATGTCAATTATATCTCAATAAAAATAAAAAATAAAAGCAAGTTAAAAAAAACCCAAAACAAAAAAAACAAAATACAAGATAGACCAATGGATATCTATTTAACAGAGTATTTCATCACTGAAAACTTTCCAAACAATAAGTGCTGGAGAGGGTGTGGAGAAAATGGAACCCTCCTGCACTGTTGGTGGTAATGTAAATTGGTACAACCACTATGGAGAACAGAATGGAGGTTCCTTAAAAAACTAAAAATAGTAGCAAGCCCACTCCTGGACATGTATCCGGAGAAAACCATAATTCGAAAAGATATATGCACCACAATGTTCCTTGCAGCACTATTTACAATAGCCAAGACATGGAAGCAACCTAAGTGTCCATCGATAGAGGAATGGATAAAGATGTGGTACATATATCCGTATACAATGGAATATTACTCAGCCATGAAACAAGAATGAAATGATGCCATTTACAGCAACAGGGATGGACCTAGAGATGATCATACTAAGTGAAGTAAGTCAGACAGAGAAAGACATACATCATATGATACCACTCATATGTGGAATCTAATTTTTTTAAAAAAGATACAAATGAACTTATTTACAAAACAGAAACAGACTCACAGACACAGAAAACAAACTTAACGGTTACCAAAGGGGAAAACGTTGTGGGGGTGATAAATCAGGAGCTGGGGATGAACACACGCACACTACTATATATAAGACACATAACCCACGAGGACCCACTGCATAGCGCAGGGAACTCTGCTCAGTACTCTGTAATGACCTATGTGGGAAAAGAATCTGAAAAAGAATGAAAATATGTATGTGTAGAACTGAATCACTTTGCTGTACAACTGAAACTAACACAACATTGTATATCAACTACACTCCGATAAAATTTATAAAGAAAGAGTATTGTAAACCTAAAGAAATAGGAATCCAGTTCAAGAGGCAAAGCGTCTATTCGGGATCAAAGAATTGCAATTTGGGGTACCCAGATTTAGACAGAAACCCAAATAGGGTCTTGATTGCTGGAGAAGGGCTCAGGGTTTTTACAGGGGAAAAGAGAGGAAGATGAGGTAAGTTGTTTTTTAAGAGGAGTTCGTTGGTGTAAGATGAGGTCATCGATCAGGTGAAATGTTCATTGGTAAAAGATGAGGAAAAGCTGGCGGCCTCTAGGTCAAAGTCCATTGATATGTCCTGGTCCTTTCAGCAGAATATTCTCGTTTCTTTGCTGACTTCTTGGATTGTTGGCAGTTTGGTCCAGTTCAGGAGTCAGAAAAACAGGATGTGCAAGGCAGTTCCTCTGGAATACCTGCTCCAGATCTATTTTAAATGGCTCCACTTATGTCATCTTCCATGGTATCAATTTACTTGATTTGTGATATGTTTCTACATCAGTGGATGTTTAAAAACATTTATTTCTAAAATTTCAGTAAAGCCAATATGACTTCAATTGTGGAAACAAGTCCCTTAAAATTTAAACACCAATTTTAAAAAAAGTAGAGTCCTTATCACAATTAAAAATAAATAAATAAGGTTAAAAAAATAAAAAGGAAAGTAGGATCTAGATCAGAACTGTGTCCGGCATAGCCATTTAGCAATAATGTGGAAAGGAAAGCGACCATGACCAGCTGTGTTGGGAGTCTCTTGCATTGCCACTGCAGCCCTCTCAGCCAGGCATCAAAATATTTGAAGCAGGAATTTGGCTGTGGTCCTTAACTCATTTTTTTAAAACAAATATTTATACAGTGCAAGATGTCCGAAAGACAGCCTGATCAAAACATACAAAGTCCCTGCCTTTTTGGAGCTTGCAGGGCAGTGAAGGAGAAAGGCTAGAAACAAACAAGTAAATATATAATTGCAAATTGGGATGAAGATTTGGAAGGAAAAGAAATGGGTTCTTAAAAGAGAGACTAACAGAGGGGCATCTGGATGTAGATGTAGACACAGCCTTCCTGAGATCTGCATTAGGGGAAGCTATCTAAGCAGAGGGTGGGGAGAGCTTTGCAGGAGACAGAAAGAAACTCCGACAGAGACACCATGAGTAATGATCACTTGATTACTCAGAGAGCTGCAGCATTTGGGGACATGTTAATATTTTCTTCTTCATATATGTGTCACTGCACAACAGTTTAGTATTTTGCATAGGGCTATGTTCTCTGGCCTTTAGACTGACAGCTCTGCACAGTGTGCTGCATGCAAAGGACCCTTGACTCACGCTACCCACTGAATAAAGGACTATTTCTTTGAGTCTGCCTAGTTGGGAAAGTCCCCTTGGTTAGATTGCTTCACCCATGGATTTTGCATTCCTAGCATCTAACAGAGTGTCTGCCATAATCAGTGCTCAATAAATATTTGTGGAATAGTGAATAAAAGACCAAGTGGATGAATAAATCTTCTACTACATTCAAATGTCTATTTCCATGTGTCCAGTGAAACCACTCATTTAGTCATTCAGTCATTAAATGAATAATCAATGAACAGGGCGTGCCAGGCATTGTGCCAGGGCTGGGGGTACAAAAGTGAGCAGAAACAGACAAGACCTTGCCCTCGTGGAGCTTATAGTCTACATATTACAAAAGTCAGAGGTAGAAAATTAATCAAGCACATATTGTATTTTCTTTATTGTCAGGAGAGACTAGGCACAGTGTCACACCTTGATTTAGTCACATAATTTCCAGAAGCCCAGAGCAGGGCTCCTTGGTGAGTTGAAGCCAGAGTCTACTATTCAGGCTAAGGTACAGATGGTGAAACCCTGGACTGGGGTTGGCCTCTTATAAGAAACACGGTTCTGTTGCAATCCAGAGGACAGAGTGCCCACAACCAGGGAGTAAGTCTGATTTCAAGTGACAGCGCCTTTTGGAGCCAGGTTCCACCCTTCGCCCAGTGCCTGCAGATTGGGGTGGCGATGAACTGAGAAGCAGCAAAGCAGAGAAGATTCCACGAAGAGAGGATTAGAGAGATGCCACGGGTCAGCACCAACATCTCAAGAATGTGCCATGGGTGGTCTCACTGCCCTTGTTTCCAGGAAGGTTGCCCTTTCCCATCAAAGCTGACAGTTAGGTCCCCTTACTGAGGGCTGGGGTGGAGGTGAGGGAGTGGAGGGGTATCTCAGGCCAGGTTTGCTCCTAGGAAGGGAATTACAACCTTCCTGCTTCTCTGCATAGATTTGGCAGTAGGACACCATCCTTTTGTAACCTCCCTATCAGACCACCACGGAGGTTAGACTAGTCACTCAACAACCAATCTGCACAGAGGAACTTGTGCTGAGTAGACTGCTCAGCTTCAAAGCTCACTGCTCTTTGTTTATATCGCATTTAGAATAAAACAAAAGCTTCATAAAGAATCAATGTATCTCGGACTGCTCACATTGAGAGAGAAAAAAATTTTTTTAATAAATTTATTTTTGGCTGCGTTGGGACTTTGTTGCTGGGCACCGGCTCTCTCTAGTTGCGGTGAGCAGGGGCTGCTCTTCCTTGCGGTGTGCGGGCTTCTCATTGCGGTGGCTTCTCTTGTAGCGGAGCACGGGCTCTCTAGGCGCGCGGGCTCGGTAATTGTGGCTCGCAGGCTCTAGAGTGGAGGCTCAGTAGTTGTGGTGCATGGGCTTAGTTGCTCCGCGGCATGTGGGATCTTCCCGGACCAGGGCTCGAACCCGTGTCCTCTGCATTGGCAGGAGGATTCTTAACCACTGCGTCATCGGGGAAGTCCGAGAGAGAAATTTTTAGGAGAATTGTTCAGAGAAACTCCTTTCACTGAGCTGATGGCTACTGTTCCTTCCTCAAATGATAGATTCCTGTCTGTGACTTGATAGCTTCTAGTTCTCCAGACCCAAAGTAAAGAGGGATACATCAGATATACTACACACACACACACACACACACACACACACACACACACACACACACACACACACACACACACACACACACACTATGCATTTATGTGCACTAACAAGAAAGTTTTACCTATTGAGTGATTGTTTTCTAAAAAAGAGGCTCTAAAGATTACAAGTATAGGTTCCATGGCCATACTGCCTGGTGTTCTAGCTCTGACACCAACTCTCCCATTCTCTGCATGCCTCAGTTTCCTCATCTATAGAATGGGGATAACAGGATTATTGCAAGGATTAAATAAGTTAATACATATACTGTTATTATTGTTTATGATAATAACATGGGAATCCCCCCTAAAGGAATTTTAAGGGCCATAAAAAATACTGCTGTTGGGCTTCCCTGGTGGCGCAGTGGTTGGGAGTCCACCTGCCGATGCAGGGCACACGGGTTCGTGCCCCGGTCCGGGAGGATCCCACGTGCCGCGGAGCGGCTGCGCCCGTGAGCCATGGCCGCTGAGCCTGCGCGTCCGGAGCCTGTGCTGCGCAACGGGAGAGGCCACAACAGTGAGAGGCCCACGTCCCGCAAAAAAAAAAAAAAAAAAAAAAAATACTGCTGTTATCCAGTCCTGACTGCCTTCTTTCTCGTCTCTCTCAAATGCTAAGCTCTTTCCTGCCTCAGAACTTCGGCCCTTGCTGTATCGTCTTAGAAACCTCTTCCCCAGTCTTGTGCATGGCAGACCCCCTTTCATCCTTGAGCTCCGGGCTCAGATGTCACCTCCTCAGAGGGGCCTTCTTAAAAGCAGCCCCTCCTCTATCCCTCGAGACTATCACATTCTCCTTTTTTTTTTTTTTTTTTAATTTGGCTGTACTGCACAGCATGCGGGATCTTAGTTTCCCAACAAGGGATCGAACCCGTGCTCCCCTGCAGTGGAAGCGCAGAGTCCTAACCACTGGACCGCCAGGGAAGTCCCCTACATTCTCCTTGTTTATGCTCTTCACAGAGTCGATCATGCTCTGAAGTCACCCCTGTTTACTTCTCTACTTGTCGATCATCTTCCATCACTGGAACTTAAGCTCCACAGGGGCAGTGATGTTGTTGTCTTGTTTGCCATGACATCCTGAAGGCCTCAGGCAGTGGTTCTCAAAGTATGGTCCATGGACCCCCTGGAAGGGTCTTGTAAGGTCAAAAGTCTCTTCATAATAGTAAGACTTCCTTTGCTTTTTCACCGTGTTGACTTCTGCCCTGATGGTGCAAAGGCAATGGTGGGTAAAACTGTTGGCCCCTTGGCATGAAGTCAAGGCCGCGGCACCAGCTTTACTAGCAGTCATTATATTCTTCTTCACCTCCGTGTACTCACAGGAAAAAAAAAGCCAGTTTCACTTACAAGTCACTTAAGAATGTCCTCGAAGAAGCAGTCAAAATTATTTATTTTATTTAGTCATTACCCTTGAGTACGTGACTTTTCAGGATTCTGTATGATAAAATGGGAAGTACACATAAAACACTCTGGCTGTACACTGAAGTATGTACATTGGTTATTTTCAGGAAGAACTCACTCCTGATTGAGTTATGAGCTGGAGTAAAGTGCTTTTTTCATGGACATAATTTTCAGTGGAAAGAACAACAATATATCATGGACAGGAACACGGAACTAAAGATGTGGTTTTTGAGAATTACCAGCTTAGAACTGATAGTGAAAGATAATGTCTAATAAGTATCTGACACTGGTTTACCCACTGGCTGACAGACAAGTTTTCTGCTCTCAAGGAGCTTCCTTTTTGTTTTTTTTAAATTTATTTTTAAATTCTTTTATTTTTGTCTGTGTTGGGTCTTGGTTGCTGCATGCGGGCTTTCTCTAGTTGTGGCGAGCGGGGGCTACTCTTTGTTGCAGTGCGCGGGCTTCTCATTGCGGTGGCTTCTCTTGTTGCGGAGCACAGGCGTGGGGGCTTCAGTAGTTGTGGCTCGCGGGTTCTAAGGCACAGGCTCAGTAGTTGTGGCAAACGGGCTTAGTTGCTCCGTGGCATGTGGGATCTTCCCAGACCAGGGCTCGAACCCGTGTCCCCTGCATTGGCAGGTGGATGCTTAACCACTGAGCCACCAGGGAAGCCCCTCTCAAGGAGCTTCTAAGAGAATAAAGAAAGAGTAGAGGTCAGGATTGAGGTTTGCTGAATATTCGAAGCTAGGGGCAAGGAAGAAAAAGACAAGTCAACAGGAAACCACTTAGGAAATGCATTAGTTAAAGAAACATTTCTGCAAGCAGTATTGCTTATTATTAGCAAAGCAGACCGGTTACGGGCTACACGCCAAAATGTTCAGACAATCCTCTTATAACTGTAACTGTAATGGTTTTATCCAGCAAAATGAGATTCTACTCACACTAATACTACTTTAAAGGATCTTGCTTTTCTTCCTTTAATAGAGAATCCTTGCTTGCCCAGAGAATTCTCAATACGAGAACATCCTGAATTAATGGGCAAGTGTCAATACCACAGGTATCCCTAATTATGAACACTTCGTCAGATTCACAATAAGAATGACAATTAATTTTTCATCCCTGTGTCACATACATCGTTGTATTCATTCCAAAAGTGACTTAAGTAGATGTATAACTGATTCGCTTTGCTGTACAGCAGAAACTAACACAACATTGTAAATCAACTATACTCCAATAAAAGTGAGTTTTTTAAAAAGTGACTTACATTTAGAGTGCAATCACAAACCTTAAACTTTTAAAAATAATCCTCTTAATAAACTCAACTTGCATTTTTCTTCCCCAAAGACACTGGCCACAACCAGAGTTTAAACAAGACTTTCTCCCGTCGTCCATGTTGTGACTGTGCATGCATTCTGGGTTAGCCCAGAGTCTGAGGTTGTTGAGCCTGAATCAGTGCCCTATGAGGCAGATGCTGGAGAAAACAAGTCTCATTTTCATAGGCTGAGGGCAGCAAACTGCATTCCTTCAACCTCAAGTGTCATGGAGAAAACTCTTCCAATTAGAAAAGAAGGCTCCCGGAAAAGCATATGGAACATTTTTAATTTTACTTAAAATTTTAGAAATTATGCATTGAGATTTTAAAATAAAATTTTAGAACGAATTTAAATAGAAGGAGTAACAGATCTAGGACAACCAGCTGTTCCACATTAGGAATAATATTAGAAATTGGGGCCAGAGAAGTGGCCCAAAATGTCCCTCTTGGTCACTCCATGTTTAGCAGCAACCCCTATTTATTTATTAATCACATGTATGTATGTACGTATGTATTCATTCTTTTAATCTTCCTGAGAAGTTCTGCAAATGGCTTCACCATTTCCCTCCTCCTGAGCTGTTTTCCTCATGCTTTGCTTACATCTTTTCTGGTTCCAGACACATATCTTGGGTCAGAGAGTCCACTCCTAAGACTTCTAATCTCACCTGTAGTGACTTCCAAAGCCTCCTTGAAGCCACAAGATCACCTGGTTCAACACCTGTACCTTGAAATCTGATCATTCAAGATTCCAGTCCAGGGGGACTTCCCTGGTGGCACAGTGGTTAAGACTCTGCGCTTCCGAGATAAACCCACGCACACATGGCCACCTTATCTTTGATAAAGGAGGCAGGAATGTACAGTGGAGAAAGGACAGTCTCTTCAATAAGCGGTGCTGGGAAAACTGGACAGGTACCTGTAAAAGTATGAGATTAGATCACTCCCTAACACCATACACAAAAATAAGCTCAAAATGGATTAAAGACCTAAATGTAAGGCCAGACACTATCAAACTCTTAGAGGAAAACATAGGCAGAACACTCTATGACATAAATCACAGCAAGATCTTTTTTGACCCACCTCCTAGAAAATGGAAATAAAAAAAAAATAAACAAATGGGACCTAATGAAACTTAAAAGCTTTTGCACAGCAAGGGAAACCATAAACAAGATGAAAAGACAATCCTCAGAATGGGAGAAAATAGTTGCAAACGAAGCAACTGACAGTGGATTAATCTCCAAAATATACAAGCAGCTCATGCAGCTCAATAACAGAAAAACAAACCACCCAATCCAAAAATGGGCAGAAGACCTAAATAGACATTTCTCCAAAGAACATATACAGACTGCCAACAAACATATGAAAGAATGCTCAACATCATTAATCATTAGAGAAATGCAAATCAAAACTACAATGAGATATCATCTCACACCAGTCAGAATGGCCATCATCAAAAAATCTAGAAAGAATAAATGCTGGAGAGGGTGTGGAGAAAAGGGAACACCATTGCACTGCTGGTGGGAATGTGAATTGGTACAGCCACTATGGAGAACAGTATGGAGGTTCCTTAAAAAACTACAAATAGAACTACCATATGACTCAGCAATCCCACTACTGGGCATATACCCTGAGAAAACCATAATTCAAAAAGAGTCATGTACCACAATGTTCACTGCAGCTCTATTTACAATAGCCAGGACATGGAAGCAAACTAAGTGTCCATAGACAGATGAATGGATAAAGAAGATGTGGCACATATATACAATGGAATATTACTCAGCCATAAAAAGAAACGAAATTGAGCTATTTGTAATGAGGTGGATAGACCTAGAGTCTGTCATACAGAGTGAAGTAAGTCAGAAAGAGAAAGACAAATACCGTATGCTAACACATAAATATGGAATTTAAGGGAAAAAATGTCATGAAGAACCTAGGGGTAAGACAGGAATAAAGACACAGACCTACTAGAGAATGGACTTGAGGATATGGGGAGGGGGAAGGGTGAGCTGTGACAAAGCAAGAGAGAGGCATGGACATATATACACTACCAAATGTAAGGTAGATAGCTAGTGGGAAGCAGCCGCATAGCACAGGGAGATCAGCTCGGTGCTTTGTGACCGCCTGGAGGGATGGGATAGGGAGGGTGGGAGGGAGGGAGACGCAAGAGGGAAGAGATATGGGAACATATGTATATGTATAACTGGTTCACTTTGTTATAAAGCAGAAAGCTAACACACCATTGTAAAGCAATTATACTCCAATAAAGATGTAAAAAAAAAGACTCTGTGCTCCCAATGTAGGGGGCCTGGTTAGGGAACTAGATCCCTGGTTAGGGAACTAGATCCCACATGCATGCCACAACTAAGAGTTCACACGGCACAACTAAGGAGCCCACGAGTGCGACTGCGAAGCCTACCTGCCAACAACTAACGAGCCCACGTGCCACAACTAAGGAGCCTGTGAGCCGCAACTAAGACCTGGGGCAACCAAATAAATAAAATAAATATATAAAAAAAGATTCTAGTCCATTCTCAGCATTAAGTATCCCAAAACAATAAAAGATGGCTTAAATTGTTTGTTTATTTATTTTTAGGCCATGCAACACGGCTTGTGGGATCTTGGTTCCCTGACCAGGGATTGAACCACTGGGCCACCAGGGAATTCCGTTTTTATTATTTTAATAAATGCACACAAAACAAAAAACTCTTCAACCTACCAACCATTTATAATACCATCTCTGTTAATCTTTACTGTTAAAGGTAAAGGTTCCACAAGCACTTGAAAAGAATGTGTGTCCTCTGCTTGTTGAGAAAAGGGTCCTCATGAAACCTATTAGACAACTTTACTCTCAGGCCACTTGCTCTATCCGCTTCTGATAGAGGTGTGTTAAAAATCTCGATTATCCTTTTAATTTTATTATTGCTTGTTATGTTGTTCATGATTGCTTTCTCTCTGTTACACTTTTTCTTCGCTTTTTCCCCCCCCTCTTTTCCAACTTTCTGTTGAAGAGATGCAAGGGAGGATCTGGATGCCTTGTTCCAAACTCCTGCTCTGATGGGAAAAACCCAGTAACTGCTGGTACGCATGTACTTTTTGAAAGTGGAGAAATCGATTTAGCCCCTCATGCACTCTCCTGCTTTGCCTACGAGAAGTCCAGAAGCTTGTCAAAGGATGACGAGTCCTCATCCTTCACCTGTCACCTCTGCGTTTCTGGCCCTTCCTGAATGGGAGAATGGAATACAGGAGCAATGAAAGACAGGGAGACCGGGAGGGTGAGGCAGAGCACAGGCAGCTCCTGTAGTTTTTAGTGGATAATTCAACCTTGGATTTTAGGGATAGCTCTTTTACTCCTCCTTCTCTCTCTCTCTCTCTCTCTCTGCTTTCCTTCCTCTAAAGTAACATTGAGGTTTAGGGGGAATTCTTCAGGGAATTAATAAAAGCTGCTGTAGGGAAATGCATTCATTCATCTGTCAAGTATTTAAGTGCCTGCATTTGTATATATCAATGAATAAAACAGATCCCTATCTTTGTGAAGCTTACACTCTGGTGTGGGGACGGACAGTAAACCATAAATATATGACTATGTTAAAATGGTACAGTATAAAGTTACAAGTTCTATGGAAAAAAGAAAAAAGTATAGGGCAGGGTACGGAGAGTCCAGATTGCTGGGAGTGAGGGTGAGGTAGGCCTCATGGAAAACGTGAGGTTTTGAGGAAAGACTAGAAGGAAGTGAGTTAGCCACACAGACAACAAAGAAAGAGCTTCCCAGGTAGAGCTGGAGCAAACACCCCAAGCTGTGAGCACGCCTGCAGCGTGCAGGGACAGAGTGCAAGGGCCAATGGTGGGGGGGGGGCAAAGGAGGGGCTGAAGGGTGAGAGGAGATAAGGTCATATGCTACATAGCCCTGAGGCCGCTCCTTGGATTTGGATTTTTGAGTAAAATGGGGGCATCACTGCTGGGTTTCAAGCAAAGGGGTGACATGACAGGACCTCTCTGGCTGCTGTATTGTGAACTGTGGGGAGTTAGGGTAAAAGTGGGGAGATCCTTTAGGAGGCCATTGCAATATAAGTGGAAATGGATGAAGAGGTTGGATTCTGGATCTGTTGGGAAGGTAGAGCCAACCAGCCTGCCAGACTGGGCAAGAAGGTAAGAAAAAGAGAAATGTCAAGAATGACTGAGATTTTTCATCCGAGCAAACGGTAAGGGAATGTTGCAGGAGGAGTGGGTTTGGGGTGGGGGAAGATCAGTCTGGTTTTGGGTGTGTCGGTTTGAGATATCTATTGGACTGCCCGGCGGAGATGCTGAAGAGGTCATCAGACTAACGAGTTGTGTATGAGATGCTCCAAACTTTCCACCGCACCTGCTCTTCTTGTCCCTCCACTAAACTCCAAGACTCTAGTGGGCAGGGGAGGTCTGGGAATTCAAAGCCCCTAAGAGAAGACCTGTGGTAAGCCAAGTAACCAAGAGGAGGCCAGGCTTTAATCACAAAGCTCCTCATAACCAACTCACCTCATGGCCCAAACTCCGGCCATCTCCTTCGTATTCTCCCCACATGGGTGGAGGCAATCCTGCACGAACTGTTTGAAGACCAGCTTTTTACTTTCAGTCCACTGCAGAGTGATACTTTTGTAAAAGACAAAATCAAATGCCTGGCTATCATAGCAGTACCAAACTGCTATAGAAGTTTCTCAACACTTATTCTCAATTTCTGTACTTACTTTGTTTGAACAGGTAACAAACTGCTCATGGGCTGGCACTGGTCCACAGACCATCCCTTGAATGGCACTGGCCCGCATGATCCAGGAGTAGTTCATAAACCCTGCGATGGTCATTCTTTGAGTGAACTTCCTTTCTAGCAGGTTCTAGATGTTCATCTTGACTTCCTGATTTCTCTGACCCCTTAGGGCAGGGAAATTCAGACTGTCCCACTTGGATGTGCATCTTCACACCGGGAAGAAGGGGGAGACCAAGGTTGGGTTAGAATGGAGATAAACATGACAACATTCAAGAACCCATACTTCTCCAGAGCCACACAGTGCTGTGTCAGGGGAAAACTGGACAGAAGTTTTAGCTCATAGTTTCCTTGGCAAAATCCCTGAGTTTCAGAACAGCATTGAGCTTTTTCGAGGTGTAAGAAATTCGCAGGCTTGACACCCCTGTGAGGAATGCTGTTTGAGTACAAGCGCTGCATGTCCTCAAGATGTTCTTTGATTACAGAAGATCTGTTTGACTGAATTCTCCATGACAATCATTCTGCGATAATAAGCAGACATTTCCTTTCAGCACAGAGGTTCTCACCAACGTCCATAGCCCTGTGTGTGGGCACTGGGAGACCCTCTAGTGAAGCTCCCTCTTCCTATGGTTTTATGGAGGTCCTGGACCATTATTAGAGTGAGTTTTTCCTAGGTCCTCTTATTGAATATCTGTAGAACCTTCAAATTGATGCCTGGCTCCAAGATCTAGGCATGACCTTGTAGTCATTGGTGATACTGCTTCCTTCATCTACCAACTCAACTTGAAGAACTGGGGGAAGTAGTGGGGATGAGGTAGTGACTGAAGAGGTGTAAGGTTGCTGGGGCAAGGGGAGCATTGGGTAATTGGGGATGACCACAGTCAGGGAACACAAAGAGGATGGTGGAGGGCAAGGTAGGCCACCTCCCACTTGGTTGGAAAGTTTGTTCCTGGTTGGAACTGGTTCACTCACCCCAAGCCAGCAATAGCCCTATGTTTGGACCCCATTCGTGAGTCCCCAGGTCCATCAGATCATTCCCTCTCTTCCATCCACCTCACTCGCTGGGGTTTGGTGCTCTATGGAATGCAAGGATGGCTGGCGTCAGGCTAGCCACTAGCCTATTTTCACTTTTAACCAGTTAACGTTTACTTATTGCTTCCTGGATTGTAAAATCTATCAGATAGATCAAGTCCTCCATTTTTACCCCTTTTTACCCTCAAAAGTTCACTGGCATACTTTTAGCTGCAAGTATCAATTAAAAGTGGCTTAAACAAATCAGGGTTTATTTCCATCTAGAATAAGAAGACTGGAGATAGGCAGCTGATGACATTGCTTAAGCAGCTCAGCACTTCTGGATCAGGTTCCTTCACCGCTCCTTTACCACTCAGCACAATTCTAGATATCCACATTCTGTGGATGTGGCAACATGGTAATAAGAGAATTTAGCATGTCTAGCCTCTAGAGGGTAGGTGAACAAAAACAGGGATAGGTATTTGGTTAGGAAACCAACTGTGTCTTCCATAGCATTTTTGCCTATTTTTCTCCGTATAATGTTTTGGTAAATTGTATAAAGCATTCTGTTTCTAACAAATATGGCCAAGGCGTCACTCCATAATTCTCTAAGAACTCCTGTCCCAAGGTTAGTCTTGCTTCCAAACTCCAGGCAGAGAAAAACCTGGAGAGTCTGCTCATTCCTGTGGTAAACTGCAGTTCTGGATATCCCAGGAGATCTCAACAGACTAGTTGATTTCGAGCCTCCCATCTCTTGGGTTAAGGCCCACCCATCACTCTCCTGCACAGAACTGCTGTCTCTAATTTTAAACTGAGAAAATAGGAATGGAGAAAACAGGAAACTGACTTTTTGCAGGGAGTGTAAGAACAAACAGGAAAAAAATGAAGACATTTGGTTGATACAGATCATTTGATTTTAAAAGGGAAAATAATCTCATGTAGGTAACAAAAAAATTCAAAATTTAGAAGTGAATATGAATCTAAAACTGCTCTTAAAAAATAAAGTCCTATTTATTTATTAAAAAAAATTTTTTTTGACCGTGCTGTGTGGTAATTGTGGTATTGGTATTTCCTAACCAAATACCTATTCCTGTTTTTGTTCCCTGACCAGGGATCGAACCCGTGTTCCCTGCAGTCGAAGCATGGAGTCCTAACCACTAGACTGCCAGGGAATTCCGATAAAGTTCTTTTTAAAAAAGGCGTAGTCCTGGTTGGTTAAATAAATATGCAGGCTTGTTCTTGTGGTATACCTAGTATTTATGAGATATTTTTAGTTAAATAGAAAAATGTGAATTACTATGCTTTGGGCGATGTGCTGTTTGCCAAATTAAAAACAGTATAGCAAAAAACATCCTCCAAATACCCATAAATAATTAGTTGAATTGGCAATAATTCACGTCCTAGTGATTTCATGTGAAGTGTAAAGCAGACTGGATAAATCAAATGAAACCATGTCTTCTAATATAACAAATATGAAAATTAATGTTTTGCATAGACTTTTAAAAAACAATATATGAGTAATGAAGTGCATATGAACAAGAAAACAGTTCACATAAGGACCAAACAAAACCTTTCTCATTAATTTAATCTAATATGCTCTCAATGTAAGTGAATGAGAAATTACAATTCTAATCTGAAAAAGCAGAATCAGGGGATTTTGAAGATGGAGGGTCCCTTGGAAATCACTTGGATCCAAACCCTCATTTTATAAATGAACAAACTGAGACCTAAGAGGCAAGGGAGTTGGCCAAAGCCAAAGGCCACCCTGGTCAAAAAGGCAGAGTCTGGACTGGAAGCCACGATCCTGATGTCTAAGCCAGCCCTGCTCCCAAACAGACTGGCCTTTCTCTTGGCAGGTTTCTTTCCCCTTTGTTAACCTCAGCAGTGACAGAGACAAGAAAATGCGTAACTAATCACCCGTTAGTGGGCTTGCAAGATTGTTTTTTTCAAAGTATGCTGGTGGTTCACAAAAGTTAACTGTTGATTTTATTAATAGCAACCCACATTTCAAGTATATTCAGGAGCCAAAAACAAAACTCCTTTTCAGAGTAAAAGATCATCACTGTTACAGAAGTATGTGCACTTCCTCCAGGGTTACGCAGGGATATTTGGTGCTTTACAATTTTAATCCTATAATAATAAATTAGCATTATGAAAAAAGTCGTAGACTCACACACAAAAAGCCCCCATTCATGTCAAGCAACATTCAATATTGCTTGAAATATTGCAGTTCTGCAATAGCAACAGAATTGTCTATACCCTGGGATCCATTTCCTTAACTCTCACACACTGACCACTCAGCTTTCTCCAACCCACTTTTTGCCTCCATCACGCCACTGTAACAGCCTTACTAAGGTCCACAGTAAACTGTCAATAAATACAGTGGTTATTTTTCTGTGCATGTCTACCCTGACCTCTCAACAAAACTGTCACCTTTGGCCATCCTCTCTCCCATTATATCATCATCCTTGTTTTCCTCCTACCTCTTTGACTCTTCCTTTTCAGTTTCCTTTGCAGAATTACCTACCACTGCCAGTAAATGCTGGAGTTCCTGAAGGCTCAGTTGTAGACTTTTTGCATTATACTGTCTTCCTAGGTAAGCTCATCCTGGTCTATGCTTTCGTCCTCATCAGGCATACTCCAGTAACTACCCATTTATCTCCACTGCAACCAAAACTCTCCTGTCCCCAAGAAGACATACAGATGGCTAATAGGCACATGAAAAGATGTTCAATATTGCTAATTATTAGAGAGATGCAAATCAAAACAACAATGAGATATCACCTCACACCTGTCAGAATAACCATCATTGAAAAGTCTACAAATAACAAGTATTGGTGAGGGTGTGAAGAAAAGGGAACCCTTGTGCACTGTTGATGGGACTGTAAGTTGGTGCAGCCATTATAGAAAACAGTATGGTTCCTCAAAAAACTAAAAATAGAACTCCCATAGGATCCAGCAATTCCACGCCTGGGTACATATCCAGAAAAAAATGAAAACTCTAATTTGAAAAGATCCACAAATCCCAATGTTCATAGCAGTACTATTTACAGTAGCCAAGATATGGAAGCAAGCTAAGTGTCCATCAACAGATGAATGGATAAAGATGTGGTGCGTGTGTATACACACACACACACACACACACACAAACACACACACACAGAGACATACAGAAAATGGAATATTACTCAGCCATAAAAAAGAATGAAATTCTGCCATTTGTAGCAATGTGGATGGACCTAGAGAATATTATGCTTAGTGAAATAAGTCAGAAAAAAAAAGAATGTATATAGCAAAACAGAAACAGACTCATGGATATAGAAAACAAACTAGTGTTTACCAGTGGGGAGAGGGAAGCGGGGAGGAGCTCCTTAGGGGTATGGGATTAAAAGAAAGAAACTACTATGTATAAAATAGACAAGCAACAAGGGTATATTGTATAGCACAGGGAATTATAGCTATAACCTTGTAATAACTTTTAATGGAATATAATCTGTAAAAATACTGAATCGCCAAGCTGTAAACCTGAAACTAATATTGTAAATCAACTATACCTCAATTAAAAAGAAAACACTCCTGACTTCTAGACTTGTGTATTTGATTACTTAATAATTGGATTTCTCAAAGATGCCTCAAAATCGAGATGGCTACGTAGGAACTCGGGCTCCACCCTCCCCACCCCAACCGTCTTCTCACGTTTCCTACCCCAGAGAGTGGCACCATCCTCTATCGAGCTGCCCAAATCAAACACGTGTGATTCTTGACTTCATCCCCTCCCATGCCCTCCATTTCCAATCCATCTCGTCTACTTGATCCCGTCTACTAAATCCTCTTGATCTACCCACTTTGTCATCTCACCACCACCCCTTCAAGCTATCACGTCTCCTAGCATCTCTCTGGTTCTCTTCCAACTGTTTCAAAACAAAGGGGTCGACCGTGATGACGTTCAGAACACTCTCTTCTTGCTCTTACTGGATGCCTAGCAATGTCTACAAGGTATTCTATGGTCCGAGCCTGGCCTTCCTTTCCAGTCTCGTGTCATACCACATCTCCCCTTCCCTAAATGTAGCCGCTATGCTCCATCCTTTTTGCAGTTCTTTAAACTCATCATAAACTCCTCCAACCAATGGGCCTTTGTATGTGCTATTCCCTTTTATCAGAATGCAATCCCCCTCTTTGCTTAGCTAACTTCTATATGCCCATCAGATTTCAGTTGAGTTGTTCTTTCCTCGTGGACGCCTTTGCTGACAGCCAATCCTAGGCCAGATTCTTTTGTTACATGCTCCAGAGAACCACGTTCCTTTTACTATTTGAGTTTGTACTAATAAACTCACATTTTAATTTAATTAATTTCTATCTTTTCTGCTAGACCAATGTTTCTTAAGATCACAGGGAACACAGGAGTGTCTTTGCACAGTGTCTAGCACAGTATTTGGCACAAAATATATGTTCAATAAAACTTGTTGAATGAATGAAATGATCATTGTATTCCTGATGTTAGCAAGTATAATCCAGTTCAAGTTTGGAAACAGAAATGCAAAACAGAATCTATCTAATAAATCTGGTCTTCATTCGTTTAATCAGGCTTTCTCCTTTGGCCATTCTGCATATTCATTCACCCAACAACTACTCACCGATGGGGTCAATGTGGAGTGCCGATTAGTGCTGTCGCTTTTAAGTAGATTTTTTTAGAAAAGATGACCACTGATTTGAAACTAGCAAGATTTAAAAAGTATTTTTAAAAATGCAACAGGAAAAAGCTTGCTTCATTTCATAGAAAAAGATTTCTCCTTTATGTTATTTTAAAAGGGAGATGAGGATTTTGTTTCATTAGATGCTGCATATTTGGGGGCTGGACAGGCCACTGTTACCCCCGCATATACACAGATGCCATCCTTCTTCTGCCGGTCCTAATGTGCGACTTGAAAGTAAAAACATCAGGTTCTCTTTATTTATAACAGGTAACAGCTGAAGTCCAGTCATCGAACATAGAATAAAAAACAAATGCAGTTACATCCGTAACAAAAGGACAGCCAGCATGCTTTCTTCCATAGCACTGCATTTCTGGTTTGTCTCTATGGTTGGTCCTTATGGTCTGGTACATTTTTCCCCCAGGAATTTCCTTTTCAATGGGAAGATGGTCTTCAGGGCAAAAACTCTTTATCAGACTCTAGTTCCAGGAGTACATATTTTATTCACTTATAAATACGTACCCTCCCATGCTGTCTTGTTCCAACCTTCCTTGCATTCCTATTGACATCAGTCATTTATTATAACTCTCCCCCAACATTGATTATAAATCCCCTCCCCAAGTTGTATTTACAGTTAAGAAGAATTTGTACATGGCACAAATCAACTCAGCTGTTAGTGCACAGAAGTCGCATAATCCTCTGAAATACTTTTCTCCAGCTTTGGGGAAATAATTGTATGTTAATTTAAATATACACAGAGAACATTTCTTAGACAAACATAACTCCTGAGGTCCATCTGGCAAGACAATCTGCTTTGTATTTCTTAGCACAATAAAATGTATCTTTGGAAACAGAGAAGAACCAAAAGTATTTAAAACAAAAACAGAAAACCACACATAAAAATCACACAACAGATTGATACATTGAAATTCTGTCAAAATAAGATTTTCAGTGAGGCTTTTCACTTCAAACAGGCCAGGAAAAAAATAACCCTAAACGGCATATTTTATACACGTGGCTCTTTGTCCTCCTAAGTGTTGTGTTCTCACCTGAAGTTTCTAAACAATGTTTAGAAAAAGAATTATTTATTACAAGAGGGATTACCTGTTTCAGTCAATTTATGGTGAGAGGTTATCAACAACTGCTTTGAATTCTCAAATGTCAAATGTTGGAAGGCAGAAGTAGATTTTGCAATTAAATAGGTGGCACAATTATTTCCTTAAGTATCATGTATTCCCCCCATAACATTTTTTTTAATTATCCCTTTAAAAAACTCATGGAACTTGTTAAATATTGACTGTTTCTCTACTTCTCTCTCAAATCTTTCCTCGTATCTTCATCAAGCTTCTGCTTAGTCTTTGAGTACATTTGCCTTGACTTGCTGCTCAAGGATTTTCCTCAGCCCCCTTAGAAAGGCTGACATAGTTCACTCCAAATCCTTCAGTGCCAAAGAAAGCTCCGCGGATGCCTCACACGTGGCGGGTAGGGAATGACAACAGGAAGGTAGTCTTAAGAAATTACCAACACGAAATGCTCAGAGGCCAGAAGAACAGTCACCAGGATAAGAAGAAACCTGCTCAATTCCTCCCGTAGTCCTTTCTTTGAGCCATTTAAACATGGAGCTGTTTTGTTTTTTAACTTCATGTATAGTTTCTAGAGTCCACCGAGAGCTCAAAACAAGAAAATACCTACAGAAACTGTAGTTTTTTGGATAACATCTAACTTCTTACATCAATTTTCTACTAGAGAAATGGTACTTTTAGCACCAGATTTTGGCTTATGGTCCCCTTTACTACACTTTGCTTTCTAGAAATGTTATTTCCTATCTATAAATGAAAAAAGCAGGAAGTTATACTAAAACAACGAAAATATCAATAGAAATGCTAGCTTTAAATTCTGACTTGAATACTTTGGCCTAAATTATAACTGGGCTCACATTGGGGACCACCTAAGAGCAAGTAGGGGAGTCCTACGTGCCCTTCCTTAAAAACCACTACACGTTTGTAGTACAGTGATCTGAATTCCTTTGTCACCATTACAGAACTTTAATTTCATGTACTTCATTTGATATAACCAAACATTCTGTGTACTTCATAGAATCATCTTTGAAAGGAAGCATGAGCCATGTTTTAGAGAATTACGTTTTTTAAAAAAGGTACTGTAAAAGAGAAAGTCATATTTATTTTATTTTTACTTAAAATTTTTGGCTGTGCCACACGGCTTGTGTGATCTTAGTTCCCTGACCAGGGATCGAACCTGCACCCTTGGCAGTGGAAGCGTGGAGTCCCAACCACTGGACCACCAGGTAAGTCCCAAGAAAGTCATATTTATGAATAAAATTTCCTTTGCTTAACTTCTTTCAAACCATCATTTAATGTATTTTGCAATATAATTTTTGTTTCATCTTTGAAAGTAACTTGCACACTTAATACTTTTTTTTTTATCTTCTTCAGGTGACTTTCTTTTCTCTATGAAAACCTAATTAAGGACGTTGCATCAATTTACTCTTACTTCCTTCCTGTTCACTGAGTTTAATATGGGTATAGGCAAGAATGCCAAATAGTGTACATAACATGCCAAGACCCTGATTAATGGACAATGGATCCTTAAATAAAACATATCCTCCAAATAAAGTAATGCAGAACTTGAAGTGTCCAAACATGTTATAGCTGAGGTTTTTGGATAAGGATAAAAAAGAACAAGCCAGATGTTATATTCACACACACATACACACACACACACACACACACACCCCACGAAGCAAAAGCTTCCTGTGCCTGGAGAGAAGTGCACGAAACGCAGACTAAACGGCGGCCCCACCCCTGCCCCCATCGCCCCGCCTCCCACCCCATCTAAAGAACAGGAACTTCAGTGAAGTGCTGGCTTGATCCTAGCTTCTTCAGGTAGGTTTTAGCAAGTAATCAGTGACAGGAGACTGCCTCAACTCTCCTTGTTGACCTCTGCAAAGAAGAGAAAAGGGGCTGCAGTACAAGGGTGGGGAAGGGATTCAGAACAAGGTACAGAGAAGGTCTTTTGTAGAGCAATTTGTGATGCTGTTTCATGGCACCATTTCTAAACTTCCCTTGGCAAATAAGGTGAGACGTGAAAGGTGCCAGATGGCTGACACAAGGTCAACACAGCCAGTGCGCTTAAGTTTAAGAGGGAATCGGGGACAGGGGATGGAACACCACTGAGCACCAATACATGCCAGGCACTACGCCAGGTGCATATATAACACCATTTTATTTAAGCATCACATTTCCCTCCACTGTGGTATCACTCCTCCCATCGACAACTGTAGAGGCTTGAGGATTTTAAGTAACTTAGATCACAGAGTTAGTAAGCAGCACAGCCAGAGGCCAAACATAGATGGGTCTATTTAACTCCAAAGTCCATGTTTGAGATGAGCAGACTGCCAGTAACTTGCTGCTGGATTAGGGTGTTTCCAAATCACTGTTCATTTAAAAGACAAACTAAAGACACACAGATGGTTCCTTTATAAATTATTCTCTTCCTGTATTTTAAATAGTTTTTTACATATGGATTAGTACTTTATTATTTTTCAGACGTCTGATATGCACCCATCTACTCTTCCCAAACACGGTACTAGAAAGAGCTACCACTCTGTACCTCAGCATCATTGTGAGGATTAACTAAGCTAATATACAGCTAATATACGCGAGGCTTCGAGCACCCAGGAAGCACCCTATGGGTCAGCTATCAACAGCAGCACTTACGCATAAAAAACACCTGCCAGGTGCTGAACGCATTCTCTCAAGCACTCACCCAACTCTGTAGGTACCACAACCCCCGTTTCATAAGTGATATGAGTGAGACCCGAGATCTACAAGTCACGCAGGCCCACAGGCAGCGGCGGGGCCGGGCCGGCACACCTGGACCTGTCCGACCTCAAAGCCCAGGCTCCCTCCTCTGTTCTGAGCCCAACTAAGCAGCTTGGAAGTTGCTTCCGAGCAGGAGAGCACGGGCTGAGTCACCAGGGTACCTGTGCTGGCCCGACCCAAGAAGGGTAATTTTCCTGCGGGATGGAGGACCTTCCCGAGTACGTTAATTATAACCATAATAAAGCAGGCTTCATTTTCAATTACGAGCTATCTTCAAGTGAACCGGCTCCCGCACTTCAGCATTTCCTTACTCCTCAGCCTCGCTTTGAAGTGCTCATGATCTGTTAACAATATTTACATGAGAGGAAAGGCAAATTTAAAGAAATGCTTCAGTGAATCCCTTTGTAAATTAGAAAAATAACACAGAACAAAACAGGTGCAATCTATACCCGACATCTCCAATTCCTCTCTCTAATTCTCCACTCTGCTCCGGTCAGCTTCCACCTGGACACGCTGAAGTTCTCGTCACACACCTTCCTCCATCCCTTTCCAGCCTTCCTCAAGCTTGACCTGTCAGCGGCCTTGGACACAGCTGACTCCTCTTCCTCCTCACTTGGCTTCTACACCCTGTCCTCCTTCCTTCCACCTTGATCACTCCTTCTCTGCCCCTTCTGCCTGGCTCCTGTCATCTCTCCAAACACCGAGGTGACCCAGGACTCGGTCTTTGGGCACCTCTTTTTCTTCCACTTGTTTGCTTGGTAATCTCAGCCAGGCTCACTGCTTCAAACCACATCTACACACTACTGACTCTCTCCGGAATACCTCCAACAGAGACCTCGACCTTGAACTCAGATTCTTTTTACCCAAAACTGAGCACTTGGTCTTCCTCCCCACCCCCAAGCCTCCTGGGGGCTGTCCTATTTCCACCCTGCCAGGTGCTCAGGCCCAAACTGGGTGGCAACCATCTTTCCTCTCTCATTCTCCACATCCAGTCTGCCAATAAAACCTGCTGGCTCTACTTGAACATATATCCAGAACCCAATCACTTCTCACTATATCCACTGCGACTGTCCTGGTACCAAACCGCCATGGCTTCCCGATGGTTTCTCTTCTTCTCTTGCCACTTGCAGTACAGTGGTTTTCCCAACCAGGGGTGATTTTGTCACCTGGGCAAGGTCTGGACACAGTTTTGGTTTTCATAATTGGGGAAAGGGATGCTACTGGCGTCTCGTGGGTAGAGGCCAGAGATGCTGCTAAACATGGACAGGCCTGTCCACTGGACCAAAAAGGCCAATAGCACTGAAGTTGAAAAGTACCCCCCCCCCCGGTCTGTTCTCAACACAGTAGCCCAGAAGGATCCTATTAGAACAGACAGAAAATCATGGCATTTCTCTGCTCAAAACTCCAACGCCGTCCCCTCTCACTTGGTGTAGGAGTCCTCGTGTGAAAGTTCTGCTCAGTCAGGCCCCCTGTTACTCTTCAGGGACAAAGAACCCACCCTTTGTTCTTCCCGCTCCAGCCACACAGGCTTCTTGTTCCTTCCAGCCTCTCACCTGCTGTCCCCTCTGCCTGGAACGCTACCCACCCTGCTCTGCACAGAGCAACCTCACTTCCTTCAGGTCTTTCCTCAAAAGTACCCGTCTTGCTGAGGCCTTCCCAACTACCCTCCATAAAACTGCAACCCTGTCCCCAACATTTCACATCCCCTTTCCTGCTTAACCTTTTTCTCCTTATCACTTAACACAATCTAGCCCTGTATATACCCATTTCTTATTTTTCTTGTTTATAGCCTGTCTTCCTCCCCAGAATTTAAGCTTGTGAGAGCAAAGATTTTTGTCTCTTCGGTTCACTACTATATCTCCAGTGCCTGACAGACAGTAGATATTCAGTATGTGAATATTTATTAAGTCAAAGAACAGTTTATAGGGGGCATTCAGTAAGTATTTGTTGACTGAATGAATGGAAGCTCTTAATCAGGGCGCATACTTGGATGCCTTGATCTAGCAGCATGGTGCATAAATCCTGGGGCTAGACTACCTGGGCTCAAATCTGGACACCACACTTCTCAGCTGGGTAACTCCAAGTGAGTTATTCAACCTCTCTGTGCCTCTATTTCCTCTTCTGTAGAATAAAATGATAGAATTTATCTCTTCGAGCTGCTGTAAAAACTAAATGCTTAATACACACAAGATGTTTGGAACAGTGCCTGACACAAAATAAACATTTATTAAGTGTTGTTTATTTTTTAATTTTTAAAAAATATTTATTGGGCTTCCCTGGTGGTGCAGTGGTTAAGAATCCGCCTGCCAATGCAGGGGACATGGGTTCGAGCCCTGGTCCGGGAATATCCCACATGCCGCAGAGCAACTAAGCCCATGCGCCACAACTACTGAGCCTGCGCTCTAGAGTCCGTGAGCCAAAACTACTGAGCCTACGTGCCACAACTAATGAAGCCCGCACGCCTAGAGCCCGTGCTCCGCAACAAGAGAAGCCATCGCAATGAGAGGCCTGCGCACTGCAAGGAAGAGGAGCCCCCGCTCGCCGCAACTGGAAAAAAGAAAGCCCGTGTACAGCAACAAAGACCCAACGCAGCCAAAAATAACTAACTAACTAAATAAATTTTTTTTTTTTTTTTGCACAGGCTCCGGACGCACAGGCTCAGCGGCCATGGCTCATGGGCCCAGCCGCTCCGCGGCATGTGGGATCTTCCCAGACAGGGGCACAAACCTGTGTCCCCTGCATCGGCAGGCGGACTCTCAACCACTGCGCCACCAGGGAAGCCCTAAATAAATAAATTTTTTTAAATTATTTATTTATTTGGTTGCGCCGGCTCCTTAGTTGCGGCACGTGGGCTCCTTAGTTGTGGCATGCAAACTCTTAGTTGTGGCATGTGGGACCTAGTTCCTGGACCAAGGATCGAACCCGGGCCCCCTGCATCGGGAGCACAGAGTCATAACCAATGCGCCACCAGGGGAGTCCCCAGGTATTGTTTTTTAAAAAAAATTATCATTATTATCACTGTTATTTACTGATAGTGGGCAAATATGCTGCTTTTTTACTTTGTTGACATCTCGGTGTTCACTCATTAAAAGCAAAATGTTAAAAATGGGCAGTTGAGTTTGATTCAGACATTCAAGTCATGACTCCACTTCTTGATTTGAAGTAATATTGAGAAAAGCAGGCACACCCGTAGCCAGACAAGTGCAAAAACAAGCTCAAAAGTCAGAGCAACTGGTCTGAAATTATTTTCTGTTATTTGGATTAACCACACCTTCACCTTATTATTATCGAACTATCGAGAACTGAAAAGTGATGGAAAACATAAGTATCCACCCCATTATTCAGTCAACAAATATTTATTTAACCCCACTATGCACAAGGAATGGTGCTCTATGTTAATTCTGATAAGGGAAAAGGTCACCTATTCCTTAAAGAAAATTCAAAAGCATTTATCATACAGAAAGTTAACCCATTTCCCCAGTTCACAGTTCTTTAAATTTCCACAGACTCTAGTAAGAGACTAAAAATAACTCATTCTACTCAATTTAGGCCATGCAATAGAAAGTGTGAGACTCAAATAAGGAAATCAATGTGACAGAGTTTTGGAGAATATAAAAGACTACACATTTGTAAGTTGTTAGGAAAAGGATACGTGACTGGTGAAGTGTTCCCAATGATCCAATAAATCGATAAGTTCACCATGAAAGCTATTACTCCAGAGAGCAGGACCATCAGCTATAAATAAACCAGAAGAATCATTAATGCAAAGCAGCTGCAATCATTGCAATCATCAAGTGAAAATACACTTCATCAGGCACTTCTACCAACCATTAAAAACAAGATTTTTAAAAAGAGAGAATCAAGTTGGGAGATAGCAAGAACTGAGGGTTAAAGAGCAGAATGAGTAGTATTCACAAATGTAATTTTGTCTACAAAATGCAATGGAAAATTCTCCAACAATATCCTGCCTCTGAATGTAAATCTCCAGATTCATTTTTCTTATCTATCCAAAGAAAGATTATTTTGTAATAATTTCTTATTATAAAAGTAATATATATTCATTACAGAAAAACCAGACAATAAAGATGAGCAAGAATATAAAGAATTCTTTTTTTCCTTCTAGTTTTATTGAGATATAATTGACATACAGCACTGCATAAGTTTAAGGTGTACAGCATCATGATTTAATTTACACACATTATGAAATGATTACCACAGCAAGTTTAGAGAACATCCATCATCTCATGTGAATACAAAATTAAATAATAGAAAAATAAATAGAAAAAAAGATTTTTTCCTTGTGAAGAGAACTCATAAGGAATTCTTTAAATCTCAACCACTCACCACTATTAATACGTTGGTATATATCCTTCCAGATCTTTTTTCCATTGAATTGTTTATATTTATTCTTATTTAAATTCAATCAGTAGGCATTCATCAGGTATCTACAAAACTAGGCCAGGCCTTGTAAGGAACACAGTGGGTTCCTGCCCTCAAAGATCTTAGAAACTGCTTGAGCACATGATAAAAATCTTGATAATCATAGCTTATACTTATATAGTACTTATTATGCACCAAGAATTGTTCTAAATATTTTACATATATTAACTCATTTAATCATTGCAAACAGCCGTGAGGGAGTAAAATAGCTTCCCTTTTTACAGACAAGAAAACAGAGCACAGAGAGGTAAAGCAACTTGCCTAAGACACACAGCCAGTAAGAAGGGCCAAGGTACTGGAGTCCCTGCTCCTAACCTGCTCTGCCATGCTACCTCTTAACCACATGAAAGAGAGAGTGCAATACAAGATGAACAGCTCAGGCAAGAAAAGAAAATGAGTCCTGAGCTCTACCTCGTTAATAGGCAAACAGACGATAGGTTCTGTAGGACTCTAGACAGGAGATGTCCTTCTGGGCTGCGATAGCAAGAACAGTCTTTGGATTTCAAATGCATGTTTTGATTAGAGAAAGAAATAACAGGGGCAGGAAACAGTATGGGTCAAAGCATGGAGGCGTGAAAGCCCAGGTGTGTGCATGGGATGGCGAGTTAACCGACTTGGCTGAGGCGGGGAACCAAAGCAGCTGTACCACTGTAGACACACACAACATTCTGTCCACACGTATCCCACAATCTCATTGTAAAAGTTACAAAAACATTTTCTATTTCTGAAATAAGAGAATCTAGAGAAAATGTTAGTTACAATTTGAATTAGTAAGAAGTTTAAATTCCAAAGAAAATGTCATATTTGAAGATTCTTTCTGTCCCATGTGGGTTTTCTGTTTTTAAACCAGTGCAGTCAGAAGAAGCCCAGGCCAATTGGATTTGCAGCCTATTTAGGTAGAAATAGTAACACCTTACTTGTTTTACAACAGTGAGTTCCATTAAATTTTCAACTAAGAGAAACTTGCTCCTTAAAGATTTTAAAAACTGTTTCTAGAAATGTGTCCTTGTTAATTTTATTGAGTTCACAGAATGTCACATGCCTATTTCTTGATGACCTGGCACATCATTAAACACACAATTACATGCTCTACTTTGAGGCAATGATGCCCTCTAGGGACAAGAAGGAATGCAGGTGACTTTCCCTTATTCAGTGGCCTCAGACTGGCTATGTTCTTGTTTCTTTGACCTTTTTTATGGCCTTTCTGCTGAGGTCCTCATTTTCAAATCTGTCAGAGGGCCAGTCACATAAAGCCTCTCCCCTCCTAGTCTAAGGTGCTCAAGCTGCAGTGGTTGATAGGCAAGATGACCAAGATGGGTAACTTTTGTAAAAGTAAGAGGAGATATTACCTGAGAGATGGTCCACTGATTTCTACCTTGGGAAAAAAGCGCAAATGCTAAAGTATATGAATTCGAAACAACTATCATTCTGCTCACAGGCAGCCTCGCAGGGTGGTTAAGAATGTGGACTTTGGATCTGGAATGCATGGATTCAAAGTCTGGCTCTGCTGTGGACCTTGAGTCAGTTACTTAACGCTTTGTCTCTCAGTTCCCTCATCAGTAAACACCTAATAAAGTTGTTATGAGGATCAAATAAGTTAATATTTGCAAAGAGCTTAGAATAGTGCCTGGAGCAGAGTAAGGGCTATGCAAGGTTGATAAATCAACACCACCAGCAAAAAAGATGTTCCCACTGACTGTGTTAAAAGTATGGGAAGCAGGAGTTCCTTTCCTAAATAGGGGGATTATACTTTCTAACTTTATTAAAAAAATGTCCCCAAAGTACAGGTCCCTTTGATCTGGCAATTCCACTCTAGGACTCTATCCCATAGAATAAAAAGTACCAGTTCATGAGGACACATGTACAAGGATGTTTACTGTAATACTGTTCATAGTGGTTAAGAACTGGAACTATTATACAAGTACTGAAAGAATGATTTGAAGGGATTTTCATGGGACATTGTTAAGTGAGAAAAGCAAGATACAGAAAATCATGTGTAATATGATCCCACTTCTGTAAAAAAACCAATGTGCAATTTATGTGTACATACGTGCATGTGTGCCTATGTATGTTGTATGTGTTTACATGTGGGTATGCACAGCACGGAGAAAAACATGGAAGAACAAACACTAGAATGTTAACATGACTTATTTCAAGGGACAGGGGTGAGGTAATGGGATGTTGATGTGTGTATGGGTAGGAGGGCTGAGGAAAAGGAATCCATGATAAAAGCTGCATATATAGGGAATTCCCTGGCAGTCCAGTGGTTAGGACTCCACGCTTCCACTGCAGGGGGCACGGGTTCGATACCTGGTAGGGGAACTAGCATCCCACATGCCATGCGGCGCAGCCACAAAAAAACCTCCCAAAGGGCTTCCCTGGTGGCGCAGTGGTTGAGAGTTCGCCTGCCAATGCAGGGGACACGGGTTCGTGCCCCGGTCCGGGAAGATCCCACATGCCGCAGAGCGGCTGGGCCCGTGAGCCATGGCCGCTAAGCCTGCGCGTCCGGAGCCTGTGCTCCGCAACGGGAGAGGCCACAACAGTGAAAGGCCCGTGTACCGCAAAAAAAAAAAAAAAAAAACCCTCCCCAAAACCCAGCATATATAATATGGTTACATACATATGAAATTAAACATACACACACATGCGTGTGTCTGTGTATATGAAAGAGATCCATGAAATGATCATCACCAAAATGGTAAAGGTGTTTATCTTAGTGTGGCAGGATTTGGGGAGACCTTCACTTTATAATTTTATGTATGTTCAAAAATGCATACAATGAGCATGTACTACTTATACTATTACAAGAAAATCAACAAAGTTATATTTTCATTATTTAAGAAACAAAAAAAATGCCCAAAGTATTGGTGGGCAATAGCCTGGCAGGCTCAGCACAGTAACCAGACATCAGAAGACCTGAATTCTAGTCCTGGTTTGGCCACTGACTGGCAATTTAACCCTAAGCAAGTCCCTCAATCTTTCTGTGCCTCAGTTTCTTCATCTAATGAATAATCCTTACCTTGCCTCCCTTAAAGGGTGATTATAAAGACTAAATGTGAGAATGGATCTGAGCTAGTGCTCTGAAAACTAAAAATTGCATTAATAATGGAGAAATTATTATTATCTTGTTTCTTAGACACCAAAACAATTATAACTCACCAAAGCAGAGACTGACCAGGGACCAAATATTCCTCCTTCTGCGAACACCGGCTCAAAGAAGGGCACGGCGACCAGCAACATGGCAGATGACATCGGGGCCTGGTAGTACAGCAGCTGCATCGAGTTTACTTGCAATTCATGCTGTTTGGCTCCTACCCACTGAAAATTAGGAGAGAGAACGAGTTAGGCAGAAAAAAACAGCATCACTCAACAAACAAAAGATGCAACTCTAGCCACAAACGTGGGAATGAGAGGCAGGGCGGGGGGAAGAGGAAATGCCTAATGAGTCTATAAGATTTCAAAGATCAATAATATATATGTATATTATATTAAGCTCCCTGGATGAAAGGAGCTTTATAAATTCAATGTCTGATAATCTATTTTCTTCTCAATTATAAAGGAGAAAAAAAATCCTCTCTTCCCTCCTGATCCGAGTAGATGGGGAAAGTCAATGCATACCGGGGCCCACAGGCATCAGCGATCTTGGGAAAATTAGGCAGGAATGGAAATTTCTAAGCAGGATAATATTTATAAGCAGGATAAGCAGGAATACAGATGCAGTGTCAGACTTCATTTCTTTCTAAAAATGGCCCCCAAAACGAAGACTGGGGGGCAAGGCGGACTCTAATTACAGATTGACAGAAACCTCAGTTATCCCAGGTGGCTGCCAATATGTGTGGCTAAAAAGGTATGTGAGGTCTTTTCATTCACTTCAGAAAACCCAATCGATGGTAGAAGGAACTTTCCTCTTTATGGCTGACGTTTTGGTGGGTAATCCCACACCTATACTCCTCAATAAACTAGATAATCACAAACTTTAAAAGACTATCCTTCGGTAGAACCAACACCCCAAAGCCTCAAATCCCATCAGTTCTCAAAATGCTTCACAAATATAACTGAAAAGGAGGCTTTAAAGAAAGCTTGATAGGACTGTCTGAATAAGATCTGGCAGGAACAGCCAGGCTTTGGAATAACTGCTCCTACATAATCCTCTTTCCTGTAGGTCCGGGTATCCTGTTACATAAACTCTAAGTCTATAGAAATTCACCAAGACAAAAATAGAAGAGCGAGAAATCTGAAGCATACTCCTGTCAGCCTTAATGAGAGTCTGCTGTGAACATGAAGGACAGAGAATTGATTCTTTTGCTTGGGACACCGCAGCAAGCAAAAATGAATGCAGAGGGGATGTGCACAGCCCTGTGTTGGGCAGCCTCTCTGGGCAGCTGTGTGTCTCTGACACAGGACAGACAGCCTGGAATGGTGGTGACTCTCAGGCCACCACCTGCCCTCACTGCCGTGCCGCCTGGCTTCTGCCCACCAACCCTCTCGTGAAACTGCTCCCCAAAAGGGCACCTTCACCTCCAGTGGCCACATCGAAGGACTGCCCTGGGTCGCCTTCCGGCCGCAGCCCTCTGCAGAACCTGCAGATTTCTCTAGGAAGAACTTGACTGCTGGTTCGCGCTGCTTCCTCTCTCACCTGTTCCTTCACTTACTACCTGTAAGGGAGATGTCTGGCTTTCCTCTTTTATCTCCCTCACTGATCTTTTACTATCCGCTGACATCTACAGCTCTGACCTCCTTCCCTGAGCATCCTTTAAGTCCCACCTTCAACAAACAGCTAACTAGCCATCTTCAGTTATATCACCTGAAGGAGCTTGTTTACGATTAAGCGGATTAATTCCTTCTCCAAATTAGCTCCTCCTGTGTTGGTCCGATAATTAATGATATAATCTCCTCCAAGGATCAGACTCCTTATTTTCCTCATTCTCACATCCAGTCAGGTCCTACTAATTCTTTCTCCAAAAGGTCTCTGAAGTCTATTCTTTCCTTTCCACGTCCAGTACCACTGTCCTTGTTCAGGCCCTTCCTGTCTTCCCCTTAAACCATGGAGCACTTCCTGACTGCTCTGCCTGTCACCCTGTCGTCCCTCTTATTCATCCTTCACTGCCACCAGAGTGAAGTTTCTAAAACACAGGGAGTGATCAAGTCACTGCCCATCTGAACTCCTCTCCTGGTACCTGCAGGATAAAGGGCACACTTCCTCAGCATAACACTCAAAACTCTGCCATCTGGTCTCACCCACCCCTCAGCCTTGTCTTTCCACCACGCAACTACAGTCCAGTCCCACCAAACAAATCAAGTTCTCCAAAAATGCTCTGTACCTTCACACATCACTGCAAAGAAAGACCTCTGCTCTATTTCTTTGCTAAGCGAATTCCTGAGCATTCTTCAATTTAAATTGTTAACCTTCCCATAAAATCTTACCTCACTACCGCCCTTGTGCAGAACTACCCCTTCTTCCCTGGTGCTCCTCAGAACTTTCCTCATACTCTGAGCTATACCACTTGTTATCAGCTGTCTCCATGTGTTTCTGCAATGCTGGATTATAGCTGCCCTTTATCTTTGTATCAAGGTTGAGCATAAAGCAGAAGAAATGTCTTTTGAATGAATGAAGGAGTCAACCATCTTTCTACCACTAAAACTAATAGTTGGTCACTCATCTCTTAATTCCTTTTAATGCCCTAGCAGTATAAGAAGAAATAACTTAGAAATTATACCAGGTTACAATGGGAAAATACAACTTTCCTTAAAATGAATTTTGGGAGGGAATACACCTATTCTGTACCAGTACTTTTACCATTTACTGATAATCAAAAACTCTGCCCATGACTTAGTCTATAATCATTCCTTGGTCAATCTCATTTCAGATATCTACCTGAGAGATACAGAATCCTTTGATTCCACCCTATAGCAATTTTGAAACTTGTGTGAACAAAAACGGTCATATTGGCATGGGCAGTGAGTACTCTGAATTGAAGTGATGTGTAAGGAATACAAGAAATTCTAACGTTCAACAAATGAAATTTCTTGCTATATCTAATAAATAATCCATACTGGGTCAAAAATAAGTCCATTTAACAAAAAAGAGAAATAGGAATGTTCACTGACTGTATCTAATTAAAAAATTTAACTTTAAACTCACTGAAGTATGCCCAAATGCAATTTTCTTAAAGCACAAACCTGAGCTTCCTCTGATTTCTCTCTGCAGTAAAAGACAGAATATCTTGAGGCCAAGTGACAAGATTGAGCAGGTGCCCCACCCTCTCATGTCACTGCTCTCTTTCATTTAAACTGCTTCTCTGCCACTAAGAAATGTTTTCAACCCCAGAATTTTCACATAACAATGTTTCTGAAATGACCAGTACTAGAAAATTTAAGATGCTAAAGCTGTATTATTAAACTCCTAACATTCATAACAAGAATGCCTTAGTTTATAACCAGTGGACGTTTGTGAAAAAAGTAAAACTGGTCACACATTTTGGCTCTGATTCCCCATACGCAGGCACTGGAAACCACAATTTCCAGTCCAAGGGTTTCAGTACAGAGAAAACACTGTTTCACTGTACCCTTCGTCATTCACTATTCTTTCCTCCAATATATAAGAAACAAACAAAAATACTTGTTGAGATTTTATGGTAATGAAGTAAGTGAATCCATGAACAAATGTCAAATAAATGGCTGTTACAGGCAAGTCACCGCGCTAGTGCAAGAAGTGAAATACCCATTGCTATAAAATATTGACGGAGAAAAATGATTAGAATATATGAGCTGTAACAGCAGCATATCTTCTGAGGCAAAGATTTACAAATCTCAAATTTTCCTTTCCTGTTCAAATTTTTGCACCTGTACTCACTCCTTCACAGTAATGTCATAATTAAAGAGTAAATGGTAAATACAACCAATGGACTCAATCCTCAAGTAAAAAGTCTTACTATTCATTTTGTAAAGATATCCCAGAAAATAATATACCATCACCCCAAACTCAGACTGTTAAGCATGGGTAATATACACTTACAAACAGGTAGGGAGGTACTTGGTGAGCATCATACACCCAAGTTTCTCTGTCTCCTTTCTTCTCTTCACCTTGAGTCAGACAATTTATGCAATTATGCTTTCTTCCCAACAGTCTATTGTCTCTATACTGTATTGTCTAAACCTTGGGGCACAGCTTCAAAATTTATGAAATCTGCTAAAAAGGGCACATAAAGAAAAAAAAAATTACCAACCACTTGATAAAGGGATGTAACTAAAACACCAAGAGCAGCAAACACCGTTCCAAGGAAATTAAACTTCACATCGTAATAAGAATTTAGGATTACACCTACAGTTATAGGAATCTGTAAAGAAAAAGAGGTAAACGTTGTTCAGATTAAATTTATGAGACATAAAATTAGTATTCCTTTCACAGTGTCTTGAAAGGTTAATCATAAAAACATCATTAGGAAACAATGAACCTTTATAAATATTTTTTCCATTTGAATAAAAACGGACTGGTAATCCTATTTCTTCAAAATGAAATATGATAATTCTATATTTACGCTCACATTTAATTCTATTTAAAGTAAAATTCTGGGTAAAATGAGTCGATGCATTGCACTTTGCAAGAAAATACCACACGCGTGCACATAGTAGTAAATGGACCCCAAAACCAGTGTCTAAACAATATATAAATGTATAACAAAAGCATTAAGATTTTAAATGCTGTAAGTTATGAAATGCTAAAATTATTTTAGTCTTATTTAAAGACGCTGAAGCCTCTGCAGTATGTCGCCGCAAACATATCCTGAGACTTAACATTTTACGTTTATCATAAACGTTTTTCAGTTTGAGCTTTTGCACTTAATCCCATACAGATTTGCATCACCCAACACAGCTTTCTTTTCTTACCGATCATAGCATTTAAGGATTTCCATCAAACAGTAGTTATTAAAACTCACACAAGCACACTCTACTGGGCTAAAAGCCCAACAGAGCGCCAAGATGGCTTTTTTTCACCTTTCCCAAATAAGCCTGAAGTTCACTTGCTCACAAAGGACTCGAGTGGATTTCCAGATCACGGGAAAGAGCGTGGTGCAAGGTTAACCATTCAAATTTCCCAGGGAGAAAGACTGTCCAGGAGGTGGGTTGTTAAGAGGTGCGCCTCGCCCAGCTGAAGCTACTCACCAGCGTGAGCTGTATTTTGGTGGAGAAGGTTTTCTTATAGCAGAAGGTCTGGATGACTATGATCACCGGCGTGGTCATGGCCTTGGCCAGCTGATAGGTGCCTATGGTGTTGTTCTGCAGAGATAAGTTGGTGAAGACCACGAAGCCACAGAAGCTGAGGGCCAGGAGGAGAAGCTTGGAAGGCGGCAGACTTTTGGGGGCAAACATGTCCAGTTTCTGGCAGACGTACAAGCCCAGCCAAGTTACCACGAAGTGCACCAGGGTCAGGCTCATGTTGGGGAAGCCGTAGTGGACATAGATCCATTTGTTGAGGAACACGATGCAGATGGACACCAGTAGGTTGAGCAGGAGCCCGGCGGCGATGCGCCCTCTGCCTCGTACTCTATCGGCCAGCGCTGCCATGACCCCCGCGGAGCCGGGGCCCTTCACCCTCGGAAAGGGGCGCCCGGCCTACCTCCAGCTGCCCTTTGCCTCCTCCTCCGCCGCCGCGTCCTCGCAGCCCCTGGCTTTACGGTCCGGCCGGGGAGAGGCATGCAACCACTGGGTCCCTGGCAACCTGCAGCCTCAGCGGATCACACATGCTCTGCCACCGCCCATTCAGCCGGCGACTACGCGGCAGCACGTCCCGCGCGCTCCGCCCCCTTCCGCCCTCGGCCACGTGACTCGGGGAGCCCGCGCTTCCGCCCTTGAACAGTTCAGGAAGCGGCCTCTACCTGCGCAGGCGCGTTGAGCTCTGGGTGCGGAGAGCTGCGTCCTTGGTCCACTATCTCCTGGGTTACCTAAACCTGGCTGCGCCAATCTGCGACCCCTTTCTTGTTTGGTATTTTCTGTGTCGGTTGAGTAGACTTGCTAGGTATTCTTGGTGCTGAGCAAATTTTAGCCCTCGCCAAACAGGGGAAAGCATTACTTCTTGAAACCATATTTTTAGACATTTTATTTTAAAAATTCAAACATAGAGAAGAGTAGACAGTATGATGAACCCTCATATACTCATCATGGTTAGTAAACTATTCAGATTTTTTTTTTGAATCAATGTTTGGTTTTTCATCATCCTAGAAGTGTCCATTTTACTTAGATGTTCTAATATACTTGGTCAGAGTTGTATATGGTATTCTACCATATTTTCAATTTATTTCATCTGTTGTCACATCACTTTACTTATTCTAAACATTATGCATTTGAGTGAAATTCCTGGGTTAAATGGTAGATTGTTGTTTATAATATTTGAAAAGGTCAATAAAATAGTTATCCACAAGAATAGAAATAGTCAAAACTTTCCCCAAAGATTGTACCATTTTACATTCCCCAGCAATATGTCCCAGTCACAGTTGCTCCACATCCTCCCGAACATTTGGTTGTTAGTCTTTGATTTTAGCCATTCTGATGGATGTATAGTGGTATCTCATGGTTTTAATTTGCATTCACCATTGACTTGAGCACTTTTCACAGGCACATGGTTAGGTGTGTCTTCAAGAATCATCTGTTGTACTATTTTGTCCACTCTTTAAATTTTTTTTGGCCTTTTTATTATTATTTTTTTTTGCTAATCAAGTGATGCATTTAATGAAAACCACCTAAGATAGTAAAGGAGACATGAGCTAACTGCAGAGAATTTCTGTTGTAGAATACTTCCCCTCCACTACCACGCTGGACACCACTGCAGAGCAAGTCATGGCCAGTGAAGCAGCGGAGCTGGATGTGAGGAAGCTCATTGGCCAGATGCACTGAACTCAAAGAGGCACGTGGAGATGAGGAACTTGCAGATGTAATATCCCAGCTAGATGGATGTGGTTTGGAACCCGTGCTTTGCTGCAAGGGCTAGTAACCCTAGGGCAAGTTATCCAATATCCCCCAAGCAGCCTCATTTGGATCATGTCTGGTTAGACCCTCCTTATTCCAAAAGCAAAAACCAAACTAAAACAAACAAACAACTCCCCCTGAAGACAAATCAATCCCTACAGTCTCACTTTCTCTTCCTTCCTTCAACCCTTTTACAAAGGATAATACAGGGGCGACAGTTCTGCGCTCTCAGGAAATAGGGTCTTAGGTGCTTTTGGAGGTTGAGAGGCTAGAACGGCAGTCTAGAAATTCCTTTCATCTTATGGCACTGATTCAGTGTAGACTTGATCTCTCCTCCTCTCCCTCCACCCGTGCTCTCTCACCCCCAGACGGACATATTGGCATCAAATAGCTCTAGCTTTCAATCTGTACTGGGATTTGCCAGCAGAAGAGACGTTGGTCGTTGTCATCTGTAAGTTCCCACTCCACCACCAGTTTTATAGAGGGGTATTCACTCTTCACGGGTAGTTTATTCAAGTAGCTATAGGTCTTGTCTTTTTCATTGGGGCAGCTGATTCCACTCTTAACAACCGTCAGGCTCAGGAATAGGAAAGGGAATGGCGAAACCCATCACAATGCCATGCACCACGGCTTTGCTACTTTGAGACTGAGTGCTACTGGTGAACGTGACATTGACACTGTAAGACTGTCCTTTGTGCAGTTGGCAGGGTTGGGTGAGGCATGGATTCACATTCACTTCCTTTATAACTCCGACCCCAGAACCGCAGTCCTTGAAATGCACCGGCTCGGCCAGGGCAGAGGCGCTGAGTGCCAGGAACAGGAACACGGCGCCCAAGAAACGCATCGCAGCTAAGACTGCAAGCTCAAGGAAAAAAGCGTAAGAGTTCTTTATATATGCTGGACACGAGTTTTTTTAGTCAGTTATCCTTCTGCAAATATTTTCTCCCAGTCTGTGGCTTACTTATTTTCTTAATATCTTTGAAGAGCAGAGTTTTATATTTTGATGGTCTAAGTAATCAATTTTTTCCTTTATAGTAATTGCTTTCTATCTCTTGTATAGGAAATCTTTACCTACCCTTGGGTCCCAAAGATATTCTCTATTTTTCTTAAAGGTTTTATGGTTTCAGCGTTTATATTCAGGTTTATAATCCATTTACATCATGTTTTCTCTTAGAGTCACATTCTCTCTTTTGGTCATCTCTCATTTATAAGTCCTACACTCTAGTCAATTCAACATAAATGCTGATTCATAAACATGCATTTACCATTTGTAGGCCTTGCTTATACTGATTTCCTAATCTGTAGTGCCCCACCCTTCTTGTGCTTGTATCTCTGTCTTTGCAAATTCAGTGCATTACCCAGACCCCAGCTCAAATGGTACTTCCTCAGAAACCTCTTAGCTGGAAATAGTTTCTCCCTGCTTGGATTACTTGTATTTTAAAATGGCATTTAAAAATATATTTATTGTATTTCCCCTACTGGAAGGGCTAGATGAGCTCTTACTGTGTATTCCCCAATTTATTCACTGCTTGCTGTGTGCCAGACACTATTCTAAGTCTGTACATGCTCCAACTTATTTTAGAGGTTTGCTGAATGAGTTAATAAACTAGAAACGTCATCAAAATAAAGAAAATAGCATAATATTATTTTAGAAAACATTCTTGCTATGTTCATCTAATTAAGTGTAATATTTTAAAAACACCAAATTTTATGATGAGGACTTATATACCTGGCTTAAACATGTATCTACTTTCCATCCTCTTTAAGATTTCAGAGTACTTATGATCACAGGGAAAAAGGATAACAGGAAATTTAATTTCTTATTACATAATAGAGGGACGTTCCTGGAATTCATATGAACAGAAAATTTTAGTTTTTATATAGTTTTATTAATAAACACAGGGAATTATATAATACATTAAATTTTCAAAGTGTCACCATAATATTCTTAAAAGTACAAAATTAAATGCCTAAATTTCATAAACATTTTCCCCATAAGGCAAAAGAAAAAACCCAGGAATTACAAATATATATATTTTACAGAAAAACTTCCATTTATCATGGAAATTATTGAGATTACAAACAGCAGACGAATTATGACTGAATTTCATATCCTAATGGATCAAGTCCCTGGTCTAGGAGCATTAGAGAGGATTCTCTTAACTTCTGTAGCAATTTCCTTAATTCTTCCTTAGAAAACACCTGATTTTTAAAAAAGAGAAAAATGTTAAGAATGAGAACAAAAAAGAGTGTGAATTTACAGTCACCTAATCAACCTGATTAGCTTAATGCAAGAAGAAATTCCTCTTTAAGGTTTATGTAGCCAGAGGCCAGTATATTAGGATAGCCCAGGACTTCAAAGCTACTTCTCTGGATCAGTCTATATACTTCAAACTGATCAGAAATGTATACATATTTTGGATAAAAAAGCACAAACATTAAAACTGGATCCCTACTTTAAGAAAGTCTAAGAACATCTAAAGAATATAAACACATCTCACAAACCTAAATATTATTACAGAGGTTATCAAATCACTAAAATTTAAAAGTGCAAATGCTCTAGAACTTACCAGATACAGCTTGTGGCGCTCAGAGGATACCATATCCGCTAACTGCAGGCATTCCTGATACTGACCGGTACTATGCAATATGGTGTGAAGCAGAAAACACAACATTGGCAGACAAAGCTTTCTCAGTAAAACCATTTGATATGTTCTTTCATGGTCTTCCTCAGCATCCTACAGACAGACATCAAGTAGTCATTCTAACAACTTTAAGCTAAATACCCTTACAAAAAAGTCAATGAATCAAACCAAAAAGCAACAGGTAAAAGCTAAAGTGTTTCTGTAAAGCTTATCATGCTAACTAAAAATAAAACAAGGCAGGGTTTCTATCATGGTATCTTCAGAGGAGTCAGAAGTCTGAAAATGAAAACAGAATGCTTCTGAATTTGTACTTACTATGTTTTAAATAAAAACATGCATAAAAGGAAAAACAGAGACTAGAGCAAAAATCAGAACAGAAAATAATAACCATTGCCCTGGATATATACAGAAGGAAACACAGATACCAGGAGGACTGAGAGGGCTCTTCATACCACCAGCAGTGATTCCTGCTGGGAAGAAGCACCAGGATGAGGGGAGAGGTGCACAGGGAGGACAACTTCATTGCACATATTTTGTTTCTTTAAACAGAGAATGAATTTATGATGTCTTTGTATAATTTATTAAAAATAGAAAAATTAAAAGAATCTGGGGGGCTTCCCTGGTGGCGCAGTGGTTGAGATTCCGCCTGCCGATGCAGGGGACACGGGTTTGTGCCCCGGTCCGGTAAGATTCCACGTGCCGCGGAGCGGCTGGGCCCGTGAGCCATGGCCGCTGAGCCTGCGCGTCCGGAGCCTGTTGCTCCGCAACGGGAGAGGCCACAACAGTGAGAGGCCCGCGTACCGCAAAAAAAAAAAAAAAGAATCTGAAGATTTGCATGGGACAGCACTAACATACATGAGGATAACACTGTAGAGAAAACAGTGAGCATTTCTTTATAAGTATACAGGGGTCTTTCTAAAAAATTTTGTGGGTACTAAGAGTGCAGAAAAAAGAACAGACTTTTTTTTTTTTTTTTTTGCGGTACGCGGGCCTCTCACTGTTGTGGTCTCTCCCGTTGCGGAGCACAGCCTCCGGACGCGCAGGCTCAGCGGCCATGGCTCACGGGCCCAGCCGCTCCGCGGCATGTGGGATCTTCCCGGACCAGGGCACGAACCCGTGTCCGCTGCATCGGGAGGCGGACTCTCAACCACTGCGCCACCAGGGAAGCCCCAGAACAGACCTTTCATGCCCACTACATTTTCTTATAAAAAATTGAAAACTAAAATAATTAAAATAATAAAAAGGTACCCAACCACAATAAAATTTCTGAAATAATCTTAAAAATTAGGAGGAAATCCATAGGACTCATAGTGTAAAACAAAACAGAAAACAGGACAAGCAAAAATACCAACTGGTCCTTTGAAAAGCCTAATAAGACACCTAATTAATTAAAATTTTTTTCCTTATGACAATATTAATCACTAAAAATCTCTTCATGTGAGAGACTATAATATTAAATTGCTAAAACATTTTCAAAGGTAGATGTAAGTGGAGGTGTGAAGCAACAGAATGTAATCCGGAAATTATACCAAGGAATAATTGTACTAAATCTGACATAGGTCAGGTTTCCACACATATGAAAAATTAGTGTCAACCTTTTTGTCCTGTTTTGAGATATAGATACATAGAAGCAAATATTAAAACACATGCTTTGTATGTTCTTAGCTTTAAAAGGGAAAGCACCTTCATTTATTTTCTCAAATAGGAACTTACTACCTTTGGAGGTGGATTTAAAACACCTCAAGGTCTTACTCATAATTCATATTAGTGAATCCTACTAGGGGCCTAGTAAGAATAAGAAGACTGCTTCTTTCTGGGTCACTCCATTTGTGCTCCAATGTACTCTTTCCCCCTATGCTAAAGAAGCAAAGTACCCCTGGCCCCTAGACTCCTTTCCACCTGCTTATTGATAACCTCGTTTCATAGGATGGATTCTGGCACCTGCCTCTCCAAAATCCTGTTGCTGCCAAATATCAGGGTGTGATCTCTTCTGCTGACTATAGGCGATTTCCATACCAGTGGGTTGGCTGCTATCAACCGTCAACCAACCAGAATCATGCCTGATGGGCCCAGCAATTTGCCACAAGGAAAAGGGAATAAATTGCTCTGCTACAACCTATGATATTTTTCTCATCTGAATAAAAAATCCTGTAAATTTGAAAAATTTGAAAAATCCTGTAAATATATAAAACAAAAAGATTCTTTCCATCTGGGACATGTAGTGCTTTATATGTGAGAAAAGCTCATTAACTGATATGTGTTGATGTGTTTATGTACATATATGTGCATATATGTATATGTCCTATTTAGGATAGGGGGTTTGGGGGTGGGGCAGGGTCTCTAAAGAGAGATGACGCTGGAGTAGACTGCTGAAGGAAGGAAGCCATCCATGCAGATATCTGGGGGAAAAGAGACTCTAGGCAGAAGAACAGCAAAGAGGCCAGAAGGCTAGAGCAAAGTGAGGGGAGAGCAGTAGGATACAAGACTGGGGAGGCAGTCAGGGCCAGCGGATGTGTGATCTTGTAGGTCAAGAAAAGAACTCTGGGTTTTATTCAAAGTGTACCGAGAAGCCATCAGAAGGGTCTGAGTAGGAGAGTCATACCTCTTTGATTTTAAAAGGATTACTAGCTGATCTCTATGAGGAAGGGACTGCGTAAGGAAGAGTGGAAGCAAGGGAAGACAGTTGAGGCTTCAACTAGAATGTGGTTGAGGCAGAGGTGGCAAAAAGTAGGTAAAGATGAGCTGCCTCCTCCATTCCCCCTGCCATCCCTGTGTGCCACCAGCCTCCAACACGAATGGGCCTGTTCTGCAGTTATGTAAAAAGTGAGGTACAGATGTAAGAGTCAGCATACAAGGCCAGGGCTTTGTTGAACAGCTGTGCCTTGCACATGGTGCTAGCCAGGTGAGTGAGTGGGGGCTGAAATCTAATCCATGTCTCCAGTCTACAGGTCATGTGCACTTGGCATGGAATCTATCTGTGTAAGAGAATGGATACCATTTCCTAATTTTTATACAAGTGATATAAGTGCTATCAGGAGCCCTGAATAATTTCCTGCTTTGCTGAGTATGTAAGAGGATTAAGCTAAACTCAACTCAAAATATCATTATTTATCATTTGATTGTTCAAGAAATCTCTTCTTGCTTGGATTAGATTTGAAGACATGACTGAGACTGAATATGGATTTTTAAATGTTCGGTAAAACAAAATGGTATCATTCATAGCCTTCCACTCCTACTCTATTTTTAAAACGCTCCAGAGTGTCTGTTTTGTGACTTTCACTATCTTTTTCTAAAATTTATTTATTTGGTTGCTCCGGGTCTTAGTTGCAGCAGGCGGGCTCCTTAGTTGTGGCATGCGAACTCTTCGTTGTGGCATGCATGTGGGATCTAGTTCCCTGACCAGGGATCGAACCCAGGCCCCCTGCATTGGGAGCTTGGAGTCTTAACCACTGCACCACCAGGGAAGTCCCTAATCTAAGATTAATTAATACTTAGAATAACAAAGATTTACGTATAAATAAGGCATCAAGTCTTTTCAAACCTTAAATACCATTTAATTAGCATTTTGCAACACTAAAATTTTATCTTCGTGAGCAGCAGCATGAAATAGAAGAGAAAACCCAAGGAACCTGCTAAAGGTTCAAAACTATTTATGAAGTCAGCAGAGTTACTGTATCAGGAAAAGTAGCAAATAGGGGCTCAAATCTAGTCTCCTGTCCCTAATGTTTTTGCTTCTGGTCAAAAAGGGAAGCCAGAGGAACTAGAAAAATGTAGTAGCAAAAACCAAAACAAAACAAACAATAAAAAAGGAGTGATGATCGCTTCTCAACCTTTTGGCTAAGATCAAGTATGAAAAAGGAGTGACTATACTAAGATTCAGGGAATGCAGAACGGAAGATACCAAACATACTCCTGTGATTTTTCTGTTCAAAATAATATACCTAATATCCAAGAATCCAGCATTTACAATCCTTGGACAGATCATCAGGTCTGCAGAGGTAAAACTGAGTTACTCCATGTTTCTGTCATGCCCCATGAGCAAGCCTCAATGCCTTTCCCTCACACCATTATTACCTGCAGCATCCTTCCTTTCTCCCACCTCAGCTCATCCAAATTTACCCAATTCGTTCAAGATTCAGTCAAATGCTACACCTTTCAAGCATTCTGTCCAGATCTCTTCCAGGTAGAAGGAACCTTTTCTTTTCCTAAGCTCACAAAATGCTTCATCTGTGCTTTTATTATGGTATTTATTACTTCTGTAACTGGTTTCTCAACCCAGGCTACACATTAAAGCTCTCCAGATAGGGCTTCCCTGGTGGCGCAGCGGTTGAGAGTCCGCCCGCCGATGCGGGGGACACGGGTTCGTGCCCCGGTCCGGGAGGATCCCACATGCCGTGGAGCAGCTGGGCCTGTGGGCCGTGGCCGCTGGGCCTGCACATCTGGAGGCTATGCTCCACAACGGGAGAGGCCACAGTAGTGAGAGGCCCATGTACCGCAAAAAAAAAAAAAAGTCAGCCAGCCCTATCTCAGACCAATTAACCCAGAATCTCTGGAAGTGGAACCCGGTATTTTTTTTTAGTATTTAAAAAGATATTTTATTTGAAAATCATTTCAAACAAACTAAATTACAACAATAGTACAAAGAATATCTCAATACCCTCACCCTTTGTTCAGTCTTTGCCCTGTTTGCTTTATGATTTGCATCTGTATGTGTATCTATAAATACACATTTTTTTAACCCTTTGAGGGCAAGCTGCATAATCATGTTCCCTCACCTCTAAATACTTCAGTGTTTACTTCCTAATAAAGAGAAGTTTCTCTAATATAATCACAATGCAGTTAACGATGTCAGGAAATTTAACAGTGATGTAATACCTTAATATCTCCTTTATAGCATCTTTCTTCCTCCAATGCAGGAGCCAGTTTAGGATCACATACTACATTTAACTGTCATGTCTTTTCAGGACTCTTTAAAAGTTTTTTTTTTTAATACAATTTTTAAAGGCAACATTCCATTTACAGATATTACAAAATACTGGCTATATTCCCCATACTGTACAGTATGTCCTTGTAGCCTATCTTACACCCAACAGTTCCTACCTCCCCCTCCACAACCCCTATGTTGCCCCTCCCTCCCCACTCCCCACTAGTGGTAACCACTAGTGGAACCAAACCAGTATTTTTTAAAAGTTCTCCAGATCATTTAAATGGACAGCTCAGAGGTGAGAACCACTGCTTTATATATGTCTTACTCATTCTACTAGACTTATCTTCATATCCATAAATTGAGTTGAATACATATATAATTAATTTTTAGGTCCAGAACTTTAAAAAATTAGATTTGGGACTTCCCTGGTGGCACAGTGGTTAAGACTCCACGCTCCCAATACAGGGGGCCTGGGTTCGATTCCTGGTCAGGGAACTAGATCCCCCATGCATGCTGCAACTAGGAGTTCACATGCCACAACTAAGGAGCCCACTGGCTGCAACTAAGGAGCCCACCTGCTGCAACTAAGAACCAGCACAATCAAATAAATACATAAATAAATATTTTTTTAAAAATCAGATTTTACTATCCTAAGTGAACATATTAAATATGGAAAAATAGTTTACCCAAGAGTCAAACATTCCTATATTCCCTAACTAGTATTTCAGGTTAAATTATGGGATGTTTAGTTATAAGTACAAAGGTTATATAGGATCTGTAGCTGCTCCTATTCAAAAAACTTTTAAAAAAAGACATTATTTTTGCTTTTAGCTATAAACAATGCACACAGCTTACCTCTCTAACATCCACCATCCACCCTCCATCAACAAACAACAAGACATTGTACATTTTCTCCTTCACATCAGCAGTTAGGGCATCCAAATGCCCTTTCCAAATACCATAATCCATCTGCAAAACAAACGTAAGGCAGATATATAACAGACTATAATGTATCTGTAAAGTACAGACAGGAATATACATATACGGAACATCATTCTAAAGAGTTGACATTCAGTAAGCCAAATATAAAAACAAACATCGACGGACTGCAGTTCAATAAAACGCTAAAATGTTAACCATGTAAATGAGCACTATTGTCACCTGAAGGTATGTTTCATGTTTGGTTAATTATCTACAGAAAAGTAACTAAAGGGATGGCTTTTTTTCAAAGTAGAACAATAGTAAGGAAGATCACTTGTTATAATAGGAATATAACTGCTGAAAAAATGATCTCTTTAAATATATGACATGTATTTTTGAGATGCAATAGACATGTCTCATCTACATTCAACTTACTTCATATTTCTTTTCTTTGTGTTCATGAGCCACTTTCTCAGTAAAAGTTGCTTGAGGTGTCAAAGTAGGTTTTTGTGGAGCTGAATTCATATGCTTAAACCACTCATTAAAGGTTTCATGGGCTTCCTAAAATGCAAAATAAAAGAGAAATACAAAACAAAAAACTGTTCACATATGTTCAACAAAGTTTTTAAAAATTTGATTCTTAGAAATAATTTTTCAGTAGCAAGAAGTAAAATCGTTTAATATTTCTTTTTTATACAAAAAAAATCATGGTGAATAAGTGTTCTGTTTGTGATGTTCACATATTTACTTGTCTGTCTTCTTGACGAGCCTATTAGCTTCTAGAGGGCAAGGATAGAAAGACATCCAGAATTAGTCCTAGAACCTAGCCAATCACTTCATTATTTGTTGAATGAATTTTGAATGAGTATGTTGTTTAGTCACAATACAGAATATCTTGCTTTTTTCAGTTATTGCCAAAAGCAGAAATGTTAAAGTTGAGAGAAGCATTCAAAGAATCTTAAGAAAACATACATTTCAGACATCACACACACTATCTACCATGTGAAACGTTCTTAGTTGGTTAGCACTGATTAGAGGCTCATGCAAATGAAGACCAGGTCTTGTCTTCAAAGTTCTTATGGATCAGTCAGTCCCACAGTCGCAAGGGAGCTAAGATAATGAGTCAATCACCACTTCTGGAAAAACAGTTCAAGGTCTGAGAGTGAATCAGGAAAGTCATCATAAAGAAAGGTTTTGTGGTTTTTACAATCTCACCAAGTAAGCTCTAATGCACAAGTGTTCTCGGATAGCGTTATCATCTTCAGCAGGAAGTGGGCTCTCCATTCCTTGTTCCTCCCACTGGTTATAGATTTCTGCTATTGAATCCTGAGGAATTTTCACAAATACTTCTTTTGCAGCTTCGTGCTTTTTTGATGCTGTGAAAAAGATATACAGTTTTTCAATACATATGGATTTCCGTGTAATGGTTTCTAAAGGAATCAAATTACTGGTTTGCAACTTTCACAGCTACCTGTAACCATTTCATGTCTCAAGGTACTTCTGTTAAAGGTCTGGGTGATCTCTCTACTTAATGGCTGGGCTTTTCCTTATCTCAATGTAACAGTCACAAAAGCATTCATTAAATGCAATTACTTTTACATACTTTTCTGTGTCTTAAAAAAAGGCAATTCAATTTTTTCAAAGCCTTGAGATTATATGCAAAATTGAGTAGGATATGAAAAGTCAATATTAAATATGTTTTGTTTCACAATACCAGCCGTAACAGTGGCTGTTTTGTACGTTACCCTACTGGAAGGGCTGGAAAAACAAACAACAAAGTTCTAGAACAGAACAAAAACTTAAAAAAAAATAAATAAATAAAAATACAGCATACCCAAGAATTTCCTCATTATGGCATTGCCTTGTTTTAGTGCTTCCGCCCTCTGTGATGGGTCAAATACCAACCAGTCAATTACATCGATTTTTAAACGGTCCTCCTATTCATTTAATTGGAAAAAAGAAATGTCAACTGTGTTTTTTCTACGATATTCTACAAATTAGTAGAACCAGCTTATGTCTGTACTTCTAGTGAATATTTTCCCTCAGGTTATACAAAATAATGAAAGAAAATAGCTTTTCTTAGTTTATTTTCACATTTAATAGGTCTCTATTAAATTATAGAAAAAACTTACTGGACTGTGAATCTGGAATTATATATGTGATGTCCCACCAACTTAATCATGTAATTCCTTTAAGTGCTACTCTAAAATTTTTTTCTTTCCTAGATAAAACTTTCTATTCTTTTCTGAAAATAGGAATAAGTAAGCTACATAAAAGTTACTGATTGATCGGGACTTCCCTGGTGGTCCAGTGGTAAAGAATCCACCTTCCAATGCAGGAAACTAAGATCCCACATGCTGCAGAGCAACTAAGCCCACGTGTCTCAATGAGAGAGCCCGTGTGCCGCAGACTACAGAGCCCATGCACTCTGGAGCCCACACAGCATAAACAGAGAGAGAAAACCCATGTCACAACTAGAGAGGAGCCCACGCACCAAAACGAAGAGCCCACCCGCCACAACGAAAAGATGCCACAATGAAAAGATCCCGAGTGCCGCAACTAAGACCCGACTCAGCCAAAAAACAAAAGAAGTTAGTGACCGATCAAGTATCTAGAATAATCTGATGAGCAAAAATCCAATGCTCAGGTTTTTTCCATTAAAGAAACTTCCCTTAACATAATACTACTGTTAAGCAATTCCTTACACAAGACCTTAAGTTTGCTGCCAATTTTTATAACTTGGCTGACAAAGAAAAATTCTTTAAAAAAGAAAGAAGCCCAGAGTATTTTAAGGTAGAAGTTCACAAAAGCATAACATGAGGGATTATCAGGAGTTATATAACACACGTCTCTCTTCCCCTCATGTTACCTCAGTAGTGCCAGTATCTAGGGCTGGGGCCAGGTCATGATGACTGAATTCACCATTATCTTTCTTCCGAATATTCTCAACTACGGTTTTTGTTATAGTTGCAATATCCAAATCTAAAGAATTTTTTGAAGAAACAAAAACAAGAATTAATCGTTCACACTAATATCCTCTAAACAGTCACAATGATTTGGTAAATTTGGGATAACACTTCTTTAAAAATATGTAAAATATGAAAGACATTATAAAAGAAAATGCCAAAATTAAAAGATATTTCACACGAGTTACAGTATAGGTTATTTCATTCCTAAAACAGAATTTCACTGAAAACCTCATTCCTTTTTCACCTCGTAAGAGAAACAGGATTTAAAACTAGAAGGCTAAATGTTACTAAAGCCAAAATGATAATCTGCCTACAAAGCCCAGCAGATGTTCTCAACCATTTTTACCTGCTTCTTTAGCCAGCTCCAGGCAATGGTGGCGCTGTTCAAATTCTGTAACACCTTCCAAAAATAATGCATACTGGGCAACAGCGAGGTCTTGAGGCAAATGACAGGTATAAAATGCTATGAGATTTGTATGTTTCTCATTTATTAAAAGCTAAAAAACAAAAAAAGGATCAAAGTATGTCAATAATTAAACAAGTTCTAGGATCAACAGTGCTTTTTAAAAAGTTCACTTCAAAATTTCAAATATATTTAGGAGAGATTCATACAGATATAGATTTGTGCTGCTAAACAGAATTTTAAATTCCAAAAGAAAGTATTTATGACAATTAAAAGACCTTTATGGATTCTGATGACTCTCCTGCCACTAGATATTACAATATTATCATTCTGATTTTTGTTTTCATTAAAATGGTAAAAAAATATATACAATTGTGGTTTCTCAAAGTTTACCTGTATGTATGTCTTTAAAACCTCAATGGAAACTTCTTCCTTCATAGGAAAAAAGATATAATTATTAAATTATAAATACAACTGCTTATGTGTACCAGCAATATATCTAATAAAAATTCCGCTATAATGATTTAATGACTTTTAATACTTACCACTGAGCAATAACTACATGCAATAACTAAGTGCTTAGCAAAGTTCATGTATTGCCTTACCCTAACTCTTTGTGGGTAGTTACTATTATTGTTCACATTTTACAGAGGAAGAAACTAAGACCTAAGGAGATTTACCCAGAATTACACAGCTAGAAGCTGCTGAGTAAGAATATGAATCCAGGATTCTTACTCCAAAACCCAAGCTTTCAACTACCGCATCATTCTGCCTTCTACATGTACTCTGACCAAAGTGTTACCATTTAGGACAGAAGAAAAAGAAAAAAGAAAACAAAGGTTTAAGATCTCAGAGAACTTAGTCTGGCTCAGTTACCTTAGCTGGTTGATTTAGAGGTGGGTACTGATGAGGATTAAAGTTATAAATTGTCCAAAACCCAGGTAACCACCAGCATTCTGCAGCCACAGATTAGAACCCTAACAAGTAACCTGCAGTGAATCATCATCGAGTGACCATATGAGACTATGGTCACCATTTCCAGAAAACAACAACCAAAAAGTAGCATGTTTTCCTGACAATAGGTGTATAAAGCATCAATCTTGCAGAGAAGGGTATACAGCTCATTTTTATTTACTTTGGTCTGTAGTCCCAGAGTGCGGAAAAACAAAATGAGGTGAGTCATGAAGCGAAGGAGGTGTCCAGGTAGATTGTTTCTGCTTTTGGAAAGCCATTTGCTAAATTCATCCATCAGACCTATAAGCAATCAAAGCAAAGATGCAACAATAGGGATAAAAATCAAAAGAAGAGATATAAACACTATCCAAGGACATTTACTGTATTCCTATACCACTACCAGTTCACTATCTCATTGTTAAGAACCATCATATAAAACAGACTCTGGATTAAATTCAAACTTTATTTTCTAAAAATTAAGTAAATAGTTGCATTCAGATACGTTGATATTTATAGAGATGACAAAATGTGGTAAGTCATATGCACTGTTTTGATAACTTTTTACAAAATTACTAAAGAAAACAAAGAACTCATACAAATTGAAATAAAATATATCTTACCATCAATGTCTCCCAGGATAAGGAATTTTTGAACTATATGATAATGTTCTTGATTCTCTTCCAGAACTCTCTGAAAAAGTTTTTACATTTTCCATAAATCTACTATGGTCATTCTGCAGTATGTACTCATTGGTAAGCTAAAAATGTCAACTTTTGAAGGAACATATACAAAGAAAAAGCTGGAGATGAAGGGTCTTAGGAGACCAAAATAAAGTAAAACATGAGAAAGATACTGCCCTTGGAAATATATACTCAAGGCTCAACATTATCTTTGAAAGCAGAGAACTGCGATAAAACAATTTAATCTCTGTGAATGTTATGAAACTTTTATTTTTTTATATTTTACTACAGTTTTCCTTGGCAGTCCGTGGTGAACCAGAAACGAAGGGCACATGTGACCAAATCAAAATAAACTGTAAGATTTCCTTCAACATAAACAGTGGTTCTTGAAAGCATTCTTTGGGTATTCTCTTCTGCAAATGGCACCAAAAGTAACAAAACCAATCAAAATAGTGATTAGGCACAGAGCAGACAAAATTTACAAGTAACCTGCTGTTGGATTTTTTTCTGAAGCAAATAATTCATATATTTTTGGTCAAATATATTTTGATTTTTATTTGTCTAAATTTTCTTCCAATATTTTTTCTTTTTTACATTCAAATGTTTGCTCCCTCTGGAACTGATTTTAATACATGGCATGAAGCAGAGATCTAGCTTTGTTCTCTTCCAGATGGAAAGTCAATTATGTCCATACCATGTATGTAAATAAACCATCCCTCTTCCTCTGAAAGGAAACATCATCTCTGTCATCTACAACTATTAAGTTCTCATATATATTTGGATCTAATATGAATTTTCATATTCCGATGATCTATTTATTCCTGTGACAATTCGATACTGTTTTATTGTATCTTTATATTGTTTTATTATTGAGGAAGGCAAATACCCTATTAATTATTGTTCTTTTCTCGCCATTCTCACTTATTCTTCTACTTGGAAATTTTCTGTTCAGAAATAATGCCCCAAAGCATTAGGTTTCAATGTTAATTTTGGAATGGCTGAGATTTATATCAAATCACCTCATCCAGGAATGTGGTATATCTATTTATTTGTGTCTTTCAATAGGATTCTATAGCTTTTTATGAAGGTCCTCAAACCCTTGGTTAATTTTATTCCTGGGTATCTTATAGTTTTGGTCAATAATTTAAATGGGACTTTTGCAGGGAGCTAAATCCTTTTCTAACTAGCTGTAACAATTACAAAAAGGATATGATTTTTTTCATAACTTTGTCTTGAATGTAGATACTTTAAAAATTCTCTTATTAATTCTAGTAACTTACTGCATCTTTGAGTTTCTAGATTTACACTCTCATCATATGTAAATGCTCCCCTGTTTCTACATTTGTATCTATTCCTTGACTTTCTTGTTTTATTTTCATTCATTGGAATCTCCAAAACAACAGGCTGGCAAAAAAACACTTGATAGAGAAAGCACTACATTTTTTTTTACTATACAAAGAACTCTTATACAATAATAAGGAAAAAATAAAATCCAACAGAAAAATAGGTGAAAGCTCTAAATAGGAAATTCAAAAATGGTCAATAAACAGGAAAATTTGCTCAGCCTTATGAATAGACAGGGAAATATGAGAAGAACAGTGAGTTTCTATTTCCCAGCTAATCTGATAGATTGGCAAAAAATAAAAAAAACTGTGATATCTGGGACTAGTGAGAATGCAGGGAAATGGCCACATTAATAAATTACTTGTAGGAGTATGAATTAATTGCTACAACAAGGAAATTAACTTAATATACATATACCCTTTAACCCAATATTCCTGCTTTCAGGAAACTTGTAAAGAAACAGGACTAGTAGATAAGCATAAAAAAATAAGAATAAATAAATAAGAATGTTCATTGCAGTGCTAGAAGCAACCTAAATATCACCAAAAGGGGAATGATTAAAAAAAAGGATACGTCATTCTACAGAACATTATATACCTATTAAAAATAATAAGTTAGGCTGTTAAATCTATATCCACTAACTCAAAGACAGTATCATTAAATGGGGGAAAAAAAAGCCATAGACTAATGTAGGTAGAATGATGTGAAAAACAACCTCAAAAACCAAAATCCTATACTGGAATATCTACATTATCTACATATATTTGTAAGATTATGGAGAAGGATATGTAGGATACATATCAATGTTTTATCATCTCAGTGAATGAGAATAACCATAAAGAGGTTGGGAGGAAGTTTTATAAAGGCCTTACTTATACATCTTTAGACTATTTTGTTTCAAGTACATACTTTGGTTATTTAAAAAAATTTTTAAGAATATTACTTTAGGGCTTCCCTGGTGGCGCAGTGGTTGGGAGCCCGCCTGCCGATGCAGGGGACACGGGTTCATGCCCCGGTCCGGGAGGATCCCACATGCCGCGGAGCGGCTGGGCCTGTGAGCCATGGCCGCTGGGCCTGCGCGTCCGGAGCCTGTGCTCCGCAACAGGAGAGGCCACAGTGGTGAGAGGCCTGCATACACCCCCCCCCCAAAAAAAAGAATATTACTTTAAAAAATACTGGATTATTTTGAGATCTAGGAAAAGAAAGTCTTGCTAATTTGCCATTATATATTTTAATTTTTCAAAAAGAAAGGGATAAATTAGCTTACATGCATACCATATATTTAGATGAAACCAATCCTAAACCAAATAAACAGAAATGATGTATCATTTAAATATGCAGTTAAGTTTTTTCTTTTTAAAGAATATCTCTTATATGAATAAGAGGTGAGGAAACGAAAAGAGAATATAACAAGATTTCACATACTTTTGTGCCTTTCAGCTACAGTGCACAATGTAACATTTAGTTTCGTATTCCAGTTATCCTAAAATATTAATATTTACCTTTTTATCAGTAGCTTGAAGTTCTTCAAAAACCTTTTCTAAAGTCCAACTTTGAAAGAAAGAACAAGGAAAGGGATAAAATAACGCTAATAAATAATATGAACAAAGACTACAAAATGAAACTTCACAGAGAATACTACAAATCCTCATGATGAAAAACAAACCAACTCACTCACTTTGCCTCCAAATATTCTCTAGGGAGTTCTTCAGTTTCATCTAGAGTTATTACTGATGTCCGGATCTCCTGTTCTACCAGACTGTCCACCATCACCCGAAAGTAGGCCCACACTGTGTCTTCCCAGGTGTCACAGACAGGAAGCAGCTTTACCCCATTCCAAAACAGAAACATGCAGACACAGCCAACAAAAAAGAAAGGAAAAGCAGTTACACCCACTTATATGGACTATAAAGTCACTATAATGACATAAGACATTGTGTATTGTAAAATATCATACCAAAATAACCTCCTCTCTCCACCCCTCAAACCACATCTCCTTTTTTTTTTTTGGCTGCACTGCACAGCATGAGGTGAGGGATATTAGTTCCCCAAGCAGGGATTGAACCCGTGCCCCCTGAAATGGAAGCTCAGAGTCTTAACCAATGGACCGCCAGGGAAGTCCCTCAAACCACATCTTCTAAGAAGTCTGAACTATTATGATTTTTTCCATGATGAGCACACAATAGCATCAATTTTCCATGCTGATATAAGATGGTGTTTCAGTGTTATGGTAACATTCCTCAAAACCGCTGTAAAATGTAGGGGGTAGTAGGAGTTGTGAGCAGCACACACACATGTGTGAGACAATTCAGTCATTGTGCCTTTGTGGAACACTTCTGGATAAAGCTATGGGAACCATAAGTCATCAATAAATGTGTATTGGAATTAAATTTACAATTCTTAGAAACTGAAATTTGATTTCATGTATCAGACCATCATTTGGGGGACTTCCCTAGTGGTCCAGTGGCTAAGACTCCACGCTCCCAATGCAGGGGCCTCAGGTTTGATCCCTGGTCAGGGAACTCCATAGATCCCACAAGCTGCAACTTAAGAGTTTGCATGCCGCAACTAAAGATCCCATATGCGGCAAAGAAGATCCCTCGTGCCACAACTAAGACCCAGTGAAGCCAAATAAATTAATTAATTTAAAAAAAAAAGTAAGATTAAAATAAATAAATAAATAAAACATCATCTGGTGTATGAGATACATCAAACTAAGTACCTCAAGTTACTATTCTATTTCATGATTATCTCTATCATTGCTATTCTTAGTAGCTTAAGCTTATACGATTATTATATATGGTTATATATATGACATATATTATATATAATTTCATTCCATAGAAAAAAAAGAATTATTAAAATAAATCGCATACCTGCTTGAGATTCCCACTTAAAGCTGCATAAATTGCTCTCTCATATCTATTAAAAAGCTCCTGAAATATAATGAATATAAATAAAGTTGAACTACTGTTTTTCTTAGTATGTCAACTTTTTCATAATCTGGAAATCTGCAGTGTCTTCTAAAATGAACTTATTTACCCACCTGACAGTTTCTAAACTTTAGTAAAAGATCTAGTAGGGGAATAAGAAGGAAGGACCCCTTAGTTTGATATAGCCAATGCTGAAATCTTCCTGAGAAGTCAAATATCTAAATTTCAAATACAGAGTGAAAGCAGATTCAAATCTAATGGATGCTTTGATTATTTATTATAGGCAAATTTTATTCCAGATAGACTCTGTATAGGTGTTTTCCCCTATGAAGTTTCTAAATACCTAATACTACCTGACAGTGACCTAAGAACAACATCCAAACAAGGCACACTTGGAGCCTGTCATGCATCAGTTTGCATCAAATTCCTAAGTAGAATTAATTATGTTCATCAAATTATCCCATTTTACTTCTGGATTCTATTAATGACATTCCTGTTTTCTCATCATCCAAACAAGAGACTTCAGAGACTCTCACTATACAACTGAGTCCTCCTCTGCGTTGTTTCCAGTTTCTGGTCCTGACCATTTTTGTTCCGTTCTTTTGTACTCTCCATATTAACCCAGGGCAGGCCCTTATTACTTAGTGTCTGAATAACTCTGACAGCCTCCTAACTAGTTTCTCAGTCTTTAGTTCATTCAATTTTAAGCCTATTTTCCACTGCCATGCTAATTTTCTTAAAGCACTGCTGTCAAGTGCCCTCAAGGTTTTGATGGCTCACCACTATCTATGGTACAAAGTTCCCATTCCTTAGAGCAGCACTTGAGGACCACCACTGCCTGCTCTTAATTTACGTTTTTCAGTCATCTTCTCATTACATTCAGTTCTGCTACAATGCTTGTTTTGAAAATGTGAATTTGTTCCAATGCAATTGATTTATCAAGGAATGATTTGAACATAATATAAACTTCCCATTTCCTTATGCACAATTTTGTGCACAAGAAACATTAGCTGAATACTGAAAACACCTAAATGAACCAAGCCACTTGGAAATACACAAAACTGACACTCCTCAAACATCTACCAGCTCCCTGGGCTCTCCAGGTGTATGATAAGCTAAATCCATCCACATCAACTGTTACAATTTTGTTTCATTTCAGATAACCTCCTTCTATCACCTCTCAATAACTCACAAGCTGTAACCCTCTGACACCTCATTCCACAAGCAAACTCCAGTTCTTTTTCAAGGTAAACTGCCATATTTGTTGCAGTATTTATGTGTTTATTTAACAGTGTGACACTGTGCTATTTTTATTAAGTTTTTAACTTTTTATGTGTCACTGGTGGTTTTTGAGTACTGTGCTCTTAATTCTATTTTCCCTAAAAGCCCTGTGGATTTTCTCCACAATTTGTCATGCTGTAGTGATTTTTAGGAATGCGTAGGTGGTGTCATGACAGAACTGACTATATTTCCTCTTGTGAGCCTTCTGCTCCAACCTGGTAAACCTACCTTCCCTTGACTTTTCCCAACCTAGGCATCCTACCGACAATTCCTTTCTCTGCTTTTCATGCCCAACAACTCAAATCCTAGTAATTTTTAAAAGATCGGTTCAATTCTCTTTGGAAGCCAGCCCAGTGCTTATTCTGTGACTTCATCTGCTACCTTTTTTTGTATTTTTGCCTTATTTCAGTGCTTAATTCTTAGTACTCAGTGTGTCTGAATAACTCTGATTCGTAAAGCCTGCCCTGTTCTTCAGTTTGATTGGAAGTTCTTCAAAAACAGGAACTTTAGTCTTAAACTACTCTCAACATTCCATAGCATCTTCAGCAGGCCTTCAGTGAATTATGAGTAAAAATCAGTATCAGTAAATATTTTATTATATCTTACATCTTCTGCCATTCTCCAACAACTTATTTTCCAAATGCATCTATATGGATTCCCTTCAACATGTTCTAATTCTGTTCCTATAAAACAGTAAAAGAAATAAAGTTTATAGCTTAAAATGAGATCTCCTAAGTTCAACAATTTCTAAAAACAAAAGCTATACTTCACAAAATTGCCATTCAGAGCTAACTCTCAGAATAAAATCAATTAAAATACCTCCGTTAACATTGGGGTCATGATAGAGCTTCCAGCCTTCAAGTGTTGCAGCTCTCCATGCCTGACCACAGCGTTTGCAGAGTCGTTGTGCCTTTAGAAACAAGAAACAGTGATTGGTCATATAACCAATGCAGTACTAAAGAAGTACTTGTGCCTTATAGAAAAGTACAAGCAATTTATGAGGATTAGATAACTTATGGCATAGATGTGACAAAGGATGGTGTAGACAATCAGTAATGGCATTTCACTTCAGCCATATGCATGTCTTTCTGTGGCCTCTGCCCGCCCGTGGGCCTGCCTGCCTGCCTGCCTTCCTGCCTCCCTCCCTCCCTCCGTCCCTCCCTTCCTTCCTTTCTTTCTTTCCCTAATAATCCATTTGCTCTTTGATTCTGGGCTTACCACTAGGTGCCCACGGTGCCCACAGGCATGTAATTCTGCTAGAGACAAATGGGCTAAAGAGGCTGATGACCCTTGATTTATGTAAAAGTATTACAAAAACACTGTTAGTCTCTATAATGACAGGGTGCTATTGCTCATTCAGCCCATAAAGATGATATTTCTTCATGTTAAATGTGACCAATCAGATGAGCTTGATATACCAGTGAGATAGAAACATGTTTGTTGGTCCATCATCTCTTTAGGAACCATCTCTCCCCATTTAGTTCATATGGTTTGAATAGGTCATATGATTCCATCTCTGAACTCAAGGATTAGGCATGTGATGTAACAAGAATCACTCCCAGGACCCTTGCCAGAGATATTGGGAAAGAGAGACACTCCTTTTGCTGGGGTTGCTAGCTTGCAGGAGGATGTAAGGCTGGAGCTGTTGGCGGCCATCACGGACACAAATGGCTTCTTGAGAATGAAGCCACAGAGAGGAGTGTCAAGAGCCTGGGAGAGACAGTATCCTAATGACATCTTCTAAGTCCCCGAATCCTGCTTTTATAACCAGATATAACCCTCTATACTTCTCTGTTCCATGAGACAATCAATCCCTGACCTGTAAGTAATTTGAGTTGGGCTTCTGTCATTTGAACCTACAGAATCTGATTAATACAACCAGTTAAGGGACTTCCCTAGTGGTCCAATGGTTAAGACTCCACGCTCGCAATGCAGGGGGCCAGGGTTTGATCCCTGGTCAGGGAACTAGATCCCGCATGCTGCAACTAAGAGCCCACATGCCACGACTAAAAGATCTCACACGCCACAACGAAGATCCCGCATGCCATGACTAAGATCCGGCACAGCCAAATAAATAAAAATAAATAAATAAATATTTTTAAAAAAATTGAATCAGTTAAAAAGTATCATACCCAAAACATCATTTTGGATTTATGACTTTTAAAAATTATGAAAGCTATGTAGCAACATGGAAAAATATTTTTAAAATATTTGATATGCTACCTAAAAAAGGCAGAACAAAATCTGAATGCAAAACCTTAAAAACATTTTTCTAAGTGAAATTAGCCAGACACAAAAGAACAAATATTGTATGATTCCACTTACATGAAATAGCTAGAATAGGCAAATGCATAGAGACAGAAAGATTAGGTTACCAAATGCTGAGAGAAAGGGGAAATGGGGAATTACTGCATAATGGTTATGGAGTTTCTGCTTGGGGTGATGAAAAAGTTTTAGAAACATAGTGGTGATGGTTTCGCAACACTGTGAATTTAATTAATGTCACTGAAATTTACACTTGAAAATGGTTAAAATGACAAATTTTGTTATATATCTTTTATCACAATGAAAAAATCAATACTGTAATATACCAAAACTATTGACTTGGGCTTCCCTGGTGGCGCAGTGGTTGAGAGTCCGCCTGCCGATGCAGGGGACGCGGGTTCATGCCCCGGTCCGGGAAGATCCCACATGCCACAGAGCGGCTGAGCCCATGAGCCATGGCCGCTGAGCCTGCGCGTCCGGAGCCTGTGCTCCGCAATGGGAGAGGCCATAACAGTGAGAGGCTCGTGTAAAGTGAAAAAAAAAGATGTACAAAAAAAGGCTTGTAAGTAAATTTTAAAACCCCACTATCTGTGATTATGTAAAGGTAGTGGGACCTTGAGAGTTTTTATTTTTCAAGACTTTCAATAATGTGATCATATTTTTGTTTTGTTTTTAAAAATACATCCTTACTTGCCATTGTGATTCCTAGTATCCTGCACATCACCTGGCAGAGTGGCTGGGACTCAAATATTTTCTGAACAAATGAGTACGTGTTACTTCTTTTCTTTCTTTCTTTCCTTTTTTTTTGGGGGGGGGGCGCCGTGCCACCCACGTGGCTTACAGGATCTTAGTTCCCCAGTCAGAGATTGAACCCAAACCCTCAGCAGTGAAAGCTCAGAGGCCTAACTACTGGACCACCAGGGAATCCCCCTTCTTTTCTTAATTAAAAAATAAGAATGATGTTTAATAATCCAACACTTACTACTATAAAAATTACTTAATATATGCTAGTGGTTTGTAACACAGAAGAACAAACAACACTTTGAGCTAACATATTTCTATCTAAAGAACATTACCAAGAGTACAGCAAAACAGGTACAGCATAATATCTGAAGCTTGAAGCTCCTATGCATCAGACTACCTCATCTAAAAAGTCCACAGAGGGCTTCCCTGGTGGCGCAGTGGTTGAGACTCTGCCTGCTGATGCAGGGGACACGGGTTCGTGCCCCGGTCCGGGAAGATCCCACATGCCTCGGAGCGGCTAGGCTCGTGAGCCATGGCTGCTGAGCCTGCGTGTCTGGAACCTGTACTCCGCAACGGGAGAGGCCACAACAGTGAGAGGCCCGTGTACCGCAAAAAAAAAAAAAAAAAAAAAAAAAGTCCACAGAGCCATCCAGTAAGCTGTCTGATCAGATACTTCACACCTTACACACAAGACCTTAACTATCACAAAGGAGGTTACTTTTTTTTTTTTTTTTTTTTTGGGTATGCGGGCCTCTCACTGTTGTGGCCTCTCCTGTTGCAGAGCACAGGCTCCGGACGCGCAGGCTCAGCAGCCATGGCTCACGGGCCCAGCCGCTCCGTGGCATGTGGGATCTTCCCAGACCAGGGCACGAACCCGTGTCCCCTGCATTGGCAGGCGGACTCTCAACCACTGTGCCACCAGGGAAGCCCCTACTTTTTTTTTTTAATAAATTTATTTATTTATTTGTTTTTATTTTTGGCTGTGTTGGGTCTTTGTTCTGTGCGCGGGCTTTCTCTAGTTGCAGCGAGTGGTGCGCGGGCTTCTCATTGTCGTGGCTTCTCGTTGCAGAGCACAGGCTCAGTAGTTGTGGCACATGGGCTTTGCAGCTCCGCGGCATGTGGGAATCTTCCCGGGCCAGGGATCAAACCCAGGTCCCCTGCATTGGCAGGCAGATTCCCACCCACTGTGCCACCAGGGAAGCCCAGGAGGTTACATATTAAAGAGGTGAAGTTAAAAGGAAGAAATTTGAGGGGACCATAGTCTTCAAATGCTAGACAGTATCAACTAGAAGAGCAATTAGGGTCAGACTTATTCTTAACTCTTAAAAATCCAAACTAGAAATAGGGGCTTCCCTAATGGCGCAGTGGTTAGGAATCCGCCAGCCAATGAAGGCGACACGGGTTTAAGCCCTGGTCCAGGAAGATCCCCCATGCCGCGGAGCAACTAAGCCCATGCACCACAACTACCGAGCCCGCACGCCTAGAGCCCGTGCTCCACAACAAGAGAAGCCACTATAATGAGAAGCCCACGCACCGCAATGAAGAGTAGCCCCTACTCGCCACAACTAGAGAAAGCCCATGTGCGGCAATGAAGACCCAACGCAGCCATAAATAAATTTACTAAAAAAAAAAAAAAAGGTCTTCATTGAATTTGTTAAAAAAAAAAATCCAAACTAGAAATAATGGGGCTATGCCTAGGGTATGCAGTACACTAATGGGAAGGCAAAGTTTGACTTCTTACAAAGGATTTTCTACCAGAGTTGTGCGAACTGAAGTGCACTGCTTTCTGAAGCAATGTGTTCTTTATTACCAGAAATGTTGGAACAGGAGTTAGATCCAGAAATACTGTGAAAAAGATTACTGCATTGAGGAGGCATACTCAGTGGTCACAAAGATCCTTTCCAACTTACAGTCTGTGACTTTTTGATATTGGACAAGCAGGGTATATACATCATTTACCTCTTCTGTCATTCCAGCACGAATCAGAGTGAAAAGATATTTAAGTAATCTGACTTCATCTTCTCTATCCAGATCATCAAGGGGCATCTTCTGTCTTATGGGAGCATCAGGGTCCTACAAAAATTAATTAATTAATTAAATCATCAACTATAAATTCTTTATATGCACATACAATGTAAACATCAAGAGATGATAAATGTCTCCTGAATTACATACTGAAATAAATTCACTGAATTTACTTAAGTAACAAAGGGAACAAAGTGTCACAAGTGTCCCAGATAGCCACATAGCTGTCTGTTGCCCATTCAAAACAGACTCTGTTGGTCCACAAAGGTGCATACTTCAGTCAGGCAAGCTGGAAACAGCCCTAGTCCAGCCCAGCAGCTCTAGAAATTCTACTCATAATTCAAGCTGACTTGAGCTTTACCCTGTTGTAGCAACTACATGGCCCAGTTAATCCTAAACAGAATTAGGCCTAGATGGAGAGTGAGCAGAGGAGAAACTGCAGGAATCACAATGCACTCTGTGACTAGAAGGTGCTTAGCTGGTTCTTTCTGAGAACATACGAGAAGAGAGCCCAGTATGGGACTAATGCTATACAAAGCACACCAACACCCAACAAAAGAAATTTTAAAACAGATTTCTAATAAATACCTCCACCCTCAGTTATTCCTACCAACTACCTTTCAAGAATAAAAAGAAAACACTGGGGATAACATAGTGTCCTCATTTTTGTGGCAAAGAGCACACATGATCTACATCAGCGGTCCCCAACCTTTTTGGCATCAGGGACCGGTTTTGTGGAAGACAATTTTTCCACAGACGGCAGGGGGGGTGGCGGGGGGAAGGGGATGGTTCAGGCGGTAACGGGAGCGATGGGGAGCGACGGGGAGATGGGGAGCGACGGGGAGCGGCAGATGTAACTTCGCTCATTCACCTTCCGCTCACCTCCTGCTGCGTGGCCCGCTTCCTAACAGGCCGCGGACCGGTACCAGTCCACAGCCTGGGGGTTGGGGACCGCTGATCTACATGATGAATTTCAGATTAAAAGCTATTTTAATGTAACTTTAAAAGAGGAGTAATTCTTATTCCAAATGTTACTGAGTAATATGATTATCAATTCAAAAACTGGAAGGCATAATAGGTCAATTGGCTAGTTTCACAAATATTTTGCAGACAGATATAATCATTCAATTTTGGAACAAATAGTTTCTTTCTGGCAAAAGGAAATCACCACTTTCCAGATGTTAAGGGTAAATGATTTTTAGTTGCTTGCTACAGGGGTAATTTTGCTACAATTTATTACAAGAACTTTCAGTAGTTTCCAAATAATTTTCATCAAAACACACTTTTGTTACCAAATGGAATTTTACCTATTTTTTCGACTGTTACTTACTTCTCTCACTTTTCACTATAAACATTTAATTCACATGCCTCCACCTATCACAAAGTTCTGTTCCTTCATTTCTACAATAATTAGACTCCCGTTCTTTTCAAATCCACTATTACTCCTATAACTCATATCCTAGAATGACCCTTCTAACCTCAAGCTAATTCACAAAGCTTTATTTTTTTCCCCTGCTTTCTATATAAAAGAACTTTCATAGGTCACCACCTTACAGCTGCAGAGTCAAACCTTGCTATAAAGTCAAAATTAATTTGTTTTAATGCTGGCAAATCAAGAACACTTTCTATACTTCCTTTTACAATTTACAATCAAATTAATTTGTTTTAATGCTGGCAAATCAAGAACACTTTCTATACTTCCTTTTACAATTTACAATCTATAGGCCACAGATGGGTTCAAATATATGCCATCAAATTCAAACGCAACTTAGTAATTTTTAGAGTTAAACAGTATATGCAGTCCTTCTGGAAACTAAAACAAGGATCCAAGAAAATAAAAATTCTCAGCCTTTAGGAATAAAAATCACTTAACTCTGAAGGCAACTTCCATTTCAAAGAACACTTACCAATTCAGTGACAAGAGGACGGACACTTCCTATGTAAGAAGAGAGCTGCCGCTGTTTCAAGGTATGCAGAGTATTTTCCCTGAAAGAATAAGTACAACTTTTTTTTAAACGAGGAATTTTAATAGGTCTACTTAAAAAAATCAAGTCAAGGAAAGAGAGTACAAACTCAGAAAAAACATGCAAAACGTTAATATAAAAGGGCATTTTCGCTCAGATGACTAATGATGTTGAGCATTTTTTCATGCCTTATTGGCCATTCAACTATCTGCTTTTGTGAGGAATCTGTTCAAATCTTTGTCCTTTTTAATCTGGCTGTCTTCTTGCTACTGAGTTGTGGTTCTTTATGAACTAAAGGTTCTTTACGTTTCTTCCAGTCTGCGGATTGCCACCAATTCCTTTTCTCAATGATGTCTTTTAATGAGGTTTTAATTTTGATGAAGTCAAATCAATCTCTTTCTCCTGATTACTGCTTTCTGTGACAATCACTTATTCGCCAAGTCACAAAAATGTCCTCTTATGTTTTCCTCTAAGAGCTTTACAGTTTTAGCTTATACATTGGGGATTATGATCCATCTTGAATTAACTGTTGGGTACAGTGTGAGGGAGGTATCAAGGCTAAGCTTTGTTCACATAGATATGCAGTTTTTTCCTGCACGGTTTGTTCAAAAGACATTGCTTTCCCCACTGGATTGCTTTGATGCCTCATTAAAAACCAAATGACCACAGAAGTGTGGCTCTGTTTTAAAAGGATTCTCTATTCTTTTCTATTGACTGGCAAGAAAAGGAGACTAACTCGTAAAAAACTTGTAAAAACCTTAACAGGACATATTAACTTAAAAAATTTTTTTTCTGAAAATGAAAATTTCTTTCTCTCAGAAAAACCACAACTAACCAAGATTTAAGATTAAAAAAAAAAATTTGGTAGCACTAATTTCCTAGTTAAGCAGAGAAAAAAACAATTGATTTATAGACTTGATACATATATAATGTTACTGAATTCAAAGGCAAACTGAACTTTTTCTTTAAGTCTTGAAATAAACTGTCCCTTTAACCTAGGGGTACTTGCTTTCTGGTTTCAAGGTCTTACAATAATTTAGAAGCACTGAAGGATGCAGGGAAAAGCAATTAAAAAACAAAAACACATACAAGTAGCTAGAAACATGGGAGAATTGTTTTCCTGATAATCAATTATGATTATTAAGAAAATATGGCAAAGTGATTGTTTGAAAACTTGAATCAGACCATGTCATTCTTTTATTCTCAAGGTTTCCCATCACATTTAAAATAAAGTCCCAAACCCTTACCTGGGCTACCTGTAAAAGTCCTATATGAGCTGGCTCTCTTCAATCTCATTTCCTACCATTCTTTTCTTTGCTGTGCTCACACTGGCCTCCTTGTGCAAATACTTTACCTTCTTAGAGTCTCTGTAGTTCCTGTTCTTGCCCTGAACACTTGTCCCTCAAATTTTTGCATGTCTGGCCTCCTTTATTTCTTAAAAACCTCTTACTCTTATTACCTGTTACTTCCTTAGAGAGGCCTTCCCTGGTCACCTCTTCTACTTAAAGTAACTCCCATTACCATCCTCTATCCATCAACTCTGATTCTTATTGTTCTTTCAAAGCTCTTAGCACCCAATAGGATATATATCTATTTGCTGTCTAACTCTCCTATACAATTATAAATTCCACAAAGGCAGAGTTTTTATCTGTTTTGCTCACAGACTGAGTTCAGTAAGAACTGAATAAATATTTGTTGAAAGATGAATAAACAAAACCAACATTAAATGACTTCAACAATAAAAGTTTAGTGACTTACCAATATACTGACTTTGCATAAAACTCAATATTATCCGAAAAATCTCCAATCTCATCTTTGGCAATGCTCTCCAACCAATCTACCACCAGCTAGGAAAGGAGGGGAAAAAGAGTATTAACTATAAAATCTGTAAGTATTTTATTTGAAGTAGTATTACTACTACCATTAATTTTAAAAAAAAAGGTTTCTAGTTCAAAAATACCAAGTAACAATTTTTTCTATCACTGTTTTTACTTTTTAAAGATGTATAAATATTACGGCAAAAGGTATTTTCTATAGGAATAATACAGTTTTTAACAGGCTATTCCTGGAAATGGTGGGGCTATTATTTGAAAATAAAAAACAAGGTTCTTAATTCTTTTTAATTATAAATTAAAAGATCAAAAAGAAAAAAATTAAGAAAAAGGTTTGACTTAAAAAACTTCAGGGCTTCCCTGGTGGTGCAGTGGTTGAGAGTCCGCCTGCCGATGCAGGGGACGCGGGTTCATGCCCCGGTCCGGGAAGATCCCACATGCCGCGGAGCGGCTGGGCCCGTGAGCCATGGCCACTGAGCCTGCGCATCCGGAGCCTGTGCTCCGCAACAAGAAAGGCCCGCGTACCGCGTACTGCGTACCACGTACCAAAAAAAAAAAAAAGGCCCGCGTACCGCAGTGAGAGGCACGCGTACCACAAAAAAAAAAAAAAAAACTTCATTTCTTTTATGTCATTTACCTTTCTCCATATTTCACCAAAAAAATGTAAAAATTCTAGTCATACCTGACTTTGTCGGACAAGTGAATCTCTCTGAAATAATGCTTCCACAACTGCTTTTTCACTGGCATTAAGAACCTATAAAAAAAAATGGTGGAAAGAAAGAGAAGATCCTCAAGAACATTATTTCAACAGAAAGGTAAGAGAATCTGAAATAAGTATATTTAACCACCTACAACCATTTTAACATAGCAAATCTGTATATTCACCTTTGAAAAAATTTTATAAGTAAGTTTCAAACTGCTAGATCAATGTGCAGCTGCTCTTACTTGATATTTTAATTCTTGGTTATGCTTAAAATTTTTAAGTTCTATTTCCCCAGAGACGTTGTTTTTGGGAAAAATAAAATACAAAACAAAATGAAACAAATCATAATAAAGGGTAGGATGCAGTCATGGGGCATATTAGGAAATTAACATTTAAAAACTTTAGGACTTCCCTGGTAGCGCAGTGGTTAAGAATCCGCCTTCCAATGCAGGGGACATGGGTTCAAACCCTGGTCTAGGAAGATCCCACATGCTGTGGAGCGGCTAGGCCTGTGAGCCTGTTCACCACAACTATTGAGCCTGCGCTCTAGAGGCCACGAGCCACAACTACTGAGCCCACGTGCCATGACTACCGAAGCCCGCGCACCTAGAGCCCGTGCTCCACAACAAAAGAAGCCACCGCAATGAGAAGCCCGCGCACGGCAACAAAGAGTAGCTCCCGCTCATCGCAACTAGAGAAAGCCTGCACACAGCAACGAGGACCCAATGCAACCAAAAATTAATTAATTAATTAAAAAAAAAAAAAAACAAGGTACCTTCCTTCCAACTGGCAAAATCAAATGATTGATGGCAGAGTAAACATTTTCACACACTGTGAGAGTGTAAACTAGTACATTTCATTAGGAAGGCAACATGACAAACTCTATCAAACTTTGTCCCAACAATTCACTTCCAGAAATATAGGAAATACTCAAATACGTAGGTAAGTGTGAAGAATGTTCATTGCATTATAACTATAGCAAATATACTGGAAACAAATATGTCCAGCAGAATGTCTGAAAAAAATTATGGCACATTTATACTTTGGCATACTATGAAAAAATAAGGTAAACGTATACAAATTGACATGAAAAAAACTAAGAAATATTGATGAATAATAAAAAAACTCTCAGTATAAGGTATAAATGAAATCATACTATACAGTAAAAAAGAAAAAAACACCAAACCAACCCCACCACCACCCAAAACTACATATATGTATAGAGCAGGGAGACTAGATGAAGTTATTGCCATAATTCCTGCAAAAAATGATGAAGGCTTTGGCTTAAGTGGTGGCAAGAGGAACAGAGATGAGAGGTCAGAGTTGGAACAGAAGAGCTAAAGTGAGCAAGATCTGATGATGGACTAAATTTTGAGATGAGGCAGAGAGCAGGGTCTAAACCCTGGCTACTCAGAGTGTGGTTTACAGACCAACAGCATCAGCACCACCTGCGAGCCTCTTAAAAATGCAGAATCTGGGCTTCCCTGGTGGCGCAGTGGTTGAGAGTCCGCCTGCCGATGCAGGGGACGCGGGTTCGTGCCCCGGTCCGGGAGGATCCCACATGCCGCGGAGCGTCTGGGCCCGTGAGCCGTGGCCACTGAGCCTGCACGTCTGGAGCCTGTGCTCCGCAACGGGAGAGGCCACAACAGTGAGAGGCCCGCGTACCTCAAAAAAAAAAAAAAAAAAAAATGCAGAATCTTAGGCCCCTTCCCAGACCTACTGAACCACAATCTGTATTTTAACAAGATCCCCAGGTGACTCATGTGCACAGTAAAGTTTGAGAAGTGCTGGCTTAGGGAACATTCGGGTTCCTTGGAAAGTTGGCTATGGTGCCATCCACTGAAAGACAAAAGTGGGTTTGACTTTTGACAGGTTGGAGTTACAGTGCTTGAAAATTATTTTGCTTTAAAAGAAAGAAATACAGCTGACCCTTGAACAATGCAAGGGTTAGGGCACTGATCCTCCTTACAGTCGAAAATCCAAATGTAACTTTACAGTTAGCTCTCTGTACTGCTCATTCCTCTGTAACCGAGGTTCTGTACCTGAGGATTCAACCAACTGCAGATCATGTAGTACTGCAGCATGTATTTAGTGAAAAAAATCTGTGTGTTAAGTGGACCCACACAGTTCAAACCCGTGTTGTTCAAACGTTAACTGTAGAAGGTGCTGACTTTTGAAGGGGGGCAACATGGCTGAGTTCCCCTGGGTCTGCTGGGAGGAAAAGAAAAATATGTAAAGACCATTTACAGACTGAGACAGAGCTGGGGGACTCATTCCCTTCAGGCTCTATCTTCTCTCTGCTTGGAGTCTCTAGGAGAGAACAAAATATATTCTAGCACTGCAGAGAAGTTTGCACAATTTAACAACTTGACTAATACCTTTACTAGGACCCAAGTCACTGAATCCTGCAACATTTCACCCAGACTGCATTAAAAAAAGGCTTCTGCTGAATGGCCTGAGGGACAACTCCCTCAAATTACCTACGAGGTCAATGTTTGATTTCGAGGATAATGAGGCATAGCCTTCATTGTCTTGGAGGATACTTTGTCTGAAGGAAGGCATCTCTAGAACACTGTGGTTGACCTTCTCAAGGTTTAACTAAACATTTCAAAATGACATTCTCAACTTGATCTTCAAAAAAAAACCCCACAGGGCTTCCCTGGTGGCGCAGTGGTTGAGAGTCCGCCTGCCGATGCAGGGGACACGGGTTCGTGCCCCGGTCTGGGAAGATCCCACATGCCGTGGAGCGGCTGGGCCAGTGAGCCATGGCCGCTGAGCCTGCGCATCCGGAGCCTGTGCTCCACAACAGGAGAGGCCACACAGTGAGAGGCCCGCGTACCAAAAAAAAAAAAAACCCCACAAAATTGTATGTGTATATATGTATAAAGATGCAGAGAAAAATGTCTGGTAGAATATGTACTAAATTGTTAGACTGAACAGTATGAGGGATAAAAGAGAACTTTAACCTTTTACTCTATAATGTAAATCAATTTTGATTATTGTATCTTTACTTGTAAAATTTTTTAAATGAAGAAACTCTAGATGGAGGATCAAAAATCAAATTCTACTACTAAAAACATTTGAAGTTTAAGCATTTATAAAGGAAAAAATTTAATATAAAACTTACAGTAATTACAAACATACTTTCATCTTCTAATGCAGACTGTATTCTGTCTCTGGGGAAAAATAACACAAAATGAAAAAGCCTTATTTCATATGAGTAAATGAAATCACCTTTTTAAGCTAGATACATGCAGAAACCTGCATTCCATCCACTGTAAACAAATGAGTTTCCAATTAACTTAGCCAACATGCTTTTAAAAGCAAAAATCAAGTAGTAAATGCCTTCTGAATCTAATACTGACATCTGAACAAAAATGATATTTACTGAAGAGACAAACTGCAAAGTCTTTAATGGCTACCTGCTAATTCATACACCTAACTTTTTAATATAATGTTTTCACAGGGCCCAAATGAAAAAATATAATTTTCTCTCAAGATTTTCTCATTAGGATGAGAAAGTAACAGAATGAGAGCCAAAACCAAGGAGCATCTGAGAGAAGAAAAATTTGGTTAACTTCTCTCAAACTTCTACATTACATAAAGTATATCTGTCAGTTCTTTTTCTTAATCTATCCTCTTCTAAATATTGCCGTATTTTTAGCACTTTCCTTAAATCTTTACACGTATCCAATTTTTGGTAGCTACCAGCTTTATGATTAATATTCCCCTTTCCTCGTTAACTCACTTCTGACAACTAAGGCATTAGAAATGATAAGTATCACAAAATGGCAGAACCTATTTCCAAACACATCTTACTCTAACTTCCAAGTTAATCTGCCAGTTTATTTCTCTTTGAAGTCCTACACAACTTTACCTATACAAAGAAGCCAGCAGCCTCCATGTGACCATCTCCTGTTGAAGAAGCCAGAGCATACTGGCTGTTTTTGAAAACTTTTGAAGTCCAGGTGTTGCTCGGCTCACTATTTTACTCAGTATATTCACCTGAATTAAAAATACAAATGTAATAAGGTTTTCTATAATTTTGAGTCACAACTTTGTATTCTTCAAGTACATAGTGCTAAAACTATTTATATATATTTTATATATGTACATGTTTATATTATAAATTTTTCCTGTCTATTGTCTTTTTTAAATTGAGTGTAATATAACATTCCCACTAGAAATGGCCTTAATTTGAAGTAAGGTGTGTTTATGTGAGTATATATGTTTAACAGACTCTAGAGTTCAGATTCAACAATAACAGCCATGAGTGCGTTTTTCTCCTTGTACATCAACCCAGAAGATAAGCTAAATCTAACCTACACCCAACAAAATCATAACATGAACCAACAGAGCAGCAATGAAAATTAAAAATAAGGTATCTTCAAGTTTTATCTGAAAAATTTATACCATATAAAAAAATCAAGAAAAATATTTTCCTAAGACTGGTACCAAAACATTGTCATTTCTAACCAAACCTTAACCAAAATCCCTCCTTGCTGTAAAACAGTAGTTCTTAACCATTTGAGGACTTTTTGCAGAAGTCTAATGAAAGATATGGATGTTCTTCACAGAAACACACACCAAATTATTTAATAGGAGGTTTAAGGACCCAAGGTAAAAGAAACCTTTCTCAAAGGTTATGAATATTACCTCCTTATCAAGGGCAATTAAGAAACAGGATTGGTCTCATTCAGAAAATGAAGAATCACTACCAAAACAACAGGTTTCCCCACCCTTTAAAAAGTATTCACAAAATAATGTTACTTCTGTCTTAAGGCCAGTGTTTAATAAAAGTATTATCTGTATTTCTCATTCCTTTAATAAATTCTCTATTGGAATCCTAACTCCAGTGATTCACTAGGTGATTATTATTGTTTTTGTTATTTAATGAAGCTACTGCTTTTATAATGGAACAATTCATAAACTGATTATTGAACTAATATTAAATGCTCAAAAAATATTGGCTATTACTATTATTTCAATTATTCTTGAATGCAATAGTTTCTTGAAGTCCTTTCCTTTCCTTTAGAAGAGACTTATTTAAGCAGTTTTAGGTTCACAGCAAAACTGAGTAGGAAGTACAGCGAGTTCCCATTACTTTCTGCCCCCAAATACACACAACCTAACCCCCCACTATCAATATCCAGTACCAGAGTGGTACGTTTGTTACAGTCACTGAAGCTACATTGACATGTCATTACTACTGAAAGTCCATAGTTTACACAAGGGTTCACTCTTGGTGTTGTACATTCTATGGGTTTTGACAAATGTATAATGACATGTATCCCTCATAATAATATCACACAGAATAATATCACTCCAATAAAAAACCACTGTGCTCCACTTTCTATCCTTACCGTCCTTTGAACCCTGGCAACTGCTGATCTTTTTATTCTCTTTAAGTTTTCCCTTTTCCAGAATATCGTCTAGTTGCAATCACACCATATGTAGCCTTTGCATATTGGCTTCTTTCACTTAGTGATATGCATTTCGGATTAATCCTCATCTCTTTATGGCTTGATAGCCCATTACTTTTAAGGGCTGTATAATATTCCACTGTCTGGATGAACCACAGTTGATTTACCCATTCACTTACTGAAGGACATCTTGACTGCTTCCATATTTAGGCTATTATGAATAAAGCTGCTATAAACATCTATGTGCAGGCTTTTGTGTGGACATATATTTTAAACTCTTTTGGGTAAATACCAAAGAGTATGAATGTTAGGTTACATGGTAAGAGTATGTTTAGTTTTGTAAGAAACTGAGACACTGTCTTCCAAAGTGGCTGTATCATTTTCCATTCCCACCAGCAATGAATGAGAATTCTTGTTCTACACCCTTGCCAGCATTTGGTTTTGTTAGTGTTTTGGATTTTGTTCATTCTAACAGGTGTATAGTGGCATCTTGTTGTTTTAATTTGCTATTTCCTAATGATATATGATGTGTTTTTTTTTAATTTTTATTTTATATTGGAGTATAGTTGATTTATAATGTTGTGTTGACATATGATGTTAAGCATCTTTTCCCATACTTATTTGCCATCTATAGATCTTCTCTGGTGATGTGTCTGTTTACATGTTTTGTCCATTTCTCAGTTAGATTGTTCATTTTCTTACTGTAGAGTTTTAAGTTCTTTGTATATTTTGGGTTTTCCTTTTTCAAAGATGCAGAATCCTTTTGTCCTTAAAAGAAATATTATATGGACTCTCAACATGTAAAAAGCAGAGCTGCTCTGGCCGACCTTCTAACCATGCCACACTTGTCACTACACCCCAAGACATCCTCCTTAAATACAGTATAGAAATTCACAAGTTGATGCTGTTCAAAAAAAACTTAAAGAGTACTGAAGTCTGACCAGCAATGCAGTGAAATTAACTTACCTGACTACTACAAATGTTTTCATACTCTTCCACAAGGTCAAAAACTGTAGTTGAAGAGTGCTTCAAAAAAGACTGCAGGAAATCAGAAAACATACTCATGGATGCTAGAACACATTAAAAAGAAAAGGAACAGAAAGAGTTAAATGACATACTTCTAGGTAATTCTGTTTGTTTTAAAAACTTAAAAACATAGCTACAAATCCTTTTTTTAAACTGCTATATTTTTAAAAATATATAATTGTGGTAAAATATACATAACAAAATTTACCATTTTAACCATTTTTAAGCGTACAGTTCAGTAGCAGTAAGTACATACACAGTGCTGTGCTACCATCACCACCATGGGACCACAGAACTCTGCATTTTGCAAAACTAAACTCAGGATAGCCAAGGCAATCCTGAAAAAAAACTAAGCAGGAGGCATCACACTTCCTGATTTCAAACTACACTACAAAGCTATAGCATTCAAAACAGTACTGGCATTAAAATAGACACATAAACCAATGGAAAAGAATGGAGAGTCCAGAAATAAATGCCTACATATATGGTGAATTAATATTTGACTAGGGAGCCAAGAATATTGAATGGGGAAAGGATAGTTTCTTTAATAAATGGTGCTGGAAAAACTGGATAATCGCATGCAGAAAAACAAACTCAGACCCCTATCTTACACCACTCATAAAAATGAACTTGAAATGAATTAAAAACTTAAATAAGACCTGAAACTGTAAAATTCCTAGAAAAAAAAAGTAGGGAAAAAGTTCCTTGACACTGGTCTTGGCAATACTTTTTGGATAAGATACCAAAAGCACAAGCAATGAAAGCAAAAAATCAACAAGTGGGACTATATCAAACTAAAAGGCTCTATACAACTAAACAAACAATCAACAAAATGAAATGGCAACCTATGGAATGAGAGAAAATATTTGCAAACTATATACCTGATAAGAAGTTAATCTCCAAAATATATAAAGAATTCATAAAATTCAAAAACAAACAATCCGATTTAAAAATAGGCAGAGGAGGGGCTTCCCTGGTGGTGCAGTGGTTGAGAGTCCGTCTGCCGATGCAGGGGACACGGGTTCGTGCCCCGGTCCAGGAAGATCCCACATGCCGCGGAGCGGCTGGGCCTGTGAGCCATGGCGGCTCAGCCTGTGCGTCCGGGGCCTGTGCTCTGCAACGGGAGAGGCCACGACAGTGAGAGGCCCGCGTACAGCAAAAAAAAATAGGCAGAGGAACTGAACAGACATTCCTCAAAAGACATACAAATGGCCAACAGGTACCTGAAAAGATGCTCAACATCGCTAATCATCAGGGAAATACAAATCAAAACTACAATGAGATATCACCTCACGTCTGTTAGAATGGCTATCATCAATAACACAAGAAATAACAAGTGTTGGTGAAGATGTGGAGAAAAGGGAACCTTTGTGCACTATTGATGAGAATGTAAACTGGTTCAGCCACTATGGAAAACAGTATGGAGGTTCCTCAAAAAATTAAAAATAGAACTACCATATGATCCAGCAATACCACTTCCGGGTATATATTCAAAGGAAATGAAAACAGGCTTTCAAAAAGGTATCTGTACTTCCACACTTACTGCAGCATTATTCATAACAGCCAAGACAGGGAAAAACCCTAAGTGTCCATCACCGGATAAATGGATAAAGAAGTGGTATATATACACAACAGAATATTATTCAGCCATGAGAAAGAAAGTGATCCTGCTATTTGTGACAGGACAGACCCTGGATAGACCCTGAAGGCATTAAGTAAGATAAATCTGACAGAGAGAGACAAATACTGTACTATATCACTCATGAGGAAATCTAAAAAAGCCAAACTCATAGAAACAGAGAGTGGAATGGTGGTTTCCAGGGACTAGAGAGTGGGGGAATTGAGAGATGTTGGTTAAAGGGTACAAATTTGCAGTTAGAAGATGAGTAAATTCTGGAAATCTAACGCACAGCATTGACTATAATCAATAAACCTGTATTAGTTGAAAGTTGCTAGGAGACTAGATCTTAAATGTTCTCACCACAGAAATTATGATTATGTGATGTGAAAGTACAATGGAGGTATCAGCTAACACTAATAATATGCAAGTGTATCAAAGCAATATGTTGTATACCTTAAACTTACAAAATCTTATGTCAATTACACCTCAAAAAAAAAAAAAGAAAAAAAAATCCTAAAACTATAACTCCCCATTCTCCCCTTTCCCTAGACCTTGGCAACCATTATTCTACTTTCTATGTCTATGAGTTTCACTACTCTAGGTGCCTCACATATGTGGAATCATACAGTTATTTGTCCCTATGCCACTGGTTTATTTCATTTAGCATAATGTCCTCAAAGTACATTCATGTTGTAGCATGTGTCTGAATTATATGCCACTGTAAGTATATACCACATTTTATTTATCCTTCATCCATCAATGGACATTTGGGTTGCTTCTACCTTTTAGCCATTATGAATAATGGGGCTATAAATAAGGGAACACAAATCTCTTTAAAATCCTGTTTTCACTTCTTTTGGGTATATACCCAAAAGGCAGAATTTAGGTATATACCCAAAAGGCAGAATTGCTAAATCATATGGTAACTCTATTTTTAATTTTTTAAGGAAGCACCACTGTTTACCATTTTACATTCCCACCAACAATGTACAAGAGCTCCAATTTCTCCACATCCTTGACAACGTTTGTTATTTTCTGTTTGTTTGGGGTTTTTCTGTTTTTGTGGGGTTTTTTGTCAGTAGCCATCCTAATGCGTTCAGGTGGTGTCTCGTGGTTTTGATTTGCATTTCCTTAACGCAAATTATTACTTAATAATGCAACATTACAGATGTTGAGCAAATTTTCATGTGCTTATTGGCTAGGTTTTTTTTTTTAATTTATTTTTGGCTGTGTTGGGTCTTCCTTGTTGCACGCGGGCTTTCTCTAGCTGTGGCGAGTGGGGGCTGCTCTTCCTTGCAATGCACGGGTTTCTCATCGTGGTGGCTTCTCTTGTTGCGGAGCACGGGCTCCAGGCACGCGGGCTTCCGTAGTTGTGGCATGCAGGCTCAGCAGTTGTGGCTTGTGGGCTCTAGAGCGCAGGCTCAGTTGTTGTGGCACATGGGCTTAGTTGGTCCGCAGCATGTGGGATCTTCCCCAACCAGGGCTCGAACCCATGTCCTCTGCCTTGGCAGGCGGATTCTTAACCACTGTGCCACCAGGGAAGCCCTATTGGCTAGTTTTATATCTTCTTTGGAGAAATGTCTATTCAAGTCCTCTGTCCATTTTTCAACTGAGTTGTTTGTTTTCTGTTATTGTTGAGTTGTAGGAGTTCTTTCTACATACTGAATATTAATCTCTTATGAGATATATGATTTGCAAATATATTCTCCCACTCTGTAGGCTACCTTTTCACTCTATTGATTGTTCTTTTGACACATATTTTGATGTAGTCCAAGTTATTTTGTCTTTTGTTACCTACAAGTCTTTAAAGATTCCAAAATGTATTATTCAGTAGTCTGTTGACCATTACTACAAAACCATGAGCCAGATTTTGAAACATCTGAATTATATTTTAAGTACACCATAACAAAGTAGCTGAGAAAGTTATAATAGATACTAAAATGACATGTTTTACTCAGGGAAAATACATACACTCTACTACAATACTGTATAATATTTAAGGCCTCAGCCATGGTTCACACTAAAAATGAAATATTTTATAGATTAAGTACAAAGTACTTTTGAGTCACTCAATATTTGAGTACTTATAACTGGCAAATACTACAAAGAAGCAGTGGTCACCAGAGAGTTAAGAGAAGGGCTCTGGGACTTCCCTGGTGACGCAGTGGTTAAGAATATGCCTGCCAATGCAGGGGACACAGGTTCGAGCCCTGGTCCGGGAAGATCCCACATGCTGCAGAGCAACTAAGCCCGTGCGCCACAACGACTGAGCCTGCGCTCTAGAGCCCACAAGCCACAACTACTGAGCCTGCGTGCTGCAACTACTGAAGCCTGCACGCCTCGAGCCCGTGCTCCGCGACAAGAGAAGCTACCGCAATGAGAAGCCCGCGCACTGCAACGAAGAGTAGCCCCTGCTCGACGCGACCAGAGAAACCTGTGCGCAACAACCAAGACCCAACACAGCCAAAAATAAATAAATAAATAAATAAATAAATTTATTCGGAAAAAAAGAGAGAGAGAAGGGCTCTGGAATCAAACTGCTTAGTTTCAAAACATGGTGCCATCACTTCCTAGCCAGGTGAGCTCAAACAGGTTACTTAATCCTTTTAAGCAGCAGTTTCCTTTCCCTGAAAATGGAAACAGTTACTGTATCTATTTAATGGACCATGAAAGGAGTTAGTGTTCATACAGTGGTAAGCATACTGACTAGCACTCATATATGTTAGCTTATAATAATAAAATGAAGAAGAACCTATGTCATAATGTGCAGGTACAGAGACACTAAAAGCAGATTTTTTTTCCAAAAGGGAATGGTGATAACCAACGTAAAGTTAGAATAGTTACGGTACTGTTTGAAGAAACAACTCTAGCATCCAGGCCAAATAAAACACGTCAACAATGTCAGATAAAAATTAAACCAAAAGAAAAAGAGAAGCTCTTTCAATAGCACAAACATGGAAATAAAAATATGAGAGACTAGTCTAATAACCTAACAGGCTACTACTTATACTGAAAGATTAAACGGCAAAATGCCGCTCCAACTGAGAACTAACATGAGGTTCTCAACCTCCTAGAGCTACATCAAATGTCGTAGCCATTACCATAACTAATTGCCTTAACAAAAAAATTTTTTTTTTTTTTTGCGGTACGCAGGCCTCTCACTGCCGCGGCTTCTCCCGTTGCGGAGCACAGGCTCCGGACGTGCAGGCTCAGCGGCCATGGCTCACGGGCCCAGCCACTCCGCGGCATATGGGATCTTCCCGGACGGGGAACGAACCCATGTCCCCTGCATTGGCAGGCGGACTCGCAACCACCGCACCACCAGGGAAGCCCCCAAAAATATTTTTTAATGATGTTCATGAATAGGAGATAATTTCCTTGATCTTAGTAAAACGACAAGCTACTGTGTTACAAACGAAGTTTTACCAGCTTCTCCAGGATCGTCCTCCCGTAACATAACAGCACTGAGAGTTACATCCTCTGTTACACTGTGGGGCTCTGTGTTTGTGAAGAGCCCTGCACGCTGTGATGAGAATGCAGCGGCCCAATTACTGTCATCCAGATTAGTTACCTGAAAAAATAAAAGGAAGATACAGAAAAGTAATGTGGTTATTGCTGCTGAGTGAATGAAGACTTCAATACTATTAAAACCTTTTAAAGACCATAGGTATGTGTTTTTCACTTTTAAAAGACAGCCATGGGGCCATTTTATTAAGGAAATCATGGCTTTTTTTTTTTTGGCCATGCCATGAGGCATGTGGGATCTTAGTTCCCCAACCAGGGATTGAACCTGCGCCCCCTGCGCTGGGAGCTTGGAGTCTTTACCACTGGACCGCCAAGGAAGTCCTGGTGGGTTTTTTTTTAAAAAAAGGCAGTATATTCCTTCTTTTTTAAATTTATTTATTTATTTTTGGCTGTGCTGGGTCTTCCTTGCTGCACACAGGCTTTCTCTAGTTGCGGTGGGCGGGGGCTACTCTTCGTTGCAGTGTGCGGGCTTCTCATTGTGGTGGCTTCTCTTGTTGCAGAGCACAGGCTCTAGGCGCACGGGCTTCAGTAGTTGTGGCATGCGGGCTCAGTAGTTGTGGCTCGCGGGCTCAGTCGTTGTGGGCTCTAGAGCACACGCTCAGTAGTTGTGGTGCACGGACTTAGTTGCTCCACAGCATGTGGGATCTTCTGGAACCAGGGATCAAACCCATGTCCCCTGTATTGGCAGGCAGATTCTTAACCACTACGCCACCAGGGAAGTCCCAGTCCCAGCTTTTTAGTTTCCTTCTTTGTACTACTCCATACTTTAAAATAAAAAGCCAATAAAGATTCCATTTTGTAATATTTAAGCTGATATTAATAAGTAAACTAATATCAGCTTTAGTTCTATTGCTCTAGGACTAGTTCAAATCAATTTTTTTAATTTTGGGAAAAAGTACAGGATGAATGATCCAGTTTCTACAACAAATAAATGGTAAAGAAAAAAAGAATGATGGAGGAACTTATAGATTAAAATACTTAAGAGACATACCAAGCAAATGCAATGTGTTGAGCTTGTTTGGATTCTGATTTGAGCAAACCGACAACTGGGCTTCCCTGGTGGTGCAGTGGTTGAGAGTCTGCCTGCTGTTGCAGGGGACACGGGTTCGTGCCCTGGTCCGGGGGGGGGATCCCACATGCCGCGGAGCGGCTGGGCCTGGGAGCCATGGCCGCTGGGCCTGCACGTCCGGAGCCTGTGCTCCGCAATAGGAGAGGCCACAATTGTGAGAGGCCCGCATACCGTAAAAAAAAAAAAAAAAATTGACACAACTGAAGAAGTATGAACACTTAAAGAAATATGTATTGTAATGGAAAAAGTACACATAAAATGGCTATTTGAAATCATAAAGGAATTACTCTGTGTGTGTGTAGGGAGGGGTTAGATGTGTTAACAATATTGTACTTACGTTAAAGAAAGCATCCTTATGTTTCAGAGATACCTACTGAAGTATTTATGGATAAAATGGTATGAAATCTGGGAACTATAATGTGGGAGAAATGCTTGTGGGTATAGATGAAACAAGATCAGCCGTATGCTGATAACTGTTGAAGGTGGGCAATAAATACATGGAAGCTTACTCTACTATTGTATTTTTGGACATATTAAAAAATAGTAATAAAAAGCTTTTTTAAATTTACCTTTACTTAAAATCTAGGCATGAGCAACAATAAAAATGTACCTTTAAATCAGTCTCCCCAAGGAAAAATGCTAAAGATGGGTGCTGAGGCCCTATATATTAGTGAGGTAGTAACTATGGGCTGAGGAGAGCTTAGCTGCAGCTACTGAAGACTGATTCATAGTTTACTCCCTTCTGGATACTAATCATCATTATTATAAAGATCAAACTGTAAATCTTACACAGCAGTGATATCCTACATTCAGAAAAATACTTTGGTCCATAACCAAATCTTGGCAGGTAGACACATGGTAAAATCAACATAGCAAATAACTGTACTTCCTTCAGGGCTATCTAAGACCACTTCTCACAGCTGATATTAAAATTGGCAAAACAGGGACTTCCCTGGTGGTCCAGTGGTAAAGAATCTGCCTTCCAATGCAGGGGATATGGGTTTAATCCCTGGTCAGGGAGCTAAGATCCCACATGCCACAGGGCAACTAAGCCCATGCACCACAACTATTGAGCTCTCGCACCTCAACTAGACAGCCCGCACGCCACAACTACAGAGCCCACGCACCCTGGAGCCCACGCACCATAACTAGAGAGAGAAAACCAGTGTGTCACACCTAGAGAGAGAAAACCCGCACGCCGTAACAAAGAGACCACGCGCCGTAACGAAAAGATCCCGCATGCCTCAACAAAAATCCCATGTGCCCCAATTAAGACCCAAAACAGCCAAAACAATAAGGAAAATAAATAAATATTCAAAAATAAAATAAAATAGGCAAAACAAATCAAGACAATATCTTTGACTACAAAGTAATTTCCAAACATTTTGTAATAATCAATACATATTTACTCTATCCTGGCCTTTAAAAGAGTAACAATTTTACTATTAATCTTGCAGTTCTGAAGCAGTAAATAATAAAACTCATTTTCTTTTGCTTAAACACAGAAGCAGTCAATTCACTCATGTTTTTAAGAGGAATAAGAATAAACATTGTCAAAATAAACCAGTTTCATAAGCAAAGTAAAACTGTTCAATGACTAGATCACTGTTAGATATTAACACTCTAAAAATTCGTAAGACTGTAATAAACATTGCTAAGATGGATTTAACCTTCTAATAAGCACAGAGCCAAATAAAGAGCCATTTTTATCTTGTTTTTGGAACTAAATGGGCCATAATACTCTACTACTCCAACAAAAGTCTTCCATTTTCTTCTTCTCAGTTAGACACAATTCTTTCCTTTTCTATAGGGTATTTTAAGCACCTAAGTCAAGTCATTCTGTATCACAGTTTATAAGACATTTCTTTTGCTATTTTAAATATTGTACCACAGTGATTCCTAAAGAGTGTCTCATCTACTTCTCCCAAAATTTTCTCGTCTTTCCTTTAATGCTTTGTCCTCCTTCCTTATGACAGTCTTCATTGATTACTCCTGGCTTCCTTCTCTTCTATGCTTCTTGGGCTCAGCTTTTATACCAATAGCAACCAATCGGAATTGATTTATTCTGATCAGCAAACTGTCAGATTAACACATTTTGTAGGCAACTAACTGCCGCTGGTGCCACAGCTTCCACCTATGACAGGAGTATGCTTAAGGGTCTCAGTTTTCTGAAAGTCTTTCTAATCAAAACCTGATTTCAATTAACATAACCGAATTACTTTATGACAAATAAGACTTCAATTCTCATTAAAAGCTTTTAAGCTAAATATCTTACGTTAATAAAAAGGAAGAAAATTTCAGCTCCATCTTTCTACATACCATAGACAGATTTCCCAAGAACCCTGAAGACTGTGTAAGCCGAGGAGACCTCCCTCCAGTTCCAAGAATGCAGAAAACATCTGGCTGCCTTAGTAAGCTTCGGTTTGTTGGAGTAACTACTAGGAAGAGGTTAGTAAAAAGAATTCGAAATGCGTGAGCCTTGATCATGGAAGAAAACAAGCAAACAAACAATAAAGAATAATTTTCACTTTTCAATTATTTAGATTCTAACCAAATAAATACTTTCAATATTAACATTTCCATCATATGAAGATTCAACTTATTTTTCTAAACATGAATTTTTGGTACTACTGAGCCCACCAAGAAAAACTTTACTGCAAACAGAGATGCTTTCATTATAGCACAACTGAGCATAAAAAAAGGGACACGAATGAGTCCATGAATTTGCCAAATTCTAATTTTATAAAGCATACTATAGTATAGAGGACATGGGCCCTGGAGTAAGCAGATTATGGTTCGAATTTTGGTTCCATTACTTACATACTTACCTAGCTATGTTATCTGGGTTAATCAACTTCTCTAAGTCTCACATTCAGTCTTGGCAAAATAGAGATAATACCTATGTCATAGTTAGTATGCATTTATGTAAAGAACAGTGACTTACACATGGTAAGAGTTCAACAAATAGTAACTGCAATCATTATTATTTGTTCTTAATTAGAGATAATTTATAAAATATAATATATATTATGGTATTAGTTGCTATTATTGTTATCATTATTAAATGCTTTAAGAGCAAAAAAAAAAATCTTACAAGGTTGTCTAAATGAGCTGGGAGTTCGGGGGATAACCTGGTTTCTTGGTGTGGTATTAGCAAAAATTTCATCTTGGGATGCCCGAACTACAGGAAAAGTTAAGAAAAGTTTTTCATGTAGAAAAGACACCATCAAAGATAGAATGAACCATATTTACACTATACAAAATATGTGAATACATTTTTCAAGGGCAAAGTATCTTATGGCTACCACATTTTCTATGCAAAGAGTAAATAATTCCCTCTCCCCTTTAAATTCTCAGTTATCAGTCTTAGGTTACTACACATTGAACTAAAAGTTGTTAGTCAGATTTCAAATAATAAAAAAAATCTAATCTCAGCAGAAGCTAACCACCGTATGATGGTTAGCAGTAAAATGGAACATCCTTATTTTCAGGGAAACATGAATCTCACTGAATTTCAGCATTATACTTACAAAATAACACATCTGGGAAGTTTAAAAAAAAACAAACCTAAAACTAATGTCCATAGCATTTTATTATTATAGCTAGTGTTTAATATCTCTCATAAAAAGAAAAGTCTATAATCCTGATTCCCAACATGTTGCAATTTTTATAATCATGCTTAAAATGCAAAGGATACTTAAAACTCTTTTTTGAGCACTCTGTTTTCGTGCAGTCCGAGTCACCTCTGCCTCCCGGATCACAGGAGATGCCATCTCTTCAAAGCCACTCCTAAAATGGCATAATCAAGCTCATGTGAATGAAATGAGAATGTAGCATTTGCAAAAAAATTTTATCATCATGATTGGACCAAAGGATCCTAAGTCAGTCAAGATGCAGATCATCCCAGTAGCCAAGTCTTTGATATTTTTGTTGACAATGCCCCTATGGCTCCAAGTCCTGCGTATCCCTCAAAGTGCTGCTCACATTTTACCTGCACAAAGACTTCTATGACTTTCTAATACTTACTTGTTATTTTCTCCTATGGAATTATTTTAACACGTGGAATCTAAATCTATATTATAACACTGTTTTAGATAACTGCTTCATGAAGGTAAACCTTTCCTCTTTGGATTGAGGTCCCTAAAACTGCAGGAACTCTTAAAAGGATCTTCTGTAGTTTCCAAAATACTTCAAACCATGGATACCACTATTTAAGCTGGTGACTTGGGAGGCTAAGTAAAAAAGAAATCTAGTAAATTGGAGAGAAATGATCCTTCAAGTTTTTTCTCCCCAGACTACACTAAGGGTGTCTCCTGTCTCAGCACTACTGTAGTCACAATGCCCTTGTCATTCTCTGCCCAAAGTCTAGAAAATAAATTGTGTGAATTAAGAGGCCTGTATCTTAAGACAAGAATCTAATATGCATTTCCTCCACTTGAAAATCTTCAGATAGCTATCTCTGGCCTACAGAATCAAGTCCAAATTTCCTAGCATGGTTTTTACAATCTGACCCCAGCTTACCAGTCCAGCCTTATATTCAGCCAAAACATCACTCCATACAAACATACACTGCATGTGACCATTCGGCTACGCTTTCATATCCTTACACCTTTGTACATGTTGCTTCTTTTACAGAGGCCTACATTTGCCCCCTTGGTCTACCTGGTGAATACTTACTCATCAAACAGCCTCCTGGAATCTAGAGACACACAGATCCAGGTTGGCAACTTGGTTCTTCTATTTGTTAGCTTCCTAACTGACCAAGTTCCTTAACCTTTTTTAGCCCCAATGTTAGGTGTAAAAAGAGGATCACAGTAGCTATCCTCACAGAATTGTTAGAAAGATTAAATTAGCTAATAATATATTTAAAGCGTTTAAGTTACTCAGTGTAGGCTACTGCTGCTATTCAAACACCAACTACAAAGTATTCTCCTTTGAGAGGTCTTCCTGATACCTCCCATGACAGGGAGACTTCACTGCTCCCCATTTCTTTTCCCACAGAGCAGTACAAAATACTTATCACTCCGTACTGCTCGGCTGTCTCCTCCACTACACATTCCCCCGAGGCCAAGAATCTTGAATAACTCATCTTTAACGCAGATGTCTGGCATAGTGCCAGGGTCATAGAAAGAACACAATAACTATCTGGTGCTGGAACCTGTAATCAGAAAGTCTGGGCTGAGATCCCTGTTCCATCACTGACTGGCTCTGTGGTCTAGGGCAGGTCACTCAGCATCTCGAATGCCGGGCCACCTCCTACCTCGCCCAACCCAGGAGCGAAAAATGTTGCGCGAAAGTGAGTAGATGGCAGAGCCGCCGTGGGAACCAGGAGATTATCATTAGCCGTATCCCTTCCCGACCCAAGCGGCCTTTCTCCCATCAGCTGCAGTCCCCCCAGCCCGGAAAAGGAGTCCTAGGGTCAGCACCCGGGCCCTCGTCGGCTTCCTCTGGGAGTCGGGTTTCACCTGTTTCGTTCCTCCAACACCCTGGAGGGACAAGTGTCCGGGCTCGGCCGTCACCGCCAGAACTGACCTGTCCATGGCTATAGCCTTCTCCCACCGAGAACCTTGCAAACTCAGTCCCAGCTTAACCACCGCGTTTCGGCCTTCCCGCTCTCCGGAAGCAAACCCTTTGACCCGGAAGCACGTCCTCGCTAAGTCGCTGTAGAAAAAAGAAGCGAGAGGCGGGAGGGGAGAAGGAACAACTTCCCATTCGGCGCACGCGCAACTTCTTCGGCCTGCCGCCGCTTGTCCGGTCTGCGCAGGCGCAAAGGTGTGCCGGCGGTTGACGTCACTGGGCGGGGCGGGGCAGGACCGGGGCGGGGCAGGGGGCGGGGCAGGAAGGAGCGTTTCGCCTCGCTGTGCGGCCGCCCCTTTGCTTGACTGGCATTTATGGGCGTGGTCCAGGCGCCGGGATTATCCTGCTGGGATACTTGACGTATATTGATAGTCTAGAAAAATGTGAAGTCATTTCCTGGTATTCTCTGTCAGAAACAGCCTGGACCTGGAATTCTGACGTGCAGTCTCTGCGCTACACCTCGGGGGTCCCTGTCTCTCTCTTACTGTACTCACCTTGTTTGAACTGTAGTGTAAACCCCCTACAGTTTTTGAAATTGTTTTCCTTAATAGCTATTTGTTCTTTACTTGGTATTTTTCCCTATTAAGGAGAAAAGGATCACCTGTCTTAAAAAAGCATAAAGATGTTGGTATTGCCCTCTATTTCAAAGTGCAGGATAGGCAAAAAGAATATTCTGGCCCTGAAGGAATCAGTCGAAGTTTTGCCTTAGGCATTTACATTCCACTCTAATCCTGGGAAATGTCATTCTAGGAAGGCTTCTTCATAGCCGAATTCTGCTGAGACGACGTGGGGTTTTGAAGAAACGTGGCTTTGGGCTCCATCTAGGCTCGAAACCCCTGCGCTGCAGATTCCTCACCTGTAGAACAGAGGTAACGCCTTTATCGAAGAGTTGTTGGGAGGATTAAAACAAAATGTCAGGGCTTCCCTGGTGGCGCAGTGGTTGACAGTCCGTCTGCCGATGCAGGGAACACAGGTTCGTGCCCCGGTGCGGGAGGATCCCACATTCCGTGGAGTGGCTGGGCCTGTGAGCCATGGCTGCTGAGCCTGCGTGTCCGGAGCCTGTGTGCCGCAACGAGAGAGGCCACAACAGTGAGAGGCCCACGTACCGCAAAAAATTTTAAAAAAACCGAGATGTCAGATGTGCACTGCACATAGTACTCATCGAAATGTTAATTTTCTCCTCCTCCAATCACTATTTGGGTCTCACCCTAGTGCTCTCTCATTTTTCCCATATCCTAATTTTCTTGTACAGAAGAACACTTTTCTCTTATGGAATATGAAATGTGGTCTTAATGGTTTTTGTCAGTGCCAGAGGCAGGTTTATTCAAAGTATGAGCCAGTGTTTCAGGTTCTTGCCATGTGTCCCCTGGCAAGTGAATTCCAATGCGTTTTATTCATGTAATGTACTTGAAGTGATTGACCTTAAGGCACACAATAAAAGTGAAGAGCAACTTTGGGCAAAGGATTAGCTTAGTGTTCAGTTCATATGCAAAGACGGAACACTTGTTAAAAAGTGCACTGGGGTTCACTTTTTTTTTTTTTTTTTTTTGTGCGGTACGTGGGCCTCTCACTGCTGTGGCCTCTCCCGCCGCGGAACACAGGCTCCGGACGCGCAGGCTCAGCGGCCATGGCTCACGGCCCCAACTTCTCCGTGGCATGTGGGATCCTCCTGGACCGGGGCACGAACCCGCGTCCCGTGCATCGGCAGGCAGACTCTCAACCACTGCGCCACCAGGGAAGCCCTGGGGTTCACTTTTGAAACAATCGACTAGTAGGCATAAACACCATACTGAAACTGCACAACTCGGATGGGATTCGAACCCAGCCAGAACTCAAACTGGGACTTGAACCCACTTTTTTTTTTTTTTTTTTCCCGGTATGCGGGCCTCTCACTGTTGTGGCCTCTCCCGTTGCGGAGCACAGGCTCCGGACGCGCAGGCCCGGCGGCCATGGCTCACGGGCCCAGCCGCTCCGCAGCATGTGGGATCCTCCTGGACCGGGGCACAAACTCGTGTCCCCTGCAACGCCAGGCGGACTCTCAACCACTGCGCCACCAGGGAAGCCCTAGAACCCACTTTTAATTGAAATCCGCAACCTGGTCTCAGGACTTAATGAAGCTCAGGGTCTTTATGTCTCGTTACAGAAAGAATTCAGTGAGAGACAAAGTGATAGGTAAGGAGTGGATTTATTTAGAGAGAGACACATTCCATAGACAGAATGCAGTCCATCTCAAAAGGCGAGAGTGAGCCCCGAAATATGGGGTGGTTAGTTTATGACTGAGTAATTTCATAGGCTAACAAGTGGGAGGATTATTCCAACTATTTTGGGGAAGGGACAGGGATTTTCAGGAACTGGGCCACGGCCCACTTTTTGGCCTTTTATGGTAGGCCTGGAAACTGTCATGGCATCTGTGGGTGTGTCATTTAGATGCTAATGTATTACAATTACAATGAGTGTATAATGAGACTGGAGGTCTACTGGAAGTTGAATCTTCTGCCATCTTGGACCTAGTTGGTTCTAACCAGTTTATGTCTTGTCCTCAATGGTTAGCCATTCTTTTAATGCGCCCTGCCCTCTTCCTTTCTGTTTCAGTTTTATGCCACTACATTTTGGGGTGGCATGTTATGTAGCAATAGATAACTGGAACAAGTGGGATCAGACTATAACACTGTTTTATAAACGCTTTTTCACTTAACAGTATGAACATTTTAATCATATCAAATATTTTTCATCTGCAACATTGTTAATTTAGCCAAATATTTTGAAGGAGGAAACTTTGTCTCTATTTACACTGACAATGCAACTTAACACAGTCTGACTTCAACCCTCACTGCTAAAAGAAAACTGCTCCAAACAAGGTCACCAATGCTCTCTTTGTCAGTAAAAGTTTGTGTTTCATCTCTCATCATCTTGGGTGCATTTGACACTGCAGACCACTCTCTTCTCTGCCACAGTCCTGTCCCTAGGTCTCATGACTTCCTTCATGAACTTTTTAAAGTCTTCTCTGGCTTCTCTTGACTAGTCTCCTATGTGGGCTTTTGAAATCTGCCTTTCCCTTAAATGTTAATTCATTTTCTGCAGAATTCTGACCTAAGCTCTCTTTTCTTCAACTCTGCAGTATCCTCAGGCTTTAAACTACCAACTCTTTCCTCCCAGATTCCCAATCTATAGGTCTAGCCCATATCTTGCTTTTGTATTCCAGACTCATACATCCAATTGCTTACTGGGCATGTCCACTTTGAGGATACAGAGTATCTGAAATTTAACATGTTCGAATTCTAAAACAGCAGTTTTCTTCTTTGAGCTCAAAACATTGCAAACATGCTATTAAAATTTCATAATATTCTTTTTATCTAAAGAAGTAGAATTACAGTAAGATTAAGTAATTTACTTCAGGTCATGGACTTGAGCTAAATTGAATCACAAGCCAAAAGTATAGTAAATAACATGAATCATGAATTAAATACAAATACCAGTTTTTGGCTGAACCAAAACCACATGTAAGTTTTAAGACCTAGCTTGGCTCAGGAGACAATATTGCCTGGCCTGTTAAGAGCAGTCTTGGAAATCAGGTTTCCCAGGTTTAAATCTCAGTTCTGCAGTTTATCAGCTATTTAACTATTCTAAACCTCACCTCTATAAATGAAAATATTCTCTTAGGGTAATTGTGAGGACTAAATACAAAAATAGCAATAGAGCAAAGTGGTCAAAAGCTCAGACTTGAGAGTTGGATTGACTTGGGTTACATCCTAGCTCCACCACATACCAGCTACATGACCTTGGGTGCAAGTGTGTGCCTCAGTTTATTCTTTTTGGGTGTAATAATAGTATGAAATCATAAAGTTGTTAGGAGGATTTAGTGAGTTAATATGTGTAAAGCCTTAGAATAGTACCAGGCATTAAATGTGTGGCATATTATACATGTTCAAAAATTATCTTATTCTTACAATAATTATCAGTTTATTTTGCAACATCAAACCTAAGACATAGAGAAAGAGACATTAGTAACATAGATTGAATTGAACTAATTCCAATCCTTATTTTTCACCTCTGATGCAGAAGCATTTTTCCCTGTTTATATAAAGATCTCAAAATAACTAATACTTTATATTGATAAATATAAATATAATTGCAAAGTCTCCTTTTGTTCTCCATATAAAGTACCTCAGTGGTTATAATCCTGAAGAATCCTTTATTCAACCATTCACAAATAATTATCAAGTGTCAATTATGTACCAGGCACTGTGCTTGTAGCTGGGAGATATTGACTGGGGAAAAGGACATTTGCTGATTAAAAAAAAATAAATCATGTAAACTTACCTATTCAAATATACATAATTGATCACAAACTTGGAGTACATAAATATTTTAGATCACCATTATAGTCACCAAATAAAATTTGGCGTTTTCTTTTTTTCCTTTGGTCGTGCTGTGGCTTGTGAGATCTTAAGTCCCTGTGGAGTCAACCAATGGACCTCCAGGGAATTCCCTGGCCATTATTTTCTTAAAATATCCTTACTTAAAACCTGTTATGAGGTAAAACCGTTAGATCTCGTAAATTGGTATCAGGGCTTGATTGGCAATGTTTTATTCTTTTTCTTTTCCTTTTTGATGTCGACCAGCTCTTTCAGCTCTTTATTTATTTTAAAAAATTGTGATGACATATATATCACATAAAATTTACCATTTTAGCCATTTCCACGTGTGCAGTTCAGTGGCATTAGGTACATTTCACATTATTGTGCAAGGAAATATTTTAGCCTTAAACATAGAAACCAAATTATAAACCAAAATAAATCCAAAATTATTTTTTATTTAATTTGGCTTCCTGCTCAAGATGCATCAGATCTTGGTAGTCAGAATAAAATGCTGACACACATTTCATGCATAAGTAGCAGTGATATTGTAAAGCAGTTATACATCAGTGATGGGAAGGAAAACAGAGCTTCGAATGGATTTTAGGGGGAATCTGCAAGATATGAGTTTGGTCCGGAGAGATCAGGGAGCAAAAAAGATAGAAAAAATGTTAAATTTCAAGAAGAAGAAGCTCATGAATCAGGGGAGTAAAAAAATATTTAAGTGTGGAGTGTAAACCTTGTGTGCCCTCGAAGATTCAGATGTGTTATCGGAACCTCACATATAGGAGAAATGCTAATGGAAGGACTTCCTGAGACATTGATAGGAGTCTAGGAAAGGATGTGGTCGTGGTGGTGATAGCACGAAGCTATTGATTGAGTACATTATGTCTTTTCCGATATGACATTTTTTGCCGGGGGTGGGGTGGGGTTAGTATCTGGTTTGAAGGAAAATGCTTTACCTTGAGGTCAAATGGGGTCAAAGTTTAAATACGGAGCCTAGTTGACCCTTGTATGTCTATCTTGCCTGTAAAGCAGAGAGTGTAGTGTAGTGTAGTGTGGTGGGTAGGGTCTTGTCAGTTCATATTTGATGGGTTATTTCACCTCTTTACACTTCAGTTTCCTCTTCTGCAAAACTGAGATAAGAGTACTGTCCTCAGAAGTTTGTACTCGTGATTAAATATTATTTATGTAGCAAATTTTTTTTTTTACATCTTTATTGGAGTATAATTATGTAGCAATTTGAGAGGTGGCACAGAACACAGACTCCTTGGGTTGAATCCTGGCTCCTCCACTTACTCAGTGGAGCCTTGAACAAACTACCTCTCTGTTTCTGTATAACATAAATGATAGTACTTACCTGAGAAATTTATCGTGAGGATTAAATGAGTTTACACAGACAAATCACTTAGAACAGCGTTTGGTCTATAATAATAAACATAGACTAATATTATAATGCACCACGTATAGTAAATATTTAGTATGTGTTTGCTCTTTTGTTCAGCTCCAAGAAGGCAGGGACCATATCTATTTTATTCATCTCTACCTTTTGTCACTTTGTAGGTGCTCAAATTTTTTGGAATGAGTGGGTCATTTCCAATCAATACAACTGCATTCAATTCCTCAACAAATATTCTAATAAAAATATCTACATTTATAGAATCAGACTGAATTTATTTTCATTTATATTATATTCTATCATATATAGATACCTCACAGTACTCTCTACCACTTCAAAAGAGTTGTCATCTCAGTCTTGTGGAGCTTAAAAACAGGAAGAACTCTTGAATAATTTATATGTTATAGCTTCTCCTCTTAATCCTTTCAAATTTTGTTCAATGTGAAGAGGAAAACAGAATGGTGAAATGTAAAACTTCATAATTTCAAGTTACTCTGTTATTGCTAAATTGTGATTTAAACAGTGATGTCTGGGAGATTTTTAACATGAAATCATAAATATGTTATTGCTTCTTAGAATTCTGACAGTAAGGGTGAGCTCAATACAGTTTTCACTGCAGCTTGTGCTTCTAGTGTTGAAAGCATAGAGCAGTCAGTGACATTTTTAAGGTGGTAGTGAATTTGCTGACAAAAAGTTTGCTGGACAAATAAATCAATTGCAGTGACTCTTTACAGACATCTTAAGCGTCATCAATAGTGAACATGATCTTGGGGGCGATCAAAAAACTAAAATCGTTAATCCCTGTTGATACAGGACATGCTCCAGCTAAACGAAACTATTATTGCAGCTTCTGCATTTTGCTTTGCTGTTTTCGCATACTTCTCTGCTTGGCATAGAAATTATGTAAATCAAATACGCACTCGCATTCCTGATGAATGATTTCTTAGGGCCTTTGAGACAGCATTGCTTTGTTCTCTTTTCTCTAAATAGCATGATTTATACTCTATTTAGCTTTTAATATGAAGAGAAGGTAGCTAGCATGAACCTTACCCCATAAATTCGACTGGCTAAGGAAAGTCACATTAAAAATTGTTTTTCTTATAATGGTCTTACTTCTGACTGAGCCCTCATCCTCCCTGGTTTGGTGGGTTGAAGGCAGGAAATTCAACCTCACACATCACAGAGAGTCTTTCCTCTTCTCTAGGGTTTGCATAAGAATCCATGCGGTGGCTTCTATGGTGCTAAGAACACAGATAATGGCATTCAGCCTTCAGTCCACTTACCAAATGCAGGTCATTGTCCAGGTCTCTGTGTCTGACAGTCAGAAAGATGCTGCATATCCAGTGAGTTGGAAGAGGGTAGGGAGGGGTTAAAAGAACACAGTGAAAACAAACACATCATTATCTAAATGAAAACCTTTTGAGAAACAATATAACAAGTAATTTAAAAACTTGAATGGATCCCATATATGTACAGTTATCTTTTTCTATAAGTAAATATCTTCTAATTAGATCATCTATGAAAATGTATGCTATAAATCTATTCTTTAACAACAACACAATTTTCAAGAGGTTATTTATTTATTTATTTATTGGCCATGCTGTGCGGCATGCGGAATCTTAGTTCCCCAACCAGGGGTCCAACCTGTGTCCCCTGCATTGGGAGTGCAGAGTCTTAACCACTGGACCGCCAGGGAAGTCCCAAGGGGTTATTTTAATGATTGAAAATGCAGTATATTTAGTTTGTAAATACTTTGAGGATATTTTGAGCTACAAACATATTGACATATAAGAGCCAACTATGCAGGTTCTATAAATAGAAGAGCATTTAAAAGCACAAAATGATATAATGTAAGTATTGGCAGTGCACTATAATGCCAAGAAAAACCTGCGTCTGTCTTGAACACTGACCTTGAAACTTGTTAGGACGCTGGAGTCTGTGCCGCGAAAGGGCATTAGGTACGCCTGTGCTTAGAAATCTGTCCTGGCTTCCTATTTGCAATTTTTAAAAGATTGAGTTTAATCTTCAGGAAACTGCCTGCCATCCTAGGGGAGTCCTTCTGCTTCTTTGTCCTTCACAAGATCAACTGAAGTTCTTCAGCTGTGTAAGAAGATTGAATTTCAGGTAACAGAAGAAAGTTAAACTCCTTTTGCTTTTTGAATGATGACTTATTTTTTTCTGATTTAGCTATGAAGTTATTACTTAATTACTTAATTTTTTAAAAAATTATTTTTTACTTAAATATAGCATAAGAATGTTAGGGAAAAAGAAATCATTCAAAAGTCATCCATATTACTATGGCTAGGACAGTTATTTTTGTTATAGCACATTATCCCCCATATGTTGATATTCATATTTTACATATAGCAATGAGATTCATATAGCTTTTAAAATTTATATTCCAGAAACTGTTACTTACTTGACACTGACAATGAGGAATTCTCTATGCCTTTGTGATCCTGTTTTGTTTTCCCACAGCTGTATTTTTGCTATTCTTCCCTTATGTACTCAGATCCCCCTAACTCTAACTTCCTCAACCCTCCCCTCCTCTAAAACCATGTTAACAACCTGGAATGTATTTTTCAGTACCTTTCCCAGGCTCATGTAACACACACACACAAATGTAACACAATCCTTCCATGTATTTTGCTTTGTTCACTTTAAATACCTCATAGAAATCCCTCTAAATCAACCATTAAAAATCAAACTTGGACTGCCCTGGTGGCGCAGTGGTTAACAATCGCCTGCCAGTGCAGGGGACACAGGTTCGAGCCCTCGTCTGGGAAGATCCCACATACCGCGGAGCAACGAAGCCTGTGCACCACAACTACTGAGCCTGTGCTCTAGAGCCTGTAAGACACAACTACTGAGCCCATGTGCCACAACTACTGAAGCCCGTGTGCCTAGAGCCCGTGCTCCGCAACAAGAGAAGCCAGTGCAATGAGAAGCCCTTGCACCGCAACAAAGAGTAGCCCCTGCTTGCAGCAACGAAGACCCAATGCAGCCAAAAATAAATAAATAATTAATTAAAAAAACAAAAATCAAACTTTTTTTTTGCCTTGTAGGGTCTTAGTTTCCCGACCAGGGATTGAATTCTGGCCTTCCGCAATGAGAGCGGCGAGTCAACCACTGGACTGCCAGGGAATCCCCTCAAACTCATTTTTAATGGCTGCATAATATTCTATGTTATGAATGCATCATAATTTATTTAATCATTCTTTTGATGGTCATTCACCCTATTTCTGTTTTTCTACTACACTGTAGCAGTAAAGTACATATATATATATACTTTTATTTCTTTGGTGTAGCTATCAGGAGTAGGATATAGCTGGGTCAAATAAGCCTACTTTGACTTTCAATAGGTAATGGCAGATAGCAAATTAAAATTTTTGCTTACCAAAGGCTCTACAAGGCACATTTCCATCAGCAATATATGACTCCTTTCTTGCCCTCTAACCTCTCTTCTGGGCTTGTAGTGTTATCTCTTTGCAAATTTTCCCCGTGTGTTGGGCTCTTTGGTATATTGTTTTGCATCTCTCTGTCTACAAGTTAGTTTGAGCATTTTTTTTTTAATGTTTATGGGCCATTTGAATTTGCTCTCCTCGGAACTGCCTAGTAATATCTTTCGCCCATTTTTCTTTTGGATTGTTTCGTCTCAATGCTTAAGAACATTTTGTATTTTGTAGATATTAACCCTATATATTTTGTTATATTTTCCCACATGAACTTTGTAATATATTTTGTCAAATTTTAAATCTATAAATTCTTTAATTTCATTATCTTAATTTAAATATATAAAATACTTTTAGTATATTTATTTATTGGCTGCTTCAGGTCTTAGTTGCGGCATGCAGGATCTTTCGTTGTGGTGCGTGGGCTCTTTGTTGTGGTGCACGGGCTCCTCTCTAGTTGTGGTGCGCGGGCTTAGTTGCCCCCTGGCACGTGGGATCTTAGTTCCCCAACCAGGGATCGAACTGGCGTCCCCTGCATTGCAAGACGGATTCTTAACCACTGGACCGACCACCAGGGAAGTCCCATAAATATATAAAATATTTTAATTAAAAAATAGCTTTTTAGTTTCTTAAATTGGCTAAGAAAGTCTCCCCTATCTCTAGACTACACTTCCAGTCTCTTAGATTTCTTTCTTTTTGTTTTACTTTATATTTAATTAAAAAAATTTAATATATCTGGAATTTGCTTTTTGTGCGATATAAGGGTTGCACTTTCATTTTCTTCAAATGGATAGCTAGTTGTGCCAGCATTTACTAAGAAACATTCTTTCTTACTGAAATACAACTTTGTCATATATTAATGTTATATACTAGAATCTACTTCTGGACTCAGTTCTACTCTACTAATTAATGTTATTTCTTTTTAAAAAATACTTATTTATTTTTGGCTGTGTTGGGTCTCAGTCACGGCAGGCAGGCTCTTAGTTGTGGCACGTGGGCTTCTCTAGTTGTGTGCAGGCTCAGTAGTCCTGTGCTATGTGGGAGCTTAGCTCCCTGACCCGGGATCGAACCCGCGTTTGCTGCATTGGAAGGCGGATTCTTTACCACTGGAGGGCCAGGGAAGTCCCTTAATGTTATTTCTTCTTTCACTTGAACTTTAAGATCATTTAGTTCAATTTCAAAACTTCACCAGTTGAAATTCAAATTGGAATCATATTACATTAAAATGTTAATTTGGGGGAATTGATATTTCATATTGTCTTCCCATTCAAGAATATAGTTTGTTCAGATCTTGATTTATGTTCTTTAATGACTTTTTAGTAGCTCTTTCTTATTTACTTTATTCCTTGAGACATTTATAATTTTTGTCTGTTACAATATTTACCCTCATATCAACCTTTAAGTGCTTATTGTGAATATAGAAAAAAAAAGCTATTGATTTTTGGCATATTTATTTTGTATCCAGCTACCTTCCTAAGTTCCTGAATAATTCTAATTGACTTTTTGAGCTTTTCAAGTATTTATTTATAATAACTTCCTTTTCTAGTGTTTATGTTTTATTCTATTGATTTAAGGCATCCATTAGCACTAATTGGGGACACTAATATCCCCTATTTCATAGCATCGTTTTGAAGGCTAAATAAAAACCTGTAAAGTGCTTAGAGCAGTGGGTGGCACATGGTAGGGGTCCAAGAAATAACTAATATTGTTATTACTTCTAAACTATCAGAGTTGATGAGTTCTTGAATCCCAAGTTTCTCATCAGAACATCATGCCAAAGAACAAGAATTCAGCTATCACTTGCTGGTTTTTCTTATTCTTTCATCATTCTGCATTTAAATTGGTTTTGGGGAGCATGGGTAACAGGTTTCTTAAGCTTTTATTTGTGATTCTCTCACCTTGATAGGATGACAGGAAAAGAGAGCAGAGAAATAGTCTATGTTTGGGGATGATTCCATAGATTGTTATTATGTAATAACAGATTAAAAAATAAAAATTATTACATAATTATTATAACAACAATTTCTGGAATCATTATCATTCCACAGGTTACCTTCCTTTGGAAAAGAGATGTTATAGTCAAACTAGGTTTAAGGCTAGATACTGAATATGTTTTGGTTTAACTCATGGGGTGGTTTTGAATTTATTGTGTGCAGGTCAAGGAGACCTGTCACAAAATCTTTTGCTTCCTAGAATTTGTTACCTTTCTTCCTCGAAGTGAGATAAAGCAGTTGAGCCAATTGTGACTAATTCTACTGCTCCTCTCAGTGAGTTTCACAAGCAACTGTGCCAAGAAAAAAGTACTTCCTTATGATGTAATAGCCTTGGGGAGATGAACTCTAGGGTAGCTATAGCTCTCTTCCGGCAGACAGTGGGGCAGGGAGGTGGCACTGTAAATTGTCTTCACTTTTCAGGGCTGACATGGTTTGACATTTTAGTTCTTATTTGGATGACAACCTGAGACCTGTCGTCTTTACCCTCCCTGAACAAGAACCTTGGCAGGGGGCCCAGGGCTAACTCTCTATCTGGATTAGCCACATCCTGCTAAGGAGAGGATGCCCTGCCCATCAGAATATCCTGTACTGGTTCAGAATGGAAGGATGAAGGGAGGGGTGATGGGTGCCTCTTCCTTCTTTAGTGCCATCCTCTATGACAGCACTGGTGGAATGAAATTAATGGCATGGTGGGAGCTAGCTAGTATCATCTCTTTGTTTCTGAACAAGTTAAGAGCTAGCTGTTAGGTGTTTGACATAGTAATTACCAGCTGGTCTAGCTTCTGCAGGAGCCCAAGATGCATTTCAAGAATCATGACTGTCTTTTAGTCTAATAAAATAGACTCTATGTCTCCAGTTAAAATTTTGCACAATCCAAGTCATGCTTTAGTGAAGTCAGAAAACCCAAAGGAATAAATGAACAAAGTGAGAACTTTTTCCAGAATAGTTCTGATAGAGAATGACTGAATCAACTTCTGGGAACCATAAGTTTGTATCTTAAACACATAAACCTGTCCCCTTTTACCATTACAGATGGTTACTGTCCCCTTTTACCATTACTTCAAATAGTTACCAGAAATAACGAACAGATAAGGCCTATCTGGAGAAGGTTCAAATTCATTTTTGAGAAACCTAATGCAGGATGTACTAAAAAATATAAAACCCCCAAATCCCACTGGGTTGAATTAATCCCTTATTTGCTTGAGTGTTCAATGTACTTTATTCCAACCAAATGAATTTTTATCATTTAATTCTTGTGCCCATCCATTGCTCCCATTTCTAAAAACAAAGAAAGAAAGGCAGTAAATGAAACATGCAATTCAGTGCAGAGGTTGAATAAAATCTAAATCATGACACTGGTTTCAGAAGCACTCATTTTCTTCTAATATGAATCATGTATGTCTGACTGAAGGTGAGGGGGTGAGGTGGAGGCAAAACCCTTTTTGTTGTGTCTAGAAATGAAAAGCAGAGAAAATAAAGTTTACTATTTACTATTTATCACTCCTAAAAGTCAGTCAGTAGAAGGGGGAAGTTTCTGTCATCGCTGAATATTATAAAATGTCGGGTAGACTGGATGTGTGCTAACCCAAGTGGAAGGTAATTCAGTGGGATAATGATTAACAGCATTTCCTGGACACTATATTGGTTCTGGAATTGTGGAACTAGCCCAGACTGGACCTCTTATTGATTCATGAAGGTCTCCTCTGACTTTAGGTTTCCCTTAGAAGGATCTCTGCAGAGTAGCTTAATTCTGGGGCTTTCCTAGGCGGCATCTTCCTAGGGAGACCCTTAGGTCGGCTGATTCAATTTGGCATGTTTCGGATTATCCTAGAGTAGACCCATGCTGGTCTTTGTTACTGCAAAATTAGTAAAACGCTGTGTAGTAGGTTGATAATGGCTTCCAAAGATATGTTCCCATCCTAATCCCCAAACCTGTGAATGTTACCTTCATTTGAAAAAAGGGTCTTTTCAGGTGTGATTAAGGATCTTGAGATTATCCTGGATTATCCGGCTGTGCCCTAAATGCCAACATAAATGTCCTTAAAAGACAGATGAGACACAGAGGCGATAAGATGGAGGCAGTTTGGAGTGATTGCGGCCTAATGCCCAGGAATGCTGGCAGCAAGGAATGACTTCTCTCTTAGAACCGCTAGAGGGAGCGAGGCCTCACCAACCCTTTGATTTTGGACTTTTGGCCTCCAGAACCGTCACAGAAAGTTTGTTGCTTTAAGTCACCAAATTTGTGGTAATTTGTTATAGTAGCCCTAGGAACTAACACATACTGCTTAGCTAGGACACCAATGTCTTTTTAGAAAATAACAGAAACAAGTCGACAACATATGAGAACCCACTTAATAAATAATAATTTACCACCCTAATGCATTTTTGTGGGTAAAACACCAAAGTGCCATTTAAAAGAGGAACAAACATGTTTATATCATTGGAAATGCAGGTGGAGAAATATTTCAATGACATGTATTTGAAAGATGCCTTGGGGATGTGGTACAGCTGAATTTGAAAAGAAGTTTGTCAATACTGGCTCTGAAACAGACTTTATACAGGCATACCTCACTTTATTACAATTAGCAGACTACTGTGTTTTTTACAAACCGAAAGTTTGTGGCAACCCTGCAGCAAGCAAGCCTACTGGCACCATTTTTCCTACAGCACTTGCTCACTTCGTGTCTCGGTGTCACATTTTGGTAGTTCTTGCAGTATTTCAAACTTTTTCATTATTATTATATTTGTTATGGCAATCTGTGATCAGTGATCTTTGATGTTACTATTTTAATTGTTTGGGGTGCCACAAATCATGCCCATATAAGGCTTCGAACTTAATAAATGTTGTGTGTCTTCTGACTGTTCCACTGATTGGCCATTCCTGTCTTGCCCTTCCCATTCCCTGAGACATAACAGTAGTGAAATTAGGCCAATTAATAACCCTACAATGGCCTCTAAGTGTTCAACTGAAAGAATGTGTTGCATGTCTCTCACTTTAAAAGCCAGAAATGATTAAGCTTAGTGAGGAAGACATGTCCAAAGCCTCTTGTACCAGATAGGCAAATTGTGAGTGCTAAGGAAATTAAAAGTGCTACTCCAACGAACACACAAATGATAAGAAAATTACACAGCCTTATTGCTGATATGGAGAAAGTTGCAATGGTCTGGATACAAGATTAAACCAGCCACAACATGCCCTTGAAACAAAACCTAATCCAGAGCAAAGCTCTAACTCTCTTCAATTCTAAGATGGCTGAGAGGGGTGAAGAAACTGCAGAATAAAAGTTTGAAGCTGGCAGAGGTTGGTTCTTGAGATTTCAGAAGCCATGTGCATAACATAAAAGTGCAAGGTGAAGCAAGTGCTAATGTAGAACCTGCGGCAAATTATCTAGAAGATCTAGCTAAGATAATTAATGAAGGTGGCTACACTAAACAATACATTTTCAATGTAGACAAAACAGTCTTCTATTGGAAGATGCCATCTAGGACTTTCATAGCTAGAGAGAAGTCAATGCTTGGCTTCAAAGCTTTAAAAGACAGGCTGACTCTCTCGTTAGGAGCTAATGCAGCTGGTGACTTGAAGTTGAAACCAATGCTTATTTACCATTCTGAAAATTCTAGGGCCCTTAAGAATTATGCTAAATCTACTCTGTGATCTATAAATAGAACAGTAAAGCCTGGATGACAGCACATCTGTTTACAACGCGGTTCACTGAGTATTTTCAGCCCACTGTTGAGACCTACTGCTCAAAAAAAAATGTATATGTTCCTTTCAAAATAGTACTGCTCATTGACAATGCACCTGGTCACCCAGGAGCTCTGACAGAGAGGTACAAGGTGATTCATGTTGTTTTCATGCCCACTAACACAAGATCCATTCTGCAGCCCATGGATTAAGAAGTAATTTTGACTTTCAAGTCTTATTATTTAAGAAATATATTTCATAAGGCTATAGCTGCCATAGTGATTCCTCTGATGGATCTGGGTAATTTGAAAATCTTCTGGAAAGAATTCACCATTCTAGATGCTATTAAGAACATTCCTGGGCTTCCCTGGTGGCACAGTGGTTAAGAATCTGTCTGCCAATGCAGGGGACATGGGTTCGAGCCCTGTCCGGGAAGATCCCACGTGCCGCGAAGCAACTAAGCCCGTGTGCCACAACTACTGAGTCTGCACTCTAGAACCCGCAAGCCACAACTACTGAAGCCCACGCACCTAGAGCCCGTGCTCTGCAACAAGAGAAGCCACCGCGATGAGAAGCACACGCACGGCAACGAAGAGTAGCCCCCGCTTGCTGCAACCAGAGAAAGCCCACACAGCAACGAAGACCCGATGCAGCCAAAAATAATTAAATAAATATATTAAAAAAAAAAAAGAACATTCCTGATTCGAATGGCTATCATTAAAAAATCTACAAATAATAAATGCTGGCAAGGGTGTGGAGAAAGGGGAATGCTCCTACACTGTTGGTGGGAATGTAAATTGGTGCAGCCACTATGGAAAACAGTATGGAGGTTCCTTAAAAAACTAAAAACAGAGTTGCCATATGATCCAGCAATCCCACTAATGGATATATACCTGAACAAAACTATATCTGGAAAAGACACATGCACCCCTATGTTCACAGCAGCACTATTTACAATAGCCAAGACGTGGAAGCAACCTAAATGTCCACTGACAGATGAATGGATAAAGAAGATGTGGCACATATAATACGATGGAATACTATTCAGCCATAAAAAAGCAATAATGCCATTTGCAGCAACATGGATGGACCCAGAGATTATCATACTAAGTGAAGTCAGAAAAAGACAAATACCATGTATCACTTATATTTGGAATCTAAAATATGACACAAATGAACTTATTTACGAAACAGAAACAGACTCACAGACATAGAAAACAGACTTGTGGTTGCCGGTAGGGGGCAGCGGGGAGCATTGAATTGGGAGTTTGGGATTAGCAGATGCAAGTTATTATATACAGAATGGATAAACAACAAAGTCCTACTGTACACCAAAGGGAATTATAAACCATAATGGAAAAGCAAAAAGAAAGAACATTTCTGACTCAGGGAAAGAGGTCAAAATATTAACATTAACAGGAATCTGGAAGAAGTTGATTCCAGCTCTCATGGATGACTCTGAGGGGTTCAAGATTTCAGTATAGGAAGTAACTGCAGATGTGGTGGAAACAGCAAAAGAACTAGAACTAGATGTGGAGCCCAAAGATGTGACTGAATTGCCGCAATCTCATGATAAAACTTCAACGGTTGATAATTTGCTTCCTGTGGATCAAGAGTGGTTTCTTGAGATGGAATCTACTCCTGGTGAAGATGCTGTGAAGACTGTCGAAATGACAACAAAGAATTTTAAATATTACATAAACTTAGCTGATAATACAGCGGCAGGGTTTGAGAAGATTGACTTGAAGTTTCAAAGAAGTTCTACTGTGGGTAAAATGCTATCAAACAGCACTGCATGCCACAGAGAAATCGTTCATGAAGGGAAGAGTTGATCCATGTGGCAAACGTCATGGCTGTCTTATGTTAAGAAATGTCCACAGCCACCCCACCCTTCAGCAGCCATCACCACTGAGGCAAGACCCTCCACCAGCAAAAAGATTACACCTTGCCAAAGGCTCAGATGATGACTAGCATTTTTTTAAGCAATAAAATACTTTTAAATTAAGGTTTGTAGTTTGTTTTAGACATAATGCTACTGCACACTTAATAGACTACAGTATAGTATAACTTTTATATGCATCGGGAAACTAAAAAATTTGTGACTTGCATTATTGCAATATTCACTTTATTGCAGTGGTCTGGAACTAAACCTGCCATATCTCTGAGGTGTGCCTGTAGTTGCTGAACAGACATCCACAGACCTGGTACTAATCCGAGGATGGTATTTCTAAAACTATCCTATCATCTCCTTAGATTAGTAGCTAATTCCCCACCAAGAAGTATATAAAGAGACAGATAGAAATTATGATGCAACGAGAGAATGAACTACTGCTGGCCTTACCAGTGTAAACCAAGTAGAGGGGGACACTGTCTTGCCATTAAGAATGCTGTATTCTCTGGCTATAGAAGGCTATTTGCTGCCTTCTACGCCCTTGTCTTTGTAACAGCAATCCTTTGTACTCCAACCTTTCTCCTCCCCATCCCACTGAGGCCAGGCTTTCTTACATTTCTTTCTCTATACTTAATCCTTATGAAAATAATTTCATTCACACTCATGGTTTCAGTTGCCTCCTGTATGTCAATGACTTCAAAGTCTAACTGTTAAAATCCACCTCTCCTCAGAAGATACCCTTTAAAACATTTCACTTAAAATAAACTTCATCATACCAAAAAGTTGTTTCGCTCATGCACTAAAAACCACGATTTCTTGTTGGCTTCTGTATTGTATCATCATTGGTTTCAATCCCTCTGGTTTGGCTCATATAACCCGGTATTTCACTCTTTCCTTCAGCTCCCACATCTAAGCCATTAAACAATTCTCCAGTTATTCCTTTTTAAAACTTTGTGGGCTCTCCTTCTCACCGCAGCTCCAACGCTATCACTTCATGCTTACACACCCAAGCAGCCTCCAAGCTGGCTGGGTTACCTCCAGCTCGACCATTTTACCTCCTGAGCTATCTTTCACACAGCTGTCAGAATCTGCTGATTAGTCATATTACTCCCACTCTATGCTGTAGCCATCTGATCTTGCTCCATTTCCAGTATGGAAAGACACTCATTTTTTTCTGCCAGCCATGTAGTTCTCCATCAGTGGTTGATTTGCTCAGAGAATCTAATTAACACTGACCTGAGTAAAACGCATAGAAATATAAATCAAATAGTCCATACAAGCAAAATACAATTTTTACTCTTAGTCACTTGGATTAGTGTGGATAATGGAGCATGAACTCTCTGTGGTTAGATATGAGGTACTAGATTTTTGCTTATGAGATACTTTCTGACTGGCCTTCCCCACCACTGATACATTAAGCACCTTGCCAGCAGTGACTGGGTTTATTCTCTCATTTACTTTTTCCTACTCCCCTCTCCTCCAAACACAGCACATTTCACGTCTGACAGAAACAGAGTTTCCTGTTCTGAACTTAGTGCTCCCAGGGGGCATAAACTACCAAACTATAAACAGAAAGTTCAATGGGTAATAATGGTAGATGACAAAAACACTGAAGGCTTTGAGCTCTGCCTATTTAAAAAACTGCTGTACCCTTTTGATTTAAGTGAATACTCTATTCACATTAAAACCTTGTATGATCTGCCTTGTTTAGTATTCAGGAAAAAACGTGCATTTTGACCCAAATGTTGAATATGGATAATTATTTAAGTCACTGTATCAGGAAAATCTGGTTAAACTAGGTTTGTAATATAACAAAACAGTAAAAATTCTCTCCACACCCTTTCAAATAAATCAGAATAGAGAAATTAACTGCCTACAAATGATAACATCTTTATACATATTAAAAACGATACCATGCTTTTCTAAAATCATTAAGTTGTCCCAAATAGAAAGTTCTGAGACAGTTTGTTTTATACCAATTGAGTTTTGCTCATTTGTTGACTCCCCCCCTCCCCCCAATAGAATGTAAGCTCCACGTGAGCAGAACATCCCTGCTGTATCCACACTAGCATAGTGAACAGTGCTTGAACCATGGTAAATATGCAATACTCAATGTGTTTGTTGGTTCTTAAGATACAAAAATCAGGTGGATATCCCTAATTCTGGAAAAAATCTTTAATTTTTAAGGTCAGTAATCTATAGGCCACACAAAGGGTGTTTTAAGGGAACAAGTTCAAAGTATGTGCAACATATGGATTACTTCTGTAGCATTTAGAAAACCGACCTATTCAGCAATAAGTATTTTATTTCTACCTTTCAAAGATAAATTAATGTCAAGCCTACAAACTTAGTTGCTCCATTAATAGGTTTAGAATTTTGACAAGTATCATCAATAGCATAAAAAGGACTCATACGTTCTTCTTTCAATGGTCAGTTAACGGAACAGAAGTTTAGTTCTGTTTTCTATTTCACTTCTCTCATACATTCATAAAATACCAGATGTACTGACGCACTGTAACAAATTATAGAACAGATTAAAAAATTTTTGAGTCTTATAAGTCACAATTTGTTAAGGCTCACTGCTAGTTTGAGAGATAAAGACTGCAAACACTGGGACTTCCCTGGTGGTGGTGCAGTGGATAAGAATCCGCCTGCCAATGCAGGGGACAAGGGTTTGATCCCTGGTCCAGGAGGATCCCACATGCTGCAGAGCAACTAAAACTAAGCCCATGCGTCACAACTACTGAGCCTGCGCACCACAACTACTGAGCCTGAGTGCTGCAGCTACTGAAGCCCGCGCGCCTAGAGCCCATGCTCCACAAGAGAAGCCACTGCGATGAGAAGCCCACGCACCACAATGAAGAGTAGCCCCCACTCACCGCAACTAGAGAAAGCCCGTGTGCAGCAACAAAGACCCAATGCAGCCAAAAAATAACATTAAAATTAAAAAAAAAGACTGCAAACACTATGATTATTTCTAAGATAAGGCTGTAGGAGTATTAATTATAAAATACTGTAACTCTACATTTCCATGATTTAAAGAGTGGCAGAATAGATGGGGATTAAATTCAATGAAGACACAGACAAACCAGAAGAAAAAATGTTGCAGTAATGAGTTTTGATTCTAAGCTATCTGCCCCACATCTAGAGACGATTTAAAAAAAAGCAACGCAAAGTTATTCTCATAAGCAGAGGTTTTAAAACTTCCTACTCATAATATCCACGTGTGGTAAAGATTATATATTTAAGGAAAAGAATTGAATCAACATGCAAGTTAAAACAAGGTTTTTACACTTTTTAGAAAAATTACGTGAAATACCACTGTTTTTCTCCAAAAATTTGGTTTTCTCCAAGTATCCTTGGGGACATAAAAAGGGACTCATTAGTTTTCTGACTTAATTATTTTAATATTTTTGTCCATTTAAGTACCAGAAAAGTCAATCTACATATGATTTGCATTCCTAAGCTGCAGTTATTATTTTGTATGGGAGACAATGGTGTTTTTTGCCAAAACCACAGCCCCATTTCTGTTAGCAAAATACAAAATAAAAAGCAACAAAAATATTGACCTGGAGGATGACACTGGCCATGTACTTCACTCTCTTTAACTCCTGTGAAGTAGATGCTACTATCATTCCCATTTTACAGGTAAAGCAACTGAGGAAACTAACCAGGGTCACAAGCTAGGAGGTGGCAGAGCTGGGATTAGAAACCTAGGAAATCTGGTTCTGGAGCCCATCCTTATTCACTATATTAAACTGTCTTTTTTTTTTTTTTTTTTTTGTGGTACACGGGCCTCTCACTGTTGTGGCCTCTCCCATTGTGGAGCACAGGCTCTGGACGCGCAGGCTCAGCGGCTATGGCTCATGGGCCCAGCTGCTCTGCGGCATGTGGGATCTTCCCAGACGGGCACAAACCCGTGTCCCCTGCATCGGCAGGCGGACTCTCAACCACTGCGCCACCAGGGAAGCCCTAAACTGTCTGCTTTGTACCCCTAACACTCATCTGTAATTAATGTGTTGTTTCCCACCAGATCAACAGTTCTCAACTGGGGCAATTCTGCCCTTCAACACCCCTCTCCCCTTTCCCTGAATCTAACTTGGAGGACACTTGACAATGTGTGGAGACAATTCTGCTTGTCTCAACTTGGGGGCGGGGGTGGTATTACTGACATCTAGTGGGTAGAGTCCAGAGATGCTGCTAAAAACCCTATAATGTACAGGAAAGCCCCCAACAACTCATCATCTAGCATACAGCATCCACAGTGCTGAGGCTGAGAAACCCCAAAGTAAAGTATCAATCCTAGGGGGCCGGGTCCTAAGTTGATCTTGGATGCTGCTCTATCCTCAGACCCAGAATAAATGGCTGACAAGAAATTACTAAATTTATCTGTTGGATATTTATCTAAGAGCCTAGAACGCAGCCTGGCACATAGCTGGTAGGTAACAAACATTTATGAAAGTAACTGAATTAACGGTGGTGCCCTCAAAGAGGGCCAAATGGATGTAACAACAGGACATAATAAATTGAAGTGATTTTAGTGCTCCATAATTCCACCTCTGGCGGATTTAATTTTCTCCCAGTGACTTTAAATAAAACCAGTTCTGCCAAAACAAGTCTCTTAGTTAAGTGGGGTTTCTCAGAGAACATTTTTTTCTTTAGATAACATGGAACCTTTTAATATATGGAACTCTGTGAGTGAAATATGTAAGGAATAAGACATTTTTCTTTTTTAAAATGAAAGCTTTTAAATGTCCCATTCAAATATCAAGTATTTAGGGGATTAGCAGACATCCCTAAATTAGATGGTATCACTAGTTAATTGCTAATATGCTCAGTGGCTGGAAAATATTTTGATAAAGTTTGAGTTAAGATTCATTTACAGATTTCAAAAAAGAACTGAATTACAGCACATCTAAGACAAACACTCATTATATAAAAAGAAAGTAGTACTTGAGTCCACTTCATTGAAAGATTTTTATGACCACAAGTACAACTGCGCCCTATTGTTTTAAAAATAATCTAAGTGTAACACCTGCCGAAGTATTTTCAATTCTTCCTCCTATACCTCAAAGAGCTACTGAACACTGCCCAGAAAGCATACGTTCATAAGTAATATTGCTTGATTTACAAAATTCTTTCCAAAGGAAAAATTCAAAAGATGGTTATGTGGATATTCAAACAATACTAAGAACAATATCTGACTTCTTTCTCTCATCATTTCTGTAATTAATGAGTCTGCCCAAATGTTAAATTATGAAACCACGCTATGCAAAATGCACCCATTCCATTTAAAAAGAAGTTAAACCCATATTTATTTACTAGCACTGTTAAACATTACACAAAACACATTCAAGTGGCAAGTAATTATAATGCAAGCCCTTGCATGGCAATCCAAATTTATTGAACTACTGATGCTAAGTTATACAAAATTGCACCACTTTAATTAAGGCTTTTAGTTTACATTTGGCCACCTCAAAAGTAGTTGTAACATTAGGTTGGTCAATTTAAATACTGTGGCTCCCTGTTGGATAGACACACAATCTTTACACCCAAACGTTAATGCATACAAAGCAACAAGGCATTGTTAAATAAAACAGCAATAGTTACTGCAACTTAGGCCTTGTGACCAATTACACATGATTAAAATTACTTCCCACATTCACATCCACAGTACTCGTCCACCATTTAACATCTCAACCAAAACGTTACACATGTGAAACAATCACTAACAGGCAAAAATACTAAACCTGTATATTTGGTATTGCAAATACACTTATGCATGAGCAAGCAGGGGATTCACAGTGAGAATCTACAGCTGCAGAAGCCTGAAAATGATTTACAAAAATTGTTAAATCATTAAAAAATTGTTTGAAAATATACACTTCTTGTTGTAGACCCCCACTGTACACACAACTATAAACATTGTTCCCTATGTAAACAAAAAAGGAAACATATAATAAAAGATTTGAAAAGTCTGGACATTTCCTTCCCAACAGATATTAAAGGCAACGTCTTTAATCTAAGACATACTGAAAGGACTATCATATTTTAAAGACAAGATCACTGTCTCCACAGGTTTTTAAAAATTAAAAAAACTATATAGCTGTGTTAATCAAAGCGCTTATTTGTACAATACAATGATAATGACCTTGAATTTCTTAAAAAAAATTACAATAAGCTACAAGTATCAAAGAAGCGAAGTTATCTGGAGTAGTCTATATAGGAGCTCTTTGGACTTTCTTTTATTATGCTAAAATAGTGGTGCTTTTAGGATTTACATTATTGTACTCTCCAATACAAAGTATAGGGCGTGTTAAAGTATACAGTACACCATTTTCATACATGTACAACATTGGTGGATGAAAAATGTCTCTTAGCAGTAATACTGGATTGTAGCCTCTGGTTTTACCAGCTGCATACTCTAGGACTATTATATAAGTAAAAATCTCTCTTGTGATACTGGAAAGTGATTAGAATGTGCAAACTGATGTAGTAGCTTTCATCCGCCTCTTAAAGGGTACCACCACAGAAAGTCCATTTAAGATGTTGGTAGGTTTAACAAAGTTGGAATGCTGGCACTGTTGAATTGGGCAACAGTTCTTCAGACCTGTCAAAATGAGAAAATTAAATTAATTGAAAACATGGGGTGTAAACAGCACACTAAAGATCCAAAGGACATATTAAGACAACAGTGCTAAAGTGTCAGAAATAAATATAATACAGGTTCTTATCCTCGTCATTACATTATGACCAGGTACCACGATTCATGGCAAAGCATAGGTAGACATTTTCATCTTTTTTGGAATGACTTCATCTATTCTGCTGCCTTCTTGAAAGTCAGTCAAATGTAAGTTGAGTGTACCTTAATGCAAATTTCTTTGTATTACCTTCCAAAGATTAAAAGCAAGGAAAAAAAAAAACCACCACATTAAAATTGTACATTAGGTCACCTTTACTAGAATTAGGATTATAAAACAGACATCAATATTAACAAAATGGCTGATCTATAAGTGTTTACAACCCTAGAATTACATGAGGAATACAGAATGCACATCTAACCAGGCTTTCTAGTATTAGAAAATCAAGACTTTTCTTCCCTACTCTTCCAATAAGAGTGGCTAAAAAGCTGGTGCAGAGAAGTGAACAAGATAGAATTTATTTCACGAAGGCTCTCTACAGTTGACAGCTATATACTTTTTAATTCTACATAAACAGATTCTACCAACTCTAAGATAGATGTCAGAAAAGGCTGTTATTACACTAAAATCATATCAAATTAAACTTAAAAAAATTTGAGTCATGTAAAGAAGGTAAAATCAGAACTCACAGGTCTGTCATTTATTTATTTAACTTTGGATGATTTTCTGCACACATGCCTGGGCTAAAAAAATGTTTTTTTTTTTTTTAACTGGTTTTCTGGGAATCAGATTTGTTGCAAGCTTCAGAAACGTTGTTAATATAGATGTAGCTGATGAAATAATTTCCACAAATGCTTTGAACTTTAAGCCCTCGTTTGGAGTCTGAATGAGTTTTCTAAGTTTCCTAAATCTTAGCAGGTTGAATGTAGCAAATTGGAAAGGACAGATGGGAGTGTGTGAGCTCAGGCACATGTGTGCTGCTAAGAATGGGCATGTGGTTGGAAATGAGAGGATATAGAACATGAGAGGTTGTATCTCTAAACAGAAAGCCTTAAACGGAGAGTAGGGACAAAAACTCTAGAGAGATACAGAATCAGAGTTCTATGGTAGTATAGGGCCATTTAACACAGGAAGCAGCAGAGCTACAAACATTCAAAGTTCCCAAGGATAAGAGTACAGTAAGATATGGTTTAACAATACCTGGCAAACAGCAGCTAATAGGTAAGGGTTTACCATGTGCCAGACACTGAACTAACTGCTTTACAAGTATTAACTCATTTAATATGACTGTTTTCAAAAACTATGTTACAGTGTTGTATGCTCAGTTTTCCTTTGCTGTCTCATCTCAGGGTTGTATTTGTGGTTCTCTCTTCCTGGGAACTCTTCATCCCCTACACAATTTCTACTTATCCATCAGATTTCGACTTACATGTATCTCACTCTGACAGACTTTCCCTGAATCCACAGTTCACATCTGACTGGTCTGGTGCCCCAGTTAAATGCTCCAATAGCACCCATAATAGTGACTAATTATGGACTTGGGAGACAGATCACAGTTCAAATTCTGAGCGATGTACTCAGATCACTAGATTCAATTCTGACTAGGCTATTCACTAATTGCAGGGCTTGAACAAGTAACAATCTTTCTGTGCCTCAGTTCACTCATCTGTAATATGGGAATTATAATAATTCTGCCTCACAGGATTGTTGTGAGAGTGCAATTAACATATATAGGCAGTACTTAAGACTGCCTGGCACATAATATATAAGGGGTTTTTTATTATCAGTACCATGCTGGACTTATTCTGCAATAGCATTTATCATATTTTGCAATTGTTTGTCTAATTCTCCAACTAGACCTTAGTTAGCTTAAGGCAACAAAGAAGAAAGCAGAGAAGAATGGTTTTCATCACCACTGTATTGTCAACACAAACCAGTGACCCACTGAGGCATGAGTATATACTGGATAAACTCATCTAGAATTCTCACTTATGTGGAATACCTTACTTCTGATGATGATATATAAATGAAATAATTATTTTAATTACTAGGATATCATATTAACTCGTATCTTAAAAGGGAAGTAACCATTTCTCTTTTAGGAAAAAAAATCCTATATTTACTTTCTTAACCCTTAATAAAGTTGAGGTTAAAAATTAGAGGAAACAAACAAACAAAACAGAGGAAAAGATAAATCAACATACCTGGCTCAGAGCTACAATGCATTTAGTATATTAAAGCAGCTGACATGACGACTTTTTGCGGGCCTTCCCAGGCACTGGAGTTTTTCTGTTAATTTGCCGCACTAGGTCATAAAAGATCTGCAAACACATTAAATTTTTTAAAAAATTTACAGGGGAAAAAAAGCCCCCAAAGAACTAAAAGTGAAAGAGTAAAATGAAAAAATTGAACTTTCCATGAACTTTTCCCCAGAAAGCAAATATTCTGTTCAGTTAAGGAATGAGAGTAAAGCCAGGTATTCTTATAATCGCCAAGTTCTTTTCTGTTTATTTTTTGGGAGGGCTAAAAATCGTTCTCCTCAAAATAAATACGGAGTTGAAGGAGCTGCAGGGATCTTAGTTCAGACAGAACATTTACCACCATCCAAAGAGAACAATTATGTACTCTTCTTCAACTCTATGTATCCTTATTCTACAACATTATTTTAAGTCCCTTCAAGGCAACAACCGTTCATGCCTTTTTGAATTTGTCCTTGCCTTCATATACCTGAAGACTTAATCTGTCTTCCCCACCCCTATTATTTTCTGTCCAGTTTTCCTTCATTTTATGGTAAATTCCACTGTACCAGTATTTAATAAAGAGGCTCAAAGAGCATTATTGCTTATTAACATGCATTTACTTAACACAAGACTTCTGCCTATATGATCAACAAAGCACCCTGAGTACTAATTAACCTGGGGTTGTGTTAATATAGACTCATTATTTTCCATTAATTTTGAATGCTAAATTCCAAATCATGAGTTCTATTTCACCATACCTCATTAACATTTATTTTTGATTTTGCAGAGGATTCTAAGAATGCACAGTTGTTCCATTGTCTTGCTAAATTTTGACCTTGTTCCTTTCCTACAACTCTTTCATCTTCCAAGTCACACTTATTACCAACCAGAATCATTGGAACCTAAAAAGGGTAAAAACAAGTAAACAAATATGCAATATAAATTCAAATCAAAATTCAAATTAAAATATTTCTAAGGATTACTTTTTATACTATGCCAGAAAAAATGCTAAGTTAATAACGTGTAATAAAATTTACAGTTAAATATGAAAGCCTTGACAATGTTAATTTAAGAACTTTTCACATGAAATTTTTTTAGAAAACAAGCTATGATCTACTTATAAAAGAGGGTGAAAAACCCTTAAAATTATAACACAATGGACTTTTATTTTATTTCGGCCATACCGCATAGCACGCGGGATCTTAGTTCCCCAACCAGGGATTGAACCCGTGCCCCCTGCAGTGGAAGCTCAGAGTCTTAACTATGGACCGCCAGGGAAGTCCCTCACAGTGGACTTTTAACTAATTATAGTAAGCAAAACACAAAACCTTTTTAAAAGGAAGTGCAAAAGGGTATACCATAAAAAGCCAATATATTCCAAAATTTTAAAATGTTTCTCCAAGGGACATAAATCAATTTAAAATTTTCTGGTTTTCTAACATGTATTTATTAAATACTCATTCCCAATTTCATAACACAAAAAGGAGAAATCTGGAAAGCCCCCAAAGCAGAACTTTTAGCTTCTCATACAGTGTATATTAAAAAGCCAAAAAGTAAAATCATCTTAATTTACTAAAAATCTAGACCATATTAATCACGTGTTTGGATACATGTGATGTTTGTAATTTTAGAAGGACACTACAGGGAAAAATACTACTTATGCTGCAAAACTCCTATTAATCATTTAGAGATTGTCTTTCTAAAGAAGTTTTGGAAAAAATCCAAACTAGAAAATCAAGAATTTTGGCTTTTTACACAACTACTGAGCCTGCGTGTCTGGAGCCTGTGCCCCGCAACAAGAGAGGCCGCGACAGTGAAAGGCCCACGCACCGCGATGAAGAGTGGCCCCCGCTCGCCGCAAGTAGAGAAAGCCCTCGCACAGAAATGAAGACCCAACACAGCCAAAAATAAAAATAAAAAAAAAATAAAAAAAAAATTTTAAGAACTTTGGCTTTTTAAGGAACAGATATATAGTATTATATTAATAAATACCTGTTTAATGCAACTGACAGAAAACCATAGTAGTTACCAGAGACACTGGTAAACAAACAGCTTTACCGAGGTTGCTGTAAGTATGTCAGGGTCCCCCAAAGTTCTCCTGCTTTAGAAGTCCAGGAAATGGCAGCATTTCCCATAGGTGCCCTCAAGCTCTCGAAATATTTGCTATAGTTAAACTATACATAGTACAGTGGTTCTTAAAAGTGAAGTGACCAGACCAGCAGCATCAACACCATTTGGAAATCTGTTAGAAATACAAATTCTTAAGCCCTATCCCAGACCTACTGAATCAGAAACTCTGAGACTGAGGCCTGGCAATCTAACCAGCTTTACAGGTGATTCTGATGCAAGATCAATTCGATGCAAGATGAATTTATATATAGTGAAGAGGAATTAAAATAATCCATTTGAAGTTTCCTAAAGGGATTAAACTCCATTATGGTGTACTCTGAAGGGGCATGTAAATTTACATTAGAATCGAATATATCTGTTGCCTTTCTTTAAAAATTATTATTATCATTATGCTCCTTCTGTCATAGTTGCTTGAGATCTGTTCATATGTTGTTTTGATTCATGTTAAAAAGGCTCTTAAATCTGCCAGAAATGTGGCCAGAACATCATATGCTCTATTAGTAATATTTGCCACCAACACCTCTCCTTCTTCACCAAATCATGATTTTAAAACAGGAAGGGTACAAAGTTTATTTTACACAGGGGAGAGGAGGGTATTTCTCACTTTTTACATTATATATAGTGTTAAAGATATGTTTTTCCCCATCAAGGAAAAGCTTTTGAAAAACAAACAAAGCCCCCCAAATACATTAACTTTAAACTGGATTTAAATTCAAACCTTTAAGTTGGATATCACTATAATAAGGGTTTGAAACAAAATATATTTATTTATTACGAAGCCAGCTTACATCATCAGTGTCTTTAACTCGAAGAATCTGTTCTCTCAGATCTTGTAAATCATTAAATGTGGACTGTGCTGTGATGGAATAAACTAATGCAAAGCCTTGTCCGTTTTTCATGTACAAATCCCTCATTGCTGTAAATTGTTCCTACAGTAGAAAGAAAGAATCATTAAAAAAAAATAATGTTAAAAAAATGTTTTGACAGATAATTTGACAATTTTCGAAGTCGATAATTAGAGCTCAAAGAAGAATGCAGTAGTGTTATGTAACATCTCTTAAAATTACAGCCTGTGGCTATTTGAAAAAATCAGTATTTCAAGAAATAAGTGTTTTACTTAAAAATAATACACCAGAGCAGATTTATGTGCAGTAAATATACTCAAGTGGAACAGAAATGTCCTGTGTCCAAATGCTAAAGGCAGCTTTTTAATATATCATAATGTGTAAGGCACCCAAATCACATCACGTTACCCACAGCTAGCTCACAACGCTCTAGTTCTATGCGGGCCACCAGCACGTTACCTGTATCTTGCCATTTTCCCACACTTTTCCTCCTTCACTAAACTGTAAGCCTTTGAGTGTAAGAATACAATACACAGCACATATCAGGTACTCAAACATTAGTTGAATGAATACCACATATCCAGAATAAATTTTCCCTTCACCTTCAGATACCAACAAATCTAGTTGGTCTGTAAATATATTGAAGGAGGAAAGATAGCATTCAAAATACTTCATACAGCCACTGAGGAATAAATGTACACTCTAATATTATTTTCCACATTATTTAATAAATGGTAATACAGTTTAACTTGTTTTAAAAGTACTAGCGGGACTATGAAAACTTTCATACAAAATTTCTACTTATTTCTTCAATAAATGACCCACTGCAATGGCAAAGCACACACACAAGAAAAGAATTCAAGAGGATAAGGAAAACAGCTTTAAGATTTAATGCAAGCAGTACTTTTAAATAAGCTTAACTAATGTTTGTCTACAGAATACTAGCATCTAAAGGTCAATACTGCACAAGCTGTGCATATACTTTGGTACTCTGTTTTACATACCGTTCCTGCAGTATCCAAGATTTCAAGCATACACTGTTGTGCATCTACTTCAACTTGCTTGGGGAAAAATTAAAATAGATATTCATTTTTTAAACGTATACAAGACTACTTTAATATACCCAACAGCTAATATGATATTTGAAACAGAGACACAGATTATAGCAACTTCACAACTAATTTCAAGCAATCCTCACTTTAACAAAACAGGAGAAAAAAATAGCTAGAAAACAGGTCTACTGACCCCCAAATTGCATTAGGTGCAAAAACCATGTGTTCTGAATTTAATACAAGGATATCTATTGATACAAGATACACAAGATCCAACCTCAATATGAATCACTCAGCACTTAAATCTGGAGAGGAAACGATTTCAAAATAGCTCAAAAAATTATCTTAAAACCAGTAATAGTTCCAATAATACCAGAAGTAACTGTCCATCTCAATTCTCCCATACTTTAGATATATCTTCATTTCTCTAGATAACCACATCCCCTTCACCATATTGGAACAACAAAATTTCTGGGAGCAAGGAAGCAGAGGAGAGCTATCAAATAAATTATATATCCCTGCTACCCTTTTTACCTAACATTTCCTAGGGAACAAAGTTATATACGTGGAAAGAAGAGTAATATTGCCTCACTGCTGGGGTGCAGAAAGGGGTTTCCAGTTTGTTTTGGTAGACTGTGGACACAGAGGGAGGAACGGAAACACAATGTCTGCACAGCAGCAGGGGCCAGGCTGGCCACTATATCAAGGTGGGGGGATAACTCTCTCCCTGCTAAATAAAAAATCTCTGCGCATTTATAGTTTTATTGTCACATGTTGTACAAGTGAACATATGGACAGAAATAAACCTTTCTACTATTATGAGCAGTGGAACTTTCTCAAGGAGTTGTAAGTAGGAAGGTTAGGGAGACTTTTGTACTTATATCTTTATATTAAAAAGAAGGGAGCCTGAGAGTATTCAGTCTTTGGGGGGCAGAAAGGGGAGAGAAACATGGAGCTACCACTTGAAATGCATGGCCCAGCTCTAAGGTTAGTGTGTCAAATTACAATTTTGTGGTCAGTATAAACTTAAAATTCTTTGAGAGAGAGAGATAAGACAGAGAACAAGAGTGACTGAGATTCTCAAGCTGGTAAACACACAATACCAGGAAATAATCAGGTGTGATCTTTCCCCACTAATTTTATAAATTAACTCTGCTTCTTCGTCCTACTTTGTAAACAAAATTTAATAATTATTAAGCTAAAACAAGAATTTATATTTAAAGTCAAAAGCAAAAGGCCTTCTAAAGTTAACATACCTTTCTATAAGAATCTTCTATCGTAGGATCATATTTTTCAACAAAAATTCCTTGAACAAATTGTACAGTCTGAAAAAAATTAACATACCATTATACTCCCCCCAAAAGAACATATTCAATTCTGCACATTTTAAAGTATTGACTTCATATAGCTAGTTATACCATTGATTAAAAAAACATAACCGCAACTATATTTGAACATACGCATGTGGTGGGAAAATTACTTTAGAAAGCTTTTTTAAAAAAAGTTAATAACCACCAAGCTCCTTATTGGTTAAGTCTAAATTTAGAGATCATATATTGAAAAATCATTAAATGGCTCCTGTTTCAGTCCTAAGGGCTTAAATTTGAATTTTAGTTAGAAAGTGGCTAATTATCTTGTGTACACACATACGTGCACACTCACAACACCTCCCCATTACTTTGGATATATTTACAAATGAAAAAGCAGTTCATGCTCCATTGTACACACTTCTCAGTTTGATCCAAGCATGTCAAATTCTGTGCTAGGTGTTTAAGTGGCAAAGTAAGATGGTCAATCTATCTTACTGTGGGGCTTTGCTAAACTCTGAACTGTGCATCAAGTTATTTCCCCTAAGTTTCTCTCCTTCCCCACCCACCACTGTCAAGTTGTGTCTTCTTTCTTGCTTTACTATTTCTTGATACAGAAAACATGGTGGGACAGTCAAAGGTAATCTTTGAAAAAGTTTTTTATATAAGGTGTATTTAATTTTTGTAACAAAATTTGTATTGTAAGCCAACTCACAATGAGATGGACCAAAATTTATTCCTGTCTGGCTCTGAAATGCAGACACCCATTTATATGCGCTGAAAGTCAGTCAGTTAAAGAACGGACTCACTTTGGCATAATACTTCTTTGTGTTAAATCTCTTTATGTGTTCTTTCCCTTCCGTGCTTAGTCCAAACTGTATTCTAGTCTGGAACCCATGTTTCAGAGAGAATATGATCTACCCAGATACAACTAAAAGTTGACTAAATTATAAGAAAAATATTATATTACTTCTAAAATCATTACGAGATTTCACCTTAACAAATAAATAAAGACAAATAAGCAAAACCTAAAACTCAACAGAAAAAGAACACGTCTTGGAGTAAATAGCTTGGGTACAGTGAGAATGTCTTACCAGAGCAGATTTTCCAACTCCTCCAGAGCCAAGAACGACTAGCTTATACTCACGCATGGTGCAAATTTGTAAAATCTAGTACCTTATTAAAGAAAAAAAAAACAAAAAGAATTCTTAAGTACTATCTTTGTATTCATGTCCTTCTTATATAAACAAGACATTCAAGCATTTATTTAAAATGACTACTATACCATATTAATATGGAGCATTTCATAAACAGACTTACTAAAGGATGCTGCTGGTGGTGCCCTTTACAAAACATCAGAGGAGGAAAGAAACTGCAGAATTATAGACGTGACTTTTAGCCCTATCCTAAATTCAATTACAATAAAATATTTACTCCATCAAGAAAAAAAGGGAGGAAGGCTGAAAAACAACATTAAGGGGCATTCTGTTAGCTATAAGATGGCAATAATAGACATGTTATCCCCCTTTACTGAACCATCTGCAACCCTGAATCACAAGTAGTTGAGTGCCTACTAAGTACAAGGATATACCCAATGAACAACAAAAAAATTCCTGACCTCAACTGAGCTAACATTCTGGTAAAGATGAACACGATAGGGGAGGGGTCTGCAGACAAATCCAACTGACTACCTGTTTTTGTACATAAAGTTTTACTGAAATACAGCCACACCCATTCATTTGTGTATTGTCAATGGCTGCTATCTTGTAATGGCAGAGCTAAGTCATTATAACAGAGGCTGTCTGGTTCACAAAGCCTAAAATATTTACCATGTGGCATTCATAGAAAAAACTTGCTGGTCTGAGATACATAAACGGTAAGTGAGTTAGCAGAGAAAGCAGACCAAATATATATTCCTGAAGTGGGTGTGGGGTGTGGGGTTGGGGGACAGATGGGGTGGCACAAGGAAACTGAAATGGTCAGGAATCAGAAGATCTCAAGAACACGAAAGCCCAGACTGAAAAAGTCTACTGAGTGTTCAGTATGCTGAAATGGTGGAAATCAAAACAAAATAAAACTGAAAAGAAACAATCCATACCAAGGCTCATCATTAGAAAATTTCAGTACACTAAGGAGAAAGAAAGAGAGATCCCGAAAGTTTCAGGGTGGGGAACAACATGAGAACACAAAGCTCCCACATTCCTAGAGAAAAATAATTGGCCAGTGGCCATGGTACAAAAGTAGCCACCAGAATAGGTTTTAAACCTTCTTAATCAAGAAATGACAGTTCTTTAGTCATAGTAACACAATACCAGGACTGGTTTAAACACATTTAACCAACCAAAAACCATTTGCTTCAGTGAATATGCTTCTGCAAACCAGCCTATTATTGATAGCCCCTTATTTCTGAAAGTCAGTCAGTTAAGAATGGACTCACTTTGGCATAATATTTCTTTGTGTTAAATCTCTTTATACGTTCTTTCCTTCCAGTCCACACTCTTAGAAGATAGCATTTGTTTTACCTATCTCTATATGCCATCTCTTTATTTCTTCTCAGGACGCCATGTCTAATTCCAAGGACTTCTTTTCAAAAATTTCTCCTTCACTCCCACCTTTAAATACATGGATTATTTCCTGTGTTTTCTCCATTCCTTAATGGGGGGGTGGGGGGGTCAGGGAAGCAAATATAAAAACCACCAAAGAAGTCGGCTGCTGACTTTCTCACTTACTAGTTCCTACATTTCTAAACTTACTGAACTCATTATTTCCATAGACTTTTTTCCAGTTCCGGAACACTGTCTCCATAACTTTTGTGAACTGCATGGTTCTTACCAGATATGATTTTAGGAAAAAGGATATGAAATAAAAGTTGAATCACCTTTCAGCTTTAAGAATATTCCACATGGTAGTCTGCATTTAATTTGGGACAAATAAATCTTTCTTTGTAAACATATAACTCCAGTCAGGTTTATTTCTTTTAATGTAAAAAATCATTTAAAAATAGGATTACTGGGCTTCCCTGGTGGCGCAGTGGTTGAGAGTCCTCCTGCTGATGCAGGGGACACGGGCTCGTGCCCAGGTCCGGGAAGATCCCACATGCCGTGGAGCGGCTGGGCCTGTGAGCCACAACTACTGAGCCTGCGCATCCAGAGCCTGTGCTCCACGACGGGAGAGGCCACAACAGTGAGAGGCCCGCATACTGCAAAAAAACCCACAAAAAACAAAAAAAACCCTAAGTTTCAAATTGATTAAAGAGCCCAATGTCAAAAAAAAAAAAAATTATAGGGCTTCTCTGATGGCGCAGTGGTTGAGAGTCCGCCTGCCAATGCAGGGGACACGGGTTCGTGCCCTGGTCCGGGAAGATCCCACAGGCCGCGGAGCGGCTGGGCCCGTGAGCCATGGCTGCTGAGCCTGCGCATCCAGAGCTTGTGCTCCATGACGAGAGAGGCCACAACAGTGAGAGGCCCGCGTACCGCAAAGAAAAAAAAAAGGATTACTTAGGTGATAATTCTATTCAGTTCCATGCACACATTAGCCAACCCCATGGACCTACATTAATATTTGAGAAATATTTAAAAATAAACTTAGGATTTTCATGAAAGATGCCTTCAAATAAATTTTTGTTTCTGAACCCATCTAGAGGGAATATGGTAACTTTGGGGACAAGAATTTCCTAAACATCCCAAAGAGCAAACCAACTAACTTTAACACAAATAAAATTAGACTCATCTCCCTGCATCTTTTATCCTTTAGGTAGCTGGGCTGTGTCACTTTTTGATGCCTTCTTTGTCATTGTTTATCATTAACTTAAAAAAAAAAAGAAAAAAAGACTCACTTCAGTGAACACGCAGCAAAATGCCAACCAATCAGCAATTGCCTCACCTGAGTAACACTGCCTTTTACTTGTTGACATTAACTCACTCCTGCCTTTGAAAGTCTGTGAATCTTTGGACTCTGAAATTCCCTAAAAACCCTATAAGACTAGCAATCTGCTCTGCTCAGGGGAGGCAGTATCAGACCAGGATAGCTTTTCCTTAAGTAATCAATAATTTCAGCTTTGTGTTTTCTGTTTATATATTGAATGGTGTCTCTCGTTCTTTGGGACAGTCAACCTAAGACCCTCATTTGGCATCACTCCAAATGATGCCCTTAGACAAACAAGTGTACTGAATGGGCTGCCTGTGTCCAACTTGTTTGTTCTTTGATTTTCCTATCAGATGAGTCAATCTCAACAATGACGGGTGCTCCAATCAGTGCTTGAGCTCACATTGCTAACTTTGTTACCCTAGGATTTGTACCAAGTAGGTTTTTGTATAAGGCAATTAGGCCTTTTGGCTTTGGCTTGGAGTGTCCTATTTGATAAATATTTTTGCCATTAGTTTATAATTCTTCAGCTACTTGCTTTGCTTTTGTTCATCTACTTGCTCAAAATTTTGTCTCTCATGTTTTGTTTTGTCCTGTACTGTCTTGTTTCCATTCATTGAATAAGGGAGTGCTCCGTGTGGAATGGATGGACACAGGCCTGAGAGCCTCCAATGCAATTCAAACTGGCCCCAAGCACTAAAGGTTAAAGATGAGTAACATCAGTGACCAATTCAGGCAAAGTTGAGTGATGGGCCAAACATCACCTCGGGTCACTTAAACTTTCATGACAGCATTACAAGGTCAATAACCATGGGGTTTATTATGTGGCACCTTCCTAACTTCTGCTTGATCAGGGAACCTGAGAATCTGTTTGTAAGGACACATTTGTTAAAAAAAATTTTAAACTCTTTCTGCCATCTTTCTGTGCTCATATAATGGTGCACACGAAAGTCCTAGCTGATGCTCTCAAGAGCATCAATAATGCTGAAAGGAGAGGCAAGTGCCAGGTTCTTATTAGGCCATGCTCCCAAGTCATCATCCAGTTTCTGTGATAATGAAGCATGGTTACATTAGCAAATTTGAAATCAATGATCACAGGGCTGGGAAAACTGTTGTGAACCTCACAGGCAGGTCAAACAAGTGTGAAGTGATCAGTCCCTAGATTTGATGTGCAACTCAAAGATCTAGAAAAATGGCAGAAAAACCTGCTCCTGTCCTATCAGTTTGGTTTCACTGAGCTGACAACTTCAGATGGCATCACGGACCATGAAGAAGCAAGATAAAAACACAGGAGAGAAAATCCTGGGTTTCTTTTTCTAGGGATGTAATACAAACATGCAAATAAAATGCCTCAATGGGGACTTCCCTAGTGGTCCAGTGGTTAAGAATCTGCCTTCCAATGCACGGGATGCGGGTTCGATCCCTGGTTGGGGTACTAAGATCCCACATGCCCTGGGGAAGCTAAGCCCACATGCTCTGGAGCCCACCCTCTGGAGCCCATGCGCCACAACTAGAGAGACGCCTGCGCACAGCAACAAAGATCCCATGTGCCTCAACTAAGACCTGCCAGCCAAAAAAAAAAAAAAAAAAAAAGCCCCAATGGAAAAAAAATTTAAAGCACTCTTAAGTCATTTTTATCTAGGAATAATTTACATCCAGTAAAACAAGCAGATCTTAAGCATACAATTAAATGAGTTTGGGCATATGCCAATACCCTCACAACCACAAACACAGCCCTCATTCAGATTTAAAACACTTCCAGGGACTTCCCTGGTGGTCCAGGATGCGGGTTCCATCCCTGGTCGAGGAACTAAGATCCCACATGCCATGGGGCAGCTGAGCCTGCGCACCGCAACTACTGAGACTGCACGCCACAACTAGAGAGAAGCCTGCACGCCGTAACGAAAGATCCCGTGTGCCGCAACTAAGACCCGACACAGCAAAATAAATAAATACTTGAAAATTTATATTAAAAAAAGATTTAAAACACTTCCATTACCCAGACAGTTCCCAATGTGCCTCTTCCCACTTAATTACCCCAACACCGTTTTCTTGACTCTAGTGATCTCTTTCTTATTTGCCAAGGCCATACCTCTTCTAGGAAAAACTTCTGTGTCTTTTATAAACTTCCAATATAATCTCAACTCTTGCACTTACACTGGTAAATTACAAAAATGGTGACTTTGACAACTGCAACGTAACAACAGGACTTACGGCCAACTTTTTTTTTTTTTTTTTTTTTGCGGTACGCGGGCCTCTCACTGTTGCGGCCTCTCCCGTTGTGGAGCACAGGCTCCAGACGCACAGGCCCAGCGGCCACGGCTCACAGGCCCAGCCGCTCCGCAGCATGTGGGATCCTCCCAGACCGGGGCACGAACCCGCGTCCCCTGCATCAGCAGGCGGACTCACAACCACTGCGCCACCAGGGAAGCCCACGGCCAACTTTTAAAATGTAAAAATTAATACTTTAAGAGGAATTATAAATATAGAAAAATTATGAGACAAAAATAACATTCAATAATCAACTTCTCTAATTGGTATTCTGAAGCCTCAAAATAAAATGACTAAGATTGTCTCTCTTTACTCCCCTGCTCAAACCTTTGGAAACCTACCCTCCCTGAATCATTGTCTCTTTATACTATCCACAATACCCTTCTATTCCATCTGCTCCTTACCCATACCTCTGAAATGAACTACCTTTTTTGGGGGGTTTCTCAGCAAAGGAAAAATTATACTAAACAACCGCCTCTTTAAATTGCTGAAGTGGAAGTCAGAGCTATAGAAACTGAATTTAAAGACTGGTCTAGAATTTAGTTGGGAGTTATGCTTAAAGATTTTTCTAAATCTCAGGTAGACTGACAGAAATCTGTTGCAGGATCCCAACTTACTTACTAATTACTTAATTTCATCATAGAGGAAAAAGGTTAAAAGCAGCATGATAGTCAAGACCAGATTCAAACAGCCCAGCCTGTTAAAAAAAAAAAAAAATTGGCCTTGAGAGAACAAGAACCTATTTAGGAAATACACTATTTCAGGGCTAGATTGGTCAACATTTAGTATTGTAGACAAAATGAACACTACATGATAGGAAACAAAATAAAAATTGACTCCAGGAAATTTTAAAGGGAGACATGTCCCTTCTTTCTGTAAATGGGCTCAGACCTGAATAGGAAACTGAAAATGGAAAATCAGAAAATCTACAATAGTTGAGCATTTTCAGAGATCCTCACAAAGTAAACAAGCTAAAAAGAAAAATTAAACCAAAAGGTCTTTGTTTTCTAAGAAATGGGGGCCTATGGGTGAGGAAACTTGTACATACTGACTAAAAAAAGTAAACATTTATGTGAACTGCATTTCTTAATGCGATGCCTGGGGTCCTACTTCCCAGTTGCTTCATTTACCCATAAATGAGTATTACTTGTTGCTAGAATGAGTCAGGTTCATCCATATTATTGCTTCTATTAGTAGTTTGTGTTCCTTCTATCTCTTTATTATTGATAAAAAGCAGATCCACTGTATGGATATAGATAACATTTTCTTTATCCATTCACCCGCTCATGGACATTTGGTTTGTTTCCAGTTTGTGGATATTATAAATAATGCTTATCAATTTGTTTTAATTTTAGTAACTCAACCAAGAATTTTTACTGCAGATCTCTAAGATCACAGGAAATTGAGAACATTTCAAATTTTGAAGTAGGAAATATGAAAGTCATCAATAGACTTTCAAATTTAAAAACATAGTGACAAAACATATCTAACTTACCAATAAGCAGCTTTCTAACAAGGAACACTGGTAAGTAACAACCACAAATGAACAGTCATTCTCTTTCATTAATTTTTTTGGCCAGTATTTCCTAATATGGACAAACGACCAAAATATTTTTATTTAAATCCTAATAAATACCAATGCTACGGATATTATTTTCCTTAAAAAAAAAAAAGTCTAGCAGTATGAAAGCCAAGATTTGAGCTAATACCTGCTTTTCAAATCTGTGCCTTCTACTACACCAGCTTTGAAAAACTGTTCACATATTCTAAGCCTGGGATAAAACGTGGATTTCATTATGAATGCCAACTCTGATTGACTGGCAATGACCATTACTTCTGTTTTAAAAATTTCATGCACAATTTTAAGATGGGTAGAGTTATAACAGAATTTCAAAGGGATTTGTGATAACTGCTGTTTGAGACATTGAGAACAACTGTTCTCTTTCATTGAACTCCAAAAGAGGGACAATTTTGACAGCATAGCATAGTGGTTCACAGCACCTAAGTTTTAAATCCTCGTTCTGTATAAACTTGGCAAGTCATGAAACCTTTCAGAGCTTCCCTTTCCTTACAGGGAAAATGGAGACAGTAATGCCTACATGGGAAGGTTGTGAGATGGATACACAAGAGCATAAACTCCACAAAAACAACAATTTTTGTCTGTTTTATAATATCCCCGAACCTCAAACAGTGACTGACATATAGTATGTGCTCAACTAATTAAAGAATGAAATGTAGTGATTTCCCTCAAGAGTACTTACACATAGTAATAATCAGTAAAAGATAGCTTTAAAAATAATTGTAACAGCAATGGTCTGGGCTACTGCTCAATACAGTGTAGGAGAACTGATGTTCCCTCAGTTGAGAATCACTGCTCTACCCTTTTACCTACTAGCTTAATAAAACATTAAGAATGCAGGAGGAGGGCTGCTATCCAGCTTCTGTCTAATTTAGAAAGTTTCTTCTAGTTAGGCAAAGAGGTACAATGCATAGCCAGAACTATTTTATACAATGCATAGCCTAAAACTATTTTCCAATCATATGTGGGTTTCTATCCTTAATTTAGTCCTCCTGTCACTACAACCAGTTTGGAACATGTTAAAATCAACTGAACTATATTATAATTCTTTAGCTATACTTACTATTTAAGCATCATCTAAGAGGCACTTTTATTTATTTATTTTAAACATCTTTATTGGAGTATAATTACTTTACAATGGTGTGTTAGTTTCTGCTTTACAACAAAGTGAATCAGTTATACATATACATATGTTCCCATATCTCTTCCCTCTTGGGTCTCCCTCCCTCCCACCCTCCCTATCCCACCCCTCTAGGTGGTCACAAAGCACCGAGCTGATCTCCCTGTGCTATGTGGCTGCTTCCCACTAGCTATCTGTTTTACGTTTGGTAGTGTATATATGTCCATGCCACTCTCTCACTTTGTCACAGCTTACCCTTCCCCCTCCCCATATCCTCAAGTCCATTCTCTAGTAGGTCTGTGTCTTTATTGCCATCTTACCCCTAGGTTCTTCATGACCTTTGTTTTTTCTTCTCCTTAGATTCCATATATATGTGTTAGCATATGGTATTTGTTTTTCTCTTTCTGACTTACTCCACTCTGTATGACAGACTCTAGGTCCATCCACCTCACTACAAATAACTCAAATTCGTTTCTTTTTATGGCTGAGTAATATTTCATTGTATATATGTGCCACATCTTCTTTATCCATTCATCCGATGATGGACACTTAGATTGCTTCCATCTCCTGGCTATTGTAAACAGAGCTGCAATGAACATTTTGGTACATGACTCTTTTTGAATTATGGTTTTCTAAGAGGCACTTTTAGAATACATTTTAACATCTCTGAAACTGGAATGTACCTTATAGCAAACTCCCTTGTCAATACAAAAAGCTAATTATATGTCAGTATTTTTAATCATTTAAAAATGTAGTTTAGGGAGAAAGACTGGGAAATAACTCTCCTGTAAGTCTTTAAAAAACATTACAATGGGGCTTCCCTGGTGGCACAGTGGTTGAGAGTCCGCCTGCCGATGCAGGGGACATGGGTTCATGACCCGGTCCGGGCAGATCCCACATGCCGCAGAGCGGCTGGGCCCGTGAGCCATGGCCTCTGAGCCTGCGCGTCCGGAGCCTGTGCTCCGCAACAGGAGGCCACAGCAGTGAGAGGCCCGTGTACCGCAAGAAAAAAATATATATATATATTGGTAACTACTGGCAGTTAAAAAAAGGGGGGGGGGAATTGGATGAAGGCAGTCAAAAGGTATAAACTTCCAGTTATAAGTGCATAAAAGGGATGTAATGTATAACATGATAAATATAATTAACACTGCTTATATTACACAAAAGTTCCTAATAGAGTAATAAATCTTAGGAGTTCTCATTACAAGGAAAATATTATTTTCTATTTCTTTAATTTTGTATCTATACGAGATGATAGATGTTCATTAACTTATTGTGGTAATTATTTCATGATGTATCTAAGTCAGTTCATTATGCTGCACACCTTAAGCTTATACAGCGCTTGTACGTCAACTTTATCTCAATAAAACCAGGAAAAAAAGTGGCCATTAGAAAATCAAAAATGCCAAGTTTAGCCTGTCACTCAACTCACAATGAATTATAATTATAAAATATTCATGTTGGCAAAAAAGGGAATTTTTCAGATAAATAACATGCTGATTGTGATGTATGTTTAAAGAAAAGACAAGCTTAAAAGAACCAATTAAAATTCTTTCAATTCTATTTTTAAACCTTAATAACTAGTATGCCTCTTCTCAAAAAGGGCTAAGAGTTAACTATTAAACATTACAAAATTAAACTTATTATTTTAAGTGCTTTATAGAAAAATACTCTATACAATGTAAATATTGACATTTTAAACATTTTCCTCTCTTATATAAGCTGTATTTGTCTTTTTTATTAATTATCATGCTAAAAAATCTGGAAAGAAAAGATAAATAGGGTAGCAAAGTATTTAAGTTCTAAGTACTTGGATTGTATTCTGAGAAGCCTGCTGATCTGTTGTGCCTTCTTGTACATAAGTAGGAAATAAGGATTAAGACACACACAAAGATACAAAGTATCTTAGAAATTATTAGAAGTATATTAGAAATTACTGACAGATGGTAACTAGACATCATGGTGATCATAACTTTCATAATGCATATAAACGTTGAATCACTTGAAACTAATATAACATTGTTATACTTCAGTAAAAAAAATTTACAGAGTTCTGACTATTATGTATTATTGCAGTGGACTGCCATTTAAAGAGATGGGAAGAACAATTAAAACTATTTTATAATCAACAGAAAAACTGACACTGAAAGAGACTTTAACAACCTTCAAGTTAACGGCAACACCATCAAAAAGTGTTAGATGAAGATGTCAGCAATGGCGGATATCTCGGCTAAACATTTTGCCAAGAATTATGGTGCTATTGGTCAACTGTAAAACATTCTAGTTTGATTTCCATTGTAGGTGATGGGATTTGATTTTGTTGGTTTATATATGCTCTCTTTTATGGCATTTCTTGTACGTAATGGCATTTATCCAAAAAATCTGAATGCAGTTTGGAAGTTATCTGTAATGAATTATAAATTAACAATAACCTGTTTATATATTAATCTGAAATTCCAGAATTATTTGAATCAAGCTTTAATCTATGAATTCACCAATTATATTAACTCATTAGTTAATGAGGGAAACTCAGATGCCCATTTTTTGGGGGGTGGCTAAACAGGCAAGAACATAGAATACGTGCAAAATGAATTTATCAGTAGTGCCATTTCTCATTTATACTTCTTCATCAGCGAGAAAGTGCATATATACAAGTAGACATTTATCCAGTTATAAATATGAAGCATGATTCACACAGCTTCTCCAACAATCTAACATTCCAGATGAAGAAAATCAATTAAATTTGTAAAGAACTATCAAAACACGGAAAATTCCACTATGGTTACAACTGGAAGTATTTTCTACACTAATTTTTCAAATGTATAAATATTTCTGCTACTTATCTATGAATAAAAAATTTAGGGGGTAATTTTCGGTATTATATGTCGTTTGCATTTAAAGATTCCTAATTTTAGTTACTTATATAGATCCCCTAAAATTTGTAGGACTACAACCAACTCCTGGATCAATCGAAGTAAGTGATACATTAGAGACTTATCTTTGCTTTCATTGGTTCTTTTTATCAGTTTAAGCAAGTGTTTAATTCTAGTCTCAGAGAAAATCATAGCAAAGATATGTAATGACAAGAAAATAAAACCCCTATGGTTCCTTCTCAAGTCAAGTTTCAGTGTCGGCTTTGTAATTGCTTGAAATGAAAGTTGAGGAAAGAAGACACAATCATATTCTACATAAAGTTCAGTAAATTTATTTAAGATAATATTTCATCAATCAGAAATGATTGGCATTTTTACAAAAATACAAAACAATAATGGATGCTATAACGATTCTGAGCAGAAAATTCTGAAGACATTTATGAGTCAAAGAAAATAAAAATCAGTAAAGTTTTAGTCTAAATGTATTCACTATATAAAAGTACATATCAAAAAGCAAACAACTGATTCAATTATCTACCATTCTGTATTGCATATTTTTCCTTAACAAGACCTAGGGCACACCCAAGTTCAGATATTACTGTCCCCAATTAAGAACTATAAGAGTAAATCTAAATATCATCGGGGGAATTTTAAAAAGCATTACAAAATGATAAACAGATGTACTAAAAAAAACCCCTTGGCTATTTACTTCATGTTGACATTTACTGAAGACCTACAGTGAACCAAGAATTGTGCTAGAACCTGATGATTAAAAAAGAAAACCTAAGACATGACACCTTCTAATCAAGATTACTGTATTATAGCATTCAATATTCAACATTCATATGTGAGTCCCTTCTGTATGTTAGGCTCTGTTCCAGGCAAAGGGAATAAAGCAGTGAATAAAAGACACTGCCCCAATAATTTACTGCCCTGGGGTGGGGTGGGGGAACAAATAAAATCAATATAAAATATGTCAATCTGACAAGCACTATGGAGAAAAACATATAAAACAAGTTAAGGGAGATAGTGTGGGAATGGAGGGATTATAGCTCAGTACCCAGTCATTTCAACAAATTGATATTAAATCCTATTTTTAACAAAACACTCTACCATTAGGCTTTGTTCTGTTCAGTAACTTTAATATTTTTGGTGGGATAATGTTCCAACTAATTTGTGGCTGAAGTTAAATGTGGATTGGGGAGAGTCACAGAGATTTGTCTAGGATCCACGAGAGAGCTCATGGCTTCTATGCCCCTTCTTCCTTTGCTAATAGGGGTATAAATGGGATTTCTGGAGGAATCTAAACATTAGCTGGTCTTAGGAGGTACCGTTATTCAACACGTACAAAATGCCCCTCGGTGATTTCCTTTGCCAGCTCTGGACAGGAGGATATTCATGATTCCCCCCATTGTGTAGAAAGAATAACACATAGATCAGGATAGAAGAGAATGCTCCTGACTCATGAATACTCAGGATGCAGTCCTTAGGAGGGTAGTGTCCAGGAAACATCTTTGAAGTATTCCTCGCACTATCTCAGCCCACGTTGATCGTTCCTCTGACAGGCTGCACCAAATACTTTAGGATTTAATCATACACTATCTTGTCTTCTAAGAGGAGGAAAAAAGCTGTAGAAAGCAACATTATCTTGTGATTTAAGAGGCTTGGCTCTATTTTAGAAGTTAAATAATCTGAGATAAATAAATTTATTCTCAATTTCCAGGTTCCTTTGTCTGTAAAATGAGGAAATAAGGGAAAGTGAAGTATTGAGCAGAGATGCCTTACTCAGCCCGGTAGGCATGCAAATGCCTCAAGCAGCAAGGTGTTAATATTAGGGAATGGTGTGGATTGCAGCCAAATAGAGCGAATGCTTATACAGCTAGAATCTTTCAAATTCTAAAAACTGTGAATATTGTGAAAACCAACAAATCTATTTGAGTTACGGAGATTTGGATACCAGTTTTTTACTTCTGGACTGGATGAACTCTAAGGTCCCTTTCAATTCCAAAATGTACTGTTACATCAAGTTTTGAAGAATTATAATTCAGATATAATTTTTAAAGTATCCTAATGTTATATTCCCTCTTCTTAATTAATATAAAAAACGATACACAGTTGACCCTCGAACAACATGGGTTGTTGTTAACATGGGTTAGTGGAACCATGTGGGATCCACTTATACATGAATTTTTAAAAATAAATACGTACTACACAATTGGAGGTTGGTTGACTCCTTGGATGCTCAGGGCTGACTGTAAAGTTATACTTGAATTTTCGGCTGCACGTGTACTGGTCCACCTAACCCTCGTGTTGTTCAAGGGTCAATTGTAAAATTCTATGTTTGTAATAAAATTTAATGATAATGTAAATATTCTTTTCCTAACTTCATAATGGAGGGTTAATATTATATAGACATTTTAGAATTATCATCTTTCAAATATAATATAGATAAAACTAAATAAAAGACTGGAAACAATAAGGACAATCTCCCTATTCATAGGCTGTCCTATGGGAAAATCTGTCAACAACTACTGGGCATTCAACCAAGGCAAGATGCAAACGCCTTCTACATTTTCTTCTTCCTTCTGGCATGCTACTCCAAGATGCTTTGTGCAGTTAAGGCTTCTTTCAAAGTAATTTAAGATTAGGGCATGGGCATGAGATTCTCCCTCAGGAAATATACTTCTCTTCAACTATCACCCCAAATGAAGAGATTGGTTGTAGAGGGGATTATACATATTGATTATGGGGATTAAGATTGGGAAGTAAAATATAAAAAGAAGTAAAAAGTGGTTGTAAAGGAGAAGTCTATATATAAAATATGCAAAAAATGTGGAGTGGGGACCAAATGTCACCAGGCTGACCCATGAAACATTGAATAATAGATTCTAATTAAAGACTGCTTTAATCCTATCCAGGATAAAATATAATACACCATCAAACCAAAGGAATTAAGGAAACTTTGGTTATATTAATCCAGTAACAAAATTTGTATCCACAAGGGTACCTTGAAAATGCTTGAAATCAAGATTATCTTGAAAAGCAAATACACTGATTCTTTGTTTTTAAATGATGGACCTATGTTTCAATAACACAAAGCAATCCTATATTTTAAGCAAAACAAATAATCAACTGATATTTTTAGAGACATTCCTTAACCAAGTGTGGCTAATTCATTATCAATAAATAAAGAAGCCATTTGGCTAAGTTTGAGGACCAAACTTAGTTTTTCCTTATACCATAAAAGTAAAACTTATACTACCTTTGCAGCCCAGGGTGGTAAAACATGGATTCTAGAAATAAGAAGACCTAGAACTGGCCACCTATGCAATTTACAAGTGACCTGTCACTTATTTCTAGGCTTGTGTTTTTATGTGTAAAATATGGACAATGATAATACCAATTTCACAGAGTTGATGGGCAGATTAAATAAGAATATATATTATCTATAAAAGCCTTAAGTGTTAGTCATTAACATTATCAATTAGATGCAGAGTAGCCATTATTTATTTATTTTGGTGTTCCCTATTTGGTCTAGAAATGTTTGTTGAATAAAAGAATGACTATCTAAAGACTAATAATTCATTTCCAGCAAAGGAAAGAAATACTTAGATTTTTAAAAGACCACTAACAAGTTACTTTTTTAGGTAAATTGCCATTTAAGTTCATCAGTTATTGACAGATGTCATGAATTCCAATGGAATTCTTGACATTAAAAAAATATGAGGGGGACTTCCCTGGTGGCAAAGTGGTTAAGAATCCGCTTGCTAATGCAGGGGACACGGGTTCAAGTCCTAGTCCAGGAAGATTCTCACATGCCGCGGAGCAACTAAGCCCGTGCGCCACCACTGCTGAGCCTGCACTCCAGAGCCCGCGAGACACAACTACTGAGCCAGTACCAAAGCCTGTGTGCCTAAAGCCGGTGCTCCACAACAAGTGAAGCCACCGCAATGAGAAGCCCGCGCTCTGCAACAAAGAGTAGCCCCCGCTAGCCACAACTAGAGGAAGACTGAGTGCAGCAACGAAGACCCAATACAGCCAAAAATAATAAAATAAATACATAAATAAAAATAATAAAAAAGAGAAGACTTAAAAAAAAAAAATGAGGGGACTTCCCTGGAGTTCCAGTGGTTAAGACTCCGCACTTCCACTGCAGGGGGCATGGGTGTGATCCCTGGTTGGGGAACAAAGATCCAGCATGCCACGCAGCGTGGCCAAAAAAATAAAGAAAGAAAAAAAAGAAAAGGAAAAGGGGGGAGAGGGGAGGAGAAGAAAGAACGTTTGAGATGCTTTGGGCATATATCTTTAAAAAAATTTTTTTTTAATATTAGTTTCTTATATTTGCCCTGTAGGAATTGTAATTTCAGTAGAAAAGAAAATGCTCTGGGCTTCCCTGGTGGTGCAGTGGTTGGGAGTCTGCCTGCCAGTGCGGGGGGGACACGGGTTTGAGCCCTGGTCCGGGAGGATCCCACATGCGGCGGAGCAGCTGATCCTGTGCACCACAACTACTGAGCCTGCGCTCTGGAGCCTGTGTGCCGCAGCTGCTGAAGCCTGGTGCCTAGAGCCCGTGCTCCGCAACAGGAGAGGCCACGGCGATGAGAGGCCTGCGCACTGCAATGAAAGAGTGGCCCCCACTCACTGCAGCTAGGGAGAGCCTGCACACAGCAACGAAGACCCGAAGCAGCCAGGAATATAAAAAAAAAAAAAAAAAGCAAAAAAAAAGCTCTACAGCACAAATAGTATTAAAACCAACAACTTTTGGGTTCCAGAGACACATACTCTCAACCCCATAATCTGACTTATTTATTATTATTTTTAATCTGACTTATTCTTTAAATCAGTCTCATTAATAAATGTAAAAAATAGGTTATAATAAGAAACAATACTTAAAAAGTGATCAGCGACATTTCATAGTTCCTTTCCATTAAAATTCTCCAAATAGCTACAGTCAAATTAAAATTCTTCCAAAACATTGGTAACTAGCAATTTTCCTATCCTCAAGTTGTTCAGCTACGACCTCCCCCCTTTCATCCCCCCCAGTTTGAAATTCTGTGATCTTAAATTATAAATAAAGGGCTAAGTAAAAACACTTAACTACTGGTTCCTGAAGTCAAGTGACACTACTCCCACTAAGCACTTTCTGGGGAGATGATACTTGATTTCTCCTTTCCGCCTCCAACTCCCGAAGTAGTATTTTAGCAGCTAAAGAGGATTACTGTGCTCTCTGCTCACTCCTAAATAAAATTAACTAATTCAAACATTAAAAGAAACTGGACTAATCTTTTGGACACAATGACAGTGTTCAAAACTTCTGAGCAGATTAAAAAATTATTTTTTGGAGGAAAAATTAAGAGGTCCAAACATTACCTCACACCCTCTTTTAAAAATGTTTCCAATCTTACTAACTTAAATTCTGCCAAGAAAGGTCTTCTCTGTTAACTAGATTTCTAAATCTAGTCGAGCATAGAATTTATAGACTGTCAAACTGTTTTACAGCATTTTCTCTATTCTGACCATATTTATAACACCTCACAGAGGAATAAAATTCTTCCTTTACCCTTTTCATGGACTAATTTTGCCAGTAAATGAAGCTTATTCTAACATATACTATGACATGCAATTTAAAGTCATGTTTCCAGTTTTATTACTGGACTTTTCACTGTAGTTACCTTTCGAAGTTCAGTACTTGATCACATCTCTGAGAGAATATATTAACTACAGCATAAAAATTTATCACTAATCTAACAACTGCAGAAAAACCATATAAAGAAATCTTAATAGATTTCTCAGTCAACAATACATGAGCAACGTAGTTAAGTGACAAAAAAAACAGAGATCCCAAAAATGTTTCAAAATCAGGCAAGAAGAAATAACGGGGGCTCAAGATCACCACATTAGTTTCTATCAGATCCCTCCAAACAGGTTGGATTTGGAGGGATCTGACAGATTCCTCTCCCCTGCTCCCCAGGTCCTTGGACATGTCCTAAAAATTAACCTGTCAGTTTTTTTCCTCTGTCAGATCTAGCTGTAAATTCTATAGGCATACATAACTCAAAATCTGCTGTGTCTTCTGAACTGAATTTAGGTAACCCAAGTATGGACATTAACTTTATTATTTGCTATATATCTTAGAATCTGATACACACACACACATACTCACTCACACGGAGGCCTTAGTTAACTGTATTTTAAATTGAAAAAACAAACAAACAAATGGTAAAATAGGAAAAGATAACAACAGTTAAGAGCACAGGGCTTCCCTGGTGGCGCAGTGGTTAAGAGTCCGCCTGCCAACGCAGGGGACATGGGTTCGAGCCCTGGTCTGGGAAGATCCCACATGCTGTGGAGCAACTAAGCCCGTGTGCCACAACTACTGAGCCCTCATGCCACAACTACTGAAGCCCGTACGTCTAGAGCCCATGCTCCGCAACGAGAAGCCACCACAATGAGAAGCCTGCGCAGTGCAACGAAGAGTAGCCCCCGCTCGCTGCAACTAGAGAAAGCCAGCACGCAGCAACAAAGATCCAACACAGCCAAAAATAAATTAATTAATTAAAAAAAAAAAGCATAGACTTTAGATCTGATTTCCTGGATTAGAATGCCAGTTCTAACACATATTAGCTAAGTGACCTTGGTCATGATATTTTAACCTCTCTGTGCCTCATTTCCTCATCTGAAAATGGGAAAAAACAGTACTTCTTAAAATTAAAAAAATTTCAAATAAAATAAATTATTCCATGCAAAATGCTTAACACAAAATAAGCAGTCAGTAAATGGTACTTGAAAATCTTTTTATCCTATCTAGCTGTCTACAGTGCTTAAAACTTGAAGCACCTATAAGACTTCAAAAGCATACTATAGTATACTACAGAAAATTGTATACCCTAAGGAGTTGTCATTTGTCTCTCTTCTCCACACCATTACCAAGTCTGATCCATTCTACCCTGATGTTTCTGAAATCAATTCCATTCTCTCCACTCCATTACCCCATAAGAACTCTCATTTCTCATGTGGAAAAAAGGGGGATACAGGATGCAAATATGAAGGGAAAACGTTAATTTATTATACACTTGAATGTCCATGAACAGATTAGAGATGTTAGTTTTAACTGTGAAGACAAAGAGGTAGGGCATTCCAGAAATCTGAGAAAAAACAAATATGACAGCTATATTTCGGTGGCTTTTACATCCCAGAAGATGCTCTGTAAGTATGGAACTTTAAAACGTTTATAGTGTTTGTACTGTGTTAGCTCGCAATCAAGTCAATTTTACAGAACAAAATGCTATGGGTGCAGAGAAGAGAACTGTCTGTAAGGATATATCAGGCAAGGTTTCACTAAGTGGATATTTAAGCCAGACCAGTGGATATTTTAAGGGAATAGGGAGGTTCACTGAGAGATAAGGGCATTCCAGGAAAAAGGACTAGCATGAGAGAATTCATTACATCATGAGTACATGGGGAAGGGGGTTAGGTACAAGAGGAAGGGGAGCCTTGACCTGCATTCTATAAGAAACAGAAACAAAGTTTGCAAGTTGGGAAATGATATGAACATATCTGTGTTTTAGAAAGAATACAGAAGCAGAGAGTATTAGTTTCCTGAACTCTGGGAATTCAGTAGGAGTTTAATGCAGGTAAGAGATGGTGACCTAAGTCAGTGTAGTGGCAGAAGGAATAAAGAGAAAGGATATTTGAGAAATTTCTAAGTCAGACTCAAGAGAACATGAGGACAGACAACACTGGGTGAGGAAAGGAAGATGAGATGCAGCATGATCAAAAAGATGGATAGTGACACCATTGAAACAGATAGGGAGCCTAAGAGGAACACACTTGGTTTAGTAGGTATCTTTTATCTTTTGGAATAGGTCTCAAAGACAATGGAGGAAAAACTGACAACAGTATGGACATGGCAGTAGCATCTTTTATTCTCAAAGCGATTAGAAAGAAGATGCTCAATGCCTGTGTTCAAAAGGCTTCAGGTACAGAACGGACACTGATTTGTTTAGGAAGATTATAAATGTACCATGTGTAATTTGTTTCACTCAATATTTCTGGTGTATTAATTTGAAATATACAATTTATTTAGATGATTACAAATCTCAATTTAAGGTTTTATAATTTTAGTTGTAAGCCTTTATCTTTGATGGAGTCTTTTGCCAGTTTATGAGAAAAAGGAATATGAACAGAAAAAATTAGCACTGTACAAAACCAAAAATCTTTCTAGGCTTAATGAGCTTCTCAGTGTAAAATACTCAGTGACTAGCTTGTATTGTATGTACAATAAACCATAACATATAAAAATCACTTGCCTAGACTGTGTCTTTGGACTTGGTCCTTCGTCCTTTTCCTCTTTATCTTAAGCCTTCTGTAAACAGGGCAGAAGTAAGCACCTTACATCCTATTTCTGATTTCTCTAGGAATAAATAGATACTACGGCTATGGTGACACCATTGCTAGTGTTTACTCAACATTCTTTTAAGGTCTAGTCTAAAAATAAAATGTATCTATTAAAAATCAACAAAAACTACTACAAGCAAAGAAATGCAGATTTCCTCCTTCTCTTGTGAAAAGGACACCATTCTTTTTTGACTTTAATCTAAATGTTCCCATTTTCTTGTCTTCTCAAGTCTTTTCATCACCCAAATCCGACCTTTACATTTCTATACAGGAATATAATGTTGGATACACTTGCTTTAAAGGCTCAAGTAATTTTTCTACAACAATGTCCATGATATAAGCTGGCAAGTCTCACAAGGTGGCAAAAAGAACCATAAAAAGCTAAAATAACAAAAGGACTCTATTCACATTCTTAAAACAAGAAAAATAATGAAAGGATAACAACCAAGCACACCATCCCAGAAGAGCCTATTTTAGCCAATAGATTAATCAAATTAAGGACATCTTTTTGGTATAAGTAACAATATTTTTAATGGCTCCTTTGCATCAATACTACCAGGCACAGTGCATGTCTCAGAATAGTTTATGTCCCACAATGGCTCAACTGCTGACCAAATTTGTAAGGATTTTTAGTAGCCACTTTAAGTTATATACCTGCTATTAGAGAGATCTCAGCCATGGTGTTCTCTGATTTACATAACATGAACACATACAAAAGCTAACTGCAGCACAGGAATGACTAGGCACACACTACCCTAGATGTTTCCTTACAAACACCGTCTCTGTTAATCTGTGATCAAAGCTTAAACCGCTTTAAGAGGAAAATTTCAAGCTGCCTAGGACTTTGCTATATCTAATAAAGTACATTTAAATAAAGCATTAATCATCCGACAGATGATACAATTTTTAGTTTAGAAATTTAGTAGCACCACCTTCTGATAAGGACACCATGATGTCATACACAAATATATTCCTAAATAATTAATCAAATGCACTTCTGTATTTTCATTTGAATATTAAAGAACATCTATCCAAAATAAATAATATTCAGAAACTTAAGAAATAAAAGCCCAAGTGTCCCAACACCCCTCTCCCACTAAGCCAACTGTCTAGTTACCAGGCATTTATTAAACTGTGCTAACACAGTGATAAGCAAAAAAGATAGCCACATCAAAGTGAAATCAGGGTGACCAATAGTCCTGATTTTAGCACTCAGTCTTATGTCCCAAGAAATCCTCAGTCCTGAGAAAAACAAGGTGGCTGGTCGTCTTTTGTGGAATACATATTGATAGGAATTTGCTTCCTCTCATGTTTCATAATTTTAAAGATGTGGAACTGTGAAGGCTTAGAAAACATCTTGCAGGGACTTCCCTGGTGGCGCAGGAGTTAAGACTCCACGCTCCCAGTGCGGGGGGACCCAGGGTTCGATCCCTGGCCACGGAACTAGATCCCACATGCATACCGCAACTAAGAGCTCGCATGCCACACCTAAGGAACCCGCCTGCCACAACTAAGGAGCCTGCCTGCCACAACTAAGACCCAGCACAACCAAATAAATAAATAAAAACATCTTCCCGGCAATCAATAAAAAAAAAAATCTTGCAAATGTACAAGCTGATTTTGTTTTCACAATGTGATCATACTCTTCTCTGAAATAAAACATGGACACTAAAAACCAAACTGTGTACATCACTTAGTATAAGAGCAAAGTTTGAGTGTGTATGGTAACAAACAATATTTGTATGGCCTTTACAATTTACAATGTATTTTGACACGACTTTTCTCATTTGGATAAAAATTCAAGGAATCTGTCATGAAGGAACACTGTCCCTTAATTAGAAAAGTATAGCTTTCATAGAATTAGTATCTGAATATGCATTAAGTGCAAGTGATCACAAGGGTTACAAAGATGAACGAAACATACTTGCTCTCAAGAAGCTTACAATTTTGTAAGAAAGGTGAGACAAAAATCATGGAAAATATCATGAGAAAAACAAAAATACTATGGAAATTCAGAAAAAGGTCGGCAGCAAAATGTAGGAATATGATTAGACTACAGTAGAAAGCATGGTCTGAGTGGACCTCAAGGTACAAAGGGACAGGGAAAAAAAATAGCAAGAGAGTCTACAGTTAAGATAATGAAGATCTCTGAGTATTAGTCAAGAGATTTGACTCATTTTGTAATCAACAGTACTGGATATTTTGAAGAAAAACATACCAATATTGAGAAAAACTAAAGCTACTTTTTTTAAAAAAATTAATTTTATTTATTTATTTTTGCTGTGTTGGGTCTTCGTTTCTGTGCGAGGGCTTTCTCCAGTTGTGGCAAGTGGGGGCCACTCTTCATTGCGGTGCGCGGGCCTCTCACTATCGTGGCCTCTCTTGTTGCGGAGCACAGGCTCCAGACGCGCAGGCTCAGTAGTTGTGGCTCACGGGCCTAGTTGCTCCGTGGCATGTGGGATCCTCCCAGACCAGGGCTCAAACCCATGTCCCCTGCATTAGCAGGCAGATTCTCAACCACTGCGCCACCAGGGAAGCCCTAAAGCTACTTTTTAAATAAAAGGAGTTCTAACAGAAATCTGGACAATACATCTAGAAAAGTTAAGCATTTTATTAAATATGATTAATATGTGGCCTACTTTTAAAATGCATGGATTGATTTGCAAGAAAAACCTGTAACAAAATGAAAACCAAAATTAAGAGGTCAGAAACAATATGCTGCATAGAGGAAAGAAGTTGCAAGGGACTGGCAGAAGATAGTTAAGACAACTGGTAATTTCAGTTTTATCCCACAACGCCGTACGAACACTAAGTACCTACTATGTTCAGGCAGTACAGATACTAGATCCACACATCTTAAGCCTCCCCCTTTTAATAACAGGATGTTCACTTTGATACCACAGCATCTGATATTTAAAGCATACTGAGATTACTTTTAGTTAACACCATGACCACAGAACATGGCACTTAGGGTATTTGCCTAAGATCTCACTTGTACTGACAAATGAGGCAGATGTATGGGCCAGGCCATATTTTTCCTCAAAAAGCCCCTTTGGATATGCCTAAAGCATAAAAAATACTCAGTTAAGGCTTAAATAGTTCATGGCCAGAGATCTATGTATAATGTTAATTGTTGCATAACCAACACTTAACACAGTGCCTGGAATACAGAAGGCAATTATTTGTTGAATGAATCAAAACCAGTTTCTTGCCCTAGAGCAGGGGTTGGCTAATTCCAGCCCACAGGCTAAACTTCACCATGTCTGTTTTTCGTAAATAATGTTTTGTTGGAACACAGCCATACAACTGTGTACTGTCTATGGTTACTCCTACTAACACAGCAGAGTTGAGTGGTTGTGACAGAATACGTGGTCCACAAAGCCTAAGATATTTATTAACCGGCCCTTTACAGAAAGTGTGCTGATATGCCCTGGAAGAGATAAGGATAGATCTTGTCCATTAATTCACTGGTGGCAAATGGGTTTTAGCTCAAACAGCAACTCAAAATATTAATGGCTACCTGGAGTGCAGTGTTAATAATGATTCTGGACTCAAAGGGAAAGAGTTCTCAATTATCAATGTCTACTATGGTTTAGGGAAAGGAGAAACAGGACTGTAACTAAAAAACATTTGAAAATTTCTGCTGTAGAATATTTCACATAGCTAACATGTTGTCTGATAGTTTTACAAAGATGAATTAGTTAGCTGCAAAATAATACGCAAAAACCTCTACAACAACAACAAAAACCTTGAAAGGAATCACTGAGGATGGTCCACCTGAATGCTTAAGACTGTCTATCAAAAACAATTTTGGTTCTGGCATAGTTGATGTTGCTCTATTTTATAACATTCAACAGGCACCTTATACACTTAGTCAACAGATTCAGCTGTCAAGGCCATTTGTGAGGATGATAAAAAACAGTGTTATTAGGGGAACCTAATGTAAGACCCCAACATATCCCAAAACTCCATCAAGCTTTACAGATAAAACTGAAAAGGGCATCTTGGGTAAAGCACTAAATTTTTACATTTGGAGCTAAATCTGATCTATTAAATCTGCTCACTTTGATTTTGGAAGTAGTTAACATAATAAACAGCTTCAGATTAAAGCATTCATGCCACTAGGGCTCTGCAAAGTTTCCTTTCAGATTTGTTTCAGAAAAATCCTTTGTGTCTTGGTCCTATGTTAAGTACTTGCACCCTAGCTACCAAGAGAGGCTGAAAAACCTACCATTTTCATTTTCTATAAAGCAAGGTTATACATCAAGACTCATTTAGGTCTGTATCTATTCAGACACTGATGAGTCTCTCTAAAGATAAATGTAAACACACACATCTGTATGTCCATATAATAAGACATTTTTCATCAGATATTATGTTTCTATTAGATGTAGCCTGGCCCATATGGGCCACACCCTGGCATGATAGGAAGTTAAGGAGCCAGGCATAGGGTATTTGAGGAGGTGGCAAAACAAAATCACTGATGGGAATGGTGGGAGGCGATGTCTCAAGGTCAGATCAAATTTAAATCTGAAGACCCAGAAGCCTGGGAGAAATTAAAGTGACATTAGAGCAGTGGTTTCTGTGATTATTGTAGGGAGTGGGAGTGCGTGCGTGTGTGTGTGTGTGTGTGTGCGTGTGTGTGTGTGTGTGTGTGTGTGTGTGTGTGTGTAAGTTTTAAAAAGCACCTCTGGAAGACTCTTAACACCTCCCTTCCTCCTTAAGACCCTAAGACCTATATCCTAGCAAAGAAAGATCAGGGTCTATCAGAGCTCATATTATTAGTCTTCTTTGATTCCAAGTAAGTGTCCCCTAATTTAGCACAGAAAAGGAAGGTCTCTGTGTTCCTCAGGTCTCCAGAAATCAGTATTTTAAATAATCCTCAGTCATTTAAATAATCCACTCTTAACATCTTAGCTTCCACATGTCACAGAAAAAAAGGACACCACCACTGCAAAGGGTTAAGAAGGTTAACCAGATGTTTTACTCTGTTCCTAGTGAAGCCACATTTTCTCCAAGTCTCCTGAATTTGTGATTCCAGAATGTAACACTTACACCGAAGGTGCTCAATAATGTTTGCTGAATAGGTTGCAGAATGAGATGATTACATCAACCACAGAGATATCCCCATTAGTTAGGGAAAATATGTGCTTTCATGCATTTTAAGAAATCAAAGTGAGGCTCTTTACTACCAGCAGACAGACCAGAATTCAAGTTAAGGGTAAGGACTCCAGAACAAACCACACCCACTTTTATGACTGGAAGAATGCCACAAATATTTCTTTTAACATAGATACTCAGATTTTATAATACACCACCCTCCACAAGGATGGGGGAACATTTTTTAAACAATTTTACAGTCTATTTCAACACAAGGTTGAATTCAGAAATAAACAGAATTAGTCTTTCATGAGAGAAGGAACAAATGACTACAATTTTTTAATTTCATTTTACTGTTACCTTCCTAAGATTAAGACAAAGCTTAATATGACTGCCCCCAAATGCATGTGAAGCCATAATAAGAATGCCATAATTTCAGATTGTGGGTTTATAATCTGCATTGCATTCTAAATGAAATTTCAAGACCAGGACATTCCTAATGGAAAATCCCCTAGTAAATGTGCCACAAGTTCAGAGGAGAATAATTAACCCACTAACAAAAAACAGTGGAAGCACAGGTACTTCTCATAGTTTTCTCTAATAATTTTAACATCTTAATCTAAGCAGCAGTTTATGCTAGTTAATGCCCACACTGGCTTGTGCAGCTAGCTGTCTTATAAAGTTGTTTTAGACTAATGTAACAGTTCTTCCTTTTATACTCTAGCCTCTTCAGTTTATTCAAAGAGGCATTTAGTACCCAGTATAATAAAGACCACTTAGAAAAATAAAAGGCACGCCACACTTTGTAAGCCATAAATAATGCTTACATTTGGCTTTTCCATACATTATTCCACTTACTTGCATAATTATTAGGTCAGTAAGCACTTTTATTTTTTATAAAGTAGTTTTGAAACATGCCTATCTTGGCAATTCTATAAGATACAAGTCAATATACAAAAATAGCACACACATGTCTTCATTCTTGGACATTAATATACACCAAATGAATGGATAAAGACAATGAGGACTGAATCTGGGTGTTAATTAGGTTGCAAGAATAAGGAGAGCAGTGGGGAAAACACAGAAAGCTAGCAGGCACTTCTTATAATCAATCCTGAGTTTCAAAGTAGCATCTTCAGATATTTACTTCTTTCCTTGTCAATACCAAGTGATTCCATCAAGGATGTTAAAACAGATTACATTAGTCCTACAGTATTCCTATTCTAACCTTCTCTTGTGCTCTTACCTCACAATTATATGTATTATGTAATGCTTACAAATCTATCAATTGGGACACAAACTGCAGGGTTTAAGACTTTAAAAACTGATAAAGAAGAAATCGCATCTAAAATATGAGCTCTCAAGCATTACACTTTTTTTTAACATTTACTATTTTCCAGGCACCTATATACACTGATGAATTTCCACTACTTCCAAACATTTAACCGGACTCTAAGGAATTAGGTGGTTCTCCCATACCTGTAAAGACTCATCACCCTCAGTAGTGCCTTCCACCCTGAGTCTGTGTCAAAAATTCCTTGGCAGAAATTGTTTCTAAGCTAATTGCCTCAAACTAACATTTTCAGACCTTGATGTCCTCCCCAAAGACACAAAGTAATAAAGAGTAAAGCCTTTCCAACTATTTCAGACCCACTTCTCACAGAAATTCTGAAATCAGAAAATCTCTGAAATCTGCAAGTTTAATTTAGCGGCAAAACCTGACCCAACATAAATTTTTTTCACAGCAAAACTTCACCCAAGCACTGATGTGCGGCTATTTAGTTTTTATTTATCCCATTAAGTGTAACTATTCATATTTCACTTTAGAAATATTAAGTGCTTGATTACTCTTACTAATATGCAAAATAAATCTTTCCAAAAAGTTCTGAATTCCAAAATACCTGGCACCAAGGGTTATATAGGTAAGGTATTACAGACCTATAATCCATTTCACAAACATCTACTAGAGCAAAATACTCTCTTAAACATACTCTGCACTTTTCAATTTCTAAATTGTTGTCTACTCTGATTCACTGTTAGTCTAAAACTTACGTACCCTTTTAATATCATGTACAGATCCCACCTCATTTTTTTTTAATTAATTAATTTATTTATTTATTTTGGGCTGTGTTGGGTCTTCGTTTCTGTGCGAGGGCTTTCTCTAGTTGTGGCAAGCGGGGGCCGCTCTTCATCATGGTGCGCGGGCCTCTCACTATTGGGGCCTCTCTTGCTGTGGAGCACAGGTTCCAGACACGCAGGCTCAGTAGTTGTGGCTCACAGGCCCAGTTGCTCCGTGGCATATGGGATCCTCCCAGACCAGGGCTCGAACCCGTGTCCCCTGCATTAGCAGGCACACTCTCAACCACTGCGCCACCAGGGAAGCCCCCACCTCATTTTTAATGTCTTCTTGGACTACGAAAGCCTAAAGGTTTTCACTTCTTCCTTTGATTCTATAAGCACTCATCTATATCACTCATTTGGGTATTATTATTATTTTGAACTATTTACATTTCATGATGATTAAACTTTCATGTCTTTGCTAAGAACCTTTTGTGCATAATTACTCAATTTAATCATAACATACAGCAACTGAGATCAACCAGCTCCAATTATAGGCAGTCAGATGAACGACTCCTCAAAAGACAGATGCCCTAAGTAATGAGGGATTATAGTTGGAAATAAATGTAACACTTAAAAAAATTAGTGTAAGAAGTAGCCTATGATGGGAATTAATAAGGACAAACCACTGAACTCTTCATGTATTCTTTCAATTAAAATAAAACAAATTTGAGCACTTACTATGTGTGCCAATTACCATTTGAGACTGTGTTGGAAAAGTGACATGGTGTTTCTTCTCTCTTGAAACATTTTCGAGGGGAAGAGAGGATAGATGAATAAATAAATATAATTATTTGGTAAGAACTGTGAAGGTAATAAAGAGGGGATAGTCCTTTATATAAGGTGATCAGGAAAAACTTCTCTGCAGATGAGACATCTGAACTGAGATGTAAGGTTCAGACTAAGGCAGAACTGCGGACAGCTGAAGAAAGAGCATGACAGACAGAAAGCAGTTGTAAGCACCAAAAACTCAAAAGGTGGTAAAGGGCTGGTGGGGTCAAGATCAGAAAGAAGTCCAGTATGGCTGGAGCTTAGTGAGCAATGGAAAGAAGATAAAGTTGTGAAGTAAGCAAGAACTGGACCTGGTTTTTATTTTAAGCCACTGGGGTAGGAAATTGGGACTGGAGGGTATTACATGATCTGGTTTACATTTTTAAAGGATGACTTTGTCTTCTGGGTGAAGACTGAGGAATGACAACAAGTTAGAAAGTTCCTGTAGGAGTCCAGGCAAAGATGACTGCGGCTTTAACAAGGGTGATATCACAGCAACACAGGATTTTAGAGCTCAAAAATACCTTAACTGTTAATCAAACTTTGTCTACATAAAGATAAGTTCTAAGAGAGGAGTTAACTTGTTCTAGGCTTCATGGCCTGTGCCAGAGGGAACTGAAGCCTAGATCACGCAGGTCAAAGTTACCACTACTAAACCATGCTACTTAAACAGGGTAGAATCAAACTACTCAAAACTAGCACATCAGGACTTCCCTAGCGGTCCAGTGGTTAAGAATTTGCCTCTAATGCAGGGGGTGCAGATTCGATCCCTGGTGGGGGAGCTAAGATCCCACATGCCTCGGGGCCAAAAAAGCAAAACATAAAAACAGAAGCAATATTGTAACAAATTCAATAAAGACTTTAAAAGTGGTCCACATCAAAAAATAAATACAGCATATTCTAAAACAAACAAACAAACAAAAAAGCAAAACTAGCACATCATTTCTCAGTTTAGCCCTCATGCTCAATGGAATCAGTTAAAACTTATGAGAAAAAGTGAAATAAGTTAAGTGTCCAATCCGAGCACCTGAAGGTTCAGAGAAAAGTGCATAAGGGCCTGTTGGGAGTAAAAAGAGCAAAAGTACTCTCAACTCACACTGCATAATTATGAAACTTTTACTCTAATACCATAATCTCTAACTGATAGAAAATATCAATTTATCCTCTACATAGGACCCACTGGTGGACAAGACGTATCAATCACTAAAGCACCGTAAGTGCTTTTCAAAGTGGAGTTTATCATTTTTGCTCAACCAGAACTCTAAAGTGAATAGCAGTAACAGCAGCCCTGCTCATTAGAAAGAGAACCTCTTAATCACCATCTTCACTCTTTTCTGTTCTACTTCCTGCCCTTCCACCTCTTCACTATTATCACCATCATCACTTTCATGGAAACAATAGAAAACTTTTATAAATGCTCTTCCGTCCTTAAAAGCTTGCAAATCCTGTATTCTCTTTGTTCAACGAAGATCAAGTAAGGTGACAAGGCTCTTGGAGGAAAAAAAACCTTAAGTATAAAAAACCTAAAATACAGGGAATTTCAAACATTTTTCAGCTAGCAACTTAAACTATATAAGCAATAGTGAGTGGCAACTTTGTGACTAATTTGGATGTCCAGGACATAAAATATGATCTCAGTATGTTCCCTAATTCAGAACAGCTGACCAGTTAATTATTTAATATAGGGAGAACTAAAGCTTCCTATTAAATGAACGCCCCCTACTGTGGGATTAGCTCACCGGGGCAGGAATTCTATAGGGCTTATTCCCTGAAGCTATCCTGAAGCTAGTTTTTTACACTTATTTCTTCCCTAAACCACTCCGAATCTTTCTCTTTCTCTGATGCCAACCCTGTTCTTACAAACAGTGGTGTTCAGACTCAATACTCTCTTTATTCACACCCATTTTATTATTCCTAGGGAAATAACTGGCACTAAATTTCCAAGAAACTGGGTGCAAACTACAACTACAAACTACAACTTATGTATCTTACTTCTTTCATAACCTGAAACTTGTTACTTGAACCAAATGCAGGTTGTCCTAAAAATCCTTTAAAATTTGGAATGGTCCTAAGACATGACTTTTATGAAAAGAGTTGTTTAACAAGGATTGCTACAATTATTCTTAAATAAACATGAAAAAGAAAAAACTTTCTCCCAGAAGGTAAAAACATTCTCATTTGTTTTGGAAAAGTATCTAGACAACATCAAATTCTCAGGTCAAGGACATCAAATTCTCAGGTCAAGGACACATGATTAAACTAGAAGTGGGAAAAAGTACATAGCTTTACTACATGAAAGCTACTACATATCCTAAAATTGTGAAAGTCAACTATTAAAAATCTGTTTAGGGTTATGTCAAAACTTGAACATATAAGCAACCTATCTATGGTTGAGTAATCAGACGTACAAAACAAGTATTAAAACCAAAAATTGACTTAAAAAATAACAATTACCTAATCTCCTACTGCAATCCAAAGTTGAATGGGGGGAATTCCCTGGCGGTCCAGTAGTTAGAACTTGGTGCTTTCACTGCCAGGGCCTGGGTTCAATCCCTGGTTGGGGAGCTAAGATCCCACAAGCCGCCGCGCAGCGCAGCAAGTTGAATGGACTGCTCAATGGAAAAAACTGCAAAGAAATTAAACTTAAAATGATTATATATTAATGAGATTCTAAGATAAAGCACATGAAAACACTGCCTCACATTTATCTATGGTTCCTATTCTTCTCTACTCCTCCAACAAAAATATGTTCAATATACTGCAAAGCATGGAAAAATGAGTAATACACACAAAAAAGTAAATAATAACCAGACATTTGGGAATATTTTAATGGCCTTTCAGATAAATGTGGATATTCTCCTTTGATACTATACCAAAACTCAATTGGCTGAAATATATTGGAATGGGTAACCTTATCAATAAACTCTACATTCACATTAAGACCCACTGGTCTTGGGGGCTTCCCTGGTGGTGAAGTGGTTAAGAATCCACCTGCCAGTGCAGGGGACACAAGTTCGAGTCCTGGTCCGGGAAGATCCCACATGCCGCAGAGCCACTAAGCCCATGTGCCACAACTACTGAAGCCCATGCGCCTACTAGAGCCTCTGCTCTGCAACAAGAGAGAAGCCATCACAATGGGAAGCTCATGCACCGCAATGAAGAGGAGCCCCCACTCACCGCAACTAAAGAAAGTCCGTGCACAGCAACGGAGACCCAACGCAGCCAAAAATAAATAAATTAAAAAAAAATGATCCATTGGTCTAGCTAGAACTTTGTTTCTTATCCTTGCGTGATCTTATAATATCATGCACTGGTGACTTGGAAAATATTGGCTTACAGAGTCATGTGGATCTTCAGATATTGACATATTTCATTATACATTATTTTAAAAATCATGTCCATTAACATCACCAATATCATCGGAAAAATCTTCCAAAATTCTAATTTTCCCTTGAAAACTAGAACTTTATCATTGCCCGTAAATACTGTCAATCTTTTCCTTTTAAAGATCCAGGTTCGCTTCTTGAGAAAATGTCAGTCTAATACCCAAGTCTGAAAAACTTCTTCAGTTTGTCAAGCATTCTTTCAAGTAAAAATGGTGTTCATGAAAAAAGTGGCTAATTCAGCTTGCAACTCAAAAATCACACAAATGCTTTCCCTAGAGGCAACCATATTTCAGTATGACAGCAGAAAAAGCGTTTTAAGCATACTTCCTATTTTGTCACAGTACATTAAAATGATATGTACAAAGTTGAGATCTGATAATTTTTTTTTTACTTCTTTATCAAGTGCATTTAGACTTTTTTTTAAACTGTGAGTGCATGGCACTGAAGGATATGTACCATGACTGCTGATACAGGGAGGTACTCTCACCTGATTTGTTCTTAGATGTCAAAAGTTTTACCCACTTTTGCTTTTGTACATTGGTATAGATGTCAACACAGAGAAAAGGCAAAGGACATCTCAGTATTATTGTAAACAGTTCTGTACTTGCAGACTCCCTCAAAATGTCTAGGCAATCCCCAGGATTCCTTGAACCATACTTTAAAAACCACTGAGCTACACAATTTATTTGGTCACAATCACAATTATTCTTCCTTACTTCTCATTCATACCTTAATAGGAATCTTAAAAATTAAGCAATCTAATCAACTTCAATTGGCACTAGCGATGCTACAGGTGAACAGAAGCTTTATACGTCATCTTTCCCACTGAGGAAGCAAAGAGGTTCGGAAAGCTTACAAACTTTGCCTAAAAACTCACTGCACTGGTATGATTACAAGCAATACTTATTTTCTTCATTATACTTTTCTGTATTCAAAACACTTTAGTGCAAAATCTCAAGTTCAACAATTTCAAGAGCAGAATAACAGATGCACATGTTTATATACCTCATTACTATCCCTTGTTATTATCTGTACAGTACAGAATTCAAAGTTCCTGAGGAATTCCCAAGTTTTGCTATAGTTACTGAGGAGCTTAATGATAACTTATAAATCTTAGAAGCAGCAGCTATAACTATGTTAGCATAATGTAGTCTCACTGCAATCTAACAACACGTAGGTAACAGTTGGATGCGATATGCACACCACTTTGACACCTACAAACTATTAATTAAACAAAAAGAGCTTATATTTATAGTCTTCATTCCCAGTAACTAAGAACTTTTAGAAACTCCCCCCCTTTTTATAGAATACAGTGACTTGAAAAATATATTCTAATAAGAAGGATAAATTATAGAAAACTCAGATAATTAGAATTTTGCATAACATTTTCCATTTCCTTTCTAGAAGCTTTTGCCAAAAACTGTTATTAAATGGACAAACAGATTTTCTTTCATCTTTGTGCCCTTCCCACAAGGCAAAGAGGAGGAAAGCAACAGGTAAAGGTGATCCACCAATGGGGCAATTAGTTCCCTGTATATTTTCAAAATAAAGTTACTTAACAAAATGCTAAGTTTTAAATAGAGGAGAGAAAACTATTTAATTAAAAGTACATATTTACTTAAATAAATATTCAAGGCAACTACTGAAAAACTCAGCAAGAAGCTCCATGATGTAGCAAAAGTGATGATTCCAAGAAGTCAATAACTGAAAATGTTCAAAATTACGTATAACTACTTTTAATGGATGCTCTCTTCCTTTAACATCTTTAGTCTGCCTGTACAACAGTTAAAAACATTCTATCCCCACCACTGGAAAAGATTACCTAGCAAGTTATCTCATGGGATCAGAATCCAGCTTAAATTTAAAATGTCTCACTGAAATAAATACATACATACATACATACATACGCACACACATACAACTACAAAATTACAAAACAGCATAACTACAAGAGTTAAGTGTTAGGAACCAGCCCAATATAAAATTCAAAATCAGAACGTTAGATAATTATTCTGTATAGACTAAGATTAATTTAAAAGTGAACACATTTCTAGTACCTGAGCACCTCATATATAATTTTAAGTGTGGTAATACTCCAGAATATTGTTCTGTATAGTAAAAACCAAATGGAAATTCTGCAATCTATGTTGTAATTTTTTATTTTTTATTTTTTGGCCGCCGCGCGGCTTGTGGGATCTTAGTTCTCTGACCAGGGATTGAACCCTCGGCCCTCTGCGGTGAAAGTGTGGAGTCCTAACCACTGGACCACCAGGGAATTCCCCAAATATTCATTTCTTTCTTTTATAAGTTTTAAGGTTCCTTGGAAACTGTTTACAAATTTTGATCCACTATTGATGCAAAGAAAAATTCTTCATAAATCGCTACTGAAATAATAATCAGTTGCTGTTGTAGCCTTAGTTTGACTAACATTGGGAATAAACACACCAGTGTTAGGAAGTATGGAGAAGTGGTATTTCTTTTTGTTAGTGGTGTATTTTAAGAAGTGATTTTAATTTTTTGAAGGCAGCACAAAAGTTCCTGATAGTCTTTCTTCTCTAAAATACAAATTCTATGACTAAAGGGATTGGTCTTAGAATCCAGTGATCAACTAGGTTCAAACAAAGTACAAGAGGTTATACAGCAAGCCAGTCTTTACTGCAAATAGATAAATTCATCCTATTCCTTGCACCTAATGCTTCCATTGTGTTCATAACATTTCCAAAGGACTAATAAATGAAAAGACTTAAGTTCTCAAATGGTAATTAGTACCTTTAAGTACTATTGCAAAATATCTTTACACTGAAAAACATCAGGCTTTCAGCACAAGGGTAAGCCACAGTACAGACCTCCTGCTTGCTGAAAAATCTATCCAGTGTTAACAATGAATCATTGCATCAGCCAAAATATCTGTTTCTTAACTTTTTCTAAAAGAAATCCAATTTGAAAAGGGTAACTGTAAAAACTTCAGCCTAATCTCTGACTCTAAGGGTCTCAAAAATTATAGGAGGGGGAAGAAAAATCAAGGCATAAATTAAGTCACAACCCTATATGGTCTTACAGAGTTTAAGATCAATCTTCATCAAGATTTTCTACAGACTGAACATGTGACATTACTGCCATAATACAAAAGACAGCTTTTGAATATTCAGTTCATAAATACTAAACTATTCCTGGTGCCAGTCAAATCTAAACACTACAGATCAATACCCACCCCTTCTTTACCAATACATAACACAGAAACACATTATTTTGAGCCTTTGGGAAAATGACGACACATGCATACCAGTAAGACCTTAATATTCAATAATAAAACTCCCTACTTACATTTTTGGAAGAAAAATAAACGACACCTTTGCAAAATCAGTCAAATCCTATTTGTATGAGATCCAGTTTCCCTATTTAATTTCACTGCCTTAATAAATATTGATCAAATACCTACAAGAGAAGTCAAAGAAAACTGAACATGGACAGTTTCTCATTCAAATCTTAGACTTTATATTTAAAACAACATGTATAATTAGTTACTATGTTATCAATCTCTGCACAGGTCTTCTACCAATCTTGAATTATATTGGAAGATACACCTGTAAGATCCTACTGTACATGGATCAAAGTTTTTTATGATGAATTCCCTATCACACCTCGCTAGACCCTCCTTACATGGTGGCTCCTTACCATGGGGGCTCACTTTCCCTTTACACAGCTAAGAGAAAATACTGAAATTCCACAGTAAAGGACTGTTTTGAGGATAAAATCAAAATCAATTTGTAAACTTAAAATGGTTCCAAAACCAATGTGGAAATGTTTCTTTTTGAAGGAAGACAAAGTTCTCTTCAAATATCATCTCTTTAAATGTTTATTACAGTTAATCCCTAAATCTAAGTGCTAAACACTTACTATGTGCACAGGCAAGGTTCTAGTAACTAAGATACAGTAGAAAATAAAATGGACCAAGTCCCTACCCTCATGGTGTTTACATTTAACAAACTGGTATTGTCTCTGTGCAAAGAACACATCCTGTCCATGGAGTCTATAATTTAGTGGGATAAGAAAAAACACATATAATGATAACAGGAGGTAGGAAGTGACGCTTGTCATAGAAAGGAAGAGAGATGACTTTCATAGGGTGGGGGAGGGTGGGAAGGGGCAGAAAGAGCAATCATTTTCATGAACCCATACCAAAGTTTAAAATTAAGCCAGTTTATTATTGGGTTCTTCAGTTGTATTCCCATACTTGGCACATTAAAACCAAACTGGATACATGTGTTTCAAAGACTTACTTTCCGGCTTCTTCAGATAAGGGAGCTTCACAATTTATTATGAATGACAAAAAGAAAATGCAAGTGAAACTACTTTCCCATAGTGCAGAGATCAAAAGCATGGATGGGCTCAAATAAGACTATCATTCAGGGCTCTGTGTCCTTAAAGTTAATTCACCATTCTGATATCAACTTCCTCTCTTAAAACCTGGTAATGAAACTACCCAAATGATTCTACACTGTCTGACTAACGTACTCACCTTTTTTGGGGTATGATGGGACGACCATTCTCTGTAAAATGTAATTCACTATAAAAATGTCATATATTTCCCTCCAGGTTCTCTATTATGGTACGTTACTGTCCTACAAGTCAGCAGGACCACTGACTAGTTATCTTATCTTTTCCAGGCCTCAGTTTCCTCCTCCGTAAAATCAGAGGGTGGGACTGGATGATCTAAATAGCCCTTTCCGGCCCTTAAAAAGTCCCATGACTCCATATGACTCAAACACAATTCAAGGGTCAGCTTTTAGGAGTAATACCAGCCTTAAGTTAAATGAACGTCTACCCTTTTTATGTTACTTCTTGCTAAGCTAAGGTTTTGTTGAACAAGTCCAAATAGCATTCTAATTACAAAAAAGAGGGTTAAAAAATGAATTTACGAGTTGGAAGTTTTAAGTTTTATAAGCATGATAAATTATATTTTAGATATTTATATATTAGATGCTGTGCTACTAGCAAAACAAAAATCCAATCAGGTTGAATTAATTTTAAAATATTAAAATCACAATCTTCATTTAGCGTCAACTTTCTACCCCGTTAAAAATGTGATTTCCCGTTACTGTAACACAGAACTGCTTATGTTCACACAAGAGCTGCAGGGCAAAAATGTTGTTCTGAACTAATAAAAGGGGGTGGGGGATCAGGAGAAGGGGAAGAAAATCGTCTGCTTAAACTCAGCAAGGATGATCTTTTCTCCAAAAGCCATCAGGTTTTTTTCTTTTTTCCACAAGAAATATTCGGATGGCCCGATTCACTGGGGGTAGTTTTAAATAAGATTCACGGCGCTGACAGTCAACGTTAGGATTACACACATCGAGATGGCGAAAAAGAGAAGACAAACTTCCTGGATTTTCTCTCCCTCTGTAAGAGAAAGAGATTTCCTCTTGCTGACGAAGGGAAAGGCCCCTTTAACAGTTTTTCTCTACGCGGTGGCCGCTGCCAGACTAGGTGGGGCTCCCTCCGCTGCCTTCCTCCTGCCACTTCCCGCAACAAATGGAGCAAACCAGCCCCGTTTCAGGCAAACTTTTTCCCTGTCAGGCTCGAGCCCGCAGGACGCCGGGGAGTGGTTTCCCCCGAACGCTCCTCGCCCCAGCTCGGGACTGGGGGAAGCTGGGTCTCCTCAAAGGATAACTTTCTGGTTTCCGTTCTAACTTCCACTCACACCCGGGAGGAAAAGAGGCGGCCGGCGAGAGGGCTCCGGGGCAGGGGGGACGAGTCTTACGGGGAGCCGGCGGGGAACCGCGGGCAGCGGGAGAGGCTGCGGCGGCCGCGGGCAGGAGGGAGCAGGCGGGTGGGGGTGGGGGGGGGTCCTCGGGCTCTCACTTCCTCCGCCATATTTCAGACATTTGACCCCTTCCGCAAAGCGCGCTGTTCCCCCGCGGCGGCGGCGGCTCATGCCCGCCGGCCTGGGAGGCAGCACACTCGCCGGCCGGGCCCGAGCCCTCGCACCACCTGCCGCGCTCTGAGGCCGCCGTCGCCGCCGCCCCGGCCCCCTGACCGCCGCGCGCGCGCCCCGCCCGGCCCGCGCCGCACCCCACCCGCTCCCCTCTGCCGGCGCCCGGCCCCCGCCCCGCGCGGCCACCGCCGCCGCTCCCCTCAGCGGCCACGCACGCACTCTGCGAACCTCTCACGCTGTCACCGGGTCCCCGCAGCCAGCGTCGCTTCGCGCTCCCTCCGGGTCGCTGCTACCGGCGCCACGGCGGTCCTGCCGCTACCGCCGCCGCCGCCGCTCCGGCTGGCTTACACGCCTGACTCTGGGCGAGGTTTGGCGGTGTCGCCTTGACGTCAAGCGTTCAGCCTCGCTCTCGCTTCCGCCCGCGGGCGGGGCGCGCGGGTGCGCGGCCGGGAAGGGGCGGGGCCTAGGGGAGGGGCGAGGGGAGCCGAGGGGCGGGGCCTTCCGCGTCCCCGCAGCGCAAACCGGGAGCGCGCGGCGCTCTTCGTGGCGTTTCACTCGCGGTGTTTTTCTCTCCCTCTTACTGCCTCTTCGGCCTTCCCTCGGCTTCCCAAATCCTAGCGGGTTACAACGGTGCGAAGAGCTTAAAAACCGTACGAATTCAAAAGGTGACTTTCATGCAAACTGTAATTCAGTCACCAACGCCACCAAACATTTGGTGCTCCCGTACTCCTTTGTGCTGGGGAAAGTGGCTGGAGAAGTAACAGCGCTCAATTTCCACACCTAGAGCTCCCGTGAGGGTGCCTTGAATAGGGCACAGTCTTTTTCATTCTTGAAGTGGTTTCTCGTGAATTGTCAAGCGTCTTCACCCAGGACAACTCTTTGCAAATTATCCTGTCAAACTCAGTTAACTAATCCAAGATTCCAAACAACTTTGTACCTAAATCAACTATTTATATGAGTAAAATAAATCGCACATTTAAATGCGTGACTAGAGTACTTTAAAGGGTTACCCATAGGTGGTCTATGATGTAACTACTGGGCAACAGAAAGGACTTTCTGTACCAAATGCCTTGTTTCAAAAAGGGTGGGAACTTAACAGTGGAATTTACCATTATTAGAGAAAAGACTAAAATACGACTACCCTTTATACAAGATATTAGCTTTTTTATGAAAACTGGGTTTTGATGGGCAAAAATATTCAAAGAGAGAGCAAAAATATTCAAAGATGGGCAAATATGCAGCGAAAAGTAGGGGTTGGGGGGTCATTAAAGGCTAATTTTTGCTTAGTTCAGAGTTTAACTGGGCCCTGTGTTATAAGGCATTCTTTTTTTTTTTTTTTTTTTGCGGTACGCGGGCCTTTCACTGTTGTGGCCTCTCCCGTTGAGGAGCACAGGCTCCGGACGCGCAGGCTCAGCGGCCATGGCTCACGGGCCCAGCCTCTCCGCGGCATGTGGAATCTTCCCGGACCGGGGCACGAACCCGTGTCCCCTGCATCGGCAGGTGGACTCTCAACCACTGTGCCACAAGGGAAGCCGTATCAGGCATTCTTGAAATAAATTTTTATGAACTTTTATAAATTTGGAAGATGAGCAAAAAATATGATTAATTTCACTCCTTTTAAGAATACTAGTAATTGAAAACTAAAGGAATAGATAAGAATGAACTATAATTATCCTAAGTTTTCTGTATAAGTGCTTTCTAGGTGTTTCACGATTTAGGTTAACTGAATATGTTGAATATTTTGGTAATTTCTGTTTCCTTAGAAAAACCGTTTTTTGATGGGAATTTCAAAGGCACGTGTCAGAGCAGTCTGTAGGAAATATTGTAAATTCTGAATGAATGAATTTCAAATAAATTGACTTTACTAACTTTTCAATTATTGCATGAAACTTTGAGAAGTCTGAAAGCCTGAAACTGCGTTCATGGGAGAAAATGTTACCTGGGTATACTGTTTTTTCTTTTCTCTCTCTCTCTCTTTTTAACTCTTTGACCTTTGTGCAATTGATTTTCTTTTTTCCCCAGAAAGAGTCAGTTTCAGAAGATTGGAGCTAGGATTATTTAGAATTTGAGAGAATATGTAAAATAGTTAGATTAAAAATACATTTGTTTTCTTCTGTTACACTGGAAATCATTTCACTCGTATTAAGCTATTATCTCTATGCAGAGAATGCCAGACTGTACATCTCTTAAGCACCGAACTCACTTATGGGTTTGAGCTCCTCGTTCCTATCCCCTTGAAAACTTCACCAGGATATTCCACTGGCAACTTGAACAGGTCATGTGTGCAAACTGAACTCATCACCTTTGTCACCAAACCAGTTTCTTCTCCTTTTGTTAACTGTATCGCCATCTTTTAAATGACCCAGTCTTCAATCCTGATACTCCTTTTTCTGCCTTTCCTGAAACCATCAGTCAATTGGCACATCTATTAGATAGGAATTCATTTCTACTGAGACCACACTTGTTTGGGTTGGCATTACTTCTCAACTCCTGGACTTCAGGTGAACCTTCCTACCTTGCCTGTGGCCTCCTGTCTGTTTCTGCTGTGATCCATTCTACACATTGTTGCCAGATGAATTATCTTAAAGCATACTGACCAAGTCACTCTCTTTGCCAAAGAGCATTCATTTACTCCCCTGCCCTACTGAAGTTAAAAATCCTTGTATCTTATTTTTCCCTTTCACTTAAAAAATTCCTTACAGTCAGGTAGACTTCTCATCTTGCCCAGACATAGTGCTTTCCCACTTCTCTGGTGTGCAGAGGTGATTTCCTCTGTCTGGAATGCCCCTTCCCACCTCTGCCTGTTATTCAAGGTCCATTTACTTTCTCCAAGAAAGAGCACCTTTTCTGATATTTCCAATTTAATGTGGGCTCTCCTCTATTGAATCCCCATAACACTATTGCTCTCTTTTTTTGTCACTTGTTTTCTACCCTCCTACTAGAACAAGGGCTTGCAAACTTTTTCTGTAAAGCCAGATAGTAAATATTTAAGGCTTTGTGGGCCAGATGGTCTTTGGTACAACTACTCAATCCTTTGTTGTGCAAAAACAACCATAGGATACATAAAGAATGAGTGTGGCTGTATTCTAATAAAACTTTATTTATGGACACTAATTTGAATTTCATGTAATTTTCATGTTTCACAAATCTTCTTTTAAAAAAAAAATCATTAAACATGTGAAAACTATCCTAGCTCATGTCTGTAACAAAAACAGGCTGTCATTGTTTGCCCTTTTGTACTCAGGGCCAGCTTCGGGGGCATGTGACAGGGCCCTGTGCTTAGAAAGTCCCCATGATCCTCTTCATGCTCTGATGGCACCATCTTGAAATTTTTAATGATTTTTCAACAAGAGGTCTGCATTTTCATTTTGCCCTAGGTCCCTCAAATTATGTAGCAGGTCCTACTGGTACTAGGAGATAAAGTCCATAAGATAAGGATAAATATTTCTCATGTTTGGTATGGTGGTTTTCATATAATAGGCATTGTTGAATTTTCTGTTCCTAAGGTACTGTGGAATAGTGGACAACACGAGAGTCAGAGTTCAGCTCCACTGCTTATTAGCTGCATAGTCTTGCACAAATTCCTTAATCGTGTCGAGGCATAGTTTTCTCATCTGCAACGTGGGGATATATAACCTCTGCCTTACAGAACTGTTGTAAGAGAAAGTAGAGAAAATAGCCATGTCTTAGCCCCTGAGACTAGAAGAAGCTCAAAATTAGTTTTTCCCTCTTTAGGGGAAGTGAATTAATAGTGTGCTCACCCATAACTCTTGCTGTATTTAACCTGATATGGTATTTCTGATTTTCCATGTATTTGCCTCTTTAGAAGTTTTACTTCAAATACGATTTATATCTCATTAGTTTCATTTAAAAAGTCCACATAAGTAAAGGTCTGCAAAATTAGATTTAAAAAAACCTTCACACTTACAATTTTCCTAATTAATGGTTAATGATTATTTGCATTAACAAGAGTCATGCTGTTTAACTTCCAATTAAGCATGGTTATCAGTAGCATTGAGAGTCATTAACCCTAAATATTATTATGTTATTTCATTCACAAATGAACAATATTGAAATTTGATCCTTCAAGGCACATTGTTACTGGCTTTTCCCTCTGTCGTGTAAGTGTGTGTGTGTGTGTGTGTGTGTGTGTGTGTGTGTGTATAGTATATGATTATATAAAGGTAGTTCTATTTCTTTGCAACACCTTGCATAGCTGGGGTTGGAGGCTGAGAAGGATAAGAGGGCTGCTTGTTGATACAAAAGAGGAAAAACAATGACTTAAATCCCAAGTTAGTTTTGTTCTGTTTCCTTGGTCCAAGATTGTTTCAAATGCTATGCAGTTATTTTAGAAATTCTAGCACTTAATCACGTGAGAGACCAGGTAAGAGCATATTAGATCATTGCTATTATAGGAGAACAACTCAGGACTCATACTCTCCTAGGGTAGTTTGTGTTTCTCTAAGATTTCTGTTTTGGGGAAACCATGTACTTATATATAAGAAAAATGAGGCAGTTTGGCATGTTTTCTACTCTGTGTAATAGCTATAATAACTGCTTATTTGTCTCAAGACATATTTCAAATTCTGTCTGTACTCTCTTTCAGCAGTTGTAGTCTTGACCGCCAAATCTGCCTACACCACATTAACTCTAACAGTTCTGTAATTTTGTCACTGATAATGTCTATGGTGTAAGGAATAGATTATACTTAAAATTTCCCCCTTTCTTAAGCTGTAGCTGAGAAAAACCATACAAATGAAAATGACATTCCCAGAGCCATCATGTAAATGAATGTTGAAGTAGAAAACCACTGGAAGAACCAGCTTCATGAAATTCCCCCTGTCATGAATTTTCAAAAGAAATTTAAATTAAGAAAATCTTCAAAAACCGCATATAAATACTTTCAGAATCTGGGCTGTCTCCAAATCAAACAGCTAATAAAATCATGCCAAAGATGCTCAAGAGTTAGGCATCCCCTTAGAACTTATCATTATGATAGTCCTGGCTTCTACTCCCAGTCACTCCCAAGTCTTGTGTATGAATCACATACCTCAATAATGATGACCAAATTTCAGGAGGTTGGTTTGAATGATCCATTATACAGATGAGAAGCCTAAAGCTTAGGAAGGCTAAGTGACCAAGGCTATATATAAATATGTGGGCAGAGTTGAAATTTATATCTTAGTTTGCCTGCCTTCCTTTGGCACCATGCTGTGCTATTATTCCTCTGTTAATGCTGTTCTTTCAGCCAGAAAATCTTTCCTGTCTCTTTTGTATTTATCTAAATCTTAGTCATTGTTCTAGATCTAGTGGTTTCTTGCTTCTCTGAATCTCCCTAATAATTATTGTTTGTACCACTCATTTGGTACTTATCAGACATTGCCTTACTTAAATTGCTTTTGTCTTCTCTCTATCCTGAGATCCTTGAGAACCAAAAGCATATCTTACACTTCTTTGTATTTACCATACTGCCTGGCATCACATATTATAAATAAAATGTAGTGTGGGGAGTCTTGCTAATCTTGGTGTGATTCTCCAAGCTGATCATAGTGGATTTGTGACCTCTGGCCGTTATTTAACCTTTCAGAGTTTATTAGTAATCTTTAAAAATGTACATAAAAGTATCTAAAGTGTAGGGTTTTAATTTTTTTAAAAATAAGGGACCAGGGGCTTCCCTGGTGGCGCAGTGGTTGAGAGTCCGCCTGCCGATGCAGGGGACACGGGTTCGTGCCCCGGTCCGGGAAGATCCCACATGTCGCGGAGTGGCTGGGCCCGTGAGCCATGGCCACTGAGCCTGCGCGTCCGGAGCCTGTGCTCCGCAACGGGAGAGGCCACAACAGTGAGAGGCCCGCGTACTGCAAAAAAAAAAATAATAATAAGGGACCAGGTATAAAAACGGAAGTAATACAGGGTAACAGTTAAGTGGATTGGCTCTGGAGTCAGATTGCAAATTCAAATGGAGGCTCCATTCATCTTAGGGAATTTACTTCTGGTGCCTGTTTTCTCATTTGTAAAATGAATACAGTAGAACCTACATTATGGTATTATTGTGAGGATTAAAAGAGTTAACAATACAAATAGAATAGTGCCCACCACAAAGTAAGCACTCTGTAAATGTTAGGTACGTCATCATGAAAAGATTCTCTATAAATATTGGTTCCTACTACATCCTCTGGCACAATAAAACTTTTTACAAACATGGTAAGAGTTCAACAGATCCTTGTTAAACTTTCCTTTTGCTTTGCTTATGACAGTTCTCAGTGAAGGATTGGTTGTGTTCTAAAGTTTCTTTATGTCAGTAGTTTGTAACTCAAAAATACTTACGCAGTGGAAACAATGCTATAAAGTTTATGGTGTGGGTACCTTAAAATATTACCTGATTATTAAGAAAGCTGAAAAAAAAACCTGTTTTAATCCATTGACACTAAAAACACAGTTCCAAAAGTACTATTTCAACTGCTACTAATCAGCATTTATAACACTGTTCCCTTAGTTTTCATGGCACCTTATTCTTGGGGTTTTGTTCTTTTCTCTCTAGCTTTTTCATCTCCCCCTCTTTATGCTATCCCTTCTTCCTCCTGACTTTTAAGGGTCGGAGTCCCCAGAGCTTGATTCTGGGTCCTTTTCTTCTTGGATACTTTCTTCTAGGCATTTCTAGTCTTTCCCATGGCTTTATATGCCATTTAAATGCCAGTGGCTCTTAGATCTATATCTGCAGTTCAGACTTCTTTGCCAAGCTCCAGTTGCATAGGGCCAATTGCCTCCTGGAAAGCTTTCCTTGGTTGACCTCTCCAAATATGCTCTTCCTCCAGGAATCCTCTATTCAATAAATGGTACCAGCTCCCTAAAACAGAGAACTATCACTTCCCTCTGCCTTTTCCACATATCAAATTCTTCACCAAATCCTGTTGATTCTACAGTTGACCCTTGAACAATATGGGGGGTTAGGGCCACTGACCCTCCACCCATTCGAAAATCTGAGTATAATTTGTAGTTGGACCTCCTTATGAAGAGGGTCCTCCAGATCCCCAGTTCCTCATCAGCAGATTCACCCAACCTCAGATAGTGTAGAACTGTAGTATTTACTATTGGAAAAATATCCTCATAATAAGTGGCTCCGTGCAGCTCAAACCCATGTTGTTCGAGGGTCAACTGTACTTCCCAAATCACTAAAATATGACCACTTTTCTCCATATTCATTGTCTGATTGGTTTATGTACTTTTGCCCTTCTTCCCATCCATTGTCTAAAAGTGGTCTTAATTTTTTAAAAAAGCTTTTTATAATGGAAAATTTCAGTTACACATAGAGGAGCCCCTATGTACACATCTCTCAGTTTCAACATTATCCTAATTTTTGCTACTCTTGTTTCATTTGTCCCCTCCCTTTTTTTTTCTAGTTGGAATGGTTTAAGGAAAATCCTGTAACTAATTTAGTATGCATTTCCCACAGATACGAACATTCAAAAAATATAACCACAATGCCGTTATCATACCTAACAAAATTTTAAAAGTTTCCTTAACAAAATATAATACCAGTCCAAATTTAAAATTTCCTGATTATATCAAAGATGGCTCCTTACTGCTGGTTTGTTCAGTTTGCCATCCAAAAAAGTCCAGACATGATATTTAATTGTTATGCCTCTTAAATCTCTTTCAATCTCTAATAGCCCCTCCTCCATTTGCTGAGTGGATGACCATTTGTATTCTACTTTTGTGCTGTGCCTTTCCTTATCTTTCAGCTTCTCTATAAATGATATCACTTTTGGTGGATATCTGTGGCAAAAATCCTATAGCCTTGATATTATACATCTTTATCTACAAATGCTAGATTGAGAAAGTAAGGACCTCCCTTTCACATATTTACATTATGTGAAGAAAATATGGAAGATGGATTGAAAACTATTCATTCATATCAAAATCCAGATAAGAAGTGCATATACTACATACTAAGAACTTATCTCACTCGATCCTTTAAAAAATCCTTTGAGTTTTTTATCCCCGTCTTCAGGTTAAGAAACAGATTGAGAGAGGCTAAGTAAAAAATATGGGGCTACGGTGTCAGTCTGAGACAGGGCCAGGCCAGACTTGAAGCCCTGGACTCTTTTTCCCAGGGACTCATTGTCTCTTCATCCAGTCATGCTGCTGTAGTAATAAAGTAATGAAGTAATGAAGGATGGTTTAAATAGGGGAAAAACTACCAAAAGACAATTCTGGTAGATGCTTTACCAAGATAAAAATTAAAAAAAAAAAGAGTCCTACCCGAGTCTATATAAGGGGGAGTAGATTATTTTGTTGTAAGGTGAATATATTTGAGAAAATAATTACTCAGTGGGATTCTGATAAAAATTGGTAAAAGTCTGATGAAAGTTGAACAGTGGCAGAAGCAGCCTTCTAAGGGCATTTGTCTCTGAGTGCCCTCCTGCTCTATCTGATTTTGTCCATTTCTTTTTTCTTTTTAAATTACATGCTTTTGTCTTTTTAAGACGGACTTTAACATCACTAATGTGCTTATACATTTCCTTCCTGCTTCGCTGTAGGCCTCAGAACCACAGCTTCTTTTCACTAGGATCCCTTTCCTCTCCTAACTGTCTCTATCCAAATTCTTCAGTGGCTTGTCATGTCCTTAATGCCTAAAAAAGCTTGTCAAAAGACCATGTTAGCCAAGGGAGAGAAATTATTTTTAAGATATACTGGCCTGAAAAGTTCTGTTTCACCAGTCTGCCTGCATGTGCCTACATTTACCCCAGCTGTGAGTTAGCCCAGCCTCCTCCTGCTGGTCTTCATGCTACTAGCTTAAGATAACACAAGAGTCTCCCTAGCTAATTACATGTTTATAACTGATTCATAAATGGAGACATCCACAAACAACAAACAAAAAGCAAAGAGTAACTGACCAATAGCAAAGAGAAGGAAAGTATTTTAAATGTCTTGGTTAATGGATATATTCCCCCCAAAATTGAAATGTCAGGGAGAGTAGATTACTTTGTTCAGAGCAGCATTGCTCACAGTAGGCAAAAGGTAGAAGCAACCCAAGTGTCCACTGATGGATAAATGGAGAAACAAAATGTGGTGTATACATACAATGGAATATTATTCAGCCTTAAAAAGGAAGGAAATTCTGATCGGTACTACAACATAGGTGAACCTTGAAGACATTGTTATGCTAAGTGAAATAAACCAGCCACCACAAGACAAATTTGCATGATTCCACTTATATGAGGTCCCTAGAGTAGTCAAATTCATAGAGACAGAAAGTAGAATGGTGGTTGTCAGGGGCGGGCGGGAATGGGGAGTTAGTGTATAATGGGTACAGAGTTTCAGTTTGGGAAGATGAAAATATTCTGGAGATGGATGGTGGTGATGGTTGCAGAATAACATAAATGTACTTAATGCCACAAAACTGTACACGTAAAGATGGTTAAATTGGTAGATTTTAGGTTACCTATATTTTACCAAAACTTAAAAAATTGGTTAAAAACCTGGGCTCTGGGTGAGAAAGCCTGGGTTCAAATTCTGACTCCATCACTTATTAGCTGTGAGAATCCACACTATTTCCACATCCTGACTTTGAGTTGCTTCATCTAAAAAATTGGAATAAGAAGAGTACATACCTAAATGTATGACAGGGAGAGCAACAATTCCTAACCAAATCTGTCTCCGCCCCAAAAAACAAATAAAAGCCTTGTGAGGATTAAATAAAACAGTCTATCTAATATCCTTTGTACATTGCCTTGCACACAGCACTCAATCAATGTTAGCCACTATAATTTTATGATCATTTATTTACATTTAACTCACTTTTAAAGATTAGATGGGTAGATTTTCTTATGTGTTTTAGAAATTTACTCCAGATTTAGATCTCTTAATTATGTGACTCCAGGAGGGTGATTTCAGTATCTAGATCAGCTACAAGGATAGCTGATCCAGAGATACTGATGAATAGCATGAAGTTCTAATGAGTTTGCCAAGTTTAGTGGAAAAAACAAAGGTATTGGAGTAACGATAAAAGTACCCCTTTATGTTTGGGAAATGAAATTTTCAGCCACTTTCTCTCAGCTTTCTGAAAATAAGTAGCAAGGAAAATAATATTGATTTTTGAGTATCCTGAAACTTGAGATAGTTTTTCAGTTGTCTGGTAACATTTGTTGTGTAATCCAAGAGATACTCTCCAAGTTGCAACCACAGGAAAATTTCCCCCAGCCTAGATCATGGCTCCCTAGGAAGTTGGCCACTGAGTATATATACATCTGCTAACTTGAATAATTACAGAACCATAATTGTGAAATGTCTCAATTTTACACTCAGCATTATGATCCCTTTGTGAATAATTGTGTGTGTGTGTGTGTGTGTGTGTGTGTGTGAAGGAGAAACAGTGGAAAAAGCCGTGGAGTTACTGCTTTTGGAAAAGGGTAAACCTGAATAATACAGAGGAGACAGTGTGCCAGGCTTTTTGTAAACGAATCCTCAACGCTTCAACATTGCCGCTATCATCATTGCATTTTAAAGATGAGGAAACAGGCTCAGAAGTTACCTGTGTGAGCAGTGAACTGGAATTTGAAAGTAGGTTGATTTGACTCCAGGCTGTGTCCTTTCTCTCAAACCACACTCCCCAAACCAGAACTTCTTGCCACTTGTTACTGTCACTGGCGCTAGTGTCACTTTTGGAGCTGCTCAGGTTCTGAAATCACCTTCTGGAGACTGCTGCTGTCCCTGGACGATTGTAATGGTGGCTCTTTGCTCACCAACCCACCCTCTGCTAAGAGGGAGAAGCTGCTCCTCAGAGGAGGTGAAACAGAGGGCACAATAAAGCCCCTACTGCCCAGAAATATTCCTCCTCCTCTTTTCTGACCTGCAGTGGCCACTATTAAAGCCACTCAGTTTGGAAAACAAAAGTGCCATTATCTTCAGAAAGCCCCTGTTTCAGTATACACATGCTACCTGGGAGTCAGAAGCAGGCAGAGATTCTTCCAGCTCTCTCTCTCTGTCTCTCATTAGCACAGTTTAGTTTATCAGATAAACTCGTTGTCTCCTGGAAAGCCTAGAAAGACTATCTCAGGGAAGACATACCTGACAAGCAAGTGTCACCAGTGCTCCATGAGGCCAGCAGGTCTGGGTAGGGGTCCTGAAACCCACATAGCGATGGGACCCTGGGAGTGGGCCTCAGTCACGGCTGCCTGGGGTGGTGATGATCTGTTGGCTGCAAGTAGGAGATACCAACCTGAGCTACCTTAAGCAGAAAGGGAATGGATTAGAAGAATTAGGGAGGTGTCTCAGAGAACCGTGGAATTATGGGACAGCCAGGTCTCAGGAAGGGAGGAGCCAGGGAAAGGCCTGGGGCTGCAGTGGCAGCTGGTAGAAGTCCTAGCCTAGAGCACTCAGGGACTTGACTTGGCTCCTGATTCCAGTGTATCTTAAGCCTCAAGTGAGAGTGAGAATATGATACGTTCAGCTGAGCTGATTGTTCACAGTTGGCTTGGCCAGCAATGGTTGCATGGGGGAAGGGGCAGAGATTGGTGCAGTGAGAAGTTCACACAACAGAAAGAGGAACCCTCCCTGTGGGGTGATGAGGCAGTTTCCAGATAGGAGGGGCTGGGCTGACACTGTATTAGACACCTACCACATATTCCTTAGATCTTATATGGGGAGTCATTCTGGAGGGGGAATTGCTTAGAAGAAGTGCAGCGTGGTGGTTAAGATTGCTGGCTTTGGAGCTGGATTGCCTGAGCTTGAATGCCAGCACGGCCACTTCCTGGGCAACTTGCTTAAGTATTCTGTGTGTCTGTTTGCTTTTCTCTAGAGTGGTGATAATAATAGTACTTACTACATGAGAGCATTAGGATTAAATGAGTTAATACCAGCAAAGAGCTTAAAACAGTGCCTGGCACACAGTTAGCCCTGGATAAAATCACTATTATTATCTGGCTTTTGAGGCATCATAATATTCATTGAAATTGTCAAACAGATTCACCTTACTTTAAAAATACCCAGTGGAGCTCTTTTAACATGTAATTTTATGAAAGAAAGAGGAACGCAATGAGATAAACACTTTGTTATGAAATACCTATTTGGCTGAACTCAGGCATAAATACAGATGCAACAAATATCAAATATCAAGAAAATAAGTAGGACAAAGAAAATAAAAACACTAAAAGAAAAAATATGGTTGCAACATCAAAAGCACAGTCCACAAAGAAAATAATTGATAAATTTGGCTTCATCAAAATTAAAAACTTTTGCTATTTAAAAGGTGTCATTAGGACTTCCCTGGTGGCACAGTGGTTAAGAATCCGCCTGCCAATGCAGGGGACACGGGTTTGAGCCCTGGTCCGGGAAGATCCCACATGCCGTGGAGCAACTAAGCCCGTGTGCCACAACTTCTGAGCCTGTGCTCTAGAGCCCATGAGCCACAACTACTGAGCCCACATGCCGCAACTACTGAAGTCCACGCGCCTACAGCCCGTGCTCCACAAGAGAAGCCACCGCAATGAGAAGCCTGTGCACCGCAACAAAGGGTAGCCCCCGCTCGCCACAACAGAGAAAGCCCGCACGCAGCAACAAAGACCCAACACAGCCAAAAATAAATGAATAAAAAAAAGAACATAAATACATTAAAAAAAGGTGCCATTAAAAGAATGAATAGACAAGCCAAATATTTTGAGAAAATATTTGTAAATCATATATCTGATGAAGATCTTGTATCCAGAAGAAAAGAACACTTACAATTCAATAATAATAATAAGACAAATAATAAGACAAACCAACTAACTGAAAAATGGGCAGAAGATTTGAAAGACATTTCACCAAGAAGCTATCTGAATGGCTAATAAACACACAAAAAGATCCTTGACATTCTTGTTTTGGGAAATGCTGATTAAAAATCACAGTGAGATACCACTATAAACTCTTTGAAATGACTGTGATCCAAAAGATTGACTTTATCAAGTATAGGAGGTGTGGGGAAACTGGAATGCATACCTACTACTGGTGAGAATATAAAACAATGCGTTCACTTTGGCAAATACTTTGGCAATGTCTTAAAACAGTAAAACATAAATTTAGCATATGACCCAACCATTCCTTTCCTGGGTATATACCCAAGAGAAATAAATAACATATGTTCACACAAAGACTTGTCTAAAAATGTTCATAAAATTATTATTCAAAACTGGTTATTTAAACTGGTTATTAAAACTGGTTATTTAAACTGGTTAAACTGGTTATTTAAACTGGTTAAAATGTGGTATTATATAATACTATTCAGCAATAAAAAGAAATCATTAATATATGCACAACATAGGTGAATCTCACAAACATCATGCAAAGTGAAGGAAGAAAGACACAAAAGGTTATATCTTGCATATTCCTATTTATATGAAATTTCTGGAAATGGTAAATCTACAGAGACAGAAAAACAGAACAGTAATTGCCTGGGCTGGGCATGGGAGTGGGGATTAACTACAAATGGGAATGACAGAAATTTTGAAGGTGATAGAAATGTCCTAAAACTAGATTGCAGTGACAGTTGTACAACTGCATGAATTTACCAAAATCACTGAAATATATACTTGTTAACAGGTGAATTTTATGATATGTAAGTTAGATCTCAATAAAGCTGCTTCTGTCCTATATTCATTTTGACTGTTACCAGTGAAAACTACAACTAAAAATAATTAAGAAAAAAATCTCAATTATTAGATTAAGAAATCTAAGAAATCTTAGACTGAGAAATCTCTGTCTTAGTCCAACACTATTTGCTGAAGCTCATTTTGGTTTCATAATGTTTTATGCCCAGTCCCACCCCATTTCCCCATTGATCCACCCTAGTGTAGTGACTTTCTGTTATCAGGGCTGGTAAATCGTGTATAGATAATGGAGTCTAAGAGTACTCTGCATCGGAACTTTAGGGAGGGTATCTTATAAAGACTGTATTTATATAGCTCTAGCTATTCCCATTCCTATTTGCTATTGAACCGATTCAAGCATTACTGGAGTGTAAGAAACCATTCTCCAAGGAAAATTCTGATTTCTACAGCTGCCTGCGAATACCCAGGAATTTTTTTCCTCTCTCTTCAATGTGTCATACTGCCCTAACCATGACAGGAAGAAAACAACTTTTAGGTTGAGTGGGACATCAAAAATGCTTCTCCTATAACTAAAAAAAAAAAAAATCATTTGCTTGATAGTTATTTCCTGTGTCAAACTATCAAATGTTTCCCCTGACTGCAGCCATCTGGGGGTTTGTTGTTTGTTTCATGCCAACATGTTAACATAAAGTGCCTGAAGGGAACGACATTCATTCATTTATCCGTTCATCCATCCATCCATCCGTCTATCCATTCGTCCATCAACACATTCGACAATGATTTCTTGAGTACTAGCTATATATCATACACCACGCTATTAAGGATGCAAAAATGAGTAAGAAAGACATGGTCTCCACCCTCACAGAGCTTAAAGTCTGTTTTGGATGACAGCCAAAAGCCAGCACCGAAGACACATTTTTCCACTTTCCAGGTTTTCTTGGGCTGGCCTCAGCTCCTCCAGTGGCGGCACTGGTGGCGTGTCAGGGGACCTGGTGACTATGTGGTGCCTCTGGTAGTGGAAGCAAGGGGCTCCCTGCTCCTGGCAGCGGTTTTGATTCATCGGCAGTGGTTCCTTTGGCAGGCTTCGGAAGGACAGACTTTGAAGAAGCCTCCTATTTAATGGCAAGTGGGAAAGTTTTAGGGGGTGGCTACAAGAGGTCTTAGGTGGCATCTGTGGCCTCCAGCACCTCTGCAAATTATATAGACGTCAAATGCAAGTTAGGAGGTTTTTTTAAAGTGAAAATATGCCTTCTGTACTTGCTTGGAAGCATATCAGATCTGAAGGTAGAGATGAGAATTCATTTGTTTCTCAAATATTTCATATTTTTGTGAATACATAGTAAATCAAGGTTGCTCTACAACTCTTGCAGTATTTTCAGTTCAGTGGTGTGAGGCAGCTACGCAATGTCATTATATAATGTTGTTTTTAGAAAGGGAAATTAAAACTAATGTGCTCAGTTGGGCCTCTACAGAGAAAGACAGTAAGTAATCAGCCAATTTATAACTAGGACCAAAAGATAGAGTTCCAACCTTTACTTTTGAAGGAAACAATACGAAAAAATACAAAAATGGGACAGTGCTTTAGATAATATGTTAGTTAAAACCTCGTAAGAACACAGAATTTGCTGGATAGCATTTCTGGCTTAAACTGACTCTGCCTATGGTGGGGTCTGAGGCTTCTTGAGTTAAATGATTTGCAGAATGCTGTAGCGTCTGATCTACTTAAATATATCAGTCACGTGGAACTGCTATGGTAGTTCCTTTTCTCCTGCCCCTATAGAGATTCCCACTATTGAAAGTACTTCCTGTGAGGTCAGGGATGACAAACACATGGCAGACATGCCCATGCCCAGAGCACCAGCTCACTATTACAGGCCTCTCTACCACTGAGCCCAGGTATGGCCTCAGCATCCCAGGTCCCACTACCAACCAGTTGGAATTAACACATGAGATGAAGCCTACTAATCACCCTTGGACTAGAGAATGAAAACAGTGGTGTTAACTTTAAAAGGTTATAGTGGAATGGAAACATACTTCCTGACAAGGAAAAGATTGCCTTGACCAGGAGTAAGAGTTTCCTTTCTATGAGATTAAGACTTGGTTCTGAAGAATCAGGACGGAGAGTCTGAGTAAGAGGAAGACAAAGAATGGTAGTGACCAGGTCTGGCAGCCTGAGGGGTAGGTGCGGCCAGGGATGCAGCACAGTGAAGAGTGGGAGATGAGAGAAAAGCCAAAAGTGGCTTCTTTCACAATTCCCTGGGGTCATGACACTCTAGCTCTGTCTTTCCTTAGCACTATCCTGAGGAGTTCGGTGGAGAATGACTCAGAATGAGGGCTCTGAACAGTGAGTCAACTGCCACTTCCTGCATTACCTGGACTTTTTGGGAAGCTTTCCACCAAATACCTGTTAGAGAGCCCAGCCGCATCCACCTTGTGACAACTAACAACATGGTGCTTTGAAGCAAATCTGAATAAACAGTCGAACATCCATGTGCCGATCATTCCAGCAAAAACAGAAATAAAGCTTTTAGTGACTTCAGAGACAGTGAGGTTTGTGGCCTTACAACGAATGGCTTGAAGTCTCGTGAGTATAGCCAGCCAAATCTGGGAACTTCCACTTAAAGTTCTCTGATAAAGTAACTTAATGATGGGGATAATTTTATTGGCCCATTTAATAGAATGATAAAGACCATAAAGCAATCTCACAAATTGGCACTTTCTTTTTTACTAAATGTGTGGTCTTGGGCAAGTCTTTCTATTTCTCCATTTTCTTACCTATAAAGATGATTCCTTTCATAAAAAGAAAAGTGACAGCAAAATGTATTGAATATATACTGTTTGCAAGACACTGAGGTTGATCCTGGGGAGTCATCAAAGATGGAATAAGCATAGATAGTGGTCTCAAGGAATTTAAGACTTAACAAAGAAGAATAAAGACAAGCAGAGCAGTAACAATACAAGGCAGACCAGGAGATGGGTTTCAAGAGAAATGCAAAAATAGAAGTGGTAGACGATAGATCACTGACCGCTTACCAGTCATTGAATTTATTTGGGTTGGAAAGGTGTTCAGTAAGAGCTGGTAGAGGTGATTTTTCATTTTTAGTTTTGTTTTTGTTAGGGGAGAAATAAAAGGCTGATTCCACATATTTTATTCTCTTATGCATTATTCATGGAAGAAAAAAACAGTGAGGTGGTAAATAGTTTGAAATTAATACATATGAGGCTGTGGTGTATGTTTCAAAATTATAAAGAGCTCAGCCACAATACATTAACGCTGGGAAACGTCAAACTTCCACCGACATAAGCCAGAGGTTGGGAACTAGTAATGGTGTTGAACAAGGAACAGAACACAGGTCTGATGTCTTCAGATCAAACCGTCTGCTCACTAGAGGCAGGCTGCCGATGTGAAAGAAACTTTAACCTTTTGTCACTTTAAGAGACATTTACTCTTCTTTTGACTCCAAGCTGAAAGAAGCACTAAAGAATTTTAGGCAAGCTAAAAATAAACTGGGGAGGGGGCTTCCCTGGTGGCGCAGTGGTTGAGAGTCCGCCTGCGGATGCAGTGGACACGGGTTCGTGCCCCGGTCCGGGAAGATCCCACATGCCACGGAGCGGCTGGGCCCGTGAGCCATGGCCGCTGCCTGCGCGTCCGGAGCCTGTGCTCCGCAAAGGGAGAGGCCACAACAGTGAGAGGCCCCCGTACCGCAAAATAAATAAATAAATAAATAAATAAATAAATAAATAAATAAACAAACAAACAAACTGGGGATTTCCCTGGTGGCACAGTGGTTAAGAATCCGCCTGCCAATGCAGGTGACACGGTGTTCAAGCCCTGGTCCGGGAAGATCCCACATGCCACGGAGCAACTAAGCCTGTGCCTCACAACTACTGAGCCTGGGCTCTACAGCCCGCGAGCCACAACTACTGAGCCCGTGCGCCGCAGTTACTGAAGGCCGCGTGCCTAGAGCCCGTGCTCCGCAACAAGAGAAGCCACTGCAATGAGAAGCCGGCGCACCGCAACCAAGAGTAGCCCCCGGTCGCCGCAGCTAGAGAAAGCCTGCGCAAAGCAATGAAGACCCACGCAGCCAAATAAATAAATGAATGAATAAATAAACTGGTCTTCTATAGTCCTCTTCCTTTCAACAGTAGGATTCTACTGTTGAATTAACAAACTTATTTAAATGAAAATAAAATTGTGATCGGTTTCCTTACGTCTTCCTTCTTCTCTCTTCTGTTGAATCCCACTGTAATTTGCTAGAATTTTATTTTGTTGATTAACACACCTCCCATCCAATGGGTTTCATACTTCTACAGTTTTGCACACATTTTTTCCCCTAGAACATGAAGAGTAACCCTAAGAGAAGAGACCCGGTAGCAAGAATTCTCTATCTACATCTCTTCTTATTCACCTTAAACATGGAGCAGATTACCATATTTGAAATACACATGTTTAGCCTCAACTCAGCTGAAATACATTGAAAACGAAGTCAAACAGAAATGGAAGAAATCATGTCACTGATATTTCATTCAAACTGCTTTTCTAAATTAAGAGTTTCAAATGCACTATGATAGCCTAATTGTGGTTGTATCATCATTTCTAATGTATTAAAAAAGTTTAAATAATTTACTGTAAACCACATAATAACTTAAATAGGGCTGAAACAGAGTCCAGAACTGGTGATTTCTAATGAGAAGGGGTACCTCTGCCCTACTACATAAGATGTCACATCACCTGGCTTGTCCAATTGTCCACATTTACAAGCCTGCAGACTCCCTTCCCAATTCCTACTAAGTAATGCATTTTATTGCCAATGAAACCCTTATTTCCTGTTCTCATTTGTAGGACTAGACTGGTTCTTTTGTCATTAGAGCCACAGAACATATATCTGAATTTTAATATATATGATAAATATACAAACAGTATGCTTTTGTCTCAGTAATGTATTTCATTTATTTTTGAAGTATTTGATGGACATCTTTATTTATCTTTTAAATTTATTTTTGAAATATTCTCCTATTCATTTGGAGGTTTACAGCTATATCCTTTTGCACTGGTTTGAAGCTGTCTTCCTCCCTTCCTTTTCCTTGCTTCCTTCCTTCCTTTCTTTTCTTCTCTCCTTTCTTTCCCTTCCTTCCTCCCTTTGTGCCTTCCTTCCTTCTTTTCTTTGTGGGATTTCTATTATTTTATAAAAATTAAGTAACGAAAACTTATAATTCTAATAAGGGTCTCAGATGCCTAAGTATTTTCCCTTAAAATGTGACTAACCTTGCTTAACATTGCATTCAAGAGTCAAGTTCAGACTAAATTATTTGGTGTCAAAGACAAAAACAACAGCAAAAGTCTACTTACCAAATGTCAGGAGGACAAAGCAGTGGGTGAGATGCCTTTTCTCTCTCTCTCTCTCTTTCTCTCTCTCTCTCTCTCACACACACACACACATACACATAGCTCACTTGATAAATGGTTGGCAATTTTTGTGGTGAATACTCTGGGGCGTGCTATTTAAAACAGACCTTATTCAAAGCTTTTTTACTTGAAGTAGGTCATTCTATACTTTTCAACATTCAGATACAATATTCTCTACAAAATCTAGGACTTTTGAGGGGAGAAATTAAATTCACTTCATCAAATAATGTGTTGACAGTTTCTTATTATAAATATTTAAAAATATTTACAGAGCTGAAAGAAATATATCTTTATCACGTTTCTGTTTTATGTCAGGCATCTTACATTGAGTCCAGCACCTGAAGATAGACTTTGTAGATTGAAAACTGAGCCCTGTCACCCTCCACCTGCATGAACTGGGCAAATTACTTAATCTTACTGTATCTTGGTTTTGCCATCTGTAAACTGGGGATAATGACAGGGCTCAGTTCATCTGCAGTTGTGAGCATTAATTAGATAATACCATACAATATTTAGCACAGTACCTGGTCCTTAATCAGCATTCATTCTTACTGTTGTAGTTAGCTACCTTCACTTAGAGTAGCTCCCGCAGTCCTTATTATCCTGTGAGACAGGCATTATTGCATCTATTTAACAGATGAATAAACACATAACCAGTGAAGTTTAGTAACTGACCCCAAGTCCCAGAGCTTTGCACCAGCAGAGCTGGTATTTGCACTTCATCTATCTAGTTCTAAAGCCTATGCAACTCACTGTACTGAGTTCTGCCTCTGCATATAGATTGTAAATCATTGTAGTACATTTTCTATATGATTTTTGACTTTTAGGATAAATTAATAAACTTGAATTTATCAGGTATTCCAACAACCAATTAATTCCAGCAACAGGAATATTTGTGGCCATTCTAAACTTTTATGAGAAAGAAACAGATGATAAAAAAAATCAGTTGATAGGGAAATTTAGCTGAAGAAGATGGAGGAGAAAAGAAAGGAAGAGGAAGAGGAGGAAATACACACACACACACACACACACATACACACACACACACACACACACACACCCCAAGCATGAATTCCAAAGTACATTTCAAATTTGGGACAGATTCAAACCAATCTCTTGCCCCATTCACATTATGCAAAATTATTTTGAAGGCATCACAATGTGGCTTGAAGAACACAGACTTTGGAACCATATAGAATCCAGTTATTTGAAATCCAGCTCTGCTGACTTTGGGAGCTTCAGCCTCTGTTTTCTTATCTCTAAAATCAGGGCAATAGTATATGCTTCATAGGTTTGTTAAGAAGATTAAATGAGACCAGGTTTGTGAAATGCCTGGGATGGTGCCTAGGACAGATATGATGCCCAGTGAATGTCAGGCTATCATAGCATACATAGCTTTTATAATAATTTTTTGAGATTGTATAAGGTTCTCAAAAGTCTCCTTAATAATGCTAAAGGATGTTCAATATTAGCATGATCACAACACTGTGGAATTTTAGAGATGGATGGTAAATTAGAGAGTTTTATAGTTCAATTACTTCATTTTATGTTTGAGGAAATTGAGACCCAAAGAGACTAAGGGAACTGCCCCAAATCACATAGCTAATTATAACCAGAGTTGGGACTAGAACCTGGCCTCTTAATTAATGGTTCCCCTAATATTTTTAAAGTTTTGAGTGAATGATCATACCACTTGAGCAATAGATTATGAAATACGATTATCTGTGAGCAGAGTTTAGGATTTCAAAGAACAATTTTAATAAAGTTAGACATATATTTAATGATAGCCATAATTATTATTGTGCTGCATGATAACACGGCATAAATGGTAAGTAGTTCATATTAAAGTGTCGTAATTATTTTGTACAACCAAGCCCAGAGAGGGGAAAATAATATGAAGAGCAGGAAACTGCTCGGAGTGCCTCTTTGCAGGCCTGTGAATCTGGGGCCTTGGTAGTTGTGGTTTTCTGACAAAAGGTAGGGGGGCTGAGAGGTGGTTTTGGAGGAAGGGACAGGAAGTTCTCTTGAAGGTGAGGTGAGGGACAGGCACTCACCTCCTTCTGTATTGATGGAGGAATCAGCCAGTATTCTCCTCTTCTTTCTCCATCAGCTTCTTGCTGGGATCTGGAAGTTTCAGCTACCAGAACCCAGTCCTTAGTCAGCAATGCCAGAGTCAACACCTAGCGTGGAGTGATGGACTAGCTTTGCTTTTAGCAAAACTATCACCTGTTTTCTAGTATCACTGTGCCTGGACTCTCAACACTTCGTAGTCATCGCCCTGATACACTGAGGTATCTTATTGGAGACAAAAGTGCCTCCTCACATGATTGTTATGAGAAACAGAGGTACTTTATGAAAGATACCTGGATGGAGCAGAAACTTAGTTAATGGTGACTGAGATCATCATTTAAATGGGCACAGTTCTTTTGGTCAGTATGAGATAGATAGCCCAGAGTTCCTGAGGTGGGCATGGAAACTAGGACACTTCTCATGACCTTGTTATAGTTGATCGGTGATTCATGGATTGTGTCTAGGGTAACCTCTGTCCCCAGGAAATGTAGCTAACTTCAAGATCTTATTTCTAAGGCATTCTGGATAATGGGATTTTATGGAAAAAATTTTTCACCGCTAACAAATTAATAAATCATTGGACTGTTGAGCCTTTTCTTAATGAACCCAGCTTGAGCACAGAAATAGCTGGTCTTTTCAGAGCTGGCCTAGTGGTTGTAGGGACCAAAGGCAGTGTGACTGTCTCACGTATGTTTAGTTCCTTGCCAGTAGGATATCATTGAGAGAGACATATTATTAGTATTGCATGGTCCTATTGCCTGAACCCAAAGACAATGGCACTGGGTCTGTGGCCATGGCTGTATGTAGCCATGGAATTGTTGATTTGGAATCGATCTCTAAAATATGCCCAAAGAAAGACGGTGGGTCCCAGCCCTCATCTTCTTTGAGGCAAGGCAGGAAAGGAGTTCCTCAGAGCAACAGCATATTAAGGAGGGGCTCCTCACCCTGGTGGGTGTTCCAGGATAACATTATATATACTGATATGAATATTTATATCCAAAACAATACAGATGCCCTTACTAATACCAATATTCTATTAATGCTGATGCCAAACACCAATTCCAATATTATTAAATGCCAATACTAATGCTCCTACTATTTCTGATACAAACTATCATTTCCTGAGCATTAATATATGCCAGACACTATGCCAAGAACTTTGGAGGTAATATCACATTTAATCCCCACAAGACTTTTTTTTTTTTTTGCGGTACACGGGCCTCTCACTGTTGTGGTCTCTCCCATTGTAGAGCATAGGCTCCGGACGCGCAGGCTCAGTGGCCATTGCTCACAGGCCCAGCCGCTCCGCGGCATGTGGGATCTTCCCAGACCAGGGCACGAACCCGTGTCCCCTGCATCGGCAGGCGGACTCTCAACCACTGCGCCACCAGGGAAGCCCGTCACAAGAATTTTTTGATGATAAAATATATAGTGCTTGGAATATGCCAGACGTGGTTCTAGGCGTTTTACAGTTATTTACTTACTTAATTCTCCTAACAACTCTAAGAGACAGGTACAATTGTTATCAGGAAACTGAGGATCAGAATGGCTAAGAAACTTGCCCAGGCTCACACAGTTAAGTTAAATATGTGGCAGAGGAAAGATTTACATTAGGTTTCTCTGACTCTAAATCTGTCAGATTTAGTATTGTGTAGTGCATTTCTTTGTTTAGAATTGCCAGGACACATTTATATATTTTCTGTATGATTTCTGTATCTATTAATGAAATTTCTGAAAAATTATCTCAACAGAATACATCTTTTTGTTAAAAGATCATTTTATCCTCAAGTTTTGCTCCACTTAAAAATATCTTTTAAAAAAGAAATATTTTCTCTTGGTTTTTCTTAATTTCACTGAACTTAGTGAAGTTTAGGCTTCCAAAATTATGCTAAGGCTGGGTTACTGTCCATTTTTATAAATAACACTGAGGCTGTCTTTTCAGATCTCCTGTATTTATATTTATTTTTATTTTTTTGCAGTATGCAGGCCTCTCACTGTTGTGGCCCCTCCCGTTGCGGAGCACAGGCTCCGGACGTGCAGGCCCAGTGGCCATGGTTCACGGGCCCAGCCGCTCTGCGGCATGTGGGATCCTCCCGGACCGGGTCACGAACCCGTGTCCCCTGCATCGGCAGGCGGACTCTCAACCACTGCGCCACCAGGGAAGCCCCAGATCTCCTGTATTTTTGAAAAAATTTCAAACATATTCTTTGTGATGAGAACTTGATCATCTCTTACTTGGGTATGTCTCCTTAATAGTAGACAAAGACACCAGAACTATTTTCTTCAACTGTTCTTGTCAAGCACCACTTTACTGTAGAAATTTCTTTCACTAAATTGGAGTTTGGGGAGTAGAGCTTAAGGTTTATGGGGAATTTTTGAAAGAATTTGATTTTTATTATTTTTCTTAGTTTCATATTTGACTTTATTGTTCAGAAGGATGCACCAAATAAGGCCTTTGAGACTGAGGTCTCTTATCTGCAGATAAGCCAAAACATAATCTGTCCAAAGAAAATGTATAGTCATTTTCCTGGGTCTCAATGAGCCACTAAAGAGATCCTCAAGGGGCTGGCTGGTAGTTCACTTTTCCTTTAATCCATGCACTGGCCTATAACTGCAATCTGATGTCATTTGTCATTTGCAGTGGAATTAACATTTTACAACACAGGCCTCTCTGGATGACAGTGACTGGAATCAGACATCCATACATTACGGCTTTCACAAAGTTCTTGAACTGTGAAAGGTGCTAAAATCCAGGACCAATCCTGTCAGGCATTAATTGTCTCAAAATCAAGAACTCCTATGTGGTCTCTGATGGAATGCAGAAATCACGAGGATTCTTTCATGATCTAAAGTAGGGTTCTTAACCTGGGAGTCATAGACTCCCAAGGCAACTGTGTTAGAATTAAGTGTTCCATGGACCTGACTGGAAAAAAATCCATATATTTATTTTCACTCATCTCTAGCTGAAACTTAGAATTTCCTTTCCTTGTGAAGGTAGGCTACAAACCACAATAGTATTACCTATTGATAATACCTGTGACTCTGTCTTCAATAGAAATCATAGGTATTTTCCCTTTATATTACAGTTGTTACCAATGTCACAAAATATCATTTATCCTCCTCTCTACTTTAAGTCATCGTAATTATTTGACATTATTGTACATCTTAAAATTTAGTGCTTTAATAAAGAAGCACATATATTACAATATCAAATTCAAAAAATATGTTGATAACTGTACTTCGATATTATTGGCTTGCAATCCTATTACTTTAATTTCATAGATTTGAAAACATTTTTCTAAAAGGGCTCTACCAGATAAAAGGGAGCCCTCGTACATGTAGGAATGCAAACTGGTGCTACCACTAGGGAAAACAGAATGGAGGTTCCTTAAAAAATTAAAAATAGAACTACCATATAATCCAGCAATTCCACTCCTGGGTACATATCTAGAAAAGTCAAAAACTCTAATTAGAAAAGATACATGCACCCCAATGTTCATAGCATCACTATTTACAATAGCCAAAACATGGAAGCAACCTAAGTGCCCATCAACAGACGATTGGCTTAAGATGTTGTGTATATATACAATGGAATATTACTCAGCCGTAAAAAATAATGAAATATTGTTATTTGCAGCAACATGGATGGACCTAGGGAATATTACGCTTAGTGAAATAAGTCAGAGAAAGACAAATACTATATGATATCACTTATATGTGGAATCTAAAAAATAGTACAAATGAATCTATATACAAAACAGAAACAGACTCCCAGACATAGAAACAAACACGGTTACTGAAGAGGAGAGGGAGGGTGGGGAGGGACAAATTAGGAGTATGGGATTAACAGATACAAACTAGTATATATAAAATAGAAAAGCAGCAAAGATTTACTGTATAGCACAGGGAATTATACCTGAGGGCACTCTGGTCAAATGTAGCCTCTAAGTCAAACTCTCTGTGAGGTGTCCAGAACATCTTATGAAAGAGGAAGAGAGCCTCATTAACCTTTCCAGCTTTCAGCAAGGATGATTCACCTTCAGTCTAAGAGAGCTGAGTCAGAACTCTTGAACATAAAGAAGACCAGCCAGCCCATGGCCAGGGATGTAAGCAGGTCCCAGGGGTCAATAGCCAAGGTGCTTCTATCCACAATATACCAGGCATGAATCCAGGTGGATTGTGGATTTCTGTATAAGTCCTCCTATACCAAGACTGAGGGGAATACATAACATGTATAATATGCTGACTCAAGTTAAGTCCTTATTCTTAAAGATGCATACAGCTTTTACACTTCCAAATTTCATATGGATCTAACAACATATCCAGAGGTTGACTCTGAACTTGGGACAGCTATTATCTTGAGACAATCACCCCCTTCTCTGATTACTCGTTGGTGACAGCATTTATTTTAAAAAAACATAACCTTAAAATAGAAATGATTTAGGAAAACTACGTGTATCAGTTAGGAATAAGATCTGCTGCATATAATTGAAAACCCCAAATCACAGTAGCTTAAACAAAATAGATATTTATTTTCTCTTGTGTAAAAAAAAGTTCAGAGGTAAGAAGTCTAGGAGTAGCACACCTCTGTAAAGTCACTGTCCCAGGCTCCCTCTGTCTTTTTGCTACTCCATCGTTAGCAAGTGATGTCTAGTCTTATGATTCAATATGGCTAATTGAGTTCTTGCCATAACATCTGCATTCAAGTAGGAGGAAGGGTTTGAGGAGAAAGACGTTCAATTTGGGACATCTTGGATTGAGGTGCCAGAAGACATCCAAAGGAAAGTGCCAGGGAAATGGTTAGAAATGCTGGCTCAGAGCTCAGAGGAAGTGCCTGGTGAGAGGTACAGGGCCAGGAGCTCACTGTGTGTAAAATGATGGGCACCCAGACCAGGGGTGTGTGAGATGGCCCTGATCTAGCGAATACCATTAAGACGGGGCCAAGGACTTCCCTTGTGGCACAGTGGTTGAGAATCTGCCTGCCAATGCAGGGGACACGGGTTCGAGCCCTGGTCTGGGAAGATCCCACATGCCGTGGAGCAACTAGGCCCATGAGCCACAACTACTGAGCCTGCGCGTCTGGAGCTTGTGCTCCACAACAAGAGAGGCTGCAACAGTGAGAGGCCCGCGCACCGCGATGAAGAATGGCCCCTGCTCGCCGCAACTAGAGAAAGCCCACGCACAGAAACGAAGACCCAACACACATCCAAAAATAAATAAATAAAATAATTAAAAAAAAAAAAAAAGAGAGGGCCAAGGAGAGAAACTTGGAAACATTAACAAAATAAATTTTTTTTCAAACAGAAAGATAAGAGAGTTCTTCTCTCAGCTGACTTGGCTTCTTTCTAGCAGCCTTCTCAGTAAGTAAGCTATTCAACACTTCTGCTTATATTTCATTGACCAGAACTTAGTCACAATGCCCCACCCAGGTTTAAGGGAGACTGGGAAATGTAATCTCATAATTAGGTGTCTTGTTGCCTCCAATTAAACTGGAGTTTTACTTCTAAAGAAGAAAAGAGAATGGATACTAGGTGGCAGCTATGGTTCCTATGACAGTATATATATGAGGACTTGGGTATATACATGCTTCAGAGAAGCACTCGAGAAAGAGCATCGGACTAGCAGACAAATGCCCTGGGTCCTATCCCTGCCTCCACCTTAAACAAATCACTGAGCTTTCTTGAAAGTTTAGTTCTTTCGTTTTTTTTTTTTTTTTTTTTTTTCGGTACGCGGGCCTCTCACTGTTGTGGCCTCTCCCATTGCGGAGCACAAACTCTGGACACACAGGCCCAGAGGCCATGGCTCACGAGCCCAGCTGCTCCGCAGCACGTGGGATCTTCCTGGACCGGGGCACGAACCCGTGTCCCCTGCATCGGCAGGCGGTCTCTCAACCACTGCACCACCAGGGAAGCCCTAGTTCTTTCATTTTTAATGTGGATGTGACCATTCTTTTCCTGGTGCTTTCCATTTGTTGTGAACCTTAACTGTGAAAGTGCTTTTACAGCTAACTATAAAAGCATTGCATAAATGCAAGGTATGTTGTGTCTGCAGGATGCCTGAAGCTGTAATCAGAGAAGAGTTGGTTCAGCAGATCTCCCAGTAAACCAGTCACACCTGAAACCCTGAGCCAAGAAACAATCCCATCTCTATATTGACCTGTCAACTTCTGATAATGCATTTTCTGAGTCCAGGTAGAAATTAAACTATTGTGTCATCAAACCATTACATGATGCCAGCTACATGTCCTATAATTGTGATATGGGTAAAGAAAGTGATTTTCAAAGATAGTATCATGTCTGATAAACAATGCCTTAAATGCAAGTCTTGGTCACTATTGAGAGGACAGAATCAACTCTAACAAGCAGAAGCAGAATGGAAGGTATTGCAGGATTTTAAATGGCTTACAGAATCACTGGGGAGAGGGAGCTGAAGAAATAGCCCCTAGGCTGAGCTTCAATGGACAACTACCAAAGCCCCCAGAGGATTGCACTGCTGCTCCTGCCATGATCAAGAAACCAACTGTTAAACCATGAGTCTTGCTTGAGGGCCTAGCTCCAGGGTCACACAGCTGCAGCCTATATCAGCCTGATCCACACTAAATGGTGCCCTGTGCTCTTTCTCCCCTCACTTAATTCCAAAATCAGTTCCCGCATGATTGGATCTGATTGGTAGATGCTCAATCAATCCAGAACCCTAGCTTCAAGAATCTAAGAAATAGAGCTTTTGCCTTTACAACCTATGCTAGAAGCATGTTGGAATATATGCTATATGGGCCAATTGTCAATTCAGTGTCTGTCAGAATGAATTTTATGGGTACCTGTGAAATGGAAATTGCTATCTGAGGTCCCAAAACACTGGCTGCATGTCTTAGAAATGAAATGATCTCAATGCAACATAATAGAATGAGGGCAGAGGAAATTCATTTTACTCAAATATGGATTGAATGAAGAGGAAGAAAACATAGGAAACATTCATGTACATATATCTGTAGCAAGTTATTCTTTTTTTCTTTTTTTTTTTTTTGCGGTACGTGGGCCTCTCACTGTTGTGGCCTCTCTCGTTGTGGAGCACAGGCTCTGGACGCGCAGGTTCAGCGGCCATGGCTCACGGGCCCAGCCACTCCGCGGCATGTGGGATCTTTCCTGACCGGGGCACGAACCCGTGTCCCCTGCATCGGCAGGCGGACTCTCAACCACTGCGCCACCAGGGAAGCCCTGTAGCAAGTTATTCTTAAGTTAAAACATTTGCACCAGCATTAAACACAAGTTAGGCAAGTAGATGGTTCATTAAGGATAATATTTGCTCATAAGTATAAATTTCTCCTTACTTTCATTGATTAGGACCAGAACAACTTACTCATTGTAAGGTATTTACACATATGACGAAACCACAATAATTCAAGTTCAACACGTGCATGGAGATGATCTAATGAAATTTTATTGACTAGGAGAGGTCCCAATAATTATCTTTCGCTTGAACAGCTTAGCTAATACAACAATGGGCTAGAGTCATAGAAAAATGGCCACAGTTCTTAATGATTCTAAAAATATTGTGGGAGAAAAAAATGTATTCATTAGAGTGAGAAGATATTTTTGTTGTAGTAGGTCAGAGCAGCTTCCGAGAAGGGCAGGTTCTCCATTTGATAGTGCAGAATTTCCTCTGTAATAAAGCCATGACCTGCCACTGAATGGTATATGGGAGAAGCAGACAAAGATGGCCAGCAGATGGAAGAATTGGATTGACATTTCTAAAGATTGCTTAGGCAGGGCTGCTGGAGAAGGTGGGAGAAAAGGGAAGACTGGGCAATGGGGCAGTGAGAAGATCCTTCTTTCTAAAACCTGTTTTGTTTTTCCCTAAGAAAATGGTTCTCAACCTCTTTAGTCTCAGGGTCCTTTTAAATTCTTAAAAACTGTAGAGGCCTCCAAAGTTTTTGTCTTTGTAAGTTATATCTATCAATATTTACCATATTCAAAATTAAAACTGAGAAATTTGCAACTATTTAAAAGAACAATCATAAAACTTTTACATGTTAACATAAAGGTTAGTTGTGATCTGAACCCATAGCAATAAACATTTTGTGCTGTTACATTAAAAGTCAGTGGTTCAGGGAATTCCCTTGTGGCACAGTGGTTAAGAATCCGCCTGCCAATGCGGGGAACATGGGTTTGAGCCCTGGTTCAGGAAGATCCCACATGCCGCAGAGCAACTAAGCCCGTGCGCCACAACTACTGAGCCTGTGCTCTAGAGTCCGTGAGCCACAACTACTGAGCCCATGCGCCTAGAGCCTGTGCTCCGCAAAAAAGAGAAGCCACCACAGTAAGACGCCTGCACACTACAACAGAGTAGCCCTCACTCTCTGCAACTAGAGAAAGCCTGTGCAGCATCAAAGACCCAACGCAGCCGGAAAAAAAAAAAAGGTTATTGGTTTATCTCATACATTGTATGAATCTTTTACAAATTTTGATTTTGTAACACCATTCGTTGGTCATTTGGAAAATATTGGTTCACTGAATTATGCAAATATCTCAAAGACTGACACAATATATCATACAATATCAAAAAAATTACATTTGTTAATGTCACCATTGATGTCATCAGGAAAGTCTTTAAGCATTGGGAAGCTGTCAAGCTTAATGTGGTGGACATAAATTTTCCATAACTCTTATTTTCACTTTATCCTTGAATTCTATCATTGGCAACAAATACTGTGAGGTATTTTCCTGGAAGTGACAGTTTCACTTCATTCCTTTTTTGAGAAATTGTCTGCCAAATACCCAGGTCTGAATCATGATGGTTTTTCTGTCAGTTGTTCTTTTAAATAAAAATGGTGGTCCATGAAAAAAAGTGGCTTGTACAGCCTTGCAACTCAAACAATTGTACAAATGCTTTTTCTAGAGACAGTCATTATACTTTGGTATACAGAAGTGCTTTATGCGTACTTTCCATTTCATCACACAAAATGTACCCAGAGGTCGAGGTGTAAGAAACTAATACTTTTTACTTCATCAAGGACATTCTTAAGTGGAAGCAGCACCTTTTTTTCTTCTTTTTTTTTTTTTTGCTGTGAAGGCATGGAAGTGATGAATGCCATGACTATTATTACAGTTAATGTCACTTCCTTGATTCGCACTAAAGTGCCAGCAATTTTGTCCAATGTCACTGTAAATATCAATAGAGTGAAAAAGACAAATAATGCCTTAGTTTTGCCATGAAAATAAATCTGGTCTCATGAATTCCCTGAAATACTTCCGCAGTGGTATTTGAATTGATAGTTCCTAGGTAGTTCCCATACTGGGATCTGCAGTAATTGACATTGGCAGGGACATTTGGGTTTGCAGTGAGGAAACCACCATTTTGTGCTAGTCTCAATGCATGAAATATTGAAAGAATATTAGATTATTATTTGTATATCATTAACCTTAATCATGAATTGTTACCTGAGAAACACTTCCAAACAAAATCCATTAGCCTGAAAAAAACTTAATTTTGTTTATGATTCCAAGGTTCTCTCCTTGGCCCTCTTCTAATGGTATACACTCTTTCTGGGTCATCTCATCCACACCCCTGGCTTTCATTTTGTATACAGTTGACTCTTAGTTTGGTACCTCCCACCAGGCAGCTCCTCTGAGCTCTGAATTGGCATATCCAACCATTTCCCTGGCACCTTCCCTTGGGTGTCTTCAGGGACCTCAAAGTCAAAGTATCCTGAAGTGAACATCTTTCTTCTCAAATCTACTTTGCATTCTCTAGTTCCTCTCTTAGGTGCCCAAACCAGAAATAGAAGTAAATCCTAGACTTGCTTTCCCCCCAGCTCCATTACAAACTGATCGTTAGATCTTGTTGACTATTTTCTGGCCTTTGAATCACCCTGCTAACCTGTAGCTCCACTGTGAGTCCCTGGAGAAGTAACTGCCTCTGGTATCCTACCTGATCTCTCTGCTTTAGATTTGCCCTACTACAATTCAACCCTTTTTATAGACACTAATATTTCTTTTTCCTAAAGCCAAAAAGACTGTGTAACTCCTCTGCTGAAAATCCTTCACTAGCACTTTCAGGACCAAAGGGAAACTCCTTAGCATGGCATACAGCATCCTTTAGTATCTACTCTTGTCTCTTCTAGCCTTATTTTCCTTTATGTCCTCTGTGCTCCCAGCCACAACATTATTCTAATAGTCCCTTTGAAGTACCATACACTTTCCCACCTTGGTGATTTTGCTCATGCAGTTCCCGCTGCATTCCTTAGCTGCATTTCCTTAGCTGTATTACACTTATTCTTCAGTATTCAGTGTAAGTACTCAGCGGACACATTTTGACCCTTCAATCCATGCCCTCTAGTATATTCCCAAAACTTCTTGCACAAATCTCTAGTAGAGTACTTGCTATACTATATGGTTATCATTGACTTTCTTGCCAATCTCCTCCAGGACACAATTTTTTAGTACTGAATTTGTCATGTAATGTTCATCTCTTTCCCTAGTGCCTACCATGTTGTTGGGCACATAAATGAATTTTTAAAAAATTGAACTAGTTAGGGGCTTCTCTGGTGGTGCAGTGGTTGAGAGTCCACCTGACGATGCAGGGGACACGGGTTCGTGCCCCGGTCCGGGAAGAGCCCACATGCCGTGGAGCAGCTGGGCCTGTGAGCCATGGCCGCTGAGCCTGCGCGTCCGGAGCCTGTGCTCTGCAACGGGAGAGGCCACAACAGGGAGAGGCCACAACAGTAAGAGGCCCATGTACCGCGAAAGAAAAAAAAAAAATTGAACTAGTTAAATTGGGTAAAATAATTTTTAAAAAAAGAATTAAAAAATTTTGTCTTTACATTTTTTTAGAGAGTAAGTATCTATATGATTCTACATCAGCATAATTAACAAATTGCGGTGGAACAATGCCACATTTTTACACAATTTCACAGTTCTTCTCTAGATTTGATTGGGTTTCAATTGGTTTCATCTACCTAACTCCTTTGTGGAAGCGGCATCATGTAATGGATAATAAAGGGTCCCTGAGTTGGGATGAGGTCAGTAAGAAAATGTCTTGGCTTTGCATAAACATTTCCCTTTTCAACAAGGATGGCCAAAGTACTCCTGTGTAGTAGTTTCCAACTGCTTGAGGTAGGCTGGGTAGTGTTTGGGTTGGGTAAATCTTACCATTAAGCTTAATCCTAGAGAGAAGAGAATCTAGAAGGCAGGGTCCTTTTCCCTTGCTTATCTGGGAAGGCTTTTTGAGAGCGCTCTCCTGGAGATCAAGGCACTCATGATTGCCATGAATTGGCTTCAGGTTGATTTGCATCCTAGCTGTTCTCAATTATGGCTGAACTGTAGAGGTGAGAGGCAGAATTAGGAATTCCTCCAGGGACTGAATGATGCTGTGGAAGCCACATTTGGGAAATCTTCTTGAATACGCAGGAAATGAAGTGCGTGTGTGATGTCCTGTGTGTCATTAGGAGAATCTCATAGTTTTATGTTTTCTCCTGTGAATTCGTAGAAACACACAGAAATTATTTACTGAATGTGAGGAGTCTTCAACATTTCACAGCTTGATGGTTAGAATTTACTTTAGCTGGTTTGATTTAACTACTACAGACTCGTACTCAAAATTAAAAGGCCTCTCATGTGAAGCGGAGGAGAATTTGATTTCAACAAACAATGTTTCTGACATCACTGGGAGGGCCCTGGTTGGGGTGACTATGGAAATCTTCTGATATTTCAGAAACCTTATCACAATCTTTTCTTTGGTCTATTTTTCTTCCCTCCTCTCCCTTAAAAAAAAACCAAAAACCAAAAAAAAAACCCCAAAAAAGTCTTGTTCAGTTTGGTCCCTCCTTCTTTAAACTTATTGTCACAAGATGATGAAAATATGTTTGGTCCATACCTTTTTTTAGTTGAATACACTATGTTACGCAAAACTAGATCTTTTCCACAGTAAATACTTAATTTTCTGCCAGGATTTTTGAAAACAAGGTATCTCTCATTCTCAAGAATAATCAGATTTACTTTTTAACCTTACAGTTTTCTATGTAATAATATATGTTCATTTTTGTTGAGGTCTGGAGTGGTTATATGTACATTTTTTAAAAAAATTTATTTTTGGCTGTGTTTGGGTCTTCGTTGCTGCACGCGGGCTTTCTCTAGTTGCGGCGAGCAGGGTCTACTCTTCCTTGCGGTGCGTGAGCTTCTCCTTGCGGTGGCTTCTCTTGTTGCGGAGCATGGGCTCTAGGTGCACAGGCTCAGTAGTTGTGGTGCACGGGCTTAGTTGCTCCGCGGCATGTGGGATCTTCCCAGACCAGGGCTCAAAGCCTGCATTGGCAGGTGGATTCTTAACCACTGCAACACCAGGGAAGCCCTATATGTACATGCTTTTACTCCTTTTTTGGGGAATCTCGAATGAGTCTCCAGTCTATCAAATGTGTTTCCTATGGTATTTTTGTTTTTTGTATAATCACTCAATGTGGAATAATGCCTCACCTGCCAGTACCTCTGTTTAATCACGTCTCAATATTATTTTTGTCATTTTACCAAAATTTTTCTCTAATCCCTAAATATAGATTTTAATCCCCCAACACATTTTGTTTTCTCTGTTTATGTATCTCAATTTGTATAGTTTCTATAAATTATATGGTTTCTATAACTACTTGAAAGAATGGGTTCACAGGCTGTCAAATAATGTCACAAGAAGGAAATGCATAGAACTAGAGTTCCCCTGCATTTCATTGTGTTATTGATTTAGCAGTAATCTCATTAACTGTGCTACGTTCCAAAGTGACCACAAACATTACTTCAGATTGCTAAGCAGAGAAACTGTCCTTTGGAAATGAGTACAGATAATTTGCAGAACGGACACAGTCATTGTAAAGCATGTTTTAGCTCAAAGCTAAAGCAAACAAAACCTGCAAATGAACCAATAAAAAAGAAAAAAAAAAGGGTTTGAAAAATAAATCTTGTGCTGCACTTAGGGAAGAGCTGTATGACATTTCCTTTTGCTGTAATAATGGTATTCTATTTGGTTGACCAGCTGGCCAGCCAGCCCCTAAAGACTTCATATCTTGTTTTCCAATTATAGGACTACAAATTAATGCATCTCCAGTGTTGAGCAATGACATTTTGGATCATTTAACTAACTCCTTTGTACAGGTTACCTTCCTTTATCAGCACCATAAAAATGAGACTGACGGCAGTATATTACAGTCACTGCAAAGAGTAGCGTAATAAGCTGGTTGAGTCGTGAACTCATTCTTTTCTGTTGCCCAGCATTTCTAGCAGACCTGAAAGGTTGAAGGAAAATGAACCATACATTTTGTAAACAGACAAAGAAACGTGGTGCTAGGTTGCCTTTGACAATTTTAAAGCTAGGATGAAAAATCATTTGTTCACCATATTTTAAAATTAAGGAAACCATTGCTTAATAATGAGGCTCAAATTTACGTAATTGGTAGAATCATGATATGTATCAACTGACAATTATACTGAAAATCATCTGGAGCCATAAACATTTGTAGAATTTTTTCCTCTTAGAAAAATGCCTCATAGGCAGTTTATTTTAAACCATATTTCTGTAACATTTTAACAATTTCAGAAATGATGTTAGGATATTAAGTTAAATTTTTTGTGTTGCTACTATCATAACATTTGACAAATGAATAATATGAATACGCTTGTGCTCTGCCATTGACTTGACTGGCATGGTAAAGGCTTCTTTTGTTTTCAGGGTTTAATTGTTTGATTGGACAGTATGGGAGAAATAACTGCATATTGCATCATAAATTCTTCTTGATAGGATGATGCTTTCAAAGGAACTCAGACTCAAGCTCCCTTCTTCTTGTGAGATTTGAGTGGTCAAATTGGAAATCCAAAATCTAAATCTACCGTTTTCTTCCTTGCTCTAGAAGAAAGCACATTGTCAAGTATATTTTTCCCTCATAGGGAATAAGATCTTTTCATGGCTGGGAATAGTCATATTCACAAATAACGTGAAATTTGGAGTTTTGATGTGCCACCGCCAAGTGTGGTCATATGTAGAGTCTCAGTGCCAGATGCAGTCTACGACTTTAAATGTGTATATTATCACTGTGTATCTAATCCCCATGAATTATTGTTTTAGAATAAATCCTGCAATTGTCTTGTGACTACCACATTGTTCGGGGGGCAGTGAGGTGGGAAGAGTGTTAAAAGTATTACGTTGCCAAATGTTAACACTTACGTAATTTTTGTAACACCGTTCACGTATTATTTTCCTTTTTAATGAGACAAGAGGCTCACAAAGAAAAAGAAAGTGGCTCTTTTTTGAACTCTGAGAGACTTCAAGAATATATACAAAGAAAAGACTGATGACCTAAATGATTTTTCCCTAAAAATACTCAACTATGTTTTTTATTTATATTATTTATTTTTTATTTTTTGCGGTACGCGGGCCTCTCACTGTTGTGGCCTCGCCCGTTGCAGAGCACAGATTCCGGACGCGCAGGCTCAGCAGCCATGGCTCACGGGCCCAGCCGCTCCACGGCATGTGGGATCTTCCCAGACTGGGGCACGAACCCGTGTCCCCTGCATCGGCAGGCGGACTCTCAACCACTGTGCCACCAGGGAAGCCCTCAACTATGTTTTTTAGAAGAGTGAAGTAATATTCAAGGAAAGGCAATTAGGGAAGAGAAGTTGGAACTAAAAAAAGAAAAGAGACTAAAAAAGAGAAAGGACTAAAGCTATCAAAATATAAACATTAGCCAGCCATGATTTCAAGAAGCGCTGTTCACCTTTTGATTATTCAAGCACTGACTAGGACACACCTGCACATTTTACTCTTCTGTTTAACCTGGGAATGCCCTTTTTCAGCAAAGCACAAATGCAATTAATGTTTGGACCCTAGACAGTGTTAGTATTCTAAGTTTAATACCAGGGAAGCTATTTTCCTTCTTGTAAACTGCTTCATCAAGCATCCAAATTGTAAATTGTAAGTGGTGATATTTTTCTCCCAAGTACTTTCTCCCATTGTATCTTCAGTGTTTCTTGTTCTTTTTATGATGCTGCTTCCTGATGCTGTTTCTTTTATATCTACCCTATCCATGACGATTTGCTGCTCAGAGCTCTGCGTATAGCCCTACATATGCTCACAGTCCCAGGCTCATATCTTATTTCCCCCTAATGGCACCAGTTGCGATATCTCCCCAGATGTGCAGAATTGATATATACTAAGTTCTCGAGGTGTGGTCCCTGGACAAAGACCATCAGCATCACCCAGGGACTTGTTAGAAATGCAAAATTTGGGGCCCTACCCTAAAATATGAGAAACTCTGGGTATGGGGCCCAGAAACCTGTCTTTTAATAGATTAAAACTCTACAGGTGATTCCAATGCATGATAAAAAGTGAATATTTATGTTTTAACAGGAGACAATATCTTCACCCAAAGAAATGCATTTTTTCGTAGAAGAATTCCACAGTTCAGGTTATCAGGGCCAAAGGGAAGTTATTCTACTGTCTTCAGATTATAGCACTAACTCCGCTCATGCATAAAAATGGATGTTGCTTTGGGTGCAAATGCTAAAAGAAATCATTTAAAGGCAGGTAAGAGTGGGTATAGTTGCTTAGAAGTGGGTTGGAAAAGACTTGGTTTCAGTTAATTGAAGTAGGGAAAAGATTGAAAGGAAATTTGCTACATTTTTTGCAAACAAGGGCAAGCTTTGTTTTTTTTTTTCCTCTGTCTTTTTGCTTTTGACCTTGAATGAGTACAATAATGGCTACAAAGCCTCTAAAAATTAAAGCTCATTTTACTACAAAGAATTTTTATGCAGTAGCTTTAATGTTGAACTTAAATTGAACTAGATTCCAGACTGCATACTGTTATTAACTTTCTTGGTACTTTTATGTAAATGAATTAATTTGTCTCTCAACTTCTCTTTCAACTGTAGATCTTTTCAATATATGGGCATAGTATGGGAATAGAGACCGTTAATAAAAACTATCAGAAAGTGTTTTTATAATGCTTTACTCTTTCTAAGACATGATCATGAATATCAGTGTGCATATTATATTGACGTAACTAAAGCATGTTTTCTCTTTTGTGTCTTTTACACAGCTACTACTTGTTAACTGCAGTTAGATTACCTCGGCAACCTGGGGGGATTATATGAACTATATACTAGTCAAACTATCACTGTGGTTGAGAGTTTAGGCACTATTTCCAGCCCTGGTTGTGTACTGCAATGACATGTAGATGAAAAATGTGTAAAGGCACAATCTCCTTAACAAGAACAAAATGCAAAAGCAACTCCAATGGCTGATTGTTTTGTGGGAACCAATCCCCTTTCCCCCCTTTTTTTGTGGGAACATGTAGCTGGCACACAGTAGTAGGCTTATGAATTGAATAATTGAATACATTATTAAAATAAGAGCAAATTAAACAGAAAGGATTTAGCTCATCTTTAGTTAAGAACATGAGTGACATTTAGCTCTGGGAGCATATGTTGGAAGGACAGAAAAAAGTGATCACCTGGGCTTCCCTGGTAGCGCAGTGGTTAAAAATCCGCCTGCCAATGCTGGGGACACAGGTTTGAGCCCTGGTCCGGGAAGATCTCACAAGCTGCGGAGCAACGAAGCCTGTGAGCCACAACTACTGAGCCTGCGTGCAGCGCGCCTAGAGCCCATGCTCTGCACAAGAGAAGCCACAGCAATGAGAAGCCTGCTCACCGCAACGAAGAGTAGCCACCTCTCACTGCAACTATAGAAAGCCCGCGCGCAGCAGCGAAGACCGAACGCAGCCAAAAATAAATAAATAAAATAAATAAATTTATATAAAAAGAAGTGATCACCTAAGTGATCAAGCATATGAAGATCCATGAGGTTTTCACATAGATCCTGCAGAGTTCAATTTGATAATTATGTGATTGCATTTTTTTTACCTGCTTCTGAAAGAGTGTTCAGAATTAAAGGGCAGTTTGAGGAGCAGGGGAGAATGAGAAGAACACCAAATTTCCCAGAAGCTGGCAAGGTGGTGACTATGGCTGGGATACCTTTAATATCTCGCAGGGATATCTAAACCAGCAGCTTCACGTAAGGGCCCAAAGTTACTGACATGTGGGTGACAGAGCAGTCAAACCAGTCCAGTTTATGTCTGATCCATCTCGTGGCAGAATAATTTTTTTAAGCTAGCATTTTTCTTCTAATTCTCTCAAAGCACCATGCAAATAATTATTGACCTTCCCAACATCTGACAAAGAAGATAGCAAAGCAATGTATTTTATAAATTGCTGGTGGGTGGATGGGTATACTAGGAAGTAATTTAATTATCTCTTGGACTTCACGTCCTCAGTTCTATCTACCCTACGGTGCTACCTATGTGGTAACATAGGCAGTAGGTGATAGAAGAAAGAGTGACTTTCCAGTCAGACATTGGGGTCTGCACCCCAGACCAACCACTTAATTAACCTTGTGACATTGGACATGTTACTTAACCTTTCTGAACCTCAGTTTCTTCATTTGTAAAACAAGCATAGTAATGCTAGCTTTTGTAAACATTAAAAATGCTACGTGTGACCAGTCAGAACGGCCATCATCAAAAAGTCTATAAGTAATAAGTGCTAGAGAGGATGTGGAGAAAAGGGAACCCTCCTACATTGTTGGTGGGAATGTAAGTTAGTGCAGCCACTATGGAAAACAGTATGGAGGTTCCTCAAATAACTAAAAATACAGTTACCACATGATCCTACAATCCCACTTCTGGGCATATACCTGGACAAAACTATAATTCAAAAAGATACATGCACCCCTATGTTTGCAACAGCGCTATTTACAACAGCCAAGACATGGAAGGAACCTAACTGTCCATGGACAGCTGAATGGGTAAAGATGATATGATATATACATAATGGAATATTACTCAGCCATAAAAAGGATGAAATGATGCCATTTGCAGAAACATGGGTGGACCTAGAGATTACCATACTAAATAAAGTAAGTCAGAGAAAAATAAATATCATATGATACTACTTATATGTCAAATCTTAAAATAATGATACAAATGAACTTATTTACAAAACAGAAACAGATTCACAGACATAGAAAACAATCTTATGGTTACCAAAGGGAAACTGGGAGGGAGGGATAAATTAGGAGTTTGGGATTAACAGATATACACTACCATAGATAAAATAGCTAAACAACAAGGACCTACTGTATAGCACAGGGAACTACATTCAATATCCTATAATAACTTACAATGGAAAAGAATCTGAAAAAAGAATATATATATATATCTCCCTAACCCTAGCTGAATCACTTTGCTGTTTACTGGAAACTAACACAACATTGTAAATCGACTGTACTTCAATAAAAAAATTTTTTTAAATGCGTGTGTGAAGTGTCTGGTGTCCGGCAAGTTCTCAACACAATAAAAGCTACAACAGTTACTTTATCTTTAACATTATCTATTATATCACACGAAGAGAAAATGCTCACACTTTCTGATCTCGGGCATCTGGCATTTGCTGTCTTCAGCAGGATTTCTCAGTTGTGCATAGATCATAGTCCCGAGTCAACTTTTTAACCCCTGTGACAAGGCATCATAATGAAAAAAATTCTAATTTTATGTAGGATGTATTTGTTAATCTGTGGTCAACTTCTTAGCCAGATCTTTTGAAAGATTCCTTTGAAAGTCCTCAAAGAAAGAATTCATTTGGTATTTACACTTGATCACTCACATTTTATGTATTTTAAGAGCAGGCAACATCTGGAATCAAGGTCTATTTATACAGTTTGTTTTTCTTTTTTTTTTTTAGCCAACAGATGACTCCTGCTGGCACTCTTCTGATGTGACTTGGTCCAAGCCTGCGGGGTGATATCCTGGGGACCAGCCACTGCCCCCTCACAGCCTCTGAGGCAGCAGGCCCAGCTGACCTCTGCTGAGCTCCCTGAGTCTGGCCCCTGCCTGGCCCTCTCGCCCTCTCTCCGGGCTGTCCGCTCGGCCTGGCCCACTCCAGCTGCTTCCCCTTCATTTCCCGGCTTCATAGCTTGTAGAGGGCTTGGGAATACTTCCCAAGTGAGGCAGTGATCCGCATTCTTCACAGCGGGCAGTCTTCCGGCCGAACAGGAGTCTTCCTCCTGCAGCATCGCCCACCTGTGAGCAGCTGAATCGCTTCTGGAGGCGTCCCAGGCAGCCAGAGCTCAGAGCACGTGACAGACCTCAGCGGAATTCCTGCCTCCGTTGTCGGGAGGCCACCCACTGCACACTGGAAATCCCCCCTGCCCGGCTTCCCACCTCCGACCCGAGGGGAAGCATCATCTAAGCAGATTTATACACCGTTCCTGTTCTGCCCTGGTCCCATTTTCCCAAGTGAGAGCCCTGAGGAAGGTCAGCAGGGCTTGGAATCAGCTAACCAGGGTTAAATCACGGGAAACACCAGTCAGGAAACAGGAGCCAAGAGTGGTTTCAGATAGTTGACAAAAATCAGGATGGGCTGAACATTCACCGCTGTGGATAAGTGGAGCCGGCCTCTGCCCGCTGCGATCTTTGTGCCTCCGCCGCTGGGGAACTCCAAAGGCTTCACGCAGTGCCTGAAGCTCTAGTTCCTAGCCCAGCTTCCTTTTTCCAGTAAAAGCAGGGTGTGGTGCAGCATTTTCCAGAGTGTTCTGTGGAACAAGAATCCCCTGAGATGCTCCTTGAAGGTTTCCATGGTTGAACAACATTGTGCAACGCTGCACACTGCCTCTGGCTTGAGCAGATTTGCAGAGTGCCTTCATAGGCTAGAGGCTCTTGGAAGTTCTGCTTTACCCAGAGGTTCTGAAAGTTACTGGACCACAGAATGCTTCTGTCAGGAAACACCTCATAACAAGCAGTGAAATTAGTGTACGATGAATATCCTGTTCTTTCAACCTGCCAAGCACACACCTACCTCAGGGCCTTTGTTCTTGCTGGTCCCTCGGCCTGGAATGCTGTTTCTATGGATATTCACATCACTAACTCCCTCACTTGATTGAGGTCTCCACTCCAGAGGTGTCTTCCATGACTATCCTATCTAAAAAAGCCTCCTCTTTCACCCCCATCTACTCACTTTCTATTTATCCCCTTCCCCTGCTTCATTTTTTTTCATAGCACTTATAACTCTCAGCAAGACAAGTCAGTTATTTGTTATTATGTAAGAATTAATTTAGTTTTGATAAATCTACTGTAATTTAAATTAAGCTCCATGAGGGCAGAGACACTGCTTTGCTCTGATTCAGCTTCAGCTCTGGAATGGTGCTCAGCGCAAAGCTGACATCACAACAAATAATTGTTGAATGAATCCATGAAGAGTGGAAAAGGGCAAGGGATCTCAAGCAGAAGACCTGGCATTAAACCCTGACTGTACTCTTTTCTTTCTTGATGTGACCTTGAGCAAATTCCTTCAATGCTTGGACCCTTGATTTCTTTATATAAAATGAAGAGAAAAAAATAACATCCATCCTGCCTATCTTACAGGAACATGAGAAGGATCAAATGAGGACTTGGCTATCATGGTGCTTTGTAAACAGTTAGGGGCTGTCTTAGTCCATTAAGGCTGCTATAACAAAAATACCACTAACTGGGTGGCTTATATGAACTACCGAAATTTATTTCTCACACTTCTGGAGGCTAAGTCTTACATCAGGGTGCCGGCAGATCTGGTGTCTGATGAGAGCCTGCTTCCTGGTTCATAGATGACCTTTTTTTTTTTTTTTTTTGCTCTGTCCTCACATGGCAGAAGGCAGGAGGGAGCTTTCTTGGGGTTTCTTTTAGAAGCGCACTAATTGCATTCATGAGGGCCCCACCCTCATGACCTAATCACCTTCCCAAGACCCCACCTTCAAATACAACTGCATTGGGGATTAGGTTTCAACATATGAATTTTGGGGTGATGCAAACATTCAGACCATCCAGGCTAAGCAAATATAGGTTGTTATTATCAAAGGTAAAATGCAGCAAAGAAAAAGGGAGGTAACCCCCATGGTTGGGATCAGATTCTCTGGTAGTGTGAGGATAGGTCATTTTGACAGAAGGGAAGGACAGAAGAGGTAGTTTGATCTAGAGAGGAAAGACCCCTTGATATTGTCCTCAGCTGCAGGGAGCTGGGAGTACTTGGGAGTATGGGTGGGGGAGAAACTGTACAAACAGAGGCTGGTGAGTTCTGATACGTTGCTTTTCAAACGAGTTTATTTAATTCTTCTGAAAGCCCTGATGGGGTAAGTGTTTTATTTATATGGTAACTGAAGCAGACGGGGTTTCAATACTGTAGTCAGGGCCATATAGGAAGTGTGAGTCCAGATCTCAGTGCTGCTCTGAGGCTGTGTGACAGTGCAGTCTTGGCTCCCACAGAGCCTAATGGGGTCTGCTCCTCGCCCTGTTTGGAGGTGGCCCCGTAAGAGCAAGGGCAAGGGCCACCAGAGAACACCTGTTACCCTCTTCCTCAACTCTTAGAGAAAAAGAGTTTGAACTACAAATCTACAGATACTGCTGAGACCTAGGACCACCCACTGGGGTTTCTCTCTGGTGGAGGGAGCAGGGGAATGAAAGAGGAAGATAGGAAGTTGTTAAGATGTAGCACTGGTTTTGACTTTGTTTTTAGCGGAAATGTGCATATGTTCAGAAAGCGGAAATGGTGAGGCTGGGGCAAGTGGAGATTGCAGGTCGCTTTGTTTACTTGTTATTTTCTGTTGCTAGGGCTTATTTCTTCTCATATCTTGTTTCTCTTTATTTTTTAATCATGTGGGGTTATTACTGTTTGCATTAACTAGTTATCTGTGTGTCTCCATCTGAGTCAATGTAAAAATCATAAATGACTTCAGTAACAAATCTGGGAATTTTGTCAACTGCATGAGATCTAATATTCTTCTCTGTGTTACCCATGTTTACCTAATCAGGATTTAAATCAACTTGGAAAAAACCTTAATGTATTTGGATGTTAAATTCAATAAAGTTTTCCTACAAATCCAGCTGTTAGACCTGATGTGTGAAACTTGCCCCCACTGAAGATGCCGGGAACTTTGCCCATAAAATAGGGGACCATGGTTGGAAACCAACTCTTGACATTTTTAGAAAATAGAATAAAATGAGCATGATTAATGTTGTTTCTACTCCATGGAGCTCATTTTCCTTATAACAGTTGTCAGAGTGAGTCTGGAGGGAAGATTTGATTATATGTGTAAAGTGGCAAATCTAAGCAATGATCAGGATAATTCAGCCCCCAACCCAAACCTTTCACTTGAAATAAATAGGTAACCGATATTTGGAGGTGAGGATGGGCAGAGGGAAATGTTTTTCTCTCTTTTTTTTGTTTTTGGTTTTTTGTGAATAACGCTCTCAGTTTTCTCAGTTCAAGTGAATGGACATTCTGCTTCTGTGTGTGTGTGTGTGTGTGTGTGTGTGTGTGAGAGAGAGAGAGAGAGAGAGAGAGAGAGAGAGAGAGAGAGAGAGAGAGAGGAAGCATTCTAAGCTTTTCAAAATTTCTCTCCCTCTCACGTCATGGGCTCCCCACTCCCCGCAGGCCCCATGCACATCTCTGTCTCTGTGTCATGATCATGGGTCTAGCAGATGGACTAAGGATGGAAACCCTGGCTGCAGACTCAGAATTTGAATCCTGGCTTCAGCACTTTCTTCTGGCCTTGATGCAGTTTTTAACCTCTCTGTCTCAGTTTTCTCATCTGTAAACGGGGATAATAACACTCCTTATATTTCCAGGTTGTGCTGAAACAAATTTCTAGTCTCAAGATGAAGCTGCACCTGCCCGGGTATCACGTCAGCAAACAGAAACTGAGATAACTTTTGTGTCCCTGTGAATGTTCCTCTTGAGATAACTTTTGTGTCCCTGTGAATGTTCCTCTTGACCAGAAATGCAGGATGTCCAGTCAGCCAATCCCCAAACGCCAAGCCAACTCTGGGCCTTCTCACCCCCAAACAAGGCGGACTATGTAGACCCAGCCAATCAGATATTTTCTATTTGTCTTTCCTTGTTGTTTATTCTCTAGCCTATCAGAGCTTCCTGCCTTCTGTCCCTTTTTGCAGTTCTCAGGAAACTGAGAAACTGTCCATTTCATGAACTGTTAAATAAAGTTTGTTTGTATCACCTAAATTGTCTTCTTTAATCATCTTTTGAATAGTTGTCATGAAGATTATATAAGATAATCATGTGGGGCATCTGGCACATGGTAAACCACTCAGTAAATACTAGTCAGAATTATTTTTACTACTAAGGTATTCCTTTCTTGAGGGAAAGAACTACTTTACTCATCTTGCCACTCTCACGAGACCTTGTATGTGGTAGGTGTTTAATAACTGTCTATTTAATGGAATGGAATCCACATTTTAACAAGACTCAGTGTGTTGCAACTGGCCCTGGGGTTTCTCAAAAATATGCGTCATAATCTGCATATTCTCCTTGCAGGTATTGTCAGGTGTCAGGATGAGAGTTTGAATGCTCCACGGCCCTAAACATAAATTCATGGTGTATTTCTCAAAAGCATATCCTATGCATCTAAATGTCACCTTATTTTTTGAACTTGCACTTAGGTAGATTGGATCCTACTGTTCTGTGGTCTTCCCTGGGAGCCCGATCTTTATGGAGCTGGTAGGGGTCCTGGGCACATGAAGAGATTCGCAGTTGTGGAAATCAGACAATTGAAGTTCTAAACAGCTTTGCTGAGAAAACAGTCATTTCTGTTTCTTCTAGGTTACATTCTTGTCACCTGCTTTTCCATGAGATGGTCAAACAGAGGCAGAGGAAAGAAAATTAATTAGGAGACTCATTGCTATTATTATTATTAATACCTTTGAAAGGCTTTGTAAATTGGGTATTTGCAAAGTAGAACTGCTTTAGAAACAGTACAATCATTCACTGTCCATCTGGGACAAATAACTCTGTGGTACTGACTGCAGAAATCATTTAGGGTGTACAGATCAAGCTCCAGGAACAGCATTTCATTGCAGAGGGATGGCAAGAATTGACTGTCTTATTAAGAAGCAATGTGATGGTAAAACATGATTAAAGTGAGTCAAAAGAAATTACCAAGCAGCGGTCAAGAAAGAACGGAGGGAGGCTTGATCATGGATATATAGGCCCAGATAAATGAATTCTATGGGCGTTTGTTTATAATAATTATGCATAAATATGTGAATAATAATCACACCCCCGAAATTAACTGAAAATTATACTCCTTTCAATTGCATGAAGCAGTTTACATGCCCGTTATCAACTGAGCCAAGGAACATGTAACAATGTGAAAACTAAGAGTACTGTGAAATGTTTCCATAAAAAATGACAGTCAGTTTTTCCTTTACTTACATCTACTTGTCAATTTCAAAGGACTCAAATTTCATTATACCGTATAAATAAAGTATCCTGAAGGCACTAGCTCCTGCTGTTTCCCAAAGCTACCCTATATTTAGAAGTTTTCTGTGGCTTTCAGATAAATGTAGTTCCTTTAGAAAGCAGTTCTCATACCCTAACCTAAGTGGACAGAGCAAGGGCTGTTTCTAATGAAACTAAGGAATTTGTGATGTCATCTTGTGTGTGGCAATCCCTCAATTAAGAGGGGAGGATCAGAAAATGCAAAACCCTATGATTACACCGAGCAACTTAAAGGAAATGCATCAAAAGCTCCTTATGCATGGTGACAGTTTGCAGAACCCTCTAGAAAGTGAAAAGGTCTGCTCTTTTATGTAACTTGACTTTGGAAGCCAGAGGTGACAAACTTCACAGATCCACAGTCTCCCCTTTGAGCAAATGTAGAAAACCACTTGTTGGTTCCTCCCCTCTAAGCACCCCTCCCTGTGGCTCCGCTTCGTTTTTAAACTACTTTATTTTTGGTAAAAGTCAAGCTTACCAAGCTCTAAATTACACGGAACCTCCTGCTATCCATCCCAACACTGCAAGCGGCCCCAAGATGAAAACTGGTGCATCACGTGTAACAAGGAGGAGGAACGTTATTTTATTATTAGTTGGCACCAGAATTCCTCCTAGAAAGGGAAATGTATTTACTTTGAAAAATACCCTGATAAGAGCTGAGAGAGTAGAAGAGAGCTCCGGAGGGCTTAGGGTGTGGGCGGAATGTTTCTGAGACAAAGGGAGCAATTTGGCAGTAACTTCCCAGAGCAGCATCCCGAGAGACAGGGGAGGGGCCGCAGCCACTGAGAGGGCGGAGAGCGCCTCGCATCTGCCCACGTGACTCTTCCTCCCCTCACTCCCGCACCCAGCTTTGCTGAAATTTACTGAGCTGATTAAATATTTGGTGCAAGTCTTTTATTTATTTGTTTGTTCATTTACTTATTTATTTATAGAAACTTGTGTAAGGGCTCGGCCTGTGTCTAGATCACAGAGTAGAACAAGAGTTAAATTGTGTGGACCCAAGAGTGGAGGCAGAGAAAAGCCTCTGAGAATAAGTGTTAGGGATTTTTAAGATGCTCACAGATCTAGATGGGTTTACTGAAATCTCTGAAGGGATGAGAGAGCCCCTCATGGCATCTTGGTTAAACCAGCTACTTTACGGGCAGAATCACTACTTTGTGATACTGTCGTCATCGATGGGAAGCTACTGTGTGTCTTAAGCTACTTCATGGACGGGTACATGGTAATTGATGCAGTAAACACCAAGCATCATAGTTGATTTTGCAGTCTTTGAATTGGCTAGACTTCAAAATAATGTTAATTTAAGAGGCTGGCTGATGGAAAATAATGGTTTTAGTAGAATATCAAAGAACTTTAAGATCCCAGCCTTACTTTTCATAAATGTCGAACACCACCAGTTTTTCAAAATCAATTCAAAATCCTGGAGAATGAGGAATAAGTTCAGAACTGTATAAATTGGGTATCTAATATTCCCAAGGGATTTTTCATTACCCAGATTGCTAAGGTGTAGGTGAAGATGGACCAACAAATTGGTCCCTTTGCACATGATTATCATACCTGTTCTAGCATCAAACCTAGAGGACCACAATGTAAACCAATGGACAAAAATATATTTGATTATGGTTCACAGTGTGTCTTAGGACTTTTGGGGTATAAAAATAATAATGGTACATCACCTAAAGAAATGATCCAATGTCATTAGATATTTCTTCCAAATGGAATGATCAGACCCAAAGTTTCAGATTGCACCATCTCCTGAGAGATGCCTTCTCTGACCCCACTTATAAAGTTTTTCCCTGCACATCACTCTTTGGATTTTCTTCACAATACTTAGCACCACCTGGAGTGATCCTGTTCATTTATTTTTCACCTGCTTTTGGTCTGTCTGCCAACCATTGCAATATGAAGACCATGAAAGCAGGGAACTGACACTCCTTGTTCATTTCTGCTTCTCAAGATCGAGGATAATGCCTGGAGCCCAATCAGAACTCGATAAAATATTTGTTGAATCATTTAATGAATTTCACTCAGCATCTAATCTGTAGAGATTATCAAAATCCTCATAGGCCACTACAAATATAGTGTGGTTATTATTATTATTATTAATTTGCGGTACATGGGCCTCTCACTGCTGTGGCCTCTCCTGTTGCGGAGCACAGTCTCCGGACGCGCAGGCTCAGTGGCCATGGCTCACGGGCCCAGCCACTCCATGGCATGTGGGATCTTCCTGGACCGGGCACGAACCCGTGTCCCCTGCATCGACAGGCGGACTCTCAACCACTGCGCCACCAAGGAAGCCCGTGTGGTTATTATTATAAAGAAAAGACATACTGGAGGATTCAGTGGCTGGTATTTTGATTTAATTCCTTTTGATTATCATCCTAATCTTGGATCATGTAAATGATGATCACATTATACCCATCAGGATACTTTGCAAGAAAAAAAAATTTCAGAATTATAGCTGCTCTGCACTCCAAGTATCTAGAGGTGCAATTAAATGACAAAACAGTAGAGTTCATTTTTCATACAGAGGGATGTTTTCATGTTCAATTTTAGCTTTAGGTTAACAGCATTATTAGATTACATTTTTGGGTCATTAGAAGAATGGGTTCACTTTTTTTTTAATTAAAAAAAGTTCAGTTGTGGAAGCTGGATAGTAATGCCTATTTATAAGATTTAGCAAGATTTAACATTATTTTTGATGTAAAATTTATTTGAAACTATAACTGTGAACAGGGAATGCATAAGTTTCTCTGAACTGAGAACAAATAACAAAAATGTTCTTTAGCTCCATATTGTGGATAATTAAAAGAATATACACTGGTCCCTTGGCCCTTGGTTGTGGGAGATTGTTTCCAGAATCCCCCACCCCTGCAGATACCAAAATCTGCAGATGCTCAAGTTCTCAAAGTCCTTGGATACAGAGGGCTGACTGTATTTCAAAGTACAAATGCATTGTTCTGAGAGAGTGGAACTTTTTTTTGGATGATCTTATTTGTGATGTGTTCTCACAGGGGGCTTGTTTTTTAATGTAACTAGACTTATTAGACAAGGAAGTTATTAAGTTTATTCTGTGTATACTATTGTTTCCATCCTCATATGAGAAGAATACAGAAGTACTGCTGAATTAAGCTGAGTGTATAAAAGAAATTTCCAGGAACTTTTCAAGATTTCCTTTCTGGAATTGGTAAGTGCTTATTTATTACTGGTGAAGTAAAGAAAGAACTGTTTTCAGGTGTTTATCTATGCACAAATTGTTTTGGTTTTGTGTCCAAAACAGTACTGTAATCATTTTAGTTATCTATTTCTGCATAACAAATTACCACAAAATTTAGTGGTTTAAAACAATAATAAGCATTTATCTCTCATGGTTTCTGTGAGGAATTAGGGAGCAGCTTAGCTGGATGTTTTGGCTGGAGGGGTGGTTTCATGAGGTTGCAATCAAGATGTTGACCAGGGCCACAATCATCTGAAGGCTTAACAGGGGCTGGAGGATCTGCTTCCAAGATGGCACACTTACATGGCAGGCAAATATGTGCTGGTTGACAGGAGACCTCAGTTCCTCAAGATGTGTACTGCTCTGTAGGGTTGCTACAACATGGTAGTTGACTTCCTCCAGAACAAGTGATTCAAGTAAGCAATGTGGAAGTTGCTATGTTTTTCTATGACCTAACCTCAGAAGTCACACACCATCACTTCCACCATGTTCAACGAGTCACATAAACCAATTCTTACATGGCATGTCAAGAGAGTACAAAAGAGCATAGATACCAGAAGGTAAGAATCACTGGGAAAAATCTTGGGTTTCCCTGGTGGCGCAGTGGTTGAGAGTCCGCCTGCCGATGCAGGGGACACGGGTTCGTGCCCTGGTCCAGGAAGATACCACATGCCACGGAGCGGCTGGGCCTGTGAGCCATGGCCGCTGAGCCTGCATGTCCAGAGCCTGTGCTCCGCAACGGAAGAGGCCACGACAGTGAGAGGCCTGCATACCGCAAAAAAAAAAAAAAAAATCATTGGGAAAAATCTTGAAGGCTGACTGTCACAGTGAAAATTATCAGGGTTACCTTAAAATCTCCCACCAACTTTTAATTGGTTACTAATGTGCACTAAAAAGTGCTTTGCAAATTATCGAGTGGTGCAAAAATGGAAGTAGCATTTAACAAAATGGCCTGATAAGTGGATAAATAACATTTCCCTCCAGATATTATGAACAAAGTATATCATCATGTTGCATAAAGCAAATAAGTAAATACTGTCAAATCTGTTTCATAAGATTATAAACATCCTCTACTTTTGGTGGGGAATGAGATCAGATAATTGAAAAAAAAAAGATGGAGGAAGGGAAATATTGGAATAATAGGGTCGGGGCGGGGGGAAGTAGTAGAGAAGGAGAAGGGAAAGAAATGGGGATAAAAGGGATGAAAGAAGACAAATGGGAGAGATAATAGCAGAAGATATAGAAGACAAAGATATGGAAATAAGCAAAAGAAATGTAGGAAAAAGAGATGATCTGTTAAAAAGAGACAGGAAAGGGGGAAAAGATCAGGAGGAGGGGAGAGAGAGTTTTTTAAAAAAAGCAAAATAGAGATTAGCTTTCTCATTCTTTTCCTCTGTCAAGGCCTTTTCCACCTCAGAACAGGGCCAGGGACTTGTAGCTTCTCTCTTGGTTTTTCTCACTGTTTTTCCTGGCTTCCCTGGAGTTCCCTTTAAGGCCTGGTTCCATTTAAGGCCTCATTCCCTTTAAGGCCTGGTTCCCTTTAATGCTTGATTTTCAGCTTGTTGCTCAGACTGGGTTGGCTAAGGGTGTCTGAAGAGGAGAGGAATGACCACTTTATTTAATATCCAACTTGTTCTTCTTAAGGACACATTATCTTGTTAGATAATATTTTTCTAAAAGTATTAAAAATATAATACATCAGAAAGAAGAAAAACTGGCACAGGCAAATGATTTTCTTAGAGAATTTTGGTTCTGTAAACAATTATTACCATATTTGGCTTTGGTTCCCTTTGTGTTTCTGCAGATTAGTATAGTTCATTTTGGGTTTTTGATTCAGGGTTCATTTTAGTTCAGGTTCCTGATTCAATTTACGTTTCTGTGATTGAACCAAAGTTCCAGTTAAAAAAGTACTCAGTGGGCTAGGCTAGATTCCTTAGCCAATACTTTTTTTTAAAACATGAGAACATTACATAATACGTGTGTCAATAATGTTTGACTTCTAGATTTAAGGGAAATTTGGATAAACATTTTTCATATATTAAAATATTAAATAAGTAAATTGATTTTTTTCATATATTTTCAGTGTACTTTCTGATGTACAAGTTAACTCATAAAGGTAAATTTAAACAAAGTATATATTATATGCATATAATATGCAACCTTCTTTTTCGACTGTCTCTTGCCCCTCTCTTCCCAAACTGGTTTCTTTTGCAAAAAGCTATTTAAATTAAAAATTTTTTCAAATATGGAATAAATTCAAAAAGTTCAAAATTTACCCCTCTTGGAATTCATTTGGACGTCTTGAATTTGTGGTTAGGATCATTCACTTGGGAAAATTCTCAGGTCTTATCTCATCAGATATTGTTTCATTCTCACTCTTTTTTCCTTCTGGAACTCTGATTAGAGGCATGTTACTTTCTCACTATCTTCCATGTCTTTTAATCTTTCTTTCATGTGTTACATCTCTTTGCCTCTTTGTGCTTCTTTCTAAACAAGTTATTCTGGTCTATCCTCCATTTCAACAATTCTTTCTTTCTTTTTCTTTTTGGCCTGGGTATTTTATTTTTTTAGTTTATTTTTGGCTGCGTTGGGTCTTCATTGCTGCGTGGAGGCTTTCTCTAGTTGCGGCGAGCAGGAATTACTCTTCATTGCGGTGCATGAGCTTCTCATTGCGGTGGCTTCTCTTGTTGCAAAGCAGCGGCTCTAGGCGCGCAGACTTCAGTAGTTGTGGTGCACGGGCTTAGTTGCTCCTCAGCATGTGGGATCTTCCTGAACCAGGGCTCAAACCTGTGTCCCCTGCATTGGCAGGCGGATTCTTAACCACTGCACCACCAGGGAAGTCCCCTTTTTAAAAGTTTTTATTGGAGTATAGTTGATTTACAATGTTGTGTTAATTTCAGGTATACAGCAAAGTGAGTCAGTTATACTTATATCCATTCTTTTTGGTTGTTTTTTAGATTCTTTTCTCATACAGGCCATTACAGAGTATTGAGTAGAGTTCTCTGTGCTATACAGCGGGTTCTTATTAGTTATCTATTTTATACATATTGTGTGTATATGTCAGTCCCAATCTCCCAGTTTATCCCTCCCCTCCCCCCCAATCTCCTGGTAACCATAAGTTTGTTTTCTACATTCATGACTCTAATTCTGTTTTCAACAATTCTTTCTTTAGGTATGCCTAACAAGCTGTTAAAACCATCCATTTAGTTTTTAATTACAGTTATTATAGTTGTCAGTTTTTGAGGTTCTATTTGATTCTTTTAAAAAATCTGCTTGGTTATTCTATATGGTTTCTTATTATCTGGATTTATTTTCAAGCTTGACTTTTTAAAATTATTTATTTATTTATTTATTTTTGGCTGCATTGGGCCTTTGTTGCTGTGCATGGGCTTTTCCTAGTTGCAGCGATCGGGGGCTACTCTTTGTTGCCGTGTGCGGGCTTCTCATTGCGGTGGCTTCTCTTGTTGCGGAGCACGGGCTCTAGGCGCCTGGGCTTCAGTAGTTGCAGCACACGGGCTCAGCAGTTGTGGCACATGGGCCTAATTGTTCTGCGGCATGTGGGATCTTCCCGGACCAGGGCTCAAACCCGTGTACCCTGCATTGGCAGGCGGATTCTTAACCACTGCGCCACCAGGGAAGTCCCTTGACTTTTATTTAATAGAGTAATCATAGTCATTTTGTAATCTGTGTCTGATAATTCCAGTATCAGAGGTTTTGCAGCTCTGTTTCTGTTATTTCTGCTGGTTTTTGCTTTAGTGCTTTGTCTCCTAAATGACTATGAGCTACTCATTTTCTTTAGAAAATTATTTGTGAGCATTCTTTGAGGCCCTGGACGATGGTGGGTTCTTCCAGTGGGAATTTATGTTTGCCTTGGCTGTGCCTGGGACCACTATCAGTTCTTGACTTTTTCTTGGATCATCCAGGTTGTGTGAATTTGTAAATCCTCATGAAGGCTATCTGTTACTACAACTCATCAGGGGAATTCCTTTCCTTTATTCTTGCTTTCTCTGGGGCAGGAGTTGTGGGATTTATTCTTATACCAAAGGTTCATCCTTTTACCAGTCCTCGGGGATCTGAGTGTCCTATTTAATTCCCCAGGTAGGCTCTGGGCTTTGGCTTCTGTTCTTCCACATTTCCTGAGGCCACGGAAACCAAGGCTGAGATTGGTGAGGTTTGGCAAATGCCCTCAGTGTCCTATTCACTTCTGGGTTCCTACATTCACCAAGAGTTAGGCTTAATAATTTCTTCTTAACATTCCTTTGATGCTTTTAAGATTTTACTAGTATTTTATCTAGTATTTTCAGTTGGAGGGTTGTTCCAATTATTTAGCCCACTCTATTACTGGAAATGGAAGTCCTGGTAAAAATTCAACAAGTACAAAAGGGTATAGGGTAATAAGTCTCCCTGTTATTTCTGTCTTCCTGATTACCATATGATCATCTCAGTAGGTGCTGAAAGAGCATATAAAATTCAGAACTCTTTTACACACTCACCCACTCACATATACAGACTCTTAGAAAACTACGAATAGAAGGGAAACTTTAAAAGCCTGACAATGGTTTACATCATACTTTAGAGGTGAAAGTTTGGAGGCATTCTTGTTCAAGTTAAGAGCCAGTTAAGAGCCAGACTAAGAGGCTTCTGGCACCACTTCTATTCAATGTTGTATTGTATAGCAAATGCAATAAGAGAAGGAAGAGAATTAATATACAGAAGAGGAAAATAAAAACTTTCTCTTATTTGTAAAGGATATGATTGTCTATGGAGACCATCTAAAAATTCAGCAGGTTTGTAAGACACAATAGCATTCTTATATTGATAATTATTGTTTAGAAAATTAGTAGAAAAATATATAATTCATAATAGTAACAGAACAATAAGATATCTTTGAATAAATTTAACAAAGTATCTGTGATACTTTATGGAGAAAATAGAACATCACTGAATCACATTAAAGAAGATCTGAATAAATAGAACTATATACCAATTTTGAGAGAAGGAAGATTGAATATTATAATTATGTCATTTTCTCCAAATCAATCTACAAATTCAGTGTTTTCTGTGGAACTTGTCAAGGTGATACAAAAATTCATTAGAAGGAACAAAAGTTAAGCCAATTTTGAAGAATAATTTGAGGGACTTGCTTACTATAAACCTAAGGTAACTAAAATAATATCATATTTATGCAAAGATATAGAAATACAGTCATCCCTCAGTATCCATGGGAGATAGGTTCAAGGACCTCCCCAATACCAAAATTCACAGATGCTCAAGTCCCTTATATAAAATGGCATAGTATTTGCATATAATGTATGCATGTATGCACATCCTCCTGTATACTTTAAATCATCTCTAGATTACTTATAATACCTAATACAATGTAAATGCTATGTAAATAGTTGCTGGTGCACGACAAATTCAAATTTTGCTTTTGAAATGTTCTGGATTTTTTTTTCCCAAATATTTTCAATTTGTGGTTGGTTTAATACCTGCATATGGAACTCACAGTATAGAGGGCCCACTATACATATATGTAACAGAATAGAAAGCCTAGAGAAGAGCCATATATGTTTAGAGATATAGCATATGACGTTAAAGTAATTGGGAACAGGACAAACTATTCAAAATATTGTCATGCAATGGATGGCTATCCACACAGAAGAGAAAACTGTCACACTGTACACTACAGTGTTAATTGCAGGGGGAATTAAAGACCTAAATATGGGACTTCCCTGGTGGCGCAGTGGTTAGGAGTCTGCCTGCCAATGCAGGGCACACGGGTGCGAGCCCTGGTCCGGGAAGATCCCACATGCCGCGGAGCAACTAAGCCCGTGTGCCACAACTGCTAAGCCTGTGCTCTAGAGCTTGTGAGCCACAACTACTGAGTCCACGTGCCGCAACTACTGAAGCCCACGCACCTGGAGCCCGTGCTCCGCAACAAGAGAAGCCACCGCAATGAGAAGCCCGCGCACGGCAATGAAGAGTGGCCCCTGCTCGCCGCAACTAGAGAAAGCCCACACGGAACAACGAAGACCCAACGTAGCCAATAAATAAATAAATAAATAAATATTTTAAAAAAAGACCTAAATATGAAAAGCCTTTAACATTTTAGGACATTTTAGGAGAAAATGTAAGAAATATGTTTTTGATCTTGGGACAGGGAAGGATCTGTTGACTAAGACAATCAAAAGCATACACCATAAAGGCAAAGATTGATAAAATAAAAAACCTTTGCTTAACAAAGACACCATAATCAAAGTTGAAAGAAAAGTTCAGAATGGGAGAAAATATTTATATCACATACAACTAATATAAGATTTATATTCTAAATATATAAAGTACCCCTACAAATAAAAAAGAAAAAGACAAGCAAATCTAATAGAAAAATGGGCAAAGATATGAACCAGCTGTTTAGAGAAGTGGCTACTGTAGTGGCTAGTGCAGCTTTAAGGAAAATCTATGTATGTGCACAAGAGTTTTCATCATAGCACCGCGTATAATAGGAAAACACTGGCACATCCTAAATGTCTCTTGGTAGAAGAATGAACAAATGGAAGTATAATATATTCATAAGCTGGAATACCATACCTCCACCAAAATAAGTAAACTAGAACTATAGACATCAGTAATTATAAGATTTTTTTAAGTCAAAAAACAAAGTAAAACCAAGCTGCAGAGTGATAATACAGTATCATGCAGTTTATATACAGGTTGAAAACTACTGCATAGTGCTCCATATTACTGATGATTTCTTCACATTTAATATTATAAACATGTCCATGGTAATGATAAACTTTTAATTAAGGGTAATGGCTATATCTGAGTAGGGAGCAAGGGAAATGGAATCTGGGAGAAGTATATAAGGGACTTGCCTGTACTGATGAATTTCCTTTCCCCCCTCCAATTATATAAGTGTAGCAAAATGTTCAGATTTGATAAAGACCAATGGCAAATAATACACAGGTGTTTAATATATACTATATTAACTATCTATTAAATATAAGATATAATATAAATTAAATATATGTAATACTGTCTAGTAAGTTTGGCATATTTCATAAGAAATCATCGAATGGAACCCTATAATCAATTAGGATGATTCAACGTTGGGAAATATATTAATGTAATTCATCACATTAGTAAACTCAACTGGTAAATTAAAGAAGTGCTTAAGAATATAATGAGCAAGAAATGGGTAAGATTTATAAAAAGAAACCCAACAAAACTTTAACTGAGGCCACAAGGCAAGACTGGAATAACGAGAGAAATGACCATGTCCTAAGGTAGGACAACTTATATTGTAAAATTACCAATCCTCTCCAAGGTGATATGGAAACAATGCAATTCCAATTGGAACTTTGATGTTTTGAGTATTTCAAATTAATGAGTAAGAGGGGGAGCAGGACAATTGGCTATCCATGAGGAAAAGAGTAAAGTTTGTCTTATCTTACCCAACTTATAAAACTAAGTTTCAATTTGATTAAAGAGCCCAATGTCAAAAAAAAAAAAATTATAGGGCTTCCCTGATGGTGCAGTGGTTGAGAGTCTGCCTGCTGATGGAGGGGACGTGGGTTCGTGCCCTGGTCCGGGAAGATCCCGCGTGCTGCGGAGCGGCTAGGCCCGTGAGCCATGGCCGCTGAGCCTGCGCGTCCGGAGCCTGTGCTCCGCAACGGGAGAGGCCACAACAGTGAGAGGCCCGCGTACCGCAAATAAATAAATAAATAAATAAATAAAATTATAAAATCATTGGAAGGACATGTGAAAGAAGTCTTTTAAAATCCTGGAGTGAGGGACTTCCCTGGTGGTCCAGTGGTTAAGACTCTGCACTCTCAATGCACGGCGCCTGGATTCGATCCCTGGTCAGGGAACCAGATCCTGAACACTGCAACTAAGAGCCCGTGTGCTGCAACTAAAGGAACCCGCATGCCGCCATTAAAAAAGATCCCGCAAGTGGCAGTGAAGATCCCACGTGCCGCAACTAAGACCCGGAGCAGCCAAATAAATGAAAAAAAAAAAATCCTGCAGTGAGAATTACCCTTCTGCACATGATATTAGAATCTTTTTCTAACAGACTCACAGACTTAGAGAACAGACATGTGGTTTCCAAGGGTGAGGGGGGCAGGATGGAATGGGAGTTTGGGGTTAGCAGATGTAAACTATTATATATGGAATGGATAAACAACAAGGTCCTACTGTATGGTACAGGGAACTATATTCAATATCCTGTGATAAACCATAGTGGAAAAGAATATATCTATATCTAGACCTATATATCTATATATCTGTATAACTGAATCATTTTGCGGTTCAGCAGAAATTAATGCAACATTGTAAATCAAGTATACTTCAATAAAAAATAATCTTTTTCTATAAGGAAAAGATTGACAGATTTCACTGTATAAAAAACTTTAGTATGCTTTAGGACAGAGTAAAACAAAACAAAATGAAAAATTAAAGAGTGGAAGAAAATAATCACTGCAGATAAATGATTTCTGTCCATCCTGGTCAGTGAGTTCCTATGAATTGCTAACACTTATCAGGCATTTCTCTTTGTGCCTGGCATTGTTCTAAGTGCTTTTTAATTTTAAGCCATTTAAAATTCCACAACAACCCTACGGGGTAGGTTCTAGCGTCATCGTCATTTTATTGGTGAGGAAACAAGTACAGAGAGGTTAATTAACTTCTCCAACGTCATGTATCTACTAAGGGGTGGAGATGGGATTTGAATCCAGCGAGGCTGGCTCCAGCTTCTGTTCTCTCAACTACTCTCTTGCTTATAAAGCAAAAGCGAACAAACAAATAAGCAAAAGAACAACCCAAGTGAAAAATAAGAAAAAGGAAAGAAGAAATTTCATGGAGGAAGAAATACAGTGGTTTACAAAAGTGTGAAAATATGCTAAACCTCATGAGTCATCCAAGAAACGAAAATTAAAAGAACATGAAATGTCACCTTTTGCCCTCTAGAGTGGTAAAAAAAAATTTATTTTTTAAAAGACTGTAATAAGGAGATAACATTAAAACTAAAAAATTGAAATATGGTAATTGGTAAGAATTTGTAGATACTGACACTTATACTTTGGTGGTGGGAAATAGGTGGCTTTGACACTTTAAGGAAGGCAATTTGGCGGTATTAATCAAAATGAAATTCGCACACCTTTAGATTAGCAATTTACTTTTTGGAATTTAGTTAACTATTCTTTCAGCAATATACACAGATGTGATGGAGCTATACAACAGTGTGACTGAAACATTAGAAATAGTGCAGTAGATCTATATGTTCTGATATGAGAAAATATCCAGAGTAATGGGTATAGCTGATATATTTGGGTTAAAAAATGCATACGTCTGTGTCAAGAGCAAGCCCCTCTGTATACTCTCGGGGACTGGTGCTTTTCTCAGAGTCTCTGTGGTGGTTTTCTAGAATACCCCTGACTTTTCTAGTCTTAGTCCCTCCACAGGAGGGATTAGTATTGAGTGTCTGCCGGGGTTGCCTGTACTTATGACCCCTCTGGACACAAGGGTCCCTTCTCCAGCTCAGATTGTCTTCCATGTTGCTAGTAAATGTTTGTCCCTTTGCCCCAGTTCCCACTGCTGATGTAGGTTTGCTCACGTAGATGTATTTTTATTTCCTGGGTCATTTCAATGAGATTATAGGAGAGAGGCAGCTGGAAACACGTGTTCAAGCCACTGTATCACCTGTAATGTTTTTCATACCTTCTTTTCCCCTACATTTCCTCTAACTACTTAGGGATATTTTGGGAGTTGTAATGCCAAATAGCTAAACATTTGGAAGAGTGCATATCTGGAATTTTGCCAGAACCAATTAAAAAAGCAAAGTTTTGATAGAGAAACTGATAGAGTGTGGTAAAAATGAATGAAAACTTATTTAAGGAACATAGTTTATTTCGCATAGTTAGAATGGACTTTATCTGTCCGCTTAAGACTGTGCAAGGATTTTAATTGAATTCAGCTCTTTTACTGTACCTGAAGGGACAGTGTGCTCAAGGAACAAAAGGATCAGACTGTGATACCAGTGACTAAAATAGGTCTGTTTTTAAAGAGCATGTGATATATGGTGATTATCATTCAATAAAGCCAGCAGGAAGCAAGGAGATGAAAATGGTCCCAATGAAGACAAGAAGGTATTGTCACTCATTAACAGGGAACATATCCATCAGCCTTGCAAATAATTAGGTATTAAAAATCACAACTGAAAGAGCATATGGGGAGCTCTGCATTAAAAAAATAAGTTCCTATTTGTATATTTCACCTGAGTTTATAATGTGCTTTCACATACATCATCTCATAGAATCCTTACAACCATCCAGGTGAGGTGAGCAGTGTATTATTATTCCTACTGTGTAGATGAAGAAATTGCTAGTCAAGTGGTTAAACGATTTAAGGTCACACATTTAGTTAGTAGAAATTATCATATATAAAAGCTTTTAAATCAGATCAGCTTTTTAAAAAATTTTAATTAATTAATTTATTTAGGCTGCATTGGGTCTTCACTGCTGCATGCGGGCTTTCTCTAGTTGCAGTGAGCAGGGGCTACTCTTCGTTGTGGTGAGCGGGCTTCTCTTGTGGAAAACGGGCTCTAGGCGCACGGGCTTCAGTAGTTGTAGCATGTGGGCTCAGTAGTTGTGGCTCGTGGGCTCTAGAGCACAGGTTCAGTAGTTGTAGTACACGGGCTTAGTTGCTCTGCGGCATGTGGGATCTTCCCAGACCAGGGATCGAACCCGTGTCCCCTGCATTGGCAGGTGGATTCTTAACCACTGTGCCACCAGGGAAGTCCCCAGTTTTTTTTTTTTAATATGAAACTTTCAACAGCTATAGGGGCAAATTAATACATGGTGATATTTTAGCACATTACTAAGATTTTTCACATAAAAGACCAAACTAATGTAATTCGTTGAACTTTCATAATATTTCCATTGAGATTCAATCACAACGGCAAACCCTGAAATTGGCCATCAATCCTGAAATTCCTAAAAATGCTGGGAGACATACCAAACTTCTTTTCCCCAGTCTAAGAGAAACTAGTAAAGCAAAGGAGAGCATAGGCTTATATGCTAATTCAAAGTGTGGTGTCCTGTTCTTCATCTATTCATTTTCCATTTTACTGATTTTCTTGAATATCTGTGTTTGTAGGTGAATAGGAGTAAGCTGAACACAGTTGATTAACAAGCATTTGTTGGACATCCCTTATGTACCTAATGAATAAAGAAATGTACATAGCACTTAACAAAACATCTGGGGTGATATAAGAGAAAAAAGAAGTGGTCATGATTCCTGAGAAACATAGAATGTAAATAGGTAGAAATAAAGTCAAGGAGAAAAAACACAAAATGATATGTGGAGAAGTATGAAATAATTTAGGCCATATAAAATACATCACTAATAGGAGAAACAGAGTAAATGGTCAAAGCAGAACTGGGCCAGTCTTAGAAAACTATCTTCAGTTGGTGAATGCTGAACCAAAATTTGGAATTGGTTTTAGTCTAGGATTAATGGACATGAATGAGATTGACTTCTTCGGTGTGGCAGGAAGCATGGGGCCAAGGGAGGGATGGTAAGTACAAAGGGATTGCCAGGAGAGATAAACACATATCTCTAGTGACTTGGGAAGTGATTTAAAGAAGTGAATCTGGAAAGACAAACTTAAATACACAATCTGTGACTCGTTTTTTTAAAAACAAATCCTTTAAAAATGTTAGGGAAGGCTTGTTGTTTGAGAAGAACCATGTTCTGCATGAAACTGTTTGAAATTTGTTTTTGTTTTGTTTGGTTTTAATTTTTTTTTATATTGGAGTATCGTTGATTAACCATGTTGTGTTATTTTCAGGTGTACAGCAAAGTGATTCAGTTATACATATACATGTACCTATTCTTTTTCAAATTCTTTTCCCATTTAGGTTGTTACAGAATATGGAGCAGAGTTCCCTGTGCTATACAGTATCCTTGTTGGTTATCTATTTTAAATATAGTAGTGTGTACATGTCAATCCCAAACTCCCATTTTATCCCTCCCCCCACCACCTTTCCCCTTTGGTAACTGTAATGAAACTTGTTTTTGGTATTGATGATAGTGGGTAGCAGAGCTTAAATAAAAGACAAGTAGCCAATATATATAATACATCAATAATCATATACTTAACAAATTAGTGCAACATACAAATGTCTCATTTCTGTAAGCTGATAAGTAATTGAAATAACATGGACACTTTTTGGACCATGTGTATATTTGAGATGTGCAGGTGCGCATCAAGGAGGCAGTTGTGATAAGCTCTTGACTTGGAGTCAGTGGCCTGGGCTTCAGATCTTGGCTCTAATATTGATACTTAATACCTATAACTTGGGGTAGGCTGCTTAGATGTATTCAAAGTCAATGTTACAGGTTTCTGTGAGGATCAAATAAGATAATGTACGTGGAATTACCTGGCCTATGGTAGACACTCAATGTGTTTTTCTAGCTTTATTGTTTGCCCCAAGAAGTGGTGGGTCTTTATAGCGAATGTTGTAAGGCTTGGGTGGGAAAAGAGATGAAGATGGAACATCTTTTAGGTAAAGCATGAAGCATGTCTTTTATATCCTTTCCATAGATGCATTCAGTATGTTCCATAACTCTAAACATCACTCCTTTTCTGAAAGTGGTCTGGGTGGAAATAGGCTTGCTCTTAGCCAATCACAAGGATTGACATTTTACTGCACAAACATTTACAAAAAATAGCTTCCCTCCCCCCTCAGAACTTAGTTTATTATAGAAAATTTTGGAAAATCCAGAATGTGAAGACCATCTGTAATCGCACTAGCCAGAGAAAACTATTTTGGTGAATTTTCTTCCGATCTCTTTTATATAACATATATCTAAATTGGAATCAACCATACATATCTTTTGTAACCTGATTCTTTTCATCTTTCACTATACAGAAAGCATATTCTTATGTCATTGTACATAAGAATATTTTAATGTAATTTTGAGTGGTTATGTAGTATCCTACCAATCTACCAATAATTCATCTAATTTTTCCCTATTTTAGAGGCTATTTAGAATATTTGCCATAATACATAGCACTGTAATGATATGTAAATCCCTGATTTCTTTAAAATAGATTCCAAGAAATGGAATTATTACTTCAAAAATTAAAACCCCTTTAAGCCTCTTAATTCATATTGAAAAAGTATCCTGTGGAAAGGCTGTACTCCTGTCAGCAGTGTATGAGACTCAGTATTTCCTAGAACCCTAAGCATTTCTGTGAAGACTTCCTTCACAAGTGATTGCCACGCCTATCTGTGCTGATTAATTTCTGGAAACCTTTATTAATGGTCATTTACTAAAAATTATTGCCATTATATTTAAGGCTTTTCATTTCTTGCTTATCTTCCTCATAATTTACATGTTTTCTTTTAAAAACAGCAAACCAGTAAAAGCGTTAATAAAACTAAAATGGAGATTTAATTTCTTAGATTAAAATTAAGACAGGCTGACAAATTCAGACTTGTGGGAAGACTGGATGGATGGTTGCCTGGGAAATATTTTATGAATCATTGTTTTTAAAACCTCCAGAGCCAGGAAGAAGGGGCTGATTAGCTGGGATGGGCTACCATATTCCCATTTCATATATTTCTAGAAATAGTACAGTTTTGTGCATGTGTTAAATGGTCCAAAATTAATTTATGATGATAAAACCAGGAGATGAGTTGCTTTAGGCAAATTTGGTCCCCTGACCTATGTTGGTGCATTTAGTCATGAACCTCTGTTAAGTAGGATGAGCAGTCCTTCACCAATCTCTTATGTGTTTGTATTTACCTGTGTATACGTCTGTCTCCTTCACTGGCTAGTAGAGTTCCTTGAGATGGAGAATGAGTGTTTTCATGTTAGTTTTAGAGCTGTAGGACTGGAGAACAATATCTGTAAGAGAATCATGTAGATGAATGATTACTTGATGGCTGGCTAGTAAAGGACTTTTTGAGCATAATAGCAGTGGAAGAAAACCCAAAGGAAATTATTAAAAGATTTGAATATATGAAAAGTTAAAATGTGTCTATACTGCCCCCTCCTCCATAAACATCCAAGCCCATAAACAAACTTACATGACAAAACAAATAGGGAAATATAGTTTCAATAAAATCAACAGCAAGAGATTTAACGCCTTTACTATATAAAGAACTCATAAAAATCAATAAGAAAACTATTGAGCCCAATAGTTAAATGGACAAAGGACAAGAATACATAATTCACCAAAGAGAAAACAGAAATGACTAACAACAAATATTAAAATTGCCCAACTTTACTTTTTTCAAATTTTTTTATCGTGGTAAAATACACAGAACTTTAATCATCTTAATCATTTTTAAGTGTACAGTTCAGTGGCCTAAAACTGTTTTAATTGAAGAAATGCAGAACAAAACAATCAGATACCATTTTTGATTTTTAAATGAAAAAAATCTCTTCAAAAATGATAATAAACCTAGCAAAAGCAGAGTTAATAGAAATGTATTTTGGTACAACATTTCTGGAAAGCAATTTGGGAATATGTATCAAAATCTTGAAAGTATATTAACACATATATGTGGAATCTAGAAAAGTGATACAGATGAACCTGTTTGCATAGCAGAAATAGAGACATAGATGTAGAGAACAAATGTATGGACACCAAGGGGGGAAAGGGGGAGATGGGATGAATTGGGAGATTGGGATTGACATATATACACTAACTAATATGTATAAAATAGATAACTAATGAGAACCTGCTGTATAGCACAGGGAACTCTACTTCACTTTCCTATACAGTAGAAACTAACGCAACATTGTAAAACTATACCCCAATTAAAAAAAAAAATCTTGAAAGGTGTTTATACTCTTTGACATAAGAGTTCCACTTTTAGAAATATATTCTAAGGAAACAATCTGAAAGGTGAGTAAAGATGTTTATAATACACAATGCTATTTATCTTACCAAAATAATAGAAAAATTTTAAAAAGTCAACAGTGAGAGATAAATACATTTATGCCAGATAATGGATTACATATTCATTAAAATAATGTTAATGGAAAAAATTTAATAACATGGCAAAATACTTTGAATTGGAGAGTATTTATAAAGTAGACATTTATACATACTTGTATATGTGCATAGAAAAATTACTAGAAAGAAATATACCAGTCTATTAGCAAGAACTATTTCTGGATAGTGGAATTACAAATGATTTCTCCTTCATAGTCTATGTATTTTTGAGCTTTTAACAATGATAATGTACTGCAAGTATAACTTGAATTTAACTGTAGAGATTTATCTTAGAGAAAGTTGGTTAAATAAAAGAAAGGAATAAGCAAAAGGTGGAAGGGGACATGAGAGACATTTGAAAGCTATATGCTGCAGGAAAGAGGTAGTGAAGAGGGAGAGGTTAAAGGTCTGAGGAGAGGTTCTCCTTGGGGCTGAGGTCTGAGGGCATAGGGTTGGGTGAGACCTGAGGGGGCATCCTCTTCCACTGAGCCGTGAAGGAGGAACATGCAGACGAGTTAGTCAATGGGAATAAGGAAACGGCAAGATTCTTGCTTGATGACTGCTATTATCCCTGAAAGAGAAACAAGTGAGATTCTCTGCTGGGCATCTTCAGTGAAGCTTGAGAAAAGTGTGAAGTTTGAATTTGCCACTGAACAGAAAGGAAGGAGCTCATGTGTTATTTCCCTCCAAAACCTGATCCTTACTCTTATTCCTCTGATCAACAGTTGGCACCAATGAACTGAGACAAAATTCTAGAAATTATCTTCCCCACTCTTATTGCTCAACAAAGTTCTCATACTTCAACCTCCTAAATATCTCTGGAACCAGTCTTCTCTCCATCTCTTCTCCATCTTCTTGCTGGGGTTGCTGCAGTAGATTCCAAACTAGTCTCTCTAGGCTCACTTGTCTCTTCTAACTCCCAATCCACCCATCATACCGTCGCCAGACCCGTCTTTCAAAAACCCAATAAGGCATTTTGTTGTGTCTGTATTTAAAATACTTTAAGGTCTTCAGTTGCCTTTAAGATAAAAATCCAAATTCCTCTGCAGGATATGAAAAGCACTTCTTGATCTTGTTCTTGTACCTTTTCAACTTTAATTTTTTCTCATCATTTATTTATCCATCCACTCTTCCATTGATTTAAATGCCTACAATATGCTAGCAAATGTGCAGGCTAGGTGCTACTGAAATAATACAAAGAAGTCTAGACATGGTATTTGTGTAAGAGCAACTTATGGTCTGGTGAGGAAAATAAATCTAAATAGCTGTGATAAATGTTATAGTCACCACAGTATATACAAGGTGCGCTGAATACACAAAGGAATGTGTGTTAGGTCTCTGAAGGAGGAGTTGGGCAGGGAGATGAAGTCAGAAAAAGTTTCTTGAACTTAATCTTCAAAGGTAAGTAAATTTGGGGATCTTTTTTCTGTGGAGAAGATGGAAAAATGTGTTTCGGGTAGAGGCATTAGTGTAAGCAAAGGCATGGAGCACAGAGTGCAAGTGTGTGAAAGAGAAGGAGGCCAGGGCCAGATGCTGGAGTTCCAGGCTCTGTCTGAAGGCAGTGGGAAATAATTGACAAGTTTTAGACAGAAGAGTATATTAATTAGATTTGGGACTTAAGATCTGGTTGACTATAGCATGGAGGATGGACTGGAGGGGTGTAAGATACTGGAGGCAGTGAGGCCATCTGGAAGGTTGTTATTTAGAGGAGAGATGATGAAGGCCTATGGGCTGAACTAAGGAAAGAAAGTGGGGTGCTTTAGAAATGTTAAGGGGGAATTATGTTCTATAGCGATGCGTCTCAAAGTATGGTTCCTAAACTGATGACAGTCTATGAATTGTTTGTTACCATCTGCTGTGAGATAAATACAGAAGTTGAGAGTAAGAATTAAGGAATCAGGGACTTCCCTGGTGGCGCAGCGGTTAAGAATCCACCTGCCAATGCAGGGGACACGGGTTCAATCCTCTGGTCTGGGAAGATACCACATGCTGCGCTAGAGCCTGCGCTCTAGAGCCCACGAGCCACAACTACTGAGCCCACGTGCCACAACTACTGAAGCCCATGTGCCTAGAGCCTGTGCTCTGCAACAAGAGAAGCCACAGCAATGAGAAGCCTGCACACCGCATCGAAGAGTAGCCCCCGCTTGCCACAACTAAAGCCCGCGCAGCGACAAAGACCCAATGCAGCCAAAAGTAAATAAATAAATAAATAAAATAAAAAAGAATTAAGAAACATTTGTAGCAAGTTAAAGGAGTAATTTTACATTTGAAAAATCTAACAGAGAACAAATTGGACTTGGATTTTGTAGATCTTTGCTTTCTATTTCGTTTTTCTAGTTACTCATCTTTACTGTATTTTATAAAAGTATTGGACCGCATGGGCAGGAAATACTAAGTGGACCACATTTGGCTGACAAGCACTCACCTACAGGACTTAGTGACTGAATGAATATGGGAGTAGGTGGAAGGAAGGAGTGTAATATGACTCTTGGGTCTGATAACTGGAGTGGTAGGTACAGAAAGTTACAGAAGCAAACATTTTTCAAGAAAGACGTTAAATTCCCACTTCCCTATTGTTTCATGCAACAGTCAAAGTTTTTAAAATGCATTTGGGGAAACACGTCACAATCATTTAATCCTCTAGGTTTTTGCGTGCACCATTTTCTCTACCAGAAACATTCCTCACTCCCTTCTTCACTTGGCTAATACTTAATATAAAGACAAACGTAAATTCATTTATGTATCATCAACATTGCACTAAATGCCTTACATTTATTATTTTTTTACTCCTCACAATAACCCTGTGAAGGAGGGGTCCGGTTTTGTAGATGAGAAAACTGAGATTTAGAGAGGTTAGGCAATTTGTTCAAGGTTATCCAGCTAGTAAACTAGTGGAGCTGGGCTTTGAACCCAAGAAATCCAACTCAGGAACCCATGTGCCTGCCTAATCACTGAAACGTACTGCCTCATGAAGACTCAGCTCAACTGTCACCTCTTCCAGGAATCTTTCCTTGTTGCCCTTACTTATGGGTGCATCTCCTGTGTTCCCACAAAGCACACGCACATGCCTATCTCCATCATGGCACTTGCCATTCCCTATTACAAGCGTGTGTTTGTTTGTTGCTTCCTTTTTTTCCCCTAAGCTGTGAGCTCACTGAGGGCGGGAAGGATTCCTTACATCCCTGAATCATCAATCCAGAGCACAGTGCCCAGTATTCAGTAGGAGCTTGGTAACTGTTGAATAAATGGAGGCATGAGAAAACCTAATATGTTATTGGTAGGATGTTGGATGAGGCCAGAAAACAGAGGATCTGGGCTAAACCTGTGCAGGAAGCTTGGGGTCAGATCATGAAGAGTGCTATGCTCGGTTTAGAAACTTGCAAGCAACAGTCACAAAATCCTTTATTCTTTTCACATCCATGGATATTATGCTTTTCAAGGTATAACTCTGCAATGGGAACACTAACCAGAGTTGTGCTAGCACATGTTTAATAGCTGCTTCCTTCCCTTTCCCTGCCAAAGTTCTGATGTGTTGTATTTTTTTTAATTTTATTTTTTAATTGAAGTCTAGTTGATTTACAGTGTTGTGCCAATCTCAGCTGTACAGCAAAGTGACTCGGTTACACACATATAATGTTGTGTTTTTTTAATTACTTAATTTTAAAACCTTTTTGTTTTATACTGGAGTATAGTTGATTAACACTGTTGTGATAGTTTCAGGTGTACAGCAAAGTGATTCAGTTACACATATACGTGTATCTATTCCTTTTCAAATTCTTTTCCCATTTAAGTTGTTACATAATACTGAGCAGAGTTCCCTGCACTATGCAGTAGGTCCTTATTGGAAGGTATAGTTAGGGAGTTTGAGATTGACATGTACACACTGCTATATTTAAAATGGATAACCAACAAAGTTGTGTTTTTTTTATTTCCATGGTGTACACGCTTCTGTCACTGCCAATTTCTTTTTTAAAAAATTTTATGTATATATATGTATATGTATTACTGAAACACAGTTGTACAATGTTATATTAGTTTCAGGTGTACTACTTAAGGATTTGATGTTTGCATACATTATGAAATGATCACCACAATAAGTCTAGTAACCATCTGTCCCCATATTAAATTATTACAGTATCATTGACCATATTCCTTATCTGTCACAGTCCATTTCAAGCTACCAGTGTGACGTTACTGAACGTGGATGTGGGAAGAGATTAGATGCACAGTATTATGCCATTAAAAAATATTTCCCCCACACAGTTACAATAGACGTAAATGACCTGAAGAGCATAGGTAAGAGTAACATGTAGTGAAATAATTAGGAAGCAATGAGTTTTGAGTGTTTATTACCTTTGTTTTTATTATGCCGTTAAGTTTATGTAATTTGATTTTTAATAATGACGGTGTTTAACAGCTGGCTTACAAAATTCCTTCAATTTTAACAACTGGCTCTCATGATTGGATAGGAGCTGACTCCTCCACACCACTGTCATTACTCCCTTCCCCTACAGATTCATGCCAGCCCAGTCTCCTGGGACTGGTCTTCTTCCTAAGCAGGTCACTTATACAAAGCCCTGGGTCAGTGGCTTTCTGAGGCGGCATTAGCTCTCTCGTTGCATGTTCTAGTCTTTGTGAGCCTCGCCCCCAGTACTCAAGTCTTTCTTTGTTTGCAACAACCAAGGTGTCCTACACAGACCACCATCCCTCCAGACACTGCTTTTTGTCCTGAAAGTAGTTTCCTTCTGATGCCTTCTTGACTCAGGGTTGATCAAATCATACAGGTTCTGCTCTGCACAGTGAGGCGCCGTTCACATATGGACTGCTTGCTTGACCATCACACGCTACATTGCTTTGTTACTTACTTGCCCCACACTACTGTCTCAATATGTGCCCTGGCATTTGCACTTGCTTTGACTCTATTTCCTGGTTCTTCTATCCTGCATATGCTCTTACTTTTGGATCTACCTTTGGATTCAAGGTTCCTTTTGCTTCAACAGCTGAAACCTGGCCTTATTCCATGATCTGATTATACGGCTGTCTGGCTTCCTGGCTTTGGCCTTGCCAACCACAACTCAAATCCAAATGCTGATAAACAGCAACATGAGAAAATGACCTGACTTAAGCAGATATTACTGTTTTAGTGTGATCAATATCTGCCAATAGTTGCAAAAACCACGCCTGCCTTACTTCTAAACAACTCCTGGAGATTCAAGACTGCTGAGAGCTCTGAAGGGGGCCTAGGTTAAAATAATGGAGCAGCTGAATTAAACAAATGGCAGCTCTTCCCCAGCTGTCAGTTCAAATAAGGTTCAGAGGAGATTGAGTAAACATGTAGGTCCTTTATCAATTGAGTTTCTCCTTGCCACTGCTCAGAGGAAGGACATATGGGATAAATCTAGGCTAAGCATTAAATGGTTTTGAGACGCACAGTCTTATACTTTTCTATTCTTTGAACCTAATAAAATCAAGGCTCTTCATTAAGAAAGGGGGCTTGGCATTTCTCTTTGTGTTCAGTTGATATTAACACTGGTAACCTAATAGTGATACAAAACTAATGTGAACAGATTTCAGCCTTGAATATTCTTGAATGATTTAGGAATCAATTTGCAAAAAAATCACAAGGGAAAAAACATGCTAAAAAAATTCAGTTGGTTCTCTCAATGGGAATAAAAACTTTTAGTTGTTGGTTTAGGACGCATGTTGTTGGTTGGAGGTGAGGACTTTCTCAAGTGCCTCAGGCTTCATTGATGCTCTGTCCCTGCTTCAAGGTGACCGGGGCAGTTCCCAGACCAGGAAAAGGTTTCTGAGCTTATCATTGAACAGAGAGAATCCTTAATAACTCAAAGATTGATTTTCCCACATTCCAGGAGAGCAGTTATGTTTAATGACATACTAAATAACTTCCCTGGAATAGGAAGTTGGTTTTCTGAAGAACATTTCGATTCTCAGACTCTTTCCATAGAAGGAGAATTACCTTAAGTCTTTTCCTGGACAAGGTAGGGTTGGTAACAACTATTCCAAGAAATAAATAAACAATTGAGTGAAGTTAGAGAGCTCTCTGAGTCTTACCTTCCTACCAAAGAAAAGATGCCCAGCAGGGCCGGCTTTGTGGATATGTGATGTGTACACACAGAGTCCTGCACTTAGAGGGGTTCTGCACTTGGCTTAATGCTGTTGCCATCTTGGAATTCTTAATAATTTTTTCCAGGTTCATTTTCATTTTTCACTGGGTCCCACAAATGATGGAGCTGGTCCTGATGGCAAGAGAGGTGAAAAAAAGGCTTTCAAAGAGGTCTTTGGTTTTTTTGTTTTTTTCTGTGAGGATGCTCCAGGACAATACTGAAAACATGCCTTGAAAAAAATGTTATAGTTTTTATTTATCCATCCAGGCAAGAGTAAACTGAGAACACGGCAATCACGAGTGGTGTTATAAACATCCAAGTGCATGTAACAGCAAACATTTGTATGGTGCTCATTACCACGTACAGGTACAGAGAGGGTGAGAAAATCACCAAAGTTCACATAGATAAGTAAGTGGCAGAGCCTAGATATAAACCAAGGCAGTATGGCTTCAGAATGTTAATGTAATGTTTCTTCTTTCTACTAAATGGAATAATGACATCAGTTTGCTGAGAGATGCTTTTCAGTATTTCTGATTGTTCTGGTTATTACTTTTGAATTCAGAGAAAACTGATTAGCTAGGGCCCTTTAAAGGCTTAAGTCTACGTGCACTTGGAAACTAATAGTGAAATGCACCATAGGGCAAACACATCCTTTCCTTTGGAACATCAACTACGGACTAGGTACTAAACATATCACACTTCAGTGTCTCATGACTGGCGTTCAATTTTGACTCAAAAGATTTTTAACTATGCTACTAAGCTTATATGCCAGAGGCCACATGTTCATCCTTGGATATTTACACTATACTTTATTCCTTTCAAGGAATTGGAGATTTGGCTCATACTTGCTGGATATGTTAAATGATCCTGTAAAGCCATTTTTACATTAAAGAGTCTTCCTCAACTTCATTTTTTAAAATCTACGTAGGTACCAGAGCATATTGGTTGAAAGGATGGGCTCTAGCATCCTGTGGCTACCTTTCTGGCCCTGAGATTTACTTCTGTAATAAGGATAATAAAAACAGACACCTACATGGCTGCCATGAGACTAGGAAGTATCTTGCACTCCCCAGAACATGGTTAATACTCAATAGAGGTGAATAATTGTTTGATTTATAAAAACTGGTATAGAATAGTGCAGTTATATCTTAGGGATAAAAATTCTTTGAGCCTCAGTTCATTCAGCAGAAAATAAAGTTAATAACACCCATCTCACAAGGTGTTATAAGGATTAAATAAGATAATATATATGAAGTGCTTAGCACAGGGCCTGGCATATAGTAATTTCTTACTAAATGGGAACTTCTTTATTCTATTTGAATTTTTTGTCTGTAATGTAAGTCTAAGTCATTTCACAATAGAATTTGGGACCCAGTATAAAACCATTCTGTTTTTAATAATATTTTTCATCTTTTTCTTCTTCGTAGGTCACATTCTGTTAGGGGAATGAGATAAATCTTGGTTTTTACTCTGCACTGATACTTTTTTGTAGTAATTATGCCCTTTAACAATACCCTTTGGAAAATGGTTCTGATGAACCTAGGGGCAGGACAGGAATAAAGACGCAGACATAGAGAATGGACTTGAGGACACGGGGAGGGGGAAGGGTAAGCTGGGACGAAGTGAGAGAGTAGCATTGACATATATACACTACCAAATGTAAAACAGATAGCTAGTGGGAAGCAGCCGCATAGCACAGGGAGATCAGCTTGGTGCTTTGCGACCACCTAGAGGGGTGGGATAGGGAGGGTGGGAGGGAGACACCAAAAGGAAGGGGATATGGGGATATATATACGCATATAGCCGATTCACTTTGTTATACAGCAGAAACTAACACACCATTGTAAAGCAATTATACTCCAATAAAGATGTTAAAAAAAAATACCCTTGGGCTTCCCTGGTGGCGCAGTGGTTGAGAGTCCACCTGCCGATGCAGGGGACGCGGGTTGGTGCCCCGGTCCGGGAAGATTCCACGTGCCGCGGAGCGGCTGGGCCCGTGAGCCATGGCCGCTGAGCCTGCGCGTCTGGAGCCTGTGCTCCGCAACGGGAGAGGCCACAACAGTGAGAGGACCGCGTAACGCAAGGAAAAAAAAAAAAAAGAAAAACCCTTTGGAAAGATATGTTGGTCTTTTTCCAACGGTCCTCTTATAAAGGACTATTAAAATAATGCATAAAAGAAATAACGTTCATTCATTATTAATACCTTGTAGCAGTGATTACATCAGCTCAGTCTGGCCATTGATCAGCCCTCAGAGCCCTCCCTTCAAGCAGAGCTCAGGGAGCAGACAACAGAGGGAAGGCAAAGAGCACATCTTCTCCCGTGTGCTCCAGATCTTGCTCTGTCAGGGAGGCCCTCTTTCTTCTGTACCTTCAGCTCTTCTCCATTGGCTCCTTTCTCTCCACCCACCAATAAATATGCCGAGGTCTTTTCCACCTTTCAAACAAGAAACAGAACTATTTTCCCCTCAAACTTGCTGCTCCATTGAAGTACTATTTCATCTTTCCGTTTTCTTTTGACTGTTGAATTTCAGCTAAAAGTAGGCTTCACTTCCTTTACATCTCCCACTCTTTACTCCTTTCTTTCACTGTCTTTCACCCTTAGGACTTTCCAGAAATTTTTGTCTTGAAAGCATTAAGAACTTCCTAATCATCAAGATGTTTGATCTTTTCTTAGTCTTCATTCTTCTTGACCTGTCTGACTTATGATACTGTTGAAATCTTGATATCCTGTTAGAGTCTTGGACACTGTTTGTCCCTAATTTTTTGACTTTTGTATCTTGGGTTGCTCATAGAAAATGGCAATGATGCCCACTCTGCAGAATGTTGTGAGGATAAAATGAAGCGCTATTGTTACCTGAGAATAATATCTAGAATGGTCTCTTTTAGGTAGATGGAAGGCCAACGGACACCATTGTTTAGGGAAAAATTAGGGGAAAGTGTGTAACAGAACTTTTATATCAACAAATACTGTCCTTTTGGGAGGTTGCAAAAAATTGTACATATATATTTGCATAAGGTACAGGGAGCCTTCTAGCAATTACTGGATAAAACTCTTAAAACTTTTTGAGGAGAAAATATTTGCCAACAATGTGACCAACAAGGGCTTAATTTCCAAAATATATAAACAGCTCATATAACTCCATATCAAAAACACAAACAACCCAATCAAAAAATGGGCAGAAAACCTGAATAGACATTGTTCCAAAGAAGATATACAGATGGCCAATAGGAACATGAAAAGATGCTCAGCATCACTAATTAGTAGACAAATGCAAATCAAAACTACAATGAGAGGCTTCCCTGGTGGCGCAGTGGTTCGGAATCCACCTGACAATGCAGGGGACAGGGTTCAAGCCCTGGTCCAGGAAGTTCCCACATGCCGCGGAGCAACGAAGCCCGTGTGCCACAACTACTGAGCCTGCACTCTAGAGCCCGCGAGCCACAACTACGGAAGCCCGTGTGCCTAGAGCACGTGCTCCGCAACAAGGGAAGCCACCGCAATGAGAAGCCCAAGCACCACAACGAAGAGTAGCCCCCGCTCGCCGCAACTAGAGAAAGCACGCACGCAGCAAGGAAGACCCAATGCAGCCAAAATTAAGTAAATAAAATAAATAAATTAATTAATTAAAAAAAACTACAATGAGGTATCACCTCACATCAGTCGGAATGGCCATCATCAGAAAGTCTACAAATAATAAATTCTATATTTAAAAAATGCGTTTATTTAGGGTGTGGAGAAAAGGGAACCCTCCTACACTGTGGGTGCAGTCATTGTGGAAAACAGTATGGAGGTTCCTTAAAAAACTAAAAATAGAACTACCATATGATCCAGCAATCCCACTCCTGGGCATACATCCAGAAAAGATGAAAACTCTAATTTGAAAAGATACATGCACCCCAAAATTCATCGCAGCACTATTTACAATAGCCAAGACATGGAAGCAACCTAAATGTCCATCAACATATGAATGGATAAAGAAGGTATGGTACACATATACAACGGAATATTACTCAGCCATAGAAAGAATGAAGTAATGCCATTTGCAGCAACATGGATGGACCTAAGTGAAATAAGTCAGAAAGAGAAAGACAAAAATTATATGATATCACTTCTATGTGGAATCTAAAAAAATGATACAAATGCATTTATTTACAAAACTGAAGCAGATTCATAGACATAGAAAACAAACTTATGGTTACCAAAGGGGAAAGAGGGGGTGGATAAATTAGGAGTTTGGGATTAACAGATACACACCACTAGATATAAAATAGGTAAACAACAAGGACCTACTATATAGCACAGGGAACTATATTCAGTATATTATAATAACATATAATGGAAAAGAATCTGAAAAATGTATATATGTATAACTGAACCACTTTGCTGTACACTTTGCTGAAACTAACACAATATTGTAAATCAACTATACTTCCATTAAAAAAAGCTTTCTGAAGTTAAATATTATTGAAGAATACCAGAGGTGTTAAAATGGACCCAACTGAGGTCATTTGGCAAAGACATCAAATGCTTTTAAGGAGAAACTCACCATAAGAGAAAGGAGAATCTGGAGTGGTGATGAAGGCTGTACACCTCTAGTGATTAGAATGGAATGGAGGAGGGTTGGGTCCTGGATGGGCTATATGAACTTAATAAGGAGGCTTTAAGATAACACTGCGTGCACATGTATGTGTAAGCATGTACATTCTGGAGACCAAAGTCATGGAAGGGCTAACTTAAGAGTCCAGTACTGAAGTGATTTGGGGTGTCCATAGCTGGCCTAATATGGAAGGAGAGCCATCTGCCCTTGCACTTGAGAAATTCTTGCACGCTGGGGCAGCAATGAGTCAGGTACTTCATGCTCTTTGCGGGGAGTTTGGAGTCATAATTTCCTGCAATAGGGCAGGAAAAAAGACATAAAAGGCATACAGATTAGAAATAAGGAAGTAAAACTCTATTCACAGATAACATGATCATTTACATAGAAAATCCTATGCAATCTCCAAAGGGCTCCAAGAACTAATAAGCGACCTTGTAGCAAGATTGTAGGATACAAGATCATATACAAAAATCAGTTGTATTTGAATATACTAGCAATGAACAGACATTGAAATAAAAACATCTACAATAACATAAAAATATGAAATATTTTAGAATTAATTTGAAAAAAGATGTGAAAGACCAGTACGTGGAAAACTACAAAACGTTGCTGACAGAAATTAAACAGGAACCAAAATAGAGAGATATATTATGTATAGAGATTGGAAGACTCAATATGGTTAAGATAGCAGTTCTCTCTAAATTAAAAAACAAATTCAACACAATCTCAATCAAAATCTTAGCACTTTTTTTTTCTTTTAGTAGAAATTGATAAGCTGATTCTAAAATTTATATGGAAATGCAAAGGACCTAAAATAGCTTAAACAATTTGAAATAAGAGAACAAGTGTGGAGAACTTACACTACCGGATGTCAAGGTTTATTATGATACTATAGTACTCAAGACAGTGTGGTATTGGCATCAAGGAAAACAAATAGATCAATGGAACAGAATAGAGAGTTCAGAAATAGATCTACACATATATGGTCAATTTTTGACAAGGGAATAAAGATAATTCAGTTTAAAAGGATAATTTTTTTCAACAAATGCTGATGGAACAATCAGATACTCATCTGCAAACCTCCATACTGTTCTCCATAGTAGGTGTATCAACTTACATTGCCATCAACAGTGTAGGAGGGCTCCTTTTTCTCCACACTCTCTCCTGCATTTATTATTTGCAGACTTTTTGATGATGGCCATTCTGACCAGTGTGAGGTGATACCTCATTGTAGTTTTGATTTGCATTTCTCTAATAGTGATGTTGAGCATATTTTCATGTTCCTATTGGCAATCTGTATGTCTTTTTTTTGGAGAAATGTCTATTCAGGTCTTATGTCCATTTTTTGATTGGGTTGTTTGTTTGTTTGATATTAAGCTGTATGAGCTGTTTATATATTTTGGAGATTAATCCCTTGTTGATAGCATTGTTTGCAAATATTTTCTCCCAGTCTGTAGGTTGTCTTTTCATTTTGTTTATGGTTTCCTTTGCTGTGCAAAAGCTTTTAATTAGGTCCCTTTTGTTTACTTTTGTTTTTATTTTCATTACTCTAGGAGATGGATCCAAAAATATATTGCTGCAATTTATGTCAAAGAGTGTTCTGCCTATATTTTTCTCTAGTAGTTTTATAGTATCTGGTCTTACATTTAGGTCCTTAATCTATTTTGAGTTTATTTTTGTATATGGTGTTAGAGAATGTTCTAATTTCATTCTTTTATGTGTAGCTGTCCAGTTTTCCCAGCACCACTTATTGAAGAGATTGTCTTTTCTCCATTGTATATTCTTGCCTCCTTTATTGTGATTAATTGACCATAAGTGCATGGGTTTATTTCTGGGCTCTCTATCCTGTTTCACTGATCTATATGTCTCTTATTGTGCCAGTAACATACTGTTTTGATGACTGTAGCTTTGTAGTATAGCCTGAAGTCAGGGAGCGTGATTCCTCTAGCTCTGTTCTTCTTTCCCAAGATTGTCTTGCCTATTTGGGGTCTTTTGTGTTTCCATACAAATTAAATTTTTTTTTTTCTAATTCTGTGAAAAATGCCATTGGTAATTTTATAGGGATTGCATTGAGTCTGTAGATTGCCTTGGGTAGTATGGTCATTTTTTTTTTTTTTTTTTTTTTTTTGTGGTATGCGGGCCTCTCACTGTTGTGGCCTCTCCCGTTGTGGAGCACAGGCTCCGGACACGCAGGCTCAGCGGCCACGACTCACGGGTCTAGCCGCTCCGCGGCATGTGGGATCTTCCCGAACCGGGGCACGAACCCATGTCCCCTGCATTGGCAGGCGGACTCTCAACCACTGCGCCACCAGGGAAGCCCCAGTATGGTCATTTTAACAATATTGATTCTTCCAGTTCAGGAACACCATATATCTTTCCATCTGTTTGTGTCATCTACATACTTCTTTATGTTATAGCTGCAAACACATATCTTACCACCTCTACAAGCCTGAAAGATTCTTGAAGGTAGTGACCTATGTATTTATTATTTAGCCCAGTGTCCCACTGATGTCTTAGAGAATGTCTTATAAATACTAACTGTGTATATATACAATAAATATGTTCAACTGAGGATTTTTTTAATAACTGAGGATGGCCCAAGGGTTGAAAATATTTTGTTGTATTTAAAAAATATGAAACTTTTCCTGATTGTGGTATATGCAACCTTCATATGCATAAGATTGGGGAATTACTTCCCTTATATTTAGGTTGCTTAATCTCTTAACTTGTTATGTAAATACCTTTTGTCTGTGATCTCTAGAGACATTTCTCATTACCTAAGTACTAGAAGCTATTGTTTGTAGTGGATTTGTAATTGTTTGATGATCACCTTCATAATGTGTACACTTACATCTTGAGCAAAAATAGCAAAAAGAGTCAATGATTATATTATAGAGAAAATAACAAAAGTCTTTTTCTGGAACATTTCTTCATATTTTTTGACATCTTGTTGAAATAAGGAAATGCAAGCCCTATCTAAGAAATAGGCCACTGATAGAAACCTGAGAATAATTTTGTTGCAGAGTTAAAGTGAATTAGAAAATAGGCCAAGACGAGAGCTTTAGTTCAGTTTCAAATATCTGACAAAATTGGGAAATTGGATAAAAGGAGTTTAGGAAATTGTACTGGATGAAAATGTACTGATGTTTTGTATTTGTTCCAACGTAAAAGCATCTATTTCCCTCACAGAGAGATGGATACATAATGGTTTCAGATCTAATGGAAGTACTCATTTCCAGGGGTATTGTAGTTTTGAAATGGGTGTGTTTGAGGTTGCTGGGTCTAATTTCATATTATTAAAATCTGAAATTACAGAAGCCTTTCCGAAGTAATCCTTGAGTTTCAGAATGGCCTCACGGTGCACCATGAGCTTGTTGTGTACAAAGTTTGAAGGGCTTGTTTGCAATACAATCCCTTTTGTTACAGCCAGAGCTATATCTTAGTTTTTGCCTTTCCCATGGGCTGGGTTTCTTCCTCTGATCAGCCTCAGAGCTTAGCCTGGGTGATGGAGTGACAAACACTGAAGGATTCAAAAGCAGATAATAGGTCAGAGATGACAAGGTCGGGGTTTGGAGGTAGACTTGGGTTTGAATCCTAATTCTATCACATAGGAGCTCTGTGGCCCTGGTTCAGTTGTCTAGCTTCTCAAGCTTCATTTTCCCCATCTGCCAAAGGCTGCCATGAGTGTCAAGAGCTTAGCGTGGTGCCTGGCACAGAGAACACACACTCAAAATGTATGCTAGTAGTATTAGCAACCAGAAATTATCTTAGTTTTACTTCAAGAAAATAGCCCTAGCTGTGTGCCGAGGATAATTTTTTTAAATTGATAGTGTGTATGTCAACATTTTTCTTAGAAACATTTCTAGAGGAATTTCCGTGGTTGTGTATCTAAAAGGCCTGCCCAACTTTACCCAAAAGATACACAGTATCAGTGCCTCCAAATAGATACACCAATGGTGTTATGGAACCCCAGATATTGTCCACTCAATTCACTGTGGGCAGGAAGAGGATCTATTTTTAAGGGGAGGGAAGAGGACTATAACTGGTTAAAAATAGGATTCTCCTCCATCTTCTCTCTGCCATTTTTCATCCTTCATTTTTCCATCCACCCCCATTTTTCCTGAAGTCCTCTTATCACCTCTGTTCACCTCCCCCTTCTCTTTGTCTGCTTTAGGATCGGTACATACTATGAAAGAAAAAATACTTGACACTATCCGCAGAAAGTCAGTGGTGGGGGTAATGCATTTTTAATCCTAATCACCTGGTCTCCCTTTATTTGGCTGCCAGAGTGGGAAGGTTTTTTTTATTATTCAAACAAGTCCTCTTGCTGGTGCTCACATATGACTAAAAAGGTTAATAAATTTCAGACTCTGCTTGGTAATCCAGGGAGATAGAACTCTGCAAACACAGGCTTTTCTTTTTAAGTTGAATCTGACATTATGAAAAGCTACCCCTCTCTTCCCACACTCCAAGTATTTATCTAGGCTTTAAACACTGGGTAGCAGAAGTGTGGCAAGGGAGTTAACATTAATCGTGGGTCTGCATTGCAGAGGGAACCTCACTCACATTATCTCATTTAGTGTTCACGACAGTCCCATGGGGAAAGCATCACAGTTCCCATATTTCATAGGTGAGAGCATGGGGGGCTTCAGCGTGCCCCGTGAGGGAGGGACTCACTCCAGTGCAGTTTCCCTAAGCACTGGTGACCCCGTGCAAGGTTTACCCATCTTACTGCAATACCTTGATATAAGTGCTTCTCTGCTCACCATACAGTGCCAATTATGATAAGACATAGCTTCCAATTCTGTCCACCCTCTCTGGCCAGTCAATTCTTGGGACCATGGTCAAGTGCAGAATCCACCTTTTAGGAAAGGGTGCTAGGAAATTGATATCCCCTCCCTCAGCAGTATAACCACAACATTGATCTCTCCAAATCTCTTTCCTTTGCTCTGATTACATAGAGGCAGGTCTGCACATTAGTCCCTCGATGCTGGGTGGTAGTGGGGGGGGATGATAGTGGGTGGCAGGCCCAGTTCTCCGAGCTGGGACCTCTCAGTACACCCTGTGGGGCAGTGGCAGGGAGACATGGTTGATTCGCTCTTCAGTTATAATTCCGAGACAAGTGCATCATTTACACATAGATTATCAACTTTAATTCTTATAAGAGCTCTATGAGGAAGGTTCTGTTTTGATCCCAGCATAGTGTAGTGGTTACAGACAAACATGGGCTCGGGTTTGAATCACAGCTCTTATACTATTAATGTGAAGTCCAAACAACTTGTTGTCTATGTGACTTTTACCTTCCCATGCCTCAGTTTCCTCTCTGTATGATGGAAGAATAATAGTACTTACCTTTATACTGTTTTGAAAAGCAAATGAGATAGTTTACACGGTAGGAAGTGCTCTCTATTATCTCCATTTTCCAGATGGGGAAACTAACACCCAGATGGGTTATATAACTGTCCAAGGTCACACAGCTAAGCAGCATTTCAAAACCCATGCTCTTAGCCATTATTCTGTGGTGGGACTTCTCAGGGTTTTTCACATCTTGGCACACATGGAAAATGATATTACTCATATGACATTGGGGAGAATGAATGGGACAGCTCAGGGCTTGAGGTAATTGGTCTCTGGGTCTCCTACCACCCCAAGCTCCTTCTGGTCAACTGGTACTCTGCTGTACTGGAACAGAGGATTGGAGCTGCCTACCCAGGCCAAGGATGTCAGTAAGTCTTCCTGGAGAAAATGAAGACTTAGCTGGAAAAGTTTGTAAAATTCAGTAGTGAAGGGAGGGGGTGATAATGGGTGAGAGAGACTGCTTAATTTTCTCTTCTGAAAAATGGAGACCACAAGAATATCTATTTCACAGGGTACTTAAAAACTAAATGATGGCTTGTATAAGGAAAAGCCTTTGTAAAATGTGATAATTTTAGCTTAAGAAAAAAGAACAAAATATTTGAAATCATAAGAGTGATCTGGGGATAGTGGTTACAGAGATGGAATATTTCTACCAACCATTTACTTGGGGAAAGTTACAGTTTAATAGGATAGACCTCCCTCCCTCCCTCCCTCCCTTCCTTCCTTTCCTTCCTCCTTTTATCTTTAACCAAATAAAAATGGACATTAGCTTCCTCCAAGGTTTCTTATGAGGCTGAACCTATTTTCATCAAGTAACTAGAGCAAGTGGGAATAAGAACAAGAATCCTACAAGCCCAAGTAGGTGTATCTCTGAAGTTCAGACTAGTTTGGCTTTATCTGAGGAAATGGCATGTCAGGCTGTCTCTATAACATGGGCATCTTTGGTGAGGATTTCTTCTGACAGGCAAGGCAGCCAGGCACAAGCCAGACCCAGAAACAAAGCTTTGGTCAGTGGAGGGGAGGGATTTAGGACCATCAGCCAAGTTGTCTCCTCCCAGGGCCTGATGTCCAGTGTTGACATTTTCTTTCCTGAGTTTAATGTAAAATTCAAGTCAAGTAACTTGCACAAATGCATCAATATTTTAAAAGCTACCAATCTTACACATGAAAAAAGGCAGCTTACAATCTTCAATAATCTTTAATGTAATACATATTCATTATATGATATATGAGCCCTCAAAGGAGAAGTTCCTGTTGTCTAGAATTCTAAGTGCTACACAATGGTGGCTTTGGGATAGGTAAACACCACATATTTGCTTTGTAAAACCATCACCGAGTGACTTTAGCAGGTTAACTCTGAAAGTCATCACAACTTTTTGTCTTTCATAATCTGGACAAAGCTAAAGGAGAGAATTTTCTCTGATGCGACATTCTTGTAGTCAGAGTTTTAACCAGATACCCTCCTTGAAATTTGACTCTGATGTTAGAATGCTCATTAGTTCTGAAAAGCTGACTCATTCTTTGTGGCTGAACTCAAATGTCACCTCCTCTGTTAACTAGTCCCCAACACCTTGAGCAGGGTTAATTGCTCCCAAGGAGCTTGGTACATGCCTCTATTATGGCACCATTACCATAATGCTGTTTGTTTACCCAATAAACTATGCACTCCTTGGGGGTAGGGATGGTTCTCAGCATGGGAGGCACTTACTTGATGACTGTGGAATTAAAGAGTGTATCTATCGTAGACAGTATGTTTAAAATATAGATAAATTTGTGCACTTCTACAGACTCAGAAAAAAAAATGTTCAAGAGACTGTTGCCATCCAGATATAGAACTGAAAAAAAAACCCTCAAGAATTTTAGGAAGTTGTCATCTTAAAATCTTATTAACTGGAAAGGTTCAAGAAAGATCAACAATATGCTGAGATGAATGAGTGAAGATTTTTGTGTCATCTAGTGTGTGTTTGATTTATATCTATAGTTAAAGCTAGAAGTCAGGGGAAAGGAAAGGGATGGGTTTGAAATTGATTGATTGACCTCTGACTGCTAGGTTCTGTATTAGATGGTTTCCATGACATGATTTCCCTTTGGGTACCACCCCCCCAGATCCCCCACCCCAGTTGGTTGGGTCTTATTAGCTCCTTTTGTCAAATGGGAAAACTGAGTTTTGGAGGTTCAGTAATGTGAACAAAGTCTTTCCATCTAGTAAGTGACTAAACCAGAATCTGAACCCCAGTCTGAAAAAAGTTCTTAGTGTATGTCTATATGTGTTTAAAAAAAAAAGGGGGAGGAGAACTCAGCAGTTACTAAGATAATTCAGGACAGCCCTCACCTTGTAGTCTACACTTTCAACCCTTAAATATCTAAGGAAAAGGGTCAGGCGGGTGGGGTTTGAAGTGGGCAACACATGTGGTGCTTAAGCAAGTGGACTCAGAGTCAGAAACCTCGGTAGAGAGCCTGGCTCTCTCATGTTCTAGTGGTGTGAACTTGGGCAAATTGTTTAATATACTTGAGCCTCAGTTTCTCTAACGATAAAATGTAGAAGTAGGTGGAGGGGACTAATCATCATTTGTAGCTCACAAAATGTAGTGAGAAAGAAATGAGAGAAGGCACTCAGCACTTAGTCAAGGGCTTGGCACACAGTAATGCTCAATGCATTCTTATCATAATTACTCAAATGCTCTCTGTTTCTTGCCCAAAGTCAACAGATAATTGCTCATCTTCCTACTTTCTTAATTCAGCTGTGCAATCTTAAAGTGGAAGAGAAGTCCACTGAATTACCTTTGCCCTGTGAGCTGCAGCCAGACAATGGGATTTGGAATCATTTGATAGGAGTTTGGTTCTCGGTTCTGCTTTGTGATCTTGAGGAGACAGCTCACTCAGTTTCTCTGGACTCAGTTTTCTTATCTGTAAAGTGGAGATCAAAACTACATCTATCATACAGAATTCTTTCCAGGCTTACTTGACCAGTGGTAAGATAAGGCGCACATGAAAGGGCACCTAACCTGGTCTGAGAAGAGTGAGGAGAGTCTTCTTGAATGTAGTGGAGTCCAAGTGGGTCCAACTCCAAAAAGAGAGGAGCCTTGTAAACTAGGACACACACTTATGCCAGTAATAATTATGCTATCATTTTAATAACATAAGTATATGTAACTGATATTTAACCTTCTTTCAGACTACATTTCCCACTCTACTGGTTTCACTTTCTGACTTAACCTTTGAATTTCATTAAACTTTTAAGGGAAGGAATACTGTGATTTGGGGTTTTTTTGGTGTTTTTGTTGGACTCTAATTATCTCCAGTTTGGTCCATCATTTTCTTGAAGGTGTTTCTAGTAGAACTTTATTATTCTGCTGTGTCTTCAATTATCAGTTGTGTAATGCAAGAACCCAAATAAATATAGACTGTGTAATTCTTTCTGGCTTTCATACTGAATGGGATAAGTGAGTGTGTGTGTGTGTGTGTGTGTGTGTGTGTGTGTGAGAAAACACATGTATACATCTTGGATTTGATCCTGAGTTACTCCTTGGGTGTAAATAAGACACTGAAAGGCACATTAACTTTTCCAGGTCACCAGGGTTTTCATTAGATTGCTGGACTATAAATAGTTCCCTAGTGGTGGAGTGCAAATGATGTACCATTCCTTCTTCCCCCCCAGAGAGCTTAGCTACCAGAAAGCAACATTCACTTGCAAGTGTCTGGCTCACTGTGTGCCAGTATTGTACAGAAGGTCAAATTTTGGATTAACCTTTGAAATGGAAAAAAAAAATCAACAGGGGTGTCTTTGTGAACATTTTGTTTCTTAGGGAAAACTATTTACATGGAATTTACCTAGTGTACCACATAAAAATTCTAAGCATGGAATATCTAGCACAGTGTACAAATTTATTTCCCTTGAGTTACTTAAATGTCATCATGTTTGGTACAAAATTGGAAATACCTCATTTTGCAAATATTCTTGCCAGAGCTTCTCTGCCATGGTGCCATCTGCATAGGAAAAGATAATTGAGTAACTACTTGGTGAATACAAACACAGAGCCAGCCACAAGAGATAATTCAGAATGCCTTTTCTGTTTTGTTATCCTTTAAAGCAAGATTATCTGTCCGAAGAATTTGGAAAATTACCTCTACTGTTTCCAACTGATTTTGTCTAATATGTTTCTGTGAGATCCACTGAACACACTATGCTAGGATAAAGTGGATTTGGTCGAAGAATAAGATCTGATGTTTGGCTGAGCTTATCAAGTTTCTACTAGACTATAAGCTACTCAAGGACACAGACTATATTGCATTTATCTTTGAATCTCTCCTGTGTCAGGAATGTAGTAGGCATCCTCTAAATAGTTACTGATTTAAATTCAGTTTATTATAAAAATTATAAGAATCATTTCTGGGCCTCCTAAAAATCAGACAGTGTTTGAAAAATATATTCCTGGATGTTCTTTTTTTTTTTTTTTTTTTAAATTACGTCTGGTTTTAGTTTCCTGTGGGGAATCCATGTATGTTGTGGAAACTTGGGTATATATTTGTGATAGAAAATTATGGATTCTGACAAGGAAAGCAGTAGCAAAAATTGTTTAATATTTGGTAAATAGGGGTAAAACGAATGAAGACATGTTTGGTCTAACAGAATTCATATAGATTAAGAGTTTTTGAGAACTGTTTTCATGGATTTGGTACATTATACAGTTTGTCTTACTTTTCTCTTTTGGCAGTTTTATTACCAAGTAAGCCTGAAAATGAGGCGAGGAGATGCCTCTGTGTGTGTGTGTGTGTGTGTGTGTGTGTGTGTGTGTGTGTGTGCGTAAACAAGAGCTAAAAGAAATTTCACACCAATAAGATGAGTTCTGCTTAGAATGATGATAATGGCTATTAATTGAGAGCCTAGTATGTGTCAGGCAGTCTTTAAATCAATAACATATTTTATGCATACAAAAACCCTATGACTTAATCATTTTTCCATTTTTAAAGATTAATAAGCTGATGTTCAGAGATGTTTAATAACTTGCTCAAGTTCACATGGTAAGTGGCAGAGCTGAGATTCAAACCCCAAACTCCCTGGCTAGTAAATTGGTATTCTTCCCACGTATTGTACTCAATGCAGGAGGCACCTACGCATGGTGATTCTTAACAGTGTCAAAACATCTTTTTTCTTTTGGGACACCGCGTGCCTGTAATTATTACCTGTAGAGTCTTTCTTGGAGCCTTAAGGCCAGATTAGCACTTTGTTTGTTAGAGCAATAAAACAGTACAATCTCAGCCTCCAGTACTAGCACCATCGTCAGCAACTGGACAGAATTGAGTCACCTTGAATAAAAGAAAAAGAAGTGAAGTGAGAGGGTATTTAATGCTTTGTCTTTTTTTTTTTTAACACAACTAATTAATCAGTTTGAATTCTGAGTAGAAAGAAACAAATGAAAATGTTATTTCACTTTTCAAAGTATGTTGAATCACTATCCTAGAATTTTTACCATCAGGCAGTAATGAACAAGCACAATGGAAGAGCTACAGTTGGAAGAGGTTGAGAAGGATCCTGTGTTTTATCAGTTGATACGGGAGCCAAGGTGGTGTTTGACTGGGGAGGGAATGGCGATATAAGAGAAGCATTAGCTAGTTTCTAGTCAATCTCCTTTTCTATGTGCACGAGATAATTATAAAGTCAAATGTTAAAGCTGAAAAATCATTTAAATATCTGGCTTTTTGCTTCAGGTGCTGTTCTACTCAAAAGCAGGCAAAATAGCAAAAAACAGGTCCGGTGAGATGGGCATCTAAACACCTAAGTTTCTTTGTTGTATTCTGTGCTAGGTGTAGTGGTGAACCAAAGCAGCCTGGTTCCCACCTTCACGGAGCTTACAGTCTAGACAAAAAAGACTTAATAATTTCACATAACAGTATGTGAGCTCTTTCAAAGCGATATCATAGTCAAAGAAAATTCAGCAACTCACCAGGAGAAATATTGCCTCCAAAAGGCCCCTGGAGCCAGCCCAAGGCAGGGAGTATTCAGAGGGACTGTGGGAAGACAAGATAATGGAGAGGAAAAATAAGGGCTCCCAACAAAGTTTGCGACTAGTTAAAGGTAATGTAGGATACTGCACTGCTCCAGTTGGGGCTATTGGTGGTGTTAAACAATAAAGAATGCCTGGGTACCATAGTGGTTTAATGCAAACTACTTTTTATCCAGGGGTGACTTGAGGCTATGAATTCTAGCAGCCAATCACATCCACTTTCTGTGAAGAGGCTCTCATAATAGTTAAAAAATATATATAATATATATTATTTATGTATCTTATTGAGGTGAAATTAACATAACATAAGATGAACCATTATAAAGTGAACATTTTCAGTGGCATTTAGTATATGCACAACGTTGTGTCACCACCACCTCTAGTTCCATGATATTTTCATCACTCCAGAAGGGAACCCCATACATATTAAGTAATTGTTCCTCACTCTCCCTTGCCACTGCCTCTGGTAACTACTAATCTTTGTTCTGTCTCTATGGATTTATCTATTTTGAATATTTATTAGGAATGGAATCATACAATATATAATCTTTTGTGTGGCTTTTTTCACTTAGCAGAATGTTTCTGAGGTTTCATCCATGTTGTAGCATGTATCAGTACTTCTGTCTCTATGGATTTACCTATTCTGGATATCTATTGGAAATGGAATAATACAATATATAATTTTTGTGTGGCTTTTTTCTCTTAGCGTAATATTTTTGAGGTTCATCCATGTTATAACATGTATCAGTACTTCATTTCTTTTCCTGGCTGGGTAATATTCCATTTAATGTATATATATATATATAGCACATATTAATGGATTCATCCATTAATAGACATTTGGACTGCTTCTACCTTTTAGTTTTTTAACAGTGCTTCTACGAACATGTGCCCGTTTGGGCTGCTATAACAAAATACCACAGACTGGGTAGCTTATAAACAACAGAAATTTATTGCCCTCAATTCTGGAGGCTGGAAGTCTGGGATCAGGGTGCCAGCATGGTTGGGTGAGGGCCCCTTTTGGGACACAGACTTCTTGTTGTATCTTCACATGGTAGAAGGGGCTAGGGAGCTCTGTGGAATCTCTCTTATAAGAACACTAGTCTCATTCATGAGTCCTCCACACTTGTGACCTAATCATCTCCTAAAGGTCCCACCTTCTAACATTATCACATTGGGTGTTAGGATTCCAACATGTGATTTGGGGGGAACATAAACATTCACACCATATCATGTGTGTACCTGTACTTGTTTAAACACCTATTTTTTATTCTTTTGAGTATACACCTAGGAGTAGAATCACTGGGTCATTTGATAATTCTATGTTTAACTTTTTGAGGAACCACCAAACTGCTTTCTAAAGGGGCTGAACCATTTTACATTCCCACCAACAGTGTACGAGGGTTCCAGTTTCTCCACATCCTTGCCAACATTTGTTATTTTCTGTGTTTTTTTTTTATTATAGCTACCCTAACGCATATTAAGTGGTACCTCATTGGGGTTTTGATCTACATTTTTCTAGTGATAAGTATCTTTCCATGTGTTTGTTGACCATCTATATATCTTCTTAGGAGAAATAAGAAATGTCCATTCAAATACTTTGCCCACTTTTTAATTGGGTTGTGTTGTTGTTGTTGAGTTAGCATACTAATTTTTGAGCCATGCACTTCAGCTGTTTCATGATGCAAATCCAACACCCACAGTAGTCTTAAAGGTGGAATGTGGGCAGGGAGAAGAGGAAGCAAAGAGCACAGGAGAGGTGGAACTTGGGGTGTGGCTGAAAGGGTGCTGATACACAGCTTTATCTTCCTCAATAACTTAAGTCTGATAACTCAGAATAGGAAGTGATAGCTTTGGCATGGCACTTTGATGGAGATGCATTTCTAGAATCTGTGACTTCAACTTTATTCTCACTGCCATTGTATAGCTCAATAATAAAGAGCTACCATTTTTTAGTGCACTTCACACACATTATCTTAAACTTTGTAGCCATACCTGGTTGGTGCTATTATCCTAATTTTACAGATTAGAAGAACTGAGGCTTGGGGAGATTAACTGGTTCAAGATCACACCTTGAAGGAGGCTGAATGAGTAGCGATTCCATTCTCACAGATTCATGTCCTCTCCCTATTACCCCATGGATGGCTTATCACTTGTTTGTATTATTGCTCTAGTCTCCTAACTTTTCTCCATTTCTTTAGGTTTATCTTCCTCAATCAGTCTCCACACTGCTGACACTGGGGTTTTTTCTAAAATGTAAATCTTACTGTGCCACATCTTTGCTTAACATCTTTTAATGGCTTGTCATCCTTCAAGATCCCCTGTGTTTCAAGTTATCATCTCTTGCTTTTCTCATTTGTACTCTACCTTATAGTCATGTCAAACTACTCCCAATTTCTGGAATCTGTCAAGCTGTTTCATAACCTTGTGCTCAAAAGAGAGTTGTTTCTTTCTGGAATGAATTAAAGACCGCCCTGCCCACCAGTACTACCTTATGAACTTACCCCTACACCGTAAAATGCACAAATATTGGCAAGTGAGGTAGTCAGGGGAAAGAGGGGAAGCTGTCATTATTTACATACCTCACCTTGACTACCTGGAATATACAAGAGAATCAACTGGAAGCTAACAAGGCAGCTTAGTAGTCAGATACAAGATTTAAAAAAAATCAATAGATCTCCCAATCACCAGCAGTAACCAATTAGAAAATGTAATGGCAGAAAGGATCTGACTCACAAAAGGAGCAAAAATTATAAAATACCTAGAAGCAAACTTAATAAAAATATGTAAATCCACATTTTTAAAAAGCTCTAAACTGTTATTGAAAGATAGAAAAATAACACTTGAATCCATGAAAATACACTCCATGTTTCTACACGAAAAGTTTAATGTGGTGGTTATGAGCCTGAGGTCTGACTGTGTGAGTATGAATGCCACCAATTCCTTTCTGCGTCATCTCAGGAAAGTCGCTTCACTCCTCTAAGGCTTAGCTTCCTTGTTTGTAAAGGGAGAGTAATAATATTAGTTAGCTCGTGTATCAAGTATGAAAATTAACTAAAATGGTCTGACTAAATTAAATGATCTGTTTAGAGCACTCAGCCCAGTGCCAGGCACATAGTAAATACTTAATAGGTTATCTATTATACTAAAGATGCCAATTGTTTTTAAGATAATCTGTGTATTTAATGCAACTCCAGTTGGGCATCTGTTTCTGTGTGTGATTTGTAGGTTTATTGAGAGCTCATCTTTAGAGGGTATTTTTATTTGTTTGGCTTGTTTTATATTTTTGGAATCATGTGTCTTCTGAGTTGTGGATAACTCCCAAAAGAGGTGTTTTGGTTTTGCCTTTGCTTGTGCCAGCCCGATACATATGTCTCTCCCTCCTTCCCTTTTTTCTTCCTTTTTTCTTTTGTTCTTTTCTTCCTTTTTCTTTCTTCCTTCTTTCCTGTCTCAAGTTCACAAAGATATTCTCATATTACTAAATGAAAAGAAAATTTTCACAATAATATATATAGTGTAAAGTCATCTAAGTATAATGCAAAGCAACTCTCCTTTTAAAATATTTCTGGCAATAGATCTGGAAATCCACACACAAAACTGCTCATAGTGGTTACTTCTAACATGAGACTGGGGTGGAGGGTAGATGGAGAAAGTCTCTCATGGAGTTTTTCATCTTCTTCTGTATTATGTGATTTGTTTATTATTTGAGCACAAGTAATACAATTTCTATTACTTGTATAATTTAACAGTCAGCCATTTTCCCTCCTCCAGCTCAGGCCTCAGGCCCTTGACAGCCCTTGCCCTCTCCTCATCTTCTCGTCCATCATCTGTGCTCCAGTCACCTGACTGTCTCTCTGTCCCTTGAGAGTGCCATTCTCCTTTTCACCTGAGGCCTTTGCCTTTCCAGTTCTCCCTGCAATGTTTTTCCCTCACCTCTTTGCCAAGGTCACTATGACTCATCTTATGTGGCTCTCAATTTCTACAGCATGTCCTCAGCGCAGTCTTCCCTGAAACTCAGACTAGGTAATGTTTTCTGTCATATGCTCTCCAAGTATCTTATATTTCTCTTTTGCAACATTTACCACAAGTTTAATTAATTAATTAATTTTGAAAGTTGTTATGTTAATACCAGGCAACTCCAGTAGAACATGAGCTTCATGCTGTCAGGGACTAGAGCTGTCTCATTTGCAGATTAACTCCCTGGGCCTAGCAGAGCACCTAGTACATAATAGGCCCTTGATACACACTCACTGAAGGAATCAACAAGTAAGTGAGGGCTTCCCTGGTGGCGCAGTGGTTGAGAATCTGCCTGCCAATTCAGGGGACACGGGTTCGAGCCCTGGTCTGGGAGGATCCCACATGCCGCGGAGCAACTGGGCCTGTGAGCCACAAGTAATGAGCCTGCGCATCTGGAGCTTGTGCTCCACAACAAGAGAGGCTGCGACAGTGAGAGGCCCGCACACCGCGATGAAGAGCGGCCCCCGCTCGCCGCAACTAGAGAAAGCCCACGCACAGAAACGAAGACCCAACACAGCCATAAATAAATAAAATTTAAAAAAAAAACAAAAAACAAGTAAGTGAATGAGATTTTGGGGGAATCTTGAGCATAGTTTCTGATTCTTCTAAGTCCCTTCATGGAAACTTAAGGATCTGAGGCTCCTATGTTGGGAAATATTCATTCCTTTTCTGCTCCTGTTTAGGACTGATTTGTGCATTGCAGGTAATGTTGCTCTGCAGTCCTTTATACTTGGAATGCATTTTGGGAACCTCCATAAAATGCCTCCTCTAGAATTCCCAGTGCCTGTAACTCTGTGAAAGTCCTCTGCCCATGAACTAAGGAGGGACCTAATAGACCTCTAACAGTAGGAGAGGTACTTATTTCCTGAGCTGAGCACTGCCCAGGAGACTCTCCTTCTATCCTCAGGAACCAATTTCTCTATGCTTGTCTCTGGGCTTCCACCATCTGACATCTTCAACTGCAGATGCAAGCGGGTCTCTCTCTGCCTCACTGGAGTTCCTCCATTGGACAATTTCCTGTCCATGGATCCTCATGAGATTATGCTGAAATTTCATTCCCAGTGTCATCAGGAGTGAAACGAACTAAATTGAACTCTAGAGAATGTGCATTAATACATATGAACACAGCTAAGTAATTGCTATGTTGAGCAGGGGAGGAAATCAGTCACTATAAAACTCATGCTGTAGGAGAACTCATTTCCAAGCAAGATCATAATGGGAGTCATCTAAACAGAATTAAACTTTTATGATTTTTTAAAGGACCATCAGACTACGAGAAATATTTCACTTCACTTAACTAAAAGGTCAGAACTTTTTGATGTCCCTGTTACATGGGCATTGTGTTATATAGATGCTCCTCAGAAGTTAATGGATGACTTCTTTTTTAAAGAAGTTCAGCCATGTTGAAACTCCTGCTGGATGATCCCTAGTGGACAACCCTTCTTGTTACTCACCCTATAATTGGGTGTTATGGCTATCCACATGATTCTTTCCAATGATTTCTAAAAATGAGAGGCCACTAGTTCGGATGTTCCTTTTATTGCCTGTCAAAGGGCAATTTTCAAATGAACATCACCCTCTAGGAAGCAGAACTCTTCCATTCTCAGAGAAAAGTGATGATAATTGGACTTTACACATGTTTCCCTTTTTGAGATACAGACCACAGAATTTGTTTATGACTATCTTTAGCACGAACAGGAAACTTACGATGAAACTCAAATGGAGGGGAATAGAGTTAAAATGTTATAAAACTCATAGGAAATCTGTTCCAAATGATCCAGTGGCTTTAAAAAAGTCCATTTTTAAAACATGAGAATGATAGAGCATAGTTGTTTTGTTCAGTAGCAGGGAGGGGCATTGCTGTGGCAGCCACACTTTCTGGCCCTGTGACCAGTTGCTCATTTTTTGTCAGAAAAATAGCTGGGTGCGACCACGGCTACAGTCTCTGGTTGTGGGAAAAGTGTTTGTCTGTGAGCAACTGACAAGTCTGTATTAAAGGTCACACTAGGAATTCTGGCTCCTTAGCAGCACCCTAACCCTAACCTTAACCTCAACGCTAACTTTGGTTTCTAAACAAGACTGTTTAGATGAGTAATCCAAGGAGACAGCATTCCAGGGCATTCACATCACCCCTTAAGAGGGCACCAAACATTCTTCACCACTCTTAGTTCCTCTATGGGTCACATCTGCACCATAGATAGGGTATGCCCATCAGTTGGAATAGGCCAGGTTATGCTGCCGCAACAAAAAAGCCTAAAATCAGCTGGCATTGTTTTAGGGATTGCTGGTGGATGGTGAGAAAACGTTTTCTGAGGCAGGAAGGCTGTTGTTCCTTCCCTCCGACCTGCAGACAGACAATGGCAGAGATGGTGGCTGCTCCATCTACCTAGGTCCTGGAGTGAGGAGCTGAGCAGCACAGCCCCAGCTGACCTGCAGTGCAGAGAAGTTTCTGTGATTATCCGCCACCAAGATTTAGTGCCATAACTGACTAATATCACATCTCCTGCAGTCTCACAGGTGAATAAATGCACACTCACGCAGGTGAAATAGATGGCCTAGGACTCTAGTCAAGGGCCAGGGAAACGATGTCTGAGCTCTATTAACATGGCAGGCTGACTCATTTGTGTCTGGCAGATCCATGAAAGGCCACTGATTTTTCCATCAACTATTGAGACTTCAGTCTGATGAGGTCATTCTGACCCCATCAGACTGAACTTGACCCTCAGAATGAACTTAGTCTTTTGCAAAGAGAGCAAAATAACATTTTTTTTTGGTTTAGCGTCGCAGGTAGGGTGACCAACCATCCCTGTTTGCCTGGGACTGGGAGATTTCCCAGGACACAGGCCTATCAGTGGTAAAACCAGGAAAGTCCCAGCTAACTGGGATGAATAGGTCACTCTAATTGCTGAGGTGATATCTCCTAGTAACACTTAAGAATTTTGCAGCGTAGACTCCCATTGTACCTTGTAATTCTTTCCGTCATAATATTTATTACATTGTGTTGTAAATGACTCAGACTGTGCAGTGTCTATCTGCCCACCAAACCCTGGGCTTCTGAGACCAGGGGACTGTTTCTTTTCCATTTTATATTCCCAATACCTTGTATGGTGCCTGCCACTTCAAAAGAGCACAATAAATATTTATTGAATGGATGAATGAACGCTGTTTCTCTGTTATTTTTCATTCCCAAAACTGGTGTGGTGTGATTGGCTTTTTCTTCTTTGAGGATCAATTCTGCCTAGTTACTAGTTTAACTACAAAGAAAGGCAGGACTCTGCCCTGACTGCAGCTACAAGCTTGCATAAAGCTTTCAGCGTGACCTGTAATGTAAAATTACATAAACCCAACACTGAACTTCAGCATAAACTGATTCCTTATTAGACCGACTGAATAATTGAATCTCCTTTTTTGGCATTTGTTTAAAGACAGAAGGTCATGGGACAAATGGTGGGTATTTGAGGCTGTGGAAACAGTTGTTATAAATTTGGTTTATCTGTTTCTGTAACTGGGACTATTGTGACTGAAGACCCAAGCTTCCCAAGTCTGCCCTCCACCCTTGGGAATGCAGAACAACATGCCCTCCAAACCAGAGGCAGGAGGAAAATCTCTGTGGGCATGCCTCCTGAGAGACTGCATTCATGCCTAGCTAAGGACAGCAAACAGTGAACTGAGAAACTTGCTCTGGAGAACTAGATCCAGGTCTCAACCAGTTGAAAATTTTCATAACAGGCCTAAGAGGTATGCTGAGAAAGAGTTTGCTGGTTCTTGACTTACACACTAAATACTCAGACATTTTTGTTTTCATTAATCACCCGCAGTGAGTCTCTCCTAAGTGACTCAGCTTTTCTGAGAAGTGATTTAAATTCTAGAAGGAGGCCCTGTGGAGTAGTTGGAAGATCACTAAACTTGTATTAAGAGGACTTAAAAGAAAACCCATCCTCAGTTTCCTCATCTGTAAAATGGGTTTAATAATATCTACCTTTCTTACCTTATAAGATAGCTTGTGGGGTCAAAGGAGATAAAGTCAGTAAAAACAGTCTAAAAATTGTAAAATGCAGAATGAATATAAGATATATATTTTCTACCTCTTATGAATTCACCTGATTCTATTCTTTAACAAAACATATCTAAGCTTGCCTTCTGCTTTAAGACTTCCTTTTGTAAGTCAATTATACTTCAATAAAAAACAAAGGAAAAAAACCCTTCCTTTTATCCATCCCAATATTTTCCTCATCACAGGACGAGAATACTCTGTGCCTTGTATGTGCATTCTCTTCATGACAGATGAAGACACAGGTACCATGATCTTAATTTTACATGTAAGTACTAGTTCATAGTAGTTCATGTCCAAGATCATGCAGCTAAATGTTTGGTTTTAACACAAGGGTGCCTATCTCACTGCCCATGAAATTTCTGTCCCACTGTCTACCTTCCAAGTTTTAAAGGGTTTCCCTCCATTATTTTAATATCTTGGATTTGGTATACAAGTTCATTTTGGGTTTTATCACATTATTTTCTAGATTTTGATTATATTTCCTCATTGTTTGTCACTCCAGACTGAAATATTCTATTCCTTACTCTGGCAGACCTTTCCTTTTCCTTGCTTTTGTTTGGGCCTTTCTTGAGAGATAACAGCTAAAACTGCATGTAACATTCCAGGTGTAGGCCCTCCTGGGTTGGATGCCAGGGCAGTAAAATGTTACCAGATGTATTGCCAATGCTCATCATGAAACTCGGATTTTCATGAGCTGTTTTGACTGAAGTAGGGCAGTTCCAATGGAACATCCTCCGGCTACAGCCAGCAACCATGTGGCCAGGCGTTAGGGAACACGATGTCTTGAGGTCTCTAAAATTCTTTCATTTATTTATTCAACAAGTTTTTTAAAAGCACTGATCCTGTGCCAATCTCTGTTCTATTTGCTGTGGGTAGGATAGAGAATAAAATACCCCAAGTCCCTCTCTTCACGGGCCAAATTGAGTAGTGTGGAGAAACAGTTGACAAATACAAAAATGTATAATATGTCAGGTGGTAAGTGCTATGTAGAAAAATGAAGTTGGGTAAGGGGAAAAGGGGAAGACTGGGCAGAGGGCTTGTCTTTTCCATAGAATGGTCAGTGACATTGCTGATAAGGTGACATTTGAGCAGGAACTTGAAGGCAGTAAAGGTTACCTCAGGGAAGAACATTCCAGGCAGAAAGAACAGAAAGTACAAAGGTTGGGAAAGTTTTCTGCCATGTTTGAGGTATGCCAGTGTAGTTGGAGCTAAGTGAGAGTGGAGGGCACCGGGGAGATGAGATAAGGTCAGAGCTTCAAGGTCAAGGAAGGGCAGATCATGCATGGTCTGATAAGTTATGATGAAGGACTTGGGGTTTTATTATAAGCAAAGAACTGGTCTGGTCGGACTTATTTTAAGAAACTCACTCTGTCTACTGTGAGGAGAATAGACTATGGGAAAGGAATGATGGAGGCAAGGAAGCCAGTTAGCCAGCTATTGTAATAATCCAGGTGAGGGATGATGATGGTTTGGATCAGGGTGATGGTGGAGGTAAGAGCCAAATGTCATTGAATCCTGGGTATAGACTGGATATGAGAGAAAGAGGAATCAATGACGACTCCAAGGTTTTCAGCTCAAGAAACTTCGAAAATTGGATGAATGGAGTTGCCTTTTACTGAGATGAGGAATACTACGGAAGGCATGTTTTTTGTGTGTGTAATGTTTGTAGGTGGTAGAAGGGACTAAGGAAGGAGTTCTATTCTGTATATCTTAAGTTTGAGGTACTTCCACGTAAGGATTTCAAGGAGGCAGTTAGACATGAGTATGACGTGTTCGGAGGAGAGGTTGGGGCTGGAGTTAGAGGCTAAATGAGATCACCTAGACAGACAGATAAATCAGGAAGAAAGAGGCCAGAGCATCGAACCTTGGAGGACTGCAACATACTACAGAGAGCGTGGGGAGATAGGTGGAAACAGTAAAGAGAAGCAGTCACTTAAAAGCTGTTCGGGTGGCTCTGTGGCAGCAGCTACTGTGAACACTGGGTTTATATATTGGAGATCTGCTCCCAAAGGTGGGGGGCTACCAGGGAAGATTTATGCTTGTGCAGGTGGCTGCTACACAGGATCATTGTGATAAAGCACACACACAAGAGTCCTCTCTTATCATTACAAAATATGCAGGAGATTGGCCAGTCACTGCCAAAAATCAGCATGAATTACTTTAGATCAGGGAAATTTGCTTAACTGAATGGAATCAAAGAGATCATATCAATATATTCCTGATAATATAAGCATATCTATAATATGATAAAAACAAGGAACTCTCAGTACTGTGGATATACAAACCATTAGCACGTGCATTTATAAATCCCCAAGATCAGACATATCAGGATGCATATTAACAAAATCACCTCTACAGTACATATAAATAAAGTTCGGGCTTTGGAACTCTTTTTTTCCTGATTGCAATTGGTGTTTCATTTTGCAGGTCACCCCATAAAAAGCTTGTTTAACCCATGATGTACTGTACCTCAGGTGTGGATCTAACTGTTCAATTTTCAGTTTTCAACCATGTTAAGGACTTCCTTCAATTGCAACTCTGGACAGCAGCAACTACCTCATCTGATAGACAATCAAAGCCATCTGTGCAAGAGGGGTGATATACTAGTAGATTTAAAAACAAAACGAAGAACATTCTGCTTTTATCCTGTGGAACCCTGCCTCCCTGCCCCCAACCTTGTCACCATCCCAACCCTAATCTGGCCAGCTCTGCTTCACAAGGAGAGGTGGAGTAGGAGAACAAAGGCATCAAATTCTTGGTTAAACTAGAAAAGTCTTGATCTTTGTATTAAGATGTAAAAGAATAATAGCAGAGATAAGGCTTCTTTGGGCTGGGTCACAGAAGCGACAATTGGAGAGGGAATGGGGGGGTGTGCCTGGGATATTGATGAGATGCTGAGAAGTGGCCCTAACCTGCACCCTTACTTCATTATTTCCAAAGATGCGAGGGGGGTCCAATGCTGTGACTTCTCCAAACATCACATGTAGTCAAGCCCCATCCTCTAAGTCCTAGGAAGAGCTCAGACCTGTCGCTGGGTCAGGTCTGTCACCAATGGGATCACCAGGGATGTCCAGCTGAGGTGCTAGGGAGGGAAGAAGCACAGTGGCTTTGAGCCTTCTCTGTGGAGCACTAGCATCCTTTAGATGAATGCTCTTCTCGCCATGTGGCAGGGCAGTAGGATGGGCTGAGGCTGGCCCTGTTGGGGAGAGGTGGTTGCCCTTGGCAGGCCTAGCAGGGCCTCTTTCTGGATGTGTTCATCTTCATTCTTTCATACTTTTTCTTTGGAAGCTTTCTTTGTGCCCACAAATATAGATTTAATATCTGCTTCTTTGTCTTCCAATGCTATCTCTGTAACAGCATTTACCTTACTGCATGTATGTCTCCCCTACTAGATTTCGACCTTTTTGAGAACAAAATCCAGTTACAATTGTCTTTATATTTCCCAACACCCAGGATAGTGCCTGGGTCATGGTAGGTAATCAATAATGATTTGTTATATTATGAAGGAAAACAAATGCATTCACTCTCTATGCCATGAGTGTTCTGTTACCTGGTGTAACTGGAGTAGGTAGAGTGACTCAGCTAAGAAATAAAACACTTTCTGCTCAACAGATATTAAATAACAATAACTGTAACCACCTACAGCATATCTTCTCATCTTCATTTTCTTTCCTTCAAATAACAGATTGAGGCCTATTTTCTCTGGAAAGTCTTTGCTGGTTATCCTTCTTACAATCTGCTAGCCAGTCTCCTCCTTCCTAAGACACTTCCTGTTATCACGTTATAGCCATAAATATATATTCCTAGATTTTATAGTCAGTCCCCCTTTTTTGCCACATTGTATTCTTAGAAATCACGTCTTCCATAAAATGGAACATTTCTCCTCTAGAGACAATGCTGTAATTAAGGGCTTACCAAGGACTCAGTATCAAATAAAATATAGTCACGATCAATAACATGTCAGAAAGATAAAGCTACAACTGTAATCCTCTAAAATAATTTAACATAGTAAAATCATGCCTCGAGTTCTATAAAACTGTCATAAATACACATTGATTATCCAATACCTGGATTATATAAAATCTATGTAAAAACATAAAATTAAACCATGCTCTATTATTAAATTTTCCCCCAAACGAATATACAGAGTAAAATGAATATTTTCAACATATTAATGAACAACCATTTGTTCTGCTTTTAAATTGAACATTGGAGGATTATTTAGATAGTTTAGACCTCTCTTAATACAAGTCAGCAAGTTAGAAGTTATGCCCCTTTGTCCTTCATAGGTTGTCCTCTCCAAAGCAGTGCTTTCCTAGTTATTCAATTGGTCCTGTAGTCACACCCAAAGTAGTAGGCTCAACAAATGTGTCCTGCAGTTTCTGACAATGGTAGTACTTCTTTTCTCCTCGGAAAAGCTGACCCAATATTTCTAATCTTCTTCCTCTCCTTTTCTCTTTCTTTATTTAAAGCTAAAGGCATAAAGATAAAGGCTCAGTAGAAGACCAAAGCAGAGCCAGGGAGAGACATGGAGTGGCCTTAAATAACTCAAGTGCCCCTTCTGTGAATGATTCTTCCTTGATTTAGTTTTTATTGTAAAAGCAATAAAACAATTGCTGACTGTGAGCAAACTCCAAAAAAAAAAATACCTCAAAACATTTATGATGGGCTTCCCTGGTGGCACAGTGGTTAAGAGTCTGCCTGCCAATGCAGGGGACACGGGTTTGAGCCCTGGCCCAGGAAGATCCCACATGCCGCGAAGCAACTAAGCCCGTGCGCCACAACTACTGAGCCTGAGCTCTAGAGCCCACAAGCCACAGATACTGAGCCCACATGCCACAACTACTGAAGCCTGCGCGCCTAGAGCCCATGATCCGCAATAAGAGAAACCACGACAATGAGAAGTCCGCATACCGCAACGAAGAGTAGCCCCCGCTCACCACAACTGGAGAAAGCCCACGCACAGTAACAAGGACCCAACACAGCCAAAAAAAAAAAAAAACCATTTATGACATGATTTCTAAGAGGTCTGGCTGTCTTTTTATTAAAATTCAATAAAATAATAAATATTAATTGAAGGCCTACTGTGTGCCAGGCCTGATGTGGGGCTCAGAGGAGGCTGAGATGAAGGCAACAGTTTGACCTTCGAGGAGTCCAGTGAGGTTGGGTGTTGAGAAAGCAGCACTTAAGCTTAGTCATGGGTACTTCCTATAAGATGATAGAGGACTTGGGGTGACACTCCCTGGGGTATTTTGTTCATGTGACCAATGAGTTTGTGACTGACACTGATCTGTAATCAAGTCTGGTAAGAGGAAGAACATTTAGAAATTGTTTAACAAGAAGCCTCTCTGTTTTCTAGTGAGATTTGAGTATTGAAATTTGCTTCATGTTTAATTGAGAAAAATCTCATAATCCCACTGAAAACATAAATATGATAATCATAATGTTTGCTGAAGGCTGTTATTACAGGCAATAGGGAATTCAATTAAGAAAATACAAGGGTGAGACAATAATGTTGAGAATAAGATCCCCTTAGCCTTGTAGTGTGAAACATATTATTCAAAGAGGAACCAAAATGCACGGCCTAGACTGGATTTATGTGATTTAGCTCTTATTTGTCTCAGAATTCTCAGGAGACAAGTTCCACACTTAAGTGAAAATAATACATGTCCATGTGCGTGGTAGTGTTTAGGAGAAATGAGTAGCATCAAGGATAAGATTATTTCCAAATAATCTATCAAAAAACAAGACATGCAAGCAAATAATTAGTGGATGCAATTCAGATGTTGACATATCGAATTTTGTTTGTCGGGAAAGTGGTTGCTATGTGGCAGACTTATCCACTTTTTTTGACTTATAAAATAATTCTCAAGTGACTTTTCATAAAGATGAATCGAATTAGAAACAACACCCCAAAGGTTTTCTTTTTCTCAGGGGCTACATAGTCCTGTTTTTGGAACCATTACTCTGAGCTTGTTTTCTATATATTTTGCATAAAATGCATTTCTAAAAACAAAGAATGACCTCAGTGGGAAATTAAGCAAAAACATGAGCTGTCTCCACAAGAATAATGCTCTGTAAGTCAAAATGATAATAATCAAGTGCAGATAACCAAGAAGGAGGCCCAAGAGCTAGGACCGCTCCCCCACCTCAAGTCTCCATTGTAATCCCTTCCTACCTGCTCAACTTTCCTGTCTCTCCTCCCTTCAGTTCAGCCTTCACTCGGCCTCCCTGGTTATTTGGGCTAGTCAGACCTCTCCTCACCAGGCCACTTTCATTCAGTAGCTCCCTTTTGTACTCAGAGGAAGGCCAAACTGTCTACATGGCACATGAGACCTCTGGCTTTTGAAGTTCATCCACCATTACCCAGCATACACCCTGTGTTCTCACCTCACTGAACCCTTCACAGAGCATGCCTTACTCATATCGTCATGCTTTGCATATAATATACTTTCTGCCTGGAAAGCAGTTCAAGTATTACGTCTTCTGTGAGATCTTTCCCAGTCACTCCAGGAAAAGGAGCGGTCCTTCTTTGCGTAAGGGATTTCTATTACAGCACTTGCCAAAACACATCATCATTATTTATCAAAATGAAACTCTTTTTATGCCTCGATTGCCACTAAGACCCCAAAGTTTGAAATGGAAAAAATAGATGCCAAGTACTACCATATTTCAGAGTGGGATGCTAGACCACATGTGCTGGGCTTGCAAAGAAGATGCTCTAAAGCTGATTTCGTGAGTTCATTATCTACTTTCAGGATATCAAAGGGTTGCGGAGTCAGAGGAGGAGGGGTGATTCCTTCCAAGAGCATTGACAATGTGTGCTGTATGGTCTTCCCCCCAGTCAACAGCGAGGGAATGGAGGAGGACTTCCTTCTCTGCTCAAGTCAAGCAACAGGGCTTCAACATGACCATTCAAGAGAAAAACAGAAATCCTGTGGCATTTGAGGGCAAAGGGATAGTCATTGGTTCTGTGCTGAAAATACTGAGGGCAAGAGATGGGGGCTGGAGCCACCGGCCCGCTGGCACAGCAGAGGGAGACAGGTCTTCACGGGGAATAAGCCACAATTTCATCCATGTTTACTGGCAAGAGCTTGTGTTTCTCATTGTCCAGACATGGGACTCATAGGAGCAAAACTACATGGAGCCATATTTGAATCCTGCCCAAGAGGTGGCCGGAAGAGAGCTGTGACTCTGGTAGAGGAGGTGTGACTCTGGATGATCAGAGGCAGAGAGAGGAATCAGAGGTCAGAAGAGAGGCACTGCCCATATCTAGGGGGCTAGTCAGAAGGCTTCAATGGGGGTAGCTCTGAGGATCCCACAAAAGCACCTCATCATAGGAACAGTCAGCACAGAACCCTCCAAGGCCACAGAGTACCTCTGCCAGCTCATAGGTACTGGAGAGGTGAGAAACCACCCACTTGCTTTTCTGCTAGGTTGGGGAGGGCAGTTGCCCTGCTCCTATGGGTACAGTGCTGGCTGGGGGACAAAGTGCTTTCATATGGACATTCGGCCAAGCCTTCTGTTTTCAGGCCCCCCTGGACCCCCACTTTCAGAGGTTTCTGGAAGCTCTCATTCCTCAGTCTTTCTGGAGTTCTGTAGCCCAGAGCAGCTTACGTCTGTGCTTCTCCCAAAGCTGTTTCAGTCCCTTGTCTTTGCTTAGTCAGTTGCCACTGACTTTCCAGCTTCCAATATTCTGTTGCTTTTGCTTTCTCTTTGTCCTTGTGTGTTTATGCCTTAAACAAAATTCTTTTACCATCACTTGGGCCTGGGGCAGCGGAGATTGGGAGAAATCTGTGACAACTATGAGTGTTCAATCTGCCATGTATAACTTGAAGTACATGTAACTTTCATAATAAGAAAAAATAATCGTGGTTGTAAAAAAAGAATTGAGTTGGAGATATAAAATATACATGTCCGTATTTTTATACATATAAAGTTAATAATAAAAAGCAATGCATGCTATTTTGCAAAATAAACCGTGCAGACAATGCTTTAGAGTTTCGATGAAGCAGCAATCACTAGGGGCTGAGGTTATCAGAGAAGCCTTCATGGCAGGCGTGGAAATCTTCCTAGACTCTGAATAATGGGTAGAATTTGGATTTCTTGAGAGAGTAGGTCTCTATTTAATTCATTTCTTTATTAACAATCATGTGTAAATCAGAACATTATCTACCATAGTAGCCATTGCTTTGGGCTCCTCAACATGTTTTTTCCTCGTTATCCTTCTTTTTTTTTTTTTTTTTTTTTTGGCGGTACACGGGCCTCTCACTGCTGTGGCCTCTCCCGTTGCGGAGCACAGGCTCTGGATGCACAGGCCCAGCCGCTCCGCAGCACTTGGGATCCTCCCGGACTGGGGCACAAACCCGCGTCCCCTGCATCGGCAGGCGGACTCTCAACCACTGCGCCACCAGGGAAGCCCTATACTTCATTTTGATACTAGATGAATTCTCCCTTGGAGAGAATGAAGCCGGCACAACAGACAGAAGCAAAGCCTGGAGGCAGAGAGAACTGCTGATGAGCCTTGAGACTGATCCAGCCACACCTAAAACCAGAATGCCCTGGACTTCTAACTTGCAAGAGCCAATAAATTCCCACCCCACGCCCCCGCCTTTGTTTTCGAAGTTAGTTTTAGTTGGCTTTCAGTTACTTGCATCAGAAAGAGTCCCAACTAATATGACAGGGTAATGAGAAGGTATTCAACTGAATTTTAGAACACCACCACCATGGGTAGAGCTAGACCTCAATTTATAGTCTAACTTGAAATTATAACTTGCAAGTTGTTTCTCATTAAGCTTATCAGTGGTAGATAATTCTTATCCTTTGACTGAAGGCAGTACGGGAACAGACTAGTATCTGCATTTTCCCTTTGGAGCTTGTTATTTTTCTCATAACAGATGAATTACTTGTAAGCAAAAATTAAAGATAAAAATCAATCCCATCATCTTAAAAAAATGTGGTGAGCAGGTCCCTAGAGTTACGAGGGCTGCCGAGTAATTCATCTATAGAGGGCTGCTGGAAGGCAGAGCCCAGCAAGCTCCCAGAATTCCGTGTTAAGGGAACTGATAGTTTTATGCTTGCAGATGAGAAGTTTTTGCTGCAGCAGCCACGGCAAAGATAGCAAATCTCTAGGTGACCTGGCAAATTACTTAATAACAGCTAACTAATACCAGCTATTAATAAATAAGTACACACTATGGGTCTACTATGGTTTTCAGTGCTTTTTATGTACTACCACAAACCTGATTAAGTACTGCTGTTATCATCCTTCCCATTTTCCAGATGAGAAAAATTAAGGCACAAAGTCGTTAAGCCTGGATAGGCAGCTGGGCAGTCTGATGCTGGTGTGACCTGCTCTGAATCACTGCGCTACACTGCTCTAGGGTATTAGTCAAGTTACAAAAGCATCCTGTATTGTAACAGCAAGTCTCAGGTCTCCACTGACAGAGCAGAGACTTTGGGATTTGAGGCAAGAGACGAAATTGCCCAGATAATCAGGAAAAGGGAAAAAATCAATTTCTGCATAAAATGCAGTCCTTCATTAATTTTAATGGTGGTGAATTTTTCTTGTGAGATTTTAAATAGTCTTACTAAAAAAAAGAAAAAAAGTCTTAATTACTAGAACATTTCCAAAGTTACCTCTCTGTGTGAAATTAAAAGAGTTTTATCCACTTATCCTATTACTGAGACAGACTCTGTTCATCGCTGGCTTGCAATTCTCCCCCAACCCCCATGCCTCTACCCCCACCCCTGCTTTGCTAACAGATCCTGCTTATGTGCAGACATCACATGGTGACCCCTTCTTCTGGAGGATGGGGAAATCCTTGCATTGGCTTACAAGGCCCTAAATGATCAGGACCCCTTCAATACCTCTCTGGGCCTGTCTCTCACCACTGTCTCCCTGGTTCACTCTGCTCCAGCTGCACTGGCCTCCTTGCTGGGCCATGAATATCCCAGAGCTGTCCTCCTCAGTACTGGCTGTTCCCTCTGTCTCAAATGCTTTCCCCCTACATAGCTCCCTGCCTCTTTCAAGACTTTGCTCCAATGTTCGCTTCTCATGAGGTCCTTGGCCACCTTATTTAAATATATTCCCAGTCCCTCTTACTCTGCTCAAATTTTTCTTTTATCCACAGCTCTTATTAATTTCTAACATGCTATTTAATTAACTTTTTTGTTATGTTTACTTGTTGTCTCTGAATACTCCTGGAATATATATTTTATGAAGACAGGGATGTTTGTTTATTTTTTCATTGATGTATCTCATGTGCCTAGAAAAGTGCATAGCATATAATAGCTGCTAAATAAATATTTGTTGAGTGTGCGAACAGATGAATGAATAAATACCAGGAGGTTCTGGGAAATATTTTCCTCCTGATAAAAGGAAGAGAGAAAGTAGAAACTCTTTGCCCTCTCTGCAGCCTATTTTCTCCCCGTGAGACCTGCCGGGTGAGGATCTGATGTTTGAGCTGCTGTAGCCCTCTCATCACTGAGGTAGAGCCTAAGAGAATTATAGCCCTGCCTCTGAGCGCTGCCTACACTCAACTACTGAACCAACACTAGCCAAAAAAGGTCTCCAGATTTCCTGCTTGTGAAAAAATTAAATCCTTCCTTTTAAAGCTAACTATTATTGTTATAAAGCAGAAACTAACACACCACTGTAAAGCAATTATACTCCAATAAAGATACTGAAAATAAATAAATAAATAAAGCTAACTATTAGTTAGGCATGTTCTTACTTGTTTGTGGTCCAAAGCATCCTCAACGGATGCAATAACTTAATAAGTCACTGTGGTAAAAAGAAAGAAATTTGGTATTTGATCCTGGTTCCTGGCATAGAGCTCCTAAAACCCTTGGAATTTTCTGAGCGATAGGGTGATAGAAGTGTCTTTTGTTCTAATGAGGTGACTGAAACCAAGGGTTATAGTGTGAAAGGGTTGTCTCATTTTGTGGATCATCAGCTTCCTTAAGAACCTTTACTAAAATGGATTGTGAGAGTGACAATTTGGGGACAATACCTTTGGATTTGAATCCTGCAGAGTGGAAGAGCATGTTTGAGCTGAGACCCTAAAAGAGGAACTAGCCAGGAAATAAAGAGGAGGATGGGAAGAAGAGATTCTAGGCAGAGGCAATGACACAGGCAACTAATTTAAAATATATATTGAGTGCTTACTGTGCCCGGCACAGTACTGATACTTTAACAGTAGTACTTAAAGTGCTATTTGTAATATCCTTATGAGTAGGTACTCTTATTATTCCAGTTTATAGATGAGGTAACTGAGGTTTGGAGAGGTTAAGTCAATTGCCTAGAATCATAGCTTATAACTGGTGGATCAACGATTCAAACCAGTTTGAGAGCACATATTAGATGCCACACACTATCTAAGATACTGGTAACAATTAACAAAACATAGTTCATGCCCCCCCTCCCCCACAGTTCATGCCCCCCCTCACCCATGGAGCTAACATTTTGATGCTCTATTAAAGAAGTGAATCTGGGGCAGAAACACCTGGCATATTTAGGGAGCCAATGGCTCCCCCATCTCCAAAGGAAGCTTGGGAACTTGCTGCCATATTGGGTGGAGATGAGTTGGACTGTTGGAATGCAAAGGTTGGTTCTCTGAGATTGTCTTTGGGCTTTGTTTAAAAACTGATGAAAATTTATTTTTATTTAAAAATTTCTTATAAGTATTTAATCTGTCACGAGAGAAAAACAAGTTCCAAAGGGAAAAATGCACACATTGCTGTACTTCATGTCCGAAAAAGCAAAGTGAATACTTATCTGCTGCCAATATGCTTAATTAGGGTAGACAAGGGAGGTACCATTTAAATTTATGGTTTTGAAAAAAGCCACTGAAGGAAATGGACATGACATTGAGTGGTCAGAGATCTATTCTAGGTTTTTTTTTTTTTTTTTTTTTTTTTTTGCGGTACGCGGGCCTCCCACTGCTGTGGTCTCTCCCGTTGCGGAGCACAGACTCCGGACGCGCAGGCTCAGCGGCCATGGCTCACAGGCCTAGCCGCTCCGCGGCATGTGGGATCCTCCCGGACCGGGGCACGAACCCGTGTCCCCTGCATCGGCAGGCGGACTCTCAACCACTGTGCCACCAGGGAAGCCCTAGGTTTTTTTTTAATACACATTTTTTTATAATGTCTGTTTTATAAGAAGAGGAACAGACAAAAGTGGAAGTATTATTATAAAATATTCTGTAGATTTAGCAATGTAGTTCTTTAAAATTTGTCATTCCTGCAAAGCAGAGAGGTAAGGTTTTAAAATAGTGGCCACAACTATATTTGGTCCTTTAGGAATGTTGTTTAAATTGTCTTCCCTTTTCTAGCTGATTTGCTGAAGTAAAAGTATATCAGAAGATTAATATACTTTTATTTATATAATAATAATCTTATGACTGCTGAGCTGATTACATATGCTAGTTTGTCAAATCCTCCCCATCCTGTGAGATATAAATTATAAGTGATACCTCTTTAGGTATGGGAAACTGTGGTTCAGGAAGGTTATATGATCTCCCCAAGACCACAAGCGGTGTAGCTGGGACCTGAACTTGGGAATTCTGCCTACAGATCTTGACCTGACTGGGTACAGTAGTTAAGAGAATGGGCTCTAGTGTCAGTGGATTTGAGATTGTTCCCGAATTGTACCTTTACAAATTATTTAAACTTTTCAATCCTCAGCTTCCTCTTCTGTAAAATGGGGCCAATAATGCCTACATCATAGTCCTGTGGTGAAGCGTTAATGATTATTACTAACTATAAAGTGCTTATTTGGTCCATAGTATGTGTTCAGTGAATGGTCATTAGTATTATTGATAAAGAATAAAGGAGAATTAAAAATATTGAATTACTAATGTCTTCTTATTTGGAAGGAAACAATATATTAAAACAGTGGTTCTCAACTAGGTACAATTTTGCTGCCCATGGACATTTGGCACTGTCTGGAGACATTTTTGGTTGTCACAACTGAGAGGTGCTGAGACCAAGTGGGTAGAGTGGGTGGAGGGCAAAGATGATGCTAAACATCCTACAATGCACACGTCAGCCCCCACAGCAAGGAATTATCTGGACCAAAGGTCAATAGTGCCCAGGTTGAGAAACCCTATGTTAAAATGACAAGGACTCATTGAGCCTTTACTTTTTTAAAAAACTGAAGTATAGTTGATCGCAACGTTATATTAGTTACAGGTGTACAACAGAGTGATTTGCTATATTTCTGTAGATGATACTCCATTTAAAGTTATTATAGATTGAGTATATACTTTTAATGAGCCATGTAAACACCACATTCTCCAAGCACAGAAGAATTTGAAAGTCGGAGGCAACGTATTATCTTGGCAAGTACAGAACACAAAAATGAATGTAAGGAAATGACATAGCTTATGTTGGACACATGAGCAGAATGATGATCTGGAGTTTCTAATTGGAAAATTCAACAGTTTAAGAAAAGTTCTTTGTGGTTTAGATGGGATAGTTCTCAAAATTGCCAATTTATAATTATTGAAAAAATAAATTTTCATGTGATGAGATAGCTCAAATTCATCAGCAAATGGCCTTAGCTAACTTTCCATCATTCTTAAAACATTTTTCAACAGTTAGGGCTATAGTAACACCAGTAAGACATGATGTAATTTTTTTTTAAATAGGAATTTTTATCTAAGTGAAGAAGAACATAATTTAGATTTATTAGTATAAAGACCAAAATGTAGTATTTTTCTATTAGAAACAGGAGACAATACTTTTCATGATGATTTTAGTCCCCTTAATTTGAATATTTTAAAATGAATTATATTACGAAAATTGAATCCCACACACCAATTCGCTTAGATTATATTGATCATGATGAACTAATTTCTTCAGATTTATGACTTGAATAATTTATTATTGTGCAACTCATCCCACATTAGTGGCTTTTGCAAAGTAGTGCAGAAAAGCGATCTTTTGCCAACTTCTATTCATGTTTGAAGAGGAATTTCCTGTATGTATGGCAAAATCTGTCACCATAGAGCCCAGAGATGTCAGTTTAATACACTGACACAGAGACATAGAGAGCATTTATAAAGGGAGATTATTTTTTCCTGGAAAATATTAAAGAAAGATGCATTATTGCAGTTAAAACACAGCCTTACCACCATATCTATGCTCTGAATGCTGGTCCAGAAAGGATCTCAGAGGTGGTGTCCACATAATCAACCAGGGCCTGGCCATATGCTTCTCTGGTCCTACCAGGGCCAACTTGCCACCATGGTTGGAGGTGTGGCACTGAAAGGAAAAGAGTGGGGATGGGAAAAGGGAGAAGGTATCATTCATTCATTTATCCATTCAGTATGCATTTTTTTCTTTTCAGCTTTATTGAGGTATAATTGGCAATCAAAAAGTATATATATTTAAGGTATATAGCTTGATGATTTGTTATATGTATACATTGTGAAATATTCCCCACAATTAAGCTAATTAACATATCCATCACCTCTCATAGTTACCATTTTCCTTTTTTTCTTTTTTTGTGGTGCATTCAATGTGTATTTCTTGCTCATCTATGCGCTGAGCCCTGTGTTTGTGCTGGCAACAGAAAGTGAGGAAGCCAGAAAGAAAGAAGAGAGGACAGCTTGAGAAGGAACCACCTGGCTTTTCTCTGTTCTCATAAAGTTTACAGGTTGCTGGGGAAAAACTATTAAACAGATAATTAGACAAACAGTTTTTACACTGTCCCTAAATACAACAATAAAAAGTACAGGGTATTATGAGAAAGAATAACTAGAGGAACTAATTTAACCTAGGAGGTCAGGGAAGGTAGCTGGTAGGTGCAATCCTGCTCAGTGTAAAAAAGAAACAGAAAACAAAACAAAACAGAAAAGACCAAAGGTATCGCTCATAATTGATAAGCAGCACAATTCAGATATAAAATATTCCTAATTAATTGTGAAGTTCTGGGCCTTTAAAAGACAGAATTCTGCAGGTGGTGGTGATTTTCACCATAAAGCTAATAGAGCAAACCAGAGTCAATAGGATATTAAAAAGTTCTAGCCTTACTTAGCTACTGAATCACTTCTGTGAAAGAGCTGGTTTTAAGGAAGGCTGAGGCTGGTGAGTGGGCAAAGAACCAGGAGAGACAACCAGATATAGAAGATAAATTCAGAAGGAGTAAAGAGCAAGCAAGAGGTAAACAAATGGTGTGACAGGCTAAGAAGCACACGAGCCCAAGGGGAAAACGGGCATTAAGGTCACAGGAAATGAAGAGTGCTCTAAGGCGGCAGGATGTGGCGCCCTGGGTGGACCTCCAGTGCCGGAATCTGACCTGGACAGGAAGTGAAGGGCATCATCTGAGGAGCAGGAAGGGGAGATTATTTTTTTGTGTTGGTCATAATGAGGAAAATGAGTGTTGGTTACATAAACCTTGCTAAAGCTTTTATCTTGTTTGGGGTTTGAGGCAGCTTGGAGCTTCTCTAACAAAATAATCTGGCCTTCTGGGAGGCATTTGTGAGGGACAAGAATGGAGGGAAGAAAGATTAGAGTGTGAGGAATTGCTCGGCTCCCTTTTGGGTGACAGAAGATATCTGCCTTGGATCCAAATCAGAAGAAAATAAGGACCTCCTACCTCCTGTCTCACGACAAAATGATCTATATGTGGCTCTTGGTTGAGATACATCTCTATCTTGTATTACAATAATAGACCAAAGGTTGAGGAGTTTGGAAATAGTTGTTTGTTGGGGATTATATTGCTAATTCATGCTGTTTAGACTGAAGAAGGAAAATGACAGAAGAAGCCATCCCCTCCCCTTGGGTAAATGGAGGAGGGGAACACACTGAGAAGTTAAAATGAAGAGAGAATATGTAAACAGAGACTATTTTTTTAAACCAACTGTAAACAATGTGGTATGATGGAAGATGGGAAGAGATAAAAAATAACCAGCATTAAGTTAAAAGGGATAATTAGAGGAGACAAAATAAGAGGGGAAGGATGCAAAGGATCTACCTAACTTTAGAGACTAGAAGCTCCTTCAAACATTTCCTTTCAAGTGACTGTGGGGCTTTAAATCTTTCAGGATTTTAACAAGATGCTCAGAGTGTATGTCTTACATACACACCAACACACATTTTTTTGCTTTTTCCTCTGAAGGGAGGAGACACTAGGAGATGAGTTCCTGGCTGTCATTTGGAGAGTAGCTTCTAGTTTGTTTGTTTGGTTTTTTTTCCCTTAAAAGATCTGGAGAACTGTTGGCAAATAGAAATGGTCCACAGAAATAACATGGCTTCCTGGAACTTAGCAGGAAGGAAATGGGTGGTCTCTTTAATTACTGTAGTGTGTGTTTGTGTGTGTGTGTGTGTGTGTGTGTGTGTGTATGTGTGTGTGTGTGTGAGTGAGTGAGAGAGAGAGAGATAACTAAAGATAGCATTCCAGCTTATGTCCTCAGAAGAGAAGGTGAATCTGGAAATTAATGGATTGGGAAGTATATACAGTTGTATTGAATTTGCTAGGTTAAGTAAGACAATAATGCTCTTTGTTTTCAATATCCTGGCTAGATCAGAAAGGGTGGATTGAAATTATTCTCTGATATTTAATCAGTTTAAATTCAAGGGCATTATTATTTACATACGAAGAGCTAATGACTCTAATGAAGGCATGGAAGCTTATTTACAACAAAGATGGGACTGGGGTGGCAAGAGGAGTGTCGATAGGGCCTTGATTAATTGATTTGCTAATTATTCTTTTCCGCTGGGTGTTATAGTCCTTTTAGTAAAAAGCAGTAGAAACAAGAATGTTGCCGTAAGCTATTTTAACTCAGTAGTAGTAGCAAAAGCTTCTTGGCCATTTTAAGATATTTTGGGATCCTTTTTTTTTTTTTGTCCTCTTTTATGCTGAAATTATGGACTTTGTAAAATTGAAGAACAAAATATATTTCTATATGTACACTTATTTATGAGCTATGTGATTTAGCCCAGGTCTGGGCTTAAAAGGCATTTTAGTGAAGCTGAAAATAAATTAGATGACAGGTCTGAATTGAAATAAAAATTTACAATATGTCCCATAGCAGTGCCATGTATTTATTTCTTCAGGCTTCTTAAAGACATTGATTGGTCTTAAATACATCTCTGCCCCTTGGTGCAGGAAGTTCAACTTTTCTGTAGGCTTACATTGTTGTGCATTTCTTTGAAAGTCATGATACTGAAGAAATTAAAAAATCCCCAGGAGATTCTGTGCAAATGTGAGCTCATTTTCATCCTTTCTCCATCTCACTTTTGTCCTATATCTTCACTGATTTGGAGGAAGTGGTGATTGAGGGCATGGCTACCATTATTAAGCGTATATCATGCTGCAGGCACTGTGTTGGCTATTCACAAGCATTATTTAACAATGTCCCCATTTTACAGATGGGGGAACAGAGACTTAGAGAACTTCAGTGAGCTCACAAGTAGTAAGTGGCATAACGCCAGAAGATGAATCTAGGTCTTTTCTTTTTTGGGGGGGGGCATTTCTTGACAATCTTTGAGTGCCTCAAATTGCTAAGACCTTATTTCCCTAATGAGATTGTCAGCTGCTAGAAGGCAAGGATCTTACCTTTTAGTCTGCTTAGAGTAGGCACTCAATAGTTATAGCCTTCTGTTGAAATGAAAATTGAATGTCAAATGTCAAAGAATTTTATAAGAAGGTTAAATGGGTGAAGAAAGAAACAAATCCCAGGAAATGAGTTTCTCAAATTCACTACATGGAAGTGCTATAAAACACTGGTTCGTGAACTAGTGCCGCCCCACAGTGTCTGGTAATGTGTGTGTGGGGGGGGTTCTTAGGTTGTCAGGATACTGGAGGTCTCCTTGCGCTTAGTGGGTGGCAGCAGGGATGTCAAATGTCCTGTAGAGTGTGGGACAGTCCCACAAGATTGCCAGGCCCCAAATGCCAGTAGTGAGAAGCAGCACCTGGCTTAGCAGCTGCTGAGAAGCGGCACCTGGCTTAGCAGCCTAGTGACTGGAGAATGTGGGACCAGAAGGCAGACTGAGCTCCAACCGAGCCCCACGCCTTGCTGGCTGTGTCACTTGCATCACTTTAACTCTGTGCCCTCTACTCCTGGCACACGGCTAGTGCCCAATAATGTCAGCTCTTACTCACTAGCCTCCAGAAGAGTGTCCCTGATGCAAGATATGATCTTGGAGGAGTTACGGAACTTACTAGACAGTAACTTACTAACAGTGTTAAGAATCAAGGTGTATTCAAAACAGTGCTTCTCAGACCTTTGTGTACTTACAAATCTCCTGAAAATCTTGTTAAAATGCAGATTCTGATTTAGGAGGTCTGGGGTGGGGCCTGAGAGTCTGCATTTCTGACAAGCTCATGATGCTGGTGGTGGTGTCTGTGGCCTGCAGGTTGAGTGGTAAGATTCTAAAGAAACCTGGGGGAGAAGCTCACTTAATAAATCAAACAAGCAAGCATTTATTGCATGTCTATTGATACCTTAAATTACAGAGATGGAGGCAATGGAGGTTGGCTTATAAAGAGTATAGAATTTGGTTTCTTCACATCAGGCACGTCTATCTGCTTTGCCACTTTTATTACACACACACACACACACACACACACACACACACACACAGAAGGAACATTTTCCATGGATAACAATTTTTCTCAGAGGAAAAAGGCAGAGAAATACTTCCTGCCTGTATTTCCTCACTAAGAAAAAAAAGGCCATTTTGAGTCCCCAAATAATTTTAGATATTGTAACTAAATAAAGGAAAAAGTTGACTGCCATTCTTGGATGCAGGGTGTAAGCCTAGCATATCGCAGAACTAGGGTGAGCTGTGTGTGTTTGTGTTCGTGTGTGTGCTGTTGTAATATGTGTATGTGTGAGCTGGGAAGTGTATGAGGTCTTTGCTAGACAAATGTCTTTTAAAATATTGCTGGAGAAGGGGGATCTAATTATCCCCCCCACATACACACTCCCCTGTGAAGATTAAAGCTCTAAGTTAAGGGGCAGGGGTTCCTAAGGCAGCTTTGACTGGGAACTTCGCATATTTTAGGCAGTGGAAGTTATTTGAATATAGTCATTGAGAGAAGAGACTACTCATTATCCACTTAAAATACTTCCCGACTGCAGCATGGTGTTGTACGGAAGCCAAAGTAATTGGCTCCGCATTTGGCCAGCTGATTTAGCAAGAAATTTTGCAAATTATGCAGTCCTTACAGATGGTGCTGTTGGGTTTGTTAGAATGTTTAAAAACAGTGACACACTTGACCATGAACTGAATTTCCAGCCTCTTAGAGCTACCTCCAGCCAATCCAAGACTCTTTCCACAGGGGGCTGAGACCAGAAACAGACCTTTCCTGCAACCTTATGATAAATGATTTCCTTTAAAAACCACTTGTATAATAAAATAACTTGGTGGTAAATGTGGCCAAGGGCAACTCCTGGAACTTCTCCATATCTTTGCTTATTGCGGAGTTGCTTGAGTCACATTTTAAAATGGTTCTTAATTGACCTTCTGGTGCTCTGCCTGAGGTCAGGGAGGAGCCAGTATTTCTAGGAGGGATGGCGGGTGTGCTCTGCCAGTGTGAAGAGTAATTCCCCGAGAGACTGTGAGGAAGGTCGGTGCCTGCATGTGTAGGGTAAGGACAGCAGGAGGCTCTGGCTTTCTCTGGGAAGAGGTTCTAAATTACCCTCTAGAAGCTATCAGAAAGTTCAAGGTACTGATCATCTTCATAGGTCCAATTCTTGCTCAGATCTTTGCAACCGGGACTAGTCCTGATCTTTGCTTGTTTTCTTGGTTTCTATTTGAATCATCACCTTTTATCCATCTCCCTCAGTGCCCTTTTGGTTGTGCTTATTTTGGCTTTATGTAAGCAGCATCTCTGGATGCATGAAAGAGGCAGATAAAATTCTCCAGGGTTACTGAACTGCCCTTTATCTATTTTTAGCCATGCGAGGAATTTACCATAGCCCACAGCATAACTCAATCACTCTAAGCCAGTGAGCAAATTCTGAGTTTTTTTTTAAACATTTCCCTGAGGCGTTTGGCATAGGCTAAGCTTAAAGGCACACGATTCAATCATCGGTTATTCAAGATATACCATACTTAGGCTTCTGTAATCACCAGACTGTCACTGTCAGCTAGATGCTCAGCTCTGGCTCCTAATTTTCTGTTGGAAGCTGCACAAAACCTGTGTGTCCCGTGTGGGGGGGGCTCTGGCAATGCAGAAATGGCAACAAGGAAGTATCTAGTGCCCACCAAGGGACTGATGACAGCCAATTTGTTCTCTTTCAGTCAAGTGGCCTTTCTTAAGAGAACTCTTGGCCTGTAGCCTGAGCTGTCTGACCCTTGTATAGCTGCCATCCCTTCCATCCCTAGGGACCCTCCATAAAGTGAGGACAATGTGTCTTATTTATCACTCTAGTTTCACATAGGGCCTTAAGTTTTTCTTAATCAGTGAGTTAGAAGGAGGCATTCATTCATTTGTTGCTTGATTGAATCATTCACCCATTCAACAAACATTCACTGATGAATACCTACATTCCAGCTTGGAAAGCTGGAATGGAGTATCCTCAACTTTCGATAGGAATACATGCCTACCACCCGCTATTTTGTCTATAAGAGCTCCCCTATGCCTCCGGCACTTCTTGGGAGCACGCCCTTCTCGGGTGGTTAGCTCTGCACTCCTATCCAGATGGGCTCATTTCCTTTGCCTCTGCACTACTTCTGCTAGCAAAGTGACCCCTCCCCCTTCTGAATATCACTAGTTTCTGTTACTCATTTCTTTCCTTCAGGGTCAAACTGAAAGTTAAGGAGGTACTGTCCTACAATATGACTTGTGATGTGCCCACTTGGCTAGGCTGAACTACATCCCCTAGAATTCTCTTTCCAATATGTTTTTGGCAATGGTGGGCTATAAGGGAGATTCTTTTGCAAAAACCGGAAGATGAAAGGGAGGCGGGCAGCTATTTTGTAGCATACACATACCTTCTCCCTATTGTTCAACCAAGCACCAATCTAGATACTACTTGTGAAGGGATTTTGCAGATGTAATTAAAGTTCGGAATCAGTTGACTTTAATCAAAAGGGAGATTGTTCTAGGTCTTAATCAGTGGAAAGCTTTTTTTTCTTACAGTTTTACTAAGATATAATTGACATACAGCACTGTGTAAGTTTAAGGTGTACAGCATAATGATTTGACTTACATATATTGAGAAAGATTACCACAATAAGTTTAGTTAACATCCATTATCTCATACAGATACAAAATTTTTGTAAATGTTTTTTTTCCTTGTGATGAGAACTCTTAGGATCTACTCTCTTAACGACTTTCAAATATACCATACAGCAGTGTTAACTGTGGTCAGCATGTTGTATGTCACACACCCCTGACCCCGTATTCATTTATCTTATAAGTGAAAGTTTGGACCTTGTGACTAGCTTTAAACAATCCCCTGCCCCTACACTCAGGGAAAGCATTTAAAAAGAGGGGTTAGACCCTTGCTGGGATCAGAGAGTCCACGTAACAGGGCTGAAGAAAAGTTGTAGAATCTTTTTCTATATTCTAGGACAACACCCATGTTGCTGCTGATCTGCCGATTTGCCTCGTTGGTGTGAAGCAGCAGCTGGGCCTGCACAGGTGGTTCTTCCTTCAGTTTCACTGACTCTTGGGTCAAGTGAATGCATTCAGCTCCAGGACCAAGAGCTCTGGCTTCCACAGGAGACCCTCATTACAAAATTCATACTTGTGGGATCCCAGCCTGCTTGTGATCTCCCTTCTTGACTGCCTGTCCTGTGGATGTCAGAGTTGCTTAGCCAGCTCCTACAACTGTGTAAGACGATTCTTTGTAATAAATAAACGGATCGATTAAAAAAAAACAACAACCTCCCACTGGTTCTGCTTCTCTTGTTAAACTCTGACAGATACATGGACTAAAGAAGCCGTTGTTTGCTTTACATGTCATGAAGTCAGCAACTGAAACCTAGATGGCCACCAGTATTCATTCATTTATTCACAACTGTGCTATGGTTGGCAGTAGAGCAATAAGCAAGGCAGACATGGACCCTGCCCTTGGAGAGCAGATCTAGCAGGAAAGCAGATGTTCAACAATATTTACAAGGATAATAATAAGGTTAGCATGGAGCTGTTAGAAGGTATAACTGGGAGACCCTGAATGGTCTGAGGTGTTAGAGAAGGGAAATAAGGGTCTGAGAAAAAGAGCTAGAGAGGATGACAGCAAATAAAAGGAGTTCAAGCAGTTCTTTAGAGAGCTGTTCACGGTGGCAGAAGAGATGCGGCTGGAGAGGTAAGCCATAGAGGGCCCTGCAGGCCAAGATAATGATGTCTGATACCCTGAGGGACAAACATTTTTGTTTAAAAATCTTCATTCTTTGGAACGCTTTTTTAAATTTTATTTTATGATATCACAATATGGTTTCATTCTGAGCCTTTAAAAATCCTGTGGTGTTAATATGTTTGCTCCTGCCACTGCTCTGACTTTTCAGTTTCCTACAGTCTTCTTGTAAAATATTACATGATGCTCTTTTTATAAGACAAGCATCATTTGGCTATTGTCATACTATTTTTAACCCATTCTCCTGTCTTGGGCTGTGAGTTCTCGTGGCACACCTCCTGAAGGAAAAAGAAAACAAAACCTGAACTCTTCACATCCATTTACCCAACAATTCCCTTGTCTCAACATTTATTTTCTGTTCTTTCAACACTCACAGCAAAGCCTTCTGGAGGGTGGGCAGCTCACCTGGCCTCATCATTTCCGGCCTTCTGTCACTACCTGAGGTGGAGGGACTCAGCCCTTCCTTGGGCTATTAACCCTATCTGCCAGCTAAGCACCATGATGCTCTAAGGATTTTCTTAATTAAGTAATTGAGCCACATGTTATCCTTGAAAAGTGGGGCAGTAAATACCATCAATTCCATGGGCTAGAGAGATAAGAAAGACTGAAGTGGAGACACTAAAAGGTATGTGACAAAATCAGTCACAAATCTGAGGTACGCTGAGCAGTGTGAACTTAGATTCAGTTTCTGTCTTTCTTTGCTCTTCTTCATTTTTCAAAACCCCCCATTCAAGTCTCCCCTGTAGCTGTCTTTGGGAAAGCTGCTAGGTAGAGAGGGTGAACCAAAGTTTAAAGGCAGACTGCCTTCGGTTGAAAGTGTGGTGCCACTGTAACCTATTTCTTTATCTGTAAAATGGGAATAATATCAACTATGTGTCAAATAGCAAATGCAAAGCAATTAGCTCAGTGCCAGGCACACATGTGGGGCTCAGTACACTTGGGGTATTAAGCATTATGATCTTGAACAAGGTGACTTTGCTAGAGGTGGAGGGAGCAGATTTAGCTACAAAGGTTTTTACTCAAAGATTATTTTTACCCTTTGTACTCATTTTTATACAAGGAGTAAGAAGCATTATTTGCTTTAAGACCGGTGCCTGGTCTCTCAAGGTCCAAGTCAGGAGTCACAACAGACAGTCAGGTTCATGGGTTGTGAGGACACTTGTAGAACTTGCCCAGACTCGTTTAAAAGTGAATTGGAGATAACTAAACTTATCGTGGTAATCATTTCATAATATATACATAGATCAAATCATGATGTTGTACAGCTTTAGTACAATGTTGTATGTCAATCATATTTCAATAAAACTGGGAAAAAAAGAGAAACTATCCTCACCATAAAAAAAAAAATAGTGAATTGGAGTGAAAAATTTTGGAGGTAGATAGTGGTGACGGCTGCACAACACTGAATGTAATCAATGCCACTGAATTCTACACTTGAAAATGGTTAAAATGCTAAATTTTATGTTATGTATATTTTCCCACAATAAAAAAAAATTGAAAAAACGAAAAAAGCGAATTGGAGAGAGGCTACTGGCTTGTGTCTGAATAGCTCTTCCTTCCACTCCCAAATGTAGGCTAGCTTGGTAATAATGTGACCCACTTCTGAACTGAACCGTATGGGTACTATGTTGCTAAATGATTCCAGAATGTGAGTTAGGAGGGCCCATAGCTAAACTCCTCATTTTACAGATGAGGGGTTGGAGACCCTGACACCCTTCAAACAGGCCACGCTCGCTCTTTGTCAGGGCCCTTGCCTATGCTGGTCCCTCTGCCGTGAATACTCTTCCCCACTTGGATCAATCCTACTTAGCCTTCTTGTTTCAGGTGAAACATCACTTTATTCAGAAAGATTTCCTGTCCTCCTAGTCTATGTTAGCTCAGCCCGTTGTGTGATTTCTTAGTAGCCAAAACTTCTTTGAAATGCTCATTCCATTCGTAATTACTTGTATTATGTCTGAGTTTCGGGCATGAGGGCAGGGCCTTGGTCTGTCCTGTCCTGTCCACCATTGTCTCTCAAGAACTCAGCATAGTGTCTGGCACATTTGTGTTCATTAGAGGAAAAAAAAACCATACAAAACACTAAAAATAAAATCAACCTTGTCTTCTCATGAGGGGCAGAATGATGATAATGATATACCTTTATATGTGTTAACAGTCAAGAGTGGCTGGGGGAAGTAGGGCAGACACTGCCTTTAATCCATTGAGACTGATCCAGGCACTAGTTGATATCCCAAGGAAATGTACAAAGAAGCAGGGCAGGGGAGACTGAACTTGACTGCCCACACCTGCACTGCATGCACAGGAGGATAAACAGTAAATCAGCAGCAGAGGGGATATAGGTTGGATATAAGGGAATGCTTTCTGGTATGATATTAAGGATTGTTAAAAATGGGTTGGAATATAGAGGAAGCGTTCCCCAGAGGCTTCAGAAAACAGGCCAGAGTTCCATTTCAGCTGATTATTTGGGGCCTACCACAGGCAGCAGGGTAGACTAGACAGTCTCTTAAGGTCCCATCGTTCCATCCCTCTGACCCATAATAAAGCTATAGACACTGCTGTTGCCAATAAACATGCAAGTACATACACAAATGCGAAACACTTCTAGCCAGTCCTGGGGCTGTATCTGTTGCTAGTTCTTTATCTACTGAACATTCTGAATTCACCTTTTGTTTAGAAAATTACCGCAGTCTTTAAGCACGGCAAACCTCTTTCTATAAAAGACTGGTTCTGTATTTTAAAGCAAGAGCTGCAATGCATACCAATTTAACTCCTGTGTTGACACTCACCTAAGTAGAGGATTAAAAAAGTAACCTGCCAGGGCTTCCCTGGTGGCGCAGTGGTTGAGAATCTGCCTGCCAATGCAGGGGACACGGGTTCGAGCCCTGGTCTGGGAAGATCCCACATGCTGCGGAGCAACTGGGCCCGTGAGCCACAATTACTGAGCCTGAGCTTCTGGAGCCTGTGCTCCGCAACAAGAGAGACCGCGATAGTGAGAGGCCCGCGCACCGCGATGAAGAGTGGCCCCCGCTTGCCACAACTAGAGAAAGCCCTCGCACAGAAACGAAGACCCAACACAGCCATAAATAAAAAACAAAACAAACAAACAAAAAAACAAAAAACCTGCCAGTCTAATTCCCAGCATACAAAGAAAGCAATCTGGACACTGCTGTGTGTCCTATCCAGGGAGGAGGGACACATCTTCTCTTTCTCTGGTTTTAAAGTGAGGGAAGGGAATCGTCTTGAATATGCAAATGAATCTAATTTAATTAACTTTTATGACCACAGCTCCTTTGAGATAACCATGGGAGCCAATTAGATTCCATTAAAATTCAGTTATTTCCCTGAAGCTTCGATGAGACACCCTTGCCTCCTCTAAGAAAAAACAAAAAGTGAAAAGATCTAATCAGAAATAATGAAAGAGAGTAAGTTGTCTGCAGCAGCTCTGTGACTTGGTCTTTCCAGAAGCTGCTTACACAGTCATTTGCTCCAGTTCATCGCCCCAAACCAGGCGGTGCAAGCAGCAATGCGAAATCATTCCAGGTCAGTCATGTAATTGCTGACCCCGAGTTTATCATACACTGAAGCTGTGAAAGGTAAAAGGAATGATATTTCATGCTTAGGGTGAAAATTCAAGCTTCGTGAGGGTGAGGGGAGAATTGCTTTCACCCTGTCAGTCCAGAGATGAAGAGAAACTTAAGCCACTTATTCCTTTGCTGCCCAGTTTTGTAATATTCTGTCCCTTTTCTTCCCCCTGATTACAAATGCAATACATATTTATAGTAAAAAAAGGAAAAATACAGAATGGCTAAAAGATGCTGTACATATCTAGAAAGAGCTTGGAAGGCTCTCTTCTGTAATTTTGTTCCCTTCTTTCCCCCTTACTAAGCAAATTTTAGAGGACTTAGTGTGTTCGGGGAGGGCTGGGAGGGCGTAATGAGCGCTTGAAGTTGGGGTATCATATTCCAATTCCTTCCTCTCCCTTTCAATCTCTATCCCACGCCACTTACCTCTCTGGTCTCTAACACTATGTAATTACATAACTACCAATCGTTTTTGAATCCTGACCCCTAAACCACTTTCCATGGTTAGAAAAGTGTATGGTGGGTCCACCAATTGTTTGATCCACCCTGAAAGTGCCTTGAGATGGGTTCAGCAAAGTGTGTCACTGGGTTTCTGGGAGCTGTGTTGCCTGCTAATTAAACATTTCATGTCTTATGACTACCATATTGCAATTAATTTTAGCATGAACATGGGAGATATTTCTATTTCTTCACAGACGCAAGCTATCTCTAAACCAAATACATGTGAAGAGTAGGTCACAGTGCCCAGCATTATATGATTATATAATTGTGCAAGCTATTAATTGGGAGTAGAGTTAAAGTTTCTGTAAGAGGGTTTTTAATCAAGTAGATTTAAGAACTCGAATTTTATATTTCCCTTAGATTTTAAAAATAAAGTACTTGAGATCTAACAAAGGCACACAATTATAAAATAATTAGAAAAGAGATGATGATGTGGAATATAGACACTTGAGTGGTTCTAAGGGAAAGAAGTAAAGGTAATAAAAAACAATTAAAACCAAATCTTTTATTTTCCCACCAACAGTTTCATCTGTCTTTGTTTTCAAGAACTTTAGCTTAACTGGGTCTCAAAATGATTCCCTTTGCCATGTCCTAGTGCAGGGTTGAATCATTTTGTGCCGGGACTATTGTAATTTCAATAGTTACTATCTATTGAGCACTTACTACATGTGAGGCACTATATTCTGAAGCATGCATCAGTTTAACGCTTGTATCAATATTCTGAAGTTGATTGTACCATTTTGGGCAACTGAACACCTAATAGTCCTTATCCCCTCTTCTGGTTTGCTAACAGAACACAGTTTTGTTTGGGGTATTAGTGTATCCAACTAAATACTCACTTTACCAGCCTCCATCACTGCTAAGATGGCTTTGTGATCCAGTTCTAGACAATGAGATGTAAGCAGAAGTCTGCTGGGAGTTTCTGGGAAGCTTTTTTCTTTCTTGATGAAATGGGACACACAGAGCTAGAGTAATGCTCTCAGCCTATCCCCACTTCTTTCTGCCTTAGGTATAAATGTGATGGCTGGAGCTGCCTTTGGTATAAATGTGATGGAGCTGCAGCAGCCATTTTGGAAACATAAAGCAATGAGCCAACATGCTCAAGAAAGCAAAACATGCTTTCTTAGCATTCTATGCTAAGAAAGGTAGAGTTAAAAGGCAGAAAAAAAATCTGGGATCCTGATGGTATTGTTAAACAGCCAAACCATGTCCAGCAACTGCTTACCAATGTACTTCCAGTTTTGTAAGAAAAATAAATGATTTTTAAAGCCATTGTTAGGTAGGCAGTCAATTATTTGCAGCTGAAAACATTCCTAGTCCCATTTTTCAGATATGGAAACCAAAGGCGGCTTCGTGTAACAAGTAACTTGCCAAATTTATATAATCTTTCAGTGGTGGTATGAGGATTTTAACTCACATATTCTGACTCCAGAGTCTAGAGCTTACTCTCTTAGACATGATACTATATCACATTCCCATTGTGTTAGGTTGCAAGATCTACTCATGGGCTTCTTAGGAAACTTGAGCTTGATCTTGAGCCTCCCTTTTACTTCTCCTTTTCAGAGATACCAGTGTCAAGTGTTACCTTGTCTGAACAACACTCATCCCTCTCTTACCATCCATTTCTACTGTGATGAAAACCAGATCTAACCATCTCATTTTCTTGCTTAGAATCCTCGACAATATTTCTTTCTCTACAGCAGGGATGTAACCTCAACTGTCTAGAGTAATATAGGTAACATAACTGGTAGAGGCAAGTAGATTGTAAGGAAATCAATTGTATTGGTGTATTAGTTATCTACTGCTGTGTAACAAATTGCTCCAAAACTTAGCAGCTTAAAACAACAAACCCTATTTCTTACACAGTTTTTGAGAGTCGGGAATCTGGGAGCAGCTCAGCTGAGCGGTTCTGGCTCAGATCTTTCATGAAGCTGCAGTCAAGATGTCTATGTTTATGTCTTCAGTCATCTGAATACTTAACTGGAGCTGGAGTATCTACTTCAAAAAGGCTTATTCACATGGCTGTTGCACTTCCTCACTGTGAGGGCCTCTTCTCACAACATGCCAGCAGATTTCCTCCAGAGCAAGTGATATAAGAGAGGCAGAGTCAGTGTGTTTTATGACCTAGCCTTGGAAGTGACATAACATCACTTCTGTCCTATTCTGTTGGTCACAGTACCAGATTGGATACAGTGTGGGAGGGGATTACACAAGGGTATGGATACCAGGAAACAAGGATCATTGGGGGACATTTTGCTCGCTGATGACCTCGGGTAGTTTTGTCACAAAATGGTGGTATTACCATCCAGTTTCAGCCAGCTGTCACTATGGTGGAACACAGGACTGATGTTGCTGGATTTTTCCATTTCTCAAATAAAGCCAGAAAAACAGATTTCTAAGTTAAATCTCATGAGAGTAAATGTCAGCTTTAGGATTTTAGAAAATCCAGTGTGGGCCAAACAAAATACAAATGCAATCCAGATATGGACTGTGAGCTGCCAGTTTGCACCTTCTCTGGCCCATAGAATGGAAGGAATATGTAAGTCCAATTTCAATCTATGTCTGGAGTGATACCTCTAATAGGATTCTGAAGACAAGTGCGGGCTTCCCCAGGAATGTGTACCATGATAATTTAGTAATGTCTGCCATGGGTGAAGGTAGGGAGAGTGATGACATGTGCCTCCGATTGACACACATGGCCATATAATTTATTGCCCAAACCAAGGTATTTTTGAGAGTAAAAGGGGGGTGCTATCATAATTACACTAAAATAGTAAATTAAGTTGTGCCATAAATTGGAACTGATTCAGAGAAACCAGGATGTATGGTCACCATCCACACAGCCCTTCATGAAATCACCCCAGTGTCATCTCTCACTATTCACCTGTGTTCATTAGGGCCACGTCAGAGATTCATTGTTCTCGGAGCACATGCGTACTTCTAAACTCCACGGCTTACCCTCCTGTTGTCCCCTGTTCATCCTGTTTTCTCCTCATCCGTCCCTTGTTTCCTCTTAGATTTCAACTTCTCCAAGTCCCAGCAGAAGTGTCATTTCTTTCATCTGTTATTTTTACCTCCTGCCCTTCTTTCCAGGCTAATTGCTCTTTCACCAGGGTTTTTGTAGCACTTTATACATATCTGTATACATACATATACAGCATTTATCACAGTAACCCACATACAGGGGCCATGTATTACTCATTTAGGACTCTCATACCTATCTCAGTGTCTGGCACAAAGAAGGGCTTAATAATCATTCACTGAAATTTTATTTTGAATCTCACCTCCACTCTTTTTCCTTAATACCCTCTGCAGGAGAGAATAATGAATAGTGAAAATGCCAAGTAGGCAATAAGAGGGAGGTAATGTAGGAACAGAGAAATCTACAAACTGGATAATTGATTCTTGAATTACTGACCACTAACCTAAGTAGTGCTTGTAGTAATTTCAAATTCTTCTTTTGTTTTTCACTCCCAAGTGAACAGAAGTTGTTTTCGTTGAAAATAAGCTCTATCTTAAGAGTAAGACTAAGTACTGTTGCCTATACTATAGAGACAAAAGGTACTCAGTGTATGTGTGTGCTTTATTAAAGCTATCTCCCTCAGAAGTTCATAACTAAGCAGTGAAAATGAATCCCAGGCCTACACAGGACATGTAGGAGGATTTATCCTCTCGTGTACTTATCTAACTAACACTTACTGATACTCATGTACGTTGTCTATAAACCTCGGGGGGTGGGGAGGAGAGAAACTGATGGGTGAGCAATGCTTTCTATAAACTCTCATGAATGAAATAAGCTACAAGATACTAAATAAATAGTTCTGTGGGACTTAGATGTGCTTGTTGGAGGTGGGTATGTTAATGGTAGGACACCACTACATCTACTAAATTGTTATCAATTTTAACCTTAAAGCCTGAAATGAGGTAGAGCAAATGATAATCACGTGGTACATTTTCTTTGGTGGGATTTCATTTGGTCTCCTTTTGAATTAGAGGACCCAGAAAACTTGGACCCAGTTCTGGCTCTGGTCCTTCTTGGCAGTGTGATTTCAAGTAAGTCATACACAAATGAACATATCTATGAAACATAAACAGAATCAGGGACATAGAGAATAGACTGGTGGTTGCCTAGGGGGAGAGGGGGTGGGAGAGGGTTGGATCGGGATTTTGGGATTAACAGATGCAAATATTTTTATATAGAATGGACAAACAACGAGGTTCTACTGTATAGCACAGGGAACTATATTCAATATTGTGATAAACCACAATGGAAAAGAAAATGAAAAAGAATGTATATATATGTATAACTGAGTCACTTTGCTGTACAGCAGTAATTAACACAACATTGTAATTCAACTATACTTCAATAAAAAATAAACTAAAAAAATAAAGTAAGTCATAACTTTTCTCTGAACCATCTTCCTATTTAAGATGGGGCTACTAATAATGCTTATTTCACAAGGTTAAATGAAGGTATGTGAAAGGACTTTGTAGACTGAGATGAAGTCTACCAATGGTAGTTAGGACTATTTTTAGGCTGATTTGCTGGCAGCAGTGTTGGAGGGAGAGTGGGAGGGAGGACAGAGTGGAGAACCATACTTAAGCCGCCCCCAGGTCTCTGGTGACTGAAACCCTGGTTTATCCTACGAGAGCAAGGTTAATAATAACACCCCATAAAGCATGAGCATTTGAAAATTAGCCTGGGACAACGCTGGGTTTGCCAAGGGAGGGTTGGTCCTGACATCACATGCTTTAAACCTGTGGTTGCCAGTCAGGTTCTTGCTCTGTTATTGCCTACTTTGGAAAGGGCGAGTCTAAATTGGAACTCTCTCTCCTCTGTTCAAGCCGTTTCTGCTGAGTCCCATAGTGTTGATTATAGTTCTTATACTCTTCAATAGGCTGTTTCATTCTTGACTCACCTCCAGACTCATAAGTATTCCTCAGAAAACACAGAGGTTTTAAAAGGTGCTTATCTATTAACCTTGTGCCTTAATGTGTCCCGTGTAACAGCCAGGACACAGTATCTTTCCTGCTTTATTGTCCTTAACCTGTGCAGGAGCAAAAACCTTGACAGACTTTTTTTAGGAGAGTTTCTCTGCAGAGAAAGGGTGATTTCTTCAACTACAGAAAGAGGGATAATAATAACGAACGTGGAGGCTGTTGTGAGCATTAGCAGTGACTTAAAGAAGAGCACCTGGTATGTAGCAAATATCCAGCTAACATAATTGCTGTTATTATTATTCATAATAATAACATTAAAGGCATTCAGAACAAAACATTTGTAATGAGTCCTGGAAAGATTAATTTATACTTAATAGTCAAGAGGCTAGCCAACAATATTTTCCATGTGCCGACTCAGAAGAAAGTCCGTGCCTGGAGGGAGAGACAAATGTCAGCGCACAAAAAATCTAAATAAAAATACAATAGATGGAGGACATTTCAGTACAGTGAAAAACTATTACACAAGATAATCCAAGATGGACTGAGTGTACCTACAGTGATTTTTTTCTTGTTGAGTAGTTTGCCTGGGTGTCACTCTATAATATATTGAAAACAGTGTTACTTGATATTGTATCATGGCTGTGAAGTGTGACACTGAGATTTGCATCAGAAGCAACCAGTGCCCTCTGTGCCAGCTGGTTTTTAGACCAGGAGACGTCAAATGTAGAGACAAGACATCTAGGGCTGGCCAAATATATACTACCCCTGGTCACTCACCACTGCTAGACCTTATGCTCAGAGTTTCATTTCTTAACGACCTTGATCCTTATTAAGACGGTAATATCCTTACAGTCATAAATCACTGACCTATTTGTATGAGTGAGTTTGGGTCCTGTTTGAAGATTAAGCTTTACCAGAGGAGAAGGCTCTTAGGGAAACTGGGAGGAGAGCTGTCACTGCAGGGAAGGAGGGAGGGATGTTTGGCGGCTGGGGGCGAGGAGGGTCAGCCAGTCTAAGACTGTCCTCTCTAGAGAAGCCAGTTGGGCCATCTTGTACCCTTCATGCAGCTTTATCTTCCATGTCCCTTCTCCTGCATGCAGCACTAGTTATACTTAGAGAGATGGAACACAGATTTCCCCCTTTATTCTTCTATTTGTTCTAGGAACCAGAAAAAACAGATGTTAATCTTATTAGCAAGGAAAGGAGGCCTCATGAGTGGTGAGAAACTGCACTTCTGGCTTATCTGTAAGGCCTGGCATTTTGATGTTGTAAATTATCTCCAGGGCTTTAAAAATATTGAATAAAACAATAAAAAAGTAATAAAGAATTTTTAATAGCCTAAGGTGGATAATGTAGTTCCTCTGGTGGGAAAATTATGATGTAACGTTAAATCATTCTTCCCGAAGATTTTTTTTTTTTGCGGTACGTAGGCCTCTCACTGTTGTGGCCTCTCCCGTTGCGGAGCACAGGCTCCGGACGCGCAGGCTCAGGGGCCATGGCTCACAGGCCTAGCCGCTCCGCGGCATGTGGGATCCTCCCGGACCGTGGCACGAACCCGTGCCCCCTACATCGGCAGGCGGACTCTCAACCACTGCGGCACCAGGGAAGCCCCAGATTTTGTTTTAATGAAGCAGGAACTAACAAAGACTGAGTTGAAAAAAATACTGTTGTTGAATAATATATTATGTTGAGGTTTCATAGGCTGCTGTGAATGGTTCAAAGAGCTATAAAGTGATATGAAACCTGAAAGAAGATTTATATTAATTTTTATTCATCACAGTCTGAAATTATTTTGTGCATTTATTTACTTGTTTGTTGTCAGGCTTTCCACTAGATTGGAAACCAGTGGGGGAGGGGAAGCACCATTTTTCTGTTCTCCACTATTTCTCTGTCCTCCTACCATCTAGCAACGTGATTGGCGTATATTTGTCTAATGATGAATTTATAATCCAGCCTCATCTACTGGCTCAAAATTACTCATTTCCTAAATTCACTTTATTATTAAGTGCTAAAATGAGGTATCTGGAGATTGTTTAAAAAACAAAACAAAATTTAATCCTGACCTGAAATCATATATGATAATCACAAGAATATTCAAAAGACACAGATTAGTATGGCTCTATATCTTCAACAACTCCCATTTTAAAATAACTTATTCAACACTATTAGATTACTTATAAATGACATCAATCAATTAGCACTGCAGGGCTGAGATTTGAAGGATTTTTTTTTTTTTATTAGAGGCTATATTGGTAAAGCTTTAACTTTTCATATTCTCCAGAAAGGATTAAAGCAATCTGGGCTCTCACCAGGCTCCCTCTCTTTAGCCCCTACTGACGATTTAATTAACGTGCACATGGTTTGGGCTGCCCATTCTAACACTGCTGGAACAGGCAGAGGTAAGAGTTTGAACACGGAGCATGGGACTGAAGCATCCCCGCCCCTCACCATTCGAAGAGTGAAATCTGGCACCTTTTGCTTCATAGCAATGAATCAAAGACTACAGAGCTGACTGCTAAAGACTCCCTTTTATATAAAAGTCCCTGCCGGGTCTTTACATATTGAAATGAATCATTGTCACCTGTGTCAGTTTTGCTCTTCATTTGCTTGATGTATTTCATCTGCATTTGGAGGTATTAAGAATCACTGTTTGATGTATTTATTGTCACACATTTTTACTTTGCGTTTTCTGCACCCCTATAAAAAATGTTTAAAGACATTAAAGGACAATTATCAGCCATCCTGCATTGCCAAGGTGGTCGGTTCTACAGACAACTTTTGTAGTTTAGTAAGACAAAAGATTTGCCTTTTAAAAAAATCTCCATATTAGCGTGACTAGCTTGTCCTGGTTTGCCAGGAAATTTCCTGATTTTAAAATGGAATGTCCCAAATCCCTAGGACCCTTTCAGTCCTGAGCAAACTGAGAAGGTTGGGCACCCTCTCCCTAGCTGTGTTGTTGAGAGGACCTTATGAGGGTTTCTTGAAACCAAAGCATGTAATTGATTTTTTAGTCCAGCGTTTCCTTTAAAGGATAATAAATCTCCACCACGGCAAAGAAACATAAGTCAATAGGCAGTAAAGGTATGCATGTTTTAAGAAAGAGCCTTGTGCACAGTTCATCCCTTGGAGCCACTCTGGGATGCAAACATTGGTGCCTCACTCCTTTTTGGTCCCAGGAATATAGGGTCAAGTTATCCAGAAGAATTTGAAGTTGTTTAGAGAACTGTGAAGAATTTCACCAGGCTCACTGAATTATACATGAGTTTGAGATTGATTCCAAAGGGGCTGATGATGATAGTGTCCATATCAAAGGCAGCGGTGATACCTTTGATAGAGTGAATCACCGCTGCAAAACAATCTAATGTAAGAACCGGTTTTCCCCACCATGCAAATGGGATTGATCTGTGCATTGGAAAATGCTCCCGTCCTTCCTTCTTCTGTAATGGAGACATGAATGCTGAGGGAGGGAAGTGCTAGAGGCCATTATTATCAGGGATGAAGGACACTGTGTCCATAGTTTGAGCACCCCACTCCTGTACATGTTAATTCCTTGAACCTCTGAACTTGTCAGTCTGATTTTCCGATCCCTTTTTTATGATTGACATTTAACTGATTTCTGGAGAATGGAGGCAATATGGCTCAGCAGGACCAGCAAGGGTTTAGAGTCAGATAGACTGGGTTTAAATCCTGGCCCTGCCCAGTACTAAGTATATAAACTATAGGTGAGTCTCCTGATTTCTTTGAGTCTCAGTTTATCATCTACAAAATAGGTTTAAAGATTCTTCTCCTAATTGTTATGGGGACCAAATAATATATGTGTGAAAGTGCTTGAGTTGGTACTGAAATTATACTAAAAGAATAAACAAACCTGCATGATGATGTGTAGACTGTCTTTGGGTACCCACATGTCAAAGGTGGTCTTTAAGGGCTGCTGGTTTGGTAAATGTTGGGCATGAGGTAGAAAGCACTTCAAATTAGGAGTCAAAGAGTACAGGATCTACCCTGGGCTCTACCCTTAACCACTCTTGGGCTTTGGTTTCCACTGAGCTCAAGTATGAAAGTTGTGTTAATCCCTTACTCTTCTACAATTCCATGAATCTATGAAGTCTGCAGTATGTGAATTTGAGGTGTGTCTATGTTCTAGAGTAACTATTGTACCACGTATCACATTACATTCTACAGAAGACACCATCCCACGTTTGAGTTCTGCCTCAGGAAGAGTAGTCCCTTGCAGCCCTACATACCATTCAACATGACCTGTGTATCCTTTCCCCACTCCTCAGCCATAGGTGTTTGGAAACCTATCACACAGTAGGCCTGTTAGATTCTCTTGCTGGACATTTGGGATTAGAATATGGAAAGTCGAGTGAATAGACAGTGATGCTGGACCTGGAAGGTCACCATGTAGGTGTTTGGAGGCTGAGGGTAGCATTTTGTGAAAGCCATGATGGATCGTGTGAAAGGTGGCGACCTGGGGGTAGGTTTGATGACGAGAGAGGGAGAGGGGGACAGAAAGATGGAGAAAGTAACTTTGTTGGTCCTTCTTTGTTCCAATCACCCATGGGCCTCGCTGTTCTTTCTACATTTGAGTTCTGTGAGATTTCCTATATTCTCTTTCACCTAAAGTAGATTTGAGTGGCTTTTCTGTTCTTTACGTCTAACTATGCCCTAAGGCATATGGCACCATAGACTGGAAATTGGTAACATAGGCTGGGAAATCTTCGACTGGAATTTTGTCTTATTCCCTGTTTGAGCAAGAATTTGGCACAGCACTCTGCAAAAAATAGGAAAAATTAGGTGCTCAATGAATTTACACTGAAATAACATGAAAATCATATATTTGTGTATGAATAGTGTCACTGATGGCATTTACACCAAAGGGTTAACTGGAATGATTATGTTTTGGGAAGCATTTCTCTGGATCCTCCTAACTGGGCAAGAAGGGTTATTGAGCACTGTCTTCACTGTGTCTCCAGGACCGATTCAATATCTGGCTCGCTGTAGGCTTGATTTTAAAATGTCTGTTGAGCTGAATGGCCCAGGATTGCTTTATATATCATTGAGATATAAAAAGAGATATAATTTATAGCTGCTCTACATAAGCAGCTTGCAGTGTAGTTGGGAAGACACAAGAAAAAAACCCCCAGAAAACATAGTGATTTGCAATGGATTTCAAATAGCTGGGAGAATGGAAGGTCAGCGAGGTCTAATATGTCTAGAGAAGGTTTGTGGAAGAACAGGAGGTTAAGTTAAGTTAAGTTACTTGAGAGCTGGGTGGGATTTGGCAAGGCAGAGCTAGGTGGGGAGGTGGAGAAGAGGCCAAGCCAAGGCCTGGGGGTGGTAATGAGAGTTTTGCGGTACTCACACTGACAATTTAACAAGTCACTTTAAGAAATCTGAGACAGAATGTCCAAGTATGGGAGGCAATAGAGGGTTTGGCTAAGAGCGTTGACCCTGGGGCTGGACTTTCTAGATTCAAATCCCAGCTCCACACCCACCTCTTCTCATTACTGGCTTTGCAATGAAAGGCAATTCACTCAACATTTCTGTGCCTCAGTTTCCTCATCTGTAAAACTGGGGGTAATAATAGTGTCCACCTCATAGGGGTGTGATGGGGGGTTGTAAGGATTAAAGGGAATGCTATTTGTAAAGTTCTTAGATTAGTGTCTGGCACTTAGTAAACAACGTCAGTCGTTATTATCTGTTGTTGTAATACATACCTGGAAGTAGGTTTCAATGAAAAGAACTACTCTATTATTAATAATTAATTCAATGCATATTGAATAGCAAATCTCTTGGTCATTTAGAAAGCCAGGTACTGTCTGAGTTGCTACTGAATTTGTGGAGCACTGGCTGGGATTGGTTTATGGTAGGAAAGAACACTGAATGTGTAGAAGCCAGTGGAAAGTCTAGAGAGCTGGGGGAGGAGTTTGGATCTGGTATATAACTGCTAGAGCACAGCTGCTTTTCCTGAGCAGGGAAGTGATATCATGAAAGTGAGAGAAGGAGAAACAGGGATAGGAGGTCCAGTGAGGACCTGGAGGGGCTATTGCAATTATTAGGTGTTAGGCAACGAAAGCCAGGGCCAGGGCTGTGGCTGTGAGACAGAAATTCGGTGGGAAATCTGAGAGACTTCAAAGGAACTGTGTCCATTTCTCACCACCTCTGCTGCTTCCACCTTGGTCCAGGCCACAATCATCTCTTGCTTGGATTATTGCAGCTCTTCTAATGGCTCTCTCCTTCTGGCCTCACCTCCTGCAGCCTTATCTCAAGACAGTCGTGCCTTTGTGCACACTGTCCAACAGCTCCCACCTCGCTCAGAGGACAAGCTAAACTCCTCGCCGGGATCTACAAGGGCTGCACCGTTGGGCTCCCGCTACCTCTGGCTTCAGCCCCTACTATGTGCCTATTTGCTTCTCCACTCCATAAAGCTGTAATCTGTGCTGGTCCTCAAACACATCAGACCTGGTCCTGCCCCAGGGAACATGCCGGTGCCTGTTCTTCCTCTAAATATCTTCAGAGCTAATTCCCTCATCTCCTTTAGGTCTCTGCTCAAAGGCCACCTTAATAGTGACACCTTCCTTGACCACCCTTCTCAAAATAGCAACCCTTCTTCACTCACCTTGACACTTTCCATCTGCCTTGCTCTGCTTGGCTTTTCCTTCCCTATCACCACCTGTTGTTAGTTCTTTATTTGTTCATTGTCTAATTTCTCCACTAGGATGCTAGCTCTATGAGGGCAGATGCTGTGACTGTCTTGCTCACTGATGCATCCACAGGACCTAGAACAGTGCCCGGAATATAGGAGGTGCTCAGTAAATATGTGTTGAATGAATGCGTGACTAAGAAGCCATCAGATTTGTTGTGTCAGGCACAGTGGCTGGTGCCCCTTTAGAAACAGCCTCATTTACTCCTTGCAAGGACCCTGTCAGAAAGTATTGTCCTCATTGTTTTACAAATGACAATATCATATCGAGTCACAGAGACAGAGCACAGAGCTGGTGAGTGACACAGTCAGGAGCTGTGTCCATTCCTCTGACCTTGGTGCTGTGCGTGGTGAAGATGGGATGCGGATAGAGGGGTCAGCAAGGCACCAAGGCTTCCAGCCTCTGAGCCATGGAAGAGCAGCAGAACCACCGACAGAAGTGGGAATGCAGGGAAAGAAGGCCAGTATTCTAGAAAAAGAAGCAGTGGAGTGATTAAATTTTGGATCAAGTAAATAGGGGGAAATCCTTAATCTAGAGGAGGGCGACTAAATAATATGCTGACTAAATAATATATTGTCTGCGACCTTTCTGAGAGTCAAAGTGGGCACTATTAATTAAGCTGGAATGACAGACAAATTGGGACTGTCCCAGCAAAGGGTGCCAGGGGTCACCCTGGATTTAAGGAATTTTGGAGAGTTGGTGAGAGATCATGTCTAAAGATTTGGGTGTTTCCCTGTGAGAGCGACATAGGAGAAGCCATGAGGACAGGGTTCTCATCATCAGCTTGAGGGAAGAAGGGAATGTCAAGGCCAGCTTCTGGACCTTCCCATAGACAAGAGTGGAAGAAGAAAGAGGAGTCTGTGAAAGACCCAGCAGAACCAGAAGGGAGATGAGCAGAGAGATCAGCAGGGGTGGTGGACAGGAAGGAGGGGCAGTGGGTGGAGGCCATATTTTGCAGGGCAACTTAAAAGTAGGTCAGCTGGAACTTGGCAACAAAACAAGATTAGAGAATCACTTGCTTTTTGATTTTGTAACAAAATCATCATCTGTCTCCACAAAGTGCTAACAGGCATTTAATTAAAGTAGATTGAAATTAATTTTAATTTGAGGGCTTTTTTTTTTCTGCTACTGCCCTCATTATATTTTGAGATGCTTCAGGGTGCTTTCAAAGACTGGATGAGGGTTTGGTGCCCCAGCCTGAAGTTTTCTTGTGCCTCTGCATGACCTGAGTCACTAAAAGATCCTATATTTAGAGTGTCATTGACACAGATAAAATCTGGGTCCCAGGTGGAAGATACAAAAGCAAAAGGGGATACTTTAGTGATTTCTTTGGGGTCAGGAAGACTGAAAATGAAGTTTCTGGGCTAGTATAAGTAATATTGCCTAAAACCTGGTTCTTCTTGGTAAACTACAAATTTTGATAACTTAATTATCAGTATAAGCAGATGTTTTCCTATCCCAGCCTGCTACCTCAATGCAAAAAGGGTGTGTGTGTGTGTCATTATGTGTGTGGGGCAGGGGCAGCCAGGAAACAAACAAAACCTTAGTTCAAAACATTGAAATGATAGCATTGACAAAAATGCTGTGAAGTATGCCTAACAATAAAGTTGTTTTTTAACGGGTGGTTTGTCATGTAATGGTTAAGGAGTGAGAGCTAGGTCACTGACCACAACATTTTTGTCTGTCTAGTCATGATTAGTCCAATTGGCTCAAGCCAGAAGGGGTCTTTTCCAGGTAGAGAGTGTGTGTGAATAGCACGTGGTTTAGAGTTCTCAGTTTATCCAACAGTAAAGGCACATGATCAGGGCCCTGGAAACAGAATCTATCCCTTGCATTCTCTGAAAGGAAGTCTTAATAGTCGTGTCTGGCAGCAGCAATCAGGCAGTGGATACAGAGCAAGCCTTCCCTATAGTTTCTTTTTATCACAGCAAAAGTGTGACTGGGCTGAAATCACAGTGGCACATAACTCCTGGAAACCAAAAGGAATAAAATCTCACAGGAATTCAAAGGGAACAAAATCATTAACATTGAGCCAAAGCCCGCTGGCATGCATGACAGAAATCAAATAGATATAGAGGGCTCCTCTGAGAGGAGAAAGTGCATGACTCCAGGCTACCCCTGCACAAGATGGTAACATCAATACCTAGAACTGGTATCATAAGCATTCTGTCTGAAGCTGGTTGTCGTGTCCTATCTGATGAATGTTTGCAGCCAAGGCTGACCTTGAGCAGAGTGAGGGAGCAGGGCTTGTTTTTGGCACACTACCCCCCTTGGCCCTTCTCAATTCCACCCTAAACAATGAGTCCCCTTAAAGAGCTTCATGGAAGGCTTTACATTTAAAATAATTTCTCAGAGGCATATGGTATGGTGTCAATCGTGTTCAATACTCCCTTCCTTTTCCCTTTTATCACCTTCCTCCCTCCTCCTCTCCTGTTGCTCCCATCTGTTTTATTTTCATGGTTTTTCTTTTTCATTCTCTTTCACCATTCTTTTCCTTTCCTCAGATATGAAACTGGAAGAGAGAGAGAGAGAGAGAGAGAGTAAAAGAAAGGGAGAAAGAGAAAGAAAAGATGTAAAGGAAGGAGGGAGAGAAGACAGGGAAGAAGCGTTATCTGTTACCTGTAGGTTGTAAATCTGTAATGTTTGTTGATCTCAGGGATTTCTTCTATTGCTGGTGTTTGTTTTCATCTCATAGTGTTGTTGGGAGGATTAAATGTGGGGTACGTAGCCCAGTGCCTGCAGTGTAGTAAGGTCTTAATAAACACTAGTTGTTATTTAAAAGTTTGCCCTTGGATAATATCTTTACACCTAGGGCATTCCATTTGAGTGGGGATTTCTTCAATTCTCTTAAAAAGTTCCATTTTCTGAAATTCTTTCAGGGTAATTGATGTATGTGTGTTCATGTATGCGTGTGTGCACACACACACTCTTTATTTCCCTCTTTTTTTTTTTTTTTTGCGGTACGCGGGCCTCTCACTGTCGTGGCCTCTCCCGTTGCGGAGCACAGGCTCCGGACACACAGGCTCAGCGGCCATGGCTCACGGGCCCAGCCGCTCCGCGGCATGTAGGATCCTCCCGGACTGGGGCACGAACCCGTGTCCCCTGCATCGGCAGGCAGACTCTCAACCACTGCGCCACCAGGGAAGCCCCCTTCCCTCTTTTAAAAAAGGGTCACAGAGGAAATACAGAGGAAAGCCAATGCTTCACCTTGGTCTAGTAAAAAGATTTTCAAAAATTTCTGACTGCCACGACTGTCACCTCCACATACATGCATCCACATAAAAGAAAAAACAAATTTTCAATAAGCAGTACTTGTCTTCACTACTTGCACTACTGTGTTCTGCTCTGGTCCATTCTCTTTCATTAGCAAAACATGGATTGTCACATACCAAATTAATTTCATGACCCATAATGGGTGTCACCTGCAGGTAGAGAAGTCGAGGTCTAATAGATACATGGACTTTGCTGTATCCCACCGTCTATGTCCTCACTCTGAGCCCACCACCCTTACCCTGACTCCTCAGACTTGTCATATTCTTAATTCTTCCATTTCCTCCTTTTTGTCTTCCAAGTTAAGAAAGAGCAAATCAGAAATGCCTTTTCTTTTTCTAGTCTTCCCTTCCCTTATCTCCCTTTCTTTTTCTCTCCCTCTTACATCTCTTCCACTCCGTAGCAAGAAATGGTCATTCTTAATTTCTGATTTCTGAAAAATAATGACAATAATAATAACAATAATGACAATGCTAGCAGCAGTCGTAATACAATGATAGCTAACACTCATTTCATGCCTGCTTTGTGTCAGACACTCATCTAAGTGTTTTACAAATTTTAACTGATTTAATACTCATAAACACACTATGTAGTTGACTATCCTATAATTACTCTGAAGGAAGCATTACCTGCTCTTTTCTTTCAACATCTAGTCAGAATGAGGACGACTCACATATTAGAGAGTCTGGCTAAATACTTAATCAAATAGAAATGATGGTAATATTATAGAACAAACAACTTGCTTTCATATATCCTGATCTGGAAACAACAGCTAAAGATCATGACCACAAACCGAGAATCAGTAAGCCTGAGGCCTGGTATTTGCTATTGTTTAGCTGAAATTCTTCTTGATATATTGCAAACTTGTGAAGGTAAACATATTATAAAACTTTAGTTTCGGGCTTCCCTGGTGGCACAGTGATTGAGAATCTGCCTGCCAGTGCAGGGGACACGGGTTCGAGCCCTGGTCTGGGAGGATCCCACATGCTGCAGAGCGGCTAAGCCCGTGTGCCACAACTACTAAGTCCACACGCCACAGCTACTGAGCCTGCGTGTCACAACTACCGGAGCCCGTGCTCCGCAACAAGAGAAGCCACTGCAATGAGAAGCCCGTGCACCGCAATGAAGAGTGGACGCTGCTCGCTGCAACTGGAGAAAGCCTGCGTGCAGCAGCAAAGACCCAATGCAGCCAAAAATAAATAAATAAATTTATAAAAAACAACAACAACAAAAACCTTTAGTCTCATGTAAACATCCACCCAGGAAAGTTCCTGTAGCATTTGTTGTTTAATTGTTGTTTTAATGCTGTTTAGTAAATTTTAGTAATTAATTTAAAAAAATTTAACAAGTAGCAATTTTTTTCTTATTATAAAAGTAATATCATATTCACTGTTAAGATTTTAAAACATCCAGTCAAACGTAAAAATGAAAATAAAAAATGACCCCAAATCCCATCACTCAAAGACAACAGCTATTCACATTTTGATGTAGTATGTGTTAGGCCTTCAGACATGTTTTGTTCAGACTACACATTATTTTTAAATTTTTTCATATAAAAAACCTAGATTTCTAGCATCTCTTGATGCTGAAAACATCATCAAGATCTGACAACACTGGGGCCACATTCCTGCAGGGCAGCAGCTGATGGAAGCTGAGAAGCAGCTGCTTTGGGGGCAGGGGAGGGCCCACATACTCCATCTATCCCAGTCCCCACCACTGCCACTTTTCTTACACTCAGCTTCATTCACGTGTTATTCTCATGCCCTGGGAGGGCTTTTGAGTTTTCTCTCTTTTCATTTGAAAATAATGCTTACCCAACATTTAAGGTCCAAAGCTGTACTATTTGTGGGTGGTGGCCATGGTAACAAAGAGTGATAGGTAGGAGGGAGTGGCCTCTTGCTGGAGAAAGTGGGAGAGCAGAGGTCTTTGACTTCTGCTTTGTCTCCTGGTGTATCTGAAATTTAAATAAGCTCTACATCTAGAGGACTAATTTCCTTAAACACTTCCTAATCTATTCTGCATATTATTTATATAACTTTGGCCATGTTCCTATGAACTGATAAGAGTGACTTTATTATGCTAAGAAACTACTTCCTCCCTCTGTGCTTTCACACATTGCTTAACAGTGAAGAGAGCCTGGTAAGGCCCAGATCACTTCTCCTTAAACCCCCCGTTTCCCTTTAGGCCTAGGTCTTGGCATTTGACCCAGCCACAGAGATATTATAAACATTCCTCCATGTCATTAAAATTATTTACGAAAATAAATTTTAGTGGCTGAACAGTGTTCGCTTATATGGATATAGCACATTTTCCTGCCCTTCTTTTCTAATGGGTGAGGTCTCAGGGAGAGGCAGGTCCAGTGGGAAGACATGTCCATTAGGGGAAGAGAGGAAACAAGAGGTAAGGACAGGGTACCAACCAATAAAGAGATTCTAGAATTGGTTACTTTAAGAGGCAGAGGTCTAAGATAAGCAGAGAGTCCAAAAACTAGAGCTCCAAAATCAACAGGGTAGATGACAAATGGGGCCAAGACACCCTGTCATAAACCTGCAAGGAGGTCAGGGAGCAGATGACCAAGGAGTGACGAAGCCAGTAGATGGGAAAGTGAACCCATAGTAACCTCTGAGAGGGTTCAGTCATAATTTACGTTTTTTATTTTGTTTTGTTTTTCTTTTTTAGTGAGATTCCCATTCCTTCTAGGTCAATTTAGGAGAGCTGATGCAGAGTGTATAATAATTTATCCATTCCTCTAAAGTTGAACGTTTAGGTGTTTCCAATTTTCCACTTCCATAAACAATGTTGCGATGAAATCTCAGTGCATAAGACTATATTTTGGGTTATCACTTCCGGATAGATTTGTGAAAATGGAAGTACTTAATTCTTTTTAAGAACATTGGGATATATTGGCAAAATGTTGCCATTAAGGTTGTTTGCATCTATTCTCCCATCAACAGTGTTTCTACATTCTGCTTCATCCCCTTTAAATAAACTTGGTCCACCCACATAAATCTTTGAATGAAAAGCTGCCACTGCCATCTGTACTCCATATCTGGAATTTCTCTAGGCCGCTGGCTTTCAAACTTTTTTGACCATGACTCACAGTGAGAAGTAAATTTTACAAAGTGACTCAACACATATATGTATATAACTGAAACAAAAGTTTCACAAAATAATCACTTTCGCTTCTTCTATGTGATGCATTTGGTCAAAGTCCATTCTCTTCTAATTTAATTTTTAAAATAAGCTCATCATGACCCATTAAATTGATGTAATAACTCTCCAATGGGTCATTACTCTGAGTTTGAAAAACATCATTCTAGGACAATTTCTGTTTTACAACTTGACTTCTTAGGACTTCAACTTCTCTCTTTTCTCTACTCATTTAAGCCCCAGGGTTCCATTGTTCAACGATCCCTTTAAATTGATGACCTGTTTCAGATTTGCTCAACTGGATTTGACTGTCACTATCCTCTAAGTCATGTCTTTCAGATTCCACCCTTTGTCTTGGGCACTCAGTCCCAGCTGTGCCTCATCCAGCTCCCGTGGGACCTGTCCTGGGCTGGCATGATCTCTTCATGGTTCCCTCTTGACAGAAATGGGAAATCTGACAGGGAATGAGAGTTCTTGTCACACTGTGCACAGAACTGAGCACCATCATTGAAAAAGAAAGATCTTGCCTAGACCCCTCTCAACCCAGACAGCCACATGTTGATTCCCTCATTTCCTTCAGTCTCTGCAAATGCCATCTCTCCAGAGAGGTCTTCCCTGACTATGGCATCTCAAATAGAATTCTGGTCATTCTCTGCCCCCACACCTTGCTTTAACTTTTCTTTTTAGTTTTTATTGAGGGTCTGACTATACCTTGTTTGCAAACATAGAATGTAAAAGCAGGGAGATATTTAGAGGCCAGATCTGGTTTACCCCCCTAATTTTACAGGGAGGAGATGCAAACTCAGAGAGGTAAGTAAATATTCCATGGCAACCTAGCTTATCTGTGGCAAAGCTGAACTAGAAACCAGATTCTTGGATACTTGTTAGTTCCCCACTGGTTTATTGTACGGCCCTAATCCAGGTTGTGGTCTTTATGAGGTTTTTTAATTTTTTTTTTTTTGCGGTACGCGGGCCTCTCACTGTTGTGGCCTCTCCTGTTGCGGAGCACAGGCTCCGGACGCACAGGCTCAGCAGCCATGGCTCACGGGCCCAGCCGCTCCGTGGCATGTGGGATCCTCCCGGACCGGGGCACGAACCCGCATCTTCTGCATCGGCAGGCGGACTCTCAACCACTGCGCCACCAGGGAAGCCCAATGATGAGGTTTTGGAGGGTGATTTTTGTCTCATAATAAGCTTTTGGATGCATTGTGTTAGATTGTATTGTTAGACTCAGTAGTAAATAGTAGCGTGAAAATGTTCTGATGTTTCTCACTGGAAGCATAAATTACTTAGTCCAAAGGGCTTTATCCTCCTCAAATTTTCAGTATCCGCTTCCTTATTCCTTGGTCATCTACTCCCCTGACCTCTTTTCAGGTTTCATTTTACACAGAAGGAAACTGAGGCATAGAGAGGTAAGTAACATAGGTACCACCCCAGTTAAACTAAACTATAAAATCAAAGGAAAGATGTTAAATACAAAGATCCAGAGGACTAACTGAGGTTGGTAGCCATAAATTTCATGCAAAGACTTGAGTTGAAGGCTCCAACAAGGTACAGGGTTTAATGACAAATGGAATCAGGAGAAGATGAAGGCTTGCGTCACAGGATTTGATAAAGGAGACAGAGGGGCTGCACAGCAGCACAACTAGGACACAACTGTTAGTTCTGGACAGAACCTTTCAGACTAGGGGGTAAGGTTGGCTGCATGTCCAACCCTCTGATGACAACTTTTGTACCTGTAACAGCTGGGTCTTTTGGGGAGTTCTAGAAGCTCTTCCATGTAGTACTTTCCTGTCCTGAACACCTATGATTAGTGGAAATCTTTATTTTTCACTTTTTAATTTAGTCAGTCCTATATCTATTCATCATCTTTTGGCAGTAACACTGACATTTTCATTTTGTGGAAAAGGAAACCTCTCTCACTGGTTGCATTCTTGGTGGGACTGTTAACTAAGATGCCCAGGGGAAGGTGTAAGACTTGAGTGAACCTAAATGGATGCTCCCCTGGGAACCCAAGTCTTGATCAGTGAGACAAGGAGATTGAAAACAGTTGGAGCTCACTTATTCCCATGGCAACACCGTCTAGACTATTGCAATATCCCTGCTACAGAGACCCTGAAGTGGTCTTGCTTTTTGTTCTCTGCTGAGCCTGGTTCTCCAGCCTTCCCTTTGATTTTGTGAACTCCCCCATATCCTTCTAGTAAATTTTGTTTCTTTTTTTTTGCTTCAGTTAGCCAGAGTAGATTTCTGATGCTGACAACCAGGAACCTTGATTGGCACAACGGGCAGTCTGAACAGGGAATTCCAACCATCTCTTTTTACCAAAACTATACTAACAGGCATGTCAATAAACATTTGGTCATCATCCACAAAGTGCCAGATGGTATGCCAGGGGCTTTCATCTATCTTATCTAATTTGACCCTCAAAACAATACCACAAGATAGAAATTATTATGCCATTTTTTCCAATTAAAAAATTGTGATAAATTATGCATAATATAAAATTTACTTCACAGCCATTTTTAAGTGTACAGTTTGGTGGTATTAAGTACATTCATATTGTGCAACCATTGCTACCACCCATCTCCAGAAGTTGTTTCATCTTACAAAACTGAAACTCTGTACCCATTAAACAATAACTTCTCATTCCCCCCCTTCCCCAGCCCCTGCAACCATCATTTTACTATTTGTCTCTATGATTTTGAGTACTTTAAGTACCTCATATAAGTGGAATCATACAGTGTTTGTCTTTTGGTGACTGGCTTATTTAGCATAATATCCTCGAGTTTCATCCATATTGTAACATGTGTCAGAATTTCCTTCCTTTTTAAGGCAGAATAATGTTCTATTATATGTGCATACCACATTTTGCTATCCATCCATCCATGGACACTTGTGTTACTTCCATGTTTTAGCTATTGTAAATAATGCTGCTATGAACATGGGTGTACACATATCTCTTTGAGACCCTGTTTTCAACTCTTTTTGAGTATATACCCAGAAATGGAACTGCTAGGTCATATGCTAATTCTATTCTTAAATTTTTGAAGAACTGCCATATTGTTTTCCACAACACTGTACCATTTTACTTTCCCATCAATAGTGCACCATAGTTCCAGTTTTTCAATATCCCCACCAACACTTGTTATTTTCTGTTTGTGACATTTACATTTAATGTATGTGAGTTGGTAGCTGTTATTTAATTTTATACGCAAATATTGAGGGTAAGTAAATTGCCCAAGGTCATATAGCTTGTAAGTAGCAGAGCTGGGATTCAAATCCATGTCCAGGCGTCTTTCAATACGTCTGTCTGTTCTTTTCCTTTTCCTCAACTATAACTCTACTGTTAGAAATCTAAAGTTATTCAATAGAGCTAAATTTGTTCTTTAAAAAAATCTATCAGCTATTAGGAAGATTTAGGAGACAAAAAAATTATTCCCAGTCAATATCACAGAAAGCATGTACCTGACTATACTAGACTCTCAAAAGACTTATGGAGTTATAGTACCTCATGACCATGAGATTAATCAATTCAAGTTTCTCATCTTATAGATAAGAAAACGGAGGCAAGTGGATTTCTTTGTTGTCAAGTATTACTGAAATTAACTATTTACCAATAATGAAGTTTAGAGCCAAACCAGTTGAGTTTAGTCATGAGACAGGTGGGACTGGGTAAATTTGTATAGCTCAATTAAAATTAGAGAGCTGAAAGGGACCTTCAGGTCTCTTACAATAATGTATCCATCTGCCTCTATCACAGAGGCTTTAAACAGTATCAGCTGGTTTTTTTCTTTACAGCCTACTAAGAAGGCAATTTGGTCACTTCCTTTGTGAAGCATTAGAGTGTTTTTCACACCTCTCAATCTAATGATATTTTTTTATGTAAATGTGGAACACTCCATATGTCTGTTTAAAAGCTAATATATTCTCCTTAAAGGTGTTTAAAATTGTTGTTTGAAAACTAGAAGCAGCCTTAAAAGTAAATTGAAGCATTACTAGGCAACTGAAAGGATTTTAAATAAGTAACCTTGAGTATATTTTCACAACTAGGAATAGCCTAAGCCCTAGGTTTCAAAAGTAAATAACTATGGTGAAAAATGGTCATGGGAATGTTTTCTTCAACCTGGGAAAAAAATACAGTGCAGATGTGTCAAACTCATTTAGGAAGCTCCACAGCTCAATGTAGCAAATGTTTATTAGAAGCCTCTTACATGTGAGCTACCAAGCAAAGAGCTTTGAGAATACAAAGACAACCAGATATAACACCTGACTTCAAGCAGCTTGACAACTAGTTAGGGAGATAACACAGCTACACAAACAACTCTGAAAGATATCAGGTGAAAAGTGGTATCAGGTCCATAGAAATGCTCTGTACGTAGAGCAAGGCTACACTCGGCAGGGGAATCAGGGAAAGCTACTGAACTGCCTTTTGAAGGATGAACAGGATTTCGACAGGCAGAAATAGGGGAAAGGTTATGCACCCAGGAAGTACAGTGTGAACGGAGGCCAAAGATGAACAGTGTACCATACAAACCTTCTATTTCAAGTCCTACACATACCTTAGACCTATCTATTAAAATACTAACAACCAAGGACTTATACAAAAATGTTTAAAATGGTTGTGTTAAGATGGTGAGAATATTGGTAAATTTATTCTTTCTTATTTTTTAGTTTTGTTTTTCTTTGGAAATGTGATTATATTATGGAAAAATTGTTTTTTAAAAAAGATATTGTACACACCTCCCAAGGCCAGCTCAAATCCTTGCTCCTCATAACTATTCTTGACTACCCTATAAGGTTAAATTTGAATTGGAAATGTTAATATGAGCTCCTGATTTAAGGTATATGTGTATGTATGTGTGCATATATGTATGGGATCTGTCCACTGTAAAAGCCTACAGGCAATAATACCTCGGTAGCAACGAGCACACCTAGTGCACAGATGTTGCACCAAGTATCATTTTCCACTAAATTGAGCCAAGACTCTTTGGGGATCTGGGGCAGGGAAATATGACTTAGCCTGGGATATCCCATAGTTCCAGAAAGAAAGAAAGTCCTCCAAGACTAACAGGGGCCTGTTAAGGAGTCAGTTTGAAGGAGTTCCCATTAATTTGGGCATTAAGAAGAAAAAAATGAATGGGGAGCGAGGGGAGGACAAAAAGAATGGAAGAGGAGGAAGAGCAATTGGAGTAGCAGCAGCTTGTTATTCATTTGGTGGGGACTCTTATTTTGACAATCGTATATAAAGGAAAGGAACATTTATTTACCTTGTCTTTTTTTTTTTTTTTTTTGCCGTATGCGGGCCTCTCACTGCTGTGGCCTCTCCCGCTGCTGAGCACAGGCTCCTGACGCGCAGGCTCAGCGGCCATGGCTCACGGGCCCAGCCGTTCCGCGGCATGTGGGATCCTCCCGGACCGGGGCACGAACCCGTGTCCCCTGCATCGGCAGGCGGACTCTCAACCACTGCACCACCAGGGAAGCCCTACCTTGTCTTTTTAGGAGGAACTGTAATCTTTCCCTGGTAGAGGAGAGAAAGATTTCCTCTCCAAAGTATGCTAGGTAATACATATTTTAATTTGAACCCTATGAAATTGTTGATATTCATCCATTTTTAATCTACAAAATTTCATCTGGTTCAACCAAATATGCAAAAAAAGAATTAGAAAAATTAACACTTTGTAACCCCAATGAAATAACTGATTCAGATCAGAATTATCTATGGATGCTGAAACGATTCTCTGAAAAGTTGTTGGGGCAAAAGTACATTCATGGTTCCAAAGGGTCTCTCCTTAGATTACTTGCTTGTTGTAAGAGTGAAAACCCACCTTTACATCTGACTGGTGAGATCTGGCTGACATCACTTTAACCAACTGTGAAGCTTAGCTTTGCTAATGGTGAGACAAGTTAACATGTTTCTTCTGGTATGATACAATTTGAAATTCACAGCATGACCTATGAAGCATTCTAGCCCAAAAATGTTTAAGTTGTGTGTTGGTCATTCTCTATTTGCCCTTATAAGTCCATTTGGTACCTTCTCCATCCTGATCTGTGCCCCTGGCAATGCCCCTCTACACAGTGTATCACCCAGGTTCCCTCACATTTTGGCTTCTAATTAGATGTGACCAACAGAGGCTCTGGCAGAAATCTGAAGGACAAGGGAGAGAGATTTGGGGTATTTATTCCCTTTTACCTCACTCTCCACCTGGGTGCGCTTTTGGCGGTGGCGGTGTTCCTTTCACATCTACGACTCCTGTTGGGGGCCCCTCTTCCAAAGCCACAGCTGCTGCAGTGCTTCAGTAACACTGCTCTGCCCGGCTGCTTCAAGCCAGGGTGGTAGCTCCTGGGCGCTTCACCACCCCTGTGTTCTCTAGCCTGGACAGGCTGTAAATGGTCCCTTCACTTAACTCCCTTCAGTTAAACCTTTGGAGTGTGCCATCTGCTTCCAATCAGGACTTGGACTGATTCAGCCTAAATCTAATCAGGCCTTTAACAGGACACCAAGACTAGAAAAACAAGTTAAACAACAACTTGAGATAACAATCAGACAAATCCAGAATTTGGGAACATTTACAAGACAGTTGGTCTGGTGTCTTCAAAGGTCAATATTATTAAAAAAAGGAAGAAAACGCTTCTAGATTAAAATAAACTAAGGAGACATAACTATCAAATGTAATGTATGAACCTGGTTTGTAAAATCAGCTATAATATATTTGGGGAAAAAATCGGGAAGTTTTTAGTACTGACTGGATTTTAGATGATATTAAAGAACTATTATCAATATTCTTAGATATGATAAAGGTATTGTAGTCTTTAGGCAAATGTCCTTCCTAAGACGAGCATGCTGAAATATTCAGGGTGAAGTGTTATCGTGACTGCAACGTCCTTTAAAAAGTACAGCGAAATATTTAGGTAGGTAAATAATATGGTAGAATATTAACAGTTGCTAAATCTAACTGATGGGGATATAGTGTTCATTGTTATTTCAACTTTTCCATGTGTTTGAAAATTTCATATAAAATAGTGGAAAACATTAAAAAAGAAAACAAAGTTTCCAACCACCTCCTCAGAAATGATTTCTCCTTTTCCCAAATGTCTACAGCTTTTTTTATAGTGCTCATTTGCTTCTTGTATGTATCTCCAACCAGACTGTCAGCTCTTTGAAGATGAAAACTAAGTTCTGTACTTGTTTTTATACCCTACAGAAGCTTGTACAGAAAAGTTTAATATATTTAAGCCTAACTCTTTATGACAAACATAGGCATATGTGGTCAGGTTTCTATTTCTGTTTTCATTAATAAAAGGGAAAAGGCACGACAAGTCGGATAGGATGCAGAGAAGGGCAATTTAGACACTTCCTTGAAATTATCAGAGAGCAGGCTTGAGGTCCCTTCCTGCAGGCAATGAAAGCCACATGAAGACAGATATCATGGAGCCTGACTCTATCAGTGAAAGTTCTGCAACCTTAGACAAATCTTTGGAGGGACCAACTCCAAAAAAAAGATGCAGGTGAGTTCAAACTTAGGGTGTACTCAAGGTGGAGAGAAACCAGTATTAGGTTAAGCCTGAACTGAGAAAAGTTAATTTTGAGTGAACTGCATAACTGAATCTAGTCTTGTATTTAACTCAATTTAAATTGCATGTCAACAAACAGAAATTAATGTAATTTTCTTCCTGGTTAACATTTAGTGCTTTTGGAATGTGTATTTCTTTACAGAAAAGCATTATTGAGTGGAAACACAGGACAATTTCTATTCATTTGACAGTGCTTAAAAGAGGTCAGTTTTTGTTTTGTTTTGTTTTTGCAACACTTAGGTAAATTGCAGGGCGAGAACCTAAGAAAAACTGCCCCTCACTGATTTCTGTTGCTGTCTTTTACTCTTGTGCTGAGATAGTCTTGCAAGCAACTCAGCTTTCATAACCTACATGCCCTGTAAACCTGCTGGAAACTCCACGGCAGGCCAGGGCAGAGAGAAAAGCTCTCAATCAGCTGGGTAGATGGGGTGTGTGTGTGTGTGTGTGTGTGTGTGTGTGTGTGTGTGAGAAAAGCTCTCAATCAGCTGGGTAGATGGGGTGTGTGTGTGTGTGTGTGTGTGTGTGTGTGTGTGTGTGTGTGTGTGTGTGTGTGTGTGTGTGTGACAAACCCTTCTGTTTGCTCACCCAAAGGCCATCTCCCACCTTATTTCTAGCTAAGAGGATCCTGATTTTCAGGTATCAGGTACTCAGTATGCTTCAGAAGAGTCAATCATAATCCTATCAATTTGTCAATCTTTGGTTGAAACATGGGCACACGACACAGTCAGGCCAAGGAGGTGGGAGTGGGGGAATCTTCTGTAAGGTTTCCAGAAGTTTCTTTGCTTTTCAAAAAAGATATTTCGAGAAATAGACCAGTTATGTCTCTAGATATTACTGTGTGAGGATGTGATGCAGTATTAACCTGCTGTTAACCCACTCTCCAAAAACAAAAAAAGCCCTGATTTGTGGCATTTGCCTATTTCCATTTCTGTGATATAATTTCTCTTCCAATGGCCTATTTCAAGCTACCAATAGCTCAACGACTGGCTGGCAAGTTCAGCAGTTGGCTCTCAGGAGCCTGAGGTTGCTGACTCCAGCCCACCACTGATTGTTCAGAGCTGCTGTGCCCGTATTGTGAAGGGAATAGGCAACATGGTGGCGATGGCAGAGCAGAAAGATGAGAGACTCTAGGTCCTTAATGATACCTTGAGCCATGGAATTAGCCAAGCCTGGAATCTTCCCATCTCTGGACTTCCTGTTACATAAGTTAATAAATGTGCTTATTGCATAAAGCGAGTTAAGTTGGTGTTTGTGTGTAGTGAATCTGGGCTTGACCTGGCTGGTCCATGGGGTCCCATCTACTGGAGGGAGGGAAGCACAGCAGGGGCAAAACTGAGCACTGGATCATGGAAACACTTATCCAATTGGTGGTCAGGAAGAGGGGGTGGTGGAGGGTCATGGGCTATCCAGGTTGAAACAGGATGCTGGCCGGTTGCTGAGAAGAACAGGATGGTGGCTGAGGACCAGCCAGGCTGTCAGTGCCCTTGCCAAAGAGGCTGAAGTTCAGGGCAATGATCCAGCAAGAACAGGCACTGGAACAGGAGTCAGGAAGCCAGGCGGAAGCCCAGACCTGGGAAGGGGTGCCCTGCCAGATGCGGCACAGCATTGTGCTTTAGGGTGGTGAGAAAGGGGGGGCCTGAAGGAAGGGGAAAGTGTAGAGAGAGGCAGCAGTACAATTCCAGAGTTCCAGACTACTCACTCATCAATGGGGCAGGAAAATGTCCAAGGCAGAGTCAGAATTCGCTCAGATGCTGACCAGCTAAGATGGACGATTGGGGGTTTTCAGTAACTGTCATGGATCAGGCTGAGAAAGCAGAAGGAACCAGAGTCTTCTCCAAAGCTGCCTCAGCACATTTGCTTGGTGACATTAAAGAAATGCTGCTTACATTCCTTCCTAGACCTTGAAAAGGGGCATCACTCCTCCCCACCCCACACCCACTGTGGTCACAGTCTCTGGGGTCCTGAAAACATTCACCGCTGAGACTGATGTTTGGTCTTCTGAGAAGTGCTCCATCCTCCTTTGTGTGGGGAAATCTGTTTGCCTGCCTGTGGCAGACGCAATTTCATTCCTCTTATGAAATGCCCCTCACTTACAGTGCAATGTCTCCTGTTATTCATTTACTCCATTTCTTTATTTTCTTTCCCTGTCCATCTGATAACCTATCCATAAGCCCATTCTTCTTCAGCCCAGTCCCATTCATTGAATAACTACCTAAGAAGGACTTTTATAATTGAATTGTGTGGAGGAAGTAGGCTCAGAAAGAATGAAAGCTGATGTGTCAACAACATTATCTGGGGATTTTCAGAACATTACTTTCCTCTTTGATTTAGCTTGGAAGCCAAAGGGCAGGAAACTTGCTTCCTTTGCACTCTGTTACTGCTGGAAGTCATGGTTAGTAATCTTAATTTTACTCAGTGGGGTGAGTTCTGTGATAATATCATCATTAGATAGTAATTAAGGATGGAATCAAACAGGAGAGGAAACCTTCAAGAGTGAAGTTCTCTCAAGTTCATACTCCTTTCCTACCTGTGTAGTAAAGTTTGGCTTGTTTAAGGAGTTCCTCCTCCCAATTAAATGAAATGCTTCAGAGTGAATAAAAGGAATGCTTTTCTGCAATGCAAAACCCATCATAAGCAAAGTCAAAAGACAATTTATAAAAAGGGGAAATATCTGGAACTCATTTCATAGACAATGGCTAATATTCTTTATATGTAAAAAGCTTCTACAAATCAAAAAGAAAAAGACCAACAGCTGAACCCTGCCCCCCCAAAATGTGCAGATAGTCCATAGAAAAGGGGACACAAATCTTTTTTAAACATATTAAAAGAGAGCCAGCTTCATAATAAGAGAAATAGAAATTAAATTTATACAGACACCCATTTTTCATGAATTAGATTGGTAATGATAAAAAATTAACAAGCTGTGTTGGTAAGAGTGTGAGGAGACAGGCGCTCTCATACACAACTGCTGGGAGAATAAACTGCTACAACCTTATGAAGGGTTATTTGGAAATATCCTTCAAAATTATGAATATCTATATACTTTGATAAGTCAAATCCAGTTCTAGGAATTTATCCTACAGCTTTATTCGCAGATATAGGTAATGACAAGTTCACAAGTATATACACTGCAGCATTATTTGTAATAGCAAAAGACTGGAAACAATCCAAATACCTATCAGTAAGAGATTAATTAAATAAATTATGACATATCCATATAATGGAACATGATACAGCCACAAAAAATGAGGACACTCTTTATGTACACACGTTGAAAGATCTCCAAGATATTCTGTTAAGTGAAAGAAAATTAAGGTGCAGAAAACTGGGTAACAAAAGAGGAAAGAATACTTATACTAGATAGGCATGTATTTGCTTGTATGTACATAAAGTATGTCCAGGAGGATATCCAAGAAATTGATAATACTCAGTCCCTTGGTGGAGAGAAACTGGGTGCCTGGGGCATAGGGTAGAAGAGAGTTTTTTCTTTTCTTTTTTTTTACTTTGTATCCCTTTTGTTCTTTCTGAGAATGTCCTGCCAATTCAAATTAGAAAATAATAATTTTTAATAAGAGCAATGCTCTGACACAGATTAAAACTGTAATGGCCTAAATTTATTCAATCTGTACTAGATCCTCAATTTTTCCAGTCTCTTTTTAAATTGACTTTAGTGGCCATCCATCCTCCATGTATGCATTTACCCTGCTCCTCTATGTGCCACACATTTTCCATCTCTGCTTCTGACCTCTGTGTGTCTCTTGATTGCTCCTGCAGTTGTCAGGTAACAACCCCTCCAGCTGGATATCATTTTGTAGACCTCTGTTTTCTATGTGCCAGACCTGGGGCAATCACCTCAATTCCTGCTTCAACATCTCCACCCCTAGAGAATGGAAAATAAAGTCCTGGTTGGGAGTTAAGGAGGAAGCAGCAATCTCTGCAGGGAACCAGGCAACTGACAGAGCAGGGGTTAGCAACCTATACCATGTATGTTGCTAATGGTGGGCAGTGTTTTTAAGAGCTGGAATTGTAGAGAGGGATAACTGCATACATGGAAGAGCAAGAAGAGTCTACCTTATGGAGCATGCAGTAGTGAGAATTGGAGGTTTGGGTTCAAATTCTGGCTCTGTCACTTACTGGTTATGTGACTTTAGGCAAGTTTTCTCAACCTTACTTTTCTCCTCTAAAAAGGGGTTCTATGATGGTTAATGTGGCTAAGACTGCAGCAGTCCACCAAAATCCCATTCTTGTTTTCTTTTGTGGTAATAGACATGTAGCTGGGCACATGGCTACTAACATATTTCCAAGTCTGCCTTACCGTTAGATGTGGCCAAGGGACTAACCCTCTGCCAGGGCAATGTGAGCAGAAGTGTGTGTGACACACTTGGCTCTGGGACATGAGTCTCCTCCATGCTCCTTCCCCTTCCTACAAGCTTGAACCCACAGCACCCCAACCTTGACCATGGAGATGAGGACAAGACCATAGGTAAGAGAGCAATGACATGGAAAAACCTGGATCTCTAAACGAACACACAGAGAAGACCTGCCAGCCCACCTGGAATACCTGTCCACTGTTACAAGAGAGAGAAATGATCTCTGACTTCTTTAAGCCACTCGGTTATAGTTGGGTGTCCTTGTTATCCTAGCCTTACCCTAACCGATACAGTTAAGATTCTTTATGTTGCAAGTAACAGAATGCCCAACTCAAACTAGGTAAATTGATAAATGGTGTTATTTGACTCTCATATATCAGAAAATTTAAGAAGTGGGGAAAACTTTAGAGTCGTTTGAGTCAGTTTTCGATGATATCACCAGAGAATGGATTTCTTCCTATCCCTTTGCTCCACCTTTTGTGGAGTCAGCATCACCCCATGACTGGTTGTTCTGAATGGCTATGGTGATTCCAGGAATCACAGTAACTCACCACACCTTCCAGGAAGAGAGAGGAGAGGAGAGACAAATGAGCTTCTTTCCAACACTCTCAGCAAACTTCGTATTGACCCAATTTTGGTCACATGTCTTCCCTGAATTGTGATCAGAGGATGGGCTTATACTGATCAGTTTAAGACCATCCACCTGTCCCACCTCTTAGCAGCAAGGCAAGTCAGTTTCTCTAGAACATATGGACTATGTGGAGGAGGTATGGGCACTCTAATAGAAATTGGGATGGTTACCAAGATAACAGGGACAGGATGTTGGGGAGGTACTACCTTGTCCACTACAGGGAGATAGCGATTGTTTTGAACATTAAATTGAATGAGATTATATATCAAGGGCCTAGCACAGTGCTTGGCACATAGTAGGTGGTCAATGATTGTGAATTTACTCCTTCTTCCTAGATCTAGTTGGCTGTGCTGCAAAATGGTAAGGGGATAGAAAAGATTCCCTCTTTGGGTGGCTTGAGGCTATGTATTTGGAGGACAAATAAAACAGGATTGTGATGTGCATACACAAAGAAAACACCTCTCAGTTTCAAGATTTCTGTCATCAGAGCAATTATTAGTGGGAGTGGCCCATGCCTGCCCCCATCACCTGACACTAAGGGAATAAATAAAAGAAGGCTTGGCACCACCCTTTCAAGGCTCCCTTCCACTGCTGGTTATAGATGCTCACTGCTCTGTCAATTTATAAACACCCAGGTTTGAGATTTCAGAAGGGGCTGCCTGCCCAGTAGCTTATGTTACCTGTGCTGCTTCAGGCAGGATATTGGTTGACAGATGTATTTGGGCTCTTCCATTGGTTTTCTGCCTCAATCCACCTGCTAGAGACTATATAACATAGTGAAAAAGTTCTGGGCTTGAGTCTGAGACCCCACTTTCCCATCATTGTGTGATCTTAAGTAATTTCTTTATGCCTCAGTTTCCTCATCTGTAAAACAGGGCCTCAACTCTTGTTCTACTAACATTTTAGGTTGTGAGACTCAAAGAAATAATGTATTTGAGTGTACTTTGTAAATAGAAAGAAATTTTAAATGAAAGGAGTTAGCAAACATAATAATGGAAATACTCTGCTGGTGCATAAATTTCTCCATACTAAGGGCCAACCTACTTGGGGGCTTGGGAAACAAAACTGGTTGAGAAAGAACAGGCCAAGTGAGATATTTTTGATCATAGAGACAGAGGATAGGGCTAGGTTTAATGAACAATTATGTATTGATTGCCTAGGTGTGTTTGTTATAGGTATTTTACATGTTAGCTAATTTAATCCTTTTAATAATCTTGTGAGGTAAATATTATTATGCCAGCTTTACAGATGGAGAAATTGAGCCTGAGAGTGGTAGTAACAAGACCAATGTCACATGTTTAGGGAGTTGCAGGCCAGGATGTGAAAGTCAAGTCTGTTTAATCACTAAGGCAAGTGAGGCCATCAGCTGATTCATCAACAAGAAAGAAATGACCACCCAGGATACTGTGCCCAGGTGGACTAGCTTATACAAGGAGACAGTCATCCAGGGGCTTATAATAACTCTTTCGTTTGCCTATTCATCCATCTAACCCACAAACATTTTCTGAGCACCTCTCATGTAACAAGAACTGTGCCAGGTTTAGATAAAACAATGAACAAAATACAGTTCCTGAAGGCTTCAAGAAACGTTGGTGCAGTTGAGTAGCTTGTCAGACGCCCATTTATCCTCAGTTCAATTCTGTTAGGAAAATTGCTCCTATTGCTTGGTCAATCTTAAAGTTTTAAACATTATTGTTCTGTAGAAATGGTCTGCTTATGCTACTTCCTGCTGGAGAATGGCTAAGTCCATAATAACTGAAGATCATATAACTCAATGATTTCGTTTCAGAGGCAACTGCACAATGGTTTTGAAATGGTAATAACTGCCTGTTGCTCAGGGGATTATCTTATTGTCTGGCGATGGTTATGAAGACAGTGGGGTTTTAAGAGGCCATTCAATAAGAGTGACAGAAGGAACTATTTTTAAATTTTTCTCTGAATGACTCTCAATGTGAGAATTTAATTCAGAGCCCATAGAGGTCTGAAAGAACTCCGATCAATTCAAAGACCTTAATGCTGAAAGAAGACTGAGTTGTAGAACAATATAGAAAACTGAAGATGTGGCTGATATATTAGTAAGTACTGTTTGCTTTCAGAGATCCTGGATTAAATGGAGACAAGTTGGGTGAGACCCACAATTAAGACAGCCACTGAAATAATGTTTTGTATCTTAATTGAAATGAGCTGCCCTGTTTTCTTTGCCAGGTATTATGCAAATAAGCATCCCGGTCTGAAAAAATTCTACAATTTTAGCTGTCTGTGCCAATGTCATTTGATGAAAGTTTCTTTTGAAAGGGAGAACCTTACTTTGTTAAGCATCTACTGAGGACCAGAGGTGTTACATATTTTGCTCATTTAACACTCACCACAACTTTGTGAGTTAAGTTGTGTTTTCACCATTTTACAAAGCTCTTTCCCTTACTCAGATTCATTCGTTCATCCAGCAAATTTTTATTGAGTGCCTACTATGTGCCAATCATGTTTTAGGTGCTGGGGATATAGCAGTGAACAAAAACCTACCAATGTCCCTGCCTCATGGAGCTTTTATTGCAGTGGGTAGAGACAGCACTAAACAGATAATCTGCAAGGCTTTGGAGCAAGTTCTGGGGATAAGAGGAGTAGGAATACTAGGTGGTAAGGGTAGGAAGATTTTGTGAATTTATATAGGATGGTCAGTGTATTAACTATATATTGCCCCAAACTTAATGGCTTAACACAAAAAAACCCATATTATCTTACAGTGTCTGTGGGTCAGGAACTGGGTATGGCCTACCTGGTGTCTCTGCTTCAAGTCTCTCAAGAGTTTACATTCAGTGTGTCAGCTGGAAGGGTTGGCAGCATTCAGTTCATTTTTAGGCTGTTGGATTGAGGGTCTCAGCTCCTTGCTGACTATTGGTTGGAAGCCTCCCTCGGTCTCTGCCACTGGCCTCCCACAGAGTAAGCAGGCAAGTGAGAGATGAGAGTGTACCCAAGATGCAAGCCACCATCTTCTTGGAAGTGACACAGTAATCCGGGAAGCGACATCCATCACCACTGTCTAATTCTATTCACTAGAGGCGCGTCACTAAATTCAGCCCACATTCAAGTGTTGGGGATTATATAAGGGTATGAATACCAGGAGGTGGGGATCACCTTAGAAACTGCCTACCACAGTTAGGGAGCCTCTCTAAAGAGAGGACATTTGAACAGAACCTAAAGGAAGTGAGGGAGCAAGCATGGCTACCTGGGAGAAGAGCATTTTAGGCAGAGGAATAGCTAGTGCAAAGGCTGAAGGGGAATGGTACGAGGTCAGAAAGGTGGCACTGGATTAGATAATGTAATTTCATGTGGGTCCTTGTGGGGAATTTGGATGTTACTTTGAGACAAGAAGGCTTTGGAGGGTTTTGAGCAGAGGAGTGACATGACATGACTTGACTCTTGTTTTAAGAGGATCACACTGGTTGCTACGTGGAGAGTATGGTGTGGGGGAAGCAGGCACTGGGACCAGTTAAGAGGCTACTGTAGTAATCCAGTGATGATCATGGCTTAGACCAGGGTGAGGCTATTGGAAATGGCATTAAGTGGCTGGATTTTGGATGTATTTCCTAGTAGAGATGACAGGATTTGCTGATGGTTCTGATGTGGACTGTGAAGAAACTGAGGAGTCACTGATGACTGAGGTTTTTACATTTAGCAACTGAAAGAAAAGAGTTTCCCTTTACTAAGCTGAAAAACACTGGTGAAGGAGCAGGTTTTGAGAGGCGAAGTATCAGTCAGGGGGTTTATACATGTTATCATAATACTTCTTAGACCTCCAAGTGGAGATGCTGAGTTGGCAATTTTATCTATAACTCTGCTCAGGAGAACAGAATGGACTATAAATACAAATTCAGAAATTCCCAGCATTAATAGGGCATTTAAACCAATGCACTGGATGAAAATACCAAAGAAATGAGTGTAGGTTGAGAAGGCGAAAGCCCTGCGGATTGAAACCAGGGCACTCCAAGGTTTAGAAATTAGGAAGATAAGGTCAGCAAAGGAGACTGAGAAAGAGTAAGTAGAAAGGGAGAGGGACACCAAGAGAGAGGAGTGCCCTTTGAACCAAGTGGAGAACGTGCTCCAATGGAGAGAGTGCGCTCAACTGGGTTAAATACTGCTGTTAGGTCAAGCAAGATGAGAACAGACCACGGACTTGGGAACATGCAGGTCACGGTGGCCTTGATGAGAGCTGTTTCAGAGGAGTGGGAGAAGGAGAGAGCAAGTGGAGAAGGTGAGAACTGAGGCTCTTCGGAGAAATTGATGTCTTCTGACAATTAGTTCACTGAGCCACCTGCAACAAGCTTCTGGGGTGCTTCTGAAAAACTCAGATGTCAGGGGCCCACTCCAGAATCTCGGGGGGTAGCACCGTGGGATCTTCATTTTTAGCAAGTCCTACTGTTGATTCTGAGGCACATTAAAATTTGAGAACCAATCTCCTGTTGTATGCACTTTATCCTACGTCTGGTAAAGTTGCTATCAGATTTAAGCTATGTCAAGTATGTTCCATCTGTGTAATCCAAATGGTTGTTTGTCCTGGAGGCATTCCTATATTTCCCTTTAGTGTTTTTATTTTCTGAAGTTTTTAAAGAAAACCTGGCCAAAGAAATTCTACAACCCTAAAGAATAGCCATAGGTAAATAAATCTCCCTTCCATAAGGTTCCTAGGAACTTCACGAACTTTGAAATTCTCAGAATCGACATGTTAGTTCCCCAAGGGCTCTGGAAACAGAAAGATAAAATTCATGCAGGTTCAGGAAAAATTTGATATTTTGTGGATCACTGAAGTGCTTAATTTACTGAGCCTCTCCACGGAGAAAGATGGAGGAAGTGTTGCGGTCAGGTCTTTTTGGAAGGCTGGGGGTCTCTGAGCAGCCTTTATCACTAGAGCAAAGGCTGCACTGTTCAGCAGTATCTGGAGATTGTTCTTTTCTGCCCTGAGACTTTGGCCCTAGGACCAGACATGTTTCAAAAAGAACAATGCAGTGTAAGAGGAACAGAGGCAGTAGCAATTTAAACCTAAGTTTCCTCCCTGTGTACTACACAGAAGAAGGGGCTCAAAGGATTGAGGTTTTGGGAAGATGCTGTTCAAAGTTGTTGGTCCTTCTCTCCTCAATTCCTCTTTCTTTTCTTACAACTCCCTTTCAAGGCTTACAGACTTGTGCCCATGTTCCCTCCCTCTGGAATCTCAACTCTTCTCATAAGAGAAGTTACTACCCCTTTGGTTCCTTCTCATACCTTGTAAACCCCAGATACTTGCTGCCAATGGAGTTGGCACTTTTGGCTCCAGAGGGAATGGGATGAGGTGAGATCTAATCCAGTTAATGATGGCTCCAATTCCAATCTTCCCTTTCGTGAGAGCTGCTACTGATTTCCTACCTAGTTTACTTAAGCGAGAGGTCGACAGCATTTTTCTTAAGAGGTAGACCAACATAGCTAATAGAGGTATATAGAAATCATATTCCAGTTACTTCTACGTGTAGTTATATGGCCAAGACAACTTAAAATACAGAAGAGACTAATGAAAAACATCATGAAAGTTGTGCTCATAAGTCTAGTTGTGGGTCTGTGTTTAAATATAAGTTCCCCAAAATGACTGAAGTGGGTCAAAGCTGTGGTGTAAACAGACAGAAAACAAACACATAGTACTTCCCTGGTGGCACAGTGGTTGGAAATCTGCCTGCCAGTGCAGGGGACATGGGTTCGAGCCCTGGTCCGGGAAGGTCCCACATGCCGTGGAGCGGCTAAGCCCGTGCACCACAACTACTGAGCCCGCATGCCACAACTACTGGAGCCCATGTGCCTAGAGCCCGTGGTCTGCAACAAGAGAAGCCACAGGAATGAGAAGCCCGTGTGTAGCAATGAAGACCCAACGCAGCCAAAAATAAATAAATAAATTAAAAGAAAACAAACACGTAAATACATATAACACAAAAAATCCCAACAAAACCCTGTTAACCCAGCAGCTCCTAGACAAATATTAATAGTTGCCCACCAAGCTAAAATATTATCTGTGAAAAAAGTTCAGGGTGCTGAAGGCTAGAGAGGGTTGCAGGTGAGCTTGTAAATGTTCCATGAAGACAAAAGGACAAGCACCAACAAAATTCCAAGACTAGAAGATATAAGAAGATGGACAAAACTGGGCTTCCCCAAGGATGTCTCCACACAAAAAAAGCTGCCAGCTAAGCAGAACACCAGTGCCCAAGCATGTAGGCAATGAATGGTAATATCTGGAGTGGTAGTCCCATGTGAACATGTGTGCATCACTCATCAGAAGGAGTACATATTTAGATGGAATTCTGCATCATCTGTATTTGGTGTCAGCTTTCTCTCCTCAATTTTCGGGCAATTCTCTTCTCATAATAACTTGTGGTTCTCCCATTGAGGGAACATATCCAGGAAGACCTGTGATCTTTGAGATTCATCTTATTAGTGTATGATGTCACAGCTGATAGTGCTAGTGGGTAGTGTGCAATATTAACTTCATTTTTCCTTTACGTATTTGTACCAAGTGCCTCTTTAACTCAAAATGCAAATCTGTGCAAAACAATGTGCACGTTAACATCACTTGGGTGCTTAAAAATATCAAACAGGACTAGAACGCTGGTTCTAGACAATGGGAAACTTTACTCTAGGCTGATTTCTTTGCCCAGTAGTCACTCAGTGTGTTTTTATCAAATGGGGTTAAGTTAGTTTCTCTTAATAATATATGTGGTCAAAACAGAAAGATAGATCAATGGAACAGATAGAAAGCCCAGAGATAAACACACACACACACACACACACACACACACACACACACACACACAGTCACCTTATCTTTGATAAAGGAGGCAGGAATGTACAGTGGAGAAAGGACAGCCTCTTCAATAAGTGGTGCTGGGAAAACTGGACAGGTACATGTAAAAGTATGAGATTAGATCACTCCCTAACACCATACACAAAAATAAGCTCAAAATGGATTAAAGACCTAAATGTAAGGCCAGACACTATCAAACTCTTAGAGGAAAACATAGGCAGGACACTCTATGACATAAATCACAGCAAGATCCTTTTTGACCCACCTCCTAGAGAAATGGAAATAAAAACAAAAATAAACAAATGGGACCTAATGAAACTTCAAAGCTTTTGCACAGCAAAGGAAACCATAAACAAGACCAAAAGACAACCCTCAGAATGGGAGAAATATTTGCAAATGAAGCAACTGACAAAGGATTAATCTCCAAAATTTATAAGCAGCTCATGCAGCTTAATGACAAAAAAACAAACAACCCAATCCAAAATGGGCAGAAGACCTAAACAGACATTTCTCCAAAGAAGATATACAGACTGCCAACAAACACATGAAAGAATGCTCAACATCACTAATCATTAGAGAAATGCAAATCAAAACTACAATGAGATATCATCTCACACCAGTCAGAATGGCCATCATCAAAAAATCTAGAAACAATAAATGCTGGAGAGGGTGTGGAGAAAAGGGAACCCTCTTGCACTGTTGATGAGAATGTAAATTGATACAGGCACTGTGGAGAACAGTATGGAGGTTCCTTAAAAAACTACAAATAGAACTACCATATGACCCAGCAATCCCACTACTGGGCATATACCCTGAGAAAACCATAATTCAAAAAGAGTCATGTACCAAAATGTTCATTGCAGCTCTATTTACAATAGCCCGGAGATGGAAACAACCTAAGTGTCCATCATTGGATGAATGGATAAAGAAGATGTGGCACATGTATACAATGGAATATTACTCAGCCATAAAAAGAAACGAAATTGAGCTATTTGTAATGAGGTGGATAGACCTAGAGTCTGTCATACAGAGTGAAGTAAGTCAGAAAGAGAGAGATAAATACCGTGTGCTAACACATATATATGGAATTTAAGGAAAAAAAATGTCATGAAGAACCTAGGGGTAAGACAGGAATAAAGACACAGACTTACTAGAGAATGGACTTGAGGATATGGGGAGGGGGAAGGGTAAACTGTGACAAAGCGAGAGAGAGGCATGGACATATATACACTACCAAACGTAAGGTAGATAGCTAGTGGGAAGCAGCCGCATAGCACAGGGAGATCAGCTCGGTGCTTTGTGACCGCCTGGAGGGGACAGGGAGGGTGGGAGGGAGGGAGACCCAAGAGGGAAGAGATATGGGAACATATGTATATATATAACTGATTCATTTTGTTGTAAAGCAGAAACTAACACACCATTGTAAAGCAATTATACTCCAATAAAGATGTTAAAAAAATATTAAAGATATTTACTAGGACCTGAAGGCCTTGCTTAGTCCGGCCTCTGGACTGTCTTTAAAAATATATAATATATATATATATATATATATATATATGGTCAAAAAAACATACAAAATTCTAACCTTTTCTTTCTTTGGTGAGTAGATCTGTCAAGTGTTTCCCAAGTGTACTTCTTTTTCTTAAAAGATGCAGCAGTGACACTAAATAGTAATTGTTGCATAATTAATGCATAGCAGGTGGACCCAGCAATTTCAGTTTGGAATCTCTGCTCCTTAATCCTTAACTGCCTTGCCCTGTCATACTCCCACCACATCTCCCATCATGCCCCCTAACCTCCCCCGACACTTGTAAATAGCACAGTGGACACATTTAATTTGCCTTTGAGGGCAGCTCTTAAATTAACTGCAAAGGGGGAAGACAGGCACTCTCTGCTAAATATACATGTGTGCACGTGTGCAAAGGCACACATTTGCTTCCTTCAAACCTTATTCTCAAGGCTCTTTATTACCTGTTCAGTTCAATACACCTTCTCTAACGTTCTGCATCCCCATCTAACACCTGCTTGTTAATTTCATTCAATTTTCAGCTAGTCTTTCAGCAAGCGAAGGCAATCCACTCAAGAATTATAAAAGGACTTTTTTTTTTCTTGCCTTTGATCCTTTTGCTGACACTAATCCCATACCTACCATATGCTTTCCAAGATACTGGCTCCCACCCTTTTGTTAACTTCTCTTGTGTTATCACCCAAGGTCAAGTTTCCTTTGTTCAGTACAGACTATACCACTACCTAAGGGTAGGATGATATGGGATGAATATCTGAAAGCAATACTTCCTGCTGGCTGGGAAGTGTCCCTTCGCTTGTGCACGCTGACAGTGGGGGGAGGCTCTGCCAGAGCATCATCAGTCATACAGCTTTTCTCAGGTATGGCAAGCCTTTTCCTGCTACCTTACATCCCTGATTGAAGGGCTACCTGAGGTTGTCACAATTTTACTTCTTCTTAAGCTTTCTTCTTTTCCATCTCCTCTTAACAGCTTTTAAAAATTTTAAGCTGACAAATAAAATACCTGTTTTTGCTCTCCTGGTAACTAGCTATAAAACCTTGGGCAACATATGTAACTGCTCTGACCCTCAAGTTTCCCATCTGTTAAAAAAGAGAATGAGATTAAAGTACATTCTAATGTGCTTTTCAGCACTGATATTCTGAGCCAGGAAGTAAAATGGCTCAGGGGAAAGATCTCGGCTGCCTCGGAGCTTGTGGTCACTCAGCAGTATAATAAGAGGAATGGCTGCTCAAACAGCTACCACTTATTGAGCACCTACTGTATATTGGGTGATCAGATTTTTACAGTTTTTCTCTTTTTTTTGTGGTACGCGGGTCTCTCACTGTTGTGGCCTCTCCCGTTGCGGAGCACAGGCTCTGGACGCGCAGGCTCAGCGGCCATGGCTCATGAGCCCAGCCACTCTGCGGCATGTGGGATCCTCCCGGACCGGGGCACGAACCCGTGTCCCCCGCATCGGCAGGCGGACTCTCAACCACTGCGCCACCAGGGAAGCCCTACACACAGTTTTTCAAACAATTCCTATAGCAACTCCATTAGGCAGACATTATTATTATTACTAAACCTTTTTTATAGGTGAAGGTGCTGAGACTGAGCTTAGTAGCTCTTTCAAGATCATAAGGTAATTGGCATAGCTGGAGTTTGGCCACCAAGCACATGTTTTTTAACCATTCTGCTATCCTACTTCCCAGTTCACCTACTCTTTGACATTGCCTGCCCATTTCCAAAAGTCAGGTCACAGCTTCCATCTTGGAATCAGGAGGTCTGAGATCCAGTCCTGACTCTGTTGTTTACTGGGTCTTCAGCCAAATTGTGTAACTTCTTTGAGCCTCAGATTCCTCAGCTGTGAAAGAAAAATAATACCTGTCTGCTGTTGCCTGGTTCCCTATCCTGCTTCCCTCTAGAAAGGCCATCACTTAACGACTACCTGCAGGCTCCGTCCCAGCCCAGGCTCTAGGATCAATCCTTCCTCTGTGGGAAGGGCTTTAAAGACTTCTCGTTCAATGCTGAGGGGGATTCAACATCAACCATGGTTTCTGTGGTCCTGGTCAATCAGTTGTAATAAGTCAGCCTCTACCCTAAATGCAGCATGGTAGAGTTGTTAGGATGGGGCCTGTGTTTTAATCTCAACTCTGCCCTTGCTAATGAGCTTAGCCAAGTTTCCTCATCTTTCCATGACTCAATTTTCCACCTGTAAAATGGGGAGAATAAAAGTGATTTCAGAGGGTTGTTGTGAAGATTTAATACATTAAAAATGTAAAGTACATATAACAGTGCCTGGCAATTAGTGTTTGCTATTGTTACTATTATAGAGCTTGTCTGACTTATATTTCATATTATTAGATATAAATGACATCAATTATATACTTATATTATTATTAACACTTTAGCTCCCTGCTGGGTTGCCTCAGGTCCTTCCTGGATAGCTTGCCCAGTCTCTCCAGGGCTGCAGCCCTCATTGCAACCATGTGCTGGGGCAGGACTCTGTCACTGGATGCCTTCTCTGAGGTGGGAGACTTGCAGTCTGCTGAGGATGTCCTTAATGTTGGCTGTCCTCTCACATCTCTGAATATTGCTTGCTCTGGTGTTCCCCACGATGGTGCCCTGGTGGCATGTCTGGTTCCTCGGTGGTACAGACCACTTGCTGAGACCACTTGTTGCCCTGTCCCCTCCCCCCGTTCCCTGGAGCCCACGTTCTGCCCTCTGCTGCACCTTTCCCCAGTACATGTGCTATGGGCTTTCTGACTACGCACTGAGACGGTACAGTGTGTGTGTTCCGAAGTTACTACCGCAGCTTGATGCAACCTCATAAAATAACTTAGTAAAGCTTTAACTTTGTAAAATGGGCTGACATCACACTTCTGTACTTTTTTTTTTTTGTGGTAACAGGTTCATTGAGATATAAATCATATACCATATAATTCACCCATTTTAAGTATAAAATTCACTTCTTGGGTATAGTCACAGAGTTGTACAACCGTCACCACAGTCAATTTTATAACATTTTCATAACCCCTCTCCAAACAAAATCACCTACTCTTCAGTATTTACCCCTTATTTCCCCAGCGCCAGGTAACCACTAACAACTTTCTGTCTGTAGAGGTGCCTATTCTGAACATTTCCTATAAGTGGAATCACACAATATATGACCTTTTATGACTGACTTCTTTCATTTAGCATAATGTTTTTAAGGTTCATCCTTGTTTTAGCATGCAACACCACTTCATTCCTTTTTATTGACAAATAATATTCATACTTCTCTACTTTTAATTCAATAGCTAACTTTGACCCTCTCCCCACATTCCAAAGGGCTAGTGAAGAATTCAGCTCCTCCTTCTTGGGGTTTCCCATTGGAGGCTGTGTCAAGGTTCCAGGCTCTCAAGCAGAGCTGAGACACCCCAGAGGCCCAGGAAGGCATCAGCCATCTGGCCACACAGGTTACTGCTGAGATGTCACTATCTCTCCCTTTGCAGCCTTTGAGGGTCTCCCCTCTGCGGGTTCCCATGCCACCTCTGGAGCATGGGAACCACTGTTGTGGCTGGAGAAGCCCGGGCCAATGTTCTGAGTGGTACACTGATGGCCAGTCTCTCTGAGGTACTGCTGTGTCCCTGGGGCACTGGCAGGAAGTAAGGCAGGACACAGGGGACCCTAGACTTTGACTCCTCCCCCCAAGTCAGAGAGACTCTCCTTTTAGATAGGGGATATTCCTCCCCAGGTTTTTTTTTTGGTTTTTTTTTTTTTGTCTTTTGATTTTTTTGGCCGTGTCGTTTGGCATGCGGGATCTTAGTTCCCTGACCAGGGATTGAACCTGTGCCCCCTGCGGTGGAAGCACGGAATCTTAACCACTGGACCGCCAGGGAAGTCCCCTCCCCAGGTTTAACTGGATTCTCCTTAATGCCTTTTAAAACAAAGTTTAGAAATTCCAACCTCAAACTTTCCCTGAGGGAAGGGAGCATAGAGCCTGTACTCACATGAATGAGGACCTCAAAGGGGAAAAACAGAAGGGAAAACACACACTTATCTAAAAAAGTAATCTTGTGTCAGAGTACATTTCTCATTATTCAAATCTCTGCATTCAGAAAGGCCCATAAAGCAACTGAGCATTTTATCCCATTATGCCTTTTTTTTTTTTTTTTTTTTTTTTTTTTTTTGCGGTACGCGGGCCTCTCACTGTTGTGGCCTCTCCCGTTGCGGAGCACAGGCTCCAGACGCGCAGGCTCAGCGGCCATGGCTCATGGGCCTAGCCGCTCCGCAGCATGTGGGATCTTCCCGGACCGGGGCACGAACTCGTGTCCCCTGCATCAGCAGGCAGACTCTCAACCACTGCGCCACCAGGGAAGCCCCCATTATGCATTTTTTAATTCCCCAGTCCAGTCACTGCTGGCACTTTCCTGTGCCACTAGCCCACCTGCCACTGCATCCTGACAGCTTTTTAACTCCCACAAGCCACTGGTTACTGTGAGGACATGCTAGGTGGCAACCTGAACTCTGCTCTTTGTATTTTTACTTTAACTGTATAATAAGGCTATCTCTTTTTTTGCAGTAGAATGAAAATGATCTGATCTATGCTATTAGAAATGAAGGATTTGCATTTCTGTTATATATTTCTATTACACATTTTTCTATTTCTACTACATAGTTCTGTTATATATTTCTAGTATACATTTCTATTTTAACTATCTACTATACCAAGTTTTGGTCTCAGGATTCCTTTATACTCTTTAAAATTGTTGAGGATTCCAAAGAGCTTTTGTTTTGGGGGGTTATATCCATGAATATTAACTATACTAGAAATCAAAACTAACACATTTAGAAAACATTTATTATTAATTCATTTGAAAACAATAAACCCACTACAGGTAAATTAACATATTTTATATAATATATATTTATTTTCCAAAACAAACAAAAAAATTAGTGAGTAGCATGGCATTGTTTTATATTTTTTGCAAATCTTTTTATGTCTGACTTAATAGAAGACAAACTGGATTCTTATATTGGTTTCTGCATTCAGTCTGGTAGATGTTGTTTCCATTGAAGTATATGAAGAAAATCTGCTGTCACAGAGGTATGTAGTTGGAAAAGGGGGGGAGTATTTTAGTAGCTTTTCTGCAAAATTGTAGATTACCCAAATCTTACTGGGAGTTGGTTTCTTAAAGGTTATTTGGCAACAAATATTGCCAAATGTTTTCTTTGAAATAACAGGCTCATTTTATTCATTTTCAAGAAAATGTCTGCCAAATTCCTAAATCTGAATAAGTTATTTTTTCAAGGAGAAATGGTGTTTCATGAAAAAAATGGTTAGTTCAGCTTGTAACTCAAACAATAACACAAGTATTTATCTTGGCAGTACCCATTCTATCAGTATGCTCCTCAGTATGGAGCAGAAGTGCCTTCTGTGTACTTCCCAGTTTGTCAACGTATTACAAAGACCTGCCCTGAAGTGTTGACAATTTTTAACACTTCATCAAGGACATTCTTAAGTAAAACTGGCTTTCTCTCCTTTTGTCCTGTGAGTTTGTGCTGGTGAAGAATTTGATGATTACTGGGTAAAGTTTGGTGCCACTGTTTTGACATGTACAAAGGTGCTGACAGTTTGACCCAGTATTACTTTTACACCATCAATATAAATGTCCACATAGCGAAAAAGGCAAATCATTCTTTAAACATTATTATGAAAATAGTTTTGATCTCTTGGATCCCCTGAAAATTTCCTCAGGACTTTACAGACCACACTCTAAGAAGCAAGCAGAGGAAATGAAAGAATCCAAGGGATGAGAGTGTTCTTGCTTTTTGAGAGTTCCTTGTTACTGCCTAGGACCTTGTGTTCTGTATGTGCCCTGACTTGTCCCAGCACCTGCCGCTCCCCTCTTCTGTCCTGGGCGGTCCACAGCACAATACGACAACGTCTTTGGGAGCTCCAGACACTGAGCCTTTTAACTTACTCTGCCACTAGCCTCTGTAGCAGTTCTGGGAAGGGTGGTGGTGTAAGACTTTTTTCTCCCTTTCCTTCCAACACTAAGAATTTACTAATGAAAATACTGACAAAACCCTAAAAAACCTCCAAATTGTTGGAAAAAAACATCTAGAAAAAGAACTGACCAGAAATGTATACACTTCTCCTTGTGGATTTGAAAGCATCTGTCCCTTAAAGAGGCTGTATTGATTACCTTGAACATTTTTCCTACATGCTTTTTTTCATTGGATTGAAATTGAAGAGTTCGGAAAAAAAAACCACGGGCTTTCTATGCTGTCCATAGGAATAGTGTGAAGGATAGCCTTTCCCTAGTGCTACCACATGTAAATGGATCCGGAAGCTTTGAACTTTGAGTCTCTTGGGCGCCCTTCCAAACTCGTAAGGGCTTGTTTTATATAAAAACATGACACTTGGCAACTTGTATCAGGGATCTAATCCCTTATTATGTTACTATAACTAGGTTCAAGAGTATATGTGGTAAGCAAAAATATTTACCTGTGATAGTGGATAGTTAATAGGATTAAGTACATTTGGTTATTTCTGAGTCAAATATGCTGGAATAAGCTTTTATTTAAATCTAAAAATCTCTTTTGCTATTCGAGGTTTTAGACAAGAAAATTCATATGTTTTCAAAACCATAAACTTTGGCAGATTTCTAAGATTCCAAGACTGTGTGTTGGTTTCTTTAAAAAAATTCATCTGGGACTTCCCTGGTGGCTCAGTGGTTAAGAATCCGCCTGCCAATGCAGGGGACATGGGTTCGAGCCCTGGTCCACGAAGATTCCACATGCCATGGAGCAACTAAGCCCTTGTGCCACAACTACTGAGCCTGCGTGCCAAAACTGCTGAAGCCCATGGGCCTAGAGCCCATGCTCTGCAATGAAGACAAGCCACCACAATGAGAAGCCTGTGCACCACAATGAAGAGTAGCCCCCACTCGCCTCCAAGTAGAGAAAGCCCGCGCAGCAATGAAGACCCAACGCTGAATAAATAAATTTTAAAAATAAAATAAAATAGACTAAAGAACAAAAAAGATTTTTTTAATTCATTCATTAAAAACAATATTTATCAAGGGGCTACTCTGTGCCAAACATTGTTCTAGACATGGGGATACAGCAGGGAATAAGAGACACAATAAGCTGCACTCATGAAGCTCATAATCTAGAAGGGGAGAAGAAAAATGACAAGTAAACAACTAAATAAGCAAGATAATTCTAGATAATGATGAGCATATGAAGGAAATAACACAGGGTGCAGGAATAATGAATCACAGGGGAGATGAAGTGGTCAGAGAAGACCTCCCTAAGGAGGGGACATTTGAGCTGAGACCTCAATGAAGAGGAGCCAACAATGGGAAGAGCCAGGTAGAAGAGCATTTGAAGCAGAGGGACCATCACGTACAGAGGCCCTAAGATGGGAATACATTTGGTGGTTTTGAGGAATGAAGTGAAGGTGGTACAGCTTGAGTACAGTGAGTAAGATGGGAAAGGGTACAAGATGAGGTCAGATCATGCAGAGCCCTGTAAGCCATGGGCGGGCATGTGGATATTATTATAAACAAAATAGGAAGCAATTTGAAGGTTTTAAAATAGGGAGTGACTTAACCTGATATGTGTTTTCAAAAGACCACTCTGGGTGCTGTGTGGAGGATGGATTGTAGCAGGGAGAGCAGTGGGAGGCTATGACGATGGGTTGGCTGGATAGCAGAAATGGAGAGGTGGGTTTGAAGACACAGTTTAGAGGTAGAACCAGGAGGAAGCATCAAGGATGTACCTATTTTTTGTTGTTGTTTTGGCTTAAGTTACCGGATGGATGGTGAAGGCAGAAATCGAGATGTGTATAACTAGGAAAGGAACAGGTCTGAAAGTCCTTCTTTAGCATGTCTTTCATTCCCATCAATGTAACAGGAGTGCTACAGCTCCAGGCGTAGCATCAGCACTCTGGATGGGAGAAGGAGGAAGCTGAAAGGAGGAAGAGGGTGGTGTCTAGGTCAAGAAAGCAAAAAAATTTGCAGAAATCCTCAGTAGACCTCTACTTTTATCTCATTGACCAAAATTATGTCATGTGAACACCTCTAGCTGCAAGGGAGGCTGAGCTCTTTAGCTGGACACATTGTTTCAATAAATAAAAATGGGGTATTTTAAAAAGGAGTAAGGGGTGAACGGATATTATGAAAGCAAACAACTAGCAGTATCACCAGGGACACACTATGTTTAAGGTCCTTGTTGAACATTCAAATGGGAGAGTCAAGTAAGATTGGAAATAAAAGTCTGAATTTCCAGGGAGGGCAGAACTGATAACAGTTTGGGAGTTATTAGCGTGTAGATCATATTGAAAGCTCAGAAGGTGGATGAGATCAACTAGAGAGAGAGTAGAATTGTAAACATTATTTTGTATTTATTACTGTGACTTGCTCTAATTAATTTTACTCAAAAAATTTTAATGTATATTTTATGTGTGTCAACAACTGTTTCAGACGCTCAGGGCACAAAGATGAAGATGTGTCTCCTACTTTCAAAGAGCTTAGAGATAGAACAGGAAGAAAACAAATCGGTTTTAATAAATGATGCACTACAACATACATGAAAAATTAATTCCTTTATATAGATTTGTAACAGTAATCTGAATTATGACAGTAGCTCTACTGCAGATTCATGTTTTAAGTGAGAATTTAAGTAATTTACCTTGAGTGATTTGAGATTCACCTGTCTATGTACGTCCATTTGCATATTTTAATTTAGAAATGCATTAAGAAAACCCTGAATTTTTTTTTTTTTTTTTTTTGCGGTACGTAGGCCTCTCACTGTTGTGGCCTCTCCCATTGCGGAGCACAGGCTCCGGACGCGCAGGCTCAATGGCCATGGCTCACAGGCCCAGCCGCTCCGCGGCATGTGGGATCCTCCCGGACCGGGGCACAAACCCACGTCCCCCGCATCGGCAGGCGGACTCTCAACCACTGCGCCACCAGGGAAGCCCCTGAATTTTTTTTAATATGACCAAATGCTAATCTTATTATTCGCAAATATGCTGTTAAAATTAACATAATGCATAATGGAATATTAAATTAACTTTGAAATTTCGATTAGGATGATCAGGGAATTATTTGTCAGATGACCCTGGTTTAGACTGGGGCTGAACAATTGTTGACTTAATTGCTACCTATAATTTCACTCGGAAATTTCACGTGTGTTTCAAACCTTTCATGTCCCAAACTGAATTCTTTATCTTACCTACCTCTTATTCTTTCCCCTGTGTCATGTTTTCTTGTATTCCTTTTGAAGCAAGGGGCACTACTATTCTTTTGGCTTGAGCCAGAACTCTAGGTATCATTCTAAACAGCCATCTCCCTCACTCCACTCTATCAGTAAAACTTATAGGTTTTACCTCCTAAATACATCTTGAATCTTTACATCTCCTCCACCCTGGATCATCATCATCTCATTCACAAGCTCCAGTCATGCTCCTTTGAAATCCATCTCCTTAGCTACAGTGATTTTACTAAGCTAAAGTGTCTAATTCATTATTCTGATTAAAACCTGGAAAAACCTCAGCATTCTGTAAAAATGATGTCTTGCAGTAAAATCAATTAACAAATATTGCGCTGGGCTTCCCTGGTGGCGCAGTGGTTGGGAGTCTGCCTGCCGATGCAGGGGACGTGGGTTCGTGCCCCAGTCTGGGAAGATCCCATGTGCCGCGGAGCGGCTGGGCCCGCGAGCCATGGCCGCTGGGCCTGCGCGTCCGGAGCCTGTGCTCCGCAGTGCAACAGGCCACAGCAGTGAGAGGCCCGCGTACCGCAAAAAAAAAAAAAAATATTGTGCTAACCTGAGATAAAGAGGCCCTTTTATTGCAGGACTTTTCAGAGCCTTCAATATGCTGATGATGTATGCATTATGAATCACTCAGCAGGGGTAAAATTGAGGATATTTCCAGGCACAAGTCACAGTAAAGCTATTATTTTGAGGAACACCTCATGAAATATCTCTATGAAGTACTTTATATAACTTGGCTTAGGAAATTTGGTCTACAGGAAGAAAATTAGTCATCTTAACATGGTATGTAAGACCTCCCATAACTTGGTTCTCACCTTCCTTATGAACTTCATTTTCTACAACTCCCCACAGTGAACTTCCTGTCCAATTATAGAAAACCACATTCAGTTTCTGTACACAACATGCTGCTTGTGACTTTGCTCAAGCTCTTCCCTCTGGAACACCTTTCTCCTTCATCTGGCTAACTCTACTCATCTTTCAAGTCTCAGCTCAGGGACCTTCCTTGAATTCCAGGTTGAGACAAGTGCCTGTTCTCTGAGCTGCACGTACCCCAGCAGAAAAAAGGAAAAAAAAGAAAAAGAGAACAATGTGTTTGTGTCTCTTCCCCCAATTGGGCAAATAAAATTGAGAGACCATGCTGTGATAACGATGATGATGATGGTGACGATAGCAGAGTTTATTGCACTCACTAGGTACCAGGCTCTGTATATGAATTATTTAATATTCAAAAAACTCCCATGAGGTAGGTATTATTAGTATCCTCATTGTGCAGATAAAGAAGTTAGGGCTTAGAAAGACTGATCCTGAGGCTATATAGCTAGCAAATAATGACCTCAGGTGTGAATTAAGACAGCCAGGGCCTGCCCCTTTTGGCACTGTATCTACAATACAAGCTTGGCACCTGGTAGTAGATACTTGATAAGTGCTTTTTCTTTTTTTTAATGATTTTTTAAAGTCTTTATTGAACTTGTCACAATATTGCTTCTGTTTTCTTATGCTTTGGTTTCTTTGGCCCCAAGGCCTGTGGGATCTTAGCTCCCCAACCAGGGATCGAACCCGCACCCCCTGCATTGGAAGGTGAAGTCTTAACCACTGGACCGCCAGGGAAGTCCCGTTAAGTGCTTGTTTATCTAGACTCAGTGTGTGTGTGTTTGTCCCACACATATCTGAAAACTACCAGCGCCGAGGATGTCAGACACAATGTAGAAAACAGAAGCATTTGCTGTTAAGTTTCAGTTTTAGCAAAACTGACAGTGGAAAGGGAGGCATGGAATGAACAATAGCTCATGTACCAAATTACCATCAGCTTGCTTGCTGTCTTATCATCAGATATATGTTCCAGGGGTGGCCAACACCTGTTTTATGTCTGTGGTAGTCTTTGCAGGATAAAAAGCAAATTAGTGTTTAATAGGGACTATTAATCTTGTCACCTAATTGAGTAATTTCTAATAAACCTTTTCATTCAAAACCCAATGGGAGTCCGGAGCCTGTGCTCTGCAACGGGAGAGGCCACAACAGTGAGAGGCCCGCGTACCGCAAAAAAAAACAAAAACAAAAATAAACCCAATGGGAATTTCTAGTTAGAAATGAGTGTGGGGAATATTCGATCTCAGAAATATTTTCGTACATGAAAAATATATATGTGTTTATAAGACATGTTGAACAGTCAATGTAATTTTGAGAGTATGAATCAAACACTTATTCTAGGCCTAGAACTTGACAGTTGCTTTGGAGAGTTATAAAATAAGTTTATGATAGTTTCTGCACTTCAGAATTTTGCTATGTGGCTTGGGAGTACCTGAAGTAACTTATAGTCTGTCTTTAAATTGGTATTTTTTTTTAATAAGGAAAAGTTCAAATATATAATTTTGTTGTACTGTGTGAGGATCAAGATTCATCATGATATGATTATAATTTGAAATATGAGTAAGAAATATGTGTAGTCATGCTCATTATAAGCCTATTCTTTGCTTCTTAATTAAATTTACAGATGATAAAAACACTGAAAACAGAGTGCTAGCTTACAGATTATAAAAAAGGATTGGTAACTCCCATAATGTATGCTTTATGATTTTAAGAGGTGTCTATTTTGTGTTAAATCAAGTGGTCATTGTTTAGAATAAAGACCTGCATGATTTCCTATTCCAAATTAAACTATAAATAGAAATGCCTGGGCTTTTTTTCTGTTTCATATGTGGCATATCACTTTGGATAAATTATTTAATTTCTTCATGCCAGAATTCTTTCATTATGAAGGGTAAGGTTTCCTATTCCCTATTCCTTTTTCTTTTTTTTGAGAATTAACCACTCATTTATTCCCTTAAACTCACTGCGAGTTATAGCCTGAGATTACTTGCATTCTCACTGTGGGCATATTATTTCTTCATATTCAGCCCTCGCCCTAAGTACATGTGTTTTCATGAATGTGTTAGTTTACTCAAGGAAGAGCTCTATACACCATCAGAGTCAGTAAATCTGGTTGTCTCATTCTTCAGTCTTAGCTATTGAGGTCATGTGCTAATGCTTGTATGGGGGGAAGCATCCGGAAAATATCTGCTATAGTGCAATTTCTTTATTCTTGTGTGAGACTATAGCATGAGACAATAGACCTGGCGAGCTCTGTGCTTGCAGGGAGGAAAGAAAGCAGTTTTGATTTTTTTTTCTTTAGTTAAATGTTATAAAACTTTAAAGCTTAAATTCGAATAATTGTTGCAGATAGGTTAAATAAAATCCATCAACTCACAGTATTTTTCCTGTTTCTATTGACTAGTGGCAACGGAAGGCTAAAAAAAATGTTTTATAAAGTAAGATATAAAATTTGGGTTAGGCTTATAAGGTAATAGTTCCTTTTTGCCCTGCCCCCAAATTATTTTTAGCCTGGGGCCTCTGAACCCAAGGTAATCTTCGAAGCAGCTGTAACATTTTATCAGAAGTTAGTGGTCTCAGCTCTTCTTTGTCCTCCCTATCTTGTTGGCAAATGTTCCTGTGGTGACCCAATTCTGCTTCCTGTTTAAACTGTATAAACGATTCATTTAATTCAATATCTAGCTTTTAATCCTATTTGCAAATATATAGTTGAAAATGATTCCATTCATTAGCTGATGCATTTTTCCTCTGCTAACCATTTTCGGGTCATTTCACTGTTAACTTTGGCTGAGGGAAGAGAAGCAGCTCTTTGAAACTCCTCCTACTCATGATTTTATGGGTCTGATGTGCGGGCAGAAGCAAGGCTTGGCTGACCCAATGCCCATTTTCAGATCTCTCCACCCTTGCCTACCTCTGCAACAGAGAATGAAGTTAAACAGTCACTGTGCTAACCTCCCCCGAAGCAACTGGTGGCCTTCTGACAGAGTTCCAGCCAATGCAGCATAAGTGGAACTCCGCTGAGGAGGGTTTTGGGAAGGGTCTTTTATTTCCTGATAAAAGAAGCCAGAAGCTGCTAGCACTACGCCTTCCTTTTTTTTTTTTTTTTTTTCCCTTTTGGTCTTAAACGTGGTTACGGGGCTTCCCTGGTGGCGCAGTGGTTGAGAGTCCGCCTGCCGATGCAGGGGACACGGGTTCTTGCCCCGGTCTGGGAAGATCCCACATGCCGCGGAGCGGCTGGGCCCGTGAGCCATGGCCGCTGAGCCTGCGCGTCCGGAGCCTGTGCTCCGCAACGGGAGAGGCCACAACAGTGAGAGGCCCGCGTACCGCAAAAAAACACACAAAAAACCCCCAAAAACTTGGTTACGATGTCTGGATCTATAGCAGTCATCTTGTGACTTTGAGACAATAAAGCAATGTACTAAAAATGGTAGAGCAGAATTACAGAAAAAACCTTGGTTTTTATTATATCAAGGAGGGCCACATTATACAGAACTGCTTCCCTATAGACGTCATATAGGAAAAACAAATCCTTTCACGGCGGTTTTAAGACATACCTACAAATTCCTTGACACTCCTCCTATCAAAAGATGTAGTCTAATTCCTCTTCTCTTGAATATAGGCCAGCCTTAATGACTTGCGTCCAATAAACAGAATGCAGTAGGAGTAATAATGCATGACTCCCCAAGTCATAAAAGGTGATACAGTTTCTGCTTCGTTATCAATCCCTCTCTCTCTTATGCAGCTTGGGAGCCTTGGGTTGACATGTGAGAAGTCAGTCTACATTGAAGCTGCCATGCTGGAGAAACTACATCAGAGACCACATAGAGATCGAGATGCCCGAGGAGCCCCAGCTGCCCCAGCCTCCAGGTCTGCATTTCCATCAAGAATTGACAAACATGTGAGTGAATCAGGCTTCAAAGGATTCCAGTCCCCAGTCTTCAAGCTCCCCTGGCTGATGCCAAGGAGAGCAAACAACCCTCTCCCTGCGGCCCCCACCCCTGCCCAAGCCCTTCCCAAATTGCAGATTCATAAGCAAAATAAATGTTAAGCCACTAAATTTGGGGCGGGATCCAGCAACTAGAACACTCTATTTTTTATACTATTGTTATTTGGTTGTTCAGTTACCTACAGCCAAAAGCATCCCTACCTGAAACACTTAGCTGTAGACAAGATTAAAAGAAATCGCTAAAATGATTCTTTTAAATTACTAGATGTGCTGATTATCCATTCTATTCCTCTCTTAGCCTGGCCGTGGGCGTCAAATTAACTATAGTACTGATGTCACAATTTTCCATTGAAGTTGATGCTAATTTAGTTAGATAAAGGTTTTATTTACAATAGGACTGGGCCAGTAGAAATGTAGAAAAGGAAAAATTTCAATTCAGGTTAGCATATTGCTGTTTTCTGCTCTTTTGGCATTTTGGTAACAACAAAAACAGTATCAACAGCTGTCTCACTGGCAGGTAAAGCTTGTCTGAGTCCCCAACTTCATCAAAATCCCATCAGTGTTTCAGGCTGTTTTCTTAATGAAATGCTCCTAGCATTTGACAGCTTTGTTCTTTCATTGACATTTGCAGCTTTTTAAATAGATGAATATCTAATGTCATATGTAATAGGCCAGGTTCTCTGAAGCAAAATCCCATTAGTTAGTTCTCACTTTTTGGATTGGATGGTCATTGTTAGAAATTATTTAAAAGTTTTAACATGATTTTTTATCAAACATTTATAAATCCAGTATACAGAAACCAGTAGGATTGTTCTAGATTAATATGAATATTCTTACATGGAAGCTGCAGTATAAATTAAAAAAATCTTTTATCCCAAAGTAACATAATGCTATTTCTAGTGATGGAAATTCCTAATCAGCTTTGCAGTAGAGGTTGGGCAATTTTCTTATCCCACTGCACTGAAATTTTAAACCTAAAGGAGCAAAATGTAACTCCTGAAAGCTGGTTGCACAAAAGCCAACTTCATTTTGGTGTGTTTATTTACTCAATGAGCACATCCTTAAACTGTTGGCAAGTTCACAGCGGGGTGGAGCAGCACATGTGTCATTGTGCTGATACTACGGGGGAGGGGAGGGATGGGTGTGGAGGCTGGGTTGGGGCAGCAGAGGGGTCTTTGCAAAAAGAAGTTACATAAGTGATATCATATGCAGAAGCAGCCTCTGGGGTTTAAAAAAAACTGGGGAGGGAGTGTCAGCCTTTCTTGGATCTGACTCCGACTTACTATCCTTAAGGGTCAGACCTATACTCCTGGGTGGGCTGAGAATCCGTTTAAGTACACTCAGTTGTAATAGCAACCCTTCTTAATAGCTTAAGGAGCCTGGGAATATTTTTTGTCTCAAGACAGCAAGGTGCTGCCTGCAAAAGCTGAACCAATGTCTCAATGAGAAGCCAGAACAGTTTGGACAGATGTTTCATGCTGCGCATCAAATGTGGTGGTTTCCAGCATGGTTTCCTTCAATGAATGGAAACACAGAAAAATAGAGAAGATGACTGCTTTTGCAAGGCAGCTCCAAAGCAGATTTTAAAAAGCACTAATTTCCCATCCTGTCCTTCTCCATATCCATCTTTTTTAGGAAACTGAATTATTGATGTATGAGACGATGCCTTGTAGTCACATTACTTACATTTTTATTTTTGTAACTTGTGAAAAATAAGTTGCCCCTGCATATCTACCCTGGTGTCAGAGATTCCTTGGGGTCCAGTGTCATAATTTAATTGGCACTGAGCCCCCATCTAGCACCTGAGAAAATAAATATTCAGGGGACAGTCATGAAAGAACCTAGGAACAGTGGAATAGGGGTAAAATTTTTAAAAGTTCAGAAAAGCAATGTAAATACATATTAGATCTGCCACCTGCCTATGGTAACCCTGAGCCCTGAGCCCTGAGCAGCCTAATCTGTCAAGTATCACTTGAGATCCTCATTGTCATAGGGAGAGGCAGGTGTATCTGCTCTCTGGCATTGTGTGATCTGAGTCTCATTTGGTGGTGTCCTCTGGATTGGAACCATTAGCTTCAGTCCTCAAGCTCCTCCAAGGCCTTCTAGCTAATGCCTTTCCTCGAGTTTCCCGGATGCCTGCAGCTTTCCCCCTACCGTTTCCCTGCTTCTTGGCGTTAGCAGATAGAGCCCATCAATTCTAATGCTGTTGCCTCTTCTTGATGTCCTATGTGTCATCAGAAACCAGAAACCAATCTCTCATTCATATAAATGATCACTTTCAGAAGCATGACCTATTCAAGCTGACTCCTTCCAGAGGCCTGAGTTCTTTCATTCACTGAAGCAGTAGTTCTCTTCAGATTCCCACTGAATGAGGCTCTTTCTGGTGGGGTAGGGAGTCTGCATATGTAACAAGCTCCTTACTTAGGCCGCTGATTCCATCTCAAGATAAAGGTGCAGAGAGCTAATTTCATCCCTGTAGACATCAAGTTTACAATTTCTTCTTAAGGATGAGAATGGCTTTTCACCCTCACAGTTTGGAAACCTCAGGAAAAGTCTGCCAATTTCAACAACTGGGACACACCCGACTCTTCAACTTGCAGTAGTCTCGAAACAACTGCACTTGTGCTCCTTGGGGGAACTTGAGGCTGAGAACTCCACTTGACCTTTCATCTTTGGGCTTGGCCAGCCTTCCCACGCGCCTTTGTGGAGCTCACTCCCCACACTGGCTGTGTTCTGGACTCTGTCTTCTCGTTGCTCTGTGCTTCCTCTTCCTAACCACCACTGTCTTACCACACCATATGCTCAGCCCTATTCCCTCTCCCTCTGGACTTCTACTCCATGGTAAATCCCCTTCCAGCAGTTCCTACAGCCCCCTGGCCTCAGCTGAACTCTGGCTCTCCCTAGGAATACTGTTTCCTCCTTAGTCTTCCCGAGTGGCGGCTGCCCTTTTTCCTACTCCCATTATGAGCTGGTGGCAGTGAATGTGGGATAGAGTTGGGAAGGGATTGGCAAACTTTTCTCTGTAAAGGACCAGATAGCAAATATCTTTGCGGGCCATACAGTCTGTTATAACTACTCAAGTCTGCCAGTCATTGTAGTGCAAAAGCAACCACAGGCAGAAAGTAACAAAAAATGTGTTTCAATTAAACTTTATTTATGGACATTGAAATGTGAATTTCATATGATTTTCACATACCATACAGTAGTATTCTTATTTTGAAAAAACTTTCAACCATTTAAAAATGTAAAAACCATTCTTAGTTCATGGGCTGTACAAAAACGGGGGATGGGCTGGGTTTGGCCCATGGGCTGTTGTTCGTGGATTCCTGATCTAAACCAGTGCTTCTCAACCTTTAGTGTACATACACATCACTAGGGATTTTGTTAAAATGCAGACTTTGATTCAGTAGATCTGGGGTGGAACCCGAGATCTGCATTTCTAACAAGCCACAAGGTTGGCACACCACACTTTGAGTAGCAAGGTACTACAGTCATGTGTTGAAACGTGTCCTTTATATAATAAACACATTATAGTTTAAAGAGATAGGAAAATGCTCATACTGTAATTCCTATTAGAAAGGCTGTGTGGAAAGTCTGGTAGCTGAGAAAGCAGGCGTTCGAACCAAACAGACGCCCACTTACCAGCTATGTGGATCTGGATATCCTTCTTAATCTTCCTCAGTTTCCATTTCTTCAACTGTGAAACAAGGTAATAATAATCTCTGCTTCAGATGGTTGCTTTGGATTTTAACATGATAATGTACCTAACAAGTGCTCAATAAATCTTAGCCATTATTATTTTTAAATTGAAAAAGCAAGACATGATATAGATAACAAAATAATAAGAACTTTAATTTCACGTGCCTTGGGGGATTTCCTTGCTTTCTTTTTTAGAAGACATTTGCAAGGGTCATGCTCATTCTTTCATTCATGAAACATTTGCTGAGGGGCTCCTTCTCCTGCCAGGCAATGTGCTTTGCTGGATCTACTAAGATGAGTGAAATGTAAGCTCACATAAGTGAGGGAGATGGAAACAAAAAGCAATTTCAGCCTAGAATAAGTGCTGTAGGCAAGTGTATGCAGAGGGTTGGGGGAAGGTAGAGGAAAGAATGTTCACTCTGCTATGAGGAGCGGTCAGAGGGATTCCACACAGGAGGTGACTCTTCAGCTGGACTTCAAAGGATGAATACGGGTCTGCCTGATGGAGGGAAGAGGGTATACAAAAGCAATGGAGCATTCAGAGGGAGTTCAGGGAAACTGGACCCTAGGGATGTGTGGGAAAGGCCAGGGACAAGGCCCTGACCAACCAGAATAGACGTAAGACTTTATGTCATAGAGGTTCGTACTGGCTGGGTATCAGCCCTGGGTAGGTCATTATCCTTTGCGGAAAACATCCTGACTATACTATAATACATGCCAGCGGGGACTTGGAGAAAAGATAGTGTCAGAAAATCCTTGACCTCTTTTGCTGGAGTCACAGAAAGACTGGGGAGCCCTCATGCTGAGCCAAGGAATCCCAGCCTCTGTGGTTTGTCCCTAAAGACTATAATAGACTGGGTGAGAATTCCCTACTACTTGGGGCCTACCATATTAGGGCCCAAAGAAAATGGCCTTTGTAAGTAGTCCCCTGGGACTTGGCTCCATAATTACCTATTAAATGTCTGTTACAGGAGGGACTTTGTGTGGTGCTGCTGGGGCTACAGTGATGAAAGCCTGACATCTGTCATAGAGAGTTTAGCCTGAAGTAGAGAAAATAGGCATATAAGTCACTGCACCACAGAGGGAAGGGAGGTAAAACAGTCTTGTAGAACTTTATAGAAGTAAGAAAAGACTACAAGGAGTTTGTATCTGGGGTGGGAGCTCCAGGTGTGCTTCATGGTGGAAGTGGCACTTGGGTTGGCCTTTGAGATTAATGTTTCTGTTTCTGGGAGCTCCTTTCAGGATCTTTGGCTTGTTGGGGTGGGAGGGGACTGAGGTCTATTTGTATAAATAACTAACTTCAATCAGTGGCATTGGAACTGATGGTGGGTTCCTGAACTGACCTTCTAGTGCTGAGTAAGGTCCAAAAGTTGCTATCTGAAAGACTCTGAACCTCTACAAGGCAAAGCTTGCAGTCAAAGAAAATTTGGATTACAGCCCAGAATTAAAATTTAGAGATGGTTCTTGGCAGTATCTCTTCTGTCTTCACTTATTGATTCCCTGAAGCCTTCTGTCCTCCGTAGCAGGGCTTCTAAACTAGAAGGTCATGTGTGAGAAGTAGCAGGCCCAGCAGCAAGGCAGGTAGGAAGGAGGGTGTGTACTTCACCTGGGCTGGGACATTTGCATCCTGATGCACAGTGTACTAAGGGGCATAATACTGATTCCAGCCTGCTCTCCTCTCTGTTAATCCCTGGTTTCTTGGTGGTATGGGATGGACTTTTCTGCCCTAATACTCTCCTAAACCATGCTTGATCTTTTCGAATTGATTTTTCTCCATCTTACTGGTCTTGAATTGAAATTTAGCCACACCTGGGCCTACCTGGTGACCCCAAAGGGCCCCAGCTGAGTTGCTTGGATTGAGGGGGGATTTGTGCATGGGGCTTGATGTGGAGAAGAGGGCATGGAGGAGGCCACCACAGGGCTTCCCCAGACCAGCCTGTGGACTAGGTTTGTGCTCAGTGGACAGGGGTCTGCAGGCAGAAGCCAAAGGGGCTATTTTTTTCTACAAGGAACTCTTTGAGACAAAGGGCCATAAGCAATGTTGCTTCCAGGACCAGGTGAGAAAATGCCACTCAGAGTGCACCCAGACGTTGTTAATCATTTCCTAAGCTCATGCTTCAAAAGTCCTGAACGTGGACTCAGCTTGGGTCTTTGCATAGTGATAGGGGAAAAGGACATTTTTCCTCTTCTGAAGAGAGTTTTTCCACCTCAACAGTTGCTGTTTGGGGATCTCTGTAAATTGTTCCCTGGGCAGGGAAGCAAAATTCTCATGCAGGGCTACAGTGACATGCTGCTCCAAATGGTTGCTTGTGTAGCAGACATCACTGATGAGGCTGGCGTACAAAAACATAAAAAGCCTGTTTGTGAACACACGTGAGTTTCCCTTGGATGCCTCCAAATATAAGCATGGAGAAAAGATTGCTGAGGTCCCTCCTTAGTGGTCAGGAGAGAACATTAATAAAATGTGAGTTGTTATTGTTATTGTAACCTCATTTGTACCCAGTGGCTGCGGAGGCTTGGAGAAATGAGTTACATCTGTAAATATCCATCCATACATATGAAATTGATACTGAAAACGCTCTTACTCAACTCAGTCACAAACACCGTGGCAGCATAGCTCCCTGTGAACAGGTGCCGCATTTGACATGGATGTATTGATAAATCAGCAAACCTGCAATTATTTCTCAAAGTTTCCTAAACCATTCTTTTCAATAAGTAGCAGTAGGGCACAAGGATCTTCCCTTATCAAATAGGGAACACAGTTAGCTGGATTTGTATTTTTAGGTGATCTGTCTTGCCCCCTAGGATGTATAACCAGGACTTGGTCATTTTGTTCAGTTCCGTACCCTCAGTGCCTCAAACCATGCCTGGCACATCACAGGTGCCCAATATTTGTGAATGAACAAATGAATGAACACTTGGGTTTTATGTATGAGATGAAAGCCATCTCTTTCTTTTCTCAGTTGCTATTACTTCTGCCCAAAATACCTTGAGTCCAGGGACTAGGGAATACTTCACCCTCTCAGTAGAGACACAAACCCAGGGCATTGTGGGTCAGCACGTGGGTGTGGATTCTTATACAGACACAGGCCCTGGGCTTAGCAGATAGTTCCAAAGGCTCAGAGGGACTTTTAGGCAGAATACCATAAATTTCATCTTCCTTAAAATATCTTATTTTTCTCATTATGAACATAACACATGCTCGTTAAAGACTGAAAATGGCAGAAAAATATTATACAAAGGTGGAAAAATTATCCGTAATCCTTTTACCTCAATACAAAAGCGTCCTTCTCTTTCTCCTAGATTATGGAAACAGCTTTTTTTTGTGTGGTGAGCAGGGGCTACTCTTCGTTGCGGTGCATGGGCTTCATTGTGGTGACTTCTGTTGTTGCAGAGTATGGGATCTAGGCGCGTGGGCTTCAGTAGTTGTGGCACGTGGGCTCAGTAGTTGTGGCTCGCGGGCTTTGGGGTGCAGGCTCAGTAGTTGTGGTGCACGGGCTTAGTTGCTCTGCGGCACGTGGGATCTTCCCAGACCAGGGCTCGAACCTGTGTCCGCTGCATTGGCAGGCGGATTCTTAACCACTGCGCCACTAGGGAAGTCCCTAAAAACAGCTTTTAAAGCTGCCCTCTTCCCTCCAGGCTTCCCTCCAATCTAGTTACAGCGCCAGGGAGAAATTTTTCTAAAACACAGACCTTAAAACACTTCAAAGGCTTCCCGTTGCCCTCAGTGTCCAAACTACTCAACAGCATTGGCTCTGCTTGTCTCTTCAGCTTCCTATCCTCTGAGCCCTATCATGTTACACTTGTGCCAAATGGAATTTCCTTCAGTTCTTTAAACAAGCTGCATGTTCTCCTGCTGCCTCTGGTCTTTTTCACAAGCTGTTTGCTCTGTTTGGAATTCTCTCCACCTTTCTTGGTCCTTTTCCTCTGTTTCCTTACCTGTGTTTATCTTTCTCATCTTTTCTCTCTCCAGTTCAGAATTTAGATACTAGTTTCCCTTAAAACACCTTCCCTGACTGTCCTTCCCCCTTTCCCTATCAAATCTGAGTTTGGAGGTCCTGCTGGGTACTTCAAATACCCACAGAATTTCTCCCATCATGTGGCTCATTGTACAGTATTTTAGCCCTTCTCTGTGAGGGCATCTCTATCCTCAGTGCACAGCCCAGCACCTAGTTCATGTCATACAGCTCCAGAAATATTTGTTGAAGTGAATTTAAATTGAACCATTGTTTACATTCTTAGAAACATTTCCCCTTAACCTTTGCTTTAATTATATTGTGTTTCCTTTTACCATAACCATGTAAATTTTATGTTAGAGGACATATAAAGATTTTAATTTTACTTTTTTTTTTTTTTTTTTGTGGTATGCGGGCCTCTCACTGTTGTGGCCTCTCCCGTTGCGGAGCACAGGCTCCGGACGCGCAGGCTCATCGGCCATGGCTCACGGGTCCAGCCGGGCCCAGCCGCTCCGCGGCATGTGGGATCTTCCTGGACCGGGGCATGAACCTGCGTCCCCTGCATCGGCAGGTGGACTCCCAACCCCTGCGCCACCAGGGAAGCCCTACTTTTTTTAAATTAACATTTTATGAAGTATTTTCAATTTTACTCAGGCTTTATAAACTTCATTTTTAATGACTGCATACTATTCCATCAGGTGCATGTACTCTGATTAATTTATCTTCTATTGTTGGACATTCGAGATTGTTTTGCCTGCTACAATTTGTTAATAATTTTGCTATAGGTAGCTTTGCTTATTTTGGGGCATAAAGCTTTTTCATATTTTTAATTATTTCCTTAAAACATCCAATGTAAAATGTTAAGGTCATTAGGCATTTAAAGTTCTTAATACATGTTGCTTAACTGCCTTGGCAAAGTGTTATTTTTCAATTCCTATTGCCATCAGCAATTTATGTAAGTATTCATTTCATTCACCCTCACCAAAGTCACTTCATTTTCAATCATTAAAAACTTTCAAAGAACATGTACCTCCCAAAGGCAGTGCCAAGAACACAGGGACGACATTTGTCCCTCTCCTCACTCTCTAACGAGGGCAGTGTCTCAGTTCCATCTTCAGAGTGCAGACTTGCCCAGTTCTCACCCCACTAGGGTGTATAATCATTCTGAGCATCTGCCTTCTCCTCTTAGGGGAGTGAGAGAGCTTTAAGTTTGCTCTGTTTATTCTATTTCAAAACCTTTTAGATGGACCCAGGGCAAACTCTACCCTCATTAGCATCATTTCCCACCCTTCCATCAACACACACACACACACACACACACACACACACACACACACGCACACGCACACGCACACGCACACACACACGCACACCCTCATTCATGAATAAGTTAAAGTCCACCTGAGGGCAATATCCACTGAGACCACCTCCTACTCACCCTGTCTTTTTCCTGGCTGTCTGATTCCTTTGCTCTTCCCTCTAGTTCCTACTCTTTACCTCCTTTCCTCCCTTCCTCCCTTTTTTCCTTCCTTCCTTTATCCAATTATTCAACAAATTTGTCAAGCAACTACTACACCAACCATAAGTGCTGAGATACATAGAAAATAAGGCAGCAGTAGTTCTTGCCTTCATGGAGTTTGTATTCTAGTGGGGAAGACAGATTAAAAATAACAAGCAAACCTATACCTTAAAAGTTACACAGTGTTATGGGCATTATAAAGGAAACAGACAAAGGCTGAGACAGAGAATATTGGAAAAGATCTTTAGATAGAATAATACCTCCCTCCCTTCCCCTTCCTTCCTCCTTAACCCCTAACTGTGCTTTCTTTCCTCCATTTACTGGTTTATTTGTTTACTATCTATTTCTCTCAACTCGAATGTAAGCTCTAGGAGGGCAGGGGCTTTGCAGTTCACTGCTGAGCCTGCCCCACTGCAGGTTCTCAGTAAGCATTTGCTGGGCGACTTAGTATATGTGAAACTGGGGCCTGAGGATGAGAAAGAGCCACTGGTAAAGGCAGGTGGTGTCAGAGGTCCAGGTGGAGAAAACAGCAGGTGCAGAGGCTCTAAGGCAGGGAAAAGGGACGGAGAGCAGCCTAGAGTGGCTGAGTCAGGGTGAGCAAGGGGGCCAGTGACACCAAGTGATGACATTTAGCTGGCAGGCAGGGTCCCTAATGTGCCAGGCCTTGTAGACTCTGGTCAGAGGGTTTGGATTTCATTCCAAGGGCAATGGGAAGCCACTAAACGCCTGGCTTTGCCACGACACTGGGATATGCCTCTCTGCTTTAGCAGAGTATAACTAAAATATTTGTGTGTGGTGGGGAGGTTTGAGATAGGGGTAATTCACATGGTGAGTTCTCATACAGATTTGTCCTCACCCTATGACCCATATTCTCCCTGTTGGGTGTGGAGGACCAGACTCCTTCCAAGCCTATTGTTTTGGGACCCAACAATTACCAGGCAACAAACATAAAACTACACTCCCCTCTAACATGTGTCCTTATGTTTTGATATCCAACTTCTGGTGGTTGACTCAGAGGGTAAACCTCACTCCTGAAGTGGGGTCCAGAGCTGCCATTTTTAAGATGACAGTAGATCTGATACAGATTTGGTGACCTGGGGGAACATCTTTTATATTTTGTGATCTTAACATGAACGTGGAATCATGGCTTTCCCTTGAACTCTGCCCTTTGGTCTGATGGAGTGGAATTTTGCCCAGCTTGGTTCATTTTTACCAGACCTGTTTGGGCTCTAGTTGAGTCTTGCTGTGAGAAGTCAGGCCCTGTAAGAGCAGGAGAGGCCCCCCACAAGGGAGAGCTTGTGAGCTGTGCTGATGAAAAGGCCCACTGTGTCCCAGCGCTTGTCATCTGGTGGCCTTCTTTGGGGGGTACCTTCTGTCTGGCCTCGGACTCCTGCGGCTTTGGTGCTCTCCCTTCAGCAATACCCACAACTAACCACAGCTTTTGGCTTGTTCCACTGGCAGCTCTTCCTGTCACTGACTGTTTGCACTGGTTGTTTCAGTCAGTGCAAACAACCTCCTTCTCACCCACCTACTTGCTTGGATACTGTTTGCCTTGCCCTTCCCACTAGGGAAGGCCTGCCATTCCGAGGCAGCATTTGTCAGCTCCCCTCAGGGAAGCCACGTTGTCAGCTGTCTCTGAAAGACCTATTTCCCTTTGCTCAAACTGGGGAATCCATGGGATCGACAGAGCTGGAAGGGGTGTGAGTAGTGTTAAACAGAAGGTGCCAGTGGACACTGGGCAGCTGGCAGACTCAGGAGACTATAACATAAGGCACATTAGAGATGCCATTTCCCGTCTTCCTGGAGCAGCCATGGGGATGGAGGGGATCCGTTTTTTCTTTTGATCGTGAGCAAAGGGCCCTGTGTAAATCTGATTACTGTATTTGAATTAAATTTGCAGCACATATTTAATAGAATACCTAGTTGTTACTGGGTTGCATGGCACTTAGGCACACCCTGTAAACAATTTACTGCTGTATCATTTCTTTTTATTTGGCTAAACCGTGTTTTGTTTTTCTCATCTATTTCTCTAGCATCTATAATTGGCATTGATGGTATTCCACCATGGTGCTATATTAATTTCACATGAACACATCACACTTTATAGCCATTATTATCCTGCAGAGGAAATTAGACACAGAGTCCATACACATAATTAACAAGTGGAAGGGGCCAGTACTGTGCTCCGATCCTGGGGTTCTGACTTCAGCCCACATTCTTTCAACAATACTGTGAGCTGTTGCATAATCACTCTCACCCAGCACACCTGAAGGTCTTAGGACTTCATCAGCCAGCAGCAAGGGGAGCGGCTTGGGCAGGATAAGGACATACATTCTTGCCCTTAATTGAAACAGAGCTTTGGATTCCAGGAGCCGGTGGTGTTAGGGTAGGAGGGTGGGAGGGGTGAAGTAAGGTTTAAAGGAGGTGGGGCTGACAATACAACCCCAGTGCTCTATATTTTCCCTACTCCCACTCCGTCCCTGCACCTAAAAAATGCAGAATTCCCTGGCCAGAGAATGCCCCCCTCTTACTTGCATATTGCTCAAAGAGATACAACATTTTATTCCAAAACTAGAGTAAAAAGGCAGAGAGGTGGGAAAAGAATATAAAGCATCAGCCTCTGGATATGTGACTGCAGGAGACTGCAGGAGGATGCCTTAGGAGGGTGGGGGGCAGGTGGAGCAGTTAATGGGAGGTGTGTCGGCAGGAGATTAAAGAGAAGATGAACTTCCTCACTCACCAATGTTGTGATGTGGTCCTGAATGTTACAGAAAGATTAATCTCCGTGATAGTCTTTGCTATTTTAGAGTGCCATGCCTATTCCTATGGGAAGAGGAGTTTTCTCCACTTATTTCCTACCATGGAACTTCCATTAAGTGGCTTGCCAAGGACAGGGGTCACACTATCTCCGATGGCAATGAGAATTGCTTAGTGGCCAAAGGAATAAGCTGCTTACTTCCGACAGATGGAAGAGCAGCAGGAGTTTGTACTCTACTTCGTGGCGGTCATGTGAACACTTTATTTTTCTTGGTCATTGAACCTGTATATGACTGCAAAGGTGACAAGGAAGTGTGAAAAGATACTAAAGCCAGCTGAGCAATTTGTCCTTTGCAGGCTTGGGAGCCCCGAATAAAAACTACTTCAGAATAGGTCAAATGGTTAGCTGGCCAGCACACCAGTTAGGTTGCTATGGTAACCAACAAACTGGCTTTCAAAGGCCCTGCCCCTGAAGAGGATGATGGCTTTTGTTTTGATATTTGTGAACTGCACTTCATCTGTTTCTCCACTATTTATTTTCGAAGTTGTTAAGTAATGAATTACTCATTACCTGCAGTCCATCTTTGCTGGGGTTTGATGCTACCCTGGCCCCCACCTCCCTGTCTGCTGTGGTCAGTGTCTGGTGTGTAGTTCTGACCGCTCTCATAGGCTGCAGAGGTTTATGGGAACCACAGACAAGCATGAGGAGACCAGAGCTCTGCTGTGTGACTTTAACCACTGGGGCCATAAAAATATCTACCCTACCCACCTTATGGGGTGTTTTGAAAATATATAAAGCTTTAGATGTAAAGATAATTTGAAAATGTTTAGTGCATTATATTCACTTAAATGGAGCACAAAAATTTAATGTCTCAATCTTCACATAGAATGCTTATTATAGATGACTAATATGTTTCCTCTTAAGTGTCAGTCCTAACTGAATGGTAGTGGCTGCCTCTGTGTTGAGAAGGATTTCAAGGCTGCACCTAAGCTCAGCTGGCAACAGTGCCAATCATTTAGTGATGTCTGCTATGCGTGCAGGAGGATGAAGTGGCATCACAAGTGCTATGTATCAGCTACCTTGATTTAGGACATTGCTCCTTGTGCTGTATTTGGAAGTTGAGCATTCGTTACCGCCCTATAGCTTGTTTGGTGCTAGTCTGCCAGAACTGATTCATGGGAGATAAATACTAATATTTCAGGCTGAACTCTGTAATGATTTTGGTTTTTCAAAACAACATTTTGATTTCTTGCTGGTAAATGTGAAATGTGTTTATCATTGGAAATTTGACAAATAACAGAGTAGCAGACAGAGAAAATAACAGTCCATAATCTCATCATTCCTGGGTAACTTTTAATATTTTGGTTATGGATTTCTTGCCTTTGATCTGATTTATTATTTTTAAATGATCATTGGTTGCTGTATGGAGAATGGATTGTAGGTAGGCAGTGTGGATGCAGAGAGACCAATTGGGAGGCTCTTACAAAAGTCTAGGGAAGAGATGCTGGTGTCCTGGGCTAAGAGCTAAGTGTGGAGATGGTGAAAGATTACTGGATTGAGCATATATTTTGAACATAGGGGCAAGGGGACTTGCTGATGGATTGGATGTAAGGAAGGACGGCAGGAAAAGGACGACGTTCAGATTTCTAGTCCCATTTCTGGTGAAATGATGATCCAGTTACAGAGGTGGAAAACAATGGGAGAGAAGTGTGTGTGTGGTAGTGGAAATCAAGAGTTTAATTCTGGATATGAGAAGTCTGAATGGAAATTTCACACCCCAGTGAAGATTCTGAGTAGGCAGTTGGATATATGGTGAGAGCTCCAGGCAAGAGGACGGGACTGGGCATTTTAACCTAAGGATCATCATCATCAGGAAAAAGAGATGACTGGTCTAGGGAAGTTAAATGCAGATGGAGACGAAGACTGAGCACCGAGACCTAAGGCCCTCCAAAATGTATCTGTTGGAAAGAGGAGGAGGATGCAGCATAAGAGACCAGCCAGTGACTAGTAAGAAGTCTAGGAGAGGGGGCAGTGGTTGGTACCAAGGATAGAGGGTAGTTCACGAGAATGAAAGTGCTCCCTCTCTCTTTGCACACATAACACTTACATACATATATTACATGTATGTACACATGCATATTTTTCACCGACTATGTATATTTTTACATAAACATAGGGCTTTTTTCATTTATCATGAGCATTTCCTCATGCCCTTAAAAAACCTTCTAAAATATTATTTCAAGTATTCCATCCCTACGGATGTAACCTTCAAAGAAACATCCTTGTATGTTCATCTTGCGTTCCTTTAGATTCAATTCCCTCAAGTAGAATTACTGGTGGATATAAACATCTTTAAGGCTTTTGATCCATGCTGTCAAAGTACCTTTCAAAAAGGTTGTACCAAGGCTGTATACTCCAACCGCAGTTAACTGAAACCAAGTATTTGGCAACAACCGTTACCATCAGAAAAAAAAAGAAAAAATATATAATGCGATCTGATTTTTTTTTCCCATTTGCGTGACTTGATTAATGGAGGTTGAGCATGCTTCAGTGTAAGGCTTCTTGTGTGCAGTCTGAGTGGTGAGCAACTTGATCCCTGTATCCAAACCTTAGGTATGAAAAAAATGAATGTAAACCTCACCCAAGTCAGCCATTCAGGGCAAGAGGGCTGGGGAGGAGGAGCAAAGGTGGTTCCAGGATAGTTACTCTGGTGAGGGGTGAGTAGATCTTGGTCAGCAGTACAGGAGATTGTGTGGTTCCCACAGCTCGCAAGGCTTCCTTCCCTCCCGGCCTGACTTCCTGTGGCCCAGCCTGGGGAAGGGCGTGGTCACTGACAGGCAGAAGTAACTCATAAGCCCGGCAGTGACAGCCCAGATGTGATAGGTGGTGGAGTCCCTGTTGCCCTGTGAACAATTGCCCAAATTGCCCAACTAAACAACAAACAGAAGGATGCAGGCAGCCTGCCCCACACAGTGTCCCTTGCTGACTGGGTGGAGCCATTTCAGTTCCAACAGGCCTGGTCTCTGTGTAGAGACCTTAAGAATACTCCACCCAGCCTGTCTGGGCATCTGTCCAGCTGAAGTGGAAAGACCCTCTGTGTTGTGAAACTGCCGTAGGCCTCGGCATCTTTCTGTTGTTCTGCTGCATTGCAAAGGACAATTGCACCACGCTGTTATGCTCTCGGTGTGGAAATTACAGATACTGAGGTGACAGGAATCCTTGAAGAACGTGTGGGACACAAAGATAGGTTGAAAATGGTGATTGTGGCAATCCAGTGTGCAATATCTCTCATTTTGTAACCATGCCAATAAGAACAGGAAATCTTAAAAAAAAATGCAACCCAAAGGAAAAAATGAAAGATCACAGTCCTTTGCTTTCTGGATGGCACCGACACTTGTAATGTTTTCTATAGTAGCCAAGAAAGAATTCCTGAGACAGAACAACCTTGGAAGTTAGCGCATGCCCCAAACCCAAAGGAAATCATTCTGTGAGAAGTTAAAAATGGAAATGGAAAGCTTTCAATGGAAATAAGACTGGTACCCAGTTTCTTCAGATGTTTTTCTTTTTAAATTATAAAATAATATATGTCATTGTAAATCAACTCCTGGAGAAGTATATAAAGTAAAGCTGGTCTTTCCTTGCTCCCTCAAATGTCACTTCTACTTTCCAATAGTTTGGTGTATTTCCCCAGAGCTTTGTTCATGCCATTACAAACATTTATATAAGAGTATATTATATGGCTTATGTAGAGTATATTTATCAAACTGCCAGCATATAATTAGTGTTCCATAATATACACCCAAACATATAATTTTGAAAATGAAATTATACTATACAAATTCTGCAACTTGTTTTAAATTTTAAATGCAATTTCTTTTTGCCTCTTAGCAGGTGGTTTACTTTGATCCATGCTTTATAAAAACAAAACAGAAACTTTTTGAGCCAAAGACTACCAGATTCATTCATTCAACTATTTGTTGCCTGCCAACTATGTATCAGGCACTGTTCAAGGTGCTGGGAGTACATGAAATGATAAAGAGCATTGCCCTTGTGAAACTCACCTTTTAGTGGAGGAAGGTAGACAATGAACAAGTAGAATACATGGTGATGTCAGACGTTGCTAGCAGGGCATGTCAGGCCTCAGTGAAAAAGTGACATTTGAGCTGAGATCTGAAGGCGGGTGGGGTAATGCCAGGTGGATGTCTGGAGGAAGGGTATCCCAGGAAGAAGGAAGAGAAGGAAGGGTATCTGAGGAAGAAGGTGCGTGGCTTGCTCAGACAGTAAAGAGGCAAGTGTGGCTGGGGAATGGTGAGGGCAGGGAGAATAGAAGAGGTGGTTCGAAAGGATTGTGTGGGCGTTGTAGGCCAGCTGGGCCTTGGGCTTTTACTCTGAGTGGGACAAGATGTCACTCCGGGTTTTGAGCAGAGTACTCTCATGATCTGATGTAGGTTAAAATATGATCCCTCCGGGCTTCCCTGGTGGCGCAGTGGTTAAGAATCCGCCTGCCAATGCAGGGAACACAGGTTCGTGCCCTGGTCTGGGAAGATCCCACATGCCGCGGAGCAACTAAGCCCATGCACCACAACTACTGAGCCTGCGCTCTAGAGCCCGCAAGCCACAACTACTGAAGCCCGCATGCCTAGAGCCCGTGCTCTGCAACAAGAAAAGCCACCGCAATGAGAAGCCCGCGCACCACACTGAAGAATAGCCCCTGCTGGCTGCACCTAGAGAAAGCCCACGCGCAGGAACAAAGACACGATGTGGCCAAAACTAAATAAATAAAATAAATAAATTAAAAAAAAAAGATCCCTCCAGCTGCTGTTGACTGTAGACTCTAGGGAGCAAGGGCAGAAGCAGGGAGACCAGTGAGGAAGCTACTGCAACAATTAAGGGGAGTGAAGATGAGCTTTGGGTCAAGGTGTTGGCAGTGGAGATGGTGGCATTGTTGGATTCTGGGTCTATTTCCAAGGTAGAGTCAACAGGATTTGCTGATGGATCAGATGTGGGATGTGAGACAGAGCAAAATCGAAGATGACCTATCAGGGCAAAGCAACACATGAAGTATTCCTAATGAGAGATTTACTAGTCAGTACAAGAAATAAAAAACAAGAGAGTATGGATGACAAGGGAGATCAGGACATGGAGACCTGGAGGAGCATTACGGATCCTTTCTCCTTCACCTTTTGCCTCCACAATATCATGTGCTGTGCCATGTATGTGTCTTGTCCATACTAGCATTTCTCAACCCTTACCCTAAGACCCCCAATGGCAGAGAAGAGTAACCAATCATTCCCAGCTGTCTGAGCCAGAGCCCAAAACTTGTGATGCCTCCCACTACAAGTAAGGCATTGCATTATTGTCTTATATTTTCAAAAGAATGTCAGTGTTGGATTCTACTCCAAAATATCTGTGTTTCTTTCAATATATTCATTACTTATAATCAAGTTAAATTGCTAGTCTTGTATAATGGGTCCCTGACATACACCAAGAACCCCTAAGGAGATATATAAGGTTTTAAGATGCCATTCCCAGTATATGCCCAGGGGAACCTCCTCCTAAGAAGTGCTCCCTTATTCATTAATTGAACGGTCCCAGAAGCACCTACATGCTCTTGGGACCATGCTGTATACCTGTGCTGAGAAGAGCAGGTAACAGGTATGGGCACACCACCCAGTATTCTTCTCACCAGCTTGGGCTTTTTCATCTCTACACCACAGTACAGGCCCTTCCTTACAAATAGAAATATACCTTTCTTCCTTTCTTTTACCTGACAACATTCTACCCATCTTTGGCTTTTTAACCTTTTAGAGCCTTACTCAAATTTCACATCCTATTCATGATGCCTTATGTTACCATCAAAGTGATAACTCATTCCAGTGAATTCTTAGAGTGCTTATTTTCTGTGCAGAGGTGTTATACACACTGGGAACAGCAAAGTTTTGGAGTCAGAAGAGCAGAGCTTTGAAATCAGATTTACTGAAATTTTAATGCACGTGCTGCCATTACCTATCTGTGATTTTAGGCAACTTTCTTCATCTCTCAGTCTGTAAAATGGAGTTAAAAGCAGGGCAGGATGATTAAGTGAAAAGCATATGTGAAGCCCTAGCGCAATGTATAGGCATTTGGTAAATGTTAGCTCCCTTTCCCCCTTCACCTCTTAATTTGTCACTTTTAATATTCTACCTTCTACGATTCTACCTTTTGAATTGTTACATGTTCTGTCTCTTGAACTAGATAATAAACCCTTATAGGTTGGAAACTACATCTATTTCTTGACATTCCCAAAAGCATCCATCATGGTGCCTTGAATGTGGGAGATGATTAATAAATTTTTGCTGATAGATTGATGGATGGTTTCTTGGCAAGGTTAAAGCTGAAGGACATACTGCTCTCTGAAGTCAAGCACATAGCAATGAGCTTCAAAGAAGAAAATGAGCCTCAGCGTTCGTGGGGGAAGGTCATTGCCTAGCGCCTCTGGGAGACACGCTGCTGATGGATGAGGAGGATGCTGGACCGGCTCTGCTGTGCGGGTTGCAGATCCTGCTGGCCACTACGTAATGGTTACCCAGCCACACAGGGAGATCCTGATCACCCCACCACGACCAAATTCTTTTGGCAAAGCATTTCAACAGGCTGTCACAGTGGTACATGGATTGACTGATTGCACAGCTGTTATTGTGTGCTTACAAGGGAAATTAGGAGTAATTAATGGGCTGGGGATCAATAGCAGTACTATATCGCAGGGAACGATTTAATTTTCTTTCTGCCTTAAGAGGGAAGTGCAAAGATCTCACATAGTTAGAAGAGATGGATCGGAGTCATAGATATGAGCTGCTAAATTTCTTGGCTTATATAAAAGTTTAAATTTTTAGTTTCTATTTACTTTTTGAAAAGGTAATGAATGCAACCACATGGGAGGAAGTCAATACAAAATGGTATAAAATGGTTGCTCCCTAGAAGCAACCATTGGTAGTGTCTTGGGTGTTCTTCTATAAATGATGCCGTGTGTGTGTGTGTGTGTGTGTGTGTGTGTGTGTGTGTGTGTGTGTGTGTGTGTGTGTGTGTGCGCGCGCGCGCGCATGTCCCTTAGATAGAAGGATTTTCAAGAATCCAAGAACTTCCTGCAGGTCTGCTATGTCTTTTTGGTTCATCCCTATATCTCTGGTGACTAGAACAGGGGCCAGCCTGTACAGTCCAAAATTCATTGTCAATAATTATCTGTTGATGGACTGACTAGATCTATTTTAATCTATGACTGACTAGATCTATTTTAATCAGTGACTGACTAGATCTATTTTAGTTTTTAAGTGATTTGCATTAGCTTGGTACATCTTGTGAATTAACAAAAGACATACAATTTGACATGTCTAGAGAATAGAGCATTTTAATTAATTCTAATGTATTGGTACAATAATTTAAAACCACTGATGCAGAAACTGCCTGTTTGAATATTCTCCACTGACTGGAGGAGCTCCTTGGAAAATATGTACCACCTGAGTTTAAATAAGGATTGGCTAATAAGCAAAAAAGAACATTAAAAAATATGTCAGAACACATGCAAATTAGTGTGCTTATTGCAAGTTGTTACTTTGGGAGACTGTATACTTTAATTGCCTCTGAGTTTATAAACCACGTGTTACTATGGCTGCTGCTACATCTATTTTTGCTATTGATACTACTACCAATTTTACTATTTATTTAGTAAATAGTATGTACCAGCACCATGGAAGTATTTTACACACACTATCTCATCACATAGCAACATTATCAGGTAGAAATTATCACCTGCATTTTATAGATGAGGAAACTGAGGCACAGAATGATTTCACAACTTGCTTACATTCACAAAGCTAATAAAATAGTGGAATGGGGATTGGGGTGCAGCTTGATATCAGAGCACATACCTCTGATCAATACTTCAAAGTCACATCTCATTTTTGACTAGCAATGGAGCATTCTTATTGATCAAACTTCCTATTTGCCAGATTTAGCTCCAAATGATGTTTGATTCTATCAACAAATGAAATCTGTCTTCAAAAAGAATGATGTTTTGTTAGCACTGTGGCTTTTCAAAAGATATGTATCAGTTGCTAAAATCAATTCAAAAACAGGAACTCCCAAAATGGTTTGCATCATTAAAATAAATGATCAGCTTCCTAAGTTTTCTACTTTGAAATGGGTAATACCCATTTGTGTGTATATACACGCGTGTTTGTTTTTTAAAAAATCTGTCCTTATATTTATTGTCACATCTCATATATTTATTTAAATAACAGGGAATTTGGGGAGTTTCCTGTCAGATTTTTATAATCAGAAAATACCAAACTGCTTGTACTTCTTCCACTTCATCATTGGGGCTTTATGATCCAGATAGTCCTAGGCAAATCTGCAAATTATGCAAAATGTCTTGCAGCATCCCCTTCTTTCAGCACTTCCCTTTAATTATTTCTCCATCTACTCTCTCTTCTCCTCACTCAAAAATGCCAAGGGTTCAGAGAGCCTCAGCAACCACGTGTAGAGCAAGTTCAAGGTCCCACCCTGTCCTATCCTTTCTGGGTGCTCCTTTCATGTGCTGCAAAATTATCCTTCTTTTTAGCTATCTGACCAAAATTCTATTCTGACAGGACAACCAATAGCATGTAATTTTTAGGAGAAAAGACAGCAGAGGAAAATGAATCCACAGCAAGGTGTGAATGACTGATAACTCTAGATAAATATAGAGGTCCTGGCACTAGCACTGATATTCAGAAAGAGAAATTTATTAGGCCAAAAGGAGTATATTCATTTTGGGCTGAATACCATTCTTGTCCTTCCTCAACTGTAACAGATCCTACATGGGGACCTTTCTCGTCCTCCCTCAACTGAAGCTTATCTTACATCAATGGCTGGACATTAATCTAAGATGACACTAGATACCTGCTTCCATTTCTGGAGTATTGTGGGAGCACTTACTTATTTTGGTTGGCAAAGGACGGGGAGGAGGAGGTGGGGGGAGGCAAGTCTTCCAAGGAGACCCTCAGGTGTGTTCATGAGAAATGCACTGAATTTATTATTCTGGAGAGGATTGTTTGTTGTGGTGGTGGTGATTGTTTTTGTTTGTTTTTAATAGGAAGAAACTGAAAACCTTAAGTGGTCTTTACCTTGTTGCCTTTAACTATGCTTTTGATTTATAGGGTGTCTGTGGTTCCCTGACACACCAACTTTTCTGCCAGTTTCAAAGTGAAATAGTATTGGGGGCATGCCACCTAGTGGCGATAGCTTTTGGTTTATTGCTCATTGGAAGAAAGTAAACCAAGTCCTAGTAAATCAGTCTCCTAGGCTTGAAAGCCACACAGAGGCCATCTGGGTCATCCTTTAGCTTTTACGTAAGCAGGCAAGTACATCATCTTTTCTGTGGACCCGAGACAGAAAAGACAGGCAGTTCAAAGCCACTGGGGCTCAGAAGCCCACTGACTCCCAATTCCCTGGTGAAATTTGAACTTCAGCGGCCTGCCTGCCTGGGGACACAACCCTGTATCCCCACAGGCTTTTTGGCAGTCCAAGCAACAAATGTTTGGAAGAGGACAAGGTTCTTTCTGGGTCCTGGCCTCGACTTACTGCCTGTCCTCTCTCTGACCTCTTTTCTTCCCTCTCTCTCCACCCATACCCCCGTTTCTCGGCTGCTGCTGGCCTGCTCCACATTCCTTGCTGCGTTTACTGCTTTTCTTCCATGGTCATGCTTTATGTCCCTAAGAATCACCATATAATTCTTCTAAAAACTTGCCACAATTTCCTTTTTAAATTTCATTTTTACTTTTTCTCCCGAAAAGGAAAAGGATTTATTCTTAACGTGGAACACTTAGAAAATGGAGAAAATCACACACAGACACCACACCACCATCATCTAGAGATAATCACTGTTAACATTTTGGCAAATATCCTTACTGTCCCTTTTTCCTTATTTGTGTGTGCCTGTAGTTTTTAAAAAACAAAGAACAAAAATGATATAAAATACTTCTCACTTAGTGATAGATCATGAGCATTTTCTCATGTCAAAAAATGTTTTTCTATTACACGATTTTAGTAACTGCATCATAGGATACACCAGAAGGTACTTAATTACTGTTAAATTCCAGGAAAGTGAGAATGGTGGGGAATATTTTAAATTCATAGTCACATTCAGTTCATACTTTATTGCACATCTGTTGTGTGCTATGCTCCTGCACAAGGCAATTTTCATATTCATAATCACATTTAACCTTCACAGGGTCCCTATGACCACCTACGAAGCACTGCGATGACATTTTGCAGAAGAGGAAATTGAAGGTCTGAGAAGTTAAGTAGCTTGCCCTAGATCACACAATCTGTAAGGGGGAGACACAGAGAAAGAAAACTTTGGTCCTTGGATCTACAGCCCCTCAGCCACTTCCTGAGGTCTTAGTAGATCCTAAGCATGAACATAGCTTCTCTGAGATTCTCTCTTTGTTCTCTTGATATGACTAGAGAGAACCTCCCACAAGGAGGCTAGCGCCAAAAGACCTTAGAGCCAAGGTGGGGAATGTGAAATAGGGTATGAGAAAGTGGAAGGAGAGCCACCTAGGAAAGGACTCCTGGGTTTTCACAGCCCCAAGAATAATAATTGCTAAGTGCTCTGTATACATTCTCCAGTTTTATTCTCACAAAACATACTAATAGAATCTTATTTTAAGGTTAGAGCAGTAGTTGGTCCAAGGTCACCCTGCTGGTAGGTGGCAGAGGCAGAATTAGAACCCAGTTTGTCTGACTCCAAAGCCTTCTCAACTACTATACAAACTTCCTCTCCATGTCAACTAGTTCTAAGAATTTTATAGTGATATGGTCACAGGTCTTATTACCCCTGGTTTTGAAGGTGTGTTTGAAGGGAGCTATGGGACAGATGAATGAAGAGGAAGAGAGTGAGACAGAAGACTAAAGTGAAACAAAGCCCAGAAAAAATATAAAAAGCCTGAAAAAATGCCAGTTGCAATGAAAGTAACCTATGGGTAAGATGGACTGGTAATCTTCGACACAAAGTTTGGAAGGCAATGCTGACCCGTTGAAAATGTTAAAATTTTGGCTTTTCTTGTTTTGTAAGCAAAGGCGAAACATGTGAATAGTAATTAGCAATGGTTTTTCCTCCATACAATGCTAGTACATTTTTCAAAAATGATTAGCTCAAAATACTCATATTACTTATCATGAAACCAATGAAATAGTCTTTCATACTGATTATTTCACAAATTTATACTGTAGAATGAAAGATGAACAGAAATACTACTTTTCAGGCATTGTGCCCATTTGGACTGCTCCTGTCTTGGTTTTTTAATCTCTGAAATAAAATGGATAATATTCTCTACTTCACAGGCATTGTGAAAATTAAAGAATAAATACTAAGAGCTTGGGGAGGGATTAAAGGGGTATGTTAGCATATACTATCATTATATCCTCATTCCTATTCTGAAGTCATAATGCTCTGATGGTGACACGGTTAGTCATCACCATGGAAACCAATGATATATGCTATCTTTTGCTCTGGGGCCTCTCTCCATCCTCCAGGCAGTTGCAGAGACTGCCGCAAAAATAAGATTAACTCCCTCTTCTTACCGTTTTTAAGTTCTTTCACTGGTTTACAAATGCCTTCTCTACTAAACTTTTCCTTGAATGCATTCCTATACCTCCACCACCAACTTTCTTCTCTTGATTATCCCCTACTCATTTCCATAGGCATGATTCTGGGCAGCATTTTTTTTTCTATTTCTTTGTTCACTTCTACGTTGTTCTTCTTTTCCTCCTTCTAGGTGGGAGCAATCTTTGTTGATTCACCAAGTTGTTCCTTATCCCTCTTAATGTTTGCATGGAGAAGCCAAGCTTAACGTTATGAACTTTGTTATTGCAGCCAATTACTGCGACTTCAATGTCTGTGCGGTGTTTTGCTTTTCCCATCCTGCAAATAATCCCCTTTAAAACATTCTCTCACTTTGGTTTCTCATTCCCAGCAGGAGGCTAGCATCTAAGCGGCTGACATCTTGCTGCAGAGTGGCTGTGAGTATGTGAAAAGCACTACAAAACTGCAGGAGCGGCTGGCTAAGCCTCTGACAGGGAGGAAGAACAGGGAGCTTGGTTGCAAAGTGGGTGCTCTGAGGACAAGTTTTCCTGTCTTTAAAATCTCTGTACCTGGCCTGGTTCTAACTCAAGTTCAGGCCCAAGTAAAAGCAGGCCTGTGTATCTCCTGAAGTTCTGGGCAGCGCCCAGTGCGGGGGGCCAGTGGGGGTTGTCGGGCAGGACTTCAGGTGCCATCCTTCCCTTAGCTTGCCAATCTGGGGCTGGAAGTGAAAGCCTTGAGTTGACGTCTATGTCTGGCTTAACTCCCGGTGCCCACATGCACCTTCTCCCTCTGCCTGCCAGATGATCTTCTCAATGCTGGTTCTCATCCCAAATGCCAAGCTGAAGGTAGAATAAGTCATTGCATTACTCTCCCACACCCCAGCATTTGCAGGGGGCAGGTGACCAGAGGCAAGGCTGGCTGAAGCCTCATTTAGTTCCTCTGGTTTTGCAGGCACAAAGGAACTAGAATGAGTTGAATCTAAAGTTAAACTAAACCAGAGGACAGAAAGCCATTCGTTTGGTGTCCTCTATGGTAATCTGCCCTTTTAGAATAAGAGACAAGTGGGCGGCAGTGGCCCTCATGGCTCACAGCGGGCCCCAGGACCTTCAGCATTTCCTGCATTTCCCTCCCATCTCCCTCATTGCAATGAACCCTGTAACACGCCATGCCAGGCACTGTATTAAGTGCTTTACATACATCTCTTAACTGTATACCTACAATAATTACTATTATTATTTTAATAAACACTATTATTATGTGTAGTTATTTCATTTTTATAGATGATGAAACAGGTTCCCTAACCATTTTGTAAATCAGGGCTTGATACATATTGAGGGCTCAAGAATGTTTGTTATTTAACTGAAAATTTGACCAGTTCTAGGGAGTTAGTCCCATCACGGTGGAAACCCTGGACTGGGATGAAGGCAAGTGTTTTCCTTAAGAGTATGGAGATATTGACTCAACACTAGTCTCCAGGAGTTTTCTGAGGGCTACTTTCCCTTGACCCTCTTATAGTCCTTGGCTGGGTCTGAAAATTAAACTGAAAAAGACAGATTAACATACCATAAAAAGCATACAAATTTATTGAATATGTTTTATGTGATATGGGAAACTTCATAAGGAAATGAAGATCTGAAGAAACAGTTAGACCTATGTAATTTTATGCTAGGTTTGATGAAGAGTGGTCAATGTCGAAATATGATACGTTAGGGAGTATGAAGCATGTATAGTAAACTGGGGCAAACTTAACAAGGTCTGTTTGTTAGGATTCTTTAAGGGTCCATTGGTCTTCGGAGGTAATGGTATTCCTTTCCCCTGGGGTATAGGGAAGGTACCTCTCACTTGAGGGTTTTATGACTTTTCTGGGGAGAAGGCTGTGGAGGGAGAAGGTGAGGGTGACCTTCCTGTTTCTGCTGTTTTCTCAAACTCCTTCAGCTGAAAATATTCAATATGCCAAGATGCCATATTTTGGGGTAGCAAGTTCCGAACCCCATCAGGGTCAGTCAGCCTTCTCTTTGCTGCTATTTGATTACAGAGTGGCTAGAAAAATCCCTTCCAATTACTTTGTAATGCTCAGATTTGTTAGGTTCTATTTCAGCACACCACAATGTGTTGACAGGTGCAGCTTGTAAAGACATCTGTGTGGCCCAATATACTGGCTTCAATCAGGGAAGATGGTTTCTTCACTGCAGGGCATCCTCCAACCTTTAATATGCTAACATGCATTGAGTATCTCCTAAAGGGGGACATAAATGTTTCATCAATTCTAAGCAGCACTTTCCTCCCACATTTTGTCATCACTGAAGCTAGGATGCTTCTTATGGACAGAGGCATCTTCCAGTGGCTGTTCATCAAGCAGCAGTTGTGCAATGGTAGACACTGCGTGGGCACATATGAACTTGGTCAGAGCTGTTGTCGTCATACGTCAGTTGAGTTAGGAACATTCTTAGAACAACATATGTGATGTTTAATTGCTCTTTAAAATGTCTTTATAAAGATGACACCATGATTTGGCGCTGGAATGAAAAGTTACTGTATATGCCAAGAGGTATGGAAACAGAGCAGTGGGCGTGTATGTATGATGTTATAGCAGCCAAAATTCATCATGCAGGGTTAACAGCCATGCCATATTTTCTTGCAAAACAATAACCAGGTGCTTGATAGAACTTAAGAAAGGACAATACCCAGTGGTTGAGGCTATATTGTGTTATTGAGGTAGGTGCAAAACGATTGCCCACCACAGGCCAGAGAGCAGTGCAACAAAACTCAGGAGAACTGCCAAATCCCTGGAAGAGCATCGTGTCCTAGTTTAATTGGCATTGCTTTTTCTTTCTTAGTGGTATGTAATCGATAGTTTATAGGTTTGATGAAATATGTTAGTATAAAGCATTTCCAATCTTATTTGACCACAGACTCTTGTTTCCTCAGGAACGTCTCTTGGAACTAGTGTTCTGTGGAATATAATTATGATGATACCTACCACTTATGATCGCCCAGTCACTTTAAATACACCTATATTACTGAAATGAATCCTCACTACCATCTCATGAAGTAGGCACTATGATTATCTCCACACTGCAAATGAGGAAACCAGGGCATGTGGAGATTGACAAACCTGCCTAAAATCACACAGCTGGTGTAGTAGAGCCAGGATTCAAACACAGGCAGGTGGCCCCAAAGTGTGCGTACTTTACCACCACAGCAACGTAGTTGGGGAAACTCTGTTCTAGCCACAGACTGGAGGAGGAGAGTGCAGCCAATCTGACCCATGGTTAAAAAATGAATAAGTACCACAACTCCCACTGACTCTTAAAATATTCAGCAGGAATCTACAAGGGGAAAAAAAAAAAGATTTTCCTGCTCTTTGCTGATACTGTGAATACATTATTTCCTTTTGTATATACCTAGACAATCTGCATTCCCTCCAGGTTATGAAGATTAAGAAGAAAGTCACTTTCAGTGGAAGACTGAAGCACTACAAATGTAATCTGAATAAAATACCAGGAACAAACCAAATAAATATCAGCCCCAATTCAGGTCATACCTGAATGCTCTGAAAGAGTCCATTACCTTACAGGTTTGCTGCTCTAGTGAAGGGTAAGCTAGTGCTTTTTTTCACGGGGTGGGCGGCGGTGGTGGTGATTTACAGAAATAAGACCACTTTGTGCCACTCTTCCCATCTCTTTTGACTAGCTACTATTTGTGAGATAAATTTCAGTGAACCAGATGGACTTACTGATAGGTGTAACAATCTCCTATTAGCTCAGCCCCTAGGGAAGAGGCAGGTGACAGAATGATTTTGGCAGTGAAATGAAACTGAGAACAAAAGGTGGTGTCATTGCTTGGAGCAGCAATGCTCTTCAGGCCCCATCAGCTCAAGTTTCCCAGGCAGGTGACTGTGAGGACAATTCTGCATATTCCATCTCCCTAAGAGGTTTTGAACTCTGCAATGGGCTTTCTCCACATGTGGGTTGCTTCCTGAGATTAGTTTGGCCTTCCTGAGATCTGTCTGGCCTTATAAAAGCTGCAAGTGAATACAACAACTAGTACCTATGGTAATTTAAGGAAATTATACTCTTCAGGAGACAAAATGCTGTCCAATTGCTCTTTATCTGTGCCAGCTGGGTAAGAAAGGAAGATGATTCATAGCCCTGTCCAGTGGGACCAGTGGAAGACTTGATTACACCTTGGTTCCAGGCTGTCTTGTGGAGCAAATGCCTTGGCGTTTGTGGGGTCCAGAAGGACTGTAATGATTAAACCTAGTCCAAGATTTAGCTTGGCATTGGCTTTTATGAGAGAGAACACACAGGTGTCAGACCAGTTGTGGACAGGATCTTTTCTGTACATCACCCAAGAAGGATGAAAGATATGGATTACACTTTAATATGTGAATTGTAGCTGCAAAAGAAATCAGATGGAGATGGCTATCTTTATGGCAGCTGGCTAAATGGCAGCTGGCTAAAATAAAAACAAAGGAGACATTACAATTTCCGGGGTTAAGAGAAAGCTAACAAATGGAAAGTTCATTACAATAACTCATCCTTGTGTACAATAGCTGCTCCATACATATATTATGGTACAAACCAATTGGTAATAAAATTTTGACAGGGTTCATTACACTAAGTTTATAAGTCAAGCGTTTGGGCTTAAGCATTAGGGACACTCTTTGTTCCGGAAAGCTGCAAACTAGAAGGACTTGATAAGAAAGTACTAGAAAGAGTCCAGCTGTTAGATATTATTCATGATTCCTTTGAACATACTATACAAGGCATGTATAGTTACAGAGAGAGTATCTGAGGAGATTAAAAACCATGGTTATATTAATGCACGCCTGTCTCAGGGGAACTGTATTCACTTTTCTGTCACAACGTATGCTTCCTGCAGCTTCTCTGCTTCATCTGGCAGGTTGCCTTTGGAATCTGTAATGCCTCAAGTCACTTTCAGCAGTGTTGGAGGATAGAAGCCATTAAGGCAGAATAGATGCTAGAGGCAAGATAGCGAATAATCCACTTGAACGCCAGTCAGGAATGCCTGTGGCAGCTCAAACCTCCTCACACGCAAATATTTTTCTGGAGGTAGGATGACATATAACTAACTACTGTTTCAAAGTGCTGTTAATTGTTTGTCATAAAATGAAATGTGAAGTTTCCCACCTGTATGGAAATCATCTGAGCTTAGCAAAAACATATTCAAATACTAATGAGGTGGTATGAAATATTAATTATATTACAAGGCTTCTTAATTCTCATTTCATTTTTTAACTTACTACTGTAAGCAAAGATAACCATTTCAAGAACTTTTTAACCAGGTCTGCAAAACCTGTGTGGCAACCAGGGCAGATCCTCTGAAGGGCCAGCCTCTTACTGGGCAGAGTTTTCTGAGGTAACAGGCCACTGCTTTTCCCTCCTCTAACAAAAAGCCAAGAGGTACAGATTCCTATTCAGGCCACAGAAAATGACTGATTTGTTCAACTCTTCAACTCACCACCTTAGTTGTGTGCTGGAGACAAGCTACAGTCTTTCTTTCATACACAGGAGGTGATGAGTGTTGCGGGAAGGGGAAATCCCAGCTTTTGGGGATGGTGCTTTCAGTGTTAAGAGGGCAGGCTCTTCAGCCAGCCATGGAGGGACCACTTGGCCCTATTGCACTCTCTTCTGAAGAGTGAAGACCTAGAGTTCAGGTAGGTGTGGGCGAGTTGTTATTTGCGGGGAATACTTAACTGATTTTCAGACACAAGTTAATACAGCCCTTCATCATTTGTATATATACAAACTGTTCCTTGTGGCAAGATAAAGAAAAGAGTACGTGACTTTCAGAGCATGCCATGGAACATGAGCCTCCTAGGGCAGGGCAATTGCCAATTTACACAGTTGTTATTTCATAACAACTGATGGTTTTGGTTGGGTGAGCTCTCAAAGCAATCCTAGTGACCTCACTTATAAAATGGGAGTGGGGAGGTGGAAGGTGGGATGAGATGTTTTTTCAGGTCATCTCTGTGATTCATTTAGAATCAGAAAAATAAAGAGAAGACAAATTGCATCATTGTTTTTTAAGTGATCCCTATTTATTACTTTCCCTTCACAACCCAGAAATGCAGTTATTATATTTTGTATAACAAGTGAGGATGAATCCTAGGATTTCTTTTCCTTGGGTATTCAATGTATTTTCTACAATATAGTCTTCATAGATTATATTTTGCATTCCTTCATATATCTCCATATGTAAAGATTACTCTGGGTCAGCAATTAATCATGGGCGAGTTACTTAATCTCTCTGTGCCTCAGTTAACTTGGTTGTAAAATGGGGTTAATAATATTTCTACTTCATAAAATTATTGTGAGGATTAAACAAATTAATAAATATAAAACTCCTTAGATGAGTACTTGGTATATAATGTGTATTATTATTATTACTATTATTTTATATTGTCATCAAGGCTTTCTGAATCTTTACCATTTACTTATGTCTTCCCTATGTGTATAGTAGGGAAGAGGTGGAGCAGGAACGCTGAAGTTTAGGAAACATTACAACCTTCCAGGATCTTATCTAATACACACAAAATATGACATATTTAAAACTACATGAAGTAATATGCTACAATATGTAATCCGAATCAAATGCTGGTTTTAGGTGCTGCAGTAACACAAAGAATGAGATTAAGTGGGTTTATGCTCTTCAGGGAGAGGGTTGAGTTTGAGCTGGGCTGAAGAACAGGTAGAACTGAGTTGGATGAAGAAAAGTGAGGAGGGCATTCCAGATGAGGACAACATGCAAGAAAGCAGAGGCCAGAAAGAGTGTGAGATGGTCTTGGGGCAGTGGGCGAAAGAGCTGGCAAAGCAGAAGAGTGGAAGGAAATAAGATTGCACAGAATGGAGCTTCATTATGGAAGTTCTAGACAATTCGCTCTACTTAGAGGACTCTCCACCTTATGGAAGTGGAAAGAGAGGAGAACAGCAAGCTTCTGAGTGAAGGACAGAGCAACAGACAGAGACTCTTAGAACATTTCCAGGGCTCAGGGGTTGGAGGCTGAGCCCGTGGAGACTACTGAGGAGGTGGCTGCTCTGGCTGTGGCAGTGCGAGGACATGGGGGCCAATGGGGTCCAGTCCAGGGCACAGCAGAGGGAGGGAGAGGAAAGAAAAAGAGTAAGTGGCATTTCGAGGAAAAGTCAGGCAAGTTAGCAAGGCCTGTCTGTCACTGACTGGATAAAGGAAATTAAGTAGCAGGTAAGCCAAAAATTATTTCCAATGTTCAAATCGGTGGGTCTGAGAATTAGAGACCCCATAGAAAACTGGAGGAGAACTGATTAAAGGGGGAGAGAAGCAAATGAGGAGTCTGGTGTTGTATAAATATAGCTGGCAGTGACAGTATGACCTCCAATAATGATAGCTGATGCTTATTATTTACTATGTGCCAGGCACTATATGTTTTACACATGTAAACTCATTTAATCCTCATGGAAACTGTTTGAGATAGGTACTATTATTATTCCCATTTTATGAAGAACAAGAGGTTAAGCAGTTAATGCAGTTTATAGAGTTGACTGGGATTTAAACCCAAGCTGTCTGATTCCAGTGCTTGTGCTAGACCACCACTGTGCTTAGTACTCTCAGGAAAGTCCAAACTCTGACAGGAAGTGAAGACTGAAAACAACAGTTGGGAGTCATCAGCACAGAGGTGTTAACTGCAGTTATGGAAATGGATTAGCTTTCTGAAGAAGGCAGGCAGATAGGAGAGCAGATGGCCAAGAATGCATCCTGGGGGAGGCCCACCCTGAGAAGTCGAGCACGGGGAATGTGCAGAGCCCCAGTGAGGGCAAACAGACCGTACGGGGCCAAGGGTGGGAGCCAGGAGACCATACCAGTTCAGGCAAACATTATCGGTGGCTTAGAGTTAGTATAGTATCAGTGGAGATAGTGCAAAATGATCCGATTATTGATAAACCTTGAATACATATCAGACAAGACTTGTGGATGAATTGGATGCCAAATGTAAGAGAAACAGAAAAGTTGAGGATGAAGCCAAGGTTTTCAGCCTAAACAACTAAAAGGACGGAGGGGGAAACTCTTAGATGCAAGGGTGAGAAATTAGGGGTCATTTGGATTGACTAATATTAAGATGCCTTAAAGACATACAATTGGAGATATCACATGTATTTCTTTGCTAAATAAATTTAGGGGGGCGAAATTGCATGTTCAAGTTCATTCTCATCAATACTATGCATCTATCTCAAGGGCCAGACTAGTGACCAGATTTTAAGGACCATTTCCAACCCTGAGACTTGACAATCCAATAGCCCTCTTTTTACAACTAAAGTAAAAGCTATTGATTCTCTCCTTTTAAAATTCCTACAGGAACTTTTCTTCCCCATATGTATTCCCTTCCTTTGCCACATTGCATATACCACTTACACTTCCTATACCACTTACAGCGGCTCTGTTTTCCTGACAGAACCATTCTGATATAGTATATACAGTCCTAAGAGATGTAGCAAGCACTCAATAAATATTAGACAATAATAACACTAATCAGAAAACGTATGTTCATAATAAACTTGAGACTAACAGATTAATGATGTTAGAAATGGGTGGGACTTCCCTGGTGGCGCAGTGGTTAAGAATCCACCTGCCAATGCAGGGGACACGGGTTTGAGCCCTGGTCCAGGAAGATTCCACATGCCGCAGAACAACTAAGGCTGTGTGCCACGACTACTGAGACTGCACTCTAGAGCCTGCGAGCCACAACTACTGAGCCTGTGTGCCACAACTACTGAAGCCCGCGCACCTAGATCCTGTGCTCCGCAACAAGAGAAGCCACTGCAATGAGAAGCCCACACACCACAATAAAGAGTAGCCCCCGCTTGCTGCAACTAGAGAAGCCCGCGTGCAGCAACAAAGACCCAACACAGCCAAATATAATAAATAAATAAATAAATAAATTAAAAGAAAAAGAAAGAAATGGGTGAAGGGGGGCAAAAGTACAAACTTCCAGTTATAAAATAAGTAAGTCATGGGGATGTAATGTACAGTATGGCAACTATAATTGACAATACTATATTGCAATTTGAAAGCTGATAAAAGTAGATCTTAAAAGTCCTCATCAAAAGAAAATAATTTTTGTAAGTATGTATGAGAATAGATGTTAACTTATTGTGGTGATTGTCTTGCAGTATATACAAATATCAAATAATTATGTTGTGCACTTGAAGCTAATATAATGTTATATGTCAATTATACCTCAATAAGAAAAGAAAAAAGAAAGATTGTTAAACCATGTGAGTTCCACTGTTTAGGAACAGCAAATACGAGGAGTCGTATAAAAGGAGACAATTCTTAATACCTAATAACAAGAACTGCTCACGCTTCTATAACACTTTTCAATTCACAAAGTGTTTGCCCATACCTTACTGCATTTGGCTAAGATGAAACACATTTTGGAAACAGACACTTACTTTCTTAACAATAAAAGCCCATGATCAAGAGAACAGCACAACTATAATAACAAAGTGGCTTACATTGTAAAAAGAACATTTGTTTGAAACATGGATTTGTTCCACAGAGTTTTCTCTCATCAGAAGAGAATGAAGCTGCCCTCTGGCTCATGTGTTCTCTCGTGCTATGGTGTGAGCCTTGGATCACAAGGAAGTAGTAAAAAACCCTAATGACCATCCATATTTCAATAATTGCAGAGTTTAGCTTTCCAATTAATTTACTGAGCACAAACTTGATGACATGTATGGTAGTAGCCAATTTATAAATGACTTTAATTGGAATTAATTTTAGGGAGCCAGTATTTTTTCTCTTTTTGGCTCACCAATATTGATAATTTTCCTTAATACTGTGTTTTAGACACCTATAGGTAGAAAGACAAGTTCTGGGCCCAGATGCTCAGGTCCAGTTTCTGTTTTCCTTGCTCCCTTCTAGAGTAGGGGTTCCTGTGCTCGTCTCAGCTCCGATTCCCATCCTTCTTTTGCCTTTTGTCCAATTCCCATCAGCAGGATGTCCTGCTGGCCCTTGGATCCAGCTCTCCTAATTGTTTGCTTGGCAACAACTCTACCAGAATCTCTGGAAATACAAGGCTATGGATGGTCTTCTGCAGAGGCCCATTATAACACCATACCACACGGTAACGTTGAGGAGACCAGCAGAGGGAATGAAAGGGCACAGCGAAATTCAGGCCTAGTGCCTGAAATGAAGGGCACTAGTGCTGACAGGTACCCATCTTCACTCCTGAAGGTTTGGGGCCTAAGACTCTAATGGTTGCACTGAGACTAGCTCCCAATGGGAACAGAGGTTTTTTGGTCTATGGCTTCAAATATATGCTACTAGTTGGGAACACTGACTGCGTAGTAGGAAGATGCTTACAATGATGCGCTGTCCAAATCCTGCTGCTACTGGCTGTGCTCTCTGCTATCATCCCCCTTAGGGATCACCTTCACTGCAGACAGCCACCTTGCCCAAGGCCATGCCCTTCCTAGGGAAGTCTATTATGGCCCAACGCAGAACTCTGACAGGCCATGTTAGTTCTGGACTCCCCAGGGGGTTGCCTGAGGCTGTGGTCAGGCCTGCCTTGCATCTTGACTTCTGCTCACTCCTGCTCCCTTGCTCTCCCTCCACAGCTATGGACCCCCAGGGCCCTCACTAACAAACATTCAGCACATGCAACTACATCCCGGGGTCTGCTTCCCAGAGAACCCAGTCTGCCACAGACTGCTCTCTATATGGCCAGTATGTGTTGCTATCTCTATTTTGCCATTGTTGCCTCTGCCTTTCTCTTTGACCGTACCAGTTTGTACCTGTTTTCCTCATTTATTGTCAGTTTTTAGAGTTTTAAGAGGGACTGGAGGTAAATGAGAGCGTCTAACCCACCACTGTGCAAGTCAGAGTTAAACTGCAGAGAACATAATTTACTCTAGCAATTCAAAACAGAAAGGGTATTTTCAGAGTATTCAGTGTTGACACAGATTTATTGCAATAATGGCCCCAATTTTTCATTCCTCCTTTACCATGTGAGTTTGTAACTCCTCACATCAAGGGACTGAGTCTATTTCCTTACCCCTTGACTCTTGCTTTGGCCTATGGAATGTGGTAGAAATGGTGTGCTGTTTGTAAACCTAATCCTCAAGAGGCCTTGCACACCTTGCTCTTCCTCTTGGATCTCTATCCAGGCTAGCTTGCTGGAAGATGAGGGCCCACATGGAACACTGATCAGTTGTCCTAGCTGAGGCCATCTGAGACCAGTCAGCCTCTAGTTAGCCCATCAGCTCTCACACCACAAACACATGAGCAAGCTCAGTAAGATCAGCCAAACTCAACCTGGACCAGTAGAACTGGCCAGCTAACCAAGAGATTCATGCAATAATAATGGTTACTGTTTTAAGCTGCTGCATTTAGGAATGTTTGTTATAGAGCATTATTGTGGCAATAGATGATTGATATGAGTAGCTTACAGAATCACTGGGAAGTCTGAAGAAGTAGACTCTGGGGCCATGTTACATGACAGAGTCACTAAAGTCATGAAGTTGTCGAACCAGGAAACTCCCTGCTAAGTTGACAAGCCACTGTTACAAGCTCTGGTTCCAGAACCCTGTCACTTCTCCTGTAATTAGGAAGCTGCTAACTCAGAACCAGGCTGCTGCTGTTATTGCCATGATTTACACCATCATGGTAGATGCCTGTGCTTTGCCTTTCTTCCAATTCATTTTCTTCCATCTAATTCATTTTATGTAAGTGCTTCTTGTCATCAGAATGTAGGTTACACCTGAACTTCAGCTGCAAAGGCATCTAGGGTCAAAGGGATTTTTAGCTTTCTAGCTTCTGCAGGACATGAGAAGGAAGTTGGAATGGATTTGGAATGAGTCAGCCTCAGTATCTACCACAGCTATGATTAACTAAAACAAGCATCAGTCCTAAAACTTATTTCATAGGCATATGCTCAATGATACTGAAAACAACTTCTTTAAATTCATACATTCAGTGTATTTCACAATTGGGCATATCACTCTCTACACTGTCAAACATCATTAATTCAATTAACAGAAGTTGAGAGTAAAGGATTAACAACGTAGTACTAAGATTTTATGAACTCATGGCTTCAGCAAAATTCAAATAAAAATTTCTTAAGGGAACCAACAATTATAAGTCAACTAAGGAGGGGAAAACTGATTTATGTTCTGAAAAATTCTTGGTCCCTTATGATATTTGATATAGCAATGCTAATGGAAAAAACAGTGATTTCAGAAGGAATAATAAGAGCTATTTGGTCTTGATCTGCAGTTATTAAGGTGTATATACACAACTATGTGATAAAAGAACATTTCACAATTTATTTTGGCATAGAGTAGATATTTACAAGGTTCTTAGGAAGGCAGGTGGGTAGTGTCCTCTGATCTGACCTTAAGACATGACATCTGGTTTTAAGTGGTGAGAGAATTAAAGCTTCCAAATCTGCCAAGTTAGCAACTCTAGAAAAATCTGTAGGGGTGGTGATTTAAGACAATGAATATTCAGTGAAGAAAAGGGAAGGTAATTCTTAAATAACAGAATCTTCAACAGTGAAGGCCTTAAAATGAAAGGAATTTTGTGCCCCCAATATTGTTCTGTGTCTTGTTGCATGGAGACACAACATTATTATGGTATGTAAGGCTTGCAGTGGTTTATGCCTTACTGAGAATTACTTTACTCACTATAGCCTTGTATGGCAAGGAGTCCCACAGCCTCACACACACACAAAAGTCTGTGCTGTCAGGAGAAGCTGGAGTCCCTCCAAAAGGTGCCCCACTGATTCAAAAGCCAGACACTTCTTTGTCAACAAAGGCATGGGGGCTAAAAGTCTGGAGGGCAAACTGCACTTGGCTCATTGGCAAGTCTTAATCACAGACCCTGTTTATTTGTTTCTTACATTAATGTGAAATGCCAGAAATTTTGCTTCCAAGACAGAATCCATTGACTTAATTTTTTCACTTTTTTTTTCAGTTGTGCAATCAGAAATTCATTCATATGAGGAAAAGGCAGTTATTACCTATGGAAAAATGCCAAAGAAAGCAGTGGTCAGACTGATTGCTTTTTGGCAAAGGCTGAACTCAAGCTTTACCAAGGGAAGACCATATAAGTGTGACCTGAGGGGAAGTTACAAGTGCCAGAGCATTGCTGAGCCTGGAAACTGGAATTTCAGTTACCTTGTAAAGTATTTCAGAGTAAATTATACACATGCAAACGCAAGGATGACGTATCACCATGTTGCTAAAACAGTGATTTCTAAACCAGCTTTACTCTTATTTCTGAAGCAGTAAGGGAAAAAAAGAGAGACAACAGACAGCAAGTAATTTACCTTTTGGGGAAAGAATCTTGAGCAAGTGTTCGTTAAAATCTTCCTGATCTCTGGCCTGGATTCAGCTACCTGGGGGCATAACAAAAGAGAAAGTGAAAGGTCACCTAGGTCAGGTGTTTCCCAGGATGGAATTTAAAAGCAGCTGCCTTATCCTGTCTGCTCTTTAGTCCCCAGGCTTAGATCAAACTTGCTGGCTCTAGATTTGAAAGCATCTTCAGAATACCAGGGTGCTCACATTTAGCCCCTTCTTTGCTTCCTTCTCTCTATCATTTCCTGTGTTCTTTGTGTACGCGTCTGTTCCCTCATCTGATTGCAATCACATTTGAAGGCAGAGGCTGTGTGTTACTCACTGTATCTTCTTTCTTCAATTTTGTTATCTGTATAAGTGTTTTGCTTATAGATAACATATTTTTGTTTGTTAAATGAAAATATAGTTAGAGGCAAATACAAATTCTTCAATCTTTCAATTCTTACCGAGAAAATGATGGGAGATTGTTAGATTTGTGAAGTGATCGACTTTCTGTTTTTAATAGAGTGAGTAGTATATTTACACTTCAAGTACAAATAAAAGTTGCTTTAAACGATTTTGATATGTTTTTGTCTCTAAAAGAAGCAACAGCCCTATTGGGATATATATAAATCAAAGTGACTCTAGAACGGGTCAATGGAAAGCGTCATTTTAAATAGGACAGCCTTAATAACTATCAATACCACAAAATTTCCATGTATTAGAAACTATGAATAAAATGCTCATCTTCATAGCTGCTGCTAATGTAGTTAGACTCAGGGTAAAATGTCTGTGAATGATGCCATCATAACATCATTTTTCTTTTTTTTGTCTGTCTTTTATCCCAGCTGACGGTATACTACACAAGCTCTTCTACAACTTGCTTTTTTTTTGGCAGGGGGAGAGGGAGGAATCATTCCATGTTAGCTCAAGGAAATGCTTCTTTCTTTTTAAGGGTTGCATGGGGGCGTTCAAGTTAATAAGCTATTGTCTCAATTCTAGTCTCACCCTTTGGAATCTGCAGACCCCTTGGATCCTGCTAGCTCCCTGTTAGGTGTGCTAAGACAGACTCTAGAGACAGGAATGCTCTCTTTTACTAGCTTTTCCTCTCTGCAGCCCCTTAGCAATGACCTTTACCTCCATGGTGCCAGTTGGTTGCAGTCTCCTCATTCCCTTCCCTTCTGCCTCCCTTTTCTTTTTTGGGGGGCAGCCTCATTTTGTCCCCTCAGAGGCACCAGCACCACTAGGCAGTGATTCCTTCTCAGAGGTCTGACCAACTCCCATGAGGTGTCTCCAGCCAGCCTGGAGCTGTGCTCGAGTAACCTCAACATTTTCCCTCTGTTCTTCCAGACCCAGGGTATGAGCCGCTTCTTGGAATTACTATGCTCTCTTTCTCCATTTAGCTTTTTAAAGTTCTCCAACAGCTAACCAATCGCTCATATTAAGTTTTCTCTGTTGAAATGCTTCTGGTAGTTTCTGTTTTCCCTACCACACCCTGAAGGATATAGTGTATACTTGACATCTGCTGGGTCAGAAAGCCCGAAGGAACAGAGCAGCCTGCACTGCCGTCTGGACCTGCTGCACCGCCTGTTCCTGCTCTGGTCCCTGGAGAAACCATCATGTATTTAACTAGTACCCTGCAGATGGACATTTAAGTTGCTTCCAACTTCTGTTACTATAAACAATGCAGTCAACAACATTAAATGAATTGGTTTTTCACATTTGGGCACGTATATCTGTAAGATAACTTACAAAAGTGGAATTGCTGGGTGAAAAGCACTGCCAAATTGCCTTTTATAGAGGTTGTATCAGTTTGTCTCTCACAGGCAATAAACAGAAATCTATTTGCATGAGAAACAGAGAAATCAAGAAAGGGAAGAGGGAGCCAGTTGTGACACCCTCATCTCACGGAATTCGATCCATCATTTGAGGAATTACTTTCTGGCCTAGACCCAATGGACTTCACCTTGAGTCCTTTGGAGAGAAGGAAGGCTAAAATACAAGTGGAAAAGCTCTGTAAGACACTTTGGTACTCATTCAATAGAGGGTAACACAAAAAATGTACGGAGGTGATTTGCCACAGATTCCCGCCAGGGTTGAATAGCCCAAGGAGGTTCCATGCTGCACCTGTGGTAACTCAGGCCACAGGAAATGTTGGTGGCCAGGAAGAAGAGTGACACCTAGAGATGTGTGGCTATTGGAAGAAGTGGCAGTGCTGCTGGGCAAACTATATGTGGTAGCTGTAGGCACATGTGAGACACTTCCTAGGCACTCTCCAGAACACTTGGGTGGAACTTTGTGGGGTACCGGGTCTGCTGCCTACAGTAGTGGAGAGTGTTAGGAGCTGGTAAAACACAGGCCACAAAACTCTCCTTTAGCAACACTGTCGTTCTTTTCATTTCTACATCTTTGGCTCATAAACTGAAATAGGCTTTTCTTAAAAATAACAAAGTAAACTATTCGTCTTCCTTGAGTCCTTATAATACATCTCAGCAAACTCAGGTTGTGACTAAGTCATTTTTTACCATCTGCTGTTTGGTTTTCTTGACATTTGTTCCCTGCTCAGCAGAGCTCAACTATAGTTATCATTGCCCTTGTTTGGCAGACAGGCTACATTCTGTATACTTACTTCTACTGATTTCACCTTAGCATTATGTGGTAACAAAGCTTTGTGTACAACCAGATCTGTGTCTTTCCTATCCTGTAAGATCTGGGCTGCTTTCCTGCAGAGGACTTTTGTTTTATGTTCCACTGTGTGTTTGTGCCATTCTTAATTTACACGACAGAGATGCTGTCATCACCAATTAACATTTATCAAGGGCCCTCTGGATGCATGGCTGCATAGGGACTAATTTAATATTCTCTTTGTTTCATATATCAGATGGCTCCTTCAAATGAAATTTTAAGTATCTCAGTGATGAAGAAGAAGAACAGAGACATCAATTAGGATTCAGAAGACAAGCCTCTGCAGAAAGGATTAATAATATTTGAAAGTTTAAAAGAGGGTATCCTTTTCTTCAGTCAACAAATGACAGAAGTAAAACGAAACTGCATTCATTGTTCTGGAAAAAGCCTGGCAGCATTCCATTCAGACATCTGCCCTTTGATTGTCCCATTTTCCTCTTTACTTATTTCAGTTCTTCTAAACTTCAAGGCTAAGTCTGAATATTTCTTCCTGAGGCTTTTTCTAACCATCTCTGACCTTGGGGATGACTCCTTCCTCCAATTCGTTTATCATTCATACCTCTCATTTGGAAATTTAGCACATGATACATTGTACAATAGTATTGAATAAATATATGTTCATTCTCCCCAAGCATATTAGAGAACTATCTGGACAATTTATGACTTTTCCATCGCCAGGGTCAGCACAGTGTTCTGTCAATGGTAGAATCTCAAGATACACTGATGATGGCAAAAATCTGTAAAATTCAAGTGGAATTTTATTTTTAAAAAGGGTGAGAGGAGAGACAAGGCTGAAACTTTGGAAGCTGAGACTCACAAGTATCATTAACGAACGTTTCCTAATCTAGGAGCTACATGTACATCTTTTGGGGCGGAGGCGGGGTGGGGGTTGTGGGAGGCAAGAACATCACTGGGAAGTCAGCAGTTTGTCTATCAAGATTCAGTAAAAAAGTTTTTTGGCCTGTAAGCCATATTTATTTTCTGGCCTCTTCCTTTTGACGTGACAGTAAATAGTGTAGCACGGTTGTCGGTGGCAGGAATTGATATTCTAAAGAACAGACCTGAATATTTTCATTTCATACAAAGAAACACTCCGTTCTGTCATACATGTTGGAACTAAAAACACACCTTCCTGTTTTATGACGTGAAGAACCTGGGTCCAGCGAGGCCGGCGACTCACGAATCCCAGCGGCACGCAGACCCATTGGTGCGCAGGACGCGACAAAGCAGACGCCGTCGAGCTCTCCTCAGGACGAAGCTCCCGCGGGGCCCCGCCCACTCCGGGCCCGGGAGCCTCATTGGCCGGCCTTCCGCCCGCCATCTCTATCAATCCCCGGGATTTGGCTGGGGAGGCGGGCGTTCTACTTTCCAGCACTGATTGGTCGACTCTTAATGACGGTGCGGAGCTCTCCGAGTCTCTACTGGTTTTCAGTCTTCAGAATGGGCGGGGAAAGGCAGAGCGACACGGCTCAAGGAGACAAGCGCGGAGTGCGCCGGCGCGTAGTCGGGGACGCTGGGCCGAGGCTTTTGCTAGGGAACCTCCTGTTGTCGCCCCGCCCCCTCCGGGCTTTTTGTCTCATTAACTGTCGGAGTGACTGGGGCTCCAGCGCCGGGCGACATGCCGGTGCGCTTCAAGGTGAGGCCGGGGTCCCCGGGGGCCGAAGCCTGATGGGGGGAGCTAGGACAGGGCGGGTGCAGCGCGCCGGAGCCTCACTGGCTTCCTGGGCCGCGCCCCTCGGCCCTGCTGAGCCTGTCAGCTCCCGATCCTGCCTGTAACCATCGTAGAGGATGCTGCTCTTGTCCTCTTACCTAGCCCCCTCTCCGCTCACACTCACTTCCGAGTTGCCGAGTGGAATAGTTAGATGGTTTGAGGTGGATTTATTTGGGTGGGTGGGGGCGGGGAGAGTTCAGAGGCGTGTAGATGGAGGGCACTTTATAATGGGAACTACGGTGGCTTCAGATTGGGACACCTGTGGACCACATCACAGCTTAGCTTTTAACACCCCTTCCCTTTAAAACTTTAAAGTGTGTTATGTCTTTTAAAGGCTTGAGAAATGGTACCCTGACAAGATAAAGACAGGGTATAAGAAATACACATTCTTCACAATTGTGCATTTGTTTAAGGTTTGTTAATAGTTCCAGGTAGCTGGTAGCTGTCATGGTCAAGCACCCTTCAACATAACAGTTGACCACAGTGTTCCACAAGCCCTGACTGTCATCTTTTATCTTGAGGGTTTGCATCCAGAATGGGAGGGAATTTGGCTTTTCTTGGTTGACTTTACAAAACTTCTAAAGGGATTAGGCATATTATATTATATTGTGTACTTGGTGAGAACTTCGTTAGTTAGGATAATTATAGTGATGAGAATTTAGATTGCCACCCATTATCAGACAAGACCTCAGGCTTTGGAATCAGACAACCAGCAAAAGGGTAGCCACTCTGAGCCTCAGAATCCTTGTAACATCTGTCTCAAGTGGTTGTGAGGATTAAAGGATATAACACTATGAACTGGTAGCACAGGGCTGGGTCAATGTTGGGAGCTATTATTAAGGACCTCTTCTATGTTTAATTATCAGTCTTAAGTCTTTCAACTCTTTTTAGAGGTTCAGAAATGATTTTTACTGATGTCTACCTTAAAACAACTTTCATTACTTATGTTTTACTCAAATTGTACTTTGCATTACAGGGGTTGAGTGAATACCAGAGAAACTTTCTGTGGAAAAAGTCATATTTGTCAGAGTCCTGTAATTCCTCATTGGGGAGAAGGTACCCATGGGCTGGACTTAGATCAGATCAATTAGGTAAGTTGAACAGCTAGTAGTCATTATAAGTTGAATAAACCTCGGGGTCAAGTTTGCAAATGATTTATTAAAAATTTGTGAAGTGGGCTTCCCTGGTGGCGCAGTGGTTGGGGGTCCGCCTGCCGATGCAGGGGACACGGGTTCGTGCCACGGTCCGGGAGGATCCCACATGCCACGGAGCGGCTGGGCCCATGGGCCATGGCCGCTGAGCCTGCGCGTCCGGAGCCTGTGCTCCGCAACGGGAGAGGCCACAACAGTGAGAGGCCCGCGTACCACACACAAAAAAAAGAAAAAAATTTGTGAAGCATTGTTCAGTTGGCCTGGTTGATTTACTCGTTTGTTTAACAAATACTTATTGAGGGTTTACTGTAGGCCATGACTATTCCTCTCTTCTAGGAATATAACTTTGAACCAGACAAAGACCCTTAACTGTGGGGAAAACAGTAAACAAGTAACTCAATAAATAAACCAGGGGATTTCAGGTTGTTATATAAAATTGTAGGCTGGTGTGATAGATAACTGGAAGGAGGGGTGGGTTGGAGGGAATACACTTTAGAATCAGTGGTCAGGAAAGGCTTATTTGAAGTGATATTGGAGCTGAGACATGAAAGCTGAGTGTGGACAAGTGTGGGGAGGGATACTCCCAAGGTCTTGAGGAATGGAAGCTTAGATAGATAAAGCAGTTTGCCCAAGGTTCACACTCATAAGTGACAGAACCATGATTTGAAATCAAGTCTGTGTTGTTCAAAGCCTGTGAGTTCAGAGGCCATGTTCTTGTCATCACACATGCTTCCTCCCTGTATCTCAGGGAAGTTAGAACCCTCGGCTGAGGTTTCCCAGAGTGTGGTAGAAGGGGAAAGAGACAGACTGATTCCATTCAACCTGCTTGCTTAATTCTCCCTCACTAGAACATAAGATCTCTGAGAGCAGGGCTCTGTCTGTCTTCACCACCTTGTTCCTGCTTAGTACATGACACAGGGCCTTGGCATACTCTGGAGTTTATTAAACTTCATTTTTGAATGAATGAATAAACCTGGGTTTGAATCCACATTTGCTGTGTGACTTCGGGCAAATTGGGCCTGTTTCACCAAGTGGGAGTTGGGAAGCCCATTGCACAGGATTCCTAGGAGGGATGAAATGAGATGTTCCTCTTAAGGGCTAGGTGCATATATACAGATGAGTGCTTGGTGCCCAACCTGTGACATGTGTGAGAGTGCCAGATGTGTAGTATATAAGTTCCTCCAACTTAGATGTTTGAAGCCAGGAGAAGAAAGACTTACATGTGGGGTGGCAAGCCTGGGAAATTAGTAAGATGAGAGTGTTTCCAGGATTAGGTTTGGAGAACAAAGGGAAAAGTGGATGAGAGTGGGTGGTTCTTTTAGGATTCCTCTGAATTGTCAGGACCCTTTGCCCAGAGCCTGGCTTCAAAGACTGGGTGTCACTGCATCTTGGGCAGGGTGGTGCTCATAATCCTCTCCGAATGACCAGAAACTCCACAGATTCGAGGCTCTATTAGATTAAGAATCCCAACATAAATCTCTCAAAATGTAGCTAGCCCACTGAGGGCCTTGGGGGATGTTATGACACGGGGCATTGGTTAACCACATAGTTGCCCCCATGTAACATTTTAGCTTGGATCAGCTACATGTGAGGGTAGGGGTGATGAAATGAGACTGTGGGAGCAGAGCCACTTTGGAGTATGGTACCTTGTGAGGAAGGAATGGTCTAGGGGGAGGCCTGTTAACAGGGAGGTAAGGGGGAGGGGCAGAGTGAGAACTCCAGGTTGCTCAGAAAGGGAGGTGGGGGCCAGGAAGGAACAGCAGCGGTGTTACCGAAGGCTGGCTGGGCGTTCTGTGCTTATTTTTCCTCATAGTGTATTTTCCACGGTGCTAGGAGACAAGGGTGGACCACTTGAGAATCTTCCCTTTTCATTTTGCTCTTCTTCCACCAGCCCTGCTCTGTGTTAAAGAGAGAAGTCTGGGGCAGTGGTCTTCAAGCTTTTGTGCTTTCATACCCACTAAAAGAATTTAGAAACTCTTATCTCTGTTCACATTTTAAAGTTGATATTTAAGTTCTTTTTTATCAAAAGTGTAATGAATAGTTTCAAAGGATATGATTTCTAGCATATTGAATATTGTGTATATGTTTTACATGTCTTTTGTTACAATTTTGGAGCTAGCGATTGAGCTCAGTTTATGGTAAATGTTCATCATTTAATTGGTAAAGTCAGTCCTCACTAGAAAACTAATCATGTAAATAAGAATTATTTTCTGTGAGAAAAAAGTCTGACTTTATTTTTTGGTCCACATAAATGCATTAATATGCATATATGCATTTCACATAATGACTGTCTTACACCCTGAATTTTAATTCTAAGATAGGTAGATGGAAAAGGTGTTGTGCTGGATAAAATAAGGCACTGTTCTTTTGTTATTTCTAATCTCTACCTTTGTTGCTTTGCTGCCAAATACTCTTCCTCAGGAGTTGTGCTTTCTTGAATTGTTCCTTTGTTTGTCCTCCCCACCTATGACAATTTTTTTATTCCATAGGGTGGTTGAGAGGCGTGTCTTTCTTGTATGAAGTGGGAAGAGGGTGATTATGAAGGGAGTGGTGAGAAAGGAAACTACAGATGGCAGATGCAGCCCTTAGGCTGTCAGGAAGTAGCACACATGGAAGTTAGGATCTGGAAAGTGATTCCCTTAAGCTGCCCATTTCTGCTCCTGCCCCCCCACAGAATGTCTTTCTGTGCCTCCAGATATATATGCACCCAGTTTGGAGACCATGGTCTAGGGCAGACTTGTAAGGGTGGGGACCCTGGGTTTGATGGCCAGAACATCCATGATAGAGGCTAAAGGGCTCTGGTTTTACCTAATGCCAGGTTGTCTGTCTACCTTCCCTTCTCTTCCATTCTTAATCTTTCTTCTCTACCCCACCCTGCACTGTCTTCTTTCTTTTTAAAGAATGGCTCCAAACTAGGGCAGTATCTCAGTGACTGTCATTCCACAGAGCTCCTCTTACCTGGGTAGAAGGTTAAGTTTTTGGACATTTGCTTGCCAGACAGAAATATAGAGAAATAGTATCTTAGGTCTTGTGAAAAGGGTTCATTCTCTTTACTTCTCAGGAACTCAAGGCAAATGTAGAACTAAGATCCAGCATAATGACATCTCACCCCTTCTCATCTTGGTCTGCTGTACATAAGAGAAGCTTTGTGAAAAGTTCCAAATTTTGACAGCACCAGGGCCCTTTGTTCTGTAAAGTAGCACAGGAAAGTAATTAGAAACGGAGGCAACACATTCCACCTGGCTTGCCAGGTCCATCACGTTGTGATTCTAGCAACTTGTGTTAGGATAACTCGAACATTGTGACCTCAATTTAAAAATTATGGTCAAACGTTTAATATTTCTTTAAAACAAAATTAAAGATATTATGTTGAAAAACTGTACTTTTTTAAATCCCGTAACTGGAAGGATATTGTGTATCTCAACTGAATTTTAAATTCCATTTCTCCTCTCATACATGTGATTAAAAGTTGGTTTGTAGCTTGATGCTTTGGTATCTGCTATTTTTGTATATTATATTTTGTAGGAATCACAAAAGAGCCAAGTTTTATTTCCAAAAGAAGAGTCCCTCACCATGACCCACAGATTTCAAAATCTCTTGAGTGGAATGGAGCTACCTCAGAGAACGCTGTGGTTGTATCACCAGAACCCGAAGCCCCCAGAACACCAGAACCAGAACAAAAAGAAGATGTTAACCAAGAAAGGGTTCTTGCACTAGACGCCTCCAGGGTTCCCAAGAGAACCAGATCTCACTCTGCAGACTCCAGAGCTGAAGGGGCTTCAGAAATTGTGGAAAATAAGGAGGATATAGTAGCAAATCATGTACCAGTTAATGAAAATGTGGAGCTGGAACATTCTACCAAGCTTCTTTCAGAAAACATAGATGGTGGGGTAGGTATATTCACTGTATTTCCTTTCAGAAGCATAGAATTCTTTGTAAATTTCATCATCATTTCAGTAATATTACATTTTGTGCTTAAATTTTTCCATTATTTGTTTTCTTGTCCAGTGTCTGTAGAAGAGTTGATAAGAGGCTGTTGACTTTAGTTATTATGACTTAGTTCTCTTCTTAATAGTTGCCATTTTGTACTGGTTTTACTAAGATATCCCTTCGTTGGGTACACAGCCTGCCTCTGGATTTTATTTATCATATATCAGCACCTGAGTCCTAAGGGACAGATCAAGTTGAGACAGAGAAAGGGAGTAGGCCATTACCTCTGGCAGGGATGGTGAGCTGACTTATACCTAGGCCCTTTTCAATTTCTTATTGTGTACTAGCAGAAAAAACAGAGTCTCAATTGACAAAATGCAAAAGAAAGGAGAGGTCTGGCTAGATCTCAAAAGATCTTGCAGTTCTGCTCTCTTATGTCCCAGCTGGCCTGCAGCAGGTCCCTGCGAGCACATAAGCAGAGGCTGCAGGGACCCGTGCAGACGCCTCACTGCTTCCCCATTTTTCTCCACTCTACTGCTTCCTCCCCATCTCATGTCCACCGCTGACTGGAACCACGGAGAGGCATTTAGAAGTGTTGGAAGACCAGGGGGCATGGGAATCAAGGAAGGTGACATGTAAGTCTGGTGGGCAGGGGAAGGGGTGTCCCCAAAGCAAGCTGTGGACGAGGTAATGTGCTGTTGTTTCTTAGTAATATATTCAATTATGCATAATTGGTAGGAAGGAACTGAGAAATGTTATCTACACTTGATCTTAGCCAAAAGGCCGAGAAGCAATGAGAGAAATGTTATCTTTTGCTGGGATGCACAATAATTCCTTGACGGTATTAAGGGAATTTTAAAGAGTTTCACAATTTAAAGGAAGATTAACAATTAAAGAAAGGTTTCTGTATGACGATGTGCATATAGTTAATGATACCTTACTGTACACTTAAAAATTTGTTAAGAGGGTAGAGTTTTATGTTCTACGTTTTTTACCACAGTTAAAAAAAAGAAAAAGTTTGAATAGAAATTTTTAATAACTTTGAGTGGGATTTTTTTTTTTTCCCTAACAGTTGGATAGACTTCTACAGAAAAAAGCTGGACTGACCGTTGTTCCTTCACATAATGTCTTGAGAAATTCTGAATATCAAAGGCAGTTTGTTTGGAAGACCCCTAAAGAAACTACTTCAGCTTTTGCAGCCAATCAGGTAGTTTAATGGATGCAATACATTTTTGAGGAATATCATCTAATCTAGTGTTGCAGATTTACATAGAACTAAGAACTGAAAGAAATTAGATACTTAAGAAGGCCTGAAGGTGGGTTCTAGAAACGTGAAAATGAGAGTTTTGCTAAAATCATCCTATTACTTCTGATTTATAGTAGTAATATTATACTGTCCTAGGCTACTGATGATCATTGTTGCCAGATCCATCACATATACTAAATATGAGACAGGGTAATGAAAACTTGAGGACTGGTAAGTTTTTGCATGCTGTGAATTTTTTTTATTTATTAAAAAATTGTTAAATTGATTGTATTCTGAAATGTTGAATTTTGTTGACTAATATATTGCATGTTTTCTGTCTTCTAAGAAAGGTGTAACTGCGTTGGATATTTATTTTAATAAGTACAAAATAGGTTGAAAGTGATGCAAGATATATAATTTTGTCCTTATATCAAATGAGCAGTGATAGGAATTGTCAGTTTAACTATATTTATAAATTCAAAAGCTATAATGGTAACTAAATGTGATATTAGGTTTCATTGTATCCTCACACAATTTTAGTATTAGACTACCATTACTAATATATACTCTGTTGTTTTACTACTAGAATTCTCCAGACAGTTCTTAGCTCATTTATGTTCTTAACCATACTCCTAGGCTTAGGTAGGAAATACTTCCATTTAGAATATCCCCAAAGGCTCATGACAGCTTAGTCTTTTCTTTCTCACTCACCTATATACTTTATACACCCATAAGGACCAAGAGGATAATTAGATTCAGCAAGACAATAACATGTCATCTTACACTAAGATAGTACCAGTGTTATCCTACAAATTGTAGCAGCTTTAGGCTTGCTTACTTGTTATTCAGTTTTTAAAAAACTGAAATTTATATAACATTTTAGGGACACATAAAATAACATAAATCAATACATACCCTTTATAAACCTAGTGAATAGAATCAGTACTTCTTTTGCTGGCTCACAAGTGTTGTTGGATAGAAAGTGTACCTACAAAATTACTTACAGCCTAAAAATCATGACTGTTCAGTTTTTGTAGAATATCTTACCTTTAAGGTAGAGGTGATTCAAATCAAAGCCCTATTGACAACTTCTGCATACTTCAGTGAGAGCATTATGTAGAAACGTTCTTTTGATAGTATCAGAAGTATAACATAAAATAAATCACTAGCAATACCTTCACTACTAGCTTTATTACTTTCATTAGTGAGGGTTTCAGAGAATTTTTTTTGGAAGCAAATGCTCTTTGTTAGTTGAAAGCATATCAGTTTTCGGGTCTGTGGATTGAAGAGCTCTGTGACAGAAACTTTCAAAGCTTGTTGATAGGGAACCTCTAAAGGAGCTGTTCCGTTCTGTTTTATCAGACACCTGTTTTCTGAAAGGATGTCTTATATTAATATGTAAAAGAGTCAGAACAATTTTTGGCAGAAGAGTCCTTGAGGTTATACTGTACTTAAAAAGATATACTGTTTGGTTGTGATCTGTATGAAGGTGTATTATTCAGCGTTGTGAAGCAATAATATACCTTATTTGAACTCCATATCTTTTCTATTTGCTTTTTCTGTAATCAGTGGTAATAGACCATGAAATGGAAACCATATTATGAAATATTAAGGATAAAAGAAAACATTTAAAAATAGAGACATGATAATTACCTGTTTTTTTCCTTGCTTTAAGCTAAAAATAAGCAAAGGAAAAAACCTGAGCAAATGCATATGTCAGATATTCAAAACGTTAAGACTTTTTTATTGTTGTAGGAGGAAAAAAAATTCATGTCAAGGAGGAAAAAACCCTGCAGAGCTGACAACAGAGTTGCTTTGTAAAGCTAATGTGTATTTTCTTATTATTAAAATCTGCCTATTTTACTATTCTCACTACCAAACTAATAGGGGGGTGGGACACTTGGGGGAGAAAAGATATGGTTCATTATTTCTTTTGGCTTAAGCATTATTTGATTACAATAACTATTATTCAAAACATAGTAATGAGTAGAGAAAGTTGACCTTTGGATTTTCTCTCCAGCTTTACTGAGCTCTAATTGACAAAAATTATATATTTATGATGTACGATGTGAAGTTTTGACATACGTATTCATTCTGAAATGATTACCACAATCAAGCTAATTAACACATCTATCACCTCATGTAGTTACCATTTTTTGTGTGTGTGGTGAGAATACTTAAGATCTATCCTTTTAGCAAATTTTAAGTACATAATACAGTATTGTTAACTACATACATGCTGTACTTCAGATCTCCATAATTATTTATCCTGCATAATTGAAACTTTGTACCCTTTGACCAGCATCTCCCCATTTCTCCCACCCCCTGGTCCCTGGCAACCACCATTCTATTTGCTGCTTCTATGAGTTCCTTTAGATTCCACATATAAGTGGGATCATATAATGCAGTATTTGTCTTTCTGTGCCTGGCTCATTTCACTCAGCATATGTTCTCCAGGTTCATCCATGTTGTTGCAAGTGAGAGGATTTTTTTTTTTAAGGCTGAATAATAATACATTTTCTTTATCCATTCATCTGTCCATGGACACTTAGACTGATTCCATATCTTGGCTACTGTGAATAATGCTATAATGAACATGGGAGTGTAGATATCTTTTGAGATACTGATTTCATTTCCCTTGGATATATACCTAGAAGTGGGGTTGCTGGATCTATTTTAAATTTTTTGAGGACCCTCTATACTGCTTTCCATAATGGCCATATCAATTTACATTCCCACCAACGGTGGACCGGGGTTCCCTTTTCTCTGCATCCTTGCCAACACTTGTTACCATTTGTATTTTTGATAATAGCCATTCTAACATGTGAGGTGAAATCTCACTGATGTTGGTTTATTCCTTGATGATTAGTGATGTGGAGCACCTGTTCGTGTACCTGTTGGCCATTTGTATGTCTTCTTTGGAAAAAAGTTCCTTTGCCCATTTTTAATCAGATTGCTTTTTTTTAATTGAGTTTTATGAGTTCTTTATTATTTTGAATATTAACTCTTTATCAGATATATGATTTGAAAATATTGTGTCTTGGTTTGATGTAGTCCCACTTGTTTATTTTTGCTTTGGTTGCCTTTGTTTTTGGTGTCAAATCCAAAAAACCATCATCAAGACCCATGTCAAGGATCTTAGCCTATGATTTCTTCCAGAAGTTTTATTGTTTCAGGGCTTACATTCAAGTCTTTAATCCATTTTGAGTTAATTTTTATGTATGGCACAAGACAGTGGTCCATTTTCATTCTTTTGTGTGTAGCTGTCCAATTTTCTCAACACCATTTATTGAAGAGACCTTTTCGCCATTGTATGTTCTTGGCTCCTTTGTCGTAAGTTAATTGACCATATACATGTGAGCTTATTTCTGGACTCCTTATTCTGTTCCATTGATCTATATGTCTGTTTTTATGCCTCTTTGCCCATTTTTTAATTGGGTTGTTTTCTTGCTGTTGATTTGAGTTCCTTAAATATTTTAAATATTGACCCCTTATGAGATGAATGCAGATATTTTCTCCCACTCAATATGCTGTCTCTTCACTCTGTTGATTGTTTTCTGTACAGAAGTTTTTTAGTTTGATGCAATCCCTTTTTGCTTTTGTTGCAATGGATGTTAATTAGACATGTGAAATGAAATTACAGTCGTATATAATTTTCCCTTTTTTGTATCCTATGATTCAACTTCATATGTGAAATTTTTTAAGCAATTGAAGAAGTTCTGTATATTTAACAAAAAACTAAACTAAAGTAATTTTTTTTTAAGGTTTTCCACAATAAAAGCAAATTCGTTCCACAATTCAAAGGTAACTCATTCATCCATGAAACTGAATACAAAAGAAATTTTAAGGGTTTATCTCCAGTGAAAGAACCAAAACAAAGAAATCATTTGAAGGAGAACGGAAATTTTGAAACAATATCTCCTGAAAAGAAGGTATTTGTCAGCTCTTTAAACAAAATAAAATCCTCATGATTTGAAACTCTCCACGTTTTCTTTTACTTACCACCATTTGGAACTTTACAAATTTCCTTTTACTTATCACCATTTGAGATTTTGTTTTTAGCTAGTTCACTAATTTGTTTATTTATTCACTAAATGTCAAATGTTCATCTAGCACCTGGTAGAAACCAGGCACCAGGTAGGTACTGAGAATACAATGATAACTACACTAAGCCCTAAGCAGTTCTTGGGTCAGTGGGGAGACAGATCTAAATAATTAAGTGTAATACAGTGCAGCATATGCTTAGCAATACAGCAGGTAAGTCTGCTATGTCTAATATCAAATGATTGTCCTTATAGTAATGTGAGCTCCAGGGGTTACAGTGGTGATGGAAACACATACTTTAAATTAAATAGTGGAAATCAGATAGAAACACACATCCACACATGTATTTTAAACCATAGCTTTAATATGCCAAATTATAGCCAGTATAATTCACACGATTTACCTTGGTATATACAAACGTACTTCTCTGTGTGAAATTACAGCTGTTTCAGTTACAGCATCAGGTTAAAATTATTGTAAATTATAGGTAAATCAGGGGTAAGTCCTATTTTTTGATCTCCTGGAATGTCATACCTGAAATGTTATGGGTTCTAAGAATAAAAATTATATGACTAAAAGTAAAATAATTTATATATATATAAATATACATATATAAAAATTATATATGCATATATATAAGTCATACATATATATTATATATGATGTATATGTTTAATAATATCTATACTTGTTGGACCTATGATGTTCTTGAAAAAAAAAAGAATTAAGTTATTCAGTAAAGCTGTGTGCTAACTTACAATAATTAAGTGGAAGGTCCCAATGAGTAACAATTAAATGTAAACTTAGAATATCAAGGGAAAATGTAAGACCAGTGTTCAATAGGTCGTTAACATAAAGTTTATTTATTTAGATGTTTGTTAATTAAAACTTTTTCCTAGCCAAGTATCTAAAATTTTTATTGTTAGAAAATGAAACCATATCCTGAGCTATATACTTCAAGAAACTAACCAGATACACTAGTTTCAAAACTTGCTTGTTGATTTTTTATGATTTCTATGTTATCTTTAGTAGTTAAAGCTTACTTTTAAAAACAGAATTGTAATTCAGTATCCAGCTATACTTTACAACATCTGTGTTTTCACTTTAATGTATAATATAAATTGAGCATAAAAAGTTAAAATTATTTTCATTTTAGTATAATAAAACAGATGATCCTTTAAAATTAGAAGCAGAGATGGAATCAAAAGACTTAAACCAGCCTAAAAAGAAACTTACTCCTTGGAGACATCAAAGGCTTGGGTATGTATTTTGTAAGAAAAACATCATGGTATTTAGATGATCAACATGGTGAAATATTTACTCTCATTTCATTTCTGTTAGGAAGGTGAATTCTGAATATAGAGCAAAATTTCTGAGCCCAGCCCAATATTTTTATAAAGCTGGGACTTGGACACGTGTGAAGGAAAACATACCAAATCAGGTGAGTGTATAAGCTCAGGAAGCCCACATGTTCTTTGGCACTATATCAATTTGATTTCACAATAGTTTCACCTAGTAATAGAGATGACAGTATGAAAATGTATGATGCGGTAATAGCACTAAAAGTATCAGGAACTTCAATTGTATGTATGAGAATATAGTTTATCAGTGTGTTTAGTTTTTTTAAAAATACTAGCTTAGAGATTAGTATTATTATAAGGTCTTTAAAGTTAAAAATGTTTTTAAAATCAAATATTTATGTTAATGAAGTCAGTTTATAGAATTGTAGCATTATAGATTTGATTATTTTATAACCTTCAGACCTCCCTCAATTCAAGATTGATTAATTTTTCAAGATTAGTTTATCTGACTGACGTGCCCTGTTAGCATGTACTAATAGTGCAGTCTGCAAGCACAAGGAAGGAGTGGCCTGTGTTGATAGAGGTTTGAGTTCTAGTGTTGGGATACCCTGACATATGGGAGAAATTCTGAGGATCCTAAAGAAAGGTTGGAAGAAAAGGGTAATTCTAGAATTGGTGAGTGCTAGTTTAGTACTAGCTTCCTATAGCCAAAGGATAAACGGTGGAGCTTTTTTGGTTATTGTGTAGTTAGCATCTTTTAAACTACATCTTGATGGTTTGCTCCCCTTTCTGTGTGAATAAGCTAAATGAGAACATTTTGGATTAGACATTATAAAAAGAGGGATAATTTGGATGGGGAATGAATCTTATTTAGCTCCGTACTTTAAACCATGGCTAACAATTATGTGTAATCAGCCTCTGACACTTTGAGCTTCTGGTTCTTGGCTCTGGCAGCTCCCAGACCTATGTCCTGGTGACGATATTGGGTTGGCCAAAAAGTTCGTTCAGGTTTTTCCATATGACGTCACAGAAAACCCGAACGAACTTTTCGGCCAACCAAATATTACTGGGGGCAAAATTCCTATACTCACCTTGGTGAAATCAAGTTAAAAATGAGAACATTGAAAGCAGCCATGACAGAAGAAAGGAATTGAGTCAGTTTTGAATTCTTGAGCAGTTTCTGACCATGCCAGACCTCCGTGAGGATCTCTGTGCCTGAGGAGTCTGATGGGGAATGGGGGAAAACCCCAGGCAAAGGCAGGAGCAGAGTGTGGCCATAGAGGGCGTGTGTGGCCAGTTGGTAGGTGTCAGCCACTGCCCTGTCGTGTTCCGGTACTTTGCTAGGTTGGGTTCATGAGAAGCTCCTTGTTTTGGAAAGATTATCACTTAGTCTGAGACTTCTTTGAACTAAAATGAGTTGGTATTTAGGCCTCAGATGTAAACATTTAATGGACTCAGAGGACTGTTATGTCTGGAGTCGTGATAATGTGACAGTCCTTATCCTGCCCTTGTGGAAGAGAACATTTTTGTTTTTGTTGTTAATTTAAGATCGGTCTTTAAGATTTCCTATTATAATATCTTGGTAATGTGACTTTTCTGAAGGTTTGTTTTATTAATTGCTATAGGTGGTTGAAAATGTTTAAATTAGTAGAATAGTTTGCCTTAACTTCATGGTCAAAATCATTCAAAAAAACAAATTGGAGTTAGAAAAGAATAAGAATTTTTAGTTATGAGGTTAGCGATCACTGATAGTGCTAATAGTTTTAGTCGATCAGGTCATAGACATTTAATATGGGCCATATTTTCTTATATCTTACATTTTTTTCCCTGGAAGATACTTACTGTATGTGGCTGATTTTGAGGTACCTACGTATAAGGTACTCCCTCATTTTCCTACTCCTAACATTTCATGGAATATTATTCACACTCGTCAAATGCATTTGGACATCAGCGACTTTTTTATCATTAGAATATTAACGCACTTTGAATCATGTTACAGTTTTCTAGTCCATGTATCATCTTCATTTCCCTCTTTCTTCTTTGAGATATTGTACTTTTTAAATCTATTTATAGTCTAGTCACTAGATATTTTATCCTGTGTCCCAAGTTCCTATTCACATAACATTAGGGTAGTTGATTTTATTTGTCCAGTGGTTGTATATTTGTTATCTCTATATTATAACCAGTGGCTCTATTCCTAATGCTCGCTTGAAGGCTGTTTTTTAATAATAATCAGCAACTGCAACTGTTAAGTCCAATCCTCAGAATAACTACTGGATCTGTGTTAAATGTCTTTTTTTCCTGATTGTTAGGTAGTCTTCTAATCCTCCCAACTGCATTGGTTGAGATAATTTTTTTCTAATGTGTCTTCCAGAAATAGGACTTTGTTTCAAGATGAAGTGCCACATTGAGACATTCTGTAATTTGACAGACACTGTAAGGACTTTTAGGTATAAGATGACTCTTCATTTTCAGGGGATGATTTTGGGAAAAGGAGTATTTTATTCCCCAGTTTTCTGAGTTTGAATTTTTCACATATAAATTTTAAACAACTTAGTTGAATTCTTAATTTGGGAAAAGAAATCCAGAAAGGAAAACATTCTACTTATAGCATTTAATATTATGTAACCTGATGGTGTTACTTGACCTGAAAAGGGGTGTGTGTGTGGCTTTAACTGAGTTAGGCATGGTTTATTCATATCATTTTTAGTGGCTCCTTTTTTTGGCTGTAGGGATTGTTTTTAATACTGAGTTCACACCATTGATTTTTTTTTCTCTTTCTAGTAGAACACCTTACTTTGGAAATATCAGCGTCCTATTTTTTCATCTGAGTTTAGGACTACAGAAGTTTAAAATCATGTATTTGTAAAATATAACAGTACTAAGATGATTAACAAAGATTGCTGATAAAGTCAATTTAAAACATTGAGTTTTGAATGTCAGTAACAAATAGAACTGAATAAAGTTTTACAGAATTTCTGTATCTCCCCTCCCTTCTTTAAAAAAAGTTGATGTCAGATAAAACTAGGTCACTGTGTACATGGAGGGGATGTTCGTCCATCCTCTCATTCATCAATCAGTGAGGTCCTCCCGTATGGATAGAATGCAGCCTTCTCTGCGGCTCCTTCCTGCTCCACCTTACACACAGTGCAGGACTGGTAGGACCCCCTTTTGAAACCACTCCTTCAGTTTATATCTCATTTGTTTATTATGGCATAGATCGTACCAATATTATGATAATGATTTATCATATACGAGGAGATCGGCCTGCTCTACCAGATTGTGAGCACATTGAGTGCAGGAACTTTCTTGCTTATCTTTGCTACCAGCCGTCTAGCTCAGGCCTAGTGCTTAGTCCATACTCAGGACAGGTTGTGGAATCAATGTTGAAAGGCTACATTCTCCCTCACCTCAAGGAGTTCATAGGTTAATGGGGAAGAATGACACAAGCAATAATTCCAGAAGAATGAAATAAGTACTAGTGGGGATATGCACCAAGGGCTTTGAGAACCCAGGGGGGAGGAAGTGATCCTAAGGCATGAAGATTTTATCCTTTAGGTGATGGAGTGACCATGACACATTTGAAGCATGGGGGTACTTATGCTTCATAAAATCCGGATTATATCAAGGCACTTTATTACAAGCTTCCCATGCATTCAGAATACACTGGTTAAGATTATATCAAGGTACTTTATTACAAGCTTCCCATGCATTCAGAATACACTGGTTAAGAGTTCAACAGACTCAATACCTATTAAATGCAAAAACCATTATTAGTAATTTTCTTTAAAGTATAAGAGTTGAAAAAATGAACATGGCTTAATTTTTTTAACAGTGAAGAAAACAATATTTTGAATTATCTTTTAGGAATGTTTCAGGTTTGGTTCATTAGAGCAGTAGGACTCTTTTGGGATTATGTGTTTTCTTTTGCCCTGGCAGGCGCTGTCCTTTGCTTTGTCTGATTCCCTAGAGATGTAGCACTTGCATCTCTCTGCATCAGTAGTATTTCCTTAAGGAGCTGAGGATATGTTTCTCCAGTTGCTTTTGCAATGCCAATTTTCATTATTTGCTTTTTTGCCTTTAAGTGAGAGAAAAGCAGTTTTTTTCTTTGCTTTTATTTTTTTAACTTTTTATTTTATATTAGAGTATAGTTGATTAACAATTTTGTGATAATTTCAGTTGTACAGCAAAGTGATTCAGTTATACATACACATGTATCTATTCTTTTCCCATTTAGGTTGTTACATAATATGAGAAAAGCGATTTTAGCAGACAGTATCCAGGTATCCTTTTAAGGCTAATATTTGTATTTATGATAGGAAAAAATGATACAGTTTTTTGAGAATAAATTATTTTAAGCAGATTATTCAAAACTTTTAAGCTGCAACTTAATTTTTTTACATTGTGGAATTGTATTCAGGGAAGCCAGAAGGTGGCAGTATGATGTATAAAATGAAAGGGTTTCAATGAGTATAAAAGACTCCTTTTCACGTGAAAATATGTTATTTGCATATTAGGGAATTCAAGTCACCTTATATCAGTAGTTCATCAGAACTTTTTTTTGGTATCCTGTTGCTTTGTCAAATATATTACAGTTATTATTTTGTGGGATATTCTTTTAAATTATGTATTTAATACTGGTTTTGCTGATTACAAGGGAATGTTGAGGAATGTGGAGAGGAAAGCCTCATGACTCTCTCAGTGGAGCTTCTGTAGTAGTAGCAGCAGGTGTATATAAGCCCAGAAGTAAAGACTGGGGCTAGGGGTTTCTGGCATGTCAGTACTCTTCCAGAGGTGGGGAAATAGTAATTAGGTTACCTTGTTGCAGACAGCATTCCACCCATGCAAGAACGTGGTTGATTTTCAAGGCAATGTTAAAGTATCTTGGTTACTGAATTAAATGCTACTAAAAATACTAAAAAAAAATTGACAAGTTTGGTATATATTTAGAAGGAAAAATAATAAGGTATTTCAGTGATTCCCATTAATATTCGATTATGGCATTAACCTGTCATTAAGTATGTTTCTGTATTCCTCCCCTAGGGTTCTCTAAATGCCATGTGGTATGCGGAGGTTGGTTGCTTTTGAGTTTTTAAATCTGTAATAATGCATAGAGTACTTGTGTAATTTCAGTTGAAGTAAGAAGTAGGTGTCGATATTTTTCTTAGCTGCTGCAAATTTCTCCCTGCCTGCTGGCCTGAAGTAAAATAACTGCACTGTGCATCAGCTTGACTGTTTTAATTTCTGCTTAAAAATGCACATAGTATATGTGGCTACTTTTGCCTTTCTTTCTCCTTGGTCTCTGGCTGTATTTGTACAATGTCTTGGATATGCTACTTGGTGATATTTGCAAAGGAGCATTTACAATGATACATGATATCTCAACTCTCCTGCATAGGTTAAAGAACTCCGAGAGAAGGCTGAGTTTTATAGGAAACGAGTTCAGGGAACTCATTTTTCTCGGGACCATCTGAATCAGATTCTGTCTGAAAACAACCGCTGTTGGGATGTCTCCTCGACCACGAGCTCAGAAGGAACCATTAGTAGCAACATTAGAGCACTAGATCTTGCTGGGTGAGATGTTATTTGTGGATGGTGGAAAAGTATGTTATAGATTATGTAGATCATGGAATTACATAGGAAAATGATATGAAGACTCAAAAGTCGTCTAGTCTAATGGAAATATACCAGCCACTTATTACATTTCATTATTTTTAGTTTATTCTCTGTGAAAAGTAAAGCTATACATACTTGCTTTACACGCTTGGGTAGAAATAATACATAATTTAAATCTGGAAGATTGGATTTTATAAAATTCCTTCTTAGCAATTAAGAGTAGACTAGGGATGACTATACAGTAGACGTAAAAAACTTTAAAAAGTAAAACAAAAAGAAAAAGGTAACAATAATAAAAACTTAGAGAATATTATCTATTAGTACATTTCCATTATCATTCATTAATGGATTTTTGTGGTTAATATGGAACTTCCACCCTGATTCTATGGAAGAATTCTCTGCTATTTTGGGTTTTAAAGTGAACACAATTAAACTGTTTCTAAGAGGAATAGCACATCGATTTGTAGCAAATAAAATAGTTTTTGGTTTTTATAGTGTATTAGTGTAGCCATACATACCAAATTAACTATAAATTCTAATTATGTGACATCTGATTTTAAAAGTTCATCACAAAATCTGTTAACAGTGACTTGAAAAGATTAATATATCTAAAATTGGAATCAGCTTATTTGATCCATAAGTACACATGAGTTTGTGCACAAACGCTAATTGAGTAACTGAACAAGTTAGACCATGTGAGGGGGTCCTAGTTTATGTATGCAGAGGCCACTCGAGAGATACATGTGAGTTTTATCAGCAGTGGTGCAGGCATATATGTGTGATGGGAGGAGTAGAAGGAGATAAATATAATTTATTTTGGAATATTTTAATAGATTGTAACTTTAACTTCTATTGTAAAATGAACTCTTAATTCGATTTTTTTCTTCAGTATCTGGGCAAGGCAATATCAGTGGGAAACAGAGTTGTGAACGATGGAAGGCAATGACGGACTTATTAAAATAAGTATCAATTAGAAACCTCAAACTACTCAATTTAAAATAAAACTTATTTTTGTTATGCAGAGATCCTACAAGCCATAAGACTTTGCAGAAATATCCTTCTACAAAACTAGAAGAAAAAAGACCTATCTTGGAAGAACAGCCCCAGAAAACTACCACAGAGAAATTGGGTGTGTCAGATGCTCCCATACCTGTTAGAAGGCGTCTGGCTTGGGATGCAGAGAACACCACTGAAGACACACAGAAACAGCCAAGAGAGGAGGAAGAAGAGGAGGAAAGGGACAAGCAGGTTAATGTGGGAGAGCTAGAGAAGTTGGAAGTACAGGAAAAATCTAAAGCAGACAAAATAAAAGAAGGGTGAGCGTTTTAAATTAATCAGTATATAGACGCATTATTGTTCACAGTTAATATGTATTTCGTTTTGTCACTAATTAATTATAGTGGTTTACACTTTGGTTTTATGACTAATAAAGAGCAGATTTTACTTTAATGTCACGAAATAGGCATTTCTTTATGGTTTATATAATTTGATTCACTCAGGTATTTGAGTCACCACTACTTGGTAGTTGAACACTTGAACATTGAGCTACTTGGGGAGAAAGTAGTTAGGGTTATTTTCATTTATATCCTCCTAATTATGATTTGCTAGATATCTCTGGAAGTATGACTTTATGACTTGAAGAAAATAACTGATATTCTTTACTATCAGATGGTTATACTACCAAAAAGAAAGAAAAGATGTTTTGTAATATTAAAATAAGTGATTTCCTACCAAATGTAAAATAGATAGCTAGTGGGAAGCAGCTGCGTAGCACAGGGAGATCAGCTTGGTGCTTTGTTTCCACCTAGAGGGGTGGGATAGGAAGGGTGGGAGGGAGATGCAGGAGGGAAGAGATATGGGAACATATGTATATGTATAGCTGATTCACTTTGTTATAAAGCAGAGACTAACACACCATTGTAAAGCAATTATACTCCAATAAAGATGTTAAAAAAATTTTTTTAATAAAATAAGTGATTTCTGCAAATAGCTAATTTCCATTGATTTATATGCAGAATGCTTTGGGGAGTGGTTCTCTGCCATTGGTTATGGTATTTTTTTGTCCATAGTCCAATGCCCTTAGCATTCATTCGTGAGTTTTACAGCTAATATGGAAGTTAGGTTCTGATATAATGGAAGAATTCTCTGGTGTGTTGCTGACTTGCAGTGATCTTAACTCTTTTCCAATATTCAGTTACTCTTAACTGTGCGTAGATTTGTTTATTTTTTTCAGAAACAAAATGGCCTTCTCTTATAGGTCTATAGTTTAACTGCATAATGATGGCAAAGTATTTTTTTATTATATTTTCTGGAGGACATGCTTCATAATTGTTTTAATTTGTAGGTCGGAGTCGTCTTCTGTGTCCTCAGGAAAAGGAGGCAGGCTTCCTACTCCGAAGCTAAGAGAACTTGGTGGAATCCAGAGGACTCATCACGATCTTACCACTCCAGCTGTTGGTAACAGGCAAACACTGTGCAGTTCTTATTTCACCTGCTTTCTCTACATGATAATTTAGTTTAATCAAAATATAACATCTTTTGCATTTTTCCAGGTGGTGCTGTTTTAGTGTCTCCATCTAAAATGAAGCCTTCAGTTGCAGAACAGAGAAAAAGAATGTCCTCTCAGGATGGCTTACAAACTTTTAGGAAGGTAAATATTTATATTTTGGAGAAAAACATCTCTTCAGGAGTGATTATTTTAGTCACATGCAATAAGTGAATGAGAGGTTCCGATTTTAGAAAATTCTGCCTATCATATATGGAGATGATGCTCTTAACTTACTTTCAGAAGGCAAAGGCATTGAATTGTTTTTTTGGGTAGTGGCACTGTATTTCTGCTATACTTTCAATTTTTGTCAGTAGTGACAACAGGAAGAGAGAGAAGAAAAACAATACTATTGGAGCATCTTCTGTGGCAGTTTTGTTCCAGCTATGTTTCAGATGCTGATTTAACACTAGAGATGTAGCAGTGAAAGGAGCAGGTAAAAATCCTGGCCCTCACTGAACTTACATTCTAGTGGAGGAGAGAGACAATAAACAAGATAACTAGGTAAAATGCATAGTATTTTAGATAGTGATGAGAACTAAGGAGAAAAATAAAGCAGGGGAAGTGAGTAGGAAGTGGCGAGGGAAGTTCTCACTGAGAGGGTAACATTTGAGCAGAATCTGAAGCAGGTGAAGGACTGACCCATATGCATACTAGGAAGGCATTCCAGGCAAAAAGAATAGCAAGTGCAAAGTCCTCCAGGTGAGAAGGTACCTGATTCTTTGAGGAACAGGCAGGAGTGGAGCTGAGAGCAAGAAAGGGAGAACAGGATGGGCAATGAGGTCAGAGGCATAATGAGGAACTCAATTGTGTAGGGCCTTATAGGTCATAGCAAAGACTTTGAATTTTATTCTGAATGAAATGGAAAGCCTTTAGAGGGGCAGAGGAGTGATATGATTTGACTTGGGTTTTTCCAAGGTCACTCTGGCAACTGTATTGGGAATAGACAGTAGGGGTGCAAGAGCAAGGGCTTGAAACTGGTTAGTCAGTTACAATATCCAGGCAAGAGGTGATGGTCATTTGGATCATAGCAGTAGCTGTACCAGGAGCTAGATTTGGTTATTTTCCATTGTCTACCCCTTGGTTGCTGGTAGGCAGAGGAGTCATTAAACTCACTGAACACAGTCATTTTTTTCCTTTGTTTTCTTACAGAAGCTACTATTATAATAACATTAAATCTGTAAGTCATTCAGTTTGCAGTGAATTATCCCTGTCATTCAGTTGCCCTTGGTTAATATCATTCTGTATCTCTTTTTTTTTTACCATAGGAATTAGGAAGACTATATTATATTATCCAGAAATATTTTCACCTTGAATTGTGGGAGTGTTGTGGGGCAGCAGCAATTTGGGGAACTTCTGTGGGGATGATCATAATAGCTAGCATTTACTGAGCACTTACTATGTTCTAGGCTCCGTGCTAAGTACTTTACATGTGTTAATTTGTTCAGTCTTCATAATGGTGGAGTAGGATTTGTCCCCAGGCAGTCTGTTCTCAGAGCCCACATTTTTAACCCCTAAACAACACTGTCTCACAAGACTTGAGAGTAGAATTCTCATGATATTGGTTTGATAGTCAAGTACCATCTGTACATTTTAAAAATGATATTAAAAACCTAAGTGTATGTTAGCTCACTTCATTCAGCAGATGTTTCTTATCCATTTACTTACATGCTAGATGCTGTGGTTGTGATAATGAGCAAAAATAGACATGGTACATGATTTTGTTGAACCTACAGTCTTGTGAGAATTACACCCCCAAAAAAGTAAAATTAAAACTAATAATAGTTTCAAAGAAGTATATAGTGCTGTCCTGGAAGGAATTGACCTAGTCATGGAGATCAGGAAGCTTCTTGAAAGTCAAGGATGCTTCTTTGAAGAAGTCATAATTGAGTTGAGATATAGAGGAAGAAGAAGAGTTAACCAGGTACAAAGGGAGGGGAGGAGAAGCATAGCATATGCCACAGTCCCGTGGAGAGAAAGGGCATATTTTTTTGTTTTTATTTTTGATGTGGACCATTTTTTTTAAGTCTTTATTGAATTTGTTACAATATTGCTTCTGTTTTATATTTTGGTTTTTTGGCCACGAGGCATGTGGGATCTTAGCTCCCTGACCAGGGATCGAACCCACACCCCCTGCATTGGAAGGTGAAGTCTTAACCACTGGACCGCCAGGGAAGTCCCATGGACATAGAGTTTTAGGAAACAAAGACCAGTGCAGTGTGTGGCAGGGAGCAGGAGCACGATGAGGCTGGAAGAGACAGCAATATTGAGAATTTCTTTCATCTCAAGTAAAATGGAAAACGACTGAAATATTTTAAATATGAGAGTGTTGTGATTGATTTATGTTTTGCAAGATCTCTCTGGCTGCCGTGGAAGGCAAGAGTGGACTGTGGATACCTTTGAGAGCCCATTGCAGTAGTCCTGATAGGAGCTGTGATAGCTTGGACTAAAGAGGGTGGACATAGACGTGAGTGAAACTGAAGAATTGTGTAAGGGGAACAATGTCAAGGCCTGGAGCTGGGTTGGATAATGACTTCTAGGTTTCTGGCTTGCCCAGCAGGATTGATGGAGAGTGCCACGCACTAAGAGAACTCTGCATGAAAGCCATCTTTGGAGGGGAATATCAGGAGTTTCGTTTTCATTCACTCAGTTCAGAATTTACTGTGCTCTTACTATGTATCAAACACTGTTCTGGGATCTGGGGATTCATTGGTAATCAAGATAAAATTCCTGCGATCGTGGAACTTTTCATTGGGAGAAGTAGACAAATGATTTTTTAAAAAAGAATTTCAGATAGTAGTAAGTGCTATCAATTAAATAAAACTGAAAATGACCTCCAAGGGGTGGGTGAGACTGCTTTAGTTTGGGTCATCAGGACAGGCACCTCTGAGGAGGTGACATTTTAGCAAGACCTGGCTGATGAGGGAGGTGCCCATGCAGAGATCTGGGCTGGAGATTGTTTTCCAGGTAGAAGGAACAGCAAGTGCAGGTGAACAGTGAGCGTTTCATCGAGAGTGAAGAGGTCTGTGTGACTGGAGCCTGGAGAAAGCAGGGGAGAGGGTGGGAATGAGGGTGGAAAGGGAGTGGGCAAGGGAGCTGGGTAAGGAGTGGGATGTTCTTCTAATGGCACTGGGAAGCTCTTGGAGGATTTTAAGCAGTAAAGCAGATATAGATCTCTGATACACTTGGTAACTAAAATCACTCTGGCTACTCAGTGGAGAATGGGCTATACTGGGGGAGAGTAGAAGCAGTGAGGCCAATAAGGAGGCTTTTAGGTTCAAGAACAGATCATAAAGTCAAATTAAACCTGGGAACCCCATGTATTACAAATATTCTATAGATTTAATTCAGGTTTTAACAGTAATGAAACCAATTTGACAGAAGTTCCAAATTCTACATATATGTATACAAAAAGAAAAAACCAAAAGAACGATTTTCCTAAGAGATCTTTGTAATTAAAAAGGGAAGCAGGGGCTTCCCTGGTGGTGCAGTGGTTGAGAGTCCGCCTGCCAGTGCAGGGGACACGGGTTCATGCCCCGGTCTGGGAAGATCCCACATGCCGCAGAGCGGCTGGGCCCGTGAGCCATGGCTGCTGAGCTCGCGTGTCTGGAGCCTGTGCTCCGCAACAGGAGAGGCCACAACAGTGAGAGGCCCGCGTACCGCAAAAAAAAAAAAAAAAAAGGGAAGCAAGTGGAAAATTTGTGGTTTTATCTTAGATCTTGATTTAAAAATATTTGTTTTTTGGATGAGACCCCAGGCTATCTCCCCTTTGAAGCAATAAGCCCTCTAATTGCAGAAAATGATGCCTAAGGTCAGAAAGCAATGTTTTGAACATTACATTGATAAACTCAAAGTTAATAACTAAAGGCAACAATTACAAGGAATGATCAGGAAAGTTTGGGGCTATATTTGATTTTACTTGTTTACATTCTCCTAAAAAGTAAAATTATACAGGGACTTTTCTATTCATGATATATTATCATTGTGGAAAAATAGAAAATACTGAGCAAACCAAAAAAGAAGGTAATTCATACCTACTGTTCAGAAACATCCGTTGTTGAATTTGAGTTTAGATATATAGTGTATTTGTTTATTATACTGTAGATAAGTTTTCATAATACATTTTTCTCACCTAGCAATGTATTGTGAACATACTTCCATACCATTAATTTATAATCTGACTTCTAATTGTGATATGATGTACGATCTGTAGTTATACTATAGTTTTTTTTTAACTAGATGCTCATTGTTGAAATGTATTTTTTAAAACTAGATGCCTATTGTTGTTATTTCTTAGTTTTACTTTATTTTGAAAAAATGCTTTAAAGAAATCCATTCTTTACCTGCATTTTTGTTCATATTGTTGTTACCTATTTTTATGTAAATACTCCCTAAGTATTAATTGTGTGGTCAAAGAGCCACAGTATTAAGGTTTTTGCTGTATTTTGCCAGCTCCCCTGGAAGGTTGTCCTACCAGTAACACTGGATAAGAGTGCCAGTTTTCTGCATCCTTGTCAGCTCAGGGTATTATAGTTTGTTTGTTTGTTTTAATTTATCTTTGTAATTTGGTAAGTGAAAAATTACTATGTCATTGCTTTTATTTTGCAATTATTTGATTATCAGTGAGGTGTGGAATATGTTTGCTATTTGTAATTTGTATGTATATGAATTGCTGACATGTATCCTTTTTCTACCTTTAAATTAGGTTTATCTTACTACTTTTAAAGAAATATTTATGTAACAGTGATAATAATTCATTGTCCGTCCAGTAAGTTGTATATTTTCCCCAAGTTTGTCATTTTTCTTTCATTTTTAAAATATTTACATATCTTTTGTTTTTACTTAGCTAAATATCTTTATCTATATCGGTTGTTAGGCTTATAAAACCTTCCCCACATGGAGGTTACATAAATTTTCCCCATATTTTTTCCTACTGCTTTTATGGTTATATACTTTTGTGTGTTTAAATGTTTGTTTTGTTTATATATGTACACACGCATATACGTATTTTGTTTTGTTTTTGTCATTTAGAAAGAAAGTCGTGCTATACCCCTCCTGACTTCTCCAGCTGCTGGTCTAAAAACCATTGATCCCTTGCCTTTGAGGGAAGATTCTGAACCCAATATCCCCAAATTTGCTGAGACAACTCTTCCAGTTTCAAAAATTCCAGAAAATCCAACTAACACACCTGGGCAGTCTCCATCTCCACCCTGTGCCCCATCCTACTGGCATCCTTCTCGTCGAATTCAGGGCTCCCTGAGAGATCCAGAATTTCAGCATAATGGTAATTACTTGGATTTTAGTTTTTTGTCTATTAAAATGAAAGTGTTATACTGATAGATACAAAGGCTCTGAGTATATACTATGTATTAATAAGTTGTGTTATTTAGTTTTTTAGTTAATGTAGTAGATTTCTTTAAATAGAAAAAAATCTCATCTCTGGAACACTCAGTTGTGCTGTACCCAAGTTCACTTTGGTCTAAGTGTGAGGTGTCTCTCACGTTCTTTCCCATAAACATCCAGGCAACTCACTAAGTGCCATAGCACCTCTCCCCAGGCGTGACAACCAAAGATGTCTTCAGACATTACCAAATGTTGCCTGGTTGTAGAATTCAAGGTCATAAAATATTTTCCTTTGGTTTTATTAGGTGTTGCTCTGCTGTTTTCTAACGTCCACTATTATGACTGAGAAGTCTGAAGCTCTTTTTATTTTTGATCTTTTGTATGTGGCTTTCTTTTTTTTCCTGGCAGCTCTTGGCATCTTCTCTTTATACCCAGTGCTCTGAAGTTTTATAGTGGGTCCCTTTTCATTCATTTTGCTAGTACTCACTAGACCTTTTCAATCTGAAGAGTCATGTTCCTCAGTTCTGGGAAATTTTCTCAAGTTATTTAGTCAGTGATTTCTTCCCCGCCACTTTCTATTTCTTCCTTCCAGCACTACTATTTTTCAGATGTTGGACGTGTTGAACATGATATTTTCTTATCTTACCTCTCCTATTTTCCATGTCTGTCTTTTTGTTTTAATTTGAAAGGGTCACTAATTTTTATCTTCTACTTGAGTTTTTAAATGATATTTTGCTATATTTTTAATTTCTAAGATTTTTTAAACACTACATACTCCTTTTATACAGCATCCAGTTCTTATTTCATGGATGGCATGTTTTATCTGTTTGAGGAGATAAATGATATATATAATACCCCTATTTTGAATATGTGCCCCCAGTTGAATCCGGTGTCCTTCAGTCAAAGTAGCTCTGATAAACCTTCTCCAGCAATGAGACCTCCATTCCTCTTTTGGGAGAGTTACCCTGCTGTACAAATTTGAAGAAGGATCTGGCAGACTTTTGTAGAAAGACTTTCAACTAGATTCCTGACTCAGTTTTACCTTCGCTCCAACTCTCAGTGGTACTCAGAACTCCCAAAACCCCAGCCATCAGGGGAGCAAATTGGTTGCTTCTTGGTATCCCTCCTCTGCTGCTAAGGATTCAGCTCACTTGGCTATGATGACCACATACTCACTGCCCTTCCATTTGCTTCCCACTTTCCAAAATTTTGTTGCTGTTTTCTTGCTTCCCATTTTCGCTGTCCTGTGGGTTTATATCACTTTTGTAGATGTGTGTAGTCCAGCTGCCATCTTTAAAGAGAAGCTTACTGTATTTCTTTAAAGTTAGAATAGATCAGTATTTTCACTGAAAAGAATCCCAGGAGATTATCCATTGTTTGTTTACATATTTGCTAAGTACATTATGAATTAATGAATGGCCCTTTGGCAGTAATTTCTATTAAAGTTATAAAATTAATAAATTTTCTGACAGCCTACCTTCACTTAGAGTTGACTATAAATAAGATACACTGTTGGGTGGCTTTGAAGGATAATTTCTTCTGGCTTTTTTTTTTTTTAAGTGGGAAAATCAAGGATGAACAATTTCCAGTTACCCCAGCAAGAAGCCTTTAATGATGAAGGTATTTTAATAGTCAAAGAACACAAGATAAAAGTATAATGTTTTATTATATAGTAGTTCATAATAGTATGATCTTACATTTGGTTAGCACTTTATAGTTTACAAAGTACTTCCACAGATGTCATTTCATTAGAACCTTGAAACCCTGTGAAGAGGGTGAAATTATCCCCATTTTATAAATGAGTAAACTGGAAAATAAGCCTTGAATCTTTTTTAAAACAAACAGTTGGCAAGAGATTGTGCCTAGCATCACACCTAAGGTCAGTACTCTGTTTTACAGCCTGGGTAGCTGGTGGCTCAGGAATTCAGCCTAGCATTATATCCATCATTTTTTTCATATGTCTGTATATTCTTAAAATATATATAATTAGGGAAAATGAATTTTTTTTCTTTCGTTTTGACAAATTCATTTGCTTCTAATAGTGGCAGGAGGAATTTTGAATTCTCAGTGTTGAACAATTGAAATTACTATTTTAAATGCACCCTAAGAAGTATGAAATTACTAAATTTATAAATTTTGAATTTGAAATTAAATTTGAATTAATACTTTATGTATTATAGCTTCACACACATTAAAGGTTTTCTCTTAGCAAGTTTGAGACTTTTTTCAGAATTCAGTGAGCTGGAAATCAAGTTGCTATGTTTTGAAATGCCAATATCTGGACACTTTGAATCCAGTTCTGTTTTCTTTTTAATGGAAGAACAGTGTTTACAAATAACTTGATAAGAGATTTACTTGCTCCGATTGTGGAATTTCACTAATAATGAAGGGTAACATATTAAAGTCAGACATTATTTCTACATTAAGTGAAATTATTTTAGAAATGTGATGTGAGTACCATGTTAAGGTATGGCATTTCATTTTTAAAACATTAAAGTTCTGCTCAAACAGCTGTGCTTTTTAAAGTAGGACGAGACAATATGATGATGAACTGTTTCCGAGTAATACTGAAATCACAGGCCAAGTGTTTAGGTAATGACATAGTAGGATTTCAGGAAGGAAACAGATGCTCATTTAACATTAAAATGTTTGATTTCTAAATATGATAAACTTGGAAAATTACTATGAACTATCCTAAAAATGTTGATATCTTGTATTTTAATAGATTACTGGTTTCTGACAGAGTCAATATTGACATTACAAAGCTTGATGCTTTTAATTTGCTGTTAATGTTTTGAAACATAGTATTTTTATAAGACATATTTTTTGCACTGAATATAATTCTTTCGTTGCAGATGAGGACAGATTGTCGGAGATTTCTGCTCGCTCTGCAGCTTCTAGTCTCCGGGCTTTTCAAACTCTGTCACGAGCTCAGAGAAGGAAGGAGAATTTCTGGGGCAAAACATAATTAGACATACACCTAGTTAAATTGTTTTTATCTAGGGGAACCACTGGCATAATCTTTTTTATTGCTTTACTATGTTAAGACTACAAGTGTTTGGATTTTTTTCTAACATTTCCTACCTAAAAAGAATTGTTTGATTTTTCAATAGCCAATTCAATTTACTTGGAAAATTTTTAACATAGGTTCATAAAAATTTAACTTTTGAAGAATTCGTTTTGCATCTGTCCCAAAGTACAAAGACATAGAGTATATAGTTCTTCACATGTTCTAACTTGTATTAGGTGTCAGGGGTAGCTGGTAGAATTGTGAATTTCACCTATCCAGAGAATATTCTTAAAAATGAATAAAGTGAAGTAAAAATTAAGATATAAGTGTGAAGTATACATTCCCCCCAAGATTGGCTTTATGTATGTTTACAGTTGTAGATGTCATAAAATGAGTTTGTTGTTCCTTTAACTTTTGCTGTGGTGTTTATTTTTATTTTAGTACCTTCTGTATATGGTTACAGTGTTAAAATAATTGTTCTTTAGATTGAAAATACCAGCTTTTGTATATACTTATTTATGTAACAAAGTTTGCTGAGAGAATATGTATATTTTTGATCTTTGTGTGTATTCTGTTTGTATAAGGACTTTGGCTTACATTTGAATAATGTCTGAATTTTGAAAAATTATTTGTAAAATGGAGAATTATAACTTTGTAGACATTTTGAAATAAAAATTGATCAAGTGTTTCAGTTCTGTTTGTTTCAAGGGTTTCAAGGGTTTGGCTTCTCTAGAAAGTTATTATCTGGAACAAATAATTATTTTTTAAAAACATTCTACTCACAACAACTTAAACATATCATACTTCTTTTGCAGCTTGGTCCAAATGCAGCAAAACTGAGTCCACAATGTTTTTGCACAAATGTAGGAAAAATGTAGAATTTCCAAGGCAAACTCATTTTTTAAAAATTTAACACAAACTTTTTTTTTTAAGAATTTTTGTTTCTAACATATTTATTTTTGGCTGCACTGGGTCATTGCTGCACGTGGGCTTTCTCTAGTTGCAGTGAGCAGGGGCTACTCTTCGATGCGGTGCACGGGCTTCTCATTGCGGTGACTTCTCTTGTTGCAGGGCACGGGCTCTAGGCGTGCAGGCTTCAGTAGTTGTGGCTCATGGGCTCTAGAGTGCAGGCTCAGTAGTTGTGGCGCACGGGCTTAGTTGCTCCGTGGCATGTGGCATCTTCCCAGACCAGGGCTGGAACCCATGTCCCCTGCATTGGCAGGCAGATTCTTAACCACTGTGCCACCAGGGAAGTCCCTAACACAAACTTTTTGACTATACTTCTTTACTCTTAGGACATGTTCTGTGGTCTTACTCTTTATCTTGCAGGTCATGATAAACTTAATTTTCTAAAAAGTATGGATTTCATAAAATATTTACAATAGATAGAAGGTACTGAAGGTGATACACAGAATATTCATGCCTGTTGGTTAGAAAGCAAGTGAACAGTCTGTTCTAAAGTGCTTAATTTGGTCGAGTGTTTTTGCAAATCACTGATTCACAATAAGTCTTAAAGATCTTATGTTACCATGAGGTTATAAAGAACTGTGGTCATGCAAAGTATTTGCTTACATTTCACAGACCTTTTAAAAACGTTGGTTAATTTAAAAACTAAGGCACTAAAGATGGAAATAAAAACTAGAAATTAGTGTATAATTGGATTTTAGAACACAGAACACAGATCATCTTGGCTTCTTTACAAATGTGTACTGAGGCATATTGTAAAATAAATTTGAAACATTATTTCTCTGGAAGCTTAGATGTATCATTGTGTTCTTTCTAAAAAGCTTGTTAGTTTAGTTGGTTAGCATAGAGTTTTCAATGGCTGACCAGTGATCTACAGTAAAGAGAGGAATTATAGCTTGTTGCAGGGAATTGTGCATAACACACAGTCTGTTTTACCTAAGCCACAGAGTGTAGAATCTGGATATACCCTTTGGATAAGTCAGACCACATGAACTTGGTCTATCAGGTGTTAAGATGGATTAGGGTATGGTTATCATGAGGCTGAGGTCATTACCCCAGCCTCCGCATGGCACTTTAGCTTTGCAGTATACTTCTGACTGCCTCTTAAAAGCCCTATTCAGAGGCCCAAGGGAGAGAATAGTGTTGAGGGATCAGTACTGTTTCATCATTCTCCCTAAAAGAGCAACTCAAAGGACATGCATTTGAGTTGGTGAGTGGTTTTAATTACTCGAGAAATGCTCCATGAGATTTGCTGGCATCTAGGAGTTGGAGTTGTTAATTCAATTTTTTATCAATTTTATTAAGGCATACTTATGTATAATCTGCAGTTATTAAAAATTTTGCAGCTCAATGAGTTTGGAAAAAATGTGTGCATCGTGAAACCAACACCACAACCAAGATACATTGTATTTCCATCATGGAAAAAGTTTCCTCATTTCCCTTTGCAGTTCAGTCCATCCCTCCACCCCTGGTCCCCAAGGCAATCACTAATCTGTTTTCTGTCAGTATAAATTAGTTTACAAGAATTTTATTATTTATTTATTTTTGACCGTGTTGGCTCTTTGTTGCTGCGTGGGCTTTCTCTAGTTGCGGAGAGCAGGGGCTACTCTTCATTGCGGTGCACGGGCTTCTCACCGCGGTGGCTTCTCTTGTTGTGGAGCACGGGCTCTAGGCTCGTGAGCTTCAGTAGTTGTGGCATGTGAGCTCAGTAGTTGTGGCTCCCGGGCTCTCGAGCGCAGGCTCAGTAGTTGTGGCGCACGGGCTTAGTTGCTCCGCGGCATGTGGGATCTTCCCAGACCAGGGATTGAACCCATGTCCCCTGCATTGGCAGGCGGATTCTTAACCACTGTGTCACCAGGGAAGTCCCACAGAATTTTATATAAATGGAACTATCTTTTATATATGACTTTCACTCAGAATGTTTTTGAGAGTCATCTATGTGTTGGGCACCTATGTTTCCTTTTAATCCACTCATTCACAGTGGACCTTTGGGTTATTTGCAGTTTCGGATTATAATGAATATTTGATATCTGTGTGCAAATCTTTGTAGACATGTGCTTTAATTTCTCTGGAAAATCCTAGGTAATTCCATTTTTATTTATCTTTAATATAACTTCTACTTTACGTATATGGTACACACCCAAATCACTGTTATAAACTGGTGGTTTGGTCGTTTTGTCAAAATTGGTATCTCACAAACTAGACAGGGGAGCAAATGTCAGGATCACAATGGAAGTAGCACACCTACTGCCTCTGTTCTTCCTTACCCCCATCTTCACCCCAGATCCTGAGATTCTCATGTGTCCCTGGCTGAGAACCCAGATAAAAATGCACAAACACACATATATGGGAGACTTTGTTCAATTCAATTTCATACACGTGTACGGGAAGGCATGTTCATGTTGGATCTCATCTCGATCTCTGTGTGGGAGTCTGAACTCCAAGTTAAGCACTCTTAAAGGATGATTTTGAGGATTAAGGGCAAAGAACATGATAAACATGCTTAGTACATGGCAGGAAATGTTACCATGAGATTTAAGTATAAATATCCTGGTTTTACCGATGGGAAAACCCTCTTAGGTTAAATGACTGGACCAAGACTTGACAGCTGGTGGAGTAAATCTAGGTCTTTTTACTTGAAATCTACCCACGCTGCTTGCTCTAGAGTGTTTATACTAAATTTGGGAGTCCTACTGTGATTCATTTCTCTCTGGTTGATTCATTTGGGAGTTAATTTAACTTTGTCATCTTAGAAGATAAATTAAACATCTTTATGTCTAGTCGGGAAAAAGAGTATATGGCAATGAGTTATTGTACAAATGGACTGAACCAGAGTAAAAGTGAGTTAACATTCAAAAAAAGTTTGTTCTCATATAAGTAGTGTTGCAGTTGGCTACTCAGGGAGCTCAAGGATGGATTATGTATGGATTATGGATTATGTATGTTGCAGTTGTAGACACCCCCAAAATATCACAACTTCTGGAAGTTTACCTAAGGAACAAATCATCTAAAACGGTAAGTGATCTTAGAATCATTTACATTTGGTTTGGGAATATGTTTTGGGTCCTTTTCCATGTGGTGGCATTAGTCACGATAGCGTGCTCAGGGCCCAGTCTTTGTCAAACTGCCAGCGTCGCTGTTTCCTAAGATGAGTCAGTGGCACAAAGGCTACTCCAGGCAAAAGAACAGTCTCTGTCATTGGATGAGCTAGGGTTGTGCCCTGCCTGGGAAACCAGCCTGCCCCTCTAGCCTAACTCATGGATTAAAATCAAGCCAGTGGTATCTTCACTATGGTATCTTCGCTAATGTTGATCCTGTACTCTGACTTGGCCTTATGCGTGTTTCTCCTGTGGAGGCACAGAAACACCCAGCCCTTTTTGGTCCTCTCAGATTCAGAGCCAAGCTCCCTTAAACTCTGTTTCATGTGTCATTCCCACCTTGTCCTGCAAGGCCTGCTAAGGATAGAAGCCTTTCTCAAGCAGAGGGTGGCTCGCCTGCTGTACTGCCCCTGCTATAAGGCAGGTAAGAAGAAAGAGTAGTCTTCCTAAAGACGGCATCCACTTCTCTTCCACTAAATGCTCCCTACCCGCTAGTCCCTTCCGTGGCTTCATTACTCCCCAGGCCCATATCAGAGCATGTCCTTGGAAACTGAGTGAGAGATGAGGAGCGGGGCCACCGAGGTCCCTTTGGAAGTCAGAGCAGGAGAGCAACAGATAGACTGATGTTTGGGGAGGTCACAACCAACTCGGACCACGCGACTAATTCGAGCCATGTAGTGGACAATATCGATAATGTTGGGAAATTGTTCAGTTCCCCCCTATGTATTTTATACCCAGTAGTATCCTATCCTGAAGCTGGCTTTTGGGCCAATTGTTAAATATTCAGAACTTTTGTGAGCAGGTTGTTAAACCATCAGTAGTTTGAAATTGACAATTTTGAAAATGGTGGGAGTATTTACACCACAGAAATTGGCAAATGCTATAGATTAGGGTTTCCTCCCCATTACCTCCAGAGGCAGTATACAAGCTCACCATGGCAGCCACTGCATCAGTCTCTGCTTTTCTTTCCATATCATTTGCCTGATAGAGAAAATGATCCATTTCAGGAAGAAGAAAAGAGCAGCTCAAGATAAGCTATGAGATTTATTAAACCATTCACATCTTCCTTGGCTTATAAAAATAAAGTACTTTGGTTTAATTTCCTTTCTTGGCTGAAGTCTACCTAGAAAATAAAAATAAGCCACAAATAGCAGATACTAGACTATACAGGGACACTACCCATGATCCACCCACAGAATTATCCAGAAATGGAGCCTGGGAATCTGTATGTGTCATCCTCAGGTGATTCTGATATTCAGGTAGTTTGGGAACCACTGGCTTTGGGGTTATAATAAGCTATGGTTGAATCCCAACTCAACCTGGGGTAAGCTGGTTAAATCCCTTTGAGTTTGTTTCTCATCTACAAAACTTATGATTAAGGTCTGTAAAGACGTTTCATGTATGTTACCCAAATGTCATTCTGGAACCAAGCAGAACCTCCCTCCCCCCCAAGTACAAAACTGAGCAGTTAATGATTAGGACAATAGAGTCACAGACTCAGTGTCTGATGCACATTCCTGAGCTGTTTTACAGATACTATAACTGCCACCAAGGGAAAGAAAAACAAACAAAAATAAACTGCCTGATGACCAGACTGTAGTCATGATATAAGCTTCTTCATCTTGAGTAGTTCTGAATCTATGGCTAGCACAGTTCCAAGAAACTGGCCTCAAGAGAATGGGATTAACATTACTGCTCATAGTAATCTATATCTTTGTGGGCATCAAAATAATTGTAGCTTGCTCTGCCCATATATGTAAGCGGGCAACTAAAATTGTCAGCAAAGAGATGCTACAGACCCAGGTTGACATCTTCCACTCTTGAGAATATGGTGCCCTATGTCAGTATGAAGATGTTACAGAAGATAGACCTTCCCCTTAATCCCTTGGAAATGGAATGATGCTTGATAGTGGGGAATTGAAAGCAGCTCTTTGCCCCTTTCCTGTTTGCCCATTTCTATTCCCCTCTAACCTTAAAAAAACCTAATTATAGGAATGAGATCACTAAGCAGTTGAAATTAACTCCTGACTTACGCTCTCCTGAACGTACACCATGCCTTGCCTAAACTATTGATTCTTTTCCTAGATAAAAAGAAGAATGAAGAAATAAGCAGTTAAAAAATGATTAGCTCTCTACCCGCAGCAGCCCCCTAAGCAATCCTGCAGGCAGATCACACAGGTAAGACAACTTCTGAAGAGAGAGTCAGCTAGTCTACACTCAATGGAGAATGATATAGAACCTAACCTCCTGCCTCGATGAATCACTGAGATTCTTCCCCACCCCACCCCCATTTTTTCCTTTAAAAACTGTCATGGCTGAGCAGAATCTTTGGAATTTGTCTCTGGACATGAGTCCACCATCTCCCCAGATTGCTGGGTTTTCTGATTAAAGTATCTTTCCTTTCTACTGACATTTGCCTCTCAATTATTGGCATATGAGCTGTGGATAGTCAAACCTGGATTCGGTTACAATTCAATTGGAAATGTTAGTTCTGTTATTTTGAAGGCAAATTTTCATTAAAACAATGGTAGGGGAAAGGTGTGTTTTAGAGAGGCTGAATTTAAATAAAAAAGCCAGAGGCAGTGTATCCTGAAATCGTGGCATCTCGCATCACAGCCCTGTGTGCGATGACCTACATTCAGCTCACACAGAGGCAGTTTGGGGCAGGGGTGCTGACATGATTTGTCTATTTCCGTTATGTGGTAAAGCAAAGAAGACTGTGACTACAGTGTTGTGACTCAGCGATTCTAGAAGGTGGAATCAATTACTCGGTATATGCAAAGTGTATTAGAGGAACCATGAATTGGAGATGTTATCAGGTATGAGCCAGACATGCAGAGATAAAGGACCCACGACAATTACTGATGAAAGGAAAGATAGGCAAGGTTGGTCTCTGAATGAATGCACAGTCAATATCAAAGATTTCCTACTTTTGCTACAAGTTATTATTTTTTTGGAGATGAATTAAATAAAAACTCAGAGTTTTGTAACTTCAAGAAGGAGATATAAACTAACCTAAATGCCACACACTATGGGAAAATGTAGAAACATTACACTCATAAATTCAATTACAGTCAGACTTTGAGCATGTCACCCAGGAAAATTTTGCCCACAATGAGTACCTTAGCAGTTAATGTTCCCGTTAAAAATTATTCAGGTCAAAACAGTTAAGGTTCTGGAAAAAAACCAAAGAAAATTGAAAATAGGTTTGTATGACAATACTCACACTTTTGTTCCATAAAGAACCAGTAATAAGGTTTAACTTGTAATTTTGCAAAGATGAAACGTCCAAAGTACTATACTAATTTGAGAGTATAACCTGGCATTAACAAACACTCCAGCCTGATCACTTTAATTACTGTGAATTGTAGCTGCCAAGACTTTAAAAACATCACAGGTCAAGGCTCTAAGAACATAATCAGTTTTTTTCATCATTCAGAATCAACATGTGAGGACCAAGAAGAAAAATTTTAAAAAAATTTTAATTTAGGTTTGTTTATAATTTGAATATAAAAAAGACAGTAAAGACTAATATCAACACATACAGTTCTTTAATTATTTAAATAATATGTTAGAAAACCTTAGAAGCAGAACACTTTTGATTAGAGAAGCTCCTAAAAATCTGGCAATCCTTATTTTATAAATTTAGTGACTATATTCATTTATTCATTCATTAAAACTGCATGCAAAAATTCCACAGATATTTTCTGCTATGCACAATGTTAATCCTAGTGTCTCTTTAAGATAAACACAAGTCACAGTTGCAAGTTACAAAATAATCTACGAGACATTTAGATATTGGTTTTTTGTTAATTCCATATAAGGAGAAAAATCATTTTCCACTCATGATTCATGGATTTCAAATTTTCTGTAACAATTAATTTCCGTTTCCTTCTCTGGAGGGCATCGTAACCAGCCAGCGAGTCTTCCTTTTTCCTGTGTCAGGTTCCCTTTGTTCAACTCTTTCCTAGTTGCTAATAACAAATTCATCAGTTACAGTAAAATATGGTATGAGTGGTTTGTGTGTGTACCTATGTGTTTGCATGTATGTTACTGATGATACCAACACACTACCTCAGTTACTTTATGCACACTAAATAAGATAGAAATAACAAGTCTTGCATCTTTTTTCCTCTGTCAAATCAAGCTGCTTTAAAGAACATTTGCCCTGTCTCTGCCTTCTGGTTTTCCTGGGCTCCAAGGTGCCGGTTACTCTAGAACTCACCTTTTCCTTGGCCTTTGCAGGCCATCTCAAATCCAGATGCGACAAGGACACAAGGTCAAATGTGTTGGAGTATATTACCATATTTTTCTCTGGGTGAATGGTGCAATCCCCACGAGTCTTCCTACAGTAGATTTTCTTTAACAATTGTAACAAGACTACAATGAAGCTGGAAAAAAGAAACACTCCCAAATATTCGTTTTAAACAGAGCTTATGCTCTTGGGTCAGGCGAGAGGATGTTGGAATCTTGGTTCTGCCACTTGTTAGCTGTGTGATCCTGGGCAAGTTACCTAATTTCTGAGCTCCAGTTGATGAGTATGTTAAATAGGGTAATAAGCATAAGTTATTTCAAATTGTTACTGTGAAAATTAAGTAATTCTGTGCACCTGAAGCACTTAATGCTGCCACATAGAACTCAAAAATTATAATGATTATTTTCTACTTCACTTCCTAAAATTGCTCAGTTTTATTGGAAATGAGGGAGGCTGGGAGGAATGAAAGTTATTCTCACTTAGCATTTAAAACATTTTTAATTAGCAAGTGAGACAGGAAGTCAGGGCAGTGGCCCAAGGGCCAAGGAGGGTCAACCTTAAGAGGTGCACAGCAGCTCATTGGCATCCTTTTGTCTGGACCTCGAACATTATCTCCTCTGACTCCTTTCTACCACCCACCCAAATGGGACTAGAAAGAGAAGTTTAAAAAAAGAGAAGAGAGAGGATGCTGTTCACACGGAAGCCTGCAACTACAGCAATGCACCTACCCTGGAGATTCAGGGAAACATCCAGTAAAGGGGTATATTGTTAAACCAGCTACCATGCTGGGTGACTGGAGCTCAGCACAGCTGCGAAAACTCTGGGAGCTCGTATCTGAGCGCTGACGGTCGAAGGAGTACCCAAGGAGTCACTGACTGAAGGAGGCAGGATGGAGAGGAAAGTGAATAAGCATCAGTAGCATCAATGCTCTGGCAACTCCTGTGTGGAAGGGATGAGATAGCCCTCAGGCCAAGGTGTGCACTTAAGAGGTGGAGGGGTAGGTAGAGGGAAGTGCCTAGTGTCTGCTGCAGTGCTGTGTTCTTCTGTCCTCTGTCCTGATTCCTTGAAGTCAAGCTCTACAAGTCTGAGTCCTGTCCCACAAATACCTGCCTTGTCAAAAGTGTAAGTCTTTTTCAGTTGGCTTGGGCTGCCATAACAAATTACCCCAGACTAGGGGGCTTAAACAACAGGAATTAATTTTCTCACATTCCTGGAGGCCAGAGGTCTGACATCATGTTGGCAGCAAGGTTGGTTTCTTCTGAGGTGTGTCTCCTTGGCTTGTAGATGGCTACATTCTTCCCATGTTTTCACATGGTATCTCCCTGTGTATCAATCTCCTCTTCTTATGAGGACACCAGTCATGTTGGATTAGGACCCACCCAGATTATCTCATTTTAACTTGATTACCTCTCAAAACACTCTCTTTCCAAATACAGTCACATTCTCAGGTACTGGGGGTTAGGACTTCAACATATAAAATTTTGGTGGGTGGGGGAGAGGAACACAGCTCAGTCCATAACAGGTATATATCAAAAAAACATGAAGTTTGGGGGTCAAAGAATGTATACATTTTATATTTATTGATTGGTCGTATTGCCATCCTGAAAAAAAAAAGGTTAATCTTCATAATCGAGAAAAAAATGAAATTGTGTTTCTTGCACACCTGAGCTTGTAGCCTGAGCATCTACTGAAACCCACATCATGCCTGCATCACCTGGGGAATGGGTAGGGGGTATAATCCTTGGCAGGCAGTGCTGGTGGGAGTGTAGGAGGTGAGGAAATTCTCTGTAATGTAGCGAGCTATTATTTTGATATAGTAAATATAGATCCTTCCCACTTCCCTGCCCCAACCGGGTATTTTCTGTTAAACTGTTTTTCTCCCAATTCAGCACTAACTAGACCGTAAGCTAGTATTACCTATAAAGATTATCATCGAATAATGGGAGTAGTAGAGTTATTTTATTTTGGGTTTTTTTCAAAAGATAAAACTGAATGTTTTTAGCCCCTGAGAGAGACTCAAAGTGGCCAAACTGGGGATGGAAAAGGGAAGGAGAGGGGATGGAGGTTGGGGGTTTCCTGAGGAGGAGCCCCTCCTTGAGACTCTCCTAGATGGAGCCCTGGGTTGAGTGAGTGAGTGAGGATTGTGGACATTTGTTAGCTTGGGGCTAACAAATTGTGGACATTTGTTAGCTTGGGGTGTGCTGGAGCCGCTGTACCTGCTCATGAGAGCCAATGGTGGCATCTCTTCCCAACTCCATGTTCAGTGCTCTCGCGTTGACAGCTTGGAATCGGCCACAGTAGGAGTATTTACACTGCAGAATTGGCAACGTGACAAATCAAGGTTTTCCCCATGGAGAACCGATTGTTAAACAATTACCAGCACACCACTAGTTTGGAATCTACTGAGAAGAAAGGGGACTTCTGCTTCACTTCCTGGGTAGTATCCAGAGAGGTGGAAACCTTTCGAAATCTGTCTCATGTCCACCCCATGTCTAGCAAAAAATAGAAATGACTCTGTGGCCTGTGTATTGTCTTAGCAGAAAGGTTATGAGACAGCATCCCAGAATTTCCCATGGCCACAGAGGGACAGGGGAGATGCTCAAATTTGTCCTGTATTTTCAAGAGGGACTCAAGCAATTGAAATGGAGCTGAGCCTGTGCTCTTTGATGATCAACGATCAGTCAGAAGATCTGTCTCTCAGTAGATACAAGATGGACAGCTGACCACAGAGGACCAGGTTCCTCCCTGCTCCCACTGGTGGGCAGGGACATGGAGATAACTCCAGATGTAATAGATAAGTGGGAGGGATTAATTGATTCTGATCACCTGGAGTTGACTCCACTCTATCACCCACCTGAAAGTGAAGTTCCATTACAGAGAAAAACCGTGTTTTTGCACTTGTAGCCTTTTTTGCACATCTAAGCACCATGACGTCTAGCCTGAGCTTTATACGCACCACTTGAACTCTTAAGAAAGTCGTAATACTATCTGGGTTGTTTCTGCGTACACTGGTTGAGAATCACTTCCCCAAGTCTTCTCGTTGTAAAAGTTCTAAACGTTTGATAAGTAAAAGCAACACAGTATTAATTAACTTGTGATTTCTTTTTGAAAATGCTTGGGTGGTGCAGTGGTTAAGCAACTGAGCTGTGGAGTTTGACTGACTGGGTTCAGATTTTCTGCGTTGACATATTGATGTCATCTCTTAGGCAAGATACTGAATTTCTCTAAGCCTTGTTTCTCCCTCAAGGATTAATTGAGTAGGTCCATAGAGGATTCCTACACAGTGCCCTGTACACAGCAAACATGCAGTAAACGCTTGCCATTATTAGAAGCCAAATGACAGTAATCAATGGGTTTTACGTGACTTGTCCTTTGCTTACGTTATTCAATTAAATGTTCAGAATGATCTTATGAGTTTATCTCCCATCTGCCAGTAAGAAAATTGAGGCTGAGATAAGTTGGAATCCAAACCCAGCTCTTTTAACTCTAAAGCCTGTGTGTTCCTCTCCATGCCGTGGAGAAATGGACAAGGGGCACCTACAGCCTTCTCTTAAATCAGTGGCATTTCAACTGATAGTTAAATGCCAGAGTTAATCTGACTGCAACAGATTTCTGAGGCCCTCACAACTAGCAGGGGGCAGAGGAGGAGTTTAAAGCGAGGTTGATCCAGTTCTGGGCCTCAGCACAAAACCAATGAAGCCACTCTCTTTTATTCCACTACCTTTTCCATTCTGCCTCTCCAGATCAAAGGAGGCTCCCCCCATTTTCTGATACTTCAATCAATCTCACTAAGGACTTGATAAACATCCTTGCATGCACGTTGATTGCAAACGCTGATTTCTGAAAATGCACCATTGCCAAACTGCTTGCAAAAGTAGGTCAGTCAAGGGCATTGATTCCAATAAAGGTCTCACTAAATTTGATTCCCCTTTGAAAAATTGCAAAATAGTCATAAAAACACCCTTGGAATTAAGTAGGCTGGATTTCCCTAAATGAGATTCCCAGAAAAGCACCAGCCTCTTAGAACTTGAGATGTCTCAGAAGGTAACAGATAAAGGCCCCTGCATTGAGATGCCAGTGCAGTGATTTCTCTGGGTAGTGGCTCAGTTCTTAGTCACCACGTATAGTATTTACTGTGTCTCCTCTAGGGTATAGATATTACTGTTACCATGAGCAATGGAATGAGAGAATGGAAGAACCAAGGTGATTATACAGCAGCGGGAGTCAAATTGCTTACACCTGTCAGAATAGCACTTATCAAAGACAACAGACTGCAAGTGTTGGCGAGCTTCTGGAGAAAGGGACTCCTCCTGCACTGTTGGTGGCAATGCAAATTGGTGCAGGTGTTATGGAAAAGTATGGAGTTTCCTCAAAAACTTAAAAATAGAATTACTGTATGATCCAGCAACCCTACTGAGACAAGAAGACAAGAGTACAGCCATCTGGGTAAAGGACTGGGGAACAGCCTTGGGCAAAACAGGTCTTGCAAGCTAAAAAAGGCCCTGGGGGCCTGAGTCCCGGCATTGGGGGGTGGGGGGCGGAATTGGTGTCACAGGTAAACCCCTTGAAGACAAGAACTGTGTACCATCCTCAGAACATAGCCCAGATGCCAGCATGGAGGAGGTGAGGTACAGCTGTTTGCTGAGTAAAGAAATGAACTTCCAATTTTGAAGGGCATGATGAGTTGGTGTATATTTAATTGACCAATGGACAGAATCACAAGTCATGTGAGGAACTGTTTAGTTCCTCTGACCACATCAGGCGCTGCATTTTTTTTTTTTTTAAAAAACAAAAACAACCCCCCCCCCAACATTTCTGGAATTTTATAATGCTCTCCCTTTCTTACGCATTCAGAGACACATCTAAGCTTGGCTACGCTTCCTCTCATTCCTTGAGTTTCAGCAGCAACAACCATTTCCAGCATTGAAGACAATTCCAAATAGCTTTAAAGTAGGCAACACATTACCTTTTGCATAACGTTTGCATGGTGCAAAATGTTCCTACACCACTGATTTTTTTTCGTGAAAAAAGAAAGGACTTACAGATGGGATTGCCATATCATTTTGACTTGCGTATATTTAAATTTTGATTTGTCTTTCCTCCTGGTGAAGCTAACCACAGAGTTGAGGGACTCGAATACCCTATTCGTTGGATGCTAATCTGGAGCTACCAAGGAAAGAGAATATTCTTCCCTGTGGTATAATTTTTTAGACATGGTTATAAACAGGTTTAAGCAGGACTTCTTTTTTTTTAAGAAAAGGTATATATTGACTTAAGCAGAACCTTAAAAAATAAAACACAAAAAGAAAAATATAAAACTGTGTATAGCATGACCTCATTTTTGTAAAATTAGAATAACTGAGTTAGCATATTTATAGAAAAGAATGTGGAGGACTATGCACCAGGCTGTTGAGGATTTTTCTGGAGGGCAGGATTGCAAGAGACCTTCACTTTTCACATTACAGTTTTCTGGTTTTGCTATGCAAAAATGTGCAGAAAATCCTAGGAAAATTTCTTATTTATAGCTTTATTCTGGGGGCTATTTTGCTTTTCTTCATCCTCAGCATGGCAGTGCTGTCTAAAACATCATTTAAAAATTTGGCTAATCATTGTTGTTGCTGCCATTATTCTGTTTTCTCATGACACTAGGGAAAATGTTTTCTAGCTTAGTTTCTTCTCTATCCAATTGTTCCTGATTTTTAAAAAAGGAATGGCATATCATCCTGAGAACATAGCCCAGCCTAGTATGTATCTTTTGTTTACATATTTAGGGACATGTTTTTCTTTAATGATATGATTATATTGTAAAAGTCTGAGACTTTTATAATTCAGTGAATCATAATTTCCCCCCACAGCTAAAATTTATCAACTGCTTACAGCAAATAATTTCCAAATTATGAGACTAGTTCCACAGTAGGTGGAACCCTGGGGCATGTCTCCAGCAGTGAAGCTGATGAGGGCTTGTGCCATGGCAGTATGGACCACACCCTGAGTCAGAAAGTCCCTTAGACGACTGGAGTTCAAATGCAGCGACCGATGGAAGAATCCCTCTGTGACATCCATGATGCGCCAGATTCCTCACCTCAAGGACTTCAACAGCAGTCATGGGAGAGAGACTGGATTCTCTAGCCCTAGTCAAGTCTTCAGAGGACTGCAGGCCTAGCTCTTAACTACAAATCATGAGTGACCCTGAGCTAGACTTTTGGAAATTATATGAGATAGCAAATATTTGTTGTTTTAAGGTGCTAAGTTTTGGGGCAATTTATTACATAGCAGTAGCTGACTAATAAAAAAAGAAAAGAGTGAATATATATGTTGGGCAGTGTTGGCAGTTGCCAGGGTGGTTGGGGAGGCTTCCCTGAGAAGGAGTTTTGTAACAAACACCTGAGGAATTTGGGGTGATAAGATGTGTCAGTGGAGGTTCATCAGCTGTAACAAATGTGCCACTCTGGTGTGGGATGTTGAAAATGGGGAGTCTAAGCATGGAGTCAGAGGGTACATGGAAAATCTCCGTGAACTAAAAACTGCTCCTAAAGATGGGGAGAGAGAAAGAACCCCTGAAGGAGATGAGGGAGGGAGTCATGTGCACATCTCGGGGAGATGTCTTGTTACTCTTCCTATAGCTCTGAAGTCATATGGAACTTACTTCAGTTATTTGAATGCGCTATTTTCCTTCTTAACTCCAGGTCTTCCCACATGTTATTTCCTTCACCCATAACTCACCCCTTGCCCCCTCCCTGCCACTGCAACCCATCCCATTCCCACTGCCGACCTCCTCATCAATGCCTCATTTAGCCATCAGGTCTTAGCTTAGATGCCGCTTCTTCATATCTGTCTAGTCTGGGGAAAGTACGTCTTCCTCGTGCTTCCTTTTGTCCCCTCTCCCCCCACCCCACCCCCATAGCACTTGACACACTGTAAGATGATGGCCTTTTGGGGGGTTTTCATTAGGTAGATGGTACTCTCTGTGAAGATAGGGCCAGATCTATCACAGTGATAACATGTACCCAGCAGAGCAATGGACACTTGGTAGGAACTCAATGCATATGTATCAAGTGCAAGAAGATATTCTGCTCCTGCTTGGACCAACCTCCGTCACCAAATAGCAGTCACATAAATGCTCTGAGTCTCTGTTTCCTCATCTGTAAAATACCTCCCTTGGAAGATATGCTAAAGATCATAAATGGGCTATGTAAATCACCTAGCTGAGTAAGTTTTATATAAATAAGTATTGGCCACATTCTAGTGGCAGGAATTTGTTCCTTTACAAGACAGTGCATTCCATTCTATTATTGAACAGTCTATTTAGGAGAAAACAATTGCCTTGAAACTGGCAAAATTGGGGATTAATACCTTCTCTGGGTAAGCCCCATTTTATTTTTTCAAACACAATTAGATTTTAGGATACGAGAGACAAATATTAGCCAAATTCTTCTTTCCTTCCTCCCTTCCTCCCTCAATCCCTCCCATCATTTTTCTTTCTTCTTTCTTTCCCTCCTTCCTTCTTTCTCTTCTTCCATCAGGTTTACTGAGATATAATGTATGCATAGTAAAATCCATCCTTTTTCGAAGTGCAGTTCTATGAATTGTGACAAATGTATGCAGTCTGACTACCACCTCCAGTCAAGAGATTTTAACTTTCTATTAATTCTCTGTTGATGACAACTCAAAGCAGTGTACGGTTCTTACACTACTTCCACTCTCTGCTAAAATGGAATTCTCTAATTTCAAATTATTCTGGCTCGTTCTCTCAGTGTTTGGGGCCTGGACATCCAAGGGGGTGCCTGTGTTTTGGGTTGATTCTCTGCTGGCCTAGAAGGCTATTATTCCAAAGTCATGTTGTTATACTGCATTCAGATTCCTTTTATGACTGTGGCTTAGAGCAGAAATTGTGAACAGGCAAGGATAACTTTTTAGCTTCACTTGGGACCCTGAATGTCAAATTCCTTTCTCTTCTCTAATAGGGGTAGAAAAAGGAAGATGGCAAAATTTCTTAAAAAACAAGAAATTTGCACACGTACATGTTTCTCACTATGGTCAGGCCATTTAAGATGGCTGTTCTCTTGCTGTCTGTACATGCCCTGCTCGACCAGTGCCTGTTTCACCTACACCCTACTCACAAGACTAAACTCTCTTAATCATACAGCCTAACAAGTAAATGCCTACATACTTGCCCCCAGCCCCAGTTCGTGATTGTTCTAAACTTTAGATCAGAAGGGCTCCACTATGATAGCTTATCGAAAGGGCAGTAAGGGGTCTGCTCCTCTGCTGGTTTCCCTGGTAACCGATAAATCCACCTGACGTCAATTCCCCCTGTAATTGGCAACTTCCCTCTCCCCATAGCGAAGACTGCTGCACACACGGTGGGGTGTCGCTCCAGGACCTTGCTTCAGACAAGTAAGATCCCCCATCCATTCAACCACTGATGTCTCTGTCACTGGCTCCAGGGGCTCTTTCTTTGGTCTTGAGGCTGGGCAAGCACAGGGCTTGCAGGCCTCTGGGGTGCAGCCCAACACTCACCCTGATCTGAATTTCTATCATTCTTAATGTCAACACTGACTGTTCTGACCATTACTTTCATGTTTCCTAATTGCTCCTTCTTTGTGTTTGTCTCACTGATTCAAATATAAGGTAAGGAGGTGTTCCTTATGTTTCTTTCCTCCTACATAATGAGGACCAGCACAGGGTCAGGCATGCAGAAGTCACTCAATAAATGCTCTTGTGAGACACTGACTTATGGGGAGAAGTGGCTTTTCATAAACTCATGGAAAAGTCCTTTCTGGATAGATCAGGATTTCAGGACATAACTTCTATCCGAGTGTCAGAACTTTTATTTTATTTCAAATTAATTTAATTAATTTAATTCACGATGATGAATGATGCTTTTGCCAGCACCTAGCAACATCGTGTGACAAATGTAGACATCTAGGAAAGTGGATTATCTCAAAAGATCAAGGTAGAGTTTCGGTTCTTTTTGTGGGTGTGAAAAATGAAAGAAGGAAGCATTTGTGGCTCTTGAGGTAAAGTGATGCTGGCTTCCAGTTTTTTCCCTCAATACCCTTCATTGTGTAAGTCATTGTCGAGAACACTAAACCACCAGGGTGCTTCAGGGGAACCCCATAGGCAAACATATTAGAACATGTTCTCAGAAGCGTCCCTGGAAGAGGTTTTCTGGACCTCCTGGGGGAGTTAATTCATGGCTATCTGGTAGTGAGCATGCTATTAAGTCCCCCAGGTCAACCTGGTGCCAAAAATGCAATCATACGTTTTGGGATCTTATGTGAAAATATAAAAAACCCTGTACTCTTTCTCAATTACAGTGAATGCAGCCAATCACAAATATTTCCAAAGAGGTCACAGAAATGATAATGTTATAAGAAAGTCAGGGGGTCAGGGTAGGGCGTAGCCCAACACATGCGTAAGAGGCACGGAAAGTTGCCCAGAGACACATACCCAAACTCTTTCCTCTATAAGCCTGTCATTTTGTACCAGTTTCCCGCCAGTTGTTCCTTTGAGCTAAGATATTAAAGAATCCTGCAAAAATGCCTATCTGCATGTAGAATTTCTTAGCTATTAATGCCTAGGTGTGGATTAGTTAGCCATTATTGTCTCAGTTACCTGGTGCCACGGTGGGTAGTAGCAATACAGGTCAGAACAATTTTTGATAAAGTTTGGGGCAGGAGGTAAGGACCAGGGCATGGCATGTTTCTGCTGAGGCTATGCCTCCATGGGGGAAACGTTGGAAACCCCGAGCAGTCTGGGGGTCAACATAAGGGTGGAAGAGTGGAGGAGAACAGGTGTAGTAAAGAAGGTGAGCGTGACTGCCACTGTGGGTTTGTTACCGAGCCAGGCTTGTTTGCTTGGGTGCAGCAAGACAAAATGCTGAGGTGCTGAGGTTTGCAGCAAAGAGAGGGTTTATTCCCAAGGCAGCCAAGCAAGGAGATGGGAGAACAAGTCTCCGATTCACCTCCCCAAAGGCGAGGGGCTCAGGGTATTTATGGGATGAGGAATGAAGCTGCAGGGTGATTTGAGGCATGGGGAGTGTGGGGAGCATGGGGAAAGGTGATTGAAAAAAGGTGCAGTGATTGTGGTTCTGGGCAGGTGTAACTACGCTCCAGGCCTCTGCACGTTCAAATGTGGAGGCACTCAGCAGCATCTGAGGGTAGAGTTTTTGGCTCTCTGAGGTCAAAAGGTCACAAGGGGACCCTTGCTCATGCCCAGTGGGAGGGTCCATGGTCCTATCCAGTCATAACCAGCTCAGCTCCTACTAGACACAGTTGACCCCAAGTTCCTGGAAAACCACTTGGGCAAACATCCCATTGTTTAGGCCACAAGCCGCTTGGAGGACATGCAAGTCTTAAAACAAGCTTGATTAGTGAAGGCAGGTGAAAAGGATTTGACTAATAATTACTCACAGTTTCAGTTTTTCATCTAGAGTGCCCTCAGGACAGCCTTGCAACTGTGGAGAAAGCAGAAAAGCGGTGAACTTGGGTGGTCATTGAAGTTGGGTCACTCTGGGGGCATGTGTGTCTGCTTGTGGTAGGAGGAACTGGATAACCCTCAGGAGACACAGAGACAGCATCCTTCCCAACCCGACCTTCTTTCAGCGAATCTTCCAGGTCTGATCTTAGCTCAAAGAATGAACCACAGAGAGGCTGGGTTCACGTGAGTGCCGGCCTTATCCTTCATAAAATAAGGAAGTGGGCAGTTTGCTCCTCCTCTCCCTTTGGTGCCCATGGCACTCCCCTTCTTTTTCCTTGCCATTCTCTCTCAATCTCTCTTCCTAATGTAAGAGGGAGATTTCCCATAAAAAAACTCTCTATGTTCAGTTTGAGTTATCATGTAACATATTAAATGTTATGTAGAATAGCCATATCCTCACTTCTTGTTCTTTTCACTTTACTTCAGGTCATCCCTAGGCAAAACATAAAGTGTTGTAGTGTGTGTGTGTGTGTGTGAGAGAGAGAGAGAGAGAGAGAGAGAGAGAGAGACAGACAGACCACGGTATTTAATGGAATTACAGGGAGAAGCACATAAAAACTGACCTATCCATGCTCCCTGATGTGATGCAGCCAGCCATCTAGTTGGGGAGATAGATAGAGAGATAACCAGGGTATTTTAATTCAGACTCACATGTGCCACGTTAGGAGTGCACACAAGGTACTATGTGACTTAGTGGAAGAGGAAGTGGTATAGTTTCATGGATTCCAGAAAACTTTCTTTGCTGACCAAGTATTTCCTTTGCCCGGATTGCTAATACTTGAAATCTCATAATTGGAGATGCATTTAGCTTGGCACTTCACTATGAGGTAGCATGGTGATGGAAAAAGCCCTTCATTAGCCTTGAAGTTGTCATTGTGTAACAGTTGACTTGGAGAAAGTTATTTGTCCTTTCTGAGCCTCATATTTCTTATCTGTAGAATTGGAATAACATAATTTGACAAGTTATTATGAAGATCAAATGAGATAAAATCTGGGGGAACAGATGAAAATTATGGATGATATTAGTTTTATGATTTATCACTTAGTATGCATATAAAACAGTTTGGGCTAGAGGTTGGAGCTGGAGAGGAGAGAGACGATGGTGAATGAAATGGTGTGGAAAGGAAGAGATGACAGTCCCAAAGCACGCTCCTTTTATTCCACAGTTTTGCTTCAAATCCATTCTAACTGAAGATAATAGTCATTGAGAAATGTGAATAATTGACCCCATTGTTAACGAGGAAAAGGAAAGAAAGACTAGAATGTGTGTGACTCAGTCAGTGTTATGCTGTCCACAGATATAAACCACCTCTTTTCCTTCCAATAGCTACTAAACCGACATCATCAAACTTCCTTTTTTCCTCAAAGGATCTGGCGGAGTTCCTGAAAGCCCAACAGGAGCACATTTTCATGGCTGGCTGAGAACAGCCTGAGAATATGGTTATCAGAACAAATCAGATTCAGAGACCAAGATGATGCCAAGTTGAAGAATTTTAACTCAATTCTTATGGAACCTGAAAAGAGAGATTCTGGGTGGGGCTGGAGGATTGGGAATGGGAAGAAGAGACCAATGGTGAACTGTGATTGGGTGTTTATATGAAAGAGAGTAAAAAAGGTCACACCAAAGATCTTCCTCAAGCAGGAACGTCTCTAGTCACGTCCTTGATGTTTTTGGATAAAGTTCTGCCTTTAGGTCAAAGTCAGCGGAAACCACTCTCCCACGTGCTTCTCTCTGTTGGGAATGTGTGGAGACGAGGGCAGTTGACATTGAAGCTGAAGAAATCAGCTCTCATGACTCAGTTGCCTCCAGATTGAGTGTCTGATGAGCAGAAGGGTTTTGTCTTAGTGCACGCTGTCGCTCAGGCTCTGTCGAGAAGCTGTCAAAGCAACTAGAATCTTTGTCAACCAAGTGATCATTTTGTTTTCACTAGCAGTTCTCTGCCTTGGGTGCGTAGGCCATCTCTATGAGGGCAAAATCCAGGAGCCACCGAGTCCCTTTTACCCCTCTCTCCAAACATACGATCTCCCCAGCCCCAGCATTCTCATTCTTATCCTTTCCCCCCACTGCACCCCATTCCACGGGGGAAGCGTATTTGATCTTGGCTTCAGTTGGTTCCCCACCTGTCATTTCAGCTAGAGTGGGGGAGGAGGAGTGATCCCTGAGGACAGGAAGGGACCCTTTGGGCTCATGAATCAATTATGAGGAGAAAGTTGGTTAGAAGCCTTTGGGCTGCTGCGGATATAATCAGCGGCAGCGGTTTGGTGATTCTTCCTGAAGCCTTCAAATTTGGCCTAGATTTCCCTCAAAGTCAGTGGTTCCTATTCCATTTATCTTTTTCTCCTAAGTGGCTGCACCTTCTCAGGGGCCCCCATATGGCATCTTGCACCCTGGGTGTGCCAGTTGTTTACCAGATCATTCAACTGGTCACCAGTAGTGTATGGGACTATGTTTCAAGGATCACTAGTTCCTAAAACATCTTAATTAGCTTTTTTTTTTTTACTGAATTGCCTCAATTGAAGTGTTCAAAAAATATTTTGTGTCACAAACTCAAACTAGTGTTAAGTCTAAATCTTACCCTCTGGTGGCGCCGGTGCATTTGGACTCTGGCCTTCGTCTTCATTGTTTCTTACGGCACCAGTAGTGCTAAATTTCCCCTGCTGCTGCTGTCACAGTCCCCTAGCTCCTCTCCTTGAGGTCAGTTTCCGCCTCTCCAATTCATGTTTCCCGTAACTCTCAGGCTGTCTTTTTAAGTTACTGCTTTATACAAGTCCCTTCCATGCACAACTGTCCATAATGGCTCTCTATTGCCCATTGTCTCAAGTCTAGACTATTCTGGCTGGTATTCAAAGCTGCTCGTAAGCTGCTCTTACCCTATCTACCCCACCCCTTCTTTGCCATCACTTCTCCACATCATTCTATTCTAATCTAACTAGTCATTTCTCTTCCACCAGCCCCATCTCCAAGGTTTCTTTTCCCTGCCATTTCCTCTTGTTGGGAAACCCTTCTTCCATGCTTTAAACTGATCCAAATACTGATAGTATTAACAATTTTACTCAAGTTCAACATCTTGAAGTCTTGAATGAGTTTCCAGTATCAATTTCTAATCAGGCACCTCTACTGTAATGGTTATAATTCCATTGTAGCATGTTTTATTCATTTAATGTTATTTTGTACTTGTAGGATAATACTACAAGAATCATTACTTTTCTCTTTGAGTGATCACCGTCTCCATTATACTCTGAGGGCTCCAAAGGAAAGAAATATACCTTATTCATTTGTGCCTCCCTAGTGTCCAGCCCAGTACCTGGGACATAGCAGTTGAATTAAAAATGTTATTGAATCAGTTGTATTAATAAGCTTCTTGAGGCCAGGGCCATGTCTTAGTCATTTTGCATCTCTGAAAACCCGAGACAGTATTAGGCACATGGCAGGTATTCGGCAGTCATTAATACATTGAGTTGTCAAGATAAAGAAGTAGGAATTCTCGTGCTTGGAAGGGAGTAGGCTTGAAAAGAGACGAAATCTGGGATGTGTAGGATCAGCTCTAGAAATTAAGGTGTGGCCCTGGTTTTGTCCATGACCTAAGAAGAGAACTCTGAACAGATAGTGAAGGTCGACACTGATCACTTCTTGAGAAGTACAGAACCGAGCAGAAGCCGCCCTGGAAATTATTGCCCAAGTAAGAGAAAAATGTGGACAGGGTCACTGCTGAAAAGGTGTAACTGATTCTGAAGAATGTTAGGAAAACTTTTATTAAACCATAATAAACACATAGAAAAGGATGTTCTAAGGACTGTGCCAGATAGAGCCTGAGCTCTTATGGAGCTGATGTTACAATGAAGAAATGCATGAGGAAATGAATAAATAAAGCAAATTACCCTTTTTCTCTCATTCAGCAACCTGTGCATAGCTCTTTGTCTCTGCTCCATTTCCTGGTAAACCTACTTAGACATTTCCTCTTGGACACATTCAACTAAATGTTCTAATAGATGATCCCACTGTCTATGACTTTATTATGTATTGTTAACTCCTCCCTTTTCTAGGCTTTTAAGTATTACAATACTATTTCCATCTGGTTCTTACATTTAATTCCCTCCCTACTCATATAAAGGCCTGTAGGTCAAAGTTCTCTAAAGGTATGTTAATTTACTAATATGAGTTCAATCTCAATTCCAGTTCTCTAATCAGTGTTTAGGTACTTCAGTGTTTCCTCTCAAAGGTAAGCCCACTTCAGGTTAATCCTAAGGCTACTACAATGCAATTCGTTAACTGTTACTGTATTTTTAAAAAGTATTAAACATGGGTTCAAGAACCCTTACTTGGTAAAATATTCCAATAGAAACAAAACAGATATTTGTTAAACAGAATGAAATAAATTAGCTTAGTTTATCTGGTTATAAGAATTTGGAGGTAATAACAAAATGGTACTTCTTTTAAAACATACTGCATTTCAGACTTGCACTGATTTAGAGTGACATCTTGTCCAGCTGACCTAAATTGGTGATGCTCTGTCCTATTTATAGCACACACAGCTTTTGAATTAGGACAAAGAAAAGGGAAAGGGGACATTTTCTCAGGATTGACGTTTGTGATATTTTAAAACCAAATCACCTAGGAATTGGAACTGTGTTTGATCAGTTGTATTTTAACAAATTCAACAGGGTCATGAGAATATAAGAAATGTCTAGTTCACATGGCCCCAAATTTTCTTATCAGAGACTGAGAGGGTCTGGTTAAACTGCACCAAGATACATAGAGTTTTTAATATGAATTTTTAAAGTCATGTTTTAAAATACTATTTAACCTGTGCAAATGACTGTGAGAAACATTAATAATCCTAAAACTGATTAGAGAGTTGGGATAAAAGTTTCACTGATAATAGGCAATTAGCTATGATTTAGAATATCTGGTGATATAAGCAAGGGTGAATTATGATGTTTTAAGACTTATTTACTAGCCAAAATAATCAGTGGAAAGAGAGACTGGGATGGATCTATGGGTTAAAAAAAATCTGACAGTAGAGGGTGGACATTAAGAAGCTAATGTCAAATTCTGTGTTTATGTCCTAGAGTAGTGAGGAACTGCATAAATATTGCTTTCTTCTATCATTTAAATCAATTTCAGTACTTGGTATTACTAGAGAGGAAACTGTACTCATTTATATTATGGCACATCCCCGTGAGTATAGTCTTCCCTTTAAGATGAGGTAAAGTACAGATTCACACGATTTAGTCCTCAGGAAGGAGAGAAAGGTGGCTATGGTTGACAAGTGTCTTTGTGGGCAGGGTGTTAAGAGGGAGGGTGGACATGGTAGGAAGTTGTCCTGGGTACTGACAGGGTTATACTTGAGCAGAAGTGAAAAGTAAAGGAAGTTCACATTTGGAAACCCCAGTCTCTAGCTTTGTTCTTTGCTGGGTACCTCTATCTCTCCTCTCCTCTCTACTGAAGTTGAAAAAGGTACATGCTTTTTATGTTCTCAGGAGATGAGTAACCCACATAGTCTCTTTCTCCAAGCCATCTTGGTATTCATTCACACCCAGGTGAAAGTGATAAATAACAGCTTAAAATCTTACTTCTACTATAATGTAGCTAGGAATTTAAAAAATACACCAGATCTCAGGGAGACAATTTTGAAAGACTATCAAAGGGTATAAAAGAAAATCTTCCATAGAAGAGAGATAGATGGTAAATGCTCTGGGATGGAATGAATTTATGTTATAAAGATGCTAATTCTTCCCAAATTAATCTTTACATTAAATGATATTCTAAAGTTTCTGCTGCATTTTTCTAGAAACTTGACAAATCTATTATAAAATTTATGTAAAATATATACAAAAATTTCATGAATAGTTAAGCCAGCCTTGAAAAAGTAAAGAAAAGAAGGTAGACTTTCCTATCTAGATATAATGACACTCCTCAGTAATAAAAAATATGGAACTAGCTCAAGAACAAAAAGGGAAAAATAAATAAACCAGTGTAACAAAACAGAGAGCTCAAAGATAGCTACTTATAAATGGGAAATTCACATATGATAGAGGACTCACTGTTTAGTAAACTGTGTTGGGAAAACTGGTTCGCTATGTGGAAAAAATAAAACTGATTCCCTACTTCCCATCATCTACACAAAGGCATTAAAAACCTGATTGTGAAAGGCAAAATTATAGGGTAAATGAAAGAAAAGACAGAGGAATATCTTTGTGACCTAGGGATGGAGGGAGATTTTTACACAAAGCCTCGAGAAGCACAAGCCATATAATGAAAAATAATGTTTTACATGACATCCAAATTACATTTTCTGTTCAACAAAGGACAAGTAGAAAAAGTTAGTAGACAGGACACAAATTGGGAGAAGAGTTGCCTACAACCAAAAAGAGAATAATATATAAAATATACACGGTACTCTTACAAATCATCATCAACAACAATAAAAGACCAAAGCCCATTAGAAAAATGGGCAATTGATGTAAACAATCAATTCATAAAAGGAAACCCAAGTGGCTGCAAATGTATGAAAACTGCTAATTAAAACTTCCTGCTAATTAAGGCTTCCCTGGTGGCGCAGTGGTTGAGAGTCCGCCTGCCTATGCAGGGGATACGGGTTCGTGCCACGGTCCAGGAAGATCCTACATGCCACGGAGCGGCTGGGCCCGTGAGCCATGGCCACTGAGCCTGCGCGTCCGCAGCCTGTGCTCCGCAACGGGAGAGGCCACGACAGTGAGAGGCCCGCGTACCACAAAAAAAAAAAAAAAAAAAAAAAAAAAAAAAAAGCATATAATTCAATAATATCAGAACTTATTTTCCCCAGGAACAAAATTATGTATGTTTGTAAGGTTCCCAGGCAAACAAACAAAAGCCTATTTAATCCATTATATTTCTTAACTCTATACATAGGGCTTAACTCTACATAGAGTTAAGAGCTTAACTCTTAACCCTAATGCTAATATAATTATATAGAGATCTGGACAAAAATGGTCATATCTTATTAACAGGAAATTGGAAAAGAAGAGTTTCCTCATCTTGGGCTCATGAACAACCACAAGAAGACGTGGGCAATGGGTCTAGTTTTTATTTACCCACCTTAACCTTCTCTTTTTCCTAAGACCACCTTCCCAAATGCTCAGCGTCCTCATGCTGTCCTAAGCCTTTACTGTGGCTCCTTGCCTAGGTCTGTGCCATCTCACAAAATGCTCAAGTTTCTACAATTATTCACATCCCTTCTTTGATGTTCCTGATCTGAACTCGTTGTGAAGAGAAATATCTGATCAAACTACTTTGCACGAATTCACATTCCTTCCCTTAGCAATAGATCAGTGTACTTGCTCCCTGCTCCCACCCATTGGGAGGGTTTCAGTCTAGTTTTTAGGTATTATATAGAATTCAATGTATTTTTAATAAAGTCTACATGTAATAACTAAATTGCAAGATTCTCTTCTTTAGACCTTCATATATATAATAAAAAATGTTATAAGGTTTTTGGAAAATTTTTTTGAGACTTGTGTGTTGTTTAGAAGTAGTGCAGGTAAAATTTTATGATGAACTACTGTATTTACTATATTCTTTTTTTTTCAATCTTTATTGAAGTATAATTGCTTGTATTCTTAAAATACTTGCATGTTAAGAAAAATAGCGATCAGATTGTTCAGCATTAATACTTCCAAACTTAAATTGATATTGATTATATTTTAATGAAAACATTTAAGGTATATTTGCATCTAGTATAATTGTTATGATCACTTTAAAAAAGTCACAGAACGGGAGGAAAACAGTGCTTAGATTAGCCAATACTGTTACTTTTAAAATGTAAGTCTTCTTCAGGACTCAGCATATTTTAAAAAATGAGATAAAATTATTTTTTGAAAATGGAATTATCCTCAAACTGTCATTACTGTTTATTTTAAAGCAGAGGATGTAAGTGCTTTATTTTTGATCACCTCCAATGAGATAAGAATCTATGAAGCTGGTAGGAAAATGAGTTCATGACCAAAATGCTTACTCACTGACTATAGGAAATCAAAAACTATTACACTAAACCTGGAACCTACAAAGCAAAGCAATTGTTTTCTTTGAAAAGTATGTAGGGTTTGGAAAATTTCTGGAATTTGTCTGTACAAGCATCCTCTGGGCCCTAAAAGTGACGTTTTATGGAAATGCTGGCGTATCAAGTTGGGAAAGCTAGGAAGTGGTGCTTTGCGGGCTCCTATGGTGGTTAGGTAGTTCTCAGAAGACAGCACTGGAAATTAGATAATTGCTGATGTCATATTTTTCACACACACAATTTGGTGTCCTGGGCGCTATAAAAGCAGCATCTTCTACCTTCCCATCACAAGCAGAATCATTGAAAGCAACAGGTAAGTCCTCCAACAAACTTGGTATGCATGCTTGTTTGTTGGGTGTGACACTTCTTGAGACTTACTTTTTTCCTTTATGTTGTTTTTGCTTCTTGTTCTCTTGATACCAGGTTCTCCTTCCCCAGTCACCAGTTGCTCGAGTTTGTGTTGTCTACAATGGCTGCCCAGCAGAAATCTATGAGCTCTTCCCTTATGGGGACTCTGGCGGCCAGCTGCCTCCTCCTCATGGCCCTGTGTGTGCAGGGAGGAGCGGCTGTGCCCATTGTGTCGCAGTGCAGGCTCGACAGGGCCAACTTCCAGCAGCCTTACATCACCAACCGTACCTTCGCGTTGGCTAATGAGGTACTCATCTCACTCATTCTCTCTTTCTTTTGCATCCTTATCTACCTGGAACCTGAATAGTTCTTAAAGTTTCTTCAGAGCACATCTAAAATCTTTAAGAAACCAACATTTATCTCTATTGGTAGACCAGCCATCATATTCTCTGTCTCTTCTGAGACTTTGTGGAGATCTTCCAATGTACGCCTTTAGGATGCATACATTGAGTTTTACCCTGAAAGGAGCCATTTAGTAGCTCATCTTACTATTTATTTTTCCCTTTATTCCTCTAAGCATTATTTTATTTTACTTTATTTTATTTTATTTTTTGAAGAGAAAGAAAATGACATTTATTGAGCACTTACTATGTTATGAACTCTATGCTAGGAGCTTTAAATCCATTTTTTTTAAAAACTGAGGTATAGTTGATTTACAATATTATTTAAGTTTCAGGTGTACAGCACAGTGATCCACAATTTTTAAGGATTTATAGTTATTATAAAATATTAGGTATATTACCTATGCTGTACATTATACCCACATATCTTATTTATTTATTGAAGTCTAGTTGATTTACAATGTCGTGTTAGTTTCAGGTGTACAGCACAGTGATTCAGATATATATATGTATATATATATATATATTCTTTTTCAGATTCTTCTCTCTTGTAGGTTATTACAAAATATAGTTTCCTGTGCTATACAGTAGGTCCTTGTTGGTTATCTGCTTTATATATAGTAGTGTGTATATGTTAATCCCAAACTCCTCATTTATCCTTCCTCCCAACACCTGAGCATTATTTTAAACTCATGCACATATCTGAATCCTTTCTTTAGTCCTTATGTGGCTGGTCTGGGGAGAGGGGATAGAGTACAGCTCTACTTACAGACATTTCTTCTAGCTCCTTGACGTCCAGGCACTTAGTCTTTTCTTCTCTTCCAGGCTAGTTTGGTAGATAACAACACAGATGTTCGTCTCATTGGGACCAAACTGTTCCAGGGAGTCAAGGTAAGCCATAGGCATGATGCCACTCGTGGTTATTTGGAGCGTTGGTGAGGATGGGTTGGGTCTTCTGAATGTCGCCTAATATGAGCCCTGCTGTTTCACTTTCACCAACAGATGATGGAGCGCTGCTGTATGCTGAAGCAGGTGCTGAACTTTACCCTTGAAGAGGTGCTGCTCCCCCAATCCAATAGATTCAAGCCCTACATGCAGGAGGTGGTGCCCTTCCTGGCCAGGCTCAACAAAAAGCTAGGCCAATGCGTAAGTTCCTTTCCCAACCTAAGTCCACCCGCTCCCAGGTGCTCACCCTCTCTCTTTCTTCTGCATAGAGCCCTTTTCTTTTCCACCCTCGTTTGTTGCCCCTCCCATGCTGGCAGTTAGAAGTGCCTCAGTAACACCATTACGGGAATCATTGGGAGTCACAGAATGTTTACTTTTGCTTTAATTGAGTCACACTTTGAGTTGATGGTGATGGACAGGGTCTGAAAGACCACATGGAGCTTATTTGTCCCTGGGAAAAACCAATTCGGGTTATGTGAGATGAGAAGGGAGTTGGGAGCTGTAAGGAAAAATACCAGTTGGTGCAAATGAATCCACTGAGTATAAGTTGATGGAGGGAGGGAACTGGAAAGAGAGAAAGAGGGAAACAAGATTTAATATTTGGTGGTGGGTGGGTGAAGACTGCTGCGCTTTTGATATGGGAAGTGACAAAATCAGAGGTGTGTGAACTCGATGCCTCTGAACATTTAAAACTATGAAAAAAGATTTGAGTGGAGTGAGCAGAGCAAAGGGGGCCTAGTATTTATTGCGGAGGGCCCTGTTCACATAAGATGCTTTATGTATGTTTCTTGTTCTGAGCACGCATTTTTGATGAGGTGCAGTTATGGTTTTATTCTTGACAGGATTTGCATAAACCACTCCACTCTTTCCACAAACTTCAACCTCAGTAGGGTTTCCCAAAAGTGAAGTGAGGTCCCATGTAATAGAAATGACTGGACTTTGGTGTCCAAGGAAATTCAAGAGCTCAGAAAATCTAGGCCACTGGTGAAATCTAGGTCATTGTGGGCAAAATTGCTAAGCACATTAATTCCAGGTGAATGTAACTTACCTCATTTAGGGGCGCTGAGGTTCAAAAAGCTTCAGTACAGCTGTGTTAAAATTGTTACTCTGGTTTTCATTTTGTAGCATATGGAGTGTGACAACCAGAATATCCAGAGAAATGTACAGAATCTGAAGGACACAGTGAAAAAGGTACTACTGATAACTGTTAATGCTAAATCATTTGCTAGAAGAGACAATGTTGTTTTCCTTTCCTTTCTTTTCTTTCCTTTTTTTCCCCCCATGTCATGACTTTTTACTTGATTCTCCTGCCATTGGGTTGACTATTTAGGTGCATATGTGTTTAGATGTGTCTATATGTTTATAAGTCAATTTCCAAATTTTGCAAATCATAGAATTCTAGAACTGGCTAGGAACTTAAATCATCTAATCTTATCACCCCATATGCCACTCACTGGCAGAGCCAGAATAGAATGCAGGTCTTCTGAATCCCGTCCAGGCCAGAAGCAATGGATATTATGTTTAGTCTCATTAATTCTAAGGGAAATTTAAGAGTCCTACTGATTCATTTAATCTGAAGAAGCATTTGTTCAAAACCAGAAAAGTGTATGGGGGTAAATTTATTTGAAATAATTTTTGAAGTCATTCATTTGAAGATTTAAAACTTGGAGAAATATACCCAGAACAACCATAACAAAAGAGCTGGACTTGCATATAGGATGAATTTTTGGAATGATTGATACCTACATTTAACTGTTATAATATAATACCCAATATCTATTGATTTTAACTTAAAAGCAAAAGTGAACAACCCCCAGTTTCTTTTACACCGTTTCAAATAGAATGAAAATACTAGTAACGGATTCATTATAGGGAAATGATACTCTGAGCTGGAAACGCTCTTTTCTTCCTCTCTCATTTTCCTTCCTTTCTAGTCTCCTCCCTCCTTCAACAATGCCCTAGTGAGCATCTATCTGGTATAGGTTAGTGTATATTTCGACAATGAAAGATACTGTCAAGTGGCCTATTTGAGGAAAAGAACAATGGTGGAAGGCTCAGGCCAGCAACTGTGACTCATCCAAAAACCAGAGGTATGATTAGTAGCAGCAAAAGTGATGATTTGGCAAGCAGGTACAATGAAACCTCAGAAACATGAAGGCTCTAGTTGATGGAATTTTCAGGAACAAGCGTAACCTCAATTCCCCCTTTTTTCCATCTTGATGTTTTTTATAAAAAGTCTTTCTTCCTGAACATGCTTTAATGAACGTGTCTGGCTCTTCCTTTGATAACTGAAGGATTTGTTGTTTTTCATTGTGAAGATCAACTCTCTTTTTATAGAATCATTAGCTAGACGTGGAGGGCTGAATATTAGCATGCTATAGCCAAGAAGTACTTTGCGCTTCTGGTTTGAAAAATCCCTCATGTCGGCTTACTTTGTTGTCTTTAGAAAAGTGAAGTGTGGGAGAGAAAAATCTGCTGGTGATCTGTGTGGGAAAACAGATTTTAAATCTTTTAATCCATTTTGAGAGAATTGACTTTCACGTTTGCAACGTGGAAGAGTGGTTATGCTTTTGTTTTTCCCTTCAGCTCCAGAAGGCATAGTGAGAGGAATGTTATTCAGACAAATCGCAGCATGAGGAAAAACTGGTCAACGCTGTCTGAAACGGGAGGGTTGTCTTGGGGGGTAGTAATTCCGTCACTGGAGGTAAAAGCAGAGAGCAGGCTATAGCAGAACGGATGACACACAGTAGGGCAAGAGAAGCTTTAAAATTCTTTATAATCTTGGGAGTCTTTGAGATATAAAAATGATCTCTTGGCTTTATGTCAAAGGAAGTATGGAAAGATGGAATGGTGGAAGAAAGCAGGAAGAGAAAGGAGACCGCAATCTAGATGACAGTGATGACTTAGGGTTGTTGTTTTCTTTGAGGTAACCTTGAGCACATTTAATAGATTAGATGAATTTCTGAGGAGGATGATTTGGACTTGAACCTGGGTTCCCTCACCCATGGAGTTTGAAAGCCTCATTTGCCTGCTGCTTGGAAGGAGGAGGAAAGAAGGGGTGTTAGAAGTCGTACCTGGCCCTCTACTCTTAAAGCAACTGGATAGGATGCATTTGGTATTTTCCCCATAAATGTGAAAACCTGTTTTTTCTACCCCTCGGTCAAGAAAGTGGAAACAGAAAAAGCCCATGTGTATTGGTAATGTGCAGTTTGGATTCAAGGCTGTTTGAACTAAGTGGTTATATGTAACTGATTGGTCATAGACAGTAGTGGGCCTGGGAGGTAGGGCAAGGAGGATGAGTGGCACTCTGGGTCCCCCAGATCCCAGCACAGCCTCTATCTGCTTGCTCTGGTTAGGAAGTGGTTTGAAACATCATCAGCTTAGATTGATGCCCACAGGTGCCCTCTCAGTTCAGATAGCCATACTTTTAAAGTCTTTGGCAAATCACGTACACTTGCTAAAAGGGTATTATTACTGATCTTTTACAAAAGGCTAAACCTTGGTTTCTGTCCCAGCAACCTAACCATCTCATCTCCCTCTAATTCGTTTCTCTTTAGAAAACATGGTATAAATGCTGAAATACTTGTGTGTTCTTATTTTCACAGCTTGGAGAGAGTGGAGAGATCAAAGTAATTGGAGAACTGAATTTGCTGTTTATGGCCCTGAAAAATGAATGCACTTGACCAGGGCAAAGCTCGGAAATGGATAACTAATGCTTCTTGCCTGTTAGAAATAACAATAAGATCCCCTGAGGTTTTCTTTTAACAAAAGAAAAAGGGGACGCCAAACTCCACAGTCCTGTGTGGATTCTAAACAAACCCCTGCTTAGCTTAAAAAAGAGAACAATGTCACTTGTATCCATACGACCAGAAGGCAGACCTTCCAAGCATAACGAGATCTATTAATAGATAACATTTTATCGTAGTTGGTGTTTTATAAACAGAAATTTAATTTTTAAGCAGTTGTCTATTTCCCCACAAAAAAGATTACTTTCCCATCTCTTTAGGGAAAAAGCCCCTAAATAATTTCATTTCCATAATCAATAATTTATATTTATGAATTAATTTATTGTTATAAGTACCTGACTTATTTATGTCATTTTACTAATATGGGTTTATTTATAGAAACATTATAAGATATTTCTACTTAATCATAAGGCTAATATTAATATTTATGATAATAATTATGGAGCTATGTATGATCTGTTTATTTTATCTCAATAAACACTTCTGTATCCTAAATCTTGTGGCTTTGTGATTTTTCCCCCCTTTAATATTACCACCACCACCACCATCATCATCATCATCGTGTAATCATTTCTATTTGCTAAATGGGCCCAGAACCTGTATAAATGATTTTATTCCTGACTCTAAGTAAATGAGGTGGCTATTAGTATTATCCACATTTTACGGATGGGAAAACTGAATCAGAAACATGTTAAAAAACATTGTGTCACTATAAGCAGTGGACCCTTATTAAAGCTAGGTCTAACTGATTTCTGGGGGAATCTGTTATACTGTTAGACCTGCACGGTCTCCTAGGAGTTTCGACTCGCCCAGGAAACAACAAGAGTCGGAAGTCGATGCAAAACGCAAGAGGTTTATTGAAGGCCAGTGCACCGGGGTTCCTTGGTCCTCACGCAGGAGGTCGAAGAAGGAACCCTTTTGGGCGCGAATATGTCAGTTTTATAGGTTCCCACTTCCCCGTATGTAAATTATAGATTTGGTTGTGTTCTCCTGCTGATTGGTCCCGGCTTAGGCTCGGACCAGAGAGGGAACTTGTCCCCAGCTGCCTGATTGGTCTTTGACAGACACCTTTTTTACATTTTGTTATCTCCCTCCTTCTCGGAAGGGGGCCGGACATCCTGGAAATTCACCCATTGTCTAAGAAGCCCCTATTGTCTGGAGAGTTCTTAATCATTAGCTGGAACAATGTCTCTCGAGTCCCACATTCCCCCCTTTTTCTTGTGACTATTGATTCCAATCATGGAATCTCAACCTTCTGTTCGTAAACTTTGGTACTGTTGTCTTAACATTAGAACTTGTACAGTACTGATACGTTCTCTAATAAATGCTATCAAGCGATTTAGAACACATGGTCCAAAAGTTAAAATCAACAATAAAACAATAAGAGGTCCCAACAGAGTAGAGATTAAGGTGGTAAACCAGGGGGACTTATCAAACCATGATTGAAACCATCCTTTTTCGTTTTCTCTCTCCCTTTGCCTTTTATCTAAGCGTTCCCTTAGTTTATCCATGGTTTTGGTAATGGTTCCTGAATGATCAATATAAAAGCAACATTCTTCTTTTAGAGCGGCGCATAATCCCCCTTCTTTAAGAAACAGCAAATCTAGGCCTCTTCTATTCTGCAACACCATTTCTGAAAGTGAGGTGAGTGATTCCTTTAGTTGAGTTATGGAACTTTCTAATGCTCGAAGGTCGATGTCTACAGCCTGTCTTAAACTTGCATAATACTGGGGTTGTTGTATGAGGGCTGTGGTTCCTGTTCCTATCCCGGCAGATATTCCTAGTCCTAGAAGGACAGCCAATGTGAGGGTTACAGGTTCTCTCTTCCTTCTTGTTTTTCCCTCGTATTCATCTAAGAAGGACGAATCTGAATGATAGATAAGTCTAGGAACTAATTGCACTAGCACACAAAAATCAGCTGAATTGTTGAGAACCTCTAGAGAGACACAAGGGGTGAGCCCCGTGTTACATGCCCACCATCCATCTTGGGGAGGTACAAGATATCCCGAGCCTGAAGGGAGGCTGAAATCATGACAAAGGTGTCGATGGGACTGGGGAGGTGTTCCTATACAAGTACCATTTCCAGAAACCGAAGACAGAGTTAATTTACTGTTCCCTTTCTGTTTCCATCGACAATGGTCCGGGGAGCTGACATTAGTATAATTAGAACTATATCCTATAGCATCATAATAAGGGGGAGGGGCAGCATAACAGAGCCAACATGATTTTGTAGCCTCCGGGTTTGTAGCATTAAGGACCGTAAAGGCTGCCTGCACCAAAGAAAGCATCCTATCCTGTGGAGTCCCAGGCTTAACTGTGGGTTCTTTGGATCCAGAGGTTTCATTAGTCTCATTCTTTGTTGACGTAGCTGAAGGGGCCGGGGGAAGCAAAGGGGGGCCAAGTACGGGATTTGGGCCTATTGATATAGGAGCAGGAGTCTCAATCTTTAGCTTAAGGGTCATTAATATTCCCAAATCATATCCATTCTTGTAAAATCTAATGCCCCATGAGTGGCCATTTACCCATTTTTTATCTCTTTTTCCAGGATTACTAAAGGAAATTTTGAGGGGGTGGCACCATCCTGAACATTCGGGGGCGATGGGTCGGGGACCCCTATAAGAAGTATGAGTGTAGTTGGCTGTTACTGTAATAAAATCCCAAGTTGAGGTGGGTCTCCAATAAGTATCTCCTGTGGTTTCACATCCCCAGTTTTGGCAATATAAATTTTCAGTTCCCCCACATTTATAATTCAGGGATCGGGGGCGATGGAACCCGGGGCATACATAGAAGGAGAGGGTTCTGAGCCAACTTCTTCGGACCTGGTTTTTACAACCCTCTCTGGAGTAATCAGCTTTAGTTAGAAGTTGGGACGGAGCATTATGCTGATCATAATAACTCTCTAGATCCCAAAAGGGAGCTCCTATGGCCAGTTTACAGACATCAGGAAAAAGATCTGGCCACCAGGTCCAGGGAGGGGCAGTATGGCTAATGGACCAGGTTATATCTCCAGTTTGAGAAATTACCTGCCAAGTTAGACGTTGGGGCAGGTGAGGGCTAAAATCACTTACAGTCAGTAAAGGCAGTAAAACCAAAATTATAAGTCTTAGGTTCGTAGAAGCTTGAGTTTGAGCGGGTTGTCGGTTCTTTGGGCCTGCCATCCTGATGATGCCGCCGCTGGTGCAGCTTTCACGTGTGAAGCATGGATCCAGGCAGCGATGCCGTCCACTTTTATGGCCGTTGGGGTGGTTAGGAGGACGGTGTATGGTCCTTTCCATCGAGGTTCCAACGTCTGGGTTCGATGCCGACGGACGTATACGGAGTCCCCGACTTGGAAAGGATGAGTTTCTCCCGGTGTTCCCGGTTGGTAGGCCTCGGCGAATTGGGACCATATCTCCTTTTGGACCAGTTGGAGTCCCAATAGCCTAGCATACAAGTCAGTGTTATTTTGACAGTCTGGTTTTATTTCTTCTCCTAAGGTGAGAAGGGGAGGTGGGGCCCCGTATAGCACCTCAAAAGGAGTAAGATGGTACCGGGAAGGTGTATTCCTAACCCGGAACAGGGCTAAAGGAAGGAGCACCGTCCAATCTGTACCGCCAGTCTCCAAGGACAATTTGGTTAGGGTCTCTTTTAGAGTTCTATTCATTCTTTCTACCTGACCTGAACTCTGGGGTCTATATGCACAATGTAATTTCCAATCAGTCCCCAAATATCTGGCCACATCCTGACTTACCTGGGCGACGAAGGCTGGACCATTATCAGACCCTATTACCTTTGGTGCTCCAAATCGAGGAAAAATTTCTTCTAAAATCTTCTTGGCTACTACAGCAGCTGTTTCTTTCTTTGTTGGGAAAGCCTCTATCCATCCTGAAAAAGTGTCTACAAAAACTAAAAGGTATTTATTACCGTACCTTCCAGGACGCACTTCAGTAAAGTCCACCTCCCAGTAAGTTCCTGGGCGGTCCCCCCTGAGTCTCTTTCCAGTTTCAAGTTTCCCTTTTTGAGCATTTACCTGTTGACATGGGACGCATTCCTGCACAATTTGTTCAGCTAATTTTGTCATTCCAGGGGTTTCGTACCCGGCTTTTTGTAACAAGGCTACCATCTTTTTAGTCCCCAAATGTGTCCATCTGTGCATCTGTTGTAACATGGATTCTGCTTGCTGAGGGGACAAAGTTCCTTTTGTTGTGGCCGGGATGATTTCTTCATCACGGCCTGGTTTTTCAGGAACTTTATCTGACAGTCCTAGAATGACTTCTCCCGATGCTATTTCTCGGGCCACTTGGTCAGCCATATTATTTCCCCTAATTATTGGGGTATTTCCTTTTTGATGTCCAGGGCAGTGGATGATACTGACTTTAGTAGGAAGCATGAGTGCAGTCAACAAAGCCATGATTTCGTCTTTGTTTTTAATTTCTTTGCCACCTGAAGTTAGTAGCCCTCTCTGTTGGTAAATGGCACCGTGGATATGAGCGGTAGCAAACGCATATCTACTGTCTGTGTAGATGTTTACTTTTTTATTCTCTGCCATCTCTAATGCCCTCGTCAGGGCAATTAATTCAGCTCGTTGGGCTGAGGTCCCTTGTGGTAGCGCCGCTGCCCATATGACTTGTTTTCCGTCTACCACGGCTGCCCCAGTTCGACGCTTACCTTCCTCCAGGAAACTGCTCCCATCCGTGAACCAGGTGAAATCAGCATCAGGGAGGGGCAGGTCCATCAGATCTGGCCTACTGCCGTGTGCTGCGGCCAGTACTTCCTGACAATCATGTATGATGGTGGAGCCTTCCAAGTCAGGATCAGGTAGCAAGGTGGCTGGATTGAGTCCTGTGGCTGGAGCAAACTTGATGCGATCTGAGTTTAGCAACAGGGTTTGGTAATGGGTCATCCTGGCATTAGTTAGCCACCTATCCGGTGGTTGACGGACTACATTTTCCAGGGCATGAGGAGCTGTTATCGTTAGATTTTGTCCTAAAGTTAGTTTGTCAGCATCTTTGACTAGAACGGCCACTGCAGCGATTATCTTTAAACAGGTGGGCCATCCTGATGCCACAGGGTCCAATTTTTTTGACAAATAAGCAACTGGGCGATTCCAGGGACCCAATTTCTGAGTCAATACTCCTTTTGCAATGCCCTTATTTTCGGCCACATATAAATGAAAAGGTTTGGTTACATCTGGCAGTCCTAGGGCTGGAGCTGAAAGTAAAGCTCGTTTGATTTGGTCAAAAGCCCGTTGTTCCTTATCGCCCCAAACGAAAGGAGTGCTGTTTTTGGTTAGGGGGTACAATGGGGCTGCCAGCTCAGCAAACCCTGGAATCCATAGTCTACAGAATCCGGCCGTCCCCAAAAATTCTCTAACCTGCCTGGCGTTTTTGGGAGCCGGAATTTGGGCCACCGTATCCTTTCTGCTCTCCGTGAGCCATCTTTGCCCCCCTTTTAATAGATACCCCAGGTAACTGACCTGTTGTTGGCATATTTGTGCTTTCTTGGCTGAGGCTCTATATCCCAGGGTTCCAAGTTCCGTTAACAGTTTTTCAGTACCCTTGATACAATCTTCTTGGGTCTCAGCAGCTAATAAAATATCATCAACGTATTGGAGTAATGTTACCTGGGGATTTGATTCTCTATATAATGCCAAATCCTGATGGAGGGCTTCATCAAAGATGGTCGGGGAGTTCTTGAATCCCTGAGGTAGCCGTGTCCATGTCAGCTGACCAGACATTCCCGATGTTGGATCTTTCCATTCGAAGGCAAAGTAGGGTTGGCTCAGGGGAGAGAGTCTTAAACAGAAAAAAGCATCTTTAAGGTCCAAAACAGTATACCACGTATGTTGAGGTGGAAGAGTGCTCAGGAGGTTGTAAGGGTTTGGAACTGTGGGGTGGAGATCTGCCACCCGTTTGTTTACCTCTCGTAGATCCTGCACCGGCCGATAATCATTTGTTCCTGGTTTCTTTACCGGCAGGAGAGGGGTGTTCCATGCTGATTGACATCTTATTAAGATGCCCAAGTCTAGTAGCCTCTGTATATGGGGACGGATACCGTCTTTGGCTTCTCTACTCATGGGGTATTGACGGACCATTATTGGGGTGACAGTTGCCTTGAGTTACACTAGCACCGGGGGCCGATTTTTGGCCATCCCCATTCCGGCAGTTTCTGCCCAGGCTTGAGGGAACCGAGTTACCCAATCTGTAACATTAACTCGTGAGGATGAAGGCTGCTTGTATAATTTATATTCATCTTCTAATTTCATAGTCAATATTTGAAGTAACCTTCCTTTATTATCAGTTATGGTGGAACCTTCTGGCTGAAAGTGGATTTGAGCCCCTACTTTGGAGAGTAAATCTCTTCCCAGCAAAGGATAGGGGCATTCCGGAATAATCAAAAATGAATGGGTTACTCGTCCAATCCCAAGATCTACTGTCCTTCGTGTGGTCCATGAATATTGTTTATTCCCAGTGGCTCCTTGTACCCATGACCTTTTAGCTGAGATAGGACCTTTTGAGTGGAGAAGGACGGAGTGCTGGGCTCCGGTATCTACCAAAAATTGAACAGGTTCCCCCTCCACTTTAAGAGTTACCCGGGGCTCGGGGAGAGGGTTCGAGCCCTGACTTTCCTAGTCTTCTTCTTCCAATGTTAAGATTTTGTTTCTGGTTGGCCTTCCTCCATTCTTTTTCTTAGGGCATTCTCTCGCCCAATGTCCTTTTTCTTTACAGTAGGCACATTGGTCCTTGTCTAATGGTCGCCTTCTGTCTGCCGTTCGCCCTTCCTGCCCATTTCTATCCCCTATATTTCTTCCTCCAACCACAGTGGCCAGTATCTTACTTAAATTCCTCTCTTGTCTCTTATCTCGTCTTCTTTCACGGGCTGCCTGCTCTTTCTGCTTTCTTTCTTCCTTCTCTTCCTCTGTTTCTCTTTTGTTATATACTTTATCTGCCTCTTTTACTAACTCCTGAAGCGAAAATCCCTGCAAGCCATCTAGCCTCTGTAATTTCTTCCTAATATCAGGGGCCGCTTGATCAATGAAAGCCATTGCTATAGTAGCCCTATGTTCCTCCGAAGTTGGATCATAAGGGGTAAAGCGTCTAAAGGCTTCCATTAAACGTTCCAGGAACACAGTTGGCGATTCCTGGGGCCCCTGAGTTACTTCCCTTACCTTAGCCAAATTAGTGGGCCGTCTGGCCGCTCCATGGAGACCTGCCACCAGAGCCTGGCGATACATTTTCAGGCGCTCCCTACCTTCCGGGGCATTGAAATCCCAGTTTGGCCTGACGAGTGGGAAACCAACATCAATCTCGTTAGGCAGCTGGGTAGGTTGCCCATTGGCGCCTAATACATTTTTTCTGGCTTCTAAAAGAACCCGTTGCCTCTCCTCAGTCGTTAGGAGAGTCTGAAGCAGCTGCTGACAATCATCCCATGTGGGCTGGTGGGAGAAAACAAGAGATTCTATTAAAGCGGTAAGGGCCTGTGGATTTTCGGAAAAAGTTGGGTTATGCATTTTCCAATTATAAAGATCTGCAGAGGAAAAGGGCCAATATTGGAGAGGTCTATTCCCTTGGCCGTCGGGGGGGCCATACTCTCTAAGAGGTAGGGCAGTGGAGTCCGGGGAGATAGCCCTCCGGCTCCTAGTGCCCGCTGAGGGACCCCTTTCTTCTTCCATCATGGATGGTTCCCTTGGTGCCGAGGGCAGTGGAGCTGGGGGTCCTCTAGGTGGTAGGGGATTTGGGGCCGGAGGATAAGGGGGTGGGGAATCCAAAAGAAGCAAATCGGACTGCGGGTCAGGATAAATCGCCTTCGGTGGATCCGGGGCGTCAGGTAGCTTTTCCGTGTTGGGGTTTTTCTTTAAGGCTAATATCTCCGACGCTGCTGATGTGTGCGCGGACGTACCTGTTGAGGAAACAAAGGGCCGGACCCACGGAGGTGGGGAGAGAATTAAATATTCCCAGACCAAGACATATGGTACTTGGTCTGGATGTCCGTGGGGATCTATATTAAATATCTTAGACTTCAGCAGCTTAATCTTGTCTAATAAAAAGGATCCTTCGGGGGGCCATCCTATCTGAAATGTTGGCCATTCAGAGGCACACAAAGTCTGCCACTTTCCTTTCTTCACCTCTACCGAAAAATTATGGGCTCTGGCCCGAACTTCGGTCCAATGGCTTAGGGTAAGGGAAAGAGGAGTCGTCACAGTTTGTCCCATTGTCGTCCGTCAGAGAAAAAGAATAGACCACAATACAGAAACAGTTAAAACTCCATGAAACACATATACGCATGGGCCACCGCGAGCTCGCTTCAAAACCGAAACTTCTTCAGATGGCAGTTATCACCAAGGGAACTGCCGAAACCGAGTGAAGGGGAGACAGAGTTTGCCTCTCCTTCCAGATGAGCCACCAGGGCGTCCCCTAGGGCTCATGGACGCCGGCTATTAGCACGTCTGCCTAGCCAGAGGTCCGATACAGATTCCATAATAAGCCGATTCTTACGGCTTTCCTCCGATAATGGCCCACAAAGAACAAGGGACAAACAGACAATCAAGCTCGAGCTTACCTGGTACCTCCAACTCCCGATGTTCTTGTGGTCCGGGGCGAGTGGAATCCCGGACGAGCCCCCAAATGTTAGACCTGCACGGTCTCCTAGGAGTTTCGACTCGCCCAGGAAACAACAAGAGTCGGAAGTCGATGCAAAACGCAAGAGGTTTATTGAAGGCCAGTGCACCGGGGTTCCTTGGTCCTCACGCAGGAGGTCGAAGAAGGAACCCTTTTGGGCGCGAATATGTCAGTTTTATAGGTTCCCACTTCCCCGTATGTAAATTATAGATTTGGTTGTGTTCTCCTGCTGATTGGTCCCGGCTTAGGCTCGGACCAGAGAGGGAACTTGTCCCCAGCTGCCTGATTGGTCTTTGACAGACACCTTTTTTACATTTTGTTATCTCCCTCCTTCTCGGAAGGGGGCCGGACATCCTGGAAATTCACCCATTGTCTAAGAAGCCCCTATTGTCTGGAGAGTTCTTAATCATTAGCTGGAACAATGTCTCTCGAGTCCCACAATACTACCTATATAGACTTGTTTTTTTTTTTTTTTCATTTTAACATCTTTATTGGAGTATAACTGCTTTACAATGGTATGTTAGTTTCAGCTTCACAACAAAATGAATCAGTTATATATATACATATGTTCCCATATCTCTTCCCGCTTGCGTCTCCCTCCCTCCCACCCTCCCTATCTCACCCCTCCAGGCAGTCACAAAGCACCGAGCTGATCTCCCTGTGCTATGCGGCTGCTTCCCACTAGCTATCTACCTTACATTTGGTAGTGTATATATGTCCATGCCTCTCTCTCGCTTTGTCACAGTTTACCCTTCCCCCTCCCCATATCCTCAAGTCCATTCTCTAGTAAGTCTGTGTCTTTATTCCTGTTTCACCCCTAGGTTCTTCATGACATTTTTTCCCCTTAAATTCCATATATATGTGTTAGCATACGGTATTTGTCTCTCTCTTTCTGACTTCACTCTGTATGACAGACTCTAGGTCTACCTACCTCATTACAAATAGCTCAATTTCGTTTCTTTTTATGGCTGAGTAATATTCCATTGTATATATGTGCCACATCTTCTTTATCCATTCATCCAATAATGGACACTCAGGTTGTTTCCATCTCTGGGCTATTGTAAATAGAGCTGCAATGAACATTTTGGTACATGACTCTTTTTGAATTATGGTTTTCTCAGGGTATATGCCCAGTAGTGGGATTGCTGGGTCATATGGTAGTTCTGTTTGTAGTTTTTAAAGGAACCTCCATACTGTTCTCCACAGTGGCTGTATCAATTTACATTCCCACCAACAGTGTAAGAGGGTTCCCTTTTCTCCACACCCTCTCCAGCATTTATTGTTTCTAGATTTTTTGATGATGGCCATTCTGACTGGTGTGAGATGATATCTCATTGTAGTTTTGATTTGCATTTCTCTAATGATTAGTGATGTTGAGCATTCTTTCATGTGTTTGTTGGCAGTCTGTATATCTTCTTTGGAGAAATGTCTATTTAGGTCTTCTGCCCATTTTTGGATTGGGTTGTTTGTTTTTTTGTTATTAAGCTGCATGAGCTGCTTATAAATTTTGGAGATTAATCCTTTGTCAGTTGCTTCATTTGCAAATATTTTCTCCCATTCTGAGGGTTGTCTTTTGGTCTTGTTTATGGTTTCCTTTGCTGTGCAAAAGCTTTGAAGTTTCATTAGGTCCCATTTGTTTATTTTTGTTTTTATTTCCATTTCTCTAGGAGGTGGGTCAAAAAGGACCTTGCTGTGATTTATGTCATAGAGTGTCCTGCCTATGTTTTCCTCTAAGAGTTTGATAGTGTCTGGCCTTACATTTAGGTCTTTAATCCACCTTGAGCTTATCTTTGTGCATGGTGTTAGGGAGTGATCCAATCTCATACTTTTACATGTAGCTGTCCAGTTTTCCCAGCACCACTTATTGAAGAGGCTGTCCTTTCTCCACTGTACATTCCTGCCTCCTTCATCAAAGATAAGGTGACCATATGTGCGTGGGTTTATCTCTGGGCTTTCTATCCTGTTCCATTGATCTATATTTCTGTTTTTGTTCCAGTACCATACTGTCTTGATTACTGTAGCTTTGTAGCATAGTCTGAAGTCAGGAAGCCTGATTCCTCCAGCTCCGTTTTTCGTTCTCAAGATTGCTTTGGCTATTCGGGTCTTTTGTGTTTCCATACAAATTGTGAAATTTTTTGTTCTAGTTCTGTGAAAAATGCCAGTGGTAGTTTGATAGGGATTGCATTGAATCTGTAGATTGCTTTGGGTAGTAGAGTCATTTTCACAATGTTGATTCTCAATCCAAGAACATGGTATATCTCTCTATCTATTTGTATCATCTTTAATTTCTTTCATCAGTGTCTTATAATTTTCTGCATACAGGTCTTTTGTCTCTTTAGGTAAGTTTATTCCTAGATATTTTATTCTTTTTGTTGCAGTGGTAAATGGGACTGTTTTCTTGATTTCACTTTCAGATTTTTCATCCTTAGTGTATAGGAATGCCAGAGATTTCTGTGCATTAATTTTGTATCCTGCTACTTTACCAAATTCATTGATTAGCTCTAGTAGTTTCCTGGTAGCATCTTTAGGATTCTCTACGTATAGTATCATGTCATCTGCAAACAGTGCCAGCTTTACTTCTTCTTTTCTGATTTGGATTCCTTTTATTTCCTTTTCTTCTCTGATTGCTGTGGCTAAAACTTCCAAAACTATGTTGAATAAGAGTGGTGAGAGTGGGCAACTTTGTCTTGTTCCTGATCTTAGTGGAAATGCTTTCAGTTTTTCACCATTGAGGACGATGTTGGCTGTGGGCTTGTCATATATGGCCTTTATTATGTTGAGGAAAGTTCCCTCTATGCCTACTTTCTGCAGGGTTTTTATCATAAATGGGTGTTAAATTTTGTCAAAAGCTTTCTCTGCATCTATTGAGATGATCATATGGGTTTTCTCCTTCAATTTGTTAATATGGTATATCACGTTGATTGATTTGCATATATTGAAGAACCTTGCATTCCTGGAATAAACCCCACTTGATCATGGTGTATGATACGTTTAATGTGCTGTTGGATTCTGTTTGCTAGTATTTTGTTGAGGATTTTTGCATCTATGTTCATCAGTGATATTGGCCTGTAGTTTTCTTTCTTTGTGACATCCTTGTTTGGTTTTGGTATCAGGGTGATGTGGCCTTGTAGAATGAGTTGGGGAGTGTTCCTCCCTCTGCTATATTTTGGAAGAGTTTGAGAAGGATAGGTGATAGCTCTTCTCTAAATGTTTGATAGAATTCACCTGTGAAGCCATCTGGTCCTGGCCTTTTGTTTGTTGGAAGATTTTTTAATCACAGTTTCAATTTCAGTGCTTTTGATTGGTCTGTTCATATTTTCTATTTCTTCCTGATTCAGTCTTGGCAGGTTGTGCCTTTCTAAGAATTTGTCCATTTCTTCCAGGTTGTCCATTTTATTGGCATAGAGTTGCTTGTAGTAATCTCTCATGATCTTTTTTATTTCTGCAGTGTCAGTTGTTACTTCTCCTTTTTCATTTCTAATTCTATTGATTTGAGTCTTCTCCCTTTTTTTCTTGATGAGTCTGGCTAATGGTTTATCAATTTTGTTTATCCTTTCAAAGACCAGCTTTTAGTTTTATTGATCTTTGCTATCATTTCTTTCATTTCTTTTTCATTTATTTCTGATCTGATTTTTATGATTTCTTTCCTTCTGCTAACTTTGGGGTTTTTTTGTTCTTCTTTCTCTAATTGCTTTAGGTGCAAGGTTAGGTTGTTTATTCGAGATGTTTCCTGTTTCTTAAGGTAGGATTGTATTGCTATAAACTTCCCTCTTAGAACTGCTTTTGCTGCATCCCATAGATTTGGAGTTGTCGTGTCTCCATTGTCATTTGTTTCTAGGTATTTTTTGATTTCCTCTTTGATTTCTTCAGTGATCACTTCGTTATTAAGTAGTGTATTGTTTAGCCTCCATGTGTTTGTATTTTTTACAGACCTTTTCCTGTAATTGATATCTAGTCTCATAGCGTTGTGGTCGGAAAAGATACTTGATACAATTTCAATTTTCTTAAATTTACCAAGGCTTGATTTGTGACCCAAGATATGATCTATCCTGGAGAATGTTCCATGAGCACTTGAGAAAAATGTATATTCTGTTGTTTTTGGATGGAATGTCCTATAAATATCAATTAAGTCCATCTTGTTTAATGTATCATTTAAAGCTTGTGTTTCCTTATTTATTTTCATTTTGGATGATCTGTCCATTGGTGAAAGTGGGGTGTTAAAGTCCCCTGCTATGAATGTGTTACTGTCGATTTCCCCTTTTATGGCTGTTAGTATTTGCCTTATGTATTGAGGTGCTCCTATGTTGGGTGCATAAATATTTACAATTGTTATATCTTCTTCTTGGATCAATCCCTTGATCATTATGTAGTGTCCTTCTTTGTCTCTTCTAAAAGTCTTTATTTTAAAGTCTATTTTGTCTGATACGAGAATTGCTACTCCAGCTTTCTTTTGGTTTCCATTTGCATGAAATACCTTTTTCCATCCCCTTACTTTCAGTCTGTATGTGTCTCTAGGTCTGAAGTGGGTCTCTTGTAGACAGCAAATATATGGGTCTTGTTTTTGTATCCATTCAGCCAATCTGTGTCTTTTGGTGGGAGCATTTAGTCCATTTACATTTAAGGTAATTATTGATATGTATGTTCCTATTCCCATTTTCTTAATTGTTTTGGGTTCGTTATTGTAGGTCTTTTCCTTCTTTTTTGTTTCTTGCCTAGAAAAGTTCCTTTAGCAGTTGTTGTAGAGCTGGTTTGGTGGTGCTGAACTCTCTCAGCTTTTGCTTGTCTGTAAAGGTTTTAATTTCTCCATCAAATCCGAATGAGATCCTTGCTGGGCAGAGTAATCTTGGTTGCAGGTTTTTCTCCTTCATCACTTTCAATATGTCCTGCCACTCCGTTCTGGCTTGCAGAGTTTCTGCTGAAAGATCAGCTGTTAACCTTATGGGGATTCCCTTGTGTGTTATTTGTTGTTTTTCCCTTGCTGCTTTTAATATGTTTTCTTTGTATTTAACTTTTGACAGTTTGATTATTATGTGTCTTGGCGTATTTCTTCTTGGATTTATCTTGTATGGGACTCTCTGTGCTTCCTGGACTTGATTAACTATTTCCTTTCCCATATTAGGGAAGTTTTCAACTATAATCTCTTCAAATATTTTCTCCGTCCCTTTCTTTTTCTCTTCTTCTTCTGGAACCCCTATAATTCGAATGTTGGTGCATTTAATGTTGTCCCAGAGGTCTCTGAGACTATCCTCAGTTCTTTTCATTCTTTTTTCTTTATTCTGTTCTGCAGTAGTTATTTCCGCTATTTTATCTTCCAGGTCACTTATCCATTCTTCTGCCTCAGTTATTCTGCTATTGATCCCATCTAGAGTATTTTTCATTTCATTTATTGTGTTGTTCATCATTGTTTGTTTCATCTTTAGTTCTTCTAGGTCCTTGTTAAATGTTTCTTGCATTTTGTCTATTCTATTTCCAAGATTTTGGATCATCTTTACTATCATTATTCTGAATTCTTTTTCCGGTAGACTGCCTATTTCCTCTTCATTTGTTAGGTCTGGTGGGTTTTTATCTTGCTCCTTCATCTGCTGTGTGTTTTTCTGTTCTTTCATTTTGCTTATCTTACTGTGTTTGGGGTCTCCTTTTTGCAGGCTGAATGTTCGTAGTTCCTGTTGTTTTTGGTGTCTGTCCCCAGTGGCTAAGGTTGGTTCAGTGGGTTGTGTAGGCTTCCTGGTGGAGGGGACTAGTGCCTGTGTTCTGGTGGATGAGGCTGGATCTTGTCTTTCTGGTGGGCAGGTCCACGTCTGGTGGTGTGTTCTGGGGTGTCTGTAGACTTATTATGATTTTGGGCAGCCTCTCTGCTAATGGGTGGGGTTGTGTTCCTGTCTTGCTAGTTGTTTGGCATAGGATGTCCAGCACTGTAGCTTGCTGGTCGTTGAGTGAAGCTGGGTGCTGGCGTTGAGATGGAGATCTCTGGGAGATTTTCGCCATTTGATATTATGTGCAGCTGGGAGGCCTCCTGTGGACCAGTGTCCTGAAGTTGGCTCTCCCACCTCAGAGGCACAGCACTAACTCCTGGCTGCAGCACCAAGAGCCTTTCATCCACACGGCTCAGAAGAAAAGGGAGAAAGAGTAGAAAGAAAGAATTAGTAGAAGTAGAAAGAAAGAAAGAAAGAAAGGAGGGAGGGAGGGAGCAAGGAAGGAAGCAGGGAAGGAAGGAAAAAAAGCAAGAAGACAAAGTAAAATAAAATAAAGTAAGATAAAATATAATGAAGTTATTAAAATAAAAAAATAATTATTAAGAGGAAAAAAAAACGGAGGGATAGAACCCGGAAGAAATGGTGGAAGCAAAGTCCACCTCCTCAATTTGGGATGATTCGTTGTCTAAAGGAGGGAAGGTTGGAAAGAAAGAACGAAGGTAACGTAAAATAAAATAAGGTTATTAAAATAAAAAGTAATTATTAAGAAAAAAAACAGGACGGATTGAACCCTCGGAGAAATGGTGGAAGCAAAGCTATACAGACAAAATCTCACACAGAAGCATACACATACACACAAAAAAAGGAAAAGGGGAAAGAATAATAAATCTTGCTCTCAAAGACCAACTCCTTAATTTGGGATGGTTCGTTGTCTATTCATGTATTCCACAGATGCAGAGTACATCAAGTTGATTGTGGAGCTTTAATCCGCTGCTTCTGAGGCTGCTGGGAGAGATTTCCCTTTCTCTTCTTTGTTCTCACAGCTCCCAGGGGCTCAGCTTTGGATTTGGACCCGCCTCTGCGTGTAGGTCGCTGGAGGGCGTCTCTTCTTTGCTCAGACAGGACAGGGTTAAAGGAGCCGCTGATTCGGAGGCTCTGGCTCACTCAGGCCGGGGGGGAGGGAGGGGCACGGAGTGAGGGGCGGGCCTGAGGCGGCAGAGGCCGGCGTGACGTTGCACCAGCCTGAGGCGCGCCGTGAGTTCTTCCGGGGGAGTTGTCCCTGGATCCCGGGACCCTGGCAGTGGCGGGCTGCACAGGCTCCCCGGAAGGGGGTGTGGATAGTGACCTGTGCTCGTACACAGGCTTCTTGGTGGCTGTAGCAGCGGACTTAGCGTCTCATGTCTGTCTCTGGGGTCCGCACTTTTAGCCGCGGCTCGCGCCCGTCTCTGGAGGTCCTTCAAGCAGCGTTCTTAATCCCCTCTCCTCGCGCACTAGGAAATAAAGAGGGAAGAAAAAGTCTCTTGCCTCTTCGGCAGGTCCAGACTTTTCCCCGGACTCCTTCCCGGCTAGCTGTGGCGCACTAACGCCCTACAGGCTGTGTTCACGCCGCCAACCCCAGGCCTCTCCCGGCGCTGCGACTGAAGCCCAAGCCTCAGCTCCCAGCCCCGCCCGCCCCGGCGGGTGAGCAGACAAGCGTCTCAGCTGGTGAGTGCCGGTCGGCCCTGTTCCTCTGTGCTGGAATCTCTCAGCTTTGCCCTCCGCACCCCTCTTGCTGTGCTCTCCTCCTCGGCTCCGAAGCTTTCCCCCTTCGCCACCTGCAGTCTCCGCCCGCGAAGGGGCTTCCTAGTGTGTGGACACTTTTCCTCCTTCACAGCTCCCTCCCGCTGGTGCAGGACCCGTCCTTATCCTTCCGTCTCTGTTTATTCTTTTTTCTTTTGCCCTACCCAGTTACGTGGGGGGTTTCTTGCGTTTTGGGAGGTCTGAGGTCTTCTGCCAGCGTTCAGTAGGTGATCTGTAGGAGTTGTTCCACGTGTAGATGTATTTCTGGTGTATCTGTGGGGAGAAAGGTGATCTCTGCGTCTTACTCTTCCGCCATCTTCCCAGAAGTCCCCTATAGACTTGTTATGTTGATTAAGCATGTGATTCTGAAAGGAAAAAGGTAAGATATTGTAAAGAATCCATCTGCCTCATTAGCAGTTTGCTAAAAGGAAGGAGTAATGCTGCTGGGGGAGAAATACATGTCGCCTCTATTGCTGTAGATGAACTGCTTTTAGTTCTATGTTGAGCTTGTTAGGAAGGGCATCCTCCAGTTTTCCTGTAAGTCAGGGAGGTAAAGGGGAAGCCGACTGAGTCTGGGGAGTCTTATCTGCTAGTGGAGTTTAGCCCTGATAGAGAAGTCTGTGAGTGGAAGATGAGCATGAATCTTGAAGCACACATGAGGGGGGAAAGCTGGATGTCGTCAAGATTTGTACAGTGGTACAGAGAAGAGAGAGGAGAGATAGAGATAAAAGTTGGACTAGTTCTGTCTAGAATAATGGACAAATGACACCAGCACTGAAGCATGTATAGGTCTTTCCATAAAAGGCGAAAGCCAGTGGTCAGCTGTCTAAAGTGTTACCTTCTCCATAAAATCAGGAACCCTGGGACTATTCTACAGGTCACTCACCAGTTATTTGCCAAGTTCCTGCAGGATGAGGTCAAGACTGGTGATGATTAAGTTATAGAGGACAAACAAGTGGTAACCCGTGGAGAGGGGGAAGAGGGGAGGGGCAATGTAGGTGTAAGGGAGTAAGAGGTGCAGACTGTTAGGTATAAGATAAGCTACAAGGATATATTGTACAACATGGGAAACAGTGAATATTTTATAATAACTATAAATGGAGTATAACCTTTAAAAATCATGAATCACTAGATTGTACATCTGTAATTTATATAATATTGCACAGCAACTATCCATCAATTAAAAAAGACTGGTGGTGATTGTGAGCACAAATGTAAATTGCACATTCACTCGTGGATAAAACGGAGTTAATACTTTTGGGTATGGGCTCCAAATGCTTAAAGGTACCAAAGCGAAGCTTCAGGGTTGATGGGATGAGAATTCTTTCTGGGATAAGCTGAGCTTTAGGATTCTTTCCTTTCTTCTTCCAAATGAGTCTCAGTGTAATGATTTGAGAAAAATTTGGTATCGTACTTATTTTTGACCAGTCTTCTAGAAATCGAGCCATAAATGGAAGAATACCTTTAAAATTGGATTCCCAAATGCTTCCGTCCTAGGACAAGGAGTCTGAAATAAAGAGATTTAAAAGTTCCGAATGCCAATGGACAGAAGTCATAAGGTGCCAGGATCCTCTTCAGGTCTGGAGGGAAGTGCTGATCAATTTGGCAGCGACATGAAATAGTTCAAATTCCTCACAGGGAGTCTTGACGTGATCACTGGCAGCTGCTCTGGCATCCGTGGCAGTGGCTGGCATTTGGCTGGCACTGTCAGCACTGCTCTTGTTCTTGGCATTGGCAGAAGCCTTGGATGCCTCCTCCCCCAGCGCCAGATGGTAACACCCAGGTATTTCAGAAGACTAATTTGTGAGCTTGTGTGAGACCCAAGCCCCCTGAGACACAAACCAGCATTTAGGACTGAAGAGAAGCCATTGGAGGGTTTCAAGTGTGGGAAAGACTTGATATGACTCATGTTCCATAAATATCACTCTGGCTGCTGGGTGGAGAATAGGTCTATAGAAGGGGTAGGAACAGAAGCAAGGCCAATGCAATCGTCCAAGGAGAAGGTGGTGATTGTACTGAAGTAGATGGGGGTAGAGCCAGAGAAAACTCGTTGTGACTGTGACACTCGGCTTGGTTGCCTGGGACATATGAGCTACGTATGGAGCCGATTCACTAACAGGAAAAGTGTTAGTTTTTCTCCTGGTTTTTCATTTATACTATAGTATTCATTCATATACAGTGCTTCATATAGGAATGAAAGTAAAGACAGTGATTTTGCCCTGAAAGCAGGTTAAAATGTTAAGATTTGAGTGCAGACAGTTAAACGAGGAGAATGCAGTGATACCAAGGGTTGAAAGCTGAGGTCCTATGTCCCAGAGGCAACCATCAATATAGTGACTTTATCTTTAAAATCGACTTCAAGGAATGTTTATTGTTGAAAAAAACAGGTAGGCAAGGCTGGGATGATTGATCCTAATTGCCAAGAGAAAACTGTATTACTGCTACACCCTGAGGGCTAGGTAGACTGTAGTTGGACCAAAGGGGTTCACTGGATTGTCTAGTCAACTTGCTCAACAGTCTCATCAATGAAAAATTGCATCAACCCAAGAGAGACAGGATCCTCAAGAACTCCATTTCTATAGGAATGAGGTTTAGTCACTTTACCAGGTGAAGGACTCCATCCAGTGAAGGTGCAGGCAGGAGGTAAGAGGAAAATGGAATGGGTGGTGGAAGAAGGAATTCATGATTATTATTTTAGGTCCTGTGAACAGCTATAAAAATAGGAACTATAGCAGATGTGGTTTCTGTTATTCATTCTTTGTCCTTGTTTCTCCTCCTCCCTCCCCTCTTACATGAAGAGTGCTAATGGGGACTGATATTTCAGTTTTCAGGTGGAACTATGACCACATTTACATCATCCCTACAGTGTAGTTGATGAGATTCTGAGTAGTTCCTGTGCTGGAAACAAGCATTTTTCACCTGCACAAAGAAAAGAGTGGGTGCTGAGGACAGGAAGAATGGATTATGCCAACTTGGCCCTCTATATCCATCCTCTGTTCTTTCCCACTCTACTTTGTCCCCAGAGAAGCTGACATACACGAATTGCCCCCTATATGTGCTGGCTGTCTGGCTTTTGATTGCATTTGGCAAGTGAAAAGAAGTTAGCAGGAAATTGAAGGAAGAGAATAAAGTTAGAATATGTATTCCTCTGGAACCCTCTGGCCAAGTTGCCATGCAGGTTGGTTGTATATTCTACCCAAAACCTCAGCTCCTTGCAGACAGCCCTCTTCCATATAGTTCTCTTTCCTGGTTCCGGAAATTGCTCTCCACCCTGTTCACTAACAGGCTTCCATCTATTCTTAGCTTCAGGGCATCCCATTACTTCTTTATAGGGTTCCTTAAACTTTTTCCACACCTTAAAAAAAGTCAATCCCTTATTAAACTTTTTCAAATGCAATATTGTAAATCAACTGTACTTTAATTAAAAAAAAATTTTAAACATAAGTTGGTGCAACCACTATAGAAAACAGTATGAGGTTCCTTACAAAACTTAAAATAGAGCTACCATATGATCCAGCAATCCCACTCCTCGACATTTACCCAGAAGTGATGAAAACTCTAATTTGAAAAGATACATGCACCCCAATATTCATAGCAGCATTACTTACAATAGCCAAGACATGGAAACAGCCCAAGTCCCCATCAACAGACGACTGGTTTAAGAAGATGCAGTTATATACATACAATGGAATGTTACTCAGCCATAAAGAGAGTGAAATATTGCCATTTACAGCAACATGGATGGACCTAGAGATTACCATATTAAGTGAAGTAAGTCAGGCAGAGAAAGACAAACATTATATGATATCACTTATGTGTGGGATGTAAAAAATAAAACAAATGAATCTATATACAAAACAGAATCACAGACATAGAAAACACACTTTGGGTTACCAAAGGGGAAAGGGAGGGGGAGGAGGGACAAATTAGGAGCATGGGATTAACAGGTACACACTACTATACATAAAATAGATAAGCAAAAAGGATTTACTGTATAACCCAGGGAACTGTATCCAATGTCTTATAATAACCTATAATGGAAAATAATCTGAAAATATATATATATAACTGAATCACTTTGCTGTATACCTGAAACTAACACGATATTGTAAATCAACTATACTTCCATTAAAAAAACAACTCTTTTCCATTACCCAGTTTGAGTGTAACGTATGTTTTCTGCTGGGATTCTGACCTATATATCTCTGTTCTCTCTTCCATTCTCCTCCCAGCTCCCACCTAGTAGTAGGATGGAGTCTGCTAGTTTAGATATTGTTTATGGACAATAAATAAAGCCAGTTTTTGGCATATCTAAGTCGTGTGCAAATGTTTGACCCTGTAATGAAGCAAAATCAGTGGTATTTTGGTTTCTAAAATCAAAATAGTTTTCTTTTTGTTTGTTTGTTTGTTTTGTGGTACGCGGGCCTCTCACTGTTGTGGCCTCTCCCATTGCGGAGCACAGGCTCCGGACGTGCAGGCTCAGCGGCCATGGCTCACGGGCCTGGCCGCTCCGCGGCATGTGGGATCTTCCCGGACCGGGGCACGAACCCGTGTCCCCTGCATCAGTAGGTGGACTCTCAACCACTGTGCCACCAGGGAAGCCCTGAAATGCTTTTTTGAGTTGTTGTTTCACCTGTGACATTTTCATCTTGCCATCGCTGCAGATGCTATTTTTTGGGCACCATGAGTGCGCAGGAACTTTATGAATCTTTATGAAGCATGGCTGCTTGACTCACTGACACCCTTAAGCATTTCAATTCAATGTAGTTAATTAAGCAACGATTTAAATCATAGGGTATGCAAGATCTTCTGCTCATACAGCTTAATATCAAAAAAGCAAATAACCCAATCAAAAAATGGGCAGAAGACCTAAATAGACATTTCTCTAAAGAAGGCATACAGATGGCCAACAGGCACATGAAAAGATGCTCAATATCTCTAATTATTAGAGAAATGTAAATGAAAACTGCAGTGAGGTATCACCTCACACCAGTCAGAATGGCCATCATCAAAAAGTCTACAAATAATAAACGCTGGAGAGGGTGTGGAGAAAAGGGAACCCTCTTGCACTGTTGGTGGGAATGTAAATTGATACACCCACTATGGAGAACAGTATGGAGGTTCCTTAAAAAACTAAAAATAGAGTTGCCGTATGATCCTGCAATCCCACTCCTGGGAATATATCTGGAGAAAGCTCTAATTTGAAAAGATACATGCATACCAATATTCATAACAGCACTATTTACAATAGCCAAGACATGGAAGCAACCTAAATGTCCACCAACAGATGAATAGATAAAGAAGATGTGGTATATAAATACAGTGGAATATTACTCAACCATATAAAAGAATGAAATAATGTCATTTGTAGCAACATGGATGGACCTAGAGATTATAATACTAAGTGAAGTAAGTCAGACAGATAAAGACAAATACCACATATCACTTATATGTGGAATCTAAAAAAAAGTTACAAATGAACACATTTACGGAACAGAAACAGACTCACAGACATAGAAAACAAACTTATGGTTACCAAAGGGGATAATGGTGGAGGGGGGAGATAAATTAGGAGTTTGGGGTTAACATATACACAATACTATACATAAAACAGGTAAACAACAAGGACCTACTGTATAGCACAGGGAACTATTCTCAACATCTTATAATAACCTATAATGGAAAAGAATCTGAAAAAATATATATAGATAGCTAGATAGCTAGATATAGATATGTATAGATATAGATATATACATATACATATATGTATGTATGTAACCGAATCAATTTGCTGTACACTTGAAACTAACACATTGTGAATTAACTATATTTCAATTTTTTAAAATGTCTTCTCCTCTGTGAAATTTTCTCTTTTTCTTCCCTTTTACAACCTAGTCATAGTTAATTGCTCCATCTTCAGGACTGGCCAAGCATAATCTACATCTCTCTCTTAGCATTTATCACACCAAAGTTTAATTATTTACGTGTCTATGTTGAGAACATTTCAAGGGCAAGAACTATTGTTCATCTTTGTATTCCAGGAACTAAAAATGCCTGGCACTTTACAGGTGCTTGGTAAATGTTTGGTGGATGAATGCATAGAGGATGAAATAGGATTCTGGGCCCGAGGACCTGGAAAAGCAAGGGGTTGGAGACATGAAAGGGGACAGAGGGCTCAGGGGAAGGTCAGAGGTCCAGTGTGGCTAGAACTCAGGTTGCGTGGGCAGATGTATGAGGCACCTGGGCTAAGGCAATTCCTTCTAGAATCTAAGCTCCGTGAGGTTAAGGGTTTTGGTTTGTTTTGCTTACCATCTGGAGTACTGCCTGGAACATAGGAGGTGCTCAATATATATAAGGTCTGCATATATGCATATATATCTCCTATCTTATTGATAAGATCTGCTATGAACAGTAGAATGGTGAGTGTGTGTGTGTGTGTGTGTGTGTGTGTGTGTGTGTATAATTTTGAAGGAATTAACAAATATACTGATTCAGAACAGAATCACGGAAGACATTAGCACCAAAACAAATCTGTAGGAAGGATAAAAGACCTCTCATTAGCTGGTTCCTGTCATCAGAGAACACCCAGGCCTGTAATACAAAAACACAGATACATTTAAAAGCAGTAAAGCGAACAGCTGGTGTGTAGGAAGTTATGAGAGAAAGGTACAGAACAAAAAGCAGTAGCCAGCACCCCCCAGCGCAGAGCTGCATGAGAGGTTCCCATCAAGCCCAGGTGCTCAGCTGATCGGATCCTCCTACGCATCTGCTTTGGTTTGAAATGCAGAGGAGAGACAGGAAACAATATCAAAGGCAGAGGAGGGGATGCCCATTGTGAGCTTTGTAGATTTCATAGGCAAAATGAGAAGATAAAGAGCTGCTTGTGGCTGCCCAACGTGGCTCAGAAGTGGGTCGAGCTCCCAAAGCAGAGTTTATTATCTTTATGTCAGCACCCAAACTTCTCTCTCCTTCCTCCTTAGAGCCCTGACTGCCTTTTGGTCTTCTCTCACCTCACAGGGCATTCCATGGTGATGATGGAGGTGCAATCAGTAATCCAACAGTATTTACTGAGCACATACCATGGGCTAGTCTGTTTGGAACCGAGGCAACAGCAATGACCAAGCAGAAAAAAATTCCTGCCCTGATAGAGCTTAGATTTTAGCAAAGGGAGATAAGCAGTAAACAAAATGCATAAGTGAAAGATATGTAAGCTAATGGTAAGGAGTTTGGAAAAATATAAAACAGAAAAAGGAAACAAAGGAGCAAGGAGTGAAGTTAATTCTCATTAGGGCACTGTATTAGTCTGCAAGGGCTGCCATAACAAAGTACCACACAGGCGGAGTGACATAGTTCTGGAGGCTAGAAGTCTGACATCAAGATGTCAGCAGGATTGTTTTTTTTTTGTTTGTTTGTTTTTTGCGGTACGCAGGCCTCTCACTGCTGTGGCCTCTCCTGTTGTGGAGCACAGGCTCCAGACGCCCAGGCTCAGCGGTCATGGCTCACGGGCCCAGCCGCTCTGCGGCATGTGGGATCTTCCCGGACCGGGGCACGAACCCGTGTCCCCTGCATCGGCAGGCGGACTCTCAACCACTACGCCACCAGGGAAGCCCCAGCAGGATTGGTTTCTTCTGAGGCCTCCCTCCTTGGCTTATAGATGGCCACTTTCTCTCTGGGTCCTCGCAAGGTTTTTCCTCTGTGTATGTCTGTGTCCTAATCTCTTCTTATGAGGGCATCCGTCACATTGAATCAGGGCCTGCCCAGATAGGTAATTAACTTGATTACCTCTTTAAAGACCTACACCTCCAAACACAGCCACATTCTGGGGCGCTGGGGGTTAGGACTTCAACATATGAATTTTGGAGGGACAACCTTCAGCCCATTAACAGGTATCCTAGGAAAGCCTAGCTGGGAAGGTTGTATTTAAGCAAAGACTTGAAAGACTTAAAAGAGCTGGCCATGCAGATATCTGGGGTGGGGTGTGGTGGAGTGGGGAAACATTTCAGGTAGAGGGAACAGCCAATGCAAAGGCTCTGAGCTACAGGCATCTTAGTGAGTTTGAAGAGCAACAAGGAGGTATTGTGGCTAGAGGAGGTGAGCAAAGGGGAGAGCAGGAGGAAAAGCCAAAAGGCAAGGAGAATAGCAAAATCAGACAGGCCCTTAGGCCATTGAAAGGATTTGGCTTTTACTCTGAGTGTGACAGGAAGTCCTTAAGGGAGAAATCATGCTTCTAGTGGCTGCAAGTTCAGGTTCAAGTGCATTGCTTAGTCTGAGTAGAGTCTAACAGACACTTATGCTGACTGCCCCAGAACCACAGGGCTGAAGAGATGGACCAATGATTAATACATTTTGACAGAAAAGATACATCTATTTCTAGGACTCTTGCTATTGTGATTTCTAAACTCTGTCTCGATTCTTGCAGTTATTACTGCCAAACTTCTTTTTGATGCACTTAGAAAATGAGGTAAAAGGCTATTTTTAAGTCACGTACTTTGATAAAATTTTGGAGGATGCTTGGATTGATGTATCCATTGTGTATCCTTTTCTTCTGTGGGGCTAAGAGTGAGGGGGACAGCAGCAGAGGTCTATTTCTGTCATCCATTGTGGTGGTTACTATGGGAAATCTGCTTCTGACTTCTTATTTTTTATTTTGAAATCACAGTTAGGGTACCATATTCTTTGCAGTTTTTAGGGATGACATGCCTTTCGTTGCCGGAGAATAAATGGCCAGTATGTACGCTACCATCATGTCAAAACTGAAAATGCTAAGATAACCCAAAATCTACAAAGCTATGAAGAAGATCGGTACTGCATAATAGCTATTGGAATGGATAATACTTTTTTTGTATTTGTGTGTTGGTTTATTCTCACACTGCCCATCAGAAGATCTTGGACTCATACATACATAATGTTTATTTATTAACCCAGAGTCAAAATGGTACAGTGGAAATACCACTGGATTTGCTGTTCGAAGACATGGGTCAAACCCAGGTGTGCTACTTCCTGTCTTTGTGCCTTCAGACAGCCATTTAACGTCTTTCAGTCTCAGCTCTCTTACCTGTGAACTGAGAAAAACAAGACCTTCTTTACCTTTTATAGAAATGTTGGGAAGACCAAGTAAAGGAAAATCTTTATGAAGTATTACATAAAATTAGATATTCCTGTAGTGAATATGCAAGGGCTATAAAATATCACAAAAATTTCATTGTACTATTCCTTAGGTTTTTTTCTTTTTGCTCCTTTTTCCTTAAGTCTCTGTTTTCTGTGATCTCCACCACAGCCTCAGACACTCCTTGTATCCTGCTCTCCAGTGTGGAGGGAGGCTGCACAGGGAGTGGGAAACACATGGGCCTGGAGTCTTAAAAACATGGATGGAATCCTCTGCCTTTTTGAGCTGAGTGTCACTGGGCATGTGATTCAACTTCCCCGGACCTCAGATTCTTTGTCTGTAAAATGGAATAATACCAGATGCTCTAATCCTAACTACATTCTCAAGTATAATGGGAAGCATTTAGTTATACCTCGAACTTTAGGATATAAAAACATTCTCCTCCCAACAAGCTCCAGTAAGCCAGGGAGATGACAAGCACTCAGTTTAAGTCCTTGGTGACTGAGTCAATTAATGATGAAGGGTGAAAACACAGAGTACCAGCCACCCAGCACAGGGCCAGGAACATAGGCTGAGACTGTCAGTGAATTTCCACGCATGTTTCCTCTTCGTGCTGCTCGTGCATCCAACCTCAATAGCTCCCTCTTTTCCCGTGCAGACCATTGACAGCACTCTTCTTTCCCTCTCTAACCTGTTCTCATCCATCCCTCTGAGGATGTAAACATGAGATAAACAGGTTTCCTGGGTGGAAGTGTTCAATAGAATGGGACCTACCATTTCTCAGGGGTCAAAAACCAAGCTATCATTGTACTGAACATATTTATCTATCTATGACTATTTCTTATCTATATCTTCTGGATCTATCCTGGGAAAAACATTGGATTTCAGTGGGTTTTGGGGTTTTTTTTTGGATGAGTGGTTTAAATAGATCCATCTGCTTCTTATTTACATCTGTGTTGATTTTAGGATTTATGATCCTGAGGAATTATACCAATCACTGAGGTCATTAAACATCGTATTTCAACAAATTTAAGATACAATATATTGGAAGTTGCAGCATTATTTCATTTACCACTAAGAAAGGAAAAAAAATGTTGCTGAATAAACTATGATGCAACGCTTTCTTAACATTGAGCACTTGGCTGTTGCTTTGCAAGAAAACATGTATTTTCGGTCATTCCTCCAAAGACAAATATTTGCTTCTCTAAAAGCAGATTTGCAGTCCACTGCTGTTCTGTGCCTTTCTGTGAACACATTAACTTTAGTTTCAATGCCAAATCATAGGGTGTCTTTCCAAAGGCATTTGAACAGCATGTAAACGCAACACCCACAGTAACAACCATGCACGCAGTTCAGCGGAAGTGATGACGTCATTAGGGACTGCCCAGAACGGACTTCTGACTCGGTGATATAATTGTAAGACTCCGTGGATTATAAAACAGGCTGGGTCCCCTCCCCGGCCCCCGACGGGCTGGTGGGCTGCCCTGAGGAGGCGGGGAGGGGAGGGCTGGGCCGGCCGGCTGGCTGACGGCGATGCCGAACTTCTGTGAGGACCCCAATTGCACGTGGAAGCGCACGCAGTCGGACCTGGCTTTTTTCAGGTTCCTGCGGGCTCCAGCCAGATGCCAGAAGTGGGTGGAGAATTGTAGGAGAGCAGACTTAGAAGATAAAACCCCCCGATCAACTAAATAAACATTATCGATTGTGTGCCAAACACTTTGAGACTTCTATGATCTGTAGAGCTAGTCCTTATAGGACAGTTCTTCGAGGTAATGCAATACCAACAATATTTGATCTTACCAGCCATTTGAATAATCTACACAGTAGACACAGAAAACGAATAAAAGAATTGCGTGAAGATGAAATCAGGACATTGAAACAGAAAAAATTGATGAAACTTCTGAACAGGAACGAAAACATGAGGAAATAAACAACAGCAATGCTCAGAACCCCAGTGCCGAGGGGGGTGAAGAGCAGGAGGAAGACATTTTACCTTTAACCCTTGAAGAGAAGGAAAACAAAGAATACTTAAAATCTTTATTTGAAATTTTGATTCTTATGGGAAAACAGAACACACCTCTGGATGAACATGAAGCTGATGAAATCCCAGAAGGTCTCTTGACTCCTGATAACTTTCAAGCACTGCTGGAGCGCCAGATCATTTCTGGCGAAGAGGTTCTGAGAAAGTGCTTTGGGACAACGGCAGTGAACACATTGTTCTGTTTGAAAACACAGCAGAAACGGATGCTAGAGGTCTGTGAGAGCTGCGGTAACAGATTTTGATTTCATTGTTACCATTGTTGTTCTTAAAAATGTTCTATCTTTTACAAGAGCCTTTGGGGAAAATCTTCAGGGCAAACTTCTGATGTCTTCTTTGCAGCCAGTAATTTGACTGCAGTGCTGCATTCACTAAATGAAGTGATGGAAAATACCGGTTTATCATGAATTTTGGATTGAGGAACTCACAAATTTGGCAACCAAACTTTATATTCTGGTAAAACTCCCAGGGAAATTTCGCAGAGCTCAGCACAGTAACCTGGAATCTCAGCTAACCTCTGAGAGTTACTATAAAGAAACTCTAAGTGTTCCAACAGTGGAGCACATTATTCAGGAACTGAAAGATATATTCTCAGAACAGCACCTTAAAGCTCTTAAATGCTTATCTCTGGTACTCTCTGTCAGGGGACAGTTCAAATTCAATACATCAGAGGAGCATAGTGCTGACATGTACAGAAGTGATTTACCTAATCCTGACACGCTCTCTGCTGAGCTGCATTGTTGCAGAATCAAGTGCAAACACAGAGGGAAAGATACAGAACTTCCATCCACTAATTATGAAGCCCTTCATCTGCCAGACAACAAGATTTTTCCTAAAGTTAATGCATTGCTGAAGGTCCTATGTATTCTTCCTGTGATGAAGGTTGAGAGTGAACGCTATGAAAATGGGTGAAAGAGTCTCAAAGCATACCTGAGGAACACTTTGACAGACCAAAGGTCAAGGAACTTGGCTTCGCTTAACACAAATTTTGATATAAAACACAATTTGGATTTAATGGTGGATACATATATTAAACTCTATACAAGTAAGTCAGAGCTTCCTACAGATAATTCAGAAACGACTGAAAATACCTAAAAGACTTTTAAAATAGGCTTTCTCTTATATTTGATATTTGAAAAAATCTGTAAGAAATTTGACGCTATCTTACAGAAAAGTTATAAGATGTACGTAGGCCACTTAATCACTGAATATCTTGACCTGTAGGCCTCCCATCGAGTACATTAGTCGTTGATAATCTGCCTGTTTAAATGGCCCGTTTGAAGTTCCATGCTTTGGAGACCTAACTCTTCTTCCAGAAGATAGCGTTGAAAGTACCACGTTACACTCTGTGTGATCTCTGCTAATGGCACTTTGGACTTGTATTAGTTAAGTCATTTTACACATAACATTTATCACTGTGGATCCAGTTGTCAGGTACTGAATTATCAGTTCTTTGAAGAAATAAATTTTGAGGAGATATGGGAACAAGGGATACATTTTACAAAACATTACAATGAAGCTCATGACTGACCTTTGAATAGTAGGAGTTTTAAGTATGCTGTTAAAAATCTGTAAGGGACAGTTAAGAAAATTATCAGACTGTAGGAGAAACATGTGAGCTCGCCAAACAAGGATTTCAGTGTAGATTTTGTCTTTATCAAATGGAGTTAAAGGAACAAGTTATAGTTAAAGTTTGAAAGGAAGAGCCTGCCATTGTTGTTCCACATCTGGTTGTTGCTGTTTACATTCCTTTATTGAGCCTCATCTTCATAAGGTTTTTGGCAGGTATATGTTGAACACTTCTGTTTCATGGTCAAGACAGGATCAGAGGCCATGGATACTGACAACCGGTTTGTCTGTTTTCTTCTGTCTTTTTCCATGACTGTATCTACTGCGTCATCTTGATTTACAAGCAAAACCTAGAAACTACAAAAATAAATGTTTTGTGGTTTATCTAGGAATAATACAGAAAATATTGCCATTATTTTTGGTGAAGAAAATCAATTTGGCATAGCTTATTTCAACCTAAATAAAATGTGAATTTTGTTTTTTTAAAAAAAGAAACAGACTGGGATTTCAGAGATACTAACGTGTGGAAGGAATGCATCTTAGAGTCAACAAAATGGTTTAGCAAATTAAAAATCCCCAATTGTTTTTTCCTCCAACAGAGGGGCATCTGCAAAGTTGTATCATCGAGGACTCAAAGTGAGCTGTGATTCTCTGCGTGAGCTGGTGTGCTCATTTTGCTTATTGGACGTGCTTGACCATCAGAGAGGGCTGCTAGCATTCTTCTGGGTGGGAGGGGACTTAAATTTCAAGGGCAATGGCTGTCATGCTGGCATTTGGGAACTGGGGCAGTCAGTTGTGCTTTGGGGCAGATAAAGCATTTGAATGTTCTCCTGTATATTACGTAGGAGTCGCAGCCCTAAAATGCCCACTTAATTGGTTCTAGTCTGCCTTCTGGATGTGTGTGGGGTAAATGGAGCTCCTCAAGCCCACACACTGTGACATGTCAGATCATTGTCCGTTCTTCCCTTTTCTTGCTTTCTTCAACCATTTCCCAAAGCTTCTCAAGGATTGTAATGAACTTGAATATTATACAGGTATTACACATGCATTTTGCTATGGTCTGAATGTTTGTGTTTTTCTCTCTTGCCCCCAGTTCATATGTTGAAACCTAGACCCCAAGGTGATGGTGTTTTGGAGAGGTGATTAGGTCATGAAGGGCAGAGCCCTTATGAATGGGATTCGTGCCTTTATAGAAGAGGCCCCACCATGTCAGGATGCTGTGAGAGGCTGGTGGTCTGCAACCCAGAAGAGAACCCTTCCTAGAATGTGACCATGCTGACATGTTGATCTTGGACTTCCCAGCCTGAAGAACTGTGAGAAATCAATTTCTGTTATTTGAAAGCTACCAGTCTGGTATTTTGTTATAGCACCTAAACAGACTAAGACACATTTATTGTTTAAAAAATAAGAATGAAATAGCTACCACTTGCAGAGTGCTACTATGGCTGCCATCGTGCTAAGTGTTCTATTTATATTGCTGTATTTTTTGTTCATGACAACCCTCTGCAGTAGGTATAATTATTGTCCTGTTTAATGATGACAAAAACTGAGGCTTAGAGAGGATTAGTAACTTTCCCAAGGCCATACAACTAATGAGAAGTGGATTTGAGTTTCAAAACCAAATCTCCTTGTAATTAACAGCAATTTTTATACAGTTCTGGATAAGAAACTTGTGAAAGTGGTATAATAAAAATCGATCCAAATGAGCAGGAACTTCTCTTTTAAATTGGTGCCCGAAGGACATTATGTACTTATTCCAATAGTTCTGTTATTCAGGACACTTTTGGAACCCCCTTTTGGAATTGTCTTCAGGGCCTGCGCTTTGAGTATCCTATTCAAAAGGATAATCCCTCTTCATCCTGTGAGGTGAGACTTGACTGTTTAAAGGACCCTAACGAGGCAGGTCTGCTGACTATGGCGTAGGATGACTGTGATCAACGGGGCGACATACTTTTCAGTCATTTAAGAAAAGACCACGGTTTTCTTGAGTTGGGTGTAAACTAAAGCAGAAACGTCCTTGGGATAGGTATGATCTTCCTTGGATTATGAGGATTTGTGGGATATAAGACATTTATGGAAATGCAACTATCAGAGGTGAAAAAACAGTCAACACCCACACTGACTTTCTTTATCAATATTAGCAATTTGAGTTGCACTTACATTTTGTTGGTACATATCAGGGGCCCCCAAATTTTAGTTGCTCAAGGCAGTATATGGCTCCTGGAAGTATTCTGTGTGGTGCTTTTATTGTACCCACACAGTGTGTTAATAGGCTGTATAATTGGGCAGATTTTAGGTTTGGTGGCCATATAAGCAGTTTAGTCTCGATTGTCCTATGTCTACCCACTCAGGGTGCTTATGTTAATCCCACGCCCACTGAAGGCATTTGGACTTTTGATTCCTGATGTTCACATTCTTTTGTCTAAAAGAACTCTGAACAGTAAGTATTACTCTGCTCAAAACAAAACAAAACAAAAAACCTTAGGATATTTCATGTCCCAGTTCCAACACCCTTTAAGCTAATCCCAGCTAAAAATAATTCTTCCTTTTCCCGAATTTCTATAAAACTTCAGTGATCCTCACTTTGCAGTCTTGATCAGCTGTCTTCTGTCGTAGCTCTTTAGGAAGGGTTCCTATCTTATTTCAGAGGGAGTGTCCTTTATCAGCGGAGGTGCTCCTGTGGAAATGACGCTTGGGCTTGTCAAAGAGATCCGCTTATTACCTGAAACAGCCAAAAATACTTCCATGTGTTTGGACCTTTTACTTTATACTTTCTCTTTGCTCCTTTGCCAGCCCTGGTTGCCTTGATTTAGAAATCAGTCTTGGGTTCTGATGCTTTATTGACGCTGCCTAGTTTTGATGAATCACTCACTCACAACCAGAGTCCTCATGTTAACTTGCCTGGGATGATGTTGGCTCCATTCATTCAGGGCTTTGGTGACTTAGCTCTGCTTCTCAGTATATGATCCTGAGCTGTGTCCACGTCTTATCCTGGGGATGCTACACGAAAGGAACCATATTTATCACCATGGGAAGAATTGGGACAGAGTTGAGGATGGGAGTCCTGCTTTCGTACGTAGTCCCCTGGTACCAAGCACTGTTCTTTGTAGACAGATCCTTGATAAAAATTTGTTCATGGAATAAATGAAAAAACAAAGCAGTTATAGTAGCATCTCATGATGTGGGAAGGGAAGTACAATTCATCTAGTGCTGAATATGCTTCTTCTTTACATGAGGCATCGTGGTAGGCATTGAGAATTCAAAGATGAAAAGGTAAGGAGTTGGCACTCTCCTGGAAGTCTAGAGTTAAAGGAAAAGTGTGGGTGGGCAGCTAGGACAGAGATGATAGAGAACCTATTAAATTGTAGGTCTTAATCCCGGGTCCAGGTTCAAAAAAGTCTTGAATATGTTGGGGGGGTTGTAATTTCCGAGCTGGAAAAATTCTTGAGGACTTGGGTCTTGATGCCAGGCTGCAGAACGATGGCTTCTGAGGGAAGAGGGGGGCAGGTGAAGGATCTGGCAAAGGATAAATGTCAAACCCCGTTGAGGTCATGAGCAGGTTTCCCAGGGCTGCTCATTCTACCTTTTGGTCAAATTTTCCTGGGCTACTTGTTGGAAAAGGAGATTTTTTTCATATTTAATAAAAAGAAAATCACATGGCATCCTGGAGAACAAGTTCTTTTACTAGCATGACATGACTTTTAAAATACTGAAATCTGTTGTGAAGTGCAGCGGAGGTTCTGAATTCTTTTGGGAAACAGGGCCCCAACCTTACTGGTAAATTTGTGCTCTTACTTAAGATCACAGATGATGTGGTCAGCGTTTTTTGATTATGAAGCAAGCTCTAAGAAAATAGAACAACTGAAGTGATCTTCCTCTCTCTAAACTGTAAGTTATCTTTCACAGCATCTCATTGGAGAGGCAACCTTGAGGGCTAAAGTAACTAGGTTATCCTCTCATCTAACCAACACGAGTAACTGTCTGGCTTCCGTGAGTGACATGAGCCCAGAGTGGGGTGGAGGGAAATGTGGATGCATTGCATTTTGAGGTCTGGGTTGCTGTTTGTCACTCTGTCTCTTGCCATTGCCAAGCACAAGCAATCTTCCTTCGCCGCAAGTTGCTACCCAAGGAGAACACTGTCCCAAGCTGTTGATATGCTCTATGTCAAGGCAGCAAGGCTCAAAGCAACAATTCCAGTAAGTATTAGGCTCTGCTTAGAATGATGACCAAAGGGACGTTTGAAATTCTGGATAAATCTTATTTCTCTTTGTTTTATTGTAGGAAGATCGCGTAAAAAAAGTACAGTTATTAAAAAAGAAAACAAAAAAGCTATTTATGGTAAGCCAGAGGGTCTTTTTCTTTCTCACGTTTCTACTTGTTGGATGCTTTTATTTCCTTGCATTTTATTTTTTCCGGATGGTCATGAAGTAATAATCGGGGGATGCTTCAGTGTCATTTTACGAAAGCTACTCATAGTTTACCTTATGCAATTTATTCTATCTTATTTATAGAAAAACTGCAGACTCCAAGGACAACTACTGTCCTTTTTCATGGAAGATGTTTTTGGTAAACTCCAATTACAAGTTTGCAAGGAAATACACTTTGTGGAAGACTTTCACAGCCTTAGGCAGAAATTGAGCCACCTTGCAAGTATGCATAGCAAATAAGGTGAATTTGATCCTAGACATCTATCCAGAAAACAGCATGTAGGAAGTTGTCTTTACTCAAAGAGTGGGTAAAGGGGTTTTCTAATTGCTGGCTTGTAGTCCAAATGGAGAGTCCATCACCAGGGAAACAGTATCAAATAACTCTGTATAACTTGTAATGCCACTATGTATTATTTCTTAAGGAATGGCACAGAAAACATGTTGAAGAGAGCTAAAGTGACAGGAGGTGCTTCTCAAATGAATATCTGTTTTTTCAAATCATTCTCTCTTTATGTGACTCCTAACTAATTCATTCATTCATTTAACAAATATTTCTTAAGCACCAACTATGTGCCAAATGCTATTCTAGGATGTTTTCTTTCTCTTTCTCTCTTTTTTCTCTCTTTCCCTTCCTTCCTTCCTTCCTTCCTTCCTTCCTTCCTTCCTTCCTTCCTTCCTTCCTTCCTTTCTTTCTCCTCCCTTCCTTCCTTCCTTCCTCTGTCTTTCTTTTCTTCTCTCTTCCTGTCACCTCCTCTCTTTCCCATATTGATAAGAGCTTTTAGATTGATTTTTTAATCTTATTTTCATATAAGTTTTTAGAGTTGTACCCTGTATAAGGCAAAGTCTCAATCAAAACAAAATGAAAAAAAGAAATGTGTCTTCTTTGGTACGTAAATTATTTGATGGCGCAGTGTGGTTGCTGTCACCCTAAGCAATGGGGAATTAATTAAGAAGGTAAAAGTGAACACACTTTTCTGTAAAAGCATCCACAATATTAAAGATTGGTACAGAAAAACAAAACAAAGCAAAACAACCAGGCCAGGGTCTGTGCAGTATTAGTTGGCTGGCTTGTGGGAAGTGTTGAATCTTTTCTGTGACATTGTTTGGGCTCCAAGTATGCTTTCTCAAGCCTCCTGTGGTTGTACTTGAAGGTGGTACAAACTGGGCTGTGGGCTGCTGATGACTATCACAGTCCTGGGGTTGCCAGAAGGAAACGAGCTTTCTACCCTTGGGCATCAGGGCTACAGGAACTTGAACTCTGGGCAGTTGCGAGTGGAGTTTTAGTGTTTAAGAGTTAGGGCGTCATTTTCTTGTGGTCCATGAAAGTACTCAGTAACCCAAATTCCAGTCTATAGTGCAGAGGTATTTCTGTGAGGGTGAGCTGCTCAGTTAGGTAAAAAAATTCAACAAATTTATGTTCTCTTTGCTTAGTCTGTGTTTAAGTTACGTCCTTGTTTGGGACTTGGGTCGCATAGTTTTCCATGAACTCTCCTATTCCATTAAAAAACAACAAGCATAAAAATTACAAACTGGTACCTCTTGGCAGAACACGGAGAGAATGCTCTGGGCCAGTTCCCTTGCCTGAAATAATGGAAAGGTCACCATTATCTTTGGTGTATTCTATACTTAACTTATAAGGTCATCTTATTAAGACAGTGAATAGTATAGTCTCTCTTTTTTTTAATAGAGCTCTATCGGAGTATAATTGCTTCACAGTACTGTGTTAGTTTCTATTGCACAACAAAGCGAATCAGCCATATGCATACACACGTCCCCATATCCCCTTCTTCTTGCGTCTCCCTCCCATCCTCCCTATCCCACCCCTCTAGGTCATCACAAAACACCGAGCTGATCTCCCTGTGCTATGCGGCTGCTTCCCACCAGCCAGCTATTTTACATTTGGCATTTGGTAGTGTATATATGTTGATGCTACTCTCACTTCGCCCCAGCTTCGCCCTCCCACCCCATGTCCTCAAGTCCATTCTCTATGTCTACCTCTTTATTCCTGCCCTGCAACTATGTTCATCAGTACCATTTTTTTTCTTTTTAGATTCCATATATATGCGTTAGCATACGGTATTTGTTTTTCTCTTTCTGACTTACTTCACTCTGTATGACAGACTCTAGGTCCATCCACCTCACTACAAATAACTCAATTTTGTTTCTTTTTATGGCTGAGTAATATTCCATTGTATATATTTGCCACATCTTCTTTAACCATTCATCTGTCAGTGGACATTTAGATTGGTTCCATGTCCTGGCTATTGTAAATAATTCTGCAATGAACATTGTGGTACATGACTCTTTTTTTTTGTTTTTTGTTTGTTTGTTGTTGTTTTTTTTTTTGCTACGCAGGCCTCTCACTGTTGTGGCCTCTCCCGTTGCAGAGCACAGGCTCCAGATGCGCAGGCTCAGTGGCCATGGCTCTGGGCCCAGCTGCTCCGTGGCATGTGGGATCTTCCCGGACCGGGGCACGAACCCATGTCCCCTGCATCGGCAGGCGGACTCTCAACCACTGCGCCACCAGGAAAGCCCCCCATGACTCTTTTTGAATTATGGTTTTCTCAGAGTATATGTCCAGTAGTGAGATTGCTGGGTCATTTTGTAGTTCTATTTTCAGTTTTTTAAGGAACCTCCATACTGTTCTCCGTAGTGGCTGTATCAATTTACATTCCCACCAACAGTGCAGGAGGGTTCCCTTTTCACCACACCCTTTCCAGCACTTATTGTTTCTAAATTTTTTGATAATGGCCATTCTGACCGGCGTGAGGTGATACCTCATTGCAGTTTTGATTTGCATTTCTCTAATAATTAGTGATGCTGAGCATCTTTTCATGTGCCTCTTGGCCATCTGTATGTCTTCCTTGGTGAAATGTCTGTTTAGATCTTCCACCCATTTTTAAACTGGATTGTTTGTTTTTTTGATATTGAGCTCCATGAGCTGTTTGTATATTTTGGAGATTAATCCTTTGTCTGTTGTTTCATTGGCAAATCTTTTCTCCTATTCTGAGGACTGTCTTTTTGTCTTGTTTAGGGTTTCCTTTGCTGTGCAAAAGCTTTTAAGTTTAATTCAATCCCATTTGTTTATTTTTGTTTTTATTTCTGTTACTGTAGGAGGTGGGTCAAAAAAGATCTTACTGTGGTTTATGTCAAAGAGTGTTCTTCTTATGTTTTCCTATGTTTAGAGTTTTATAGTGTCTGGTCTTACATTTAAGTTTTAAATCCATTTGGAGTTTATTTTTGTGTATGGTGTTAGGTAGTGTTCTAATTTCATTCTTTTACGTGTAGCTGTCCAGTTTTCCCAGCACCACTTTTTGAAGAGGCTGTCTTTTCTCCATTGTATACTCTTGCCTCCTTTATCAAAGATAAGGTGACCATATATGCATAGGTTTGTCCCTGGACATTCTATCCTGTACCATTGATCTGTATTTCTGTTTTTGTGCCAGTACCATACTGTCTTGATTACTGCAGCTTTGTGGTATAGTTTGAAGTCGGGGAGCCTGATTCCTCCAACTCCATTTTTCTTTCTCAAGATTGCTTTGGCTATTTGGGGTCTTTTGTGTTTCCATACAAATTGTAAAATTTTTTCTTCTAATTCTGTGAAGAATGCCATTGGTAGTTTGATAGAGATTGCATTGAATCTGTAGATTGCTTTGGGTAGTATAGTCATTTTCACAATATTGATTCTTCCAATCCAAGAACATGGTATATTTCTCCATCTGTTTATGTCATCTTTGATTTCTTTCAGCAGTGTTTTATAGTTTTCTGAGTACAAGTCTTTTGCCTCCTTAGCCAGGTTTACTCCTAGGTATTTTATTCTTTTTGATGCAGTGGTAAATGGGAGTGTTTCCTTAATTTCTCTTTCTGATTTTTCATTGTTAGTGTGTAGGAATGCCAGAGATTTCTGTGCATTAATTTTGTATCCTGCAACCTTACCAAATTCATTGACTAGTTCTAGTAGTTTTCTGGTGGCATCTTTAGGATTTTCTATGTATAGTATCATGTCATCAGCAAACAGTGACAGTTTTACTTCTTCTTTTCCAATTTGTATTCCTTTTATTTCTTTTTCTTCTCTGATTGCCATGGCTATCTGCACTTTTGGTTGGAATGTTCTATAAATATCAATTAGATCTATCTGGTCTGTTGTGTCATTTAAAGTTTGTGTTTCCTTATTTATCTTCTGTTTGAATGATCTTTCCATTGGTGTAAGTGGGGTGTTAAAGTCCCCTATTATTAATGTGTTACTGTTGATTTCTCCTTTCATGGTTGTTAACAATTGCCTTATGTATTGAGGTGCTCCTGTGTTGGGTGCATAAGCATTTATAATTGTTATATCTTCTTCTTGGGTCGATCCTTTGATCATTATGTAGTGTCCCTCCTTATCTCTTGTAACAGTCTTTATTTTAAAGTCTATTTTATCTGATATGAGTATTGCTACTCCACAGTAGCATTTCTACTGTGGCCTGAGGTTCTCTCTTAGTCCAGTGGTTCGGACTTGGAGCTCCCACCACAGAAGCTTGGGCCCGACCCTGGCTCATGAACCAAGATCCCACAAGCTGCGTGGGGTGTGAAAAAAAAGAAAAAGAACAATAACAAAGTAAAAAATAAAATTAGACTAGAAAACTAATGTTATATGTTAGAAAGAGTATAAAAATAAAAATATAGATGAATCAACAACTGGAAGGTACATCAGTACCACAATAGTAAAAAAGAGTAGGAGGGAAAAGAAAAAAAGGGGGGGGGGAAGGCCTTGGCTGTGGAGGGCGGGGCCTAAGCAAGGGTGAGGTTTGGGTGGTGGGCGGGGCCAATGCTCAGGACCCACAGGGCTGGAAAAGGACCTGGGGGATGTGCAGGGTGGGGCTTAGGCTCAAGGAACAGAAGGGGCCCAGGCGTGCCCCCCAGCTCTGGTCTCAGAGGGCAGGGGACCTCACCTGGGAGCCCATCAGGCTTCCTGGGCTCGAGTGGGTGGGCAAACACCTTCCTCTCCTCTCCTGCTCCTCTGGTCTGGGAGGGCCCCTCCCGCCCGCCTCTCCGGATCTCCCTGGCCTCCCTCCTATGCCCCCAGGACTAGTGCAGCCTGGAGGGGGCTTTGTAGGGCAGGGGACTGTCCTGGGAGCTCAGCAGGCTCCCGGTACCCGAATCAGTATAGTCTCTTTATTTAAGTTGAACGATTATGTAATTTTATATTTCATTTTACCACCAGCTGATTAGGTCATTATCATCCCCAGTAAGAGTTTTCACCATGAAAAGACTTGAAGAGGAGAATAATCCATTGAAGGACTTGATATTGGGGTAAATAATGAGACCTATGGCAGTCACTGTAGGCCAAAATGGAGTCTTCCTAAGGAACAGTGAGCTGGTTTTGTTTCAGTATCTGGAGACGAGGATTGTCTTCAGAGACCCCACCCCCCCACTTTTTAAAGCACCTTCTGTTTTTCTTTTTGCTAGTGTCCTTCGTTCCTCTGTGCAGGTGCTGTCTCTTGCACTAGCCATACAATTTAATGTAATATTATTCTAAATGAACTTTGGTAATGATGACAAGGCACTAGAAATCCTTGCCTGATACAGTACAATATATCTGGACACCTGGAACCAACAAAAGCCATGTCTGTTTTGACCATTGATTTGGTTCTTCAGTTCAAATAGCTAGAAAACACATAATAGTTATAACCTAAACCAAGCAATGTTCTAGATGAAAAACTTAGAAAACATAGAGCTATCTAGGAACTCTGGTTTTCCTTGATTTGTTTTGGGAGAAGTTATTTCCTGAAGGGACCTTAATCTGTCAAGAGATGCTTTTTTCAATGCCTTGGACCACAGCACGATGGGAGCAGGCGGTACCTCTCAGGCTGGTCGTGGAGGCTTTCCAAAGCGGCTGGCTCCCCCTTGCGGCCAAATATGAGCACAACCACCCGGAGCGCCACCTAACTGGGCTTTCCTTCCTACATTCTCCCACTCCAAGACAACCCTTGTTAGCTTCAGTTACTTTGTCTCACAAGCTAAGGCATTTATGTGCTGGAGTAAACGAACCACCTCTGTGAAACTGTAAAAAAAGAACTCTAGGATTAGCCTGAGCTTTAGAAAGTCTCCACAGACATTGCTTTAGGGAAATAGGTTTAATTTTAATAATAGGCCTTGAGTTTAATCTTTCTGCCAATTATAAGTTTATATTTTTGGCCACAGAAGCTTGTATCTGTTTAATATAAATTAACCGAGCATTTGCTCTGTGTGGAATTCTAAATTAGTGGTTGGGGCGGAGTTTAGGAGGGAGAAGTTATAAAATGTGAAGTAGGTGACATTAATTTACATGTGATATTTTCTTTTCTTCTTTTTTGACCATTTGCTTTAATTTGGGGAGACAGGGATCCAGGCAGCTTTCCTAAGCAGAAGCAGCTGTGCCTTCCACCAGATGTGTAACTGTCATATTGTTTCTCTTTTCTCTCTTCATTCCAGGGACCTCAGGCTATAATTAATTCTTGAATATGGCAATGAATCAAAGCTTTGCAAGTTACAGAAAACTTTTCTCCCCCTTCCCAATGGTTCTACTGGTTGCTTTAAAGCTCTCCTCTCTCATACTGTTTCTCTAACCATCTGAAACTTGGGTGGACTTTCTAGGAATGGATTCCGAGACTAAATCCATGTCTTGGTCTATAGAATTTGGAGTTGAAAAATAAAAATAAAGCCAGAAATAGCATCTATAACCCAATCTGGGTCATCTCATTTTTTACTGGATGCAGACACCCCCCTAGATGTGCTGATTCTGAGTCAAGAATGACTGCACCGCAAAAGGCAAACAGGTCGCTCTCAGCAGTGGCTGTCATTTCCATTTTTTTTTTCAACCTCTTTCCTTTGTTCCCTCCATCCTGGAGATGGTAATTGCTTCCTGCATTTACTGCCTCTATGATGTCTCTCTTTACCCTTTTAGTTGCCTAGTTAACAACTTTATATCTAATTAACTGTTCTTTAAAAAAATGAATATAGTCATTGAATATATTTATATTCATGAAGCATGTTTCCATAAACAATATGTCAGGAAAAAATAACTTATGAAATAATTTGAAAGATGTGTCCATGAAGAGTTTTTGAAAAAGAACATTTTAATAAGAAAACACTAATGAGGAAAATATTTTAAAACGATTAATGATGAAGAAAATATTCATGAGAATGTTGCTCATCTTCCCTCTCTCTGCTGCTCTGGTTGGACTGTTCTGAGATGTGATATTTTCTTAGTCAAAAAGGGACACTAGGGTTTCCCTGGTGGCGCAGTGGTTGAAAGTCCACCTGCCGATTCAGGGGACATGGGTTCGTGCCCCGGTCTGGGAAGATCCCACATGCCGCGGAGTGGCTGGGCCCGTGAGCCATAGCCGCTGAGCCTGCGCGTCCGGAGCCTGTGCTCTGCAACGGGAGAAGCCACAACAGTGAGAGGCCCGTGTACCGCAAAAAAAAAAAAAAAAAAAGGGACACTAAATATAGTCAATATAGAAACAGCCAATACATAGAAAATAATTAACACTTTTTGTATTTCCCCTGTTGCCCTTGCTATTTGGGGTATTGTGGGAAAAATGAGTAACACAGACTTTACCCTCTAGGAGTTCTGCACTGTGTGTGTGTGTGTGTGTGTGTGTGTTGGTAGGAGGGTTTTAGGCAGAAGGAAGGGGATGGCAAGGTAACTTCACAAACAATTATAAGAGGAAGAAAGGAAAAGCACCATAATATTAGTGCTAACAAAGCCCTGGGGTTTCAGAGCAGAAATACTAGAGTCTGGATGGAGCAGGTAAGTTTTCAAGAAGGAGGGACTTTGAGAGGGGCCCCGAGTTCTGCAGGTTCTATTTCTGCAGAACCTCGACACGTTTCAAAACTGGTCCAAGGCTTCTTCCATGATCTGGAAACAGGAGGAAATGGCCCAGGCCCTGTTTCCAAGACCCAGAATTCTAGAATAATGCTTTGGTTATGTGAGGCTTTAGGATAAATAGGATTCTGAGGGGTTGATTAAAAAACCTGTGTTGCATTTATGATGTTGCTTCCAGAGCTCTAGACAGTTAACTTACATACAGAATTTTGGCATATAGTAATTTGTTTAATGTGTTCACTTACTTGGGATTTGAATTTATGCCCGCCATAAGCATTGGTGTTTGCTCTTCTGAAAACCGCCCCCCCAAAAAAACTTGTAAATAGCAAAAAACAGCAAAATCTATGATACAAATTGCTTTCTATAACTTAGAGAATCCAACAATTATTTATTTTGTATCTTAATAATTGAAGAAAATATTAAGGAGTAAGGATTACTACAGCCTCTTTATAAATTGTATATAGTATTTTTAAAATACTCTGATTCTATGTGGATGTTTTATTTTTGGTGATACTTTTTTTTTTTTTTTTGCCGTATGCAGGCCTCTCACTGCTGTGGCCTCTCCCATTGCGGAGCACAGGCTCTGGACGTGCAGGCTCAGTGGCCATGGCTTACGGGCCCAGCCGCTCCGCGGCATGTGGGATCCTCCCGGACCGGGGCACCAACCCGTGTCCCCTGCATCGGCAGGCGGACTCTCAACCACTGCGCCACCAGGGAAGCCCATCTGAGCACTTTTAAGGTAGGCTAAGCTAAGCTATGATGTTTGGAAGGTTAGGAGTATTAAATGCATTTTTGACTTACAATTTTTTCAACTAACAATAAGTTTATCGGGACTTAACCCAATTGTAAATTGAGGCAGATCTATGTATGTGTTATACTCTTTAATGTCTGACTTCCTCCACCCAGCATAATTATTTTGAGATTCATTCATTATTTGAGATTCATTATTGAGTGTATCAATTACTTCTCCCTTTTCACTGCCCAGTAGTATTCCATTGTAATGATATACCACAATTTATCTATTCATCTATTGATGTCTATTTAGTTTTTTTTTCCCAGTTTTTCACTATCACAAATAAAGCTGCTATTAATATTTATATATAAGTCTTTGTTTGGAGAGATATTTTCATTTCTCTTGGGTGAACACCTAGGAGTGGAATGGCTGGATCATAGGTTAGGTGTAGGTTTAACTATGTAAGAAACAGCAAAACTGTTTTCCAAAGTGGTTGAATCATTTTACATTTCTACCGGTAGTGTGTGGGAGTTAAAATTGCTCAGTATCCTTGCTATCACTTCATATGGTCAGTGTTTAAAAATGTTAGCCAGTCTAGCTGGAGTGTAGTGGTATTACATTGTGTTTTCAATTTGCACTTCCCCAATCATTAATGAGGTTGACCATCTCTTGATTTACCTATTTACCATCTATATATTGTCTTTGGTGAAGCGTCTGTTCAAATATTTTGCCCATTAAAAAAAAATGGATTGTTTCTATGTCTTGGTTATTGTGAATAGTGCTGCTATGAACATAGGGGTGCATGTAGCTTTTCAAATTAGAGTTTTCTCCAGATACATGCCCAGGAGTGGGATTGCTGGATCGTATGGTAACTCTATTTTTAGTTTTTTGAGGAACCTCCATACTGTTCTCTGTAGTGGCTGCACCAATTTACATTCCCACCAGCAGTGTAGGAGGGTTCCCTTTTCTCCACATCCTCTCCAGCATTTGTCCTTTAACAGATCTTGTAATACAGTTCTACTGGTGATGAATACATTCAGTTTTTTTATGGCAGAAAAAAGCCTTTATTTCCTCTTTCTTTTTTAAATATATTTTTTCTGAATATAGAATTTGGGGTTGATAGGTTTTTTTCCCAATACTTTAATGGTGTTGCTCCATTGTCTCCAGGCTTGTTTCTGACAAGAAATCTTCTCCCATTCTTATCTTTGTTCTTATGTCATATCTTTTTTTTTTCTGGCTTTCTTTCTTTTTAAAGATTTTCTCTTTATTACTTGTTTAAAGCAATTTAATGATAATGTGCATTGGTTTGTTTTCTTCATGCTTTTTGTGCTTGGAGTCAATTGAAATTCTTCTGTCTGTGAGTTTATAGTTTTCATCAAATTTGGAAGTTTTGGGCCATTATTCTTTCAGAAAAAAAATTTTTTCTGTACCTCCTTCTATCTCTTCTATTCTTGAAATTCTAATTTTCATATACATTAGGCCATTGGCAGTTGTCCCACAGCTCTCTGATTCTGTGTTGTTTTCCGTGTTTTTCTGTGTTTCATTGTGGATAGCTTCTATTGCTACATCATCAAGTTTATAAACCTTTTATTCTGTAGTATCTAATCTGCTTTAGTCCCATTCAGTATATTTTTCAACTTAGCCATTGTAGTTTTTATCTCTAGAAGTCTGAATTTGGTCTTTTTAATATTTTCCCTTTTCTTACATAACATGATCAATCTTTCTTTTAGCTTCTAGAATGCACTATATGGCCTCTATTTCTATGTTAGCAGTCATTGATAATTATTGTTTTGATCTATTAATTCATAAAACTGAAAAATGATGCTTTTAAGATTCTATTACGCCTACTTTATTTATAAGTGGGGATAATTCTGTAAAGAGAACTTACCCCTTACTATTTGGCTGTCCTGAGGAACTTATCATATAAGACAGGCAGAATAAACATGTAATTCTTTTTCTTTATTTCCCACTTTTGAATATAAGGAATTGATTTTCTAACATTCTTCCAGGGTGATCAATGAGTTGTTATTTTCTCTTAGTTTCATTATTAACTCATGGATTTAAATTATTTTTTATTTTTGAGAAGTCTTTCTGATTCTATAAGCTACCTGCCTTTGGGATTTCTTTAAAAGTCCACTAAGACTGGCATCTTTTCGAGCTACTCTTAAGACACAAAACTACAGTGATTTTCGTGATAGACCCCAAGGTCTGGAATCCCAGTACCACTGTATTTGAATGTCATCTTATTGTTTCTGAGAACATTCTAAGAATTTTGCAGCACCTAATAAAATATTACATATTTCCACACTCCTAATGCAGGGTGCACAGGTTCGATCCCTGATCGGGGAACTAAGATCCCACATGCCACAGGCAGGGTGCAGCCAAAAAAATAAACATATAAAGTCACACAGATCTGTGCTTAAATGCTGAAAAAAAAAAAAAAGAAGAAGAAAATGGATAACCTGTATAGCACAGGGAACTCTGCTCAGTATTCTGTAACAACCTAACTGGGAAAAGAATTTGAAAAAGAATAGATACATGTATAAGTGAATCACTTTGTTGTACACCTGAAACTAACACAACATTGTTAATCAACTATACTCCAATATAAAAGAAAAATTAAAAAAAATATTAGTCTGATTTGGGTAATTCAGATGTATAACTGTTTAAAGAAAAAAGTTATGGATAACATAAATATATTTATTTTTAATCTTTGTTAACCACGGTATTTGCCCTAATGGTATTTGGAAAGTTGGTATATGTTAGAAGACATTTTAAAGATTCTTATAGAACTCAAGACTCTCAGACTTGAAAGGGAACTTAATAGTTGCTTAGTTGAATTCATAAAATAATTGGCCTAATTGCTAGTGATCAAAGTTGAAACTGAAAAAAATTACATTAGCTTTCAAGATTTCATCATTTACTTTAATTAACATTTTAAGAGCCTGAATAGTAATTGGTAATTAAAGAGCTCCATTTCTTTACATTAATTGTATGTAATTAATTTTAAAGTCTGGTAAGTCTTGGCAAATAGAATATTTGTGTCTCCAATTCCTGTAGGATGTTTGATAAGTAATTTGTATCCTCAGTTGCAACAAGCTTATCAAGCTGTGAAGCACTGCCAATTACTTAGCCTTATAATTTCAAATATTTTAAAAATTGCAATTGATTGAACTGATAAACAGAGTAGGAAGTGAGACAAACTCTGTTTTATTCTTTCATTAAGTGCAAAGTCCTAAACCTGTTTTCAACAATACCAATAATCTCATCTTGTTGTTGTTAGAAGAATTAAGTAAGGTAATATATCAAAGCACCTAACAAGTAGTAGTTCTGTAAAATTGTTACTGTCTTTTCTTATTGCTTTCCATACACAGAACACTAATTTTCTTCCAATTACATTTTCTCAACAATTTTCAACGGAGTGGTTCTCTTAAACAATCAAGTATATTTTTAGTGCCTAATGTTAGAGTTTTATTTACAGTATTACTTTAACTGAAAGATAAAGAGATCATTTATGAATCATTGGTTTTAATCTTGGTAAGTATATTTTCTAATTATAATATTATAGAATCTCTTTTCTGACAAATTCCTTCCTTGGTTAATGATATATAACTTTTCTGTCAAAATTATGGGGCATAGCTCTACCATTTCATGTGAAAAATTGCATGGATTCATTCTTTTTTTAAATTGAGGTATAACTGACATATAAGGTTGGGGTTGGGGTATAATTGACATATGAGGTTGGGGACCATATCATAGATAATTGAACCTGAGGATTTCAGCTGAGACCCAAAGGGTGTGTAAATCATCCCTGCTCTCTCCAGCCTTGGAACATCGTGCCTCCTCTGCCTACTTGTCCCTTCTTTCTGCTTCTCCCACTCCATCTTAGTCACCCTTCAAGATGCAGCTCACTTGTTTTCTCCTTCTGGAAGGCTTCTGGCATCCCACAGTTGGGTTGCCTCTGCTCTGTCGCCAGAGCAGTTTGTTTGTTTGTTTTAAATCACAGTATTTATCACTTAGTATTGTAATTTTGCTTCACTGTCAGTAGATTATGAGCCATCTCTTGTGCCCCAAGGCAATTTTCACCATGAAAGTTACTTTTATAAATTAAATAAATCTCTGCTATGTGGGCAGAGACAGTATTTCATGCCTAGCATATAGTAAGCATGCAATAAAAATGTATTGACTTAATGATGAATGATTAGCCTGTTGCTTTGTGTTTGTTATTCCATGACTATCTCACACTTTTTTTTTTTTTTTGAACCTGTCTCTGGTTATTCCAGCCCTACTAATAAATTGCCTCTAGTCTAGATCGTGTCTGCTTTTTTTGAGTTTGTCAAATCATTCAGCCATTCTTAGAAAAAAACTGCTGCCCTTTGGTTGTGCATTCTGCTTTCAGCAAATGGAACTATATACGCTGAAATATAAGGTAAAGGAAATCATTCTTTCGTAAATTCCCCCTTCCAAGCAAAGCAATCTAGATTACAGCAGTAAAATCAGGCTGTCCTACTAGGTCTGTAGACATATTTACAAAAGTGAGGAAAATGAAAACCTCTTGCATCAGCTCTTTACTAGGAGTCAAGGTGCTAGAAAGCATCCCATAAACCCATGGAACTCTGGTGGCAACATTGGCACTGTTAAGTGATTTTTTTTGTTGTTTTGATTTTTGTTTGTTTGTTTGTTTGTTTTTTTGCCCGACCTTGTTTTTCTCCTTTTCTACTCTCCTTGCTCTTCTTGGGGTAGCTTGTACCTTAGATGAAGTCAGAAGCCTTTCTTGTACTTCCCACCATGCTATGGGAGACGCTGCAGACCCAAGTTCTCTGGGCAGAGGGCCTAGTCAGCAGGAATGCCTTAATGATATTCAGCTTCTGTAACGTCCAGAATTTGGGTGACTTCTTTGGTATCCCATTTTCCGTGTGAAATCTTTAAACCCCAACACAAGTGTATCTGATGCTGTGCCCTGTGACTTGCTGATTTGGTGCTTTGTGATTGATCTTCGCATCTAAGAACTTTGATCGAGTGTATTGGAATCAGCAGATATTGATTCTCTTTGTGAAGTCATCTTTGTTTTCCCAGTTGCAAGATTTGGGCCAATTCCTTTTTTAGTATTTGACAGTTTATTAAAATAAACCTTTTTCCTCCATACAGATTTTTTTTTTTTTACATCTTTGTTGGAGTATAATTGCTTTACAATGGTGTGTTAGTTTCTGCTTTATAACAAAGTGAATCAGCTATACATATACATATGTTCCCATATCTCTTCCCTCTTGTGTCTCCCTCCCTCCCACCCTCCCTATCCCACCCCTCCAGGCGGTCACAAAGCACCGAGCTGATCTCCCTGTGCTATGCGGCTGCTTCCCACTAGCTATCTACCTTACGTTTGGTAGTGTATATATGTCCATGCCAATTACTTTTATATTAGATAATTTCTGACTAGAAGGATTTAGCATCTGATCAGACTCTCCATTTAAAATATAATGGGCAGAATTCTCTAAATTTTTTCCATAGCTACTCTACTTGGTTGGAACTAGACTTGGTATTTCTAGAATTTGCTTTTGCAGTTCCAATCTGAAAAACAAATGAACAAAGGGAAACACACGCGCACACACAAACGCACAGAGGATTTCTTCTTTTGTTTATTATCACATTGTCCATTTTCAGGTTGAAATCTCTCTCTCTCTCTCTCTCTCTCTCTGCCAATCAGCTTAGTCTTTTAGAGGCATTTCCAACATTTCCCCTGGACTCTGGAGTCAGAATACTTCAGATCTCAGCTCTGCCACTTACTATGTGAAAATAGGCAGAATTTTAACTTCTATGCTTCGCTTTCCTAATCTATAAAATGAGGATAAAAATAGTACTTACCTCATAGGGTTGTTGTGAGGACTGAATGAGTTAATATCACTAAAGCCTTCAGATCAGTGCCTGATACATAATACTAACAAAATACATGTTGACTGCTATTATTTTTATCTAACAATCTTCTTAGTAGTTCTGTCGTCACATGAAGGGGAATTGGGATAAAAAGGAAAGCTCCTGGAACTGCTGGATTTTTTATCTTCTAATATGGATCTTGTATTTTGTTGATTTTCCTGTCCACCACTATTCTATTCACTAACTCTGTTTTGCTCGTTGTTATGTCTTGAGTGCCTAGCACATGATCGGACACTTAGTAGACACTTCATGAATGCTTGTTTAATGAAGGAATGAATTCCTTCTGAAAGTATGCTCTGACACTGGCTGCCTGCATTGTTTTTGCCTCACAGGATCTGGTGTGGGAGGAAGTGTCCTCTTAATTCCCGACTCTTCATAAAAAGGAACGAAACTGAGTGATTTGTAGTGAGGCGGATGGACCTAGAGTCTGTTGTACAGAGCTAAGAAAGTCAGAAAGAGAAAAACAAATACCGTATGCTAACGCGTATATATGGAATCTAAAAAAAAAATGGTTCTGAAGAACCTAGGGGAAGGACAGGAATAAAGATGCAGATGTAGAGAATGGACTTGAGGACCCGGGGACGGGGTAGGGGAAGCTGGGACGAAATGAGAGAGTGGCGTGGACATATATATACTACTACATGTGAAATGGATGGCTAGTGGGAAGCAGCCGCATAGCACAGGGAGATCAGCTCGGTGCTTTGTGACCACCTGGAGGGGTGGGATAGGGAGGGTGGGAGGGAGGCACAAGAGGGAGGGGATCTGGGGATACATGTATACATATAACTAATTCACTTCGTTATACAGCAGAAACTAACACACAATTGTAAAGCAATTATACTCCAATAAAGATGTTAAAAAAAAATCCACGGCTCTTATCACAGGGAGGTCCAGCACTTGCGAGTCCTGCAGACTAAACCTTCACCCGAGTATTCTGTGTCTGCAGCTCTTCTGTGCCTCATCATGAAAGCCCGTTTCACAGGAAGAATCTCTTCCTACGCGGGGTCTGACCTGAAGGTAGAGTCTCCACTTGGGCAGAGTCATGACAACATCACCACCTTCAGGCCCCTGCAACAGCATTCAGGAGATAACTGTCAAATCGTTTCAGTTATTTTCTCTTGATAAGAGAAAGACCTGAATGTTGCCCCTCCCCTGTCCCCTCTTCTCCTCTGTGTTCTGGTCTAAAGGGACCTGTGGGTTGATGTTGGCCGTGTTTTATTTGTTTTAATAGGTGTTGTCATTTAGCTGCTTCCATTTCTCGAGTTTTGATTACGTATTATCTTTATTGATGCACCGACACTATTTCATCACGAGGTCAGGACATCCTGGGACACCTTGGGCCTTGGTTTCCTTTTATGTAAATTGAGAACAATTGAACCATATAATGTCCTTGGTCAATTCCAGCGCTAAGGTTTTATGAGTAAAAGCTAAGTAGATAAATTAGACACTTTCACCTTTTTCTTCCCTTCCCTTTTCTCTATTTAACCTTATGGAAATTTGTGGAGTAAAAAGGATGATGAAGAATTTCCTCCTACCTGACTCCTAAGCAATTCTTGTGCTCAGATGGGGTTTGAAAATTCACCTCCTCAAAGGCGACTGGCAGTTCCCCCCCTGCCGAGGTACAAGCCATCTTCTCAAGACATTAGTTTGCTCCTCCTCCTAATTTAGAAACTAATATTAATTTCCTGTTGCTTTCTCCTGGCAATCAACACCTGAATATTGTACTGTGCAACGTATATAACAGCCAGGGTGATTTTTCAAAAAATAATTTTTTTTCTTGTCATTCTCACATCTCCTATGCTTCCCATATCTCTCTTGCTGCAGCCATGCTTTCTTTCTTTCAGTTTCTGGAAAGCACTAGGTCTTTCCTGCCTCAGGACATTTGCACACTTTTCACTCAGGTTACCTGAGTTATTCTCTCCTTTGCATCCTCCCCAAACCCCTATTTTCTTTCTTCACTTCCTCATATAGCTGGCTCCTTCTCCTTTTCCAGATCTTAATTTAAATGTCATTCCTTGAAAGAACCATCTCTGACCACCCAATTGAAAGCAGCTGTAAATTCCTATCGGAGATTTTATGCATTACAAACACAGCTTTAATTGTAATTTGGAAATTTAAATTTTTCATTTGTTTTCTTATTTATCGTCTCTCTCCCCCATGAAACTATAAGCTCTGTGAGGACAGAGACAAGGTACTATATATTTGCCAGTGTATGTCATGCCCAGCACATTATACCTGCTCAAAAAATGTTGGTTGAGTGAATGGAAGAGTGAGTATTATTAGCCCTTTTTCAACAATATTTTCTGTATTTACTTCTGATTTCTTAGATTTCCTGTGCTTCATCAGCTAGAGAAATGAAATCCATTACCAGGATGAAAAGAAAATTTTATGAGGTAAGTATTCCAAATTCTTGTCTTTGAATGCTTTGTTTTTTAAAATGTGAAATATTTCTGCTTCTAATATTTCCACTTTATCCGCAGATTGGAAAGAAAGGAATCTACAAAGCCGTCAGTGAACTGGCTATTCTTCTTTCCTGGATTAAACAATTTCTGGAAAGCATTAAGTAATGCAAGAAGCCAAGTGGATTGATTTGACTGTTATTTTGAAATATAATGAGAACAACCAGAAATCAATTTAAAGCAGTGTATTTCCTTTTTAAAATTTTGTACATAGTACTAACAGCAAATTAGATGATTCAGAATAGACTAGAGGACTTTAATGTAATAAAATTTTGGAGGTAAGTAAGTTGTCACTAATATGCACATTTTCTGTATTTTCAAAGAATGTTTTCAGCCTGAACATGTTTTGTCATTCCCAAGTGCATTGCATGAGTTTAATCTAAAGGCATATAACCAGAATTAAATCATGTAATATTTGTGCATAGAAAACGACAGATTTCTGGGATACAATATAATGTTATTGAGACTTACATAGATGCCGTGTATATGATTACTGTCTACTTAAGGGCTTGGTGATTATTAATTATGCCCAGTGTGAACTTAGCCCCTAAGAGATTTTGATTTTAATGAAATAAGCTGTGTTTCTTTCTCCTGGATGTCCTTTTTAGGACAGTATGCTAGAATTTCATTGAGTGCAATGGGTAACTACCAGATCAGATCAAACAGGACACACATGTAAACTAACTGCTTGGAATGGTTTACTAGAAACACCTTTGACAGATAACCCAAGCTACACAGACTACAATGAACCAGGTTGAAGTGATGCCGAAGCTGATTATGTTCCTTCCGGGCACCATACAATTAAGAAAGTTGGTAGAGGCCAAATAGAAGTCTGAATGGCCGCTCAGCGTTCACCACAGGAAACTTCCCTTACTATCTAAAACCCTTACCCACACAGCTAGCCCTTCAGCTGAATGAGTCATATTGCCTGACCATTGTTTTGCATTAAACGGATCCTGCCTCGGCATTGTAGGCACGGGCAGTTTCAGACAGCAATTTGTGTGATGGCCAGTTTGCTTCCACAAAGCACCCATTGTGCCTCTGCTGCACACAGACAACACCAGGACTTGGTGTTTTGTGATATGAGTAGGCGGGGCTTCCCGAAGGCCTTTGTGGATTTCATCCTTGGAAGCTCCTCTCTACTTTGCTTTCCCACCATCCAGTTCTTTTCAATCACATGGTCATTAGTCTGTTCACCTGGGACTATCGTCTCCTGGTTTATCTCATAGTCCAAAATTACCTCTTTGTTCTCTGCCCCTTCTCCATTCTGCCTTCCCCAGCAACGCTCCGCAGCTCCATGTCTTATCCTACTGGGGACCTCATTATTACACAAATCCACAGGCAGGGAAACGTGTGGTGAGTGGAGGGGATTGGCGGTGGGGAGACTGGGGGACTCTGTCTTCTTTTCGTGCTGTTGATTTAGGGCTTCCCAGTGCAGGCTCCTAGGCCATCAGTAATGGGGCAGCCTTCTTTGTTGAGAAACATTTGGAAGAGCTGGCATCTTGGGGATCAGGAATCTACCCCCTGGCTCTCCCCTGGACCTGAGAGGAAGTGGTGCACCCACGGCCTCTCATTGCCCCACTTTCAGGGCCCTCGGTGGTTTCCAGGATCAGGCGCCCTCACAGCTGAGTTTGTGCTGTACTTCCACAGAGCTGGGAGTCTCCATCTTGGTTACAAAGCATTCTTACGTGTTCCATTACTGAGGGACGCCAGGTATTAGAGGGGCTGTGAAATGTTCATTTGCCAACTTTAGGTCCTTAAGGATAAAACTTTATCTGTGTTCCACAGTACTCTGGGGTGATTGGATTCAATGTTTTTATTTGTTGGATTGTTTCCCAAATTCTTCCGTTTGCCCAGAAGAGTCAAAAGGCTGCTGAAGCACAATAGGAATTTAAACATCATCACTGAGCAGAAAACCAACATCCACGTGCTGGTGCCTCTTCACAAACGTTTTTCAGATACCAAAGGAAAAAGCGTGGTCTTAGTGTGTTTGAGTAAAGACTGGTATTCTGAAAAGGCAGTTAAGGAGGGAGAAGCTGTTGTCCTTGTGCACAGGGAGGAAACCGTGTTTGGTGGGATCACCGTGGGCTCAGGGTGAAAGCTTCCCTCTGATTACAGGTCCCACTCTGGACCTTACCAGAGCCAGAGATGGCTGCATTTTGGGAAATGGCGGCATACCCCCAAACACCCACGAGGTGCTCTATAATCCCCAAGCCCTTCAGCATTCATAGGAGGAGATTCCTTCTAGCAGATCCCTCCTGGGTCATACCTAGGAGACTATGTTTCCTATTAAAATGTTTTGTCTGACAGCATATAATTAGAGTTAAGGGCATCGAATCTGCTCTTAACACAGGGAGAGCAGAACGAGCCTGAGTACCTGTGAGTAGACTGGAGTGGTGGACACAGCCCTCAGTGTGGTCCAGAGACCCGCTTAGTCCCAACTCCCTCCAGGTCATCCATACAAAACATCAACCTCCGCCCTCATCACTTTTCTCTGAAACACTTCTCTCGCACTGGCGTGCTTGTACTGACTTGTTTGTTTATTGACTGTCTCCGCCATGTCAGAATAGAGGCTCTGCGAGGCAGGACTTTTGTCTGTTCTGTTCTCTGGAGGGTCCCCAGCACCCAGATCAGGGTCTGAACGCGGGGCACTACATCAGCACATGGTGAACGTGTGAGCTCTTGAGGGCATGGACCGAGGCTTTGGCCCTGCTGCTCTTAGGGTGTGTGACCAACGTCAGGCTAGTTCACTTCCTGGGCCTCCGTTTCTGGATGGATCCTGATTGAAACTAGCTACCACGGGTGATCTGTACAGATATCTGCAGATTGGGGGACTGAGGTCTTTCTTTACTCCAGACACGTGCCCTCAAAGGACCTCACACACTCTCTTCTCTCCCACCACCTGCCCCTACTACCCCAAGCCCTGCTCTGCCTTCTTCATTTCTCCTGAACCTTTATGATTTTATTGAAACATCATCCTGTTGTTAATGGTCTCATACACTCTTTACTTCTTCACAGAACCTGTCATAATTATAATTCTTCTGTAGATTTAATATCTGTTTCTCCCTCTAGGCTGTCCCTCTCGGATTCACTGCAGTTCTGCTCCTCATACATGGTAAGTGCCCAAAAAATATTTGTTAAGTGAATAAAGTAGTAAATTGGACTGGATAGCCTCCAAGGTTTCTTTCAGCTCTGGCATTTCTGCTGCCATAATCTTTACTGGTTGGCATGAAACTTGAAGACTGTGATATAACAATGTTTTCCAACCCAAGTCCTCTAAGAACATCTATGTTATTATTTACATTAACAAAGAATTTAAATCAGCATACTTTTTTACTTGCCCCAAATAAGAGGTAACTGTAAATACATATATGACTATTCAAATAGGTCATTCAACTTAAACAAATACGTTCTCAACTAAAACATGTTCACAAGTGTACCATGTAGAATCATCTTGCAAAACCCAGGTGGAGTGTGCTTCAGACATTGGGAAACACTGCATAGTAATGAATTTCCACTGCCTCACTCTGGTCCAACTTAGAGAAATAGTTGGAAATTCGAACTTGATCGTTTTAACCTACCCACAGAGACCAGTTTAGAAGAAGTCAAGCCACGATGTTTAGGTTTCAAACAGGTTTCAGAGCCCCTGTCATTGTTTCCAGAGATGGAGGTATGAAAGCACGCTCACCCAGTCAGTCATTCCATGGGGCCGATGACTATGGCTCCCCACAGGGGATGCTGGGATGGCAGTACAGCCCTGCTCCTGTCCTGTCAGCCCACCCTGTCCAGGTAGCCATGGTCCACGCGGCTTCCCAGGGAGGGAAGCTATGGGAGTCATGGTTAAGGAGGCTTCTCGAGAGGTTACACACGGTGGATGGAACAAAAAGCGAAAGCTCAGTCAGGCTGACGGGAAGGAACAGCAGAAACTCTCAAAAGCAGATGCGGAACTGTGCTGTGGATTACCACACACCCTAAGAAGTCAGGAGGATCGATTCCTTCACTAGGACTAAGAGTTGTTCACTAAAAACTAAAATGAAAACCAATCAATTCTGTAAACATTTACTGAATGCTTCCTATCTGCTAGTCGTGTGGTCATGGCTGAGGTCATAATTATCAATAAAACTCATAGTTTCTTTTAGCAATTTAGGATCTAGGAAGGGAGATAGGAAGGTAAACAATCACACGGTAGAATATAAGCAGTAATGGAGCTATGTAGAAGGTGCAGTGGGGTGGAGGTCGGACACACTGCACTAAGGAGGTGAAGTTTGAGGTAATTTAGCCTTGAAGACTCTGCTCAGGTGTTGTCTCTTCCAGGAAGCCTTCCTTGATCTCTCCTCCCAGCCCCAACTCCCAGGCTGTGTTCTATGTCTCTTGCATAGCATAACGTTTACCACATCGTATTGTAACTTTCTATTTGCTTCCTTATCTCTTCCTCGAAGACACAGACTAAGTCTTATTCAGCATCATGTCCTCAGTGCTTAGCATGGTGCTGTCCTATAGCAAGCATGCAGGAAGTATTTTTGGAATGGAATGATGGACAAAAGAACAGTGGCCATGAGGCTGGAGAAGGGAAATGGATTTGGGAGATATTGAGGAGGTAAAACTGATAAAACTCAGTGAACAACTGGTTGAGGAGGGATTGGTGCTGAGGAAATAGCCTAGGATGACTGTAGGGTTTTACATTTTCTACGGATTTGTAGTAAACCAGGACTCAGAAAAATAAACTTCAGTGAGATTCTAGTATCTCCTTTGGGCCAACAGAAATGCCTTGAAATTTGGACTTCATAGGAGCATACAATCTCACAATTTCAAAGGACCAGTGAGAGCGCATTGTCAACTTTGCGTGTTATACTGGAACCTTCTTTATAACACTGTTCCCATCTAGCGTATGCTTGACCACTTACAATTAAGGAAGACTACCTCCCGGAAAAGCCCCCTCTCTCTCCAAATAATCTTGCCTATCAGACAATTATTTATATTGATCTGAAATCTACCCTCCTGAAATTTGTCATATATTTTTCCTAGTTCCAAAACTTGGGGTTTAGAGCAATTGTGACCCATCTTCCATAGGACAGGTGGGTTACTTAGGAGGTATGTTGGGGGAGGGGAGACTTAAAGGTTCAAGCTGGAAGTTACATACACCCTGTGTGTGCACAGACCAGGGCCAGAACTTAGAGTCACACCCAACTGCAAAGAAGGTGGAAAATGCAGCCTTTATTTGGGGTAGCCATGCATCCAGCTAAAAACTGAGGGTTCCATACTGTGAATGGGGGGAGAATGGATATCAGGTGATGCAGCCACACATTAAATATTTGCAGACATCCATCATTTCCTTTTGTTTCCATCTCAGCTTCATCATCTCCTCCCACCTAATCTCTTCTCCAGTAAACAGCTTCGTTTTCCCACCTGTTCTCAAATGGCATGGTTTTGTGTGCTTACAATAGTTAAAACTTACTATCTTCCAGTTGAATCCGCAATTATTCATAATGAATCCTTGTTGAGTTCTTGGGGCCATGTTTTCTCGGCGTCATCCCCTTGCTTCTCTCTTTTATACTTTATTAGGGTTTTTAAAAATTATAAAAATAGGGGCTGGAAGGAATTGCTGCTGCAGGAGGCCTGGGTTTAGGAAGAGCAGCGTTAAGTACATCATGGAAATTTTATCCCATGAAACAAAAACCTTGGTCTGAGTTCCTGTTAAGAGGAATTCCACAGAGAAGAAATTCCTGGAGCATGTTTTCAAAACAATGGTAACAGCCTCATTTTTATTGCAGAGGAAAGCCTTGGGTCATCCATTTAAAAAAGTCACACGGGCTTCCCTGGTGGCGCAGTGGTTGAGAGTCTGCCTGCCGATGCAGGGGACATGGGTTCGTGCCCCGGTCCGGGAGAGTCCCACATGCCGCGGAGCGGCTGGGCCCATGAGCCATGGCCGCTGAGCCTGCATGTCCGGAGCGTGTGCTCCGCAACGGGAGAGGCCGCAGCAGTGAGAGGCCCGCGTACCGCAAAAAAAAAAAAAAAAAAAAAAAGCCACACAACTATGACATGGGAGTATCCCACTTCTGGAAACAGTCAATAAAATCAATTTGCAGGAAAAATTAAATTCAAGGTGAAGAGTAGAGAGCGGCCATGATGGCAGAGTAGAAAGACCCTGAGCTCATCCCCTCTCACGAGCACACCAAAATCACACTTATCTGCAGAACCACCATGGATGAAAAAGATTGGAACCTAGTAGAAAAGATCTCCTGCAACTAAAGACATAAAGAAGGAACCACAATGAGATGGGTATGAGGGGCAGACTCGTGATATAATCAAATCCCATACCCACCCCCAAGGTGGGCAACCCACAAACTGGAGAATAATTATATTGCAGAGGTTCTCCCACAAGAATGAGAGTTCTGAGCCCCATGTCAGGCTCCCCAGCCTGGGGGTCCGGCACCAGGAAGATAAGCCCCCAGAGCATTTGGCTTTGAAGGCCAGTGGGCCTTAATTGCAGGAGCCCCATAAGACTGGGGGAAATAGAAACTTTGCTCTCAAAGGGCACACACAAAGCCTCATGCACACAAGGACACAGGGCAAAAGCAGCAATTTGATAGGAGCCTGGGCTAGACCTGCCTGCTGGTCTTGGAGATTCTCCTGGAGAGGCAGAGGAGTGGCTGCTGTTCACTGTGGGGACATAGACACTGGTGGCAGACGTACTGGGGAACATTCAGCCCTGTGAACACTGCTGCTGCTGGCGGCTGGGATCTTGGCTCATTACTGAAACACTATCAAGGCATATAAAGAAAAAACAATTATATGGTTCTACCTCTGTATCACCACCTTGCCAAGTGAGCCAATGGTGATGGGTTGCTAGAGCTCTTCCCACAATTTTTCTATTTTCATCAGCAACAACAATAATACATATTACGTACACACACACACACACACACACACACACACACACACATCTTCCCCTTTTTTAGAAATAAAAATGGTATCACACCATTTATTCTACATTTTAACTAGGTCTTTCCACTTAACACATCAGGGATGTCTTTCCACGTATGTATATATTATATATAAGTTCATTTTAATTAGCTACAAAATCTTCCATGAAATGAGTACAGCATAATTTATTCAACCATTCCAGTTTGTTGTTTCATTTTTTTGTCCATATAAAACAGGCTGTGACAAGCATCCTTGTATGTATATCCTGGTCTGTGCTTTTATTTTTATAGGAATACTTTCTAAAAGCAAGATTGCGGGGTTAGAATATATGCTAAATACCGGCAAATTTTCCCCAGAATATATGCTAAATATTGGCAAATTTTCCCCACAACTTTTCCATTGTTAATTTCTCCCACATTTTTGCTAGCACCGGATATCATCAATATTTTTCCATTTTTGCTAGCTGATGGTTGCAAATGGCATCACGTGGTTTTAGTTTGCATGCCTCTGACAACTTGTTCAATAGATCATCTTTTCCTATATACACTCCAACATTTTCTTTTTCTGAGATACATACCCCCAAAATGTCAGGCCATTTATTCAATAATAAGTTTGAAGTCTTACCCAAACCTAACTAAAAATAATACATTTTGATTGGTTTTAACATTTCAAATAATTTAGTAGACGCATGCCCTGGATAATACATTGTGCTTCCCCTCTACCCTGACAAAGTCCGCATTGTCAGCCAGAGACTGCAATGTGGATGGCTTCTGCCTGTGTGCCCCAGCTGAGACTGGGGAGTGCATCACCCCATCCCTCTGCTGCTCTGGGTGTGCAAGGGAGAGGGAAAAGCCCAGCCTAAATGTAGGTGTCTGCATTTGCTGTGGGAGGGTAGAGGTGGGGACTCAGAGTCCTCCAGGGGTAAGGAACTCCCCCAGCTTGCTTTTTCAGCTCCTGTCCAAAGCTTCGCCCAATTCCATCTGCTCCCCACCCCCCAAAACAAGACAGCCCATCGTGCCAGCCGATTTGGGATGAGTCATGCTGGCTCCACTTTCCCAAGAACGAACTCTGATCCCTGCACTCCCAGAAGCCTTTGAAAACCAGGGCTGGTAAACTGGGGTCCTCCAGGGCCCCATGCCTCCCCCTCCATGAAATGTCTTCATGCATCACTGGTTTTATGTTTTTAATAATTAGGAAAAAATTCTTCCTAAGTAAAGGTAGTTGGTACAGAAAAAAAGTGTCTAAGAGAGGTGGCCAGCCTCTTTAAATTTCACACCTCCTACCATAGCCCTCCACATCCGTTTTTCCCCTCTCCATGGTACACTCTTTTTTTTTTTTTTTTTAAAAATATTTATTGGAGTATAATTGCTTCACAATGGCGTGCTAGTTTCTGCTTCACAACAAAGTGAATCAGTTATACATATACATATGTTCCCATATCTCTTCCCTCTTGCGTCTCCCTCCCTCCCACCCTCCCTATCCCACCCCTCTAGGTGGTCACAAAGCACGGAGCTGGTCTCCCTGTGCTATGCGGCTGCTTCCCACTAGCTATCTATTTTGCATTTGATAGTGTATATATGTCCATGCCACTCTCTCACTTTGTCCCAGCTTACCATTCCCCCTCCCCATATCCTCAAGTCCATTTTCTAGTAGGTCTGTGTCTTTATTCCTGTCTTACCCCTAGGTTCTTCATGACATTTTTTTTTCTTAACTTCCATATATATGTGTTAGCAAACGGTATTTGTCTTTCTCTTTCTGACTTACTTCACTCTGTATGACAGACTCTAGGTCCATCCACCTCATTACAAATAGCTCAATTTCGTTTCTTTTTATGGCTGAGTAATATTCCATTGTATATATGTGCCACATCTTCTTTATCCATTCATCCGATGATGGACACTTAGCATGGTACACTCTTATATAACTTACTTACATATTATTTTTACTTAGTGTCACCTGTCTCCCTCTACTAGAATTTAAGTTTCATGACAGGAGGGATTTTTGCATGATTCATTTACTGTTGTGTCTCCGGTACTTAAATGGTGCCTTATCCAAGTAGGTGCTCGATAAACTGTTGTTGAACGAATAAGTAAGTGAGAGAGTGAACGGTGCATTCAGAGAGAAAGGGAAGAAAACTGAAAACCCTTGTTGCCAAGGATGTTGAAAATCCTAACCATGGCTCATTCCTAACCTCACTTTCTATGACAGAAACTCTTCTATGATAGAAACTCTTGCAAGAGAGTGGGTGAAATGGCTTCCCAACCATGTGGTTACATTTTCTTTAAATAGAACTGTTTGCAAAGCAGTTGACATGAAATGAGGCTCTGGTGATTTTCTATTTTCCATTTACCCATATTATTTATGGTTGAGTCCTGCCCACTTGAGATCAGGCTTAGAGCGGCATAGACTGAGAAGGCATATTTGAGGGCTAGATATGGGCAACCATGAGTGTAGGCAGCCTTCATATGGTAAAAAAATCTTTTGAGATTCTTTGGAACAGGTGAGAAAGAATTCTCTTCATAGAAATCAGGTCCCTCTAATATTTTACATCCATGGTAATTTTCAAAATTCTGGTGATAGTTTCACACAAATTACAAGCTACAGTGGATGATGGAATCCCAGCTTTTCATCCGTATATCATGAATGGGACCCTACCTTCAAGCTCCCTAGTTGCAGTGATTGGTGTAGAATTGAGAAATGGGCCCATGATTTAAGAAGGTCCAGTCAGACAGAACCCCAGGACTTGCTTCCTGGGAAGAGTTTCTCTTTCCTTTGAGTATTAAGCTTGAAAGGCTATAGGCTGAACCACTGCATCCATGTTGCCACCATGAGGACAGAGCTTGGCTGAGAACAAGCCAATACTTTAATCTCTCAGTTTCTGGGAATCTGTGTTCCTCTGAGTTTCTTTCTACCTTGTTTGAATGCTGCTTCTCAGTCTTTCAAGTGAGTTTCTATCTGAAAACTACAAATTAGAGGACCCCAGGACTTGGTTTGGGGGTTCTTCTAAACTGTATTGGAGATTGCTATTAGATATATCCAATTCAACCCCATGGCTTTAAGTACTATCTGTGTGCTGATGACTCCATTAATGTCTCCAGCTTGACCTGTCCCCTGGCTTCCGTACTCACCCATCCAACTCTGTACCTGACATTTCCATGTAAGACATCTACAACATAATATGTCAGAAACAGAAATTTTGTTTCACCTTCTAAAATCCATCCAACCTCTAGTCTTCAGCAACTTGGAACTACAAGATAGAATAATGTCATGGTTAAGCACACAAATTCTGGAATGAGTAGAGCCTGGGTTCAAACATAGGCTGAAATTTAAAAGCTTAATCTCTCTTCCTCCCTCCCCTTATCTGTATAATAGGGGTGATGGTAATAGTATCTATTTTGTAGTGTTGTTTGTAAGAATTAAATGAGGTAATATATGTAAAGTGGTTAGAGCTGTGACTGGGGCATAATAAAAACTATAAAGCATGAATTATTATTATGATAAGATAAATTAGCACATACTGAACTGCTAAAGCCAACAATCTAGGTTTATCTTTGATTTATTCTCTTCTCCCATACCCAAACCAAATTCACCAGCATGTCCTTTCAGTTCTGTCTCGCAAATACATCCGCAATCCTTCTGCTTCTCCTTCCCCTATTGGTATACACTGGCGTCTCTGCAAAAGCCTCACATCTTACTGGTCTCAATGTCTCCACCCACTTCCTGCCCCTGAATCTAGCCCCAACATAGCTTCCAGAGAGAACTTAAAAACTGTAAGTCAAAGCATATCCCTTCCTGTTTGATACTTTTTAGTGGCTTCCCTTGCACTGAGAATAAACCTTATTATCTGGTGTAGAAAGTCCTACGTGAGCTTATTGACCTCATCTCTTTGCTGATCCTTCTGTTTCTGAAACATCCAAGTTCACTGTCTGGGGCCTTTGCACTTGCTACTTCCTCTCCCTGGAATGTTCTTCTCCAGTTCTTTGCACAGCCGACTCCTCTCATTCAGGTCTTAGCTCAAGTGTCCCTTCCTTCCAGATGACATGCCTGACCATCCTCATGAGAACAGAGGTCTTCTCCAAATAGTTTGTGAGCTTACCCATCTATCTCATATTCTTACTCCCATCCCTAGCCTTGTTAGATTCCTCCCCTGGATTCTTCTTGCTGCCACAATACCTGCCAAATACAGTATGTCCCTTATCACAGCATACTGCAACCTTTGACTCCCTTGTCTAACTCTCTCACCGAATCAAAACTCATTAAGAGGAGGGGTTATGCCTCATTGTTCTTGGTTCTGCCAACCTTTAATGAGAGCCCAGCACATAGTAGGGGCTCAAAAATCACAGGGCTGAATTAATGAGGCATTTTCCATTACATGTAGCAAAGGTTTTGACAAGTTTGTCAGAATGAAAGAGGCATGATCAGTTCTTTGAGGATAAAAGTAATGAGATGTTTTGAGAAAAACGATTCTTGCTGTTAAACTGGTTAATTTGCGGCAGAAGAGTGCATTGAGGCACACGATGTAGGTTTGCTTTTTCTCTATTTTTCTAGTAGATGTTGGATCTTATAGACAGCGATCAGTTTCCTTTAGTCACTTGTAATTTTCCACCCAACAATTTTAAATGAGGTAACAGAAGAATGTTTTATTAGTTTCAGAACAGTTTTTTTTAAAGGTCTGGATCCATTCTGGGAAAGACTGAGTTTATCACTTAATTCTAGCAGTTTCTGTTCTTAAAGCGTGAAACAGGTCTGTTGATTGATGGTGCTTAATCTGTTTTATGGCTTTTCTACTTTCCCCACAACCATGCTTTCTAAATTCTGAAATACCATATGATCTTCAGAAATATACTGTCTATGGCCACCTGGTTAAATGTATGGTCTAACATGAGGTTTTCACTAGTTCAATCTCCAGCTGGGTAACAATAGAGACGTATATCATCATAGAATGTAATGGCTTACAGAGCACCCTGAGTACACTATTTTGTTAACCTTGAAAATAACAATAACCCCATGGGATAGCACAAGCATCTTCCAAATTGTTAGTCTGATGTTCAAAGAGTCCATCATCAGGCCCCCAACTATCACCAGTCCTCACTCAAATCCAGCATGTAGTAGGTACTCAATAGGCATCTGTTGACTAAGTGACTGAATGAGTTTACAAATCCATCTCTCACTAGTCCTTGAAATGTATTCTTCCCTTGAAGACAAGTCCATTTTTTAAAAAGCCCCCCCTGTAAGGCAAGCTTATTCTGCTTTCATGATCTTGTATATGTTGCTTTGTCCAGCTGCAATGCCCTCTTTATTCTTCCATTTCCCACCCAATTCTATATTTTTTTCATGATCCCCTCGGGTCTAGGGATTCTTCTGTGACCACAGTAGCCCACAATGACTATTTCCTATCAGTTAGTTTCCCAGTGTTATCAATGATTGGCTATAAATATATACTGAACTTTCATATGTACCTGATTTCATTGATATTGCAGTTGACCCTTGAACAACATAGGGGTGGGGGTGGGGTTAAGGGTGCTGACCCTCCCGCAGAATGGAAAATCCCCCTATTATATTGTAGTTGGCCCTCCAAATTTGCTGTATCTCCGTAACCACAGTTCCTTGGTATATGCAGTTTCACATCTGCAGATTCAACCAAGTGTGGGATCCTGTAGTACTTCAGTATTTACTACTGAAAAAAAACCACATGTAAGCAGACTCATGCAATTCGAACCTGTGTTGGTCAAAGGTCAACTGTATTTCCAATTCTGCTGATTGAATCTAATATCACTTTCCAAGTGTTTCCATAAATTTGATCACTTAAAAATTTTATTTAGCCAACAAAGATTGATTTGTTTTACTTGTTATGTGTCAGGGTCTGTTTTAAAGGTTACATAGATGAAAATATCATTCTAGTTGGGGGGATATGAACAATAAACACATAAAGAAGTAACTATAAAGGCAACCTATCGAATGGGAGAAAACATGTGCAAGGCATATATCTGATAAGAGGTTAATTTCCAAAATATATAAAGAACTCACACAACTCAATAGCAAAAAAACCCAAATAATTTCATTAAAAAATGGGCAAAGAACTTGAATAGATGTTTCTCCAAAGAAGACATACAAATGGGCAATAGATACTTGAAAAGGTGCTCGACATTGCCGATCATCAGGAAATGCAAATCAAAATCACAGTGAGCTATCACCTTGTACCTGTTAGGATGGCTATTATCAACAAAACAAAACAAAACGAAACAAGAGATAACAAGTGCTGGTGAGGATGTGGAGAAATTGGAAGGTTTGTACCCTTTTGGTGGGAGTGCAAAATGGTGTAGTCACTTTGGAAAACAGTATGGAAATTCCTCAAAAAATTAAAAATAGAACTACCATATGATGCAGTCATCCCATTTCTGGGTATGTATTCCAAAGAACTTAAATCAGGATCTCAAACGGGTGGCACTCTTATGTTCACTGCAGCATTATTAATCATAGCCAAGATATGGAAACAATATGTGTCCATTGATAGACGAATGTATAAAGGAAATGTGGTATACATATACAATGGAACATTATTCATCCATGAGAAAGAAGGAAATACTGTCATATGCAACCTCATGGATGATCCGGAGGACACCACGCTGAATGAAACAAGCCAGTCACAGAAGAACAAATACTGCGTGATTCCACTTATCTGAAATGTCTAATAATAGCCCAGCTCTTAGAAGTGGAAAGTAGAGTGGTGGTTTCCGGGGGTTGAGTGGGGAGGGGGAGTAAGGAGTTGCTATTCCATGGGTGTAAAGTTTCAGTTACACAAGGTGAATTAATTCTAGAGATCTGTACAACAGTGTGCCTAAGGTTAACAATACTATATTGTACACTAAACATTTGTTGTGGGTAGATCTCATGTTAAATATTCTTACCAGAAAAAAATAATGTCAGATGATGACAAGCATTAAAAAGAGCAATCAAGCTGGGACGGGGTTTAGGGCCAGGGGTCAGGGCAGGGGATGGTTCACTCTTTAGAGGTTATGGTCAGGAAAAGGCTCACTGATGAGGCAGCATTTTTGCACAGATCTGAAGGATCCTCACGGTGACTGAGAAGTAGCAAAGGTAGTATTATTTTTGTTATTAATTTTGTTTTAATTTTTATTTTTTAATTATAGTTGATTTACAATGCTGTATTAGTTTTAGGTGAGCAAAGGTCTTACTGATTTTGTGTTTTCTGTGGCTATAGAAACTGGGGCTTGGGGATGTTAAATATTTTCAGTAATATCATGTAGTTATTGGGAAACAGACGAAAACCATCACCTACAAAGTTTTACACTTCTCTGAGCTGCCTTTTGTGCCTTACTTTCTCTCATCTCAGTTATATGATGACTTTTAATAAACAGCAGAAACAATTTCTTAACTGTTGAAAACCATGTTCTCTTGACTGACCAAACTATTTTTTTTAATACATGTAGTGAATGTGTTTTCTGAATCAAAAATTGGGTAACAAATTCAAAAACATTTCTAAAGTACTTAGAGGGACAATGGACCAAGTAATTGAAGTTGACATCAAATCAAGAATATGTGGCCACCATAATAATACAGATCCTTTGGACCTGACAGAAAGCATTAAACACAAACTAGGGTGTACCTTGCTCCTAAGGAAAAAACAAATATGTGACTAAAACCAGAATTTCTCACTCTGTTCCATGGAATATTAGCATTTCCTCAATATAGTAGTAGTTTTTTTTAACTTACAAAAGTGTTTTCTTATTTAACAAGTTTGGGAAAGTGATGTAAACTATATTTTCTACCTCGGGAATTATATTACACATTGGAATATTAAAGGCTTGGAGAAGTTCTGCTTTAAAATAAATCTTTAACTTTGTTTAACCTGTTTTCAGAAGTTGTTTGACCAAGAACATGTTAGCTTTTTCACTTAGCAACATCTGTGTCTTTCTTTCACAGAAAATAGTTTTGGAAACACTGGTCCACACAAGTGATAATCTTTTTTTTTTTTTTTTTTTTTGCGGTACGTGGGCCTCTTGCTGCCGTGGCCTCTCCCGTTGAGGAGTGCAGGCTCAGTGGCCGTGGCTCACGGGCCCAGCCGCTCTGCGGCATGTGGGATCTTCCCGGACCGGGGCACGAACCCGTGTCCCCTGCATCGGCAGGCGGACTCTCAACCACTGTGCCACCAGGGAAGCCCACAAATGATAATCTTTAGATGAAGCAGAGCTAGAAAAGATTTAGTATTTCTGACCTAACTCTAGATGTCACTCAAGGAAAATACGATAAGGATTAAAATTGCCTTGCCTTGCTTCTTGAAATAAGAGATGGAAGCCAATTTGTTCCTCCGGTTACATTACATTAGGAGTGTGCAGTACATACTTCAAACTCTCCCCTCTCTGGGTCTTTTTCCTCAGCATATAAATGTGTAGAAAACTCTCTTCTTACAGAAAGAAACCTTGCCTCAAGTTCACCTTCAGTCTCTAGCCCCAGCCTTATTGTTCTTCTTCCATTTAGAGCTAACATTCCTGCAAGAGCAGTCTATGCCTCTGCTTCCTCAATAGCCATTTACCACTCACACTACTACAGATCACCCATCCATCCATCCATCCATCCATTCATCCAACAAATAGTTATTTATATCAGGCACAGTTCTGGGCACAGGGAACAAAGCAAAGTGTCTACCCCCATGGGACTTGCATTATTCTAATGGCAAATAGGCAACATATAAACAAACACAAGTATATAATAAGCTAAATAAGCTAAATGATCGACCTATAGAGTAAAAATAAAGCAAGGTAAAAAGGATAAGGAGTGGGGAAAGATGAGGATAGAATTGTTCAATGTCTTTGCCACAATGAATGGTTCAGTCAACACAGGGCCAATGGAATTAACCTGACCGTGGAGATTTATTCAGAGGGAGCCCAGTCATTTTGAGGTTTATAAATTTGGATCAATAATTGAAAGAAGGAGTACTATCTCTTCCTGATATGAATGAGAAAGATTGTAACACCAGTTACTATTGTGGGCCTCTCATTACCAGTAAGAAATTTAGCCTAAGAATGAAGCCAGTACAAGGATGCCAAAGTTTAGAGAATCACCAAGAAGTGGAGCTGTATTTTAAATTAAACTGTGCCCCAAATCTTCCCTATGTTTTAGTCAGGTGGAATAATTAATCATTGTTTTAGACCAAATTGAATAGAATTTTTTGTTATTTGTAACCAGAATCCTCCTAACTCTAGAGTTTAGATTTCCACCCACACAGACATGGTACAATTGTTGGGATTCTAAGTTGTTCCTAGAGGTTCCTTTGTTCTTCCTATTTCCACATCATCGCCCTCTTTTTCTGATAGTTATGGTGTCCCATCAATGTCCGGGTGCTGGGACCAGGTTTCAGAGGTTCTCTAGCTGCCCAGGCTTAGGTACTGGGGTGCTGTGTACTCATGGATCCTGGGCTACATAAGTCCAAGGAGAGAGCTTTTAAAGTCTGAGTGGGCTGTGAGAGCTGGCTGTGGGCCACTGAAGCATACTTGGGCAAGTTTTCCCAGAATCCTCTGGAGCAGTGAATGATCAGGCTTCCCAACCAGGCACTTGCTTCCTATATAAGCACCATCAGCTGTCCACACTGGATCTTCTCGGCTAGCATCTTCCTTGTCTGGATAGCCAGGGAGAACTTCGCAAAGCACAAATACTATCATGACATCCACCTCCGTCACCCTTCAAAACATGGCTTTTCATTGTCCCTATCATAGAGAGCAAGCTCCATGAACTGATCTCCGGCAGGGCTGGCACTAGGGTGAGGCCAGTGGGGCACCTGGTGTGCACACGTTAAGCAGGCGCTCGCTGTCAGCATTGTGCAAATGGAACTTACCTGACACTGACAGTGAGAGCCTCCTTACACTTTACGCTCTAGTCACCTAACTCTCCTCACCTTCAGTCCGGCCCTGGCTTCCAGGGTACTATGTGTCCTCATTCAACCTCATCTTGCAACACCCTTACCCTAATTGTCCTTCCTCTTTGAAATCTAGACCCCTAGTCTTTTCATTTCCTCTTGTTGGAAACCTTTGCAAGGGTCAGAGTTGAAACGTGGAACATGGGCTTCATCTGATCAGAATGGATACCCAACCACTCAGAATGGATGGTGGCTTGAAAACAGGTGGCAGGATGCTATGGGTGTGTGCAAGCATCGGCCCTGCGAGCCTGCACATTCTGTTCCCTCCCTGGGGAACATGTTTTTTCCCCCACTTTGAACATTAAAAAAAAAAGGCCTTCCATGGTGCATATTATGGGCTGGACACTATTTTGAACACCTTACAAATATTAACCTATATAATCCACATAATAATACCATTATTATAAGTGGTTTAGGTGAAGTACACCAGTTCACACGGCGGCCGACCAGCATTTCGTATTAGCATCTTGGCATTCCAGCTCCAGGGTCCGCGCTCGTAGGCACCATACAGCCTTTGCAACAACTCCCAGTTTAATCAGATTTGTTTGTTATATGCTCTCAAACAGCTGTTCTCTTTCCTTCCTAGAATTTTATTCTCAATCAATCAATCACCCATCTAACTAATCATCTAACATTTCCCTACCCACATTAGAATTAATCTCCAAAATGCAGGAACTTTTGCCTGACTCGTTCATACTACATCCCCAACACGCTGAGTCAGACCTAGCACTAGGAGGTATTCTGTAAATACTAGTTAAATATCGACTGAATTACATTCAGTAGTACATTGGATGACTATCTCAACTCTCTCTCCCCAGACTGTAAGGTCCTTGACAGCAGGAACTTTGCTCATGGTTGTATCATCAGCCTGGGCACGGTGCCTGGGACATGGTAGGTTCTCAACATTTGGGTGCTTAATTAATGAACCCAAAATATGGGAGGATTTCCTGGGATGGGGGCTCCTCTGTTACCCCTTGGTCTCCTTCTGGAGTAGGCATCTTCTGACTTCCTGAAACTCAGAGGATGTTAAAGTCCAAATAATGGCTGAAAGAATGCAATTTGCCTCCCACGGAGTCACTGGGATTGTGGGGCTGGTCTTGATTTTTCTAGATTTGGTGATTTGAGCACATGCTTGACAAAGGTATTTTCTTCCCTCTGAGATGCTCTTGATGACCCATGTTTCTCCTTCTCCCATGACATTGGTGGCCTCTACTGGAGCAGCTTTTCAGGGATTTTTTTTTCTTAAATGGTGGCAGGAGCCAGGATGCTGCCGAGATGCTGAGAAAGAGTAGACCAGACTGTTAACCTTCTAGATAAGGCCTCGGTTCTTCAAGAAGTTGTGTTACTAGAAAGGCCAAAACAGAAATATAAAGGATGAAAAGGGAAATCTGCATAATTTCACAAGTAACTAGGTATTTTTATTTGTTCTCAGGGCTTCTAAGTCAAAATTTCCAGCACTTAACCTTGTACTCTATCAATATCTTAGCTGAGTAGAATGTGACCCATGAATTCCACCACTGTGTCCTCAAATACAAAACCTAAGAAATATAGGTATTCCCAAAGAAGAATTTCTCTCCCCTTAATTGTAATAACAGCAACGCACAAAGGCATAACCGTAGAAAACGTTCCAAATTTATACGAAGGAATTGAATATGTAAATAAATATGTTCCAGTCAAAATAGAGGTATTTAATTGATCTTAGGTTGATGACCAATTTTGCAAATACCAAAATAATAGGCAACACCATTAAGAATAGACCAATGTGTCTTTTTATATCAAATTTTAAAAAATCATATGTGAAAAACAACTTTTAGCACGTTTAAAAGATAAAAACCATGTTGGAAAAAGATTCTTTTAAAAATTATGGCAAAGGTTTAATATCTTTAATGCTTAAATAGATCTTATCAATAAGTAGGTATAAAAAGTGGTGTAGGTAAATGACATGAGAATTTTCTTTTTGAAAAATGCAAGTAGGGATGTCTACCAGTTTTTATGATCACAAAATTCTGTGTAACAGACATCCACCAAATCTCAGCGTCAGACACAAGCAGTGTTTTGGCTCTCGACTCTGCATGCCATTGGGGTCCATTTGCCAAGGTTTGACTTATCTGGATGGCATTGCTTATCTTGGCTTGGCTCTGCTTCCAGTTGTGCTCTCCTCCTTTGAGGATCTAAGGTGGTGGGTGTAAAAATGTAAGGTCTCTTAAGATCTAAGCTCAGAACTGCCAAATTGGCATGTCCTCCTTATTGGATTGGCCAACACAAGTCAAATTCAGAGACAAGTGGCAAGGACATATTTCTGCCCCTTTAGTGGGAGGAATTGTAAAGTCCCATGACAAAGGGTGTCGATGAAAGGTAGGGTGAAGAATTAGGGCCAGTAACATAATCAACAATAGGAAGTAATAGCTTGGAAGCTGCTGCTGAGAAGTAAACTGTGAACTTGGAGTAGGGTCAGTGGCTTGTCTCCATTTGCAAGGGCTGCAGGAGCAGTGGGCTGGAGGAGGCCACTACAGAACAGAGATGGCATGAGGGTTTTACATTTTGAGTCAAATTTGACATGGATACAAAGCATCAACTTACTAGAAGGTTAAAAACAGCTTGAATGCAACATTGCTTTGAAGTTATTGGAATATCAGTGAGAATTTGCTGTGAGGCCATCAAAAATATTCTTGATCAGGTGAATTAGGGATAGTGTAGGTTAATTTTCCAGATCTTTTCCTCATGTGAAAACAGTAGTAACTCCCAAAGGAAAAGGACATAGTTCTCTTTTGACAGAGTTTTATAGCCTGCATTACTTTGTATAATTGGGGAATTTTCACTGGGTCATCAGACCATGGGCTGCTGATGTGACTGAAACCTTCCTCAATTGAGAAAACAGCAAAGACCAGTTCATTAATGAAGAGGACAGAAGGAATCATTTCACTGAGCTTTGATTTTTGAAGTTCTGTGTGAGGATGAATATGTTCTGTGATAATGCCGTATAACAGATAACCCCCAAATCTCAGTGTCTTAAGACAGTGCCTTGTTCCTGGGTATCTGGGTCAGCTGGGGCTGTTCTGGTGCAGCCTTCAAGCTGTTGGTCTAGATTCAGGTATACTCTACACATCTTTCATTCTGCAGCCTAGGGCACGTCCTTCTCATGCAGATGGCAGAAGTGCAAGAGGCCAAGCCAAATCATGCAAGCATATTGGAAGCTTCTGTTTTCGTAACGTCTCTTAAGATTCCGTTGGCCAAATTCAGTTAGATGGCCAATGCCAATGTCACTGGGGTGGGAAAATAAACTCTGTCTAATCTAGTGGTTGTGATATGGCAAAGAGGCATGGATGAGTAGTTCTAATATAAAGATAAAGTGAAGAATTGAAGCAATAATCTAATCTACTTTAAGGGCCTCATTGAGTTTATATCCACTCAACTAGAGTTTATGTCCACTCACTTCCATATTATCTGATGGGACTGACCTGCGATGTGTAAACCTTTGGTGACTTGGGTGATAGTTTTGACTCCGATTTACTGTGCTTGCACCATCTGTGAACCTTGCCAAGGTTGTCCTGCCTGACATAAGTGTGCCGGAGCTGTCCAGCCAGCCTGTGATCTTGGGAAAGGCATTCTTAGAGCAGGGAGCCAGAAAACTATTGTCTTATCAGGACTGTGACCCTGTCATCATTCTCAAGTGAGGAACCCGGGCCCCAGGTAAGAAGACATTCTCAAATTTAGAACTGAGACCAGTTTTTTTGGAATAAATCAATAAGAAGCTTTTGATGTGGGTCACCTTAACCCTAAATATCACCCAGTAGTATTTGTAGGGATAAAAAGAACAGGAGTTATTGCTGTGTTCATGTAATGATGCTTTCTCTTGCTCCGTCCTCTCCTGATGTACCAGTTTGCTTTGAGGAGTTCAGGTGTCCATGAGTCTTGATCTCTTGGAGACCTGAAATTTCACGCACATTTAAGAGAGGTGAGGTTGGGGAGAGACAAGTGATGCAAGTTCCGTCATGCTCTGCCTCCTGAAGCACCTTGTGAACTGCTGAAGCGACCGGGCAACTATTTATGTATTTAGATACCATCTACTAGCCTCGTGATGACCCCCCTACTCTGGAAATTCTGGATTTCATTAGACAACAGTCATCTCTGAGCCAAATGAGAGGAACAGTTTTGAATACTCTGAGGCAGTGTTCCTGCCTCATTTCAATCCAGGAAATCTGAGTCATACTCCACTTCTGACTGTCTAGGTGTTTAGTTTCAAACAGGACTCGATTGATTAGCTAATTCAAGCTCTCTGATATCAGTTCTTTGTCCTGGTTGTTTGTTCATTTTTAATACACTATTTGTTTATTCAACATATATTTATTGAGTGCTTATTGCATGCTAGGTGCTGTTCTCATGCCGGGGAACAGCCATGAAAAGAGGCTACACCCCTGCCTTTAAGGTTCTTACAATCTAACGGGGAAGCAGAAAGCAAAGAGCCATACAACAACAATGACAGCAAAACTGATAATTTCAGAATGTGGCAAGTGCTATGAAGGAAATTACTGGGGTAATAGGATAAAAAAACAATTAGCTGGGGTGGGTGGGTGAGTAGGTAGAGGGTTATTTTAGCTAGGGTGCTCAGGGCAGATTTCTGAGATGAAATGACATTGATATTTAAGCTGAGACTTGAAAGATCAAAGTTGAGACAGCTATGTGAGTTGCTGGAGAAAGAGCATCTGAGGCAGAGGAAACAGCAAGTGCAAAGACTCTCAAGTGGTAAAGACCTTGGAGTATTCAAGAAACAGAAAAGGAGTCAGTGTAGCCCTAGCACAATAAGCAGTGAGAATGGGACAAGATAGGGTAGGAGAAGCATGCAGGAACTAGATGATGTAGGACTAGGAGGACAGGGCAAGGAGTTTGAATTTTATTCTGAGAGTAAAAGGACATCTTTCTATTAATATCTTCATCTTTTTACTATAAAATCTTGAAACTTACAAAAAGGTAGAGAGGCTATTATTTAAAAAAATAAATAAAACAGACAGACCCTAATATACTCAGCATTCAGCGTAAAAAATTCTTAACATCTGGCAATCTTGATTCACCTGTACCTCCTATTCCTCCAGCCCAGATTATTTTAAAGAAAATTCCAAGTTTTATCCATAAATACTTCAGAATGCCTAAGAAATAAAGACTAAAAAAACCCATCACCATTGAAATATTGTCATGACACGTGAGTTGACATAATTTATTAATATAAAATTAAACATCTCACAAATATCTTTTTTTATAGTTGGTTTGGTTGAATCAGAATACAAAACAAATGGGTAGATATATTTCTTAGATCTATAACAGTACCCACATGCTTCTCTTTCCCTCTCTCTCTCAGTCTTAATATTTATTGGTTGGAGAAACCAGATTACTTGTCCTATAAGATTTTCCAACTTTGCATTTTGCTGTTGGTATCCCCACAGTGAGACTTAACATGCCCCTCTCATCCATAGAATTTCCTGTAAATTGGTTATTAGATGCAGAGGCATGGTCAGATTCAGTTTTGATTTTTTGGCAAGAATACTTCACAGTGGTGCTATGCATTGCCTATTGCATCACTTCAGACAGTACATAATGCCTGATTGTTTCTCTTTTCTTGATGTTAAGATAGATCAGTGGTTTCAGATGTTGTCAGCCAGATAAAATCATTATAATCAGGGGAGTGGCAAGCCATGATTTATATGGTAAAGATCACTCTGGCTAGTACGTGGCCAAAAAAAGTTGTGGGCAGGGATGGTAATAAAAATATTTAACAAACTCTATGACATGGGTTTTGACCAACCACAGGGAAAGCAAACTTACTCATGGATTCTCATCCCTCATTGTAGGAGTGGGAGCTTGGGAAGCAGTTAAAGGGCACTTGCAGTGGCACGTGTGACAGACGGTGGCAACTTAGACCAGGGAGGAGGTAGCAGAGATGGAGAGTGGTGGATTCAAGGAAGCTTTGGAAAGGTCCAGAGGTGCCCAGTGTGCGGGTTTTCCAAACTGGAGTTGTCATTTCTGTCTAAAAACCACGTATCATGAGGCTCCTTATTTGAAGGCCACCCAACTTATTATTGTTAGGTTCTCCTATCATAGCCCTAGAACAAACCCTGGTTCTAGAAACAACGATGTTAGTTCTCATTGTTCTTTGAGACACCAACTGAGTAGGAAACTAGAAGAATCGATGTACCATTGATGGAGCAGGAAAAAATCTGTTGGACTTCTTTTCAAAGAAAAAAGAGAAACATTTAAGAAAGCAAAACATTAATATGGTATGTGTTGTTGTGAGGTGATTCAAGGGAGAAAGGTTAATAAGTATATAGAAATAATTTTTATATTTGCTATTTGTATTAGTAAAACAAAGTGAATCACGTAAGTGTCAAATTCACTGATGATACATCTCATGTTGCTGCTTCCTGCGTAACTCATCTCTTAATGAAAAAATGGGGTCACCACAGTTATTTACCTTTAACCACAAGTGAAGAACTAAGTTTTATTTCCTAGACAAAAATGTAAGAAGCCAATATTATTCACTTTTTTTTCTGTTCAGGTGTAATATCTTGGGGATGACCAATGACACTTTCCTACTGAGAAAGAAAATTTTCATGGTAGTGGTGACCACAGGTTTGGTTGATTACTCACATTACTACACTAGTGACATCTTTTACTCTATACTCCACACAAGGAAAAAAGTGCTGAATGCGAAACCACAACCTCAGCTGTTGGTGGAAATGATAGTTAATGGCACCTTGCTGCTGCATCAGTGGGCCAATTCTCAGTAAAGAGGATTAGTTTGAATATGGTTTCCAAATCAATGGATAGGAGTGAGTTGTGGCAAAAGTTAAATGATCCATGGAAGTAACCTAAGCATCCATCGACAGATGAATGGATAAAGAAGATGTGGCACATATATACAATGGAATATTACTCAGCCATAAAAAGAAACGAAATTGAGTTATTTGTAGTGAGGTGGATGGACCTAGAGTCTGTCATACAGAGTGAAGTAAGTCAGCAAGAGGAAAACAAATACCATATGCTAACACATATATATGGAATCTAAAAAAAAAAAAAGCTTCTGACAAACCTAGGGGCAGGACAGGAATAAAGACGTAGACATAGAGAATGGACTTGAGGACACAGGGAGGGGGAAGGGTAAGCTGGGACGAAGTGAGAGTGACATGGACATATATACACTACCAAATGTAAAACAGATAGCTAGTGGGAAGCAGCCGCATAGCACAAGGAGATCAGCTCAGTGCTTTGTGACCACCTAGAGGGGTGGGATAGGGAGGGTGGGAGGGAGACGCAAGAGGGAGGAGATATGGGGATATATGTATATGTAGAGCTGATTCACTTTGTTATACAGCAGAAACTAACACACCATTGTAAAGCAATTATACTCCAATAAAGATGTTAAAAAAAACCCCAAACATATGTCAGATCGTTTCACTGTCTTGCTCAAAACCCAATGGAGACTACCCATTTGTTTACTAGAATAAAATCCACTTTTTGTTTTCCTATGGCTGAATGAGCTGGTCCCTGGCTATTTCTCTAACCCCAGTACCTGCTCCTCAGGTCCAGCCACACCAGCTTTCTTGCTCTAACCCAGCCCCAGCTCACGATGCTCCCATGTTTGATGTTTCTATTTTGTTATTTTCTCTGCCTGGTCACTCTCCTCCCAGCCATGACCCTGACCCCCTCCTTCCCTTCAGTCAGGTCTCTGCTCAAATGTTCTTTCTTCAGAAAAGCTTTCTTTGACCCATCTGTTTAAAGTAGCACTGTCCCTTGTTCACTGCAGCATTAGTCACAATAGCCAAGACATGGAAACAATCTAAATGTTCGTCAGTGGATGAATGGATGAAGAACGTGATATATGTAGATAGATATGTAATTATCTACATATAATGAAATATTATTCAGCTTTTAAAAAAAGGAAATCCTGCCATCTGTGACAACATAGATGACCTTGGAGGACATTATGTCACAAGTGAAATAAGCCAGATGTAAGACAAATATTGCATGATCTCACTTACGTGTGAAATTTAAAAAAAAAAGGTCAAACTCATAGTAACAGTAGAGTGTTGGTTAACTGAAGCTGGGATATGGAAAGGGGAAGTTTCAAAAAAAAAAGGAAAGTAGAATGGAGGTTGCCAGGGGCTAGAGGGAGGGGGTCATGGAGAGACATTGTTTAATGGGTACAGAATTTCAGTTTTGTAAGATGAAAAGGGTTCTGTAGGTGGATGGTGGTGATGTTTGCACAACCATATGGATGTACTTCATACTACTGAACTGTACACTTAAAACTGGTTAAGGTAGTAGGTTTTATGTTATGTTTATTTTACCACAATAAAAAAAAAGGTATCAGCCCCTTCTCCTACTTACTTTTTCATACAATAGTCCCTTCCTGACATTATATTACATAACTGTTTGTTTCCGTATTGTCAGTTTCTTCCTCCAGAATGTAAGATCCATGGGGACAGGGGTTTTGTCTCTTTTTAAAATTATTGCTGTATCCCCAGTGCTTAAAAGGATGTCGAGCACATCAACAAGTATTTAATGAATTAGTACAATGTTTCAAACTGGAATTGAAAAAAATGTTAGTCTATCTCTGGGGGCAAAAATCTCTGAAATATGAAGCTTTGGAGGAATGTTTTGACAGCTAAGTTTCCTTCCAAGTGGAGGATGCTGCTCTGTGGTAGGTGAGATTGAAATTGTCTCACCAAGAGAAGCAGAGATGAGAGCCAGGGAGACGAGTCCTTGTCAACGGGGGTCCCTGGTTCCAGATGTCCCTGAGGTTCTCCCTCTGTTACCCGCGATTTCTCAGATTGCTTCCAATAAACACTCCTCTTTGATTAAAATAGTGTAGCTGGGATTTCCATCACTTGCTGCCCAGAGAGTCCTGACAAATGCAACTTGTCAGTGTACTGTTATTATGACTGAAAAATAAAGAGTATAATAAAAATGGGAAAAATTATTAGGGAATAATTAACAGAGTGGTAACAGAATTGACCACAGTAAATGCTGCCGGTGTCTTGCCCTCATCTTTTCAGCAGCCTCCTTTCCTGTCCTTACCCACTGCGTTAAACGTTAAAGGGTAACAACTTTCTGTTCCTTGGCCTGAGGGTTTCTCTCTGTCTGCGTGTGGGGAAGGCCGGAAGTGCTAGGAGGTTAGTGTCCCTGGGAGCAGCCCTCAGACAATGATGAAGAGAGTCAGAGGATAAATAGCCCAGCTTCCTCGCCCCTTGTGTAGGATGTCTTTTAGGTATGATCTATACCCTCGCGCAGAGGTCTTTTGTGGGTGGAGTCCCAGTTGCATACGGTGGTTCCTGTCTGTTAACCTCCCTCTATGGACCTTCTCTCTCCCTTGAGTCATCTCATTGCTTCCTGCCTGTGCTTCCGGGCATCATCACCCAAATGATCCTTGGCTTAGACTCTGCTTCTGTTGTAACCCAACATAAGGCAGTTTCTCTACATAAAAGTTTCCATTGACGTGGACAAATAAATTAAAAATGAGGAAATGCATAAATATAAGTTTTGTAAATCAGTTTACAAATAAAAAAAGATGAAAATGAAATAAAAATAGTGAACATGTTTAGGGCTTACAATAGGCCAAGCGTTGTTTCCACAAGGTTCATTTGTTTGATTCTCACGAAACCCCTGTGAAGTAGTTGCCATGATTAGCAGCTAAAGTCAGAGTTTACGAAACTCTCCTAGGTTCACACAGCCGGAGACAGAAATCAAACTCAGTCTGGCTTCTTGGTCTGTGCTATTAACCGTGATAGTATGTTGAAGAAATAATTAAAAAAAATAATTTTTATTAATCCTATGCCATCAAGCAAGTACTGTATACAATTAAATTGTTTGTATATATAGTATATATGAATAACATAGAAAACTAAGGACATTTGAGATGACTGTATTCTCAAGGAAGAGAGGGTCACCATATAAAGAGGAGTCGTTATGACACGAACACTTTTTTAAATCCCACATTAGTCAGTCATCGTTCATGAGAGTGGTTTGTTAACAATACGTAATAGTGAAAGACCATTGGCAGCAGCTTCTGTGATTGGCGGTAACACAGCTCTTAGGAAAATAGAGGGCAGGTAGAGAGTCAAGCTAAAATCAGCAGGTATAATGAGGTATCACCCTATTCCCTGTATGGATTTGGCACTAAACTGTAGCTAAAAAATTGAGGTCTCTTTGAGCTTGCAGCCCTGGTCAAGTGGCCTTGACGGCTTCGTCCTCCAGGCTGGTGGTCAAGAGTGATAGGACATTACTGGACACCCATGCAAAGTTGGCACTTTGAGAGAGATAAAGGAGACTCAGATACAGTGTACTCCCTCTAGGACCTTAAAATCTAATGGGTGAGGCAGGCATGTGAGGATAACTTGGATTTTTTCTTTTGTGAGCAAAACTTCCAGTGAGGTTATTTAGAGCATTCCACTTCATATGGATTTAGACACTTTTGCCCAGTTTCTACTCCTCGGCTTCAGCTGTTGCAGCTGTAATAGTGGGCGTGGTTACCTCAGCAGGGGGAAGATGCAAAACCAACTGTTGCAGCCCTGGGAGCTCTGTAGGTGGTTTTCTGATAGTTCTTCAAATAAGAGGAAGTCAGCCTCATGACTCTGCTACAGAGAACACTGCCGAACAACACTGTCACCAAAAGCCTTTGTCCTCTTGCAGAGGCTGAAATATCTGAGGGCACGAAGATGCTGTGCCAGAGAAGGAAGTATGGCATCAAGCCAGGTGGGGAGATAAGAGCAATTTCCTTCTTTCCCAGCGTGACCCACAGGAAGGAGAAGGGAAGTCAAGTTAAATTGGCTTGACACCTCTGTCCTGGGAAATCCTATCAGGTGACTGAAAAGGAAACTTAACTAGCCAAGTCACTGCTTATTGCCAGGAGATGGAAGGCAGCTTGGGGGAAACCCCCGACCACAGGCCAATAGAAGAGAGTGGAGCTAGTCCTGCTGAGAAAGCAGACTAGAAAAGTACTTCTTCAAATTACATCTGGAGTGACAAGAAATATTTCCGTCTTGAGTCTTTTCTCTTTCCTAATGGAAGCATAGGCTGAACGCTTTGTAATATGTCATTTAGATTTCCCCTCTTGAGATTGACTTATTTTTTCTTCTTTGAAAGAAGATGATCTGAGAGGATGCAGGGCGTGCTTTTTTTTGGTGTGGGTTTAATAAATTTCCCAATGAAATCAGAAGTGTGACCAGAATATAAGTCATGATCAATGATTCTAAGTAGCAAATGATGTTTCTAATTTTCAAAAAGGGTATATCATACATCATCAAGTTTGAGGATGTTGAATCTTAATTAAAGACATTGACATATGCTCAGCGTTGTCTGGAGTAATAAATCTGCTATAATTGGAAAGAAGCAAGACTACTTGAAGAAAAAAGATGAGAACTTTAGCTTTCTGACTTGGCAGTGTGGTACCCATTGCCTTTCAAAATGATAAGAATTGGCAGAACCTTTAAATGTCAGTCACCTCAAGTCCTTTGTGGAACTAGGAAAATTCTGTTAAAACAAGCAAGCAATCAAACAAAAACAGGAAAAAAAGAAAAACTATCAGAATGTGAAAAAACAAAATTAGAAAGTGTGTTGAGTAACAAATGAACAGAATGGCTTGATAGGCTTCTCAAATTGAAAAAGTCCTAGGAGATATTCCTAAGAGGAAAGTATATTAGCAAATATCTTTCAGCATTACTATAAATATGAAGAGAATGGTTTTTAAGAGCCAAACAAGTCTGAACAGGCAGTAAGTGTTTGCTTTAAAGCCTTTAAAACACACTAAAATGTTTATTTTAAAGGATGAAATACACATTCCTTTATTTAGGTAAAAGCTGTAGTCAAGATACAGGGCTTCAGAAGCTATATTAGTTGATGTAATGCGAATGCCTACCAAATGTATGATGGCTAAAACCTAAGAGAAGTTTATTTCTTACTCATGTAAATACCAAAATGTATGTATCAGAGCAGCAGGTATCTTTCTTCTTGCAGGACTGGGATCCTTTCACTCTGTGCCTCTGCCGTCTTCAGTATTTGGACTGTGAGATCACTGTGTGCATTTGTATCGGGCTGGTAAACAGAGAAGGATAATGGAGGACTGAACATGGAGGGTGGAAAACATCACTTTTACTCATATTCTGTGGGCTAGAATTCAGTCATATGTCCACACACAACTGAAAGGAAAGCTTGGAAATGTAGGTGAGCTCTGCACCAGGAAGAAGAAACAGGTGTGGTGTTTGTCAAGTCAGTCTTAGCTCCAGAAGCCTTCCCAGGTGGAATGTACATAAGCTGATTCAGTATCTGAGCAGCCACTGCAATGATGAGCTTCTTTGCTGTTGCTTATTCAAGTGCCAAAAGTTTCAAGGATTGTCCTAGAATGTCAAAAAGAAAGATAGTTCATAAATTCCACTGAAGGTTTTGCCATTCCATGAGGTCCTCTGAAAATCCCCGTAGAGGTCATTTTTCCCCTTTTGACAATCAAATATCTTCTCTCTTCCTAATGGCGATTTTGCTTTCTTTTGGAGAATCTCATCATCCTCAATATGTGTAGTCAGGCTGGTAAATCTGGGTTTCTTGCACTCCCACCATGAAATGCAAAGGAGTACCTGGAAGATCCTTCTACCATATTTCTTTTGTTTCCTCATGACTAAGGATTGACTACCAAAGGACAGTCAGCTGACACAAGATCAATCAATTTGACTCACTCCCTCTGGGTTTGATTCCGGAGCAGGAAGGCCAAGATGGGAACAGAAGCATTAGAGTTTCCAGATTCATTCCTTCACGGTGCCATGCAAAAGTATTGAGTAGTTTCTGGGGCTGAGACCTGGGATTGCCAGGTACAGCTTACCTGTTTTGAACATGGTTCTTCAGCTTTGTCATCCATCCATGAACTCCTCCTTATACCTTCAATAAGTGTTATCTTTTAACATATTAGTCAGAGTTGTTTTTTAATACATATGAACAAACAACCCTAAATGATATAAATTTTTTTTTTGGCGGTATGCGGGCTTCTCACTGTTGTGGCCTCTCCCGTTGCAGAGCACAGGCTCCGAATGCACAGGCTCAGTGGCCATGGCTCACGGGCCCAGCCGCTCCGCGGCATGTGGGATCTTCCTGGACCGGGGCACGAACCCGTGTCCCCTGCATCGGCAGGTGGACTCTCAACCACTGCACCAGCAGGGAAGCCCAAAAGGATATAATATTGAATGCCTCAAGCTTTCAGGACCAAATTAGAGATTAGTAGACATTCCATGATCAATTTCTAGCTTCATCGGAGCAGGATGGTTAAGAGCCCCAGCAGTGGATTCAGCCACAACTGGCTTTGTCACTTATTAACTCTGTGACTTTGGACTAGAAAAGCTTCACTTTTCTCTTCTATAGAATGAAAATAAATTTATCTTTCTTAAATGGTTGTCATAATTAAAGGAGTTGATGTACATAAAGCGCTTACTGTGGGTAGCTCTTACTTACTATTAGGTACCATTATTTTTACTCACAGAAATATTTGGCTGTACAAAGTTTTATCTCTAAGGTCCATTTCCCTGAGGCTAAATACAGATTTGTTGAGATTTTCTTGGACTTTGCAGTCTTCACATTGAGGCTAGAAGCCTTCAATTTACATACTGTTCTGCTTATAATGACCTCAGCTAAATTGGGAAATTATAACATATACGTGAGGCTCACCCTTAATAACCACAACAAAGTAGCAATAATGACTACATCTATCATTTAAAGAATAGTTTTTAAGATGATTTTACTTTTATCAAAATAAGACATGTAAATGTATTGCTGCTTTAACACTTTATATTTTCTTGAAAAACCTCACGTTCTAAAAAATCTCAAACGAAAAATAACAGGGCCTTTGGGGACAATAAGGTTTGGGACAGTCCATTCAATACTTACTGAACTTTATAATCAGAGTATCAACAAAGCAAATAAAAATTCTAATTAAAATACAAGCATTGTTAAATCTCTGGGGAAGTTTCCATCTATCATCACAGTGAATCAATCCTTTGTAACCTTACAACTTGGGCTGCAGCTTCCTCCTTTGAGACGTGGGACATTTGCCTTCGATAGAGAACATTTTCATCCCAATTTGAAATGCTATCTGGGGTGCAACCATTTTTATTAACCCATTGTTTTTTAACAGGAGGGAAAATCTTTTCAGCTTCTTCACCTGCACTTGCCTCTTCCCAAGTAGTGTAAAGTTTAGCACTATTTGCATTAAAGTAAAACACTTCTCTAACTTTTGACTTTTTCCTTAAGGTCTTCAAATATTGCTAAGGCTTTCTCCTAATGGTGAGAAAACTTGTACTTGATTGTACTTGATTAACATGCTGGGAAAACTCCAGTATGAACCAAAATGAATTCCACATTTTATCAACATCATTTCCCTATTTGTCATTTGGGTATGAGGAAATAATATAAAAAGAAAACACATGTTACAGCAGAACAAACTGTATAAAACAAAAAAAATCAAATAATATTGTTTGCAGAGAGATGTGGTCTTTGCTCTCAGCAGCAGGGAGGTAGCACCAAAGCCTTTGGACTGTCCTTCCTGATAAGAGTATCATTGTTTACTGGGGCCTTGGGCCGTGTCAGATAGTCTCTACTACCAATGTGATTTATGGCAGGGGCCTTGGGCTACAAGGTGTCTTGGGAACTATAAATTTGTAAATACTATAAAGCTTATGACAAAAAGTCAGCAGCTCTCTGATCCATGCATTTCTATTTCTGAAACACACTTCCAAGATAATCACTTTCAATTCAATTCATTTAGCTTCCATTCTTAGCTCAATTTCTACTTAGCTCTGTATCACTAAAAATTTCTTACAGTGCATTTCCCCCACTTTAGATAGCATCTATATACTTCCTACTACAGAAAATTATGATTGACTTACTTTACCCTATATACATACACTCAGTCTCCCCTCTCTCCTATCTTCCCATTATAGCTATATTACATTTTTCAGAGTAAAGTTTATATTATTATGATTAGGTAAATTTTGTTCTTGCAAAACATTTGTTTTTCTTGGAGTTAATAATTGGTGTTGTTTGGTTGGTTTTCTTAGTTTTCCACATACCCATCACTAATTCACCATCTCCTCACTCCAAACTCTGATAGGGATGAAAATTTTTTATAGTATAGTGAAACACATTTAGTTACATTTTTTTTTCTTGGAAGCATCCCTCAGGAACTCCTCAGTCCTTTAGTTCCAAAAAGTGCTGGTTGCCCTGTAGGTCTGCTGCACATCTATCTTCATAACGTGCTTGAAAATCCCATAGTTTCTTTCCTGTGTTGGAGCCTCTGTTTCCTGGATCCCAGGTCTTCTTCCTTGATTTAGTTTTTTATTTTGGTTAAATACTTTCTCAGCTTTCTCAAGATCCTTCATGAGAAAACGTACATGGGAAATAAAGTTACGAGATCTTGCATGAATGAAAAGTGTCCTTATCCTAACAGTTGATTGATAGCTTGGCTGAGCATAAAATTCAAGTCTGGACATGATTTGATTCTGATTTATTCAAATATTTGAACATACTGTTCCATCAGTCTCTAGCTTCCAGAATTGCTATTGAGAAGTTTGACAACATTCTGTTTCCTTACCCTTTGTATGTGACCTGCTTTTCTCTCTTGAACTTTGAGAATCTTCTCTGTTTACTAGTCTCTGAAATTTAATGATGTACCTTGTGGTCTGTCGTTTTAAACTCATTTTGCTAGGAATTCATTGGGTTTTTCATTTTGGAAACTGATGTTTTGCAGCTATGAGAAATTTTCTTAAAGTTCCTTGATAATTGTCTTCCTTTAATTGTTTCTTTTCTTTTTCTGGAGCTTTTCTTATATATGTGTTGGACTTCCTGAATCATTTCTTTAGAAGTTTTTGTAATTTTCTTTACATTTTCCAGCTCTTGGTCATTTTGTTTATTCTTGGAGATTTCCTCAAATTGACATTTCAACCCTTCTATTGCTTTTTAAACTTCTGTTGCTATAGTTTTAAGTTCTAAGAGATTCTTTTTTCTCTAATTGTTTCATGAATCTTCTCTTACTTAAAAAATACTTTTTTGCAGTTTTTTTCTTCTGCTTTGTTTCCTCCAAAAATGTTTCCCTATTTGTTTCTTTGAATTTTATCTTTTATCCTAAAGTGTTTTCTAAAGTATTTTGTGGTCATTCATGTTTTCATATGTAATAATGAAGTCCTAATTATTGGAAGGTGTCTTATATGCATAGATGGAGCTTTTTTAAAAATTTTTTTAAAGAAGATGTTGGGGGTAGGAGTTGAGTAATTTAATTATTTATTTTTGCTGTGTTGCATCTTCGTTTCCTTGCGAGGGCTTTCTCTAGTTGTGGCAAGTGGGGGCCACTCTTCATCGCAGTGCGCGGGCCTCTCACTATCGCGGCCTCTCTTGTTGCGGAGCACAGGCTCCAGACGCGCAGGCTCAGTAGTTGTGGCTCACGGGCCTAGCTGCTCCGCGGCATGTGGGATCCTCCCAGACCGGGGCTCGAACCTGTGTCCCCTGCATTAGCAGGCAGATTCTCAACCACTGTGCCACCAGGGAAGCCCCAGATGGAGCTTCTTGACTTACATGCGTTCTCATAGGGTAATACTTGAAACTAGTGTGCTTTTTTGAAGGATACATCAAATGTCAGTATATCTTTTCCTTTGGGCTGGGCAGTTTTTCAAGAGGAGAATCTTCTCGTCACCTGCCTGGGGGATGTAAGTCTAATAGAGTAAGCATTTTGGAAGCCTAGTGGTCTCACTGTTCAGTATGATGACTTTTAATTAAATCCTAATCTTATCAAGATACTTCACTTCTTCCTTGGCTGTGTTAGATATCTAGAACCTTGCTGAAAAACAAACTTTCAATCTTCAAACAAAGTGTGGCATGGGTAGTGGCCTGGCTGAATTAGCTAGAAGGGATCTAACTACATCTTATGTGTATGTATTTTCAAGGTTGTTCTATTTTCAATCTTACCTTGAGCTTCTTCTTTCAAAGGTGATTGATAGCCCAATTCTTGAATCTTCTTCAAATCTACCATGTGAACTGATTTTCAGATTGTTGAGTTCCTTTCAGCTTGTTGTGGTACTTGTCACAGAGAAATCTAAAGTTGAGGTCAGTTATCACTTGCTCATTCTCTTTCCATCTTTCATAACTTTATTGACATTTACCACCTACTGTTGTCTTATTCTCTTTCTCTTTGAGGCATTATAACCTTTTTATCTCCTTACAGGTTCTGAAAGAAAGTGGAGGTAACATATGTATTCCATCTCGCATGTTTCATGCTCTCAAAACCTATGACCTCGACCGTCGCTCCAGCAAGGGAGGAGAGAACTGGAAGGTTTCCCAGGGGCTTTACTTAGTCTTGGCCCAGAAGTGACACACATTACTTAGACTCCAACTAGACTGGCCAGAAAATGTCCCAAGATCCCATTTAACTGCAAGAGGCTGTGAAGTGTTTTATTCCATGTGCCAGGAAGTTGAGATCTGTATATTGGAAGGCACTAGTTATGTTGACCACACATTTGAGCTCTTATTATATGTCAGGCATTGCATCATTGCACATATTAACCTAATTTATACTCATGTAGTCATTTGAGACAGCTACTGTTTATATCACCTTTTTATGTATGAGAAAACTGAAGCACAGAGAAGTTAAGTATCTCACTTCAACTCAACAGTGTAGAGCAAAGTCATAACTGAATCCAAGAAGCCTGATTCCAGAGTCTTTGGACATAATCAGTAGGCTACTTTTCTTCATATTTAATAAACACAGAAGTTTATTAAGGAATAATTTTGAGCTAGATACAGTATTAGAAAAAATATGAAAGAATTTGGGTCAAAATGCTAAGAGTATTTACCCATAGATAGTGAAGTCATAGATTAATTTTTCTTTTCTTGTGCCCTTCTGGATAGTCTGATTTTTTATTTAAAAGCTCCTACATAATTTTATAACCTTTAAAAACAATTTCCATTTGAAGAACTAACAGATGGGAATTTGGTTCGAGTAGTTAATGAATTGGTTCAGGGATTAAGGACACCGTAATAATGACTTGTGAAACCCTGGCTTAGAAAAAAAACTTATTATTCATTGGATGTTTATGGTTTCAGAATTCTTCCTCCAGTTAACCTGGGGAAAATCTAAATCTGCCAGTCTCTTGTATGGAACTTTTACGATGGGAGATAGAACGGTTAATTCTCCTTTGGATGCACACGTTTTCAAAGCTTAGTGCCATTTCAGGGGCCACCCAGAGGGCAACTCGCTTTTTGACATCATTGCAAAAAGAAGCATGTGGCCCCGGAGTTAAGTACAAATGGTGAACCTTACATTTGACCTTACAGATTCCATACATCTTTCAAGGCTCAATTAAAATTAAAAGCTCAAATTCAACTGAAATTAAAATTCAATCCATTCATGAAATTCCTCAACTTTTCTATCTTTCAGACAATTACAATTGACCCTCTATATTATTCGTGGAAGTTGATTGAATGCACAGATGTGGAACCCGCACATACGGAGGGCCCACTGAACTATGCAACTTTATGAAATGGACTTGAGCATCTGTGGATTTTAGTATCCACTAAGGTTCTGGAATCAGTCCCCTGTGATACCAAGGGACAACTGTATTTCTCTTTGAATTACTAAACCTGTTGGTCTCTCTATCTCATATAACATTAGTTCTCAGTAATATATGCCTCATAAACCACAGTCGTAGAAACATAGAATGTTAGAAATGGCAGGAAACAGTTCATTGGATCCAACTCTTCTTTTTAAGATGTTGAGATGTAAAGCATGGGTAAAGGCTTTGCTCAAAATCCCACATACCAGTGGTAGATTCTAGGACCAGAATTTGGGACTCCTCCCTCTCAGGCCAGAGGTCTTTCCCCTATATTACTTCATGAATTGTCATTTTTCTTCTCTAATACTAATGTTATTGGAGGAAGAGATCGTAATTTTTACTTCTTTGTAATTTGTAAGAACTCATCTCGCTATGAGGCACAGCAACAAGTAAACCTTTGCCCCAAGGGGACAAATGGATAATGAAACACATAATGAATTGGTAGATTTCAGTGTTGAAAAGGATTCAGAGTCTACATCTAAACTTAGTAGGAAGGAACACCATGGCTAACTAGTGATACCTGCCATGGGTATAGGAGGAGGGAATGCAATATATATGTCAGGTATGTGTTTTACTCTCTGTGCAATAATCAGTCCTCTTCACTTATATGAACACCCTGGGAAGGATGTACATACGTGGAGAAAAAGGGAGAATATGGATACCTACCCAGTAATCAGAACAGTGGAATCAATCCTAGCTACCAATGTGGAGACATATGCTCCTGCCAGATTGCCTCACTGTTAACTTCTTTGTAACCTCTAGGGCTATAGGCATGGAGTAGGTGCTCAACAAAGACTTACTAATTGATATTAGGATATAAACAAATATTTTCCCAACAAAACTGTCCCATCCTTCTTTAATAACCCTGTGTCAATCACAGTACTTAGCACTTCGTAGATGCTTTAAAATTCCTTGTGCATTAAAAATATGACCTTCAAAGCATGACATGAATCCCTAGATGAACAGTATACAATCCCGTTTGACATAAACTTGAAAATATTGTAGGCTGATATACTACATAAGTATAATGTCTTCTATATTCTTTGACTCGAGTCTCAAAGTTGTCCAGATGGCATGAAAGAAAAAGGGGGATTCAGAAAACTCTCCTCTAACATATGGGAGTTTTGAGTCAAATTTCGGGGAAAATCTGACTCCACGTGGATTTCCACTCTGTATATCATTTTATTCCGTAGGCTCAGCTTGCGTGCTGTCAGGAGTTCCCAGGGTCAAGGCAGCGTGGGGCACAGATCCAATATTGACTCATACTCGGTGGAAGAAACCTACCCCAAAGTCTGGATGTGATAATTTGGTTGTGAGCGCTAGGGATAGGACTGCTGACCACAGAGGAAAAAGGGCAACAAAGGTGTAAGTTTTGTCTTACGACTGCCTACTCAGCGAGGGCTGAGGATAGCATGAGATACGATCGAAAGTCTTGCTGACGCTTAATGCATAACCATCACCAGTTTTCAGAAAGAAGTCTGGCTGAAGGGAAAAAAGAAAGTTTTCAGTCCCTTCGTTTTAGTAATTTGCTCACACTTTGGCTCCTGGTGGGTTTGAAAAACTTTTAAAGGATATCTTGGTGGTGAATGATTCTGCAGTCTCAGTGTTGGCTGAACCAACAAAGTGTGAAACCTCTAGTTTGCATGTGCAACAGAAGGTGTTTTACAGGCAGAAAAGAGAGAGAAACATCTTTTTTTGTAAACTTGACAAGACAGGAAAGGATCAAAGAATATACTATTGTAGTGACAACATTCTGAACCCCAAAATCGTATGTTGAAAGATGAAAATCTCATAGGATGTGATTCACTTCCAGCCTGGGATGCAAGACCAGTTACAGAATTTGCAGGAACTGGTGCAAAATGAAAATGGGAGCCGCTTGTTTAAAAATTATTAGGAATTTCAAAAAGGTAACAACAAAGCATGAAACCAAATGTGGGCTCCTCTAAGTGTGGGGTCCTGATAGACTGTACAGGTCTTATGTCCACGAAGTTGGGCCTGCTGGGATGTCTAACCAATAATTTCAAAACTTTTATTTGCAGTCTTACTATTTTTTAAGGAATTAAAGAGTGACTATTATCTCACAAATTCTACAGAAAAAAAAAAGTCCCAGAATCAAAGCCTGATAGGATGTAATTACTTGAATTCACATATTTAACACAGTTATTGGTACATACAGTAGTTTTGATGCCTGTTGATTGGGGACAGGTAGATTAAGGAAAAGGTCTTGGCTCTAGACTGAGCTCTACATTGTCCAGTTGAATGAATTTAAGCACAGCAACTTGTTTTTTTCCTGGGCCTTGATTTACAAATCTAAAAAAAATGAGAGAACAGGCCATAGATAGTCTCTGTAATTCCCTAATTCTGTGCTGTGCTTGGTCATGCCATCAAGAGCTATTAGAGCTTGAATTTTAGCCATGTATTTACTAATTCTATACATCTGGCCATGTTGTAAACATATCCCTAATGTGTGTGTGTGTGTGTGTGTGTGTGTGTGTGTGTGTGTGTGTATGTATGTATATATATATATATATATATATATATATATATATATATATATATATATACGTATGATTTTGAATAGGGATTTGCAATTTACAAACCCCCAGACAAAGTGTAATTCCCAATTATGGACCTCGCTATTCTTAACTCCTCACCCCCAACACCATATTCCAGTGGATAGATCGAGGGATGAGCAGAACAAATTTTTACTTCTTTCCAGAACGTTGGTAACATTCCTTACAGTAGCTTGGAGCTTGGTCATAGGTTTCCTGGATAATATTGAGTGCCTGCACTTGTCTCAAGGCTTTGGAAAGGGTTTCTTGTCACAGTGTCACCCTGTAAGCACTTTATCTGGGCCGTCTTTTTCCTTGAGGAGCGACACAATAGAGCTTTGTGGGCAGCAGTGTAATTTGACACTCCTCACTTGCTTGATGTGAGGCTTTGGTCCCACAAACACTTTTTGATTTTGTTTATTCTTTGGGAAGATAACCCCTCAAACAGTTTTCAGGCCTTTTTCACATAAAATAATACATGGAATTGCCCCAGTAAGCAGGGGTTGGCTAAAGAGACATAGCATCAGGTTTCCAACATTAATCATGAACCCTCTTTAATTAAAAACGAGTTTCCTACAGGTTAGTTCTGATAGCATTGGGATTAGAACTTGAAGAAAATTAGCTTGAGGGAAGAGTAGGCCCTGAATTAAGCATTCAAGTTCACTTTTATTCAGTGCTGTCTATGGACAAATCTCCACGCTACAATGTTTTTAGGGAAGAAAACTCTGTTACGGAACAGAAACAATTTCTGATTCTAGGGAACTCAGTCCCTAGATTAGGAGAAGATACATAACTAACTCTAATATGAGATTGAGGGATCAAGACTCTAAGAAAAGTGTGAACCACTTTCCTAGACCTTTGTAGACAAGATGTGAGATTACTTTTCAGAAGGATCATTTTGAGAGAACTCATGCAGATAATGACTTTTAGGTTGGACTCGGATGGCTGGGTGCCACTCTGAGAGGCACAGATGTGGGAAATCAAGGAACAGCATGAGCAAAGGCTCAGGGTGTGTTTTTTTTAAGGAATGACTAGTCATCCAACGTGCCTGAATAGGAATAGATCACTTTGAGTGCTTACTACATGATAGGCAAAATTCTTAGCACTTTATAAATTATCATCTGACAATTTTCAACTGAAGCCCGGAGAAGATACTAATATTAGGTTCACTTTGAAGATAAGGAAACCTAGCTACAGAAGAGTTAAGAAGCTTACTCAAAATCATATAGCTAGATAGCAGTGGAGACAGGATTCAAGTCTGCATTCATAACTGCAATACTGCTGTGTATACAGTACAGGTTGAAAGGCAAGGTGGGCTGGAATCAAATAGTGGAGGGTCTTCTGTGCCATCCCTAAGTGCTATATTTCATAAGTAAATTACTAAGAGAGGAGAAAAAACAATCCTATTTGTATCTGAAAGGGAAAAAAAAAGTTAAAAAAAATCTATCATTAGTGACTATTTGGAACAATTTATCATCTAGAGCTTTGCTGTTCAATATGGTAGCCTCTTGCCACACATGGCTATTGAGCATTTGAATATGGTGAGTCCAAATTGAGATGCACCATAGGTATAAAATGCACACCAGATTTCTAGGATTTAGTATAACAAAAAGAATGTATAATATTTTATTAATATTTTTCTGTATTAATACATATTGAAATGGTATTTTGGATATATTGGTTTAAGTACAATATATTTAAAAATTATTTTTCCCTGTTTCTTTTTACCTTTAGTAATGGGGCTATTAGAAAATTGGCTTGCATTATATTTCTGTTGGGCATTGTTGGTCAGAGCAACATAAATTTGTGGTAGATATTATATTAACCATCTTTGATGAAGGGCTTCCTACCACACTGGTTTTCTAACCACATTCTTTTCCTTGATTTCTGGTCATTTGCAAGAAAAATTTTAAGAGGCACCCCCTTTGTAAAGGTTTGAGAGCCCCTAGAATTTCCTTTTTTACTTGCTTCCGACCACAAACGAATGATCAATGTAATCTCTGGATGAGGAATCAACATTTTACAAGAGCAAAAGGAGGAGGTGCACAAAAATTTCCAATCCCTGGATGGTGTGAAGTGAAAGTGCTTTCAAAATATCCCACAAGAATGGCACAGGTGGGCATGATGGGTCTGTCTCCTCGTCAAAAGACCCAAGGAGTTGAAAGGAAACTCTTAAGTACAACACCAAAATGCCACAAAACCATAGTTATTAATACCAACTAACTAGCATCTCTATCTGTCACCATCTCATCTTAAAAAACTTGTGAAAATACGTAATCCTGATGAGACTTCAACTAGGTATAAATACCAGTAGCAAAAGGAGACACAGTACATTCTTCTGATCATCTGCAGATCAGCTGTTAGAAAAGAGAGATCAGCTACGTCCTTGGGACCTGATCAACTTAATACAGGAGCTACAACTACTTCACCTAACTCTCTCCGAAACAATGAAATATACCAGTTATTTCTTAGCTTTTCAGCTATGCGTGATTTTGGGTTCTTCTGGCTCTTACTGCCAGGCCCCATTTTTTAAAGAAATACAAAACCTAAAGGAATATTTTGTAAGTATGACCTTTTAATAATGCTTGTGGTTGAAATGACTGATGTTTAATGTTAACTTGTAATGGTATCTATGATGGGCTCTCATCTCTAGCCCACAGTCATCTTGAGAAGACTTGGTGTTATTGTGGCTCCTGTTGGCTGGATGTGTTTTTTTGACTAAACGATCCAGATAATGCTTTAACTCTCTGCTCAATTTGCTATGGAGATTCAGTGGGGATTCGTGAATCCTCCAAAAGATGGGCATAATACGGGTATAGTTTAGAGCATTGCTAATTTTGTGATGAGAATCCATTTAATTATGATGTCAAGTAGTATGCATACTGAAAAAATGACTAGGTCTTTCTTTCTGATTTCTCAGGCTGCTATGATGGTGACAGTCAAAGGAAGGTCAAGATTAGCATTAACAATGGTCATTTGAAATAACTGATCAATTAAAGAAGATGAGGTCCTTAAAGCTTTGGCTTAAAAAAAAATCACTTACAGGTGTTTTTCTCCAAAAAGTGGTTTTAAAATTTTACTGTCCCATCCAGATTGTCTGTGAATTACTCTTGGAGTAGTCATTTGCTGAGATTTTTTGGTAGGAGTTTAATCTGCTTTCTATTTAAAAATTTTTTTCTTCATTTTATGAGTTTCTTAAAATTTTTACTTATGGTTAATTAAAATAGTTTTTTGCATTTTAAATATTTTATTATATGTCCAAAATTTAGCTACTATAATTACAGCTGGAGCTATCTTTTAAAGCTGAAATAATATCTTATAGGAGGGCACAGGTAGAGGTTATAAAAACCTGTACCATAGCGGGGCAGTATTTTATAGTGAGATGGCTTTGCTGGGGTTTTTCACTAGACCTAAAAATACTTTCTGTCCCTTACTATAGTTATTTGGGACAACCGAAGTATCATCAGCCTTGTTGAGTTCATTTGTGAAGTTATATTAGTAAATAAGAAAGCTAAAATAGCATGATAGTCTTTGGCTGTATCCAACATGATAGCTTTTGAGAAAACACTGTTAGAACTAAACAGAGTGTTGAAAAGAAAATCAGTGAACACTGTCAGCATCCAAGTTCAATAAAACTTGAAGTACAGTTTTAGGGCAATTTATGGACTGATTGTAAACCAATTTTTTCCTGTTTTGTTTTGTTTTCTCAGAATGCAAGTAACCCAGATGTAGCTGGTGGTGGGCCTCTTTTCTTAGAAATTTTGGAGAACTGGAAAGATGTAAGCTGAACGTTTCCACTTGGCTAATTTTCCTATTGCTTATTTTCTGATGGATAAATTCACATCAATTTCTCTTTGTGCCTTTTTCTCCCAAGGAGAGTGACAGAAAAATAATTCAGAGCCAAATCGTCTCCTTCTACTTCAAACTCTTTGAAAACTTAAAAGGTAACCAGATCATTCAAAGGAGCATGGATATCATCAAGCAGGACATGTTTCAGAAGTTCTTAAATGGCAGCTCTGAGAAACTGGATGACTTCAAAAAGCTGATTCAAATTCCGGTGAGATGATCTTAATTCTTTTTTTTTTTTTTTTTGGTTTCATTGCAGAGGCTCTTGCAAAGCACTTCATTCCCAGAAAGTAGAAATTAGCTACTGGGTACAGTTGTTAAAGCTATGAAATGAACCTGTGGCCAAAACCCCTCTTTACCAATTCTGTTTGTGTTTTGGGTGACTTTGCAAAGTCAGTTATGCGAGTCACTTAAATTTGTGATTTGGGAAAATACTGGAATTATGTCTACAGCACAAAGATAGGTGAATGAACAAATCAGTGAGAAAGAAGTAGTGAAGAAGTGGGGGGAGTATTGAAAAGCAGTTCTCCCATTGCCCCTTGTTTGTGTGTTGGAAATTCTCTTGCTTTGAATAGGATGTTGCATGTCTTAATGGAAAGAGCAGTGGGAGGGCGGGGGGAGAAGTGGGAGGGTGGCTCCTAGCTCAGCCACCAAAGAAATGTGTGATCTCAGATGAATCACAGGCCTGGCTGGGGCTGTTTCCTCATCTTAAAAGGAGCCTGTTGGGTTCACTATAATTTCTATGGTCTCCTTTGCTCTAAAATTCTACAGTGCCATGGACAGAAAATGAGAATGAGTTAGGAGAAAGGTATGGCCTTTGAGGAGACAAAGGCCCTCCTACAGCCAGACTCTGGTCAACCTCTCAGATTGTGCAGCCCAAGTAGAAGTGAGAGTGTTTGTTTTTAGAAAAGAAAATAGGTAGAATTTATACCTTATGAAAGAACTGTCCTATCAACAGAAGATACTAGAACATCTTGGCTGGAGAAATCCTTAGGCTCCTCAGCTTTATCTTATCAAATTGCCTTGAGTCTTTAAAGTTATGGTTTCTAGAAGGTGAAAAATAACTTTGAAGCATAAAGACGTCACATTTTCCAAAATTTCATCTAAGAGACAAAGGCCTCCAGATTTTTTGGGGGGGCGGGGGGGTTGGCTTTGGTATAAATAGGCTTGAATGAGAAGAGGAGGGGTCCCGTTATGACTTGTGCTCTCAGGATTTGTGCCCAGCTCTCCCTATAACTGGATCTGCCTCTCAGCAATCTCACATAAGCTCCTAGGAACAGAAATAAGTGCTGCTCTTCAAGATTGCTCTAGTCTCCAGTATGTTCGATGGTATGAGAGTGGCTTGGAAAAATTATAAGACCATTACTACTTCCACTGGTAATGTTTTCCGGTGTTCAGCAGATATCCATTGGTTGCAGGCTAGAGAATGAAAAAGCACTTATTCCTAGCCCAGTGCTGCCTCTGGCTTGCTGTTCAGTCCTGGATGAGTCTCTTAGTTTCTTGGTGATGCTTTGAACACTGGAAAGTTCAATTTATCACTTGTAAACACACACCCGGTAGAAACTTTTCTATTCTGCTGTAACTGGGCCTTGAAAAAAAAAACAACTGTTGGTCCCATCCTTCTGGAAGCTCCAAGCCTCCTGCTTCACAATGGGCAGTCCTGAGTGAGCTCTCAACCATTGTCTTTTTTTGCTCAATTGCGAACGTATTTAAGGCATGTTATGCCTTTTAGTCCTGTAGCCTAGTCATTCTCCGAAAATGCGGCAAGGTGGCTCCAGTGTTTCCAGCTTTAGAAAGACATCTACTGGCAGAGCAAAGATGAAAGTAAATGGTCCTCATTTTATGAAGCATGACTTCACCTAAATGGTCCTATTGGGTACAGTGAGAAAATAGTTCAATTTGCTGGAATGGAAGGCAGGGTACCGGGAAATTTGCTTTCATTCCTAATTTTAAGTGTTATATACCAGTAATTGATTATTGCCATGTAAATATGATCGGTGTTTATTTTTAATCCCATTATGGAAAGGATGAGACTGACCTAATTTGGGGGAAATTAAAAATTAATGATTTTCATCTGACTTGGACTTGGTGTTTACAAAGTACTGAACCTATACCAGTGGTTTTCAAACTTTGGTGGTGCCTGAATCACCTGGTGATGTTAGTAACTACACAATGGCCCAGGCCTAGTCTGAATTCATACACCTGGGTGTCTGAGTTCTTCATTAGGTCTCCAGGTTATTCTTCTACACACCAAAGGTGAGAGCCATTGGCTATAGTAACTCATTTGATACTTATAGCAAAGACTAAGTACAAAGTGATAGAAGTAGTAGAGAGCCTAGAGGTCGTCTAAACAATCTCCTCATCGTTCAGAGGAGAAAACAGAGATTTGGAGAGGTTAAGTGACTAAAGTCACATGTATTGTACACACAGAATTCAAACACACATTTTTTTGTCACTACTTCAGGGCTCTTTCTGCTATATAATTTTCAGAATTCTGTAGTGGTAAATTAAAGGATATGTAATGTGTCCCACCATGTTACAGCACAACTAGCAATTTAATTATAATTTTAGTCTTAATCACTGAAGAAACCAACATTACATATTAAGGTAATATATTGCTAGTGAAAATAATTTATTTTAAAGGAATACTTCTACTTTCTTGGACCATGACAGCAGAATATCCTAATGATTTGTATGCCTGAAATTAATTTTGCTGTTTTCTTTCCCAATAGGTAGATGATCTGCAGATCCAGCGCAAAGCCATAAGTGAACTCATCAGAGTGATGAAGGACCTGTCGCCAAGATCTAACCTCAGAAAGCGGAGGAGAAGTCAGAATCTGTTTCGAGGCCAGAGAGCGTCGAAATAATCCTGCCTGCAATATTTGAATTTTTAAATCTAAATCTATTTATTAATATTTAATATTTTACATTATTTATATGGGGAATATATATTTAGACTTATCAATCAAAGTATTTATAATAGTAACTTTTATGTCATGAAAATGAGTATCTATTAATTTATGTGTTATTTATAATTCCTGTATCCTGTGACTATTTCACTTGACCCTTTTTTTTTTCTGACTCACTAGGCAAGTCTATGTGATTACAAGGCTTTATCTCAGGGACCAACTAGGCAGCTGACCTAAGCAAGACCCTGTGGGTTGTGCATTTATTTCACTTGATGATATAATGAATGCTGATAATGAAATGATGCCATCCAGTTGCTGCCTATTTGAGACTATGCCTTCTGAGCCACCACTATGATGGCATGTCAGACAGCACTTGAGTGTGTCAGGCGATATGACTTGTCCCGTGATAAAAACATAGCATCTCATCTCATCTCATGCCTGGTGCTTCAGAATATTGCTGACAATTGTGATTGTACCCAAATGGAAAGTAATATATTTGTTTATCAATATTTAATATATATGAATAAAGTATAATTTCATAACTATTTATGCTGTGTCAGACTTTTTCTAAAGTGGGGACCAGATTAAATGAACCATGGACTAATGAATTAGTATAAGGAGAGTCATTTTTAGCTGTGGAAATATTAGAGTTGGATTAAGACCCATTAAAATTGGTGTTTCTCTCTGCCGGCGATTTGTTGGTTTCCAGTGTTCCATTTGGTAGCTGTCTGAGTTATCTCTCCAAAATATGGATGTAACTATGTAGCCATTTACTTCAGAGCTTCTTCTGTGGAAAGTAGTCCAAATTGTTTAGCTTGGCACACAAAGGTTTATTTCCCTTTCTCCCTCAACTCCCCATGGCATCCTTCATCTTTGTATCCCCTTTGTCCTCTGGCCACTTTGGGCAAACACCATTTGGTATGGAATAGTGAGTGGGAACTCTAGGGAGAGAGGCTTGGATTGGAATCTTGGTCCTGCCATTACAAGTAGTGTGACCCTCATATTCTCTAAGCTTCAGTTTCCTCATCTGATAAAGAATTGTGCCTTCCTCATAATATTGTGGTGAGAGTTTATTCTTTCACTCAAGAAATACTTACTGCAGCACCTACCATGTGCCTGGTGCTGTTTCAGGCACTTGAGATACATTTGTGAACGAAACAAACAAGGATCCCTGCCCTTGAGGAATTTAGAATTTAGCAAAGGGGAGACAGATAATAAACGAAATACATAATATGTTAGTAAATTGCATGGTATGTTAGAAGGTGATTGGTGCTATGGGAAAAAGGTAAAAAGGAATGGGGGAACTGGGAAAACTACAGGTGGGACAAAGCAAATGGCCTAGAGGTTTAAATGGAGTAATTACAATTGGCTTCATTGAGGAGATAACAATTGAGGAAGCACTTGTAAGAGCTAAGAGAGGATTCTAGGCAAAGGGAACATTTTTGCAAAGGCTCTAAAATGGAAACTTGCCTTGAATGGTAAAAGAAAAGCCAGCACTCCAGTGTGGTTGGAGCAAAATGAGTCAAGAATATCTCTAATTTTTTAGCTGAGCAACTAAAAAGATGAAGTTGTCATCACCTGAGATGGGGAAACTGGAGGTAGCAGGTTTTGGGTGAAAAACCAGAAATTCAATTTTAAAGGTTAAGTTTAAGGAGTCCATTAGATTTCAAAGTGGAGATGCTGAGTAGGCTATTGGGTATATCAGTCTGGAGTTGAGAGAGAACTCTGGACTGTTGATGTAAATTTAGGAGTTGAAGGTAGAGCAGGTATTTAAAGACCTAATACCAGCTGAACTTATGAAGGTCATGAGTTTATATAATGAAGAGAAGGAAAGCAAAGTATTGAGTCTTAAGGCACACTATCTTTAAGAGGCTGGGGAGAGACCAACCAAAGAGACTGAAAAGAAATGGCCAGTGAAAGAAAAGGACAACCTAAAAAATGAGATGTCTTGAAAGCCAAGTGAAGAAAACATTTCAGGAATAAACTGTATTAAATGCAGTTAAGTCTGGTCAAATGAGGACTGAGAACTGAACACTGGATTTAGGAACATGGAAACCATTGCAGACCTTGGACAAGAGAAATTCAGTTGGAGAGTGAGGGTAAAAGCCTGATTAGAATGGGATTAAGAGAGACATTGGAGACAATAGACATGGATAACTCTTTTTAGAAGTTTTTTTTTCTTTTTTTTTTGCAAAGGAGAACAAAGAAAGGGGTAGATGTCAGGATATGACATCAAGAGAAGTTTTAAATTTTTTTAGTTGTTGCTTTTAAGATGGGAGAAGTAGCATGTTTACCTATTAGTAGAAATGATCTAAGAGTAAAACAATACATGATATAGGAGAGAGAGGAAAGAACTTCAGAGTACTTCCATGAGTAAGAAAGAGAGATGAACTGAGGACACAGAGGAATTGGCTTGAGGCAGGTGCACAAAAAATTTATCTTTGTTAACAGGTAGGAAGTTACTCATACTAATGAGTAACTATGTGGGTTCTGATGTTGGTAGCTGAGTAAATGTGGTGGTGAGAACTTTTGGAAATTTTAACTGGTTGTTTAAAGTTTTCCCAGTGAAATAGAAAGCTGAGAGTGAGGTTCAGGGAGTGTTGGAGGCTTGTGAGAAGCAGAAGAATGGATGGATCAGGAGAGTGCAATGTAGATTACCAGGCAACTTTAAGGGCCCACTTGAAGTCCAAGGTCATGAAATTATGGAACACCAGTTGGTGTAGTTGAGTGTTTGTCTCTATCCACATTGAGTTGTGGGTGAAAATATAGAGAGAAGAGACAGACGGTTACATTTAGCAGACTTCGATTTGGCCAAGTAAGTAGGATAGGGAGAATGAGGACAAGGAAGTCATGGGGATACACAAGGGTGTACTCATGATGGTTCATGAACCGGTATGAACTCTAAGCTGGTTAAGAAGGGGAAAGACACAACGGTGTCCAGCCTTCAGAAAGTAGTCACTCAGAGGAATTTCACGGTGAACGGACTACTACAGCTCCCGAGGTTACTGCGCCTCAAACCGAGGCCGCAGACGGTGCTGAAAGCGCCCCAGTGCCCATCCTGCCACTCCCTGCTGAGGACCGACTGGGCCTCAGGCCTCTGCTGGAGTCAGGACTGCAGCTCCCACTGCTCAGGCCTCTGAACGGGCTTCCGGGAAGATGGCGGAAGAGTGAGACGCGGAGATCACCTTCCTCCCCACAGACACACCAGAAATACCTCTACACGTGGAACAACTCCTTCAGAACACCTACTGAACGCTGGCAGAAGACCTCAGACCTTCCAAAAGGCAAGAAACCCCCCACATACCTGGGTAGGGCAAAAGAAAAAAGAATAAACAGAGACAAAAGGATAGGGACGGGACCTGCACCAGTGGGAGGGAGCTGTGAAGGAGGAAGGGTTTCCACACACTAGGAAGCCCCTTCGCGGGCGGAGACTGCAGGTGGCGGAGGGGGAGAGCTTCGAGGCCGAGGAGGAGAGCACAGCAACAGGGGTGCAGGGGGCAAAGCGGAGAGATTCCCGCACAGAGGATCGGTGCGACCAGCACTCACCAGCCGAGAGGCTTGTCTGCTCACCCGCCGGGGCGGGCGGGGCTGGGAGCTGAGACTCGGGCTTCGGTCGGAGCGCAGGGAGGGGACTGGGGTTGGCGGCGTGAACACAGCCTGCAGGGGTTAGTGCGCCACGGCTGGCCGGGAGGGAGTCCGGGGAAAAGTCTGGACCTGCCGAAGAGGCAAGAGACTTTTTCTTACCTCGTTGTTTCCTGGTGCTTGAGGAGAGGGGATTAAGAGCACTGCTTAAATGCTCCAGTGTTGTGAGTCTGGGACTTCTCATGATCACTAACATAAACATGGATAATGGATATAATGCGATTAATTCTACTGGCTTTGGGGTATATAGTGGGGGCACAATTGTGAGTGTCAAGGGCAGAAAGGGTTAGTTGTCTGAGGCTTCCATCTCAACTACTTTATTTAATGCTCCCACAGCAATACTGTTAAGTGAAATAGTTTATGTAAAAGCATCGGTTTAGTCCTTGACAACAATCAGAGGTCATTATTTTGATTGTTGGATAGTAGCTGAATACCAGTGGGTGAGACTCGATCCCCATTTCCTGAGCTGCTTCTTCCAGTCTAAAGTTTTTATCAATCATTTCCAACAAGGTCAGGCTTACCCATAAAAAAAAAAAAAATCATTGTACAGCTACTAAAAAGAATGTCTTTCCTTTTTAGTTTTATTGCCTTCTTTTATTTTTCTCTAAAATTTTATGTTAGCCATTATTAAATAGTTATACTGAATAGATAGTTGGTTGAAAGAATTGGGGAGGATTAGCAGCCGCATAGCACAGGGAGATCAGCTCGGTGCTTTGTGACCGCCTGGAAGGGTGGGATAGGGAGGGTGGGAGGGAGGGAGACGCAAGAGGGAGGGGATATGGGAACATATGTATATGTATAACTGATTCACTTTGTTATAAGCAGAAACTAACACACCATTGTAAAGCAATTATACTCCAATAAAGATGTAAAAAAAAAAAAAGAATTGGGGAGGATTGAGGTAATCTTGGCCTGTCTGGAATTCAATCGGCATCTGAATGCTTATAGAGAAGGAAAATATCTTCTCTTTTTTAAAGGCAGCATTATTTATTATATATATTTTTAATTTATTTATTTTTGGTTGCATTGGGTCCTTGTTGCTGCACGCGGGCTTTCTCTCGTTGTGGTGAGCGGGAGCTGCTCTTCATTGTGGTGCGTGGGCTTCTCATTGCGGTGGCTTCTCTTGTTGCAGAGCACAGGCTCTAGGCGCTCGGGCTTCAGTAGCTGCAGCAAGCAGGCTCAGTAGTTGTGGCTCGCAGGCTCTAGCGCGCAGGCTCAGTAGCTGTGGCGCACAGGCTTAGTTGCTCTGTGGCATCTTCCCAGACCAGGGCTCGAACCCCGGTCCCTGGCCTTGGCAGGTGGATTCTTAACCACTGTGCCACCAGGGAAGTCCCGAAAAATATCTTTTTTCTCTATCATTTTAAACTCTTGACTGGGATCCCGTAACAAAAGACAGATTAACAAGAGAAAAGCATACGTTTATTTAAATTATATGTGACACAGGGACCTTCAAAGGAAAATAAAGACCTGAAGAAGCAGTAAAACCTGAGTGTTTTTATGCTAGATTTGGTGAAGGATGGAAAAGTGTAGTAAATGGTGGGACGCTTAGCAAGGCCTGCTGCTGTTCAGATTCCCCTCTGAGTTCCTTGTCATCAAAGACTAGAATGCTCCTTTCCTCTGGTTATGTGACCTGCTTCAGGAGAAGGTCAGAAAATCTTTTCTGCAAATGCTTTTTCTCAAATTCCTTCAGCGTGAAATATTCAATACATCAAGGTGGCATGTTTTGGGGTATCATGTCCTGAACCCTGTCGGGCTCACAGGAGAAAATACAAAGGTAAGAGTTTCTTATCTTGCTCTCTTTACCTAGAATGAGAGTCTGGCAACCCCATGACAAGGCTTCTTTTGGGCAGATGGTGATGCAAGATCAAAGGCGAAAGTGCCATTATGATCAGAGCTGCAGATGTAAAGCCACATCAGAGAACAATTGACATCCTGGGTATGACCACCCTCAGGGATGTGTAATAGGTTGGTGTAAAATAATACTAATGAGTAACCAGTGAACATGTGCTATGGTTAAGAGCTCTTCTTCAGGATTCAGGTAGACCTAGATTTCATTACCTGCAAAACTTTAGGAATGTTATTGACTATCTTCAAGCCTCTTTTCTTTCATCTTTAAAATGGGAACTGTAAGGTCATCGTGAGGGTTACATTTCAAAAAATGCATGTAAAATGCTTGGAAGAGAGAGAAAATGCTTTGTCAAGAGTAACTATTATTATTAATGCTATTTTCATTGAATAAATCAATGAATCATTGTTAGTAGCTTTCTCACCATGACAAGTTCTCTTTAGTTTTTCTTGATCTGAAGAATTTTCCCCTTCTAGGAGAAGAGGAAGAGAGAGCAAGTAGCACAGGAAGTCAGTCAGAAGCCATTGACTTTACTTTGCTCTAATTGTGTTTTCATTGGCACCATACATCATTACTTAGGCTAACATGTAAGTTTTGTGAGGTTTCCTGTCTCGGGGTCATCAGGGAAACATGAAATTTGGAACTGAGGTGTACAGGGCTTGTAAAACTGACTTAACTTCGGGGATTGAGGTCAGGAAGGTACAGAGCATTCTGGAAGTCATTGAGAGGTTGTGACATGGCAGTTTTGAAGAGGGAGGGGAGGGAGCATCTAGAATGTAATTCAAACCCTCGGGATAGGTGTGGCAAGCATGCCTTTCAGAGATCTGTCCACAAAAGCCTGGATTCCCACTGGTGAGCTGGGTCTCCGTGGCAGCATCTTGTCCTCAGCAGGAAGCCGGCAGGAGGGTGCTGGTCAGGTTGTCTGGTCAACTGCACTGGCACAACTTGGAAAGATGAAGGGGCAGGAGTCTTGGGGCTTGAAAGGTCAAAAGCGTGTCAGAATCCATCTGTTGCAAGAGATCCCTGCTAAGCCGCTGTGGATATAAAACGATATGAATATTACGTCCTGCCTATGTCAGTATTGGTCAGACCCCAAGGTATGGACAGGCTGAGACTGAAACCACAGAGAGCTGGGAAAGGCCAAGATAGGGACCTAACAGCCCACATTAGATGGGAAAAGAAAAATGAATCATGAAGAGCTTTGTCAGAAATTCAATGGCCATGAATGGGATTAAAAACTCTATTTAACTGAGGTTATGGCTCTTCTTAGATACTTCCTTTTCAGAAATACCAAGTTATTTTGAAGATCTGACACTGTCACTCATGAGTTGTGTGACCTTGACTAACTCAAAAGGTATTGGGTGGATCAAGTGACACATTGTTTGTGATTGTCAGTTACAAATTTCTATGGAAATGTGAGAAAGTATTGTTAGGGGAAACACTGACTGAAACTGCCCGCCCTGGCCAGACACTATTGTAACCACTTGCATGAGTTATCTTAACAACAGGAGGTCCTGGTAAGGAACCCAGGACTAACAAACCACCACCAACTGGAAGAATTCGGGAGAGGTCAAAAGGAGACGTCAGTCCTTATGTCCTCCCAGAATCCTTCTCGCTGGAATCCATCTTGGCTGAGTGATGCGCATGCCACCAGGAAGGACCCTGAGTCAAAATGATTGGCCAGAGACAACCTGGAAACTAATTCCACCACCATAAAACCCAAGACTGCGAGCCACATGGCACAGCAGTCCTCCTGGGTTCCCTTTCCCTGCTGCTCTCCAACTGGGTGCCCCTTCCCAATAAAATCTCTTGCTTTGTCAGCTTGTGTGTCTCCTCGGGACAATTCATTTCCAAGTGTTAGGCAAAAGCCCACTCTCAGGGCCTGGAAGGGGTCCCCCTTCCTGCAACAGTATAATGCTAACACAATTCTTTCCTGGGAGGAACTTTGTAATATTCTGGATGCAAAGATTAATGAACTGCATGAAATGAGGAAATATAGCCTATTTTTTGATTCCTTGAGTTTCTTTGGGGCTTAAAGGATCAACTAAATTCTAATTTCTTGTATTTCTTTAAAACTTGTCAGCTCTTACTCATAAAACTTACCTTAAGAAAGACAATTCGGGATTTCCCTGGTGGCCCAGTGGTAAAGAATCTGCCTTGCAATGCAGGGGACACAGGTTCAATCCTGGGTCAGGGAACTAAGATCCCACATGCTGAGGGGCAGCTAAGCCTGCGCTCCACAATTGCTGAGCTCGCGGGCCTCCACTAGAGCCCACGAGCCACAAACTACAGAGCCCACCCACCCTGGAACCCACGCGCCACAAGTAAACAGGAAATACCCACATGCCACAACTACAGAGAAACCTGCATGCAGCAACGAAGATCCCGCATGCTGCAACTAAGACCCGATGCAGCCCAAAATAAATAAATTTTAAAAAAAAAGAAGAAAGGCAAGTTCATTTTAAGAATGTGTAGTGGAATTGTCTTGAATCTTTAACTCATTTGTTTGACCTTGGAGTTCCCTCCCATTAAAATAGACTTTCTGTGTTTGTTGTTAGAGAAAAGTGATGTAACAGTGGAAAATGGAGAGAGGACTTTCAAGATGGCGGAGGAGTAAGATGTGGAGATCACCTTCCTCCCCGCAGGTACATCAAAAATACGTCTACATGTGGAACAACTCCTACAGAACACCTACTGAACACTGGCAGAAGACCTCAGACTTCCCAAAAGGCAAGAAACTCCCCATGTAGCTGGGTAGGGCAAAAGAAAAAAGAAAAAACAGAGACAAAAGAATAGGGACGGGACCTGCACCAGTGGGAGGGAGCTGTGAAGGAGGAAATGTTTCCACACACTAGGAAGCCCCTTCACTGGCAGAGACGGGGTGTGGGCAGGAGGGAGTCTTCGGCGCCATGGAGGAGAGTGCAGCAACAGGGGTGCGGAGGGCAAAGTGGAGGGATTCCTGCATAGTGGATTGGTGCCAACTAGTACTCGCCAGCCTGAGAGGCTTGTCTGCTCACCTGCCAGGACGGGTGGGAGCTGGGAGCTGAGGCTGGGGCTTCAGAGGTTAGATACCAGGGAGAGGACTGGGGTTGGCTGCTTGAACATAGCCTGAAGGGGGCTAGTGCACCACAGCTAGCCGGGAGGGAGTCTGGGAAAAAGTCTGGACTTGCCTAAGAATCAAGAGACCATTGTTTTGGGGTGTGTGAGGAGAGGGGATTTAGAGCACCGCCTAAATGAGCTCCAGAGACGGGCGTGAGCCACAGCTATCAGCACAGACAACAGAGAAGGGCATGAAACACTAAGGCTGCTGCTGCAGCGACCAAGAAGCCTGTGCGCAAGCACAGGTCACTATCCACACGTCCCCTACCAGGAGCCTGTGCAGCCCGCCACTTCCAGGGTCCCGTGATCCAGGGACAACTTCCTTGGTAGAACACATGGCGTGCCTCAGGCTGTTGCAACATCACGCTGGCCTCTGCCACCGCAGGCTCGCCCCGCATTCTGTACCCCTCCCTCCGCCCAGCCTGAGTGAGCCAGAGTCCCTTAATCAGTTGCTCCTTTAACCCCCTCCTGTCTGGGCGAAGAACAGATGCTAGAGGGCGACCTACTTGCAGAGGCACGCCAAATGAAAAGCTGAACCCCAGGAGCTGTGCAAACAAAGAAGAGAAAGGGAAATTTCTCCCAGCAGCCTCAGGAGCAGCAGATTAAATCTCCACAATCAACTTGATGCACCCTGCATCTGTGGAATACCTGAATAGACAATGAATCATCCCAAAATTGAGGCAGTGGACTTTGGGAGCAACTGTAGACTTGGGGTTTACTGTATGCGACTGACTAGTTTCTGATTTTTATGTTTATCTTATTAAAGTTTTTAGCACTTGTTATCATTGGTGGATTTGTTTATTGGTTTGGTTGCTTTTTCCTTTTTTAAAATTACTTATTACATTTAAAATTGTTTGTTTGTTTGTTTGTTTTGCGGTACGCAGGCGTCTCACTGTTGTGGCCTCTCCCGTTGCGGAGCACAGGCTCTGGATGCACAGGCTCAGCAGCCATGGCTCACGGGCCCAGCCGCTCCGTGGCATGTGGGATCTTCCCGGACTGGGGCACGAACCCGCGTCCTCTGCATCGGCAGGCAGACTCTCAACCACTGCGCCACCAGGGAAGCCCCTGAATTTTTTAAAATAATATATGTTTTATAACTTTTTGATTTAATTTAATTTAATTTAATTTTTTTTCTTTGTCTCTTTTTTTCTCCCTTTTCTTCTGAGCCATGTGGCTGACAGTGTCCTGGTCCTCTGGCCGGATGTCAGGCCTGAGCCTCTGAGAGGGGAGAGCCGAGTTCAGGACATTAGACCACTAGAGACGTCCAGGCCCCATGTAATAGTCAGCAAGATCTCTTGCAGAGATCTCCGTCTCAACACTAAGACCCAGCTCCACTCAACGACCAGCAAGCTCCAGTCCTGGACACCCCATGCCAAACAACTAGTAAGACAGGAACACAACCCCACCCATTAGCAGAGAGGCACCTAAAATCATAATAAGTTCACAGACACCACAAAACACACCACTGGATGCAGTCCTGCCCACCAGAAAGACAAGATCCAGCATCATCCATCAGAACACAGGCACCAGTCCCCTCCACCAGGAAGCCTACACAACCCACTGAACCAACCTCACCCACTGGGGGCAGACACCAAAAACAACAGGAGCTACAAACCTGAAGCCTGAGAGAAGGAGACCCCAAGCACAGTAAGTTAAGCAAACTGAGAAGAAAGAGAAATACACAGCAGATGAAGGAGTGAAGTAAAAACCCACCAGACCAAACAAATGAAGAGGAAATAGGCAGTCTACCTGAAAAAGAATTCAGAGTAATGATAGTAAAGATGATCCAAAATCTTGGAAAAAGAATGGAGAAAATACAAGAAACGTTTAACAAGGACCTAGAAGAACTAAAGATGAAACAAACAAGGATGAACAACACAATAAATGAAATAAAAAATTCTCTAGAAGGAATCAATAGCAGAATAACTGAGTCAGAAGAATGGATAAGTGACCTGGCAGATAAAACAGTGGAAATAATTACCACAGAGCAGAATAAAGAAAAAAGAATGAAAAGAATTGAGGACAGGCTCAGAGACCTCTGGGACAATATTAAACGTACCAACATTTGAATTATAAGGGTCCCAGAAGAAAAGAAAAAGAAGGGGACTGAGAAAATATTTGAAGAGATTATAGTTGAAAACTTCCCTAATATGGGAAAGGAAATAGTCAGTCAAGTCCAGGAAGCACAGAGAGTCCCATACAGGATAAATCCAAGGAGAAACATGTCAAGACACATATTAATCAAACTATCAAAAATTAACCACAAAGAAAAAATATTAAAAGCAACAAGGGAAAAACAAAAAATAACATACAAGGGAATCCCCATAAGGTTAACAGCTGATCTTTCAGCAGAAACTCTGCAAGCTAGAAGGGAGTGGCAAGACATATTTAAAGTGATGAAAGGGGAAAACCTACAACCAAGATTATTCTACCCAGCAAGGATCTCATTCAGATTCAACAGAGAAATTAAAATCTTTACAGACAAGCAAAAGCTAAGAGAATTCAGCACCACCAAGCCAGCTTTAGAACAAATGCTAAAGGAACTTCTCTAGGCAGGAAACACAAGAGAAGGAAAAGACCTACAACAACAAACCCAAAACAATTACGAAAATGGTAATAGGAACATACACGTTGATAACTACATGTAAATGGATTAAATGCTCCAACCAAAAGACATAGACTGGCTGAATGGATACAAAAACAAGACCCGTATATATGCTGTCTACAAGAGACCTACTTCAGACCTAGGGACACATACAGACTGAAAGTGAGGCAATGAGAAAGATATTCTATGCAAATGGAAATCAAAAGAAAGCTGGAGTAGCAAGTCTCATATGAGACCAAATAGACTTTAAAATAAAGACTATTACAAGGGACAAAGAAGGGCACTACATAATGATCAAGGGATCAATCCAAGAAGAAGATATAACAATTGTAAATATTTATGCACCCAACATAGATTATCTCAATATATAAGGCAAATCCTAACAGCCATAAAAGGGGATATTGACAGTAAAATAGTAATAGCAAGAGACTTTAACACCCCACTTTCACCAATGGACAGATCATCCAAAATGAAAATAAATAAGGACACAAAAGCTTCAAATGACACATTAGACAAGATGGACTTAACTGATGTTTATAGGACATTCCATCCAAAAACAACAGAATACACTTTCTTCTCAAGTGCTTATGGAACATTCTCCAGGATAAACCATATCTTTGGTCACAAATCAAGCCTTGGTAAATTTAAGAAAATTGAAATCCTATCAAGTATCTTTTCCGACCACAATGCTATGAGACTAGATATCAACTGCAGGAAAGAAATACTGTAAAAAATACAAATACATGGAGGCTAAACAATACACTACTAAATAACCAAGAGATCACTGAAGAAATCAAAGAGGATATCAAAAAATACCTAGAGACAAATGACAATGAAAACACAATGATCCAAAACCTATTGGATGCAGCAAAAGTAGTTCTAAGAGGGAAGTTTATAGCTATACAAGCCTACCTCAAGAAACAAGAAAAATCTCAAATAAACAATCTAATGTTACACCTAAAGGAACTAGAGAAAGAGGAACGCACAAAACCCAAAGTTAGCAGAAGGAAAGAAATCATAAAGATCAGAACAGAAATAAATGAAATAGAAACAAAGAAAACAATAGCAGAGATCAATAAAACTAAAAGGTGGTTCTTGGAGAAGATAAACAAAATTGATAAACCATTAGCCAGACTCATCAAGAAAAAAGGGAGAAGACTCAAATCAACAGAATTAGAAATGAAAAAGGAGAAGTAACAACTGACACTGCAGAAATACAAAGGATCATGAGAGATTACTACAAGCAACTCTATGCCAACAAAATGGACAACCTGGAAGAAATGGACAAATTCTTAGAAATGCACAACCTTCTGAGACTGAACCAGGAAGAAATAGAAAATATAAACAGACCAATCAAAAGCACTGAAATTGAAACTGTGATTAAAAATCTTCCAACAAACAAAACCCAGGACCAGATGGCTTCACATGTGAATTCTATCAAACATTTAGAGAAGAGCTAACATCTATCCTTCTCAAACTCTTCCAAAATATAGCAGAGAGAGGAACACTCCCAAACTCATTCTATGAGGCCACCATCACCCTGATACCAAAACCAAAGATGTCACAAAAAAAGAAAACTACAGGCCAATATCAACGATGAACATAGAAGCAAAAATCCTCAACAAAATACTAGCAAACAGAATCCAACAGCACATTAAAAGGATCATACACCATGATCAAGTGGGGTTTATCCAAGGAATGCAAGGATTCTTCAATATACACAAATCAATCAATGTGTTACACCATATTAACAAATTGAAGGATAAAACCCATATGATCATCTCAATAGATGCAGAAAAAGCTTTTGACAAAATTCAACACCGATTTATGAAAAGAACCCTCCAGAAAATAGGCATAGAGGGAGCTTACCTCAATATAATAAAGGCCATATATGACAATCCAACAGCCAACACCATTTTCAATGGTGAAAAACTGAAACCATTTCCACTAAGATCAGGAACAAGACAAGGTTGTCCACTCTCACCACTCTTATTCAACATAGTTTTGGAAGTCTTAGCCACAGCAATCAGAGAAGAAAAAGAAATAAAGGGAATCAAAATCAGAAAAGAAGAAGTAAAACTGTCACAATTGCAGATGACATGATACTATACATAGAGAATCCCAAAGATGCTACCAGAAAACTACTAGAGCTAATCAATGAATTTGGTAAAGTAGCAGGATACAAAATTAATGCACAGAAATCTCTGGCATTCCTATACACTAATGATGAAAAATCTGAAAGAGAAATAAAGGAAACTCTGCCATTTGCCATTGCAACAGAAAAGAATAAAATATCTAGGAATAAACCTACCTAAGGAGACAAAAGACCTGTATGCAGAAAACTGTAAGACACTGATGAAAGAAATTAAAGGTGATACAAACAGATGGAGAGATATACCATGTTCTTGGATTGGAAGAATCAACATTGTGAAAATGACTATACTACCCAAAGCAATCTACAGATTTAATGCAATCCCTATCAAACTACGAATGGCATTTTTCACAGAACTAGAACAAAAAAGTTCACAAGTTGTTTGGAAACACAAAAGACCCTGAATAGCCAAAGCAATCTTGAGAAAGAAAAATGGAGCTGGAGGAATCAGGCCCCCTGACTTCAGACTATACTACAAAGCTACAGTAAACAAGGCAGTATGGTACTGGCACCAAAACAGAAATATAGATCAGTGGAACAGGATAGAAAGCCCAGAGATAAACCTGTGCACATATGGTCACCTTATCTTTGATAAAGGAGGCAAGAATACACAATGGAGAAAAGACAGCCTCTTCAATAAGTGGTGCTGGGAAAACTAGACAGCTACATGTAAAAGAATGAAATTAGAACACTCCCTAACAGCATACACAAAGATAAACTCAAAATGGATTAAAGACCTAAATGTAAGGCCAGACACTATAAAACCCTTAGAGAAAAACATAGGCAGAACACTCCATGACATAAATCACAGCAAGATCCTTTTGGACCCACCTCTTAGAGAAATGGAAATAAAAACAAAAATAAACAAATGGGACCTAATGAAACTTAAAATCTTTTGCACAGCAAAAGAAACCATAAACTAGACGAAAAGACAACCCTCAGAATGGGAGAAAATATTTGCAGATGAAGCAGCTGATGAAGGATTAATCTCCAAAATATACAAGCAGCACATGCAGCTCAATATCCAAAAAACAAACAACCCAATCCAAAAATGAGCAGAAGACCTGAAGAGACATTTCTCCAAAGAAGATATACAGACTGCCAACAAACACATGAAAGGATGCTCAACATCACTAATCATTAGAGAAATGCAAATCAAAACTACAATGAGGTGTCACTTCACACTGATCCGAATGGTCAGTCAAATCATCAAAAAAATCTACAAACAATAAATGCTGGAGAGGGTGTGGAGAAAAGGGAACCCTCTTGCACTGTTGGTGGGAAAGTAAATTGATACAGCCACTATGGAGAACAGTATGGAAGTTCCTTAAAAAACTAAAAAGAGAACTACAATTAGACCCCTCAATCCCACCACTGGGCATATACCCTGAGAAAACCATAATTCAAAAAGAGTCATGTACCACAATGTTCTTTGCAGCACTATTTACAATAGCCAGGACATGGAATCAACCTAAGTGTCCATAGACAGATGAAGGGATAAAGAAGATATAGCACATATATACAATGGAATATTACTCAGCCATAAAGAGAAACGAAATTAAGTTATTTTTAGTGAGGTGGGTGGACCTCGCGTCTGTCATACAGAGTGAAGTAAGTCAGAAAGAGAAAAATAAATACCGTATGCTAACACATGTATATGGAATCTAAAAAAAAAAAATGGTTCTGATGAACCTAGGGTCAGGACAGGAATAAAAACACAGACATAGAGAATGGACTTGAGGATGTGGGGAGGGGGAAGGGTAAGCTGGGACGAAGTGAGAGGGTGACATGGACATATATACACTACCAAATGTAAAATAGATAGCTAGTGGGAAGCAGCCACATAGCACAGGGAGATCAGCTTGGTGCTTTATGTCCACCTAGAGGGGTGGGATAGGGAGGGTGGGAGGGAGATGCAATAGGGAGGGGATATGGGGATATATGTATATGTATAGCTGATTCACTTTGTTATACAGCAGAAACTAACACAACATTGTAAAGCAATTATACTCCAATAAAGTTGTTAAAAAAAAAAAGGAACAATGGAAAATGGAGAAAAAAACAGTCTCCCCTTGAGTTTCAAAAGCCTAGGATGTTAAAAAATACAAAAGATTTATGAGGTAGACAAATAATTTGAGTGAGAAACATCACGAGCTAGAGGAGCAAGGCTCATCCCAACAGTGAGACCCATAAGAAACTCACTTGTCTAAAAGGTATAGGGAGAACTAGAAATAAGGTGATGAGGGAGAATCTGAAAGAATCATGTGGCCCTGAATGGAGTCTCTATCTATAGGTCAGCCCGCTTCTCCTTGAGCAAACCATACATCACCTTGACTCACACAAACAGCATTTTTCTAAAGGATATTTTCTTTGATTTTCACAAAATATTCTGGGAAACCAACTCTACTTCAAACTAGAAAAATCCGTTGATATTCCACCAAGCACTAGAATATGACTTTGCTTTTTATTTTTCTGTTTATATTTTAACAAACACGGTTGACATTCTTCTTATTTGTTGTCACAGTGGCAGCTGAAGTGTAGTACAATGAATGCAAGCAGGCAAGAATCAGAATAAAGCACTTGCTCTTTAACCATGAGAAAAATGATATTAATGATGAATGAAAAATGAAAAATAATTTCTGTATGTTCATGTAACTTACACATAACTGCTGTGGGTACATCAAAACCTTTATTAGTACAGATAGAAAAAAAGAATAGCAACAACAGCAAAATGGATAGAAATTTGACCATTCTTACGCCTAGAAGAAGCTTTTGTGGGCTGGAGTACGTTTTTGGTAGAATCCAACAGCAATTTGTAAGTCTGTCTCTTGTCGTCCATACTGCCTGGGGACACCCACCAGCAGATGCTTAAAGTCATCATTATTATCTGCCCATCATTAGCTTTAAGAAGGTGAGCTTGCTGCTCTCTAGGAAGTACGGGTTATTAGCATATTCACTGGGGCTGGGCTACCTCGGAATCCAAGCGTTTCACTTTAGAGTCATTCCGAATATGTTAATCCTCTTTGCTGCTCAGGGGTTCTGAGGACTTTGCCTAGACAACCGGAAATCTTTCTGAGAATTCAGGCATCCATTGGTGAGCTAATAGAGACCTAGCACATAAACGATCTATAACTTTAGGCCTTCAGGTTCAGGGAAAATGAGCCGATATTGTATAGTATGGAAACTTTTAAAAATGCTAAACAAATATAAGAGAGCAGGTAGTGTTACATGGATGTGTGGGTGGTCCTACTTTATCTCAGTTTGGTGAAGTAAGAGTTGTCTTTAGCTTTGAAGAGCAGATGGTGTAAAATAAACAAAGACGTCTCAGCAGAATAGACTTCAAACGTGGGGAAGTGAAGTCAGCTGATTCAAGGGAAAAGCATACTCATTTATCTCTAAGGTAAAGGTGCCTAGTCCACTTCACACCTCATGGGAGTGTGAGAAGAGGACCAATCAGTTAAATCGGAGTTTTCTAATCGCTGATATGGCAATTGCCCAGTTCAGTTTAATTGCAATGTTTGATCATTAAGATACACGTGGCTGAGCAGATTCCATTTTTATTTCTCTTTTTCAAGCTTATGTAGTTTTACAACACTTGTACTTGACCATAGGGGTTAATCAGACACCTTGACACCGTGCTACTTCCCCAAACCCAGGAAACAGGAAAATTTTTCCATTGTAAGCCACTCAAAGACCACAGTTATTTCCTGGTTAAACCAAATAAGAACTGAGTATTTGTCCTAATACATATGCTCTCATGAAAACAATTTACCTTCAGGTCTATTGCTTATTCAACCCTTAAATCCTACCATTCTCAGAGAAAAGAAAGCTTACTAAGGCTTACCCTATTTATTCACCTATACATGCAATACAGAAAACAGAAATGTTTTAAATTGGTGGGGAAAAATAAATGAATCTTTTGTGTCTCAGAAGATTTTACTTTGTGATTTGAAAAGAAATGGGAAGTACAAAGAATGTTCCTGGAGCTTCACAAAAGTGTACTCAGTGGATCCCAATAGGGTAATTGTTCAAAATTACCTTAACATGGTTGTGAGATTTGTATGAACTTTCACGGAATTTTATCAGGTTTTACCAAGAGTATTTCTTTCCATTTGGAAATAACATGTCAAATACATCTCAATTTTTAAAATCTTTTTTTAACATCTTTATTGGAGTATAATTGCTTACAATGGTGTGTTAGTTTCTGCTTTATAAAAAAGTGAATCAGTTATACATATACACATGTTCCCATATCTCTTCTCTCTTGCATAAAACCTTTTTGAAAGAAAATTATGAGTAATTAATCTTTGAGCCTTTCTAGGAGCTTTCTGGTGTCCAAAATGATTTCTCACTACCTTAGGTGGTGAATCGTCTTTGATGCTATAACAAAGGTCTCTAGAGAGGGTCTTCACATGCCCCGTGGGTATGTGAACAAGCCAAAGGAATTGAAAGAGGAATACTGTCTGTATAAGTTGAAACAGAATGATCAAGTCTCGGGATAGAGAGTTTCAAGCAATTAGGAAGGATAAGCCTGTCAATTAGCCTCCAGAATAGTTTGTCAGATGGAAATAAGAGTACCTACAGGGTCATTGCATAAATTAAGAAAGAAAATGTAAGTTGCGTGGGACATGGGGCAATTCTTCATTGCACAGAACCGTCTCATGTATTACAGGACTTCTAACATCCTTGGCCTCTACACTCGTGAAATTCAAGTAGAATCTCTGGAATCATTGTGACAGAGTTGCTGTCACATTTACATTTCCAAAATTAAGTTAGTGGAGACAAGTGGGTACCACTCATTTAGCCCTAGGAACATTGAACTAATTGAATTTTAAAGAGCCTTCCAGGTCTGTGCATGTATGAAACATACTTTGCATCCTTGCCTTTCTCTTCTTTCAAATCAATGATATATGATTAATCCTCCAATGGGTTTGGCAAGACCATTACAAATATTTTCAGTTTATTTATTTTTATTTTTATTTTTTTGCGGTACGCGGGTCTCTCACTGTTGTGGCCTCTCCCGTCGCGGAGCACAGGCTCCGGACGCGCAGGCTCAGCAGCCATGGCTCACGGGCCCAGCTGCTCCGCGGCATGTGGGATCTTCCCGGACCGGGGCACGAACCCGCGTCCCCTGCATCAGCAGGTGGACTCTCAACCACTGAGCCACCAGGGAAGCCCCCGTTTAGTTTTCTTCATTCATTGACAGTACTGTGCACTAATATACATCGAGGTACAAGGCGCTGAAAACATCAGGGGAATAGGAAACATGAATATGAATAACAGATGTTGGGTGAGTTGGGGGACACCAGAAATCTTGGGTAATTGACTCTCAGCTATTTTTGTTTTTATCATTAAGTTAAAGAACATGACCAGAGTAGAAAATGCTGCATAATTGGAAAATGACATGCTGGAAAATCTGGCTCAGGAGTCAGGAAATCCCCATCATTAGTTTCTTTAGGCTAATACACTGGGGTTGAATTGGACGTAACTGAAGAGGCCAGACCCTTGGCTTTGCCATATCAAGTCTGCAAGTGTATCCATGTCTATATTACAGCAGGACACGATGACACTGATCAATTTATTGAATAATGTCGGTAAGGCAGTTTTTCATAATGTTAAGACCAATGATTGTTTCCCTCAGTTATTTTTCTACTTTATTTTAATTCCTGACTCAAGGTTACTACAGACGAATCAGAAAAGCAAAAAACATCAACTCAGAGGAGGCAGCAACAAAACTGAACAGCCACACCCTCCCAAAGTGTCCATGTGACTTTCAGACAGTGGTCTTGACACCTGGGACTTGGCATTTTTCCAAGGACCTCAAGTTATTAGATTTTTAACCTATGTGCATATCAGAGAGAAATGAACTGTCTCATTGAATTCTGGTTTGACCTCTGTTTAAAAGTAAGTTTTTGGCTTTAAAAGATAAGTCTTGTGGTCACCGCTGCAGAGCTGCTGTTTCGTCCCTGTTGCCCAAGAGCTCAGATGGGGTGACGAAAAGAAAGCCAGTTCATATATGAACCCCAGAGAAATATTTTTTGAACAATGACGACCATTTCCACGATGGGACAGTGACCCAGAGTCCCTCTTGAGGTGGGAGGAGGAGAAAAGAGGCGTTCGGGGAGAATTCTATGGCTTAGGGAAAGGATCGTTGCAAAGATCTCGAAGTCAGAAGAGACTGAGTTGGGAAATGATGTTCTATTCTTATGAGATTTTTTTTCCTGCCAAATATCTTAAAGGTCACATAGTTATTAGTATAAGAATGTTTTTAACCACATAAGTTTCAGTAAAATCAAAATTAAATGCTAGTAAGGAAACCTTTTTTTTTTTTTTTTAATTTTTGAATAGCAGGTTAGCAAAGAAGGAAAATTGCAGCCTGTAGGGCTGAATGACTTCTCGTTGTGAATGGCATAACACAGCCAGTGAAACCACAGACTGGGTTTTCTACCTTACAGTGTGAAAACATATTTATTTTCGTCTTTTTCCTATCTCAAAGACTAGACCAGAATGTTGGTGTTAAAAACCGAATCACCAAAACAGTGACACCCAAAGTGGCAAAACATGAAGGGACTTGCTCCCGGCAAGGCAGGGACTTCTGGTGTGGCTGGAGAAGCAGTTTCCTGATGCTGCTGACAAGGAGGCTTAGATGCTAGCTTTCTGCTCCTCACTAGAGAGAGTCAGTCGTTGACGAGATGACAGGAAATGGCTTCTCAGAAGTGAAATGAGAGGCCATGTCTAGATTTATTAGATGGGAGAGGTAGGGGAGACAGGAAAGCAGGCTGGTAAAAGATTCGAGAGTAAGTAAAGGAGGGCTATGCTAATTCTGCTGCGCTGGACAGGAGAAAGGCAACGGCAGGGCAGTGCGGATAGAGTGGTCCCAGCTCTGGGGAAGACTGCCGTGGAGGAGCAGTTGGGACTTTATGTAAAGCATCTGTAAAATGGAGATGCTAGGAATGCATTCCCCTCTCCCGCCTCCCCCATACACTCTGCTAGGGTACGCCCTGCACACAGTCCTCCGCATCTCCTTCTCACTCCTGGGGCCTGCAGCTCCCAGGCACCACCTCTGAAATGATGAGAGGAAGCAGCTTGGACAGATGTTATAGCAGTCACGGCAGCAGGAAAGCACTCAATGCAATCCATGCAGAAGAAGATTTAATAAGATGAAAAAAGTAACAATTTGAAGAGCAATGGAGAAGAGTCCTTTGTCCATCATGGGCTCATGATTGTAACTAATATCAGAAGAAGAAAAGCTGAGAAAACACTGAGAATATGTGTCACAGCCACATTAATAAAAGAGACATTGGTCTAAAGTGCAATACTAAACAGGAGAAGAAGTGATCACGGGGCTCTTGAGCTGGCCTTATGGGTCTGCACACAGAGCCTCAGAGGAAAGTTAAAGCTGGGTGAGAACAGAGCTTTGGGCAAATTTGCGAAGTAGGAAACATGCATCCTGTCCCCACTCACTTCCTCTTTGCCAGTCTCCTTGTTCTGGACCTCAAAGCCCTTTGTCTGTCCCTTAGTGTGATTGTTCACTTAGGCCTGCCCTCCATCCACAAGGCCTCTTGCCTAGAGAGCACCCTCCTTGTTTCTCCCATCACAACTTTCACTTCTCTGTAACTCCCCACCTGGCTCACTCAACTGGAAGAAATCTGATAGGCAACTTTTCCCTAAGGAGCCAGATTGAATGCAGGCCTTTGAGCGACTTATCCTAGGGACGTTGATGTTTTCAAAGAATATCCCTGAGTGTTAATGACATTCTAAAAAATCAAATACTAAGGGAGGTGCTTCATGCCCTGTAGCACAGGGTGGGAGCATTTTTGCACATCCCATAAATTGCAGAGCACCAGTGACTGACCAGTCTGCTCCTCTGCAAAGCTGTGAGGTCTTTATGGAGAGCATTTTAAATGAAATGCTTGGTCTGTGACGCATTTCATTTTATGCTATCTTGTGCTATTCTCCATTTTATCTCTCAAATGGATTATCAGTGTTGCGGGGACAGAAACAATTTCTCATACATTTCTTGTACCACACAATGTATAGGAAGATATTCCACAAACAAACACCCCATTGTGTATTCAAGTGGGAGTATAGTGAACACTGTAGGAAGATTCACTTCAGGAGAAGAAAAAAAGCTTAAGAGCGCCATAACCCAGGGCAATCCCACCACAAAGATGTAACCCTTTGGGAACTTGCACAAATTCAGTTCCATCAAATCCAGTTACTGCCACCATCACCCCACAACTAGATTTAGGTCTCTAAGAAAATGAATTAGCTTTTCATCCATTCCAGGAAAGTTCATTGAGCACCTATATAATCAAGCACTGTTATATGCACTGAGGATATTGAGACTTCTAAGAGGTGATTCCTGCCTGCCCTGAAGGAACTCCTAATTTAATGGGAAAGCATTCAAGCAAATGTGTTGCTTAAGGCTCCTACAAAGTTCACAGATAGTTCAAGTGTTACAAAGTAACATAGTCCTGGGAGAGCTGCATTTTACTGGCAGCTCCTTTCATTCACAAATCATTGTCATCCAGCTGTCTCAGCCCACTGCTTTTCTCCTAAGGAATCTTTTCCCTCCCCTCTCACTGTCAGAGGGATGGTACCGATAAGACCCAGTATGATTGTCATTTTCTTGTAAAAGATAATGAAGACCTGCGAGAATGACAGAGATGCCATAAAGTGGTATGATAAAAATAGTTATTCCAGTTTTCTTTCTGGAAATAAAGGACCTCAACAGTTCTTCCCTAACTAATTCTTCCTTGTAAAAAGTTATATAGCACTAACCTCACCTTTGTAAGGTTACTGATCTGGATTTTTGGATTCTTTAACCAAGAGAAATTGATAGGAGACCAGACAAGAAATTCAGGCAAGGCTGTAGCACAAGGGAGCGAAAACAAGTAACAGATTCCGTTTGCTAGCTCAGCAGGGGCGAGCTGGTTCCTTAAATGGGATGAGGGTAGGAGCAGATCAGTGGGTCAGCTGGAGGGGTGGCTTATTGTTACTGTGTGCAGAGTGCATGCGCAGTACCCTGCTTTTGCTCCTGGCTCCTCAAGAAGTGGCAGTTGGGTTTTGGCCTTTTTGTATCTTGTTGTTCATAATTTGCCCCAACTGCACAAGCATGCGGTTATTTTTAATCCCTTATAGTTTCTTTGTATTCTGTTGCTGGAGGAGTCCAGGTGTAAGCACTGCAGAAAAGGGTCCCACCCACATCACAGGTCCCAGGTCCCAGCCTGTCTCACTGATATAGTTCTTAAAAAAAAAAGGTTTGATCTTAATCAGAGTATTATCTTTTTTCAGCACATACCTCAGGACCATTTTAGAGAACTTCATTGTTAAACTCAGTTACTGCCACCATCCCCCTACAACTAGATTTAAACTTCTAAGAAAACGAACTAGGTTTTCATCTATTTAACAAAAATTTTATTGCACATCTACATAACTATTATGGTAGGCACAGGTGATATCAATACTTCTAAGAGGTGATCCCTGCCCGGAAAGGATTTCTAATCTAATGGAAAGGCTCACAAAAACATATAATTGCAAGATTATAGCATGGTATGATGGTGATGCAAACAGGTTGCCACTGGAAGATGTGGTACCTGAGTTAATTAGGTGAGGCAGAGGACGAAGAACCTTCCAGGTATAGGATGGTAGATCTTGTTTTCCTCCCTTCCCGGAATCTGGCACATCCCAAATCCAGGAAAATAAAAGGGCATTTTTATGGCAACTCAAGGTAATAATAGAGACAGAGACTCTTGTAGCACCATGAAGATTTAAGAGAGAATGCCAAAGAGGGAGGCTCTGTAGACTGAATGTTTGTGTCCCTCCAAAATTCTTATGTTGAAATCCTAACCAGCAATGTGACGGCATTTGGAGGTGGGCCCTTTGAGAAGTGATCAGGTCACGAAGGCTCTGCCCTCAGGATTAGAGCCTTTATGAGACCCCAGAGACCCCCTCATCCTTTCCACTATGAGGCTGTAGCAAAAAGACGGTGTCTCTGAACAAGAAAGCAGGCTCTCACTAGACACCAAATCTCTGGTGCTTTGACCTTGAACTTCTCAGCCTGCAGAAATGTGAGAAATCAATTTGTATTGTTTATTCGCTGCTTGGTCTGTGGTATTTTGTTATAGCAGCCCCAACGGACTAAGACAAAAGGTGAGTTTTGGACTGTAGAAAAAGTCTGATTATATTCTTGAAGCTCCTTCTACAACCCTCCTCATTACCCATTCAGAAAGGAACAGGAGGTAAATAAACAGGGAGGACCCAGATGGGAGAGAAGAGAAGAGAGTGTCGGGAAAGGGGAGGGGCCACAGGAGAGGCTGCCCCTCGAAGTGGCTTTAGAAACTGAGACTGAAGAATCCCTTCCTGTTAAGTTGGGGCTGGCCTTCGGTAAATTGGAAGCTAATGACTCCATGGGAAGTTGGCTTATTTTATGTGGGTGTTTAATATCAAAGTATCATGTCTCCTTTCTGCTGGTACCAGGGTTATGCAGCCAGATAGAGCGGCATGTACAAAGGTAAAAAGGAAAGAGAAATAATGATATCTTCTTCTTAATTGAAGTATAGTTGATTTAAACATTAGTTTCAGGTGTACAACATAGTGATTCGATATTTTTATAGATTATATTCCATTTAAAGTTATTAAAGAATAACTGTGGCTATGTTTCCCTGGGCTGTGTGATATATCCTTGTTGCTTATTTATTTTATACATAGTAGTTTGTGTCTCTTAATCCCCTACTCCTGTCTCTCCCCTCCCCCTTCCCTCTCCCAACTGGTAACCACTAGTTTGTTCTCTGGATCTGTGACTCTATTTCTGTTTTCTTATATTCATTCGTTTCATTTCTTAGTTTCCACATATGAGTGATAACATACAGTATTTGTCTTTCTCTTTCTGACTTATTTCACTAAGCATAATACACTCTAGGTCCATCCAAGTTATTGCAAATGGCAGAATTTCACTCTTTCTTATGGCTAAGTAATAAATAGCAATAATGATATCTTTTTGGGTTTCTCAGTATGTCTCAGTACTAATCTCTGTAAGTCTTTGGGACCCCCTTCTTCTTTCTTATCCTGTATCCCATCCTTCCCCTCCTCCAGAAGGCCCTTCTCTGTGCCCTGTGGAACCTGAGGTGAATCATCAAAAACATCCCCTGTATCATCAGCCTCTTCTGTGAATGTTCTCTTGCTTTCTAACTGAAACCTGGCTTTCTGCTGACGACACCTCTTCCCTGAAACTGACTCAAAAGGTGACTTTTCTCTCTCACGGCCCTCGTACTCTGAGCCTGGAGGAGGAGTAGGTAGGCATCCTCTTTATTTCTCATTGCCTCATTCCTTAACTTCCTCACTCCTGATGCTCTTGTCCTTCATGCCATCTCAGTTACTTACTCCTGTGCTCACAACTTAGACCTTGTCATTGCCAACAGCTGGGACCTTTTGCTAATTTCAAGGTTGAACACTGTTTTCTCACCATTACCTCTTATGTGTACATAACTCTAGACTTGTTTCTCTATTTAAGATGGCTGTTTTCTTGCTCTCTATACAGCCCCGGCTCCACCAGTCCCTGCTTCACTCACACGACTATCCAATCCTCTTAATGACAGGGCTTAATTAGTCCCTGGTAACTGATAAGCCCACCTGATGTCAATTCCCCCTATAAATGGTAGCCTCCTTCTCCCCGAGTAGTGAAGATTGCTGCCATGTCCTGCCCAACATCTGTGGCACATGGTAGGGTATTGCTCCAGGACCCTTTGTATAAGATCCCCTGGAAAATAAACCACTGATGTCTCTGTTGTTGTCTCGAGGTTCTTTCTTCAGTCTCGGGTCTGGGCAGCTCCAAGGCTTGCAGGCCTGCGGGATACAGCCCGATACCTGGTACCATTATCCTAACTCGATTTCACTGGAGTAGTTGGAAGATAGAGGAAAGGACGTGGGCATTTGGTTCTGACCGATCACCACATTTACCTTCCTGCCCTTCCAGAATGAGGGTGAATAAATTCATGACAACACTGATAAAGTGAGAAAAAGACATCAGAAGATGTGAGATTTTGACAAGTTTCTGATGGAAAGTAGGTAATGAGATACTAATCATAATTATAATGAGATAAATCAGATCAAAAGAGACGCAGCCCAGAACACAGGAAAGGCTACAGTGTAGGTGGTCGAAGTTTGTCCCCCTGCACTTACCAAAAACAGGAATGGGAGGTAACTCAGAAATCAAAGAGAATAATTGAGAGCTGTGAAGGGAATACAGCACAAGCCAACCTCTACCCATCATGGATATGGTGAGAGGGTTTATCCCTTTGGTGAATCTGGGGAATATTCTGTCAAATAACCTGAATTAGAGGGCTTGGGATACTAGAATGGGAGATGACATTTAGGGTTTAGGAGCATTCAGCGTGGCTCTCAGCCTAGGCACCTAAATTAAAGGCAGTTGTGGGACATACCTGCCCTCACACAAAGCACTTGGAATTGGCAAATTCTAGGGAAAAGCCTTCTGAGTGTTGGCACCTATAGAGGAACACATGCCAACTACTTATATTAATCGACCTGGTCCCCCAATTGTAAATTTGAAAATACAGGAAGAATTGCAAGTTATTTAAGGAAATCAGGAGTACAAATAAAGACCAAGTTGATCAAACAGAAGAACTGATTCCAGGAGCCAGAAAAGAACTTTACATATTTTTAATTAATACCCTCAGAACAATATAAGGTATCATATTTATAAAATTTTGAAAAATTATAAAATTGTATTTATAAAATTTAATAAATTTAAATGCTGAAATTAAAAATAAAATTAAAGAGGTTCCAGAAGAAAAGTTCAAGGAAATCCCCCATAACATAGAGCAAAATGACCAAGAAGATGGAAAAGGTGAAATAAACTTAAAAGAACTAGATGGGTAATCTAGGAAGTCCAGCATAAATGTAATAAAATTTCCTGAAGAGTGAAGAGAGAAATTAGAGAGAAAGCAATTATCAAAGAAATAATGTAAGAAAGTTGCTGATAGCTGAACGATATGTCTTTGGGTCAAAATAATCCACTGAGTTCTAGTATTATGAATTTTAGAAATCCTGCATCTAGACACATATGAAATACCAGGAAACCTAAGATAAAAGAAGGACTGTATAACTACCAGAGATTAAAAATAAGTCACTACAGGGGATGAGAATCAGATTGGTATCAGACTGCTCATCAGCTAGAAGAGCTGAAGTTCTGAAAATAATTTTAAGTATGGAATTGTTTACCTCCTCAGATATGACTACAGTGTGGAGACAGGGTAATGGTATTCTCAGATACACTAGATCTCAGAAAATTTACTTTCTACACATCCTTTGTGTAGAACATTATTTGAGATGGACTCTAGCAAAGCAGAACAGAAACCTGGAGAAAAGGCAGGCACGGGGTCCAATAAACTGGGGATTTAAATGAGAGTGCCATGAAAAAAATAAAATTCTAGGTTAGCAGTTGTACAGCAGGCTAGAGATAAGTTAGTGAACAGGAAGTCATAGGCTATGGGAGAACAACTCTGGGAAGAAAGTGGATTTTCTGTAATAAACGGTAAGATTAAGAGACTAGAGGAAAAAGAAAGATCATTAGACATTCCAACACGAATAAAAATGTCATATGAAAAAAATCATGGCTTAATAGGAAGAAAGCCAAAACAGCAATTATAGAGCTATAAGAAACGAGAACTAAGTTGAACTTGATTCGTCAAATGGCTCATTTTTAGTGACATAGAGTTAACATCTTTGGGTTCAATCCAATTTTATTTTAAATAATAGTTAAATATAATATAATTAATGTAATACAACTATAATATTTTGGACATGAATTGGAATCAACCTATGGAAAAACCTCTGAAAAAGTGACATTGTAGAGAACAGATTGCAAATTTTATAAGCATTGACAATGTAGAAGTAGAGCTTTAGATAACAAGTTGGATAGTGGAGGGAAGCAAAGTGAATTATTTTACAAATGAGAGTCAAAGATGGATCAAGAAATATCTATATTGTTTAAAAATACGAGTATGACCAATAAAAGAAAGAAACACTGCGGGCTGGCAGGCTGGATTGAAAAAAAAAAAGTAGCGATAAGTAATACTAAGAAAAACTGGGAGGAGGAGAGAACAAAGGTGGATAAACATCTTCATCTTTCACATCAAGGAGTCCATAATTCTTTTTTTTTTTTTTTTTTTTTTTTTTTTGCTGTACGCGGGCCTCTCGCTGCCGTGGCCTCTCCCGTTGCGGAGCACAGGCTCCGGACGCGCAGGCTCAGCGGCCATGGCTCACGGGCCCAGCCGCTCCGCGGCATGTGGGATCTTCCCGGACCGGGGCACGAAACCGTGTCCCCTGCATCGGCAGGCGGACTCTCAACCACTGCGCCACCAGGGAAGGTCTATAATTCTTATTTAAAGTTGATGAATCAACGAGATAAATCAAAACAATGAGCATTTATTTAGAATGATAAAAGAATCAGAGCAATTAAAAAACAATTAAAAATGGTTTTCTTTGGGGAGTGAGACTAGGTAGAAACTAGGGGACCCAGGAAAAGGAGACTTTTACTCTCAGCATCTTTTGATAGTGTTGGAACATTTATTTCCATATGAACATATTTCAAAATACATTAAAAATCGATTGGATTAGAAAACACTTAGAAATTTTACACTATTCCTTTAAATTAACACAGTGTGTTCTACTATGTTTGACATATTTTTCTAATGTTTCTTGTTTTACTGGGGAGTAATGTTAGTGCTTCACACAAGTTGCCTTGGTTCATGCACAATCTAGTCCAATGTGTCAATGTTTTTCCCCACCAGGTAACAGAAGCCGGGTGTAAGGAACGGCAATGGCGCAACGCAGCGAGCTTCGCCGGAGTACGGCGCTGTTCACGATGGAGGGAGTGAGGCACCGTTCACCTCCTTCCTCTCCTCGGTGCAAACGGCGGCCGCGCCATCTTGCAAGCGCATGCGCAGTTGTCTCCGTCTTGGTGCAACTTCCGATCGCCTGACGCCGGAGCAGGTTCAGCCTGCCCTTACACGCGCTGCTAACAAATTTCTTTTCATTGTTTTTTATTTATTTATTTATTTTGCGGTACGCGGGCCTCTCAGTGTTGTGGCCTCTCCCGTTGCGGAGCACAGGCTCCGGACGCGCAGGCTCAGCGGCCATGGCTCACGGGCCCAGCCGCTCGGCGGCATGTGGGATCTTCCCGGACCGGGGCACGAACCTGTGTTCCCTGCATCGGCAGGCGGACTCCCCAACCACTGCGCCACCAAGGAAGCCCTCTTTTCGTTATTTTTAAAGGTAAGAAATATGTTTACCTCATATTTCTTTATTTATTACATATTTAACTTTAAAAATGGTGTTGCCGAATTAATAGGATTGTTATGATTTCTCTTGGCGCTCAGGTTTCAAGGTTGAGTGGTTCTAAGCAGTCTCTACTTTCCTCAAGTACTATTTTTGGAATGTGATTTGAGGTTTCTTTGATATCACTTATACTCAGTTATAATAGACAAACCTGTAATTCTTTTTAAAAGCTTTTTATTATAAAAACTTTCAAATATTTACCATAGTAGACAGTATAGTATTTTCAGTGCTTATGAATTCATTATTCTGCTTCAACAATAACCAACTCGTAGCCAATCTAGTTTCATCTATACTGTCCCCTGTCTCCCCTCTCATAATAGTTCACACAAATCGCAGAAACTATATCATTTAATTGTAAATATGTATCTTTAAATATAAGAGGTCTTTTCTGTAACATAACCACAATTCCATTATTACGCGTAAAAAGATTAAGATAATTTCTTCAAATAGCCAGTCAGTACCATTGTGGGTGTGTGTATATATTTGACATGAAATAAGATTATTATTGTCCTATTAGAAAACAAAATAGGTTTGAAATGAAATTTTAAGTTGTGACTCCTCTTTCCTCTCCAAACTGAGCTTTATCTCTATTAAATGTAACTCAGAAGGGCACCTTCTTACTCTCTGAAGATATTGGACAAGAAATATTTTATCAGGACAGCAACTTGTGCAGATGGATGGCTCAGAGGCTGTACAGTTGATCATAACTGTGGCTCTAGCTGCCAAACTTCCCAGAAACCTCAGGGGAGAGCAGAGATATCTCCATGAGCCTCCACGTGCCAGCTTGCTTCTCAGCAGCTTTGCCTCTCCGAGACTTCTTATGATACTTCCAGTCTTCCAAAAAGGATGACCACCTTCAAAACAAAGCATTTGGGTCCCCCTGCCAGATGAAAAGCATGTGTGCTGCTCCCACTTGTGAAAAAAACATAGGTAGAGCCTAGTTTTCAATTTTTCCCACATCATCTCACTGGTCCCATAATTTATTCAAAAAAAAAAAGACAAAACTCTAGCCAGATGTGATGTCCCAATATTTCCTCATTTTCCTCCTTTATATTTTAACACCTGGTGTTTTCTTTGTGGGGTTGATGTTATTTTGTTTGACTCCAGTTCATAATAAACAACTGATATAGATATATTACATATGTATCTCTATACATTATCGTTCTCATATATGTGAATGTAATATTTAATATTTATCATCTAGTTATCATCTAGTTATTTATCAGCTAGGTTTTGGTATTAAATTACAGATGCATCATTTACTAATCATATGAGTTTGGGAAAGCTATCTGTAATCTCTCATTTGTTACATGGGATGAGGTTACTGGGAAAATTACATGAGTTAACACTAGAATATAGAATGTGCTCAAGGAAAGTTAGTAATATTATTAATGATATTTTAAGTGCCCAATAAATAATACTGTGCTTTAATAGCTACTTTTTAAAAAACTTTCAAAGTTGTCAGTATTGATTTCTCTTCGTGTTAAAACTACCTGTCATGCAGTACGTTCATGATTCACTTATTTTACCTTCTATCAGTGGATGTTGCCTGTGATAATTATTACTGTGATGTTCTGGTGATGCTTAATTCTCTTATTACATTTTTGTTAATTACTTATTACTTAAAATTCTTCTCTACAATAGAGTTTTCCCTTCTTCCCCATTTATTTATTAATTTAGTTATATACTAATATCAGTATAGATTTACAAATGCTTTTTTATTGTTTGGGTTGTAATCTAATAGTATCATAATTTACTTTGTTGCTATTGTTGTTTTAACTTTGGCCATTGGGAGCTCTTTCAAGTTGTCTCCTGCTGTGCCCTTTCAACATGGTTTTATTTATTAATTTAATTTAATTTATTACCTCTTCCTTACTTTCTGGCACCACAAGATGCTCCAATATCATTTACATTTTCTCTGCACCAGCATTGGAATCAACTAGGGCTACATCCCTTCTCTTGAAGAATGATGTGTAGAAACCAAGAACTTGGTACTAGGTATGCTAATAGCTACAGAGGTATCACTGTTTCTAGCTTCTCTCAAAGAATAGAAGTAGGAAATATATGTAGGTTCACTTGCTCATGCATACACATGCATATATATTTCTGTATCTATCTGTCTGAATACATGTTAAAAATAATACCATGAGTCATATTCTAGCCTTGACACTTTCCTTATTTCTAACTTTCTTTTTAGAACAGTGAGAAATCTTCCTTTCATTATCTGCAGTGTGTTTATGTTTATGTTCAAAACCAATATACAAATAAAGTCGTTTCAGAATTGAAAACACATAACCTTGTGAGGGACCAACTTATCAACAGTGTTTAGTTTTGTTTTTTTTTTTTGATTCTTACAGTATCTGGTCAAAATGCTGCTTTCCAAAGTTCATTAGATCAACTCCTTTTTACTCTAGTGTCCTTCAGTGTGGTTGTGTTATTTATGTGTAATACACACAGTCTACATTCCGTATTTCCCTACATCCTGATTGATTATTTTTAGTTTATGGAGGGCAAACTTTATTCTCAGTGACGAACAGTTATATGGATTTTGCCAAATGTATAGAGTTGTGTATCTTCCACCACATTTCCATTCTCTTCCATTAACTCCCAAATCCCCTGTGTTGTCCTTCTGTAGTCAGATCCTCCTCTCACTCCTTAATGCCTGGCAACCACTTATCTGTTTCCCGTCCTTATAGTTCCAGAGCATTATAAAAATGGAATTGTAAGTATATAGCCTTTTCAGCCTGGCTTCTTTCTTAGCAAAATGCATTTAAGATTTATCCATGTTGCTATGTGGAATCAATAGTTCATTGCTTTTTATTGCTAAATGCAATTCCATTGAATACTTGTACCATAGCTTGTTTATCCATTCATCAGTAAAGGATCTTTGGGTTGTTTCCAACTTTGGGTGATTTTGAATAAAGCTGATATAAATACTTGCATACAGATTTTGTGGGAACATAAGCATTCGTTTTTCCCAGGTAAATCCCAAAGAGTGGCTTGTTGGGTGATAGGGTTGGTGTGCATTTAACTTTATAAGAAACTGGCCAAACTGTTTACTGAAGTGACTGTACTTTGCATTCTTATCAGCAATGTACAAGAGTTCCACAATGCACAATTTTAGTGTTTTCAGTGAACACCCAGTGGTCTTTATGGAGAAAGCGTCTCCTAGATGGTGCTTATTTCCTCAACTTCTGGGACCCCTAGCAGCTTCACCCTGTTTCACCAGCCCTCACTTGCCCTTCGTCAATTTGTCAATTATTCTACCTCAACTCTTCTTGCATTTGAGTAAAAGTATATATAAATGAGTAAAAGTATGAAAACGTGCATGGAGTAACAAGCACTAAATTGAAAATAGTGAAGGAAGTACAAGTACAAGGAAGGAAGGAAGGGAAGGAAGAAGTACAAGTGGAGATGGGGATAAAAAAGGCTTCATTGCATTGATAATGTTCTATTTCTTTTTTCTCAAATTCTTTTTTTATTGAAGTATAGTTGATTTACAATGTTGTATTAATTTCAGGTGTACAGCATAGTGATTCAGTATTTTTGCAGATTATATTCCATTATAAGATAATAGGTATAATTCCCTGTGCTATACAGTATATCCTTGTTGCTTGTATATTTTATATATTGTAGTTAGTATCTGTTAATCCCATGCCTGTAATTTTTCTCTGCCACCTCTCACCCCCACCTTTGGTAACCAGAAGTTTGTTTTCTCTATCTGTGAGTCTGTTTCTGTTTTGTATTTATATTCATTTGTATTATTTTTAAGATTCCACATGTAAGTGACATCATGCAGTATTTATCTTTCTCTGTCTGACTTATTTCACAAGGCATAATATTCTCTAGGTCCAGCTATGTGCTGCAAATGGCAGTATTTCATTTCTTTTTTATGGCTAAGTAATACACCACTATATGTATAAATCACATCTTCTTAATCCAGTTGTCTTTGATGGGCACTTGGGTTGCTTTCATGTCTTGGCTACTGTACCTAGTGTTGCTTTGAACATTGGGGTACATGTATGTTTTCAAATTAGTGTTTTTATTTTTTTCTGGATACATACCTAGGAATGGAATTGCTAGATGATATGGTAGTTCTTTTTTTAGTTTTTTAAGGAACCGGTAATGTTTTATTTCTTGATCTGGGTGATGACATAGTTATTCTATTATCCTAACACCCTTGGGCATGTTTAAAATCACTTAAAGTTAAATAATAAATAAATAAACTAAAACTAAACTATACAACTTAGGAATAAACCAATTTAAAAAATTGATACATGGGATGTATTTTTCCTCTTTTATATATGTCTGTATTATTTTAATTTAAATATTCATATAGTATTTTTGTACTCAGGAAAACAAATGTTTTTTAAAAAGTACAAACACCAGACTTATTTTGTAGCCTTGGGCTTTCCAAGTGTCACACATTTTATGACTTCGTTGAATGTGAGAGGTCTCTTAAAAGCCTCCCTTGCTTATAAAAAGATTGGGGGAAACCAATTATCATTACAATGAAGGGTTGAAATTGGGGCAGAATTCGGGGCTAGACTGATGTGGAAAATGTCCAGAGTGTCAACAAATCTTGAGTATACTTGAATCATTTCCCATGAGAAAGTAACATGTTTTAGAATCAGACACACCACAAAGAAAAATCTGGTCTTCCTTTCTCACTGCATGAAGTCTCTTAACTTCTATTTCCTTACCTTTGAAGTGGAAATAGTAAAAACTCCCTTGTAAGATTATTTTGAAGTTTATGGATATCTGTCCTATGTAACCCAACTCTATTCATGGTGCTCCAACCATACATGCCTTTTTCCGTTTCTCCAACTGGCCCAGGTTATTTGTGCTTTAGGACCTTTGCACAGACAGTTTTATTGGCATGGAATGCTCTTCCTTCTGATCCTCCCGTGGCTGCCTCCTTTTTATAATTCAGTTCTCAGTTTACATTGTGTTCCCCGAGTGATACCTTTCCTGACTACCCAGTCTAAAGTAGCTTCTAAGTCACTCTCTGTTATACTCTGTATACCACTTACTACTATCTGATATTCTCTCATTTATTTAGTTATTTATCATCTGTTACCCAGCCTACCCCAGCTTGGCCAGCTTACAGGTAGAAGAGCATGTAACACAAAGTAAAGAGTCAATGAATTTTTGTGGAAAGAAAGAAAGAATTAATAATGACCATTTTTCTTTTGTTATTGAGAAATTCTTAATATTGTTTGGTTCCTACAAGATGCCTTAAAATTCAAGGAATAGGAGTTTTTCCTTATTCTTTCCCTATCTGCATTAGTTTTGCATTCTTTAACAATAGTTTTGATCAAAGTTGTTTTCTAGAGTAGTATATAGAAAGTTGAACATTTTTACAAAAAGAGACTTTGAATGATGTACTTTGAGGCGGGCAGCCTAAGAGATGATCTTTCTAGATCTCAGTGGATAAAAACCAGAGATGCCTCCTGCTCCCGTATAAATCATAGAACAGAGCAAGAGAGACAAAGAGGTGGACAGAAAATAAGCTAAGGAGCAGAATTTTTGTCACTGATTCAATGTAGTAGCTAAGGGATAGGGAGAGTCTGAAGAGGTCTTGAGTTCTCTGATTTGGGCCAGATGGTGATGCTGTTTAGCAAGATATGAGTATAGGAGCGGGAAGGGAGATGCAAGAGCTGGGAAGTGGGAAGATGCAGGCGTGGGTCTCTAGAATGCAGTTGGGTATATTAGGTTTGGTGCTCAGGGTCTGGATGAGACTGATAGATCTGGAGTTTCTAATCCTCCTGGTGGTAGTTGAAGTCATGGGGGAAGTTGAGATCACTGGGTAGTGTGTGTAGAGTGAGAGAAGAGGGATAAGGTCTGAACCTATAGTTACAGTTTAACATCAAAGGACAGAAAGAGAAGAGGAGGCTGAAAAAGGGGTGGCCAGAGTATCAGGAGAAACAAGAGAGCATCATCACAAAAGCCAAAGGAAGAGGGTGAGGGTGTGGTCGATGATGTCAGATGCAAAAAGGGGGTGAGTCCTAAGACTGGAAACGAGTCCACTGATTTGACAATTTGTGGTCCACTGGTAACCTTTGGCAGTCACAGTTTCAGAGGTGTTGACAGGGAGTGGTGGTGGTACAGAACTTAGATGGCAGTGGGCTGAATGGAGAAGTGAGAAAGAAGAGACGGGCCTGGTTTGTCTGTGCTCTTCATGCTGGGGTAATCCAGTGCAGTAGGGTGGTCCTGCTAGGGAAGAGCTGCTTTTTGGCAAGCGCATTATATATATTGGTGGCTCATTTTAAGCATGGTCAACTAGCATCTCTCTCTCTCTCTCTTAATCCTAGGCAAACCAGTTTATTTCTGTCTAAGATGTGTATAATTATTCTTTAAAATCCTAATGCAGGTCTTTAACATTCATTCTTTTCAAAAAGCACCTTTTTGAAAGTTTAAGTCAAATTTTCTAAACTCATTCTGAAACCTAATTTCATCACTATTCACTTTATAGTCCTGACTAGGACCCTACTTCTTGAGCTTCCCAGACCTCTCCCTTTGTAACCAGAGATGGAGGTGCTCCTTTATGATAACCTTTGCATGTGGAAAGCAAGAATTGAGCTCAGTATCATTCCAGGAGAACAAAGCAAAACAACTTTATTACCTGACATATAAACTCCAACTGGAAACCCACAGACAAGAGGTTTTTCGAGAATTTTATTTTGAAATAGCAAATGACTACAAAAGACATGTACTATTTAATGCCCTTGATTGGCTTCAGGATCCCAAATTCTCAAAGCAAAAATTGTCATTATAATGTACTTATTCAGTGGGTGAATGTATTTTAGAAAAGTTTTGATAAAAGGCTAGAAACAGACTTAGATTTGAAAATAAAGGCACTTTCTTGCTTGAGTTTTCCATTAATTGAGATTTTACATGTTTCTCTGTCTGGCATTGGAGTTTTGTTTTGTTTTTAGCTTTTCAGAGTACTGAGAAATTGTGATCCCTCTGTGGTAGATGGGCTGTTTTCTGTTTTCATTTTACTTGTGAGAAGACTGACGTGCAGAGAGGTAAGTAACACGCCCAAGGAATATAAGTCAGCTCTTCTGATTTCCCACCAAATTTTTCCCATGGCCTTCCCAGCACTCTCATCATATATCTTCATCCACAATTTTATTAAGTGTCAATTTCAGTTTCTCAAGGAGAAAAATACAGGGAGGAGCAGACAGAAACGGTTTTATATATAGCTAAGCTAATTGTGTGAAGTTGGTGGTCATGAAGCTGTGGGACTTGGAGCGCTGGTTACCGCGAGGCAGAATGTGGGCAGAAGATGCTTCCTCCAGGCAGCTCGGGGCAACCTGTTCCTGCACCACCCTTGCCTCTTCAGCTTATTTTGTAGCAGACACAGGGACCATGCAGCCAGCAGCTCAGCTCCTGTACATGACAAAACCTGAATCCTGGGGAAGGGTGTACTTGTGTGTAACTGCCCGCCCCCGATCCCCACCCCGCCCCGCAATGCATCCTTGTTGTGCTGCCAGCGAATGTTTACGGGAGCAGCAGCCAGAGTCTGCTTGGGAACCTGCAACCTGTGTACATCAGATGAGTGATCAAGATGCTTGGGTGTGTGCTGACTCATTTAAGAACATCTGATTTAGAGAGCTGCTGGGGTGTGGGTGTTAGAGTGCACTGTGGTTCATCTTCCAGCATGCTACCAAAAAAGCAATAAATGGAAGTGGCAAGTGATGAAGTTAAAACACAATTAAGGTACTGTTCAGAATCTAACTAGTTATTTCCTTTCTAAGTGTGTCTTTCGAGATGCCCCGGTCATTAGCATCTGAATTCAGCAATATTTTAGAAATGCCGTAATTTGAATAATAATATTTACTGAGCACTTAACCACATGCCAGACATTTTTCTAAGTGTTTACATGCATTAAATAAGTCACTCCTTACAACCACCCTCTGAGGCAGGTGCTATGGTCATGTCCATTTTGCAAGCAGGGCAGCTGAGGTTTGGGGATAAGAAGTAACTATCCTGAGGATACTAGGGCATCGTGGTGGAGCAGGACATTCAAACCCAGGTCTGACTTAAGTCTATGCTCTTAACCATGAAATGCTACCAAGGGGTTAGTGCCATTTAAATAGAAATAAATGGCTTGTGCTTAATGTTCAGCAAATGCAATTTCTCTACCTCTTTCTGATTTTTTTGTACATACAAAATAGAAGATGAAAGTTTGTCCATTTACTCTGAAAATGTGCACTAAATTGTGATTAAATTAGGAGTATCAAGAAAGGACTACAATCTTTTTACATGTGATGGATTTCAGGTGGTTGATCCCTGCTCAAGGGGGGGGGGCGGGGGAAGAAGCAGGTTTGTGTGAGCTGCTGTGGGCTAGGCTGGGCCTTGATCCTGGTGAGACCCAGGGTTTCTTTAAAACAAAGCCTGTCAGAGCGTCTTGGGGCCATGGAGCGAATAATTAGGAAGGAGAGACAGTTGAGGGTAAGTGAATTACTCCAATGTCATAATTTAGTATTCCAGACATGACATTTAATCATCTGTAAAGTCTTTTGTTGACCCTGTCTCAGAGTTATTGGAATCTGTTTTCCGTGGGCCTGTTCTCGTGCATTGTGAAGGGTGGGGGTCGTTGGGGGCAGAGAGCTTCAGCCCCCATGTCTGAGGCCTCACCAGTATGACCCCAAAATAGAGACATCTTCTTAACTCTGAAAAATATTTTGGGCTGCTCTGATCACACCTGTCACCTCTTGGGGACCATCCTCAGACTCTCCTCCTGTCCTCTGCTTTCCTGTTTGCCAGCCTGTCTGAACGGTGAGGCAGGCCCTTCCATAATTCCCTATAACACAACTGAGATTAGACACATAAGTAGTCAAATTTAAATCACCTCTTCTAGCTGTGGCTTTTCTTAGAGCCCTCAGAATTGCTTAGCTTCCAGTTGGCCTCCACCTGGCAGAGATCAGCTCCTCTCCATCACCCCACCTACAAGAAGGTCCCAAGCATTAGAAACACTGCAGATTCCCCCTCGACCCCAGAGACAGGAAACAGACTTCCCCACATTCTGTCTAAAGCCCTAAACCCCAGTCACACTCTCTATACTGGAATTACTGTCTGTCCACAACAGCTGACTGGGAATATCCATTAACTTAAGGAAAAGTGCTACCTTGACTTGCCAGGGTGTAGGTTTTAACCTCCAGCTACCCTAAATCATCAGAACACCTGAATCAGACATTAGTGCTTCCTAGCTTGTGGACTGTTCCTAAATAAAGTTGTCAGTGGGACTGTGTCTGCTTGCCTGGGTCACATGGTCCCAGACACCATCAGTGTCCTTTCCATGGTATTTCCTTCATCACAGCAGGAAGGGAGCTTCAAGCCTGCACTTCCTCATGTAGGTCTCTTTCTCCCAACATCCCAGTTCCTATAAAGAACTCAAACATCAACACACGCCACCTTGCAAGGAGACCCAAGGAGGATATAGATTAAATAGAGCTGACAAAATGTGTACTGGGGAAGGAAACGTTTCATTCTCTGAAACGTAATTCACAAGCATAAAGATTTGTCAAAGGACACTCCCAGTTGACATTGTTATGTAGTCCACAGTGTCTTATTCTAAACAGTGACCAGCACACAGAGGTAATCAGTAAATATAGAGTGAAAAAAGGTCATGTGGACCTTAGGGATGTTTTACTACACCCCAGTCTTCCCCAAGAAAGGTGGGTTTGCTCCCTATTTGCATAACCGTAGAACCCCTCTTAAGCTTTTTTCCTTCTCCCAGAACCAGGGGACTGTCTGCCACAAAGATAAATTCAGATCACTAGTCTAGAAGACAGAGGAGCTTGATAATTTTAAGATGGTTATTTCTTCCATTTATTTCAGACATCAGCATTTACTAATAACTTAATTATTTTAAAGTACTTCAAGTAGAAAGAATATTGGATGTGGAATTGTGAAACCTGCATTTGAATCCTGGTTCCATGTTTGTTAGATTTGTGATGCAGGACAAGTTATAATCTCCCTGAGGTTCAGCTCTTCATCTTAAAATGGGAACAGTTATATCATGAAAAGCAAATCATAATAAGAATATGATGTTATTTGGGAAGAATCAAGAGCTATAAAGATGCAAATTAGAGTTTTGTATTATTATTGTTATTATTATTCCAGGTTTTACCCATTTCAGGGTTTCCAGCTTCATCATATTTTGAGACAAATTGCTCCAGGAAGAATGTAATGAAAGACTAAGTTTTTGTTTCCTCTTTCTAGCCTCCATGCCTTGTGAAGTCTTCATCCCAAGGGTATTAGCAAAGGTAGTTGATACTCCTTTTCCTCAAGTGAACATCATTTATTGAGCAGTTACTATAGGTCAGATACTAGTCTAGGTGCTGGGAAAAATTTGAAGATAATAGAAACCACTCCTTACCTCACAGGGTTATAATCTGGCTGGGAAGACAGAGTCTAACCATATAATTACGTAACTAATGAAGTGCAGTTAAGACAAGTTCTCTGAAAGAAAAAACTGAGACCAGTGTTCTCAGGTTGCTAGGCTGACCAGGCATCTGCTCTGCCACTCTCCCTCATTTCAGGTCTTGCCCATGCCTTTTGCAAGCCCTTGGAAGATGCCCTCAGTCTTTTTATATCAGAGGATCTCAGGAACTTCTCCCAGTGCCAGTCAGCCCTATTGAGTCTGGTGTCCGTCTCCATTTAAAATGGCTTATGGGGGCTTCCCTGGTGGCGCAGTGGTTGAGAGTCCGCCTGCCGATGCAGGGGACGCGGGTGCGTGCCCCGGTCCGGGAGGATCCCACATGCTGCGGGGCAGCTGGGCCCGTGAGCCATGGCCCCTGAGCCTGCGCGTCTGGAGTCTGTGCTCCGCGGCGGGAGAGGCCACAGCAATGAGAGGCCCGTGTACCGCAAAAAAAAAAAAAAAAAAAAAAAAAAAAAATGGCTTATGGGCTCTTTGGAACTTGGACAACTATGTGTTTCCCGTTCTACTCAAAACAAGCTTGTTCCTGGACCTTCCAACAGCAGATACGAGCTTTTAATTGGTTTTAAGGAACTTGCTCACAGTCCTCTTCAGTTGCACTGGGCACGTCTGCCAGTGTAACCCTCTGTAGTGTCTTGGGGTAGGGATCAGTTTCTTGACTTCTTTTCTTTCAGAGTGAGCTGTCTGCTCTCAGAGGTCAGTAGTGGAGATCCTAGGTCTCACCCCTCAAAATCTAATGTGACCCAGGGTTATGATATATTCTGTTGACTGACATGTAGAAATGCATTCATGCCAGTGAGGGATGGTGTGGTTTATTGGAAAGAACACTGGACTGGTAATCAGCAGACCTGACCTTGTCACTAACCAGCTTTTTGACCTGGAGCAAAACTTTACTTCTGTGGTTTTCTGGTGTGAAAACCTGCAGAATGACCATATAGTATTCATCATTTAATCAGCGTTTATTAAATTATATGAAGGAACTGGACTAGACATTTACCTATACACATATTTTTGCTAATCTAAATTATTTGGACCTTGGAGTTTGTATTCTTAGAATATATGTTATATAGCGGCTAGAAGAACAAGATGGCATATGTGCCTCATGGTACATATTATGGATTGAATGTTTGTGTGCCCAAAACTCATATGTTGAAGCCCTTACCCTCAATGTGATAGTATTTGGAGATGGGGCCTTTGGGAGGAAATAGAAACTTTTATTCCTTCATCTTTGTCTTTTATCTAATTAGGGTTAGATGAGGTCAGGAGAGTGGGGCCCTGGTCTGATGGGATTAGTGCCATTATAAGAAGAGATACCAGAGATATCGCTCTTTCTCCATGCACGCACAAAGAAGAGGTCATGTGAATGCATGTCAAGTTGGCAGAATCCTACCTGCCAAGAGAAGAGGCCTCAGAATGAGACCTCTCTTGCCAGCACCTTAATTTTGTTTTTTTAAAAAATTTTATTTATTTATTTTTTATACAGCAGGTTCTTATTAGTTATCTGTTTTATACATATTAGTGTATATATGTCAATTCCAATCTCCCAATTCATCCCACCACCATCAACCCCGCCACCCTGCTTTCCCCCCTTGGTGTCCATACGTTTGTTCTCTACATCTGTGTCATTTCTGCCTCACAAACCAGTTCATCTGTACCATTTTTCTAGATTCCACATACATGTGTTAATACATGATATTTGTTTTTCTCTTTCTGACTTACTTCATTCTGTATCACAGTCTCTAGGTCCATCCACGTCTCTACAAATGACCCAATTTCGTTCCTTTTGATATATTACATTGTATATATGTACCACATCTTCTTTATCCATTCATCTGCTGATGGGCATTTAGGTTGCTTCCATGACCTGGCTGTTGTAAATAGCAGCACCTTAATTTTGGACTTCTCAGCCTCTAGAAGTGGAGATACGAATTTCTGTTGTTTAAGCCACCCAGTCTGTGGTATTTTGTTACACTAGCCCGAACAGACTAATACTATGCAAAACAAAATCTTGCAAACATTAATTATAGGATGAACAATCAGGAGATCATGAAGTGATTTGAATTTTTCTCACTTAAGCTTATGCACATCATGATATAGCCGTAAATATCTTTCAAGTATTCTAATACTGTTTTTTTCTTTCAAGAATTCACAATGATGTAAATCTCCAGGATGGAAATGCTAAATTCTGCTCAAGAGAATCTAATTCATAAAATGATAACATAGTCATCAATGTGTTTTATTAGGCTTTAACACTGGTATATTTTTTTCATTATTCTGCTTTCCACTTTTCCAAATCATGGTAGGGATTATAAAGGCCATTTGTAAGCAAAATTTCATAGCTCATTAAAAAATATCAGAGTAGAAGAAACGTACGCTTTGATCTCCTGTGTTCCTTTCTTTTTCTTTGCCTCAGTAAGTTTCATTTTAGCAAGGGAAAAGCAGGAAGAGAGAAGACGTAGACTGAGAAAATTTTTGGAGGTCCAGGGACCAATGAAAAAGTCTGTGCATCCAATTACATGGGCTTCTCAAGTTAGACCAGAGGTAAAATTATGTGTTTTGAGTTTGTTGTTGTATAAAAAAGAGTTTTCTTATTGTACACTGAGTATTTGTTGGGAAGGTAGTTAAAATAATTAATGTATGCTATTTTTTTTCTTTTTTTTTTTTTACTAATTGATGGTTAGGTTATTCAGAGAGAAAGATGAATAAAAAGACAAGTGCATAGATGCCAGTCATATTTAATATAGTGTTTTTTCTGCTTTCCTTCTCCATACTCTGTGTGTTTTCTTTAGTTATGATTTCAGTTTATACAGACTTCTTTTTCTTCTCCAAGTCTTGTTTGTGGTGTAAATATCAACCTCATATTAACAAAGAAAACTTTTTGTCAGTTTTATTTTGAGATTTCTGTAGCCCGGAGCTTTTGTTTATCAAGGAAGAAAAGGAAATTTTAAGACTTCGTTTCTGAGAAGAGTTAATTTTTGGATATGTAAGTTAGTTAAATGGCTAGTGATAGAAGCCAGCCTATTTCAGATAATCATGGATTCTGAGACTGTACTTGATATTTTTATAGACATGGCTGTTATCTCCCCAAGAACTGAATATTAGACTGCCACCATAATTCTAATCTCATATCGGGCGATCAAGTACAGAACAAGTACAAGAACTGTACTTTTGAGGACTTGCTTCTCAGTCAGACCATCCAACAACAGAAAACCGCCCACCATTCCAATCCACCACAGTTCTAACTGCTGTATTATAAAAGGGCCTTACCACCCACACCTTATTTGTATTTTTGTATATATACAGATCTAAAGTTGCAGATTCTTGGGTGGTTTTCAGTGTGGAAACATCTCAGTTTCTTTTCCTTTTGGGAGCTCTGGATGGATTAGCCCATTTATGATGTAATATCAATTATGTTCAACAGAGGAAATATTCTCTTACTTTCATCTTGAGACTTTTATAAATGTTTCTCCCCCACATCAGCATCTAATTTCTTTTGCGTTACCATCTATAATTCTTTCTCTCTTTCTTTTTATTCTTTTTATTCTTGGAGTTTTCTCTGAGATGAGATATATCCTTACGTGATATGTCTCATCAAATACATGAGCACTGAGATGATTTGCCAGCACAGAGAGGTTACATTTCATTCAGAGCCACATTTATCAAAGGGAAGAGCAACTCAGAACTTTGACTTTCTGGCTGTCAGGTAGCTGCTGAAAGGATGTCAAATGCTTGCAATTATCGTATTTTCCTTTTTCATCCAGTTCAGTTGACTTCTCTCCTTTACTATACTCCAACTTCTTTTTCATCATCTTTCTCCTTTCCTTTAGTTGCCTCTTTACATCAGAAGCAATCTGTCGGTTAAGAAGTGCCTACCTTCTTCCCTGAGATAGGATGCTGAAGGAAGGATTCAGGAATAGCTTCTTAAGCCAGCTGAAATTTACTCATGCTCATTTTGATCTGCGCTGGAGTTTTGGACTCTCAATGGAGCTGGTATTCAGTCATTTAATAGATATTTATATGCCAGGTGTATAATAAATATTGTATGCCCCATCCTGTGGGAGGTATCTGGTGTGAATCAGATTCTTATTTCCTCACAGCCTGTGTTCTGGTGAGGGAGCCAGATAGTAGACAGGTGTGTGAATGTGTTCTGTAATGCAAGGTAGTGATGAGAGCTGGGAAGAACAACCAAGCAGGGTCAGTTATTAGAGAGGATGCAAAGTCTATCTGAGGAGGTGACCTTTGAGAAGAAGCTGAATGAACTAGGAGGGAATCATTGTAATATCTGGGGGAGGAGTGTTCTAAATGAGAAGAGCAAATGCAAAGTCTCTGAGTAAGGGTGAGTCAAGAATGTCTAAGAACCAGCTAGGAGGCCAGTGAATCTATAGGGCAGTGAAGGGAACATGAACAGAAATTGGATTCTAGAAGTAGCTGGAGGCCAGATCCTACCCTCAAAGAAAAGGGTCAGCTTAGAAAAATAAAAACAAGAAACATTTATGAATTACAGCACAATACATCATCCAGGACAAAATTAAGTGTCATAAACAAGAATGCTACTGGATGGTCAAAAAGAGAAGTATCCCTGTGGCCTAGGCATGTGAGGGAGAAGATGGCCTTCAGCTGTTCTTATTCATTCATTTATTCAGCTTGTATTGTTGAGTGCCACATAGGTGCCAGGCTCTGTGGTGGGTGGTGGAGATGTAGTGACGATCAAAACAGGCCAAGCCCTGTGTCCATGAACTTACTACCTAGTTGGGGAGAGAGCGGTAAAGCAAAGAATTACACAAGTAACTATATAATTACAAACTGTGAAGAACGCTCTATGAGTACAGTGTAGCACAGTCTTAGACTGAAGAGTCTAAGACCTAATATAGCCTGTTGGTGTGTTGATGGGGAGGCGTAGGTTATCAGAGAAGGCGACACTCAGAAGGTGATGAGATGACTGGTTTGGCCAGGAGGGGGTGTGCAAGAGCCATCTGGGTAGTGGCAGCAGGCAGTGGGGAGGCCCCAGGTGGAATAGACCAGGCCTGTTCAGGGACCTGAAATGAAGCCAGCCAGCATGGCTGAGCACAGTGAGGATGGATTGGGGAGGTATAGGAAGAGGTCAAAAGAGGAAGCAGGGGACAGTTGAGAGGTCATTGTAGGAATGTAGGTTAAGATGATGCTGGCTTAGACTCGAGTGGTGATGGTAAAGACCAATTGGAAGGGGAGATATATTTTTGAAGTATTTTCATCAGGCAGATCTCAGATGACATGCAGAATTTTCATTTATCTATGCTGTGAAAATAGAAATAGAAAGAAAACAAAGGGTCCAAGTGTATACATTCTAATATTCTAACAACAAAATATACTTCGGCCAGAACACCAGGTATTATCACTGTAGATCTTGCATGTTAGCAGTAATTATCTTTGATTCTTGGAAAATCTTTGGGAGTCTGATTTGCTGCTTTTATGCAAATTTTGAGATAATGATGCTCTTATTTGTACAACAAATAGAATACCTACTATGTGCTAGGAACAGTTATAAGTGCTGGGAACACAATAGGTCAGATCTGTTTTCCCAAAGAGCTGATATTCTGGTAAAACTTACATTCCTGTGTATTCTTTTAAGAAATATATATTTTAACCAAAAGAAAATAAATAAGAGTGATACGTTTCTTAAATACCTCAGTTTGATGTAGTGAAGTGTAAAATAATTTCTGAATTTTTATGAGAAGACGTCCAAACTTCTGTTTAAAGGTGTTTAAAAAGTAAATTAATAGCCAAACAACTTACTGGGAGAGCATTATTCCACTAAACTAACCATGACATAATGTTATTCCTATATAAAGATCTTGCAGAAATCATTAAATAAAGCAGAATCTCCCAACAGAAAAAGTGTACTAAAGACATAAAATACTGCTAAAATAAATAACACAGTTTCTGGATTAAAAAAAAGTTGACCTCAGTAGTAAGAAAAGAAACACAAGTTAAATCAGCCAGATGCATGTGTTCCTTTGGCTCTAGCAAAGATTTCTCCTTTTTGAATCATGATGCTTCGTGGTGGGTGGGAGTGGCTGAACCAGTGTGAATTGGCACAGCTTTCCTGGAAAGCAGTTTGGAAATAAGCATGAGGGGCTTAAAATGTTAAATCCTTTTTCTTAATTTTGTTTAGATACATAACCTAAAATAATAAGTAATATAGACGAAGATTTCTATACACACAAATGGGTAAAGGGTTCAAGATAGGGCACAGATATTAAGCTTAGGAGGTCAGAAAATTGACTTTGTGACCTGAAATGTAATTAGTTCTTTCAGAGCCCCTGGAGATCTCATTGTGATCAGCTGTGAATGGATTGAGTAGCCTCAGCAAAGAGCTACACAATAGATGGAGATTCTGTTTCCTGGTTGAGAGATGTTATATTGGTTTAGCCCCAAAACAGGACTGCAGAGCTTAGGGCTTTCTTACTCTCCTGCCTTCAGAGCTACACCTAGTTTCCTGTAGTCATCAATTAGGTCAGAGCCTACACATACCTACTAGAAGCTCTCTGCTGCCATCTCCAGTCCTCTCTTTTCTCTCAGTCCTACCTTCCACCTCCAGTCTAGATTTTAGAACACACACACACACACACACACACACACACACACACACACACACACACACACACACACACACACACACACACACACACACACACACGGGAGTGATAGAGAATAAGTAGAACATCAGTGGATTTGGAATCAGTAATAATAATTGGTAATGCTTATATAGTGTATATGCCAGGCACTGTGTTTTATGTATATGAACTAATCCAATGCTTACAATAACAATAAAATAAAATAATATTATGAGGTAGATACTACGATGATCCCTATCTTACAGATGAGGAAACTGAGACAGTGATTTAACCAAGGTCATACGGCTAGTGTGGGGCAGAGCTGGGATTTTTGTGCACGTAGTCTGGATCCAGAATTCTGCTTTTTAAAATCACCATATCTTTCTGCCTCTTTAATCAAATGACTGGAGTGCATGTCCTGACTCTCTTACTTACCAACTAATGATTAGGAAAGACACCAAACATCTCAGAGCCTGTGTTTCCTACTGTGAAATGGGTATATAGTAATACCGACTGCACCGAAGTGTTGTGATGATGAAGTTAGATGATGTATGTGAAGTTCCTGACGTGATAATCATTCAAATACTTAATGGCATTATTATTATTCATACGTTAGAATTCCGTGTAAGTTTGTACATTGGCTTTGTCATAATATGTAACTACCTTCTAAAAATGAATAGCAAAGGTAAAGTTGTACCCTCCTGAAACATTTTTGAGTCCAGTTTCTCATTTGGTGGTTATTCAGCTCACCAAAGAATTCTGATCACTGCTTCTTCAAAGCGTTCTGATCACTGCTTCTTCAACAAGTTGTCCAGATGTCTGTATCATCTAGACACCTGAATGACTCTAGGCCAGGGCTCTGCCGGTTGTGGGGTCCACAAAGTGAGTTTGACAAAGACTGTTTGCAGGTCCCTGTTGTGTGGTGGAGCAGCAGCCAAGGTTGGGGACAAAGGAACTCACCATCACGCTCCAATACAGAACACTGTCGGTCTCTGGATGTGGAATTTCCAAGTGGGCTTATTGGATCCTGTGACCTGGCATCTAAGGAATGGCTGTGCTACAGAATTTTATGCCAATCACAAGAATGCAGTTAGAAGCACAGTTTCTCACTTATGTGGTCACTGTGTAGTGATTTTGATCCTGCAGAGTAAGGGTTCTAAGAAAAGGAGAAAAATAGATTTCTCCTGTAACCCCAGAGTAGAAGTGGAAATGGAAACATTTTTCTTGGGTAACTCTATCTGTACAGTGTTTAACAAGTTTCTGTGTTTATTCATGCAAAATATACCTCTGCTGTTCTTTTCAATCGCCCCTCTTTTTTAAAAAAATATGAGTTAATTTTATTCTTAACTCTTTCCCTGATCTCCCACTTCTTGTGTTTTAGAGCTGTATAGATCTGAGTACATCTGGACCCAGCTGCACATCTGGCTCTACTGTTGGCTGTGATATTTTGAACCAGTTACCTATCTCTATGATCTTAGATTTTCTTATCTGTAAATTGAAAATGATAATGTGTAGCTCATGGGATAGGTAAGAGGATTATATGGGATAATGTGTGTAATGCATCTTGCAAAATGGCTAATTTATCGTAGGTAAGTTATAGGGGTAGGGAGCATAGCATATACAAGAAGAAACATATGTAGGCATGAAAAACAAGAGACTAGAACAAAGGTAAAGAGCAAAAAGTACAAGAAATAACCAAATGACATATAGATAAAAGAGAAACAGATTTTGTTGTGGAATAAAGAAACAGGTTCAGAATTCAAAATAAGATTTTTGTCATTTCCCAAGAACTGCATAGTCAGAACAGAAGCTGAACTGCAACCACACCTAAGTTCCTTAGCAGATTAAAATCACAGGCTTTCTTTTATACGTATCTCAGACATCTCAGATATCAGCTCCCTCCAGGAATTTTGCCTTGATGTCATCATGGGAGGAAGACCCTCAAGAAAGTCAGGTAGGAGAGCAGAGACTTTTGATACTCATCAGGGTGAGGAGAAGGTAGACATAATAGCCAGTTTTGAAGGACTGTTTGAATGGAGTATTGATAGTAAGCTTTTGAAAGGGGTTGCAGTGTTTGTTTAGTAAAGATCTATTTTTGTTGAAAAGGAATTTTCTTTCTCTAAATACTGTTGTACAGTGTTATACTATTATGAAGGGGCAAATTTTCCCATCATAGTGGAATAGATGGGTAGGTATTGCTTTAAGAAAGTATTGCAAGAAAGGAGACAATATCCACTGTTTATCCAGCATGTATTCATTGGGTACCTATCCAGGTATCCAAGATATACAGGTGAATGAAATATGAATCTCGACATAGGAAGCTGTTTAAGTTAATAATTATTCTAACCAACCATTCCCAAATTTGTTGGCTTAAACAATAGCAACCATTTCTCATTTCTCATAATTCTGTTGGTGAACTGGTTGTTCTACTGCTGGTCTTGGTTTATGTCTCTCATGTGATTGCAGTGAAATGGTGTCTGTGGCTGGAGTCATCTGGAGGCTACTTTGGGATGCTGGGATGACTGGGCTCTTCTCCTTTTCCATATAATCTCAAGGCTTCTTCCTTTCCACATGGCCTATTCAGTGTCCTACTATCAGGTAACTGATCTCTCTACGTGATGGCAAAAATCAGCATTCAAGAGAAGGGACATGGAATTTGCCAGTCCCCTTAGAAGCTAATCTCAGAATTGACACAGCATCATTTCCATTGCATTCTCTTTGTTTCTGTGAATCATAAACCGAGGTGTGCTGGGAAATCAGCTCTCTAAACGAATAAAAAACTCCCATTAATTTGTAGTGTTTACTGATTTTCCTAGTGTAAATCTTCCCACCTTGGCTGATTTCAAGCCACCAATGTGACATCACTGAACACAAAGTTGGGAAGAGATGTGCACAGCTGGCTCTCAAGAACTGATATGAGCTGGCTACAGCATATCACTGGCCAACCAAGGTTCATCATGGGAGAGGACTACAGGCAAGACCACCAGAAGATGTGGTTCGTTGAAGACCATCTTTGGAGACCACCACAGAAGCAAACGGTTGAATGGGAAAGACAAATTCATAAATATATCATTATATTATTAACATTCAGCAAGATATGATAAAATATCGTATTAAATGTATGATCAGAGAGCTATAGGAGCATAGAGAAAATGACTCATTCTGCCAGGGGACATCAGTGAAGATTCACAGTAGAGGCAGTGATTAAGCTGAGTGTTGAAGAGTTCAGCAGGTAGAAAATGGGAAGAAGACATCTGGTTAAAGGAGACAATATGTACAAGTACAGGAATTGTTACAATAAGATGACTTGGAGAATGGCAAAATATTTCCTTTCTCACCTGATTGTAGTGGATACATCTTGGCTATTCAGGATTTCTGTCCATTGTTCACATCAACCAAATCAGACCACATGGCTCACGTTTTGAAAAGAAATCTGGTCCTTATAAGTTGAGAGTCCCTAGAGGGCAGACATAGAATAGGAGGCTAAAAATGTCTCCAGTGGTTAGATTATGAAAATTCTTGAATGCAGTTTAAGATGTCTAGAATTTATCCTGTAGGCAATGAGACCCCATCTGATAATTTCAAGAAAAGAAGTGGCATGAATTTATGTTTCCTACAGCTGCTGTAAAAGATTACCATATGCTTAATGGCTTAAGACAAAAGAAATTTGTTATCTTACAGTTATGGAGATCATAAGTCCAAAATCAGCCTTACTGGGCTAACTCAAAGTGTCAGTAGGGCTGTGTTCTTTCTGGAGTTTCTAGGAAAGAATCTGTTTCCTTGCCTTATTCAGCTTCTGGAATCCACCTGCATTCCTCGGTTCTTGACCACTTCTTCTCATCATTCTACCCTCTTGCTTCTGTTATCACATCTCCTACTATACACTTTGACCCTTTACCTCCCTCTTTTAGGGATCTTTGTGATTACATTGGACTCTTGCAGATACTACAGGATAATCTCCCCATCTCAAGATTCTTAGTCACATCTGCAAAGTCCCTTTTTCTTCGTAAAGTAACATAATCACCAGGTTTCAGGGACTAGGATATGGACATCTTTGGGGGAGCCATTTTTCAGCTTACCCCACATGATCAGATTTGTGTTTTAGAAATACCATTTTGGCAATTACATGCAGAATTGATTTAAGAAGCATGACACAGAAGTTTAGGAAAATAATTATAGGCTGTTGCAGTAATCCACGTTCAGCCTTGAATTAAGGTGTAACAATGAGGAGAGAAAAGGGCTTATGAATTCCAAAGTTATCTGGGAACTGGGATTAACATAGTTTTCATGACCAGTAGGAACTAAGGAGTAAAGCAGAGGAAAGAATCAAGATTGACTCCAGTTTTTGGCTTCACTTAAGTGATTGGACATAGTTAAACCATAGGGAATCCTTGAAAATTCAGGGTGGGAGGACAGTTAGTTCCATTTGGGCCATATTGTTTGAGTATCTTTTGGAACATTGCGGTGGTGAGGCCAGTGGCCATTGGAAATTCAGACCTAGAAATGCCATAAGAAAGAGATAAAATTCAAGGAAAACACAATGAGTAGGAAAAGAAATTCAAGAATAGAAACTAGAGGCTCCAGTGTTTGAGAAGAATGGCCAGCTAAGCGGGCAGAGAAGGGAAGAAAGAGAGGTGGCATTGAAGGGAAGAGGTGAGAGGATATCAAGAAGGAAGGAATTGGCAGTGATATCAAATATCTTAGTAAAGTGAAATAAGTCCTGAAGTCCATTGGACTATGCAGGCAGGTAGAAGGTTTTTGTTAGATTTTATTAGGAGCAATTTTAGAGGGCCTGTGAATGCTGAAGCAAGATGAAGCGTTGAGGGTCAGTAGATAGTGAGATAGAGAAAATAACTGCAGGATATTGTTTCTTGGTGTTTGGTTATAAATAGAAGTCAAGAGATTGTATAGTCTATATACAGAGAAGCCAGTTTTCTCCAGTGATGGCAGTGGCTTTCACATTTTGTAATTTAAGGGAAAGTCATTGGAGAGGAAGACAGAGAAGATAAAGGTACAAGAGGTTATAGAAAGATGCCAAGTAGAGGAAGAGATGGGTCAAGAACACATGTTTAACGATTAGCTCTATGGACAGAAGTGGAGGAGGAGGTGCATATATGATAAATAAGCACATGTATAGATACATTAAAGGGCAATATGGCAAAGATGAGGAAGCTTACGCTTCACACCCTCCATGTCTTCTATGATGTGGATGGCATGAACACCTCTCCGACCCAGGAATCCAAGCCTGAGCTCACAAGCTCCGTCTGGGATAACTATGCACAGGTTTGGATCCCAGTCCCATGTATTCCCAGCTGGATGACTTCAGATGAGTTTCTTAATTTATCTCAGTCTCAGTTTCCTTATCTGCACATTGTGGATGCTGAGATTATTAACCCCAACATAGACTTACTATAAGATCAAAATAGATAATCTATGTAATATGCTTGAACAAATGTTAGGCATTATAATTATTGGTACAAATGAGTTGAGTCTCTTCTGTCCTTTCTTTTACCTTCTATAATCATTTAAAAATGCTATTTGCTTCATTTATTTAGCATTTTAAGATTTCTTCCAGCAAAGTTTTTTTACGTTTTAACATTTATCAGTGTGCCCTTTGAATATATCTGATCTTCAGCTACAACATAATTTATTTAAATAATTTAATTCAGCAGAACAATCCCTCAGAGATATCTGAGAGGCTGTATCCTGAGCTTAAGTCCTCAGAAACATAATTCTCAAAAAAGGAATTTAATCCATAAGTATTATTTTAGCTCAACACACAGGATTAACAAAATCCTGTCTTAAATCCATATGTGGGAGAACATTTGATATAATATTTATACCTGGAGCAAGGAAGTTTTACAGATTTCCTTGTATGAGATTTTCATCCAGTTACTTCTAATTTGGGGTAGCCCCAAGGCTATCTGTGACTTTATTGGAGGAAGCTCAGGGTCTTAACTGAAATACATCTATAAATCACTTAAGCAGGTTGTCTAGCCTCAGATGCATACTAAGTTTCCACCAATCCTAGATCAAGTTGAGTCTAGGCATCACATATGGCTTAATTTATCTAGAAATAATTTTACCCCAGCAAGGCACCTTGAAAAATGACACATGTATATTGCCTAGGATAGTGCGTGTGTAAGAGAGAGAGAAAGAAAGAGACAGAGAAAGGGAGAGAGACAGACAGAATGAGATAGACAGCAAGAAGCAAGAAGAAATGAGAAATGAGGAAGATGCAAGGAGAGGGAATAAGAAAAGGAGGACTTAATGAATTGTTTTCTAGCATTATGGTAAAAATATCTATACTCTTCTTTTTCTCAGTCCAGAAAGTCCCAAGCTAATATGGAAGCTCTTATGTTTTAATTATCAACTAAGTTTGAATACTGGGTGAGCAAAAGTCGCTGAGAGTTACTAAAAGTATAACACTCATGGAAGGGAGAAAGGACGTGTATCAGGAGATTAGGTAGAAGGTATGTTGTGGACATAATATGCCTAAGGTTGCACAGGTAATGGTGGTGGAGCCAGGATTTGACCCCAGTCAGTCTCTGAATACTGAGCGATGCTCTTAGCCATTCCACTACAGGACTTCCCATCTGGAAGTTTTGTTATTAATTAATATTAGGTTGAAGATAGACACAATAATGATGCAACAACTTCTCTCACTGAGATTGAACCATAGTGGAGTGACCACAGTTTGATCCCACCATCAGTGTGCACTCACAATGCATATGTGGAGTTGTGGAGTAGAACCATTCTTTCCTAGAGCCAAAGATGTTTAGAACTTTAGAGTTATTATTATAATAATGATAACCACTTTTTTGTGGTATATACTCTTAATATGCTGCCAAATAGTTTCCAGTGTTCACTATTTTTGGATTTTTGGATTTTTTTTGCATAACAATCATAAGTGACATTGTCTCTAGTTTTTTTTTTTTGTAGCATTTTTGTTATATTTGGTTTCACTCTTTTGCTGATTTTACAGAAATAATTTGGAAGGTTTTTTTTTCCTTCTCTATGCTCTGGAGCAGGTTAAGTATTCTAATCAGCTATCATTTAAAATTATTATAGAATTTACCCATAAAGCTTTATGTTCCCAGTGACTTTTAAAGAGTACACTTTGGCAGTTTCAGTACTTTGCTACAGTAATTGACTTATTTGATTTTATATCTCTTCTGGGGTCAATTTGGGAACTTTTTAGTTATTTAGAAACCATCCAATTCTTTGTGATTGAACTTATACACATAAAGTTGAGCAAATTATCCTATGATTCTAACCTGTGACTGTGGCTATTTTTCAGTTTTCTTTTCTCCCTCTCTAATTGTTTAGGGAATGCATGGTTTATATATTTCAATTCATTTTTCAAAGAACCAGTTTTTAAATGTATTTATTAGCTCAAATACTTTCCTGTTTTCTGATTCATTAATTTTGGATTTTATTTTTGATATTTATTTTCTTCTGTTTACCTGAGGACTATTTTGAGGTTCCTTTCTAGATTCTTTTTTTTGTTGTTCTTGTCTAGTAACTTTTTGTATTTTAGGCTATGAATTTTCCTCTGACTTATGGATACATTAAACTTTCACTTATTATTTTTAGATATTCTCTAATGTTGGATTTAATTTCCATTAAATTTTCATTTGAGTTCCTCATGAGCTGAGAGATATTCTAAAATTTTCATGTGACAAAGATTAAAAAAAATTTTTTTGGTTATTGGTTTCTAATTTTCCTGAATTGTGATCAAAGAATATGATCTAAACTATTTCTACTTTTGGTACTGAGGCTTCCTGTCTGGACTGTTGTAGGTTGAATTATGTCCTTTGAAAAGATATGTTGACATTCTAACCGCCAGTATCTGTTAATGTGACCTTATTTGGAAATAAGGTCTTTGAAAATGTAATCAAGTTGAAATGAGGTCATTCTAGATTAAGGTTGGCCTAATCCAATGACTGGTGTCCTTCTTTAAAAAAAAATTTTTTTTTAATTTACTTGGCTGCACTGGGTCTTAGTTGCATGTGGGATCTTTGTTGTAGTGTACGGGATCTTTCAGTTGCAGCATGTGGGATCTTTAGTTGAGGCATGCAGGATCTAGTTCCCTGACCAGGGATCAAACCCAGGCCCTCTGCACTGGGAGTGCGGAGTCTCAACCTCTGGACCACCAGGGTCTCCTTTTTTTTTTTTTTTTTGTCGGGGGGGGTACGTGGGCCTCTCACTGTTGTGGCCTCTCCCGTTGTGGAGCACAGGCTCCGGACGCACAGGCTTAGCGGCCATGGCTAACGGGCCCAGCCGCTCCACGGCATGTGGGATCTTCCCGGACCGGGACATGAACCCGTGTCCCCTGCATCGGCAGGCAGACTCTCAACCACTGCGCCACCAGGGAAGCCCCCAGGGTCTTCTTTTAAGAAGAGGAATATTTGGACAGAGAGACACACAGGAAAAATACCATGTGATAATAGAGACAGAGTTTTGAGTGATGCACTCCCAAGGCAAGGAACACTGAGGATTGCTGGCAACCACCAGAAGCTAGAGAGAGGCAAGATAGGATCCTCCTCTAGAGTCTTCAAAGAAAGTATGGTCCTGATGATGCTTTGATTTTGGACTTCTAAACTCCAGAGCTGTGAAAGAATAAATTTGTGTTTTTTTAAAGCCACGTAGTTTGTAGTACTTTCTTATGACAGCCCTGAGAAACTAATACATGGCCTAATGATATATGGTCAAACTTTCCTAATTATTAAGGGTGCTTGACAGAAACCCATAATCTTTCATATTAGGATCTACCTTCTTAATTGTTATTAAGTACTCCATATCTTTTCTTATTTTTGGTTCATTTGAGTTATCGAAGCCTGAGATAAGTCAATTGAACTCATAAATACTGCATTTCTACGTTTCCTTATATTTTGCAGTTTTTGCTTTAGAAATGTTGTTTCAGTGCTGTTTATCACAAAAACATTAGGCTCACATTTTCATTGTGGAATGCATTTACCTATTATTACTATAAAGTGTCCATTTCCTGAATTCATTCTTGCCTGACATTAACATTTTTATTCTGCTTTATTGAGATATAATTGACAAATAAAATTATAATATATTTAAAGTGTACCATGTGATAATTTGATATATATATATATATACACACACACACACACACATATTGTGAAAGGATTTCCACCATTGAGTTAATCAATACATCTATCATCACCTCACATATTTATTTCTCTCTTTTTTTGTGTGAGAACATAAGTTCTCTTCTCTTGGCAAATTTCAGTTATACAGTACAATATTATCAACTATGGTCACCATGTTGCACATTAGATCTTAAGACCTTATTCATCTTATAACTGAAACTGAAAGTTTGTACCTTTTTACCAACCTTACCCTTCCCTGTTCCCCCATCCCCCATCCCCTGGCAACTACCATTCTTTTTTTTTTTTTTTTTTTTAGATTTCACGTGTAGGTGATTTCACACAGTATATTTGTCATTCTCTTCTGGTTTATTTCACTTAGCATTGTACACTCCATTGTATATTCTTGCCTCCTTTGTTGAAGATTAATTGACCATAGGTGTGTGGATTTATTTCTGGGCTCTCTGTTCTGTTCCACTGATCCATATATCTGTTTTTGTGCCAATACCATGCTGTTTTGATTACTGTAGCTTTGTAGTATCGTTTGAAGTCTGGAAGGGTTATGCCTCCAGCTTTGTTCTTTTTCCTCAGGATTGCTGTGGCAATTCTGGGTCTTTTATGTTTCCATATAACTTTTAGGATTATTCTAGTTCTGTGAAAAATGTCATGGGTAATTTGATAGAGATTGAATTAAATCTGTGGGTTGCTTTGGGTAGTATGGCCATTTAAAAAAAGATTAATTCTTCCAATCCAAGAACATGGGATATATTTCCATTTCTTTGAATCATCTTCAGTTTTCTTTATCAGTATAGTTCTTGGCATGTAAGTCTTTCACCTTCTTGGTCAGATTTAGCCCTAAGTATTTTATTTTATTTTTTTGATGCAATTTTAAAAGGTTTTTTTTTTTTTTTTTTTTTTTTTACTTTCCCTTTCTGATATTTCATCGTTAGTGTAAAGAAATGCGACTGACTTCTGTATGTTAATCTTGTATCCTGCCACCTTGCCTAATTTGTTTATCAATTCTAGTAGCTTTTATGTGGAGTCTTTAGGGTTTTCTATATATAGTATCATGTCATCTGCATGTAATGACAGTTTTACCTCTTTCCTTCCAATTTGGATACCTTTTATTTTTCTTGTCTGATTGCTGTGGCTAGGACTTCCAATACTATGTTGAATAGAAGTGGTGAGAGTGGGCATCCTTGTACTGTTCCACATTTTGGTGGGAAGGCTTTCAGCTTTTTACCATTACTATGTTGGCTGTGGGTTTGTCATAAATAGCTTTCATTATGTTGAGATATGTTCCCTCTACACCCACTTTGGTAAGAGTTTTTGTCATGAATGGATGTTGAATTTTATCAAACGCTTTTTCTGCATCTATTGAGATGATTGTGTGGTTTTTGTCTTTTCTTTTCTTAATGTGGTGTGTCACATTGATTGATTTGTGTATGTCGAATCATCCTTGTGACCCTGGGATGAATCCACCTTGATCGTGGCTGTATGATCTTTTTTGTGTGTTGTTGGATTCGGTTTGCTAATATTTTGTTGAGAATTTTTGCATCTATATTCATCAGAGCTATGGCCTGTAATTTTCTTTTTTGGTATTTGTCTGGTTTTGGTATCAGGGTGATGGTGGCTTCATAGAATGACTTTGGTAATGTTCCCTCTTTAGTCTTTTGGAAGAGTTTGAGAAGGATTGGTGTAAGTTCTTTGTATGTTTGGTAGAATTTCTTAGTGAAGTCACATGGTCCTGGACTTTTTTTGCAGGGAGTTTTGTTTTTTTTACAGATTCTATTTCACTTCTAGGGATCAGTCTATTCAAATTACTTATTTCTTCTTGATTCAGTTTTGGTGGGCTGTATGTTTTAGAAATTTGTGCATTTCTTGTAGGTTGTTGCATTTGTTGGCATATAATTATTCATTGTATTTTCTTATGGTTTTTTTGTATATCTTCAGTATTGGTTGTTGTTTGTCATCTTTCAATTCTTATTTTGTTTATTTGGGTCCTCTCTTTTCTTCTTGGTGAGCCTGGCCAGAAGTTTGTCAATTTTGTTTACATTTTTAAAGAACAAACTCTTGGTTTTATTGATTTTTTTTTTCTATTTTTTAATCTCTATTTTATTTATTTCCTTTCTGGTCTTTATTGTTTCTTTCCTTCTGCTGACTTTAGGTTTTGTTGTTCTTTTTCTAATTTGTTTAGATGGTGGGTTAGGTTGTTTATTTAAGATTTTTCTTGTTTTTTGAGGAAGGCCTGTATCATTATGAACTTCCCTCTAAGAACTGCTTTTGCTGCATCCCGGAGATTTTGTATGGTTGTGTTTTCGTTGTCATTTGTCTCAAGGTATTTTTAAATTTCCTCTTTGATTTTTTTCATTGACCCATTGGTTCTTTAGTAGCATGTTGTTTAGTCTCCATGTATTTTTTTTTTCTCATTTCTCAGCATAGTACCCTCTAGGTTCATTTATGTTGTCACAATGGCAGGATTTCCTGTCACAAATGACAGGATTTCCTTCTTTTAAAAGGCATTTATCACATTTTCTTTATCCAGTCATCCATTGATGAACACATTGATTGTTTCCATGTCTAGGTTATTGTGAATTCCATAGGTTGACTTTTCATTTTGTTGATGGTTTCCTTGCTGTGCAGGAGTGTTTTAGTTTGATAGAGTCACACTTGTTTAGTTTTGCTTTTGTTGCCTGTGCTGTTAATGTCAAATCCAAGACTAGTGTCAAGGAGCTTACCCCATGTGTTTTCTTCCAGGCGTTTTATGGTTTCAGGTCTTATTTTCCATTCTTTAATTAATTTTGAGTTGATTTTTGTGTATAATAAAAGGTTTTGTGTCCAGTTTCATTCTTTTACAAGTAGATATCCAATTTTCTCAATACCCATTTATTGAAAAGACTGCCTTTTCCCCATTGTATATTCTTGGTGCTTTTGTCATAAATTAATTGACCATATATGCATGGATTTATTTCTGGGCTCCATATTTTGTTCCATTTATCCATGTGTCTGTTTTTATGGCCAAATGCCATACTATTTGATTACTGTAGTTTTGTAGTATAGTTTGAAACCAGGAAGTGTGATGCTTCAAGCTTTGTTCTTCTTTCAAAAGATTGGTTTGGCTATTTGGTGTCTTTTGTAGTTCCATATGAATCTTAGTTTAGTTTTTTTTCTGTTTCCATGAGAAATGCCATTGGAATTTTGATAGCAATTGCATTGAATCTTTGGGTTGTATGGACAGTTTAACAATATTAATTCTTCCAGTTCATGAACACATGTGTCTTTACATTTATTTGTATCTTCTTTAAGTTCTTTTATCAGTATTTTATAGTTTTAGTATACAGATCTTTCATCTCCTTGGTTAAATTTATTCCTAAGTATTTTATTCTTTTTAATGCAGTTGTAAATGGGATTGTTTTCTTAATTTCTCTTTCTGATAGTTTGTTGTTAGTGCATAGGATTGAAACTGATTTTTTTATATTGATTTTTTGTTCTGCAACTTTACTGAATTCATTTATTTTAACAGGTTTTAGTGGAGTTGTTAGAGTTTTCTACATATAATATCATGTTATCTGAAAATAGAGACACTTTTCCTTTTTCCTTTCTGATTTGGATGATTTTTTTCTTTTCCTTTTGGTTTTTAAACTTTTTAATTTTTTTTCTTTTTCTTGCCTTATTTCCCTGGTGAGGTGTTACAGTACCATGTTGAATAAAAGTGGTGAGAATGGGCATCCTTATCTTCTTCCTGATCTTGGAGGAAAAGCTTTCAGCGTTTTACCATTGAATATGATGTGAGCTGTGGGTCTGTCACATATGATATTTATTTTTGAGGTACATTCTGTCTTGTCTATACCGAATTTGTTGAGAGTTTTTATTAAGAAAAGAAGTTGAATTTTGTGAAGTGCTTCTCTGCATCTAATGAGATAGTCATATGATTTTTATTCTTAATTTTGTTAATGTGGTGTACCACATTGATTGATTAGCAGATGTTGAACCATCCTTGCATCCCTGGAATAAATCCCACTTGATCATGGTGTATGGTGCTTTTAATATGCTGTTGCACTTGATTTGCTAATATTTTGCTGAAATTTTTGCATCTATGTTTATCAAGGATATTGGCCTGTAATTTTCTTTTCTTGTAATGTTCTTGTCTAGCTTTGGTATTAGCATAATACTGACCTTGTAAAATCAGCATGGAAATATTCTTTCTTCTATTTTTTGGGATAGTTTGAGAAGGATTGGTATTTTTATTTAAATGTTTGGTAGAATTCACCAGCGAAGTCATCTGGTCCTAGACTTTTCTTTGTTAGGAGGTTTTTCTTTAATTGAAGTATAGTTAGTTTACAATATTATATTAGTTTGAGGTGTACAATGTAATGATTCAGTATTTTTATAGATTATACTCCATTTAAAGTTATTACAAAATAATGGCTATATTTCCACAGGCTATATTGTATATCCTTGTTGCTTATTTTATACATAACCTACTGAATGGGAGAAAATATTTGCAAATGATATTACTGATAAAGGGTTAATATCTAAAATTTATAAACAGCTCATACAACTCAGTATCACAAAAACAAAGAAGCCAATTAAAAATGAGCAGAAGACCTGAATAGACATTTTTCCAAAGAAGATATACAGATGGCCAACAGGCATTGGAAAAATGCTCAACATTACCAATTAATAGAGAAATGCAAATCAAAACTACAGTGAGATATCAACTTACAGCTGTCAAAATGGTTATTATCAAAAAGTCTACAAATAACAAATATTGGCGAGGATGTGGAGAAAAGGGAGCCCTTGTACACTGTTAGTGGGATTACAAATTGGTGCAGGCACTATGAAAAACAGTTGGAGGCACTATGGAGGTTCCTCAAAAAACCAAAAACAGAACTACCGTATGATCCAGCAATTCCATTTATGGGTATATATCTGAAGAAAATGAAAACGCTAACTAGGAAAGATACATGCATTCCAATGTTCATAGCAGCATTATTTACAATAGCCGAGCTATGGAAGCAACCTACTTGCTTATGAACAGATGAGTGGATAAACAAGATGTGGTATATAATACAATGGTATATTATTCAGCCATAAAAAGAATGAAATTCTTCCATTTGCAACAACATGGTTGGATCAAGACAGTATTTTGCTAAATGAAATTAGTCAGACAGAGAAAGACAAATACTGTTGGGAGGTTTTTGATCACTGATTCAATTTCCTTACTAGTAATTGGTCTGTCCAGATTTTCTATTTCTTAATGTTTCAGTCTTGATAGGTTGTATGTTTCCAGAAATCTATCCATTTCTTCTAGGTTATCTAAGTTGTTGGCATATAATTATTCATAGTACTTTCTTATGATCCGTAGTATTTCTGTGTTTTCAATTGTAATGTCTCCTCTTTCATTTCTGAATTTATTGAGTCTTCTCTCTTTTTTTCTTAGTCTAGCTAAAGGTTTTTCAATTTTGTTTATCTTTTAAAAAAAAGCAGCTCTCAGTTTTATTTATCTTTTCTATTGTTTCTCTAGTCTTTATCTATTTCCACCCTAGTTTGTTATTTTCTTTCTATTAACTTTGGGCTTAATTTGTTCTTTTAGTTCCTTGAGGTTTAAAGTTAGCTTATTTATTTGAGATCTTTTCTGTTTCTTAAGGTAGGCATTTATCACTACAGATTTCCCTCTTAGAATTGATTTTGCTGCATTCCATATACTTTGGTCTGTTGTCTTTCCATTTTCATTTGTCTCAAGGTATTTTTTTATTTCTTCTTTGAACCATTGGTTGTTAAGAAGCATGTTGTTTAATCTCCATATGTTTTTGTATTTTTCAGTTTTCCACTTGCAGTTGATTTCTAGTTTCATACCTATGTGGTCCAAAAGATGCTTCATATGATTTCAGTCTTTTAAATTTATTAAGACTTGTTTTATGGCCTAGCATATGATCTGTCCTGGAGAATGTTCCATGTGTGCTTGAGAAGAATGTGTGTTCTGCTACTTTTGGATTGAATGTTCTGTAACTGTCTCTTAAGTGCCTCTGGTCTAACATGTCATTTAAGTCCAATGTTTCCTTAATGGTTTTCTGTCTGGATGATCTATTCATTGTTGAAAGTGGGGTGTGGAAGTTCCCTACTATTATTTTATTGCTGTGTATATCTCTCTCACGTCTGTTAATATTTGCTTTATATAGTAAGGTGCTCCTATGTTGGGCACATAAATATTTACAAATGTTGTATCCTCTTGCTGAATTGACCTTGTCATCATTATATAGCAACTTCCATTGTCTCCTGTTACAGTATTTGTCTTGAAGTCTATTTTGTCTGAAATAAGTGTAGCTATCCCAGCTTTCTTTTGGTTTCCATTTGCTTGGAATATCTTTTTTCATCCCTTCTCTTTCAGCCTATATGTGTCCTTGAAGTTAAAGTGAGTCTCTTACAGACAGCATATAGTTTGGTATTGTTTTTTTAATCCATATGTCTACTCTGTGTATTTTGATTGGAAAATTTAGTCCATTTACATATAAAGTAATTACTGATAGGTATGGACTTACTATTACCATTTTGTTCATAGTTTCCTGGTCATTTTGTAGTTTCTTTTTTTCTTTCTTCCTCTCTTGCTCTCTTCCTTTGTAATTTAATGACTTTTAGTTGTGATACACTTTGATTCCTTTCTCTTAATCTTTTACTTATCTACTTATAGGCTTTTGCTTTTTGGTTACCTATATACTGTAGGTCTTTGCTTTGATTCCTTTCTCTTAATCTTTTATGTATCTACTATAGGTTTTTGCTTTGTGGTTACATAAAACATCTTGTTGTTATAATAGTCTATTTAAAGCTGATAAAATTTAACTTCAGACACATCCAAAAGCTCTGTATTGTACTATCCCTTCCATTTTTTGTTTTTCATGTCATAATTTACATATTCTTATCATGTGCACCATTAGCAAATTATTGTAGTTATAGTTATTTTTAACATTTTTGTCTTTTAACCCCCATGGTAAAGTTATAACTGATTTACCCTCTGTCATTTCAGTGTTAGAGTATTCTGAACTTAAACTAATATTTACCTTTACCAGTCAGTTTTGTACTTTAATATGTTTTCATGTTACTAATTAACATTCTTTTGTTTAAGCTTGAAGAACACCTTTACCATTCCTTTGTAAGATTGGTCTAATAATGAATTATTTCAGCTTTTGTTTGTCTGGGAAGTTCTTTATCTCTTTTTCAATTCTGAGGGACAACTTTACTAGATAGAGTTGTCCTAGAGTATTCTTGACTGTTAATTTTTTTTTTTTCTTACCACTTGAATATATCATTTTACTCCCTTCTGGCCTGCAAGGTTTCTACTGAAAAATCTTCTGTTGGTCTTATGGGGATCCCTTGTACATAACAAGTTGCTTTTCTCTTGATGCCTTAAGATTCTCTCTTTGTTTTTATCTTTTGACGATTCAGTTATAGTGTGTCTTGGTGTGGATCTCTTTAGATTCTTCTTGTGTGGTACCCTCTGTGCTTCCTGGATTTGGAGGTCTGTTTCTTTCCCTGTGCTTCCTGGGTTTAGATGTCTGTTTCATTTCCCTGTTAGGGAAGTTTTCAGCCATTATTTCTTTGAATAAGCTTCTTTCCCCTTTCTTTCTCTCCTCTTCCTCTGGGGTGTGTAATAGGACATGAGCCTGGAGAGCTAGAGATAGGGCAGATGATGTGAATCTCCTTAGATCTAGGAACCACTGACAGGTTTTGAGTAAGTGCAAGACAAGATCATATCACTGAATGAACACTGGCAGCCATGTGGAGGATGATTGAAGGCACGGTGAGAGGTGTGACTGGAAGCACATCAACAAATTAGAACTCCATTATATTTTCTCAGTCAGAAGTAATGAAGGCTTGTATTAAGCCTATGACAGCACATATTGAGAGAAGAAGTTATTTAACATATGTGAATGATTGTAGGCTGACTATACATGGAGGCTTGGTGGAGAAAGGGACTGTCTGTTGTAATTACAGGTTCATGGCTAGGATACGTAAATGGACTATGGTGCTTTCATTGAGATGCAAGGACTAAGAGGAGGAGAAAGTTTGAAGGAAAACGTGATGAGTTCAGTTGTGAACACATTGAATTATAAGCACCTGTGAGATGCCCAGTTAGTCTAATAGGCAGGTGGAAATCAAGGCTGGAATATAAAGCTGAGAACTCTTTGTATAAAGGTGGTGGCTAAAGTCATGGGGTGGTATGAAGCTACCAAGGGAAAATATGTAGCTGCACTATCCTATAAGTAGCCACTGGCCACATGTGATTATTTAAATTTAACCTTGAACTAATTAAAATTAAATAAAGTTAAAAATTCAGTTTCTCAGTTGTACTAGCCACATTTCAATGCGCAAAGGCTGCATGTGACTTATGGCTACCATATTGGATAAGCACAGATCATAGAACATTTCCATCATCATAGAAAGTCCTGTTGGACAGCAGTGGTATAGAGAGTGAAAAGAGCAGAGGTTTGAACTATATCAGAACCCTGATGATATTAATATCTGGGTGGTCACTGAAAGAGCCCAACAAAAATAGACTGAGAAGGAGCCTCCATCCATTGAGTGCCTTTTGATGGGCTAAGACTAGAGGCTTTCATATGTTATCTCTGATTCTCAAACTGTCCTGTGATTTTGGTAACATTAATTATTTTTAATGAGGCTTGTTATGGTTAATTTTCCCAAGACCTCAAACTAGTAAGTGACAGTGCTGGAATTATAACCCAAATGTATGTGATATTTCAGATCCAATGATTTTTCAATTGCCACAGGCTGCCCATCTTAAGAAAACACAGAGACAAAGGTGCCAAGAAAGAGAGAATTTCCTGAGTGAGTGAGTGATAAATGGCACCAAGAATTCAAGTAAGGTCAGGTCAAAAAAGTGTTCATTGAATTGGAAGGTTGTCACAGACTTTGTTGAGAACATTTTCAGTGTAGTGTAGGGACTGAAAGCCTATCAAAGTGGATTGAGTATAGCTGTACAGCCATATGGAGCATAGGCCATTTTAGTCTGTCCTTTTAAGAGATTAGATGTAGGTGATTCTTTCTTTACACGAAAGATGGCTCACTGAAAAGACATTTCAGATTTTTACAAATTGTATATTAAATGACCTAAGGGCTGCATCTTTCATCTTTGGTATAGTCAGAGAGACTGAGGCCTCTGATCTACTCCTGTTCCTTAATTGCTAGATGTCTGACCTTGGTCTAGTCACTAAACGCTGCAAATTTTTTTTCCAGTCTGTGCAGTGGGGTTGGAAATATGTGCCTTGCTTACCCAATGGGGAGTCTTGAGCAAAAAATAAAATATTCGATAGTGAACTGTGAATTGATATGTAATATAATATGCCATTCCTGATTGATCAGACGAAAACAATATTGAAACTCCATAATTTACCCACAAAGTTTTATGCATCTAGTGGACTTTTTGTTTAATGTTATCAGCTCTGTGTGTCTGGAGCAGAGTAGGAAAATGTATGAGTGTTTGTTGAATTCCCCAAACCCGCCTTCTAGCTTGACATTTGACTTTTTGAAACCGAGATCCATGGAGCCCGGTGAGTAGTTCTGATTTAAAATGTATTCCTCGGCTGATCCCATCAAAGCTGGAAGAAGGAGAAGAGACAACTTTTCTCCTCTTCAAGATGTTTAAAAGAAGAGAAAAATAATTCAAACTTCCTATCCAAGAAAACTCAGAGCTTACATGATAGTATTTCTAATTATCTTGTTAACTAGATAAGTACCTATATACAGAACCTGATAAGGTTTTGGAAAAACTTAACATTAGTTCCCGAGGAGGCAAATCCCATTGATTACATTAACTGGAGAACTCATAGAATTATTTGCTTTTGAGCTGTGCAGATGACTGGAGGGCAGAGTGTTGCTAGGAGCCACCATGGTTTACTTAAAGTGAGGATAAGCATGAGAGGACGTGTATTTGTCACCAGACCGTAGAAAACCTAAAAGGACTTCTCAGGTGCTTCTCCGGACCTGCAATCATCAGCTGAAAATATTTCCTGTCCTGCAGAAATAGTGCTAAGCTTTTTCACTCCCAGGGTTTGATCACTAAAGTCTTACCACATCCATCCTAGCTATGTCTGAAGCAGCTCCAAGGAAAATCCTTAATATTTTTGGTCAGAATAAATCAGAAGAAGAACATAAATTTTGTCAATAAAGTATTAATATTTCTTAGTATCCTCTGAAATTTTTCTAATTGCCTTAAGGCATATGGAACCCACAACAAGTTTACTGGAAATGTCAGTTATTAAATAGACATCTTACCGTAATTGAATGTTAGTGTCACACAGTTCAGACCACAGGCCCTGGCAGCCCAGAGAAAGGGTTGCTTGTAGCAAACTGTGCACTGACAGGAAGCAGACTTCTCAGTAGGTCCCACCACAGTGCTTTGGCCTTAAGTTGCAAGAGGGAAAAATTACAACCAGTGCCCCAGCAAATTGCCACTGAGTTGCTGTCATAGAAACAATATATGAGGGCCAGGTAAAATATGAAGAAAACAAATGTCCTGGTGGGATTTTTTAAAACCCATTACGTGTTTTTTTTTTTTGCTTGAGGTTTGTCATATTACTGATAAATGGTCACAGTAAGGTGCAGAGGAAAATCCCCAACCTCAGTCATTGGGGGGGCCATTGATTTGGACTGTATTTACTGACATTTTAGCAGAAATGATATGAAATTCCTCCATGTTTTAAATGTGGTTTTAAGTTCCCATCTAAGGACCAAGAATCCATGTAGGTTTCAGTTTTAGTCTCCTGACTCGCAGACAAATAGGAGAAATTGTCATTATCTATGCCCGGATAGAATGTCACCATTGTACATATGATGTTGGCTGTAGTCCTTGACCAGCTTCTGCATGTCCCTAGTCCTAGTGACAAGATTGATTTATGAAGTGATGCTTAACTAGCCTTTGTGACAACAAGGTTTTTGCCTTTCTGTTTAGAGCTTACCTCTTGCCTGTGTGCTTGGCCCCCACCCCTGGCTTCCTTGAGATCATCTGCAGATCATTCCTCTGGCGCTCCAAAGGTACTCCACTCTTCTCCCTCATAAAACAAACAGAGAAAAAGAAATAAATAAATGATTGTCCTACACGTGTTCACTCACCTCTACTAATAGTATCTTAAATGTCAAACCCAGTAACATCATTATCTAAGGAGAATGTTTCTATTTCGCTAATCAGACCCTGTATCCACTGTGTTAGTGTATCCCTGTATCAGACATGAGCCCTGAATGCTTTCATAGTCTTTGAGTCACAAGTTGACTTAACCTCATGTTAAGTAAGCCCAGAGTGTGGACTTAGGCTTCTTCCTTGATCCTAGTCTGTATTACCTCTCTTGTCTGGTGGCTCAGGTCCCTTCTATGACTTGAGGTCCATCATACATCCCAAATCCCCTAGGGACTAGAACTACAGGGCCTTGATTAGTCCTTGAAAGCTCTATTTCTCTAGGTCTGGATTCAACTTTTGCCGCTAGTGGGAATTTCCTGTCACATGTGGACAGATTTCCTGGAACATCATTGTCAACTCACTATCACACATGTCATACATAATGTAATTTCATATGATGTGTCACATCATATAGCATATCATCAAAATAGTAATGACTATGTGTCTAAGGTTATTACTAAAAAGATAGTATTAGGGCTTCATGATTTTTTTTTTCTGAGCCATATGCGAATCAGGGAAATGACGAGTTTTGGTATTCACAGAAGCTACTGTCTTTTATCTGCCCCTGCTGGGATTGCTAGATATGAATGACTGAGCTATTGCCATTTTAAAGAAAAAAATGGTACTCCAGTTTCCTTTTTGGGAACCCTATTCTGAACCCATTCTGGCTTGGAAGGGAGCTTGGCAACCTGCGTAACCATTACCAGCCCTCAACACTGGAGGGAACATTCTTTTAAATCAAGTAGACCCTAAAACAGCAATGTCACCACTCCCTTGGCTCTTAGCATTATGGTGACTCCTGCTTTTTAGTGACCAGTGGGTTACTCTTGGCTTCTCTTTTCATGTTGAAGTCAGTTTGGACTGCTTCTGCATTTGTCATGCATGTCCCTTTGTAATTATGATTTGGGGATACTGGCTGCCTGCATATCAGGGGCCATTCATAAGCTAGTTTAGTCTCCACACCTTCTGCCTACCCCTTCCCAGTTTCCTATCTTCACCACCTATCCCATAGGGGGGACAATCCCATCTAGAGTATGACCATTTCCTCTTCCAGGTTCAGCTCAGCATTAAAAAATATGCAGAAAAAACACTTTAATAAGCAAGATGAGTTAAATGTAGTCATGATGATGGTTATTCACTCAGAGAAGATATGCCATTATCTGTTTGTTTTTAATGTATCGATAGTAACATTAATATAATAATAGCAATTAATGCTAGTAAATCACAACTGCTACATATGTACCGTCTCATTTATTCTTCACAACATCCTGTGCTATGATTGTCCATATTTTTCTTGTTTGGAGGAACTCAGGGAACTAAGTCGCATCATCTAAGCCATAAGTCAGTAAGTGATAGAGTCAGGGCTTGGCTCTAATTTTGTTAGATTCTGTTAAGCTAAATGAGCTCTTCACTTCTACACTGTAATCCCATCCTAAGTAAACAAATGGAAAAGAGCCCTAGCCAGTATGATGTTGGCTGGCTAAACGGAGCCACTTAAATCTCAGCCTGAGAAGTTCGTGTTTGATTACATAGGCAATAGGTAGTCACCATAGATTTTGAGTCTGTGGTTAGTGTGGTAAATTCATTTTAGGAAGACTGATTGGATATTAATGGACAGAAGAGGCAAGCAGGTGAAAGTCAGAGGTACAAAGACCATCTGAAAGTGTATTACAATAAAATACATAAAGCCTGTTTGAGAAAGTTATAAAACCTTATATTGAAAGATATTTAAAAGAATTAAACAAATGGAGCAATATACTCTGTTTTGAAACATTTAGAGACAAGAAGACTCACCACTTTAAACTCAATCCTTCCTGAATTAATCTATAGAATCAATGAAATTCACTCAGTATCTCACATATTTTTGTAAAATGGATCTTGACAGATTCTAAAATGAATATGGCAAATTAAGGCCAAGAAAACCCAAAACACTGCTGAAGAACAATAACTAGGTAGGTTATAAGACATCATGACTTATGAATATACATCTGAGCGTTGAACAACCTAGGGATTAAGGGTGCCGACCCTCCCTGAAGTTGAAAATCCATGTGTAACTTTACAGTTGACCCTGCATATCCACAATTCTGCATCGGATTTAACCAACCATGGACGGTGTAGTACTATAGTACACGTTTATTGAAAATTCACATGTAAGTGGATCCGTGCAGTTCAATCCATGTAATTCAAGGATCAACTGTATAATAATTAAGGCAGTGGTATTTGTACATGGTAATACAGACCAACAGCAGAGAATGTCTAGCAACAAACCAAAGTATATGTGGAAACTTGATATATTACAGAGGTGACATTTCAGATCACTGGGGAAAGGAGGGGATGTTCAAGAAATGGTGCTGGGATAATTGCTTAAATAAGGAATTGGGTACCTAGCACATACTACACATACAATTCTTTTCCAGGTGAAATTAGGGCTTAAGTGTGAAAAACAATGCTTTAAGCTTTTTATAAGAAAATATAAGAGAAACTTTTATCATTGTGTGGTATGAAAGAATTTCTCAAATCTTAAAATTCTTAAATAAAAGGATTAAATATTAAAAAGGGAATCATATATTTGACTACATTAAAATTAAGAACTTCTATTCATCAAAGAGTCCATAGGAAAGTAAAAGGATAGACTACAACTGGGGAAAAGCTGCTAGCTACAGTATTACCAACAAAGCTTTAGTATCTCAAATACATAAAGCACCTAAAGTGGTAAGGAAATAACTGCCCATTTAGTGAACGAGTGCAAGAAAAATGTAGGTATTTTTTAAAAAATTTATTTTTGGCTGCGTTGGGTCTTTGTTGCTGCGCGTGGGCTTTCTAGTTGTGGAGAGAGGGGGCCACTCTTCATTGCGGTACGTGGGCTTCTCACTGCAGCGGCCTCTCCTGTTGAGGAGCATGGGCTCTAGGCGCGCGGGCTTCAGTAGCAGTGGCTCGCGGGCTCTAGAGTGCAGGCTCAGCAGTTGTGGCGCATGGGCCTAATTGCTCCGCAACATGTGGTATCTTCCCGGACCAAGGAACCAACCCGTGTCCCCTGCGTTGGCAGGCAGATTCCTATCCACTGTGCCACCAGGGAAGCCCCCAAAGTAGGTATTTTACAGAAGGAATGTTTGAGGTAAATACATCTATGCGGGGGGTGGGGATGGGTGCTTAATGTCATCAATAATCTGAAAAGGCAAGTTAGAACTGTAGTGAGATATCATTTTACATCTACTAATTTGGAAAATCTTAAGAAGTCTGATGGTACTGTTAGAGGAAATGTGTATTAACATTTTATCGAAGCAAGTAGCATAATCACTTTGAAAAGCAATTCAGCATTATTTTGTAAAGCTATTCATATTCTATGACCCAGAAATTATACTCATAGGCATACATCTTAGAAAAGTGCTTCTCAGGTTTTAATGTTCATATGCATCATCCAGTGGTCTTGATAAAATACAGATTTGCATTCAGTTATCTGAAAAAGGATTAAGTTTTTAAAATCCACGATTAGAAACATTGTAGAGAAGCTGCAAAACATAATTTATTCATTCATTGAGCAAATGCTTATTGAGCCGAACACTTATTATGTGCCAGCTAATTTTATAGCACTAAGAACATAACAATGAAAAGAAAGACGGAAAGACAAGACAAGACAAACCCCTGACTGCGTGGAGCTTACATTCTAGTGTGCATGTGGTAGGGGAGGGGGTATTAGGCACTAAATAAATACATAAAATATATGGTTTGTCTGATGGTATGTCTAAATGCTATGCAAAATATTTGACTGAGAAGGGAGGTAGGGAATTCTGGAGGGGTAGTAGTTGTAATTTTAAATATAGTTATCAGGGAAAGTCTCCTTGAGAAACTGAAAATTGACTAAGGACCTGGAAGAGGTGAGGGAGTGAGCCATGTGATTATCTGAGGAGCAAAGTCATGTGCAAAGGCCCTGAGGAGAAAACATGCTTTGTGTGATAGACGAATAGCAAGGACATCACTGTGGCTAGATCCTAATGATTAAGGGGAAGAGAAATAAGAGATAAAATCAGAGAAGTAGAAGGGGCCAGATCATGTAAGAGCCTTGTAGACCATTGAAATGATTTTGGCTTTTATTCAGAGTCAAATGAAAAGCCCACTAGAGGCTATTAAGTAGATGAGTGATATTACGTGATTCACAGAAAACAGCATCATTCTGGTTACTATGTTGAAAATATACTAATTGGACAAAGGCCAAGTATAAAAACAGGGAGAACAAGTAGGAAGCTACTGTAATAAGCCAAGAAAAAGATGGTAGTGTAAAGCATTGGTGGTGGCAAGACATGGATTTTTTGTACTATTTTGAATGTAGAGCTGGTGGAATTTCTGAAGAACTGAATCTGAGGTCTAAAGAAGATGGTTACCTTTTGTTCTAAGACAATGGAAAAATAGTGTTGCTATTTACTGAGACAGGGGAGACTGACTGCTGAAGAAACATGTTTGGAAAAAAGTGAAAATCTTGTGACCAGACTTGGGCATGTTATGTTTGAGATGTTTTAAGAGGAGGTGTATTTTTAGACAATTGGTTATGCCAGTCTGGAGCTAAAGAGAGAGGTCTGGGTCGAAGATATAATTTTGGAACTAAAGAGAGAGGTCTGGGTTGAAGATATAATTTTGGAAGTCATTATCATGTAAGTGGTATATATAGCCATAAGACTGGCTGAGATATCTAAGAGAAGGAGTGACAAGAGAAGGCGTCTAAAGGCCTGAGCATTCCAGTGTTTAAAGCAAATATCTTAAAGTCAGGTGAAGAGAAAAGACAAATTGCTTACAAATGATCAATACACTTACAGATGATTTTTCAAGAGCAATAGTGGAAGCCGGAAGAAATGGAGTAATATCTTTAAAAGTGCTGTAAGAAAGCAAAATCATATTTTTAGAATAAAAGTGAAATAGAGACATTTTCAAGAAAAGCGAGAGAGTTTACCATCAATAGACCACTCTTTATTAATGTCTAAAAGATACATTTCAGGAAGTAAGGAAATGTTTCTCAGAAAGAACATCTAAAATGAAAGAACAGACTGACTGGGGAATAAAGGAAGACCCTCAGGTTGGCCAGCAGATGTCTCAACAATGATACTTCAGACACCAGCCCATTTGGATGAAATTGGAAATCTTTACCAGATATCAGAATTGTTCATTTCCAAAGACTAAGCTATTGAGAATGTAGATTTCTAATTGATCTTGAATTTACTGCCTGTATTCAGCATGATAAGCAAAATGTTTATGCTGCTTCTAAATGTTATTACTCATTAGCTTTATTAAATAAGTAAATATAGTATGCACAGTTTTTTTAACAAGTTGATGGGAAGCTTAAAAATAAAATTTTTAAGTTAAAATGTTAATTAACTTAAGCTCTGTGTTCTAATCACTTGCCTGCTGGGAAAGTATTTCCTATAATAAACTGTGTACCTATTCCAAAAGGGGAATTTAGAAAAGTCCTGCAGGGCAATAAGGAAGAAGGGGTAGGTAATGATTAATACATAAATATCTACATGGATTAGATAATTATTTGCCATTTTGGGAATGCAGTGTTTTGGGTAACCACTTAAATAGACCATAAATGCCATGTTAAGGTCTTGAAAAAAATCACTGATGAATTAATAAATTATATTAACTCTTTTGTCAAAAGAAAAAAATTACTAGTGAAATTCTTTACATTAACTAGATGAAGGGAGGAAACCCCTTTAAATTAATACTGAACAAGTATTTGTTAATCTTCAACATTAATTTAATGTTGGTAAGTCAAAACTTTGTAGCAAACTTAGAAGAAAATTCTTGAAGGGTATACCAGAAACTTACAGTTAGCATTATGCTCCATGATGCCACATTTGAAGCATTTTTATTATAGTTAGAAACAATGTCAAGATGCCTTGTATCACAGTTACTGCTTAATACTGTACTGGAGCCCTGTTCAGTGTAATACCAAGGCAAAAATATACAAGAGATGTAGCTGTCATCAAGAAAGACACAAGACATTGTTATTTACGTAACATGTCTGATAGTCTATGTAAAAACTCCAAGAAACCAATACAAAAATTATTAGAACTGGGTTTCCCTGGTGGCGCAGTGGTTAAGAATCCGCCTGCCAATGCAGGGGACATGGGTTCGAGCCCTGGTCCGGGAAGATCCCACATGCCGCGGAGCAACTAAGCCCTTGTACCACAACTACTGAGCCTGCGCTCTAGAGCCCGCGAGCCACAACTACTGAGCCCACGTGCCACAACTACTGAAGCCCGTGTGCCTAGAGCCTGTGCTCTGCAACAAGAGAAGCCACCGCAGTGAGAAGCCTGTGCACTGCAACAAAGAGTAGCCCCTGCTTGCCACAACTAGAGAAAGCCCGCGCACAGCAGCGAAGACCCAACACAGCCAAAAATAAATAAATAAAATAAATTTATTAAAAAAAATTATTAGAACTAATTGGAAAGATTAAAAAGGGGTGTGGATCAACACATAAAAATCTCCAGCTTTTAAAAATGCCAGCAATGACCAATTAAAAGTGTATTAGGAAAAAAAAAAGAGAAAAAAAATGTATTAGAAAAAATATTTTATTTATAATTGCAGGAAAAATATAAAATATTTAGGAATAAACCCAATAAGGAATATTCAAGATATTTATGGAAAAACTAATAAAAATTTACTGAAGAGTATAAAAGAATACCTGATGTATTAAAAATAAACAACTGTATACAGTATTTGAGCATGGGAAAACTCAGTACAGTTGACCCTTGAATGACGTGGGTTTGAATTGCATGGATCCACTTATACGTGGATATTTTTCAACAAGTGCATACTAAGGTACTACACCATCCATGGTTGGTTGAATCTGTGGATGCAGAACCATGGACATGGAGGGCCGACTGTAAAGTTATATACAGATGTTTTTCAATAAATACAGTACTACATGATTTGTGGTTGGTTGAATCTGAGGAAGCAGAACCATGGATTTGGAGGACCAACTATGGGACTTGATCATGTGCGGATTTTGGTATCTGCAGCAGGTCCTGGATCCAATCCCCAGCAGATACCACGGGACAACAGTACCTGTTTTTCCACTGCACAGGGGTCTAAGCCCCTAACTCCTGGGTTGTTCAAGGATCAACTGTATTTTAAAGCTGTCACTTCTACCCAAATTACATTATAAATTCAATACAATCCCAGTCAAAATCCTAAAAGAAATTACCTAAGCTAATTCTAAAATTAATATGGGAGAATGAATGCACAAAGAATAGCCAAGGAAACTAAAAAAAACAAACAAAATGAACAAAAAAGTTCATACCCCACCAGGAAACAAAATATTTAGCAAACCTATGGTAGTAAAAATAATCTGGTATTCAACTAAGAAAAAAAAAAAAAGATCAATGGGAATGGGATTAAGAGTCCAGGAATGAGGGACTTCCCTGGTGGCACAGTGGTGGAGAATCCACCTGCCAATGCAGGGGACACAGGTTCGATCCCTGGTCCAGGAAGATTCCCACATGCCGTTGAGCAATTAAGCCCGTGCACCACAATTGCTGGGCTGGAGAGCCATAACTACTGAGCCTGAGAGCCACAACTACTGAAGCCCGTGTGCCATAGAGCTGGTGCTCTGCAACAAGAGAAGCCATCACAATGAGAAGCCCGCGCACTGAAACGAAGAGTAGCCCCCACTCGCCACAACTAGAGAAAGCCTGGGCACAGCAACGAAGACCCAATGCAGCCAAAAAATAAAATAAAATAAAATAAAATAAAATAAAATAAATTCAATAAAATTATAACACTTAATGCCAGTCATAAAAAAAATCCAGATGGATTAAATGAATAACTCTAAAATCTTTAAAATACTAGGAGAAAATATAGGAGGATATGTTTATGACTTTATGGTGATCTTCTTAAAGAAGATCACAGTACCTAATAAGTCCATTAAGAATAAAATATAATTTTTTCAACAAATTACCAAACTCCTGAATAACATGAAAGACTGCATGCACACACACACACACAAAACCCATAAAAGACAGTGATAACTAGGAAAAAGTGTTTGCAACCTATCCAAGACAAATTTGTAAAGAACCAATGCTAATATGTATGGGAAAGACAAACTGTACAATTGAAAAATAGGCAAAGGATATGAAAATGATTCACGGAAGAGGAGCTACAAGTGGACCATAAACATACAAGATGACTCTACTTCTGGTAATCAAGGAAATGTAACCAACAATGATGACATTCATTTATGGCATTGGAACATTTTTTAAGTTTGAGAAATTATCTTTTTCCCTACAATGTAATACTGTATTTCAGTTAAAAACAATGGAATAAGTCTGTGCATATTGATACAACAGCTTTCCAAGAGAATTGTTATTTAAGAAAGCTATATTATGCATATGCATGTTATGTTAACATTTATGTAAAACTTGCTCTCATGTGCATATATGGATATATAGAATACACTGTCTTAGTTGGATCCCATAGAAGCAGAGCCTGAGATAGTGATTCTTCTTAAAGCAGTTTTTTGGGAAAGTACTCCCAGGATAGGGGGAGTGAGAAAAGCAGGGTAGGACAAGGGAAGGAAGTCAAAGCAGGAATGTGGTCTTGGTGGAAACCAGCTCAGTCTGCAGTGGTGCTCTGGAGCACAGATTGCACCAAGGTGGTTCCCACCTTGCAGCTATTTTGTATCCCTGGGTCATTCCATTGTTGACCATATGTGGCCTACCCCCAGACCCTAGGGGTATGGGGGTAGTCACAACTCTCTTTTGGCCAAGGGCATTTCTCTAGAGAAAAAGGAAACTCTGAGTTACTGTCAGCCAGCTCTGGCAGCAACAGAAGAGGATCTGGGCAGGGCAAAACAGCATCTGTGACACACATGCATACACACATATACACATACACATGCACACACAGGCACAAACACAGACACACAGGCAAAATACTCAAGGAATTAACACAAAACTGTCAAGATGGCTACTTCTAGGGACAGGCCTAAGGTTGAGGGGTTGTCAAGGTGGGCTTTAGTTTTATATTTGCTTTTTTAATAATCACAATGTTATATTTCTTATGTGATTAGAAAATAAGCTTTTAAAAAATATGCATTTTACTTTCTCACATAGGCAGTGACTCCATTATCCCCACCCATCCACTCTTTCTTGGCTTTCTTATATTTATTACAAATAAAATTTATTAAAGGAACCACATTGAGATCCCAATGAGCCTTTTCATTCTTGCATTTCATAGGTCAAGGCAATTACAGAAGTCTTTTTTAAGCAGATATCATTTCAATTTTCTGTTTAATAATAATGTGATCATTTATAGTCCAATTTGTGAAATATGAGAAACATGTATTTACTAAGACAGAAATCCAGTGAGTGTTCATTCTTCCAGTACTCAGAGTTTCTTATGCCGAATGTCTTGGTGCAAATAGCAAACCGCCACTTATTAATCAGTGTCCTTTTCTGCTAAAAGGGAGAGGGAATCTGATACTGTTCCCAGTGAATTTAATGTTCTTGCCTCCTTATGGAAAGAATTTGGAGCCGAGGCAGAGAGGTTAAGAAAGTGAAGTGAGGATTTATTTAAGCAAGAATATGCTCTCAGAGGGAGAGTGGACAGACAGGTGAGGAGCTGTTACCCTGGGTTTCTTTGGCAAGCCGGTTATGAGGGGCATACAAATGAAGGGGTGGAATATTCACTGGGGAATGAATATTCCATTCCAGTTTGGGGGGTTATAGTCCCTGATTTTCAATGCAGCTCCATCTTCCTGAGGGGAGGAGGGATTTTTGTCCTTATTTAGCTTAGATCAGAAGTGTCATGGTGTTGGTGCACGATGGGTACTTCTTATCTGCAAGGCTAATTTTATTGTAATGAGAGCATAATGAGCAACAGGCTACATTCCGATGCAGGAGATTCCCACCTTTCCTCACCTTTCTTTGTCTGCTTCCAGGACACTTATCACCCAAAATGTGTGGTTTCCTCTTGGTCTGGAGGTTCCTGCTTTTCTTTGTCCGCCCATGGACCCCCCCCACTGTTTACAAGCTGTGTGATTTCCTGCCACCTGGCCCCTGCCCCCGTTTCCCGGCTCATATCTGGCTGTCTGCCTGCTGTAACAATACTAATTCTTTTCTTCTTTATTGAGGTATAGTTAATTTACCATGTTGTATTAATTTCAAGTGTACAGCAAAGTGATTCAGTTACATACATATATATACATATAAATACATATATACATATATACACATACACACTTTCTGGAGAATTTTTAATCATAAATGGATGTTGAATTTTATCAAAAACTTCTTCTGCATCTATTGAGATAATCATATGGTTTTTATTCTTCAATTTGTTAATGTGGTGTATCACATCGATTCATTTGTGGATATTGAAAAATCCTTGCATACCTGGAATGAATTCCACTCGATCATGTTATATGATCGCTTTAATGTATTGTTGGAGTTGGTTTGCTAGTATTTTGTTGAGGATTTTTGCATCTATGTTCATTGGTGATATTGGCCTGTAATTTTCTTTTTTTGTGTGATATCTTTGTCTGGTTTTGGTATCAGAGTGATGGTGGACTCATGGAATGAGTTTGGGGGTGTTCCTTCCTCTGCAATTTTTTGGAATAGTTTCAGAAGGATAGGTGTTAACTCTTTTCTAAATGTTTGGTAGAATTCACCTGTGAAGTCATCTAGTCCTGGACTTCTGCTTGTTGCAAGTTTTTAAATTACTGATTCAATTTCAGTACTGGTAATTAGTCTGTTCATATTTTCTATTTCTTCCTGGTTCAATCTTGGCAGATGGTACCTTTTGAAGAATTTGTCCATTTCTTCTAGGTTGTCCATTTTATTGGCATATAGTTGCTCGTAGTAGTCCCTTATGACCCTTTGTATTTCTGTAGTGTTGGTTGTGACTCCTCCTTTTTCATTTCTGATTTTATTGATTTGGGCCCTCTCCCTTTTTTTCTTCATGAGTTTGGCTAAAGGTTTATCAATTTTGTTTATCTTCTCAAAGAACCAGCTTTTAGTTTCATTGATCTTTTCTACAGTGTTTTTTTTAGTCTCTATTTCATTTATTTCTGCTCTAACCTTTATGATTTCTTTCCTTCTACTAACTTTGGGTTTTGTTTATTCTTCTTTGTCTAGTTGCTTGAGGTCTAAGTTTAGGTTGTTTGAGATTTTTCTCATTTCCTTAGGTAAGCTTTTATCGCTATAAACTTCCCTCAGAACTACTTCTGCTGCATTCCACAGGTTTTGGATCATTGTGTTTTCATTTTCATTTATTACTGGGTATTTTTTGATTTCCTCTTTGATTTCTTCAGTGATCCATTGGTTGTATAATAGCATATTGTTTAGCCTCCATGTGTTTGTGTTTTTTTGCAGTTTTTTCCTTGTAGTTGATTTCTAGCCTTGTGGCATGGTTGGAAAAGATGCTTGACATGACTTCAGTTTCCTTAAATTTATCAAGGCTTATTTTGTGGCCCAGCATTTGATCTGTCCTGGAGGATGTTCCATGTATACTTGAAAAGAAAGTGTATTTTGCTGTTTTCAGATAGAATGCTCTGTAAACATCAATTAAGTCCATCTCATCTAACGTGTCATTTAAGGCCTATGTTTTCTTACTGATTTTCTGTCTGGATGATCTGTTCATTGATGTAAGTGGGGTGCTAAAGTCCCCCACTATTATTGTGTTTTGTTGATTTCTCCTTTTATGTCTGTTAACGTTTGCCTTATATATTGATGTGTCTTCCATATTGGGTGTATATATGTTTACAATTGTTATATCTTCTTTTTGGATTGATCCTTTGATCATTATGTAGTGTCCTTCTTTGTCTCTTGTAACAGTCTTTGTTTTATTTTTTAATTTAAAATTAAAAAATTTAATTACATTATTTTAATTAAAAATTTTAAATTAAAAAAAGTATTTTTATTTTAATTTAATTAATTTATTTATTTATTTTGCACCACTCGGCTTGCAGGATCTCAGTTTCCTGACGAGGGATCAAACCCATGCCCCCTGCAGTGGAAGCATGGAGTCCTAACCACTGGACCACCAGGGAATTCCCAACAGTCTTTATTTTAAAGTCTATTTTGTCTGATATAAGTATTGCAACTCTGGCTTTCTTTTGATTTCCATTTATGTGGAATATCTTTTCCCATCCCCTCACTTTCAGTCTGTATGTGTCTCTAGATCTGAAGTGAGTCTCTCGGAGGCAGCAAATATACGGTTGGAAGGGCTCCCAACCTCTAAGCAGGTCCGTCTTAGCTTCTCTACCTACACTGGGTGTGATCTCACTCAGCCCCATGGTTTAGATACCATGGGTGGGCTTAGGAGTCCCAGATATATAACCTCTTACCTTTTTCAAGACGTCTGTATTCAGCTGCCTGGACCTTTCAACTTGGACATCTTCGATTAGCATTTCAAACTAAAGAGAACTCTTGATTCCCCTTCTGCTCTCACCTGCACACCTGTTCCTCATCCATCCCAGTAAAAATCATCATCATTTATTCATTCACTTAAGCCAAAAATCTGAGTAATCCTTGATTTCTTTCTTTTCATCATTCCTCCAACTCAGTTCATCAGAAAATCCTGTTGAAGATACCCCTAAAATATCTCCTCAATCTATATTTTTCTAACTCTAATTCCTCCCTCATCCAAGTAACATAATCTTTCTCATGAATTATTATAATAACCTAATTACTCTTTCATTTTTTGCTTTCTATTGCATACAGTAACTAGAACAATCTTTTAAAAATGTAAATTGGGGCTTCCCTGGTGGTGCAGTGGTTGAGAGTCTGCCTGCCGATGCAGGGGACACGGGTTCGTGCCCCGGTCCGGGAGGATCCCACATGCCGCGGAGTGGCTGGGCCCGTGAGCCATGGCCGCTGAGCCTGCGCGTCCGGAGCCTGTGCTCTGCAACGGGAGAGGCCTCAGCAGTGAGAGGCCTGCATACTGCAAAAAAAAAAAAAAAAAAAGAGTAAATTGGGTCATGTTATTTTCCTGGGTAAAACCCTGCATTTAGAGTAAATGTGGGTTCCACATTATTCTAAATGCCGAACATTTTTTTTTTTTTGAACCAGAAGCGTTCATAACTGTGGTTTCCAAAATCATAAACTCTTCCCTGCTTTTCTCCCACCTCATTTCATATCATCCTCCTCCTCTCTCACTGTGCTCTAGCCACACGGGGCCTCTGCTGGTTCCATACTACCTGCCAACCCAGTTCATCATTAGGTCCTTGGTCGTTCAGTGCTCTGTTAGATAGCACCTTCTCAGAGAGGTTGCTGATCCCCCAATTCAATGTAGCTGCTCAGTTTCTCTCTATATGAACCCTATTTTAATTTTCTCTATCATATTTTTCACCTCTGGTATTTTTCTTCTTTGTTTACTGTCCCATCTCATTCAAATTTAAGCCCTAGAAGAGTAGAGATTTTGTACAGTCCATATCCTCAGCATATCTGTAGAATGGATTCTGGCACTATAGTCTCCCAGTATACAGTAGGTGAATGTATGGATGAATGAATGCATGTAAGCATGGCTACTTCTATAAAAGGCATTGTGGGAGACACATGATTAATATAACAGTGGTCCCTGTCACATATGGAGCTTCCAATCTGCTTGGAGACCCAAACAATAGAGGACTGCATGACTAAGCAGTGAGTTATGTGGTATTGACCATAAGTGAGATGGGAGTTCAGAGAAGAGTGTGGGAAACGTAAGAGACCTAAGTTTGGCCTCTGTTCCAGTATTTGTGTACTGCTCCAGTATGCAAATCATTTAACTGAATGTATAGAATTTCCATTCTCATCAGTGTGGTTGCAAGCAGCAGCTAATGGTGCTAAAACTGTCCTGTGATAGTTTATGCCCCAACAGCCCTTCCATTTTTTCCAATGACTTCTCATGCAAGTATGCTTTCAAGAGAAATATTTTGAGTAAATTTTAAGCCTTATCCAAACTGGGTAGATACTTTAGCAGACGTCTGCCCTTTCTAAACAACATGCAGTTTGGGGATGACCTTAAAGATTTTTTACATTAGTTCTTAGGCAATAAGTAAGGAGACGTAGTGAAAGTGCAAACGTGATGACACCAACATATCAAAGGACATTTGGATATTTCTTTTTTTTTTCACTTACTTGGCTTATTTTTTTAGTCTTAATTGATTATACTACTTTGGCTTTTTGAAGCACAGTCTGATTCTCTTTAGAATCTCTTATTACTCATGTATTTAACAGACTTTTGGAATTAAAGCCTTAGTGGTATGTTAAGCCAATTAATACTCTTGTCATTTATCCATGTGGAACTTGCATTCACTTCCCAGGGAGTTCTTCCTGTTTTCACAATAGATGTAATAGTAAACATTAATTAAATGAATACCCCTAAAGGTTAACAATGATTATCTTAATTTTATAGTTCCTGTTAAGGAAATAACGTTTCAAGAATCTGCCTGGGAGAAACAAGTGAGCAAGGAAGACACTGGAAGGGGAAGCTTAGTGTTTCTTTATCTTCTCTCGGAGTAATCCTAACATTGTGAAGCCTTCAAAACAATTACTGCCTTTGCTTTTCAAATAAATAGCTCAGGTGTGAAAAGCAGCACATCCGCCCTGTGGTTGAGCATTTTTTTCTGAGTTGACTTAGCTTTGAACTTCTGTGTAGTGGTGGGCTGGTGGTACTCCCCTGGCCTCTCTTGGAGATTCCTTTTCACTCAGTTACTTTCAGTTTACTGAAAGACCTCAGGATGGCCACAGGAAGACTCCTCATTTCCTGACTTCAGGCTGTAGTGATAACATCTTCAAAAATAGAATTCTATACTTAAGAAAGTATACCCATGTCCTATTCTATCAGGAAAGTGAGATCCCAGTTTATTGCATTTATGAGTTTGTTCAATGAAACCTCCAATAACCCAACCCAATCCTGAATCTTTAATCAATATTTCCCCTTCTTAAATTCAACTTCTAGGGAAAGTAGAGAATAGGAACTGTTTCAGGAATATATTTATTTACTTTTAAAGTATTCTGTTATGATATATAGCCATAAATATAATGATTAATTTTTAAAAATAAGATTCCAAACTCAGTTCCTTTTATTTATAATAAAATGGTATTATTAGCGGTTTCCTCCCATCCTTCAGGGTTCTAAATAAGGGAAAATACACATGAGGATTATACCTGGATGAAAGTGAAAGTATTACTCTATTAATATTAGCAAAAGCCCTATAGTGCCTAAAATGGATAGCTTCTAGTAAACAAATGAAACCCTTAAAAACCAGTGTTAAATATATATATATATGTATATACTTTTTTTTTTTTCTTTTTGGCAGGCATGGGGTTAGTGACCAAGGTGGAATTGGGAGTGGGACAAACTTATATTCACACTTTTCTGAACTCTCCAAACCTCCCCACGCTCTTTTCTTTTCTTAACATTTATTTTTTATTTAAGTAACACTGGTTTATAGAATTATATGTTTTATGTGTACAGCATTATATTTCTATTTCTGTATATCCTACAGTGCACTCACCACCAAAAATTTAGTTTTCCAACCATCACCCTTTACTGATTTCACCCCACCCCTACCCCTTCCCCTCTGGTAATCACTACTCTGTTCTCTGTATCTACGTGTTTGTTTTTGTTTGGTTTGGTTTGTTCACTGATTTTTTTTCTTGTTTTTTTTTGTTTTGTTTTATTTTTCATATGAGTGAAATCATATGATATTTGTCTTTCTTTCTCTGACTTATTTCACTTACCATAACATATACTTTTTTCATACAATTGAAGAAAATACACCAGCAGTGCAAACTTTATGACTTTTTCATCCATTTAGAGGAAGTGAAAAGATGGTAGCCTCTTCCCATTTTTATTCCTAATCAGGGAAGTCCCTGACCAGGTGTGCAGAAACCTGAAGAGGACTTATTGCCCCTGGGCAGAAAGAGGGCTTCCAACAAATGGACAGTGCCCTAACTTCTCTAATAAAATATGCAGCGCTGAGTATTCGGCTCCAACTGATTAGAACAGGGAAAGATGGATTCCTGGGGGGCGGAGGTGAGAGGTATTACACACAAAATTTTACGAAGTATAGAAGGAAGAGTCACGTCGCCATCTATGATGGTATTGGATTGGCCAAAAAGTTCGTTCGGGTTTTTCTGTAAGATGTTATGAAAAACCTCAGTGAACTTTTTGGCCAACCCAATACAAGTCGTGCAGTGCACCACCTTAAGGTATATAAGGGTTTCATTTATATAGAATATGAAGCCAGTATATCCCTGAGGTTGTTCAGTAACAGGAGAGAGTTTTAAAGATTTCTTAGGACCTGTATAAGAAACTAACTTGTTATGTTACCCTGACCAAATAATTTAATCCCAATTAGCCTCAGTTTCCTTGGTTAGAGACCACTATTTTCCTAGTCAATAATCATTCTCCCCTCCTTCCTTAGTAATAGACACCTATTGATAGGGATAGATTTGTGTCCAGATTTTTAAAAAAATTTAAAGGACATTTCTTAGCCTTCCTTGCAGGTGGGAGTGGCTAATGGGGAATCTCTAAATGAAAGTAACTCAGTTTGGAGATATACCCTTTCTCCTTTCTTCCTCCTCCTACCCAGAGCAAGATTGTTATGGCTGGAACTCCTGCAACCATAAGGTTACCATGAGGTCACCTTGTGGATGGAAACCACCCACTGAAAATGAGGAAGCAGAAAGAGTCTGGGTCCCTGATGTCAGTGGAGCCACCAGATCAGCCTTGCATTCCTAGGCTTCCTGTTTATGTTAGATAAAAATACAATCCTATTTTGATTAAACTATTATTGGTTGAGTTTTCTCTTATATGTATTTAAACTAATCATAATTGATAGATACTTTATCTGTAATAATACTTGCGTGGGTGAAGAGGGATTAGAGGAAATATTGGGAAACGCTTTGTTAAGAATAAAATGCCACATTAATGTAACAGCTTTGTAAGAATCTGGGCTTCAGAAGTATTGCTTTGGGGCATTGATGACAAAGATTAACAGAGCTGTGTAGTGGGTCATTTTCTTCCTGCCCCCATTTTGCCCCAGACCATAGTGCAACTTCCCCAGGGCTCACAATAGTCATTCCCTGAGGTCAGCTCTGCCTGACCTGGTGGCGTTCTCTGCACCTGCAGCAGAGTTGGCCATGAGATCCTTGGGAGGAGCTGGAGAGAGAACAAGTACAGGAGTAGACTGTTCTTGAGATCCAGGGCTTCCTTCCCCTAGATTTCCCAGCAGTAAGAGTCAGAGCTTTAGGAGGTGCAAGAAAGGTTCTGAAGCTGTGCTGATGAGACTAGAGCTGTAAAGACTTCCATACATGAGCTAGAGGACCCTTGGATATTTAGATATAGTGAGTCGTTCATCTGATAGTGATGTGTAAAAATGATCTAAAGTGAGCAAAGGAGAAATATTTATCTCTTCCTGGAGATTCCAGGAAAGCCTCCCTCATCCTTGGTCCTAGATGCTGGGTCCATCCACTTTCCCTTGAAATAGGGGAAAGAGGGTGTATTGGTGTAGTGTTGTCCCCAAGATACTGCTGAGGACAGGAGGAGATCAGGGAACACTGGAAGCAGTTACATGAATCTCTTCTTTTTTATTGAAGTATAGTTGGTTTACAATATTATATTAGTTTCAGGTATACAGCATAGTGATTCAGTATTTTTACAGATTATACTCCATTAAAAGTTATTATAAGATAATGGCTATAATTCCTTATCCTATATAATATATCCTTGTTGCTTATCTATTTCATATATAATAGTTTGTATCTCTTAATCCCATACCCCTGACTTGCCCCTCCTTCATTCCCTCTCCCCACTGGTAACCACTAGTTTGTTTTCTTTATCTGTGAATCTGTTTCTGTTTTGCTGTATACATTTGTTTGTTTTATTTTTTAGATTCAGCATATAAGTGATATCATACAGTATTTGGCTTTCTCTGTATGACATTTCACTAAGCATAATATTCTCTAGGTCCATTCATATTGCTGCAAATGGCAGAATTTCATTCTTTTTATGGCTGAGCAATATTCCATTGTATATGTATACAGCATGTCTATCCATTCATCTTTTGTGCACACTTGGGTTGCTGCCATATCTAGACTATTGTAAATAGTGCTGCTATGAACATTGGGGTGCACGTATCTTTTTGAATTAGTGTTTTTGCTTTTTCCGTTTATATACCGAAAGGTGGAGTTGCTGGATCATATGGTAGTTCTATTTTTAGATTTTTGAGGAACCTCCATACTGTTTTCCACAATGGTGACACCAGTTTACACTTCCACCTAAATGTAAGACCTGAAACCATAAAGCTCCTAGAAGAGAACATAGGCAGAACACTCTTTGACATAGATTATACGTAAATCTCTTCTGCAGTGTCCTCAACAAGCTGCCCATCTAATTTCTGCATACCGACAGAGGTGAAGAGGTTAGGGAAGTCGTAGGATTTACTACCCCTTTAAAGAGACCAATCTGCTTTTGAGCTTCTTTCCTTTTGCTAAAAAGTTTCTTCTTTATAATAAACCCAAAAGAGCTTCTCTGCAGCTTCTGCTTCTGGGATACAGATCTGTGTTTGAAGGCAACAAAGAAAGCCTAGTCCCACCCATCTGTGAGCCTACCTTTAAAGCGTCTGCAAGCAGCTCTCACATCTTCCTGCAGGTCCTCCCTTAAGGAAGCTTCAAGTTAAAAAAAAGAAAAATACAAAAATACCTGGATATTAAAATCAGTTTGGGGATAAAATACTAGCTTTATTTTCCTAGTGGCTATGTAACTTTATTAATTTTTTTAACTTTTCTGAACCTATTGCCTCTTCTATCAATGGAAATAATGATTTCCAACTCCTGGAATTGTAGGAATGATGATAATGGAAATAATAGCTAAGCCTGACTGGCTCTTGACTGTGTATCAGGCATGTATATTGTTTCACTTACTCCTCAAAAGAACCTCCAGAAGTAACAGTGGTACTTCGAAGTGGGTATCACTGTTAGCCCCATTTTTCAGATGAAGAAATTGAGGCAGAGAGGTTTAGTAACTTGCTGATGGCCACACTGCTACACTTGACCACTAACTCATATAGCCTTCCTGTAAGATTGACTTCCCATCAAGGGCCAGGTAGGACTGATCCTGCTAAGCTTCAGAGATCAGATAAGATGAGCCTTTTTAGGGAGATCAAGTCATAGAAAATAAATGAGCTAATGCATATCAGTCCCAACTACAGAGCTCAACACATCAGTGCATTTGAGTTAGTTTGCCTTTCCTTTCCTCTAGTTTAAGAAGTCACAATTCCTCTAGGTCAGTTTAAAGACGGAGTACAAATTAATTTCAGTTATCTTAGTGGGGAAAATCAAGGAGATATTTCTGTCCTCAGGCCTCATGATTACTCCTAAGTAACTCCAGCTAACTTTATGGAACCCCAGTTATGTGTCAAGCTCTGTTCTCAGTGCTGTTTGCATATACTAACTGGCTTGATTGCTACCCCGACCCTATGAGATAGTATCATTATCCTTTCTTGCCACAGGCTCATCAACTTTTCCATCTTTGGTGGAGACGACCATTCCCTGGGCCTCCAGAGGTTCTTCACCTGCCCCTCAGCCTCTTCTCACCATGCTGTGAAAGAGCATAGTTGCTCCAATGAAAATCTCTCTTCATTTTAAGAGTTACCCTGTTCCCAATAGGGAGAAGTTGGAGGATAACAAATATAATATGGGACAACTAAAAAGCTTATGAAGCCTTGTCAGACTTCTCCAGTGTGATGTCCTGGTCTAAAAGGGGCCAAGAGTGTAAGAGAAGTGCTATTAGACCTCTGCTCTTGGATTTGATTCTGGAGGGTACAGGTCTCTAAACTGTGTCTGGCTAAGGCAGCGTCTATGGAATTCTCAGGGGCAACAGAAGCTGAACCTCAGGGGCCCCCCATCTCAAGATGCGACTCTCATTTCTGGAAACCTCCAAATGTTACCCATTTCAGAGAGTAATGGTCCTCTATGGATATTTCCTTATGTTAAGAGAGAGGTTCTTTTGGAACCCAATTAATATTTATATAATACTCTTTTTTTCGAGATCTAAAAATTTTAAGTCAACTTGCAAATGAATGTTTGGAACTCAGGTTTCTAAGTCAGGGCATTTGTATATATGGAGTCACTGTGGATGTTAAATTTTCTAGGTAGAATAATACCCACTTTCATTTCGTGTATTATGTGAACACCATTATTTTATTTTCTTTATTTTGTTAAAAATACCCAGTACTTTTGGGTAATAAGACTCAATCTTATAAAGATGACAGTTTTCCACCCAGTTAGTTCATAGCTTTAATGTCAAGCAAAATTTTAACATCATTCTTTTCAGAACTAGTTTTTGAATTGCATTAGAAATTAAACAAGAAAACGTCAAGGAATATTCCAAAAAAAAAAAAAAAAAAGAAAAGAAAGAAAGAAAAATAATGGGAGAAGATCACTCCTAACAGATAGTAAAATTTGTAATAACAATTATATTTAAACAATGTAATAGAAACACTAAAATTATTTGTGTTTAGTGAAGTGTAATAGAGAGCTAATCAATTTAATGTATAGTAGTACATATATGATTGAATTAGACTGTAGAAAAGTTTATTAAATATTATAATAAATAGTAATATGGAGAAAAATTAAGTTAGAACTATGTGCCAAAATAAGACATAGGAGAGTAAAACATTAAGAATTTTTAAAGTAGAAAGATATGTCGAAGAGATGGATGCTTTTGAGAGAATTAAAGCAAAAAAGAAATCACAGGGAAAAATATGGACAGTTTTGATTATGTAAAATTGTTTATAAAATTAGGGGCTTCCCTGGTGGCGCAGTGGTTGAGAGTCCGCCTGCTGATGCAGGGGACGTGGGTTCGTGCCCCGGTCCGGGAAGATCCCACATGCGGCGGAGCGGCTGGGCCCGTGAGCCATGGCCGCTGAGCCTGCACGTCCAGAGCCTGTGCTCCACAACTGGAGAGGCCACAACAGTGAGAGGCCCGCGTACCGCAAAAAAAAAAAAAAAAAAAAAAAAAAAATTAAAACTAACACAAAGAGGATTTGATAGAATAGAAAAATGGAAGCCTATAATGGGAAGGGAGAGGTCCAGGAGTGGTGGTTAAAGCATGAGCTTTGAAGTCAGACAGAAATCCTACCTCTGCCACATGTGTGAACATGTTCAAGTTATTTAATTCATTGGGCCTCAGTTTCTCCTTTTGTAAAGGGGGACTTGTAGCATTGTTGTAGATATGAGATGTGTGAATATAAATAAAGCACTTAGAACAGTGTCAGATAGGTAGTGACTAGTAATTGATAGCTATTTCTGTTGATTTATAGCAGTGCTTCATGGGGCGGTTTTGCCTCCTGGGGACATTTGGCAACTTCTGGAAACACTTTTGGTTGTCACAACTTTTGGGGGGGGTGCTACCGGCATCTAGTTGGTAGAGACTTGTTCAACATTCCACAATCACAGGACGGCCCCACAACAGAGAATTATTTAGCCCCAAATATCAATAATGCCAAAGGTGAGAACCTCTGCTCTGTGGTATGTGAAAAGCTCATACAACTTTATAAGAAATCCAACAGTATCCCAATAGATACATGGAAAAAATGACATGGAAAATTAAGTTTGGAAAATAAACAGATATTTGTGAAAGCATTCAAATTTGCCAGTAATTTCTAAAAAGGTGATTAATTGAGACAATGAAGAATTATTTTTAAATTTCAAGAGTTAATTTTAAAATCCAAAGTCAGTGATTTGCCAGGGAAATGGGTGTATTCATACTTTGTTGGTTGCTATGCAAATAGGTATGAGGCCTTGGAAATAATGCAGTATTAAGAGCCAGAAAATGTGTAGAACTTTTGACCCTTTGATATCAGTTCTGGAGAGTTATTCTAAGTTAACTATTCAGAATTGTCTCGTGTAGGCTAATATGCTTAATTCATACTATAACACTTCTTACATTAGTAAAAACCTGAGAATAATTTAAATAAACACAAAAGGGAAACAAGCAAATTATACATTATAATGGAATGGACTATTTTATCACCCCTGAATTTATGATAAAATAAAAAGCAGAACTATGTGGAAAATGTAATGTTCAAAGTAATGTTAAATGAAAATGAGTAAAACATTTTTATTCCTTTATACTCTAAAATTACAACTATATAAAATATATACACGTAAATAAGTATGAAACACAAAGTGAGCATTCAATGACAGGTTGAATTAATTGAAAACAAAAAGCAATAAGATGTTATAAGGGTGGTATGTATGCACTTTTCCCATTTAATTTGATATTTTTTAATGTTGTTATAAGGTTGTCTGAAAAAATAGAAAAAGAAAGCAAAAACTTACCAGATATGCTTACATGTTGTGAGTTAAAGTTAAGTCAGCAGGATAGAGGCACACATGGATGGTGGTCTCCATATATCCAAAACTCATGTTGCTAGAGACCGTCAGCAGATGGTGGGATTTCCAGGTCCACATGTATCTCAGTTTCTGCTTTGTTGGTGTCCCCCACAAACTTTGCATTCAGCTTGGAGCGGGAACATTTTCATGGTACTTTTTTCCTATTTCAATTGGAATCATAGGAGTCCTGAAAGAAATGATATAAAGTCATCTGATCTGTGAGACATATTTTTAAGGATTAAAGTAAAAGAATAATATGTTTATGATTGCATGAAGTTGGTCACGGGGAAAATTCCATTTTCTTAAGGAGTTTTGAATAATGGTCCTTGGAAAAAAATAATTCATAAGTTAATTATTTTTTAAATCACTGATTTAAAAAACCTGAAGTATAGTTGATTAACAGTATTATGTTAGCTTCAAGTGTACAGCAAAGTGATTCAGTTTTGCTTACTTTTTATATATGGAAGATGTCAGAGCTTTTGTTTTTGACAACAGTTTTCTTTTTTAATTGGCTATTTAAATCGGTATTGAAGCTGAGCAGGACCCTGTGGGGCTCCTGGGCATGGAAGCCTTTCTGTTCCCTGTTTCTTGACTCCAGCCTCCATGACCTTCCCTGAGTTCCAAAGGGCAGATTCTTTGAACAGTTACTAATCCAGGAAGGGAAGGGATGCAAAGACAAGGGAGGGGCAGCTAAGAAATAATAGTGCAGCCTTGGGGCAGGGTCCTGGTTCTACCTCAAGGGAGACATATAACAATGTCTTTAAGCTCTTTAAAATGTCAGCATTCTTCATACCAGAGAAAGACCACCTGAGGCTACATTAAAGGAACCTGAGAAGCTCATCAAGAAGATTACCTGAGACCAGATTAGAGCAGTGCAGGTCCTGCACACACCCTAATCTTATCAGCAACCCCACCATTGAACCATTGCTATAAAACTCCTCATCACCTTCTCCTGGGTTGGGACACTGTTTCGAGGGCAGGATCCCGCTGTGGCCCCCTTTGCCTGGCAAAGCAATAAAGCTATTCTTTTCTGCTTTACTCAGAACTCTGTCTCTGAGATTCGGTTTGGCACTGGTGCACAGAGGCTGAGCTTTCGGCATCAGTATCATAGTTTATGTACATATTTACGAATTTCCTAAGGTTTTTACCATTGAAAGAGACTGCTTATAGATAGGAAATACACAGTCACTTTGAAATTGGTTCTGCAAATCTTTATAAGGAAAAATTGCTACTGATACTTTGTTTTGCCTCAAGACTGCCTGCTGATCGAGGCTGCATATCACACCATGTCATCATCTTCCAATCATTTCTTACTCTAGATTATTTTTAGGTACAACAGGCCAGTGGTTGCCAGAAAGAAACTACAGAAAAAAAAATATTTTTTTAAACCAAAAATCTAGTCCTGGCTCCACCAATGTTTTTGGTAATCTTATATCATTTAATCAATCTTTTGGCCCTTGGTTATCCCAATTATTAAATAGGAATGAAATGTCTCTACCTGTGCTTCCCACCTCACTGATATTTCAAATCACAGAGGAAAGGTTGCTAATTTCCAAAAATGGGCTTATGGCAACTGGAGAGCCATTTATAGGGGAAAAACTGAATTAATCTCAGTCCATATACCAAATAAAGTACAGCTGGATCAACATTTAAATATATGAAATAAAACTATAAATTACCAAAAGATAGGCTATTTTTATAGAGTGGCTGTTGGGTTTTAATATTCATCTTTATTAACTTAAACCTGAATGTGCATAGGAGGTGTTCTGGGTAGGAGGGAGATTTCTTATTACCTCACAGTAAATAAGTGAGATAGCTGCTTAGGCCAGATCTTACCCCTGGGATGATGAGATGAAAGCCAGGTCAAATGTCCTACAAGAGTAGCTGTAGGCTACCATGGATTTTCTCCATTTATGTACAGGAGAGAGATAGCCGTCCCCCTCCCCTCCTGAAAGGACAGAGAGAGAGAATTAAAAAAAACAACCTTTTGCTCCTTATTGAGGTGTAGAAAGGATCCTAGGTTCTCTAATTCTTTTGGAATGTAATTATGTCTTTCCAAGAGTCAGAGAAACCGTGGGTGTCTCCAGCTTTTATAACTTAGAAATGTGTCCAAAGTCTGGGCTTCATCCCTTTTAAAACATATATACCTGGAGCTCCCATCTTCCTGACTCCTTGAGGGCTACCCTGGAGGCCTAGACCAGACTGTAATCATTGGCTTAGGACAATTAACTAGACAATTGGTTACAGAATCTAATTCTCCGGGTATGTGCAGAGTGTAATTCCTCTAGGGAAAGTGAAAATAAACATTCCCTATCTTGTGTACATTTCCATGTCTCAGGAGGCTTAGGACTTTTTACAAGGGCACTGAGAAATCGGAGAAATTTTATTTCTTTATAGTGGAGAATATTTTTCTAAACAGAACACAGAGGCCAGAAATACACCCCAAATAACTGACAAATTTGTCTAGGTAATAATGAAAAGAAAATTGAGAGACTAATGATGAGCTGGAACCCTGCCCCCCCCGCCCATTTATAGCATATATGCTAGGCACAGAATTAATCTCTTTTAGCTCTTAGAAGAGCAAAGAAAAAAGACCTTCAAAAATTTTGCAAAGGGCACAAAGTTTCTTTGCAAGAGAAGAATAAAAGTCTATCCATAGGAAAGGTTCTTAGGCTCATTAGTGATCAAATAGGTGCAAATAAAGACCATTTATGATATCATTGTCCACTGACAAACTGACAAAATGAAGAAAAGCAATGTCTAGAACTAGTGAAGTAGTGGTGAATAGTCCCTTTCATACTCTACTGGAGAGAGTGTGATGTTTCTACAGGACACTTGGGCATCATGTATTGTGGGACGCAGAACCAAAAAACCCAAAGATGTCCACATCCTAGTGCCTGGAACTTGTGAGTATATGTTATAGGGCAGAAGAGAGTTACAGTTGCAGGTGGAATTAAGGTCGCTAATCAGCTGACCTTAGTATTCTGGATTGCCCAGGTGGGCCCAATGTGATCACAAAGGGTCCTTAAAAGTGGAAGAGGGAGTCAGAAGAAGAGATCAGAGTAGAACAGTGTTGGGAGGGCCATTTCTTGTTGTTTTGAAGATGGAGGAAGGAGGTGGAAAAGGCAGAAGCTGGAAAAGACAGAGAAACAGATTCTTCCCAAGAGCCTCCAAAAAGGGACATGATGTTGCTTGACAGAGTGATGTCATCCCTCTGAGACCCGTGTCAGACTTCTAGCCTACAGAACTGTAAGGTAATAAATTTATGTTAGTTTAAGCCACTAAATTAGTAGTAATTAGTTACAGCAGTGATAGAAAACTAATATGTTTAGACCTTAAAAAGTTCTCAGTCTTTGAGATATTAAGTCCATAAACCATCATTAAAATCTCTTAGTATCCACATTCAACTCAACTCTCTTGTCTCTGTCTTCCTTTGTCATATTCATCTGGGAAAACCCCCTCCCATCAACTACGTGTTTATTCTCTGTATCAATGAGTCTGTTTCTGTGTTGTTTGTTCATTTGTTCTTTTAGATTCCACTTATAAGTGAAATCATATGGTACTTGTCTTTGGCTTATTTCACTTAGCATAATACCTTCTAGGTCCATCCATGTTGTCAGAAATGGCAAGATTTCATTCTTTTTCGTGGCTGAGTAGTATTGCATTACATATATATTCCATGTCCTCTTTATCCACTCATCTGTTGTTGGACAATTAGGTTCTTCCACATCTTGGCTATTTTAAATAATGCTGCTGTGAACATTGCAGTGCATATATCTTTTCAAATTAGTGTGTTTTTTTTTCCCCCTTTGGAAAAATACCCAGATGTGGAATTGCTGGATCGAATGACAATTCCATTTTTAATCTTTTGAGGAACCTACATACTGTTTTCCATAGTGGCTGCAACATTTTGCACTCCTACCAGCAGTTCACGAGGGCTCCCTTTTCTTCCCATCCTCGCCAATACTTGCTATTTGTTGTCTTTTTGGTGATAGCCATATCCCTAATTCTTTGCTCACCTTGAAAGCAAAACTGAGTGAAGAAGTTATCTATGTGCACTGTCACAATTCTGTTCTTCCCATTCCCTCTTGAACCTGTTCTAAACAGGCCTTTGCCCCCCGCTCCCTGCTCCGTAGAAATTGCCAAGTCACTAGTAACTGCCAGTTTCTTCAAATTGATTGGTCATCTCTCCATCCTCATCCCATTTATCTATCAACAGCATTTAACATAATTGATCACTCCTTGCTTGAGTTTTCTTCACTTCCCTATAAGACATCATTCTCCTGGCTCTCCTCCTGCTTCAGTGGCCACCTCAGACTCCTTTGCTGGAGCCTCTGTATTTACCCAATCTCCAAATATCCATGTAGTTGAATCTCCCATGAATTCAAATTCTACATGGCAGTCTAATTTGTATCTCATTCTACATGTTCAAAACAGAACTCCTCTATTTTGCTCCTCTCCTGTTCTTCTCCCTTTGCTCAGGGGAAGGTTTGACTCTCATATACCATGTCCACTGCCTTAACAAATCCTGAAAGGTCTAATATCAGAATACACACAGGATTTGCCCACTTTTTTTTCTCTTAGCATCCTGGTCCAACCCACAAAACCTCTCTTACAAAAGATTCTTAGCTGTTCTCTTTATGCTTATCCCTGCTTGTTCTCAACAAGGCAAGCCAGAGCAGTCCTTTACAATGCAAGTTAAGGCAGTACTTCTCAACTATCTGTGATTAAGAACTATTTTAAAATTTTCATTCCATCATAGATTGATGCCTCTGTAAAATACAGTACAAAATGAACTACTAGAAAAATTAAATTTAAAAAGACATGCAAAACATGTGACTTTTATTATTTGATTCAACAAGTATAAAATTACATTTCAATGATAAGAAAATTTCTATAACAAGTTCTAAATGCTTATTCTTGATTTCTGTACTTGTTTTGTCACCAACCTGTAACAAACTGCTTACAGATGGCACAGACCCATGGACCCCAATTTGGGTAGCACCAGCTTCGATCATGTTAGTTCCCTGCTCAAGCCTACTAGTGGCTTTCTCACTACCCACAGCAACAGCCAAAGACCTTGTGGTGGCCTGAAAGGCTCCTGTGATCTGGCCTCCTATCACCTTTCTACCTTTTTTCTGGTATCTTGCCTCTTGGCTAACCATACTAGCCTCCTGCTCTTTCCAGAACAGGCTGTGCATCTTTTCACCCCAGAGCTTTGTAAATACTTGCAGTTTTCTCTGCCTGGAATGAGTTCTACAGAAAGTCATATGGATCTCTCTCATCTCCTTCAGGTTACTGGTTAAATGTCTCTTTTTAATGCTGTCCTCTCTCACCACTCTATTTTTTTTATGAGTATTTTTTTTATTGGAGTATAATTGCTTTACAATGCTGTGTTAGTTTCTGCTGTACAGTGAAGTGAATTAGCTATATGTATACACATATCCCCTCCCTCTTGGACCTCCCTCCCCTGCATCCCACCCATCTAGGTCAGCACAGAGCACCAAGCTGAGCTCCCTGTGCTATACAGCAGGTTCCAACTAGCTATTTTACACATGGTAGTGTATTTATGTCAAACCTAATCTCCCAATTCATCCCACCCTCCCCTTACCCCTCCACGTTCACACGTCCGTTATCTATGTCTGCCTTTTTATTCCTGCCCTGCAAATAGGTTCATCTGTACCATTTTTCCAGATTCCACATAATATGCATTAATATACAATATTTGTTTTTCTCTTTCTGACTTACTTCACTCTATATGACAGACTCTAGGTCCATCCACATCTCTACAAATGACCCAATTTCATTTCTTTTTATGGCTGAGTAATATTCCATTGTATATATGTGCCACATCTTCTTTATCCATTCATCTGTCGATGGACATTTAGGTTGTTTCCGTGTCCTGGCTATTGTAGATAGTGCGGCAGTGAACATTGGGGTACATGTGTCTTTTTGAATTATGGTTTTCTCAGGGTATATGCCCAGTAGTGGGATTGCTGGGTCATATGGTAGTTCTATTTTTAGTTTTTTAAGGAACCTCCATACTGTTCTCCATAGTGGCTGTATCAATTTACATTCCCACCACCAGTGCAAGAGGGTTCCCTTTTTTCCACACCCTCACCAGCACTTACTGTTCGTAGATTTTTTGATGATGGCCATTCTGACTGGTGTGAGGTGATACCTCATTGTAGTTTTGATTTGCATTTCTCTAATAATTACTACTGTTGAGCATCTTTTCATGTGCCTCTTGGCCATCTGTATGTCTTCTTTGCCGAAATGTCCATTTAGGTCTTCTGCCCATTTGTCAATTGGGTTGTTTGTTTTTTTGATACTGAGCTCCATGAGCTGTTTGTATATTTTGGAGATTAATCCTTTGTCTGTTGCTTTGTTTACAAATATTTTCTCCCATTCTGTGGGTTGTCTTGTTTATTGTTTCCTTTGCTGTGCAAAAGCTTTTAAGTTTCACTAGGTCCCATTTGCTTATTTTTGTTTTTATTTTCATTACTCTAGGAGGTGGGTCATAAAAGATCTTGCTGTGATTTATGTCAATGAGTGTTTTTCCTGTGTTTTCCTCTAAGAGTTTTATAGTGTCCAGTCTTACATTTAGGTCTTTAATCCATTTTGAGTTTATTTTTGTGTATGGTGTTAGGTAGTGTTCTAATTTCATTCTTTTACATGTAGCTGTCCAGTTTTCCCAGCACCATTTATTGAAGAGGTCTTGTCTCCATTGTATATTCTTGCCTCCTTTGTCATAGATTAGGTGACCATAGCTGTGTGGGTTTATCTCTGGGCTTTCTATCCTGTTCCATTGATCTATATTTCTGTTTTTGTGCCAGTACCATAGTGTCTTGATTACTGTAGCTTTGTAGTATAGTCTGAAGTCGGGGAGCCTGACTCCTCCAACTCTGTTTTTCTTTCTCAAGATTGCTTTGGCTATTTGGGGCCTTTTGTGTTTCCATACAAATTGTATAATACTTTGTTCTAATTCTGTGAAAAATGCTATTAGTAATTTGATAGGGATTGCATTGAACCTGTGGAATGCTTTGGGTAGTATAGTCATTTTCACAATTTTGATTCTTCCCATCCAGGAGCATGGTTTATCTTTCCATCTCTTTGTGTCATCTGTGATTTCTTTCATCAGTGTTTTATAGCTTTCTGAGTACAGGTCTTTTGCCTCCTTAGGTAGGTTTATTCCTAGGTATTTTCTTCTTTTTGTTGCGATGGTAATTGGGATTGTTTCCTTAATTTCTCTTTCTGATCTTTCATTGTTAGTGTATAGGAATGCAAGAGATTTCTGTGCATTAATTTTGTATCCTGCAACCTTACCAAATTCATAGATTAGTTCTAGTAGTTTTCTGGTGGCACCTTTAGGATTTTCTGAGTTTAGTATCATGTCATCTACAAACAGTGACAGTTTTACTACTTCTTTTCCAATTTTTATTCCTTTTATTTCTTTTTCTTCTTTGACTGCCGTGGCTAGGACTTACAATACTATGTTGAATAATAGTGGTGAGAGTGGACATCCTTGTCTTGTTGCTGATGCTAGAGGAAATGCTTTCAGTATTTCACCATTGAGAATGATTTTTGCTGTGGGTTTGTCGTATATGGCCTTTATTATTGTTGAGGTAGTTTCCCTCTATGCCCACTTTCTGGAGAGTTTTTATCATAAATAGGTGTTGAATTTTGTCAAAAGCTTTTTCTGCATTTACTGAGATGACCGTATGCTTTTTATTCTTTAATTTGTTAATATGGTATATCACATTGATTGTTTTGCATATATTGAAGAATCTTTGCATCCCTGGGATAAATCCCACTTGATCATGGTGTATGATCTTTTCAATGTGTTGTCAGATTCTGTTTGCTAGTATTTTATTGAGGATTTTTGTGTCTATATTCATCAGTGATATTGGTCTGTAATTTTCTTTTTTTGTGATATCTTTGTCTGGTTTTGGTATCCGGGTGATGGTGGCCTTGTAGAATGTGTTTGGGAGTGTTCCTCCCTCTGCAATTTTTTGGAATAGTTTCAGAAGAATAGGTGTTAACTCTTCTCTATATGTTTGATAGAATTCACCTGTTAAGCCATCTGCTCCTGGACTTTTGTTTGTTGGAAGATTTTTAATTACAGTTTCAACTTCATTACTTGTGATTGGTCTGTTTATATTTCCTAATTCTTCCTGGTTCTGTCTTGGTAAGTTGTGCCTTTCCAAGAATTTGTCCATTTCTTCCAGGTAGTCCATTTTATTGGCATAGAATTGCTTGTATTAGTCTCTTACGGTCCTTTGTATTTCTGCAGTGTCAGTTGTAACTTCTCCTTTTTAATTTCTGATTTTATTGCTTTGAGTCCTCTCCCTTTTTTTCTTGCTGAGTCTGGCTAAAGGTTTATCAATTTTGTTTATCTTCACAAAGAACCAACTTTTAGTTTTATTGATCTTTGCTGTTGTTTTCTTTGTTTCTATTTCATTTATTTCTGCTCTGATCCTTATGATTTCTTTCCTTCTACTAACTTTGGGTTTTCTTTGCTCTTCTTTTTCTGGTTGCTTTCAGTGTAAGGTTAGTTTGTTTATTTGAGATTTTTCTTGTTTCTTGAGGTGAGCTCGAATTGCTATAAACTTCCCTCTTAGAACTGATTTTGCTGCTTCCCATAGGTTTTGGATTGTCGTGTTCTTGTTGTCATTTCTTTCTAGGTATTTTTAAATTTCATCTTTGATTTCTTCAGTGATCTTTTAGTTATTTAGCAACACACTGTTTAGCCTCCATGTGTTTGTGTTTTTTACAGTTTTTTTCCTGTAATTGATTTCTAATCTCATAGCATTGTGGTCGGAAAAAATACTTCATACAATTTCAGTTTTCTTAAATTTTCCAAGGCTTGATTTGTAACCTAATATGTGATCTATTCTGGAGAACATTCCGTGTGCACTTGAGAAGTAAGTGTATTCTTCTGCTTTCAGGTGGAATGTCCTATAAATATCAATTAAGTCTATCTGGTCTATTGTGTCATTTAAAGCTTGTATTTCCTTATTTATTTTCTGTCTGGATGATCTGTCTGTTGGTGTAAGTGGGGTGTTAAAGTCCCCCACTATTATTGTGTTACTGTTGATTCCCCCTTTTATGGCTGTTAGCATTTGCCTTACGTATTGAGGTACTCCTATGTTGGGTGCATAAATATTTATAATTGTTATATTTTCTTCTTGGATTGATCCCTTGATCATTATGTAGTGTCCTTCCTTATCTCTTGTAACAGTCTTTATTTTAAAGTCTATTTTATCTGATATGAGTATAGCTACTCCAGCTTTCTTTTGATTTCCATTCGCATGGAATATCTTTTTCCATTGCCTCACTTTCAGTCTGTATGTGTCCCTAGGTCTGAAGTAGGTCTCTCTTAGACAGCATATATACAGGTCTTGTTTTTGTATCCATTCAGCCAGTCTGTGCCTTTTGGTTGGAGCATTTAATCCATTTACATTCAAGGTGATTATCAATATGTATGTTCCTATTACCATTTTCTTTATTGATTTGGGTTAGTTTTTATGGATCTTTTTCTTGTTTCCCACTCAGAGAAGTTCCTTTAGCATTTGTTGTAAAGCTGGTTTGGTGGTGCTGAATTCTCTTAGCTTTTGCTTGTGTGTAAAGCTTTTGATTTCTCAGTCAAATCTGAATGAGATCTTTGCTGGGTAGAGTAATCTTTGTTGTAGGTTTTTCCCTTTCATCACTTTAAATATTTTCTGCCACTCCCTTTTGGCCTGCAGAGTTTCTGCTGAAAAATCAGCTGATAACATTATGGGGATTCCCTTGTATGTTATTTATTGCTTTTCCCTTGCTGCTTTTAATTTTGTTTCTTTGAATTTAATTTTTTGTGATTTGATTGATATGTGTCTTGGTGTGTTTCTCCTAGGGTTTATCCTGTATGGAACTCTCTGTGCTTTCTGGACTTGGATGACTATTTCCTTTCACATGTTAGGGAAGTTTTTGACTATAATCTCTTATTTTCTCAGACCCTTTCTCTTTTGCATTTTCTGGGACCTCTATAATTTGAACGTTGGTGTGTTTAGTGTTGTCCCAGAGGTCTCTGAGACTGTCCTCAATTCTTTTCATTCTTTTTTTTTTATTCTGCTTCTCAGCAGTTTTTCCACCATTCTGTCTTCCAGCTCACTTATTCGTTCTTCTGACTCAGTTATTCTACTATTAATTCCTTCTAGTGTATTTTTCATTTCAGTTATTGTGTTGTTCATCCCTGTTTGTTTGTTCTTTAGTTCTTCTGTATCTTTGTTAAACATTTCTTGTATTTTCTCGATCCGTGCCTCCATTCTATTTCTGAGATTTTGGATCATCTTTACTATCATTACTCTGAATTCTTTTTCAGGTAGGTTGCCTATTTCCTCTTCATTTATTTGGTCTTGTGGGTTTTTACCTTGCTCCTTCATCTGTTACATATGTTTTTGTCGTCTCATTTTTTTTGATGGGTGGGGCTGTATTCCTGTCTTATTGGTTATTTGGCCTGAGGCATCCAGCACTGAAGTTTGCAGGCAGTTGGGTAGAGCTGGGTCTTGGTGTTGAGATGAGCACCTCTTGGAGACCTCACTCGGATGAATATTCCCTGGGGTCTGAGGTTCTCTGTTAGTCCAGTGGTTTGGATTTGGTGTTCCCACCTCAGGAGCTCAGGCCTGACTCCCGGCCTGAGAACCAAGATCCCACAAGCCACGTGGCATGGAAAAAGAAAAGAAAAAAAAGGAGCAGTACAATAATACAGAATATAAAATAAAATTAGAAAGATAAAAAATATATTAGGAAAAATAAAAATATAAGTGAAGCAACTACAACAAGGTAGAACAGAACCACAACAGAGGAAAAAAAAAAAGGGAAAAAGCCAAAAGGAGCAGAACAATAACAAAGTATATGGAATAAAATAAAATTAGAAAAAATAAAAATATAAATGAATCAACAACAACAAGGTAAAACTGAACCACAACCTAAAAGAAAAAAGAAAAAAAAATAGCTAGTGGGAAGCGGCCACATAGCACAGGGAGATCAGCTTGGTGCTTTGTGACCACCTGGAGGGGTGGGATAGGGAGGGTGAGAGGGAGATGCAAGAGGGAGGAGATACGGGGATATATGTATATGTATAGCTGATTCACTTTGCTGTACAGCAGAAACTAACACAACATTGTAAAGCAGCTATACGCCAATAAAAATTTTTTAAAAAATAATATAATCATTATCACCAATAATTAGCAACCTTTTATTGATCATAAAATACATGTGTTAATATCTAGCACACTGAAAAAAAGTTGTAAGCCTCCTCTGTGGCCGTTAATAGGGTATTGATTATGTGAATTATGATGAACATCTATAATTTTGTCTGCTCAGTAGCTCTGTCCTTATAGGACCTGCCTTTGTCCATTCACATGGCTACTATGGGAGTTGCTGTATTCTAATAGCTGATTGGCACAGGGGTGGAAATTAAGTAATTAGCCCCTTCCTTGAGATTTTGAACATTGTGCCCTAAAAATTATAGTCAGTACAGTCAGAGCAATGTTTCCTACTGTGTGGAGAAATCCATACTGCTTTGAAAGAACATGAAATGAACCCAAGAAAGAAAACAGATGAGGAAAAGAGAAGTCAATGTTGTTTGAGTCCCTCCTCCTAATTTTTTCCTGAGGTTCCACTGCATCCTTGCCCTTTCCTCAGTTATTTAGCCTTTCCTTGGATTCCATGATCTGATTAGCCTCCTGTTTTGTTAACGTCAATTCATATTTGGGTTTTGTTACTTGAAAACAAACGCACATGCAACATAGTACAATGTAGTAGTAGAGGGGATGAGACATAGCAATATTCATGAATGTAAGAACATTTCCATAATAGATTCCTGGGTGGAAGAGCAAGTTGTAAGCAAACATGACCCTATAACGTAAAGGGATATATATTTCAAATACACACGTGTATTTAGAAATAAATAAAAGGATATATGCCAAACTATGGCTGTCTTTGGGTGGTGAGATTTCTGAGGACTCCTGCTTGGTTTTTTTTCCCTTATCTTTTCTTTTTTTGAATTTTCTATAGTGAACATTATAAAGGTAATAAATATTTGTAAATACAAAAGAGTAGGCATAACTTCTCTTTACCTAATGTATTATCTTGATATTTTCACTAAAAATGCATTACATATAAGAGAGAAAATGGGGAAATTATGCAACATTTTTCTGGGATTTGACCCATTTACCCTCTTGGTTGCTTTAGTTAATTTGCTATTCACCATACTGCTCCCAACCCCCTCCCACTTTCCTGATGAAAAATTCAATTAAAAATGCAATTAGAACATATATCTTCTGAAATGTTCTTTTTTTACTCATTTCTTTCTTCTTTTTTTAGAGCAGAGGACTACATGGGACTTTCTTATCTTTTTCATGTTTCAGGTTGGGTATTAAGTGCAGGGGGGAAAAAAAAAGAATGTGAGATGCCATGCTAGTTTTGTAGGGAATCCAAAGAAGTATAGTCCTTCTCTCAAGCAGCTTAAAAACCACATGAATTGTAATACAGAAATACTTGGAAACACAGCTACCCATGCCAGATAGTGAATGCCAAAAACATGTAAATAGCAGGTCTTTAGAAGAGGGACACAGCATTTCTGGCAGGAATGGTCAGGGAAACTTCATGGAAGAGGTTGGATTCAAGCAGGACAGAGAAGAAAGAAAGGACATTTCAGGTTGGTGTGTGTGTGTGGGTAGCAGGCTCTTGAGTGAGCACAGATGAGCATTAGAATAGTACAGAACATTTTGGGGGGCAGTGAGAACACCACTCGAAATGGAGTCAAAAGTGTTAGAGTAGTGTGTGGCCAGATTGTAAGTCTTCTATGACAGTATAAATAATTTTTATTTTAGCTGTTAGTCCACGTTTACAAACAATGGCTTTTAGTTCATGTACCAACCCAATTAATAGTGGCTATCTGGAGTGCTTTGAGAAGGATCCTGAGGCAGTCCCTGGGAAAAAAAATCCCTGATCAATGAATGGTGTATGTGTTGGGCATGAGAAGTGAGAGTGGCATCGTGTGTGCTGGGCTGTGTTGAAGTCTACTGCAGACAATGGGAAGCTGAGGCTTTGCTTTGTTTTATTCTCACTTTGCGTAATCCTTGAATTCTGATCCATGCTCATGAAGCAAACTTTTAATTCCCGAGCAGGTTTGCCTCTACAGACATGAGGGTGAAACTATCTTTTTTGTATTACTCGTGTTTCTAAGATATATTCATATTGTTCTGTGAAGCTGCAGTTTATTTTCACTGTTGCATGATGTGTTGCTGAAACCAGTATGCCCACCCTTCTGATCAAGAATTATTGTGAGAAGTCAGTAATGAGGCTTCTGATTATAATTTGGCTTCCTGTGTAGTTTGCCTACAGGGAAAGGATGTGCTAACCATGCTAGAGGAGTTTGTCCAGTATGTGAGAGTTGTGCTTCTCATTATAAACATATCCATTGGCATTCTGATGTCTTCCTCTGGCTCATGTTTGTTTTGGTGAGCACGAGTAAATTTCTCATAGCTAGTCAAGAGCAGGTCTTCAACACCTGAAAGTGAAAGACTGGATCCAGGCAGCCTTCCCTAACAGGACACAGAATCTGTGCCATTTCTACAAGGTTGCCTGTTTTCTACTGATTTTAATTACTCTAGCTTTATTGGTCACCCTTTAAATATTTTTATTATGCAGTATTTGGCATATACAAAAGAATACAGTAACATAATAATAAAATATACACACATGACCCTTCATCCCCAAAACAAAATAACATATTACCAATGCATTACTCGTATCATGTTCTCTCCTTCTCCTGCTCCCCCGCAAGAGGCAACCATTATCCTGTAAGTTATGGGTATCATTCCCTTGCCTGTTTTAATTGATAATTTTAGCACACATACATATATAACCATGTAGTTTTAGTTGTTTTGAGCTTTATTAAAATGGTTTTATACTGTTTGTAGGGTTTTGGAACTCTTTTTTCCCGTATACAAGCATGCCTCAGAGACATGGCAGGTTTGGTTCCAGACCACTTCAATAAAGCAAATACAGCAATAAAGCAAGTCACATGAGTTTTTGGTTTCCCAGTGCGTATAAAAGTTATATTTATACTATACTTTAGTCTCTTAAGTATGAAATATCATTGTCTAAAAAATAATGTACATACCCTAATTAAAAAATACTTCACTGCTAAAAATGCTATTAGCCGAGCCTTCAGTATGTTGTAGTCTTTTTGCTGGTGAAGGGTCTTGCTTCGATGTTGATGGCTGCTGACTGATCAGGTGGTGGTTGCTGAAGGGTGGGGAGGTTGTGGCAGTTTCTTAACATAGGACAGCAATGAAGCTTGCTGACCCAGTTGACTCTTCTGTTCACGAACAATTTCTCTGTAGTGGGCAATGATGTTTGATAGCATTTTACCCACAGTAGAACTTCTTTCAAAATTGGAATCAGTTCTCTCAGACCCCACCATTGCTTTCTCAACCAAGTTTATGTAATATTCTAAATCTTTTGTTTTCATTTCAGCAGTCTTCACAGCATCTTTACCAGGAGTGGATTCCATCTCAAGAAACCACTTTCTTTGCTCATTCATAAGAAGCAGCTCCTCAGCTGTTCAAGTTGTATCATGAGATTACAGCAATGCAGTCACATCTTTAGGCTCCACTTCTTTTTTTTTAATATAAATTTATTTATTTATTTATTTTTGGCTGCCCCCGCAAGGGGCTGCCCTTTGTTGTGGCGCACGGACTTCTCATTGCGGTGGCTTCTCTGGTTGTGGAGCACCAGGTCTAGGTGCGTGGGCTCAGTAGTTGTGGCACGTGGGCTCAGTAGTTGTGGCTCGTGGGCTCTAGAGCTCAGGCTCAGTAGTTGTGGCACACAGGCTTAGTTGCTCCGTGGCATGTGGAACCTTCCCAAACGAGGGGTCAAACCTGTGTCCCCTGCATTGGCAGGCAGATTCTTAACCACTGCGCCACCAGGGAAGTCCCGGATCCACTTCTAATTCTAGTTCTCTTCATATTTACAACATATCTGCAGTTAACTTCCTCCACTGAAGTTTTGAATCCCTCCAAGTCTTCCATGAGGATTGGAATCAGCTTCTTCTAAGTTCCTGTGAATGTTAATGTTTTGACCTCTGCCCATGAATCATGAGTATTCTTAATCACATCTAGGGCTGAATCCTTTTTAGAAAATTTTCAGTTTTCTTTGCCCAGATCTATTAGAGGAATCACTATCTCTTGCAGCTATAGTCTTATAAAATGTATTTCATAAATAATAAGACTTGAAAGGTGAAATTACTGCTTGATCCATTGGCTACAGGATGGATGCTGTGTTAGCAGGCATGAAAACAAAATTAATATAATAGTCGTACATTTCTGTCAGAGCCATTGGGTGACCAGGTGCATTGTCAATGAGCAGTAATATTTTGAAAGAAATATTTTTTTCAGAGCAGTAGGTCTCAACAGTGGGCTGAAAATATTCAGTAAACCATGTTGTAAACAGACTTGCTGTCATCCAGACTTCATTGTTCTATTAATAGAGCACAGGCAGAGTAGATTTAACCTAATTCTTAAGGGCTCTAGGATTTTCAGAATAGTAGATGAGCATTGACTTCAACTTCACATCACCAGCTGCATTAGCCCGTCAGCCTGTCCTTTGATGCTTTGAGAGAGTCAGCCTGTCCTTTGATGCTTTGAAACGAGGCATTGACTTCTCCTCTCTAGCTATGAAAGTCCTAGATGACATTGTCTTCCAATGTAAAGCTGTTTTGTCTACATTGAAAATTTGTTTAGTGTAGTCAGCTTTGTAAGTTATGGAGACAGCTTCTTTCCTTAAACCTCATGAACCAACCTCTGTTAGCTTCAGACTTTTCTTCAGAAGCTTCTTCAACCCTTTCAGCCTTCATAGAATTGAAGAGAGTTACGGCCTTGCTCTGGATTAGGCTTTGGTTTAAGGAAATATTGTGGCCTGGTTTAATCTTCTATCTAGACTGCTAAAACTTTCTCCGTATCAGCAATAAGGCTGTTTTGCTTTCTTGTCATTTGTGTGTTCACTGGAGTAGCACTTTTAAATTTCCCTCAAGAACTTTTCCTTTGCATTCACAACTTGGCTAACTGCCACAAGAGGCAGAGCTTTCAGCCTGTCTTGGCTTTTGACATGCCTTCCTCATTAGGCTGAATCATGTCTAGCTTTTGATTTAAAGTGAGAGACGTACAACTCTTTCTTTCACTTGAACACTTAGAGGGTGTTGTAGGGTTGTTAATTGGCCTAATTTCAATATTGTTGTGTCTCAGGGAATAGGGAGGCTTGATGAAGGGGAGAGAGATGGGGGAATGGCTGGTTGGTGGAGCAGTCAGAACACACACAACATTTACCGATTAAGTTCACCATCTTATATGGGTGTGGTTCATGGTGCCTCAAAACAGTGACAATAGTAACGTCAGAGAGCACTGATTACAGATCACCACAACAAATATAATAATAATGAAAAAATTTGAAATTATGAGAATTACCAAAATGTGACACAGAGACATGAAGTGAGCAAATCTTTTAAGTCTATAGGATCTCCTATCACTTGGTTCTGGCTATCAGACTGGGCGACCACAGGCAGGGAGAGGGGTCAAAGCTATAATGGTTAAGTGTGGTCCTGAGAAAGTAAGTGCCCTCACAGAAGTGGGTAATGTTTTTGTATAACTTCCAGGTTCAAGACTTCCTACTTGTTACTTTAAGTACCTTATCTCATAACAAGGTTAGTATTATTTTATCCGGATGCTCAGAGAGCTTAAACAACTCTCTGAAAATCTCATTGCTAGTAAGAATTTGAACCCCAAATTTATCCCACACTCACACACATTCCACTGTAATACCCACAGGCATTTGGTTAACAAAGGCAGCTAAGGTGATGTAAGGGGAGCCAATCCAGTGGGCAAAGGTTGGATCAGGAGAGCCTCGTGCTAGGAGATGCCCAGGGCTCTCAGATAAGCGTTTAGAATTCAGAGGTCCATCAGTGGCGTAGGTGAGTGAGTATGGAAAACGCTTGGAGATGCAGGCAGAGAGGCACTTGTGAGCAACTTAAATTGCTCTCCCCCAAAGATGAATTTACAACAGAAATTAATAAACAAATTTACTAAGTTTTAAGGCAAGTTAAGTAATTTGAATATGCATAATGTACCACTGGTAAGATATAGTTGAGTAAACAGGTGTGCAACCAAAATTTCTCCAGGTTTTACTAGATTGCGTTAGAAAAGACATTACATTATGTAATGTTCAAATCCCTCTGGTTAACTGTCCCCACATTCTGAAGCAAGGCCTGGAGTCCCTAAAACAAGGCCCAGTGGCCTCCCCACCAGTCTTATGGGAACCCTTAGGTGATGTCCCCAGAAATAAATCTGCTCACTTGGGACTGCTGCCTTTCTGGCATGCACCTGCCAGGTGTCATCTCAGGTGATTCTCCATGGTCGCCTGGGTGTCACAGACTCTGTGAGCCTCCTGCCCGACACCATCATTGAGTTCTAGAGGCTGATTGCAAAGTGGGCAGAGGGGTCTGTAAGCCCCCCACCCCATGGTAGGGATGCCAGGTCCCACCCCGACCAAAGCAGTCCACTTTTATCCAGTTCATAGGGGGTTTGTTTCTGTGTTGGATTTTGTTAAAGAAGAATTAGAACTTCTAAAAGTTGTTTGAAGACTATTTCTCTGGGGTCTCCCTGGTGCCTGGATTCTGCTGTGTTCCAAGGAAAAGTGGGTGAGGGCTCATTTTCCTGCTCAGTGTAGAATTCTGTCACCCGGGGAACAAAGCACTACCGTGCATGCTCCGAGTCTCACAGAATTGCTTATTAAACTAATTTCTGCCATTTTGGTCTCCATCTCCTTTCTCCAGAGGTGTCGGGCCTGGTCCCTGGGTTAGACTGGAAATAAACACCCCACCGGTCCCTGTCAGAGTTCTCAGCTGCAGCTAATTGAGATACAGTGTGAGCAGAAAAGGAATTTATTAGTGAATACAGGATATCCCAAGAGGCCAGAAACCAGGCTGGGAGGCTCCCCGGCCAGGATCAATGCCCAGAATCACACTGAAGAACTGCTCTGCTGGAAACTGTTCTGTGGCCTCTGCTGGGCACAGACTCACTGCTGGTGCCTGGTCTTGGCTGGTGTGTGACCTTAGCCACTCCTCCTCTGGAAGCTGGAAGCCACTCCTCTGGCTGCCTGTCTCACCGAAGTGGACCCCAGGGTCACTTGTTTCTCTGCAGTGATTCAAAACCTTGCTCAGGTGTATGTGTCAGTGGGGACCCGTGTCTTAGCCCGGTGTCCTAGCTGCCAAGGGGGTGGGAATTCTCCAAGTGTAGGAAGCATGTCCAGTTGTGCTGAGAAGTCCAGAAGAGTGAGGACATGTTCACTTAGGCATCACTACCCTCAAGTTCCCTTCCTGTCCCCACTCCCTACTTGTCTCATCACCACAGTCACAGCCTCCTTTATCTTCAACTACTCAAAACCAAAAACTTCATTAGAATTCAACTTTCTGAGGCCTGTCACCACCAGCTTGCCAAACAAGCCCAGACATGACTGAACCCCGGCAGTGCAAACAGCCAGTGTCGAGCTGAAACCCCCTTAAGTGTACACGTTGAGACAACCAGCCACCCCTAAACTAGTCTATAGACCCACAGGATCCTGGGAAGGGGTTGCCCATAACTAATAGGGAGCACAAACATTTTCATTATAGTGAAAACAGAGCTTAGTTTATGCCACCTCCAATCAGAAAGGCCATAAAGAGTGTGTTTATATGTTTCCTTTTTAAAAAAATTCTTCATTCAGTGTTCAACATAGCTATTTATTGAACGTATCTCAGTGCTATTAATGAAAGCCGTGAACAAAATCCAAAGCCCTGTCTATGAAATGCTTACATTCTAGAGGGAGGAGCAGACCGTGAACAAGGAATCAAATATATAAATAACAATTTCAGTGATAAATATGATAAGAAAAGTAAAGCGGGGTTAAGGGATAGGAAGTGCTCATTGACGTTCAGTGATCCAGGAGGTGGTATTTGAGCAGAGGTGTGAATAATGGGACAGAGCAGGTATGAAGAGACTTGGGAACAGAAAGCCCTGAGACAGAAACACTCCCAGGTATTGGCATTAGAGGAAGAAGGTCAGTGTGCATGTGGTGGAGAGAAAGCCAAAGGTGATATGAGAGGGTCTTGTAGGCCACCACCAGAGATTCGGCTTTTATTCTAAGGATGATAGGAAGCAATTGGATGGTTTTAAGATGAGCAGCATGACATGATCAGGTTTACGTTTTGAAAAGTTTCACTGCCTCTGGTATAAATAATATGTGGGGCTAAACTGGAAGTGAGGAAGCCGCTCAGGAGGCTTTGCTGTGATCCAGGGAGAGAAGCATGTCAGCTTGGACTCCGGGGGGAATAGTGGAAGTGAGATCAGATTCGCTTTGGAATGTATTTTGCCCCCGCACCTGTTACGACATACTGATGCTCTGCATGTGAAAACGAGAGACAGAAAGGACCTAGTGTGAATTTCTAGGATCTGCTTTATCTACTTTATGGTTGATTATATATTTTTTAAAATGGATATAAGAATATTTCCCATTCCATGTGCTTTTCTAGAACCTTGCCACTCCCCATCAGGAGGTGGCATCTATGTCCTGTCCCCTTGAAGGTGGGTGGGCTTTTGTTACAGCTTTGACTATTAGAATATGGTAGAAGTGACATGTGTGACTTTTGAGGCTAGGTCATGAAAAGTGATCCCACTCTCCCTGTCCTCTCTGGGATGCTCATCCTGGTACCCAGCTACCATACTGTGAGGAAGCCCAGGCCACAGAGAGAGGTCCACGTGGAGAGAAACCAAGGGCTCTGGCCCTCAGCCAAGCTCCCAGCCAGCATCAGCTCGCTGGCCATGTGAGAGCCATCGTGGAAGTGTGTTCCCAGGTGAACGCCTGGATCCTTCTCATTACTGGAGGCATTGATTTTAACTACACTTGTGTCTTGAACTGTTATCAAGAACAAAGTAGCAGGCTCTACGTGACCCTGAGCTCAGCCTCCATCTTGCATGATTCATAGAAGCCTTCTCCCGGTTTTTCCCTTTTTTCCTCATCAGACAGTACATCTTCTTTGATAACTAACGTGAATCTGGCGTTGTGTACTTCCACCTCTGTTCTTATTTGTCTGCTGCCCTCTTGGGGCCACAAACCACATTGCCCCATTTAGATCCTTTATAGTGCCAGGCAAAAAACAAGTAGCACTTATTGCCTGGTGGGAACTATTCTAAACACGTCACATATACTTAACTCCTGTATTCTTGACGATCCTATGTGGTAGGTACTACTTTTAGCCTCTTGTTAAAGATGAGAGAATGTAGGTACAAGAAACAAGTCATCAAGATGCAAGAATCAAGGTCTTACAATGGCCAAAGCTGGAATTTGAACCAAGAGTCTAGCGCTGCACTATACCCCCTCTCCTTTGGTATGGCAGAGTTGATCCATTAGGCATCCGTGTGAGACTTGCGTACTTCCATAACTTGTAAAAATAATTTTGCTTTGCAACGTGGGGTTTTTACCTCTTGACTGGGGATGGCACTAGCTGCCCAATTAGTCTCCCCATTGCTAGTCTTTCCCAGCCCAGTCTATTTTCTACTAGTCATCAGAGGGGTCTCTTAAAAAATGATGAATGAATGCATGAACTAAAAAATAGCTTATCTTTTCACCTCTTCTCTCTACAGGAAAAATATAAGAACCAGTCTTACCAAAGGGGTAGATTAGTCAGCTAAGCCAGCAGATAGCCCAACACCCTCAAACCACAATCTGAAATGGAGTCTGTTGATGTGTGGTTATAATACTTAATAGGCAGTGTTTATTTCCGAGTAAATTTAGCCTTTATCTTATTCACCATCACACTTATCCTGCAAGGATGAAAGCACATCTTCTCTGTTTTATAAGAGAGGAAATTCTACTGTAAAAATAATGCTCTGGCGTAGATCAAGTCACACAAGAAATGTAGCTCAGGGTGGTCACTGTCATGTAGAGCAGAGCTGTGACTCCAGAAGCCTAAATGGTTTTCAGAACCTGAATGAGGTGCATTAGTGGAACCCTTTAAATATAGTCTGAACCAGGAGGCTAATGTTTAAAGCAGATGAAGTTGCTCAAGCCACATAGGGGGCAGTAAATGTAGTGGGCGTGTGCTTGGCTGTCTGTGAAGACTTTGGAAGCATAGCTGAGAAACCTCTTGGGCTCAGCTTCAAAAACATTCCTGGAGAGCATGTGTGGTGAAAAGCCATTACCAGCAGCGGAGATGGGGAGTCCAGAAGTTGCCAGTCCCAAACCCATAGTCAATGTTTATACTTATTTCCAACATCGTTCGTTCCTTTCTTTATCTCTGGGCATTCTAGGCTTCTCTGCACATCAAAGAAAGATAAAAATAAGAAATGTTGAAATTCACACAAAGTTCTCCTTATGACCTCATCTGGAGGAGTGACAGAACCGCAGTGTCTTCCAGCCACGGCCTCCAGCTTTGTGGCTTTGCTTTTCCACCCATGGTGAGCAGTAAGAGACTCTACTGAAGTTTAAACTCCCTCACCAGAGGGGTGGGAGTGGAGAGAGGAGGCAGCTTATCAAGTGAATGTTCTGGGGGGGTCTTTTCTGGAATCAGAGCTGTGCCCCTGATGACTTGTCACCTGATATGTAAACAAAGAGCCAGGAAGACTTAAAAGAGGCAGCAAGGCACTCAATCAGGATTCTTAGATCAAGATATCATTTCCCAAGCTCAGGTCTTTCCAGTCCTTTTTGCTGAGCAAAATCACTGTTATAATTTCAGTGTGAATCTAGATCACTGCGGGGGAGATGATTTGAGATGTAGATTTCTTCACGATTAAGTAGATTTTTGTCTGCTTGTTTTTGTTGTGTTAAGAAGCCTCCAGGGTGATTCCCATGCAAGCACGTCTGTTGCAAGCAATGCCGGCATATAGGTTTGCCAGAGAAAGTGGAATTTATTAGATAGTATTAATATGATTTCCTGCGTTCTTTCAGTATCGGTCATTTGGATTCCTGCAAAGTGTTTTGTTTGTTTTTGTTTTGTTTTGTTTTAAACATAGATAGGCTGTAGACCTGTGGGAAAAACAAGTTACTGTGGTCACATTTGGCCCTGAGGACTAAACTATTTCCAGATCCGTCTGTTCTGACAGGCATAAGTGATTATTCTTGTTCTGTTCTGTAATACACCCCAAATGTATTCACCTGCCATGCCATTTCTTCCTCTTCATTTTCTACTATGAGCTTTAAAAACCTGTAGTTATAAATCTCATATCTCTTAGACTGATGCTAGGGCTCATTCGATCTCTGCCTTCCAGCACTGAAAGAAAAAAGTGGTATCTTTGTGACAATAAAATAACTCCCACCTCTGACATCCCTGCTCCATGGTGACATCTGTAAGGAAATAATTTGGAAGGGGAATAATACACATGTTCTGGGATTAAGGGCATAACTGAAAGTCTCAGAAAATTTGACATGTTGAAGCAGCGGAAGACAGGGTCCCTACCTTATAAATGTAGTGCCTTGAGGAATTTTCGAAAGTCTTATGAAGCACTTGTTTTCATTGTCCTGGGATTTGCAGCTCTTCGGTGGAAGATGAGATGCTCTGAGAGCCAGCTGTGAGGGTGGAGTGGGGGGTAGTGGTGGCTTATCTCTACCTTCTGCTCCACTCATAATGTCCTAATCCTCCCAGCTACTACACTTCACTTTATTTTTCTAGACCACTGGGTTCCAAGATACCTTGTCTGATTTAGGGTCAGTCTTTCAAGAGATCACTGAGGCGTATGAAGTACAAACCGTAGGACTTAATTGGGTAGCTTTATAGTGAGAAGCTCTGATTTAGTTATCAACATTAAGAGGTAGATCCTTTCATTAGTACCAGCCATCCAATGGGCTATATAACACACTATAGTCTAAACTCTGATAATTCCACTCTGTGTTCAATTAAGTTTTCTTTCACCTGGTCAAGTGTTATATAGTGTCCCATTCAGTGCATACTTGCAGTTCTTGTTAGTCATATGAAGGCGTACTTCAAGGCTGGAAAATTGGTCCAGAAAGTTCCAGTCGATTTAGAGTTTAGCGTGAGATTTCCAGGCTTGTATAGTTATGAATCTATGGTTGACCCTGACCCAGTTGGAAGGTGAGGTAGAGGAATGTTATCAGCATTCAAGTCAGAAGGTTCATTGTGGGGAAATGGGTCTAGCTCTAGGGAAGGTACAAATGATGGAGATGTCAAGCCTAGAGAAATGACACTCCTGTTTAGATCCTGCAGTCCTTAGGCATATATTAATTTGAAAAATATTTATTTAGTAAGTTCCACATGCCAGGGATCAGAAATGAGTAAGATTAAGTTTAAAGATAGAGAACAGTGACTTTATAACATGGATTGAAAAGATACCACTTGTGTCATCTTAGGTATGACTTTCCTCTGAAGAGTAAGTTTGTGGAAAGTTAGAATGGATGGCCCTAGAGTGGGATAGCAAAACACCTCCCTTATTAAAGGCAGCCTTTGGCCATTCCTTTTGGAACTATTTAAGCAGTTGACTCCTGTTTTCTCTGGGATCTGCCTCTTTGCTGAATCTGGCTCAGTGGACCAATCTTAATATGCAAATTCGTAAAACTGGAATAACAATACCGACTTTGAAGAGTCATTGTGAAGATTAGAAAATGTTAGGTGTGATAAATAGAAATACAGCCAGGACCTCAAGTCCCCTTTGTCTTAGGCTGGGTTCTTTAGACGCAGAACCTGGGATAGATTTAGGCCCAAGTGACTCATTGAGAGAGTGGTGTTCAGGAAAAACCTATAACAGAGACAGGGAGGCAAAACGGGAAAGGGCATATCGTTCATCAAGGATATAGTCACAGGTAAAATCTAGTCTTGACCGCTGGAGGACTCTGGAGCATAAATGGTATGGCAGAGTTATGGTTGGGGCAGACTGGCCTTTTGTATTCCAAATGAGTCAGCCATTGACTTTTGGAGACCTGTAGGGGAAAGTGGTTGTTGTGTTGGTGGTAGGGTGACCTCCCAGGCCTACTAGGTGAGTGCACTTATGTCAGCCAGAGGCCATTCTCATGTGCCTCTGCTCCTCAAATGGAAGCTTATAACCCTTAGGACTGTGTCCCTGAGGACTCCATTCTGTCCTCAGTACTTCCTCCTTTGGTCTCCAGTTAGAAGGTATCTTCAGGCTCCCCTTAGAGTATCAAGTGTTTGTAAAACAGAAACAGTGTGCTTCAAGATTCTAGTGCAGTGCTAGGCAGGTAATAGAGGCTCTATAGACGCTAGCTTCTCTTTTTTAATCTTCAGTCTCTAAAACTCTCTCTCATTTTAGAGAATCACCGGCAAAGTATCCTCCTTCCAGGCCATGCTGAGGTGAAAAAAATAGAAGAGACTGTAATCAAAGCACCTGGCACATAGTACATGGTTAATAAGTGTTCATTAGCTTTGTCTCAGGATCATTCATGTGTTTTGAACTTTCCTGCGGTGTAGAAGAACTTATTTCAGTCCGTCAAATATCATGGACATTATTATTAACATTAATCACCATAAATATTAAGATCCAAATAGGTGTGGAATCATAATCATTTTGGGGGAATATATTTGCAGAAAATAGTTAAGTTTTATCTTTTAAAAAATCTTTATTTCTGATTCTTTTAAAGCATATACAGTAGACATTATCATCCAATTTGGTACTTAAATATCTGTATTTTTCTTTACTTTAAAAAAATAAATTTATTTATTTTATTTATTTATTGTTGGCTGTGTTGGGTCTTCGTTGCTGCACGTGGGCTTTCCCTAGTGGCGGCGAGCGGGGACTACTCTTCATTGTGGAGCGCGGGCTTCTCATTGCGGTGGCTTCTCTTGTTGTGGAGCGCGGGCTCTAGGCGCGCGGGCTTCAGTAGTTGTGGCGCTCAGGCTCTAGAGCACAGACTCCGCAGTTGTGGTGCACGGGCTTAGTTGCTCCGAGGCATGTGGGATCTTCCTGGACCAAGGATCGAACTCATGTCCCCTGCACTGGCAGGCAGATTCGTAACCACTGCGCCACCAGGGGAGTCCCTACTTTTTTTGGGGAACCGTCCTAAGGATAAGGACTTTCTATTGTATCCCTTGACCATCTCCATGCCTTCTGCCCCTGTCCTTAGCTCACTGTCAGAAGCAAAGAAAGTGCTCAATTAAAACTTAAGATTTGATCAAGTACAGTAGTGGGCAAATTGAGACATCCATGAACTAACTGAAAATAATCTCTTAAAAAAGAGATCACATGAGGAATTTTTTCTAGAATTTTGTGACAATAATTTAGCCCAAACTAAATATTTTAAATGCTCATATCTTTTTGCCTACTAATTGTGCTCTTATGAAAGTACCCTTAAAAACTTGGAACTAAGACCTATGTCCATAAAAAAAAATAGTTAAATAAATTGTTACATTCAAAGGTCATTAAACAAGAATAAGATACATGTACTGATGAAAAAAGTCCAAAGTGCAAGTGAGAAAACAAATTGCACATATATATAATTTATATACGCTTTCACATATACATATATACTTCATATATATGTGTATATAAATTTTTGTACTTAATTGTGAGATAGAGGTTAAACAAACTTTTTTCCTAGGTGAATCAGCAATCATAACACTGTTTATTAAATAGACTGAATTTTCCCCCCTAAATTGAAAATGTTAATTTTGTTATATATCAAGTTACCACAGGTAACTGAATCTTTTTCTGGCTGCTGCTGACTTGTCTCTTTCTTTACTAGCATCACATCTAATCTGATCACAGCACTTTTGTAAGCAGTTTTAACAGCCATATAGCAAGTACCCCACCCTGCCTTGCTCAATTTTCCTTTTTAATAAAAATATACAGGCAGTCTCCTGTATTTATCTTCGTATTAATGTACAACTTTTATCTGTAACTTACAGCTTTTCCCTGTAGTTTGAAAAACCAAAAGTATTTTAGGTGATTGAAATTGCATTAAATATTAATTAATTTGGGCAGGATTGATAATTTTATAAAAGTGTCTTTCTGTTCACTGTCTCTTAGTATAATCTTATAAGTTTTCTACACTCCTACCCCTATTTTGAAGGAATAGGCTATTTCTCTTTTTGTTTTCTAACTGGTTAATGCTGCTTATATAAAGGAAAGGTATTAATTTCATTCATTTATTTTATATCAAGCCACTTAATAAACTCTTATTTGTTTTGATTTTTTTTTTTTTTAGTGTTTTGTTGATTCTCCTTCAGCTTTTTTGGAGATTTTTTTGTGTTTCTTTTAACGTTGAGTTAGATACAGGAAGGATACAGTAAATCTATCCTCTTACAATCAAGTTCAAATTAGTTTCATTCTTATTCTTTATTACCACCATCCTGAAGCACCTTTGCAACCTCCGAGGGAAGAAAGGAAAGCAGTATACAAGCACTTGTGTGACCGGGTCCTCCTGTTCTCACTCTGTCAGGGACACCATGATCACCAGACTCCTGAACTGGAAATTCCCCTGGTCAGCAGAGAACAAAAACAGCAGCTGATGCATTAGGACCCACAGCCTTGCGAGTCCTGTATGTACCCTGTCAGGTGGATGGGAGCCGGGGAAGGTAGGTTTATTTCAATTTTATAGGACTGATTTGAGTAGTCAGATCCTAGGTGCCTGAAAACCAGCCTGACCTACCCCCTACTCCTCATTCCCCAGTTACAATCAGGATCATAGTGATCTGATCCCCATGGTCATACATTCTACAAGACATCTTCACAAGACAGTAGTCTCTAAATAGGTTTTGCAAAAAGAGAGATGTAAATTTATTCAGTGTAGCTGGTTCAACAATTTTTGTGAACTAATTTCAAAAGGAGGACCTTGATTTTATTTCTTACATGTTTTATATAAGCTGGAAGGACAAGGAGAAACTCATTAATGGTTTTTAGTCCAAGCAATGAACTAGCACATGGAGTTTTCTGCGACCCTTCATGGAACTTCTCTTCCCCTTAACCCCTGTGCTGAACTCGTGGCCCTTTGTGCCATCAGCATGTGGTATTATATTTACCATTTATCATTCTATCCATCTGTTCGTTCAGATTTCAGTGAACTGTCAAGAGTCACCCCCATAACACACCTCCACTACCATCAAACAACAACAACAAATCGTATAGAGGTGGAGTTATTTTACAAGTATTTAAAACTGTATTAAAATAAACTCAAGTGCCTCCATAAACCTCTTTAAAGAAAAGAGAAATAGATGATAAAAATTTCTGAAGCACTTACACACGTGATACCCGTCTAGGAAAAGTTCCTAGTAATTTAGTTACACTGTTTCTTTAACCACATTGCCTAGAATTCTGCTGGATATACATGTTTCAGTTATCTGTATATTTTCTATTAAAAAAATTTTGGCTTTGACTAATAATGGCCGTATAGCAATATCTATTTTGTTATTAAACATTTCGAGCTGGTAGATAAAAATCACCCTTCTTCACTGGGAGATCCTACTGCTGTCAAGCAGACTTTTCAACAACAGGCAGTGGGAGTGTATACCTGTTGGCCCAGTAATATGCAATTATAAATTTACTCCAATTTGGGGAAGATATTTTTCTTAATTAATACAGATATGTATGGTCACTTTTCTCCAATTATAAAAGTAATGTCACCATTAAAGACATTTGAAAAAAATCAATAAGATAAAAGTAATGACAACTCCATTACCCCAACGCAAGGATTCTCCATTGTACCACCTCTGCATCTGCGTTGAATATTATTAGTTAGAAAAATACTGTTGATATCGGCCAAACAATGATATCTCAGTGTTGTTTTATTTTATTTCTCCTACTAATAATGAATATAAGTTTTATATGTTTATTGATGAGTTGTAATTTATAAATACAATTATTTAAAATTTCCCTTTTGTATTTAGTTAATTTTTTTTTTGTATTTTAGCCCCCTTTTTTTTCTGTGGAGTTTTTGGTCAAGTAGTATAAGCTCATAATATCGTAAAGACATTAATGTTTTTAGTATTTTTCTGAGATTTGATATTAATCTCACGATTTTCAGAGTTTATGTATGAAGTTTTATATTTTCATATAGTATAATCTTTCATTTTCTCCCTTATGTCTTTTATCATTTTTTAGCTTAGTAAATCATTTTGCCTCTAGACATTTGATAAATATTCATGTTACTTCTTTTTTCCAACTAATTTCTGTTTAATTTTGCATGTTTACTTCCTTAATTTTTCTGAAGTTTATTTTGGTTGCGTGGAATGAAATGAGGTTCTAAATAGATTTTTTCCAAATTGCTAACTGGTCACTCAGCCCTTATTGACTAAACCTTCACTTTCTCATTGATTAATGGTGTTTCCTTTATTGAATATCACGATGCTATATATTAATAGCTTCTAATTCTGGACTGTACATTCTGTTTATTTTTAGTCTAGTAATAAATTGTTTTTATTATAGAGACTAAAGAACATATAATAGGTTATACATAATAGAATTAGTCCAAACGTAGTTTTTGTACTAATTTTCTTTATTTTATTGTCTCTATCACTTTCCTGATTTATTTTGGAACAATTTGGTCGTGTGTGTGTGTATCACTGAAATTGTGAGAGGAATTAGTTTGAATATAAAAAATTTATTTCAGAAAGATATTTACTATATTATAATAGTGTAAGAATAATAATCTTTCTATACTCTTTCAGGCCCAACAAGTAGCCATGCTATATACTAGTACTTTCTCAGAGTGCACTGAAGGGTTTAGAAATGCAGAATGCAAGCAGGTTGATTATGGTAGCAAATAACTGGTTAGCACAGGCACATGGACACTTTGGTCAAGTTCTATGGCAAGATCCTATTTTGTCATCATTATAATCACAGTCAAAATTTCATAATAAGCACAAAATTCGCATCACTTTCAACGTCAATCACAAGGTCAACAGGCTAAAATTAATTACTGGTTAGGTGCTAGATGCTGGGGATACTAAAGGCAGAAGGCTTCTTCAATATGGTTTAAGGCTTAACATGCTCTTTTATACCTCCAGGCTTTATTCTCTCTGCCTGAAACGTCACTCTTTGTGCTTCTCCCCTTTGTAAATTCTTTCCAATCCATGAAGATTGAGGTCGTATATAACTTTCTCTGTTGATCTTCAAAGACCCTGGCAGTTGGACACTTCCTTCTCTTTTACCCCAAGTACTTTGTTTATACTTCTCTGATCACCTTTTCTCTTTGAATTGTAGCTACTTGCATATGCTCCTATCCTTCAATAAATTAAAGTCCTTCAGTGCAGGAACCTTGGTTTTTCACTGTTATAAGCTGAGTGCCTAAGTATTGAGGATAGACTTCAATGCATGTTTACTGAGTGAATATGTAAATGAATAAAAGAAGACATTTTAATTTCCTGAACATTTCTATAGAAAAATTACTGAAACAAAAATTTCTCGGAAGTTTTTGATATGTTTCAAACATTCCGAAGCCATTTAATAGAACTTGGTGAAACTCAAAAATATTAAAAAGTGGTTGTGTGTGTGTGTACATGTGTTTTGTAGGCAGTAATTTCCTCTTAAGATTTCAGTATATGTGTGGGTTAGTTGGCTCATCACTTTTGTTTTCCAAGTAATGTTCAGCCTTAGAAAACATCACTCTGAAGCATAGGTAACTTTGTGAGCTGGACCGAAATGTCATAGCCAAGCTGGACTTTCCCAGGTGTGCTAAATAGAAACTGCAGAATCTACCTGTGAAAAACATTTACCTGTCAGCAGAACTGACTTTATGTGTGGATAAGGTTGCTAATTCTCTACCTGGTATGTACTTCCTCCAAAACACTCTTCCTTGTCCAGCTGCAAAGGGCCCTAGTAAACTCTCACCATTGTATTGTTCTTTTACAAGTGTTAAAACAAATTAAATCATTATGACCTAGAACACTAAATTAGGCATGTGTTGGATTATGTATGTTTTTTAAATGGCCATCCCACCCCTGAGCACATTCCAAACCCTTTGTAAAACTCTCTTTCGTATTCCATATCCACAACCTTGAACACAAATTCTGATTCCAACTCTCCTGGACATGAGCTTGTTACCCACTGGTACTTCCCACCTTGGACTTGATCCTTGGTTCCATTTACCTGGTTATAGCCTTGGCTTTTTTTCCTCAGTCTTTCTGGTTTTTCACTTCCTGGGAGCTTTAAGTTGTCTCTGGTCATTGCAGATAAATATCATTTGGAGTGTCTTTAGGCCTTGGGAACTTAATGTCCTGTTGTGCCCAGTAGTAGATGACGGAGCTTCTTCAGGCTTACTCTGGCACAAGCAGAAGTTAGACCCTGCAAGGGTTCTCTGCTGCCATCAGTCAGGAGGACGGTGACTACAGGTGGCAGGTCCGGAGGAGACCAACTCTTTGGGAAAGTGTTAAATATTGTGTATTTCTGGCATCACAGTCAAGTCAGGACCAAGCACATGACATTAGGAATGTTATATTATTCTAGGGTCGTACCATTTAGCATAATATTTTGTTTCAGACAATAAAACTGATGGATGTGTAATAAAAGGGTTTGATGAACTCCACTGTACTTCAGTGATCACCCCACAACCAAGCAAGGTTCCCACATTCCTCTGAGAGCCCTCCCTACCAAAATATATTTTATCAAAAGGCAGTTCTTTATAAGAAGTATATGTAGAGTAGCATGTCAGAAATTGTGCAGTAAGAAATGACTAAGAAAATGACTACGTTATTGCAATATTTGATTTATTAATATCTGACTTATAATTTACAATATACTTTGCTTTACATATTATTATTTGGTTTACCCGATTCTAACCTTAGTCTACTAAAGTATGTTCTCAACAAAACAGATAGTTAAAACACAGTCAAATGATGATACCTCACTCCTCTGCTCAAAACCCTGTCATGGCTTCTCAGGTATCTCACTCAGATTAAAAGTCTAAGTCCTTACATTGAGGTTTACAGTTCTTTCTGTGGTAGTCACTCTCCCCCCAAATCTTCCCTTTTTGCCTATAAAGAGGTTTCAAATTCTCACCATTAGTATTGCCTATTCAGCTCAGGGCCACTAAAAGCAATTAAGTCAAGTGATCTGGAAAATACACTCTGGCCCTCATGATCTAGTTCCCTTTACTTCTCAGATCTCAGCTCACTTTCCTGGCTCATTCAGTCTAGGCACCTGGGCCTCCTTGCTCTTTATCCAACACTGTACTCCTGGGATAAGCCCCCACTTGACCCTGGGCTATTACCCTTTTTATATATTGTCACATTCAACTTGGTAAAGTTTTGTTAAGAATTTTTACATCTATGCTCACAAGGGATATTGGTACTTAGTTTTCATTACTACCTTTGCCTGGTTTTGGTATCAGAGTAATGCTTGCCACAGAGAATGAATTGGGAAGTATTCCCTCCTGTTCAGTTTTGTACAAGAGTTTGTTTAGAATAGGTATTATATCTTGCTTGTTTGGTAGAATTCATCAATGAAATCATCTGGTCCTGGACTTCTCTTTGTGGAAAGGATTTTCATTCAACTTCTTTAATAGATTGCATTTAAAAATAGATTTGATTTCTTAATAGATACAGGGCTATTCACTATCTGTTCCTTCTTGAATGAGCTATGGTAGCTCATACTATTCAAGAAATTTGTACATTTCATTAAGGTTGTTGTGTTTATTGGCATAAAGTTGTTCATAATATTTCTTTATTTTTCGTTTAATATTAGTAGAATTTGTAGTGTCACTTCTCTCATTCTTGGTATTGGTAGTTTGTGTCTTCTCTCTCTTTCTGATCTTGCTTGTGAGAGGTTTATCAGTTTTACTGATTATTCCCAAGAGTAAGTTTTTTATTTAATTGATTTTCTCTGGGTTTTTTTCTATTTTATGTTTCATTATTTTCCACTCTGATCTTTATCATATACTTTCTCCTCCTTCCTCTGGGTTTTATTTGCTCTTATTTTTCTAGTTTCTTTTTTTTTAAATTTTTGAATATTATTTATTTTTTTATACAGCAGGTTCTTATTAGTCATGTTTGATGTTTGCTGTGGATTTGTCGTATATGGCCTTTACTATGTTGAGGTAGGTTCCCTCTATGCCCACTTTCTGGAGAGTTTTTATCATAAACAGGTCTTGAATTTTGTCAAAAGCTTTTATTGCATCTTTTGAGATGATCATATGGTTTTTATTCTTCAATTTGTTAATATGGTTTATCACATTGATTGATTTGCATATATTGAAGAATCCTTGCATTCCTGGGATAAACCCCAGTTGGTCATGGTCTATGATCCTTTTAATATGTTGTTGGATTCTGTTTGCTAGTATTTTGCTGAGGATTTTTGCATCTATATTCATCAGTGATATTGGTCTGTAATTTTCTTTTTTTGTAGTATCTTTGTCTGTTTTTGGTATCAGGGTGATGGTGGCCTCATAGAATGTGTTTGGGAGTGTTACTTCCTCTGCAATTTTTTGGAAGAATTTGAGAAGGATGGGTGTTAGCTCTTCTCTAAATGTTTGATAGAATTCACCTGTGAAGCCATCTGGTCCTGGACTTTTGTTTGTTGGAAGATTTTTAATCACAGTTTCAATTTCATTACTTGTGATTGGTCTGTTCATATTTTCTATTTCTTTCCGGTTCAGTCTTGGAAGGTTATACTCTCTAAGAATTTGTCCATTTCTTCCAGGTTGTCCATTTTATTGGCATAGAGTTGCTTGTAGTAGTGTCTTAGGATGCTTTGTATTTCTTCTGTGTCTGTGGTAACTTCTCCTTTTTCATTTCTAATTTTATTGGTTCGAATCCTCTCCCTCTCTTTCTTGATGAGTCTGGCTAATGGTTTATCAATTCTGTTTATCTTCTCAAAGAGCCAGCTTTTAGTTTTATTGATGTTTGCTATTGTTTTCTTTGTTTCTATTTCATTTGTTTCTGCTCTGATCTTTATGATTTCTTTCCTTCTGCTAACTTTGGGTTTTGTTTGTTCTTCTTTCTCTAGTTCCTTTAAGTGTAAGGTTAGATTGTTTATTTGAGATTTTTCTTGTTTCTTGAGGTAGGCTTGTATAGGTATAAACTTCCTTCTTAGAACTGCTTTTGCTGCATCCCATAGGTTTTGGATCATCGTGTTTTCATTGTCATTTGTCTCTAGGTATTTTTTGATTTCCTCTTTGATTTCTTCAGTGATCTCTTGGTTATTTAGTAACGAAATGTTTAGCCTCCATGTGTTTGTGTTTTTTATGTTTTTTTCCCTGTAATTCATTTCTTATCTCATAGCGCTGTGGTCAGAAAAGATGCTTGGTATGATTTCAATTTTCTTAAATTTACTGAGGCTTGATTTGTGACCCAAGATGTGATCTATGCTGGAGAATGTTCCATGCGCACTTGAGAAGAAAGTGTAATCTGCTGTTTTTGGATGGAATGTCCTATAAATATCAATTAAATCTGTCTAGTCTATTGTGTCATTCAAAGCTTCTGTTTCCTTATTTATTTTCATTTTGGATGATCTGTCCATTGGTGTAAGTGAGGTGTTAAAGTCCCCCACTGTTACTGTGTTACTGTCGATTTCCTCTTTTGTAACTGTTAGCAGTTGCCCTGTGTATTGAGGTGCTCCTATGTTGGGTGCATATATATTTATAATTGTTATGTCTTCTTCTTGGAACGATCCCTTGATCATTATGTAGTGTCCTCCCTTGTCTCTTGTAACATTCTTTATTTTAAAGTCTATTTTATCTGATATGAGTACTGCTACTCCAGCTTTCTTTTGATTTCCATTTGCATGGAATATCTTTTTCCATCCCCTCACTTTCAGTGTGTGTATGTCCCTAGGTCTGAAGTGGGTCTCTTGTAGACAGCATATAGATGGGTCTTGTTTTTGTATCCATTCAGCAAGCCTGTGTCTTTTGGTTGGAGCATTTAATCCCTTCACGTTTAAGGCAATTATCGATATGTATGTTCTTATGACCATTTTCCTAATTGTTTGGGGTTTGTTTTTGTAGGTCCTTTTTTTCTCTTGTGTTTCCCACTTAGAGAAGTTCCTTTAGCATTTGTTGTTGAGCTGGTTTGGTGGTGCTGAATTCTCTTAGCTTTTGCTTGTCTGTAAAGCTTTTGATTTCTCCATCGAATCTGAATGAGATCCTTGCCGGGTAGAGTAATCTTGGTTGTAGGTTCTGCCCTTTCATCACTTTTAAGTCTATCATGCCACTCCCTTCTGGGCTGTAGAGTTTCTGCTGAGAAATCAGCTGTTAACCTTATGGGAGTTCCCTTGTATGTTATTTGTTGTTTTTCCCTTGCTGCTTTCAATAATGTTTCTTTGTCTTTAATTTTTGCCCATTTGATTACTATGTGTCTTAGTATGTTTCTCCTTGGGTTTATCCTGTATGGGACTCACTGCGCTTCCTGGACTTGGGTGGCTATTTCCTTTTCCATGTTAGGGAAGTTTTCAGCTACAGTCTCTTCAAATATTTTCTCTGGTCCTTTCTCTCTCTCCTCTCCTTCTCGGACCCCTATAATGTGAATGTTGTTGCGTTTAATGTTGTCCCAGAGGTCTCTTAGGCTGTCTTCATTTCTTTTCATTCTTTTTTCTTGATTCTGTTCCGCAGCAGTGAATTCCACCATCCTGTCTTCCAGGTCACTTATCCGTTCTTTTGCCTCAGTTATTCTGCTATTGATTCCTTCTAGTGTAGTTTTCATTTCAGTTATTGTATTGTTCATCTCCATTTGTTTGTTCTTTAATTCTTCTAGGTCTTTGTTAAGCATTTCTTGCATCTTCTCGATCTTTGCCTCCATTCGTTTTCCAAGGTCCTGGGTCATCTTCACTATCATTATTCTGAATTCTTTTTCTGGAAGGTTGCCTATCTCCACTTCATTTAGTTGTTTTTCTGGGGTTTTATCTTGTTCCTTTATCTGGTACATAACCCTTTGCCTTTTCATCTTGTCTATCTTTCTGTGAATGTGGTTTTTGTTCCACAGGCTGCAGGATTGCAGTTCTTCTTGCTTCTGCTGTCTGCCCTCTGGTGGATGAGGCTACCTCTAAGAGGCTTGTGCCAGTTTCCTGATCTTATTTTTCTAGTTTCTTAAGGCAGAAGCCAAAGTCATTAATTTCAAACCTGTGTTGTTTTCTAATATAGGTGTTTTAGTTCTATACATTTCACTGTATGTTACAAATTTTGGTATTTGTGTCTTCAATTTCATTCAGTTTAAAATACTTTCTAATTTCCTCTTTGATTTCTTCTTAGATCCTTCAGTTGGTCAGTAGTGTTATTTAGTTTCCAAATATTGGGGGATTATCCAGAGATGCGTTCTGTTATTTATTAAATTTATTTTAATTTAATTCAGTTGTGGTCCAAGAGCATACTTTGTGTGAGTTGAATCCTTTTATATTTACTGAGACTTATTTTATGATCCTTACTATAGCCTTGAACACTGTAGACGTGCTCTTGTTTCAGGGCCTTTGCCTTTGTTGTGCCCTCCGACTGGAGTGTTCTTCCCCCAGATTGCCACCTGACTTGTTCCCTCAGCCCCTTCGAGTCTCTATTCAAATGTCATCACCTCTGTGAGGACTTCCTTGACCACTGAATGTGAAATGTACATATGCATTGCAACAGATACTCTTCACCCTCCTCTCTTGATTTAGTTCTCTCTATTGCACTTGGTGTGTATGTGTGTGTTTAAATGTTTTCTCTTTACTAGAGCATAAATTCCATGAAAACTGAAATCTTTATCTTCTCTACTCACTAATGTATTCCCAGCACCTGGGACAGTGCCAAGCACATAAATATTATGTGCTTTATAAATGTTAATGCATTTGATTTTTTAAAGAACCAACAAGCCTGTGAGATAAGTAGGGCTAATTTTATTATCTCCATTTTATCAACATAGTAACCAACTAGTTAAATGTAAAATGAAGACACTTTTTGGTCTCTGCTTTATATTGATATAATAATGCCTGCCACTTAATGCCAGCTGCTTTGTAGCCATTTTGTGCCAGGTACTGTGCTAGAGCCCAAACATTCCAAGATGAGTGAACACAACTCTGGCTCAAGCTGTGGGGTGAGGGCAGCTAGGGGTGAAGCTGAAGGGTAGAAGGGACTTATTATACGTCACATAAAATTCTTGGATTTAACCCAGAGAGCAGTCAGTCATTGGAGCGCTTAAGAAAGGAAGTGGCATGATCAAATTTTCTGTTTTGTGCTAAGGTCTGTTCTCAGTACAGCAGAGAGCAAGAAGCCTTCTTGAAGCTTACAGTCTAATAGGAAAGACTAACAGTAAACCACTAATCAAATACAAATCCACTGTAGTTTCAGGCAGTTGTAAATGCTTTGAGGGAAAATAGAGGAGGGTAAAGGAGTGGAGAGTCACGGGGGTGGGGTGTATTGTAAATAAAGAAATCAGGGAAGGTTCTATTAAGGAAGTTATAATTGAATAGGGGTATAAATAAAATGAAAAGGAGGAAGGCAGTTCTACAGAGTTCCAGGCAGAAGGACAAGGACCACCACATGCAATGGTTGTGACACAGAAGTGAGCTTTGCCTACTTTAAGAAAATCAAGGAGGCCAAAGTGACTGGAGTTGAGTGAATGGTGGGGAAGCATTAGGACAGAGGGGTAAGGGGTAGATGATGGTGGGTCATAGACTATACTTGGGTTTTATTCTAAGTGTAGTGAGAAACCATTGGAGTGTTCAAATCAGAGAAGCAGTAGTATCTGACTTACTTTTTAAGATATCTCTGGTGGATATATGGAAAATAGACTGTGGCAGGGCAAGAAAGGAGGCAGGAAAACCAGTTAGGAGACTATTTCAGTAGATCAGGCATAAGATGATGGTTGAACCTGGAGTTTATAGTGGAGGTGGTAGGATATGGAAATGGTAACTTGCTAATGGGCTGGACATGGGGTATGAGGAAAAGAGGACTCCTAGATGACTGCTAAGGTTTTGGCTTAAGCAACTGGTCAGTGGTAGTGCCATTTCCTGAAATGGGGGCAAGACTGTGAAAGAAGTTGTTAATGGACTGGATTGTGTCTTTCCTCCAGTTCCTGTTTTGAAACCCTAATCTTCAATGTGACTGTACTTGGAGATAGGGCCTTTAAGGAGGAAATTAAGGTTAAATGAGGTCATAAGAGTGGGGCTCTAATCTAAAATGGCTTGTGTCCTTATAAGAAGAGAAAGATGTCAGGGATACGTGTGCACAGAGAAAAGGCATGTGAGGTCACAGCGAGAAGGTGGCTGTCTGCAAGCCAAGGAGAGGGACCTCAGGAGAAACCAACCCTGCAGGCACCTTGATCTTAGGCCTCCAGCCTCCAGAACTGTGAGAAAATAAATTTCTGTTGTTGAAGCCTCCCAGCCTATGGCATTTTATTATGGCAGCAGTACCCAAGCAAACCTAGCAAACTAACCCAGAAGTGAAGAGGATAGTGAACAAATCAAGTTCTCTATTAGACATGTTGAGTTTGAAATGCCTATTAGACTTCCAAGCAGAGAGGCTGAGTAGGCAGGTGGACGTATAAGTCTGACCCTCAGCGAAGAGGGTGAAGCTGGAAGTATAATGGAAAGTCATTAAAATAAATTGGTATTTGTCATAGGGAAAACATATATAACCTAGTTTCTGTGTTTCTATGAGGAACCTCCATCAGTGTCCCAGTCCTGGCTTTTTACTGTTCTCTTAGTCACTCTTCCCCAGGGAAGGAGGATTGACATAACATATTGGTCAGTTTGGGAGAAAGAATCCAGTGTTCATGGTTCATTAATTTTCTTGTATCTTTTTGGGATGTCTGCCTTCAGAGAATATACATTTTCTATTCTTCCATGCTGTGAGTTTTTCAAGAGTCAGTTTGCCTTGGGAGAAACCTCTGGTTGTCTAAATGTTCCTATGATTGAATGGATTAGTCAACAGAAGATTAGCAAGCCCAGTTACCCTGTGACTCAACCATATTCTCCAATATAAATATGTTAAAAATCAGTGACAAAGTGACGTTTTGATCTCCTCTCTTTGACTTTATCCTATAATTGATTCTGAACTTGAGGGTTCACTAGATAAGGTCACCTATCCAGTGGATACTGAAAGAGAAAATCATGGGGCCAAACATAGAAAATTGGGGCTTTCCAACACGAAGATAGGTGATGAAAGAGGAATTATCAGAGAACATTGAGAAATTAAGGCTAGAGAAAAATCAGGAGAGTGTGAGGGCTGAAAACCAAGTGAAGACTATATTTTAAGGACACGACAGGCATATATTTCAGAAGATGCTGGTAAGTTGATTTAAATGAGGGTATAAGAGATTGATGGTATTACTACCTCTCTTTCTGGTTAATTTTGTGAAAGGAAGAGAGAAGCCATAACATCAACTGGCTTCAGTGGAGGCAGAACATCTGCACAGCCTCCCACACTCAGCCACTTAGTTAAATCCTGCACTCACTCACTCCCTCAAGAAGGCTGACCAGTTGTCCTGGTTTGCCTGGGAGGCAGCAGTTTCCTGGGATGCAGGACTTTCAGTGCTAAAATAGGGAAAGTGTAGGACAAACTGGAAGGAGTTGGTTGCCCTATCCTCAAGCAGCACTTACCTCCTACAAGCATGCACACACACACACACGCGCACACACACACGCACACACACACACACACACACACCACCACCACCACCACCACCACCACCACCACACACACAGGCTCTAATACTCACAAATAATCATCATCATACCAGTACGGCCAACTATCTTGTACCTGTCAAGGTAAGCTACTCTGGTGACAATGTATATCCTTCTCAGTAGTGATGTAGACAAGGATTGAGGGAAAAGAAAAAGACAGTAAAAAGGAAAAGTGACTCACCCATCCAGTCACAGGTAAGGAGACTAGCAACCAGCCTATTTGCAATTTTTTAAGATGAAAATAATGATATCCTGATGTAAGGCAATGATAGTGAGATGAATGAGAAAGCATATATTCCGTGGGGTGTGGCTCATCGGACATGGGCGAGGTTTCTTCTTTGGGCATGTAAGTAATTGGTTATCATTTATCAAGGTAGGGAATATGAGGTTTCTGAGAGAAAAAGATGAGTTTGGTTTTGTACATATAAAGCTTGGAGTGCCTAGAGGGGGTCACATAGAGAGTTTGTACAGGCCAGTGTAGATTTTAAAAGCATGGCCTTGCACCTTCCTGCCTGGAGTCAAATCCTAGCTCCATCACCCATTACTGGCTCTGAGACTTTGAGTAGCCTTAATCTACTGTACCTCAGCTTTCTCATATATAAAGGGAGCAGAACAGTGGTGGTCTGCTTGATAAGTTGATGGTGAGAAACCAACAGTTTCTGGTACGTAGTAAGTGATAGCTACTCTTCATAGACAGGAGAAGCTGGGAATATGGGGATGGGGTTAGTTAAAAGGACTGAGCTGGAAATATAGCATTCTGGACATAGAGAAATGAAAAGCCCAAAAGAACATCTGAGTAGAGCAGGCAGGAGATAGAAGAGTGTATGTGTGTGTGTATTGTTGTTTTTGTTGTTGTATTTGTAGCAGTAGCAGCAGTGGTAGTGGAAGGGCATTTAGACACTATGCCAAGCATTAATGGTAATTGTTAAAGAAGATAGTATGTTGTATCATGGTAATGTAAGAGATACTGAGTTTCTTGTCTCAGTTTTCACTTGGGAGTTTTTAGAAGTTAGCTGTTGCTTCATAACAAACCTTGCCAAAATCTACTTAATATTATCTGCTCATAAATTGCTATGTCTTAGCAGTTTGGGCAGGGAAGGTCTGAGATCTGAGAAGCCAGGGCTCAGCAGGGTGATTCTTTTCCTGGCCTGGCCTGCCTGGGGTCACTGATACAGCTGCAGTCATCTGGCAGCACAGGTGAGGCTAGAAGGCCTCACTCACATTTCTCAAGGTTGGTTCTACCTGTTGGCTGGCAGTGGTCTCTGTCCTCTTGGAGGCAGACCAGGCTTTCTTTTGTGGTGGTCTCAGGGCAGCAAGAGCATGGAAGCAAAAGCTGAAAGTCCTTTTGAGGCTAGGGCTCTGAAGTCATAAGTTGTTCCTTCTACTGCCTTATTCTGGTTAAGTCAAGTCACAGGGCCAGCTTATATTGAAGGGGAGGGGAAATAGACACTGTCTTAATGCGAGGAGTGGCAACGTTGCATTGCAGAGAGGCACGTGCACAGAATTGGAAGGCTTGTTGTAGCCATCTTTGTCGAACAGTGGTTTGATGGCACACTTCTCATGTCATTACCGAAGGCCTGCCTAATAGGACCTCGGACGTATAACAATCTCCCTGCTGCGAGTTATGCCCAGAATAAGCGTTGTACATGACACGTGATGGGTATGATAAGGGTAGAAATGACTAAAGGTGCAGGTTAGTCCAGAGTTTGTACTCTGATATGATATTACCTATTGTCAAACCTTTCCTTCGTGGGCTTCCCTGGTGGCGCAGTGCTTGAGAGTCCGCCTGCCAATGCAGGGGACACGGGTTCGTGCCCCGGTCTGGGAAGATCCCACATGCCGCGGAACGGCTGGGCCCGTGAGCCATGGCCACTGAGCCTGCGCGTCCGGAGCCTGTGCGCCACAACGGGAGAGGCCACAACAGTGAGAGGCCCGCGTACCGCAAAAAAAAAACGACCTTTCGTTCATGAGAATATGGGTAGCTGGCCAAGTACCCAAGTGAGCATAGGGACAGAACTAGAGAAGAAAGTATACTGAGACCTGAGAGCCCGAGAGGAAAGTCAAGGCCAAGCTATATATTGGAACAATTGAAGTTGAAACACAATGAGTAGACAACACAGAAACACAAAGCCTCAAAGACCAGGACAGCATGGAGACAATACCTGTAGCATTCACAGCTCAGCTCTGCTTTCCAGTGGGGTGTGCTGTTTTGGCTTACAGGAAGGCAGGTACTTACTGCGGTGGTTGACAGGGGGAACTTGGTGCCGAAGAAGGGTGCCAGACCTGATGGTGCCCTGTTCTCTGCTCCGAACTCCTCTGGGGCCATTGAGATCATTCCCCCTCCCTCTTCTCACATGCCAGTCACAGCCATTAGCTAAACAGAAAGTGAGAAGAGTTCACTGTTTCGGTGAGGAGTGGATATGTTTTCTGTTCGGTATGCTTCTTCTACTTACTCCCACTGTATCTGCTTTACTCACATTATCTTCAGATCTCAGTAAGTGACAGCACATTAAGATAGAGGGAACACAGTGGAGCAGAGGTCCAGGAAGCCGTGTTTCCCTTGGTGTCCAAGTCAAAGATGACCCTGTGTATGATGGCCCACAAAATCTTGTGGAGGCCACGAAAAGATTGTTTGTCAAATTAAAGCCAAACCTTACTTGATCCCAAATCTTGTCTGCAGTTCCTACCTAGGGCCTCTGATTTTCAAGTTCCTTTTGGAATTTGGATTCAAAGAAAACAATATATTAAATGGTACATTGGAGCACAGCTCTGGTATCAGACTGCCTGAGGTCATATGCTTACAGGCTGTGTGACTGTGTAAAGATGATTAACTCCTATGCCTCAGTTTCCTCAAGTGTAAACAGAGGGCAGTAACAGTATCAACCTCATGTAGTTGTTGTAATGATTAGTTGAGTTAATACATGTACAGCTTTTGAAACAATGCTGAACACATGGCTAGCATTCAAAAAGTCTTAGCTATTGTTACTACTGCTGTGTTGTTTTTGATTTTTATATGCCATAATGAAAATGGTACAGAAATATACCCAAATATTCCCCTTTTTAAATGCTTACGGTTAAATCGGAGAAACAAACCATGTATACATAAAATATTTAAAGAATAGTTAAAAGGCCATATTTGAGAAGAACAAATGCTTAGTCTAATTACCCATACAAGTACGAGGACGACCAATATGGGGAAGGATATTCAATGAGGGGACATGTCACTTAGAAGGAGGGTCTTGGGAGGGACCTTGAAGAAATGGTATTTGGTTTTGGATCCTGTAGAGAATTAATAACCAATGTGGACAACTGCATTAAGTTACCCAAGTTCCTGTTCCCCCAAGGTCAAATGTGGATGGGGGGAAGTGGTGTGCTATTTTCTATTATTCAAACTTGTTTCTTTTGAAACATTCTCCACTTTTTTGGGTGGGCGGTCAAAAGTTCAGTGACTTGTTGCTTTGACATAATACCAGTTTCCTCTCATGGGGTTGCAGTTTTCGTTGTGATTTCAGTAGTTGAGTTTTCCACAACACTATCAATTTCTTTTCAGGGAAATATGAGAGCCGATTCAAAGAAAACAGTGTTGGCTCTTCTTGGTGAAAAGTGAGGCACTTCTTAAGCTCTGAATAATGTTTACTTCTTTGCTTACTTCACCCACTCCGTCCAGATTCCATTCTCTGGTGGAAATATGTGCGTAATTCTACAGTTACTTTCTTTGTATGTCTAAAATTTTATGTGGCAGTTTTGCTAACAACCACAATTTCTTAGTTTAATCTCCTTAGAGGTGGTAATGATTTATTTCCACTTTTAGAGCAAATAATGTTCGGCCGTTCTCTCTCAAGATTTTAATATAGTGGTGTATTTTGGTGTATATTTTAATATATTGGTGTAAAAGAAAACCAAATGTTCCCTTATACTCTCTACCTCAAAAGTGGTCTCCCTGATACCTATACTCTCCACTTTAATCCATACACAACACTCCACAAATTGTCTTGCTAAAGCACAGGTCTGATGTCCTTTCAAAAACTCTTGGTGGCTCCCTGTCGCACACAGAATGAAATCCACTCTCCATTGTGCGACATTCAGCGCTGGCCAGCTTTCCAGGCCTCCTTCATTCTCACTGTTGTTCAGTGTTCACTCTTCTCTAACCTTGAGATAAGTGAGTTGTCTTTCATGCCTCAGTGCCTTTGATCATGCAGATTTCTCTCCTTACATCAGCCTTCCCTCTTCTCTTCCTGCAAACATTCTGATCATGCTTCAGGAACTTTTCTAACTGGCCCCTCCAGGTCTAAATAATTGTTTTCCCTCGGGCTCTCCCAGCTTTTGACTCATACCTCCAGCTGGTTGTTGCCCTTTGGTGGGCTTCTGTTGGTAACAAAAGCCAGCGTTTATTTAGAAGTATTGAGGTAATTGACTTAATAGACTAAGACTGCTTTCTGGATCAATTAAAGTTTCAGAAAAGTACATTCTAGAGCTTCCAATTTCTCCAGCCCACCCAAACATTTGCTATTCTTGGACACTCTAGATAATTGACTTTTATTAGCATTTTCCAAAATTCTGATAATACATTATGAGCATACAAGTTGAAAATTAAAGGCACTTGACCTAGTCTGGGTGCTCCTTTGGTACCCAGGGTTCTACCTACATCATCTCCTTCAGGCGTCACTGAGGTTGCCCTCATTATACCCACTTTACAGACTAGGAAACTTAGGTTCTGAAAGTCAGATGATGTGCTCCTGAGGCACACGGGGGCAGGGAAATGCAGTGGATGCGAGCATGGTGTCTGAAGTCAGATCCTACACTGCCTGGGTTTGAATCCTGGCTTTGCTGTTAACTAGCGTGTACCATACTCAACCTTTCTAAGCCTGTTTCTTTCACAGTAAAGTATGATAGAAGTGCCTTCCTCGTGGGTTTTATTTTTCTTAGGACTAAAATAAGTTAACATATGTAAAGCACTTAGAACAGAGTCTGGCATCCGATAAACATATATAGTGTTAGCTGTTGTTATTATCATTAGTATTAACTTTAATGAGCACAGGACTAAAAAGTGAGTGAGTCAGGATTTGGACACAGGTCTCTTTGGCTCCAAAAACTGTTGGCTTGTACATGTCAAACTGCCTCCTTCTATGCCCATTTGCCTTGAGATTAAAGACTAGAGTGAAAAATCCTTTTCATCTTTTCCCTCAGGGATCCAAACCGTTTATCAAATTATTTCAGTTTCAGATGCATGACCAGCACCTCCTGCATACCTTCTGCAGATTTAAGCCTCCAGAAGCATTAGCATAAAGAGATCGAGTTTTGCTTCCATACAAGGGCGTGGTGAAAACCATGGGTCCTCTTACGAAAGTTGTTCTGGGCTGATTTGCTCTGCCTGTAATATTATCGGTATTTGCCTACTGGTGTTTGGACTGTCTGTACCAAGCCACAGGGTTACAAAGGACTCAAACCAGCCTGACATGCTTATTCCAGCACATGCAGCATCTCTGTCTACCTTCCTTCTTTCATTACGGAGTAAAGGAAGGTTTTGTAAAGTGGTAGGAGTGTGTCTCTTCCTTCCCTACCCCCTTCCCCCTTCTTCTGTTCCTCAGAAAGTCATGGGCCCCACGTTGCCCAGGAAGAACAAAGCAGAGGTGAGAGGCAGATAAGAAAGGTGTTTTGTTTGGCATGACTAGTTCAGGCTTAAGGTTGTGCCTAAATGGCCATTTACGGTGAATTTTTTATATCCCTTGGGCGTAACTTGCTGTGTTTTCATCCATATGATAACATAATTAAACAAGAGACTTAGTTTTTGAGATTTATTCCCTGAGGGTATCATGCTTTTTAATTTAGCTAAATTTAATTCAATCCAACAAATTCATTCTGGGCTTCGATCTATGACATCGGACTAAGTTCTGTGGACATGCATTTGTATAAGATAAGGCCAGCTACTTCTAGGAGTTCCAAGGCTTGTTCAGGAGACAAACAAATAAATAATTATAACGGGCTATGTTAAATTCTAAGATCATGCAAGCAGGAGGAGTGGCCTAGATGATTGGCTGGGGTTGGTGGTGATAGGGGGAGTAGTCAAGGAAGGCTGTCTCTGAAGAGAATATAGGAAATCACAACATGGAAGAAGCAAAAGAAAGGGCAAGAGCTTAGGGATGTGAAAGCACCCAGCTTTTTCAACTGACTGATCCAAAAAGGGTAGCTTGGAAATGTTCCACATATTTTATAAGGTTAACAGTTTGCAACAGCCCCATGATGTATATTCTGTTATTTCCATTTTACAAATGAGGAAACCAACTTGCCCAGTGACAAGATTTGAACAAGGCAAGCTACCGCCAAAGAAAGATACAATCATTAGCCATTAAACTTCACTACTTTTCTCTCTACTACCCCTCCAGGTTGGCTCTTGTCAACCAGGGCTAGCCATCAGAATCACTGGGGAGCTTTCTAGAAATATACAGGCCCTGGTCCTTTCCCCAGAGACTGATTTCGTGCCTTTTCTTGGTAAATGGCTCTACTATCCAGCCAGTTGCTCAAACATGAGCTTGGGAGTACTTCATGGCACCTCTTCCTTCTTTATTTTCCACATCCAGTTCATCTCAGATTCTTTCAATCCTCCACCACAAACATATCTCACATGCTTCCACTGTGTGTCCATTTCCATTTTCAGCACCCAAATTCAAACTCTGCAAACCAACTGATCTCTTAGTGTCTCTCCTAGCCCACTTCTAATCCATACTCCAGATCACAACCACAGTGATTATATCGTCTCTGGCCCAGAGTCCTCCAGTGGCCCCAAGTTGCCCTTGGAATTCAGTCTAAACCTTCATCGTGGTTTATGAGGCTCTGTATGGCTAAAACCATGCTTATTTTCCTGGTTCATTTCACACCACCCTTCCTCTTGTCCAACCACATGGATGCTCTTTTATTTCCTTCAATGTGACAAGCTCTTTTCTACCTCAGGGTCTTCCCACTTGCTGCTGTTCCTTCTGTGGGAATGACTCTCTATATCTGGCTTCTCTGGTCCCAGAAGTTCCCTGACACTCCTTGATAAAATATCTCTTCTGTCATTCTCTTTTAAGGCACACTGTTCTTTTCTTTCATTGTACAATTTTTTAATATGCTTATATGCAGTGACTTACTGAAATCAATGTCCCAACACAAGCCTGAAAGCTCCACGAGTGTAGGGATTGCACCTGCTATATTCACCATTGAATATATTCACCATTGAACATGTAGCCCACTGTATGGTCCAGAGCAGATGCACAATACAGTTTTAATGAATAATTGATGGACAAACTAGGTACAGAGCTGAAGGAGATCAAAAAAAGGTCATTGGATTTGACGAGGAGGCCACTTGTGATATGCACTTGGCTGCTTTCAGTTGAGTGATGGGGAAGAAACCAAACATAGTGAATCCTGAAGTTGAATGAAAAAGCAAAGAGGAAATAAAAATAATTACTGTAATGCAGACCAGACTTTGAACTTGGCACTGCGCATCCATTATTTAATCATTGCAGTAACCTTATGAGGTTCTGTTTTGAATAAGGCAGAGAATCTCACAGAGGTTAAGTAATATGCCCAGGATCACATATCTAGAACATAGCAGAACTGGGCCCAGGCCTGACCTCAGAGTCCCTTCTCCTAGCCAGTGAGCTCACGGCTCCTGAGTGTGCAGAGGAATCATGGCAGTGGGCGGTTCATTAAAAACTGCTACCGTCAAGAGATTGAAATTCAACAGGTCTGTGTGAGGGTGCAGGAATCTTCAGTTTTAACAAGCGTTTTGAGTGATTCTGAGGCCGGATGACCCAGGTATCCTGTTCTGTGGAGCATGACTCCATGCTGTGCTGCACAAGAGAGGAGATTTTAGGTCATTTGCAGCTTCTGATCTAAGACTTGGAGGCTCTAAGACTCCATTTCATCTATAAATTGATAAAAATGTTTTCTCACAAGTTTATGGTGATTAACTGAGATCACTTGTAGAGTGCTAACAAATAATAAGTGCACAATAAATGTTGGATTCTCCTCTCTCCTAAACTTTTCTTTCAGGAACTTTCACTGGGTTAGGAATGAAGAAACAGCTAATAATTTGAAGTTGTGTTAATTTGGGGGAAAGTTTTATTTTTTCCCCTATTATCTCCATTCTGAAAATAGAGGAACAGAGACACAGAGCAGTCAAGTAACTGGATCCACGTCCATAGCTCGTAAATGGCATCCCTCTTAACATCCATGCTGTGCTGGTGAGGAAATCAGATTTGGAAAGAAGTCTGTAGTTAATGCTGTTGAATTGAATTTGAAACTTAGCTGTTTTTCTCTTAAAATATAACCTCTCTTTCCCCTTTATTTGTTGACTTTTTTCTTTGACTTTTAAGAAATCTGTGCCCTTGTGTTTTTCTTGTAAATGTCACATTCTGTTTAGGAGCCCACATAGTATTGAAATCGAGTAAATATAGTTAATGTGTCAGGTAGCGAGTGGACCATAATCCCGGTTAAGCAGAATCGTGGTGTTCGGATACTTAGAAATTGCTAATAGAAGCTTTAAGAAATGTAGAGGTGTCAAAGTAGCATGGATAAAGAGAACGTGAAGTCATCCCATCTCAAGGTGTAGGATGGGATGACTTGCTCCTGGTACCGTGTCTTGCGCTGGGTGAAAATATCAGCAAGAGTCCTGGGAATAATCTCAGGACTGTCCCTTCCAAACCTTACACTGACTCTATGTTTTAGAGGTGTTGGTTTCTCCAGTTTTTCTCTTGACTGTGCTTTTATCATGCAGGAGCACATGACTCCGTATCCCTTATGAATCCATATCCCTATCCCCCTTGATAGTTCTTTTCCATTTTGTTTTCACTTCTCTGCCACCTAACCTCCCTCATTTGCCACTTTAAGTTTCTTCTCTATCCCTAAGGGAGCCCTTAGGCTCCCTTAGAATCAAAATGAGTTATACCACAGAAAGAGCAAAGCATTGTTTTTATATAATGCATGCTGTTTTCCTTCTGCACGTGATGGCAAAGGCTCCCTCACTCTGTGCTATGCACTATTTATGTTGTCTTTCCTTAATTAAAGTACCCACTGGCTGGAATTATGTTGTGCATGTGAAGTGATGATAATAGATGTTTTTACTGTTGTAGAAATGTATGCTTGTTGCATTTGTAGAAGATAAACCAGCTGGAGGTTGGTTTTGGGTTGTTTTTCTTGCACTTATTTTCCCTTTAAATACTCCCATTTAGATACGCCCAAATGGTTTAACACTTCAGACTGTTCTCAGAGGACAACTAATCTTTTACTGTCCCTAATGCTAAAATTTACCAGGATAGGTAAAGAGATAACCATCAAAGACTTGGCAATGCAGACATTAGAACCTCTGCCCTCGTTCCCGCCCCTGGCTAGGAAGGGAGTGTTGGAGGTGGGTGCTGTTTAGAGGACTAAGGGTTATAAAAACCAGAAGCGGGTAAAGTCTCCATTGGCTTTGGGGGTAGAGAAGAGAACCTTTGGGGAGTTGGTTGGGCCAGATCTAGAGCCGGTGCAGGTTGGTACCAGGGCCAAGGCAGAGCAGGAAACCCTGCCCCGAAAGGCTGAGAGTACGCACTGAGGGGAGGAAGCAGGAGACTCTTGGCTCAGGGCTTTAAGGGAGAGCCAGTGGCAAAGTAAGTTTCTTTCTGGGTCATTCTGTGTAATTCACTAGGGTAGAACAAAAGGCAAGGGTTCAAGACTAACGCTTTGCCCTGGAATCAAGAGTGTGCTAACTCTGGAAGATTGCTGTGGGAAGGTGGTTATGGCGTGGACTACAGAGCCAGACGGTCCTGTGTGATTTGGGGCAGAGGCTTTTACCTCTCCTGGCCTCAGTTTCCTCCTTTGTAAAACGGGAATACAAGTAGTAACTAGTAGAGAAGCACTGAAACTTGTCAAGTGCCATGGCCGCCGTTCCTCTGCATTCTTTCTGTTCTCTTGTGGTGGTGATGCATCCAAAGCCAGCAGGTGATGAGTACTTGCTAAAGGAGTCCAGCAGTGTTATTTGGTTGAAAGGATGGACATAGACACAGAAAAGTTGTGTTTTGTTTTAACAAACATTGACATGAAGCTTACAACATTTCCAAAATATAAACTTATTTCATACCTTTAATGGTCAGACAAATGGCTTAGGGCCCCAGGTAGAGGTAATCACCAGGGGGACATGGCCAGGGTTCAAAACCTCACATGTCAGGCACTCCTGAGATGCCTAAGGGTCATTGCTACAAGGGTCAGAAAAGATGAGTCTGGAAAGACAGACTTTCTCTGAGAGGTAAGTAGGAGGCAGTGGATTTAATCATCTGGGATTGAGGAACTGGTGCCTTGGAGGCAGGAGGAAAACACTATTGAAGTCCACTGTTCCAGGAGCATCAGAAACAGGGCCTCACATGGCACAAAGCAGGAAGGTGGAGCGTTTGCGAACCCATTTGTCCAGCCCTGGCAGGTGGCTAATACCAGCTTCCCTTGTTACTTCAAAAGTATTAGAGCTTTAGTTAATGGGACTTAAGACAGTTGGCATGAAGAGTAAAACCAATGAAGAGAAAGAAAAAGCAAACCAAACTGGAAACCACAGTCTAATGACAGGGGCTAAGGAGGCAGAAGAGAAATGTCAGAGCAGGATGTGCTGCATTTCCACACTGTGCCCCTGAGAGCAGGAGCCTGGCTCCTTGTTTCTTCTGATGAATTGAACACCCCCACGTAAAGGAATATCACACCTTTCCAAACTCAAAAGAGGCTGCTTATTCCAACATCCCAGAGTAGCTGAAGGAGGCCTGCAAAACCCAGTAGGAAACAGGAAGGCAACAGCTTGCTCTTGCATTGGAATCTGGTGTATAATCCTTGTCTCTCTCTCTTAGAAACACTTCCTACCTGGTAGACTGAGCAGAGTGTGGCCAGCAGGGCAGGGAAGGGATGACTGTTAGCTCCGGGAAGATTGTACCATCTGTTTACCTTGTCACTTCAGCTGCATAGTACCAAGTGGTGGAGGGAACCACAGCCAAATGGGTGTCAGTTGTCTGGTCTGACTGTCCTCTTGACACCAGCACTCCTGGGTTCTCTCCACTAGAGCTTGTCTACTCATTAAATGGGAAGTAAATAATATAGACTATCATGGAGCAAAATCAAGGCTTCAGTGCCACTGCCAGTAAACTGTGGACCATAAACGTAACAGGTAACATTGGTCCTTGAATTAGCTGGAACATCATCTCAAGATCCATTCCATCACCCTTCTTTAAATCCACGCCATGTGAAATATGGTGTCTGTAGGAATGTCGCTCTCTCTGCATTTGCAGGTTATTTGGGAGGAGTTACAGTATGTACATGACAGTGAGAAATAGCGATGTTAGTTTCTGAGAGAGACCACAAGAGAAAGATTGCATTTATAGTGGTTGTTAAAAACTGCTGCAATTCTTAGTAATCAATTGCTGAATAATTGAACCACAACCCACATTTTTATTAACTAGGTCAAATTTAAGTTTGTGTTACTTGGCTTTTGGTAAAGTGGGCTGGTGTGGCAAAGAACCACCACAGAAGTGCTGCTAAACAGCAGACAATGGGACCATGGCATTTATGCTAAATGTGCCTCTAGTCATGACAGTTTTCTGTTGTTACTGTACTTTAGGAAGTAAGTAAATCAACTGAGTCAATATCATCTGGAAACTCTGAATCTGCAAGCACTATGCCCAAATTGATTGAGTCACTTAACCTTCCTTTGCCTCAGTTTCCTCATCTAAAAATGGGGGCATGATAATAAGATGTACTTCCTGGGGATGTTTTAAGGATTAAATTAGATAATACATCTAACACTTAACAGAGAACCAGGCACATAGTGAGGACCTAAATAAACAGTGGAGAAACCAAGAAGATGAGGCACACAAGGACATATTTTCCTCTTAGTTATTTTGATTAGGCATGTATTCCTCAAATTGGAATCTGAAAACCAGAAGAGCATGGATATATTCTTGTGGCTTAGTGGAAATTATTGTCAAAGGAGTCTGTATGTAAGTTCAAGAAATGCTAGATAAGGATCACTGTCTGCTTCTGATAGATAACTGCATTGATTAGTGTCCTCATACTGATCCAAACTTCGGAACTACTCTATAAATTAATCCTTTCAATTATACAGAATTCAGCTCATCTGTGATAGTATCACTTGACTCAGATGATAAGCACTACACAGCTCAGGTCCAATTCTGGACCTGCGTGCTCAGTGGGGTTCCTTAGGTATAGTGGTACAGATTTATATGTGGCAAAAGTTAAATCTAAAAATATCTCAAACTACCTGAATCAAAATATGTGAGAATCAGATTGTTATAAAGCTCAGCTTAGAGCTACACTGCCAACATTTTCAATCTCTTAATAGTTTAAGATTGCTTTCACTTTGTTCTTAAATTAGAGTAATTTTTCTCTCTGTGAACGTCAGATATTCTAATACCAAGACACCTAATTCTTAGCTCAGACCACATCACATATTGTGTCACCAGTGTGTCTCTATACACTGGATAAGATGATGATAAAGCCCCAGGGTATGGTGGAGCCACCAGGTGGAAGAAGACTGGATCTCAGAATGACCACCTAGAGGGGAGCTGCCCAAGTGCTTGACACTTGCCCAGGATCTCTTCCAAGAGCAAGAAGTCAACTTCTATTGTGTTAAGATTCTACTTTCTCAAACCTCCTCAATCCAGTATTCAGTTGGAATAATATATTTATTCTGTTACTGCTACATCTGATTTCTTAGCTCAAATAGCAGAACATCTTGCTTCCTTTTATTTCTAAAGCAATAATATAGTTAGAATAAAATATTTATGACTATTGACTAAGTGTCAGTTACTATTTTAATAATTTTAAATGTATTATCTCATTCCAGTCTCACAAGAATCTTGAGATGTAGGATTTTAAAATCCTCACTTAAAAGATGAGGAACCAAAAAGATTAAGGCATAGAGAGGGGAACTATTTTGCCTAAGATCAGACAGCTGTCCAGTGACTAAGTTCGGAATCTGGTTTATTTTGATCTGAAAGTTATAGTTCATCTGTGAATTTTCAACCATGTACCAGTTGTACATCGGAATCACATGGCATGCTCACAGCAGAGACATTCTTGTTCACTGAAATCCACTTCCTCTTCTTACTGGCCCAATAACTATACCATATTTTCCCCCCTTCCTTGTAGTTAGGGGTGGCGTTATAACAGAGTTCTCCTTAAAAGAATGAGAGCAAAAGGGAGAATCCATGCCACTTTTAGTCTGACCCGTTATAGCTTTCCACACGTGCTCCTCCATGCTATTTCTCCTTCCATCTGGTGGGAGCAAATACCAATGAAGCCACTCTGTATGGGGAGCCACAGATGGGAAGTCTTGGTTACTGAGTGACTGCATGAAGAGGAGTCTCCCCATCAACCTTACTCTGGAGCCATTTTTGTAGGCAAGAAATTAATTTCTACTGTGTTAATCTACTGATGTTTTGGAATCTGTTGTTTACTATAGCCTACCTTACTGTAACTAATACAGAGAAAAATACAGTTTCCTGGTCTGTACTCCAGACCTCCTAGGAGTCTGGAGGAAACCCAAGTTATCTATAATTTTTTAAAGTTCTCCCATGTGATTCTGATGTATCTGGTCTTTGACAACAATATACTTCATTCCACAACTGACTTTTCCCTTTAACTGGCTAAATCCTTCTAGTTGGGTATCTTAGGGAGAGGTTTTTCCATTTTCAGTTTTGCCGGAATTTTAAAAAATGTTATGGACCAGCAATTTTTATTTTTTCAGAAAAAGCTTCACTTATGTTTTGGTAATTAAAAAAAAAAATTCAATCCATTTGACCCAGGGAATTCAAGATGCATGTTGTCATGATCAGGATTCCAGCCTGTCTGTTCCTTCTCTCCCTCCCATCCATCCTTCCTTCCATCCATCCTATCTATCTATCTATCTATCTATCGCCTGTCTCTTCCATACATCTGTATATTCATCTATCTTTCTACCTATCAAAGCAGAATAGCTTTCCCCAAAATATTTTCCTTCAATTTTATTTTATAGATATAGAATTTTTGCACTGTGTAAGTCCTTGGAAATAACATGCAGCAATTACAACACAAGAGTTAAGCAGCTGTTCATGCATTTTAGTGATTACTTTGGAAGTGTGACTGATCTCCAGATCTTAGAGGGAGGGGGAACATCAAGAGATTTTGTACTTTAAAATTGAGATCCTGTTTTCTTACGTTATTTTATCCTTTAATGTTTTTTTCCTGAATGAAATTGATTATGGAATCTCAGCACGGTGATAAGTTTAATCTTTTTATCAAATGCCTTGAGTGTTCATAATAGAGTGACACCCGTATTTGTTAATAGGGTAAATGAAGAAAGCCTTCGATATATCTAGATCCATTGATAATTAGTAGGGAAGCATCATATAAGGATAGCGAATGTTTTATAGTGTGCTTACTGCATGCCAGGTGCCCTTTTAGGGACTTGGCATAAATTAAGTCCTTTAATCCTCAGGATAATCTTATGAGCTAAGCCCTATGTTTATCCTCATTTCATATGAGGACATTGAGGCATGGAAGCATGAAGGAACATGCCAAAAGTTACACAGCAAATAGGTGGTGATGTTGGGACATGAACCCATATAGCCTGGCTTTAGGCTCTGTACCTTTAACCATTATCCACACAGCCTATTTTAATAGGCATATGATTTTCCTTACCATTATATGGATATGTCAGTTTTATTGCTTCATAACAAATTACTACAGATTTCAGAGCTTAAAACAACACATTCTTCTTATCTCCCAGGTTCAGTGGTTCAGGAGTACAGATAGCTTAGCTGGGTCCTCTGCTTAGGGTGTCACAAAGCTACAGTCAAGGTATCAGCCAGGTCTGGAGTCTCATCTGAGTTTCAGATTCCTCTTACAAGCTCACATAATTGTTGGCAGAATTTATTTCCTTGTAGCAGTAGAATTTATTATGGCAACTTGCTCTGCAGAGCCAGAAAGAGACTCTCTTTCTGACCTCAGTGAAGTCTGAAATCCTCTTTTAAAGGGCTTCCAATTGGTTCAGTGAGAGTCACTGGAGATCATTTCCTTTTTGCTGAATTTGGCAACCAATTTAGGACCTTAATTACATCTGCAAAGTCCCTTTGCTCTCGACATGTAACGTTACCTAATCAAAGATGTAACCTAACACCAGGGGCAGAGATCATGGGGGTTATCTTAGAATTCTGCTCTGACATGGCACAATGGGTATGTCTGAACCCTTCTCCACGGGTGAAGGAGACGGATAAATACCATCATACTTATACAATGTGATGATATTTCCCTTAGGGCTTGACTCATCAACCTCAGCTTATAAAAATATCAAGGATTTATTTTAAAAACTTTTATACATAAAATTCTCCTTCTTTAACTCTTTTCTTTTTTAAAAAAACATTTATTATTTATTTTTTATTTACTTTTGGCTGTTTTGGTTCTTAGTTGCAGCACGTGGGATCTTCGTTGAGAAATGTGGGATCTTTCGTTGCGGCGTGCGGGCTTGTCATTGCTTCTCTCTAGTTGTGGCGCTCAGGCTCCGTGGTGCGTGGGCTCTATAGTTGTGGTGCGCGGGTTCCAGAGCACATGGGCTCTGTAGTTTGCGGCACGCAGGCTCTCTAGTTGAGGCTCGCGAGCTCAGTAGTTGTGGCACGTGGGCTTAGTTGCCCCGTGGCATGTGGGACCTTAGTTCCCTGACCAGGGATCGAACCTGTGTCCCCAGCATTGTAAGGTGGATTCTTTACCACTGGACCCCCAGGGAAGTCCCTTAATTCTTTTCTAGAAGTCTTCACACTAAAGAAAGGTTGATGGTGTAAATAAATTGCTTTTATGAAATTATTGTAAATTTACTCTGCTGGTTACTTTTGCAGGATATTTCTTAAAATCACCTAGTCACTTTAGTCATGAGATCAGTCACTGGGTGAAAATCAGACTCCATAGTGTGGCAAACCAAGATCCCTCCTACACTAACCAAACATTCCATGTTGTCCTCATCTCTTGTCACTGCCTTCTCCTCCCATCATTTTATTCCAAGTCCTTTTCATGCTTCTGGATCTCTGCACATGATGTACCTATATACAGTTGACATTTGAACAACATGGGTTTGAACTGCATGAGTCCACTTATATGTGGATTTTTAAAAAATAAATAATACTACAGCACTACATGATCTGGGATTGATTAAATCTGCGGATGTGGAACCATGGATGTGGAGGGCTGACTATAAAGTTATGCTTAGATTTTCAACTGCACTGAGGATAGGTGTTCCTAACCCCTCCATTGTTCAAGGGTCAGCTGTACCTGCTTAATTTCACTTGGAATACCCTTTATACCTCACTCCCATCCCCACAGCAGTCTGCTGGTAAATTGTGTTTCTGGGCTTCCCTGGTGGGCACAGTGGTGGAGAGTCCACCTGCCGATGCAGGGGACACGGGTTCGTGACCCGGTCCTGGAGGATCCCACATGCCGTGGAGTGGCTGGGCCCGTGACCCATGGCCGCCGAGCCTGCGTGTCCGGAGCCTGTGCTCCGCAACGGGAGAGGCCACGACAGTGAGAGGCCTGTGTGCTGCAAAAAAAAAAAAAAATTCTCTGTTTCTTCAAGACCTGGTTCAGGTGTCCTTTCCTTTGTGAAACATTCCCCAATTTCCAAGCAGAAAGAGTAGAAACTACAGAAAAAGGATTTGAGTTCTAGGTTCAGCTGGAAGGTAGAAATGAAGGATAATACTGATTTGAACCCTTTATGAAGAGCCCTGTCTCATTCTGGATTTAAGTATGTTGTAGAAAAAATACAAGAAAATAAAAGGGACTTAGGAAATCTAAGGTAAACATATAAATGTGGACTCCTAACATGTTCTATAACTAAAGAGGTTGAGCAATAAAATAATGTCAACTGTGTTCTCAGGGATTTCACTCTCTCTTTTGACACTGTCTCCACTATGAAAGGAAACTGAGCTCTGTGAAGACTAGATGAACATTTCATTCTTGTCTGAATGCAAGCATGCTTTAAAATACTAGGGGTAGAGCTGAAAGGACAACAGAGTGAGCTTTGAGATATTCCCAGTATCCAACTTGGAACCATTTGAGCATTAACTAATAATTATTCATAAACAAGTTGAGTTCATGATGCTATGAATTCATAATGATATTCAAAATGGGAAAAGGTAAAGTTCACAAAAGACATTGTAATACAAAAGAAAGTAGATATGCTTAATGTTTTATTAATTTTAAGAGAATGGTGGAGTTGACATATGTGAGTGTTCTGCCTTCTGTTGAGTATATGACCCTTTATAAAACATAGATATGTATTTTTCTTCATTTCTATGTGTAGGCAAGATAAAGAGAGTTGTGAGTAATCCCAGGAGTTCTGATAGAGTAAGAACTTATACCAAGAATAAAAAAGATGGTGACAGTAGTGGAGGAATATATGTGTAGAGAGTATATTGAAAGAAGATGGATTCACCACATTACTCACGAGTAAACTCAATCTCTCATCTTCCAGGAAACAGAACCTCTTGAATGATGGACCAGTTACCAAGAGAAGCTAACAAGGCATCATAGGTTCTAATAATGCTAATGAATCATGCAAAAATTAATTATAATAATGAAAGGACAAACAGTATGTCTTTCTGGCCAAGTAAACTTTTAAGAATGTTTCATTTCAGGAAAACATGCCTGATAGCCAAGCACAGAAACTGTGTAAAAGCTGTAGGCTCATTGAAAAGACCCATTGACTTAACAAGTGCCCTGTGACTCTAAAAAGAGAGAGGGAGGTAGGGATGGCAGAAAGATGGTCATTGGATTAAGTTTGAATCACTCTGGAGTTTCAACCAGACCCCAGGTCCTGATTAAGAATGAATTGATCAGTAACCTGGAATCTGCAGCCTTACCTGGTCTGAGATAGCATTTCTTTCTTTTTTTTTTTTTTTTTTTTTTTGCGGTACGTGGGCCTCTCACTGTTGTGGCCTCTCCCGTTGTGGAGCACAGGCTCCAGACGCGCAGGCTCAACGGCCATGGCTCACGGGCCTAGCCGCTCCGCGGCACGTGAGATCCTCCCGGACCGGGGCACGAACCCACGTCCCCTGCATCGGCAGGCGGACTCCCAACCACTGCGCCACCAGGGAAGCCCAGATAGCATTTCTTTTGTTGATGGTTATTGATGGTTAAAAGTTACTTTAACAGTGGGAAGGTATTAACTAATTAGAGAAGTATGAATAAATGAATAATTTATAATGTGCTAAACGAGGCTACAACCATTACAACTTTAACCATTGAAATAACTTATGTTCTACTTTTCCTATTCTACTTGTCTGCTTCTAATGTACAATATTATTTATTTATATTTTATTTATTTATTTAGTATATTGCTTATTATCTACCTCACTTTTTCAAACCCTTTCCATCCTTGTCAAATAGGAGCTCAAGGGTCATAGTCTACTTTTTAACCACTTTTTGAGGTGTGATTGACATACAGAAATTGATATACAGAAAACTTGATGTGTTTAGAGATAAGTATACCCCTGTGAAGCCATCCCCACAATCAGTGTCATAAACTTATCCATCATCTCCTAAACCTTCCTCCTGCCCCGTTTGTTTTGTTGTGGTTTTGTCTGTTTTGATCATCACTGCTATATCCAAGAACCCCAGATAATACCTGTCGTACAGTAGATGCTCACAACATATTTATTGAATGAATAAATAAATGTTATCTTTTTATGGTTTTTGTCTTTGTATAAGTTGTGTTTTTAAGGTTTTTGAATCATTTAGAAAAAGTTAACACATTAGACTTGTAATTATATGGAAAATTTAATGTTCAGCACCTTACTGTTTGAACCTAACACAGATTGGAAGACATTTCCAAAGAGAAAGAGGGTGCAGGGGGAGGATGGTTCTATGTGTGCGTGTGTCCATGGGTATGTGCGTGTGGACATGCACGAGCACATTTTCACATGCTGCTGTATGGCAAAGTTGGCAGGATTGTATGCTAGTGCAGATCTTCCAAGGGTGCAAGCCCTCTATGACATAGTTGCCCCCATGAAATTTCACTTCGTAGACTTTTTACCCAAATTGATTTTAAGAGGGAGACAGAGCTCTTTCTCTGGAGGGTAGGTCGAGGCATTAATAGCTCCATATTTTTGGGCTGAGGAAACTGAGACTTACACAAAATAGGAATGATATTTTTGGACTCTCTCCAGAAGCATCTTTCTTTTTGGATAAACTAGATTTTCTGTCTGCAACCTGCCCACTGCTATTGCTTTAGGGACTACAGAACACCACCTTAGAAAGGATATAAAAAGAGGACTTGTAAAGAGAATATAGAAAGAAGTCCTTACAAGCATTAAAAAGAAGTAAGGTGTTTACCCTTCCATGCCAGTGGACTGCAGAGGGAGAAAAGGAGGGGAATTAGGGAAGCAGGTTTTCAGTACAGGCATCCTGTCCAGAAAGTCCAAAGAAGAGTTCAGTTTTTTCCCTGATCAGTGCTTAGCACTCTGGGAGGAAAGGACCGTTTTGGAAGGCGCTTTGTCAACATGTGAGGTGATTGAGTAGTGACCTTGGCAGGTGGCCAGATGGATGAGGCGGAACTTTGACTCCTAGGGGTTTTTGAAAGTCCCTTATGCCTCAATGAATGGATGTGTTGGTGCTTAGGAGATCAGAAAACTGGCAGAGGCCTGAGGATGCACAAGGAGGCTGCAGTGTGAGAAGGCAAACAGAGGCAAATGGTCAGGACCAGAGTCTGTGTCAGTAAAATGATCCAAAGACCCACGTGGACTCAGTGACACACCGTCTTGGAGGGAACCAGATCATTTACAGAGAATCCGGAGGGCTCTGGAATGCCTTGCCCTTTCTGCCGTGTGATCACATCAGCCCCAGCCTCCCCATCTTTGGAAAGAGCAGGGGAAGAGAGAGGAAGCTGGAAAGATTCAGCATTTATCCAAAGAAAAATGCATCATGGACGAGTCCATTTTAAAAAGGAGTGACTTTAATATCTAACATTGGCAAGTTTAAAAGCCTATCTTCCACTCCCTGGTACTGAGTGAAATGAATGTTTATGAGGAAGAGTAGATCTATGATAGAAAATGAAGAAGCTACATTTTCTTCATATATCCAGGCAGTATTTGAAGTTTCTGTCTCTGCTACCTGTGGGACATATTCAAGCCCACCCAGGTGTGAGGGGTGTGACCTCAATTTCAATCGGGATCCCTAGGGTGGGGTGATTTCCAGTACTCCCCAGCCTCCTATTCTCAGATGTGAGCAAAGCCTGGCTGCCCTACATGCGCTCTCTCACCATTCCCCTGTGACCCATGATGTGCACTTGCTGATTGGAGTGAGGGAGGTGGCCCTGCGTTAGAGAGATGTTCACTGATCTGTATACAAATTGAACTCAAGACCTTGGCCTTATTGATTCTGGACTAGCTCATTCCTCATTTTCTAGATACGATTGCATTAACCAGACAATATTTTTCTCAAACATCACCAGGAGAGGAAACATCACAATTTATCACCACCAGCCTATTGTGGTGTTTAATTGAATGTTTAAACTAAATCAATAAGGTAATTAATAAATGTATGTAGGTGAGCACTTTTGAGAAAATGGTTGGGGATTTGATTCTTATAAAAAATGAGGGCTTCTCTGGTGGCGCAGTGGTTGAGAGTCCACCTGCCGATGCAGGGGACACCGGTTCGTGCCCCAGTCCGGGAAGATCCCACATGCTGCGGAATGGCTGGACCCGTGAGCCATGGCCCCTGAGCCTGTGCATCCGGAGCCTGTGCTCCGCAACAGGAGAGGCCACAACAGTGAGAGGCCCGCGTACCGCAAAAAAAAAAAAAAAAAAAATGATAGTTTTCCCCTCTTAACTTCTTCCTATCATCATTTGTACAGTATCTTCTTTGTTTTCTGAATGAATTCATTTCTGGAAGGTAGCTATCTAGATAGAGATTTCAAACCATAAAATTAGAGAATCTCGGAAGCACGTGAGCTTTGTTTGCCCTGTTTCTTAATTTCTTTTGCCCTCTAGTGGTAAAATCGGGGGACCTGCTGTATTTTCATTTGAACTTTCCAAAGCAAAACATTTTGTTCAAATAGAATACAGAAAGCATTCATCATAATTAGCTACTTATTGTAAATAAATATATTTTAAGGAACTAAGGTGCTTCAGCATAGTTTTTTTTTTTTAAGATAGTGTTAAATTTTTTAAAAAATATTTATTTATTTATGGCTATGTTGGGTCTTCGTTTCTGTGCGAGGACTTTCTCTAGTTGCAGCAAGCGGGGGCCACTCCTCATCGCGGTGCACGGGTCTCTCACTGTCGTGACCTCTCTTGTTGTGGAGCACAAGCTCCAGACGCGCAGGCTCAGTAGTGTGGCGCACGGGCCTCGTTGCTCCGCGGCATGTGGGATCTTCCCAGACCAGGGCTCGAACCCGTGTTCCCTGCATTGGCAGGCAGATTCTCAAACACTGCGCCACCAGGGAAGCCCAGCATAGTTTTTTTGATAGTAAGAATGTGAAGTAAATGTAGAGTAGTGAAGAATCTTGTAGTTGGCAAAATTGGCCTAACCTTTTCTAGAGCCTTTATCCTTTATTCTCCATTTCTCACACCTTCCTTTTTAAAATGAAAAGAAAACTTTATAACTGGACATGAGTACTTACTACATATGAGCCAAGTCTTCACTGCTACTAAATTACATGTAATAGCTTGGGCAGAAATGGAACTCCCTGAAATCTGTTGCCTAGAACAATATACACCATAAAAGTAGACTGTAAGACACTCAATATCCACTGGGGTCAAATTATCACTAGGAGTTAATTTACAGAAAAATTACATCATTACCTGGATCATACCTCTGAAAATATGAGCAATAGTTGGAAAATTAAAATAATGAGTCAGAGAGAGGGAACATACTGATCTGTGGGAGAATTTATATAAAGAATATATCTTTCCATGTACATATTTTAGCTTTTCATAAAGTAAAAAGTATATTTCACAGTTTTGTTTTGAGAAGAAAATATTCTTTTATTTGGAGAGGGTGTTAAGTTGTCCCTTTTAAAACTAACTTTTGTAACCGTATATGGCAGGGTTTTTAAATACCATTTCTTTCTTTTTAATAGTTTTAATTTTTTTAACTTTTTACTTTGAAATAATTTCAGGCTAGTAAAAAATTGAAAAAAAGTACAAAATATATATAGTATAAAATTCCCATATGCTCTTTACCCAATTTCCAAATGTTAACAACTTAACTACAGTACAATTTTCAAAATTAGGAAATTAACACTGATACTATACTATTAATTAATCTACAGACATTACTCAACTTTTACTAGTTATCTCTAATGCTCAATTTATGATCCAGGATCCAGATTATGTTTATATTTGTAATGATTATATTCATATTATACATATATGATAAGAATACCACAGAAGTGATATTGTGGGCTTCTCAGTACATCATATAGGGAGTCCATGATGTTGAGAGATCCTATTATTGGTGATGTTAACTTTAATCACTTGGTTTAGGTAGTGTCTGCTGGATTTTTCCATTTTTCCCTTCGTACTTAATTAGTACCTTATAGAGAGATACTTTAATACTATGTAAGCATCCTGTTTCTTATCCTGTATCGTCCCACTAATCGCCAATTGGTGATTTTTAAATTTCCATCTTTTTTTTGGACATTTATTAATTAGAATTCTGTAAAGATGAGAGCTTTCCCTTCTTTCCCATTTACTGGTTATTCAGTTATTTATGTATATCGGTATGGAGCATGGATATTTATTTTACTGTATATGTTATAATCCATTACTATCATTATTTACTTTGTTTTTCAAATTGGCCCAGATTTGACCATTGGGAGCCTCTTCCAGTTGACTTCTGTGTCCTTTCAACATGTGTCTGTTGTTGTTGTTATTATTTTTATTATTATTTTGAGCACTTCTTTTCTTTCTTGTATCTCAGGGTGTTCCAAGCTAATTTTATGCTTTTCCTGCCCTAGCCCTGGGATCAGTCATTTCTCCAAGAATCCTGTTTTCATTTTTTTAAATTAGAGAATGGTGTCTAGAAATCAAAATCTCTGTGTTTGCTGTATTCTTTGCTATTGGTATCATTAATTCTAGACCCTTTCAGCAAACAAAGCCAAAAAAATCTATGTATATGTAAACGTGCACACACATACACATCGTCTAAATCTATCTATCTATCTATCTGTCTGTCTGTCATCTGTCTATCATCTCTCTGTCATCTGTCATCACCATGAGTTCATGCATTTAATTCCAGTCTAACACCCCAGGGCTTATTCTAGCTGTCCTCTTTCCCTCATTTGTAACTCCTTTCTCTGACAGTAAGAAGTCTGCCTGTCATTATTCAAAGTTTATTTACTTATTTGCACAATCCCAAAACGTACATGAATTAGTTTCAGAATTACCAACCCATGCCATTCTAGGGAAGTGGAGGAACTTACTAACCTAGTATCTGATGTTTGTGTACATTTCTTTTCGTCTTTAGTCTTGGTCTCAAAACACTGTTTTTCGAACTTATTTAGATTTGTTCTTTTCTTTCCCACACCCTTCAGTGTAGTTTGTAATAGAGTTAGGCTCATTTGTTATTGTTTGTATTGTAGTTTGGCTTCTCCTGTCATCCTGCTTGACTTGAATCATGTATTTCTATTTTTGGGTCTGTGAAACATTATCATGGTTTCTGAAAGAACAGTACAGAGTGCTACACCCAGAGAACTGCTCCTTCCTCTGTCCCCGTCATGCTTCTACCTAATGCCTCTCTCCCTTATCCCTTATCTTATTAGTTCCTGGGTTATCCTTTCTGTGTTTCTTTTGGCACAAGTAAGCAGATAAATATATATATTTTATTTCTCTCTTTTCTTTCATGAAAGGTGGCACACAGTAGATACTCTTTTGCACTTTTGTGGGGGAGGGGTGTCTTTTTTAACTTAATGTATCCTGGAAAACAATCCATGTTAGTTCATAGAAACCTTTTTCTATTTTCTTCTCTTACAGCTGTGCACATGTACATAACTTATTTAACCACTCTCCTGTATTTAGATAATTACATTGTTTCCAGTAATTTGCAACAGCAGTGTTGCAATTAGTAACCCTGTGCAAATGTATTTTTGTACTATTGGAGTTGTATCTGGGTAAATTCCTACAAGTGGTCTTGCTGAGTTGGAAGGGAAGTGTTTATGTAATTTTCTTAGGTATTGCCAAATTTCCCTCCAAAAACACCATACCAGTTTGCGTTCCTACCAGCAATGTATGAGAGTGCCTGTTTCCCTACAGAATGTGTTGTCATACTTTTTTATTGTTGCCAATCTGATAGCAATATCTCAGTATAGTTTTAATTTGTATTTCTGTAATTATGAGTGAGGCTAAAAATCTTTTCCTAGCATTAAACGTCATTTTTATAACTCCTTTTGTGAATTGTCTGCTCGTCTTTTTCCCATTTTAATGGATTTTTAAAAATTCTTTTCGTCTCAGTTTTTAAGTTCTTTATATATAGATATTAGCAATATTAGTACTTTATCTACAGTTTGATCTATGTTGCAAACATTTTTCCAAGTTTGTTAGTTGTCTTTTTTTTTTTTTTTTTTTTGCGGTACACGGGCCTCTCACTGTTGTGGCCTCTCCCGTTGCGGAGCACAGGCTCCGGGCGCGCAGGCTCAGCGGCCATGGCTCACGGGCCCAGCCGCTCCGCGGCATGTGGGATCTTCCCGGACCGGGGCATGAACCTGTGTCCCCTGCATTGACAGGCAGACTCTCAACCACTGCACCACCAGGGAAACCCTGTTAGTTGTCTTTGACTTTATATTTTATCATGCAGAAAAACATTTATTTTGTATAGCCATTTATCAATTTGTTTTAGTTGCCTCTGAATATTGGGTCATAGGAAATCGTTTTCTATACTGAGGTTAAAGAGGAATTCACCCATGTTTTCTTCTAGCACTTAAAAAAATGTTTTTTTAAAATTTTGGTCCCTATTGCATTTGGAGTTTATGCTTATGCATGGTGTGCAGTATAGATCTAAACTTATTTTATTCCAAATGGTTATCCTGCTGTCCCAGAACCATCTATTAAAATTACCATATTTTCCTAGTAATTTGTGATGCCACCTTATCATATACTAAATTTCCATATGTGCTTGGGTTTATTTCTGGGCTTTCTGATCTACTCTCTTTGCTTGTTTATTCATGCGTCAGTGTCACACTGTTTTAATTAGAGGACTTTATAGTATGTTTTATATCTGAACTAGTCCTTCCTCCTTGTCTTTCCTTTTTAATGAATTCTTGCATGTTTGTTTTTCCACATGATTTTTTATATCAACTTGTCTACCTTCATAAAAAAGCTTATTCATGTTTTTGTTGGGGTTGTGTTAAATTTTACATGAACTCAGAGAATTGACAATTTATGATATTGAGTCATTCTGTTAAAAAAACTGGGGTATCTTTCATTTTTTCAAGTCTCCTTTCATAGCTTTCAGGAAGGTTTTCCTCATAGAGTTTCTATACCTTTCATTTAAAGTTTATTCCAAAGTATTTAATCTTCTCTGTTATTATTGTAAATGAAGATTTTTGTATTATGTCTTATAACTAGTTATTATTCATATATATGTAAAATAATTTCAGCATGTGATGCTTTTATCCTGCTACCTTTAACTTATTTTATCATTTTAGTTAATGCCTTTTCTTGACTTGAACCGGATATAATTTTTTATCATGTTAAGTCTGAGATTTGGTTCATTTATTTATTTGTTAACCAGTTCTAATACAAGACAGACATAATTCTATTCCCATATTAAAATAAAGAAACTGAGACCAGAGATAAAGACAGATTTGCCGACGGTCACAGAGAGAGCAATGGGCAAAGCTGGCCTTTTAATCAAGATTCTGTGCTTTTAACCACTGCATAATATTCTCTCCTCAAGGGTGGACTCCCTGAGGGTCTCCATGTAGTTTCACTCAACTCTATGGACACAGAAGACTAAACAAGATTTTGTAACTATAAAATTCATAAAAGCTCAGCCCTGGTCTACCTTCCAGTATGTTCCCAGCATGCAACCAGTGTGATCTTTCAAAAATGAAAATAGTTTATGCCATTTCCCTTCCTTAAATCTTTCATTGGGTTGATGTTGGTCTCAGAATAGAGGCAGAACTCTTTCACATGACCTTTGCTTTACTCTCCACACTCAGCTTCACCCCATGCTTTCTACATTGGCACTATAGCCACAGTGAAGTACCTGAAGTACTTCATCCTCCTGCATCTCATTCAGACAGCATCTTCTCTCTGATGCGCTTCTTGATCCCTGTCCTTATATACCCCTTCCATGCCTTCTGTAGTGCCTTGTATTAACCTTTGCCACATTTTATTTTATTTTATTTTGCATGTTTTCTTATTTTTTTAAATCTTGCTAGTATTCTTTAGGGAACAAACGCACAGGTGAGTAGCTACAGTGAAGAAATCTTTTTATTAGAAAGTTAAGAAGACATTAAAAGATACTTCCAGGTATTATCTTCAGTGATGCCTCTTTTTGCCAGGACTCCAGGTAATATTCAGCCCCTACAGCTACCACAAGTGCAGCAAATCCCCATTTGAATCCTTTTAATAATACACCAACAAAGGAAACATTATTTGCAAAGCCACCTGTGTATCTCCAAGCTTCACTGCGGCCCCATGGATCCCTTAGCCCTTGTGCAGCCAGCTTCTCCTGGACAGTTTCTAATGGTGTCCCTTCTATCTTCTGTTGTTTATAATCTGGAAGTTCCATTTTACTATGACCATGTTCATGCCCATGTCCATGGGCCGGCCATGTTGTTGTTACTTGCTTTCTTCAGTTGATTCTTTTAAAATGCAGTATTATTGTGGTTAATACATATGGATCACATGAACTTTTTCTGACAGCAGTCTGACCTCTCAGGACACTCAAGATTCAACCCTCCAGCCAGAGCTGCCACATTGCATTTTAATCACTTATTTACTGACTGTCTTAAAAACTCTTGAGGGCACAGACTATGTCATTTAATAGATTCCAGACTGTACCATCCCTCAGATGGTGAGCACTTAATATATGTGTGTTGAGTGAGTGAAAAAATATTGTTTTCTTACTTTAAAAAAATTTAGAATATTTATGTATACTTTAGAATATTTTCTACTTTCCTGAATAGGCAATGATTTGCATATATCCTCAGGACTGTCAGCATCATGAGCTGTAGGCTGTCATGAACTCTTCAGGCTTTAAAGAGAAACCTCAAATCAGTTATCTAAGGGTTTTTTAAAAAAGAAAATAATAACTGACATTTTTTTCTTACCACTTTCTTCTCTGTATGGGAATGATTTGCAGTTGTCATTAGGATGAATAATTCCCAGCCTTTTATAAAATGCAAACCTGAAAATGTTCTTTGAAAATCTGACTGCGATTTCTAAAAGGCATCATTTTCTGTCAAAAACTTCGTCCCACTCTAGCAATCGATATTTTACAAGTATCAGATGTATTCTGTTAGACACTCTCCTAAGCATATTACATACAGATTGTTTATGAAGCAGATTCAATTTCACCATTTTACGAATGAAGAAACTGCGGCATACAGAAGTTATGTAACTTGCCCAAGGTACCTTAGACACAGCTAGTAATAAAAGGAACTTAGACTGACTTTCAGGGGAGCAGAATACAGAGTCCTTATTCTAAAATTGCCATAGACCATTTCCTTTATATTTCATCCTACTGCACCTCCTGGAATATGTAGCGTTGTTTGTGTGCTATATGTATGTCTGTTTTATCTCCCAAATAAGATCCTAAGATCTTTCTTCTGAGGGAGTGTCTTATCTCTTTAGCCTCCACAGTATCTAGCATAGTGCTATACACATTGTGTGATCACTTCATAAATATGTGCTCAAGTGCTTTGAAAATTTATTTAAATTCTCCCCCTGGTCTTAGGAAATTGTATATAGGGGTTTTAACAAGTTAGGATAAAGCATATATATATTTTTAAAACTCAACATTTGTTGATCTAAGAAATGAATTTATGATTGAAGCGATCCCAATGATATCACCCATCTACTGTCCTTTTTTCCTCCTACCAGGCTTCCAGGTGGATATAATGATGCTTTGATGGATACTGATGAACTGGGTGCCTTGTAGCCTATTTGCTCGGTACCAATACGGGTTAATACAGCATTCATTTAACTCATTCCCTTTCATAGCTTCCTCTCCTGAGGGCTGTGCCACTTCTCTGAGGGTAGGGTAGGAAGCTTGTTGTCACTGTATGAAGGTGTAACTGAGCTCTTCTTTAGCCTCAAGGACACTCTCAACTCAGCTGTGGACTCCAGCTCTCCTGTAATGATGACTACCTTCCCCAGCTGAAATGTCTCCCAGTGCTTGGGAGGTTAAAATATTCCCCCATGCCACAATGGGTTTTGGGAGGCCACGGTGGTACCAAGCATCAGCGCCAAGAAAATAATAACTTGATTACCAAGACCCTCTGTCCTTCATGCAAATAGACCCCAGCAGGCTACCAAACTTGCCTATACATGTCTGAATTTGCTGAATGTATGTTACAAAATATATCTGGAAAGTTACAATTCCACTGTTATTCTCTCAAACCAATGTTCAACTCAAGAAAGCAAAAAGGAAAATAATTGTGTTTATTAAATTTCTTCATCAAAGCTTTTATTATAAGATCAAGTCTTCCTAGGGGAATTCCCTGGTGGTCCAGGGGTTAGGACTTCATGCTTTCACTGCTGAGGCAGAGGTTCAATCCCTGGTTGGGGAACTAAGATTCCTCAAGATGTGCTGCAAGGCACCTCCCCACCCCAAAAAATCAAGTCTTCATAGAATTTTGTCATATTATCTTTTTTCCTAATAAATGCTTTTTGTTCTAATCATTTTGGATTACAGAAATAATACATGTTCATGTTCATGATAGAATTATTGAAAAGAACTATATTTTAAGTGTTTAATAATTCACAATATCTTCACTCAAAATACTTAATATTTTGGTATATTTTCTTTGTCTAGGTAATTACTTGGATAAAGAGATTTCAAAATGGAGACATAACTGCTATTGATATACATATATAGATCTATAGTTTATTTCCACTGACTGAACCTTATCTCATGAACATTTTTCAGATCACTTAAGATTCTTCAATGACCTTTTAAAAAGGCTCTATAATGTCACATAGCTACATAATGTTCCATTTAATGGTCTAACGAGGATATTTTGATGCTTTCACTGAGATGAACACCAGATTGCTCTTCCAAATCCTATCTGAATAAGAGAGGAAAGTACATTATGAACTGCATAAAGACAGGGAGATTTTCTAAAGAAATAAAGCAACCTTCATCTGCCCAATAAAATCCTGGAATTAAAAAATAAAGAAAAATAAATTCTTTTTTGTAAAATACCCCAGAACCTAGTTGCTTATTTGAGCTTTATCAAAGTGATTCAAGTCCAATGGAGTCCTATTTGTGTCTGAAACCCCTCACCACCGTACAAGGGAAGGAAAGTGACAAGAAGATACCTTTGTCAGATTTTCAGCTACTTCATTTTCTTAAGCCAAGCTGCAGATAACACAAATACAAACTTACATGCAGTATTTTAGCTGTGTGTGGTGCTTATCAATTGGTGGGAGGACAAAAGGGAAAGAAAATTAGAAAACCAAGAGATGTTTTCTGAACCTTAAAATTGGCACAGCGAGATTACCTCTACTTATGCAAATAATTTACCTTTTCTCTGTTACTGTGAGAAGCAAACATCTGCTTTGAGATATATTTACTCAGAGAAAAATGGTGACTAATTTTTCATCCAAAATATCATGAACTAAAAGGAATTAGATTAGTCCTAAAAGAAATGAGATGGGGGGGATATAGCAAGAGAAATAAAAGAAAAACTTCCCTTTCGTATTCTGCAAAATGGAGCATAACAACGCTTTTACAGCATGGAAATGCAAATAAAAATATTATATACAATTGTATACCTATCAAATCGAAAAGGCTTAAAATACTGAGTATAGCCAAGGATGTGGATAAATGGAAACTCTCTCAAACTGCTGAGTAAACACAGACCAGTTATGTAAGTTAGTTTTTGTTTGTTTTATTTTTTAACTTAATGAGATACACGTGATGATGAAACTTCAAGGTCAGAAGTCTTGCATCCTTTCTAAGACTCAGGAGAAAGATTCTGGAACACTGGTGTACAAGGGCAGGGCAATGGGAGCATTTATCTTCTGCACAGGTAGTAAGCGGGTGCATTGTCAGTAGAGAATGTAAAAACAGAAATATAACCAACTAAAAGGTAGTCCGCTTTCTTATTATCACCATGTGCCTACGTTTCTAAACAATAGTCCACCTTGAAAAAAAGTCTTTTGTTTGTCTAAGCTCTTTACAATTGCTGTGATTATTGCACATTTTTAAACTACTTTACTTAGCCTTTGATTATCATGTTTTCTACATGGAAGTTAATTCAGGGAATTTTCAGTTGTGCAGTCAATCCGCGGCAATCATGGACTCAGCTGTATTATATATCAGGGGATAATGGGATTGAAGGAGGTTTTCTAGAACAGGGTAGATTTCACCAAATTGGTAGATGAAACGAAGGTGCCAGTGGAAGGTGCCAGGGATGAAAGGAGAAAGTGTGTTATATAGTTAATGCATCAAAGTCTGTAGGCTTCTGTAGTTGTGGCTCCCTTTTGTTCTCGCTACATGACTTTTCTTGACTATTGGGACAATAACCCTTGTGATGCAAACAGAGACTTGTAAAGTGCTTGCACACAGGGGCTTGCTCTCTTTTGTGGCCCTTAGGGGGATCCTGCAATTGCTAACACATGAATAGGCCCAAACTAGACTTCTGGATGATGAGTGACACACGGCCTAGTCACTTTTATCACCTCACCTGACATCAGTCCAATTTACAGACCTGTGAGTAAGGCCATTCTAGACCATTCAGTCCCAGACAAGCCTCCAGCTGGTCACTGAGGTGTAAGTGAGTACACCTGAAATTAGCCCAACCTGGTTCATATGGGCAGAAACATCCAGCTTACCTTTAGACTTGTGAGCAATGATGTGTGATTATTGTTTTAAGACACTAAGTTTTGAGGTAGTTTGTTACACAGCAAAAACCAACTGATACAAGATCCTTTAGTGGGTGAGTGAGGATGGGATAGAAATCAGAGGTAGAAGGTAGACTAATCTATCCCTTAGATTAGTCCTGGATATAAGATAATATATACATAACTTGTTCAAATCCCCTGGCTTCCACACATGCACACACACACGCGTGCGGGCACACAAAGACACACACACACACACACACACACACTCTCCTTCCCCCACTTCCCTTCAGGGTCAGGGAAAAAATGCAGGCTCTGAACTGAGACCACCTAAATTTAAATCCTTGTTTTGTTCTTTACTGGCTGAATGATCTTGGGCACAGGTCTTATTCATATGTAAAATAGAGGTGATAGTATTTACCTCATAAAGTTGTTGAAAAGATTAAGTGATCTCATATATGTAAGGACCTAGCTCATAATAAACACCTCTTAAATGCTAGCTACATAGGTACCTTGGTGAAGATACAGCATAATTTGAGCTGAAGTGATCGGGAAAGTTAAGGGAGTATTTATCAGCTAACATCAAAATCCTCAAGAAATGCAGGATGCAAGATGCCATCAGAGAGTAAAAGAAAGAGCAACAAGAATTTGAGGATAAAGAGAATTAATGGTGGTGAGATTTTAAGAAGATGATTATAGAGGAATTTTTAAAAGTGTTTGAGTAACAATGATAGTCCAATTAAGGTTAAAAAGAACAAGTTTATGGGGGACACGCTCAGTACAGTTTTAATTTTCTACCACAGTGCTCAGTAGTTCAGGAGTAGAATTGGGGAGAACAAATAAAAGATTTGTTGGATGGCAGATAAATAGATGATGGCACCAGGGAAGTTAATATTAGAAATAGTTGGCCATGGGGCCTGAGTTGGCCTGAAGGCAAGAGAGAACATAAAGGAACTGATCGGCTGAGAGAATAGAATGGGGTCAAAGCACAAGAAACAGGAGTCATACAGACCTACTTGAAAGTAGGAAACTACAACTTTCTTAGTTGATGGATAGTATCGTTTTATCCTTAGTGACTTGCTTTTTTGCCTAGAGCCAACCATCTTATTATCATATGATTTTTGTAGAGCTTTCTTTCAGGAAGGCTTATTTTCTGAACTTCTGTAAGAGACACCAAATTTTAAAAGAGAGCTCGTGGTTCAAAATCCAGCCCATTATGGTGGCTCTCCTCTGAGGATGCTGTGCCTATTGGATCATCTGTCTCAGCTACTAAAACTTTTCTACAAGTAACCATTATTTTTTTTTAACATCTTTATTGGAGTATAATTGCTTTACAATGTTGTGTTAGTTTCTGCTTTATAGCAAAGTGAATCAGCTATACATATATATATATATACCCACATCTCCTCCCTCTTGCGTCTCTCTCCCACCCTCCCTATCCCACCCTTCTAGGTGGTCACAAAGCCCTGAGCTGATCTCCCTGTGCTATGCAGCTTCTTCCCACTAGCTATCTGTTTTACATTTGGTAGTGTATATATATCCATGCCACTCTCTCACTTCGTCCCAGCTTACTCTTCCCCCTCCCCGTGCCCTCAAGTCCATTCTCTACATCTGCATCTTTATTCTTCTCCTGCCCCTAGGTTCTTCATAACTATTTTTTTTTTAGATTCCATATATATGTGTTAGCATACGGTATTTGTTTTTCTCTTGCTGACTTACTTCACTCTGTATGACAGACTCTAGGTCCATCCACCTCACTACAGATAACTCAATTTCGTTTCTTTTTATGGCTGAGTAATATCCCATTGTATATATGTGCCACATCTTCTTTATCCATTCATCCGAAGATGGACACTTAGGTTACTTCCATGTCCTGGCTATTGTAAATAGAGCTGCAATGAACATTGTGGTACATGACTCTTTTTGAATTATGGTTTTCTCAGGGTATATGCCCAGTAGTGGGATTGCTGGGTCATATGGTAGTTCTATTTTTAGTTTTTTGAGGAACCTCCATACTGTTCTCCATAGTGGCTGTATCAATTTACATTCCCACCAACAGTGCAAGAGGGTTCCCTTTTCTCCACACCCTCCCCAGCATTTACTGTTTGTAGATTTTTTGGTGATTCCCATTCTGACTGGTGAGGTGATACCTCATTGTAGTTTTGATTTGCATTTCTCTAATGATTAGTCATGTTGAACATTGTTTCATGTTTTTGTTGGCAATTTGTATATCTTCTTTGGAGAAATGTCTATTTAGGTCTTCTGCCCATTTTTGGATTGGGTTGTTTGTTTTTTTGTTATTGAGCTGCATGAGCTGCTTGTAAATTTGGAGATTAATCCTTTGTCATTTCCTTCATTTGCAAATATTTTCTCCCATTCTGAGGGTTGTCTTTTCATCTTGTTTATGGTTTCCTTTGCTGTGCAAAAGCTTTGAAGTTTCATTAGGTCCCATTTGTTTATTTTTGTTTTTATTTCCATTTCTCTAGGAGGTAGGTCAAAAAGGGTCTTGCTGTGATTTATGTCATAGAGTGTTCTGCCTGTGTTTTCCTCTAAGAGTTTTATGATGTCTGGCCTTACATTTAGGTCTTTAATCCATTTTGAGTTTATTTTTGTGTATGGTGTGAGGGAGTGTTCTAATTTCATTCTTTTACTTGTAGCTGTCCCATTTTCCCAGCACCACTTATTGAAGAGGCTGTCTTTTCTCCATTGTCTATTCTTGCCCCCTTTATCAAAGATAAGGTGACCATATGTGCGTGGGTTTATCTCTGCGCTTTGTATCCTGTTCCATTGATATATATTGCTGTTTTTGTGCCAGTACCATACTGTCTTGATTACTGTAGCTTTGTAGTATAGTCTGAAGTCTGGGAGCCTGATTCCTCCAGCTCCATTTTTCTTTCTCAAGATTGCATTGGCTCTTTGGGGTCTCTTGTGTTTCTATACAAATTGTGAATTTTTTTGTTCTATTCTGTGAAAAATGCCATTGGTAGTTTGCTAGGGATTGCATTGAATCTGTAGATTGCTTTGGGTAGTATAGTCATTTTCACAATGTTGATTCTTCCAATCCAAGAACATGGTATATCTCTCCATTGTTTGTATCATCTTTAATTTCTTTCATCAGTGTCTTAATAGTTTTCTGCATACAGGTCTTTTGTCTCCCTAGGTAGGTTTATTCCTAGGTATTGTATTCTTTTTGTTGCATTGGTAAATGGGAGTGTTTCCTTAATTTCTCTTTTAGCTTTTTCATCATTAGTGTATAGGGATGCAGGAGATTTCTGTGCATTAATTTTGTATCCTGCCACTTTACCAAATTCATTGATTAGCTCTAGTAGTTTTCTGGTGGCATGTTTAGGATTCTCTATGTATAGTATCATGTCATCTGCAAACAGTGACAGCTTTACGTCTTCTTTTCTGATTTGGATTCCTTTTATTTCTTTTTCTTCTCTGATTGCTGTGGCTGAAACTTCCAAAACTATGTTGAATAATAGTGGTGAGAGTGGACAACCTTGTCTTGTTCCTGATCTTAGAGGAAATCATTTCAGTTTTTCATCACTGAGAATGATGTTGGCTGTGGGTTTGTCATATATGGCCTTTATTATGTCAAGTGACCATTATTATCCTTGCATGTCAGAGCAGCAAGAAAGAGGATTTTCTCTAGCACTCAGAGGTGCATCTGTGGGTCTGTGTGAATCTAGCCACATTTGAGCGTCCCCTCCTCTCCTGAGTGAGCCTGTGAGCTCCTGCTCCTCCTCTCTGCCTTCTTAGGTACCGTCCATTTTCCAGACCCAGCCCACGCTCTCAGCCCCACAGAGTTCTTCCCAGTTATTCCAGCCCAACACAGTGTCTTCCTCCTCAGAACTATTATAGCAACTCATCTGACACTTAGCACGTGCCGTCTTTTATTCCAGTTTTTTTTTTAAACTAAGAAGCAATACATTTTAAAGCTAGAAGAGGTTTCAGAGAATACGTAATTCAGCTCCTTCATTTTGCTAATGAGAAAATTGAAACTCAGAGATATTTAATAAGCGACAGAACCAAAACTAGAATCCAGCCCACCTTTGTCATTATTTGGTGCCTTTTCTACTGTTCATCTATGTCCTGAGAGAACATTAGGTTCCTCAGGACAAGAACTTTCTTGAATCTATAGGGTTTACATGGTGGGATGCTCAGTAGATGTTCACCCACAGTGACATGGTGCTGTACCAAGCTACATGAGACAGCTGAAAGAGAAAGAAATTCTTGTGTAGAACAGATTTTACAGTTAAAAATCACTGATGTTTTTCAAACCCTTAGACGTATAAGGTTTTCCAAATAAAATGTATTAGAAAGTTTTTGCTGTATATAGTTTTGTTCCCTTAACTCACTGCTTAGGGTAGTCTTCTTTAAGATGTACATGGACCAGTTTTGGCCAATATAGGTTACATATAGTGGTTTGAATCCCAGCAGAAGAAAATTCTCCCATCTAACCCTTTAGCCAGTTAACTAGAAGAAGCTTATCTTTGTGGTTATTGATTTTAATTTCATTTCAGAAAAAAAACAGAGTCAATTTAATAAACAAAAGCATTTATACATTTTAACTTAATTTGGCAATATGGATTGAAAAAAAAGTAGAACCAAACAAAAGCAACTATAAGAACACATTTTAGGAGCTGAATGAGTGCTGCTACAAGAAATTACCAATTTCCCCCATTTTGAATTTTAATTATATTAAAAAAATCAGTCTATTACCCAAGATTAGCCAGCACCTGTATGTGGCCTGGCACTCATCACCTTGAATTTCTTCACTGAAACCATTTGAAAACTGAGTACAGAGCCTGTGTTCTCATTCCAGCTTATTCACCTGTGACCATGTTAAGAAGACATTCCCCAGAATGGCTCAGTCAAAACTTACTGTGTACACTGTCACAATCTAATCAACTCTACATGCACATTTCAAGGTAGTGGCTCTGAAATCCCAGGAAAGGTTTGTGAGCTTCCTGAAACAGAAAAATACTTCTATCGATTCTTCCCCTGAGCTCAGTTGAGGCATTCTGGCCTTGTGGGCCTCCTTCCTTCTCTCCACCTCAGCTTTTCTCCTTCCTCTACCTCCCTCCCATCGGAGTCCCCACTTGCAGTTAGTTTTCCTAATTCCACCCACAGGAGCCAAAAACCTAAAGAAAACACATTTATTGTTTAAAATGTAACTTGCAGAGAGCATTTGGACGGAAAAATGTTCTCAGCCTCTTGGCGCTAATCCACTGTGTTATTTTTCTTCCAGACTTGTTCTTCCCCAAATGACTACAGCTTTTGCTGCCCTTTCTCTGAAAGTATCTTCAAGACCTCTTTTAGATTCTGAAAAGCTACCTGAATTTGCAGGCAGCTTCCTGTTAGGCTCACATTTTGCAGAATGCACGCTTGGTGTGCAGAAGGTGGGGAAGGTGTTTGAAAAAAACAGGAAGCACCTGTGAATGTGCGACTTCATTCCTGGAAGCGGAAGGCTCCCTCTGAGATGGCTGTAGATGCTTCCTTCTGTTTCACCTATGTGCACTTTTACAGAGCTTTTAGATACTCTAAAGACTATGAATGGGCTTCCGAATGGCATGATGATTTGCAAAGTTTGGTGTATCCATAAGCATGGATAGTTCTTCTGTTTTGCCCTGTATAGATTTCTCTTTCTGCTAGGGATATTGATATGCGTGGAATGCCTACAAGGTAGGCTTTCAAAAATTACTATTATTGTGGTAAAAAAAACCAACAACACACAACACGAGCTCTACAATGTTAACAAATTTTTAAGTGTTCTGTGTGGTATTGTTAACTATAGACATGACGGTGTGCAGCAGATCTCTAGAACTTTTTCATCTTGCATGACTGAAACTTTATACCCGTTTAACAGCAACTCCTCATTTCCTCCTCCCCCAGCCCCTGGCAACCACCATTCTACTTTCTGCTTCAATAAGTTTGATTACTTTAGGTATCTCATACAAGTGGAATCATGCAGTGTTTGTCCTTCTGTGACTGACTTCTTTCACTTAGCATAATGTCTTCAAGGTTTATCCGTGTTGTAGCATATGACAGGATTTTCTCCTTTTTATGGCTAACAGTCCATTGTATGTATATACTAACATTTTATTTATCCATTTATCTGTCAGTGAGCATTTGGGTTGTTTCCACCTCTTGGCTATTGTGAATAATGCTGCAATGAACATGGGAGTGCAAATATCTCTTCAAGATACTGAGTTCAGTTTTTTTGGATATGTACTCAGAAGTGGGATGGCTGGATCATATGGTAGTTTTATTTGTTTATTTATTTTTTGGCCACACCACGTGGCATTCAGGATCTTAGTTCCCTGACCAGGGATTGAACCCCTGCCACCTGCAGTGGAAGCTTGGAATCCTAACCACTGGACCACCAGTGAATTCCCAGTTCTATTTTTAATTTTATAAAAATTTCCATATTGTTTTCCATAGTAGCTACACCATTTTACATTGCCACCAAGAATGAATAAGGGTTCCGATTTCTCCATATCCTTGTCAGCACTTGTCATTTTTTGTTTTTTGTATACTGGCTGCGTTCATCAGTTAAAGCTGCTATAACAAAAATACCATAGACTGGGTGGCTTAAGTAACAAACATTTATTTCTCACAATTCTGGAGGTTTAGCCAAGATCAGGGTGCTGCAGATTTGGTGTCTGGTGAGGGACCATTTCCTGTTGACAGAAGGCTGCCTGGTCCCTGTGTCTTCACATGGCAGAGAGAGAGCTCTGTATTCTTCATTCCCTTGCAGTGGCACCAATCCCATAATAGGGGCTCTACCCCCATGACCTCATCCAAACCTAATTACTTCTCAAGTGTCCTGCCTTCAAAAATACTATCACAACAAGCATTAGGCTTCACCATATGAATTTGGGGGTATACAAACATTTAGTCCGTAGCAGTGGTCATTCTAACACGATGATACAGTACTTCATCGTGGTTTTGATTTGCATTTCCCTGATGACTAGTGATGTTGAGCATCTTTTCATATAACTCTTGGATACTTATATGTCTTTTTTTTTTTTTTTGTCCAAGGCTTTTACCCATTTTTAATCAGGTTATTATTAGGTTTTGTTTGTTTGCTTTTTGCTATTGAATTATAGGAGTTCCTTATATATATTAGAGATTAAGCCCTTGTCAGATATGTAGTTGGCAAATATTTTCTCCCATTCGGTAGGTTGCCTTTTCACTGTATTGATTGTTTCCTTTGCTGTGAAGAAACTTTTTAGTTTGATGTATTTGTTTTTGCTTTTGTTGCCTATGCTTTCATTTGTTATATGGAAGAAGTCATTGCCAAGGCCAATATCATAAGGATTTTCCCCTATGTTTTTTTCCTAAGAGCTCTACAGTTTCAGGTCTTATGTTTAAGTCTTTAACCCATTTTGAGTTGATATTTTTGTATGGTGTCAGATAGTGGTCTAGTTTCATTCTTTTGCATGTGGCTGTCCAATTTTCTCAACACCATTTGTTAAAAAGACTATTCTTTCTCCATTGTGAATTCTTGGCACCTTTGTTGAAGAGCGGTTGACCATATATGCATGGGTTTATTTCTGTTCCATTGGTCTGTTTGTCTTTATGCCAGTATCATACTGTTTTGACTGCCATAACTTTGTACTATATTTTGAAACTAGAAACTGTGGTGCCATCTTTGTTCCTTTTCAGGATTGTTTTGGCTATTTGAGGTCCTTTGTGCTTTTATATGAATTTCAGGATTGTTTTTTCTATATCTATAACAAAATGCCATTGGGATTTTATTAGGGATTGATTGCACTGAATCTGTAGATTGCTTCGGGTAGGGTGGCCATTTTAACAATGTCTTCTAATCCATGACTGTAGGATGTTTTACCATTTATTTGTGTCTTCTTTAATTTTTTTCCGCAATGTATTATAGTTTTCAGTGTATACATTTTTCATCTCCTTTAAGTTTATTCTTATTTTATTTTCGATGCTATTATAAATGGAATTGCTTTCTTAATTTCTGTTTTGGATTGTTCATTGTTCGTGTATAAAAATACAGCTTTTTTTTTTTTTTTTTTTTTGTGGTACGCGGGCCTCTCACCGCTGCGGGCCCCCCCCCCCCCCCCCCCCGCTGCAGAGCACAGGCTCCGGACGCGCAGGCCCAGTGGCCATGGCCCACGGGCCCAGCCGCTCCGTGACACGCGGGATCCTCCCAGACTGGGGCACGAACCCGCGTCCCCCACATCAGCAGGCGGACTCCCAACCACTGAGCCACCAGGGAAGCCCCAGCTGATTTTTTATGTTGATTTTTTTTATCCTACAACTTTGCTGAATTCGTTATTAGTTCTAACAGGTTTTTTGTGCAATCTTTAGAGTTTCTATATGTAAAATCATGTCATCTATGAACAGAGATAATTTTATTTCTTTTCTTTTCATTTGGAGGACTCTCGTTTCTTTTTCTTGCCTAATTGTCTTGGCTAGGCCTTTCAGTACTGTGTTGAATAGAAGTGGCAGTAGTGGGCATCCTTGTCTTGTTACTGATCTTAAGAAAAAAACTTTCAGTTTTTCATCTGTGAGTATGATGGCTATGGGCTATTTACATATGGCACTTTTTATGTTGAGGTAATTTCCTGCTATCCACAGTTTTTTTAGTGTTTTTATCATGAAGTGGTGTTGAATTAATCAAATGCGCTTTTTTAAAAAACATCTATTGAGGTATCTTGTGATTTTTAAGCTTTGTTTTGTTAATGTGCTGTATCATATTGATTGGTTTTTGTATGTTGAACCATCTTTTGTATGTTGAACCATATCAAGGATAAATCTCACTTGTTCATGGTATATGATCCCCACTGATAGTGCTGTTGAATTCAATTTGCTAGTATTTTGTTGAGGATTTTCACATCTATATTCATCAGGGATATTGTTTTGTAGTTTTCTTCTCTTGTGGTATCTTCTGGCTTTAGTATCAGAGTAATGCTGGTCTCATAAAATGAGATTGAAAGTACTTCCTCCTCTTCAATTTTTTGGAAGAGTTTAAGGAGGATTGGTGTTCATTATTGGTTAGCAGACATTTGATCCTGTTCAAAACATGTAGAAGACATTTGTTTCCTGTCAAAAGGTCCATGAGACATTTGGTCCATAAGCCATTTGGTCCATGACAAAATGTCTCCTCTTTTCATTTCTGATTTTATTTATTTGAGTCTTCTTTCTTTTATTTATAGTTAGTTTAGCTAAACTTTTGTCAATTTTGTTGACTTTTTAAAAAAAACTCAGTTTCATCATTTTTTCTGTTTTCCGTTTCATTTATTTCTGCTCTAATCTATATTATTTCCTTTCTTCTGCTCACTTTACGTTTATTTGGGTCTTCTTTTTCTAGTTCCTTGAGGTGTAGATTTAGGTTGTTTATTTGAGATCTTTCTACTTTTGCAATGTATTTATTGCTATAAAATTCCCTCTTAGTACTGCTTTTGCTGCATCCCATAAGTTTTGGTATGTTGTGTGTTTTTTTTTCACTTATTTTCTAATGTCCTTTTTGATCTTCTGTTTGGATTTCTAGCCATTATTGAAAGCAGGGTATTGAAATCGCCTATCATTTTGTTACTGTCTGTCTCCCTCTTCAGTTTGGTCAATAGTTGCTTTATGTATTTAGGTGTCCTGATGTTGAGTGCATATATATTTATAATTATTATATCTACCTGGTAATTTGACCCTTCTGTCATTATGAAATATCTTTTTGTCTTGTGATAGGTTTTGACTTAAAATTTATTTTGTCTGATGTAAGTATGGCCATCTCTGCCCTTTTGGTTCGCATTTGCATGGGATATTTTTTCCATCCTTTCACTTTCAGCCTAATGTGGTTTTTAAATCTAAAGTGAGTCTCTTCATGAATGGATCCAGAGAGTGTCATACAGAGTGAAGTAAGTCATAAAGAGAAAAGCAGATATTGAATAATAACGCATGTATGTGGAATCTAGAAAAATGGTATAGATGATCTTATTTGCAAAGCAGTAATAGAGACCTAGACATAGAGAACAAACGTATGGATACCAAGGGGGAAAGGGGTGGGGTGGCAGGAACTGGGAGATGGGGATTGACACATATACATATTGATACTATGTATAAAATAGACAACTGATGGGAGCATACTGTATAGCACAGGGAACTCTATCTAATGCACTGTGGTAACCTAAATGGGAGGGAAGTCCAAAAGGTAGGGGATATCTGTATGTGTATGGCCGATTCATTTTGTTGTGCAGTGGAGGCTAACACAACATTGTAAAGCAACCATACTCCAATAAAAATTAATAAAAAATAAAGTGAGTCTCTTGTAGACAGTATATAGATTTTTTAAAAAATCCATTCAGCCACTCTATGTCCTTTGACTGGGGAGTTTAATCCATTTACATTTTAAGTAATTATTGATAGGGAAGGACTTGCTATTAATATTTTAAAAATATTTTCTGTCTTTTTATTTATTAATTTTTATTTATTGAGGTATAGTTGTTTTACAGCGTAGTGTTAGTTTCTACTGTACAGCAAAGTGGAGTTCCCTGTGCTATACAGCAGATTCTCATTAGTTATCTATTTTATACATATTAGTCCCAATCTCCCAGTTCATCCCACCCTGCGTTTTCCCCCCTTGGTGTCTATATGTTTGTTTGTTCTCTATGTCTGTGTCTCTTTTTCAAGGGATGTGATAAGTTCCCTTCTACGCTTAGTGACCAGTTCAGTTCTCGGATCCAAACCTTAGAAGAGGCAATTTTGTCAGAGAAGAAAAGAACAACCAGTAAGAAAGGAAGGAAAGATCTAGACATCATGATATTATAAGGGAGGTTTGAAAATACTGAGGCTGTTTTGCTTGGAGAAGAGAGTGTTTGTGGATTATTATAGTTGTCTTCAAATAGTTGAAGTTTGGGGTAGAAAATTGATTTTTCTATATAGTTGCAAGTATGAATATTCAAGTAAATAAACTAAATGAATAGGGGGATATATTTTGGCCGAATATATGGGAGGAATTTCATCTTCTCTCTGAAAATGGCAAGAACTACTTCTTGAGAGAAATGCTCCAAATATTATCATGAGAGACACTTATAGGAGATTTTATAAGAAGGAATCATACATTCAATAAAGGGTTGAATTAAGTGGCTTCTAAGTTTGCTTTCAGCTACAAAATTATGCTTCTAAGAGCCATCGTTTCAGATTTTTCAGTTTCCTAAATTATGCTGTTCCACACTTCAGTTTGTTTAAATCAAGGCACACTCGTGATGTGAAGCAAGATGTATGCACTTGCTGCAGTTGCAAGTTCTGCAGACACCCAGCAGGATCAATTTGGATTCAGGCTGACACTCTGCTCCTCTTCTGCAATCCAGTTCCAATGCAGACAGCAGTGAGCTGGCAACAGAACAGCACATGGAGTTTCAGTTCCTCTCAGGGAATAGAGGACATGCCACCAAACAGTTGGCTTCAATTAATAGAGCTGCTGCTGCCAGGGGAAAACAGAGGGAAGTAATCAAACCACCAAGGAAGCAATGACAGGTAGATGGGGGTCAGTCTCGGAGTCCTCTGGAACCTCTCCAGAGAACAGTCCCACTAGGCCACCACAGGGAAGATTAATTGAAAAGAAGAGCAATAAAGCACTGCATATTCTGTAGGTGTATCTGTCTCTGGCAAAACTGACTTCCCCCTCAAAGCTTTAAAGCACAGTGAACAAAAGGGGAATACAGAGAAGGAGGTTTCTACTTAATAAGATGACAACAGAGATGTGCTTGAGATAATGACTTCCACGTTGTGAACGAGGCTCTAAAACTCCTGAGCAGAGCCCATTGGACTGCACTTTGACTGTCCCCGAGTGCTCTGGGGCCTTGCTGCCTCCATGCCTGCTGGATCACACGCACGTCTGATTCATTGGCTGAAGTTGGCCTTCAGCACCGCCTCCCTCCCTCTCTTTTTAAGAGCAGTGACGAAAGGGAATGTTCTCTTAGCACAAGGCCAAGAACAGGCTGTTTTAAAAGCATTATGAGTTGATTTTAATAGAATGGGAAGAATGGTCGAGGAGGAAGACAGATCAGAACATCTTTGGTCAGCAGCTGCTTTAATTTATTTCGTATTAATGCAGTTCTCTTCAGAGCCCCTGATTGCAGTAACATTTCCAAAAATCGTTTTTTCCCCCCCTCGGGGTGATCCTATTCAACCAAAGCACACAAGGGCATTGTCTTAATCCATTTGGGCTGCTACAAGAAAATACCACAGACTGGGTGACTTACAAACAACAGAAATTATTTCTCACAGTTCTGGAGGCTGGAAAGTCCAAGATCAGAGTGCCAGCAAGATTGAGGTCTGATGAAGGCCCTATTTCCGGTTCATAGCTGGTGCCTCTTACTGAGTGGAGAAAGGCTAGGGATCTCCGACACGGTGGAAAAGGGCGAGAATCTCTCTGGAGCTTCTTTCATAAGGCACTAATCTCATTCGTGAGGGTCCCCCCGCAGGACTACAGTACCTCCCAAACCCCATCTCCTCACACCATCACACTGAGGAATAGGATCTCAGCACATGAATTTTGGGGGGACACAAACATACAGATCGTAGCAGGGCTGGTGACTTAGGAGCTATGTCAGGTGGTTCTCCTTATCTCCCTTGAAAAATAAGAGTTAAATAATTACCAAGCCATAACTCCACAAACCTGATATGCTAGATAAGTACCTTCTCTATTATTTGTGATTAATATTACAAAGAGTGTGTGAACCTGTGAATAAAATGTTTAGTTATCTTCTGAGTCTGATGACTCCTCACTTAGTCTTGGCTGTAACTAAACCTCGTGCTACCGTAGATGAAATATGGGAAGGTTCTAACTCCATTTGGCTAGCATCACCGTGAAGCCACAAAGCACTCCTATGTTCCCAAGGGGTCTCAAGTGCAGAACTCCATTCCTGTCACATTGCCCTTTCAGGGAACTCAGGTATTCAGGAATACCCTTTTGTAAAACTTGATTGGCAAACACAAGAATTTCTGATCACTTGTATTGGGATAATTAGAAACAGTAGAAAATAAGGATTGAGAATAGAAAATAAAGGAAAGCAAGCAAGTTTTTGAGGAGAATCAGAAGTTTGGGGGGGAGATTCAGGAATATAAGAAAACATAAACTAGGCTTATGTTGCCTATAATCTAATACCTTTTGTGAGGACAGAAGAGAGTATGAACTTTGACCTGCAAGACATTTTCAAAATTAGAGATGATGCCCCTCTCTAAAATAAAACTGACTTCCTGTATTCTGATCACAGTGAAAGAAAACTTTCAAGACCCCACGAGATGGAGAACTGTTTGTTTTTCTGGCTTATTTCCTTGACCATTTTTTATTATGAAAGGCAGGGCTAAGCTAAAGTCAGATGTTATGCCCATTGCTTCCATCCCTCTGCCAATGAAATAACTCATGCCTGTCATAGTCCAGAGTTCCTGACCTGACATGGCTTCCTTCCCAAAGAGGCAGACACCAAGGAGCTGGTCTACTACCCATAACTTAAGCCCTGAAGACATGGTGGAGCTATTATTTCAAAGGGGGAGATCTTCCAGACAGAACTTGAAGGCTCTTGGTCACATCACAACCTCCTTACCTCATTTGTCATAGGTTCAAAGGTGACATCTAGCCACCTTTTTTCCCCTTAGAATCCCAGGAGGCAAACAGTTAGAATTAACAAAAGGGCTTTGCACTAGAGATTCTGCCCGAATGTGTTATTTTCTCCTCCCTTAGTATGGTCCATCTTCTCTGAAAGAGGCACTCAGACCTCGGGTAATTTCCTTAAGAATAACAGATGATAGTCACACCCTCCTAATTTTATGAGCTGCTTAGGAGAAGAAAAAAGTATGCACAGAGTATGAGGAGATCTTTAAGATCATGACATAATGCTGTTTTATTTTTCTGTTATAGAAATGTACTAAGTGTCCATAGTGTAATATTTTGGAAATGTAGAAAAACATAGAAGAAGAAAATAAAATTACCCACACCACCACCATTTAAGAGGAGTCAGTCAGAGTTGAATCCTGCCCTTGGCCTGTTTTTGTACACCCAAAGGGTTGTAAACACCTTCACCTTGTGCATGTGCAAAGAGGAACATGCAGCCGAAACCTTTTGGGGACCACAAAGCCTAAAATATTTACCATCTAGCCCTTTATAGAACATTTTTGCTGACCCTTGATCCAGAAGTAACCACTATTATTTTGGTGCCTTTTCCCCCCAATCTCTATCAAGTACTTTACAGACTTTTAAGAAAAAAAAATCTGTGCTGTTATTCGCTATGGTTTTGTATTGGCTTCCCACCACCTACTTTAATATTACATCATGAGCATTTCCCAATGTCATTAAAGTTTATTTATCTATTTATTTATTTTTAAAGATTTTTTTTTGATATGGACCATCTTTAAAGTCTTTATTGAATTTTTTACAATATTGCTTCTGTTTTATGTTTTGGTTTTTTGGCCGAGAGGCATGTGGGATTTTAGCTCCCCAGTCAGGGATCGAACCTGTACCCCCTGCATTGGAAGGTGAAGTCTTAACCACTGGACTGCCAGGGAAGTCCCTAAAGTTTTTTTAAATCAAAGTCCATTGTAAGTATACAAGGCAAATGTAAACAGCTACCTTTATGGAACAGGACTCAGTGGTTAGTCCTATTTCCCCTAGAGTTCAAAAATTTCAAAGGATGTGCATGTGTTCATATTTTCAAATTTTTTTGTGTTAAAATACACATAAGTTTTACCATCTTAAGAATTTTTAAGTGTATGATTCAGTGGCATTAAGTAGATTCACATTGTTGTGCAACCATCACTACCACTCTTTTCATCTTGCAACACTGAAACTCCGTATCCATTAAACAATAGCTCCTTACTCTTTTCTCCCTCTCTAAAAACATGATTTTTAGTAACTATATAATATTTATTTTGGCTTTATGCTTTCTGGATTTTTTCATTTGGTGTACATTTCTCTGTCAACATGGGGAATAAAAGTGTTTCTTTGAGCCTTGCTTTTGAGTTAATGAAGGGAAAGTAACACAAATGTTGCAGGAAAACTGTCAACAGTGCTTATGACAGTAAATTTTAAAATTGTGGTTTATGCTAAAAGATCATTCATAATTCAACTAAAGGTAAGTTTGCAGTTTAACAGAAAATTTTAGAAATATGGTTAAAATTCTGGCCCTGTGATATATTGACCGAGGATTTTAGAATTATTCACTCTGAGTCTCAATGTTCTTATCTGAAAATGAAGGGTAAGAAGATTGATAGGGTTGATGTGATATTTAAATAAGATAAAGTGTGTGAAAATCATTTAAAATTAATGTAATGCAAGTATTAGTTATTATTATGTTATAAAGTCATTGATATCAAAGTAATCACATATCAGAGAAAAAATTTAATGGATATGTTTTGCGTAGCAAGGTCATTACATTGAAATAATAAGGAACAGAGGACAATTTCAGAAATGACTTTTTAGCAGCTCAGCTTTTCCCTTGAAATTTACTATTGTCCTGGGAATATCACATGATTCAAAAGCTGAGCACTTCTTCATGGCATTTAATTAAAATGCAGCCTGAACATGCTATGTGAAGAATTTTAAACAGTCTTGCTCAATATGAAATATACCCAATGTCAGCATATTACATCTTCTTTTACTAGTAGTTTCCCATCGGGATGTATTTGATAGTCAATCTGTGAAACGCATAGATTGGATTTTTGTAACTTTTGAAATGCTTCTTAATATACTATCTCTGTTTTGTGATAAATTTATAATTATTACTTATCCCATTTGCAAAGGTCTAGGAAATTAATATTTTAAAAAATATTGCCAATCTCTATAAATTTGAGTTCTCAAGTTTCCAATGACTTAAAATGGGATAAAATAATCTAAAAAACATGTTTCTTTCACAAGTACTAGTTTTTGAAAACCTCCTCCATATAGACAAAGTAAAGTGGATAGATATAAAGAAATTTTTTGTTAAATATTAAATGTTTTCTAGATTATCAGTTATCCACATCAATTCCCACTGTTAATAAAGTGCACCAGATAATTGTATAGCTCAGCTGCTCTCTATGACTTCTTGTTTCTACGCAACAATGTAGAAATTAGAATTCAGGAATCAGTTAGTGACAAAGGCCATTCAGAGTTGCTAGGATTTCCCAGTAGGAAAGATGAAACCAAGTTCGTGGGTCCTTAAGTTTATGTCATTTCTTTTGGAAAAAAAAAATCACAAAAATATAATGACTACAAACATATAAGAGAATGAATATTTATTTACCAGAGGTCCCAGCAAGTGAGGAACCCCTGAAACTTCAGCCTCACAGTAAATTCGTCTCTATCCAGGTACTGAACAGGATGGGGCTTCCTTTCCTGGATGGGGTGCTCTACTCTCCCTCTGTCTATATTCCACCTGCCTCTTGCCTTAGTGTAAAGAATCCAGATGGACGATGCTGGAGAGACAAACAAATGTATTCCTAAAGAGCTAGCAGTCCTGCTAGAGCGAATGTTTCTAAGATTTCAGGCTATGGTTGGGGAACAGAAAGTCAGCTGAAAATTCATGCCAATTACACAAATAGAACTTGGATACAAGAGATGTGGTTTCTTTCAATGCAGACAGGAGAATCTGGCAGCCCATAGATTAACCAATTCTTGAGCTAATTCCTTATATCATGTGCAGATATGACGGTGCTGGAAAAATATCAGGGTCACCGTTGGTAGCTTGATGCGTATACATGCTTGTGGTCTCTGTTAGGAGAGAATCAAGCAGACCTTTTTAGGAAAATGATGTCTGGCTTGTTGGGTGGATTAATTTCCACCCTAGCTGTGAGGCAAGGGAGTTTCGGAGAGCTATTTGGGTGACAAATTGCACAGATAAGATGGCATTTCTTTTCTGTCTGAGTGACAATGTGCGGACTGGCGATCTGATTGTGTAGTAATGGCTGGGCAGCTCTAACTAGCAGGCTGTTCTGCTTTGAAGCACATATAGCTAGTTTAGATGTAAAATGACAGGAGTTATATGACCAAAGGAGAGAACTTGCTAATAACTTTAAAATGAATAAATGTATAAATTTTGCTGAAAGTTGTGTTTTTTAAAAGTTTGCTTATGTACTATCAATTTTTCGTGATGGATTTCAGAAGCACAGATGTGAATCCATTCAGCATAAAAGATTGCATTGGGGGAAAAAAGAATTTAACATATTTTTGTTTTGATTTAACTCTTCAGTTCTTCTCAACTAAATTCCAGCCTTCACCTGTAAGTGTCATGTCATTATTCCTTCAAAATCACCCACCCAAACATGACTTGGGACTGTGCTGGGCATTGTGTAAAGGGGATATCAGCCAGAAAAATGAGATAAATTAAGCAAAGTTTGTCTTTCTGTATCATCTGTTTTCCCCATGAGCCTCATTATTTATTTCTCTTTCCTGGTCTTCATACTCCTCCATTCCCTTACCTGTCATCACTCTCCCTACTCCACTGTCTTCTGCTACAGTGTCAGCTGATAAGGTATTTGTTCATTAACAACTAAGCTTAATTCTCCAATGTACTTAGTAAAATTGTCAAAGCCTTTGCAATGTGAAAAAATAAAACTATAGTGGTGGAATGACAGGTAGTGGGAGTTAAACTTGAAGAAATTCCTTTAGTTTCCTCTAAATAGAACCATGGAATAGCTTTCTACCTTACTCTCCAGTCAGTCTATTTCTATAAGAGAACCTTTTTAGGAGGGAATAATCTAATATAAACAATAAAATAGACTCAATATAGACAGAGGCAGCCAGGCTCCAAGTCAACTGAAGAATTAGACTTTCAGAGTTTGAAGGGTCCTTAGAGTTGGACTTGTCAAACCTGGATTTTCTTCATCATAAAACTGAGCCTTAGAGAAGGTAAGTGAATTGCACATGATCATTCAGATAACTCATTGGTAAATTTGGTACTAGAATTCAGGTATCATAAAATTTCTAGTCCAGTGCTGTTTTTATCAGTCATATCATGCGACTTCCCCAAAGTATGTCAGTCCATAAGTGAAGAGGAGCATATCATCATGTTTTTATTTTTAACATGGAGTAGAAATTATGAGACAGGAGAATCAAGTTTTATGAATATATTGGGGAAAGGTAAAGAGATAGAAGACAAAGGAGTAAACTTTAAAAACAGAGAAGGATGATCCTTCCTGAAACCAGATGGAAGTGGTATGGAAGGAACATGATAATGGATACAGTTAGAGAATGAATATTGTTCTTCACCTGTCACTCAAATCCCAATCCTCGGGCTTCCCTGGTGGCGCAGTGGTTGAGGGTCCGCCTGCCGATGCAGGGGACACGGGTTCGTGCCCCGGTCCGGGAAGATCCCACATGCCGCGGAGCGGCTGGGCCCGTGAGCCATGGCCTCCGAGCCTGCGCGTCCGGAGCCTGTGCTCCGCAATGGGAGAGGCCACAACAGTGAGAGGTCCGCATACCGCAAAAAAAAAAAAAAAATCCCAATCCTCTTCCCTGCCTTGGCCAAGGTAAATCAAGGTCATAACCAAAAGTCATGTTGAATACATGCCTTTTCCATTTTCCTATCAGCCTTAAGTGCAGGAAGATAATAATAAATTACTTTCAGTTGAGGCACATTAATGGGGATTTATCAGAGAAGAAAGAGTTTGACTCGACCTAGATTTGGTGTCAGCAGGAAGGCACATTTGTCTGTTAGGTGCTTCTAAAATGTCCCTTATTAGAGACCAAAGCAGTGAATGTAACGATTAACTCAGTACTTAATACTTGCCTGTAACAGCAGCTCATTACTTGAAGCAGATGCCCCAACCATATCTCTTAGTCCTTCAGAGCATGCTAGCTGGACTTCCAACTGCCAGTACCTGCATTTCTTTTCCTGAGGGCCTTTTCTGATTGCTAAAGCCCAATTTGCCTCCTACATGGTAGACAGATTTGCCAGGGAATTAATGCTCCCTGGGAGGAGCCATCAACTAATGAATGATGAGTTGGTACGTTAAATAACCCAGCTTCCTTACAGCTCCTTGAGGCATGTGTTTTCCATTGGTCTGTAGAGTTTCCCCACAGAGGTAGCTATTTTGATGATGCACTCTTTATTGGTGGCCTTCCCTTCTGTGTCTCACTTTACTGGTGTTTTCTTCACCTCTCAAGTGAACTACTTGCTACTTGGACTGCTAATCCTGGTCTCAGGGTCTACTTTGGAGGGAACCTGAATGGAGACATCAATATTGCTCATTACGTTAGCAGTGGACTCTTACAACAAACCTCAGGAGAATCCACCTGTATCAGACATCCAGTTGCAAGAAAGAGCAAACCTAGTTTCAGAAACTTGAAAGAATAAGGGGTAGTTTTCTTCTATTACAAAAATTCCAGTGGCAGACAGTTCGTAGAGTGGATTCAGCTGCTCAGTGATCCTATCAAGGAACTCTGTCCTGTCTTCCTGCTTCATCATCTTTAGCTTTCATCCTTAGGCTTTTTGCTCATATAACAAAATACTTGTTGCATCTCAAGGACCAGAGCCGTAATTCCAGACAGAAAAAAGAGAAAGTCTAAGCTTTCCTTTTAACAGAACTTCGTCTTTTTAGTCAGGCAAAGGAGCCCTCTCTAGGCTTCTCCACATCTCATTAGCTGAACTAGATCACATGCCCATCATAAACCAGTCACATCCCAGAAGAATGAGATTAGAATGCCTTATTTAGATTAATCATGATTCATCCCTGGTGGAGGTCCCTACTGAACAAATCAGGAGACCATTAGCTGAGAAAAAAAGCAGAAGTGGCTTGGGTGGGTAGTGGACAGCATTTCCCACATCACCTGCCCCCCAATATCATATTGTTTGTCAGCACCATGGTAACTATTTCAGCTTCCTGTTTCCATGTGAACCATTCCATCCCAATTGCGTATCAGCAGACACATACTTGGCATTGAAATATAGACGCTCTGCGGGGAGTGGTTTTAATGTGCCTTTCTTAAAAGTCTTTTTCCTGTTCTCTTTTATTGAGTTCTACATAACTTTAGAAACTATATTTCTGATTCAATCCAGACAAATAAAATTTTTATAGCCTAAAAGCTGCAAGATGCGCTAATCAACAATTGTCTGTAAAAGAGACTCTGCTCACATAAGAGTCCTGTTTTTTCAGGTATGAGAAGGGGAAAGAATTCTAAACACTAAAGCTACTTGGAAATACATGTTAAATGAAATCAAAGGCTGAAAACATTCAAAAGAACAAAAGCTCTATTTAGTTACTGTGAAAGTGTCCTTGCAAAGATGTCTGTAAGGAATCTCTTTGGGAAAAGGACAGTCTCTTCAACAAATGGTGTGAAGAAAACTGGATATTCTCAGGTAAAATAAAATTGGACCCTTATCTTAACCATATACAAAAATTAACTCCAATAGATTAAAGACTTAAATATTAGAACTGAAACTATAAAACACCTAGAAGAAAATATAGGGGAAAAGCTTCATGACATTGGTCTTGGCAATGATTTCATGAGCATGACACCAAAAGTACAGGCAACAAAAACAAAAGTAGACAAGTGGGACTACATTAAACTAAGAAACTTCTACACAGCAAAGGAAACAATCAACAGAATGAAAAGGCATCCGTCATAATGGAAGAAAATATTTTCAAACCACTTATCTGAGAAAGGGTTAATTTCAAAAATATATAAGGAGTTCCTACAACTCTACAAGTAATAATCCAATTAAAAAGTGGTCTAAGGACTTGGATAGACACTTCTCCAAAGAATACACACAAATGACCAACAGGTATATGAAAAATGCTCAACATCGCTAATGCTAATCATCAGAGAAATACAAATCAAAACCACAGTGAGGTATTACCTCATACCTATTAGGATAGCTATTCTCAAAAAAACAAGACAGCAAGTGTTGGTGAGGATGTGGAGAAATTGAAACCCTTTCACACTATTGGGGGGGATATGAAATGTACAGCTGCTATGGAAAAAAAGTATGAAAGTTCCTCAAAAAATTAAAAATAAAACTACAATATGGTCCAGCAATCCCACTTCTGAGCATTTATCCAAAATAATTGAAATTGTGATCTCAAAGAGGTATCATTCCCATGTTCATTGTAGCACTATTCACAATAACTAAGATGTGGAAACAGCCTAAATGCCTATCAACTGAGGAATAGATGAAAGAAGCATGGTATACACGTATGATGGAATACTATTTGGCCTTTAAAAAGAATGAAATTCTGTAAGATATGACAACATGGATGGATCTTGAGGACATTTTGTTAAATGAAATAAGCCAGACTACTGCAAGACGAGTACTGCATGATTCTACTTATTTCAGTATCTAAAATAGTCAAATTCACAAAATCAAAGACTAAAGTGGGTGTTACCAGAGGCTGGGGGAGAAAAGGATGGGGGAGTTATTAATCAGCAGGCATAAAGTTTCAGTTAAGTAAGATAAATAAGCTCTAGAGATCTGCTCTAAAACATCATACCTATAGTTAACAGTAATGAACAATTAAAATGGGTTAAGAACGTAGATCTCATATAAATGTTCTTGCCACAATAAAGTAAAAAAATTAAGAAAAATAAGTCCCCCTGGGAACAGCTGGACTTCTAGTGTTGAATATTGTTTCCTGGGGAATGTAAACATTAATCTTAAAACACTGAATGCTAACTGGTTGTCATAGGAGAGTATATTCTAGTGGGCACCTGGAAATTCTAAGGAAATATAAAAATGTATTCTTTTGGGGGAACAAGAGCCTCAAACTTCATCTCTGTCCTTTACATTAGCCAAAGGAGAAATGAATAAATCAGTGACTCAGATATCCAGTCTTAAACTGCACAAGGTATTTTCTTCCTACAAGAACAAGACATCCTGTTTGAAGCAGAATCTAGCCCATCAAGGGCCAGAACTTGGGACTTTTGCCGATCATATGAATGGGGTCATTCCTGCTTTCTAGGGAGTCATATAGAACAATTTAAGGAATTAAATGGAAATGAAAATTCATGAAACTCACTTACCCTAAACTAGAATTTATTCTGCTCCATGAAACTATGAGGCAGATGCAGGTGATTTTGATAATTACATGTCTTATGATTTTGAAATCCTTTTGATTCCTCTTGGGAAACAGTTAATCCAGAAAAATCCTGTGCTCTGTTGTTAAAGGCCAGGCATTGTCTCAGGTGCCTTAGCTGAATTAACTGTTACTCTTCTCAACAATCCAAAAAGGGGAGTGCTCTTATTACCATTCCCATTTTACAGATGGGGAAAAGGAGGCACAGAAAGGTTAAGCTACATACCCAAGATTGCACAGCAAGTACATGGCAGAAGCAGAGTTCACTCTGAGACCCAGGCCTACTAATCCTGGAGCCAGCATTTTTAACCACTTTCACTTACATGGAAGATTATTAGAGAAGTGTCCTGACTGTAAGCTGAGTTGTATGTCACTAACCCACAAATACATCAAGAATGGGGAGGGGTAGTCCTTCAAAAAATTAACTTCACATAAAGTTACCTGTTTCTTAAGAAACTTTGTGTCATTTACTGAGTCTAACAGTAATTATGTTACTACAGAAGTGATAACTCTGCATGTTTTATTAACAATCAGTCTCTACCAGAGTGGTTTAAAAAGCCATCAAAGTATGACTCTCCTAGAATCCCTATAATTCTTATTGCTTCAACCTCAGCAGTTCCTGAGACATTAGTGAAAATAACCCTGATAAGCTGAACCCTGCAGATGATCACATTCTGAAGGGCAGCGTGTCGATTAACTGCTTTTACAGAACTTCGGCATTAACTGCTGTGGCGTCATCAGAGAAATTTTATTAATATTAAAAAGAGACCAATGGTTTTATTTAAATTTCTGGAATAATGCATTATTTTGGTATATTTTGGTATAGAGTATGGCACATAGTAAAAGTTTTTACCAGAAGTTAAATTATATAAAATAGGGCAACTTTATTTTTAGCTTATTATTTACTTTTTTAATATGTATATGTAGATTAAAATATTCTGATTAAAAATTTTAAAGATGTAGAAAAGGGTGAGAAAACATCATGAGATGTTTGAATAATAGATGATGAAAATTTGATGATTTTTGAAGGAAAAATATGATGTGAATTTAGTTATTACTATTTGTTCTCACGTAAGTTGTTTCAAATATAAGGGCAAATTCTGGAAACATGATGACCAGCCTAAATGCCTATCACTTCCCCTCCATTTCCAGTCCTGTCTAACTGTAGGATCTGAGTGGGAGGTCTTCGGTTCTAGGGGATGATGTCCCTCAGGAAGCTGGTTTGGGGCTTCCTCCCTGAGTGTCAAGCCAGAGCCTCTAAACTCCTATTGGGGAGCCCTAGGACAGGAGTTAAAACCAGGGAGCCTTGAGAAATGTGTGTACCTCCAGGGGTAAAACTGGCATTGGCTCCGTATGAATATGTCTGTTCTCACTGGTCCCTAAGAAGAGGAAAGAAAACTGAGTAGCTGGGCTAAACCTGCACTGTGTGAGGAGACAGGAGAGTGGGGAGTGCTCCCCTAGCTCTCCCCTCTTCCCCTGTGGTCCCCAGAGTTAGACAGTCCTTTCCTTCCTCTTAGTGGACCATCACCACTTACGATATGTCATACCTGAGCCTAAGCGTGCCAACAACAAGAGTACAGCTATGTGGTGCCACCATTCAGAGAAAGACCAAACCAAAGAGGTAGGTGCCTGGAGAGACAGCCTTCTGAAGACCCCTGAGGAGAGTCCAGAGATCTTTCTGGAACGGAAATACCCAAGTAAACAAGACTTTCAAACAAATAATAGGTGAATTGAAGAAAAGAATGGACTCTGTTGATATTTACATTAGTGACAAGAAATGTCAAGTAAAAGAAATCACCCAAAGAACAGAACAAAAACAGATGTAAAAAATGAAAGACAGACATGAATGAGTCCAGAGATTTAGCACTTGAATAATAGGTTTTCCACAAAGAGACAGATGTAAAAGATGGGTGAGAGACAGTCACTTTACAGAAATAGATGAAAAATTTTCTAGAACAAATGCAAACCTGAGTTTGTAGTTTGAAAGAAGATCTGAATTCCAAGAGGTTTGGTAAGAGAAAAACAAAGCAAAACAGAAAACATACCTGGGCATATTGTAGTAAAATTCTTGAACTACAAGCATGAAAAGAAAAATTTTCATGCTTCCAGACAGAAAAAATAAGACACCTCCCAAAAGAAAAAGAAACAGTTTTTAGTAAGGACAGTGTGTCATAGAGGCTAAGAACGATGACTTGAGATACACAGTCTAGTTTTGATTTTTAGTTCCTCCATTTATGTGACCTTGATTAAATTAACTGTATTTGTTTGCTCATATAGAATAGTGATAGTGATGGTACTTAATGCATAAAATTTTGTGAGCATTAAATTAACCAGTAGTTAATTGATATACAGTACCTAGAACTGCACCTGGCACACAGTAGCAATAATACTAATATTGCAATTATTATTAGATTATCTCAAAGCTGCAAGTCAGAAGACAGAAGAAAATGAACAGCAGCAAAAAGCTAAATTCAGAGATTCTGTACCCAGCCAGTTGTCCTTTGTCCTGGTGCTGTCACCAGACATCTGTGGCTATACAAGAATTCAGGGAGTGTATCCACATACCCCATCTGAAGAATTTTGAAAAATGCATGTTCTTTATCTTAAGGGAATATGAAGAAGGGAGGAAATAGAGACCTCCTTCATCTTAGACCCAAATGAGAGGGACCTCACCTAGGCCCCAAGCTTTACAGGAGCCCTTAGATAAGGGGTCCCCAACACCTGGGCCAGAGACCGGTACCAGTCTGCGGCCTGTTAGGAACCGGGGCCTCACAGCAGGAGGTGAGCGGCAGGCGAGCGAGTGAAGCTTCATCTGTTGCTCCCTGTCACTCACATTGCTGCCTGAACCACCCCTCTACCCCCGGTCCATGGAAAAATTGACTTCCTCGAAACCAGTTCCTGGTGCCAAAAAGGTTGGGGACCGCTGCCTTAGATCACAGACAGACTAAAATAAATTTACTGAAGAACATTTGGATAGCCCTAGATCTAGATACCCCTAGGTGTCTAGAGCTAGTGCTCATAGCTGGCAAACCAGCTGTAAATATCCACTCTTGAGATGAGCATAGTTCAGGGACATGCTTCTCTAGAGCTCTTCCAGGGCATGGAGGATATGAGTAACACAGTAGGTGGGGAAAAAATATTGTAATTAATTTATCAGACTTTCCTCTGAGATAACATGAATGCAGTATTTCTTCCATGTTGAAGTATCATTTTTCACTAGTACTGAGGGTTATTTTTTCTTGCTTCTCTTCTGTTCCAATTCCTGGCTCTGTAGGTACTAAAAAATTAGCATGCTATTTGCAACAGTTGCATATTGAGGCTGAGGAATATTTTACAGTATTAATAATGCAAAATACTTCTAAATTTGCATATATGTAGATTAGATACAACATGAATAAAGCATATATACTGAAATCATTGATACTAGATGAAAACTGAATACTAAAATAGAGAATACTTTTATCTTTGTAAAAGAGTAAGATTTCTTAAATGTTTAAAATTATATCAAAATTCAGCCTTTTAAAAATAAGCTTGAGTGGGAAGCAGCCGCATAGCACAGGGAGATCAGCTCTGTGCTTTGTGACCACCTAGAGGGGTGGGATAGGGAGGGTGGGAGGGAGACGCAAGAGGGAGGAAATATGGGGATATGTATAGCTGATTCACTTTGCTATAAAGCAGAAACTAACACACCATTGTAAAGCAGTTATACTACAATAAAGATGTTAAAAATAAAAAAAAAATTTTAATAAAAATAAAATAAGCTTGATTCAAATTTTTTATTAATTACAAATTACATTTTATTTTTAATTTTAATAGATTAAATATATTTGAAGGATTTGTTTGAAAACACAATATAAAAATTTTAATTTTTTTTTTTTTTTTTGCGGTACACGGGACTCTCACTGTTGTGGCCTCTCCCGTTGCGGAGCACAGGCTCCGGACGGGAACGCTCAGAGGCCATGGCTCACGGGCCCAGCCACTCCGCGGCATGTGGGATCTTCCCGGACTGGGGCACGAACCTGTGTCCCCTGCATCGGCAGGCGGACTCTCAACCACTGCGCCACCAGAGAAGCCCTGTGTGTTTTTATTTTATAAGCATCACTAGTTCATCAACGGAACCCTCAGACATAGGCAATAATTGGATTCAGTTGCTTTTTATGGTTTGTTAACCCTTGGCTTTTATTTATTTATTGGCCACACATGCAGCTTGTGGGATCTTAGTTCCCTGACCAGGGATTGAACCCAGGCCTTCAGCAGTGAGAGCGCAGAGTCCTAACCACTGAACTGCTAGGAAATTCCTTACTTTTGGTTTTTAAAAACCATAGCTCTGCCTATACTTTCTGATTTTGTCATTTTACGGGTATATATTTCCAACATTGGATCACACAGCATATTTTATTTAATAGTTTGTTAACTTGATTTATACATGAACTTTCAAATATTTATACTGAGGCGTGTGGACATTCATTTGTCCTCTTGTCTTGGTCCCACAAATATTGAGGGTAGGCCCAGTAGTGAACAATGAAACTCAATTAAACCACATAGATAATGACAGACTATCTGGGAGTGTAATGTTAGTGCTAAGTAAGAACTCTTAAGTTTTGAGGGAAAAGCTTCAAGGAAAATTCCGATACTAGCATAGAACTATAACAATTAAGCAACTTAAGCAAACCCAGGAGTTGGTCATTGGGAAAGAAGGGGAAAATTAAGTTATTCTTAAAAAGTCTCATAGGAGCGTTGAGGGAGAAGCAGAGAGTGATATTTGATGTCTTATTTTCAAACATGTAGGGAAATTTGCATCTGATTATGAGAGATAGGAATGGAAATATTTACATAATTCAAGACAGTTTACACACACACACAGATACACATGCAGAAAGATTTAAAAAGCACTCCTGTGAATAAGATGCACTAGTCATCAAATTATATGCCACAAAACAATCTAACAAGATAAATATATACTGCAAAAAGTTACAAATGCAAGGAGTGCATGACAAAAATGCAATTATAACAGCAGACTTAAATGTATCTCATTCAACATTAGCTCTAACACCTCCAAATAAGTAACAACATAGACTATATTGACAACAAGAAACTCAAATATGTGACAGTGCATTTGTTACTATGTTGACAAAGCTTTGATAAAAACTGGACATTTACTTGGCCATAAAGAAAATTTTAATGAAAGTTTCAGCATATATATTACAGGCCACAGTTCTGATCGTATTCAGTAAAGTTAGAAATAAATATTTTTAAAGTGACTAAGAAAATCTCTAATAGTTGGAAATAAATATATTCCTGGGTAACCTTCATATCAAAGAAGAAATAAAAAATAAAGGTAAAATCTATATCAATTAGTAAAAAAATGAGATTCTTCATTAGCATAAGATTCTAAAAGGGAGTTAAAGTTGTTCCAAATTGGTAGCATCTTCTGGCTTCTGGCAGAAATAGACACATACACTCTACAGTAGAAAATATATCCATGTCAGGCCTCCAGGGTTCCCACTTATTAAGACAAATAGGAGGTTGCAATACAGGATCGCCAAGCTCACATGGAATCAAGGCACCTTAGGGAATATTCAATGGAAACCACATATAACATACTTAGACCTCTAAGAACTTCAGATTTTGAAGCTTATGGAATAGTTAAAAGATAAAATCATGAATATGAACAAGCAACAGAAAAATTTTTTATAGAAAAGTAGAATGCTATAAATGAATATTTGTTAAAATAAAAAATAACGCAGGGGAAAAGTTAACCTGCAAATTATAACAATGGTGAAACTAGTGAACTAAAAAAAATCAGAAGAAATTATCCAGAATATGGCACAATGAGACAAAGATACGAAATATATTTTAAAAAAGGTAAGATCTATGGAATATAGAATAATAATGTCCAATGTATCTAATCTCGGAGAAAGAAGATGAAATAAAGAAGAGGAACATTTGAAGGGATTATGGCTATGAATCTCAAGAGAATTACTCAGGATAAATAAGAAGAAGTGCACATCCAGACACATCATAATGAAATGGATTATTCTCAAAAGTGAAGAACAGCCAGAGAGAAAAGAGCGATCATCACAAGGGAGCAACAATTAGACCAACAGCAAACTTTATAGCAGCAGTGGGAGCCAGGAGCCAGTTGAATAATGTCTTCAAAATGTTGAGAGAAAATGACTGTCAGCCTAGAATAGTATGCCCATCAAAACTCTCTTGTAAGAGTGAAGGTGAAAGAAATATATTTTCAGAAAACAAAAGCTGAGTTTTATCATCATCAGACCTATATGAGAACACCTGATGAAATATGTACTCTGGGAAGAAAGAAAGTAATGTCTGGGTTGGAAGGAAAAAGGTTGAACAAAGAACATGAATATAGATAAATCTAAAATAAACTTTCCATGTTAATTTGACAGGTTAAAATGCAAACCTAAGTACTGGACAGGAACAGTATGTAAACTGGGAGTGGAGTGGGAGTGAGAAGATTTAAAGTGTTTCAAGATTCTTGCATTACTTGGGAAACAGGATAAAGTAGTGTTTAATTTTAGACCTTAAATTAAACATGGATTTGGTGAACCACTGGAAACATAAAGTGAAACAAATGGAGATAGAAGGTACAATTTCCTAACCGTAGACAGATAAAAGGGAAAAATCAAATCCATCAAAAGCACAATGTGTAGAAATCAACATGGAAAAGGTTATAAACGTGTCTAACTGTATTAATTATCATAAGGAATATAATAAAACCATGATAGCCAGTTAAAAGAATGCTATATTGGGTTTAAAAATTCAGATATAAATTGTTTTACAAGGGACACAGCATGTTCCTACACTGTCAAAGTTTCCTAAGAAGCCAATACAAGGAAGGGGTCAGATTTGCAAGAGATTTATTGGGGAAAATGCCTGTGGAAGATTTAGAGAAAGGGAGTAGGAGTATGAGGAGAGAACCTTCAAACAGTGAGGCAGGTCTGACACCTGTAAAAGGGAAGAGGGGGAAAAGAAGAATTGGATAGTAAGAGCCCCAGACAGCAGCACAGTTCTGAGAAAGCCAGACCAATGGAGTCCATAGCAAAGAAGGACCATTAGAGTGATCCCATATTGGGCTTCAATGGCCAGTCTCTACTACCCCCACTGTTCTCAGTCCTTGGCTGAGAGCATCCCAGGTGAAGCATGTCCTTGGTGGGAAAATTGCGGTGGATTTGAAAGTGTGGCAACTGGAGGTCATCAGTCAACGACCTCTGTTGAAAGAAGATTTGAGCAGTGCACTGTTGTGGTTGGCACAGACAGAAATGGTGAAACTTAAAGATGGGGAAAGATATACAAAGCTAATACTAACAAAAATAAGGTGAGGTGTCTATATTAAAAGTAGAAAAAATCGATTTTAAGACAAAAGGCTCTCTTTATGAAAATCAATCTCATTAGTTTCTGGTTTACCCTTCTTATATTTCTCTTTGCAGGAACATGTATATTTTTATTTGCCTTACACTAAAGTTAACATACTATATTCTATTATTAGGTTAACATACTATAGTTTATTATCTTATTAAGAACTATTATTCTTTTGCACTTTGCATTTTTCACTTCATAATATGCCATAGAAATCATTCCATATCAGTTCATAAAGATATTCCTCATTATTTTATACACTCACATGGTACTTAACTGTAGGATATATCATAGTTTATTCAACGTGAATCCGTAAAAAGAAACATGTGAGGGACAAACTAGAATAGTGAAATTGCTTACCTATATGAGTGATGGGAAGCGAGTGGAGGAGGTGATGAGAGAGATGGAGTTACATTTCTGAGTATGCCTTTTTATGTGATTTTGACTTTCAGAACATACTTAAAAATATTGTCTAATCACATCAACAAGAATGTGAAAAAACCTCTTCAAAATGGAATATAAACAGAAACAAATTTCATATTAGTAACAAAATCATACTGAGTGGAGAAAATGAATAACCAAGTGACCTTCTAATACACACATTGAATTTTTATGTTTTATCAGACTGAAGATAAAAAGAATTATAAACAGATATGAATTCCAATTAGTTTTTTTTTTTTTACAGTAGTATGGGTTAGCAATTTGAAACTGTAAAATTGAGATTGAACAAATGAGTAAATATACTGAGGAAATGAGAACCAGTTTTTTTCACTTTGAATAAGAGCTACAGTATGGATAGAGAGAAGATTGAAGCATCCGGAGTTGGACTGCAATTGGAGGTATTAGCATAAACTCATGGATTTTAAGATAAATGTAAATAGATAAAAATAAAGAAATATATGTTTGTGTATCTCTCACCCCCTCAGTACCCCAGGTTGTCTGCAGAAAGAGCCCAGAAATAAAGACATCTCAATAGCAGTGAGCACACCTATTTTGGTTACTAAATGCCATTGCCCACAAAGAGGAAGTTGAGCTCCTTGGAATAATGTCTGATTCTAGAGCTGTGACAGGAAAAGTACAAGATGAACCAGAAAAAGCAGAACATCATTAAAAAAAATAATGGGGATGTGTCAAAAGGATTTAGGAGCCAGCTTGAAGGGGCGGGGAGTTTCTAGATTAGAACCTTACTCTGTCTCTGGGAGAAATGCTCCTTTGTTCTCTGTGGAGCCTGGTTTCATTTTCTGAAAAATTCTTTTTTTCCCCCCTGATATTCTCCACAGCCCATCTGAAGTGGGATTTAGGAATTATCCAAAAGGTTTCTAGAGTTTTCACTGCTTATTATTTTGCCCATGGAATTTTGAGGTTCCAAGGGTTTTAAGACTTGGATAATGACTGGACTATTGTAGCGGTTTCTTTGGCAGCAAAGCTCCCTCAGAAACATAGTAGAACTTTGATCTATTTGTTTCCATTCAGTCCCATGTATCAAGACTCACATCCCAAATTCATTCCTAAAGGTCATATGACTTAAACATATGACTGTTTCCTCTCCCCATGTCCCTATTTTCCAACTTAATGGTGTCTGCTTTGGACGCATTTGAAAGAATAGGCTTGGGTGGGACTTTAATAGCCTTATGCTGATATTTGCCACAGGACTGAATCACTTTATTTAACTTCGGATTCTTAATAGTCCTCTGTTTCGCAAAGATTTTATTATTCAGTTTTTTACTTCTTAGATGCTAGAGGATTTAGCTTTTTCATCCTTGTGATTTCCAACTGTGATTTCAAATCAGCCAATTTTTGCATAAGATTGTTTTCTGTTTGTTCTGATATACCTTGCTAAAAGCAGCAAGAAAAGGTGCCGTGCATTAATACTCTTTCCAACCACTTCTCCTGAAGACACAGGCTCAGTAAGCATATAGTCTGTCTGAGTTATGACAGGTGGCAATTTAGCAAATATTTTGCGTCTGTATAGTATTGACTTCCACTTTTTCCAGCCTGTGTTATCTTTCCTCACTGCCTACACTTGACCTCCAAGCCAATGTAATTTGATTTTTGTTGTAAGAGCACTCTATGTTAAGGGGAAGCTCTCTGTATTAACTAGGATAGCATCACCTACTGCAACATGTAAACCCTAACCTGTCAGTTATACCTACCTAACATAATGGTCCACTGAGTGCCCTGGTTGCTGGGCAGTTTTCCTTTACACAGTAATTCAATCCAGGGCCTCAGATTCCTTCCATCTTATGCCCCTAGAGTCTTGCTGTCCTCACCTCCAACCAATGGTTGGGAAATGAGATCATGCAACCTAAAAGTGACACACAGCACTTCAGCTCACATTCCACTGGTAAGAAGTAGTAACATAATCCATGGTTGAGTGACAACTCCACATTCTAGAAGAGGAAGCACAAATTGTATGTAGAGAGCTGCCTTTCTCTACCACTGTTTGCAATCAGTACTACATAACCCTTTGGTTAAACTTAAACAGCTGCACAAAACCTGACTTGCTTGTCTGCTTTCTCTCCCAACATTGGTCAAAGTAACCTTTTTTGTCTATAGTAAAGTCAAATCCCTAATGTAAAAATAAACATTTTATTGAGTGTAAGGCTTTGCTTCTGTTAAACTTCATCATGGCAGTAGCATCTCTGTTAAGATGGTCATAGTTTAAAGAACATATTTTATTGAGTAAAACTTTGTAACAGAAAGTAGAAATAATGCAGCTGGTGTTTCAGTGTGATTTTTAGGATTTGCTCTCTACTTTGTTGTGCTATTCTGTCCAGAATAATTTGTGCTCTCAAGGCTTCCACCACTCTCACATTTCTCAGAGAGGCAGTGTAATGGTATGCAGGCATGTTATGGATTGAACAGGGTTCACCAAAAACGTACGTTGAAGTCCTAACCCCCATTACCTCAAAATGCGACCTTATTAGGAAATAGGGTCATTTCAGATGTAATTAGTTAAGATGAGGTCATTAGGGCAATCCCTAATCCAATATGACTAGTGTCTTTGTAAAAGGAGGTAAGATGATGTGGAGGCAGACACACAGGAAGACAGCTATGTGATGAAGAAGGCAGAGATTGGAGTGGTGCAGCTATAAGCCTCCACTAGAAGCTGGGAAGAGGGAAGGAAGGACTCTACCCAGAGCCTTAGAGGGGACATGGTCCTGCTAACACCTTGAGTTGGGACTTCTAGCATTCTGAATGTGAGGAAATAAATTTCTGCTTTTATAAGTCCCTGGTTGTGCTATTCTGTTTTTTCAGCTCTAAAACACTATACATGGTTGTGTATTAAGCAGATCTGAGGTTGAATACCACTTTTCTCATTTATCCTCCGTATGGTCCTGGGCAAGATGCTTTACTTTTCAGAACCTATTCCCTCAACCATAAAATGGGGCAGACCTTTCGGGACTGTTAGGAGAAATCTTTAGCATAAGTCCTGTCACACTGTAAGTGCTGGGTTAGGGGAAGTTATTGTGGCATGTTGCTTGTTGGCATATTGAGAGCGTAGTGTTTGGATATTGTTCAGATATCACTGCTGTAGCTTGGAACCTAAGAAAGAATTTCTTCTGCACAGTATGGATTTGTACACCGAGGTATCTCTGTATTCTGCCACTCAGACAACAATCACTCCACACACAGACAAAATGAGCTGTTTAGCTTTGGCCTCAGAGCAGGCAAACTCTTCTGTGAGAAAGGATCAAGAAGGATACAGTAATGCAGTCGATTCAGTAGTTAAAGAAATACTTCCTGAGCACTTAACATAGTCCCTGGCACTACTCCAAGCCCAAGTGATGCAACGAGGAGAAAGGCAACATCCTCTTACAGATAATTTATAGGCAGGGTCAGGTGATGAGTCTTTTGAGGGCAGTGCCATGAGAGAGCTCAGGGAAGGGCATCTATAGTGGCCCCGGAGGCCAGGAAAGACTTCCTGGAGAAACTGCTCACTCAGCTGAGCCCCCAGGTGGGAGTACTCATATTCAGATGAATAGGGATGTTTGGGGCACAAATACTCCAAGCAGAGGGAGTAAACCAGGAGCAAAGGCCCTATAATGGGTTAGCTTCCTGGGAGTTTCTCCACAGCCCCTAAGAGTAGTTCTGTAGTCATATTTGTATGTTCTTGTGTATTTGAAGATATAATTGCCCTAGACTTGGAAAGTGTAACTCATTTAAGGCAACTGAGTCTTGTCTTCCTTTACAATCTTGCCGTCTATTATGGTCTTCAGTTTTCTCCCCAAAATGCTTTTACTGCACTTTTTCAGTTGAAAAACAATTCTTCTGGGTAAAATAACATAAAATAAAATAAGCAGTACAGCCTTTTGGCCTTTATTCTGTTATTTGTTAACAGGGTGCTATCTCCCCTAAACAGTAGTTGTAGTCCTCCCTTACTTCTTTTATCTTCCAAATGTAGCTTTAAAAAATCATTTCACTTTTTTTCTTTAGCATTTTTTTAAACCTTGGTTCATGATGTGCCTCAATTTTCTGAAAGCTACTTTTACAGATTTGTTTCTCCCATTTGCATTTGTGCTTGCTCAAATTGTGAAGCCCCTGTTGTGAAGTATGTATATGTGAAGATGTTCTTTTCAAACATGAGTTCATCAGAGAGGCACCCCACTCCATGACCATATGGCTCTCTTTAAATGCCACTCCCCACCATCTTCATTTTATTCTTCATTTAAACTTGAGCTTCAATTGTTCAAATAATTTTTTTTTTAATTTTAGAGCTTTACATGTCTCTTGAGCCATGTCTCCCTTTCAGATCTCTTGCCGTGAGATTATACCTATGCTTTTGAAACTTGCCTTCCTAAAATCTAAGGAACAGTCCTAATAATTCCCAGAGTTCTCTTCATTGACCATAGTAGCCACCAAGATGTCCTAGAAATGTAGACGCTGGGAGAAATTCCTTAACATGTGTAACAGGATATTGAATACAAGTTTTCCCATTGTCTTGGAGCTTCACAGATACCCCAAAGGCTGCAAACACCTGGTGATATGTTCTCCCACATTCCAAAGGAAGGGCCAGCCACCTCTGCTGAACATGCAAAGAACATGGTCCAAAGTGAGTTATGCCACAAAAGTTCTTCCCCTACCTTGTATAAAACTGTATTAGACAAGATGAAAAACATCATTGAGATACTGAAGTAGCTGGTAGGGAGGTCCTCTTTGGTGAGAGTAGTCAGTGTGCTGAGAGTTTCCACCTAACTTTCCCATAAAAAGAGAAGGGAGAGGTGAGCTTTCCCTTCCTTAGGTCAGTTGAGGTTGACTTCAAAAAGCCAAAGCAAAACATAAAAGCGTGAAGAGCTTGGCATGTGATCTGTAGCCAGCTGCTCTTCAGAGCCAAGGACAGGGCAGTGTTGAGAATGGTCCAGATGCTGGTGAGCCTGACATGGATCACATGGAAGGGGCATGGGTGGTTTGTCTTGAGTTGAGAGGACCTTTGCTCAAGACACTGCTGGTTTGTGCAAGGTGACCTCGACAGAGTGGGAACTACCAGCAACCAGGGGCTTGGAGGGAGTTATAAGACCTACCAGAGGAGTTGCAGCCCACATCAAGGAAACTGTAGACAAGAGCTCACCAGCAACGCAAGCTCTAAAGAACCCACAGCGTTACCCTATGGAGAAAAAAAATCAATGTTTGGCAGTTGCCACATCCAAAGAGCACTAATGACAGGTTGCAGCTGAACCAATCAAGTAAGGAATTTTTTCCCCATATCTCATCTCTTTCCTCCAAGTCCAACCCTGAAGGAACTAAGTACAGATAAGTCAATGGGGGATGAAAAGTAGAAGATGAATGAATGGAGAAGCAGCAGTCAGGTGTGGGAGAGACAGCTGGCAGTCCACCATGGACTGTGCTCTCTTTCCATAACTATATCATTCAAGAAAGTGACTGCACACCATGAGGTTACCTTTTCCAAAGACAATGTCCTTTGCATCTATATGAGGGCACGTGACTCATTTCTGCCCAGTGGAATGTGGATGAAAATGTTGTGTGTTACTTGCTACCCTGGCCTCCTATAAATCTTCCATGTTTTCACTTCCCCTGCTTGTGTCAGCTGGATGTTGATATCCAGGTTGTGGCACACACTATAAATGCCTTACCCATGTGCCACTAGCCCTCAATATTTAAGTGCACACTAATCTATATTTCAACTGCCTGCACTTTTGAGTCTCTTTACCTGAAGGCTTTCTCTAGCTACTGGAGGCTTCTTTGCTCATATATATGGCAGTGGAAATGCCAGAGAATCAGCACCTCTCCCAGTATGCGAACAGTCCTAAGCCAATGACTGTTTGGAGCTGGTGGATAAATACCCCAGCCTTCTTCTCCTTGGGTGAGATAGCATTGAGGTACATATTCTGTACTGTTTCCCAACAGGATCAAGTTCTAGTTGCCCTCCGTTATAACTTGTGTAATCATTATTGTCTTATTTCTGTATCTCACTTCTCTACTCTTTAGAGATTGCTTGTGATTGCCTCCCCAATAAAAACTACTTTTGGTCAAATCCTTATTTAGCGTCTGCTTCTCGGGAAACCCAGTCTAAGTAAGACCAGCGAAATTTTTGGAAACTACATTACTGAAGGTAGCTGAACCTCAGACATCTTATTAGATCCTTGAATGACTAGGTGGAGCAGAGCCCCCTCCTTTTGCCAGCACCACATTGCTCCAAACACACCACAGCTGATTCCACATTTTATGAGTAAAAACTAAATTTCCATTATGCTAAACCACTGTTACTTCAGGATTTATCTGTTGTAGAACTTCAACTAACATCCTGTATGTGCCCCACTTTCCCTCTGACAGGTTTCCAAACATAAAGCAGATCCAGGCCATGGAAAGGGAGGAGTTTTTAAATTAGATGAGAGCTTGAAATTTTCATATTACTCTGGCTGGAGTGTGTGTGTGTGTGTGTGTGTGTGTGTGTGTGTGTGTGTGTGTGTGTGTGTGTGTGTGTGTGTGTGTGTGTGTATGTGTGTTGAAAATGAAACTCATGATTTACTCTCTGAGAATGACCAAGGTTTCATCCAGGGGTGAGGAAGAACAGGTTGAAAGAATATTTTTTAAAATAAAGTTGCTTTCTGCTTGTATCCCACTGAGTTCAGCCCTTCCAATAAACTGGTTATAAGTTAGGCATGTTTCTTTGATTCAGTAGAAGTAGCTACACTGATAGTTCAGTGTGAGCTAACAAAACAGTATAAAAAAAGTTTTTTCTTGGCAAATTAAACATTGCCATGTTTAATTTTATTAGTTTACCACTTGACCATGCATGCAGTGAAAAAATGTAGCTATAGAATAAATGAATATTACTCCACCTCTGATATTAGCCTACCACCTTATTTTACTCACGTAAAGAGAAAGAAATTTTAGTTATGAACTTTGAGTTTGGAAGTTTTCATGAAAAATTCTAAGCCTCCCACTCTCTCCTCCCTATAACCTAGATGCTGTGTTTCTTTCTAGCTCCTTTGGGCTGAAAGCTTTGGTGGAAATGGGTGCTTTGCTGTCAACTTCCCTTTACTTTCTGGGCACAGTCACCTGTTTAACACATGGCCCATGCTCTTTTATTTCTTCCCCAACCTTTCATCTGGTGAAGAAGGCAGGGACAGCAGGGTCATGCCCAGATGTAGCCCTCTGGGGTCCCACTCTCCTGTAATGGGAATTAAGACAATAGTGACATCAAGAGAACAAACTGGAAGAGATTCTGAGTGCTCATGAAAACAAACAAACAAACCACAAACAAAATTTTCAAAGGAGAAAAAATAGCTCTAGTTCATGAATGCAAAATAATAGAATGGCTAAGGTCAAAATGGAAGCCAACAGCTTATGAGTCTTAGTTTTACCCTAATATTTTTGTACCATAAAAGGACACCTTCAAATTAAGTGAGATGTCATTTTATCAACAAGGTGAGATTAAAAATCTAAATTTCTTTGGAGTAATAATAATATATTACATTTATTGAGTATCCGCTGTGTGCCAAGTATTGTTCAAGGCACCATATATATTCTAACTCATTTTATCTTTATGATACACTCTGCTAGGCAAGGACTCTCCTTATATCTATTTTATAGACAAGAAACTGAGGAATTGAGAGGGCAAGAAAATTGTTCCAAGTCACAGTGCTCAGAGGTATGGAGTGTTGATTTGACTTAAGGGAGGCTGGATTTCAAGCCGTGGGATGAAACACTGCTGCTTGGTGAGGCCCCACACAGTGCCAGCCCTGGAGCCAGGCACTTCACCTTGATTTAACCCTCAAAACAATCTTCAAGATAGCGTTCTCTAGGTACAAATGAAGGTGCAAAGGCTCAAAGGTTAAGAAACTTGCCAAGTCTATATTTATAATCTGATCTTCAAAACACTCTTACTTAACCTTGGGGTGACCTTGTAATTTATTGCCTAAAGTCAGGGCACTTTTAAGAGTGAAAAGGGCCATTGTTAACAATTACACTGGCGCAGTAGGCATAAACCAGAGCTCTCGCGGGCACGCCGCAATGTGTGATCACCCCGTGCTCTTCTGAGCCTGGCCAGCGGCTGATATTCCACCTCACATCTCTAAAGAGTTCTTCCTAAGGACAGAAGAGAAAAGTGTTTCCCCAGGGTTTGTGAACCCGCACGACCCTTCTCCTCCCCTCTCCCTATGTGTTGATTTCCCCTTTGGAAGCCCTGTTTGACCAACTTCCTCTTCTCTACTTCAACTCTTTAAAATAAAAAAAAAAAAAAAAGACCACGATTAGATCTTTTAAATGTATTTTCTTCAAGTTTGAAGTGACAGTTTATTGGGGCCCTGGAGAAAATAACATCCTTTCAACTAACAGAATTGAATGAAATGGGAGGAAAGAACAGCGAGGACTAATAATTTAAAGAGAAATTTATAGGTCTGCTGCTCTCATGACTAAGAAATAATTTGCTGGGTGCAGCTTTGGGGGCAAGGAAATAGTGCTCAAAACCAGCTGTGCATGGGAATCTCCTCTGGCATTAAAAACAATACAGATGCCCAAGTCTCATCCCAGGCGTACTGAATCCAAGCTTTAGAGGAGTGAACTCTTCAGAGTCCCACCAGTGAATCTGATTCACAGCCAGGGGAGGGGGAAATCATTAAATCCCCCTGACCCTAGTAGAAACATGGAACATGCATATTCATATTCATCTTGCACTGTTATAGTCACCAAACAATTCATCCTGGGTTTTCTTCAGCATATTTTAGACAGAACTGTTTTTGGTTGCTTTTTTAATCTAAAATAGACCTCACCTTTCAGATCTGTTTAAAGTTTTTACAGTTTTTCATGGTTCCTTTCTCTTATTCTTTAACATGTCTTCATTCTCTGCATCTTCTAATACATACGTACACACGTACAAACATATATATGCATGTATATGCATATATATTATAGATAATTCAGGTAAATACATTCACATGTATATAATTCAGATAAACACATACATATCTTTTTTTCTCATTGAAAGTCATGTTGTGTTGACTTTATTTATTGTCAGTATTAGGAAAGCCCTCTTGATATTGTTTTTGATTTTTACTTAAATTATAGAAAATAAATATCCGGTAAAACAATTTTAAGAAATCCCATGCATTAATTTTTTTAAATCATAGAACTATTTTGTTTTGCTTCCCACTGATTCTTTTTCCCAACATGCCATTATGAAAATTTTAAAACATACAGCATAATTGAAAGACTTTTAAAGTAAACATCGATGTACCCACCACCTTGATTCTGCCATGAACATTGTACTCTACTTCCACTGTCACATATCTATTAATCTATTATACCTCCAATGGATCTACTAATCCATCTTATTTTTGTAGCATTTTATAATATATTTATACATTGATTTTAATAAATGTTATTGCTGTTACTAATGTTGATGGTGACAAAATACTTAAACTTTGTATTGTCATTCAGTTAAGTGTTTATGCAAAATAGTTCCATGGGAAGAGATAGCACAGGTCAGACTCTGTTCTGAGGAAAATAAAACAATATTATCTTTTGCTGGTAAGGGTTGGTATTAAATCTCCATATATTATAATGTGTATTTTATTTTAACATTTAATTACTTTTATAATACAACATGAAAATATCAACCTTTTCACCAAAAATATTAGTAAATGATTACTACTTGCCCAGCATCACTTAGGATAAAGCACCAGTTGAAAGGAGGGCTGTTAAGTATTAACATGCATCTGATTTTTGTCATTGTTCCCTTAAATGTTAAAAATATAAGTAAGAGAAGGTTTTCATAAAATAAGGATTTTGGTATCGGTTTTACTTAAGGACGCCAAACAGTGCTTCTCTTCTCTCTCAGATATCTGCCACACCTGCCCGAAATCCCACTGTCATGTTTCATGGCTTTTGGGGAGATCCTCTAAAAATGCCAAGAATCTTCATGGTCATCCCCTACTTTCCTCAGTCCTCTAAACCATCCGACCAGGACAGGGAGACCAATAGATGCCACACACCCCCAACAGGCAGAGGTTAGAATCAGTCTTGCTGCCTGGTATTTTGGTGTCTTGGAAACACTTGGATTCACCCAGGTGCCCATTAAATGAGCCCTTTGCCAGCCTCCATGTACTTGGTGTCTACATGGACTGGGCTCTCATACCAGTTTTCTGCCTTGTGCTCCCGTTCCTTGAATCCCAGGTTGGCTTGATGATGTATGGGGGAGTACAGTACTGATTCCTGCCTATCCCTTACCTGTTCCTCTATATCTGCTGGCCATAACCTGTCTCATAGTCCCACTTCACTTTGGAGGTGCCATTTCATAAAGATATGCCCCCTTGAAACCGTGACCCAAGAACTAGTATGAACTTGAGGACAGCTTATGTTTGGACTGCCTTCTATCCTGCGCCCCCAGCCACTGGATTAGATTTCCCTGCATGTAAATGCTGATGCTGGTTTGAATGGAGCCTGGGCTTGCAACGGTAGAGATTAGGTCTCTGGTTGCTGGCCCTTTGGGAGCCAATCCCCATATCATAACCTAAATGGCCTTGCTTCCTCCTTTCTCCTCTGATCCATGTGAGGGTCTAGACCAAGTCAATTTGTTCAGCACACCCAGAGTATTAAGAACATGGATGCTATAGTCAAATAGCACTGGGTTCAAATTTCAGCTCTGCCACTTATCAACTGTGACATTTTTGCCTGTCCCTTATCCTCCTTAAATTTTCAGTTTTTTCATCTGGAAAATGAGGTTACCATAGTACCTACCTTCTTCATTGCATGGTTATGGCTTTTTACTAAGATAAATGCCTGAAAAGTGCCTAATACAGTACAGTATACAGTAAGTTCAAGAAATAGAAGCTTAAAACAAAAGTAAAAAGTAACAATCGTGTTCCAGACACTTAAAGCCATCTCTAAAATGAAGTGAGTTCAAAATAAATAAATGACTTAAAATGCATTTTTATTCATTAATAGTTTTGACTTTTGGCTGTGCAGACAATATTCAGACACCTGACAAAACCCTGTGAGGATGGTACCTGAGAGGATTGGGGACTATAAAAATGGAATAAATTTCTTTCATTCCTTCCTTATCCATTTCCCCCTGCAATTCGCTAACCATTCACTCAATCTTTTAGTCATTTATCTGTTCATCCAAAAATATTTCATATTGGGCACTGTACCAGCGTCAGCATGAAGGCTGAGGTGAAGCACAATGGGACTGACATCCCAGTTTATGTTGAGGAGCTGGATTTTTCCTGCAGGCGACAGGGAGCCATTAAAGAAACTTGATCATGGAGACACCTTCTTTGTATTTTTGCGTGTTAAGAGGACCACTCAGGTGACAATATGGAGGATGGATCTAGGGGCAGGGACCAGCAACAGGGAGGCCGCTGGGCCTCAGGTATGATAGCGCACGCAGTGCTGGTTCATCCCTTTGTGCCTTTGCATTGCCTAGAATGCCTTTCCCATGGTCCTTCCCCACCCTCTTTTCCTCCAGGAAGCCTCCCTAGACTCTTTCATAAACCGAGATGTCCTGCTCTGTGCTCCTCAGAACTCGATGCTTATCCCAATCTTAGCATTTACTAGAACATACTAAAATGATCTATTTTCTTATTTGTCTTTCCTACCAGATTTAAGCACTTTGAGGGGAGGACCTGCATCTCATTCATCACTGTATCCTAAGGCCCATCTCAGCACATAGTACATGCTAGATGCTTGATAAATATTTAATCAATAACTAAATAGGATGGACTGGCAGGTGAAGGCTACATTGCATAGCTCTACCCATGGAGGTTATGGTTTAACAGAAAAGACAAGACACAGTAATAAATTATTACAATAAATGGGTTACTGTATGGCTAAGAATAAATAACTGGGTGGGAGAGAAATTAGGGAAGGATCCCCAAATGAAGTGATAGTCTCTTGGCATCTGGAAGGTGAATAGCAGTGTATTAAGTGGACCCTTCAGACAGAAGGAAGAGCACTTAAAAGAACAGATGAGTGCAGATTGCCTGGCCAGGGTGCTGTCTGGAGCGTGGGAGCAAAGGAACCCACAGAGCATTTGGGCATCAGAATCAAGGCTGCTCAACACAACACCATCTCTGGATTCCACCTCCAAGGGGCAAATAGCTCCTTAAGTTTCAGATAAAGTTTCTATGGGCCCAGAGCCTTAAAGGGCTCAACTTGTAGGTGATGAACCCCATTGTTGGAAAGGGAGATGGACCATGGAAAGCAGGGGCAGACCCCCTGCTTAATTGCTGCTCTAAAATCGTGTCGAGGGCTCCCTGCTTTGCATTCTCAGTAATCTATTCTAGTTTTTAAATTGAGTCCAGTCCTGTAGCATTCCTGTTCTCTGTGTTTGCTCAAGGATTTGTGGCAGCAGTTTCTCACATGAGTTCGTGTGAACTCATCCAGAACCTTTGGATGAGATTTGTCTTGGATTCACACCTTTAACTCACGGAAAGCTGTCGCATGCACCCACACTTCTAGTAGTTTTGTTATACTTTTGTTTTTAAATTAATTTTATTTATGACTGTACTTGTTCTGCTTTTTTATTACTTTGGTAGATTGATTGGTTTTCTTTTTTTTAATTTTTTAATTTTATTAATTTTTTTTCTACAGCAGATCCTTATTAGTCATCAGTTTTATACACATCAGTGTATACATGTCAATACCAATCGCCCAATTCATTACACAACAACCACCAACGTGCACTGCTTTCCCCCTTGGTGTCCATACATTTGTTCTCTACATCTGTGTCTCAATTTCTGCCCTGCAAACCAGTTCATCTGTACCATTTTTCTAGGTTACACATATATGCGTTAATATATGATATTTGTTTTTCTCTTTCTGACTTACTTCACTCTGTATGACAGTCTCTAGATCCATCCATGTCTCTACAAATGACCCAATGTCATTCCTTTTTATGGCTGAGTAATATTCCATTGTATATATGTACCACATCTTCTTTATCCATTAGTCTGTCGATGGGCACTTTGGTTGCTTCCATGACCTGGCTATTGTAAATAGTGCTGCAATGAACATTGGGGTGCATGTGTCTCTTTGAATTATGGTTTTCTCTGGGTATGTGCCCAGTAGTGGGATTGCTGGATCATGTGGTAATTCTATTTTTAGTTTCTTAAGGAACCTCCATACTGTTCTCCATAGTGGCTGTATCAATTTACATTCCCACCAACAGTGCAAGAGGGTTCCCTTTTCTCCAAACCCTCTCCAGCATTTGTGGTTTGTAGATTTTCTGATGATGCCCATTCTAACCACTGTGAGGTGATACCTCATTGTAGGTTTGATTTGCATTTCTCTAATAATTAGTGGTGTTGAGCAGCTTTACGTGTGCTTCTTGGCCATCTGTATGTCCTCTTTGGAGAAATGTCTATTTAGGTCTTCTGCCCATTTTTGGATTGGGTTGTTTGTTTTTTTTAATATTGAGCTGCATGAGCTATTTATATATTTTGGAGATTAATCCTATGTCCGTTGATTCGTTTGCAAATATTTTCTCCCATTCTGAGAGTTTGTCTTTTCATCTTGTTTATGGTTTCCTTTGCTGTGCAAAAACTTTGAAGTTTCATTAGGTCCCATTTGTTTATTTTTGTTTTTATTTCGATTACTCTAAGAAGTGGATCAAAAAAGATCTTGCTGTGATTTATGTCAAAGTGTGTTCTTCCTATCTTTTCCTCTAAGAGTTTTATAGCGTCCGGTCTTACATTTAGGTTTCTAATCCATTTTGAGTTTATTTTTGTGTATGGTGTTAGGGAGTGTTCTAATTTCATTCTTTTACATGTAGCTGTTCAGTTTTCCCGGCACCACTTATTGAAGAGACTGTCTTTTCTCCATTGTATGTCCTTGCCTCCTTTATCATACATTAATTGACCATAGGTGCGTGATCTCTGGGCTTTCTATCTTGTTCCATTGATCTGTGTTTCTGTTTTTGTGCCAGTACCATATTGTCTTGATTACTGTAGCTTTATAGTATAGTCTGAAGTCAGGGAGTCTGATTCCTCCAGCTCCGTTCTTTTCTCTCAAGACTGCTTTGGCTATTTGGGGTCTTTGGCGTCTCCATACAAATTTTAAGATTTGTTCTAGTTCCGTAAAAAGTGCCATTGGTAATTTGATAGCAATAGCATTGAATCTATAGGTTGCTTTGGGTAGTATAGTCATTTTCCCAATATTGATTCTTCCAATCCAAGATCATGGTATATCTCTCCATCTGTTGGTATCATCTTTAATTTCTTTCATCAGTGTCTTATAGTTTTCTGCCTACAGGTCTTTTGTCTCCCTAGGTAGGTTTATTCCTTTTATTTTATTCTTTTTGTTGCAGTGGTAAATGGGAGTGTTTCCTTAATTTCTCTTTCAGATTTTTCATCATTAGTGTATAGGAATGCAAGAGGTTTCTGTGCATTAATTTTGTGTCCTGCAACTTTACCAAATTCATTGATTAGCTCTAGTAGTTTTCTGGTGGCATCTTTAGGATTCTCTATGTATAGTATCATGTCATTTGCAAACAGTGACAGTTTTACTTCTTCTTTTCCAATTTGTATTCCTTTTATTTCTTTTTCTTCTCTGAAGAAAGTGGCTAGGACTTCGAAAACTATGTTGAATAATAGTGGTGAGAGTGGGCATCCTTGTCTTGTTCCTGATCTTAGAGGAAATGGTTTCAGTTTTTCACCATTGAGAATGATGTTTGCTGTGGGTTTGTCATATATGGCCTTTATTATGTTGAGGTAGGTTCCCTCTATGCCCACTTTGTGGAGAGTTTTTATCATAAATGGGTGTTGAATTTTGTCAAAAGCTTTTTCTGCATCTATTGAGATGATCATATGGTTTTTATTCTTCAATTTGTTAATATGGTTTATCACATTGATTGATTTATGTATATTCAAGAATCCTTGCATTCCTGGGATAAATCCCACCTGATTATTGTGTATGATCCTTTTATTGTGTTGTTGGATTCTGTTTGCTAGTATTTTGTTGAGGAATTTTGTATCTATATTCATCAGTGATACTGGTCCGTAATTTTCTTTTTTTGTAGTATCTTTGTCTGTTTTTGGTATCAGGGTGATGGTGGCCTCATAGAATGTGTTTGGGAGTGTCACTTCCTCTGCAATTTTTTGGAAGAATTTGAGAAGGATGGGTGTTAGCTCTTCTCTAAATGTTTGATAGAATTCACCTGTGAAGCCATCTGGTCCTGGACTTTTGTTTGTTGGAAGATCTTTAATCACAATTTCAATTTCATTACTTGTGATTGGTCTGTTCATATTTTCTATTTCTTCCTGTTTCAGTCTCGGAAGGTTATACCTTTCTAAGAATTTGTCCATTTCTTCCAGGTTGTCCATTTTATTGGCATAGAGTTGCTTGTAGTAGTCTCTTAGGATGCTTTGTATTTCTGCGGTGTCTGTGGTAACTTCTTTTTTCATTTCTAATTTTATTGATTTGTGTTCTCTCCCTCTTTTTCTTGATGAGTCTGGCCAGTGGTTTATCAATTTTGTTTATCTTCTCAAAGAACCAGCTTTTAGTTTTATTGATCTTTGCTATTGTGTTCTTTGTTTCTATTTCATTTATTTCTGCTCTGATCTTTATGATTTCTTTCTTCTGCTAACTTTGGGTTTTGCTTGTTCTTCTTTCTCTAGTTTCTTCGGGTGTAACGTTAGATTGTTTATTTGAGATTTTTCTTGTTTCTTGAAGTAGGCTTGTATAGCTATAAACTTCCCTCTTAGAACTGCTTTTGCTGCATCCCATAGGTTTTGGATCATCGTGTTTTCATTGTCATTTGTCTCTAGGTATTTTTTGATTTCCTCTTTGATTTCTTCTGTGATCTCTTGGTTATTTAGTAACGAAACGTTTAGCCTCCATGTGTTTGTGTTTTTTATGTTTTTTTCCCTGTAATTCATTTCTAATCTCATAATGTTGTGGTCAGAAAAGATGTTTTATATGATTTCAATTTTCTTAAATTTACTGAGCCTTGATTTGTGACCCATGATGTGATCTATCCTGGAGAATGTTCCATGAGCCCTTGAGAAGAAAGTGTAATCTGCTGTTTTTGGATGGAATGTCCTATAAATATCAGTTAAATCTATCTGGTCTATTGTGTCGTTTATGGCTTCTGTTTCCTTATTTATTTTCATTTTGGATGATCTGTCCATTGGTGTAAGTGAGGTGTTAAAGTCCCCCACTATTACTGTGTTACTATCGATTTCCTCTTTTATAGCTGTTAGCAGTTGCCCTGTGTATTGAGGTGCTCCTATGTTGGGTGCATATATATTTATAATTGTTATATCTTCTTCTTGGATTGATCCCTTGATCATTATGTAGTGTCCTTCCTTGTCTCTTGTAACATTCTTTATTTTAAAGTCTGTTTTATCTGATATGAGTACTGTTACTCCAGCTTTCTTTTGATTTCCATTTGCATGGAATATCTTTTTCCATCCCCTCACTTTCAGTCTGTATGTGTCCCTAGGTCTGAAGTGGGTCTCTTGTAGACAGCATATAGATGGGTCTTGTTTTTGTATCCATTCAGCAAGGCTGTGTCTTTTTTGTTTTTCATGGTACACGGGCCTCTCACTGTTGTGGCCTCTCCCATTGCGGAGTACAGGCTCCGGATGCGCAGGCTCAGTGGCCATGGCTCACGTGCCCAGCCGCTCCGCGGCATGTGGGATCTTCCAGGACTGGGGCACGAACCCGTGTCCCCTGCATCAGCAGGCAGACTCTGAACTACTGCGCCACCAGGGAAGCCCAAGACTGTGTCTTTTGGTTGGAGCATTTAATCCATTCACGTTTAAGGTAATTACCGATATGTATGTTCCTATGACCATTTTCTGAATTGTTTGGGTTTGTTTTTGTAGGTCCTTTTCTTCTCTTGTGTTTCCCACTTAGGGAAGTTCCTTTAGCATTTGTTGTACAGCTGGTTTGGTGGTGCTGAATTCTCTTAGCTTTTGCTTGTCTGTAAAGCTTTTGATTTCTCCATTGAATCTGAATGAGATTCTTGCTGGGTAGAGTAATCTTGGTTGTAGGTTCTTCCCTTTCATCACTTTAACTCTATCATGCCACTCCCTTCCGGCTTGTAGAGTTTCTGCTGAGAAATCAGCTGTTAACCTTATGGCAGTTCCCTTGTGTGTTATTTGTCTTTTCCCCTTGCTGCTTTCAATAATGTTTCTTTGTCTTTAATTTTTGCCCATTTGATTACTATGTGTCTCGGCGTGTTTCTCCTTGGGTTTATCCTGTATGGGACTCACTGCGCTTCCTTGACTTGGGTGGCTATTTCCTTTCCCATGTTAGGGAAGTTTTCAGCTACAGTCTCTTCAAATATTTTCTCGGGTCCTTTCTATAATGGGACCCCTATAATGCGAATGTTGTTGTGTTTAATGTTGTCCCAGAGGTCTCTTAGGCTGTCTTCATTTCCTTTCATTCTTTTTTCTTTATTCTGTTGGGCAGCAGTGAATTCCACCATTCTGTCTTCCAGGTCACTTATCTGTTCTTCTGCCTCAGTTATTCTGCTATTGATTCCTTCTAGTGTAGTTTTCATTTCAGTTATTGTATTGTTCATCTCCGTTTGTTTGTTCTTTAATTCTTCTAGGTTTTTGTTAAACATTTCTTGCATCTTCTCGATCTTTGCCTCCATTCCTTTTCCGAGTTCCTGGATCATCTTCACTGTCATTATTCTGAGTGCTTTTTCTGGAAGGTTGCCTATCTCCACTTCATTTAGTTGTTTTTCTGGGGTTTTATCTTGTTCTTTCATCTGGTCCATAGCCCTCTGCCTTTTCATCTTGTCTGTCTTTCTGTGAATGTAGTTTTTGTTCCACGGGCTGCAGGATTGTAGTTCTTCTTGCTTCTGCTGTCTGCCCTCTGGTGGATGAGGCTATCTATGAGGCTTGTGCAAGTTTACTGATGGGAGGGACTGGTGGTGGGTAGAGCTGACTGTTGCTCTGGTGGGCAGAGCTCAGTAAAACTTTAATCCACTTCTCTGCTGATGGATGGGGCTGGGTTCCCTCCCTGTTGGTTGTTTGGCCTGAGGCAACCCAGCACTGGAGCCTACCTGGGCTCTTTTGTGGGGCTAATGGTGGACTCTGGGAGGGCTCACGCCAAGGAGTACTTCCCAGAACTTCTGCTGCCAGTGTCCATGTCCTCACGGTGAGACACAGCCACCCCCCGCCTCTGCAGGAGACCCTCCAACACTAGCAGGTAGGTCTGGTTCAGTCCTCCCAGGGGTCACTGCTCCTTCCCTGGGTCCCGATGCGCACACTACTTTGTGTGTGCCCTCCAAGAGTGGAGTCTCTGTTTCCCCTAGTCCTGTCGAAGTCCTACAATCAAATCCCGCTAGCCTTCAAAGTCTGATTCTCTAGGAATTCCTCCTCCCATTGCCGGACCCCCAGGTTGGGAACCTGATGTGGGGCTAGAACCTTCACTCCAGTGGGTGGACCTCTGTGGTGTGTGTTCCCCAGTTTGTGAGTCACCCACCCAGCAGTTACGGGGTTTGATTTTATTGTGATTGCGCCCCTCCTACCATCTCACTGTGGCTTCTCCTTTGTCTTTGGTTGTGGGGTATCTGTTTTGGTGAGTTCCAGTGTCTTCCTGTCAATGATTGTCCAGCAGCTAGTTGTGATTCTGGTGTTCTCGCAAGAGGGAATGAGAGTATGTCCTTCTACTCTGCCATCTTGGTTCCTAATCTCCGATTGATTGGTTTTCTGACAGGGTATGCCAGTATAGCAAATCACCACTTTATTTTTAGAGCAACACTGAATGTTGCTGTAAATATTGATGTTCACATCTCAAGACATCCATTTCCCACTTGTGGGAGAAACAGGTGGACATGATAAGGTAAATAAAGAAGGGACAGGGCTTCCCTGGTGGCGCAGTGGTTGAGAGTCCGCCTGCCGATGCAGGGGACACGGGTTTGTGCCCCGGTCTGGGAAGATCCCACATGCTGCGGAGCGGCTGGGCCCGTGAGCCATGGCCGCTGAGCCTGTGCGTCCGGAGCCTGTGCTCTGCAATGGGAGAGGCCACAACAGTGAGAGGCCCACGTACCGCAAAAAAAAAAAAAAAAAAAGAAGGGACAGGGAACAGAGATTGAGAAGTGGGAAAGATATTTTATAATTTATGAAAATAAGAACCATATCTTTTTGTTTAAAAAAAAGTCTACATTTGGATGTATCTTGGACTTCAAAATCATCGTACACATGTTTATTCTATATTCTCAAATCTGTGTGGAAAAGACAGGAACAAAATATTGAGTCTTTCTCCTTCAGACTGCCACAGGTTCTCATTACATCTTCTGCATCAACAGGTGGACTTACCTTTCTTTCTATTTCTTAATGTGAATGTGGCCAAATAATAAATACCCTCACGACTGACCTTGGCTCCTCTGCAACTCTAACACAGCCCTTCAGCTTCAACCAGAGGTCTCTTCTCCTCTCTCTCTCCCTCTTGTCCTTCTCTTTCTCTTTCTCTCTCTATCTAATCAGTTGTATTTCAGGTCAAACTGCTTGCATGGATTTGCTTTAGTATCTAGTATTAGGGTTCTCTGGAGAAACAGAACCAGTAAGATATATGCATATAGCTATCGGTCTGAAAAGATTTATTATGGAGAATTGGCTCATGCAATTATGGAAGCTGAGAAGTCCCACAATCTTCTGTCTGCAAGCTGGAGGCCCGGAAAGGCCAATGGAATAATTCCAGCCTGAGCCTGAATGACTGAGAACCAGAGGAGCCGATGGTGTAATCCCAGTCCAAGGGTAGGAGAAGATCAATGTCCCAGCTCTAGCAGACAGGCAGGAAGCAAAGGGGAGATTTCCTCCTTCCTCTGCCTTTTTTTCTATTCACATCCTCAAGGAATGATGCTCACTCACTTTGGAGAGGGCAATCTACTTTACTGAGTCCACCAATTCAAATGTTAATCTCATCAGAAACACCCTTACACACAGCCAGTAATAATTTTTAACCTTGGCACGTATTGACCCAGTCAAGTTGACACATAAAATTAACCGTCGCATATCATTAGAATGGGTTGAAAAGGAAACTTGGAATATGAGGGCTTTCGTGGACCAAAGCATGAAGATAAAGATGCACAAACTTCACTGTTAAAGTAGCCTTTTGTCCCAATCTCTGCCACTAGGTGTCGCTAAGTAATCTAATTAAATACCCAATTTATGATTCCAAAAAATGAGATGACATTGAGCTGAATGAGGCAGAAATAAAAATTAAGGTGATGTGGTCTAAATAAAATCCTATAGATTATTCATAACAGCTGTTTAAAAACAGCACAATGTGTCTCTGGACTATGAATTGGAAAAGTCATGAATTAACAAAAGCACGTGAAGGGGCTTAGTTGTTATTGGGGAAAATGAATAAATCCTTTGTAGTTTATGTGTCTTTTTGCTCTCCTATTAAATTGGTCATCCTGCTGCCTTCATTTTCATGAGCATAACTGGATTTTATGTGCTCTAAATGTATTGGCTGGGCTGTCAGCATCTGCTGAGGCGACTCTACTCCCCCTGATCCTTCATCGGCTCAAATATTTTATTGTTAAACTTTTTTAAAGACTCTTTTTGATGGTGCTGACCTGAACTACCTAAAAAGCAAGCTCAGTAAACATAGTACCTGACCTTAGGAATATCTCTGGGTGAACTCCTATTCATCCTTCAAGACCCAGGTCAGATGTTTTCCAGTCTGTCAGACCTCATCCCCAGGCAGCTCTTCCTTCTTCTTCTTTCCCATAGTACAGCTCTATATCTTCCACAAGGCATTTTTCACCTTATCTGGTAATTAATTGTTCACGTATCTGTCTTCTTCATAGACTGTGAGCTCCCTGAGGACAGGGACCAGTTGATGGAAGACACCTCTCCACAAAACTCAACACTGTTGCCACTGCTGCCACTCTGCTTCTGGCTCATCTACTGATGTACGGGCATAGCAAGTCAGTGGGCAATTACCGATTCCCCTCAGCACTTCAGTAGAATCTTCTCTCATGTCATTTCAGGAGGAGGTAAACTGATTGTGTGTGTTCTGTGTTTTATAATACTGTATGCTTAGGAAGAATAATTGAGGGTTCACTAAACTGATGTGTAAAGAGGTTTTTGTTTTGTTTCGTTTCAATGGTGTCTTTAAGTATTTGTAAAAGAAGTTGCTTATTATTCATCCATTGCCAATCCATTTAAAAACAGTTACACAGCAGAGAAGAGGGGATTATATTAATAAGGAAGTTGCTAAATCATATTTAAGGGGAGGGCTTCCCTGGTAGCGCAGTGGTTGAGAGTCCGCCTGCCGATGCAGGGGACACGGGTTTATCCCCCAGTCCGGGAAGATCCCACATACCGCGGAGCGGCTAGGCCCGTGAGCCATGGCCGCTGAGCCTGCGCGTCCGGAGCCTGTGCTCTGCAACGGGAGAGGCCACAACCGTGAGAGGCCCATGTACCAAAAAAAAAAATTTAAGGGGAAGTTTGTAAGCAATTTGCTTCACTTTTCCTTCCTAGGAGAAATAACTTGAGATTAGGAAACATCTTTTCTTAAAGAGGTTAATGGACTCTCAAATTCAAACAAATATTTCAAAATGTTGCTAGTAGTTATGTCTAAATTTTCTACATATTCTTAATTTTATAAAATAAGTGTAAATTAGTTTAAGAAATTTATGGTGAAATTCAGCACACATTTACTTAATGCTTCCTATGTGTCTGGTACTATGTTGAAGGGGGGAGAAGACAGCATGGCTAGTGTTTCCCCCTCCAGAAGCTCGTAGTTGGTGCGGCCACGTAGACAGTGAATCTAATTACGATTTGCTAAAAGCCAGGAACCAAGAGATTTGATTAATCCCACAAGAGAGGATGAGATTGTCAGGGAGATTTCACCGAGAGGGCTGACATTTGAACTGGAATTTTACTGTCTGTGAAATCAGGAAGCTTTACAGTTTCTACTTTGTGGCTTAGCTAAAGAGAAGCAATTGAAGCACTAAGAGATTTAGGCAGTACTTATTACACAGAGTTTTAAAAAGCCTAGATTTGTAATTTTATTAACTGATTGGATGTATCTTTTAATCTACTTTAATGATAAAGTTATTAAACTAAATCAAAATGACTATTTTCTGTTATTATATTGACATTGCCCTAACGTGTTGGGTTTCCAGCTTGGACATACTCCCAAATCTTCAGCATGGTTGTTAAAATACAGATTCCTCCTCAAACTTGCTGAATCCCAACCTCCTGGTATGGCGAGGCAGTGAGCTTTTAACAAGGCTTCCATGCGATTCTGGTTTAAGTATCATTACATAAGCAGTTTGATAAGTCAGAGGTAAAACTTGGCCTTTCAGGACATGCTCTGCTCACTAATGTTATCTTCTGATCTGTTAACAAATGTTCCTCGTGAGGGTGGAGATAAGGAAACTTAACATTTATGAGGCACTCTGCTCTTTGTTTTAGGGCTGTAAATAGAACTTTTTTTTTTTTTTCCAAAAATTGCAATCCCACCAAGATTCTCATTTTACAGGTGAGAAAACTTAAGGTTTAGAGAGGTTAAGAAATCTGGTCAGGGTCACACATCTACTAAGTGGTGAAACGGGTAATAAACTTGCTGAACCCTGCTTCTTACCCACCTTGGGTCTCTCCAGTTTATCTCAGCCTCAGAGAGATCAATTTTTAAAACACATTTTCTATAAGATAACTATTTAAGTCCTTTCCATTAACAAGAAAAGAATAGGGTGATTTTCTCGCCCATGTGTTCTAACCTGGCTGCTGACAACTCAGTTTCCAGAGAAGAGGGCCGACTTCTGTAACTGATGATCTCTTTCACCTCCATCCAGCCAGCAGGGCTTTTTTTTTCCTTGGCATTCCTGAATCAGAGAGAAAATGTGGATGAATCTAAATCAGTTTTCAACAGATCTAAACCTTAGCACTCAGCATGCCTTGTAGTTGGTGTTACTGAATTCCCTTGAGCAAGCATTTTAGCGATGGACATCCTTGCAAGTAACCATCCTTGCAAGTAATCAGTAATTTGCTGATATAATGCATCAGTTACATTTGCACAGACCACTCCTTTTGCAGATGGACAATTGGGATTTAGCCAAATGCAAAGAGGGATTCTTCTGTTACACTTGATCCTTTACTTTAGCTAGTTAACTTATGCCTGAGACTATCTTGGGTGAGACCAGGATGAAGCTTGGGAGCACTAATTCTTGCTCTCCTCTAAAGAGTTAGGAGAACACCAGGGCCGGAGATGGGTCAGCCTAGTTGAACCCTGAGATGACCCCAGGAACTAAAGTCACAGAATTTCTGATCCTTAAGTGACAGGGACACTGAAGGTGTATCAGAGATGAGTGGCACTTTAAGTTTTGTTTTATTTTGTTTATTTTTATTTATATTGGCCATTGTAGTCTCCGAGGACCCTGAAGTACATGAAAGCAGGGTTTTCCACTGTTATTCCTTGAATAATGAGAACCCTGAGTTGAAAAGCTGCTTCTCTTAAAAACACCCACGTTAACAATTATGAAAAACCAACAGGAGTAATACATACAATTTTAAAACTTAGCAACTGAGTTTTCTGAAGATGAAATCATTGTTAGGCAGATGTAAGTGTTTGTGTCTTTTTGAAAAAAATAGATAAACGTCATTCATTGTGGAACTATAGTCAAACTTTTTTTGCCCTTGCATTTGCGCATTTGAAAATGGGTCCGTTTTTACACAGTATAAGTGTGTTTGTACACCTCACTCCCAGTAACAACAATTTTAATGTGTCTATATTAATAGAGTTACAAAGCAACGTTCCGTCAATCCTGGGACAAAGGTCATGAGGGGGGTCCCATTGCCTCCTCCAAAGGGTACCATGACAGCTTTTCTGCTATATTTCTTCCCAGAAATCTTTGTTATTCCTGTCTATAGTAGATCGATCATTTTCCTGAAAAGGAAAACCAATAGCCGAAGCTTTAACGTTTGTTTTTCAGCTTTATGTTTGTGACAGGTACTGTATCAGTAGCCAGAGAGGCTGATTGAGCTGGCAACTAAACAGCCTCCTCTCAGCATGCCATTCGGGCAAGATAAACCAGCTGATTGAGTAACGGCAGAAATCCCCCTACAGGGCAGTTCAGGAGCTGACAGAGGTGGCGGGAATTTTTCTGGGCAGTGTTCTCGATGGCCTGTCCTGTCTGGTCTGCCTCTATCCCACTGTTCCCTAAAGCTTGGTCTCCATGCTCATGCCTCTTTCCGGGATGGGCTACTTCCCCCAGCATGTACTAATTTTGAGAATTAGCTTAGTGATAGGACCCAGAGGAAGTGCGGATCCCCATCTGTTCTTTAGCAATATGCTTGTTCAGGAATAAACTTGGGTTATTAACTTTTATAATGGGACTCAGTAGGGTTGGACTGCATTGACACTCACACACACACACAATATTTGACTAGAAGATACAGCTGCAAAGGGGAGCATTTTCCCCCGTAACCATGTTCCTTTTTTGCATTTGCCCATGAAAAATGGATCCATTTTTGCATGTGTGTGTGTGTATGTGTGTGTACTAGGGTGATGGTCCTATTTTATTCAGAGAAATCCCTCAAATTTCTACTTACCTTTAGATCCTGGGGGAAGAAAATTTGCCAATTCTTTTGCTTTCTGATCAATAAACGGGGCAGTGAGTCTTAATTCCCCTTTCCATCTTCTACTCTGTCCTCCCCATAGGGTAAGATGTGGCTAGTCTGCTCCATTCCTGGAACTAATCAGTCATTCCCCACTTGTTCCTTCCTAACACACCGTGGTCAGTATGAATTTATTCTGTCAGCACTATGTTGAGATGATAGACTACACATCTCAACTTCCCTGTGGCTAGAGGTAGCCAATGAGATGGAAGCAGACATCGTTTGTGGGGTTCCCAGGGAACCTCTGATACAGCTGGGAGGCATGTGCTTTGCTGTGGCCCCTTCTTCTTTCCTGTTGTCTGGAACATGGATGAAATGTCTAGAGCTGCAGTAGCTATCTTGCAACCTCATGGTGACCTTGAAGATAGAAGCTATAGGCTAAGGATGTAGACTTGAAAATAAATCCTCAGTCCCTGATAACCGTGGGGCACATTACCAGTCCTGGCTTACCTATCTTCAAACAATATTTGGAGGGAAGAAGAGTAAACATGTGTCTTTTTAATCCACTGTTATTGGAATTCTTGTTCAATGCATCTGAACCTAATCTGTTGCAAAAGATATGGGAGTCATATTCCATTGTATATATGTACGACATCTTCTTTATCCATTCACCTGTCATTGGATTTAGGTTGTTTTCATGTCCTGGCTATTGTAAATAGTGCTGCAGTGAACATTGGGGTACATGTGTCCTTTTGAGTTATGGTTTGCTCAGGGTATATGCCCAGTGGTGGGATTGCTGGGTCATATGGAATCTAAAATATGGCACAAATGAATCTGTCTACAAAACAGAAACAGACTCACAGACATCGAGAACAGACTTCTGGTTGCCAAGGGGGAGAAGGGAGGGAGAGGGATGGACTGGGAATTTGGGGTTAGTAGATGCAAAGTGTTATATTTAGAATGGATAAATAACAAGGTCCTACTGTATAGCACAGGGAACTATAATCCAATCTCCTGGGATAAACCATAATGGAAAAGAATATTTAAAAAGAATGTATAGGGCTTCCCTGGTGACGCAGTGGTTGAGAGTCCGCCTGCCGATTCAGGGGACATGGGTTCGTGCCCCGGTCCGGGAAGATCCCACATGCCGCGGAGCAGCCAGGCCCGTGAGCCATGGCCGCTGAGCCTGCGCATCCGGAGCCTGTGCTCCGCAACGGGAGAGGCCACAACAGGAGAGGCCCGCATACCGCAAAAAAAAAAAAAAAAAGAATGTATATATGTGTATCACTGAGTCACTTTCCTGTACAACAGAAACTAGCACAACATTGTAAATCAACTATATTTCAATTAAAAAAAAAAAGATATGGGAGTCACATAATCAAGGATAGCTCTACCCTGCCTCTTCTCTCCCCCTTCTCCCTCCCACACCTCACAGCCCCTAGCCTTTGAATTTTGCCCTTTTTTTAGCTTCTTATCTCCAACTGGTAAACCCAGTGCTTGATCTACTTATCACATGAGAATAGAAGCACAGAGGATGTTTGCCACCATTGAACACAGGTATCCAGCGTTTGTAAAACCTGAGCCCCCATCTACTTTCAAGTATCCGAGATGACAGCAGGATCCTGTCCCTTGACTTGAGGCAAATAAACCAATCATATTATTAATCACTTCCATTTCCATAAGGAAGAGTAAGGAAAGAGCGATTGAGAAGAATAGATGTTTCCTTTATGGCATTTCTGAGACAGTAGAGTTGGTAGAAATTCCTTCTTCTGTGGGATGAGAGGGGAATGTGGGAAGTAGAAGAGAAATTTTCCCTAAAGCCACAAATATCCAGTTTCATTGTGTATGTTTAGATTTCCAGATCAGTCTTAGCTTGTCTGTCATTTCCACTTTTCTTGCTGTTTTAAAGGGAGGGAAAGACTGGAGTGAAGAGATGGGCTGCAAGATCCATGGCCTTTCTGCCCAACATGTAATTCAGCATTCTCTCTCCTTTAGCTGGTGGCCTGAGGGTAAATTAGGGGATGCAGGAAACAGGCATGTGTTTACCTGATGAAGGTACATGGTACACATGCTCTCTCCCATGTGCATCTGCATAGCAGTGAGGGGCGGTGGTGGCCCAAAGAAGCCATGTGGGGAGAGTGAACTGTGGTTCTGTCTCCCTGCTTTGGGTTTTACACAGTAGGAATTCTAGAGCCATTTGTGTAAATCATGAATAAGGAGCAGGAAGATTCTTTTTTTAGAATGTGATTTTACAGTGAATTAAGTAATTACAGTAATTTTACAGTGAATTTAGGATAGGCAGCCAGGATTTGCAATGCCTGTTTGGAACTCAGGATTCAAGGCACAGCCCTTCCTAGACTGCTTCTCCCTTCTGTAGATGGTTAAACTAACAGCGTTTACTACCTAGAAAATGGGGTAAGGTACCCTTTCCTCATTTCAGTATCTTATTCTTCCTGTCCACTGTCTTGAAAGGAATGTGAAGGAAGTGGATGGAGATCCTTTTGATCGCACCAAAAGGGATTTGAACGGCACCTCATGAGCACCATTTTTCTTCCCAGCCAGATGAAGAATGTTCTGCATTATTTTCTAAAAGAGTCATCAGGGCTGACGATTCTGTCAAGATTATCTATTTTGAAAACAGAATTTAATATTTAGGACACCATGATGATTGGAGTGATAACCTAGAGCTTGAATCTCAAAGCTGTGTGTGTGTGTGTGTGTGTGTGTGTGTGTGTGTGTGTCACAGGCTTTGCCCCTGTGGCTGATCCACTTGGAGCCACAGGGCATCACATGGGCCACTCCCTCGCTGTGGGAAGTGAATACCTGCCCATATGTTTAAGATTCAGCTGCCACAGTGGGACTCTGTTTAAAGTTACCTAGTGTTCAGTGTTTCCTGTATTTGTTGCCTTACATTTGTATGTCACCTTTTACTGGAAAACACAGGCTTTTCAAAAAAAATACTCAGGTCTTATCACAAATGTAGGTGGCAGGTGTTGTTTCTTTCTTCCTCCAGATGAGGAACATGAAGGAGCAGAAAGGAATTACGTGACTCATGTAGACTCACTAAAGCCTTTGTAAAACTTAAGACTCCATTTGCCTTCAGTTTAGCTTAGTATAATGTGTTACATCAGCAACTGATTTTTCTCTCATACAATTTTTGAATTGAGATCTAATTCATCTACCATAAATTCACCCTCTTAAATTATCAAATTTAGTGGTTTTTAATACATTCATAAAGTTGTACAATCACAACCGCCATCTAATTCCAGGACATTTTTTATCACCTCAGAAGAAGAAACTCTGTACACACTAGCAGCCATCCCCATCCCCCTCATCCCCCGGTCCCCTGGCAACACTAATCTACATTATGCCTCTATGGATTTGCCGATTCTGGACACTTCATATAAATTGAGTCATACAATATGTGGCCTTCTGTGTCTGGTTTCTTTCACTCAGCATAATGTTTCCAAAATGAATACTTCATTTCTTTTTATGGCTGAATAATATTCCATTTAATGGATTTACCATATTCTGTTTATCCAGTCACTAGTTGATGGGCATTTGGGTTGCTTCCACTTTTTGGCTGTTACGAATACTGCTTCTCTGCACCCTCATAGAAGTTTTTTGTGTACATACTTTTCAGTTACCTTGTGTATATGCCTAGGAATGGAATTGTTAAGTATAATGGTCACCCCGTGTTTAACTTTCTGAGGGATTCCCAAACTGTTTCACAAAGCGGTTGCACTGTTTTACATCTGCATAGCAGTGTATGGGGTTCCAGTTTCTCCACATCCTTGTCAACATTTGTTATTGTCTATCATTGTGATTTCAACCATCCTAGTTAGTGTGGAAGCTATTGATTTTTAAACAATAACAAAAAGATGAAGCTAGAGACCTTGGGTCACTTTCTAAGCTGGGAGTGTGGCTTATATGGCCCATGACCCGGAAACCCTTTTCCTCACAGACTTCCCTCATTTTAATTACCCTATTCCTTACCTGTGACAGGCTTTCTGGAGTCTGCACTTAATAGGAGAGAAAGAGTTGCTTGAGGCATCACCCGCTCTCTCCATTCCCAGAGTCCATTCTCAGTGTACATGGAGGCTTTTCCAATTTTAACTTACGACTCTACGCAGAAACTCTTCTATTTTTAACACCCAGCTCAATGAATTTAGTATCATCATCTTTAGCTTTTCTGGAATACTCTTTACTTCCTCATTTGATGCATTACTCATATTAGTGATTATACTGGATAAACAACAAGGTCCTACTGTATAGCACAGGGAACTATATTCAATATCCTGTGATAAACCATAATGGAAAAGAATATGAAAATGAATGTATATATATAAATATGTATAACTGAGTCACTTTGCTATATAGCAGTAATTAACACAACATTGTAATTCAACTATACTTCAATAAAAAATTGAAAAAGTAAAAAAAAATTTTAAATGATGATACTAAATAATATAATACTAAATATAGTAAGTAAACACTTACTATATATGGTATCATTTGACCCTTATAACAACTCTGTTATGCATGTTGTTATTGGCCCAGAAATTTTGGAGATGAGGAAATTGAAGATGAAGAGTTTAAGGTCAATTTCCTTGGCCACACAGCCATTGATGGTAAAGTAGGACTGACTAGGGAGGGATGTAATATCCGCTTTGTTTGCCCTGGTATTTATTTCTTCCTGGCCTTTTCCCAGCTCCGAAAGTCTGGAGGACTCCCTCACAGTGGAAAATCCTGAAAAGTGATTTCTTCACCCTCCCTCTCTCAAATGCCACAATAATCCTAGGGGGAATTATAGAGCTAAATAGGCTCGGGATGACTTAGTTTTATTTAATTATAATTTTAATTATTCCATTAGGTCACTTATGTCTCTAGAGTCAATTCTCCTTCTCAGGTATTTTCTCATAATTAGAAAATAAATTTATATCTATTTTCCTCATGATTTCAAGTAGGGTCCTATCAACTGGGTCAGTTTAAGTTTAGGGTAATTTCTTGGCTAGGCAGATAGGAATAATCAAGGCTAACTCCAGACACACAGCCTGACAATCATAATTTTTCTTGCCAATGAAACAGAATCCAGCATTGTCACTTCATAGCAGGTGAAGGATGGCTCTCACTGAAACAAAATATTCTCCCACCACACATTCTATACTTTTGCTGGTTTCTAAGACACATTATCAGATTAGATGGCAACAATGCTAGAGCATACTCTAAATTTTTGATGCCAGGCAGCAATTAAGTGGGAAAAGAGAATGCAAATCTCAACATTCCATGAGGAATGGAAATAAAGGGGCCCTATTTAAGTTGAAATGGTATCTTTCTCTTGATATTGAACTTTGAGTCATGTATTTTCTTATAGCTTAAAACACCAGAATGAATAACTCAGGGCCCCTAATACTTTTTTTAAAAACTATTTCAATCCCCCAACTCTCTTTTTTTTTTTTTAGAACTATGAGCTTGCTTTTTTTTTAAATTTATTTGGTTGCATCGGGTCTTAGTTGCAGCAGGTGGGCTCCTTAGTTGCAGCTCGTGGGCTCCTTAGTTGTGGCTTGCAGGCTTCTTAGCTGCGGCTCGCCATCTCCTTAGTTGTGGCCTGTGAACTCTTACTTGTGGCATGCATGTGGGATCTAGTTCCTGGACCAGGGATCGAACCCAGGCCCTCTGCATTGGGAGCATGGAGTCGTAACCACTGTGCCACCAGGGAAGTCCTCCCCAACCCTCTTAAGAGCAGAAAAGAGGGATTGAATACCTGGAAAAAGAAGGCACTATCTTTTTGCATTGGCCTTGACCATATGCTTTACAGTGCAGGACAAGTAAGGCCTGCTTTTCCTTCTCATCTTTTGATCCTTCCTATCTGGAAACTAGAAATCAGGCCTCTTCTCAGTGATAGGATATGATGAAGGTGAAATATTTTTTACATTTCTTCCCTGGAAGGGGTGTGTGTGTGTGTGTGTGTGTGTGTGTGTGTGTGTGTGTGTGTGTGTGTGTGTGTGTGTGTGTGTGTGTGTGCGTGCGCGTGCGCGCGCGCCTGTTTGAAAATCTTTAGGGAAAGACTAAAGAATAACTATAGAGAATAATGGCAAATTAGTTTTAATTAACGTACTGTAATAAAGCCAACCCCTGAGAACTGTTCTTCTGGATATTGTCATAACCAGCACTCTCTTCATTACATAGGCAAACATGAGCTCAAAATAAGTGAATCCGGGCTTCCCTGGTGGCTCAGTGGTTGAGAGTCCGCCTGCTGATGCAGGGGACACGGGTTCGTGCCCCGGTCCGGGAAGATCCCACGTGCTGCAGAGCGGCTGGGCCTGTCAGCCATGGCCGCTGCGCCTGCGCGTCCGGAGCCTGTGCTCCGCAACGGGAGAGGCCACAACAGTGAGAGGCCCGCGTACTGCAAAAAACAAAAAAAAAGAAAAAAAAGTGAATCCACTGAAATTTTTTAAAAAGTCATATAACTCAGGGTTTTACTCAGGTTTATTCTATTTCTTTTTGAAAATGCTCCCTTTTAACTCTAGTTCATAGTAACATTCGGGGGGGAAATGTGTTTCTGAGTTTCAAGGACCTCTTACTGGAGATTTTTTTTTCTGATGCTCATTCTCTGACATGAATTGTATGTGACTGATACTTGCATGATTTTTATAACTGGCACAGTTTTTAATTGAAGTGGACATAAATTGTTCTCCATTTAAAAACTCTTAAATTAGCATACATATCAATGATTGAGACTTTTGGGAAGATATTCAACCTTGAATACAACCTTGTTTATTTGTTATGAAAATACACAGAAACCAGCCGTGGCCCACATTCTTCTCCATGCCTCTCCACTTGAACCTTTAGTTCACACTTGAACTCTCTGTTTCCAGCTCTTCTAGTTTCCATCTTCTCAATGCTACAGTAATCTCTGAGGGAGATAAATTCAATGGAAATAAAGTTGGAAAACCTGAATTGACGCTGAGCTCTATCATTTGTTCACTTTGTGACTCTGGGCAAATTATTTGACTTCTTTGAGGTAATTTCTTCATCTATAAAATAGGGGAAATGCTTGATATATATTATTCCTATTAGACCTTTAACCTAACATTCTAAGTAAATCTCTCCTATCATAATTCATTTAGAATCAATGGTGGTTTGAAAAATTAGATATACCAGTAATTTCTCTCTGGTCATTTTCCTCATGCCCCATTTCCACATTCACCATTGGTATCAATATTTGCCAATGTTTGAACAAATTATAATCATGATCCCTCCCAAGAGATTTTCCCTATTTTTATTGTTCAATATTGACATTTTTCTGCTTTGTATTATTTTTGGAAGTGGGTGAGTAATGAAGGAAATGAGTATCGACACATCCTTACCAAACAAATTGACCACTTTGTTTCAGAAAGCAGAGCTGACACTCCATGGAGTTTCTCAAAGGATCCCTAGGAAAGACTCAAGGAACCGTATGAGAGAGTTCAGTGAAAATGAGCCATAAACGAGGGGCTAATTTTCATGGGAAGAGCACAGTGTCCTTGAATCTGTGGGATCCACAGAAGTGATCAGGAAGGTCTCTGAGCCTACTTGACTAGAGCTGAGAGTGCCCATTAAGAAGGATGGCCACCCTAGGAGCCAGGAGAGGACTTGGGAGGAGAAGGCACTGAAGCTGCCTGCTGGCTGGCACAGGCACCTTAGCCAGCAAGACCAGGGGAGGGCAGTGGTGTGTGGCTCAACCCAAGATGGCAGTGGAATTCCTGTAGTGAGGACTGGAGGCTCACTGCCCCAACAAAATACACTGTAAACAAAAAGCTTTATTCAAAATAGTTATTGGACATGCTCTATATTTCAAGAAATATGTCAGGTGCTAGGGATATAAAAGTAAAAGCCATGGGCTCTGCCTTCAAGGAATTGACATTCTAGTGTGGAGAGCCAGAGGTAGAAACAATTACAATAAAAAGAGAATTGCCATGATGGAGGCATGGTGGCATTCTACGGGAGACTTGCTGAAGAGGTGCCTTTATTGTCATTGAACTAGCAATACGTCGGTAGAAAATTCTCAGGGTCTCTCAGGTTTCTGCATGCCTTGTCAACAGAGACTGACCGCCTTTTTTGACTTGTCTTGAACTATCTTTCAAGGGTGTTTATATTGCTAGCAAACATGTTGGAGGTTATAGTTTCTTCCTCCATGGTAGAGAGATTTGATTCTTTACTAGGATACTAAAGAAAATGTTTCCCTCCAAAGCAAAGGTTCGGCAGGTTTCTTGCAGTCTCTTTAAAATATTGGAGTTTCCTCAATTGTGATGCAAAGCCACTATATGGCACTATCTCCCTGGATCACTCCCTAATGCCCCATGGAATTCAGAGGGCAAGAAGAGCCAAGGGAACATGAAGCTTGTGCTTCCTGCTGTGCCATGAGTAACAAAGTTCTTTGTCTCTGACTCAGGAATCTCATCTCTTCTGCAAGAATCCATGCAACTGTGCAGGCTACCTTGTTAGATTGGAAATAAGTAAAATGAACAGTTCTTGACATGGTGGCAATATGCAAATTATGAATGCTTTCTAACTGTCTCTTGTTTCATACAACACTATGCTTTCTGAGCCTTAATTTTCTCATTTGGAAACTTGGGATAAAAATCTTCACCTCAAAAAATCGTGGTAAGGTAAGGATCAAATGGGATGTCACATGAGTGGCAGAGACCATTAGCTGTTCCCCAGTATCCATTCTTTCTTTCTCTTACAGCATAGAAACACTGTAGTGTACCAATGGCCACCAGACTAAGAAAAAATACATCTTCCAGTCTTCTTCACAGGTAGGTGTGATCAAGCAATGAAGTTCACAGTGGGATGTGAGCAGAAGCTATAAATGCAACTTTCAGATGTTGCTTCTGAAAGGAAGGAAAATTCCTCCCCCTACTCCTTCCCTCTTTCCAGTTGCCTGGAATATAGACATAGAGGTGAGACATCTTGGACCATGTGGGTGGGAAGACACCCTACATACAGCAGAGGAATAAGATAGAGCCTGGGTCTCTGTCTTTTTGGCAAAACCATTCAAATATTGGACTGCTAACACACAGACTGTTATGTGAGAGAAAAACAAATTTCTGGGTTTTTTTGAGACACTGCTATTTGGTATCTATGTTGCAGCAACACACCTATATCCTAATTAGTGGAAGAGTGAGAAGATCCAAATGATACATTAGAAAGATCTTCCTGGTGATGGCAGAGAGGAGAGAATAGAGGCAGGGAACTTAGAAGGAGGGAGACCACCTAGCTACCCAGCCATGTGTTTCTTTTTCAGAGATTTTGGATGTTGTTAAGTCTTGCCTGGCCTATGGATTTTTACAAGAATTTTGAACTTCAAAGTCAAATAAATTAGAGGCACACTAAGTTTCAGTTAAACATGATTCTTTATGATAGGTATGACAGGTGTTTTCAGCATTATAGAATTTTATGCCTCTTACAAGAGAGGGCTGAAAATAAAGTGGTCTTCAAACTTTGAAAATGGGCCCTTTCATCAGAAAGCCTCTAGTATTCATGGCTACTAATATTCTAGGGAATGCAGTTCAGGAAACATGATCCAATGCCTATTAGATTTAAAGGCACCTCTCCAGCCCTATTGAAAATTTTAATCTGAGATAACATCCAATATAAATAGTCTGCAAAGCATTTCACAAAGAAGGATGTAGGATGTTTGTCGGATACAAGGACTCGGTAAACATGTGCACATGTATACACACCCTCTTCCACAAACTAGAACAAAAAGTTGCAGATACAACAAATACCATTTAGTATCAGTATTCCTCCAGTCGGAGTTAAGCTTTCAGTTTTGTTGCAAGGTGTGAATGAATAGGACAAGGATGGAAAAGGCTACAAGGTACTACCTTGCATTACTTGGGAAGATCTTCATGAGGAAAATCCTTGCAGGAACATATTATAAATGGTGTGACTAATCTCATAGCAAGAGATGAGGCTGCATGGTGGACAGCCTCCTTGCTCAGGGAGATCATGACAATCTAAGAGGCAAAATGAATGGAGGCAGAACAGTCTGTAGAATCAGAATCCTGTGACTTTGGCCTTGAGAGTGTTTGATCTGGCAGGAGCTCTTTTCCATGAGTAACCGAGTCCCGTCCAGCACTTATGGGATCAAATGGCACTGTAAATTGGATCAACAGTTAACGTCTCAATTCTCTTCCATGACCAATGTAAGGAAAAGCAACTCTGTTTAAATCCTTCATAGCAAAACACTTTGTGCAGAATCCTCAGGGGAAAAAAATCTTAAATCCCAAGTCCATTCCAATTATCCCTATGGTTTTCTCAACAGTATAGCTAATCCTCTGTGCCAGCAAAAGCCAGTTTTCTTTCATTGTTTCGGTCCGTGTCGGCAAAGGAGTTCTTAGATGCCAAGGAAACACACACAGAGGTGTCATCCTACACTTGACACTGTGACTGTGGTGACAGGTTTTCTCCAGCTGTCAGTTTCTGAAGCATTTCATTTCGTTTGATGCTACCCAACTCCATGCTGAGAAGTGACAGCCAACCCCTTTTATCCTTTGTAATGTCTTCATTAGTAACAGCAGTAATGAATTACCTTGGAGAAAACGGGTACAGAATAAATGGTAAACACTATAAAATAGGGTCTCTATGTGGATATCCTCTATTATTTCCTCCCATTAGACTTGAATTCTTGAGCAGTAGGAGTTTTGAATGCTGAAAAGGTAGGGAGAAGCTTCAATTTCTTCTCTGCCTTTTGGTCACGTAAGACATCCTCATATTCATGCACAGTTTCCTCATCCTCTTCTATGGGTTGGGTCATTACCCACCTAACAACCCCAAAAGCAAGTACGAATTGTGTCTCCACACTGATGAAAGAAATCAAAGATGACACAAACAGATGGAGAGATACACCACGTCCCTGGATTGTAAGAATCAATATTGTGGAAGTGACTATACTACCCAAAGCAATCTACAGATTCAATGCAATCCCTACCAAATTACCAGTGACATTTTTTACAGAACTAGAACCAAAAAATCTTAAAATTTGTATGGAGACACAAAAGACCCCGAATAGCCAAAGCAGTCTTGAGGGAAAAAAACGGAGCTGGAGGAATCAGACTCCCAGACTTCAGACTATATTTCAAAGTTACGGTAATCAAGACAATTACTGTATGGTAATGTCTGTTATGGTACCGGCACAAAAACAGAAATATGGATCAATGGAACAGGATAGACAGCCCAGAGACAAACCCACGCACCTATGGTCAACTAATCTATGACAAAGGAGGCAAGGATATACGATGGAGAAAAGACAGTCTCTTCAATAAGTGGTGCTGGGGAAACTGGACAGCTACATGTAAAAGAATGAAATTAGAATGCTCCCTAACACCATACACAAAAATAAACTCAAAATGGATTAGAGACCTAAATGTAAGACCAGACACTATAAAACTCTCAGTGGAAAACATAGGAAGAACACTCTTTGACATAAATCACAGCAAGATTTTTTTTGATCCACCTCCTAGAATAATGGAAATAAAAACAACAATAAACAAATGGGACCTAATGAAACTTAAAAGCTTTTGCACAGCAAAGGAATACATAAGCACGACGAAAAGACAACCCTCAGAATGGGAGAAAATATTCGCAAATGAATGGACAAAGGATTAATCTCCAAAATATATAAACAGTTCATGCAGCTCAATATTAAAAAAACAAACAACCCAATCCAAAAATGGGCAGAAGACCTAAATAGACATTTCTCCAAAGAAGACATACAGATGGGCAAGAAGCACATGAAAAGCTGCTCAACATCACTAATTATTAGAGAAATGCAAATCAAAACTACAATGAGGCATCACCTCACACCAGTCAGAATGGGCATCATCAGAAAATCTACAAACCACAAATGCTGGAGAGGGTTTGGAGAAAAGGGAACCCTCTTGCACTGTTGGTGGGAATGTAAATTGGTACAGCTTCTATGGAGAACAGTATGGAGGTTCCTCAAAAAACTAAAAATAGAACTACCATACGACCCAGCAATCCCACTACTGGGCATATACCCAGAGAAAACCATAAATCAGAAAGAGACATGTACCACAATGTTCATTGCAGCACTATTTACAATAGCCAGGACATGGAAGCAACCTAAATGCCCATCGACAGACGAGTGGATAAAGACGATGTGGTACATATATACAATGGAATATTACTCAGCCATAAAATGGAACGAAATTGGGTCATTTGTTGAGACGTGGATGGACCTAGAGACTGTCATACAGAGTGAAGTAAGTCAGAAAGAAAAATATCATGTATTAACGCATATATGTGGAACCTAGAAAAATGGTACAGATGAACCAGTTTGCAGGGCAGAAATAGAGACACAGATGTATAGAACAAACGTATGGACACCAGGGGCGGAAAGTGGCGGGGTGGTGGTGGTGGTGGTGTGATGAATTGGGCGATTGGGATTGACATGTATACACTGATGTATATAAAATTGATGACTAATAAGAACCTGCTGTATAAAAAATAAAATAAAATTCAAAAAAAAAAAGTGTCCAGGTCTATACAACAAGAAGGTGACTTCTTTTTAAGGGCTGTGGAGAAATTCTCAAGATAAAAGAGAGTCTCTGTCAGAAACTCTGATAATATGCATCATGAAAAACTTAAGGGTTTCTTGATCAAATCTTAGTTTGGAGAACAGCAGTTTATATACAGTTAACGAGGTTTCTTTTTCTGTAGGGGTTCGGAAGCCTTTAATAGGACAATGCATACTGTGAAACTTCAAGGGGAAAAGAAGATATAGAGAGTTTTCTGAATTTATTTCATCCCAGAAACCTTTGTTCTGGGCCTAAATAGTTCCATGAAACATTGATTTTTTTGAAAAGCCTAAAAGAATCAGTTAATCATCAGCTTTTATGTCTAAGGAGCACATAAGTAGCAAAAACTAAAAGTTTTTAGGACATGTCCAAGAGCCTGGCAATCTGACCAGAGTCACACTTTTGGTGAGGAGGTTAAGCCTGACAATGTTTTGGCAGAGAAATAATCTCAGCCTTGGGACTGTTACGAATAGTATAGCAGTAAAGTTTGCTCAGTCTCAGAGATAGGGTGCAGGATTTGTGCAGGTCCCACCTCTCTGGTTGGAATTCTCCCCTCTCTCCTATTTAAGAGAGGGAATGCAAGTGTACAAGAGTGACAGTATTATAGGGATGCAACTCACGATCATCTGATCACCTCTAAAATGCGAAATGGTGATTCAAAAAGGTTATACTTGGGCTTCTCTGGTGGCGCAGTGGTTGAGAGTCTGCCTGCCGAAGCAGCGGACGTGGGTTCGTGCCCCGCTCCGGGAAGATCCCACGTGCCGCGGAGCAGCTGGGCCCGTGAACCATGGCCTCTGAGACTGCACGTCCGGAGCCTGTGCTCCGCAACGGGAGAGGCCACAACAGTGAGAGGCCCACGTACCGCAAAAACAAAAAACAAAAAGGTTATACTTTACTGTTTGAATGACAACCTTAAATTGCGCATCAGGTTTCAAAATGGCCCTGTTAGTGATAATTAATGGCCCAAAGGATCCTGGAATGGATTTGCAGGATTCCCGTGGGTTTTTGCTGTCAATGAGTTTGTGAGTGTGTGTGTGTGCACGGATGTGCACAAGAAAATGCTCAGGTTCACACACATGTACAAAAGTGCTGGATTGGAGGGCTGGGAGGAGAATCCAGAGAAGGGGAACTAAACCTGACTCCTCTAAAATCTTTAAAACTAGTGAGAATCCCAGAGACTACCATTCTTTTGAAGCTTCTATATCACACCTTATGGGATTTTGGTTATCAAATTATCATAGGTCATGGACACCAGGATGGCCTTGTGAACTTTTGCCCTATGCTATAGAGAAGTCTTCGCTTCTCATCTTACTTAGATTTACTGCATCTGGGGAAATGTGACAAGCAATTAAATATCCTTTAAGTTTTAAGGTCGACTAGGAGTAATATTTTGAAAAATATAAAATGAATGTGATAGGCACCTTGGCATAGTGATTAGGAATATGGATTCTAGAGCCATCCTCTCCGAGTTTGAACCTAAGCTCTGTGCCCATGGGCCAAGTTATTTACCTGCTCTGTGCCTCTGCTTCCTTGTCAGTAAAATGGGAAGGATAATAGTACCCACTCAGGGTACTCAGGTTGTCATAGGATGACATGAGTTCATATTTGGAAAGCTCTCAGAATAGTGCCTGATACTTAATAAGTATTTATTACATATAAAAGTATTTTTAAATGTGTTTCTCATTTGCTCTCTTGCACATCATGATATTCAGAAGTCATTCCACTGTATACACCGGGAACACTGGCAAGCCAGTGCCCCTGGGGAAGCAGCAGAATCGGTGCAGGGAACCGTTAGCCCCCCGGAGAGAAGCAGCCGGACCCAGTGGACCACAGCAGGAACAGGGAAAGCAGGCCCAGAGTCACATATTACAGCTGCCCCAGTAGCAAGTTTCTGAAAGGGGGCTCAGAGTGGCAGCTGAAAGGCTAAGCAGAGTGGAATCTTCGGCATTTCCAGCTAGGGCTATGGGAGGAAGCAGCCTCCCAGATGTCCCTCCTCCCCACTCACCAGCACTGATGGGCCCCTCAGAGAAGACTTGGCAGCTGGGGCACGATGAGGTGAGGGAGGCCTGCACCTAGCTCTCTGTCTGCTCCCCTTGGGTGCCCTGAAGTTCCGAGACCCTGTGGAGGCACGTGCAGGAGTCAGCTGACAGCACTGGGGGGTGAGTTCACTCCAGATGCTGCTGTGATGAGAATAAACACACCTTATAAGCCAAGGGCTGGCGGTCAGACTGCCCAAGCCGGGATTCAGCAGGTCACAGCCACTGACACAGATGCCTCCTGCAGGGAGCAGAGGAAAGGGATGTCTGAAGACAGAATATCCCCCTAAAGACGCTAGACTTGGATACCTAAAGAGACTTCCAATTATTTTATGTAACTGAGTTTACAACCAGATCGTTTTTTCAGAGGGGTAAATGTTTATGAGGAAGATCAAATAAGCTATAGAAAAATAAACTATATTTTTGCACGTCTTAGTGCAGTGTGATTTAAATACACATCTCTACAATATAAAAATTCATATGAATAAATAAAGATGTGTCTTGATAGCCAGTAGCATGTAAGGTGTTGTGCTACATGCTCAGAGGGCTAGAAAGTTGAGTCAGACAAGGGTCTTGTCGTAGTATTCAGCAAAGAAAAGGACGGTCCAGGACTGAAGAGATGGCGGAGCTCAGGTGTGGTGTGTTGAATTGAAGGGGTGCTTGAACCTTACGTGACCATGTCCAGCAACGAGCTGGAAATGTAAGGCTGGAGCTCAGGCGAGAGGAGAAAGATGAAGACACTGGGAGCCCATCTACCTAGAGGTGATGACTAAAGCCTCAGGATTTCCAGGAAAGTTGGAGAGAGAAAAGGGCCGAGGTTACATTCATTCATTTATTCAACAAACACGCACCAATCCCTACTTGGTGCAGGTGTAGCAACGAGTGGAAGGAAGGGTGGTGAGTCTGGAAGTGGTCATGGTATTGCCCAAGGAAAAGCCTAGAATCTCACTTCGTTGTTCCCCCATGTGGCAGAGACTACTTGGGCTGGCCGGTTGCCAAGTTCTTCTCTTCTTAAGCATCTGTCTGGACCACATTTCCCAGTCTCCCTTATACTAGATTGGATATATGAGCGAATTCTGGCCAGTGGCACTGGAGTGTTTGCAATGTGGCCTCTCCCAGACTAGACCCGTGTATATGTCCACGGGCCCCCTTTTATCTTTTGCATAAAAACACAATTGCTTTCTTTCCACAACTGCCAGCTTAATAAAGAAGACACACTGAGAAGCTAGGACTGAGTTACTGTGTGGGGCAGAGTCCTCACCCACCCTCAACCGCAGTGGATGTGAGGCCATGAGTGAGAAATACACTTTTATTGTTAAACCACTAATGTTTAGAGTGTTTCTCTTTCAGCAGCTAGTGTTATTATTTACCTAATAAATACGAACCAGGATGGATCCGACTCTCTAGCTCACACTAACCAAAACCCATGAAAGACTGGGGTAGTTAGGAGAAGGCCCATTTATTCATTCAAATTAACAAGCGTATCTGTCAAACAGACCAGGAATTCTCATGCTTGCACCATTCAAGCTTTCTCTCCCTGTCATCTCCCTGTCAGACTGCTTGGGAGCCAAACATAATCCAAAGTTTTTAATCTGCTGGCCAGGAGTGATCACTGCTGGAGGGCCGGGAACGCATGGAGTTCATACAGTACATGCTCTTGGTCTGTATGAAGATCCAGGGAGGAATGAGGACATTGCTTGGTAAGCATGGAAGCCAAACAAGTGCACTTAGACGAAACCAGGGTTTAATGGCAAAGAGCTAAGAGACACTGAAGCATCCATCTCATGAGAACGCTTTCCCGGTGTGATTCAAAAGATTCTGAAGCCTGACAATGAAGATTCCCTATCAGATAATTCTTGGACAGGTCCTGCCACTCCTCTTTTCTCCCTTTTTTATGATTTCCTAGATGCTTCTTTTCCACTTCCACCCCCATTGGAAGGACATATTCTCTCACTAGCTGTGTCCATATGTTTAATCAGGGCGCCATTCTGTCTCCTCTCACTGTTTGCTCATCTTACAGCCCCCTGGATTATGGTTGAGGGGAGGCAGCTGGAGAAGCTCTTTGAAGGCTTCCAAGGAGGACCAACCCTGGGCACCATGTTAAATAGGGAGGAATAAGGTGGGCAGTTGCCCTCCCAGGGATGACAGCCCAGTAGGGGAGACAGGTAAGTACATAAACACCCAGGTTGCACTGTGGTGCTATAAGGGCCACCGTAGAAACAAGTACAAGGAACAGTTACAGCTCGAGGAAGGTGTGACTAACTCTTCTTGGTCAATGGGCATAAGAGAAAATGAGGGAAGACTTCCTGTAGGAGGTGATAATTGAGCTGGAACAGTGATGGAGGTGTTCCAGAAAGGAGAAATAACACAACAAGGGAAAAACACATAAAATGCTCGTGGTGTCCAGGAGACCATACCAAGTTAATTATCTGGTGGGTGAGGGAGAAGTTGCTGTAACAAAGTACCACAAAGTAGGTGGCTTAAACAGCAGAAATGTATTGTCTCACAGCTCTGCAGGCTAGACATCCAAGATCAAGGTGTTGGCAGTGTTGGTTCCTTCTGAGAGCCTTGAGGGAAGGACCTGTTCCACGCCTCTCTCCTCTCTTCTGGTGGTTTGCTGGTAGTCTTTGGGGTTCCTTGGCTTCTAGAAGCATCACCGTCATCTCTGTCTTCATATTCACATCACATTCTCCCTGTGTGCATCTGTGTCTAAATTTCCCCTTTACGGGAGGACCCCAGTCATACTGAATTAGCGCCCACACTAATAACCTTATTTTAACTTCATTATTTCTATAAAGACCCTGTCTCCAAGTAAGGTCACATTCTGAGGTACTGGGGGTTAGGAATTTGACACGTGAATTTTGGAGGGGGCACAATTCAACCTATAACAACCTACATTTAAAGGACAGGCTAGAGAAAAAGAACAAAAGGGTCAACCAGGGAAAGAGCAGGAGAATGCAGTGTAAGAAAAAAGCAGGGACATAGCCGCTTGTTCCTTAAGGGCGGCTCAGTGGAGGTACCAGATCCCAGCTCTGATTTATACCCTTCACTTCTCTGAGCCTCATTTTCTCATTTGCAAGATAGGGGTAATACTGCTTCCCCAGAGGGTTGCTGTGAGGATTAAATGTGATTATGTACATAAACTCTTAGCATATTACTATATATAAATATTACTATATTTTAACATATTAATATATGGTATGTATTTTATATATAGTAATATGTAAGTATCAATTTACTATATTTTTAAATAAAACAGCATTCAATAAATAGTAAATAGTAGCATAAAAACTGGATTTAGTCACACAGTAGTGACGTCATTAATATGCACGTGCTACGTTATGCCAAAGGAGCCTGGACTGCCATCAGTTTACTCCCCAGATACACAACATCATTTAAAAGACGACACCATGGAGGCTGCTCCTGTCTCCCACTCTGTGTAGAGCTTGTCAAATTCCATATTTGCCTCACGTGAACAAAAACCTATGGGAATATACAAGTGCAAAGAATGTGAATTGTGGCTGCAAAACAGGATTTCAAAACATTCCCCTTTGTACTTTCTGTGGAAATTAAACATCTGATTTGACACCTCGTGAATCTTTTTCTCCAGGTTGTTTGGTTGGGATTTAACGCAGTAACTGATCTGCTCAGGAAAGCAAAACAAAAACCTGCCTTGCTCTGCGCATCTAGTGGACGCGATATCCAAGAAGTAAGTTCCTTTTCCTTCAAACATTCCTATCACCAAAGAGATCCCAAAATCCTTCATTTAGCACAGCAACTGGCTTTTTTCTCGGATGCAGTGTGAGAACTTGTTTAGATGCCACAGAAGCTCTCTTGGAAATGTATTTTCTGATGATCATGGCACTCTCAAATGATGCTTAAAGTGGCCATCTACATTGCGGCTTGTCATGTTAGACCTGGAGAACTGAGTTGGTTTAATCTGACCTTTGAGACTCTCCCAGCCTCCAGGCCCTGGCACTACCGATGCTTTACAGGTCTGATAAAGAAGCCCATGGAAAGAAGCCTTGTTCCCTCTGGTAAAATCCATTTAAGCAGCGTTTCTGAAAGCCACAAACATTGTGAAACATGACCACTGTCTAAACATTTGTGAGATATGGCACCCCACATACTTCTTTTTTTTGCTTTCAAAACAACTTTATTTTCTATCAGCCCTAAGTCTTTTTGTTGTAAGAGTAGAACCACTCTTTTGCCTTACTCATCCTCAACTGCTCTAAGCATATATACAAGCAGCCTGTTTGGAACAAAGGGAAAATTCCTAGGTGTTGCCAGTCATAGTGAGTTGCCCACCCCCTGGTGCTGCTTTTAATGGGTGGAGAGGACCAAGATGCATGGAGAACTTCTCCACGTTGGCCTTTTTAGCTATATGTCAACGCACGTTCATTTGTTTCTTCCACCACTTGCTCTCATGCTCTAGCACCCCTCCTCCAGAGGTGGGCCCTCACCCCTCTTGCCTGGATTCCTGCAGCAGTCTCGGGATGGTCTCTCCTCCACGTCAGTACCTTTGTTAACTTGAACTCTTAAGGCCCAGCCTTTACCTGGGGCTTCTGGACACTCACTAGTCTCTGTGGCCCTCAGAATAAAGTCCAAATCTCCTCACCTATTTTTCAAGGTCCTTCAAATCTGTTCCCAAACTATATCCCCATATGCTCTTGTTCCTTGAGAACCTTGGCGTGTGCTTCGCTTATTCTCTTCCCTCTGAGGGGAACCAGGCCCCCATCTCCCTCAGGGCTCAGCCTACCTCCTGCATGAAACCTTCCTGACAGCTCTACATAGGAGTGGCTCCCCTCCCTGCGGATCCCAGTAGCCCCATCTCTCTGCTTCTCCTAGGGCTCCTATTACTTTCTACTTGATACTGTTACTGAACACACAGCAAGCCAAAACGCTGCTGAGACGCCGAGGTTTGCAGCAAAGAGAGGGCTTATTTGCAAGGCAGCCAAGCCAGGAGATGGGAGAAAAAGACTCAGGTTCCCCTCCCCCTAAAGGCAAAGGGCTCAGGGTATTTATGGGATAAAGAATATAGCAGCAGCACAGTCTGAGGCATGGGGAGAGTGGGGAAAGGTGATTGAAAAAAGGTGCAGTAATTGTGATTCTGGGCAAGTGTAACTAAGCTCCAGGCCTCTGCATTCAAACATAGAGTCCCTTAGCATGATCTGAGGGTGAAGTTTTCGGACCGCTGATGTCAACAGGTCACCAAGTGGACACTCACACATGTCCAGGTAGAGGGTCAGTGGTCCTATCCAGTCCTAATCAGCTCAGTTCCAACTACACACAGCCGACTCCAAGTTCCTGCAAAACAGCTGGAACAGACATATTCTTGTTTAGGCTACCTGCTGCTTGGAGGACCTGCAAGTCTTTTGTAGCAACAGTTAAAAGAACCCCTGGCACTGCAACAAAGAGTAGTCCCCACTCCCCTTAATTAGAGAAAGCCCCAGTGCAGCAACGAAGACCCAAAGCAGCAAAAGATAAATAAATAAATAAATTTATATTAAAAAAAGGGACCTTGATTAGTGAAGGCAGGTGAAATGGACTTGACTGGTGATTACCTGAGGTTTCACTACCATATTTACTTGTGTATCTGCTCAGCTCCCTCCTGGATTGTGAGCTTCTTGAAAACAGAGACACATCTGATTCATGCCCCCAAAGTATCTGGCACAGCTTCTTATACACACGGCAAACACCAGATCAATGTCCAGGAGTAACTGAATGCCAGGCAGTGGGACAGACATGAGGGCAAGGAAGCCTTACAAGAGATTTTTTTGGCATCTCAGCAAGTTTTTATGTATTGTGGATGCTGAGTTTTCTCAGCTGAAATTAATCTAGAAACAGGCATTTACAGAGCAAATCATTTTCATATGAATTCACACTTGCAGCTAATGGATGAAGTAAAAACATCAAAAATCTTCATTGGAAGGAGTACTTCCCAGAACCTGTGCTGCCAGTATCCTTGTCCCAATGGTGAGCCACAGCCACCTCCCACCTCTTCAGGAAACCCTCCAACCCTAGCAGCCATGTGGCTGACAGGGCCTTGGTGCTCTGGCTGCATGTCAGGCCTGTGCCTCTGAGGTAGGAGAGCCGAGTTCAGGATATTGGTCCACCAGAGACCTCCCAGCTCCATGTAATATCAAATGGCGAAAGGTCTCCCAGAGATCTCCATCTCAATGCTAAGACCCAGTTCCACTCAACGACCAGGAAGCTACAGTGCTGGACATGCTATGCCAAACAACTAGCAAGACAAGAACACAACCCCACCCATTAGCAGAGAGGCTGCCTAAAATCATAATAAGTTCAAGACACCACAAAACACAGCACTGGATGCAGCCCTGCCCACCAGAAAGACAAGATCCAGCCTCATCCACCAGAACACAGGCACCAGTACCCTCCACCAGGAAGCCTACACAACCCACTGAACCAACCTTAGCCACTGGGGAAAGACACCAAAAACAATGGGAACTATGAACCTGCAGCCTGCGAAAAGGAGACCCCAAACACAGTAAGATAAGCAAAATGAGAAGACAGAAAAACACACAGCAGATGAAGGAGCAAGGCAAAAACCCACCAGACCTAACAAATGAAGAGGAAATAGGCAGTCTACCTGAAAAAGAATTCAGAGTAATGATAGTAAAGATGATCCAAACTCTTGGAAATAGAATGGAGAAAATACAAGAAACGTTTAACAAGGACCTAGAAGAACTAAAGAGCAAACAAACAATGATGAACAACACAATAAATGAAATTAAAAATTCTCTAGAAGAAATCAATAGCAGAGTAACTGAGGCAGAAGAACGGATAAGTGACATGGAAGATAAAATAGTGGCAATAACTACTGCAGAACAGAATAAAGAAAAAAGAATGAAAAGAATTGAGGACAGTCTCAGAGACCTCTGGGACAACATTAAACACACCAACATTCGAATTATAGGGGTCCCAGAAGAAGAAGGGAAAAAGAAAGGGACTGAGAAAATATTTGAAGAGATTACAGTTGAAAATTTCCCTATTATGGGAAAGGAAATAGTCAATCAAGTCCAGGAGGCACAGAGAGTCCCATACAGGATAAATCCAGGGGAAACACTCCAAGAAACATATTAATCGAACTATCAAAAATTAAATACAAAGAAAAAATATTAAAAGCAGCAAGGGAAAAGCAACAAATAACACACAAGGGAATCCCCATAAGGTTAACAGCTGATCTATCAGCAGAAACTAGGCAAGCCAGAAGGTAGTGGCAGGACATATTTAAAGTGATGAAAGGGAAAAACCTACAACCAAGATTACTCTACCTAGCAAGGATCTCATTCAGAGTTGACAGAGAAATTAAAACCTTTACAGACAAGCAAAAGCTAAGAGAATTCAGCACCACCAAACCAGCTATACAACAAATGCTAAAGGGACTTCTCTAGGCGGGAAACACAAGAGAAGGAAAACACCTACAATAACAAACCCAAAACAATTAAGAAAATTGTAATAGGAACATACATATCGATAACTACCTTAAATGTAAATGGATTAAATGCTCCAACCAAAAGACATAGACTGGCTGAATGGATACAGAAAACAAGACCCATCTATATGCTGTCTACAAGAGACCCACTTCAGACCTAGGGACACATACAGACTGAAAGTGAGGGGATGGAAAAGATATTCTATGCAAATGGAAATCAAAAGAAAGCTGGAGTAGAAATTCTCATATGAGACCAAATAGACTTTAAAATAAAGAGTATTACAAGAGACAAAGAAAGACACTACATAATGATCAAGGGATCAATCCAAGAAGAAGATATAACAATTGTAAATATTTATGCACCCAATATAGGAGCATCTCAATACATAAGGCAAATACTAACAGCCATAAAAGGGGAAATCGACAGTAACACAATCATAGTAGGGGACTTTAACACCCCACTTTCACCAATGGACATATCATCCAAAATGAAAATAAATAAGGAAACACAAGCATTAAATGATACATTAAACAAGATGGAATAAATTGATATTTATAGGACACTCCATCCAAAAACAACAGAATACACATTTTTCTCAAGTGCTCATGGAACATTCTCCAGGATAGATCATATCTTGGGTCACAAATCAAGCCTTGGTAAATTTAAGAAGATTGAAATCATATCAAGTATCTTTTCTGACCACAATGCCATGAGACTAGATATCAATTACAGGAAAAAACCTGTAAAAAATACAAACACATGGAGGTTAAACAATACACTACTTAATAACCAAGAGATCGCTGAAGAAATCAAAGAGGTAATCAAAAAATACCTAGAAACAAATGATAATGAAAACACGATGACCCAAAACCCATGGGATGCAGCAAAAGCAGTTCTAAGAGGGGAGTTTATAGCAATACAATCCTACCTCAAGAAACAAGAAACATCTCAAATAAACAACCTAACTTTACACCTAAAGCAATTAGAGAAAGAAGAACAAAAAAGCCCCAAGTTAGCAGAAGGAAAGAAATCATAAAGATCATATCAGAAATAAATGAAAAAGAAATGAAGGAATCAGTGGCAAAGATCAATAAAACTAAAAGATGCTTCTTTGAGAAGATAACCAAAACTGATAAACCATTAGCCAGACTCATCAAGAAAAAAAGGGAGAAGACTCAAATCAACAGAATTAGAAATGAAAAAGGAGAAGTAACAACTGACACTGCAGAAATACAAAGGATCATGAGAGATTACTACAAGCAACTATATGCCAATAAAATGGACAACCTGGAAGAAATGGACAATTTCTTAGAAAGGCACAACCTGCCAGGACTGAACTAGGAAGAAATAGAAAATATAAACAGACCAATCACAAGCACTGAAATTGACACTGCAATTAAAAATCTTCCAACAAACAAAAGCCCAGGACCAGATGGCTTTACAGGCAAATTCTATGAAACATTTAGAGAAGAGCTAGCACCTATCCTTCTCAAACTTTTCCAAAATATAGCAGAGGGAGGAACACTCCCAAACTCATTCCACGAGGCCACCATCACCCTGATACCAAAACCAGACAAAGATGTCACAAAGAAAGAAAGCTAGAGACCAATATCACTGATGAACATAGATGCAAAAATCCTCAACAAAATGCTAGCAAACAGAATCCAACAGCCCATTAAAAGGATCATACACCATGATCAAGTGGGTTTTATCCCAAGAATGCAAGGATTCTTCAATATGTGCAAATCAATCAGTGTGATAAACCATATTAATAAATTGAAGAATAAAAACCATATGATCATCTCAGTAGATGCAGAAAAAGCTTTTGACAAAATTTAACACCCATTTATGATAAAAACTCTCCAGAAAGTGGGCATAGAGGGAACTTACCTCAACATAATAAAGGCCATATATGACAAACCAACAGCCAGCATCATTCTCAATGGTGAAAAACTGAAACCATTTCCTCTAAGATCAGGAACAAGACAAGGTTGTCAACTATCACTACTATTATTCAACATAGTTTTGGAAGTTTTAGCCACAGAAATCAGAGAAGAAAAAGAAATAAAAGGAATCCAAATTGGAAAAGAAATAAAAATGTCACTGTTTGCAGATGACACGTTACTATACATAGAGAATCCTAAAGATGCTACCAGAAAACTACTAGAGCTAATCAATGAATTTGGTAAAGTAGCAGAATACAAAATTAATGCACAGAAATATCTTGCATCCCTATGCAAGAGTGATGAAAAATATGAAAGACAAATTAAGGAAACACTCCCATTTACCATTGCAACAAAAAGAATAAAGTACCTAGGAATAAACTTACCTAAGGAGACAAAAGACCTGTATGCAGAAAACTATAAAGACACTGATGAAAGAAATTAAAGATGATACAAACAGATGGAGAAATATACCATGTTCTTGGATCGGAAGAATCAACATTGTGAAAATGACTATACTACCCAAAGCAATCTACAGATTCAATGCAATCCCTTTCAAACTACCAATGGCATTTTCACAGAACTAGAACTAAAAAGTTCACAATTTGTATGGAAACACAAAAGACCCCAAACAGCCAAAGCAATCTGGAGAAAGAAAAACGGAGCTGGAGGAATCAGGCTCCCAGACTTCAGACTATAATACAAAGCTACAGTAATCAAGACAGTATGGTACTGGCACAAAAACAGAAAAATAGATCAGTGGAACAGGATACAAAGCCCAGAGATAAACCCATGCACCTATGGTCACCTTATTTTTGATAAAGGGGGCGAGAATGTACAATGGAGAAAAGACAGCCTCTTCAGTAAGTGGTGCTGGGGAAAATGGACAGCTACATGTAAAAGAATGAAATTAGAACACTCCCTAACACCATAAACTCAAAACGGGTTAAAGACCTAAATGTAAGGCCAGACACTATAAAACTCTTAGAGGAAAACATAGGCAGAACACTCTATGACATAAATCACAGCAAGATCCTTTTTGACCCACCTCCTAGAGAAATGGAAATAAAAACAAAAATAAACAAATGGGACCTAATGAAACTTAAAAGCTTTTGCACAGCAAAGGAATACATAAGCACGATGAAAAGACAACTCTCAGAATGGGAGAAAATATTTGCAAATGAAGCAACTGACAAAGGATTAATCTCCAAGCAGCTCATGCAGCTCAGTATCACAAAAACAAACAACCCAATCCAAAAATGGGCAGAAGACCTAAATAGACATTTCTCCAAAGAATATATACAGGTTGCCAATAAACACATGAAAGGATGCTCAACATCAGTAATCATTAGAGAAATGCAAATCAAAACTACAGTGAGGTATCATCTCACACCAGTCAGAATGGCCATCATCAAAAAATCTACAAACAGTAAATGCTGGAGAGGATGTGGAGAAAAGGGAACCCTCTTGTACTGTTGGTGGGAATGTAAATTGATACAGCTACTATGGAGAACAGTATGGCTGTTCCTTAAAATACTAAAAATAGAATTACCATATGACCCAGAAATCCCATTATTGGGCACATACCCACAGAAAACCATAATTCAAAATAGTCATGTACCACAATGTTCATTGCATCTCTATTTACAACAGCCAGGACATGGAACAACCTAAATGCCCATCAACAGATAAATGGATAAAGAAGATTTTGCACGTATATACAATGGCATATTATTCTGCCATAAAAAGAAACGAAATTGAGCTGTTTCTAGTGAGGAGGATAGCCCTAGAGTGAAGTAAGTCAGAAAGAGAAAAACAAATACCATATGCTAACACATATATATGGAATCTAAAAAAAAGTAAAAATGGTTCTGAAGAACCTAGGGGCAGGACAGGAATAAAGACGCAGATGTAGAAGATGGACTTGAGGACATGGAAGGGTAAGCTGGGACGAAGTGAGAGAGTGGCATGGACATATATACACTACCAAATGTAAAATAGATAGCTAGTGGGAAGCGGCTGCAAAGCACAGGGAGGTCAGCTCGGTGCTTTGTGACCACCTAGAGGGCTGGGATAGGGAGGGTAGGAGGGAGATGCAAGAGGGAGGGGATATGGGGATATATGTATATGTATAGCTGATTCACTTTGTTAGAAAGCAGAAACTAACACAGCATTGTAAAGGAATTATACTCCAATAAAGATGTTTAAAAAAAAATCTTCATTGGGCACTGTCTACCCAGGTACAAGGTTCAACCACAGTTTTATAAACAATACCGCCTTCCATGCAGATCTGCCAGATAATTTCCCCCACTGTGACAGCCCTCTTTTGCTTTCTCTCATATATTCTTAGCAGTCCCCATGGTAATAGAACCTTACTCTGAAAACAAGATGGTTCTGTAGGGGAGGAAAGGAGGTGAGTGGTGTTTTTCTCTCTGACTTGTCCTGCTGTTGCTTCAAGTTCATTATTTGCATTTTGTCTTGGTTTTGATAAACTAAATTGCTTTTCAAGTATCTTGTTTTCTGGAAGTTCTGCTGAAATGCATTTGAAGACAGCTCAGAGCTCTTGGTGTTTGATGCCCCAGAAATCTACCCTTATTTGGGGCCCTGTAATTTTTCCCATGGAAGGCAGAAAGGCCCCATTTAGTTTGTATTCCCTACTGTGAACAACCATGTTTCCAGGAATAGAGTTGGCCAAGAAGAGCAGCAAAGTGAAGTAAGCACCCTGTGTTATGCCTCTGTGCTTGTGTGTGTGTGTGTGTGTGTGTCTGTGCGTGTGCGTGAGTGTGTGGATGTGGGTGGATGGAGAGAGTACTAAGCAAGGATGTGACACTGGGTGGTAACTTAACAGCTATGGGTGGAGAAGGGAAGAGGCATAGATACTGAAAAACGATCTGGAGTCTGGATAGCTCTCACCAACCCACAAGCATTACTATGAAGTCAAAGTGAGTAAAGCATGACCTGCAGCCACAACATGCCCAGACTGAGGATTTCACTTGGTGACTTTCTCTCTCTTTTGATGTTTATTTTGGCCTTTGATATTCCTTATTACTTCCTCTCACTTGAATCAATAGTCCTGAAGAAACAAATACAAATTTATTTGTGTACCCTTCCCTCTCCTATCCTTACTCTTTTTCTACCCATCTCCTAATGTTTGGGACTGTTCTGCTAGGAGAATTTCAGAATTTTCTCTTTGGTTTAGGTTCTTTGTTTCCTCTTTGCCTCTCTGAGAATCTCTTTTAAAATACTGAGATAATGAATCATTGATTATCTACTCACAATTAATATAGTGTTCCAAAGTTTCTTTCATAGAGAGAACACAAGGTGAGTAAAATCTAGGTTACCTGGAATCCCCTGACGCTTCCGATCTTCCCTTTACAATGAGGCTGCTTAATCTCCTGATTTATCTGTTGGTGGTTGTAAAATGCTTGGAATTGAACACTCTTTCTCTGCCTTTCTCCCACCTCAAGATGCCCAATGTCCTGAGATTGCCTCAGGCCCCATGGCATGGCATGGCCATGTAGCATCCCCCGAGACGCTATCCTGAGGAGTACCTCATACTTCACACCTGTTTTTCTTTTCTATTTTCTCCCAATCTCAAAGTTCTTGAATGTAGTTTCATCTTCTTCAAGTTGACTGGACAGGTATTCTGGTAAACTCATTCAAAATCTAGTTCTGATGACTAATAATGAGTTAAGGACTTCCCTTTTACCTTAAATATGTATATAAATAAGGGATCTTCATTTAGAATATATCACATGGAGTTTACAATCTGGACAAATTGTGTGTATATGTATGAGAAGGAGAGAGACAGACAGAAAGACAGACAAACAGAGAGAGAGGGAAAGAAAAGAAGAAAACAAGGGTTTTTCGGGCATCCTTTAAATTGGGCCGTATTCACCATCATGCTGCCTAACTTTATAATCTGTCATGGGAAGGCACTAGGTGGTAAGTATAGAGCCCTGAGTAGTGAACACGGTGAGGGAATAAGAAAATGGTTAAAGACCCTTGCAATGGGTTGACAGTCTGCCCACACCCACTCCCACCCCAGGTGCCTCCAGGTACACACCTGCTGATGCCATGGCCCCTGGAGCTGGAGCAGTAGTAGAGAGGGCATTTGTGAATCTGCTAAACACTCCTTTGCTAGTTGGTAGCATGTGTGTCCTGTACATCGAATGAAAGAATTGACTTGCTCTTCAAAATTTAGTAGAGTTGCAAAGGATTTTGTCATGTAGGCTCATTAAATTTTGAATATATCACTGCATTCCATGAGGAAGCATCAACTCTTTAGTTACGTTCCCTGAAAAGCTTATAAAAACCCATTCCATTTCAAATGGTGTGAAGCAAAATCTTTGTTGGCTAGTTTTGCATGAAGTCTTATAACTGAAGTCCTGAGAAACGTCTCTGAGATTAATTAGTGGCTGTGATGGAGGTGTGAGTGTGGCATTCTGTCTAGGTTACAAAAACAGAATTTTGCACATTTTTAAAACATGATAGCTAAAACTAAGCTAATGGTGTTAGCTTAAAATTAGAAGGCTGGAACTAAAGATGCCTGTGGAAAAGACAGAGCTTGTCACTCACACATCTTCAATCTCAAGCACCTAGATCTCAACATTTTAAAATATAAGAGTAGAGCAATGCTAAGTGATTCTTTTCTTTCGGTGTCATTTTTCACCAAAATTTTCTAATGAAAGTAACAACCATGTTTTTAAAAGTCCCTTGAAAGATAATTTTTTCCAAAAAATAATACCATGTTTTATACAATTAGTATAGCATTTCAAAATTATTGCACATCATATATCTTATTTTGTCTTCACAGAATTGCCTAAGACAGATTTTCTCATCCCCGTTTGATATCAAGGAAATCGTCACCAGGTAGTAAGAACATTAACGCTAGAATCTGGATTTCTTTTGATTCCCCATTTTACATTGCTTTTATTAGCTCATAAAAGAAGGGGAAAGGAAACAGTACTAGCTGAAAAGTCCTAGCAGAGGTCCATGTTTCCTAAGTGTGGATATGATGGTACTGGTACTAATGTTTAACTTAGGGGTTCAAATTAAAATTCTTTCTCTACTTTTAGGTAATTTTCTGGTCATAGTTTTGGTAGTCTAACACAGTGATCACTAATTGTTTTAAATTTAAAATTCCTTTAGTAAAGCAGCATAAGAAATTATTTTAACAAATAAACTTTTACTTAAATAAATACCTACCTACACTTTGGGGATTACTGGATAGTACTAATTTATTATCAAGCAAAACTTAGCCCTCAACTTTTCTCCAGATTTTTATTAGAATTCCCCTTTCTGGTCTATTTTTAATTCTAAATGAGGGGCACAGTCCTTTTTAGGTTATCCCAGGGCTCTAATACTTGAAATTACCTTAGGTTTAAAATTCTTGATATATCAATGTATTAGAATGGCAGAACAGTAAACTCTGAAGTGGTAAGTTTATGAGTCTTTTTGTTTACTTGGATTTTTCATTTTTACAGTGGGAATGTATTGTACTTTTATAACAGGAAAATATTTTCATACCATTTTAGATAAGCAAAGTTATAAAAAGGAGGAAGGGAGGGAGGGAGGAAGGAAGGAAGGAAGGAAGGAAAAAAAAAGAAGAAGATGGGAAAAAGAAGGCAAGACTCTAGTCCAGGCCTTGAGAAGAGCATTGTTAGACTGCAGTGATTACCTTGCTTTGATTATCCTGCTGAGGCCACAGGGCCAGACCACACCCTTGAAGGTGATGTTTCCATAAAGGAACGGGTGTTCCCAGTGTTGGTAGTCCTGGGAAGAGAGGCTTAGTCTGGATTTGCAAAGCTCCATTTGGGGGTTAAGTTGGAAGGTGTAGAAATGCCGGAGAGCTCTGATTGGTGAGAGCTGAGTTAGCCCCAACCACAGGCAGGAAGAAGGCTGACTGTGACTTGTGTTGTATGGACTCAGTCGCCACATCTATTAGCCACTGACGGAGGGAACCTGCAGAAGGCCCTTGGCTAGGCTAGAGTGAGGACATAGTCACTGCCGACGGGTGGCCCTGGAGAGCAGTGATGTCATGAGGATGGTGGGCATCAGGCACAGCGAGGTGGCGAGGTGGGATGCCACAGTGTTGAAACTGGAGGGACGAGGGGCAGGGGGAGCATGATCCTGAGACAGCAGGAGACTTGCCAGGAAAACCTGCCAGGAGACCCCTCGAGGCAGCTAGTTTCTGGGGGTTAAGCTGGTAGGGGTTGCGTGAGGGCAGGAGTGGCCCATATCATTGTCAAGTTAGATATAAAAAGCAAGCGTGACATTTTCTCATGCCTCAGACTTGTGAGACCTGGGACATTAAGTGGTGGGGAGTAGGCATGGATGAAAGGAAATGCATCAAAATGGGAATGGATGGCGTGGACATATATACACTACCAAATGTAAAGTAGATAGTTAGTGGGAAGCTGCCGCATAGCACAGGGAGATCAGCTCAGTGCTCTGTGACCACCTAGAGGGGTGGGATAGGGAGGGTGGGAGGGAGACGCAAGAGGGAGGGGATATGGAGATATATGTATACTTATAGCTGATTCACTTTGTTATACAGCAGAACCTAACACACCATTGTAAAGCAATTATACTCCAATAAAGATGTTAAAAATAAATGTGAATGGAAATATGTGTAAGTTGTTGAATTAGAGGCATTTTTTTCGTCGTTTTCTTTTTTCCTGTAATTTTCAAATCATGTATAGTTTCTGCCACAATTAAAAATAGCAGCATGTTATCAAAGTTATTTGTTGTGTTTGGTTTCAGCCCTCAGGCACTGTTCAGTCAGGGTATCCTTGCTGCCTCTCCTAGTATTGCAGTTACAAAATTATTCTTACTATGTCAGTGTATGGAATTAGTCCTTTGCCAGCTCTCAGGGACCTGCTTCTAAGCTGACACTCTGTAAGCTTCAGCTCCTTCAGAGCCCTCCTTTCCCCCTTCTACACAGAAGAACAAAGGAGGCTAAATTGTATCATATCTAAATACTCAGAAGAGGCAAAGCTGATTGTTATTTTGCAGAACAGTCAGGAAGTAACTGTTGACTGTACCCCTCAAGGGATCTCGAAACCTCTTAAGTTGCACAGCATATTTTAAGATTCAATAACTATTTGTTGAATGAACAATATAATCAATCAATACAGTAATTAATTCTCTAAGTAATTGCATGCTAGATATTACTTAGAATTTAAATATTGACTCCTTTGTAATAGCTCTGTACTCCTAATATTTTTCAGTACTATAGACTAAGGTTCACCAAAAAAGCTTCCTGAGAGACGTCATACATTGTAGAGTTATACTGTTCAATATAGCAGCCACTAGATTAAAATTTTGCATGTAGAATGCATTAAGATGTGTTGCAAATGTAAAATATGCACTGGGTATTGAATTATTTTTATTCATGTTTTTAAATTTTGGTTATATATTGAAATGATAGTCTTGGATATATTAGGTTAAGTTGAATATATTATTAAAATTAATTTCACTGTTTTTCTTTTTTAAAATATGGTTACTAGAAATTTTTAAATTGAATGTGTAGGTCATAGGATTTCTATTGGAGAGCGCTATTGTAACAAACATTTTTAAAGGGCGGGGGGATTTACCACATAATTTTAATGTGATTTTATTGTAGTACTGAAAATCTCCTTTCTCATCCTTCTGCTGTAGGTTCTATTGTAAATCCTCATTTCTTCTCTTGGTAATGTAATGATTATTTGACAGGAAGAACATCATAAGATCAAGCAGCAGTATAAAAACAATGCTATACATATTAACTGCAAAACATGGGGTGGGTTAGAAGTTCAGGGACTAAAAGTACAAGAATTTTGTTTAGAGGAACTGAATGGACGGTAATAAACCCATGGGAGCAGAGAACACCAAGCATATGAACTGTTGTGAATTTCTGAATATATATCCAAATGAGAGGGACTGTTATTAAGAAAGATTATTGTGAGATGGTGTAGTGAAGTATTGTATTTTCAGGTGTGATTTCATCATTTTATGTCTTAAAATCTTACAGATCTATTTTCAAACAAGGTGGACCATCTGTACTTGAGGTACTTTTCAGAAATCCCAATCTTAACTCACTATCAAAACCTTGATAAAAATGAATGATATTTGCAAACTGCCAAAGAGAATACTAACCATCCATCTGATAACATTCTAGTCAACAACTGTAATACATTTGGATTATATAAACCCAGTGACTTATCCAAATGTCCTCACTTAACCACGGTTATATATCATGATCTCAACTACTTTTAATCAAGAGTTGATATAAGAAATGGCCATGGGAAATATATGTGAAATGTGTTTGCAAAACTGATATTGTCCATTGGATTTCTTGAAGTCTCTGTGATTAGGATCCATATGAATAATTTGTCCTTGATTTTAGAATCTGTAAAAAAGCAAAGTTCTCTCCTTGAAAACTCATCTTTCCTTTTGCTCAACAAAGAGGTCCCATGACACTGCTCTTTTGCCTTGGGTAATCATAAGCTCAGAATTAATTTAGTACTTAATTGTGGTAATAGTTTAATTTCTGGTTCTTGATAAAATTATCTTTCTCTAGCTCCTTCCCACTCTCTTATTTTGATTTGAAATACCCTCAGTACCTAACTATAGAGGTGGCTCTTAGTAGGCTGGGGCTTATGCTCAGCTACCCTCTACACTCAATCCAGCCACACGTGATCCCAGGGAAAGCTTTCACTCTGACCTTAGTTGGGGTTCAACCAAGTATTGATTTTTCTGATAGAATATGCAGGGAGTGACAGAAGGCAGACTGAGTAGAGATATAATATGTTAAGATATGCCTGAATATATTCTAACCTTAATTCAAGGTAAGGGAAAAATAGCTTTTTTTTTTCTTTTTTTTGCTTCTACAAGAATGAAAGCCCTAAAAGAAAGAAAAAAATCTCTCTCTGAACTAGTGATAGAAATAAGGAAGAATTAAAGAATTACAAAGTGAGAAAGGTGAAAATGATTAAAACCTTGAATTAAAAGTCCAGTTGTGTAATGAAGTTGTGCCCGATACTTTATGCAAAATTCTTACTAGTCTACAAGGCCCTATGTGATCGATTTCCAACCTGCCTCTCCAGCATTATCCTGCCACTCTTCTGCTACAGGCATACTGACCTTTATGTTCCTCAACTGGGCCAACCTCCTTCTTGCCTTAGGACTTTTGTACTAGCTGTGACTTCTACCTGAAATACTCTCTCTAACTGTTTATATGTCTGGCTCTTTGTTATACAAAACTTTGTTGTGGTATTCGGAGGGAGCTGGGGACGATGGAGACCAAAACCAAAGGGCTGATAGAGTTTAGAAAGGTGAAGGTTATGGGTGGGGCAGGGCAAGCATTTCATTTGGCAAATGTTTGGAAATGAGAGAATATAAGGTATGTTCAGGAGGAAATCCATAGACAGTCTAGCCGAAGATAAGAACTAAGGCTAAAAGACAGCCTGGCCTGTGGGCCACAGGCACTTCCTAATGTGTCAGGAAACGATGCTCTCATTCTCCCACCAGAACTTACAACTTGATGCCTGAAAAGATTTCTATATAGCACTAAACGTTTGTTTCTAACAGGAGAGGAGTCATCCGTTCACTGCCATGCTGCTATCACAAAGAGACTTGCTGCTTTTGTTTTGTTTGCCAAGAACGAGAGGCTGGCTTCACCATCCCACTTGTAATTTGGCTACCATGCACTCTTTTCTCTTACTATGAATACTCATGTGAAAACTTTGTAGCTATTTTAGGTACCTTGCACAGAATGGCCTTCTGGATGATGCTGGGCTCCTTTTACTCTTATAGTGAGCTGGTAGTGGCAACTTTCAGGGTGAAGTGCTTGTTAGTAATTAAATTCTGATGAACAGTTAGGAAGGGAAGTATTCCAGGAGAGCAGAGCTCCTCACAGGTTAAGTGTGCCCTGGCATTGCAAGTATGACCAGTCGCACATTCATTTGGCAGGCATTCAGTCTCCATGACCGCCATGGAGCACAAAGGCATTGGCACTGAGGGACGCTATCAGTGACATTGAGTGTTTTCAATAAGTAGTGGTCTCCCATCAGCGGGGAAATCCTGAGGCAATCCAAAATCATTTATCAACACACGCATCAAAGCCAAAGCAAGAAAGTCATTTCCAAAGTGAGAAATGCCTATTCTGTGTCGTGGTTCCCAGACAAAGCCCTTTCTTGTACGATACCAGATGACAAAGGATGCAGCTGCTCTACTATTGGATGCGTGTACAAAACAGGCAAAGAGGAATAGTTGCTACACATGCCATACATAATCCCTATCCCAATTGGCTCAGAGAACTGCATTCTTTTCTTTGTGTCATAAATCAGATGACATGGGAAAGTCATGTTAAAAATAGTCCCTTCATGGTAATGAATAAGTTCAGTTGTCTCAGGAGGCCAAGTGTTGGTTTCAATTAAAAAAAAAAAAAAACTAACACTACTTTATATGTGGTGTTAGGATAAGGTGTGGCATTTGAATGTGACTGCTGAGATTTGGAATTCCAGAAATATCAGGCATTTTGAGAAACAGATGAATATGAGGTAAAGAACCTACTGGTCCTTACTTAATACTTTTTAATAATAAAACAAAAGTTGGAAATTCACACTTTCTGTTTCCCATTTTCTGGATGACTCCAATCATTCAGATAAGATCCATAGACTGGGAAACCAAGGACCAGACAAGTTGTCTCCACTCTCCCTACATGGGCCCTTGATATGCCCAAGGGTTCCAGTGAGTGTTCTTGTGGCTTTCTCACTATGAATGAACAGTTCTTGGTTGCCATGATTTCTGGCTCTTCTAGGTCAGGGACACATTCATAATAAACCTCTACCCTATAACTCCTTGTAACAGGTTTGTATTAAATCAGCCCCATTATGTTGTAATTCCAACAACTGGTTTCCTATCTAGTGCCTCTGTGCTTGGGTCCCTGTGTTGGTTTGCTGACTGTTAGTGTGTTGGTTTGCTGACTGTTAGTAAGTTCTTTTGGGACTGGGATTGGTTTGCTGTGTTGGTTTGCTGACTGTTAGTGAGTTCTTTTGGGACTGGGATTCATTTTCACCCTCCTACTCATTTTAGAGATAGGGGAACTTCCCCCAAACTCAGATTGCCTGACTGAAGCCCTACAACCTCCTGCTGGGTCTCTTAAGGACTTCTAACTGTGTTCTAATCCTTCAGTCTCCTCTGACTCTCTTTTCCAACCCTGCAGGGCTTTGGTTCAGGCTTTGTCTGACCCAATCCCCCTATCCACCAAGCTAGTTTCAATGGCCAAGATTGTAGGACACAAATACTTCCCTTTGTTTTAATTGTTATTCCTAAACATTCTTTAAACTGTAGCTGTCACCTTGCTACTTCCAGTGTTTATCTGTTCATTCAAAAACATTTAAGATTTCTATATTTTGCCAGGCACTGAAGCTGGTACCAAAAATAATAATAATAAGGCATGAGTCTTTCCTTGAATTCACAGGCTAAGGTAACGTTCTATAGATCTTACATTTGTATAACACTTCAATGTTCACAAAGAACTTTCACATATTATTTCTTGACCATTATTCTTTAAGCAATAGATTAATTGACTTTCCATATTCAAGACCACAACTATCCCAAAGGAGTCATGAAACTAACTTTCCCATGATGTAATTCAGATTCATACTGAAGAGAAACCTTATAAAAGTAATGAATGTGGGAAAGCTTTCAGCCAGAATCGTCACCTTTTTCAATACATAATAATTTGTACAGGAGAAAAATGCTGTAAATGTTTCATTGCCTGAGCAAACTGGTTTCTTGACCTATATTAGCTGGTGAATTTTTTATTTAAAGAGGTCTCCATTCAGGGCCATTTGGGGTTTTAATATCAGGTTCATCTCTTTTAAACTGAGAGAGTGTGCCATTTGTGCTTTTGAAATATGATTTATATAAGTAGCTTAGCACAATCAAAGTTGCCGGCCAGCAGAAAGTCCAATGGGCTCACATAATAATATTATTTTTTGCACGTTTTGGTGAAAGCTGATACATGTGAATATTCGCTATGGCCAGATAAGGCATAGCTGTGCCATTGGAAAGTATGGAAACACCTAAAAATGTTCTTTGTCTATTTGGTCAACTGAAAAACATACTTCTGAGAATTGCAAGAAAAAGTTGGCAATGACATCCATTGCCAAGTTCATAAAGGTGTGATGGCAGTGTAACTCTATGGAGCTACATTTTTTTAACTCAAATACTCCAGGCTTTTATTTATTTTTAGGTAATTTGCTATAACTATAGTGTGAGTTGCCCACCAGCTGCGGGTTAGCGCCAGATGTATATAAAATCTATCCCCTTAACCTCAGCAGGTGGATGGCAAGAAGGAAAACAGAAACCAAGATCAAAACATCTACTGCATCCTGGCAACCTGGGGATGCTCAGACCCCTCAAGACAACTTTGAAGTTGATTCTTCAAAAGCTAAAATATAATTGGCACCTGAATGGATACATTTATAAGAGCACTTTGGATTGTCAGTCATAATCATAAATTGCCTTATTATTCTGATATGTATGTTAAAGTTAAAATTTTGTGATCATCCAGTAAGTTATTGCAGAATTACCTACCCCTTTACAACTCTGTGTTTAAAGATGGAGTTAGAAAATACTCATGAAATAGCTCTTATCTTAAATACCGTAAAAGAAGAGACATGTGCAAAAGCATAAACTTTGGTAAAAGAATCAAGAATTTAGGGCTTCCCTGGTGGCGCAGTGGTGGAGAGTCCGCCTGCTGATGCACGGGACACGGGTTCGTGCCCTGGTCTGGGAAGATCCCACATGCCGCGGAGCGGCTGGGCCCGTGAGTCATGGCCGCTGAGCCTGCACGTCCGGAGCCTGTGCTCCACGACGGGAGAGGCCAAAACAGTGAGAGGCCCGTGTACCGCAAAAAAAAAAAGAATTCAGATATTTCATGCTGCCATTGTATCACTGGAGTTTCAATGTAAAAATGTACTCCCTCCCCACCCTCCAAAAAATGTAAAGCTATTTCAGATGAATGTGTAGAGATGTGTTAACAGCACCAGAATGCTGTGCCTTACCACATGTGGCAATTCTGTGCCAGAATACGCGCCAAACTGCACAGAGCATTCTCCTAGGCACTATTCTCTGTCCCCTTCTATCTTATCATTACAATCATAAGGGAAAGGGTTGAGTTGAGGAAACCAACCCCTTAATGACTTCCAACTATGTCCCAGCTGTTGAAATTCATGGTAAAATATGTTGACTCCTTTAATCCTTGAGGGAATTGTGTCATGTAGGTGTGATTTTTCCCATTTTACCTACAGGAGAGCTGAACTGATCAAGTTTAAGTAGATTGCTCAAGACCACACAGGTTGTTATCAAAGCCCACTCTGTCCCTCTGCACTTCTGCCTCCTGGGAGTATGTGGCGTTTGTGATGCACAGACATGGGAAGGTCAAGATGGTGGAGTAACTAAACACATGCTGCCCTCCTGGAGCTTACATTCTTTTGGAGAAGACAGAAAAATAGAGAAAGGAGGGAGGGAAGAAAGAAAGAAGGGAGGAAGGAAGGGAAGAAAAAAGCAAGGAAGGAAACAGTTTAAAGAGTGATGTGTGACCTGAGGAAAACCAAACAGGAATATGTAAGCACAGGATAGGAATGGGAGAAATATTAAACAGTAAAGACAATGAGTGACAACAGAGAAGATGACCTCTGAACTAAGAACAGAGAGAAGGAACCAGGCACTCAAGGAACAGGGAGAAGAAAGTTTAAGCTGAGGGACCAACAGGCCAAGGCACTGAGGCAGAAAACAACTTCATTTGTTTCAGAAACATAAATGCAAGTGCAGAAATCCTACAACATACTCAGTAAATTGAATCCAGCAAGACATTAACAAATCAACGTCAAGTCACACAAAAGGTATTTCAACATTTGCACATCTATGAAGGTAATTCACTAAATTAAACAAGGAAAACTAGGTGATATATCAGGAAAACTGAATTAAAAGTTCAATCAATATAAAACCCATTCATGAGAAGGAGGGAAAGAAGCCTTATAGGAACTAGAAATATAAGGAAATTTCCTTAGTATAGGCTATCTACAGCGAACAGCTTTAGCAAACATTGTACTTAAGAGGGAAATATTAGCATCAATTTGGTTTAAATAGCTGTGTCATCTCTCAGGATATTATCCAACATTGTTCTGATGGCTGTGGCCAACAAAATAAGGCAAAAGGAATTAGGTGTAAATATTGGAAAGGATAAGATGGAATCTGGCAGATGGTACGATGGTCTACCTTTGAAATCTAAGACAATCAACTTAGATTCTATTACAACTTAAAATAGTTCATCAAAGAGCCAGAGATTGCAATCAACATACAAAAAAGTAATAGCTTTTTAAATTGTTTTACTGTAAAAATACTTAACATGAGATCTACCCTCAACAAATTTTTAAGTGTGCAACATATTATTGTTGACTGTAAGTACAGTGCTGTACAGCAGATCTCTAGAGCTTGTTCATCTTGCTTGACTGAAACTTTATGCCTGTTGATTGTAACTCCCCATTTCCCCTTCCCCCAGCCTCTGGTCACCACCATGCCATTCTTTGCTTCTCTGAATTTGACTACTTACTTTCAGTACCTCATATAAATGGAATCATTGAAGCGTTTTTCTTTCTGTGACAAGCTTGTTTCACTTAGTGTAAAATCTTCAAGGTTCATCCATACTGTTGCATATTGCAGAACTTCCTTCTTTTAAAAGGCTGAAGAGTATTCCATTGTATGTATATACCACATTTTCTTTATGCATTCATCTGTAGATGGACATTTAGGTTGTTTCTACATGTGGGCTATTGTGAATAGTGCTAAAGTGAATATAGGGGTGCTAGCTTTTCTATCCACCAGCAAGAACCATTAGAAAATGTAATTTTTAAAAGACAATTCCAATTCACAATAGCCACGCAACTAAAATGTCCTCAAGAATAAATACATATACAGGAACTTTGTAGAGAAGACTATAAATGTATACTGAAAGCAGTAAAAGAAAGTTTGGATAAATGGAGAACGACTTATGAATTTAAGGATTCAATATTATGAAGATGAAAGTTCTTCCCAGATTTATCTTCAAATACAATGCATTCCCAATCAAGATTTCCACAGCATTTTTCATAGAAGAGTATATGTGCAAAACTGCCAAGATGATTTTCAAAATATGTTATTATAAAGTATAATAATGAAAACAATGTGATTCTGGCATAAAATTAGATAAATAGAACCATGGAACAGACTAGAGGGTCCAGATGGATGCACAGATGTATAGCTACATGTATATAATTTTAGTATAAGAACAATAGAGCTTTGACTCAGTGGAGAAGGGGTGAACAGCTCAGTAATGATGTTGGGATAACTGATGATTCATTCACAAAAGTAAACTCTTGATAAAGAACTATGTGTGTATATGTGCATGTGTCTGTGCACACATGAACTACATACATTTACCCTGAGAAATATTATACATGTGCACAGGGAGGCTTGTACAAGGAGATTCATTTCATTATCATTTTAATAATGAAATAACAGAAACAACAGTAATTACTGCTAGAATAATGAAACAAATTATGGCAAAAAATTTAATTTAATTTACTTATGGCAAATTACCCCAAACATAGAATGCCATGCAGTAGATAAAAGAATAAAGTGCATCCATATGTAATCACATCGAAAGATCTCAGAGTCATGTTTTTGAAAATAAAACAAATTATAGAAAATATCCAATATTATACCATTTATATATAAATCAAGTTTAAGAAATTATTCTGCAGACTCCGGGAGGATCATGCCAAGGAGTACTTCCCAGAACTTCTGCTGCCAGTGTCCTTGTCCCCAGGGTGAGCCACAGCCAGCCAATGCCTCTACAGGAGACCCTCCAACACTAGCAGGTCTCAGCTGAAATGAAACCTCCGCAGAGAAATTTGGTCCTGACAAACAATAATTTAAAAAAAAAAATTTCTAAAAAGAACTACAATCCTGCAGCCTGTGGAACAAAAACCACATCCACAGAAAGACAGACAAGATTAAAAGGCAGAGGGCTATGGACCAGATGAAGGAACAAGATAAAACCCCAGAAAAACAACGAAATGAAGTGGAGATAGGCAACCTTCCAGAAAAAGCACTCAGAATAATGACAGTGAAGATGATCCAGGAACTCGGAAAAGGAATGGAGGCAAAGATTGAGAAGATGCAAGAAATGTTTAACAAAGACCTAGAAGAATTAAAGAACAAACAAACGGAGATGAACAATACAATAACTGAAATGAAAACTACACTAGAAGGAATCAATAGCAGAATAACTGAGGCAGAAGAACGGATACGTGACCTGGAAGACAGAATGGTGGAAATCACTGCTGCGGAACAGAATAAAGAAAAAAGAATGAAAAGAAATGAAGACAGCCTAAGAGACCTCTTGGACAACATTAAATGCAACAACATTTGCATTATACGGGTCCCAGAAGGAGAAGAGACAGAGAAAGGACCCGAGAAAATATTTGAAGAGATTATAGTCGAAAACTTCCCTAACATGGGAAAGGAAATAGCCACCCAAGTCCAGGAAGGGCAGAGAGTCCCATACAGGGTAAACCCAAGGAGAACACGCCAAGACACATAGTAATCAAATGGGCAAAAGTTAGACAAAGAAAAATTATTAAAAGCAGCAAGGGAAAAATGACAAATAACATACAAGGGAACTCCCATAAGGTTAACAGCTGATTTCTCAGCAGAAACTCTAGAAGCCGGAAGGGAGTGGCATGATATACTTAAACTGATGAAAGGGAAGAAGCTGCAACCAAGATTACTCTGCCCAGCAAGGATCTCATTCAGATTCGATGGAGAAATCAAAAGCTTTACAGACAAGCAAAAGCTAAGAGAAATCAGCACCACCAAACCAGCTCTACAACAAATGCTAAAGGAACTTCTCTAAGTGGAAAACACAAGAGAAGAAAAGGACCTACAAAAACAAACCACAAACAATTAAGAAAATGGTAATAGGAACATGCATATCGATAATTACCCTAAACGTGAATGGGTAAAATGTTCCAACCAAAAGACACAGGCTTGGGCTTCCCAGGTGGCACAGTGGTTGAGAATCTGCTTACCAATGCAGGGGACACGGGTTCAAGCCCTGGTCTTGGTCATGCCGCAGAGCAACTAGGCCTGTGAGCTACAACTACTGAGCCTGCGCGTCTGGAGCTCGTGCTCCACAACAAGAGAGGCCGCAGCAGTGAGAGGCCCACGCATTGCAATGAAGAGTGGCCCCCACTCGCCACAACTAGACAAAGCCCACGCACAAAAACAAAGACCCAACACAGCCATAAATAAATAAATAAGTAAATAAAAGACACAGGCTTGCTGAATGGATACAAAAACAGGACCCATCTATATGCTGTCTACAAGAGACCCACTTCAGACCTAGGGACACATTCAGACTGAAAGTGAGGGGATGGAAAAAGATATTCCATGCAAATGGAACTAAAAGAAAGCTGGAGTAGCAATACTCATATCAGATAAAATAGACTTTAAAATAAAGAATATCACAAGAGACAAGGATGGACACTACATAATGATCAGGGGATCAATCCAAGAAGAAGATATAACAATTATAATATATATGCACCAACATAGGAGCACCTCAATACATAAGGCAACTGCTAACAGCTATACAAGAGGAAATCGACATTAACACAATAATAGTGGGGGACTTTAACACCTCACTTACACTAATGGACAAATCATCCAAAATGAAATGAAAAAGGAAACAGAAGCTTTAAATGACACAATAGCCCAGTAGATTTAATTGATATTTATAGGATGTTCCATCCAAAAACAGCAGATTACAATTTCTTCTCAAGTGCGCACGGAATATTCTCCAGGATAGATCACCTCGTGGGTCACAAATCAAGCCTCAGTAAATTTAAGAAAATTGAAATCATATCAAGCATCTTTTCTGACCACAATGCTATGAGATTAGAAATCAATTACAGGGGAAAAAACGTAAAAAACACAAACACATGGAGGCTAAACAATTCGTTACTAAATAACCAAGTGATCACTGAAGAAATCAAAGAGGAAATCAAAAAATACCTAGAGACACATGACAATGAAAACATGATGATCCAAAACCTATGGGATGCAGCAAAAGCAGTTCTAAGAGGGAAGTTTATAGCTATACAATCCTATCTAAAGAAACAAAAAAAATCTCATATAAACAATCTAACTTTACAGTTAAAGGAACTAGAGAAAGAAGAACAAATAAAACCCAAAGTTAGCAGAAGGAAATAAATCATAAAGATCAGAGCAGAAATAAATGAAATAGAAACAAAGAAAACAATAGCAAAGATCAGTAAAACTAAAAGCTGGTTCTTTGAGAAATAAACAAAATTGATAAGCCATTAGCCAGACTCATCAAGAAAGAGAGGGAGAGAACTCAAATCAATAAAATTAGAAACGAAAAAGAAGTTACCACTGACACATCAGAAATACAAAGCATCCTAGGAGACTACTACAAGCAACTGTATGCCAATAAAATAGACAACCTGGAAGAAATGGACAAATTCTTAGAAAGGTATAACCTTCCGAGACTGAAACAGGAAGAAATAGAAAATATGAACAGACCAATCACAAGTAATGAAATTGAAACTGTGATTAAAAATCTTCCAACACACAAAAGTCCAGGACCAGATGGCTTCATAGGTGAATTCTATCAAACATTTAGAGAAGAGCTAACACCCATCCTTCTGAAGCTCTTCCAAAAAATTGCAGAGAATGGAACACACCCAAACACATTCTGTGAGGCCACCATCACCCTGATACCAAAAACAGACAAAGATACTACAAAAAAAGAAAATTACAAACCAAATCACTGATGAATATAGATGCAAAAATCCTCAACAAAATACTAGCAAACAGAATCCAACAGCATATTAAAAGGATCATACACCATGATCAAGTGGGGTTTATCCCAGGAGTGCAAGGATTCTTCAATATATGCAAATCAATCAATGTGATAAACCATATTAACAAATTGAAGGAGAAAAAACATATGATCATCTCAATAGATGCAATAAAAGCTTTTGACAAAATTCAACACCCATTTATGATAAAAACTCTCCAGAAAGCATGCATAGAGGGAACCTACCTCAACATAGTAAAGGCCATATATGACAAGCCCACAGCAAACATCATTCTCAGTGGTGAAAAACTGAAAGCATTTCCTCTAAGATCAGGAACAAGACAAGGATGTCCACTCTCACCACTGTTATTCAACATAGTTTTGGAAGTGCTAGCCACTTTCTTCAGAGAAGAAAAAGAAATAAAAGGAATACAAATTGGAAAAGAAGAAGTAAAACTGTCACTGTTTGCAGATGACATGATACTATACATAGAGAATCCTAAAGATGCCACCAGAAAACTACTAGAGCTAATCAATGAATTTGGTAAAGTTGCAGGACACAAAATTAATGCACAGGTATCTCTTGCATTCCTATACACTAATGATGAAAAATCTGAAAGAGAAATTAAGGAAACACTCCCATTTACCACTGCAACAAAAAGAATAAAATACCTAGGAATAAACCTACCTAGGGAGACAAAAGATCTGTATGCAGAAAACTATTAAGACACTGATGAAAGAAATTAAAGATGATACCAACAGATGGAGAGATATACCATGTTCTTGGATTGGAAGAATCAATATTGGGAAAATGACTATACTACCCAAAGCAATCTACAGATTCAATGCTATTCCCTATCAAATTACCAATGGCGGGTCTTCCCTGGTGGCACAATGGTTGAGAGTCCGCCTGCCGATGCAGGGGACATGGGTTCGTGCCCCGGTCCGGGAGGATCCCACATGCCGCGGAGCGGTTAGGCCCGTGAGGCATGGCCACTGGGCCTGCGGGTCCGGAGACTGTGCTCTGCAACAGGAGGGGCCACAACAGTGAGAGGCCTGCATACCGTGAAGCAAAAAAAAAGTTACCAATGGCATTTTTTATGGAACTAGAACAAAAAATCTTAAAATTTGTATGGAAACACAAAGGACTCCAGATAGCCAAAGCAGTCTTGAGGGAAAAAAACGGAGCTGGAGGAATCAGACTCCCTGACTTCAGACTATACTACAAAGCTACAGTAATCAAGACAGTATAGTACTGGCACAGAAACAGAAACATAGATCAATGGAACAAGATAGAAAGCCCAGGGATAAGCCCACGCACCTATGGGCAACTAATGTACGACAAAGGAGGCAAGGATATACAATGGAGAAAAGAAAGCCTCTTCAATAAGTGGTGCTGGGAAAACTGGACAGCTACATGTAAAAGAATGAAATTAGAACAGTCCCTAACACCATACACAAAATTAAACTCAAAATGGATTAGAGACCTAAATGTAAGACTGGACTATAAAACTCTCAGAGGAAAACATAGGAAGAACACTCTTTGACATAAATCACAGCAAGATCTTTTTTGATTCACCTCCTAGAGTAATGGAAATAAAAACAAAAATAAACAAATGGGACCTAATGAAACTTCAAAGCTTTTGCACAGCAAAGGAAACCATAAACCAGAGGAAAAGACAACCCTCAGAATGGGAGAAAATAATTGCAAACAAATCAACAGACAAAGGATTAATCTGCAAAATATATAAGCAGCTCATGCAGCTCAATATTAAAAAAACAAACAATCCAATCCAAAAATGGGCAGAAGACCTAAATAGACATTTCTCCAAAGAAGACATACAGATGGCGAAGAAGCACATGAAAAGCTGCTGAACATCACTAATTATTAGAGCAATGCAAATCAAAACTACAGTGAGGTATCACCTCACACCAGTTAGAATGGGCATCATCAGATAATCTACAAACCACAAATGCTGGAGAGGGTGTGGAGAAAAGGGAACCCTATTTCACTGTTGGTGGGAATGTAAATTGATACAGCCCCTATGGAGAACAGTATGGAGATTCCTTAAAAAACTAAAAATAGAATTACCGTATGATCCAGCAATCCCACTACTGGGCATATACCCAAAGAAAACCATAATTTTTTTTTTTTTTTTTGCGGTACGTGGGCCTCTCACTGTTGTGGCCTCTCCCGTTGCAGAGCACAGGCTTCAGATGCACAGGCTCAGCAGCCATGGCTCACAGGCCTAGCCGCTCCGCGGCATGTGGGATTTTCCCTGACTGGGGCACGAACCCCTGCATTGGCAGGCAGACTCTCCACCACTCGCCACCAGGAAAGCCCCAAAAACCATAATTTAAAAAGACACATGCACCCCAGTGTTCATTGCAGCACTATTTACAATAGTCAGGTCCTGGAAGCAACCTAAATGCCCGTTGACAGATGAATGGATAAAGAAGATGTGGTACGTATATATAGAATGGAATATTACTCCTCCATAAAAAAGAACGAAATTCGTCTTTTGTTGAGACGTGGATGGATCTAGAGACTGTCATACAGAGTGAAGTAAGTCAGAAAGAGAAAAACAATATCGTATATTAACGCATATATGTGGAACCTGGACAAATGGTACAGATGTACTGGTTTGCAGCACAGAAATTGAGACACAGATGTAGAGAACAAATGTATGGACACCAAGGGGGGGAAGTGGCGGGTGTGTGTGTGTGTTTGTGATGAATTGGGTGTTGGGATTGACATGTATACACTGATGTGTATAAAATTGATGACTAATAAGAACCTGCTGTATAAAAAAAAAAAAGGAAATTTCTAAGTAGGTCCTTGGTTATTCTATCATAGCACTCTACTCATTTTCTTCCTAGTAGTTGGAATGGTGTAGAATTATTTTACTTTGTTTACTTGTTAAATGTGTCTCCGCAATAGACTGTAAACTCTTTGATACATTAAGACTGGCTCTTTGCTGCAAACCTCTGACCTAACACTGGGCTTGGTACCTAGAAGGTATTTGATCAATATTGACTTAGTCAATAAATAAATAATTTTGGGTAGAAAAAAAAAAGAAATTATTCCACACAAAACTCCTGATTTATTATGTCTATATATGTATATACCATATATATATGTATACATATATATATCTACATATTTATATATATAAAGCAAGGGAAAATATTTTAATAGATATATATTGTTACATATTATACAAATACTTTTATATATTTAATATACACATATATATATAATTGACTACAATGTTTTCTTTCCTTTGGGGGAGGGTCTGATCAGGGTTTTCAAGGCTGCATGGCAGAAAATTACTTTGTGCTTCACATTTTATATAAATATGTCATATTGTGTGTTATTACATTTCCTAAGTAATGTGAAGTGGATCTTCTCAGAAGACTCTCTATAAATAAAAGATTAAAATATTGAGGGCTAGTGAATGAAATGAGCTATGGAGGCTAAAATCCAATAATTTTCCATTACCTTCTGGTTAAATATTTTGGAAATATAAATGAAGGGTAAGAAGGAAAAAGGAAAGGCTAATTATTTAATCATATTCTTGTAAAAGCCATAGAGTGCTTTAGCATAATTGTTCACAATCTACTTTTTTATTGTATTAGGACATATGTTAGTCTAAGGTTTAGATAGAATGCTGATTTCCATTTAAAGATGGCATCACACAGGTATACAGAAGTATACTGTTTAGATGGATCAAGAAGTGTACAGAGTCGTTATACAAATTCTTTTTTTTTTAATTTATTTTATTTTTGGTTGCGTTGGGTCTTGGTTGCTGCATGCGGGCTTTCTTTAGTTGTGTCAAGCGGGGGCTCCTCCTCGTTGCGGTGCACAGGTTTCTCATTGCGGTGGCTTCTCTTGTTGCGGAGCACGGGCTCTAGAGCGCAGGCTCAGTAGTTGTGGCTCACGGACTTAGTTGCTCTGCGGCATGTGGGATCTTCCTGGACCGGGGCTCGAACCCGTGTCCCCAGCATTGGCAGGCGATTCTTAACCACTGCGCCACCAGGGAAGTCCCTATACAAATTCTTTTGTTCTCAAAAGAAGTGTCGATTAATTTTTTCCAATGCATATAGTCAGAACATATTTGTTGATTGATTGGAATGACATATTTAGGCTACTTTACAGAGTTAGGGTTCCCCAGCTACACAACTACTAAAGGAAAGAAGCTTGAACCTCCCCCACCACCCCCAGGAGATGCATCAGAGAAATTCTGTATGCATTCTAAATGCGTCCTATAGAGTTCCCTTACTTGTTTGTATACTGCAGACTGCTTCATATAGTGATAAATGTACTTAAGCACTTATGATGTCTTACTGAATATTTACATATTGTATAGACCTCACGATTAAATTCATCCACCCAGTGGAGGCATTTGTGAGATCTCCTGGTTAAGATTCATGGCGCTGATTTCTGAAAGGATAGGAGTAATAAAAATTGTAGTTCTGACATTCCAGATAAATAAACTCCCAGCAGTTGAAACCCACTTTAGTTCTACTCTGAAATACAGACCTGTCTTGAAGACTTAACTACTGAATTGAGAAATGAACAAATACAGAAATACACTTAATCCTTATCAAAAGACACCCAGTTTTATGAACCAACTTTGGATTTTGTAGCAAGAAGGCTTTAAAAAAATTCAAGAAGCATTTCTTGGTGTTAAATGAAAAATAATCCTGTAGTCTGCCTGCTGGGAACGGTCTAGTTTGTTTTCTTGCAATAAAACAGCGAGAGGGTATTTGTTTTCAAACAGATCTCTCTCTGTTCTGGCCTGCAAGATATCTGATGCTTGGTTTATTTCCTTATCAACTTATTAGGTCATCAGAACTCTTTCTAACACACCCCTCCCAAATCCTCACATTAAATAGATAGGACAGACCAATTAAAATTTTTATACAATTTTTAAAGGTTACTTTCCATTTATAGTTATTACAAAATATTGGCTATATTCCTTGTGTTGTACAATACATCCTTGAGCCTATCTTACACCCAGCAGTTTGTACCTCCCACTCACCTCTGCACTGCCCCTCCCCCCTGCTCTCCACCGATAACTACTAATTTATTCTCTATATCTGCTTCTTTGTTCTTATATTCACTAGTTTGTTGTATTATTTAGATTCCACATATAAGTGATATCTACTGTATTTGTTTTTCTCCATCTGACTTATTTCACTTAGCATAATGCCCTCCAAGTCCATCCATGTTGCTGCAAATGGCAAAATTTGTTCTTTATGGCTGAGTAGTATTCCATTGTATATATATATACATATGTGTGTGTGTGTGTGTGTGTGTGTGTGTGTGTGTGTGTATACACCACATCTTTTTTATTCATTAGTCTGTTGATGAATACTAGGTTGCTTCCATATCTTGGAAATTATAAATAATGCTTCTATGAACATTGGAGTGCATCTGTCATTTGCAGGTAGCGTTTTTATTTCTTTTAGGTGTATATCCAGGAGTGGAATTGCTGGATCATATGGTAGCTCTGTTTTTAGTTTTTGGAGAAACCTCTAGAACTGTTTTCCACAGTGGCTGCACCAATTTACACTGCCACCAACAGTGTAGGAGGGTTCCCTCTTCTCCATATACTCGCCAGCATTTGTTATTTGTGTCCTTTTTGATGATAGCCATTCTGACAGATGTGAGGTGGTATCTTGTGGTTTTGATTTGAATTTCCCTGATGATTAGCGACGGTGAGCATATTTTCATGTGCCTGTTGGCCATCTGCATTTCCTCTTTGGAAAAATGTCTATTCAGTCTTTCTTCCCATTTTTTAATAGGGTTGTTTGTTTTATTGATGTTGAGTTGTATGAGCTGTTTATATACCCCTTATCGGTCATATCATTTGCAAATATCTTCTCCCATTCAGTAGGTTGTCTTTTTGTTTTGTCGATGGTTTCCTTGGCTGTGCAAAAGCTTTTAAGTCTAATTAGGTCCCATTTGTTTATTTTTGCTTTTATTTCCTTTACTTTAAGAGACATCCAAAAAAATATTGCTGCGATTTATGTCAAAGAGAGTTCTGCCTATGTTTTCCTCCAGGAGTTTTATAGTATCCGGTCTTACATTTAGGTAGGACAAACTGATTTTTACCACATATATTTTCTGCCTTATTCATTGTCTAGTTCATTTTCCAGCAAATATATTGGAGGTTTTGCAGCTCTTTTGTTACACAGAATCCCATAGGACACACTTGAGGTGCAGCTCTTAGCTCTGATGATCCAGGCTTTAGGAACTTTTTTGGCTGTCCTTTAAATCCTCCACTACAAAGCCTTTATTTTCCAACATAGTACATACAATGAACTACTCTTGTAATTTCCACTTGAACTTTTAAAAAACATCAAAAATAAAAATGTCAAAAACAGAGCTCTTGCTTCACACCCTCCCCACCCCCATCAAGCCAGGGGGTGGCTTGATGGCATCCCCCATCTTAGCAAAGCCTCCACCAAGAGTGGGGTCATGGGTAACTGAGGTCAATATCCTCAGAGTCATCCAGATCCTTCTCTTCATTTCAAACCCCATATGCAGTTATCAGGAAATCTTGTCATCAAAATATACTTGTGATATGTCCCTTCTCACCAATTCCATGCTGGTCCGAGCCTCTGCTGTCTCTCACCTGGGCCACTGAGCTCCTCACTGGTCTCCCTGTTCTTTACCTCTTGGAGTGTGTTCTTCAAACAACTATTTGAAAGCCTCTTTTAAAATATAAACCTGATTGTATCATTTCCCTGCTCAAATCCTTTCAATGGCTTCCCATCTCACCTAGAACAAAATTCATAAGCCTTACTTCGGAAACCAAGACTTTGTATGACATGGCTCCTGGCTTCTCTCCATCTTGAGTATTTTCTCTCTTGTTTCCCCTGGCCATTCATCCTGCTTCAGTGATTCTGATGGCCTAGATTTTCCTCAAACAGAGGGAGCATAAGCATGCTTCTGCCCCAGGGCCTTTGCACTTGCTACTTCCTGCCTAGAATACTCTTCCCCCAGATATTTGTATGGTTCACTACTTTACTTTATTCAAATATGACCTCCTTAGAATGTTCCTGGACACCCTATCTAAAATGGGGCAGCCTGTCACTATTGTCTTACCCTACTCTATTCCTTCCTAGCCCTTAGGTTATATACTTTGTCTATTATCTCTCTTTCCTGCTAGACTGGAAGCTCTTTAGAAGCAGAGACCTCATTCATATTATTCACCATAGTATTCCCCAGTGCCTAGGACAGGGCGTGGGCTTGGCAGCATATAGTAATATTAGTTAAAATGAATGAATTATCCATTAAAACGGGTAACTTTTACAATATATAAATTATACCTCAATAAGGCTGTTAAAAAAAAAAACAGATCCCTCATTTAAAAGTTGAGGGAAAAAATGAATTGATTGAATGAATGAATGAAACCAGTAGTTAACTTTAATCGACTATGCTTCCCAAAATAAAATGAAAAGTATCGATCTGTAGAAAGCAGTGTGTCTAGTTGTCATGTCTGATTTCATTCAGTGAAAGTCTATTTCTTTTTCAATGATCTGCTTGGAAGTCTGAGATATCATAATATGATATTTAATAAGAATTACAAATTTGAGTGTTTTCTGAGTGCCCAGAGACTGAGCTAGTTTGTATATAAATTATCTCACATACTCCTCCGAGGCAGGTACTGTTATGGTCTCATAATGAGGAAGGTGTGGCTTTAAGAGTTTGTTTCTAGCCCCAGATCACAGCTATTACATGATAGTGATTGGATTTGAACCCAGGCGTTTCCAGAACTAATCCTTTTTAGGGACTGAGGTAAAAGGACAGAAAAAAGTCAAAGAGATGGATGTCAAACTGCCATTTTTTGAAGGTGCTAGGGGATCCCAGCATGTTTTTTAACTCATATTGTCCCACTCACATCCTTCTTCATTCCTTCTGCTCTGAGGGGCTGGGCCGTGATGCCAAGCCCAACCCAAGATCACGCTTTTCCAACCAAACTGTCTTCATAGCCACGTGCTACATTGTCTGATTCTGACAGGACTGCAGCACCTCTTTATCAAACAATTCTTCCCTGGTCTCTACTAGAGTGTATGCTTTTATTCCAGACTCACTTGAAATATAAAGAAGTTTATAGTCTCACCCCAAACAATCCAATGTGGTCGACTCCTTTTTATCCTGAGCCATCCACATTACTGTTGAACATATTCTACAGCGTAAGTTCTCCGGGCCTATCTGCCCACTGCTCAAATCCCCCCAGACACCTTTCTCTAAGTCAGTCATATAAGTGGGGTGAAAAGTGTCCAAATTCAACTGAATGATCTTCCTGTCTACTGCTGCTCAGAACTGACATCTGTCCATGCTCCTGTCATCATGAATAACTCTCAACCCTGAAAAGTTTCCCCGAAATAAGGTCCACCACCCCCTCTTCACCGCTGCTCTAACACCACACGTCCTGACTTTCCCATCCCCCCAATCCCCATCCCCTCCCTTCTACTCTGCCTTCTTTGGCATTGCCTTTTTAGTTTCTCCTCCTTATTTTCAACCTCTCATGTCTGGTCTTACCAACCTTTCCTCATGTTTAGCTACATGTTCTCAGACATCATTTTGTTTTGTACTGAAACAAGATCATCTTTCAACAGTGAATTGCCCCTTATAATACCTTGCATTTATATAGCATTTTATGGTTCTCAAAGGTGCTTCGCATACCTAATGTAACTAAATCTACTGAACAGTACTGGGAAGTGCATATTACCATTGCAGTTTGAGAGAAGAGGAAACTGAGTCACAGACCTTGTCCCTTGCCCCATTCTACCCAGAAATGTAGAAATGGGAGTAGAATAAAGGCCTTTTTTTCATTTCACCTCAGCACACCATTTGTTAGTTTATTGCAGTAGAATATGGTAGAATTTGTACTATACGTTATGGTAGCTACTAGTCACATGTGGTTATTTAAATTTAAATTAATTAAAATGAAATGAAGTTATAAATTCAGTTTCTTAGTCACATTAGCTGCAACTTAAGTGATCAGTGAACACTTTCTGAAAGTAATTACTGTACTGACAGCGCAGATAATGAACATTTCCATCCTTACAGAATGTTCTATTGGACAGTGCTAGCTAGGTCCTTGTTATACTGTTGATGCTGAGAGAAAAGAGGAATTTCCACTGCTTTCCATCTGCAGTTGCACTGGGAAAGAATGTACACTGTATTCCCAGGAGATATGGGACCATCTAATCCTAATGGACAGCTAGTTTATCGTTCACCAATCTGGGCAGATCATCAGAATTACAGATTCCTGACCCATTAATTCTTAACTGAATCCATAGTGCTTGGGGATGGATTATTAACTCCTAATCTGCTGTTATTGATCAATCAAAGACTCAGAAAAGGTGAACTGACCCCAGGACCCAGTAGACATTGTCAATTGCAATCCTCTTATTTTGTCATTGCAGAAACTGAAGTCCACAGAGGTAACTCTTCCAAAGTTTCCCAGTTAGTGTCAGAACCAAGAACAAAATACAAATTTCAGATTCCCTCTCCAGTGTTCTCTTCTCTAAACCACGCTATTTTACTGAGCATTTGTAATCTACCAGACCTTACCCTAGACGATAATTAGGAAAGGAAGTTGGAGGGCAGCTGCTTCGTTACTCGTGCCTCTCCTCCTGCAATCATTAAAAATGGAGGGGCTGTTTTTCTAAGGCTGTGTCAAACAGGGGCAGCCATATGAGGCTTCCAAGACAGCTGGCCAACAGGATTACACAGCCTCGCCTTGGATAATGAGGCTATGTCTCAGACCATACCTCACAGGACTTGTTCCAGAATATGTGTCTGCCGAGAACACCTGCCACACCGCCCTCCTCCATCAGCCTCCACATGCAGCCCTGGCCACAGGAGTTTTAAATAAGTCCGTGCTGGGGAGCTCAAGAAACCTCCACGACTTCTTGCCTACCAAGTCATGATGCAACGGCTGGGTGTGAAAATAGAACCCCTGTCACTTTTCCAAACAGCATGAGACCTGGTCTGCAGGGGTCCGAGGAAGTTCTTGGGCACGTTGTAATTCACAGCTGCCGCCTGGAGAAACAGTCTCCCTTCTCGAGGTTTCCAGTGGCAGAGGGTTGGGATCTTTTTAAAGTGCTGCTTCTCTTTCTTCTGACCCTTCTGTCCAGGGACCACTGGGCATTTGCCTCCTCTAGTCTTTTTTTTTTTTTTTTGCGATACGCGGGCCTCTCACTGTTGTGGCCTCTCCCGTTGGAGAGCACAGGCTCGGGACGCGCAGGCTCAGCGGCCACGGCTCACGGGCCCAGCCGCCCCGCGGCACGTGGGATCCTCCCGGACCGGGGCGCGAGCCCGTGTGCCCTGCATCGGCAGGCGGACTCTCAACCACGGCGCCACCAGGAAAGCCCCCTCCTCTAGTCTTAATGTTTGTATGTGATTGGGTGTGACTGTCAGTAACTTTGGGAGCATAACATCCTGAAGCTACTTTTTCGTGACTGCTATAAGGAAAGCTGAGATTTCTTAAGCAGAAGGCAGAGCAAGAACCGAGCTCCTCAGTTGACATTCTTTTGTGCTCAAAAACACCAGCTTGCTAAATTTGGCTGCCGTTTCTTTTTTTAGCTAAGTAAAAACAAAAGTCTGAATTTCCCCTGCAGAGAAATAGTATTAACCAAAAGTGATGCCTGTTTGAATTTCTTTCCCTAGCGTCCACTTCCGATTTGATTTCTCACCTATAATGAATAATTATGGGGTAAAATGGATTATTTCCTTAACACAAAGCAGAACTGAATAGTTAGCAGCAGAAATCCAACAGCTGCCCATGTTCATTTTTATCCTAGGGATCTGATGGACAGAAACAGGAATGAGTATGTTTTAAGTAAACAGCCCCTGTTCAGAAGGGACCTTGATGCAGGGAATGAAATAGAGCCTTGGTCCAACTGAGCTCTATAATCAGCAAACCCGCCACCATCTGTTAGGGCTGGTCTCCCCCTCAGTCTCTGGCTCCTGGGGCCCAGCTGACAGACGGGCATCATTAGTGGCGCATGTGCTGGGTCACCCCACTGAGACAGGTCACCTTGTGTCTTTGGGGTGTTTTATTCCCCCCTGTTCCCCATTCTGATCCTGAGAAAGGAAAATTGAATTTTAGTCTTAAGATTAAACGATGACAGTATGCAGGCTGTCAGCTCCTTGCTGGTAGCCAAGCAGGTTTGCTAAATTAAAAAAAAAGGGAAAAGATAAGCCCGCCGCCTCCTCTTCCCTCAGTCCTCTGGGATCAGAAGCGGGGGAACCCTGCCTGCCTACAGCCCATTTAAATGCAAACACTTCCAAGATGCTTCTTGCCTTTACAGAGCTGTGTGGAGTAATGAGTAGACGTGGAGATTTTGTGTATTCCGGCTAAAATGCAGTGGAAATGAGAGAAAGTGGCATGACTGGGGAATCAAAGAAAGAGGCTTAACAAGCTGGTTAAGTAGTGGCAGGGTCCACGCAGGGAACAACTTAGAGGCACAGAGAGAAAAGGAATGGAAGCGACAAGCACACACTCTGCCCCCCAACCTCCTAATTTTTTTCGCATCAGTCATCTGTTTGAATACCTCATTCAGTTGCACAGACTTCCTTTCACAATTTTTTCATACATTTTTTCCCCTTAACCTACCCAATATTGTGAGCCCTGCATGTTCTCCACTTTCTCTAGAGGCAGCTGTCAGTCGCTAATCTCTCCCACTGAAGGATGCCTTCTCGGCCCTGGCTTCTTGACCCTTGAGCTGAACTCACATTTTTCTTTTTCTTGGTTTCTCAGGGCTTTCTCGTGAGTGACAGTGACCTAGTTCTGGAGCTCACTTTAGATACGTTCTGGCAAGAATTTTTTATTACTCAAATCTCAATGTAATCAATATTCTCTTCTGAGATAATTCAATTCTCTTAATAAAGGAATACACGTTTTGGACAGGGATATAATTATAAATTCAGCTGCATTTTAATTTGGAAGAAGGAGAATGATTATTAGAAGCCAAAGACACATAATAGAGACTCTTCTAGATTTCACTTATGTACAGAATGGTGCAAATGTTGCCCTTGCATCAGGGAACTGCTCCAAACTGTCTACAGAGTGAATCACCCACAAAATGGGTGGATTTTAGTTTCTGGATCATTAAGTTTTTTAGATCATATATATTTTTTAGAAATACCACAAACCACAGTGAGGACTTGGCCTTCTCTGCTGATTTCTCAGACAGGTGCTCAACAACCCTGCAGGAAGTCATGCAGCAGTGCTGGCTGAGGCCTGTACAAACTTGGTCTTTGAATCTCAGCTGTTTTTTTTTTTAAAGTGTATGGGTTTAATTTTGGGCTCTATATTCCTTTTTGTTTTTTTTGGCTGCACTGGGTCTGTTGCTGCGTGCGGGCCTTCTCTAGTTGCGGCGAGTGGGGGCTACTCTTCTTTGTGGTGCGCAGGCTCCTCATTGCCGTGGCTTCTCTTGTTGCAGAGCACAGGCTCTAGGAGCACGGGCTTCAGTAGTTGTGGCTCGCGGGCTCTAGAGCACAGGCTCAGTAGTTGTGGCACACGGGCTTAATTGCTTTGCAGCATGTGGGATCTTCCCGGACCAGGGCTCGAACCAGTGTCCCCTGCATTAGCAGGCGGATTCTTAACCACTGCGTCACCGGGCAAGTCCCTGAATCTCAAGCTTTTATATCCTTGTACAAGCTTTTATATCCTTGTACAAGTTCTGGTTAAACTTCCTTTCCCTCCCAATGGTTATTTCAGACCTTTAAGTAATGCACTCAATTTGGACCCTTTTGAAACCGTGGGTAATCATCAGTCAAGTTCATTTCACCTGCCTTCACTAATCAAGTCCTTTCAATTGTTGCTACAAAAGACTTGCATGTCCTCCAAGCAGCAAGTAGCCAACAAGATGTTTGCCCCAGCTGTTTTCCAAGAACGTGGAGTCAGCTGTGTCTAGCTGGAGATGAGCTGGTTAAGACTGGATAGGACCATCTATCCCCCAACTGCACATGCACGAGTGTCTGCTCAGTGACATTTTGACGTCAGAGGGCTGAAACTCCACCCTCGGATGGTGCTAAGCGCCTACATGATGCAGAGGCCTGGAGCTTAGTTGCGCCTGCGCAGAACCACGATTACTGCACCTTTTTCCAATCACCTTCCCCACGCCCCCCACGCCTTGGAGCGCCCTGTGGCGTCATTCCTCATCCCATAAATACCCCAAGCCCCGCACTTCTGGCGAGGTTGCTGTGAGAGTTTCTCCATTTTCCTCGCTTGGCTGCCTCGTGAATAAGCTCTTTGCCACAGACCTCGGCGTCTCAGCATCTGCCTTGATCTGCGTCAGGTAAAACGAGCCTCCAGCTTTACTGAGAAATTAGAGAATTTTTAGACATTTATCTCCTAAGCGCTGCTCCAGCATACAAGGGCCTGTGCTCCTGTCCTCACCTCCTTCCAGCCCTCCGTGGAAGAGGTGGCTCTCCTCTCCTCCTGTCGCATCCCAGCCTGCTTCCTTCAGACTGGGGCCTTCACTTATCTTTTCTCTCTGTTATTCCTACTTTCTGCTCAGCCTATAAATGCGTTTTCCTCTTGTCTGTCTTAAACTTCTACCTCTCATGATGAAGGCCTAAGCTTCCTGTGTAGACTTCCTCAACTCTCATGCACTTCTATGACTCGCCACTGTGCATTCGACCTTCCTGAGACCCTCGGGCAAAGGCTATGACTGCCGCTGGAATTTCGGAGTGGAAAGCGTTGGGGGGTGGAGAGTCTTCATGTTCTTGTGCAGCTTGTGAAGCTGCAGCCCACTGAGATCCGTGTGGGTACAGCTCTCTCTCTCTGAATCTGTGTACTAAATGGGAAGAGGCAGTTCTGGGTTCAAGTACCACCTTGGGCTTCTCTGGCTACATATCTTTGGGCAAGTTACTTATTTTAGCTGCAAGTTGCCACAGCTATGTGTCATTAGAGTTAAATAGCCGCCATTTATTGAGGATTTACAATTAGTTGGGCGGAGCTAGTTCTTTGTATGCAGTATCCTTAGTTCTTATACAGCAGCTCAGCTATTTTGATGATTATTGCCATGTTATAAATGAGAAAATGGAGGCAGAGGTTAAGTTACTTGCCCCTTTATCGCTCAGCTAGTGAATGGTAGAGCTTAAGAATGCTAGTTCTATCTTCTACTTTGTCTCCAAGCTCCTGTTAACTTATATAAAATATAAGCTCTTGTGCCAGAAAGATCTTTTCTCATGAATTTCTCAAGCCGTAAGCATTACTTTTCCCTACTCTTCCAAGATTCCCTATCTTAGTTAATGGACCAAATCCCTCTCTAGAAACCTAAGAGTCCACCTAGATTCCTTCTTCCTCCCCCTGATCCCTGTACCTCCTGACATCCACCTCCCCTACAGTCTACCCCCTTCTTGTTCCCCATGGCAGACTCCTCATCCCAGCTCTCCTGGCCCTCCGTTACAGCCCAGGTCCTCATCATCCCTCCTTACAATTGCACTGGTTTCTCCCATCTTGCTTTGCTCTAACTGATCCCTTAAACTGCTTCCAGAGGAGTCTTGTAAAACAAATAGGATCATGCCCTTATTAATTCTCTGTGAACAAGACACACAGAGGTTAAGTCACCTGCCCAGGCTCTAAAGTGCAAGAGTCAGAGCTTGACTTCAAATCTGGGGAGTCAATCAAAACCTGTGCCCTTAACCACTTGTTAGCCTTGGCTCTGTGAGAAGGAAAGGGTAATTCCCCCAAGGCTCGCCCCACTGCCTGTTCTCTCCAAAGATTTCCTCAAAGCTTCCACAGCGATGCTTTGCCTCTACCCGATTTTGGCTCACCGTCAATTAGAATCAGATGGCCACAAAACAGCACACTAAATCCACCAATTTTTATTGAGCTCGCTCTTGTTTTTAAGTCTCTATTCACACACGGGGATACTCATGCCAGAGTCAGTGCAAAAGATTTCCTAGGAACAGTAGCTTGTCAAATCAATGCTATGTTTGAAGGGGGGGAAATGGTGAAAATATAAGCTCGCTAGTGAGATCAATATCTGACTTAATTTTTCTCTATTGAAGGCATTCCAGATCATTTACTGATCATTTTTCAAAGTAAAAATACGTGTGTCAATTCACTAACTAGTTTTAAGGTTGAATTGAAGTTGCCATTCAAAGAAGGTTTGAAACACTTGCAGTTAATGGTACCTTTAGGGGTTTGTGAGTTTTCATTTGCTTTTTCAATAATACTGTGTAAGGTAATTATTTTCATCACTGTTTTATGAGTCTATACCAAGGTTCAAAACATTCCACCAGGGCTTCCCTGGTGGCGCGGTGGTTGGGAGTCCACCTGCTGATGCAGGGAACGCGGGTTCGTGCCCTGGTCCGGGAAGATCCCACATGCCGCGGAGCAGCTGGGCCCATGAGCCATGGCCTCTGAGCCTGCGCGTCCGGAGCCTGTGCTCTGCAGCAGGAGAGACCACAACAGTGAGAGGCCCACGTACCGCAAAAACAAACAAAAGCATTCCACCAACTTATCTCAAGCCATCTTACTGGATGGTGGTGGAAGCAAGATTCAAATCTAACCTTCTGATAAGACGCCAAGCTATTCTCACTGCTCAGCCTCTCAGATCTGAAAATATTTTTAAAATAAACTTTATTTTAGAATAATTTTCCTGTATACCCTTCACCCATTTTCCCCCAATGCCAACATCTTACATTACGATAAAACAGTTATCAAAACAAAGAGGTTCACATTTGTAGATTACTACTAATGAAACTCCAACCTGTATTCAAATTGCACCTTTTTTTAAATAACCTTTCTCTATTCCAGGATCCAATCCAGGGCACTATATTGACATTTAGTCATCATGCTTTCTTTGCCTCCTCCGATGTGTGACTTTCTGAGTCTTTTCCTTGGTTTTCATTATCTGGACAGTTTCAAAGAACAGTGGTCAGGCATTTTGTAGATACTGAAAATAGCTTTTGATACTCAAATGTCACTTTTGTGCTTCTAGCACTTAATACCCATTCAATTTGTGAGACCTATTTCAGAAGGCAGATTTCCTGTGCTTTTGCCTAGAAATGGCTGCACATTTCTTCTTGACCCTATTAGGGACCCAGAACTTTTTCAGTACTATTTTTTACCTTGCAAATAGTTGTAATGCCTATCCTCATATTCCCAGATAATTGGATCCATGAGGTCTAAAATAGTAACTGAGCTGAAATCATTGTAGAAAAGATGATGAATATACATGCAAAATGAAGTTAAGACACCATTTCACAGAGGTAGAATAGCAGCTAAATTAAATGGATGTAAAAGGTTAAGAAACCCAAGTGTGGTACTATAGCAGAATCAGGTTAAATGAATGCTAGATGTGATAGGCCACGTTGGCTTTTCCTAGAATTGATCATTCTTTATTGCCAATTACTTTGGACTTGAGGAATATTTAAGGCTAGAATCTGGTGTCCCACTTCATGTAGTAACAGCTTATAAAGCTGTCTGCCCCCACCCAGTACCTGGCACACAGTAGGTACCTGGTAAATGTGAATTTCTTTCCAGAGAATGCTTACCCAGCGCTTACTATGTGCCAGGCATTCTTCTCATGCTTTACACACATGAACTCGTTAAATCCTTGCCACTACCCATTTTACAGTCAAGGAACAGATTCAGGGAGGTTGAGTTGCCCAAAGTCACACAGATAGTAGGTGGCATGCCTGGGATGTGAACCCAGGCAGTCTGGCAACTGTATCCACTCTTAACTATGATACTCCACTGCTTCTCTGGTATCTGTGCAGACTAATCTGAGAATTTTGCATTGCATGAAAGTGAATTTTCAAGATGATGGAATTTAACATAATTTATCCTTTTCTGTTGGAACTACTTGTCCAATCCGTTGTCTACCTCACAAAGATATCGTATTTCCTGGAATCAGAGGGTTATTAATGTGAACACCAAATCTTGTGTTTTGCTGAACTGTTTTTATTTTGCCCTAAACAGAATGTCCCCACACTGAAAGTGTTGAGTTATTTTTCCTGCCAGCCATTTTGATGGATCGGTTTCCTCTATCATTGTCAGGTTCTCTATCACTCCTTGCTTTCAGTTGTGTGACCCTGAAAACATCCTTTTTCTCTTTGCAATCATCTGCTTCCAGTTTGCTAATAGAATTCTGTCTAAAACAAAAGTAAATATATCCTGAGGGGTGCCCTGAGACCCTCTCCCATGAGTTCAGAGCATAGGAGAGCATGCAGCTTGCGACATATATTTCAGTTGCTCAGGCATCACTTGGATGGCTTCTTGCTTATTTGCTTGGCTCTCCTCCACACCATCGAGATCAGTTCTGGAGAAGTAAGCTAATATATCACATATTGAACATATTATCTTAATAACATGGATAATAAATTACCGCTGGTTACTTTATATTCTCAACCAGATTCCTAAATGCCATGCCATTTGTGGCAAAAATTAGCAGTTCATCTTCTAAATATTAATGCAAATGTGATCAATTCTATCATTTAAAGCCTCATTGCCATCATCTGAGAATTGGGGCACAGTGGTTTTCCTTTAGCTTAACTGAGAAATTCTCCCTTGTGGCAGATGTTCTAACCACATGTGCCATTTGAGGGCTTGGGGTGGGTGTGCTTTGTGTCTTAGCAAGTATTTGGTGCTTGAGGGGTACGTAGAGGTGGTGGATACCATTTCCCATCCTTAAACCTAGATCTTATCAGCGAAACCATGAGTTTTTTTCTTTTTGTCTTCCCTAACGCTGGAATTATTCCAAGCATTCTCAGATGGATGGAGTTTTTGTTCCTGGCTCATTCTAGTGGAAACAGAGGAGTCCTCCGTCTGGACAGGGTTGGGGCCAAATTGAAGAGGAGGCTCTTTCAGCTGCTATTTTCAGACTCAGCTGTGTCTGGGAGAGGGTGGCTGGATTCAAAACAAGGTGTTCGTTTCTAACTAGCAAATCTTCCATAGGCTTTGGTACTGGTTGCTTCTGTGACATCCCAAAGTATTTACATAGGGGAGGAGGCCCACCTGGGTGCCACTAGGGAAATTCCACAAGGAGAAATTGTTTCCATAGCTTAGAATTTTTTCCACACAGGCACTCAATAACCTGAAACAGGTTGTTTCTAATTCAGAGTGGGAGAATGTTCAGGGATGGAGAGTTATTTGTTTCTCAGGTTGTAAATATAACGCTTAAAACTCGCCTTTTATTGATCTCAAGCCTGCTGATTATTTTATCCTTCTATAAATGGAACTGAATAAGTCGTTTTAGTGCATCAATAATAAACACTCCTATTAATTACATAGTGAGTGAACTTTCAGTCTGAGATTTCATCAGTTTATCAATTAACAAATACTATGTAGAATTAGGAAAGGAATGCCCATTTCAATTCCTTAACTACACACTTCCTATCCTTTAACAATACCTAAAATCTTGCCAGATTGGATAAACACATCAGATTCATTTTCTAACCAAATTTAACTAGTTTATTTCCAATCCCACTGCCATTATTTTGTGGGCCATATGCTCAAAGAGGTGTTCAGTTTTGACACAGTTACAGTCGAGGAAGTTTCCTGATGGATTAATTATTAACATTCAAGATGAATGGAATTACCAGGAAACTTTCCAGTGCGACTTTTTTTTTTTTTTTTTTTTTTTTTTTGCGGTACGCAGGCCTCTCACTGTTGTGGCCTCTCCCGTTGCGGAGCACAGGCTCTGGACACACAGGCTCAGCGGCCATGGCTCACGGGCCTAGCCGCTCCGCGGCATGTGGGATCTTCCCGGACCGGGGCACGAACCCGTGTCCCCTGCATCGGCAGGCAGACTCTCAACCACTGTGCCACCAGGGAAGCCCAACAAAGTCATTTTTAATAAACATTTTTGGGCCAAAAAACCCACTGATGGTTCATCAGAATTGATCCAGCCACAATTTTTAAGCTTGTGTATGAGACGACTGCTGATGGTAATAATCACAATAAAAGTAAAAACAGCTGTCATTCATTGAGTACAAACTGATCCAGAAATTCATAGCATTTCTAACAACACTAGGAGTTTACAGATGAGAAAACCAAGTCTCAGAGGAGTTAAGGAAATGCCCAAAGTCGAACAGCAGGAAGGTAGCTGAGAAGTAACTAGAAGCCTGGTCTGTGTGCACCCAACCCTCTGTCACAGCTGCTCCTTCCCTGTGCCTGCCAGGCTGGAAGGAGCCTTGCAAATTTGCCTTGAGCGTCCATACCCGGGAGCAATCAAATTCCCATCCGTGATCAAACTGAATAATTGAAAATCCTTGTTTCATTCTTACACTAGGTTTGACGGCAAACCATCCTGCCCTCATTTTGCAGTATTAATAAGCTTTCAGTGGCTGCCCAGTATCTGAAATTAGATACCCAAATGCTTCTGTTGGAAATGTGAAGGCCTCCACGATCCGATCGCAGCCCACTTTCCTGTCTTATCCCTGACCACCTTTTCACTAAACCTCTGGCCCAGTGGAACAGTTTCACTTTCTTGACAAAACACCGCATGCCTGCCCACTGCCCACTTCTCCCTGCCATAAAAGCTGCCCCTTACCTTCCTATTGAACCCGCTCAAATTTGACTTTCTAAATCATCTGGAAAATTCAGACAGAAGGACTTACTTTCACCTTCTACTTTAATAGTAATTATTGTCCATATAGGTCATTTGCCCATTAATATGTATGACTTTAGAGGCACATCTACTTCAGGGCCTGGATACACTATTTAAAACTGAGAATGCTATTTATCTTCTTTAATTGATCACAGTTAGGAATCTCATCCTAGACCCCTTCATAGCACCCATGCAGCACAAAATCTAGTGCTTGGCAGACAGAAGAGGAGCTTGGGCATGGTCTCTTTAACGACACGCACCATAGCACAAGCCACTCAGGTGTGCTTCTGTGATAATGTCAACGATATTAGCAGAGATAATCCCCTGCTGACCATTTGACCAGGATGAAAGTCAGTTATGTCATTGATTTGGTGCTAACTTTCACTTAATCTAAAAGGATGGGAATGAAAAGAAAGATGAAAAGGGACAGTATATTAACCCTGAAGAATGAAAACGAAATTTGACTTGGAAATGAGTCAGCTTTTTTGTGTTTTTATTTACATCACCGTTTTCACATCAGCCTCTGTATTTGTATATGCAACTCAAAAAGGATCGGAGAAAAATCAAATTTTGGATTAAAAGAATTCCTTTAAACCTTGGTAATTCTGATGAACTGCTTCCCTGAAAAAATATTTTACCTTTAGGAGCAGACAGGGGGCAACCAGCCACCACAGGGAGGCTGTAACCATAAACAAATTGGGTTTGACACTTCCTCTGTTTGTTTGCTTGTTCACCTGCTTGTGAGTCAGCAGTGGGGGGAAAATGTCTGCTGCAGTGCTGGAGGGTAGTCACTTTATTTGCCTGTGACTCTATGACCCCAAAGTTCCTTTCACCTTGGATAAACTATTGAGGTAAAGGGAACAGTAAATCCAACCCAAAAGAGTGGAAAAATGTATGTCCCTCCCAAAGATTATTTGTACATATCACATTCCTTTCAGCATTCTCCTCTAGAAGATGAGAGGATAAGAGCCTTCATGGATGAGAATGCTAATTATAATCATTACCTAAAGTAACAAATCTTTCCTGACAAGGGCCAAAGCTGTCAGATGTTAAGACTAAAGGTCTGTGTTTCGGTTTAGTACAAGTCACTTTCCTGTTCCCTTTGACAAATGCCTCAATTTTCATCTCAAAGTTGCTCTTAGAATGAACATGTAATTATCTGGTCTTGTTTACAGCAACAAAGTTCAGGTTCTTTAGCAGATATTAATAACCACTGTGCTAAGAGCATTTTCCAGCCCACTCCACACGCTGAGCTTTGCCCTTATTTCAACCTTGTGAAATTTTCATGTTGCCCATTTTGCACCCTACCAACTTCTTATGCCTGCACATCCATGATGACAACCACTTCAGCCAAATTTCCTCATTCAACCCCATCATTATGCATTAGAAGGATGTCAACTTGTCCTATTGGGGGTTAACAGAGTCTGTCAGAGTAATATAGAAAAATTTATCTAATTTTTTTGGACCTCTCAAGGCTTGAGAGCCTGAAAGAGCATGACAAAGAAGTTATAGATGATTCAAGAAGATCATAGTGGCAGTGTCATTCCTGAAGTCAGGGTCAAGCTAGCAAAGTGGAAAACTGACATAGTTCCAAACAGAAAGCACAGTATAGTACCAAAATTTTGCCTCAACTATTTGGCTATTTTAGATCTAAAATGGAGCCAGTTCAATTTTATACCTACTTCTGTATTTATAAGCCTGTAATAATTAACATGTCATTCTAGACCCTATTCAAAGTATTAATTATTTAACATTCATAACAATCCTATGTTGTAGCTACTACTATTGTTCCCATTCTACAGATAGAGAAACTGGGACACAGAGAGTTAAGTAACTTCCCTAGGCCATGCAGCTAATAAATGGTGGAAATGGGATTTGAACCCAGGCAGTCTGGATCTAAGATGCTAAGGGCTTAATCACCACATGCTTCTGCCTTTCCAAGCTTTCCAGGATTGCCAGGGTCTAAGCCAGAGGACTCAAGCAAGGAAAAAATTCTGGCCAAGTTTTATTTTCTTTTGGGTCCAGCATCCCTACAAAAGAGCAGAGTTTGTGATTGGTTCAATATTAGGTACAAGGATCAATGGTGGTCTATTCTGGTCCCACCTTTAAGGGGAAAGTTAATTCTCTAAGGAAAGGGAAACAAAAGCTGTTACTTATCTATCACCTCACAATAACTCTGTAAGGTAGAATTTCTTATATCTATTCCTCTTTTGCAGATGAACAGCTCAGAAAAGTTAGCTAAGGCCATATAGTTAAGAAACAAAAGAGGGTAAAACTCACTCCACTTTATCACTCTTTGTCCCTAAGCAGCAGTACTGAAAATGATAAGTATTATGTGAAACAATGACCAAATAAAAGGGAAGGAAGAAAGAGGTGGGCAAGGAAGGAAGGGAAGTTTCTGTGTTCAAAAAAGTTTGGGAAACCCATGATTAGTCAAAATTATGTAGATTTCTTAATTACAGGACTTCTCAGAGCCTTTAATATATCAATGTGCATTGTAAAGGATATAACATGAAGAACTTATTTCAAAATTTTTTTGTAAGAAATCTTATAGTAACAATGTTCTATGAAGTACATTTTGAGAAATCCTACTCTAGGTATTTGAAGACAGTCTAGGCAAAGTAGGTGGTGCAGGAAATGTTTTTCATTGTCATCTTTAGGACAAAGACCAGGGCGTACAAAATGGGAGATCCAACCTAGTTGAGCTTGAATTTTCACTATCAGGACTAGGTCAGAACCGTAAAAAGGGTTTGGGGCAAGGGTAGACTGAAGCAAAGACAACTTTAAGACAGAAATGTATTAAACTCTGTTTTTAGAATGTATCTAACACTGTGCACTTAACATTTCTTCCTTACTGTTGCTAACTATTTGTGCCTGTTTGCGTGTGATTCTGTGATTGTTTAAAATACCCAGTGAAGTTTTAAACCACTTCACGTCATGGATTATGTCCTATGTTTTTTGTCAGTTTACTATATTGCTTCTCTGCCAAGAGTAAGCATGCATATGTTTAATTGATTAATTTGAGCCAGACGTCTTTTAGTTTTTTTAAATAAATGATTTAGCAGAATTGCAAAGTTGAACCAATTGACAACCTATTGGGGTTTTATGATCAAATAACATAATTCATGAATATGCTTATTTTTATTCCCATAAAAATGCTACAGCTTACTTCAAACTTGTGGGAATTTCTGCCGTTGACTGTAAATCAGAAAATGGATTTAAAAATTGCCCAATTCCTTGACAACTCTTTGCTGTTCAAGCCCTGTTGGGACTCTCAGCAACAGCATGTGACAGGTCTGAGATTAGAAAGTGGCTTCTCCACACCAGTTTGAAAATGAGTCAGTCTGTTGCCGTATTTAGCTAATTGCTAGCCTTGTTGGTCTGCCTCCTCCCTTCATTCACTCTTGTTCTCCTTATATGTGTAGTTGGTCTTCCCACCTGGATTTCAGATGGCTTAAGACATTCATTTCTTTACACTACATGGTCTGTATGAGTCAGGAATTTGGGGAGCGCTTGGTGTGGCAGCTCTGGTTTAGGGTCTAGCATGCAGCTACAGACAGATGGCAGCTGGAGCTGGGACAGTGGGAGTAGGGACTGGAGCAGCTGGGGGCTGGCTGGCATCTATCACACTTCATGCAGTCTCGGGGCTTCTCCTTGTCGTCTGTCCGGATGAGCTAGTTTGGGCTTCCTCCTAGCATGGCAGCTCAGGGCAGTAAAACTGCTTACAGGGCAGTTGAAAGCTTTGAGAGAAAATTCCATTGAGCTGGGTGGAAGCTGTCTCTCCTGTTACGACCTAGCCTCAGAAGTTTGTGTCACTTCCACCATTCTCTGATCACAAGAGTCACACAAGCCCATCCAATTGCAAGGAAGAAGGACTATAGACCACTCTTCCCAATAGGAGTGTTAAAGTTGCATCTTAAGGGCAGTGGGATGGGAGTTAATTTTGTGGTTGACTTAAACACAATCTCTCACACCCTCAGAATTTTTGACATGGTGCTTTGCAAAAGGTGGGTGCTCAGTAAACCTTTGTCAAATTAGTAAAATAAAAGCAATCTTCCTAAAAGTGTGGTTTAAGTGAAAGACCAACCCAACAAACTTAGTTTAAAAGGCTTGACTGCATACCCTGCCACTCTAGGAAACAGATACTCTTGCAATTTCAAAAGCTTTAAGAGAAAGATGTCACTAACTGCTTTGCTTTGTTAACAACTCTGTGTAGGCTGACTCTGGGTGGTATTATTTGTGGAGGAGTCTGTGTCCTTTCTGCTTGAAAGTGTTTTCAGTGGACATTGAGAGTAAGCTGATCTCTACCCTTAAGTCTGCCCCATGTCCCCAAACCTTTTCTAAAGTCCTACAGACTATGTTAATAGAGTCCACATGTAGCTTTCATCAGCTCTGGAAATAAGGAGAGTCAAATACTTGTGCAGAGAGGAAGAGGTGATTTACTACCCCAGTGCATATCCACTTTGGGATAGAGAGAACAGTGGTGTCTGTCCAACCAATTGGAAGTAGCATCCAAAGAGATACCATTAACTAGACAAAACTTCTCTACCCAGAAAAGAATAAAGTCAGGATTTTTGCAACACAAGGAGTCTTGGAGATGCTTAGTTAGTGAAGAGGAAATGAAATTATTTTTTTAACATCTTTATTGGAGTATAATTGTTTTACAATGGTGTGTTAGTTTCTGCTTTATGACAAAGTGAATCAGCTATACATATACATATATCCCCGTATCCCCTCCCTCTTGCGTCTCCCTCCCTCCCACCCTCTCTATCCCATCCCTCCAGGTGGTCAAAAATCACCGAGCTGATCTCCCTGTGCTATGCGGCTGCTTCCCACCAGCTATCTGTTGAAGTTATTTAATGTGACTGAACAGGTTAATTCTGTTCTAATATTGTCTTTAATGAGTTTTCCTAATAGTGAGCAAAACAACTTAAGGCTGGAAAAAATTCAAGGAAGAATATTTGAATTGTGAAAACTGGTATTCTAGATTTCAGGGATATTCTACGTGGTCTATGGCAGTGATCATTGTACAAGAAAAGGGCTCTATGAGCTATGCCGAGCTAAAATATAAACAGGTGTTTTTACTATGAGACTTCTTAGTGCCTTTAATAAGCTAACATTTAATATGAATTTAAAGAAGGTTAGTCAAGGAGGTATTTCTCAACTGTACCCTTTTGTTCAAAAGTATTTCTTAGGTCGGCTGTATTTAAAAAAAAAAAAAAAAAAGATGAGAAACACTGAAATCCCTTCCCTAGAAAGCTGTTAACATATCAAGATTTCAGTTTCGAGGGGTGCACAGCCAAAATACAGGCTAAGAGCTATGTGAAGACTCCCAAGGTTCAAAAGGACGCTCAAGCAGCCCTTGGTCAGCAGCCCTTGGTCAGCATCCCTTTCAAATGATGTTTTGCCCACTTTTTTCCTTATGAATGTAATGAATGGGCTAGTCAACTGAATCTCTAAAAGGATGTCATGTGTCCTGAATTAGATGAGTTATTTGGTAAGATACGTGTATTCTGGAGCTTAATGTTGTAGCCATTGGAAAATCATAAACCATTTAGAGAAATTCTGATCATGGAGTTAAAATTCCTCCTGTTTTCTGAGTTGTAGGACATAGTACCTCTACTTAAGTAAAATCCAGACTCTCAGCGTTAGAAGATTTAACATTCAAAAGTGACCACAAAGATCAACTGCACGTAGAAATGTATCACTTTGCAGTAACACAGATTTGAACCTCATGTGCTGTGAGCCTGTGAGTATGAGCAGATCACTTAATTAGATGGTGAGTCTTTCAACCACCAGACCAGGCACCTGCAACTCAACACAGGCTTTTATTATTTTACATACAGTTGATTTTGTGTTTTATAGGGGTAGATAAACAGCTATGATTGCATTCAGCTGTGAGTAGCATAACTAATCCATGATTTTAAAGGTTTAAGTAAAATGATGGTTCTTGCTCTCATAACAAGGAGTCTGGAGGTAGTGAAACTGGGGGTAATCATTAGTCAAGTTCATTTGACCGGCCTTCCATCAAGGTCCCTTTAATTGTTGCTACAAAAGACTTGCATGTCCTCCAAGCAGCACACAGCCTAAACAAGATGTTTGCCCCAGCTGTTCTCCCAGAACATGGAGTCAACTGTGTCTAGTTCAAGCTCAGCTGGTTGAGACTGGCTAGGACCACCAACTCTGCAACTGGGCATGCACAAGTGGCTGCTCGGTGACCTTTTGACCTCAGAGGGCCTACCATGCTAAGTGCTTCCATTTGAACCTACAGAGGCTTAGTTGGCGCCTGCGCAGAACCATGATTACCACACCTTTTTCCAATCACCTTTCCCCATGCTTCCCATGCCTCGGACCACCCTGCTGCTTTATTTCTCATCCCATAAAAACCCCGAGCCCCTCGCCTTTGGGGAGGCGGTTCTGAGACCTTCCCTTGTCTCCTTGCTTGGCTGCCTTGTGAATAAACCCCGTCCTTGCTGCAGACCTCAGTGTCTCGGTGTTTTGGCTTGCTGTGTATCAGGCAAAAGGAACCTGGTTCAGTAACTAGTAGCAGCCCAGTGCCAGTAGTGGCTTACCGATTCCATCAGGGACTCTGTTTTCTCCTCCTGTCCGTCCCCACCACCCTTAGCAAGTAAATTTTTCCTGTGGTCACAAGATGGCTGCTGCATGCAGACATTGTAACTGTATTCCAGATAAGCAAAAAGGGAAAGGGCTGAGGATGAAGCACAAGGGCATATGTCATTTAAGTTTATTCCTTTTTTTAAATCAGGAAATCCATATTTTTCTTAAAACCTCTACCACATATTTCATCCTTCATCTCGCTGCTTAGTACTTTGTTATATAGCCACTGCTGTCTAGAAGGTTACCTAAAAAAAACAAGTTTGGTTTTTTTGATTTTTGGCTGTTAAAGCTGAGGACATTGCTGCAACCATCAAAAAATATATATATGTGGTAGAGAGTCCCATTCTGGTCTGATGGGAGGTGATTGTTCAGGCCTTTCTTCGGTAGTCATAATAACTCACAGTAACTCAGGTGTTCATTCTAACCGTGAGCACCTGAGTTTGCTAAGTGCCTCCACCAGCATCCTCTCACTTGGTCCTAATGAGAGATTCTCACTCCGTCAAACTGCATTTTTTTGTTGTATCCTTGATTTAGGCCTTTCTCACAATGTGTGTTCCTGTAAAGCTGAGGGTCAGAACTTAGAGATGCAACTTTTATTTTATTTTCCTGGTAATTCTAAAAGTAGATCCCAGTGGAGTCCTTTTGCATGCTTCTATGAGGCCAAATAATGAGCTCATAATCGTTTACGAGGTGCCTAGCTAGTTGGTACTGTGCTAAGAACTTACTGAGGCATAAAAAGAAATAAGACTTCTGCCCCACCATCCTTCTGTTCTCACTCATGGATGCCTCCTGGGCCCTCCATTTCTGGTTCTGCAGCTGTTTCTGTGGGGATGCCAACCTGAGTGAAAATGTCAAGGGTGCAAGATGGGAAAGAATAAAGGGTAGCAGTGGGAAAAATATATAGTGCTTCCTTCTTCGATCATCACTGAAACTCTCTGAAGATACTGCAGACTTTTCTCTCTCTTGGAGTCCTAGCAAGAAAACATTAATGTTTAGTAGGACTGATGCTTTCTCTTAGATGTGCTTGAAAAAGGGAAAGGGGGTAAGAGAGCACTTATTCTCAAGTGCCTTTCCTAATACTTTCACTGCTTTCCTTCTTTTCCATTCCCTTCTCATGAGGAGATAACTGCATGGAAAAATATGGAAGTAATGTGAATTCTAGATACAGCTGACTACTACCTTACTGTAGGTATGAACCTGGGAAAATTATGCATCAACTCTCTAGGTCTCTGTGTTGGTTGTCTACTGCTGATTAACAAAATTAACCCCAAACTTCGTGGCTTAAAACAACAAACATTTATCATCTCAGTCTATGGCTCAAGAATAAGGGTGAGGTCTTGCTGGATGCGTCTGGTTCACGATCTCTAGGGAGGTTACAGTCAGGTTATTGGCCAGAGCTGTGGTCTCAGCTGAAGGCTTGACTAAGGGATGATCTGCTTCTAAACTCATTCATGGGGTTGATGACAGGATCCAGTTCCTTGTGGCCTGTCAGACCACAAGTCTCGGTTTTTCCCTGGCTTTGCCCCCTCAGCTCACAACTTGACTGCTCACTTCCCCTCAGAGCAAAGGTTCTGAGAGAGACAGAGAGGACAAGATAGAAGTCTATCTTTCTATAACCTAATCTTGGAAGTGGCATCCCATCGTTTCTGTTGTGTTCTACTGTGAGAAGTCAGTCACTAGGTCTAGCTCACACTCAAGAGTAGAGAATTTTGCAAAAGCAGGGGGCAGAGATTATGGGGCGGGGGGGCACCTTAGAATTTGCTTCCCTCTGTCTCAGTCCCCTTTGTGTAAGGATCTTACCGGCTCTGGAAGCGTGGTTCTAAGTATATGCTTAGAGCCAGCCCCTGGACTGGGAGCATTGTGAAGTCAAGGAGGTTTCTTTTATCTGTACATCCTCAGTACCACCACAGGGTCTGGCCTGTCATTGGTATTCATGTATTTTATTCAACAGATTTATTGATCACTTACTATGTGCCATGCCTTGTAGTAGGTGCTAGGGGTGTGGCCATGACCAAGATAAATGAAGGTTTTTCCGTATCATGGAATTTATTCTAGTGGGGAAAGACAGACAGTATTAACAAGCAAACCAATAAATGAACAAGACACTATCACACACAACAATTAGTAATGTGTCAAACTGGGGAAAACCATTTGCAACCTATGCCATAAACGTCATTTTAGTGACCTTACTCTATAAGGAGCTGTATACAAATCAGTAAGAAAAAGCCTGAAAAAACCCTGTTTTCAATAAAAATTGGGGAGAGAAAAAAGGTATCACTAGTTGTCTAAGATCTGGAGACTGAAACAGTTGAAACAGTTAAAACAGCTTATTAATTACTCTCTTCAAGGTGTTGTTACAGTTTTTAATAATAGTAGCCAGTGTCGTCAGCGGTTTGGGAAACGGGGCCTTCTCACAGACTCTTGGAGAACGTGAATGTTGGTTTTACTTTTCTGGAGGTCCCTGTGGCAAAACTTACCCAAATCCTAAAATGAATGCATAGCTTTTGAGTCAAATGAAGACCAGAGGCTAAGAGTGTGGGCTGTGGAATCGGCCCACCTGGGCTGAGGGAGGTGCAGCCTAGGTGGCCAGGGCTCCCTGGTGGGATGATTTCTGAGCTGAGTAGGTGTGAATCTGGCCCTGTGGGGTCTGGGTTGGGAGGCATTGCAGGCAAAAGCGAAAAAGGAATCGCTTCCAGGACAAAGAAGCAGTGCGCGCATCGGAGAGTATGAGGGATCTCAGGAACCAGAGAGAGGAGTCTGGAGGATTCCCAGGCTTCTCTCAGGCAGCTGAGGGATGACAAAGTGATCACCATGACAGTAAAACAGGAAGGATTCTCATTGTGTAGGATAATCTGGTGAAGTGAAATACCTGGAGGCCCACCCTCCCCACCCATTAGCCCCTGGCTTCTTCCATTTTTTCCAAAGTATATTAAAAAATGACTTGCTGGGGCTTCCCTGGTGGCGCAGTGGTTGAGAATCTGCTTGCCAATGCAGGGGACACGGGTTCGAGCCCTGGTCTGGGAGGATCCCACATGCCGCAGAGCAGCTGGGCCCGTGGGCCACAACTACTGAGCTTGCGCGTCTGGAGCTTGTGCTCTGCAACAAGAGAGGCCACGACAGTGAGAGGCCCGCGAACCGCGATGAAGAGTGGCCCCCACTCGCCGCAACTAGACAAAGCCCACGCACAGAAACGAACACAGCCAAAAATAAATAAATAAATAAAAGACACAGGCTTGCTGAATGGATACAAAAACAAGACCCATATATATGCTGTCTACAAGAGAACCACTTCAGACCTAGGGACACATTCAGACTGAAAGTGAGGGGATGGAAAAAGATATTCCATGCAAATGGAACTAAAAGAAAGCTGGAGTAGTAATACTCATATCAGATAAAATAGACTTGCCGCAACTAAATAAATAGAAATGACTTGCTAATGCCGAAATGGGGCCATGGAAATGTCAGTACTTCTTATATGTTAACATTTTGCAAATTACCGCTTCCAGCACACAAACACCCGTGTGTACACATTCGTTACAATGCCTGTGGGTAACCTCCTTTGGACAGAACATCCAAAGTCTACAGCTGAGGTCATTCAAACTGGGAGACCCCAGCAAATGGCCCTCCTGCCTGCCTCCTTGGGGTCCTCACCCACACCATGTACAAGCCAGGCTCTGCCCTCAAAGACAAGGGTTCTTTCACTTCCATCTCACAAGTGTTCCCCTATAGAAGCAAGTCCAAATCAGCAATTTTCCTCTTGGTTCGCCACTCCCACAGCACATACTCTGAGAGGCTCGGCTGTCATCAGGTAGATAAAGAAATGTATCTGATGGCATCTTTTAAAGGAGTAGACTTGGAGTAGGCACTGTTGGCATATCTTGGCCCTTTGACAGTTTTGTAAGCTACGAGAACGCCATTCACATTCCTTGAAGATTTCTAGTAGGTCGTCTGGACGGTAGTATTTCTGTACGTTGGTTGGTTTCTTCGTTTGATTTTAATTGGTAACATTAACTAGACCTGGAGTTATCTTTGAGGGAAGTTCTAGAATTACTGGTTTATTTTAATAGTAATAGGAATATTTGGGTTTCCTAATATTCTTGTGTCAGTTTGGGTAAATTGGATATTTCTTTAATGGCACATTTCATCCAAATTTTCAACTTTCTGGCATATTTATAATATCTTCATTACCTTTCAAATGCAGGTTTCATTTGGTGTTTCATCCTTGGTATTAATTAACTGTACTTTTGCTCTTTCTTTGATCAGACTTGCCAAAGAACCAACTTTTTGCCTTACTGTCATTTCTAGTATATGTTTATTTTCTATTTGTTTAATTTACCCTTGTCCTACTTTCTTTGGATTTACTTTGCTGTTCTTTTTTCTAACTACTTGCAGCGGGTGGTTAGCTCATTTCTTGTTGGAATTTTCTGTTTTTCCTAATGAATACATTTTAGGCTATGTAGTTTTCATGAATTACTGCTTTAACTGCATCTCACAAGTTTTAGTGTGTAATAGTTTATCATTTCGTTCAAAGTACTTTCTGATTGTATAACTTATACTTTGGCTCATAAGCTATTTATAAATGTTGGTCTTAACCTCCAAATATGTGAGGATTTTATGTTTATTTTTTGTTACTGTTTTTTTTTCCCCCAGCATAACTGCATTGTATTCAGAGCACTAACTGTTTCAGTCTTCCGATGCCAAGCATATAATCAGTTTTGTCAGTGCGCTATGTGTTCTTAGTGTTCACAGTTGAGATCAGTGGTCTAAGTAAGTCCAATTGGTTGTTTACTAATTGCATTTTAGCATTTTCTATATTTCACTAATTTTGTCTGCTTGTTACACATAGAGAATATGTGTTAGACAAATTCCCAATCGTAGTGAGAATTTTTTTTCCTGATACTTGTGTTCATTTCAGACATGTTACTAAATGCGCACAGGTAGAAACTACCATATTTTCCTGGTGAATTGAACCTGAGTTTTACAGTGACCACCTTCTCTTTAGTAACCTTTTATTAATATGGCCATACCAGCTTTCTTAATTCCTAGATGGCAGATTTTTTTTTTCTTACTTTCAGCTCTTTAATATCCTCATACTTAACATGTTTCTTGTACGCTGCCTATATTTGCATATTGTTATTCTGAGAGTCCTTTTCTTTTGACTGGAGCACTTAGTCTAAGTTAAATGCAGTTACCGGATTTTAAATTATGCAGTTTTGTCAGCTGTTTTGTGTTCTTTTTCCTCCCCTTTCCTGTCATTTTTTGGATGGATTAGTTTTATGATTCAATTTTTTCCATCTGTGATTCCCTCGAAATACACTTTTACTGTTGTATACTCTTTTACTGTTTTCAGTCGTTTTCGTACAAGTCACAGCACGCTTTCTTGAACTGCCAAAGTCTAATGTCAAAGTTTCATGTCTATTTACCCTCCTGTCAACAATGCCAGGATCTTAGAGCTCTTTAACTTAATTCACTCCCTCCCCATTTATACGCAAATATACTCTTCTTTCTCTGCATGGTATAATCTCTACAAGACATTGCTTTTGTTTCACATGGTCAATCTCATTTAGGATTACCCACATACTACTTTTCTTACCCTCCATGCATCTCTGACCTTCTGGGATTATTTTCCTCCTGCCTCACAAAATTCCCTTAAAATGTCCTTTAGTTTACATGGGTTTGTGGCATGCTCTCTGAATTTCCATTTGTCTGAAAATGTTTATTCCACCTTCTTTCTGTGGGATAGCTTCAAAAAATAAAAGTTCTGAGGGGAGTCCCTGGCGATCCAATGGTTAGGACTCCGTGCTTGCACTGCCGAGGGCTTGGGTTCAATCCCTGCTCGGGAAACTGAGATCCCACAAGCTGAGTGGCGTAGCCAAAAGAAAAAAAGTTCTGAGCCAGACATTCTTTTCTTCCAGCTTACTAAGGTTACTCTGCTTTCTTCCAGCTTCCATGTTTGCTGTGGAGATGTCAGCTGTTAGTCTAGTTGCTGCTCCTTTGAAGGGAATCTGTCTGTCTCTGGCTGCTTTTTAGCTTGCTCTTTCTGTGATTGCACGCTCTAGATTTGGGTTTCTTTTTATTTATTCTACGTGAGATTCATTACATTTCTTATTGTGAATTAATGCCTTGCATCAGTTCTAGACAATTCTAAGTCATAATCTCTTAATCTCCTCTGCCATGTTTCTATCTTCTCTCTTCCAGTTAAAAGTGTTACCTTCTTGGGCTTCCCTGGTGGCGCAGTGGTTGAGAGTCGGTTGAGAGTCCGCCTGCCGATGCAGGGGACACGGGTTTATGCCCCGGTCCGGGAGGATCCCACATGCCGCGGAGCGGCTGGGCCCGTGAGCCGTGGCCGCTGAGCCTGTGCATCCGGAGCCTGTGCTCCGCAGTGGGAGAGGCCACAACAGTGAGAGGCCCGTGTACCGCAAAAAAAAAAAAAAAAAAAAAGTTACCTTCTCACATATCGTATGTCTCTTACTTTCTGTTCTTTTTTTGGTCACCTCATGCTTCTTTTTGGGTAATTTCTTCTAACCTATCATCTTCTTGTCAGCTGTGTCATTTCTAAACCTGTCCACTAAGTTTTAAATTTTTATTGTATTTTTTAAATTCTAGAATTTCTATTTTTGTCTCACAGAAATGTGTAGCTTCTGTTCCCCCCCCCCAATTTTATGCCTGTCCTTTATCTCCTTGAATGTGCCAAGCATTGTTTCATAATCTACATCTGATACTTCCAATATCTGAGGTCCCCCGGCGTTGGTTTCTGTTATTTTTGATTGGTAGGAAAGATACTATGAGCAAGAGCCAGTCTTCCATGTATTTGAAAAATTATCTGTAGAAACAATTTGAGGCACAAAGTGAAGTTTTTTTTTCTTCTAGAGAAGATTTATTTGCTTTGGCCAGGCATCTGGGAATGCTAGCAATCCATACAACTTTCATCCAGTTTCAAAGCTTGCGATTTCCTTGGACACTCAGTGATGTAATGCTGTGATGCAGTCACTGTGGGGACTGACTTCCAACTCGACTCCTAGGGCTTTGCTTTGTAGGTCCCACTCCAAAGCCAAAGAGTGGAGTACATGGTTCCCACCTTTGCACCCTAGAGTTCTTTTTTTGTCCTTAGCACTGGGAGGCCACCAGAATGATTTAGCTTCTCAGCTGTCTCTAGTGGATCAACATATGTCATCAGGGCAAAAATAGCCCTGAGTGCTGTGCTCATCTCTCTGAGTTCCCTTTTCTTTTAATAATTCCTCACTATCTTGTTTGTCTTTTGATGCTTTAAAAGAATTTTTTTTCATATATATATCATTAGCCAGTTGTCATGAGAAGAGTATTTTGATTTTCCTAATTCAACATTTACCAAAATTTTAAATATAGAAATTCCTGTCTGGGGTATTCTCCCCTTCCACTCTGGAAGATGCTTATGCTTGTGAATGAAGAAGTGTCAAGCAGTATATTCTCCCACCCTTTACCTTCTCCCGGAGCAGGGATACCAGCTTGTGATTGCTTTGTATGTAGTTTCTTACCCCTTTGGGGAAGAGAGTATAACGTGTCACTGTAATTGTTCTTCTGTACTCATAACTCGCTGTTCAGTCAATGTTTATTAAGCATTTACTGCATAACTGGATAATTTTCTAGGCATTCAGGATACAGGGTGAACAGGGCAGACACACTTCCCATCCTCATGGCGTTTGTGAATTAAGGTAAAACAACAGTCCTTTCAAAATACATTTCCAGATGAATTTCAGGTATGTAGCTTAAAAAGTGACATAATAATGGCCTCCCTAATTAGAGTTCTTAGAGCTAAGCAATGGGAAAGCTGCAAAGCCAGACTGAGAATGGACAGGAACAAGGGAGGCCAGGCTGGTGCTCCCACCAGGGACGTAACTCGAGAATCTCCACAGCACTGCTTACCCTCTCTACCCCCATCGACTGCAGGAGCTGTTCCAGCTGCCACTCTCTACCATCAAGGCACATTCCTCCATCCCGCCCCTCTATGACTCTTAACTCCTGACTCAGAGTCTGTGTATGCGTCTGACTGAGCCTGGGTCACGTGGCCACCCTAGCCACAAGGGAGGATGGGAAAGCAAGGGTCTCTCATTTTCTGGCAGGTTCTATACTCATGCACTAGCTCTGTATCCCAGTTAGACCTGTAAAATAAGGAATGTCCCAAATATAGCATAGTGGAGTTAATGGACAGCCCCAAATAATGGCAAATGCCTACTTCACTGCCGTTTATTGAAAGTGGACTCTCGACCAGGCACTCTGCTTAGATAGTACTGTGGATGCATCCTTTCGCCTAGTCTTCATAACAAACACACTCTGTTTTTACAGATGAGGAAACCAAGGCTTAGAGGTTAAATAATGTTTCCATGGGCCCATAGGGAATATGTTCCAGAGCAGAGCTGTTCATCTGGATGAGTCTGACCCTAACCATTCTACTGCACAGCCTCCTCCCTGGCACCTACCTCCTTTGCTAGGTTTAGGCTTGGGCGCCTTTCTTCCCGAGTAGTAAGATACTAGGGCCATCATTAAAATAAACCTCATTGTATATGATAGTTAAAATTATCATTAAGATTCAGGAAGTCTCCTTCCAAGTCATTCATCAACATAATCCACTAGTGTGCTGACTGTTGATTAGTGCAGACCGATTGTTATATTACTGGCAACATAAATACTGTGTGTATTACTCTAACAGTCTTTTAAGATCCCATCTTTTTGGCTTGTTTAATGTCAGTCAGAAATGAATTGCCAGAAATGGCATTTTAATCCATGATATCATTCCTTCACTCCCAGCCAGGAGGATGTAACAGGAAAAGAAAGTATAACCTAGGATAAAATATATGTATACAAAGGCACAGATGTGATACATTAAGGAATATCCCAGTTCTTTTTCCAGCTAATCCTTTTGCAAGACAGCCATTTAAACACTTGCAGAGCGTAAGAATCAAGAAAGGACTGTCTACCATCTAGGTTGTAACTATGAATAAACTCCACCTAATCCTGAGGATTCTGAAAGTGAAGTTGTCTTTGCCAGGCTGGGAACTTTTACAACCAAAATGGAAAAATAAAGGCAGCTTTGAAAGCTATGGCAAAAAAGTATGACGATGCAGAAACAAAGGCAGCAGGAGGAAGAGAGATGTCTGAAAGAAGGGAATGGGCTGAAGTTATAACCTGGGTATCCTGACACAGAAGGCATTTTCAGTGGCTTTTCAGGTCTGTGGTTCTGGGAAACAGAGAATCACGTGTCAGGTGACTCAGGTGGATCCGGGGAAGATACGGAGAGGAAAATGAAATGAAGTTAAGGGTGTGAAATGGCAAAGGAAACTGACAGATCTGTGCAAAGAGAAGCCAGACAAGGTTCTCATCCACATATTCACATCTCAAAGCACTTGAGCACCATTATGCATGGCTTTATTGCATGGCTATTTTAATACACTTTATTATATAATTTTTAATAAGACCGTATAAATAGAAATAAGTTTACATTGCCACAAGAAATTTGGTTTAGAGATTTCTCACTTTTGAGGGTAAGGTTGCTCTCTAATCAATGCCCTAAGGTCCATCTGATTTCCCTAAGAAGGTGAATGGACTTTTCTATCACTTGAGGTTTTGCTCCAGAGGAACAACTGCCAAGTGGAGTCACCACCACGTGACCTTGGAAGATAAAGGATGCCTTTGAGAACAGGATTCACATGTAACTATTTTTGCCCAAAGAAACCCTCTTAAATGTATATCGTGCAAGAACTTTTCTGGGCTCTGCTTCAAACTAAACTGACCTGGATTTTCACGGGGTGCACTGACAAGTGTTCAAGGCTGGACAATGAATGAGAACCTGGTATCACTGGGACGCTATTCAGCACAAGGAAGACAGTCCTTTAGGTCACCTATTGAAACTGGAGGTCAAGGACGTGAAAACTGGCCCATCCTCTTTGGCGTTTTCTGCATTCCAACCTGTACGACATTATGAAACATAACTGTACCGTGCACAACCAGGTGTGAAGTTTTTTGTCTGGATTAGTCTTTGTTCTTTGCTTCCACAGCACAGAAGACCTTTAGATTTAGTCTTGTGACATTGTACCTTCTGTAACCCAAATGTCCTCAGGCTCCACCAAAAAGTAGATACAAATGAAGTCATTTCAATATTTATGAAACACATTTCCTGCTCTTGCAGCCGCTGGTACATGCAAATCAACTCCCCCCTCCACTCTCGTCCCTCCCACCCACCACCAGGGATTCTTTGGGTTCCCAAGTATCTCATAGGTACTCTGAACAAGCTGGCACCTCTGGTCCCTAAGTGACATGGCTTTCCTTTCTCTTCCCAGATCCCTCTCGTCCTCTTCCTGTAAAACCCCTGAAGAACTCCTTTGCTGGCAAGGTTAATGTTGCCCAGCACCACCAACCATGCCCAGGCCAAAGGCATGAGTTCCTGTAGCTCCCAAAGCCAGCAGTTCCAGTGTTCCAGGCTTTTGTTTATCAGGGTTTACCGAGTGCCCACTTTTCCAGACATCGTGTAGGCACCCTCTGCATCCCTGTGCCCTACTTGGCCACTTGGGCCCCTAAGTGACGCTACTTGAGTATTTTGGTAAGGTCCTGATGAAACCAGCTTCTGTTTTTAACATCTTTATTGGGATATAATTGCTTTACAATGGTGTGTTAGTTTCTGCTTTATAGCAAAGTGAATCAGTTATACATATGTTCCCATATCTCTTCCCTCTTCAGTCTCCCTCCCTCCCACCCTCCCAATCCCACCCCTCCAGGCCATCACAAAGCACCTAGCTGATCTCCCTGTGCTATGCGGCTGCTTCCCACTAGCTATCTACCTTACATTGGGTAGTGTATATACGTCCATGCCTCTCTCTCGCTTTATCACAGCTCACCCTTCCCCCTCCCCATATCCTCAAGTCCGTTCTCTAGTTAGGTCTGTGGCTTTATTCCTGTCTTACCCCTAGGTTCTTCATGACAATTTTTTTTCCCTAAATTCCATATATATGTGTTAGCATATGGTATTTGTCTTTCTCTTTCTGACTTACTTCACTCTGTATGACAGACTCTAGGTCTATCCACCTCATTACAAATAGCTCAATTTTGTTTCTTTTTATGGCTGAGTAATATTCCATTGTATATATGTGCCACATCTTCTTTATCCATTCATCCGAAGATGGGCACTTAGGTTGTTTCCATCTCCGGGCTATTGTAAATAGAGCTGCAATGAACATTTTGGTACATGACTCTTTTTGAATTTTGCTTTTCTCAGGGTAGATGCCCAGTAGTGGGATTGCTGGGTCATATGGTAGTTCTATTTTTAGTTTTTTGAGGAACCTCCATACTGTTCTCCATAGTGGCTGTACCAATTCACATTCCCACCAGCAGTGCAAGAGTGTTCCCTTTTCTCCACACCCTCTCCAGTATTTATTGTTTCTAGATTTTTTGATGATGGCCATTCTGACTGGTGTGAGATGATATCTCATTGTACTTTTGATTTGCATTTCTCTAATGATTAATGATGTTGAGCATTGTTTCATGTGTTTGTTGTATATCTTCTTTGGAGAAATGACTATTTAGGTCGTCTGCCCATAATTGGTTTGAGTTGTTTGTTTTTTTGTTATTGAGCTGCATGAGCTGCTTGTAAATTTTGGAAATTAATCCTTTGTCAGTTGCTTCATTTGCAAATATTTTCTCCCATTCTGAGGGTTGTCTTTTGGTCTTCTTTATGGTTTCCTTGGCTGTGCAAAAGCTTTCAAGTTTCATTAGGTCCCATGTGTTTATTTTTGTTTTTATTTCCATTTCTCTAGGAGGTGGGTCAAAAAGGATCTTGCTGTGATTTATGTCATAGAGTGTCTGCCTATATTTTCCTATAAGAGTTTGAGAGTTTCTGGCCTTAAATTTAGGTCTTTAATCCATTTTGAGCTTATTCTTGTGTATGGTGTTAGGGAGTGATCTAATCTCATACTTTTACATGTACCTGTCCAGTTTTCCCACCACCACTTATTGAAGAGGCTGTCCTTTCTCCACTGTACACTCCTGCTTCCTTTATCAAAGATAAGGTGACCATATGTGCGTGGGTTTATCTCTGGGCTTTCTATCCTGTTCCATTGATCTATATTTCTGTTTTTGTGCCAGTAACATACTGTCTTGATTACTGTAGCTTTGTAGTATCATCTGAAGGAGCCTGATTCCTCCAGTTCCGTTTTTCATTCTCAAGATTGCTTTGGCTATTCGGGGTCTTTTGTGATTCCATACAAATTGTGAAATTTTTTGTTCTAGTTCTGTGAAAAATGCCAGTGGTAGTTTGATAGGGATTGCACTGAAGCTGTAGTTTGCTTTGGGAAGTAGAGTCATTTTCACAATGTTGATTCTTCCAATCCAAGAACATGGTATATCTCTCCATCTATTTGTATCACCTTTAATTTCTTTCATCAGTGTCTTATAATTTTCTGCATACAGGTCTTTTGTCTCCTTAGGTAGGTTTATTCCTAGGTATTTTATTCTTTTTGTTGCAGTAGTAAATGGGAGTGTTTTCTTGATTTCACTTTCAGATTTTTCATCATTAGTGTATAGAAATGCCAGATATTTCTGTGCATTAATTTTGTATCCTGCTACTTTACCAAATTCATTGATTAGCTCTAGTAGTTTTCTGGTAGCATCTTTAGGATTCTCTACGTATAGTATCATGTTATCTGCAAACAGTGCCAGCTTTACTTCTTCTTTTCCGATTTGGATTCCTTTATTTCCTTTTCTTCTCTGGTTGCTGTGGCTAAAACTTCCAAAAATATGTTGAATAAGAGCGGTGAGAGTGGGAAACCTTGTCTTGTTCCTGATCTTAGTGGAAATGCTTCCAGTTTTCACCATTGAGGATGATGTTGGCTGTGGGTTTGTCATATATGGCCTTTATTATGTTGAGGAAATTTCCCTCTATGCCTACTTTCTGCAGGGTTTTATCATAAATCGGTGTTGAATTTTGTCAAAAGCTTTCTCTGCATCTATTGAGATGATCATATGGTTTTCTTCAATTTATTAATATGGTTTATCACATTGATTGATTTGCGTATATTGAAGAATCCTTGCATTCCTGGAATATACCCCACTTGATCATGGTGTGTGATCCTTTTAATGTGCTGTTGGATTCTGTTTGCTAGTATTTTGTTGAGGATTTTTGCATCTATGTTCATCAGTGATATTGGCCTGTAGTTTTCTTTCTTTGTGACATCCTTGTCTGGTTTTGGTATCAAGGTGATGGTGGCCTTGTAGAAGGAATTTGGGAGTGTTCCTCCCTCTGCTATATTTTGGAAGAGTTTGAGAAGGATAGGTGTTAGTTCTTCTCTAACTGTTTGATAGAATTCGCCTGTGAAGCCATCTGGTCCTGGGCTTTTGTTTGTTGGAAGATTTTAAATCACAGTTTCAATTTCAGTGCTTGTGATTGGTCTGTTCATATTTTCTATTTCTTCCTGATTCAGTCTTGGCAGGTTGTGCATTTCTGAGAATTTGTCCATTTCTTCCAGATTGTCCATTTTATTGGCATAGAGTTGCTTGTAGTAATCTCTCATGATCTTTTTTATTTCTGCAGTGTCAGCTGTTCTCCTTTTTCATTTCTAATTCTATTGATTTGAGTCTTCTCCCTTTTTTCTTGATGAGTCTGGCTAATGGTTTATCTATTTTGTTTATCTTCTCAAAGGACCAGCTTTTAGTTTTATTGATCTTTGCTATCTTTTCCTTTATTTCTTTTTCATTTATTTCTGATCTGATTTTTATGAGTTCTTTCCTTCTGCTAACTTTGGGGTTTTTTTGTTCTTCTTTCTTTAATTGCTTTAGGTGCAAGGTTAGGTTGCTTATTTGAGATGTTTCCTGTTTCTTATGGTGGGCTTGTATTGCTATAAACTTCCCTCTTAGAACTGCTTTTGCTGCATCCCATAGGTTTTGGGTCGTTGTGTCTCCATTGTCATTTGTTTTGATTTTTTATTAGGTATTTTTTGATTCTAGGTATTTTTTGATTTCCTCTTTGATTTCTTCAGTGATCACTTAGTTATTAAGTAGTGTATTGTTTAGCCTCCATGTGTTTGTATTTTTTACAGATCTTTTCCTGTAATTGATATCTAGTCTCATAGCGTTGTGGTCGGAAAAGATACTTGATACAATTTCAGTTTTCTTAAATTTACCAAGACTTGATTTGTGACCCAAGATATGATCTATCCTGGAGAATGTTCCATGAGCCCTTGAGAAAAATGTGTATTCTGTTGTTTTTGGATGGAATGTCCTAGAAATATCAACTAAGTCCATCTTGTTTAATGTATCATTTAAAGCTTGTGTTTCCTTATTTATTTTCATTTTGGATGATCTGTCCATTGGTGAAAGTGGGGTGTTAAAGTCCCCTACTATGAATGTGTTACTGTCGATTTCCCCTTTTATGGCTGTTAGTATTTGCTTATGTATTGAGGTGCTCCTATGTTGGGTGCATAAATATTTACAATTGTTATATCTTTTTCTTGGATGAATGTGTTACTGTCGATTTCCCCTTTTATGGCTGTTAGTATTTGCTTATGTATTGAGGTGCTCCTATGTTGGGTGCATAAATATTTACAATTGTTATATCTTTTTCTTGGATCGATCCCTTGATCATTATATAGTGTCCTTCTTTGTCTCTTCTAATAGCCTTTATTTTAAAGTCTATTTTGTCTGATATGAGAATTGCTACTCCAGCTTTCTTTTGGTTTCCATTTGCATGGAATACCTTTTTCCATCCCCTTACTTTCAGTCTGTATGTGTCTCTAGGTCTGAAGTGGGTCTCTTGTAGACAGCAAATATATGGGTCTTGTTTTTGTATCCATTCAGCCAATCTGTGTCTTTTGGTGGGAGCATTTAGTTCATTTACATTTAAGGTAATTATTGATAGGTATGTTCCTATTCCCATTTTCTTAATTGTTTTGGGTTTGTTATTGTAGGTCTTTTCCTTCTTTTGTGTTTCTTGCCTAGAGAAGTTCCTTTAGCATTTGTTGTAAAGCTGGTTTGGTGGTGCTGAACTCTCTCAGCTTTTGCTTGTTTGTAAAGGTTTTAATTTCTCCATCAAATCTGAATGAGATCCTTGCTGGGTAGAGTAACCTTTGTTGCAGGTTTTTCTCCTTCATCACTATAAACATGTCCTGCCAGTCCCTTCTGCCTTGCAGTTTCTGCTGAAAGATCAGCTGTTAACCTTATGGGGATTCCCTTTTGTGTTATTTGTTGTTTTTCCTTTGCTGCTTTTAATATGTTTTCTTTTTATTTAATTTTTGACAGTTTGATTAATATGTGTCTTGGCGTATTTCTCCTTGGATTTATCCTGTATGGGACTCTCTGTGCTTCCTGGACTTGATTAACTATTTCCTTTCCCATATTAGGGAAGTTTTCAACTATAATCTCTTCAAAGATTTTCTCAGTCCCTTTCTTTTTATCTTCTTCTTCTGGAACCCCTATAATTCGAATGTTGGTGCGTTTAATGTTGTCCCAGAGGTCTCTGAGACTGTCCTCAGTTGTTTTCATTCTTTTTATTCTGCTCTGCAGTAGTTATTTCCACTATTTTATTTTCCAGGTCACTTATCCGTTCTTCTGTCTCAGTTATTCTGCTATTGATCCCATCTATAGTATTTCTCATTTCAGTTGTGTTGTTCATCGTTTGTTTCATCTTTAGTTCTTCTAGGTCCTTGTTAAACGTTTCTTGCATTTTGTCTATTCATTTCCAAGATTTTGGATCATCTTTACTATCATTATTCTGAATTCTTTTTCAGGTAGCCTGCCTATTTCCTCTTCATTTGTTAGGTCTGGTGGGTTTTTATCTTGCTCCTTCATCTGCTGTGTGTTTTTCTGTCTTCTCATTTTGCTTATCTTACTGTGTTTGGGGTCTCCTTTTTGCAGGCTGCAGGTTCGTAGTTCCTGTTGTTTTTGGTATCTGTCCCCAGTGGCTAAGGTTGGTTCAGTGGGTTGTGTAGGCTTCCTGGTGGAGGGGACTAGTGCTTGTGTTCTGGTGGATGAGGCTGGATCTTGTCTCTCTGGTGGGCAGGTCCACGTCTGGTGGTGTGTTTTGGGGTGTCTGTGGACTTATTATGATTTTAGCCAGCGTCTCTGCTAATGGGTGGGGTTGTGTTCCTGTTTTGCTAGTTGTTTGGCATAGGGTGTCCAGCACTGTAGCTTGCTGGACGTTGAGTGAAGCTGGGTGCTGGCATTGAGATGGAGATCTCTGGGAGATTTTCGCCATTTGATATTATGTGGAGCTGGGAGGTCTCTTGTGGACCAGTGTCCTGAAGTTGGTTCTCCCACCTCAGAGGCACAGTACTGACTCCTGGCTGCTGCACCAAGAGCCTTTCCTCCACACGGCTCCTCAATTTGGTATGATTGGTTGTCTATTCAGGTATTCCACAGATGCAGGGTACATCAAGTTGATTGTGGAGCTTTAATCCGCTGCTTCTGAGGCTGCTAGGAGAGATTTCCCTTTCTCTTCTTTAATTTTTACTAGTAATTCACTGAGCAGGGATTCAAAACCTGTCCAGTAGCCAAGGTAGAGGAGAAAATTATTCTGCCCCTTCCACTGACCTCCGCCCTTTCCTCTCCATCAGGAGCCCCTTCCAAGCCGACTAACAAGAAAACAAACATTTCTTCATTCTTTTCCTAGAAAGTGCAAGTCAGTGCACGTTCATTCATGCAAACTGTCAGAGAGGTCATAAACCCTCCAGTTTCAGGCACAGCTGAGTTCTCCCTCCTAGTCTTAATTTAGCTATGACATTCTGCTACGTTATTCTGTTAACCTATTTCTTAGCTTTCCTACTAGCTTACCAATAAGTTAAGCTTATTGGTTAAGCTTATTGCTTACCAATAAGTTAAGCTTATTAAGTCTTCCCTCCCCACACAGTACCTAAAATGGTGTCTCCCATATCATTATTTAATTGAATTGATAATGACCTTTCACGTGAACTCCTAGTAAATCCCAAGGGATATGACTCCATGTGTTCACAGAGTCACATTCAAAGGAAACACAAGTCGGCCTGCATAACTTGAGGAAAAAATTTATTATCTTCACTACTGGTAAAGTATTAGCATTTGGTATCATGTGTTCACTGTCAAGCATTTCCCAGAAGGCCGATGTTGGTTATCATTCCTTCTTACCACTTCACTCACTCCTCTCTCACCACAGCAATTACAGAAACCAAACAAGCAAACAGAAGCCAAAACCTCTTCTACTTTTACTTATTTCTTCTCCATCTAGCCCTAGCCCTTCTCCACCTTCCCCACTTGTGATACCTCGTTCTCTGCTTCTCCTCCTCCAGCCTCTCACTGTGAAAAGCTGCCTGGGAAGCATAGTTTCATTTCTCATCTTGGTCACTTTTCATTTATTTTTTCTTTCTTTTTCCTTGCGGTACGCAGGCCTCTCACTGCTGCGGCCTCCCCCGCTGTGGAGCACAGGCTCTGGGCATGCAGGCTCAGCGGCCATGGCTCACGGGCCCAGCCGCTCTGCGGTATGTGGGATCTTCCCAGACCGGGGCACGAACCCGTGTCCCCCACATCGGCAGGCAGACTCTCACCCACTGCGCCACCAGGGAAGCCCTGGTCACTTTTTAAATGAGAATCATCAACCTGCAGGGTAAAAAAGGATCTTTCAGGAGATGACTTGGAAATAGACCTGTGAGAATCATACGGTAATAATTTTTCCTTGCTAAACAAAAACAAAGATGCTGTCTGCTGATCTGTGTATTAATTTTAAAACTGAAAAACAAAGTTTGAACTGAATCTATCTTTAGATCTTTCTGGCAATTTTCTCTAAAGACGAAAAGTTCTGACACAAAATATGAGCGGCTCTAGAAGGTATTTTTTCTGCAGTATTTTGAAAAACTAGTTCTGTGATATTTTTGCCCTTGTAAGCTCTTATGAATTCAGCCAGCATAGAATTGTCAGAGGGAACCTGAGAACAAATTTGAAACACTACCCTCAACTCGTGTTTAGGCAAACAATACAGAATGAAGAGCATGCCATCTGGATACTTTTCTGTGCACCTCTCTACAGTAGCCATCTATTACTGTGATTATCTATTACTGCATTTTAAAAAAAAAACCACTGCAAAATGTATTGGCTTTAAATAACCATTTTATTATCTCATTTTGTGGTCATGATTTTGTGGGTTGACAAGGCTCAGCTGGGCAGTTCTGACCCATGGGATTTGGGTCAGGGCTACAATCATCTGAGGACTTGACTGGTTTGCGGTGTCCAGATTGGTCCACTGGCACATGTGGTGCCTTGACAGGCATGGTTCAAAGGCTAATGCCTTCCATGTATCTTTTATCTGAGCTGGGAGGCTGGGTATCTCTCTCTCTCTTCTCTCTCTCTCTCTTATCCCCTCTCTCTTCTGCCCCCTCTCTCTCCCCCCTCTCTCCCTCCCCCTCCCCCTCTATCTCTCCCTGTCCCCCACTCGCTCTCTCCCCCCTTTCTCCCCCCTCGCCCTCTCCCTCCCTCTCCCTCTTCTTCTCTCTTCCTCTCCCTCTAACACTCCCTCTCCCTCCCTCTCTCTCCCCCTCCCCTTCTCTCTCCCTGCTCTTCCTCTTGCCCTCTCTCTCTCCCTTTCCCTCTCACTCCCTCTCCCACTCTCCATTTCTCCCTCTCCCTCCCTGTCTCTCTCCCTCTCTCCCACTCTCCCTCACTCTCTCCCCCCTCTCTAGCCCTCTCTCCCTCTCCCCCTCTCTGCCTCTCTTACCCTCTCCCTCTCTCTCCCCCTCCCTCTCCCTCTCCCTGTCTCCCTCTCTCTGTCCTTCTCTGTCTCTCCCTCTCCCCCCTCACTCTCTCTCCCCCCTCTCTCTCCCCCTTCTCTCTCCCCCTTTGTCTCTCTCCCCCCTCTCTCTCCCCCTTCTCTCTCCCCCTTTGTCTCTCTCCCCCCTCTCCCCATCCCTCTCGCACTCTCTCTCCCTGCCTCTCCTTCTCACTATCTCCACCCCTCTCTGCCTCTCTCTCTCCCCCCTCCCCTCCCTCTCTCCCTCCCCCCTCTCCTCCCTCCCCCTCCCTTCCTCTCTCCCCCATCCCTCTCTCCATCTCTCCCTCCCTCTCCCCTCCCCCTCCCTTCCTCTCTCCCCCATCCCTCTCTCCATCTCTCCCTCCCTCTCCCCTCCCCCTCCCTCTCTCCATGTCTCTCTCCTTCTCTTTCTCTCACCCTCTCTCTCCCCCTTTTGTCTCTCTCTCCCTTTCCCTCTCACTCCCTCTCTCCCTCCGTCTCCCCCTCTCTCCTTCTCTCTCCCCCCCTCGCTCTCTCCCCTCCCCTCTCCCTCCCTCTTCCTCTCCCCCCTCCTCCTCTCTCTCTCCCTCTGTCTCTCCCTCCCTCTCGCTATTTCCCCCTCTACCCCCTTCCTCTCCCTCCCTCTCTCTTTCCCTCTTTCTCCCCCTCTCTCCCTTTCCCTCCCTCTCCCTCCCCCTCTACCCCCTTCCTCTCACCCTCTCCCTCTCTCTCTCCTGCCCTCTCCCCCTTTTGTCTCTCTCCACCTCTCTCTCCCTTTCCCTCTCACTCCGTCTCCCCCCTCCTCCTCTCTCCCCCTCCTGCCTCTCCCTCTCTCCCCCCTCCCCCTCTATCTTCCCTCTCCCATTTCCCCCTCCCTCTCTCCCTCCCTCTCCCCCCTCTCTCTGCCCCCCTTTCCCTCTCACTCCCTGTCTCCCTCTCTCCCCCTCCCTCCATCTCTCTCCCCTCTCCCTTCTTCTCGCTCTCCCCCTCGCCCTCTCTCCTGCTCCCTCTCTCTCCCTCTCCCCCCCTCCATCTCTCTCCCTATCTCCTGCTCTTCCTCTTGCCCTCTCTCCTCTCCCTCTCCCCCCTCTCTCTCTCCCCCCTCTTTCTCCTCCATCTCTCCCCCTCTCCGTCTCCCTCTCCCCCCGTCCCTCTTGCACTCTCTCTCCCCCCTCTCCCTGCCTCTCACTCCCTCCCCCTCTTCCTCCCCCTCTCTTCCTATCTCCTCCTCTCCCCTTCTTCTCTCTCTCCACCTCTCTGTCTCCCTCTCTCCATCTCTCACTCCCTCTTTCCCTCTCCCTCTCACTCCCTCCCCCCCTCTCTCTCCCTCTCTTCCTATCTCCTCCTCTCCCCTTCTCCTCTCTCTCCACCTCTCTGTCTCCCTCTCTCCATCTCTCCCTCTCTCCGTCTCGCTCTCCCTCTCCCTTTCTCTACCTCTCACTCCCTCTTTCCCTCTCCCTCCCTCCTCTCTCTCCACCTCTGTCTCCCTCTCTCCATCTATCTTCCCTCTCTCTCCCCCTCGCCCTCCATTTCCCTCTACCCCCTTCCTCTCTCCCTCGCCCTCTCTCTCCCCTTCTCACTCATCTTCCCTCTCTCTCCCACTCTCCCTCCCTCTCCCCCTTTTGTCTCTCCCTCCCTCTCACTCCCTTTCTCCCTCTCTCTCCCTCCCTGTCTCCTTCTCCCTCTCTCCACCCTCTCTCCCCATCTATTTCCCCCTCTACCCCCTTCCTCTCCCTTTCCCTCTCTCTCTCTTGCTGTCCCTCTCCCTCCCCCTCTCCGTCTCCCTGTCTCTCTCCCCCTCTCTGTCTCTCCCCCCTCTCCCCTCCCTCTCTCTCCCTCTCCCCCTCTATCCCCCTCTCCCTCTATCCCTCCCTTTCTCTCCCCTCCCTCTCGCACTCTCTCCTCTCCCCCTCCCCCCTCTATCTCCACCCCTCTCTCTGCCTCTCTCTCCCTCACTCCCTCCCTCTCCTGCTCTCCCTTGTCCTCTCTCCCTCCTCTCTCCCTGTCTCTCTCCCTCTCTTCCTATCTCCCCCCCCTCCTCCTCTCTCTCCACCTCTCTGTCTCGCTCTCCCTCTCCCTCTCTCTCCCTCTCCCTCCCCATCTCCCCCTCTCCACCCTTCCTCTCTCCCTCCCTCCTCTCTCTCCACCTCTGTCTCCCTCTACCCCCTTCCTCTCTCTCTCCCTCTCCCCCCTCCCTCTCCCCCCCTCCTCCTCTCTCCCTCTTTCTCCCTCCCTCCTCCTCTCTCTCTCTTTCTCCCTCCCTCCTCCTCTCTCTCCCTGTCTATATCTTCCCTCTCTTCTTCTTTCTCCCTCCCTCTCTCCCCCCTTTCTCCATCTCTCCCTCTATCTCCCTATTTCCCCCTCTACCCCCTTCCTCTCCCCTCTCCCTCACCCTCTCCCCCTCTCCATTTCTCTCTCTCACCCTCTCTGTCTCTCCCCCTCCATCTCCCTCCATCTCTCCCTGTCCCCCACTCGCTCTCTCCCCCCTCTCCCCTCTCTCTCCCTCCCCCTCTATCTCCACCCCTCTCTGCCTCTCTCTCCCTCGCTCTCCATCTCTCCATTGTCCTCTCTCCCCCTCCCTTGCTCTCCATCTCTCTCTCTCTGTCTCGCTCTCCCTCTCTCTCCCTATCTCTCCCTCCCTCTCCACCCTTCCTCCTCTCTCTCCACCTATCTTCCCTCTCCCCGTATCTCCCTCTCTCTCCCCTCTCTCCACCCCTCTCCCCTTCTCTCCCTCTCCCTCCCCTCTCTCCACCCCTCTCCCCTTCTCTCCCTCTCCCTCCCTCTCCCTTTCTCTCCTCTCCCCCCTTGCCCTCTCCCCTCTCTCGTTCTCTCCCTCACCCTCTCCCTCCCTCTCTCCCCCATCTTCCCTCTCCCTATTCCCCCTCTACCCCCTTCCTCTCCCTTTCCCTCTTTCTCCCCCTCTCCCTCACTCTCTCTCCCTCCCCTTCTCTCCCTCTCCCCCTTTCTCTCTGCCCTGCTCTTTCCCTCTCACTCCGTCTCTCTCTCTCCCCCTCGTTCTCTCACTCACCCTCTCCCCCCCTCCCTCTCTCTCCCTATTCCCCCTCTACCCCCTTCCTCTCCCTCGCTCTCCCTCTCTCTCTCCCCCTCCCTCTCTTCCTCCCTCTCCCTTTCCCTCTCTCTTTCTCCCCGTCTCCCTCCCTCTCCCTCCCCTTCTCTCCCCCCCCTCCATCTCACCATCTTCCCTCTCTCCCTTTCCCTCTCCCACTCTCCATTCTCTCCTTCTCTACCTCTCTCCCTCCCTTTCCCTCTCTCACCCTCTCTCTCTGTCTCCCTCTGTCTCCCTCTCCCCTTAGTCTGAGGGTCTCTCCTACTCACCATATCACTTCTCCAGCAGAATTTCCATGGAGCCTCAGGACTCCCAAAAGCACAGAAGCTGCCCGGCCTTCTTCAGGCTTAGGTGTAGAACTTCCACATTCTGTTGGTTAAAACAATAGACAGGGCCTGTCCACTTAACGTGGAAGGGAGTGAATACTAGAAGATGTGGTTCACTGGGAACCATCTCTGGAGGTTGGCTGTATCTACCACATACAATTCACTGGAACAACTCAATGTCCCCTTTAATAGGAAGTATTTTCTTCTATCGAGAACATTGTTTTAACCTGATGTTCTTTTTTTCAGTTATTTCCCCAAAATGTCCACCAATATAGCTTTGGAGTCATTACATACATGTTTTGTTCTGAAATAAAACTGTGTGCTTTACTACAGAAACAGCAATATTCACTATTCTAGATGATTTAGACATCTAGAGGCCTGAAATGAAAGCTTCACTAAAGAATACTAAGTGTGAAGACTCTGATAAAAAGAACTATACACTTAAACCTAAAGACATAAAGCAGAGTCTCTCAAAAAGTGTTCCACAGCATTGGTGCTACAGATTATAAACACTATTGTATGGATAAGCAGGTTGGAGGAAATGCTAGGTGAAACAGTTGATTTTTTTTAAAAAAGGAGAAATTTGTTACATCTTTAATACGCAAAGTAGGAGAAATTTGTTACATCTTTAATATGCAAAGTAGGATACAGTGTTTTGTTTCCTTAACTTCCTTGAACATGAAACTTTTTGTCTTATCCCCAAGAAGTGAAGTTCCACTAAATACTCTGGGAAAATGATCTCTAAAGCATTATGTGCTGTGAAGATCACATTACAACCCAGTGCCGGGCTTCCCTGGTGGCACAGTGGTTGGGAGTCCGCCTGCCGATGCAGGGGACGTGGGTTCGTGCCCCGGTCCGGGAAGATCCCACATGCCGCGGAGCGGCTGGGCCCGTGAGCCATGGCCGCTGAGCCTGCGCGTCCGGAGCCTGTGCTCCGCAACGGGAGAGGCCACAACAGTGACAGGCCCGCGCACCGCAAAAAAAAAAAAATGACCCAGTGCCTTTATGTGCTGTACTTCATTGGTATAAAATACATCCTTAAAGCATGGGAGTTACATTAATCATAATAGCTGATGAGATTATTGACCACTTATGTGCCACATAATGTGCTAAGTACTTTATAGCTAGTTAATAGTGCACCAAGTACATCACACGCATTATCCCCTTTAATCCTAATAGATGCACTTAATAGACATTATGATTTCCATTTTATAGATGAGGAAACTGAGTCATAAAAATACATGCAATTAAGAGGTGGAGTGATGACTTGAACCTCTGTTGGTACGACTCCATAGTCCGTGAGCTTCACTACAGCTCTATACTACCTTCAGTTCTGCCCATCAAATCAAGTTTTCTGCTTCTAACATTAATGCTTCAGCTTACTTTGAGGTTCCACAACTTCAGAGGAAACTAATATTCATCAAGCACCTACATCGTGCCAGTCCTTATGCTTTTATACATATCTATTAGGTGGTTTAGTCCTTACAATAACCATGGAAGAAAAGTATTGAACATTTTGTGAGGGGAAAAAAAAAATTCCCTTGCTTTGATATTCAATGTTTTGCCAACATAGGATAAACATCTCATAAGTCCCTTCAGATGATTTCTCAGGAACTCACTCAGTTTTTTTTTTTTTTTTTTTGTTTCTCACTCAGTTTTGAAGTACAAACTATCATCCCTCAAATTCATCTAAAGAATTGCTTCACTGAAGTACCCAGAACAGATTCAAGCTTCAATAAATCCTTCCTCCAGCCCTTGAAATATCTACTTGGAGTCCTAGTGAAAATTATACAAAATAATCTGTTTGGAACCTATACTTACTAAATTCTATATCCATGCAATAGTTTCTCTCTTAATTATATGCAAATTAAAATAAATGGAAATTAATAGTACAGCTTGAATCTATACGTCTTTGCACAATGCCATTTCAATATAGCAAAATGGCCAAAATAACCATGGAAACATACTTACTTACGAAGTCATTTCAAGATGGATTCCTGAGCACAAATTTACAAGGCCTCTGAGGGTTCACTGAAATAGAAACACGAGAAAGAAACAGTAACAGCACAGTATGTTAGATGGGGGTGTGAAGAATGGTGGTCATTAGTGAATGAGATATTTCCACACATTTCTGGGTGACAGGAAGCAGGTGGCAGCCCCTAAGCCAATGACTGGCACAGGATTCCCTACAAGAGGCGCTGCAGTGAGGTGAGAGCTTTTCTACCAGTAGCAGTTGGAACAACCCCAAGCTCAGTTTTTAGGGAAGAGGGAAACATACAGCTGATAAAATGTTTTTAAGTCTATGTGGAAACTAAGGTCTATGTATGAAAAACTGTTTTAATTACTCAATTCTCACCTCTACTCAGAGGGCAGTCAGCCCAGAGATAGAACCTAGAGATGAGAAGAATGGACTGTGGAGCATTGGTTCAAAGCCTGCTTCTGTCACTTACTAGCTGTGTGACCTTGGGCAGGTTGTCTAACCTCTCTGTGCCTCCATTTCCTTGTGTGTGATGATGGTAGCTAATCCAAAGGATTGTTGGGAGGAGCAAATGAATTTACATATGTGATGTTCTTAGTGCTGGCACATGACCAACCGTTACATCAATATTAGCTATTGTCTTTATCAGCAGCAGCATCATAACCTCCAGAACAAATCTCTTGAATAAACCAAGGAGATTATCTGTGGCTTATGGTATGTGAATTGGCGTCTCCAAGTAAAGCCCTGCTCAACAGGGAACTTGGGGGACTAGTACCTAGCTGCTGGCTCCTTGCCCCACTTACCCTAAAGCGATCCTGTCAGTGAATTCCTCCTCCCAAGCAGCAGAGGGCTTTTAGTTAGACTCCCCACCAAAGGAGAGGCTTTTAGTTAGACTCCCCACCAAAGGAGAGGCAAAGTGTATCAGGAGATAGAGCCACTAATGTAGGAATGAAGTGAACCCACCCCAACTACTTGGTCATTTGTTTGAAATATAAATAGAAAACCAAAGACCACGAAGCACAATTTACCAGCATCTTTGTTTTTCTAATAGTCAAAGTAAGTTTTTATCTTATTTTGATTTTGTTTCCAGCTTTTTTGAGATGTAATTGGCACGTAACATTGTATGAGTTTAAGGTGTAAAATGTGATCATTTGATATCTGTATATGTTATGAAACGATCACCACTATAATGCTGGTTAACACATTATCATCTCACATACTTACCAACAGCAAAAACTGATCCCAGAGAAATTGGAGATAATTCAGGGAGAAGAGAAGTTAAAAAACATCAACAAACTCCAACTAGAAATCTCAGATTTGAGATGATTTCGTACCTCCCCCCCACCAAAAAAAATATATATATATATATATATAGCCATTAAAAGAAGAAATCAAGAACAACAACAAAAAGCTCTTTGGTATTGAGAACATGATTTCTGAAAATTCATAAAAATTTAAAAGAAAGCTAGAAGTTAAAATCAAGGCGATTCCCCAGGATATAAAGCATGATGACAAGAAGATGGAAACTAAGAGAAAAAAAAAAAAAACGAAAGCCTTAGGAGGGCTAATTTATAGGAATTTCACATAAAACTAATGGGTTTTAGCGGAAAAAAGTCAAAATGGATTGGCCAGGTGTACCTGGCCCTCCTGTGGCTGAGGAAGGGTTTAATGATCCAGATTGAGATGCTCTGTGAAGGTGGAACAGGGGAATGATGTCTACACTGCTCACAGCATTAGGGAACTTCAGGACACTAAGGCCCAAGAGAAGATCCTGAAATGAAAACCCAGTGAGAACAATTACATTATTAACAAGTAATAAGAACCAGATTAGAACGAGCAACACTAGATGCTTTAAGCCGATGCAGTGATGCTTGCCAAGGATCATCCGTTCACCTTCTTACTAGTGGGAAGGGTGCTGACTGCATGGCCTTTGTGAGCCACACCAGCCTAGACACGAAAATAAGATCAAGAGGGTAACGACAAAATAATTTTTCTTGTTTGGCCTTCCTTAGCAAAACTCCAGCTAGCCCTCAGAGTCCTCCTAAATAGTTTAGGATTTCCCCAGCATGACCTGCATATCACTCATCTTGACTCCAAAAGGTAGCAACACACCCCAAGTTGCAAGCAACTCTCTTGCAAATGTCCATTTGGCAAGGTTATTACAGTCAATGCCAATGTAGCCAGAGGGTCTGCCTTTGATAACTGTCCCGAGCGAGGCCGGCTGTCGTGGCGCTTCACTGCACAGGCCATATCAACAATCTGCCTGGACTTGAATCCCAGACCCATCCCATTGCTAAAGTGTAACCTTGGCCTCTCCAGGCCTCATATTTAACATCTGTAAATTGGGGATAATAATATTTATTCCACAGTGGTTTTGGGAAGATGAAATGAGATAATTATATTTAAGAATGTAGCACAGTGCCTAACATAGTTAGTGCTTGATAAAGTTTCTGTATATTAGCAAAAACAAAAAAATCTTACACATCATGCCATTGAGACCCACCAGCGTACACACCCAAAATGCTGCTGCCGGAGCATTGCACCATCTCCCATGGGTATCAAAGCTGCTGTTGCCTTGGGTAACATTTCACTCAGGTGAGCCGTCAACATAATTCTCTTAATTTATGAATCTATTTACCTTCTAATTTAAGCACCCATTCTGAGTGGTGATAGAAATGTGGTGATAGAAATTTAGTGAATTTAGAGCCCTGCTCCCACTTCCCAGGTGGCATGTAGATTTCCAGGGGATTACACACCACCTTTGTGTTGCCTGGGGCTGGGGGGTGAGTGGCACCTAGTCCTTGGGTTCCCCTCACTGTGCTATACTTTCATCATCAACAAAGCTAGCTGCTCCTTCTCCCCTGACTCCCAGTCGGAAGGCCTTTAGGACCTAGGTCTCTGACAGTACCTGTGTTTCACTCTAGAGCTTCAGAGAATTTTCTGGGGCTGGCTCCGGTCCTTCACCATCACTGGCTCCACAGTGAGTGCGGTGGAAATTGTTCTGTGGATGACCTGGCCACCCAGGCAGGTCCACGACTCTTGCTCATTTCTCAAGCTCTGATAATGGGCACAGATGCACTGTCCTCAGCTCCAGATTCCCTGGTCTTGTCTGGATTGTTCTGTTCACTTCCTTCTCCTTTGAGGACTCTGGCTGAGAGTTAAGACAAAGAAAGACGCAGTCCCGTTTGAGTGACCAGCATCTGCCACCACAGCTTCTTTCCAGTCCTCCTCCTCCTACCCCGGGATGACCCTCGTCTCATGGTGGAGGAGGAGAAGAGAAAAGCCATGATTCTACAGTATGTGCTCTCTGCGTGGAGGCCTTCGAAGACCTATTGCTTTGGGCTCCTGAGCTATGACAGTCCTGAGTTGGGGCGCAAAAGACAAAGCAGAGAAGGACAAGGAAATGCAAAGTTACACAGAGATATTTAGGAACGTGTAGTTGTTGTCTGCCCCAATTTTGATAACTCATAGACTAGTCCCAGGTATCATGTATTGAGTGAGAACTTACTAGATGCCAGGCGTTCCTCTAAGCGCTTTGTGTATATTAATTCATTTAATCATCCTGGCAACGTATGAGGCAGGTAGGATTTTATTCTCTCTTTTCCAGATGAAAAATGGAGGCTTGGACAAGTTAAAGAAACTTGCCCAAGGTCACTGAGGGTGTCCAGGGGAAAGGTGGCATTCTAGCCTAGGCAGTGTGGTTCCAGGGCTGGGACCTCCACCCACCTATCCCAGATTGTGAACCAAGCAGCCCGTGTTTTCCCCTCATTCTCTGATTGCAGCGCAGGGCGTGAGTCTACGGCTCAGGCAGAGGACAGCTGGAGCAACAGGCATGTCAGGGTCACCCCCTTGCCCTCCCTGTCCTTGAAGCCAGTGTGCTTCCTGCACCTCCCCCTTGCTTTGGATGGAGTTACTGTACTTACTATGTGAATCCGTCTTAGATGGCAACTCGCTATGCCTCTGTGGGCCCACCCCAGCCCTCTAGACTTCATCAGGATAGGCTGTGATACCTACTTAGAAAAGCAAAACATGGTCTAATGGAAAATACAAGCCCAGCTTCAACCACCACCCCACCATTATAGCTATGAGACATCAATCAAGTTTTTAATTATCTCTGAGCCTTAACGATTTCATCCCTAAAATGGGGATAATACTTCCATCACAGGGTCATTAAATGTGTGAAGGACTTAGCACAGTGCCTGGAGCATGGAAAGCAAAGCACAAAGTAGATATTTGACTCCTTCTTTCATGTAACTTCGTGATGAGCATATGGGTGCCTTCTAACCTGTGGTGGCATAAACCTATTCCAGTTGCTCTGTGTGAAGCCCTCTGCTTGAGGTCCTTTTTCCTAGAGGGTCAGTCCCATTTCTGGTTATGTGCATGTCAGAAGCAATATGCTGAAAGATTCACTCTTAGCAAAGGTTTTTCCTTAGAGAACCACTGCTCCATGTCTACTGGGTTATAACCAGGGTTAAGTCAATCAATTTTTCCCAAAAGGAAGTGGACACATTATCTTAAATTAATGTGCTTAATAATAATGTTAATAAATACTATCTAAAATGAGTCTATATAAATATTTATGTACCCAACTTAGAAGCACCTCAATACATTAGGCAAATGCCAACAGCCATAAAAGGAGAAATCAACAGTAGCACAATAATAGTGGGGGACTTTTAACACCCCACTTATACCAATAGACAGATTATCCAGACAGAAAATAAATAAGGAAACACAAGCTTTAAATGACACAATAGATCAGATAGACTTAACTGAAATTTATAGGACATTCACCTGAAAGCGGAAGAATACACTTTTTTCTTAAGTGCACACAGAACATTCTCCAGAATAGATCACATTTTGGGTCACAAATCAAACCTTGGAAAATTTAAGAAAATTGAAATCGTATCAAGCATCTTTTCTGACCACAACGCTATAAGATTAGAAGTCAATTACAGGGAAAAAAACAGTAAAAAACACAAATACACGGAGGCTAAACAGTGTGCTGCTAAATAACCAAGAGATCACTGAAGAAATCAAAGAGGAAATAAAAAAATACCTAGAAACAAATGACAACGAAAACACGATGATCCAAAACCTATGAGATGCAGCAAAAGCAGTTCTAAGAGGAAGTTCATAGGAATTCAAGCTCACCTCAAGAAAGAAAAATCTCAAACAATCTAACCTTACACTTAAAGCAACTAGAAAAAGAAGAACAACGAAAACCCAAAATTAGTAGAAACCCAAAATTGGTAGAAGGAAAGAAATCATGAAGATCAGAGCAGAAATAAATAAAATAGAAACAAAGAAAACAATAGCAAAGATCAATAAAACTAAAAGCTGGTTCTTTGAGAAGATAAACAAAATTGATAAACCGTTAGCCAGACTCAGCAAGAAAAAAAGGTAGAGGACGCAAATCAATAATATTAGAAATGAAAAAGAGTTTACAACTGACACTGCAGAAATATAAAAGATCATAAGAGACTACTATAAGCAACTATATGCCAATAAAATGAACAACCTGAAAGAAATGGACAAATTCTTGGAAAAGCACAACCTTCCAAGATTGAACCAGGAAGAATTAGAAAATATGAACAGCATAGGCAGAACACTCTATGACATAAATCACAGCAAGATCCTTTTTGACCCACCTCCTAGAGAAATGGAAATAAAAACAAAAATAAACAAATGGGACCTAATGAAGCTTCAAGGCTTTTGCACAGCAAAGGAAGCCATAAACAAGACCAAAAGACCACCCTCAGAATGGGAGAAAATATTTGCAAATGAAGCAACTGACAAAGGATTAATTTCCAAAATTTACAAGCAGCTCATGCAGCTCAATAACAAAAAAACAACCCAATCCCAGAATGGGCAGAAGACCTAAATAGACATTTCTCCAAAGAAGATATACAGACTGCCAACAAACACATGGAAGAATCCTCAAGATCATTAATCATTAGAGAAATGCAAATCAAAACTACAATGAGATATCATCTCACACCAGTCAGAATGGCCATCATCAAAAAATCTAGAATCAATAAATGCTGGAGAGGGTGTGGAGAAAAGGGAACACTATTGCACTGCTGGTGGGAATGTGAATTGGTTCAGCCACTATGGAGAACAGTGTGGAGGTTCCTTAAAAAACTACAAATAGAACTACCATATGACCCAGCAATCCCACTACTGGGCATATACCCTGAGAAAAGCAAAATTCAAAAAGAGTCATGTACCAAAATGGTCATTGCAGCTCTATTTACAATAGCCCAGAGATGGAAACAACCTAAGTGCCCATCATCGGATGAATGGATAAAGAAGATGTGGCACATATATACAATGGAATATTACTCAGCCATAAAAAGAAACAAAATTGAGCTATTTGTAATGAGGTGGATAGACCTAGAGTCTGTCATACAGAGTGAAGTAAGTCAGAAAGAGAAAGACAAATACCGTATGCTAACACATATATATGGAATTTAAGAAAAAAAAAATGTCATGAAGAACCTAGGGGTAAGACAGGAATAAAGACACAGACCTACTAGAGGATGGACTTGAGGATATGGGGAGGGGGAAGGGTGAGCTGCGACAAAGCGAGAGAGAGGCATGGACATATATACACTAACAAACGTAAGGTAGATAGCTAGTGGGAAGCAGCCGCATAGCACAGGGATATCAGCTCGGTGCTTTGTGACCGCCTGGAGGGGTGGGATAGGGAAGGTGGGAGGGAGGGAGACGCAACAGAGAAGAGATATGGGAACATATGTATAAGTATAACTGATTCACTTTGTTATGGAGCAGAAACTAACACACCATTGTAAAGCAATTATACCCCAGTAAAGATGTTAAATATATATATATATATATATATATATATATATATATATATATATGAACAGACCAATCACAGGTAATGAAATTGAAACTGTAATTAAAAATCTTCCAACAAACCAAAGTCCAGGAGCAGGTGGCTTCACTGGAGAATTCTATCAAATGTTTAGAGAAGAGCTAACATCCATCCTTCTCAAACTCTTCCAAAAAATTGCAGCGGGAGGAACACACCCAAACTCGTTCTACAAGGCCACCATCACCCTGATACCAAAACTAGACAAAGATATCCCCCCAAAATAAAATTATAGAACAGTATCACTGATGAACATAGACGCAAAAATCCTCAACAAAATACTAGCAAACAGAATCCGACAACACATTAAAAGGATCATACACCATGATCAAGTGGGATTTTTCCCAGGGATGTAAGGATTCTTCAATATACATGAAACAATCAATGTGATACACCATATTAACAAATTGAAGAATAAAAACAATATGATCATCTCAATAGATGCAGAGAAAGCTTTCGACAAAATTCAACACCCATTTATGATAAAAAAAACTCTTCAGAAAGTGGGCATAGAGGGAACCTACCTCAACATAATAAAAGCCATATATGACAAACCCACAGCAAACATCATTCTCAATGGTTAAAAACTGAAAGCATTTCCTCTAAGATCAGGAACAAGACAAGGATGTCCACTCTCACCATTATTATTCAACATAGTACTGGATGTCCGAGCCACAGCAATCAGAGCAGAAAAAGAAGTAAAAGGAATACATATTGGAAAAGGAGAAGTAAAATTGTCACTGTTTGCTGATGACATGATACTCTACATAGAAAATCCTAAAGATGCCACCAGAAAAATACTAGAACTAATCAATGAATTTGGTAAGGTTGCAGGATACAAAATTAATGCACAGAAATCTCTTGCATTCCTATACACTAACAATGAAAGATCAGAAAGATAAGTTAAGGAAACAACCCCATTTACCATCACAACAAAAACAATAAAATGCCTACGAATAAACCTACCTAAGGAGGCAAAAGACCTGTACTCAGAAAACTATAAAACACTGATGAAAGAAATCAAAGATGGAGAGACATACCATGCTCCTGGATTTGAAGAATCAATATTGTGAAAATGACTATACCACCCAAGGCAATCTACAGATTCAATGCAATCCCTATCAAACTACCAATGGCATTTTTCACAGAACTAGAACAAGAAATTTTACAATCTGTATGGACACACAAAAGGCCCTGAATAGCCAAAGCAATCTTGAGAGAAAAACGGAGCTGGAGGAATCAGGCTCCCAGACTTCAGACTATACTACAAAGCTACAGTAATCAAGAGAGTACCATACTGGCACAAAAACAGAAGTATAGATCAATGGAACAGGATAGAAAGCCCAGAGGTAAACCCACGCACATATGGTCACCTTATCTTTGGTAAAGGAGGCAAGAATATACAATGAAGAAAAGACAGCCTCTTCAATAAGTGGTGCTGGGAAAACTGGACCGCTACATGTAAAAGAATGAACTTAGAATACACCCTAACACCATACACAAAAATAAGCTCAAAATGGATTAAAGACCTAAATATAAGTCCAGACACTATAAAACTCTTAGAGGAAAACATAGGCGGAACACTCTATGACATAAATCACAGCAAGATCCTTTTTGACTCACCTCCTAGAGAAATGGAAATAAAAAGAAAAATAAACACATGGGACCTAATGAAACTTAAAAGCTTTTGCACAGCAAGGGAAACCATAAACAAGATGAAAAGACAATCTTCAGAATGGGAGAAAATAGTTGCAAACGAAGCAACTGACAGTGGATTAATCTCCAAAATATACAAGCAGCTCATGCAGCTCAATATCACAAAAACAAACAAGCCAGTCCAAAAATGGGTGGAAGACCTAAATAGATATATCTCCAAAGAAGACATACAGATGGCCAACAAATGAATGAAAAGATGCTCAAATTCACTGATCATTAGAGAAATGCACATCAAAACTACAGTGAGGTATATCATCTCACACCGGTCAGAATGGCCATCATCAAAAAATCTACAAACAATAAATGCTGAAGAGGGTGTGGAGAAAAGGGAACCTTCCTGCGCTGTTGGTGGGAATATAAATTGATACAGCCACTATGGAGAACAGTATGGAGGTTCCTTAGAAAACTAAAAATAGAACTACTATACAACCCAGCAATCCCACTACTGGGCATAAACCCTGAGAAAACCATAAGTCAAAAAGAGACATTTACCCCAATGTTCATTGCAGCACTATTTACAGTAGCCAGGACATGGAAGCAACCTAAGTGTCCATCGACAGCTGAATGGATAAAGAAGATGTGGTGCATATATACAATGGAATATTACTCAGCCATAGAAGGAAACGAAATTGAGTTATTTGTAGTGAGGTGGGTGGACTTAGAGTCTGTCATACAGAGTGAAGTAAGTAAGAAAGAGAAAAACAAATACCGTATGCTAACGCACATATATGGAATTTAAAAAAGGAGTACTGATGAAACTAGTGGCATGGCAGGAGTAAAGACGCAGACGTAGAGAACAGACTTGAGGGCAGGGGGAGGGGGAAGGGGAAGCTGGAATGAAGTGAGCGAGTAGCAGTGACGTATATACACTACCAAATGTAAAATGGATGGCTAGTGGGAAGCAGCTACATAGCACAGGGAGATCAGCTCGGTGCTTTGTGACAGCCTAGAGGGATGGCATAGGGAGGCTCAAGAGGGAGGGGATACGGGGATATATATGTATACATATAGCTGATTCACTTTGTTGTACAGCAGAAACTAACACAACATTGTAAAGCATTTATACTCTAATAAAGATGTGGAAAAAATAAAATAAAAAATAAAATGAATCTATATACAAAACAGATTCACAGACACAGAAAATAAAGTTATGATTACCAAAGGGGAGAGGGAGGAAGGGACACACTTAGGAGTATGGGATTAACAGATACAAAGTACTATAGATAAAAGAGATAAGCAACAAGGATTTACTGTATAGCACAGGGAATTACACCCAATATCTCGTGATAACCATAATGCAAAATAATCTGAAAAAATATATAAAACTGAGTCACTTTGCTATACACAGAACAATGTTGTAAATCAAGTATACTTCAGTAAAAAATAACAGCTACGATTTGTATAATACTCACTATGAACCAAGTACTGTGCTAAGGTTGATTTGATTTTTACAGTGTTGTGAGAAAGGAGGTCTTGTACCCATTTTACAGAACAGATCACTGAGATTTAGAGGTTAAATAACTTGTGTATAGTCATAAAGCTAGCACATGGCAGAGCTGGACTCTGAACAGTGGGGTATCCATCAGAATCCAAACCCATGCTCTCCACCACTGCTTTAAAATACTACTAATAACAATAGAGCATAATGAGAAACTTAGTTTCTATACTCTTTTTGTTTTCCAAAAAATTGCATGTCACATGTTCCATTAAGGCTTGTTATATAAGGGCAATGACAATAAAGTAGAACTTGTCTTAGTAGAACTGTTTACAAGACTAAGGAAAAGAAAGTCTAAGAGAAATTTCAATTATCTGAACATGTACTGTACAGAATCTTTGGGAAGAGGATACTTAAAGCAATTTTGAAATTTTGTCTCCTGGTTTTATTTAAATTTTCAATGAATGTATTCACTGGGCCTCTCTAGCATACTGATAAGAGATAGTCCCCAGTTGACATCTAAATTAAAAAGTCAAATTTTCTAATAAATTTGATGCTGATTTATTTCACAATTGGTGTTCACAATGATACCCAGTAATGTGAATTCATTTGGCCTATTCACTTAGGGCTTCAGTAAGCAAACTTCCTGGGGGGGGGGGTGGGTAGTGGGAGTTTGGAAATTAAAAAATAACGGATTAGATTCAACAGATAAGTGACACATCACTGTTTAGAAACTATTATGGCTTTAACAGAAAACAGGGTTCAATACCCACACCCTTTTATAGACCTGATTAACAAGAAATTTTCTCCAAGCAGATGGAGCATGAAAATTGTTGCCCCTTGGAATCAGTTGTCTAAAGCTGAGTTTAATATTTTCATTTGCTTTTCCACTGTTATTATTATTATTGCCATTTTAACTTATGCATTACAGCCATAGCATATGCCTCTGGGTACAAGAGGCAGGAAAAACTCAATTTTAGTGTTTGTCTTATTTGCACTTCACTTTAAGAAATTTGGTTTGCCACATGGAGTGAATAAAGCTGTCATGTTATTTTTTTCAAAAAAGAACACAATAATTATCATAGACTATGCATTCATTACTGAGTAGATTAATTTTTTTCTTCCATTGAATGGCATGAAAAGGGGGATAATTTCAAACTGAATTGTGCCTGGTGAATCACAATGCACATTTCCAACCTAGGCATATAATAGGTCCTGGCTTTTCTACCAGTGTTTTCCAAACACGTTATCTTTTTGAAGAATATTACGAGCACCCCTCAGAGATATTGTGGGTTTGGTTCCAGACCACCGCAATAAAGCAAATATAGCAATAAAGCAGGTCACACAATTTTTAGTGTCCCAGTGCATATAAAAGTTATGTTTACACTATATTGTAGTCTATTAAGTGAGCAATAGTATTATGTCTAAAAAAAAACCCAATTCACATAATTTGAAAATACTTAATAAAGTGCTAACCATCATCTGAGCCTTTGGCAAGGTGTAATGTTTTTGCTGGTGGAGGGTCTTGCCTCAGTGGTGGTGGCTGCTGAAGGGTGGGGTGGCTGTGGACATTTCTTAACAGAAGAGAGCAATGACGTTTGCCGCATGGATCGACTCTTCCCTTCGAACGATTTCTCCGTAGCATCTGTGCTGTTCTATAGCATTTTACCAACAGAACTTTCAAAATTGGAGTCAAAGCAGCAGCAGGGTTTGAGAAGATTATCAACTAAATTTATGTAATATTTCAACAATCTTTATAGCATCTTTACCAGGAATAGATTCCATCTCCAGAAACGCCTTTCTTTGCTCATCTGTAACAAGCAACTCCTCATCCCTTCAAGTTTTATCATGAGACTGCAGCAATTCAGTCGCATCTTCGGCTCCACTTCTAATTCTAGTTCTCTTGCTATTCTCACCACATCTTCAGTTTCTTCCTCCACTGAAGTCTTGAACCCCTCAGAGTCACCCATAAGGGTGGGAATCAACTTCTTCCAAACTCCTGTTAGTGTTGATATTTTGACCTCTTCCTATGAATCACAAATGTTCTTAATGTTATCTAGAATGGTGAACCCTTTGCAGAAGGTTTTCAATTGACTTTGCCCAGATTCATCAGAGGAATCACTAAAGCCTTAGGAAATGTATTTCTTAAATAATAAGACTTCAAAGTCAAAATTACTCCTTGATCCACGGGCTACAGAATGGATGTTATGTTAGGAGGCATGAAAACAACATGAATCTTGCACATCTCCATCAGAGCTCTTGGGTGACCAGGTGCATTGTCAATAAACTGATTTTTTTTAAAGGAATCTTTTTTCTGAGCAGTAGATCTCAACAGTGGACTTAAAATATTCAGTAACCACGTTGTCAACAGATGTGCTGAAATCCAGGCTTTGTTGTTCCATTTATAGAGCACAGGCAGAGTAGACTGAGCATAACTCTTAAGGGCCCTAAGATTTTCTCAATGATAAATGAGCATTGGCTTCAGCTTAAAGTCAACAGTGCATTAGCCCCGAGAGTCAGCCTGTCTTTTGAAGCTTTGAAGCCAAGCATTGACTTCTCCTCTCTAGCTAGTCCTAGATTGCATCTTCTTCCAGCATAAGACTGTTTAGTCTACACTGAAAATCTGTAACCACCTTAATTATCTTAACTAGAACTTCTAGATAACTTGCTGCAGTTTCTACATCAGCATTTGCTGCTTCTGTTTTCACTGTGATGTCATGGAGACAGCTTCTTCCCTCAGACCTCATGAACCCAATCTCTGGCAGCTTTCAACTTTTCTTCTGCAGCTTCCTCATGTCTCTCAGCCTTCACAGGAGAGAGTGAGGGCTTTGCTCTAAGTTTTGTTTCAAGGAAATGTTGTTGCTCGTCTGATCTTCTATCCAGACCACTAAAACTTTCCCCAGATCATCAATAAAGCTCTTTCACTTTTGTATCGTTTGGGTTCACTGGAGTAGCACTTTGAATTTCCTTCAAGAACTTTTCCTTTTCATTCACAACTTGGCTAACTGTTAGGCCAAAAGCTAGGCCTCTTGAACCAATCTTGGCTTTCAACATGCCTTCCTTACTAAGCTTAATCATATCTAGCTTTTGATTTAAAGTGAGAGACATGCGACTCTTCATTTGAACACTTAGAGGCCATTGTAGGGTTATTAATTGGCCTAATTTCAATATTATTGTGCCTCAGGGAATAGGGAGGCCCGAGGAGAGGAAGAGAGATGGGGGAATGGCAGGTCAGTAGAGCAGTCAGAACACATATATTCATTAAGTTTGCTGTCGTATATGGTCATGGTTCATGGCACCCCAAAACAATTGCAATAGTAACATCAAAGATCACCAGTCACAGATCACCTAACAAATATCATAATAATAATCTAAAAGCTTGAAATATTGTGAGAATTACCAAAATGTGACACTGAGACACGAAGTAAGCAAATACCATTGGAAAAATGGTGCCAATAGACTCGCTTGACACAGGGTTGCCACAAACCTTCAGTTTAAGAAAATGCAGTATCTGCAAAACACAAAGCAAGGTCTGGCTGTACTCAGGATGAAACAAAAAGATGTTGTCTGGCTTATATATACTAATTTTCTGCAGGAAAATGTAAATTAAAATATAACCTTTGACTCCCAGAAAGTACTCTATGTTAAATATTCGGCTTTCTTCATTTCTTAGGGACTTGAATTCTCTCTTCCTTTTTTCTCTTTTTACATTGTCTCCTTTACATTCTCAGCTACCATCTAGCCATTGCCAAATCCTTCTTTATACGTTAGAGATCTTAGCTATGTTCATACCAGGACTCAGACATGCCTGGCCCTGCCAGGAGGTTCACTGTGGTCGGCCCCTCAGAGCCCTGTCTGCATGAAGTATTGAGATCTCCCTAGGAAATAGCTCATTATAAGAGCGGAGAGAGTGGAGGGGAAGATGTTTGTTTCAAGATAATGGGACAGGGTTGGAGGAAAGGGTCATTCGGGCAAAACACGATCATTCAGATCATTCATTCCCCATTCAGTGGAGTGGAGACTATAAGTAAAAACCTTTTAAGAGCTGTTTTACCAAAAGTATCTTTAGACAGTGGGAGCACAAAGAAGCATTTTCGGTGACGTAGGTAACACGTGGTCATTTAATAATTAATGTGTATTGTACACTTCCTAATCACAAAACACTTACCATATATAATCTTAATCAAACACATTTTCATAATCATCACAGTGACCCTATGATATGGTCATTTTTTTCCATTTTATAGATAAACTATAGAGGAGATATAAATATATCTTGCCTACAGACATGCAGCTAAAAAGTGGCAGATCCAAGATTCTAACTCAAATCTCTGATTTTAAAATGTACCCTCTCAGCTACATTGCAGTACTGTCTTCCACCAAGACAAACGGGGGCACGTTGGAACGCGGAACAGAAACTGTAGGCTGTAGAAGTCATTCGTGTGCACCTATGTCTGCGGTGTAAGATGGGAGAGTAGTAACAGACCACTCAGTATGGGAACAGACACCTTCTGGCCCTAGTCACAAGCCTCTCGTGGGCCTCTGGGCAACCTCTTAGCTGCTGAGTAAGACAGAGGAAAGTGGTTCCTGGCAGATGGTAGCCTAGGTGACAGCTTTGAGAATACAAGTGAAGTAACTCCTAGGTTTGCAGAATAATTAGAGGGAAATTCAAAAGTATTTGAAGTTCTGGTAGAATAAACTGGGGACAGAATGAATTCTGTTTTGTTACCACTTTGTGACTCTATTTTTAACCTCTGACTGGTTAGGCCTAGAGAAATAGGTTATGCTTAGAACCCCCCAAGTCAGGATTTATCTGATATTGAAACAAGGGAAACGGCCCCTCGTTTTTACATTTTGAGGCTTCTTAATGTCAGTTTGCGACTTCTGGGGGCGAGAGAGAACAACTCTGGTTTGCTCTGTTTTCTTCCCTTTGAGCTTACTGCGGAACAGGACAATTTCTGCCTCTTCCCCCTAACCTCAGTTATTATTCAAAAACAATTGTCAGCTACAGGTCCTTTACCAAATGAAAAAGTGCCCAGTCGATAGCACATTTGGAACACTGACTCTGAACAAGAGGCACAGAGCAAGGTCCTGGGGCCTTGCTAGATGACTAGGCTGTGGTTCACTCCTCTTCAGCAATTTCATTCTTGTGGGAGACGGACAGGTATGTAACTCATCACACACAGGACAGAATAAAACAGCTAAGTGGAGGCCAAGTAACGAAACGTCAGGGGGCTTGAGGCACTGAGTGCCGTTCGTGCACAGGGACTTTGCCCCTGTTCTCCATCAATACTGGCTATGTTTGGGGTAAGCACTATTTCACATGATTCTTCCTGGCTTTCCCACTCCGTTCCTTCAGTTATTTCATCCATCATGGTCTCTTTCTATAGACACTTCCTTTCTCCCCTTCCAAATCGTTTCTCAGACACCCATTGAAATTACTGAGCTCCTCAGAACCGCCTTAAAATCAAGCTACTAATGACACATTCTTGCCAACCCTTACTCTTTAGGTCCATCTGTCTTCTTGTCTGCTCAGAAGAGTCCAAAAGTATTTCTCGATCTTTCACAGTCTTTACACCACATGGGGAAATGCATTGAAGCTAGTTAACAAGACCACAGACTAAGGGCAAAGCACTAAGATCGACTTTTATGTGCCCAGTTACCACCTAAGATGTCAACTATGCACCAGGGGGTTCATAATGAGTGTGTGAGAGACAGCATCTTTGAAACGGTTTGGCCTTTTCTCTTTCCTTTATAACCCGGTGTCTATCCTACTCTACTGAAGAAGCAACTACAAAATGCAGAAGAGAACAGCAGTAAGGAAGAACCTTCATGATAGCCAGGGTTTGTCTGTTCACTGCTTTATCTCTACTACCTAACATAGGACTAAATGAGTATTTGCTGAAAGAGAGAGAGGGAGATTGAGTTAAACATTGCACTTGGTTTGTACTAGATGAACTCCAAGGTCCCTTCTTACTGAGATTTATGACCGAGTTGAGAGAGAGAACTTAAATTTGAAAAACTACATTAAACTCCTCAGGTTGCATTGTTTCCTAGACCGTCCTCTCTGTATACACAGATTGCTAAGCAATGTGATGGCCAACATTGAGATCAAGTCAGGGAGAATAGAGTCAAGGCAACGGAAAGAATTTCAAAGGGCCATTTATTTTATCCCCAGTTGGCAACTAAGTCATTCCGTAAAAGGATGTAGGATGATATAATGGAAAGAGCACAGGCTTTGGAGCCAAACAGAGCTGGGTTTGAATTCCTATTCTGCTGCTCACAAGCTGCATGTCTTCAGGCAGTTTAAAAGCTTTGAGCCTCTGTTTCCTCTGCTATAAAATACAAACCATAAGAAAATATCTTAAGAGGGTTTTGTGGCTTGCACAGAATGACACATAGAAGGACCTCAAATTATGTTAGTTCCATTTCTCCCCAAAAATCTATGCACATAATTATTTAAAAGGTATGCCTCACTTTCCCTTAGGATAGTAGCATCTTACAAATTCCTAGTCTCTTAATTCTACAAATTTTGTAATTCTGGCCTTTACCTTTTTTGTTTTACTTACTTTTGGTTGGAATTTCAGTTGAAAAGTATCACTACTGCCAAATCTCCATTTGTACAATAAGCTTTCATAAACTCAAGGACCAGTGTCAAGTCCCTTGTGTGTCTGTTGTAAAACCCAGCCCTCACTCCTCATTTGTCAGAGGTTTCTGAAGAAAAGAATTCTTTTTAAACACTTAGGGTATCACAAGGTCTTAACCTGCTCTGAGACAGGAACTAGTTTGCACTCCACCAGGCAGAACCTCAAACATTAATAGGAATTCTAAGTGTGGAAGAAATCTATCAGTGCTGGAACAAAAGAAAACATGTATTATCTCCTTCTACTAAATGAAGGTTAAACTCTCTCCAAAGACTCAAGTTTAAAATAGTTATGATGCAGCCAGTCAACCTGCAAGGTGACGGGAGAAAGAAGAATCTTTGCTTCTAATGGAAGTGTTTAAAAATGGAGTAAAATCTTCTAGACCAGGGACTGAGTCTTAATCCTTGGTGATTCTCCGGGAACAGGGTCATGCCTGGCACCCAATAGTAACCAGAAATCTCCATTATGCCTAATTAAAATAACTCTGTCACCTCCATAAAAACTATAAGACTCTACGGTAGTACCTTTAAATAGAAAAACAGAGAATATAGAAGTTAAAACCTAATAATATTAATGTAATTATTATTTTTAACATGGTCTTGCTATTTCCTTAAGAAGAATGTTCCCCTTTTAAGCCAAGAATATCACTTTATTTTTTTTTAAAGCTATTGAAAAAATATTTCAAAGGCTGTTAGTTCTGGGTCATAAGCCACTAACTCTTTTCTGGCTCCGATTAAAAATACTCAGTAAGATTTACCAAAAACTGGATTTGTCTCTGTGGAATAGATTCATTACTCTGTGCTTCTGCTTGCAGTAGACGGAGCCATTCTACCGTGTTTGCTCCAGAGCTGCCATTTCCATTGGCTGACATTCATTCTCGTGTACATAGCAATAAACAGTTTTCATAAATACATGAGGGAAACTTATTTAAAGCATAAAATACTCCAAATACGTCAAAGTCCTCTGTCGTGCAACTCAGTAAGAATGCTGGTAACTACCTTATGGGGCTGCAGTACAGTGTAAGTGCGATAATGAATAGAAGTCACTCAACATATGTCTGGGACATAGAAAGTAGTTGGTACCAAATTAATGTTATTAGTAATCATAGGAGCAGAGCAGTGAAGACTGAGTTCAAATCCCAGCTCAACCACTTTACAGCTATGTGATTGGGGGCAAGTTTTTTAATCTCTTTAAGCCTTAGTTTTTCCATTTACAAAACCTGGACACTTAGGGCACGTACCTAAAAGCATTTTTGAGAGAGTTACATTAAAAGGATTTAGCACAATGTGGTGTGTCGCTTGGTATGTATTCAGTAAATGCCTTTTATTGCTGTAAGCATTGTTAATAATAATAATTAATTTTGTCTGTATTTTTCTCCAGGGGAAAATGGTTAATAAACTATATATCAAGAAAAATACTCAGAAAAACGCTCTGTAACATTCTATCTCTGAACACTTCAGGTTGTATGGTAGTATAAATAATTCTCTTTGATTAATTTTTATTTATTTAATTGAAGTACAGTTGACTTACAATATATTAGTTTCATGTATACCACATAGTGATTCAATATTTTTCCATCACTATATTGTACTCCATCTAAAATTATTGTAAAATATTGGCTATATTACCTGTGCTGTATATTACATCCTTGTATCTTATTTTATACATAATAGTTTGTACCTCTTAATTCTTTTCACCAATCTTGTCCCTCCCTCCACCCCTCTCCCCACTGATAACCACTAGTTTGTTCTCTGTATCTGCGAGTCTGTTTCTATTGTTATATTCGTTCATTCATTTTATTTTTCAGATTCCATGTGTAAGTGAAAACATGGTGTTTGTCTTTGCCTGGCTTATTTCACTAAGCATAGTACTCTCCAGGTCCATCCACAATGTTGCAAATGGCAAAATTTCACTTTTTTTTTTATAGCTGAGTAATATTCCTGTGTGTGTGTATACATATGTATACACATACATACATATGTGTTTATATATCTATCTTCTTTATCCATTCATCTTCTTTATTCATTCTTCTGCTGATGGACAGTTAGGTTGTTTCCATAGCTTGGCTATTGTAAATGAAGCCGCTATGAATACTGGGGGGCATATATCTTTTCAAATTAGTGTATTCATTTTCTTCATATACATACCCAGGAATGCAGTTGCTGGATCATATAGTAGTTCTATTTTTAGCTTTTTAAGGAACAGTAATGCTCTATTTCTTGATCTGGGTGATGACATAGTTAAGGTATTATCCTTGACACTCAGGGACACGTTTAAAATCCCATGAAATTCAATAGTAAACAATACAACAAAATCCTATCATATTCTACTTTGTTGGAGTTCATCTTTGGCATATAAAACATCATAACGATGTACTGATTCAGTCTAATGTGGGGGAAATACACATAATTGTTGAGTGAACTGGTATATCCTGTAGCCCCATACAACCTGCACTAAAACATCTCCTTTCCTTCCCTCAACTATAACTCATTTGTATGACCAATGATGAGTTTGGCTCCACAGCCCTCAGAAAGTCTTGAGGTTTTTCCATCATATATTTCATCTTTGGAGCTCTAAGACATTTTACAAACTAATTCACATTACCCCTCAGAGACTGAGAACTGATTAATATAGGACATTAGTGACATTTTAAGGTCCCAGGCCCCACTTTATTCTAAGGTGTTGAAAGGCTACTGTTTAATGACAACTGTTCAATTCTCAGAGGTTTCCCCTTTGTGATAGAGAGGCAGCTGCAATAACCTCAGAACATGCTCCTCATGTTTAAATACAACCCCCAAAACCACGCATCTCATTTCCAAAAGTTGTAAGAAATATTTCAATGGCATCTCGATGGCATTGGCTTGGCCACACGTCTGTTTCTAAACCAATCCTGTGGACAGGCGAATTGTGTGGCCAAGCTTGGCTGGGATACCATCCTTAGGCCAGTGTTGAAGGCAGCTCCACCAGGACCATATAGAGTGAGAGTGGCAAGTGATAGATTCCCAGTTAACTGGGGATGCACTGGATTATGCTTGGCCCAAAACTAACAAATGTCTACTACTCTAGGGAAGGTTGATGAGCCATTGGGAGATAGAATAACAAGACTAGGACTCTTTAGTTAGGAAAGATGGAAGCTAAGAAACCACCTAATGGAAATCTTTAAAACCATAAATGTTTTATATGGATGAATATCAAACCCTTAATTATTATAATAAAAATGCCAGTTTTGAAATTTTGAAGGTTATTTCAGGAGTGAGAAGTGAGAAACACCCAAAACTCCCATGACTCCCTTTGAAATATGAGCCACATGACCCTCTAATGCAATCGGCGTGTGTCTCCTGAGCCTGGGTTGTCCACCAGCCTCAATCTCATTCAACTGAACTAGCATGGGACTGCTTTACATGCCGTTTTAAATCTTTGGAAAAGTTTAGGGATTAAGTAAAGCGGAAAGGCACAACTGGACTATAAAGAAAAAATGTTTTCCATTATTTCATTTCCACATCCAACAGAGAGAAGAAAATGCAGCTGTAATCCACAGACATGAATCAAGAGAGTGAGAAAAACATGATGCAAAATTTGAGGACATGGTGCTTGAGACCAAAAACAAACCAAACAAATGTTGGTGTATTAGAGCTAAACATTTATATTCACATTTTTTGTTTTTAATTTTTCAAGTTATAACACATATAAAATAATTATATATTAAATAAAATATTATGTGTTGTTATTATACATAGCCTCCTAGTTGACAGCTGACTATTTGATAAGCCCTTTTGCTTCCTTTCCATCTTACTCTGTTGAAGTAAGTCTGATAAAGTTTGATTTATTCACTGTAGGTTATTTTCTCAAAAAAAGCTAGAAATCCTTAAAAATGTAAATGTGTCCTTTGGGCAGGCTTCATTTTCTTTTTTCCTGGGGTATTATTGTGCTTTCCCAGTGACTTAGCCACCAAGGAATGATAAAAAGAATGATCTATTTCAAACACTTGTGGCTCATTATGGGGACAAAGTTGAAATAAAAGGTCACAATGAGGTGTGATTGTTCTTTGTGTTCTGTCACAGACAGGAATAAAGGTACACCTTGGAGAAGAAACTGTATAGGAAACTGTAAAAGAAACTTTCCTTTGTAAGTTATGCAAAAAGCACAGATAATGTGCATTTACAGAAAATAAATGCCTTCAGAGAATCAAACATGGTTCCAAACTGTGCCAAGAAAATGTGAAACAAAAGCTTTTTAAAAATATGTGGATGCTACATTTCTCGAAGTTTAGGATCTATGAACCCAGGATACACTTTTTTTTCACGGATTTGGGGTCAATGTGGGGCAGACACTCACTGTCTTGTTCACCTGTGCCCACTGACCTGATCAAAGGTGTGCCAAGAGGAAAACCGTATACAGATTTGCTCACTTTACCAAACAGCTATCGATGGGAATCATCCTCTGTGTCAGAAATACAACACTGACCAAGAGAAAGCCTTTGCCTAGTGGTAAGTCTAGTAGGAAGACAGAAATTCAATAAAAAATATTGAACTGTGATTGTGGTAAGAGTCACAGGGCTTCCCTGGTGGCGCAGTGGTTAAGAATCCGCCTGCCAATGCAGGGGACACGGGTTCGATCCCTGGTCCGGGAAGATCCCACATGCCTCGGAGCAACTAAGCCCGTGCGCCACAACTACTGAGCCTGCGCTCTAGAGCCCGCGAGCCACAACTACCGAAGCCCGTGCGCCTAGAGCCCGTGCTCCACAACAAGAGAAGCCACTGCGATGAGAGGTCCGCACACCGCAACGAAGAGTAGCCCCCGCTCGCCACAACTAGAGAAAGCCCACGCACAGCAACGAAGACCCAACACAGCCAAAAATAAATAAATAAGTAAATTGACAAAAAAACCCCAAGAGACATGAAGTATAAGCAAGGGTGTGACCAAAGTGTCCAACTAGGATATTAGAGTGGTTTGGGATAGAAGGAGGGACACCCAGGTTGCATCTTGAAAGAGTTAGATGGGGCATGAAAATGGCAAGAAGAGAAAGCAGTAATATCTCAAGCAGAAGGAACTACATCTTCGAAGGTTCTCAGATGGAAAGGAACACGATGTGTTCCATGAGCTAAAAGAAGACCCACAGGAAGAAGGCAGGGTGAGGGTGAGGATTGAAACTGGAAAGGTAAGTAGAGGCAGAACACATGGCGTCTTGACAGAGTGAGGTCTGAAGCTTTAGAAACTAACAACAATGGAAATCCATGGGAGAGGTGGTGGGTTTTTTTTTTCCCCCAAGTGCATGTCACTGTCAAATATTTTATTTTGAATGATCCCCTTTTTCACAATTTGGGGAATCAACTGGAAAGGTATACGTACAGGTATAGGGAGACCATTTGTGTTTATCATTGTGGTCCAGAAGCAGATGATGGTGACTTTGCCCACCAGTGGTGGCAAAGTTGATAGAAACAGAAAGGTTTGAAAGATATTTAGGAGGCGGAGTCTATAATTTAGTGGGCTGAAAGGAGGTAGGTGCCTGGCACTGGGACCTCCAAAGGCAGAGGATGTTTTAGGAGAGATTGAGTTCATTTCTCAAAATGTTGTCTGTGTCATATCCAGGTGGAGAAAGGAGTTGACAGTTGGACCTGGGATACAGTGGAAAAGTCTAAACTAGTTATATTTGCAAATTTATTTAGTAAACACTTTCAAGTGCTTACTAATTACCAGTCACTATCTAAGCACTTTACAGATATTGTTTAATCTTCCTAACAGCCCTCTGAGGGAAGCACAACTGTTAAATCCATTTTCCCTATGAGAGAACCGAGGCCCAGAATTAGAGTCGCCCAGCTAGGTCAGGAGCCAGAATTCAAACCTGGGGCCACCTGGTTCCAGAGTCCACACTCTTCATCACTAGGCTGCCGGATGGAGCCCAGGAAGAGAGTAGGTGTGGGTGAGCTGTAGACTAATAAGAGGAGAGAACAGAGCCCTGAGGAGCTCAAACTATTAAAGGTCGGGAGAGGAGAGTGAACTGGCAGAGGAGACCGATCGCTTGCACAGATCCGCGAGGCCCTTTTATCCCGGCAGGTCTGTCCAGCAGGGATCACACTCTGAAGTCAGCAGATCCCACAGGGGAGTCAGACAGTCCTCGTCTCCATCAGCCCGGACACGCTCCCCACCAGCTCCCTAGTCTGACAAACCAGGACAGAGCTACCACGCCACTTTCTAAACTCTGCACAATTGGTGCTCCTCCAAGGCTGACTCTTTTGCCAATAACTTGACTTGTATTATTTTTAGTAAAGTACCATGTAGCAAGCTGTTTCTTAAAATATTTCCAGTCTGGAGTGCTGTCAAGACAAAAATCCAAAAAGAAGAAAACTGGGAGTGGAGGGTGACAGCTGAAAGAGAAAAAGAATCATGAAAGAGGCTGGAGGCGCCACCCCCCAAAACTGTTGAGGAAAGAACATAATCTAAGTGAGAAGGCTGGAAAGCCAGCAACACATTCCAGTCAGTCTTAATCTCAAGGGACTGCCACCCACTCATGCCCATATCATTCCTAAGTAAGCAATTACCTGGTTCCTTTTCAGTGATGATGTTAGTTAGTTAGTTCCTACTCCCAACAGAACTTCATGGTACCTCAGCATCCGAAAGCTGTGTAGCATCGTATTTAAGAGTACAGGCTTTGGAACCAGCATGGTGTGTGTGAATTCTGGCTCTGTGCTAAATGTATGACTTCAGGAAGTTACTTATCTATGGCCTCAGTTTCCTCATCTGTAAAATGGGGATGATAACAACACCTACTTCATAGGATTCTCATGAAATATTTGATCTAGTATCTGATGCACAGTGTAAATACTCAAGATGCATGAATTAATCTTATTTTTATTATTGTTAGAAGGGCTGGTGCTCTCCAAATGCTTCTAGCAACATAAAACCATGGTATTTTCAATAGTACCAACATACTATATTAATAGTCACTCATGGTCACAAGCCATTAAAGCCGGGTTTTTAAACTTAATTTGAGCAGTACAAGTTGAAAGACTCTCAACTATTGTTTGTATCAGGGAGCATTCAATCAGAGAAACAGAAAGATTGTGTGCGTGTTCACGCATGTGTGTGGAGAGAGAGAGAGACAGACAGACAAACATATTTGTCATAGAGATTTGACTTTATGCAACCGTGTGATCTGGTTCATCAGTCTCTGTAAGTCAGGTGCTTCCTGTCTGAGACTGGAGCTTGAAGCCACAGGTCAGGCCGGCAGGAAGGGAAGATGGATGTAGAGTCAGGAAGAGCAAGGACAGCCAGGAACCCACAAATATGAGCTGGGGCCCCCGAGGACAGACTGAGACTTAGCTCAGTTCTCGTCACCTCTGGCCGTGATTACATGGCTGCCCTGCAGCAGTGGGGACCCTCAGTCAAGGGACGGAACACACACAAATGGTCCAGGAGTCAGATACGCTAAGGAAGGCTCAGGAAGAAGGTAGGCAGTTGTAGGCCCATGTGCTGCCTCATGTCAATGAGGTGAGGAAGCAAATAGATAACAGTGTGTGTAAACTACAAAATGATGGTCGCCTCGCTTTGCCCTCTAAATATCCCATTAAAATCTCTTCCCGTATGCTAGCACATATGTATGGAATCTAAAAAAAAAAAAAGGTTATGAAGAGCCTAAGGGCAGGACAGGAATAAAGACGCAGATGTAGAGAATGGACTTGAGGACCCGGGGAGGGGGAAGGGTAAGCTGGGACGAAGTGAGAGAGTGGCATGGACACATATACACTACCGAATGTAAAATAGATAGCTAGTGGGAAGCAGCTGCATAGCACAGGGAGATCGGCTCGGTGCTTTGTGACCACCTGGAGGGGTAGGATAGGGAGGGTGGGAGGGAGGGAGACGCAAGAAGGAAGAGATATGGGAACATATGTATATGTATAACTGATTCACTTTGTTATAAAGCAGAAACTAACACACCATTGTAAAGCAATTATACTCCAATAAAGATGTTAAAAAATTTTTTCAAATTAAATAAATAAAATCTCTTCCCACCCCAAATGGAAAGGGAATTCTGGGAAATGTCATTCAGCTGAGCCAATTGTTGATACATTACAAAACCACTGAAGGGCCCTTGCCATAGATATTTGCTAAACTGCCATGTGCCCAGTGCTGTGCCAACTGTTTTACCTTCCTTATCTCATCCATTTTCACCACAACCCCACAAGTCTGTCTGTCTATCACAAGTGAGGAAACTGAGGACAAGAATTCCTCTTGGGTAACTTGGCCAAGGTCAGATGAGAGTTATATAAATAAGTGATGAAATGCACAGCTAAGTTCTGGAGTTAGTGTCTGCATTAACCAGATTTTCTATAGTATGAGACTTCCTCTCCAAAACAGCTTAGTTAACAACTGCAACAGATAATAATCATGACGTTCCTATCCCTGCTCTTGTTAAAAATAATAGGGCAAGATTGGCCCAAGGCGCTGATGCACCTAACGATATTATTACACGCTTGGAATCTTATGAAAGTAAAGTAGTTTTCAGGTCCTGTTTATATATAAATATTATTCTCTTAAAAATGAAGTAGATATCAACACCAAATGGAATTATTCCTTAGGCTCAATCTATTTCATTTCAAAAGCTATGAATTAATTTTAGTTAATTTTAAATGTAAGTCATAGCTAGTGTACCATTATCTTATATGTGGGCATGTAATTTGCATCAATTTGCACTGAATTTAATAAGAATTTAAATGGAAATCCTCACTTCCTCTTAGTTAAGAGTAATCAATATCTTTGAAGCTGAGATCCCTGCAGGCAACCATGGGATGCCACCCACAGAGGCAAAAATCCCAATTTACTAGTTAAAAGCTAGCTATAAAGAAAATGTAAGGTAATTGCTGAGTAAGATACAGATCCTGCTGCAGATAATAGCTATAAAATCTGGATATAAGGTAAAAAATTGGTAACTCAAGAAAATTGGTCACTAGAGAGTGAAGTAATACAACCCTATTCTTATGGGGAGTTCATGCTCGTAAGAAAGGAGTTGTATAAAGTGAGTTTCCATTATTGTCCTTTTAGCCTGGGACCAGTAGTGTTTTGGTGACAGCAGGGGCACTGGTGAAAAACTGCAGTCTTTTTGTCCTGGGAATTCAAAAGACCAAATCTGTGGAAACCAGTCACTGAGAGAGATGGGGAGCTCTGTAAGAAAAATGGTCAGAGAGGGGTTCTCCAATTTCTATCTAGCTCTTACTCTTAATCACTCTTGAACCATTCATGTGCAGAACAGATGCAAAACAGTTTTGCTAAGACAAAAAATAGGAGCTGAGTTTGGACCTGCTACACAGAAATTGAGTTTCTAGTTCAAGTATGAACCAAGAAAATTGTTTGCTAAAACAAAGTAACAGTCATCAGAGAAAAGTGTTAGAATCTACTCTCCACAACTTAACATTCATATTGTCCTGGATACAATCACCATCACTTGACAGGTGAAGAAGAAAAATGGAACATACTTTTTTTTTTCCCCAAAGACCAAGACTTTTTCTTATTTTTTCAAACATAGGGTGTTAGTGGTACAACAGTAATATTTTTTTCACCCATACTTTTTTTTTTTACTTTTGAGAGTGTTTTGGTTTTATTTTGATTTGATTTTAAGCCATATACACATAGTTTGTAAACTTTAAAACTGTAATATGTTGCAAATTAGTTGTATCATATGGACTTTTGCATTTACTGGTATTTAGTGATCATATGATCTATATTCCAGAAAGCATGTTTTTTTATGTGGGAGTTTTGTGATGCCTTTTTGTTTATTTATTTATTTTTTAACATCTTTATTGGAGTATAATTGCTTTACAATGGTGTGCTGGTTTCTGCTTGATGACAAAGTGAATCAGTTATACGTACACATATGTTCCCATATCTCTTCCCTCTTGCGTCTCCCTCCCTCCCACCCTCCCTATCCCACCCCTCTAGGTGGTCACAACAGCCATACTCTTAAGAGATTATATTCTTAAGAGAAAAATTAAATTAATCCTAAATTAATCAAAATGTTAGACTTAGCTGCTTTGAAATCCTTATCTGTTATCATGATTCTATGTGATTAAGTACTAAAAAACTGCTCATAATGGCAGGATAGGAAATTTCAGCAAAGATATTAAATCATAAAGAGAACCAAATGGAAATTCTAAACCTGAGAAATAAAACATCCGAAATAAAAAATTATCAGATGGACTTCAGAGCTGAGTAGCAATGACAGAGAAAAAAGTAAATGAACCTGAAAGTAGATCAACAGAAATTATCCAAAGTTAATATCAGAGAGAAAAAAAAGATTTTTAAATGAACGAAACTTCAAGGACCCAGTAGATTATATCAAATGGTTGAATATACTTGTAATTAGAACCTCATAAAGAAAGAAGTTAGAGAACTACGCACGAAAAAAATTGAAAAATAATGGCCAAATTTCCCCAAATTTGATGAAACATATAAATTTACAACTCCATATGTTCAAGAAACATCAAGCATGACAAACATAAGAAGGCTTTGCTTTGGAACATCCTAATCAAACTGTTGAAGCCTGAATATAAAGAGCAAAACTTGAAAACAGCAAGAGAAAAATGACATTACATACAAGGGAATAATCGTTCGATTAACTGGTTGCGTCTTGTCAGAAACTATGGACACCAGAACACCTTATCTTTGATAAAGGAGGCAGGAATGTACAGTGGAGAAAGAACAGCCTCTTCAATAAGTGGTGCTGGGAAAACTGGACAGGTACATGTAAAAGTATCAGATTAGATCACTCCCTAACACCATACACAAAGATAAGCTCAAAATGGATTAAAGACCTAAATGTAAGGCCAGAAACTCTCAAACTCTTAGAGGAAAACATAGGCAGGACACTCTATGACATAAATCACAGCAAGATTCTTTTTGACCCACCTCCTAGAGAAATGGAAATAAAAACAAAAATAAACAAATGGGACCTAGTGAAACTTCAAAGCTTTTGCACAGCAAAGGAAACCACAAACAAGATGAAAAGACAACCCTCGGAATGGGAGAAAATATTTGCAAATGAAGCAACTGACAAAAGATTAATCTCCAAAATTTATAAGCAGCTCATGCAGCTCAATAACAAAAAAACAAACAACCCAATCCAAAAATGGGCAGAAGACCTAAATAGACATTTCTCCAAAGAAGATATACGGACTGCCAACAAACACATGAAAGAATGCTCAACATCATTAATCATTAGAGAAATGCAAATCAAAAGTACAATGAGATATCATCTCACACCAGTCAGAATGGCCATCATCAAAAAATCTAGAAACAATAAATGCTGGAGAGGGTGTGGAGAAAAGGGAACCCTCTTGCACTGTTGGTGGGAATGTAAATTGATACAGCCACTGTGGAGAACAGTATGGAGGTTCCTTAAAAAACTACAAATAGAACTACCATACAACCCAGCAATCCCACTACTGGGCATATACCCTGAGAAAACCATAATTCAAAAAGGGTCATGTACCAAAATATTCATTGCAGCTCTATTTACAATAGCCCGGAGATGGAAACAACCTAAGTGTCCATCATCGGATGAATGGATAAAGAAGATGTGGCACATATATACAATGGAATATTACTCAGCCATAAAAAGAAACAAAATTGAGCTATTTGTAATGAGGTGGATAGACCTAGAGTCTGTCATACAGAGTGAAGTAAGTCAGAAAGAGAGAGACAAATACCATATGCTAACACATATATATGGAATTTAAGAAAAAAAAATGTCATGAAGAGCCTAGAGGTAAGACAGGAATAAAGACACAGACGTACTGGAGAACAGACTTGAGGATATGGGGAGGGAGAAGGGTAAGCTGTGACAAAGCGAGAGAGAGGCATGGACACATATACACTACCAAACGTAAGGTAGATAGCTAGTGGGAAGCAGCCGCATAGCACAGGGAGATCAGCTCGGTGCTTTGTGATCGCCTGGAGGGGTGGGATAGGGAGGGTGGGAGGGAGGGAGACACAAGAGGGAAGAGATATGGGAACATATGTATATATATAACTGATTCATTTTGTTGTAAAGCAGAAACTAACATACCATTGTAAAGCAATTATACTCCAATAAAGATGTTAAAAAATAAATAAATAAAAAGAAACTATGGAGACCAGAAAAGAGTCCAAAAACATCTTTAAAGTACTGAAAGTACTGAACCACTGTCAACATAGAGTTATATATCTGGTTAGGGCAGGGGGTGGGAGGAACCTTCAAGAATGAAGATGAAGTTGAAATAAAGATATCACATAAAGGAAAACTGAAAGAATACATCACCAATAGGCCTGTAGTACAAAAAAGCAAAATATACTGAAGGAAAATAATTCTGAATGGAAGTCTAAATCTAAAAAAAGTGTCACAAATGAAAATATCTGCATAAATACAAAGACTGTATTTTTTGCTTTTTCTTCTCTTAATTCCTTTACAAAGCATATGCGTGTTTAAGGATTTAAAGGGAGTGCACAAGACCACCCTCATTCTGATACCAACTGGAACTTCAGGGTCCCCAAGACCACCCTCAGATTCCATAATTCATTAGAAGGACTCAGAGAGCTCACTGAAAGCTATTATGCTCATTGCTATGGTTTATTTCAGTGAAAGGACACAGATTAAAATCCATCAAGAGAAGAAACACATGGCGGAGTCCAGGAGAGTTCCATGAGCTTCCAGCTCTCCTTTCCCAATGGAGTCATGGAAGGTGCTAACTCATCCCAGAAGCACTGTTTGACAGCACGCATGCAATGCTGCCAACTAGGGAAGCTCATCCGAGCCCTGATGCTCCCTTGCATAGACATGGTAGGTCACCTGCATGGTTGACCTTAGTTTCCAGCCCTTCCAGAGGCTGAGCTAATACCACGTGACCCAAAGTTCCCACCATCAATCACATTGTTAGTATCTGGTGTGGCTCAAAGCCCCCAGACGCTGGGTATCAGGCAGGACATTCCAAGAACTTGGGAATCACCTCACAGGAGCCAAGGGCAAAGGCCAGACCTCTCTTTGAGCAAGACTAATTCTTTAATGCAAAGTGTTTAAAGTCAAAATTATAATATTGTCTTGTGTTGATAATGAATGTTGATGCAGCATAGGGGACAAAGAGGAGATATGTATCTGTGGTTTGAAAGGGTTCTGTGTTTTATATGAAGTAGTATGAGGTTAGTTGTAACTCAGTCTGCAAAAAGTTTAAGATCTACTGTATATTGTAATCCATAGGACAGTCAAAAAATGCAAACAAGTATAGTTGAAAAGCTGGTATGAACATTAAAATGAATTTCTAAAAAAATAAATACAGGCAAAGAGGAATATAAAACCTTATTTTCAAGAGCATCAGAAAATTAAAATATTTAGGAATAAATTCAACAAAAGATTGTAAGACCTATACACTAACTTCCTTCAAAATGTTCTGTAATTTTTAAAGAAGATCTAAATGAATGAAAGCTATTCCATAGTCAAGGATGAGAAGATTAATATTATCAAGATTAAATTCTCACCCAAATTATCTATAGATTCAATACAATTCCATTGAAAATCCTATCAGACTTATTTCGAAGACATTGACAAACTGATTTTAAATTTTATATGGAAAAGCAATGGACCTAGAATACCTAAAACAATTTTGAGGACTTAAAATAGTTGGAGGAATGACACCATCTGATTTCAAGTCTTACTGTAAAAGCTGCTGTCATCTATACAGTGTGATGTTGACATAAGTGTAAACACATAACATCAGGGGAACAGAAGAGAGCTCAGAAATAGATCTGTACTTCTAAGGTCAATTGATTTTTTTTTTTCCTTAGCCAAGATGTCAAGGTAATTTAATGGAAAAAATGATAGTCATTTCAACTAATAATGCTGAACCCAATGGATGGCTGTATGCACAAAACAACCCCTACCTCAAAACAAATACAAAAATTAACTCCATGAATTGGACGTAATGTAAGTGCTAAAGTTATAAAACTTCCAAAAAAAAACACATTTTTTTTTTGGTGAAATTGGATTAGGCAAAGATTTCTTCGGCAGCAACAGAAAAGTATGAAAATAGAAGAAAATTAGATGAAATGGACTTAAATTTTTTTTAATGTAAACTTGAAACATACATTTAAAGAAAGTAGAAAGGAAGTCACAGACCAGGAGAAAAGATTTGCAAATCCTAGTGCTTGTATCCAGTATACAAAGAACTCTTTCAACTCAATAAGAAGGCAAAGAATAGGTGCTGGGAAGATGGCGGAAGAGTAAGACACGGAGATCACCTTCCTCCCCACAGATACACCAGAAATAAATCTACACGTCGAACAACTCCTACAGAACACCTACTGAACGCTGGCAGAAGACCTCAGACCTCCCAAAAGGCAAGAAACCCCCCACATACCGGGGTAGGGCAAAAGAAAAAACAGAGACAAAATAATAGGGACGGCACCTGCACCAGTGAGAGGGAGCTGTGGAGGAGGAAAGGTTTCCACACATTAGGAAGCCCCTTCGCTTCCGGGTGGAGACTGCGGGAGGCGGAGGGGGGGAGCTTCAGAGCCGTGGAGGAGAGCACAGCAACGGGTGCGGAGGGCAAAGCGGGGAGATTCCCGCACAGAGGATCGGTGCCGACCGGCACTCACCAGCCCGAGAGGCTTGTCTGCTCACTCGCTGGGGAGGGCGGGGCTGCGAGCTGAGGCTCCGGCTTCGGTCGGAGCGCAGGGGGAGGACTGCGGTTGGCAGCTTGAACACAGACTGAAGGGGTTAGTGCACCACGGCCAGCCGGGAGGGAGTCCGGGGAAAAGTCTGGGCCTGCCGAAGAGACAAGACACTTTTTCTTCCCTCTTTGTTTCCTGGTGCACGAGGAGAGGGGTTTAACAGCGCTGCCTAAAGGAACTCTAGAGATGGGCGCGAGCCGCGGCTAAAAGCGTGGACCCCAGAGACGGGCGGGAGACGCTAAGGCTGCTGCTGCCGCCACCAAGGGGCCTGTGTGCGAGCACAGGTCACTATCCACACCCCTCTCCCGGGGAGCCTGTGCAGCCCGCCACTGCCAGGGTCCCGGGATCCAGAGACAACTTCCCCGGGAGAACACATGGCGCGCCTCAGGCTGGTACAACGTCACGCTGGCCTCTGCCGCCGCAGGCCCGCCCCGCACTCCGTGCCCCTCCCTCCCCCCGGCCTGAGTGCGCCAGAGCCCCCGAATCAACGGCTGCTTTAACACCGTCCTGTCTGAACAAAAAACAGATGCCCTCTGGCGACCTACACGCAGAGGCAGGGCCAAATCCAAAACTGAGCCCCTGGGAGCTGTGAGAACAAAGAAGAGAAAGGGAAATCTCTCCCAGCAGCCTCAGAAGCAGCAGATTAAAGCTCCACAATCAACTTGATGTACCCTGCATCTGTGGAATACCTGAATAGACAATGAATCATCCCAAATTGAGGAGGTGGATTTCGAGAGCAAGATCTAGGATTTTTTCCGCTTTTCCTCTTTTTGTGAATGTGTATGTGTTGCTTCTGTGTGAGATCTTGTCTGTATAGCTTTGCTTCCACCATTTGTCCTAGGGTTCTATCCGTCCATTTTTTTAAAAAAAATTTTTTTCTTAATAATTAATTTTAATAACTCTGTTATACTTTACCTTCTTTCTTTCTTTTTCTTCCTTTCTTTCCTTCCTTCCTTCCTTCCCTCCTTTAGACAACGAATCATCCCAAATTGAGGAGGTGGACTTTGACAGCAAGATTTATGATTTTTTTCCCCTTTACCTCTTTTTGTGAGGTTCTATGTGTATGCTTCTGTGTAAGATTTTGTCTGTATAGCTTTGCTTCCACCATTTGTCCTAAGGTTCTATCCGTCCCTTTTTTTTCTCTAAATAATTATTTTTTAATTCAATAACTTTATTATACTTTATTTTATTTTACTGTATCCTCTGTCTTTCTTCCTTCCTTCCTTCCCTCCTTCCTTCCTTCCTCCCGCCCTCCTTTCTTTCCTCCTTCCTTCCTTCCTTCCTTCCTTCCGCCCTCCCTCCCTCCCTCCCTCCCTCCCTCTACTAATTCTCTCTACCTTACTCCCTTTTATTCTGAGACGTGTGGATGAACGGCTCTTGGTGCTCCAGCCAGGAGTCAGTGCTGTGTCTCTGAGGTGGGAGAGCCAACTTCAGGACACTGGTCCAACAAGAGACCTCCCAGCTCCACATAATATCAAATGGCGAAAATCTCCCAGAGACCTCCATCTTAACACCAGTACCCAGCTTCACTCAACGACCAGCAAGCTACAGTGCTGGACAACCTATGCCAAACAACTAGCAAAACAGGAACACAACCCCACCCATTAGCAGAGACGCTGGCTAAAATCATAATAAGTCCACAGACACCCCAAAACACACCACCAGACGTGGACCTGCCCACCAGAGAGACAAGATCCAGCCTCATCCACCACAACACAGGCACTAGTCCCCTCCACCAGGAAGCCTACACAACCCACTGAACCAACCTTAGCCACTGGGGACAGACACCAAAAAAAACGGGAACTACGAAACTGCAGCCTGCAAAAAGGAGACCCCAAACACAGTAAGATAAGCAAAATGAGAAGACAGAAAAACACACAGCAGATGAAGGAGCAAGATAAAAACCCACCAGACCTAACAAATGAAGAGGAAATAGGCAGTCTACCTGAAAAAGAATTCAGAATAATGATAGTAAAGATGATCCAAAATCTTGGAAATAGAATGGACAAAATGCAAGAAACATTTAACAAGGACCTAGAAGAAATAAAGATGAAACAAGCAACGATGAACAACACAATAACTGAAATGAAAAATACTCTAGATGGGATCAATAGCAGAATAACTGAGGCGGAAGAACGGATAAGTGACCTGGAAAATAAAATAGTGGAAATAACTACTGCAGAGCAGAATAAAGAAAAAAGAATGAAAAGAACTGAGGACAGTCTCAGAGACCTCTGGGACAACATTAAACGCACCAACATTCGAATTATAGGGGTTCCAGAAGAAGAAGAGAAAAAGAAAGGGACTGAGAAAATCTTTGAAGAGATTATAGTTGAAAACTTCCCTAATATGGGAAAGGAAAGAGTTAATCAAGTCCAGGAAGCACAGAGAGTCCCATACAGGATAAATCCAAGGAGAAATACGCCAAGACACATATTAATCAAACTGTCAAAAATTAAATACAAAAAAAGCATTATTAAAAGCAGCAAGGGAAAAACAACAAATAACACACAAGGGAATCCCCATAAGGTTAACAGCTGATCTTTCAGCAGAAACTCTGCAAGCCAGAAGGGAGTGGCAGGACATACTGAAAGTGATGAAGGAGAAAAACCTGCAGGCAACATTACTCTACACAGCAAGGATCTCATTCACATTTGATGGAGAAATTAAAACCTTTAGAAACAAGCAAAAGCTGAGAGAGTTCAGCACCACCAAACCAGCTTTACAACAAATGCTAAAGGAACTTCTCTAGACAAAAAACACAAGAGAAGGAAAAGACCTACAATAACGAACCCAAAACAATTTAGAAAGTGGGAATAGGAACATACATATTGATGATTACCTTAAATGTAAATGGACTGAATTCTCCCACCAAAAGACACAGATTGGCTGAATGGATACAAATATAAGATCCATATATATGCTGTCTACAAGAGACCCACTTCAGACCTAGAGACACATACAGACTGAAAGTAAGGGGATGGAAAAAGATATTCCACGCAAATGGAAACCAAAAGAAAGCTGGAGTAGCAATTCTCATATCAGACAAAATAGACTTTAAAATAAAGGCTATTAGAAGAGACAAAGAAGGACACTACATAATGATCAAGGGATCGATCCAAGAAAAAGATATAACAATTGTAAATATTTATGCACCCAACATAGGAGCACCTCAATACATAAGGCAAAAACTAACAGCCATAAAAGGGGAAATCGACAGTAACACATTCATGGTAGGGGACTTTAACACCCCACTTTCACCAATGGACAGATCATCCAAAATGAAAATAAATAAGGAAACACAAGCTTTAAATGATACATTAAACAAGATGGACTGAACTGATATTTCTAGGACACTCCATCCAAAAACAACAGAATACACATTTTTCTCAAGTGCTCATGGAATATTCTCCAGGATAGATCATATCTTGGGTCACAAATCAAGCCTTGGTAAATTTAAAAGAATTGAAATTGTATCAAGTATCTTTTCCGACCACAACGCCATGAGACTAGATATCAATTACAGAAAAAGATCTTTAAAAAATACAAACACATGGAGGCTAAACAATACACTATTTAATAACGAAGTGATCACTGAAGAAATCAAAGAGGAAATAAAAAAATACCCAGAAACAAATGACAATGGAGACACAATGACCCAAAACCTATGGGATGCAGCAAAAGCAGTTCTAAGAGGGAAGTTTATAGCAATACAAGCCCGCCGTAAGAAGCAGGAAACATCTCGAATAAACAACCTAACCTTGCACCTAAAGCAATTAGAGAAAGAAGAACAAAAAAACCCCAAAGTTAGGAAAACGAAAGAACTCATAAAAATCAGATCAGTAATAAATGAAAAAGAAATGAAGGAAATGACAGCAAAGATCAATAAAACTAAAAGCTGTTTCTTTGAGAAGATAAACAAAATAGATAAACCATTAGCTAGACTCATCAAAAAAAAAAAGGGAGAAGACTCAAATCAATAGAATTAGAAATGAAAAAGGAGAAGTAACAGCTGACACTGCAGAAATACAAAAGATCATGAGAGATTACTACAAGCAACTCTATGCCAATAAAATGGACAACCTGGAAGAAATGGACAAATTCTTAGAAATGCACAACCTTCCAAGACTGAACCAGGAAGAAATAGAAAATATAAACAGACCAATCACAAGCACTGAAATTGAAACTGTGATTTAAAATCTTCCAACAAACAAAAGCCCAGGACCAGATGGCTTCACAGGCGAATTCTATCAAACAGTTAGAGAAGAGCTAACGTCTATCCTTCTCAAACTCTTCCAAAATATAGCAGAGGGAGGAACACTCCCAAATTCCTTCTACAAGGCCACCATCACCTTGATACCAAAACCAGACAAGGATGTCACAAAGAAAGAAAACTACAGGCCAATACCACTGATGAACATAGATGCAAAAATCCTCAACAAAATACTAGCAAACAGAATCCAACAGCCCATTAAAAGGATCATACACCATGATCAAGTGGGGTTTATTCCAGGAATGCAAGGATTCTTCAATATATGCAAATCTATCAATGTGATAAACCATATTAACAAATTGAAGGAGAAAAGCCATATGATCATCTCAGTACATGCAGAAAAAGCTTTTGACAAAATTCAACACCCATTTATGATAAAAACCCTGCAGAAAGGAGGCATAGAGGGAACTTTCCTCAACATAATAAAGGCCATATATGACAAGCCCACAGCCAACATCATCCTCAGTGTTGAAAAACTGAAAGCATTTCCACTAAGATCAGGAAAAAGACAAGGTTGCCCACTCTCACCACTCTTATTCAACATAGTTTTGGACGTTTTAGCCACAGCAATCAGAGAAGAAAAGAAAATAAAAGGAATCCAAATCAGAAAAGAAGTAAAGCTGTCACTGTTTACAGATGACATGATACTATACATAGAGAATCCTAAAGATGCTACCAGAAAACTACTAGAGCTAATCAATGAATTTGGTAAAGTAGCAGGATACAAAATTAATGCACAGAAATCTCTTGCATTCCTATATACTAATGATGAAAAATCTGAAAGTGAAATCAAGAAAACACTCCCATTTACCACTGCAACAAAAAGAATAAAATATCTAGGAATAAACCTACCTAAGGAGACAAAAGACCTGTATGCGGAAAATTATAAGACACTGATGAAAGAAATTAAAGATGATACAAATAGATGGAGAGATATACCATGTTCTTGGATTGGAAGAATCAACATTGTGAAAATGACTCTACTACCCAAAGCAATCTACAGATTCAATGCAATCCCTATCAAACTACCACTGGTATATTTCACAGAAATAGAACAAAAAATTTCACAATTTGTATGGAAACACAAAAGACCCTGAATAGCCAAAGCAATCTTGAGAACGAAAAACGGAACTGGAGGAATCAGGCTCCCTGACTTCAGACTATACTACAAAGCTACAGTAATCAAGACAGTATGGTACTGGCACAAAAACAGAAAGATAGATCAATGGAACAGGATAGAAAGCCCAGAAATAAACCCACACACGTATGGACACCTTATCTTTGATAAAGGTGGCAGGAATGTACAGTGGAGAAAGGACAGCCTCTTCAATAAGTGGTGCTGGGAAAACTGGACAGGTACATGTAAAAGTATCAGATTAGATCACTCCCTAACACCATCCACAAAAATAAGCTCAAAATGGATTAAGGACCTAAATGTAAGGCCAGAAACTCTCAAACTCTTAGAGGAAAACATAGGCAGAACACTCTATGACATAAATCACAGCAAGATCCTTTTTGACCCACCTCCTAGAGAAATGGAAATAAAAACAAAAATAAACAAATGGGACCTAATGAAACTTCAAAGCTTTTGTACAGCAAAGGAAACCATAAACAAGACCAAAAGACAACCCTCAGAATGGGAGAAAATATTTGCAAATGAAGCAACTGACAAAGGATTAATTTCCAAAATTTACAAGCAGCTCATGCAGCTCAATAACAAAAAAACAAACAACCCAATCCAAAAATGGGCAGAAGACCTAAATAGACATTTCTCCAAAGAAGATATACAGACTGCCAACAAACACATGGAAGAATCCTCAACATCATTAATCATCAGAGAAATGCAAATCAAAACTACAATGAGATATCATCTCACACCAGTCAGAATGGCCATCATCAAAAAATCTAGAAACAATAAATGCTGGAGAGGGTGTGGAGAAAAGGGAACACTCTTGCACTGCTGGTGGGAATGTGAATTGATTCAGCCACTATGGAGAACAGTTTGGAGGTTCCATAAAAAACTACAAATAGAACTACCATATGACCCAGCAATCCCACTACTGGGCATATACCCTGAGAAAAGCAAAATTCAAAAAGAGTCATGTACCAAAATGTTCATTGCAGCTCTATTTACAATAGCCCGGAGATGGAAACAACCTAAGTGCCCATCATCGGATGAATGGATAAAGAAGATGTGGAACATATATACAATGGAATATTACTCAGCCATAAAAGGAAACGAAATTGACCTACTTGTAATGAGGTGGATAGACCTAGAGTCTGTCATACAGAGTGAAGTCAGAAAGAGAAAAATAAATACCGTATGCTAACACATATATATGGAATTTAAGAAAAAAAATGTCATGAACAACCTAGGGGTAAGACAGGAATAACGACAGAGACCTACTGGAGAACGGACTTGAGGATATGGGGAGCGGGAAGGGTGAGCTGTGACAGGGCGAGAGAGAGGCATGGACATATATACACTAAGAAACGTAAGGTAGATAGCTAGTGGGAAGCCGCTGCATGGCAGAGGGATATCGGCTCGGTGCTTTGTGACCGCCTGGAGGGTTGAGATAGGCAGGGTGGGAGGGAGCGAGATGCAAGAGGGAAGAGATATGGGAACATATGTATATGTATAACTGATTCACTTTGTTATAAAGCAGAAACTAACACACCATTGTAAAGCAATTATACCCCAATAAAGATGTTAAAAAAAAAAAAGAAGGCAAAGAATAAAATTTTAAATGGGCAAAATATTTGAATGGGCACTCTATAAGAGAAGATATACATTTGGCCAAAAAGATGTATTGAAAAGGTGTTCAATATCACGAGTCATCAGGGTATTTACAAATTAAAACCACATTGAGAAACTACTAGACAACCTAGCACAATGGGTTAAATTTAGAAGAATACCAAGTTTTGACAATGATGTGAACCAGCCAGAACTGTCATACATTGCTGGTGGGAATGCAAAATGGTACATCCAATTTGGAAAACTTTAGCCATTTCTCACAAAGTTAAACATATATATATAACTGAACAGTCCTATTCCTAAGTATTTACCTAAGATGAATGAAAATGTATGACCACACAATAACTTGTGCATGTATGTTTATAGTAGCAGTGCTCATAATAACCAAACAGTCCCAATTTTCATCAACTGATCAATGAGTAAACAAATTATGGTGTATACACACTATGAAATACTACCCAGCTGTGAAAAGAATGAAATATTGACATGCAGCAAAACGAGTGAACCTCTAGAGCCTTATGCTATACGAAAGAAGGCAAATAAAACAGACTACATACTGTATGATTCCATTCGTATAACTTCTAAAAAAGGCAAAACTATAGTGACAGAAAGCAGATCACTGGTTGCCTGGACGGCAAAGTTCAGGGAAGGGAATCAACTGCAAAGAGAAATGCAGATACTTTCTGGGGGGATAGAAATGTTCTATGTTTTGACCGTGAAGGTGGTTATACGACTGTATGCACTTGCCAAGCTCATCAAACTGTATACTCTAAATGGGTGAATTTTCTTAAAAGTAAATATGCCTCAAAGCAGGGGAATAAAAATTAAAAAATAAAAATAGAAAATATAAGATCAATTCCAGGACCTACTCATGAAATATGTCTGTAGGGTCTGCTGGTGATGCTTGTCAAGTAAGATATCACGCAAAAGAAAACAGGACTTAGGTCACTGGAACTAGGGGTTTGGGATGCTTATCCAATTCTGTCTCTGGAAATGTCTTCAACAAGAGACAACTTCTCTGGATCTCAGTTTCGACATCAGAAAAGCGAGGAGCATATTTAGATGGTCTCTAACGTCCCTTACAGACAAATGACTCGTGTGCTTCTTCTACTCTAGTTCTTGCTCATGTCAAACATCACTAATTAATCATGGCCAAACTCTCATGCAGCCCAGAATTCCAGACTCCTTGTCAGCACAGCACTCCAGGCAACTAGTACCAACTGCAAAATTGTGACTTGTGAGAAATTTTGTGTGCTATAGCTACTCTAGAAAATAAGTGAATCTCTATAACCAGTATGAATAAGGGTCTTAGGAACGTACCTCAATCGTTGCTTACTGTAGTGCTAAATAGTTCTATTAAGCTAACTCAAGATGGAGAATGACTAGTGATTTCTATATGACAAGCTAGTGTAGAGCAAACCATGGTGCAAGGAAGATGGAAGGAATACTCTAAGTTTGTATTGACGTCAAGCTTTGGAAATGTGATCTAAATGTGGAATTCAAATAAACCCTACCAACATCTCATGGGCTTGCTGTCATGCCCATCCTCCTGCATGAAGCCATTCTTTTCTGATTACTGTACACAGAATAATTTATCATCCCTGAAATCCTTGCTATTTCTGATCATTCATGCAGTGTGACCCTGATACTCTTTTAAAAAAATTACTTTCCTATAGGTATCACCCCAAGCTGGGTCTGGCTCAGCAGAAAATTGTGCCATGATCGATTAGTGATGTCTGCATGGGTAAGGAGACATATCATGTGCCACCTCACCACTGCTTTTCTGAGCACACTTAAGTGGTTTACAAATATTATCTCGTTGAACCCTCACAGCAAAACTCTAAAGTAGGTAATATTTTCTCCATTTTGCAGATGAGAAAACTGAATTTCTGAGAGGTTGCCTAAGTTTCCCAAAGCCTCTCCCCATTCCCCCAACCCGGAGCCCCACCATTGTAAATGATGGAGTTGAGCTTCAAAACCTGAGCTTTCTCTATCATTCCGTGCTGTTTCTCTTTATAACACCTCCCACACACTCAGTTCCAGGCAAGAGGTTAGCACAAAACAGGTTCTTAGTAAACGTTTTCATAGCCTTAATAAATGGGAGCTATGCTAACCGTGGCACACAGCAGCCTAAAATAGGGGGTTATTTTTTAGACAGGTGTGAAGCTGAAGGCAAGTCTGAATCACAATGACGGAATTTTTTAAATGGCAGCCACATTGGAAAATAAACAAAGTATTTACATATCTGTAGATCACAGAGGGCCGGGGCCAGATCAACAGGTCTTCAAGTGATTAACAGAAGAGTCATTTTTAGTACACTCAAGACAACAGTGTTAAAATCTATATGATAATTAATCTATCATTTTTTTTCATGGCAAAAACTGTCATCAAATGAGATTTTAACCATATTACTTGGTGCTTAAAATTCTTCTTTGGGTTTTCATGCGTATCAATGTCCACAGCTCAGTCCTAAACGGTCTTCATGATCAGATCAATATCTTTACCTTTAGCCCTATCCTTACATTCACTCATCTGACTAGCTTCACCTCAGTCACACCAAGTCACTTAGCCCCTTCACGTATCGTGTGGTTTTTACATCTTCCCTCTCTTCACATACGGTATCCTTTCTCCCTGAACTGCCCTTTTACTCTTCTTTACTCTTCGACACTGATTTAAAGCTTCACCTCTCCTCACAACTCTCCTCTGACCACCCTGAGCCTAGTCAGAGATCCCTCGTTCTTGCTCAGAGTAGAACCCTGGATTCGTCAGAGCACCTTTTCTTTGTATTTCCTTTCTTTTTTCTGTTTTTTTTTTTAAATTGGAGTATAGTTGCTTCACACTCCTGTGTCAGTTTCTGCTGTATAGCAAAGTGAATCAGCCATACGTGTACATATATCTCCTCTTTTTTTGGATTTCCTTCCCAGTTAGGTCACCACAGAGCACCGAGTGGAGTTCCCTGTGCTATACAATCTGTTCTCCTTAGTTATGTTTTATACATAGTAGTGTATATATGTCAATCCCAATCTCCCACCTTTTTCATTTTAACTGTTGATTGCATTTTCACTCTTGTACCTGATCATAAGCTCTTTGAAAATACAGATCACATCTGATTTCATAACTACATCACCCAGCAGCATAGTGTCTAACACATAATCGGAGCTCAATAATTATTTTTTGAATTAATATCAGTTCTGTTCCTAGATGACACATGGATATAAAGGACAAAAGGAAAAGAACAACTATTTATCATCGGGGGTGGGCACGGGAAGGCCTGTGTGTCTAGAAGATGCAGTAGTTTATCTCCAAGTTTCTATTAGTCAATCTGGTGAAGACTGCAGTATTCACCAAATTACATTTCCCAGTCTCACTTACCATTTGGTTGGTTACGTGCAGAGTTATGGTGAATGGAATATATGCAGGAAGAATGTAAGCCACTTTTCAGCACTGCTGAGAAAAACCTCCCGTGTGTAATCCTCCATTCTCGTGGTCTTCCTCCTATCTCCTGTTGGGTGATGCTAGCGTGACTTCGAAACCTCAGTGCAGTAGAGCCACAACATGGAAAGAGACTGGGTCACTGAGTCACTGCTTGGGTGGAAGCTGGTGCAGAGCGGCCCAATTAGAAATATCCACCCTGAATGTCATATTGCTGAGATTTGGGGGTTATTTATTACAAGAGCTTATGTCATTTATCATGACTAATAAAGTCAAATAATGCTATCTGCACCCGTATTTCTCTTCCACAAGATTCTGCAGATATCTGAAAGAGAAGCTTTGAAGGCCTTAAGGGAGAATCATTCAATTAAGTAGCACTTATTAAATCTTCAAACTGTAACGAGCTCACAAAAGAGAAACTGGAAGTTGCAAAGGAAAACATTTCGGAATAGACCAGGTGGGATGCAGACCCAGAGAGGCCCTGAGATGTGTGGTGTGTGTGCTGTCTGAGGTTTGCCTGTAGAGGGGTATCGAGCTGGCCGCCTTACCGTCCCCTTCTGGCCTATGTAGCTGTGCAGTCAGCAGAAATACAGCTTGCTTGGCTCTTTTAGTGACCAGCTATGGAGAGAACCAAGTTAAGGTTGTAATTTCAATGCATCCTGAGACTTTTGTGTGTGGGAAAGCCAGGAAAAAGTGTGGGTGGCAGGGAAGGGGGGGCTCTCCTTGGAATATTGCCCAAAGGGGGCCTTTTTTCCCCATCAACAGGCCCCTTGCCTGATCCTTCCTACTCCCAACTCCTGTTTTCCTCCCTGCAAGTGATAGTGTTTCTGCCACTAAAGCCACACTCTGCCTGTCGAAGTAGCAGCCAAAGCCAACTCTAGAGCCGTGGTTCCTGGCAAACAAGAAAGTGAAGAAAACCCACTAGTGAGGGCACTTATGTAAGCAAACAACCTGGGGCCGTTACCTTTAGGTAGCATTACCCAAGGGATGACTTTCCTGGGATACTACTGGGGACATCTGGTTCAACTCTATTTCACTTGCATAAGATCTTAAAATAGAATGTGACAAGACAGGATAATGCAAAGCTGAATGGATATTGTAGGAGCTTAGGAACTACCGGGTGTGATCAGACTCATGGCTTGGTACCAAGAGAGCCCAAACAGAGTCATCACTCAATTCTCAAGAGTTCATCTCTAAAGGTATATCTCTTGGGCTGACTTCTAAAGTTCTTTGTGATTCTCTCTGATTGAGGAACAGCTCCGCAGCAGCCATGGAAATGCACTACTCAAATCTCCTGCTGTGAGAATGTAACTGATGGATGGCCCCAGTCCATCACAACATTCATGCCCAAGGCCACCCTTCCCACAGTCTGCTCTCAGCCAGTTTCTGAGTATGAAAGGGATACTAAGGCAAGCTAGTTTTTGCAAGGATTTTCTGATTCTTGACTTTGGCTCAAGGACTCCCACTGGCTTGGCCAAAACTTTCTTAATGCTGCAGTCTTAGATTCTGCCAGTCCAACCTTGCTTTCTTCCTTCTCTTCCTCGTGGGGATTAGACCAGCATGAACAGTGTCCTCCGTCCCTCCTCTTTATCCTTCACAGGTGTTTCCCCCCGTAAATCTCTTGCATGTCTAATGCTATCTCGACGTCTGCTTCTTAGAAGGCCCAAACTAAAGCAAGATCACATCTACAGGTGGTGTCCCAAAACTGAGACTGTGTTCTAGGATCTTGCCATAATTGCCGTAAGACCAAAATGGGACCATGGGATACTCAGTTCCAGGAATTTGGGGTGCAGAGGACAGAGACATGAAAACTGAGGTCCATGGAGCTCAGGCATATTCAAGAGCTCCTTGGAGAAAAAGTCTATGAGTTCAAATGTCAAGATCCTGAAGCTGCCTTCATACCTTTTTCTCCTGTATTTTTGTTTTTAACTATTCCTTTATATGTTTATGATTCTTCAGTTTCCTTCCACTGAATTCCCTCTTCTTCCTTTTTCTCAAGCTAGTCACAGTTGATTTCTGTCACTTGCAACTAGATGAGTCTGAAGGACACACTGAAGCACAGATCAGATTTTTCCTGTCTTTTATGGTGCTGCAAACTTTATCCAGATCCTTTCCTAACTCATTTATGTACCAGTCCTCTGATGCCATCTCAGGCATCAGAGGTAGTCCTTATTTTTAAGTTGTGAAAAATCTTTATTTTTCCAAGGTATTGAACATAAATCTAAAACTCCCAAAGTGTTTAAGTTAGAAACAAACATGACTCGGAAAGGACAGTTTAATAGTTAGAAGTTATAGGAAAGGATTTGTCAAGCATCATTTGCTAAACCTCACACATAAACAGAAGGTGCTCAGCAACTATAAAAGGGGGTATCTTGTCCTACCTTGGGCAGCTAGTTAGGAAGGCAGAAAGTAAGATTACTTAAAGCAAGATATTATTTTCTGTCTGGGTCTTAGAGGGATTTTTTTACCTTTCGAATGTTGAATCACTAATAAAATAGAAAAGATCTTAGATAATGGGGGGGAAAAAAAAGAACCACTGCAAGAAGACACAAAATGAAGCAAAAACAGAAGATTACAGATTACGTTCTCTGATGACACTTTACATCTACCCACAGCTCTTTGTCTGGCAATGTCAGCCTGTTTCTAAATGCCCCTGAGGGACATCTATAAGGATGGAACTCATCAAAGTGCAAATGACAAAATGGCACTAACTCATAGCACTTGTTCACTGTTAACCTAGAAATCACAGTCAGAGCAGAGATTGGCAGCTCAACGTGCTATAAACTGTTGGAGACATCTGTGTGCTAAGGCAGGTCACACCACCTCTGAAAGTACAACTGCTGCTATGTTTTCAGTTTTATGAGAAAAGTTTGCATTTCTTCACTTGGTTTTCTGAGTGATTCCAAACAGATGGCAGAACTTTTAAGGGTTGTTTTTAAAGGCTCCAGAAATCTCTTTTGTTTTTCTTTCTTTTTAGTCAAATACCAGTCCATTACCCACACTTAATGGGGGAAAAGTGAAAAAAGTTATAAGCATAATATACATTCAGAGACATGGAATCTTTGTCAAATAAGATGCTGTGTGGTCTAGATTTTCCATCTAAAGAATTAGGTGATACACTGAGAATCTATTTGGCCTCAAGAGTTCCCAAATGTGTTTCCAAACACCAGACAAGCTTATCATTCGGGCTGAGTGGCAAAGTCTAGATATATAGTATTATACATCATTACGTACAGCACCCCAAAGTTCTCCTGGGTAATTTCAAAAGCTTTTTATTTAGTTTGGAAACAGAAGAAGACAGATGATTAGTCATCTGCTTAATCTCCAATGACAGAAATAAAGAGCACAATTTTATTTCTGGCCTGACTTACTTCTGTCTTCATCTTCTTAGGAGCAGAGGAAAAATGGCAATCGTGCTGTGGAACATTCCTTCCTGTGTACGCTAAGCAGAGATCAAAGCATACCTTTCCCTCAGAGGCCCAGTGACATATTTTCCTCCACAGAGGATCTGGAGCAAGGTGAGGTCGCTGCCTCATCTATGTGTGGCTAGGATGTCAGCCCCGACTCTACTAGGCCTCCTAAAATTACTTTATATTGACGGATAAGGTCTAAATCACAAAGGTCCCATCCCCCGCCTCTTAATCACGGAGAGTCCCAACTTCTACCTGATCCTCTTTCTAGTGAATTGGGGCAATCTCTAGGGAATGCTACTGTGTTCTACAAATTCGGCTTGTTTTGTACTTGGCCATGCACTAACTCTGCGCTGCTGATTTCTTCTCTCCTTATTAGGTACGCAGCTCATGTAACAGCTCAGCTCTGCCCGGCAGTGGGCTCCACGGTCTTTGCTCCCAGCATTCTATTAGCCATTGCCCGGACAAAAACAAAACTCTTCCCAGGGACAAGGAATAATTTGTAATCCACTTAAAGGGCAGTCTAGATCCAGTTGGAGAAGAGATACAGCTACACACAGTAACAAATGAACCAACGTTTAGAGGGCTTCCTAGGAGCCATGCTTTCTGTGATTTTTCTTTCATTCTTGCTACAACTCTTGAGTCACATACTACTCTTATTAACATAAATTTACAGATGAAAAACTGAGGCACAGAGAAAGTTTGTTTAAAAAAAAAAATTGTTAAAGTCACAGCATTTAGTAAGGGGTAGAGCTAGGATTTGAGTCCAGGCAGGCTGGTTGCAAATGCTGGGGCTCTTCACGGTGATGCTGTATTTCCTCTCTGCCTCCTAGTTAAGTAAACTAATCTGCAAAGATGCACCTTTTGTTTGCCGTTAAAATAACATATTGCATTATCTTCTCACATCTTTTGGCCCCTTGGAGCTCAAACTTTTCCCCTCCGGGGTCTTGACTCCCCATGTGCATATCTAACAGAAACCCGCAGGGATGGTCTGCCCTAAAGATAAAGTCTCCAGCTCTTTGTGAAACGTGAACAATTCTACCCAGAATTCTGAATGTTTTGTTCTTATTGTCTTGCTTGTTTAGTTTAGTTATGTCTGTTTTCGGAGTCTGCCCTCTTCAGCTAAAGAAGGTGACTGGCTCTTCCCTGTACAAAAGAAAGCTAGGGGTCCATGAGGCACCTGCCCCACCCCCATTCCAGTGGACTTGGTTTCGGGTTTTTAAATCCCTCTTGACCACTGTCCTTCATTGGTGAATGCTCAAAGTCAGTGCCTGCAGCCACTGGTAATATGCATACTTCAACTTGGGTGGCCCCTCTCCGCTGGCTTGTCCCTACCTCTTTGAACTCTTCTTGCTTTTAGCTTCTGTCCCAGGAGCCCATTCTTGGTCTGCCTTTCTTCCCACTCAGACCATGCCCATCCCTTCAGCTGGAACAATATGCGGCTGTTTCCCAAGCCTAAGTCTTGAGTTTCCACCTCTTCCCTGAATTCCTCTTCCATATAAATACTAAACTGCCTTTAGGATGTCTCTACTTGGATGCCCGAAGGTCACCTCAAATACGGCCACCTCAGGGCATTGCATTAGTGCTTTCTCTACCTTGGAGTGATCTTCCACTGGAAGGAAGGAAGGAAGGGAGGCAGGGAGGGAGGAAGGGAGGAACCATCTCCTTGCTCCCATCTCAGGTCCTCCCTGCCCCAACCACTCTGCTTCCAATGCAAAGATCTAAAATCCAGTCATGTGGGTCATAATTTTAAACAAATCCTTCAAATCCCTCCTCTACACATAAAAACTTCACATGGTCCTGGTTTTACATGCTACCCTCACCAGCCTCACCAGCTTCATTTCTGACCACTGTCCCATGTGCATTTTGTGCTTTACCCAGCACTTCCCAAATAGATGGGCCATGAACAAATGGTCCTGTGGCCAAAGAAATCTGGATAACTCATCACACTGTAAAAGGCAGACTGAAGCCTATAAAACTTGTTAATAGTTTATCTGAGCGAAAATCAATTCGAATTGGGCAATACTGAATCAGTAGTTAGAGGTACTCCACCAACAGGAGCCAGGGGCAAGGTTTTTCTAGAGAAGACATGGAAGCAAAGCAAGGAACTAATTTGATTGGCTCCAGGTTCAGCAGTTACACTATTTGGGAAAGCCTGGTTGGCTGCCTGTGGCTGGTGGTTCTTCTTACCCTTGAGGCGCTTGCAGGAATGATTCTGGCTTAGGTACACCACCAAGGCGATAGAGCCACCTCAGTGTGCTGGCTTCCTTGTTTGATTTCTTTAATGATATATTCTACCTCCATCTCAAAGAATCACAAAGCGTGCTGGCATATTAAGAAAATCACGTCATTAATAAGCCCCATCAAGCAAGCATTTAAAAAGGAAAGCTGTTTAAGTTTGTTTAGTCCAGGTTTCTCAAACTTTTTTTGTCCAGGAACTCCTTTTTCTGAGGAACAGCTATGAACGAGATCTCACGGAACACAGTTTGGGAACTACTGCTCTGTAAGACCCCCTTACAGTTTCCTGAACACCCTGGCTCACTCATTCTTCCAGGCTTTACTTTTGTAGTTCTTGTGTCTAGAAGGCCCATCCCACTTTTGATGCCTAAAAAATTCCTATCATTTCTATAAGTCCACCCTATAAAGCCGAATGCAAGGTCACTTCCTCTCTGAAAACTCTTCTCAGGGAGAATTAATCACCGCCTTCGGACTCCCCATTGTATCTGGTACCCCCCTCCATCACAGCGCTCACCTTGCTTATTATTGTTCCTGCTGTTTTCTGAATCCCCCGCTAGGCTGTGGATTACTAGGGAGCTGGGGTCATTCTACACCCTCCATCACCTACTACAGTATATAGAACATTGTAAGTGTTTGAAAATGTGGGAAGTAATAGTCTATTAGGGGACATACGATTGAAGCTTTGCTCCATGGTATCAAACATGAGGATGGGGAAAACTATGAGGGATGTATTAAATTTTTACACTGATTCAATTATGTGAAAAGTGTTTCACCTCCTTTTGTGGGAAGGTATAAAGGAAATGAAAGGCACAGCCCAACAGGAGGTAGTCTGGCTAGGACCTTCCCCCCTCTGACTAAAATGCATTCAACACTCTGAAAGTGACTTAATGAGAAGTCAAGATTCCTAGAATCAATTATTTCCGTTGTCGCCACTGCCCGCCTCTAGAGACGGGAAATAAACAGCCCATCACCAGCCCACATAAAACACAGATGCCTCCCAAACCACAAGTTTGCCCTGGAAACTGGTCACAGTCATGCCAGCTGCCTGTGTTGTTACTTTCCACAGATGCTATCCACAGATGGGGTGACTTTATTTTTGTAGGAAAAAAACAGCCTAAGGAAGCAAGCAAAAAATAAACACATGACCCTTTCCAACTGAATAATGAAAAATGTGAACATTTCAGATTTCACATAAAACGGGGGGAAGTCAAGGAGTTGGGGTAATTCAACCTCATACCAGCCAGCATCCATTGTATAGTATGGAACATAGCAAGTGCTCAAAAATGTGTGATGAATGGATTTCCATAAAATGTATCAGATTAAAAGATTTCAAGAGGTGCCTTAAACAAGGCTATAAACCTGTTACCTTGCAAGGCTGTCTTAAAATGAGAACTAGCCCTGGCTTCTGGTCAACAAAGAAAAGACCGAGTGGGTTAAGGCTTCGGAATTTGTTGCTCTACTATTGGACCAGGGAATTGGGGGGAAGGCCACAGGGCAGAGGGTGGAGATCGCTAAACAAAGTCTCTGGCCATTCAACTGGTTAACAAGACACTGTGCAACCAGCCTGAAAGCTATGTATTAGCATGCAAAATGATTATCCCTGCCCCCTGCTTCTTTTAGCAATGCCCATTCTCTAGGGTTCTGTCTAAGGTAAACATGAAAAGGCCAATCATTTCTAGGTCCTCCAAAGCAACTTAGTAAGTCTGTTGTCTAAAGAACTAGGTGTAGGACAGTGATCTCTCACCAAATAGTCTTGAAAAAATTTTTTATATCAATTTCAAATGACTTAGAGTAACTCTTACTTTCCTAGTGTTGCCCAGGAGACAGTTCTGTCCTATAATTGCACCCAGATCAATATTCTGCTCTTCTCTTTCCTGTTCTGTGTTCTGGAAGGCTCTCCCCGTCAGTGCATCACCTGGGCTCCCCTGCCCTCTGGCTTCCAGTTTTGTGTAGCCTGTGAGAGGCACAAGCAGGAAATCAAAAGGTGGGAAAGGAAAGAAGTCAGGGCATCTCTTCTTGGCCCTTCCAGCTGTACGTGATGCTGGCGGTGGCCACAGGCTGCTAGACTACACATCCCTCTCACAGCTCCAGCTCCTTCCCTCTTTTGGCCTCGAGGTGGAATTCCACAGTCATTGTCATTGGCTGCCCCACCATTGCTTGTTGATTCCCTTAAAGCTTCTCCCACCAGTGCAATAATTTCTTCAAGAAATTTTCAGCTAAACACTTTCAGTGTGCCTTCTGACTGATCCACCATGTTAAGGAGTTTCATTTTTATCCTAAGTATCTCGGAAAATCATTGAAATATTTTAAGCACTGTGGGAGGAATGTGGGAGAAAAGTCGTAATTAAATTCGAATTTCAAAAATGTAACTCTGGCTATGGTTTGGGAAATAGATTGGAAAAAGGCGAGAGTACATATGGGTAGATCAGTTAGGAGATGACTGTAGTGGTCCACAGGAGAAGTGATGGTGGCTTTGACTATGGTGTTGGTAAAGGTGAAGATGGAGGATTCAAGAGATGTTTGAATGTAAAATCAACAGAACCTAGTGATGGATTCAGCATGGAGAGAGGGAGGTAGGTGAGAGATTGAGATGTCAAAAGTCACTCCTTGGTTTCTGGGTTTTGATCATGCTATATGATAAGATATGTAACATTTGAAGATTTCTGGGAATAATGCTTATGATTTTGATGTAGGGCATATTCATTTTGAGTTGTCTTTAAGATATCTAAGCAGACAAATGCACAAGTCATGATTCAGAATAAAGGTCTAGACTTGAGATTTGCACTTGAGAGTTGCCTCTCTGTTGGTGTTAATTAACCCTGTGAATTATGACCCCTGGGAATGAGAAGTGCTTTCAATGTCCCAGATAGCGCTTTTCTGAAAACTCATGAGGGATCCTGAAAATGAAGACGATTGAACAAATATGTGAAGTGAACCTGCCAGTTGTTTTTTTTTTGCCCAGATCAGATGCAAACATCTTAATACAAGCATTGAATTTTTAAAATAATAAAAAGAGCTATCTTTCATTAAGTACATATTATATCATTTTTCATTACCCAAGTCTGATGCAAAGTGTTTTAATGCCTTATGAGAGGATGCACGCTAAGTGAACAAAGAGATATACTTACGTTCTCAAAAAGCACGTGTTTTTTTTTACCCTGAAGAGCTAGGACTTTATCTTGCACACATTTAAGTGAAGTTGTCATGGTGACTAACTGCAGAGGATTGCTATCATTATCTGTACCGTTCCTTGTCCCAGAATACGGCCTAGGTTCCTGTTCGTCTCACCCATATCCAATTTGAAAAACAATTTTTTCTCCATCCAGAGTCCTTCCTTCACCAATTGTCAGAGAAATTTTACTAGATTCTTATTTCTGTAGCTTCTAAGCATATTTACTGGATCTGATCATGCTATTGGATCCCATTTTTCTCCTTCTTATAATTAAAATGGCTAAATCTGAACATGGAGAACAAAAATACCCATTTTTGTAAATGCAACCCGACAAGGCCATCTTTTGACAGAGCAAAAGACATTGCTTTAGTTATAAACGTACATACGTGTACATACAGATACAAACGTGTACTGAAACAGCTCATAAAACAACTTACTTTGCCATTTGCAATCTACTCTGAAATTTTCTATTCTCTCCTACTTAGGTTTTTAGAATGCTGATTGCGGTCCACCGGCTTGTCTTCATAATCCACTCTTGGGTTACCACCTCTGGGTTGGAAACATTCTCTAAATCCTTGTTCCTCTGCCAGCGTCACAGTTGTGTTACACCATCAGTGCATCCTTGGACTCTCACAATGACCTGGTGGTTGTCACTGACTTTTGCTAGTTTTTGACCCAGAGTTACTAGGCGAAAAAAGGAGGAAGGAGGACTGGTGACATGAGCCGAACACAGCTTTGTGTGCGTGTGTATGTACATATGTGTATATATACACACATGTGTCTCTCTTACAGTTCCAGGGAACTCACCATTTTGTCTGCTCTAAGAAGTTGATGATTTTGTTTGTTATATCAGACAGGCACCTTTAGGAGAAATTCTTGCCTGGATTTAATTATAAGAGAAGTTGTGTTTCTGCTGAGCAATTGGTACGTGTTTAACTTAAGGACACAGTATACTCTGAGAATGACCAGCTTACCATCTTCTTGTTGGCTGCCAGAAACCTTCAAGCTAAACACAAGTGTACATTCTCTTCATTTCTATTTCTTTTAATTTTTTTTTTTTTTTTTTTTTTGGCCACACGGCATGGCATGCGGGATCTTAGTTCCCCAACCAGGGATTGAACCCGTGCCCACTGCGTTAGGAGCATGGAGTCTCAACCACTGGACCACCAGGTAAGTCCCTCATTTCTAGATCCAAGTTCCATTCTTATTCTTATTCTTATCTTGCCTTCATCCCTATCTATATGCTATTTTGTATTTTCTATATCTTTGAAAACCCTCTCTGATTTTTATTCCTCTCAGGAATACAAGTATACACAGGAACAAGGGATATAAAGAAAAATGGGAGGCACTGCAATGAGGTGGTTAAGAACAAGAGGTCTGGACTCAGGTAGCTTGAGTTTTGTGGGCACATTACTTGACCTCTCTACATGTTAGTTTCCTCATCAATTAGATAAAGGAAATGAGAACGTATTCCTCAGAGGTTTACTGTGAGGATTAGGACATAATGGGAAGTACTTTGCAGAGTTTGTCACATATAGTAAGTGCTCAATTAATATTAGCTACTGTTGTAGAAACAAGTATATCTGAGTTTGTATGTGACTGTTTCTGGACGCACAAGCACACATGGACACATGTGCACACATGCCACTGGATGCTGGCACGTGGCATGAAGAAACATTAGCAGCTCTTTATTGACCTGAAGGTGGTAGGATGTGTGAAGAAAAGTCTTTTTCATGACATCCTAGTGCCCTCAGAATGTCCACGTGAAATTTTTGCTAAGGAGTTGTTATTCGTCAACTCTGGCTGCCATACCAGAATACTACAGACTGGGAGGCTTAAGCAACAGAAACGTGTTTTCTCACAGTTCTGAAGCCTGGAAGTCCAAGATCAAGATGCCAGCGAGTTCCCTTTCTCATGAGACCTCTCTTGCTGACTGGTGGACAGCCACCTTCTCACCACGTCCCCAATGGCCTCTCCTCAATGTGAACGCAGAGAGAAAGAGATCTCTGGAGTCCCCCTCTCTCCTTATAAGGACACCGGTTCTATGGAATCAGAACCTTCTGACCTCGTGTAACATTCATTACCAGTTAGGGCTTCAACATACGAATTGTGGGTGTGGACACAGTGCAGCCCATAACAGTAGACATTGGCAGAAAGAAGTACAGGAATTGTCAAGGAGAGAGGAAAAGAAAACGACAACAAAACCTAGAGAATGAGATTTTTCCCAGCATGGAAAGGGGAGGAGAGGGAGAGGAAAAGGGGTCATGTGAGGGACGCCCTCCTCCACCAGAACAAACAGTTCAGAGGAGGGCAGGGCTGCTTGTTGACACTATCCCAGAGGCTCTGCTGCAAAAGCCCTGGCTCTCCTCTGCTTGAGAAGCACAGATGCAGATGATGTGAGCTAAGCTGGGGTGTTTCACGAGATGAGGCATCTTCCCATGCCTTATAGAACTGGGGCTGGTTGGACCAGACCTGCTATGGAAACTGTGTCTTAGTGTCTTAGCTTGCCTCAGGACCATCAAGTGTTCAGTATCTTCAAACAGACCCCACTACCATGTCATTTTCTCTTGACCAGTCATCATTAACAAGGGTATTTTTTCAGATTTCATTTGCAAAAATCTCTAGGTAATGTCCTTTAGATGGAATTACAACAGGGAGCAGGTAATGACCCTGAGTTAACAATCTACCAACTCTTACAAAGCTAGGGAAGCGAGTGTGTGTGTATACAAGTAACAGGCAAGTTTTATCATAGGAGAATCCTCAAACCAGTCACCTTGCCTAAAATGAGTCGATAGGAAAGCTGATAATGAAAACTCCTGAGTTCAAAATAGCCTTCGATTCAAACTCCAGCTAAAACTAAAGTGAACTGGGATCTAGTTGGGACAATGATCAAATCTGAGCACATCTTCCATAAATATCACACAATTTAGCTCATTGTTTCTACCTCTACCAACAATTAAAAATATATCAAAAATGAAGATGGAGAAGGCAGAGGAGGAATAGGGAGAGGGCGAGCGGTGAAGAAGAGGAGTTGAAGGAGGAGGGAAAGAGGAAGGATGGAGAGTTCTAGGTCCAACTGTCGCCCTTGAACTTCCAGTCTTTGAACTTAAGTGTGAATATGTTATACTTTTTGGGCCTCCATTTCTTTCTCTGCATACTCACGGGCTATTTCATAGCAGCGGTTTTGAAAGCTTTGTTGTTTATTTCTGTAGTTGTTCTTTTGTTCCCTTTTTTTTTTTGCAATGAAATTCCTTTTACTAAACAAAAGGTTATAGATACTCATATGGAATTCAGACAAAGGCAGAGCCCTCGGGAATGTCAGAAGCGGGTGCAGAGCTCACTGCATTAGGCAGCTACTGCTCTGAGGGACCCCAGAGCGCATCTGCGGAAATCTGGATGCTGGTGTCTAAGCCCTCTTGCTTAGCCCGACTCTTGCTATTGTCCTTAACCAATCCTCTATCAGGAAGTCTCACTCTGACGCCATCCACAACCCACGTGGTAAGCCTGCTTTACGGTAACTGTGCTTCCTACGTGAAGTTCTGTGAGTGCCACGGGATCGAAATTTTTTTCACTCTATACTGAATTTTACTCTCTAAGAAACAGCAAGATTACAGTCCAACTACAGATGTTTTCAAAAATTTTAACGAATTAATATCTCTATCCTGGACATAAGATGCCCACACCATGGGAGACACTGTATCATCAGATGTACTGGCAAGACTCCAATCACAGCTCAGGTTCAGGCTGCTCCACACCGGCTCTCTGCCACAGCACAGCCTGACTCACCGCCATGTAGAGGACCCACACTGAAAAGTCTGGCTTGAAGTTATTGCTGGAACACTGCTGGGAACCCTTCCACCACCACCACCATCGTGCATACGCAGAGCCGCTGCAAAGCCTAATCTGAATTCACAACGCTGCAAGGAAGAGCCCGCCTGAGAGTTCTGTAACCCAAACCTCTGTCCGTGAGCCAACCATTTAACCTGCTGGCATCAGACAGCTCAGAAAATGAACTAAATTTAGAACATCCAAGTAAGCACTGAAGTTCTTTCCTTACTGTTTGGGTCCAGAGAGCTATTCTGGACATCACTCCATTAAACAAAGCAATGTAACTGACAAGCAGCAATGGCCAAAGTGAATTTCCTTTTGCAAATGAGGGAGGCTCTTGGCTTCTCCGTGGATTAGCCCCGCAGCTGTCACTCACTGGCAAGCGACGGAGCCAGGCTATATATATCAAACAACACGCATTTTGGGGATGACTTCAGGACTCCCCACATTTGGCTACTTTGGGTCACAGACCTTCAGAAATAGTCTACTTGGGCCATTTTTTTAAAAAACTACATCAGATTAAAACCTTTTTCTCCAGCAATTTGTTCCCAGAGTGAGGTATTTCCAAGTAAAGAGCAATTATGTGGAATCTACCATCAGGCCACAGAAAAGAGAGTAAACACTTGACATATTTAAACAATCATGCCTGTATTTCTCTTCTGTTAGCGTAAAGCAACTCACTGACTCCAAGTATTTGTCCCTTTCAGTCCCAACCGACACTAGGCAGCTGCAAAAACAGCATTTGCAAATTCTAAGATTTCAGAAAAGCTCACAGAAAGAATATGGTTCCCCAAGATAAGACTGCAGAGGCCAACTAGCGTATCAAGGGTCTTTGCTTTAGGCTGGAATTATATCATCTTAATGTAGTAAATATTCTTTTTAAATCTCATGCTGATTCAGTGTTTTGATTAGTAGTTTATCTAAGTCTGAGTAATTTTTTTAAAAAAAGACAAATTTTTTTCATACCAAATGTAGTTTGGTAGATTGTATCTTTTCAAACATGGGACCCAGGAGGGGACAATAATAAAAAGAGTCCTTGAGGGTGAAAATATGGGAAACTACTGAGAAATCATTCTAAGGAAGTAATTGTGGAAATGTAGCCACATACACAAATTATCCCAGTCCTGCCTGTGATAAGTTTAAAGCAACATGAAAGACTAGTAACAGAAGATTAGTTAATAAATTATAGTTCACCTATATAGTGCAAATACTAAGCCATCATTAAAAAATGCTGCAGATGTGAATTTATTAAAGGGAAAAAATATTCATAATATATTGTTAAGTGAAAAAGAATAGATTATAAAGCAGTTTAATGATGAGGGTAAACCCTAAAGAGGGGCTATCTCTAGATGGTAGGATTATGTGTATTTTATAATTTTCATTTGATTATCTATAATTTCTAATTGTAATAAGGAAAAAAATGAAGTGGAATATTAAAAAAAATCAAAATGCCCTGGCCAGCAGAGAAGGGAAGTTACGATGCTGAACAACAAATAGCTTCAGGGTCATCAAAAATGCAAATGAAATAGAATAAAATGTTGTTGAAATAAATAGATAGCGAATTAGAGAAAAGCCAAAGTATTGAATCTGGGTGACCCGTGTCTGCGTGCCTGTGGTCTAGGGTTTTCTCCCACTGCTCACTCTTCTCTCATATGCATAAAGCTTTCTCTTACTTCTCCAGCCCTTCCTTGTGAACTAATATTCAGAATCATATTAAAATTTTATTATACATTTTTTTAAAGTAGCTCATTTAGTTTTGTAATAATGTTAGCCTTTTTTTCTAGTTCTTCCCTTATTCTCCAACTACTTTGAAAACCCTTTGTACACAGGAAATATCCTTATAGTTTTGTTTTTTACTGTGGGCCTTATCTCCCCTTGGGTCTCACCATAATATGGAACATAACCAGTCCAGAGCCTTGCAAGTAGTATACATTCAATAAACCCTGTCACAGTTGTCTACATGACCTTTTCTTTTTTTTTAACCAGCCTGTAAATTTCTTGTGGGCTGGGTTATGTCCTTCTTATCTGTGTACCTCCTTTAGTGCCTTATGATAACTTATGCACACAATAAGAGCTCAGTAAATACTGGTGAACAAAATGTGTGACCAAGTTATGAGGACTGACTCTGGCTCCTTTTATGTTTACTAGACAATTCTAAGCCATTTCTGTTTCTCTTTAGCTCAGAAGTTCTCAATGGTGAGCCAATTCTGCCCCCTGGGGACATCTGACTATGTCTGGAGACCTTTTTAATGTCATTACTAGAGGGAGGGGAGATGTTACTGGCATTTAGTGGATAGAGGCCAGGGATGGTGCCACACATCCTACAATGCAGGGGACAGACTCCTACAACCAAGAATTATCTAGCCCAAGATGTCAGTAGTGCTGAGTTTGAGAAATCCTGCTTTCACTGTATATGCACTTCTTAAAGTCATGACACTTTTTTTTCTCCTTTACCTCCCCTCCATACACACATAGTTTTTAGAGAAAGTCTCCAAGATTAAAACGGAAATTGCAAGCCTATCTGGGCCCAGTTTTGTCATCTGTTTACTGATGGGTAGGACGTGCCCCACCTATCTTTCAGGGTTATTGTGAGGGCAAAATAAAAGAATCAATCTTCAAATGCCTTTAGAGGCAGATGGAATATATTAATAATCTCTGCCAAGATACACACTGAGGGGGAAATGGGAGATTTAGTTGAACATGAATCTCACTCCCTCACCAATAAACACATTTATGTTCTATTCTGAGTCATCCAATAAGCATTTATTAAGCATTCTCCATAGAGAATTTTAAAAATGCTACCAGGTTTTTGATAGAAAGAAATCATGCAATTTTAAAATATGAAAGTAAAATTATAATCATTTCTGGGCTCTAGGCAACTAGAAATATTTTTGTTAAGCTGGAAAATGCTTTCCTTATTTCTCTATATGGGCATAAAGTAGGACTGCAGAAAATGTGGCTGACTTAAACCCAGGACTATTACCACGCCTGCTTAATCAGACAGTGATCATTTTTGCTCAAGATTTCGCCGAAGTCTTAATTTATATGAACTCTGCATCCTTTGGTTTGGCTGCCAACATCTAAAGGTTGACACTCCTAATCCACAGATCACATTTGTTGGGAGCTCAATTCCAAGGAGATGCCCAGAGAACAGAGCACGGTCTTTTGAATGGAAGGTGTGAGTCCTCAGAACTTAAAAATTTAGATCGTAAACAGAACATAACAATGTCGAAAGGCATGCGCAATTGTTTTAAAATAAACCAAGTACACTGACTCTATGGTCAGGCTCCAAAGCGTTGATGTGATCTGTCACAGTGGTCTAAAATCATGCACGAGTATGTCTCGAGGAGCCCCATGCCCGCTGCTCCTGGAACTACAGAACTGTGATTTTACACGCATGCTTAAGAGACATGTTGCGTTTTCCAATTTTTTCCTAAATTCATGACCTTGGTTTTGCAAACAGGGTCCCTTTGACAATATGAGCCAGTTGGGGAGCTCTGCAGGAGGAATAGCTGTTTTTAAATGTCTACAAGAAAGCAAAATGTCAAACACACTTATGACAATTTTGAGTCAAAAATGTAGCTGTGTGAATTGATAACTTTGTCATCTGTTCAATGAATATTTATAGAGACTTTTATGTAACTATAGCAAGAGTAAGGTATTGTGTTCGAGGCAAAGAAGAAGAGCTTGCAATCTTCCTGAAAATATACATGCATGAAAATATGTCATCCAAGATATGTCATCAGACACTGAATGAGACATGCCAAGTGAGCAGCAAAGCCAACGATTTCTATAGGTGAGAAGAAAGGTACTATGAGATATAGAGTGACAGAAAGGATTCATGGGGGATAAAAGACTTCGACTTGGCCTTGAGTGACAGGTAGATTGTCAGCTGAAAAGGAAGGAAAGGGAAAAACATTTTTGAGAGGAGCAGTAATGAGAGAAATGACAGAGGTGGAAATTCATGGATCCATTCAAAAGAACCATCACTAAAGCCATTTTTATTATATGTCCGAGATGCTGTGCTAACTTCCATGAGTATAAAACTGAATGCACTGTATAGCCTTATAGAGTACACAGTCTAGTTTAAGCACATAATTACAAACACCCGAATTATAATGCAGTGATCTCCGAAGAGAGGTGCAAACTCTCCAGGGAATGTGCAAGATGATCTGTTGGGGTACAGGAGAAAATAACAGATTTTCTAATTATATTTATTTTAATGGAATCATTTCAATTTGCATAAAATTGAATTTATGCAAAATTCAACAGTATATAAATGTATATAAATATATATACATGTATATAAATGTACTGCTACAGTAGTTTACTTCATTTATAAATAACGAAACATGTATTAGAGATGAGTGCTCAAAATTATTTGCTGGGAATAGGGCAAGATCAAAAACTAGTAGAAGCCTGCTGTAATGTTGTACCTGTCCCACTGGAAGAGTAAACATATCCTCCGGGAAACCAAATCCCTGACGCTGGACAATGTCCAAATGTTACCGGATGAGGAGTGAGGACGAAGAGAAGGAGAGTGGTGGGAAAACAGGGTAAGAAGGGCAGATTGGCGACTACATTTGGGCAGTCTTGAGGAACCCAATCTCACAAGAGCAGAGGGATGTTATCGATGAGCCAAGGGGGCTACTATAGGCTGTGCAGAGGCCAGTTCCCATCTGCAGAAAAATAATGTCTCATTCCAAAACGCTACAGAAATTCTAGCTAGAGAAGAACTAGGCGACAAAAAGACCAAGGTGGTTTGCTTTGTTCGACTTTGCTGATTCGCAACTAGGTCTAAAAGTCTCACCCTTTCCAGTAAGTTAAACACTCATGGCTCATACCGTTTGGGAGCTTACACCCACAGACTATTTTCTATTCAAGAAAGTAGGCTTCCTTTAAGAAACCACATAAGGCTGAATTCCTCTAGCCTGTAACTTCCCAACTAGCCACGCTCTGAGCAGATGTCACTGCCAAGGTGAAATCATCCCTGCTGTCCACCAGGGTCCCTTGGACTTCCCAGAGCAAAGACCATAGGCACATTAATCCTCATTCCTTATGCTCGATTTAGGGATTCAAGTGGAATTTCAAGTCCCCCATATCCCTGATTTAGCCTTAATGTGTATGTGGATGAAAATCAGCTTACAAAATATTGCATTCAAGCCTAGAGGAAACACCGCTCAGTACCTTTATTTTGTTACCACGGACTATGAGAAATGCTCGAACGGTCCCTGGAGACAGAGAGCATAGTTGGAGTATGGTAATTATGTTGTACTAATATACTATTGGGTATTAGGACACAAAGAAATCAGTGTCACTTGTGGCTGCTGGTCTGCACGGCTGCTAATATATTAAATGCATTATATTCGTTGTACTTTAATTCCAACCGGAGCCCATAAACCTCATAAGCACAATTAGAATACAGACTAACACCAAGTGGTTTAACCTACTATACTTTGAAATTATTGTGGCCGCTGGTAAGGAAAAGATATTCCTCTTCTGAGAGTTTTAGGTTACTAATTATCTGTGCCCTCGGGAAGTAAAACATTAACAGAGAGGAAACTCCAAATTATTCTAGAATAAATCCTTGAATTTTCGTGGCCTATCATAAAAAGGAAGTATTTCTTAAGAAAAATGAAATGTTAATAAATCCTTGATCATCATCGTAACATAGGTAACATTTTTTTTTTTTTTACAGAGAAGAACAAGAGTCCTACTAAGATTCTTCTCCATCACACCTCACAGTGACGAGCATTCTGAAGGTCATCTGAGGTTCTGGTGAAAAAAGAAGTGGTTCTGGTGGACCGAGTCCATTTCTCAATGTTGAACTGGAATGATCTAATAAGACCACACGGGGGAAAGCAGAAAATGGCACAAACTAACTAGAAAAAAAATTACAGCATGGAGAATTATTTAACTCAAAATTACACAAAATGATCCATCGGCTTTCAAGTTTAGCATTCTCTGGACAAGAAAGGTATATACCTAATTTTTTTAAAATAAGAAAAAATATCTAAACCCAAATGCTTTTGCTATATGATCTCCCAGTGAGAAGATTTGGAAAGAGCCATCTATGCTTTCTCTCCATTCAAATATTACTCTTGCTTCATTCACCACCTGTCTGAGATTTCTTGAATGCCTTTCTCAAAGTGATAACATAGTAATCCATTTGAGTATCTCAAAGACAGCTGGACCACCCTAATAATCTAGGGCACTTAGAAGTTATATTTAATCGCATGCAACCTCCTGTGGAAAAGTTCTAGGGTTTGCATTAGAGCACATAAGAAATAACAGGCCAGAATCTGGCACCTCCCTTAGTGGGGCTCTGATACTGTTATTTCCTTTTTCCTTCTAGCCTCAAAGCATTTTCTTAGACTTCGGTTTGCTGTAGTTATCTAGGCTCATTGTATAATTACTACCTATCTGAGAAGGTTACAATATTCTGTTCAATATATAACAGTGTCATAATTTACCTTTACCCAGATGGATGGATAGATGAACTGATGGATGAGTGTAGGGAGAGATGAGTAAATCCTATGAGAAGCAGGAGAGTTTGTACACTTACCAACAAATACAACATACCTATGGTAGCATTCGTTAATAACATGTATCCAACAACAGATAAATACTCAGCCTTCGCTTTCTCTTACTCAGTTAAAATTTAATCCTCACTTGAAATGAAACATATCTGAAACACAGAGTGGTTTAAATTTTCCAGAAATATATCTTCCGAACACTATCGTATAGAGGACTGTATTATAACTAGTCCGTATTTTTTAAAGTCTACCTTTAGTGAATGAAATGAAATGGCCTTCAGCCATGGGATGAGAAAAAAAAATCCACCACAGGCTATTAATAGTAAATGTGTACTGTCCGTGGAATCTGAGCTGGAAATATCTTCAGAGATAATCTGGTCTAAAGTCCCAGCCAGTGCAAAAATTCCCAGTAAAACATCCTGGACAGATGGTTATCCTGTCTGTCTAAACCTACCAGCAACCAGGAAATAGCTCCGAAGGCAGTTCATTCACTGTGGAAGTCTCAATTTTCTCAAAATTCTTTCTTTCTCATGGGATGTGCATTCTTGTAACTTCTTAGTTGCCTTCCAGGCTACTAGATCTGTGAAACTATTCTTTTTTTTTTTTTTTGCGTTACATGGGCCTCTCGCTGCTGTGGCCTCTCCCGTTGCGGAGCACAGGCTCCGGACGCGCAGGCTCAGCGGCCGTGGCTCACGGGCCCAGCCGCTCCGCGGCATGTGGGATCCTCCCGGACCGGGGCACGAACCCGGACGGGGCATCGGCAGGCGGACTCTCAACCACTGCGCCACCAGGGAAGCCCGTGAAACTATTCTTTAAGGGACCCAGGCTCGGATCCAGTGACTGCCACTTTCTCTCAAGTGTCCTCCACTCATTAGATAAGAGGATAAGAACAAGATGGGAGAGTCAAAATCCTGGATATCAAAGTTATCACCCCCAAAACATTAGAGTCTTATAAGGCATGTTGCTTCCAACACTGTGACATTTAACAGGAATAAATGCAAGGCTGTAACACAATTCAATAAACCGATTGCTTCATAAATGATGGAAGAGACTTAGCAGAAACATGTGTTTAAAAAAAAAAACTACTGCTGCTTCTCTTTCCATTGAGACTTCAAATACTGAAGCTGTACCTAATTAAAAATAATTAATGAGAAACTACACATGAGTCAGTACTGTGACTGGTAAAAAATAGTCTGAACAATCTTAGCTTGATATTAATAGAAACATAATTTTCTTGAAGGAGGGAAGTGAGATTATCACTTTTTAAAATCATGGTCAAAACACATCCTTGAACTCTGCCTTAGAGGTTTTGGACAAACTGAACGTGTCCAGAAGAGAGCGATCAGGATGGCAAAGGATCTGGAAGCCAGATCAGATGTGAAAAGGGAACCGCAGTGGTTTAACCTGGAGAAGGCAGACTCAAGATTGTGCTGTAGAAGAAGGGGTGGCCTCAGGAACAGAGAACCAGGGACACATGAAAACTACAGGGAGTCAGATTCCGGCTCACTGTGGAAAAGAGGATTTTCTAATGCAGAAGCTGCTCAGAGACTAGTGGGCTGTTTCCTCAAGCATGAGGAGTCTCCCAGCGTCAGCGGTGCTCAAGCACCATCAGAGGTACTCATGGTGGAAATACGGTCAAAGGAAAGCAAGGATTGTGAACAGAATCAAATGTTTATTGAATGCCTATTACTTGCCAGCTTCTGGGCATCCAGCCTCCACTAAACAAGACAAATAAATACAAGTGCTGTACTCAGAGTTTATCATCTAATTGGAAGGGGGTTGGATTAAATAGTCAAAATTTCCTTTAAGTTCTGAGATTCTAGGATACACACTATTAGCCTAATATGCTCTATTATACATAGTATTACACAGAACTGGGAAAATGTTTCAAAAAGTGACTTCACGAATACTTCGGAGGAGAAAGCTTTGTATAACATTTGTTCCCTGATTCAACATTTACTGAGTGTCAATTATGTCTTGAGTACTGCAGTGCCCCATAAAGAATAACCTATCCTAAAGGAGGTCACAATCTATCATTTTAACCACCCTTTAAAGACTGTTTCCTGCAGTACTCTGGCCAGTTCAGAGTCACAACAGCAACATGTAAGATGACCACTGATCTATCTTCCATAGCAAGACAGTTTTGAAAGTGAAAAGGGTGCTATTAATAATTGCATCAAGACAACAGGTGTAAAACAAAGGACTGCCCAGACAAAACTAGGACATCTGGTCACCCTATTAATAAGTCTCTAGAGCAAATGGAAGCCCAGGCCCTCTGCGAATAATAAATCCTCTTTGAAGGTGAAGTAGACTGGGCATCAATTGGTTTGTCAACCCAGCTCCTCCCCCAACTCCTGGAAAGTCCTCCTCCCCCACTTTGTCCATTCCAGAAATGTGATTGTTAGTCACCCTTGATTCATCCACAGGTGGCCACCAGACCCAATCAGAGTCTGTCCCTGGGGACATTTTGATAACTGGTCCTCTCCAGTAGGGAGACCCACGAGATATCAAACTTGAGCGCTGCTGGTGAGAGAGTGCTCTATGTCTGGAGAATGAAGTCAACTCAGAAGGCGATCGAGAAGGATGCCGGTAGAGTTTGACTCCCCAGTTGCAGTTCTCTTGATGCTCTCTCTACTGCACACCAGTGTTTCCTATGATTTGGTTGTTCATCCTTTCACTTATGAGAGAGATACCAATATTCTTTTAATATTTTTTCCCTTTTTACTGCACAGACTAATTCAGATACAAAGAAGTACTTTAAGTAAAAAAGATGGCTCCCCAAAAGCTTTCCATTTGCCTTTCTCCTATAGGTTTGGGCCTGTTCTAGTTCCCGGAAAAAAAAAAGACGTTTAAGCCATTCTGAGGCGTGGCATCAATTCACCTTTGCTCTTCACTCACCCCCAACCTTGAGCATATGTTTGAAAAATAAGCTCACACCTGGCCTCTGAGACCCTCTTTATCTTTGCCACTAACTTGTTTTGCTGGGTGTCTTTGTTGGTTCCTGCTCCTGAGTCTCTGTCCTGGTAATTTGCACTCATCACAGGTCTGTCTGAAGTCAGGGTCCCTGCCATGACTTTAACCATTTCCTCCCCTAGGGACTAACTCCTTCAGCTGTAGATGTGGCCCTGACACCTGCAAAGGATGCTTATTAGACTTTATTGTACTTGGCCTCTCTGTAGCATTGAGGCTTCTGGCCCTGTTTTCTTTCTTGAATTTGTCCTTTCTTTTGACTTCAGTCATTATATCAGCCTCTTTGCATTCTTGTCCCACTGTTCTAAACACTTCTCAATGTTTTCTAAAACCATCTTTTTCTTTGTCCATTGAAAAAATGTAGGAGATGCTGGAGGTTCCATCTATTCCCTCTTCTATTCTTCCTAGACAATTTGACTGAATCTCATGGTATCAACCACCACCAATAGGCTGACGGGTCTCTATTTTTCTAGGCCAGGTCTTTCTTGAGCTCCTGGTTCATAAATCTGTCTATTGGATGTCTTCTATTGAGAGACCCATTAAGTGCTTCCAACTCAAAGCATCCAAAACTGAACTCATCTTTTCTGCAAAACTATTCCATCTCTGAGATTCTCATTGTCTTTAAATAGCATTACTATCCAGCCAGCACCTAAAACAGAAGCCTGGGAGGCCATCCTAGCTCCTTCCTCTCCCTGGTACCACATTTTAGAAGTCACTATGTCCTATTAATTCGACCTCCTAGTAATTCTTGAAGCAGTCCCTAGCTATCAACTCTCACTGTCAGTGCCTTAGTTAAGGTCTTCCTCCTTTAACTATTGCAATGGTAGCTTAAATGGCCTTTCTTTATCCAGTCCCACTTCCTTCAAATAACCTTCCTTTATGCTGCCATCATAGACTTTCTAAAATACTCTCAAATTCAAAATTTCCCAGTGATAATTCTCTAATTATCTACAAAGCAATGTACAACTCCCAGTGAGACTTGTGAAGTCGCTCTTGATCTGGCCTTGCCACACTTCCTGGACTCTTGTTCCAACACTTCACCAGCCATAAATGGAAGGCCAGCCACACTGAACAGTTTGTCAGCTTCTTAACGGGCCACTCCCTGTTATCTGCTCGTGCAGGTCATAAAAACCATTTGACTCTGCCTGGTTCTTTTGGAATGTCCACTCTCATTTTGTTCCCTCTTGAAACTCACATTGTGAGAAGCTCAAGTCACATGGAAAGGCTACATGTAGGTGCTTCAGGGTCAGCTGAGCCCAGCCCAGGTGCCAAACATATTAATGAAGAAGCCTCCAGATGATGCTGGCCCCAGCTGTCTGGAGTCATTCCAGCCCTCCCAGCTGGGGCCCCAGGCATCAGGAGGCAGAGACAAACCATCCCCGCTGTGTCCTCTCTGAATTCCTGACTCACAGGATCAATGAGCATAGTAACACCGTATTGTTTTCCGTCATTAACTTTGGGGTAGTTTGTTATTCACCAACAGATGACTGAGACACCCTCTTATAATACTGTGTTATCTGGATTATTCAATTCTAGGATACTTCTGTCTTCAAGAGTTTGTCCCACAGTTACAGTACATTCCGCAGTGCTGTGACTGTTGCCTTCATGAAGGGTATGTTTTATTCTTTTCCTGCCCAGTGCCTAGTACACAGAATATTTGCAATGAATCTTGTTGATGGGATCCCTGAGCCTTCTTTCTATCTAGTTACTTAGTACTGTGTCTTAGGCATCCAGTGGGACCTGCCCCTGCTCTTTTATTCTTAAGTGCTGATAGGATCCCCTTTGTCTCTCAAAATAAGTCCTTCGGCAACCACAATTCTAGCAGTTCACCCAGACCCTTGCCTCCTGAAAAACTCAGTCTGTTTCAGCTCAGCAGCCCCCCACCCCACCCCCTTGGAGCTCAAAGTAATTATGGAAGGCTCAGCAGGGGTCCTAAGAAATGTCACGGATCCATGTCTGCTGGTACCTATAAGGAAAAGTGGGGGAGAAAGACATTCATGTTCTGAATGCCCAGTGTGTGTCAGGATCTCTGCAAGAAGGTCTCCATGTATTATCTGACCTAATCCTCTCAGCAACCCTGTGAAATAGACATTTCAATTTCCATTTTACAAGGAAAGAATGCTGAGGTTCAGTGAGGCTGTGATCTACATAGGGCCACTTAGCTGGCAGAATGAAGGATCAACCCAAGCCTGCTTGCTCCAAAGCCAATGTACTGTAGTTCCTACAAGCCATGCGTTCAGGGAAACTCTTGTGAGAGGGTTGATGGATAAAACTTCACAAGTCGAATTTTGTTTCGATGACTTTAACCACAAAGAGGAATTATTCTCTGATCAACTACTAAATATCTAAAAACAACATAGTAACTAAAATCAATCAATAATACTTCAGGATGCCTATGTTTATTCAAGGGCAGGTCTGACTGAGGAGGATCAGGGGAGGGAGAGGAAGGAAGCAAGAACACACAGAAAGCCTGAGGGAGAGGAAGGAGTTGTCTCAAGGTGAGGTCAGAGGGAAACTGCAGAAGGGAAGGCCTGCAATCTAAGACAAAGGCCTTTCCCTGGAGACTTGGGTGGGGTCGTGTCCTGGGGAAGATCAGAGGATTTAGGACATCCTTTTGTATAATAGACAGGAAACTGAAAACTTCTTTTACCTCTAAGCAGAGGAGCTTGAAAACTTTGTTAAACCGAAGGCTACAAAGAAACATCCTCAATGAAACTTGGTCCATAGGATTATACTTTTCAATTTTCATTAATGTTAATTTCTTATCATGCTTTTTACTTACACATAAATTGATTTTTTTTTTAAATTTTCATGGTTGTCAAAAGATTCATGCACAGAAAAGTTTGGATAAAGATCAATTTCTATTTTTCATTAGATCAATATATTTTAATGAAGGACAATTGATTAATATTTTAGAAAAAAATAAGACTCCTTTCCCCAGGCATTATCGATCTATGTCTGAGCCAAAGAATTACCAAAGGCTAGTCTCTGTTTTTCTTGTTGCGTAAGTCCTGGGATCTTGGGTCACACTGACACTTTGAGGCCAACAGAAAATCAAATCAGTGCATTTTGGCAATCTATAGTGTACCCAGCATCCCGTACCTGAATTACACATAAGCAACTTTTATGTATGTGCACGAGGAACTAGGAAACAAGATCGTATGTCTGAAATCTGGTTTCCTAAGCAAGAAGCTTAGAGGTTCCTTGAAAGATCTGGTTATACAAAATTAGTGGGTTTCCCTCTAAATGAGGACTCGCTTCTCGCTCTATCCCTCTGAGTTGAAGTTACATTTATGCCAGTGCCCCTGCTGGGGCTTGTTCTACAGTTGAGTGAAGATGTGTTATCTATTTTAACACACACACACACACAACTCAAATTTCCACAGAAGTGCATTAAATACTATATAAAGTATAGCAGAGAACAAATACTCCAATGCTAAGTCATCCAGGCGGAGCCATACCAGCTTCTAGGACTCAGTTCTGTTCTTTGCTACATTCCACAGTGAAACAGTTATGGAAATCCCATGATGATTGCTCCAAGAAGAGAGAACTCCATCTCATGTTCTTCGTTCTGTATCATTCTCTTCACCCACCAAAGACATATGAAGCTTCTTTTATATCGTAGGGGCTTTACCAGACTCTGGAGATGGGGAGGTTAAGTAAGATAGACTGGCGCCCTATTCTTAGGAAGCTTACATTCTAGTGAGGGACCCAAGACAATAAGAGAAGCAAGTAAATGAACTGACAACCCAGTTACAGATTATGATCATTGCCATGAAGAACATAGGCAGAATAACTGGAGAGAGAGTGATTGTGGAGGGGAGGGTGTCTATTTTAGATACAAGTGATTGGGGAAGTCATCTCTGGGAAGATGACAAGTGGACTGACCCTGATGGAGAAGAAAAAGCCAGCCACGAAAAAGAAGAGCCCGAGTGGAGCATTGTGATCTGAGACTGGCAGGTGCAAAGGCCCTAAGGCAGGACACACCATGGCATGCTTTAGAAACTGTTAAGAAAAAAGATAAAGTGAAGAATTCAAAATACATGAAGCAAAAAATTGACAACTTAAAGGAGAAACAGGCAAATCCACAAATCACAGTTGGAGATTTTAACACATAACGAATTACCATAAAACTCAGCAACCTAAAACAGCAAGTATACATACTATATGTATTCTCTGTATATTCTGTAAGGCAGGTATTCTGAAACATCAGCCCATCAGGCTGTGTGGTTCTAGCTCAGGGGCTCTCATGAGGTTGCCATCCAGACATCACCTAGGATCGCAGTCTTCTGAGGCCTGACTGGGACAGAAGGACCCACTTTTACTCTCATGGCCTCAATTCCTCACCAACTGTAAGCAAGAGGCCTCAGTTCCTCACCACATGGACCTTTCCATAGGGCTTCTTGAGTGTTTGTAGGGTATTCAGCTGGTCTCCCAGAGTGAAGACTCTAAGAGAGAGAGAAGCTACATGCCTTTTTCATCTGGTCTCAGAAGCCACACACACCATCACTTCTACCATATTCTATTCATTAGAAGCAAGTCACTAAGTCCAGCTCACACTCAGTGAGAGAAAGAAGGACTATCAGAAATGTGTGGTTATTTTTCAAAACCACTGCAGGCATACTAATTTAAATACGTCCTGTGAGGTACCCAAGTGGTTAAGACCAAGTAAGTGGTCTTCCTCATGGGAAATGCTAGTCTCAAGTGAGAGGAAAAGAGGCCTGGGCTGGAGATACAAATTTGGAAGTCATCAGCATAAATGGGAGAGATGCAAATTTGAAAGTAGGCAACATCAGATTGGGGGACTGGATAACATCATCTAGGGACAAAGTGCAGCGGAGGAAAGAAGGCCTAGCCCTGAGCTCTGGGGCCCACTCTAACGCTCAGCAGTCGGGTGAAGGAGGAAAAGCCAGTGACGGAGAGAGCCCAGTAGCCAGTGATGTAAGAGGAAGACAGAAATGTGTGGTATCATGGAGGCAGAGGAAGAGTGTTTCCATAGTAATGATTAGTACAAGAGTAATGACAGCATTTATTGAGTACTGTCTATTGTCATAGGCATTGTTCTAAGTACTATCTGTGTATATGAACATTTAGTCTTTTTTGTGTGTGTGGTACACGGGCCTCTCACTGTTGTGGCCTCTCCTGTTGCGGAGCACAGGCTCCGGACGCGCAGGCTCAGTGGCCATGGCTCACAGGCCTAGCCGCTCCACGGCATGTGGGATCTTCCCGGACCTGAGCACGAACCCGTGTCCCCTGCATTGGCAGGTGGACTCTCAACCACTGTGCCACCAGGGAAGCCCTAGTCTTTTTTTTAAAAGGATTCTTTTTGTTTTAATTTGTTTATTTTATTTATTTATTTTTGGCTGTGTTGGGTCTTCATTGCTGCGCGGTCTTTCTCTAGTTGCAGCGAGTGGGGATTACTCTTCGTTGCAGTGCACAGGCTTCTCACTGCAGTGGCTTCTCTTGTTGTGGAGCATGGGCTCTAGGCGCACAGGCCTCAGCAGTTGTGGCATCCGGGCTCAGTAGTTGTGGCACATGGATTTAGTTGCTCCGTGGCACATGGGATCTTCCCAGACCAGGGCTCGAACCCGTGTCCAGTGCATTGGCAGGCATATTCTTAACCACTGCACCACCAGGGAAGTCCCAACATTTAGTCTTAATGACAGAAGGTAGACACTTTATGATTCCCTAATTGTAGTTAGAAAATTTCTAATCGAGACATGAAATTTTTTTCCAAAGTTTTGCAGGTAATTCAGTGGGAAGCTGGGAGAAGGAAGCGGTTGCTAGGTGAAACCAAACCCTGATTAAACCCAACTCTCTGCCTATTTAGTGCCTGTGCCCAGGTGACTAAGATTTTAGATCTTTTCTGTCCTTATCTCACTCAACCTGTTAACAGCTGAGCAAATATCTATTTGGTGCCAGGCACTCTTCTAGGTACTGAAGATACAGTGGCGAGTCAAATATTTTAAAGAGCCCTGCCCTTTGGAGTCTCCCTTTCAGTGGGGGAGACAGATCATAAGATAAATAAATAAAATATACAGCATGTAAAATAGCATAAGTGCAAAGGTGAAAGATAAAGCTGGGAAAGGAGCACGGAAGTGGTGGGGGGGCCATGCGGGCAGTTTTAGATGGGCTGTTCAGGGAAGGCCTCCACAGCAAGGACATTTCTGTAAGGCCCTTAGGTGAGGGATGAGCCACGCAGATATCTGGGGAGAAGTTTTCCAGGCAGGGGGAAAATTAATTAAAAAGGCCCTGAGGCAAGAGTGTGCCTGGCGTGTGAAGGAAGAGCAAGGAGGCCAGAGTGGTCAAAGCAGAGGAAGCAAGAAGGGTATGAGGAGAGAGCAGAGAAGGAATGGGATCAGACAGGTAGGGTCTTGTAGACAGAGCCTGCGCTTTGACTTTTATTCTGAGTGAGGTGAAAAGAAGGCGTCGGAAGGTTTTGAGTAGATGATTTACATGACCTGATTTGAGTTTGAAACGGGTCACTCTGGCTGCTTTGTTAACAATAAACTATATGGAAGCAAGAACAGAAGCAGAGGCCAAAAACAAAGAGTAGAGACCAGTTAGGAAGCTATTGCAATAATCTAGGCAGTAAGTGATAATGGCTAAATCAGATTATTAACAGTGGAGATGGTAAGAAGTGGTTGGACTCTGGAAATACTTTGAAGGTTGAACCGACAGGTTCTGCTGATGCACTGGATGAGGGATGTGAGAGAGAAAAGGAAGACAAGTATGACTTCAAGGTTTTTGGTCTGAGAAACTTAAAGAATGGAGGTGTCATTTATTGAGATGAGGAAGACTGCAGAGGAAGCAGGTTTTTGGGGGGAGAAAACGAATTCAGTTTTGGACTTACTAACCTTGAAGTGCTTATTAAATATACCCATGGAGAAGCTGAATAAGCATTTGGACACATAAATTTATCTGGAGCTCAGGGAAGAGAACCAGAGTAAGATATGAAATAGGAAGTAATCAGAGCACATACCTGGAATTTAAAAAACCATGCAACTGGATGAAACCACCAAGAGAGCAAGTGTAGCAAGAAAAGAGACTCAGTTTACAGACTGATCCCTGGCCCTCTCCAATGGCTAAGGCTATGAAGAAGAACCAGAAAGGAGTCTGACAGGAGTATACAGAGAGGTGGGTGGAACACTGGGCAAGTGTGATGTCCTGGTTACCAGGTGAAGTAAGTGTTCCAAGGAGAAGGGCAATCAAATGCGGCTGATACATCAAACAAGAGCATGGACCTTTGGACTTAACAACGTAGAGGCCATTGGTTGATCTCATTAAGAGGAGTTTTCTTGGAGTGGAACAAGAGATTGGTGGGGTAAAACCCTGCCTGCAGTGGATTCGGGAGAGAATGGGAGGAGCGAAACCAGAGACATCGAGTGTAGCCTGCTCTTTGGAAGAAATTAGCTGTAAAAGTGAAGCCATGCGTAATTATCACTCCAATCCATTTCACCTGTAATCTGCCATTGCTAATCAAGGTTGTTTTAATTGTTGCTACAGAAGACTTGCATGTCCTCCAAACAGCACGGAGCCTGAACAGTATTTTTGCCCAAGTTCTTTTTCTAAGAAGTTGCGGTCAGCTGTGTTTAGTTCAGCTGAACCAAGAATCAGCTGTGTCTAGCTGGAGCTGAACTGGTTAAGACTGGATAGGACCACGGACTATCCAACCGGGCACACTTGAGTATCCCCTCACTTACCTTTTTTTTTTTTTTTTTTGCAGTACGCGGACCTCTCACTGTTGTGGCTTCTCCCGTTGCGCAGCACAGGCTCCAGACGCGCAGGCTCAGCGGCCATGGCTCACGGGCCCAGCCGCTCCGCGGCATGTGGGATGTTCCCGGACCGGGGCACGAACCCATGTCCCCTGCATCGGCAGGCGGACTCTCAACCACTGCACCACCAGGGAAGCCCCCCTCAGTTACCTTTTGATGCCAGAGGGCCGAAAATCCACCTTTAGATGCTGCTAAGCTCCTCCACGTTTGAACATGCAGAGGCCTGGAGCTTAGTTGCGCCTACGCAGAACCACGATTCCCGCACCTTTTAACTATCACCTTCCCCACGCCCCCCACGCTCCCCACGCCCCGCACGCTCCCCACGCCCCCCACGCCCCCCACGCCCCCCACGTCCCCCACGCCCCCCACGTCCCCCACGTCCCCCACGCCCCCCACGCTCCCCCACGCCCCCCACGCCCCCCACGCTCCCCACTCTCCCCACGCCTTGGACCGCCCTGTGGCTTCATTCCTCGTCCCATGAATACCCCATGAATAGCCCCTCTGGCGAGGCTGTTCTAAGACTTTCTCCCTTCTCCTCGCTTGGCTGCCTCCTGAATAAGCTCTCTGCCACAGACCTCGGCGTCTCAGCATCTGCCTTGCTCTGCGTCGGGCAAAACGAACCTACATACCTTTGCGAAGGTTACTTATTTTAGCTACAAGTTGTCACAGCTATGTGTCATTAGAGTTAAATAGCGGCCATGGATTGAGGATTTACAGTTAGTCGGGCGGGGCTAGGTCTTTGTATGCAGTGTCTCCTTAGGTCTTATAGCAACTCTGCGAGCTATTTTGATTATTATTCCCATGTTATAAATGAGAAGTGGAGGCAGAGCTTAAGCAACTTGCCCCTTTAGTCGCTCAGCCAGTAAGTGGTAGAACTAGCATTATTAAGCTCTATCTTCTGTCTCTAAGCCCCTGTTTACTCAGTTGTATATGAGATAAAATACAACCTTCTTTACCAGAAAGATATTTTTCTCACAAATGTCCCAAATCATAAGCATTACTTTCCCCAACTCTTCCGACATCCCCTATCTTAATGTGCCAAATTCCCCTCTCCAGAAACCTGAGTCCACCTAGATTCCTTCCTCTCCCTGATTCCCTGCACCTCTTCTCACATCCACCTCCCCTACAGTCTACCTCCTTCACGTTCCCTGTGTCAGCTGGTCACCCCAGCTCTGGTGACCCTCTGTACAGCTCAGATCCACGTCACCCTTCCCTACTGCTGCACTCCTCATCTCCGGAGAGCCGGATCTGAGACTTCTCCCCTCTCCTTATTTGGCTGCATTTTGAATAAAAGCCCTTTTTGCTGCAGACCTGCGCATCTCACTCTTTTCGGCTTGCTGTGCTTCAGGCAAAATAACCTAGTTCACCTGGTTCGGTAACAAGTAGAAGAAAAAGAAATGGGAGTAAGAACTGGAGGAGAAATGGGGCCAAGAGAGGATTTTGTTCTTGCCACGTTGTTGCTCTTTTTTCACAAAAGAAGCAACACATACTTGTAGGGTGCTGGGGATAATCTAGAGTAGAGAGAAATGTTTGACGCACAAGGACAGGGCAGAATTACTAGGACAGTCAACGAGTAGGTGAGAGAAGGTGGGATCTAGCCCACAAATGGAGAGGTTGACCTTCGCGAGGACCATGACACCCTAGTTAACACACCAGAAGGTTGGATTCAGCCGTGTGCACGGTGGAAGTACTCTTCAAACTGTTTTCTGTAAAACTGGAGCGTAGGAAACAAGGTATCTACTAGACTGAGAATGGGAACGTATTGGAGCTCCAAGAAGACAGAACGTAAAATACTCAGGAACTAGGAGTGTAGATAAACCAGAGAAATGTAGTGTAGCCTCTGGGCAGTGTGAAGAACCTGTCAGTAGTGATCACAAATTTAAATTCATGTCAGTCAGCATGGGTGTATGGTTTGCTCCAAATCATCTTAGCTGTACTGGTGCAGGATAGACACCAAGAGCAGTTTCAGTGGAGTAATGTGGGAAGAAGCCAAATTGGGAAGACTTGAAGAGGAAATAGGAGGTGAGGAAGCAGAGATTCCAGACTTAGACAGCTTGTCCCAGAAGGAATAAAATATACAAAGTGTATGCAGGTAGGGGATGTGGAATTGGGAAACGTAAGATTTAAAAGTGGGAGACACTAAAGTATGTTTGTATACTGTGGACTGAGCAAGTAGAGAAGAAATTGATGATGGAGAAAAGGGTGGGGGGAATCAAGGAAGTGGGTAAAGTCCTTAAGCAGGTTAGGGGATAGAGAACACGGATCACAAGTGCAGAAGCTGACCGCTGATGGGCACAGGTTTGAGCAGGTTTGTAGAGAAGACCGGCAGGAAGGTCAGGTTTCCACTCTGAGGGCTTGTATTTTCTTAATGATAAGACGAGGTCATTCGTTGAAGAAGGCAGGTGTGGGAAGTTGGAGAGAAGATGTGAAACAACCATCTGGAAGAAGACATAAGTGCACTTCTATGGAGGCACAGTAAGATTCCTGGCCATTGACAAGCACCCATTTGAGATTTTTATCCAAAACTTAGAGTCAGTCTGGTTCTGTGATGTTTTTTGTTGTTTGTTTGTTTTTCTTCAAGTAGCTACTGAAGTGGAGAGTTGGGTTCACCAGGGAAACCTACAAGACGACAGAGCTTTCTCCATGAAAAATATCCTATCTCCAGAACCCAGGGAGGGTGGCACAGAGGGGAACCAGAGGGTGACACTGTATGTTATTCTGACTGCTGATGCCTTTAAATGAGTTTCTATTTTAAGAGCCTGGGGATCAATAGTGCTTAATTTAATCAGCTTCTTGCAGGTTAAAAGGAAATTGAAAATCTTTATGAGTCCTGGAATAAGTTTTCATCAGAAGCTCAGGCTAATGTGCCGAGAGTGTCGTAGGGCAAGGGAAGGTGGCGTCTCTGTTTATTCCAGAAGACAATTATGACCCTGCAGGGCATTCTTTGGCTTGGATCCTGTTTATCTGGATCTTACCAGGCCATGCTGGTCGCTTAATTCAGGATTTCTCCTTAACTCCAAGCTATGATTTTTAGCGTAGCCTACAGAATCATCCCTGTCATCGGTCCTGACCTTAGCACAGAGATTTTTAGGAGCTCTAGTTCAAAACTCAATGGACCTTAACCTCCTCGCTCTGGGATGTACGGACTTTTATTACATGGCTTCAGCCTACCTTCTCAGTTCATATCCTACTGCTCTACCTATACCAGGCTGCTTGTAGATCCCTGATGATCCAAGCAATTCCCCCTCTTCACCTAGAACATCCTTCACTGCCTGTCAACCTGGGCAGCTGCTGTTGTTCCCTCAAGAATCCTTAAATATTACCCTTCAAGCTTTCTCTGGTTCCTTTTTTTTTTTAACATCTTTATTGGAGTATAATTGCTTTACAATGGTGTGTTAGTTTCTGATTTATAACAAAGTAAATCAGTTATACATATACATATGTCCCCATATCTCTTCCCTCTTGCATCTCCCTCCTACCCTCCCTATCCCACCCCTCTAGGTGGTCACAAAGCACTGAGCTCATCTCCCTGTGCTATATGGCTGCTTCCCACTAGCTATCTGTTTTACGTTTGGTAGTGTATATATGTCCATGCCACTCTCTCACTTTGTCCCAGCTTACCCTTCCCCCTCCCCATGTCCTCAAGTCCATTCTCTAGTAGGTCTGCGTCTTTATTCCCGTCTTGCCCCTAGGCTCTTCATGACCCCCTCCTTTTTTTTAGATTCCATACATATGTGCTAGCATACGGTATTTGTTTTTCTCTTTCTGACTTACTTCACTCTGTATGACAGACTCTAGGTCCATCCACCTCACTACAAAGAACTCAATTTCGTTTCTTTTTATGGCTAATATTCCATTGTATATATGTGCCACATCTTCTTTATCCATTAATCTGTTGATGGACACTTAGGTTGCTTCCATGTCCTGGCTATTGTAAATAGAGCTGCAATGAACATTTTGGTACATGTTTGCAAATGAAGCAACTGACAAAGGATTAATCTCCAAAATTTACAAGCAGCTCATGCAGCTCAATATCACAAAAACAAACAACCCAATCCAAAAATAGGCAGAAGACCTAAACAGACATTTCTCCAAAGAAGATATACAGATTACCAACAAACACATGAAAGGGCGCTCAACATCACTAATCATTAGAGAAATGCAAATCAAAACTACGATGAGATATCATCTCACACCGGTCAGAATGGCCATCATCAAAAAATCTACAAACAATAACTGCTGGAGAGGGTGTGGAGAAAAGGGAACCCTTTTGCACTGTTGGTGGGAGTGTAAATTGATACAGCCACTACGGAGAACAGTATGGAGGTTCTCTGGTTCCTTTTGTCATTAACCTCGCCCTTAGTACTTATCTGGCTCTGTAAGCACTTAGCACATCGTGCTGTGATTTATGTGTTCGTCAGTATTCCTTGAGGGACTTTGTCAAATTTATCTCTGTAGGCCCAGCACTTAGACCAAACTCTCACATATGATACGCAGTCGAAGCATCAGATCCAACCTATGGAGCGAAAAATAATGATTCAAGAAACAGCTTCCACCTTTTTTTTTTTTAACTAAGCCCTAAACTTGTTTCAAGATCTCTAGCATTTGGGGGGTCAGTATGGTGAAGTAGGTAAGTCTTGGGGTTCTAATCAGAGACTGGCATTTGAATCTCTGCTCCACTATTTATTAACCAAGCACCTGTTTGTGCCTCAGTTTCCCCATATATTTAATGATGAATATGAGTATCAACTTCATAGAATTACTATAGAAATTATACAAGACAGGGAATTCCCTGGCGGTCCAGTGGTTAGGACTCTGTACTTTCATTGCTGAGAGCCCTGGTCAGGGAACTAAGATCCCACAAGCTGTGTGGCAGGGCAAAAAAAAAAAAAAATTACACAAGACAGTGCATACAATGTGCTTAGCTCAGTGTTTTCCATGCTTTGCACATAATAGGTAATAAACATAGTTATCCTAATCATTATTATGAACTGTAATTATTTGGAAGCTAGATTCTTGCTGATTTGTCTCTGCCTGAGCCCTTGTCTTGAAACCTTAAGTGTTTTATTTCCTCTTTGAATTCATCTCTGCCTTGCATCCCTCGCCTGCTCTCCCCCATCTCTTCCAAACTACCATCCCACCCCAGATTCCTGGTCTCCTAGAGGCAGGACCCTGGCACCTGATTATCTGACCTCTAAACGCTGCCTCCCTGAGGTTCCTATCACCACGTGCCCCCCACTGCCGACCCCGCCTGCCTTTGCAGGCACCGTCATCTCTAGTGGGGTCTCATCCTGAATCCAGCTTCTGCCTGGGCTGTCAGAACACAGGTCTCTGCCTTCCTTCCCTCCTGCACTGACTCTGCCTCCATCCCCAGTATCTGCCCCACCTCAGCTTTTCTGGGGCCCTCTGGGTCTGTATGCAAGGGCCATGGTTAACTTCTTCCCTCCATATCTGGCCACAGTGCACATTTTATATTTGCTGTGTGTACTTTTGCTGAACAATAATGACCAGCCCTGGGACTACACACAAAAGAGTGTACTCCTGACCCAGTTAAATTCTTTTCCTACAAGGATCCCCATTATCCTTGTGCAGTATCCAAAAGGTCTTCAATTTATCAAATTGCTGGCCGTTCTAACCAAGTCGTGCATATTAGATTACACTACAGTTTGTTAGTTTCAACCAGAGTCATCTAAAAGACCCAATCATTTCATCCTAGCTGGAGTTCTGAAGCAGAAGCATTCCAGCGGTAGACAATGGTGGTTACACATGCTATGGCTTTCGCTTTTTCTTCAAGTGAATTTCCCAACCAGAAACTTCAGACCTATGCAATATTTTGACTAGAACTCCACCCAACTACCAACAGTCTAAGGAAATTAGTGGGTTTTGTAGCAGACGTAAATACGTGGAAATAAGGAGAATCCCATATTCTAAGTATTTCCCAAGCCTCACAGTTAGAAACGATGTTGGCCAAATCTGTTTGTCTAAAGTCTCTAAAGTCAATTGAAATGGAAAATTTAACAGAGATAAGGAGCAAGAGAGTGACAGAGACAGAGAGCAAAGCTGCCCCTGGAACTCATCGCTCCTGGATAAACTACCCTTAAAACAGAGCTACTATTATGGTAAGTCAGTTCAACGAGGCACTTACTTCCATATCATCAAATGAGTTAACAACTTTATCTACGAGACTATCTTTTGTTAATTTTTACTCTCATAGAATGTTACTATATTGTGTAAATTTGTATGGGCTTATAAGAAATAAATTCATATGTAATGATTATTTTCTACTTATACAATTATATTTTACAAAGGAAGACATTAGACCCAGGGCCTTCTGCAATGTGAAATAAAATTCTTTTAGTACCAAAGATACATTTCCTGCAAAACCAAATGCAGGCAATTTCTCTTACTTATGATTTCTCTATACTTAGGAAACAAGGCAATAAAATTATTCCATGCATCGTATCAGTGGTTAGTTAACCTGATAGGGGAGAAGAGGTGAGGGCTGGAGGGAGGGAAATCGCTGTTTACGACATTTTGAGTGATGGTTCATTCAACAATCAGGATTCCTTTCCTCCATGTTAAAAGAAGCCGCAGAGGTGAAAGGGACTAACTTGTTCCCCAACCTAGAAAAGATGCCATGGACGGAGGAGATGGACAGAGAAAGAGCCCAGCTCTCTCCTAGGGCTTCAGCTTCAAGCCTCCTTGGGGACTGGAGTAGAGATTCACACACAACTGCCTTCCAGCAGCCCCTCCCACATGCAGCTGCTATTCTGCAGGGCCTGTTACTAAATATAGCACCTGCATTTCAGACTGACAGAAGAGCTCCTGCTGTGTACACTGGGGAGCTGAATCTTCACACTCTCCTAATATGGTAAGCCCTGCAGCCCATCAGCCAGGGAGGCAGGGAGGGAGCCCAGCGGGTGCTAACATGCGCCTTAAGATTAACTCTTTCATGGAAGGCAGAATGGAAGCTAGCTTGACCACTGGTCACTGCAGAGTCTCCATTTACTAAGAATCTGGAAACCAGGATCCAGTCCCCCTTGCAAATAGTGGTATTTGCAGACAAACACTAGATCAAGGAAGCTGGGCAAAATAAACCTCAACCCAAGGGTCACTGAAATAAAACAGGAAAAGAAAAATCAAGAAAAAATATTCTCAGGAGGGTGGGAAAGGCAGTAGAAAAGAGGACAGCAGAGGGACTGACAAGTACAGTACATGCCACCTCTGCCCCATAGACTGTCAGTCTGTCACAGCAGCTGTGCCCACGGCAAAATGGCGAGCACGTGTCCGTGTTGGCTTTTGATTACAGACCCAACAGCGATAGGAGACTGCAGAGCATGGGTCCCCCGGCCACTGGCTGTTCTTCCCAGCCTGCTGGAGACCCCGCCATCCCAAGGACTGGGCCATTCAGCATTTCAGGGTGTCTCCCCAGAGCCAAAGGACTATGCCCCTTGCAGGAATAATAAGAGGAAGCCCATGGTTAGACAATCAATGTCCCTAGTAACTCACTAAAGTGTCAGGGTGAAATACTAAAAGCCTCCTCCTCTCTTTCCACGGGGGAAAAAAGGAAAACCACTCTGGCAGCTGCCCACTCGGAGTGCTGGGAGGACTGGCGAGTTCTCTTTTGAGCGGGGGTGATGGATAAGAGAACGAATGAAGTTTCAAGACGTCCTAATCTCGCTGCTCTATCCTTCCGCTTCTCAGTGCCCTGCTGGCTTCCATAGTTGGGTAGCAGGGTTGCGAGTGTACAAAGGTTAGGGAGGGTAAGGCCTTGTCTAGGCAGTATAAAGTATTTACTCCCTCAAGGGTCAAATGTGGGAACTCTTTTTTTTTTAACGTCGTTATTGGAGTATAATTGCTTTACAATGGTGTTTGAGTTTCTGCTGTATTACAAAGTGAATCAGCTATACGTATACATATATCCCCATATCCCCTCCCTCTTGCGTCTCCCTCCCACCCTCTCTATCCAACCCCTCTGGGTGGACACAAAGCACCGAGCTGATCTCCCTGTGCTATGCGGCTGCTTCCCACTAGCTATCTGTTTTACATTTGGTGGTGTATATATGTCCATGCCACTCTCTCACTTCGTCCCAGCTTACCCTTCCGCCTCCCTGTGTCCTCAAGTCCACTCTCTATGTCCGTGTCTTTATTCCTGTCCTGTCTCTACTTTCATCAGAACCTTTTTTCTTTTTTTTAGATTCCATATATATGTGTCAGCATAAGGTGTTTCTCTTTCTGACTTACTTCACTCTGTATGACTGACTCTAGATCCATCCACCTTGCTACAAATAACTCAATTTTGTTTCTTTCTATGGCTGAGTAATATTCCATTGTATGTATGCACCACATCTTCTTTATCCATTCAGCTGTTGATGGACACTTAGGTTGCTTCCATGTCCTGGCTATTGTAGATAGAGCTGCAATGAACATTGTGCGATGTGTCTCTTTTTGAATTATGGTTTTCTCAGGGTATATGCCCAGTAGTGGGATTGCAGGGTCATATGGTAGTTGTATTTTTACTTTTTTAAGGAACCTCCATACTCTTCTCCATAGTGGCTGTATCAACTTACACTCCCACCAACTGTGCAAAAGGGTTCCCTTTTCTCCACACCCTCTCCAGCATTTATTGTTTCTAGATTTTTTGATGATGGCCATTCTGACTGGTGTGAGGTGATCCTCATTGTAGTTTTGATTCGCATTTCTCTAATGATTAGTGATGTTGAGCATCTTTTCATGTGTTTGTTGGCAGTCTGTATATCTTCTTTGGAGAAATGTCTGTTTAGGTCTTCGGCCCATTTTTGTATTGGGTTGTTTGTTTTTGTGATATTGAGCTGCTTATATATTTTGGAGATTAATCCTTTGTCAGTTGCTTCATTTGCAAATATTTTCTCCCATTCTGAGGGTTGTCTTTTTGTCTTGTTTATGGTTTCCCTTGCTGTGCAAAAGCTTTTAAGTTTCATTAGGTCCTGTTTGTTTATTTTTACTTCCATATCTCTAGGAGGTGGGTCAAAAAGGATCTTGCTGTGATTTATGTCATAGAGTGTTCTGCCTATGTTTTCCTCTAAGAGTTTTATAGTGTCTGGCCTTACATTAAGGTTTTTATTCCATTTTGAGTTTATTTTTGTGTATGGTGTTACGTAATTTCATTCTTTTACGTAATTGTCCATTTTCCCCAGCACCATTTATTTAAGAGGCTGTCTTTTCTCCACTGTATATTCTTGCCTCCTTTATCAAAGTTAAGGTGACCATATGTGCACGGGTTTATCTCTGGGCTTTCTATCCTATTCCATTGATCTATATTTCCATTTTTGTGCCAGTACCATACTGTCTTGCTTACTGTAGCTTTGTAGTATAGTCTGAAGTCAGGGAGCCTGATTCCTCCAGCTCCGTTTTTCTATCTCAAGATTGCTTTGGCTATTCGGGGTTTTTTGTGATTCCATACAAATTGTGAAACTTTTGTTCTAGTTCTGTGAAAAATGCCATTGGGAGTTTGATAGGGATGGTAGTATAGTCATTTTCGCAATGTTGATTCTTCCAATCCAAGAACATGGTATATCTCTCCATCTGTTGGTATCATCTTTAATTTCTTTCATCTGTGTCTTATAGTTTTCTGCATACAGTTCTTTTGTCTCCTTAGGTAGGTTTATTCCTAGGTATTTTATTTTTGTTGCAATGGTAAATGGGAGTGTTCCCTTAATTTCTCTTTCAGGTTTTTCATCATTAGTGTATAGGAATGCAAGAGATTTCTGTGCATTAATTTCGTATCCTGCTACTCTACCAAATTCATTGATTAGCTCTAGTAGTTTTCTGGTAGCATCTTTAGGATTCTCTATGTGTAGTATCATGTCATCTGCAGTGACAGTTTTACTTCTTCTTTTCCAATTTGGATCCCTTTTATTTCTTTTTCTTCTCTGATTGCTGTGGCTAAAACTTCCAAAACCATGTTGAATAATAGTGGTGAGAGTGGACAACCCTGTCTTGTTCCTAATCTTAGAGGAAATGGTTTCAGTTTTTCACTATTGAGAATGATGTTGGCCTGGGATTGTCATATATGGCCTTTATTATGTGGAGGTAGGTTCCCTCTATGCCTATTTTCTGGAGAGTTTTTATCATAAATGGGTGTTCAATTTTGTCAAAAGCTTTTTCTGCATCTATTGAGGTGATCATATGGTTTTTCTCATTCAGTTTGTTAATATGGCGTATCACATTGATTGATTTGCGTATATTGAAGAATCCTTGCATTCCTGGGATAAAACCCACTTGATCATGGTGTATGATCCTTTTAATGGGCTGCTGGATTCTGTTTGCTAGTATTTTGCTGAGGGTTTTTGCATCTATGTTTATCAGTGATATTGGCCTGTAGTTTTCTTTCTTTGTGACATCTTTGTCTGGTTTTGGTATCAGGGTGATGGTGACCTCATAGAATGAGTTTGGGAGTGTTCCTCCCTCTGCTATATTTTGGAAGAGTTTGAGAAGGATAGGTGTTAGCTCTTCTCTAAATGTTTGATAGAATTCGCCTGTGAAACCATCTGGTCCTGGGCTTTTGTTTGTTGGAAGATTTTTAATCACAGTTTCAATTTCAGTGCTTGTGATTGTTCTGTTTATATTTTCTATTTCCTGGTTCAGTCTCAGAAGGTTGTGCATTTCTAAGAATTTGTCCATTTCTTCCAGGTTGTCCATTGTATTGGCATATAGTTGCTTGTAGTAATCTCCCATGATCCTTTGTATTTCTGCAGTGTCAGTTGTTACTTCCCCTTTTCATCTCTAATTCTGTTGATTTGAGTCTTCTCTCTTTTTTTCTTGGTGAGTCTTGCTAATGGTTTATCAATTTTGTTTATCTTCTCAAAGAACCAGCTTTTAGTTTTATTGATCTTTGCTATCGTTTCCTTCATTTCTTTTTCATTTATTTCTGATCTGTTCTTTATGATTTCTTTCCTTCTTCTAACTTTGGGTTTTTTTGGTTCTTCTTCCTTTAATTGCTTTAGGTGTAAGGTTAGGTTGTTTATTTGAGATTTTTCTTGTTTCTTGAGGTAGGATTGTATTGCTATAAACTTCCAAATGTGGGAACTATTGAATGTGGGCTGGCCTCACTCCTCACTGTTGGGCAGTGATGACATCAGTAACTGGCCAGTGATGTGGGTGTCTTTACCTTCTGGAACCCTACATTATCAAAACTGCTTTCCACATTTTATTTTGTCAAGGCCAGAGTCCCCAAGGACATTATAGGAGGTCTCTAAATTAGAAGTGAGACAGTGGTTGGGCTTTTTGTGACATAAGGCATGGGCCCAGACTCTGCTAGCTACCATCTCCTGCCTTGTGAAATGCAGTGTGTACATGGAGGGAATCCCCACTCCCAGCCCCACCCAGTGTGTGACTGTTCCACCTGTCACTGACTCTCTGAGGGCTCCAAGGACCTCACCCTCTGTGCCCAGAGTGGCTTTCAGTTGGGGGGTTAGATGCGGGCTCTGCTAAGTTTCAGGGTGTAGGTGGGTGGCCTTCTGCTGAGGGCTGAGCTCCAGGAAGCTTGTGGAGGAAAGTCCCCCTACACACATTGGAGCCCCGCCTCACTGGCCCTTTCCCTGTATAATCAATAAGGAGATGGCCATCTGTAGCTTTGCTTGGCTTCCACACAGCTCTTTGGCCACTGGCTATCCTCTGGCACCTCTGCACTCTCTCCTCCCTCCCCTGGACCCCCAAGTCTGGCCCTTTCAGGTCGAGTCCCCCCTAAATCTCTGTGCCCCAAGAAGGGGTGGGGTGGGCAAAATCTGCTGTCCCCTTTGTCCTTAGCACCCCTGCTCTGTTTTTCTTTTCAAGTTCTGTTCTTGCATAAACTCTTAAGTGAAATGTTTGGTCCCTCAGAACCCTTGCTTTTGATTCAAATGAAACCCCATTAGTAACTGGTTCCTGATACAAGAACCAGTTTAGGATGTTTGAAGAGCAGAAATAAACAAACCTGCAATTAACTATGTTTTTCCTGTTCTGGTGTTTGGATACAGTAATCTAATTCTCCTTGTATCAATGTAGACCCTCTAGTGACTATATAGAAAGTGTCAGGAAATGCGGAAAAGAAAGAAAGGTATAAAAATTAATATATAAATCTGCTATTGTACCAGTTGATATGTCTACAGACTATTACAAAAGAAATGATATCCAATTGGCAGGAAAGGAATGCTGAAAGTTTAAAAAGCATTATTTCATTTTGAATAAAACATAGATTAAAAATTCTTCATCAGAACTATTATCACTACCCATCTTTGCACCCAAATGGGGGAAGAAAGAGGAAGGTGGACACTTTTCCAGAGTTCTTCTTTCAGTGGTCAGTTAACTTCACTAATTCATAAACTAAAGCTACAACTTAACTCCAGCCCACCTGCCCCATTCCACCCAGGGTTGGGGGAGATGCCTTACAGCAAAGCCTGAGACTGCTGTGATTCTTTGCATCAGAAGCCTTAGGCCCTAAGAAAATGTGGGCCGTGAACTGAACCTGCTTGTATTCACAAATGATTTATACTGGAAATTAATATTAATCAATATTATCCATTTACTTTGTTCAACAATTATATTTTTGAGTTCCTCTACGTGTTATTCTCTGTTCTTGCCAAAGGAGATACTGCAGACAGAGGTCCTACCCTTTGGAGCTTTTAGTGGAGGAAACACACCCACGCACAACCCAGGAAAACAAATAACGTGATTGTCATCATTACTATGAAGAACATAAATAGGGTGATATGGTGAGTAAAAGAGTATGTACAATACAGGCACTATTTTCGAAAGCATGATCTGCGGAGAAAGACCTCTAAGAAGAGGACATTTCGAGTTAAGACAGGCCTGGAAGTATAGAGGTACTGATGGAAGAATTTGTTTCAGATGCTTGAAGGACAGAGACGAAACCAGTGCATGGCTCGAGCCTAGGGAAACAAGGGGAAAGAGAAGAGATTGAGATTGGTCATTAGGGAGGGATCAGAAAAAGCCATGAAGAAGTTGAGATTTTTTTTTTTTTTTTTGCGGTACGCGGGCCTCTCACCGTTGTGGCCTCTCCCGTTGCGGAGCACAGGTTCCGCACGCGCAGGCTCCGCGGCCATGGCCCACGGGCCCAGCCGCTCCGCGGCATGTGGGATCTTCCCGGACCGGGGCACAAACCCGTGTCCCCTGCATCGGCAGGCGGACTCTCAACCACTGCGCCACCAGGGAAGCCCCCAGGTCTAATTATTAATGCTACCCAACTTTCAGATGAGCTGACATGCCCTTTGTAGGGCTTTGGGTTGTTAAAGCCTGTGGATCAATATCAGTTTAAAGGTGGTTTCTCTCTGTTCACCCGTGGAACACAACAGAGGAAAGGGTTCTTCCTCAGATGCAGCAGAGAGATGTGTCTTCAAAGTGGGCAAAGAGGTAGACAGCAACCATTTGTCACAATAAACATTAGCTGAGCCATTGCATTTTTTAAGCACAGATTTATCGGGTAGGTTTGTGTGAATGTGTGCCTTTGGCAAAGTTCTCAAGGGCTGTCTGTTTCATGGGGGAAAAAACACCTCTCGGCCAAGGCCAAGAACACGATTTCAGCTAAGAAACGAACTGCTGCGGCTCATAATATCACCCATGAAATAACTGTAGCCAGAGCCAGAAAATGCAGTCATTAGAAAGGCTTCAGCAAGAACCAGGCTGTGACGACACCCGCTTCCCCACCCCAGATAACTGTGCTTTCATCTTTGTGGCTCCCACTCCAGGAAAATGACCTTAGGATGACTTTCAAGTCCTACATTTCTCTGTGAAAGAAAACATTAAGAAGGAATAAGAAAATTATAGACGGGCCCCAAAATTTGAATAGAAGGGGAAATTCTTACGAGTTTACTTAGAAAGGAAATCATTAAATTCTTTCGAAATGATCTTTTCTCTTCAAATGCAAAAGACGGACTCGGGGAGCGGAGAGACTACAGGCAGGACACACATGGTCAGATCAAGTCTTCACAGACCAACTGCTAAAAATAGATGAAATTTAAAGCTGGGATTGAATTAGGTCACCTTAGCACTTTGATCAGGGAGCCCATTTACCAAATGTGATGCTGCTCAGTATTTGGCCGTTACAGCTGAAGGAAGAAAAGAAGGATGGATTGTTGTAGCAGCCACTGTAGACACGCACATAGACAGAGCATCTCCTAGGCAGGTGGGCAGGAAGGCCGGTGCGTGTGCTCCAGATCCTGCATGTGCCCTCCTCTGGCTCCTTTCTCCGTCCCAGCTCTATACCCCAGGGGCAAGCTCTCCCCGCTCCCCGCTCCCAGACTGCTGACTTCTGGTTGGCTCTGAGGCTCGAGTGTGAGAGGAGAGACAGCCAGCTTGGGTATTTCCTCTCTGCTGTGCCTCTGCTCCTCGCCTGCCTCTGACAGGCAGCCAGCATCCTGCCAGGTCACTGCCTCCGGGGCTCGTGTTCTCAGTGGGCTCTGAGCAGGTTCCCCTTTCTCCAGCCCTGGAGGTGATAAAGGCTCTCTGCTCTCTAATTTCTGGCTGCCTCACCATGCACTCCCTGCTCCCTCACCCCTTCCTCACTACTCACAGTAGCCCCGGGACTACATTCTCTTCACTTAAATCGCTTGCGTGGAACTGTGTTCCCTGCCAGCACACTGAGCCATACAGCCCTGAATACATGTGCACAGAAGAAGACTCCAACTCTATTCTAAGGCAAATGGTTATGGTATCCCATGGGTACCTCATTTAGCTTCAATGCCTTAGTGTGGAAAATAAGGTAACATTAGTACAGAACTTAGACGGGTGGTTCACTGTTTTCTTTAGGCACGTTCAGCAAGATACTCATGTCTTTTACATACACATTATAGGAAGTCTGGACCCGAGGCCCCAGATAGCCACAGTCAGATTTACATTTTGGGGGTCCCAGCAAGAAGGTACAGGACAGCAGAGATGAGCTGCTGCAAGCTTTCCAATTGGTGTTAAGAGAGCTTAAGGACTCTAGAAATATCCCCCAAGGTATAAAGGGATAGAAATATTTTGCATTCATTTTTATTCCTGGCTGTGAATAGGTGGTCAAGATAAGAGAAAGATGAAAGAAAGATACAGGAGAGGAGAGGAAGGGGGATGAGGTAGAGAGGGAGGGGAGGGGAGGGAGAAGGGAGGGGAAGGGGAGAGGAGGAAAAAAGAGAGAGCTAGTAATTCTTTGTTAAATTTCAGCCAGGGCTAAATAAAATCTCTTTTTTAGAAAACTAAATAATCTTACTTGCAGAATTAATGCCAAGAGCTTTGCTTTGAAAAACGGGCCAGCCAACATAGAGATACTTAATTTACAACCTGCAGCTCAGATGCCTTTCACAAACACCCTGTCTGAAATATCCCTGTCCTCCATAACCCACTGCCCCATCATGTGTTTTATTTTTTCTCATGACACTTAGCACCACCTGACATGACGTTACAGGACTTCTGTGAGTGTCTCTTGTCAGCTCTGCCCCCGGCGTGCCAGCTCGTGGAGACCAGTGCGCTGTGCATTCCTTCACCAGCGCCAGGGCGAGAGCGGACATCAAGACCAAGGTGACAGTGGGAATCCAGCGAGTCCGGGAACCTCCAGTGGCCATTCCTCCTGCACGGCAGATGGCTGAGCGGCGGTCACCAAACAAACAACTGTGACTACGCTTTGTCTCAGGAAATCGGAATGGGGGACCCTTACGTATTCAAGAGCGATTCTCTCCCCGAATTTTTGTGAAAACCCGATTCAGGGTTTCATTCATATGCTGTTAGTGGCAGAACATGAAGTGTCCCTTTTTCTTTTCCTTGGTGCTGGATTTTCTTCCTCTGAAAATAAGGAAGAAAAGACTCCAGATGGAGAGCTCACATTGTCGGCAGATTTAGAAAAACTCCCCTGGAATTTGTACAGACTGACAAGCGAGTCATCTTCCATCTTATTGCTTTAATTTCAGGCTTCAGAGATGCCCAGCTCTGTTGTTCAAATAGTTTTATTAAAAATTTGTGAGGAGGGAAAAGAAGTCTCCGTGGGCCTGTCTGATTTCATTATCCCTGACACAGCACACAAATGGAGCAGGGCTGCCGAAAGCTAGAGATGGCCGTCTGTGGCACTGGGGGGAAGTGAAAGCCTCTGGAAGCTTCCAGTACTGATCACAGATGTTCTCGCCTGCCAGGGAATCTCACAGAATCACGAGTCTCCATATATAACTTAGTGCATATTTCTCAGTCATTAAACCACCAGTATCCTAGTCAGAAGACAGACACCCACCTATCCCCAACCTTTAACTTGTCCCTTTAGTCTAACTTCTATTGCTCCTCTCATTGGAAAAATTCCATTCTCTAAGAATTTTCTGAGTCCAGATTGAGCAATAAAATGCCAGCCATTCCTCTGTGGCTTTGCTGGATGACCCCAGCATTCCACAAAGAGAGGATACTGCCATTCAGATTGTGATCCAGACATTCGAGTCCCCCAAAGTCTAGGTACAGACCTGCCAATATCCTGAAAGGCAGGGATTTGCCTGATAGCACCAACTAAAGTGGAGCCCCTGTGGAAAGGGCAGATGGGCTTGTGTGTTCCCTCGGAAGGAACACTAGGTCACATGAAGGTGGTCAGCCCAGTGAGACAAGCTACCTTCTCCCATACATATTTTTCTGGTTGCCAGGAGAGGTCTCCAGCCTCAAGAGCAGCCCTGTTGAAAGATGCCCAACTGAGTTTTGTGAAGGTTTGGAGTAGCCCTGTTGAAAGATGCCCAGTGGAATTGTGTCAAGGTTTGGAATGAGTAAGGGGATTGGAGGGGGTGTACTAGCAACACAGGTGGACACGTAGAAAGTAAAGAGCCCCCAGCAGGCCATCTGGATTCCAGCTCCAGCTCACTCCCTGACTCCATCACAGCCTTTCGCAACCCAAGATAAATGTTAGGATCAACAGAGCTTTTAAAAAATACTGGTGCCTGGACACGACCCTCAAAACAATTCAAATAGGATCAAATCAGAATTTTTCTCCCCACCTGAAAGTTCTAGGAGAAAGTATAAGGGTATAAAAAGTTCGGGAAAACTTTAAGGGCAGAGTTGCAAAGTTAATGCCAAGGATGAGTTTCTTTGGTTTCTCCAGCCACACTCTCATGCAGAGGGATGGGGGGTGGGGGGCACCGCCAAAACCAAAGGGTTTTCACGGCCAAAGAGGAAAGTAGATGGAAGCTGACCCAGGAGAAGGGAGGGCTGCTTCCACGGCTCAGGCCCCAGTGCTCTCAGGCCAGGACCTGATTTCATAGCTGCTTTGGGAACTTTGCAAATTCCTGGGCCAATGCCCAGGGCTAGAGAAACCACCATGTCTACGTAAGGCCCCAAGCATCTACCTTCTATTCTTTAAGATCACACCTACCACTGAAGATCAAAAGATTCCTCACTCCCTCTACCAAGTCCCTTCCAACTTAGCCAAGAATTTTGTCCCTGCTTAACCTCCTTCCCCTGCTCACAGGAGAAATGAGGGTAGTTCTTTTTTCTTCTCTGTTAGGGGCCTGTGTTAAGCCTGGCGATGGTCCCGATTTTGACTCGCGGCATCACTGCACTATTCAGGGGGTTTGCACAGTGCACGATCTGTATGACGGTAGATGATGACCCTGAGGAGGCCGTGATTAGATAAGCATGCCACAGACACAAATGTGCAAATGACTGAACACTCACACACACACACACACACACACACACACACACACAGTCAGTAAGCCAGCAGCATGGCAAAGAAAGAAAACTAGCAACAACGAAACCAGAAGACTCATTTTTTAACCTAGACAGTGATCAAACGGTTCCATGTAAACTGTGATTTTAGTTGCTTCTTCCTCAGCCCTAGAAATTATGCTTCCCTCTGAAGAGCTGATGTAGCACTCTAAATGATACATTCACTACTAGAATTCAATGTTCTGTTTCTCTCCAGGATAGTAATAGAGACTGGATACATGTCCTAGTGTCTAATTCTCAAGTTATATAATTAGTAACTACATCATGCAATTTTTTTTTTAAATCCTGCTACAAGATAGCAGCTCAGGGCTTCCCTGGTGGCGCAGTGGTTGAGAGTCTGCCTGCCGATGCAGGGGACGCGGGTTCACGCCCCGGTCCAGGAGGATCCCACGTGCTGCGGAGCGGCTGGGCCCGTGAGCCATGGCCGCTGCGCCTGCGCGTCCGGAGTCTGTGCTCCGCAACGGGAGAGGCCACAGCAGTGAGAGGCCCGCGTACCACACACACACACACACACACACACACACACACACACACACACACACACACACACACACACACACACAAAGAAAAAAAAGATAGCAGCTCATAGGAGGCAAAGCTGAAGTTGTTCAGCAGGTTCAGTTGCTTTAAAGTACTCAGGCTTCTTTCAGCCACAAGTCATTATTATCTGTTTCTTCTTTATCATTACCATTATTATTATTACTATTTGACCACCGTTAAGAGAATGTTCTCTAGAAATTTAAGAGTTAGAGAGTGAGAGGGAAAAGGAGTATGACATTGAAATCATCTCAACTATAGCTCTTTGCATCTCCTGAGAAGCCTTTCAGAGAGGGGTTTTCTCTAATTTTCATGATCATGATTTCTATCTCATGAGGTGATTAGGTCTTCTCTAATTTTTATGAGACACCAGTGCATGTCATGATTCACTCTTTGGCAAATAACCCTGCAGAGGGCAGGGAAGACTAAAGGAGAGAAGAAATCAAATCATATTAACTAGTAGGCACTAAGTCTGTAATGGGATAAATCAACTCCCTTTTCTTTTCCTTTTAGCTGTTCAGTTATATAATTATTATTATCCACATGCTCAGTCTAACTTTTCCCAGAATATATAATCATACAGTTTACTCCCTAGGGCTGGACCTTCAGTCTCTGATCTTCTGAAATGTTGGTTTCAGCTCACTGGCCACCTTGGGAGACCCACAGAGGTCATAGTTAGGGACTGACTTGGGCACCAACTGGAGTCAGCATCTTTTTAAAATTGCACTTTCACTCAACAAAGAGAAGTAGCTCCTTTGGTGAAAGGCATTTCAGCAGAGCTCATGGTTGGTCTATTGCTTTCTTGTGGGGGGAGGGGGCATTTTATCTGGAAGGTACCAAAGAGCTCTCCACCAGTCTGGTAGTGCTCTGTCCGCCCCGGCCTTCCATTCTCTCCTCAGTACAAACACACACACACTTGCTTTCAAGCCTGTCCACTGCTAGGGATGTCCTTCTCTCTAGCATACACAAAAGATGAGAATAGCATCACCACTGACTGACACGTCTCTTAAACTTTGAGAAGCAGTGTTGGCAACTGCAACCACAACAAACAATCCATATCGAGGGCCCACACTTCTGCCTCGAACATGGGAATTCAGGCCAATTCAAATATTTCCAAAACACCTCTCAGAGCCAAACTCTCAGATCCGCACACTTAAGGGGCAAGCACTCCAGCCCTCATCTCGGGGAGCTGTTTTTAAACAGGGCTCTGCATTAGAAAGTCAACACTTCACAGATTTCTAGCTACCTCTAGATCTGGTCTCTGAGATTTGAGGTTGTGCAAATTCAAACTCTAGACCATAGCTATGTCAATGAGTATAGTCCAGTACTAATAGTAATTAGCATTAAAGAGAACCAAACAATATTCAAGTTGCTTTTGTATCCATTGTGTCTGATGTAATGTGAGGAATGGAGAAATGCGAAATTACATAATTTTCAAGAGACCAAAATTGTCTGTCAATGCTGAGGAAAAAAGATGACCAGGACTCTCCCTTGGTGGCATAGAGGGACCTACACTTTCTAGGAGAAATTTCCATATGTATGACAACATTCCTTCCAGATTTTACAAAACATTTCTAATTTCTATCAATTTTCCCTCTTGTTGCCATAAGTATCCTTGTATTTGTCATACTGTGTACCATGTATTTTTGGTTTACAGTCAGCATAATGAAAGCTCACTGCAACTTTTGGTGCATATCCAGGCCATTTAAACATAGGTCACTCTCTTTTTTCTTCCATCTCTCTTTTCCTGGGAATTAGCGATCCCTTGGCCCTGCTAGCAAAAGAAGAGAGGGATGTCTCTATGCTGCAGGAGCGCAGTCCACACCGTGGGCCCCTGGGTATTTGGAAGATATTTATGCAGTCCAGTCAAGTAAGTTCCTTGCCAGATTTAAAAAAAAAAAAAAAGGAATTTTTACAGAATGGACCAGACCTTCAAGATTTTGTATCTGGTGATCTAGCAGACAAGAGCACCTGGGATGAGTATAAAGGAGGCATAAAACGCCAGAAAGGAGAACGGTTAAGACTACCTCCATGGCTAAAGACAGAGATTCCCATGGGGAAAAAATTACAATGAACTGAAAAATACAATGCAGAATTTAAATCTCCATACAGGGTGTGAGGAAGCTCGGTGTCCCAATATTGGAGAGTGTTGGGGAGGCAGAGGATATGCCACTGCCACTGCCCCGATCATGTTGATGGGTGACACATGTACAAGAGGTTGTAGGTTTTGTTCTGCTAAGACTGCAAGAAATCCACCTCCACTGCATGCCAAGGAGCCCTACAATACTGCAAAGGCAATTGCAGAGTGGGGTCTGGATTATGTAGTCCTGACGTCTGTGGATCGAGAAGATATGCCTGATGGAGGAGCTGAGCACTCTGCAAAGACTGTGCCTTACTTAAAGGAAAGGAATCCGAAAATCCTTGTGGAATGTCTCGCCCCTGATTTCTGAGATCTTAAAGCAACAGAAAAAGTTGCTCTGTCAGGATCAGATGTGTATGCACATAATGTAGAAACAGTTCCAGAACTACAGAGGAAAGTTCGTGATCCCCGGGCCAATCTGGACCAGTCTCTACGTGTACTGAAACATGCCAAGGAAGTTCGACCTGATGTTATTCTAAAACACCTATAATGTTGGGTTTAGGTGAGGATGATGAGCAAGTATATGCAACGATGGAAGTACTTCGTGAGGCAGATGTGGACTGTTTGACTTTGGGACAATATATGCAGCCAACAAAGTGCCACCTTAAGGTTGAAGAATACATTACTCCTGAAAAGTTCAAATACTGGGAAAAAAGCAGGAAATGAACTTGGATTTCATTAGACTGCAAGTGGCCCTCTGGTGTGTTCTTCATATAAAGCAGGTGAATTTTTCCTAAAAAATCTAGTAGCTAAAAGAAAAAGAAAGCCCTCTAACACTTAACAAGACATTCAAGATCACAGGAATCTTAAAACTTTGACTCCAGTTGGTAACAGAAGTGATGGCAGAATGCCTAGACTTCAGTGGATATATCCCAGTCTTTTTGTCTTAAGAAAAATGTCAATAAGTTGTGCATATTTAATTATAATAATTCGTCTTTTAGCATATCTTCTTTGTCCCAGTAAACAATTGCTTGTTATGATCTACTCATAAAACATCTTTGTAAGAATTTACTGTTAAGAGTGTAATTTAAAAAATACATTAAAAACTTCTAGAAAATCAAAAAAAAAAAGTCACTCGCAAATTTGGAGACTATAACCCTACTATATTTAAAAGGGAGGAGGGAGACTAAATCAAGGTTACAAAAGTTGTATGATTTAAATATTGGCATTTAACAATTTAATACCTTTAACCACCCCCCCATACAATGTAATATATTCTGTTTGCAAGAAATTCATAGAATTCTGTGTGCACACAGACACATGCACACACACCCTATGTCTGGTGTGGGTTTCAGCCTTGTCCTTGGATCCCCTTATCTCTGGCTAGAAGTTTATTTGGAGAGCATGTTAAACACCTAAAGGAAAGGTGCTTCATGACTTTGACCCTGCAGGGTAGGAAAAAATAATTTTTCCTCTACCCTTCTAAGTTCTTGGCCAGGGCCCCTGGAACAAAAGACCGATTACCAAGAGAAAAACACAGAGAAGTTTATTCACATGTATATCTCACATACATGGGACTCACCGAGGGAAATGAGTAACTCAGGGAGGTGGCTTAGAATTCAGGCTGAAATATCACCTTCAGCTACATCAGAGAAAGGACTGTGGTGGGGCAGGTCAGGGGTGGGAAGGGGACCAAGAACAGTGACACGGTGAACAGGGTAAACTTCGTTACGCAGATTGCAGCCTGGGCCTTCTCCATGGATAAGTCTCTTCTGACTTAGAGCCATCCTTCTCTTCCTGGTCCAGAAAGCGAGACCCCCTCACAAATGGATATTTCCTTTACAAGTATAAATTGTCCTTACAAAAGGGCAGCTTTTATTCTGTTTTCCAGAGCTTCTCTTCTGTCTTCTCTTTCTCAAAACAATGCTTATGTCTAGAGACCTATTTTGGGGTGGTGTATCCTGGTGTCCTACAATAATACGAAATGCCCTTCTGGCCCCCAGGTGAGAGGCCTTACGGCGAATGCTCGTAAAGCAGCCCTGAATATAAGCACAAGTCCCAGTAAACACAGTCATGAGCCTGATGGGAGAACAGCAGTCTCCAGAATGTGGGCGGGAGCTCTGTCCTCCTAACGCTTGGCTTTGGTGCTCAGGGCCTGGGAAGAGCTGGACAGAAAACCCTGAGGCCTGGAAACAATTTCACAGGCGGATACATTTTTGAAACTGAGGGGTTGTTAGAGCTCAAACTTTTGTGCTCTTTTCTTTTTTTTTTTTTTTCCGGTACGCGGGCCTCTCACCGTTGTGGCCTCTCCCATTGCGGAGCACAGGCTCCGGACGCGCAGGCTCAGCGGCCATGGCTCACGGGCCCAGCCGCTCCGCGGCATGTGGGATCTTCCCGGACCGGGGCACGAACCCGCGTCCCCTGCATCGGCAGGTGGACTCTCAACCACTGCGCCACCAGGGAAGCCCTGTGTTCTTTTCCACAGTAGCTTTCAGTGGAGCAACGTGGAAAGCCCAGACAGAATCAACTTTCCAAAGCTGTCTGTCTTCCCACCTGCTGTTGCTGGGTGTCCTGGGGTAAAGGGAGGGAAGCTGGCCCATGAGAGAGGACCATCTACTTGCCTACCCCACTGGGAGAAAACCTGCTAAAAGCAAAATGAAATCTTCCCCTGGGGCCATTACTCACTAGGCCCAGCTCTGAACATGACGCTGGTGGGGAGTTTTAGGGAAGTTTTAAAACATGGAAGTGGGAATTTACTTGTGTATATGTACCAGCACTGGAAACCTCCATCCTCACAGGCCCTATTCCTGAGGCATCAGCACCAACTAAAGTTGTGGTCAGATGCTTCCTACTAAATTAAGGGGAAGAAATATAACATGGCAACCTGTCCTAAGTAAGACATAGGAATCCCTGTACATTCCTCCTCTTGAATCACTCCCTCCTTGCAAGCAGGGATTGGTGCTGGTTTCATGGAACATCCTTTCTAGATTTTGAATGCAGCTCCTCTCCCATGACTCTGTCCTTCCCAACAGCTGTCCAGGGTCTGGGGCACTTCATTAGGTGAAGCCTTGGGTCAACTGTATGTCAGATCCCTAACCCCACATTTATTTTAGGGATTAAAGAATGGAGGGAGTAGGAAGCAAGGGATACTCAGAATTTAAACATTTTCCCAGATCCTTTGCCCCAGGTAGCATTAAAAATCCTGAAAACCAAACGCTGTACTTGACCATGGGGCCTGTGTCTCTGAGCTTTCAGCCATCGGCCTGCTCAGAGCACACAGGAGCAAATAAAATTGCCAAGTGTTTAACAATTATAACAGCTTTTGTTCAGCACCATTTATGTGCCAGACACCATGCTGAAAGCTTCTTATACATGAAATTATTTAATTCCCCTCAGCTCCTGAGAGGTTTATATTATTCCCCCCTTTTTTTGCAAGAGGAGAAACTGAGGTTTAGAAAGGGCAAGAGACTCGTCCAAGGTCACACAGTGAGGGTTGGTGAACGCAGGGTTCAGAACCACACTAACTCCAAACAGCAAAGTGACAGAAAGGAAATATTTGATTCAGAAATTCTCAGAGCATTTACCGTTTATCCCAGGCATTTGGGACTTTTCACATAATCTAAAATGTTGCATCAATTTTCATTTCAGGTTTTATAATCACACTAAGACTGCAAATTCCTTGAGGTCAAAGACTGGGTTTACCACTTCTCTGTGTTCTTCCAAGTGCCTAACATAGCAATTTGCACAACATAGGCAATTAAAAAATACATATTAACAAATCTAAATGTGGTAGAGGTAAATTAATAATTATTAAGTGAGTTAAAGAAAAAAATGAGCCTTCCAAAATAAAAATGGAAGAGGGTTTGTTTTCGCCATTTCCCAGGATGTGGGTCATTTTTAAAAGGCAAATTTTCAGCCCATCTGGAGTTCCAAAGGAGGGAAATAGCCCAGGTTAATTAACTTCTGAAATAGCTCCACTGCGAATGAAGTGGGCAAGTGGAAGCCTCCGCCAGCATCCTGAATATGTCAGCGGGAAGTGATCCCAGCAAAGCTTCAATGTAAATCAAGCTTGGTTCCCTGTAAGCCCCAGATTCTCACAACTTCAGAGACGCATCCTTTCATCTTTTCACCCTCTCCTGAGGGCTTATAGCTTCTGCAGTGGCCGGAGGGCAGAAGTCACAGAAGCTCAGCCCTGGTGCCCACGTGAGCAGACAGGGGCTGTGTACCATCAGAAGCCAGTGAGATAAGCAGCAAAATCCTTTAAGCAGAGACCCTGGGGGCAGAAATGCCAGAGACCAAGGTACTGGAATGTTTAGAGATTTCAATCTGCAAGGAGAGAGAAGCCTTCTAACACCCCAGCCTGAAAGAAAGCCAAGTAAAGGGGTCACGCTTCCTTCCTCCCCCCAAGGACTGCATCTTCTACGCTGTCCCCTCTTGAGCGGTGTGCCTGTGCCCCTGCCCTCACATGCACTGGAGTGCCCCTGCCCTCACGTGCACCGGAGTGTGCATAAGCACATACAGCTACCCTAACTGTGCTCAGTTTCCTCTTTCTTTTCTTTATCAAAGTGCACGGCTGTGATTCTCCTAGATGCTGCTGGACTCCAGGCCGCCGTCCCCCTTCCTGGGGGCAGTTGCACACCAGACAGTATGAAACGAGGAGGGTAACACCAACGCGTTCGAGTGAAGAAATCCCCCTCTCCCTCTGGTCCTCTATTAATGCAGCAGTATCTGTCACCTAGATTTTGTTTTTCTCCTTCAAATACACAAGTAGGAAGTGTCACCCTTGAAGACATCTTTCTGGGGAGGGAGAGGACTTTTCTCCAACATTTGTCTGGCACCATTTCTGGCCACCATCTGTGGCCTCTTTGTGGGCCATCACCCTCCCAGATGTAGGTCTCAGCCAGCAGTGCACATCTGTGCTCAGGGCCCCGGGGAGGGGAGGGCCACCTTCCCAAATGTTCCCTTAGTAGCGCACACTGCTTCTCTCCCGGTGAGGCCAGAGCCTGCCACCGAGCTCTGGTTTCTCCCACTGTGATGGCATACGCTGCCAGTAGGGTCCTGGTGCTGCCATTTTGAAAATGAAAATATCTGCAGCTAACTCCAGTTACCATCCGTTTGTAACCTTCACTCCTATCCTCAGGCCAGCATGAAACTGCCACTGTAGCCTCTGGGTCTCCTGGACTTTCGCAACAGACTAGCCACCAGCTTCCTCTTGCAATCTTTTGAACAGCCAAGAGCCATTGTCACGAGCTATGCATCACTACAGGCATAGTCCACATTTTTAAAGGGCTGCACATTGTATGTCACTTCCAGTCTTCCACGGTGAGGAGCAAGAAAGAGGAAGAAAGGATCAGAAATTAAAATACGAAAATTTGCAGACCCACAGAGTTCATTGCACCTTTCAGAATATAGCTGGGTAGATTGAAAAGAATTGTTCATGTTATCAAAGCAAGTGGAAGAAATAGGATTTAATATTTCTGGATAACAATGACATACCAGAAGAGGAAGAACCCTATTTAAGGAGTAAAACCTGTGGGAGTTTAAAAACATCTGAGGATGTGTGATATCCATCTCTGGAAGAGATGGGACGATAAGAGATGCAGTAATGATATTGGTTGGGATGCTAATAAAGCAAGTCTAGCTTAAAAGCAGGTGTCGCAGTGGCGCAGTGGTTGAGAGTCCGCCTGCCGATGCAGGGGACACGGGTTCGTGCCTCGGTCCGGGAAGATCCCACATGCCGCAGAGCGGCTGGGCCCGTGAGCCATGGCCGCTGAGCCTGCGCGTCCGGAGCCTGTGCTCCGCGGCGGGAGAGGCCACAGCAGTGAGAGGCCCGCGTACAGCAAAAGAAAAAAACAAAAAAAACCAAAGCAGGTGTCAAACAGAAATATTCAATTCTGGGTCGTCGGCATCTTAGCAATCAGAACCGTAGAAGACATTTTTTATTGGATGCCAGTATAAGACAGAAGACCCTGGTTGCCCAGCCAGTTGACCTAAGGCTTCATCATTTCTTGGTTACCAAGAAAATTATCAAAATATGAGTTTGCTATGCCGCAAAGCAAGCAGGGATTTCAATATCCTATGTCATCAGGGAAGAGGTATAAATCTAGATTGGATGGGTCCGTGATGGGAGAGAGAAGGGACCAATCTAGTCAACCCCTCATGAGTAGCTGAACAGTCAGATGAATAATATAAAGAGGGTATAAAGCATTCACATGCGAGTCAGCCAACCTGGTGCAGAGGGGCCCATGGCAGGAATCCAGCAATCAGACAACAATCGAATCTTACAGGAAGTGGCACTGCATTTCTAGGCATAGACAGTAAAAATAACGTCTAGAATTTGTAGGTGTTCCTGGTACTGTTAATAATAACACACCTGCCAGGCTCTGTGCTAAGAGCCTCACAAATTTTATTTCACCAAATCCTCGAAACCAGCTAATGAGATGGGTACTATTTTCATCTCCTATTTTTAGATGGGGAAGTTGAAGTTCAGAAATGGTAACCCTACTGGTAATCGCCAGAGTAGGGATCTGAACTGAAGCTCTGGGTTTTTCACCCTGTAGAATCTAAGGAAAAAATGTATCCCTTCATTAATACCATGAGGCAGATACTATTCCCTTCATTGTATAGATGGTGAAACAGTGGCTCAGTTGGTTGACTTGTCCATGGCCCACAAGCTAGCAAGGAGCAGACCTAGAATTTCAGCCCACATCTTGTTTGAAACCAAAGCCAGGGCACTTAGGGTTAAGAATGGCCCTTATTGGCCTTCGTCAATCATGGTAATTCACTGACCAGTGATGGTTCAGGAACTTAGACCAGTCAGTGTCTAACCTTTCCCTATCAGGCAATTTTTGCATCAATAATTGTTATGACTAAAATTGGTCCAAGCAAATGAATTGGAAGGACTTGGGTTCCAAAGCTCAGGTTCAAAGATCTCCCTCTCTCTCCCTTTCTCTCTCCTCACCCTCCTCCAAAAGTGAATGGAAAAGCATATGGCACTGATTGTTACTCGAAGCCGCCACACTACCAAGTAGAGAATTCACCTTTGGATGAAGTCGTCTTTGTAGATGGCTGTGTGGAGAGATAGAGGTAACCTTAGCTGTTGATGACATAATTAAATGGTAGGATCGACCAACCTTAGGCTGGATTCCTTTTTGTATGAGCCAATAAATGTCCTCACTGTCTGAATAACTTTGAGTTGAGTAACCATTCTCTGCAATGAAAAACAACCTAACAAATATCTACCCCATGAGTCCTCCTCAGAGAAGAAGGGGAAGAGTCATCAGAGCCCTTATAGATGATCTAACTCATGTGAGGGAGTCCACACTGTGCTCCTTTCATAGATGAGAACGGTTAAGTCCAACATGGTTATGTAACTTGCCCTAGCTTACATAGCTAGTAAGCGACAAGGCTGGAATTTGTACCGACGAGGGTGTAACACCAAAGCTTGTGTGTTTTCCAATATGCACGATGGAAATCTTGGCCAGTAATCTTCCAGTCTCCTGCAGACGTTAGGTGAGGGCTCACTGAGGACAAAACCTAATAAGAAATCTGGTTTTCACAGCAGATTGCCGGTCTCAGCAAGGAATTTGTGTGTTGGACATGGAGAACCTGTTGTATGACTGGGCCAATGTGACAGGAGACGAGAGAGGCTGGGATTCAGAGGCTAATCCTGGCACATTGGACCTGGGTTGAAGGCCAAAGCATCACATTCAGACTCTACCAGATAATGTGTGTGAGGTTACTGATATCTCTTCCTGCCCCAGTCAGGACCAGCTCAGCCATCAGTGGAGAACACAGCAGCTTAAGTGGAAACTCTTAAAGACAGAAGCTGGTAAAAAATAAAGGAAAAAGGGAAGGGGAGTAAATCCACAGATATTAGAAACATGATTATTATGAAAGTGACAAAGTGACTCCCTGCTAGATTTTTGGTTTATCTCGAAGTATCAGCTCTTTCTGGCCAATCTGCACTATATCCAAGTTTCTAATATGTTTTTAGTGCATTTTCACATATAACATATTGTTTTCCTAAAACTGGTTATTATTCTGTCTTGAGTTCTTGCTCAAAATTTACATTTGCATCTGAAACTCAAAGTACTGTGGTACCTGGCTACCCTTCCCAGAGCTGGCATATATGTCTGCTGACATTGAGTACTGCACTGTTTCTTGTAGAGAGCGCCATTCATGTGACTTCACTCAAATGGTACAGTGCACAACCTGAACAACCATACCCAGTAGTCCTGCCTGATTCTCCAACTCCTTGTCCACTTTTTGTCTAAGACTTCTTTCTTAGTTGTGTTTGTGCCTATTTTCACTATTACATATGAGGTAGATTGGCTAATGGTTGCCACAGTTGCTCAAGTAGTCAGTGTAAGAAAAAGTGTTCCGGCTTTGGTTTCATTTCAAACAAAATGTGGTCTGGAATTTTAGGTCTGCTCCTTGCTAGCTTGTGAGCCATGGATAAGTCAACCAACTGAGCCACTGTTTCACCATCTATACAATGAAGGGAATAGTATCTGCCTCATGGTATTAATGAAGGGATACATACTAAATGAGATAAAACATGTCAATGTATATTTTTCTTATAATTATTATCAGAGTCCCTACCTAGCATGATGTCTGCAAATGAGTAGATCTTCAATAAATATTCTCTTCTCAAACTTCTATATCAATCTCAGTCCCTTCTCTGTGCAGGGAATGAACCTTGTCCAGCAGATGCCTGCATCCTAAGTGAAGAGTACCCTGTCCTGAATGTTTGCCAAACAGGCTGGGGAGCACCTTGCAAGTGTGTCTCCGTGAGAAGTTTTGGGCTGAGAGAGGAGGGAGATAAGTTCTCTGGTCAAACATTTGAAAAGTACTGCATTCTCTACCTGCTGTTGGAGATTCTTACTGGCACATGAAAGGCTTTGAAAAATCAAATTTCAAAGACTTTGAGAAATACCTGGTAAAACACTTAAACGAAATAAGGTGGCTATGGATTTTTTTGTTGCTTTGGACAAATTAACTTCTCATGACTGTGCTCCATAGAACATATACTAGGAAGTGTCACTTTAGGAATAGAAACTAGGAAACTTGGGTATACCAGGGAGAAGGTTGGTGTGATGAAAACGACGACACTAATGGGTGCTGGGGCAAAGTTCTTATGCAAAGTTCTAGAAGGGTCTATAGTTGTGACTTGATGTGTACTATCTCCTCTGAGCAGAAAGGGCGAAGTATGAGGAAAGAGAAGAGCAAAAGAGAGTAAAAAGGAAGAGCAAAAGCATTCACTAGTTCAAGCATTTGTTGAGCAACTACTATGTGAGGGATACAAATATGAATAACAGTGTCACTTCATTAAGGAGATAAAGCAAAACAGAAGAAAAAGAAACCAAAAGAGAAGGGGTGAAGGCAAAGAAAGATAATAGATTAGAAAGAGGGTAGAAGATATATTTGAGAAAGCCTTGTCAAGATGTCTAGGTGACATGGATTCCAGTGTGTTGTACCTCACACAGGCTGTCTGAGCAGCCCATATTTAAGTGGAAGGCAATGCCTCACAAATGAATTGATTTCCGTCTTTTTTTTTTTAAGTGAATTCTCCCAAAAGATTAAAATTTTCTTTAGGAAAATAAACAATAAATAAATGTATTAGAAAATTACAGTTATTAAAATGGGCAGCTGAGGGCAATAATGAAACCGCCACAACATTAACTCACATTTGTGGTGCATCTCTGAAGCTAATATGATGGGCCAGACCCGAAAATGGCTTCCGAATAAACCTGAAACTTGAGAGGAGGCAGTTTTTCAAGTGTGTGCCTTGGGAATATGCACCCCATTCTGTCATCTCATTTGCAGAAAATTGTGAACAAATTGTCTTCAGTGTGGAGGAAGACAAGGAAAAAAAAAAGAAACGAAAAATTAGAAGCTGAATTCAGAGGCAGGCTCAGCATCTGGGAGGCAAGCTTCAGAAACTCTGGAATATTAATGTTCTTCTTGGAATACTGAGTTCATCACTGCCTCCTGCTTGTTCTGCCCTTATGTCCCGTCAGCTCACCTCCAGTCCCCAGCCTCCCTCGGCCCATTAGAAAATGAAGATCCACCTTCTAAATATTCTCCTCTCTTCTGCTGATTTTTGTGTTGGTTTAGCCCCTCCTGCCTGCATCCATCCACTTATTCATTCTTTTTTTTTAATTTATTTTTTTTGTGGTACGCGGGCTTTTCACTGCTGTGGCCTCTCCCGTTGTGGAGCACAGGCTCCGGACGCGCAGGCTCAGCGGTCATGGCTCACGGGCCCAGCCGCTCCGCAGCATGTGGGATCTTCCCGGACCAGGGCACGAACCCGTGTCCCCTGCATCGGCAGGCGGACTCTCAACCACTGCGCCACCAGGGAAGCCCCCTAATCTTTTCTTTTTTATTTAAAAAAATTTTTTTAATTTTTATTGGAGTATAGTTGATTTACAGTGTTGTTAGTTTAAGGTGTACAGCAAAGTGAATCACTTATACATACATCCGCTCTTTTAGATTCTTTTCCCATACAGGCCATTACAGAGTAATCCTACCTCTGCTTTTCTCCAACACTTGCCATTTCTATTAATAATACCACCAAGCTCCAAACAGCTGGGTCATATTTGATTCCTCTTTCTTTTTAATCCTAAACAAGTTTACCTTTTAAATTTTTGGCAGGTCTGTATTCTCCTAACCCTGCCACTCACTGTCTCCTAGACTCTTAATAACCCACTACCCAGGCCAACACTACAGTCCAGCTCTCAATATCCTCCAACTCCAATACATCCGACCCACAGTTTATCCCTAGAGGAATGTCCCCATCAGAACCGAAGCACAGAATAAACCCTCGTTAATCAGAGGTAAGTGACCTTCCAGGAACTGCCCCGATACCCCATCCGACATGACTTCCTACAGGCTAACTATGCCATCCATGCCTCCATTCCTTGGTATCTCCACAACATGGGCCGCCCTTCTTTTCATTCTATTTCTAAATTCTAGGAATTCTTCAAGACTTTCTTGTAAATGCTTTCTTCTCCAGGAAGCCTTCAACCGAAAGAAATCTTTACTTGCTGTAATCGTCCACAGCACTTGTCTGTATTTCGTGTCCATCGTTGACTATCTTAGTGTTATTTATGTACATGTTTTATCATTAGTACTAGACTAGTGCTTCTCAAACAGAGGCGATTTTGACCCCAGGTGACATTGCCCAGGCAATGGAGAAATACCAGGAGATGTTTTTGCCGGTCACAATTAGAATGGAGGAAGGGAGGAGGGTAGTGCCAGCATCTATAGTGGGTGGAGGCTAGGGATGCTACTAGACATCCTGCAAAGCACAAAACAGCCCCCACTGCAAAGAAACCGCAACAGTGTGAGGGCGAGAAACCCTGGACCAGACTCTAAGCTCTTGAAAAAAGGGTTTCATAACCTGTTCCTTTGCATTTCCTACAGTTCCTAACTCAGTCTTGCACATGGTCATTGTTAAATGAATATTTTTTGACTTAATGAAACAATACAAGTTTTGGAAGAAGATGCGCAGTCCTGAGGAATGGCACCTGATACGGTTTTACAGTAGCGTACGCGGCCGTGTGCACAGTAGGTCTGCTTCTGTGTGTGGAAGGAGCCAGGGCTTTCCGATATCTGCAGGTTTTCATCGTCTCACCTGGTCACCGGGTACAGCTGACCGATTCTGAGCGTGCCCTGAGCATCGTCCTTAGTCCGGTGATTGACGGTTTTAAAAACTCTTTCAAACTAAATTCTTACTTTTCTATAGGAGGACAGATTAAACGATGCTTCATTTCCCTTTGCTAGTTTAGCATGCTAGGCATATGTCTTGATTCTGAGTGAGTTGGGCGATTTTAAACATACCAAGGTCATCACACCCTGAAAGTTGGCTTCCTTCCCTCAGAGAGACCTGCAGTGAAGCCATCCCAGAACCACTCAGACTTTGCAGATTGTCAAAGAGTGTGTTTCTGTGGCTGCCATTAACTCACTGTTTAAACAACCCTCATATTAAAAAAAAAAAAAAAAAAAATCCCTGCTGAGTTTTCTCCCAATTTATACCCACTAGAGTTTAGGCCTGCTTATTTTTAATCTGCTCTCAGAAATAGAGAACCACTCAAGGGACTATAATACAAACAGTAACAGTAACAACTAAATCCTCCTGATTTATAAACCACTTTTTACCATAAGCTTTCCCATTTACTAAATTAACAGTGCGACCACCCAGCAGTGGTCAAGGTGGAGTCACCAGTCTCTCTCATTTTTCTTCTCTTTACTGTTCATTGGCACCCTCTCCACAGTGGGGACAGGAAAAACAAAAAAGGGACACTCATCAGACATTTTTGCTAAACCTTCATTTTAAGCAATGGTTCATTTTAGGTTTGTTAGATAATCTAGAGATTATCTACCTTCTTTATCCATTAACATAAAAAACTGCAACTTTTTGGTAATTGGGTTTAAACCGAGTTGTTCTGGGTAAATCTGAATTTGTTAAATAATTCCTTAACTTTCAGATTTCACTTCTCTTCTATCAAATCATCTCCCAAGTTATTTCTTATTTCATAAGAAATAAGACTTTTAAAATAGTTATTTCTAGTATAGGATATCGTATCAAGAAGTAAAATGAGTGATAATCCTATGATGCAGATATTTTGAAGAGTTTTTCATGCAAGAAGGATCAACTTCCTTATACGAATGTCTCAGCCACCCCTACATAAATACCATGAAGACTGCAGCATTACTGAGGCTTGCCTATGAAAATATAAATAATAAGTAAGGATTTGCTAACAAAACAGCTGATAGTTTATTCCGTATCCTGGTGACCTCAATCCCTAAGTATGAAAACATGCTCACTTTTCAATGAGACTTTTATTCCCAGGTGTCACTTTGTCTGTGTCTGAAGGTCACAAGATGGGATGTCCTGGCTAAGCAGCATCATGAAGCTGCGTTCCAAGTGAGGAGTAGAGGACTTGGGGACAGGCCAGTCCATCCTCGCCCCACAGTCTGCAAAATAAACATTTCTGAATTTGATTTTGATTTGCTTCTCTTAAAGATACATTTATTGTTGATACTGAACAAGTTTTTTCACTTTTATTTCACAGAGCTTCTAGCTAAGGTTGTCCATGCTACATGTATAAGGTGCTGTATCATTAAGGTTACTGGGTACAACATATCACATGCACTGTCTTATTTAATCCTCTCAACAGTAGCATGGGATCAGTTCTGCTATTACTCGCATTTTGCAGATGCAGAAACTGAGGCTCAGAAGGGTTAAGAAGTTTGCCCAAGTTCACCTACCTAAGTAGTGCCAGGACCAGCCACGTATTTGAGCTCAGGTATATTTAATTCCAGAGCCCGTATGTATATATGTGATAGATGTATATATGTGTATATGACCTTATTCATATTACAAACCCAGGTGCAAGTGTTAACACTGTCATTTGATGTTTGTCCTTAGTAAATTACTTAAAACTTCTAACCAATCTCATTTTCTTCAACTGTAATGGAGATAATTCCATAGTGTTGCTACTATGACAATTAAATGAGAGAATTTTCCAAAGTGTGATAAAGCAAAAAATAATTGTGATAGCTGGCACCGGATTTATACTAAGAGACAGAACCATCTTGGAAAAGAATATCTCAAGCTTGGTGTGAGTCTGGGGGTAAGGGTCAGAATAATGTGAGGAAATAGTGAAAATGATAAACTCTCTGCACAAGAAATAAGCAGGGCTTGGAGGAAACTAGAGAAGGGAGGAGAGAGCTTGGGGAAGAGAGCTGAGCAGGGCTTGGGAGCCTCAGGAGAAAGGTACCGAGAGAAAAAATTCCAAGGGCGATGAGGCCAAAGAATTTTACAAAGGATATCATTGTCTAGTATCCATTGTTAGGTTGTCTGTTTCTCTGTGATGTGAATAGGTTTCACCTCAAATACCTCCCCAATCCCCGCCCAGAGAGGCCTTCCTCAAACCCTCTCTAAAATAATGTCCCCATCACCTTCTTTTTCATACTCCACTGAACTTTTCCTCATTACTTTTATAACTACTTGAACCTTTTATACACACACACACATATCCAGATAGAACAGAATAGACAGATGATAGATCTGTCCTTGCCACCAGGATGCCAGCTCCATGAGGACAAGGAAAAGTGTGTTTGCTACTAGAGCCCTTGGAACAGTGCCTGACACCTAGCAGATGCTGAATATCTATCTGATGAATTAATGAATCAAGGATGCTGATGAAACCAGGATTAATGAGGTGGTGTCCCTATCCTCATTCAAGTACAGTCCTGTCTTTATTTTTGTGCCTGAAATCCATAAATTTCCCACTGTTTCTTTGTTTCACCAGTGAACTGTCTTGGCCCCCTATAAATCTGTCTGTGTTCATTGTTAGAGAACTCAGAGATGCATAGTTAAAGGGCAGATTTTTATCTCAGGGACGTGGAGTTAACAGTTTTTTTCTTACTTTATAGTCTTCCATTGCTGTTGCAGTACAGTGGTTTCTGCAGGGATGGGAGATGAGGTGCCTTTAAAATGCGCCCCGCAATGCCTGCAAATGCCCTGTTCTGTATCCTGCAGTGGTGGAAGGGGCTCCTTGGCTCCAAAAGAGGAATGAAGTCAAATGATTACTAGGAATCTGAAACATTACCCTCTGAAGAGTAGAAGCAAATTAGACAGTAACCAAATAGGAAACAGGAATATTTATTGTACTACAAAATGTGACTCCCCATACGCTCCGAACCGCACAAGAAAATCAATCAAAGTGCTGTAGAATCTCTTGTTTCATTTCATAATCCCAAAGGTTATAACACGAGTTGATCTTGTACTTTTTAACACTGATTTTGGACTCTCTCCTCCAAAGAGACGGTCCAAAAACGTTTTAGGAGAGTCACCATCACTGAAATAAATAAATAGCTTCCCGATGTAACCAGTCAGTTAAATGCACACATTTATTAAGATAATTTTAAATTTAGGCACACCCTCTAATAAACTTATACATATTTAGTTTATGGTACATTAACTTTTCTAGTATGCATATCAGTTAATTAAAAAAATGGTTCATTACAACTTTTACAAATTATTTATGGGAGAACTATATCTTCTCCAAGAATAAAAAAAAATTACTTACTTTAGAAACACATAGTGTTGGTCAAACATTTTAAAATATACAAATAGTTATTAAAATTACTATTCTATACTCCATTAATTTCCTTGAGGTTTTTACTTTAAAAAGAGGTCTTTTTCAAAAGGGTACGTGTTCAAAAGACATTCCTGATTAAATGCCATAAGTAATAAAACTATTAAGAAGGAGAAGGTAGGGGGAGGGGAATGGAAGAAGTGGGAGAAGAGGGAGGAAAACAAAAATTTCTGGGTGACAAAAATTTCCAAATTCCAGCCAATATCCCAGTAATTTTAAATAGTACTCACTATAAAAATTTTAGTAAGTCGGACATATTTATCAGGCCCTTAGAGTTTCATTCCCAACATTGGTTGACAGTAAATTAAGATGTGTCCCTTTTGAGCTGTTACTATATTTGTAATTTGAATTTAGTGGCCAATCTACCCAGCCTTGCCAGTTCCTTCAAGCTAACACAGATCTTTTTTCCCATGGCCTGGAGAGGCCACTTCAAATAATTTACCAGCTAATTCAGTCAAAGAAGCAGATCAGTAATGTACACAAGCTCATTCATTATAATCTCAGAAAAAGTCACAGGAGTATATTATAAATAATAGCACCCCAGGAGAGCCATGGAGAAAGGCTGGCTTAGAAAGTTCTCTGCATCACAGAATGTGCTCCTTCATTACTTTGTTGAGGCTTGTTCGGTCTTCATTGTATGCAACAAAGATTTCTCATAATGAGCTGGCAAATGCACTGTGGCATATTTCAAGAAAAATAATAATGGAGAGCTTCACGCTGAGGTCAGAAGCACTTTGGTGGAGGCAAAGAACACAGAGGTATCCACTGCTAGACAACAAATCAGGGGCTCAGTTCTAGTGATGACAAAGGAGTCTGATTCTGAATCATTTGAGAGACGTAAATTGCTCTAGAAAACTAGAACCAGTTATAGACCGCTGGCCTTGAAATGAAACTGCCACTAGGGAAAATGGAAAGAGAAAAGCTTAAATATATTCCCTCAGGGCTTCCCTGGTGGCGCAGTGGTTGAGAGTCCGCCTGCCGATGCAGGGGACATGGGTTCGTGCCCCGGTCCAGGAAGATCCCACATGCCGCGGAGCAGCTGGGCCCGTGAGCCGTGGCCGCTAAGCCTGCGCGTCCGGAGCCTGTGCTCCGCAACGGGAGAGGCCACAGCAGTGAGAGGCCCGTGTACCGCAAAAAAAAAAAAAAAAAAAAAAATATATATATATATATATATATATATATATTCCCTCAAAGTTCCCTAGAGCTTTATCTTTATGCCCAGGGCATTTCTGGTAGAAACAGCCTTAGGAGACAAGAGTGTTGTTTTGAAAATTACTCTTGTCTTTTCCGAACTCTGAGAAAAATATGCATTTTAGTTCTTCCACCCCTGCCTGCCTTTTGAGCAAAATTAACTTTGGAAATAGTTTCTCTCACGATTAGCCAAATTATTTAATTTTGCTCATCTAAAAGTTATTTAAACTATTGATTCAATGTTTCAGCAATTTTAAAACTTCAAAGCCAAATTTATTAATCATTTATACCACATATATTTATCTGAGCTCCTACAGGGTACTGGAGAAATGGCCATGAAAACCCGACAAGCTCCTTACTCTTATGAAGCTTATTTTGCAGTTGGGGCAGGGAAGGGAGGGGCTACAAAAATAAAAAAATAAATGAGAAATCTAGCAGATGGTACTCAGTTTACTGAGAATCAAAATACGCCAGTCTGACAGAGGGACAAGAGGCTATTCTAGATTGACTGGTCAGGGAAGTCTTCTTGAAGAGGCAACAGTTGAGTTGACGACTGAATGGTAAGAAGGAGACAGCCATGCAAAGATCAGGAATAAAAAGCGTTTGGGACAAACAGCCAATGCAAAAGCCTTCAAGTAGAATGAGTCTGGTCTGTTCTAGGAACAGGAAGAAGGCCAGGTTAGGTAAGGAGGATGGATTGAATCCCAGTCCAGAAATGAGAAGCTAGGTCTCTCCTCTTGATTGCATTGGGAAACATCAAGGCAGTCAGTTCTCATCTGATTTCTGTCCCCTTCCGATATAATTTGCACTTCACTGTTAATTAACCTAAAACATCATGTTAATTGATTCAACTTCCATGCTCAGAAACCATCTTATACACCATCTGCCTCCAGAAGAAAGTTCAAATTATTTAGTTTGACATTTCCAGACCTCTAAAAACATACACTAACCAATCTGTACAACTTTATGCCCCTCTGCTCCTCTAGCCAAACCTTCACTCCAACACTCCTTTCATTTTATCCTCATGATTTTTTCCTCCTGCCTTTCCCTGTTATATAGCATGACCTTTTCCTGTCTCTCAACAAAATTCGTATCAAGTTCTCAGAAGTCTTTTTGAAACTCTCAAAAGAAAATTCAACACAAAGTGACTTAAATAAAAAGAGAAATTTCCTGGCTTAAATAAATTAAATTATCCAAAGTAAAATAAACTTTAGGCGGTTTTCTCCAGAGGTTAATGACGTCATTAACTTTGAAATCACCTTGACTCTGTATGGTTCATTCTCAGGCTGGCTTCCTTCAGGAGGGCAAAACTGGCTGCAAGAGGCCTTGTACAGGCTTGGATAATGTTTCCTTAAAACTCGTGTCCACTGGGAACCTGTGAATATGGCCTTATTTGGAAATAGGGTCCCTTGATTCATCTTAATCAAGTTAAGATGAAGTCGAACTGGGTTTAGAATGGGTCCCAATCCAATGATTGGTATCCTTATAAGACTAAAGAAATTTGGATACAGTTCTCGCCCTGTGTGTCTCTATGTGAAGATGATGGCAGAGACTTGAGTGGTGCAGCCACAAGCAAAGGAACGCCAAGGACTGCCTGCAACCACCAGAAGCTAGAAATGTGCAGGGGAGGGATTCTTCTCTAGAGCCTTCAGAAGGAGCACTGCTCTGTCAACACTTGCATTGTGGACATCCAGCCCCCAGAACTGGAAGAGAATACATTTCTGTTTTAAGCCGCCTAGTTTGTGGTGGGTTGTTACAGCCACCCTAGGAAACTAACACAACCCATCTCTGCTCCCCGACCACACAGGGGAGTAGAGAAAGATATAGCTGGTAGCTCCCATGGGAAAGGAGCCTCTTTTCAGAAGCCTCAGCAACTTTCTCTTGTCTCCTATGCCCATGTCTGTCTGAATCAATCATGGCATCCAGACGTACTTGGAGCTAATAGACTGTCTCTCCCATTTAAACCACAAGGCAAAATGGTAGAGGGATTCCTGCCCTTCCTCCCTAAAAAAAAAAAACAAAAAAAACCACATAGCACTTAATTTATTTCCTTTGTTAGGAAAAGAGGTAAATATATGCTAGGAAAGGAATCGACTCTACTGTTTGACAGCAGTTTGCATGACTTTGGCTGGGGGTTACAGAAAACCTGACTCTATCTGGCTTAAACATTGAAGAAAAATGTACTGTCTCATACAATAGGAGATCTAGAGGCAGATCACGCTCCAGGCACAGTACAAATAGGGCTCCAGCTCTGAATCTCCCCTATTCTCCAGCCTCAGCCTTCCTCCACCTGCCAGGGGCCCTCATGAGCTCAAAAAGACTGCCAGAGGCAATCAGGGCAACCAACATCCTTTTCCTGCACAGTAGGAGAGAAAAATAATCTTATTCCCAATTACGGAACAAAGGTTCTTCCTTTCAGACTGATTGGACCTCCTAGACCATTGCTAGGGGGAATGCCAGTCACTGATTGGCATTAAGTTTGGCTCCCTGAACAAATCATGGGGGGAGGGGAAGAAAGAGAGGATAGGATTACCATGATGACTTCACATTAGACTAATCAGGATTCTCCCTTGGAGTTTAAGATGGAGTTTGCTTTCCCTGAGGTATGTGTCCTGCATGGGAGAGGGTTTCTGAAAGATATGCAAAGAAGGGTGAATGGGTGAATGTTAGGCAACAATATTGTCCATCAAGGCATCCTTTCAAGTGCAGATCGGATCCCACCTCCTCCATGAAGCCTCCCCAGATTACTCTAGCCTGAAGCAAACTCTGTGAATTCCTTCAGCATTTATTGCTCACACTGACATTTCACACTTACCTTATACTTTTTAATAATATTTTTATGTACATATTTCTAATCTCCCGATCTAAATCCTTAAATTAGAGTATGTGTTACCCTCCTCTGTGTCTGGGAATATCCCTCATGTATCACCTTGCCCAGAACATTTTATGCTCAATAAAAATCTGTTGCTTAATTGAGTTACTTCTAACATAAGCATAAAGAAACAAGCAGCTTTGAAGCTTAGCAATAGAGATATAGATCCAGCTCACTAATTCAATTCTTCCTTCTTCCTAATAAAAAATCTCCTCGTGCTCATTATCTCCCAGGAGTCTTTCATACAGACATATTGGTGATTCTCAGTCTTCGAATCCATCTGTACTTGATAAAATGGTAAGATTTTGAACCTAATTAAATAGTGAGAAGCACTGATAGTACATGACTTGGCTAATATTTTGAGTAAGAATCTGGACAAGATACAAAAACTAAAGTAGTGGCTGTTTTTCCTCTTCTCTGGGTTGTGCTTCCTTCCCTAGTTCGCGAAGATGCAGCTCAGACCGATGGAGATTAACCCGGAGATGCTGAACAAGGTGCTGGCCCGGCTGGGGGTCGCCGGCCAGTGGCGCTTGGAGGACATGTTGAGCCTGGAGAAGTCTCCGGGCTCGGTGGCAGCGCCTGCCTGAGCGCTGCTGCGGCTCTTTCCTCTCACAGCCCAGCATGAGAACTTCAGGAAAAAACAGGTTGAAGAGCTGAAGAGACAAGAAGTAAGCCCTAAGGTGTACTTCATGAAGCAGACCATTGGCAACTCCTGTGGAACCATCGGACTCTCATTCATGCAGTGGCCAATAATCAGGACAAACTGGAGTTCGAGGATGGGTCAGTTCCAAAACAGTTTCTTTCTGAAACAGAGAAGTTGTACCCTGAAGACAGAGCAAAATGCTTTGAAAAGAATGAGGCCCTCCAGGGAACCCATGATGCCGTGGCACAGGAAGGCCAATGTCGGGTAGATGACAAAGTGAACGTTCATTTTATTCTGTTTGACAACGTGGATGGCCACCTCTGTGAACTTGATGGATGGAGGCCTTTTCCGGTGAACCGTGGCGCCAGTTCAGAGGACTCACTGCTGCAGGACGCCGCCCAGGTCTGCAGAGAAGTCACTGAGCGTGGGCAAGGGGAGGTCTGCTTCTCCGCCGTGACCCTCTGCAAGGCAGCCGAATGCCTCATGGGGGGTGGGGGCACTTCGCTTTCTCTCCCCTTCCCTTCATCGCGAAAGTATATCCCTACCTATGTGGTCTGAAATGCTTCAGTACTTGTAGAGCACAGCTGTTCTCCTTCGGTTCTGCAGATAAGCACTTACCCTCAACCTCGCCTACTCACTAGCAGAGCTCACTGTCCATTGAGCAAGCTTGGTGTCACCCTCTGATGGCAAAGCATTCCCCTCATTGTATGTCTTATACCTCAATATCTAATGCTTTAATGGCTACGTTGGCTTGTGACTGTAAGCTAAGGCCTTGGATGTGGTTTAATTGTCCTTAAAAGGAATAAAATTTTTCTGCTGCTAAGAGAGAAAAAACAAACAGGGGCTTCCCTGGTGGCGCAGTGGTTGAGAATCCGCCTGCCGATGCAGGGGACACGGGTTCGAACCCTGATCTGGGAAGATCCCACATGCCGCGGAGCAACTAGGCCCGTGAGCCACAACTACTGAGCCTGCGCGTCTGGAGCTTGTGCTCCGCAACAAGAGAGGCCGCGGCAGTGAGAGGCCCACGCACCGCGATGAAGAGCGGCCCCGCCTCGCCACAACTAGAGAAAGCCCTCGCACAGAAACAAAGACCTAACACAGCCAAAAATAAATAAATAAATAACAAAACAAACAAACAACAAAAGAAACTAAAGTATTAATACAAGTTTCATTATGGAAGCTGAATAAGATAAAGGAAGGATGACCTCTTCAATTGGGCAGAGATGTTTTCGTCATTTTTTTCCCGTTTTAGTAACAAATCACAATTGTGCTTGCCCATTTCAATGATAGATTTCTCAACAGATGCTAGGTCTAATCTAGTAGTCATGCATGACAGTTTTGAGTTCCATTACTCAATATATTATTAAATTTCTATTATCTTTGAAAATGATTACACCATGTTTAGTACCAAAATTTTTAAGGATGATTTCTTATCTAAAATCTCAGTGATCTAGCATGGATTCTGATTATTAATTGAGGCTTGTCAACACTTTGACGATGTCTTGAGGATATCTGGAATTTTCTCTACAAATGAATTCTAGTATTTCCAATGGTTATTATTGCTACCATTAATGAATAGTATAATGTCCTGGTCTAGATACATAACCCAAGTGATCAAAGTGGTCAACACTGTTTCAAGGAGATTTCATCTTTCAAAGGATGAAAGTAAATAACTTAAATTCTTTATTAAAAAATAGAGTTGAGAGTAAAAATGTCTAGATGAAATCTCCTTATTTTCCCTCTAAGAAGGAAATGGGAGCAAGAAAATTGGAGGCGCACATTCCCAGCAACTTTTCTCTGGGTTAATGGAGGTAACAAGGGATGCCTTTATAAAACAGATAACTAATAAGGACCTACTGTATAGCACAGGGAACTCTTCTCAGTACTCTGTGGTGACCTATATGGGAAAAGAATTTAAGAAAGAGTGGATATATGTATATGTATAACTGATTCACTTTGCTGTGTAGCAGAAACTAACACAACATTTAAAATCAACTATATACTCCAACAGAAACAAAAAAAAGAAGACTGCCTTAATTGTGAAATGGATTACCACTCATTTCCTACCCTGAGTAAGCCTGGTCTCATTTTTAAAAAGAATTTGAACCAAGAAGAAGTTGAACTCCAATAGTGACTCAAATCTCCAGGAACATTTCATGTCTGCTGGCCATATTCAAGTCACTAGACAGAGTAAGGAAGAATACTGCCAGAGGGTTCAACACCCAAATTTCAGTTCTGAGCCCTTCCAGGCCCATCCTTTCCCTCTTGCTTTCTAATTACATATGTATTTAACTCTTCTGTAGATCAACTTCAAGAGCTTTCAGGGGGTTGGGGGGGGGAAAGGCAGGTGGAGAGAGAGCATTTCAAGGACAACAGGATAAAAACAGCCTGAACCCGGCTTGACAGAAAGTATTTCCAAGGCATAAGACAAAAAAGATTCCAAATTTCCCGAAAAGAAACTGGATTGGGATATTGAGGATGAGAGCTCCGGCAGGTTACATACACGAAGGCCCTCCTTAGCCGGCAGGCACGGGGAAGCAATGAAATGTAGTGACTGAGGGACCCATCGGCATATCTGAGTCCGAATACCAGCTCCACTTCTTACTATGTGACCTTGAGAAGTTACCTAGCTTTTCCAAGCTTCAATTTTCATATCTGTAAAATGACAGTGATAACAGTTCTTTCCCTGCAAGGTGGTGTTGAAGGTTAAATGATCTAATCCATGTGAGGCAGCTAGCGAAAGGTCTGGAACATATTAAACATTCCATGAATGTGATCTACTACTGCAATTATTAGGGGGAAGCCAGTCTGCTTGGGGTCCCCTCTTGATCCTCTGACCCATGGCTCTCAGCCCACCACGCAATTTTCTACAGATGGAAGAGGCTGCTTCCCTATTTCTCACCTCTTTGCTGTCATTTTGCTTATAGAATGGTTTATGTCAAAAGAGATGAAAGTAATAATGTATCTATTTACATCACATTATCCTTATTTTCTATCGTCTCTCAGAAATGCCCTGGTATTATCGAATTAGGCACATTTTGAAGATGACATCTCCCTAGAACTAATCAAACTGAACAATTTTTTATTCCTTGATATTACCCCGGATTCTCATCCATTAATGTAACAGCTGCACTACTTTTAAAGGAGGCTGGGAACACACGTGGCAGACTTTCGGCACTTGATGACTGCAATCGTGATTGTTTACTGAATACTAATATTCTGTATGTGTTATGTGGTTTAGCTTTCTAACGCCAACACTCATTCACTGCACATAATCATAAGTCTGCAGGGAGGAGAGGTATTTCTGCTCAATTCAAAATCTTTTATTCCAATTGTCTGCTGAGCCTTGTAACTCTTTATTAACACTAAACTCTCACATACTAAATTTCTGAATAAATCTAATGAAAGATAACCATTTAAAAACCTTACCTCTTGAGTACCAAACTAGTATTTCAACATTGCATAACCTTCTAACAATGGACTGCTCTTTGAAATTTGTCGCTATGTCTGAAATATACATCTGATGTGTCCTGTACCTTTAGATGTCCTCTGTATTTGAGATGTTACTGACACTGTTATTTCTCTTTCATACAAATGTCTTCTAAAAAGCAGGTATAAAACCAATCGCCTCTTCCCTTTCTCTCTAAGCTATGTCTCAATAATTCTAACAATGTCTGCATGACAAATGAAAACTTCATCATTTACACACTTTTTGTAAATGATAAAAAACAGCTAACCATTTGGTATTATTTCCGACTAAAGTTTCGGATGTTTGACCCACATCACATCTTTAGATCTCACTTTTTATCTGAATACTTTGGTGGATTCCACTTAGAGCATGTATTTATATACACCATACAAATGGTAGAAAAACTAATGAAACACAAGACCACCAAACTGTGCTACATTTAAAAAACTGTTAATATTCTGTTGAGTTGCTATATTCTGAGAAAAAATTATTTTCCAGCTTTTTAAACCTATTGCTGATTTACTACTGCTTATGTTTATTATTCTTTTTAAAAATGCTTTCCTGCTTTTTCTTCTGAGTATAAGTATGATATATGCTCATTATAAGAATTCAAACAGAGCAGAAAAGCACAAATATGATATTAGAAATCACTTGAAACCCCACTCTCTAAGGACAGCCACCATTTGCATTTTGCTGAATGTGCTTAGAGTTACCTACGGATTTGTATGTGTAGATGTAATTCTACATCATGTCAAAGATCCTGGCTTTTCCAGTCAGCAATGTTGGGACATTTTTCCATGCCAATAGATGCACAGCTCTGCATCGGTGGCTCTCATTATGTCCTCCGTTCCCTTCCGGTTAAGAGTAGGATGTGTAAGTGGAATGATGTGGAAACAGGTCAAAGGGTTGAGGGACACTGATCTCCATCATCAGAGTTCCTAATTCTTTAACTTATCCCTTCATGATTGATGTTTGTTTCCAATGGTTCACAATTATAAATTTGTTGGGTCCCAGTGCGGAGACAGTAGTTTGAAGGGAGCCTGGGTTAGACACACTTGCTGATCTTGGAGAGCTTCCCAAAGAGGCAGGAGGCAACTGGGACTCCCCCTGGAGACACAGAAGCTGGCAGCAAGCATTTCTGAGAGCTCATTCTACCGCAAGAAACTGGTGCTGACAAGTGCCACTTTGGAGTCCTCCCTCTAACCTACTAGAAGCAGGGGCTTAACTGCCCATCAGTGGGCCAGCACCAGTCCCGGACACCCCAGCCCACCATGCTGGGACCCAGGCCCACGCCAGCAGGTGGGCAGCCATTGCGCAAGCCCTGCCTGCCAGTGTGCCTACAGTAGTCAGCCCACCACAACAGAAGAGCCCACGCAGCCCATAGAGGGGGCTCCCGAGAGTATACAGCTCTGGTGACCAGAGGGCAGTGTGCTGCTGGGCCCCATAGGGCATCTCCTACATAAGGTCACCTCTCCAAGAGCAGGAAATGTAACCGACCTATCTACTACATAGAAATAATCACAGAAAATTAGGCAAAATGAGGAGACAAAGGAATATGTTCCAAACGCAGGCACCAAACAACACCTCAGAACAAAAACTAAATGAAGTGGAGAAAAGCAAAGCAATCTACTCAAGGAAGAGTTCAAGGTAGGGATCAGAAAGATGCTCAACAAACTCAGGAGGAGAGTGGATGAACAGTGAGAATTTTAACAAAGAAAATGTAGAGAAGAACCGTAAGAATTGAAGAGTACAATAACTGAAATGAAAACTACACTAGAAGGAATCAACAATCGATTAGATGATACAGAGGAACAGATAGCACACTGGAAGGCAGTAGTGGAAATCACCCAGCATGAACAGAAAACAGAATTAAAAGAAGTGAGGATAGTTTAAGAGCCCTCTGGGAAAACATCAAATGTACTGACATTCTCATTATAGGGGTCCCAGACAGAGAAGAGAGAGAAAGAGGCAGAGAAGTTATTTAAAGAAATAATAGCTGAACACTTCGCTAACCTGGGAAAGCAAACAGACATCTAGGTCCAGGAAGCACAGAGAGTCCCAAACAAGAGGAACCCAAAGAGGACCATACCAAAAGGCATATTATAATTCAAGTGGCAAAAATAAAGTAAGTAAATCTATCGATCTGTGTAACTCTCAACTACCAGAAGATTAAAAACGAATTTTTTTTTTTTTATTTTTTTGCGGTACGCGGGCCTCTCACTGTTGTGGCCTCTCCCGTTGCGCAGCACAGGCTCCGGACGCGCAGGCTCAGCGGCCATGGCTCACGGGCCCAGCCGCTCCGCAGCATGTGGGATCTTCCCGGACTGGGGCACGAACCCGTGTCCCCTGCATCGGCAGGTGGACTCTTAACCACTGTGCCACCAGAGAAGCCCATGAATTCTTTTTTAAAAAGCCAGCCTCCTCTTTTTCTTTTCTCAATATATTGAACATATTGAAAGCTAATGTATATAAAAACAAAAACCAGGCACCTTCACTTAGACGCTTGCATGGCTGTGGCTAGGGTTTGGTTTCTGATTCTTATCTCTACCTTGGTTCTGAATCATGTTTCAAGGTCTAAGTATAGACATTACTGGTCTTTTATTCAAAAAGAGGGTCTGAAGGATCAATGGAAGAGAAACTGTGATATGAGACTTGATTTTATCTTGTCCCCACTGATAATCAGAATATCATTTCACCTAGTAGTGAGTTACTACGATTATCTCATTCGGAAACAGATAGTAAAACTACTAGAACCATCAGCGAATGATTGTGTCAAAGTGTCCCCTCCATTCCTCAGCCCCAGGGAAAGGGAGAAGCAACAGCGGTGTATTTTGACGAGGAGTCCTCTTATTATCTACCCACCAAAGGCCTCTCCATATTTTCCTCTTTCTCCAGCTACTTCTGACTTTTTTTTTCTTTTTTTTACTTTTTGCGGTACGCGGGCCTCTCACTGTTGTGGCCTTTCCCGTTGCGGAGCACAGGCTCCAGACGCGCAGGCTCAGCGGCCATGGCTCACGGACCCAGCCGCTCCGCGGCATGTGGGATCTTCCCGGACTGGGGCACGAACCCGTGTGCCCTGCATCGGCAGGCAGACTCTCAACCACTGCGCCACCAGGGAAGCCCTACTTCTGACTTTTGAAGGTTATCACTTCCTCCGTTTCTCGTTAAAGTCCTTTCCTAACCTTGCCCTTCTCCTCCCAGCAGAGCATGTTGTAGAGAGAAAGTCTTTTCATCTTTAGGACCCCACAATCTGAAAAGAGTGAAAATCTTTGTGAACATTTATACCAATCCTTTCATTCTTCAGATGAGGAAAGAGGGTCAGAGCCAGAATTAAAATTAGGTCTGGGACCTCCAGCCCAATGCTTCTTCTATTAGCTACGTCTGTGAAGTTAATGTTTAAGTTATGCATAGTTAGTTTTTAAGTTAACTGTGGTCTGTAATGCCAGCCCCGGGGCAGTCTGTCCGGCCTGGAGAAGTCACACCCACTTCAGCAGCTGAGCCCTCTTACTGAAGGCTGTGTCTACATATGATTAAAAAAGGGGGAAGTTCCGGGGTGGCGCGGTGGTTGAGAGTCCGCCTGCCGATACAAGGGACGCGGGTTCGTGCCCTGATCCGGGAAGATCCCACATGCCATGGAGCGGCTAGGCCCGTGAGCCATGGCCGCTGAGCCTGTGCGTCCGGAGCCTGTGCTCCGCAGCGGGAGAGGCCACAACAATGAGAGGCCCGCGTACCGCAAAAAAAAAAAAAAAAGTGGGGAAGTTCCATCCAGTGGCTGCTTGTCCCAGGCACCCTTTCCCCATCTCACCCAACAAAGTCTAAACCTACCATCTCCATTCCTAATCATCTACAATTCCTGCATTTCATGACTGGTAACAGGGGAACGTATGTGGCAATGAAAGGCTCCATTGCAGTGCTTTGCAGTGTTTTGACAACAAGCATCTTTGTTCAGTGTATGCTCCTCAGAGGACACTAAAATTCACTTTATTTGAATTCTCATAACATTTTTTGCCTCTCTTAGAGTATTGTATATTTAAGAAAAGCATTATTTTAAAATTAAGGTTTTCATTAAAAACTACTATTTATCTTTTCCTGTATTTTTTTTTTTGCAGCAAATTGTGACATTTTTCTATTATTGTAGCAAGACAGATTCACTTTGGGAAGATAAATGTCACATTTTAATGAAAACCAGCTTCCTGTGTGGAGAGGAAGAGTGATCTTTAAAGGGGAACCAATGTGCATACACTTTGACATTTCTCATTCTTCTTAGCCACAACATTAAGATTTACGTTTATTTTTTAATATTGGAGAAGTTACCCTATAAATCCCATCAGGAAGATGAATGGGATACATTTGGAGCTCACTGACCCTCACAAACTAAGTCCAGAAAAAACTTCCTGACACAAGAAAAATTTGCAGTGAAATGGGAGATGAAATAAAGCAAATGAGAATTGGAACAGGGGGATGTTCTGGAAAGGGGCCACATGAGCATGCCACATAACACAGGAGAGCCACTTCTTCCATTTGAGGTTGGGAGAGGAGTGGTGAGCCCAAGGTTAAGCTATGTGGGAATTTTACCTCCGTGCATTGGCTCATGTGAAGGTGAGCTACATGCCTAAATGAGTCTTTTTTATACACATAAACTCACATCATTCATAGTGGACATTTATCTTTTCTTTTTTTTTTTTTAGCTGTCCAGCATCTGAAACTCCTTCTTAGGTCTGGGGAATTTCTTTTTTTTCTTTTCTTTCTTTCTTTCTTTCTTTATTTTTGGCTGTGTTGTGTCTTTGTTGCTGCGCGGGCTTTCTCTAGTTGTGGCGAGCGGGGGCTACTCTTCATTGTGGTGCGCGGGCTTCTCATTGCGGTGGCTTCTCTTGTTGCGGAGCACGGGCTCTAGGTGCATGGGCTTCAGTAGTTGTGGCTCCCAGGCTCTAGAGCGCAGGCTCAGTAGTTGTGGCCCACGGGCTTAGTTGCTCCACAGCATGTGGTATCTTCCTGGACCAGGGCTCAAACCCGTGTCCCCTGCATTGGCAGGCGGATTCTTAACCACTGCACCACCAGGGAAGCCCTGGGGAATTTCTTATACTGTGAGTCATGGCTGAAAGCAGGGCCCGACCCCCACTACAGAAGCAGAAAAGAGTAGATACCAACAGCTTTTCCCATTCTCCAAGGAAAAGAGTACAGGTGTGCTCCCCTGGCTTGTTCAACCAAATGGTCTCACTCAGGTCTCAGAGGCAGGAGCAATTACTGCAAATAGGAATTCAGTTCAGCTTCAGGGACTACAGCACCCAGTGTCCAGTAACAACAGGGGAAGCTGAGGGCATGCAGCAGTTAGTGCTGGTGGCAGTGAGGTTACCAGAGGCCCAACCACTAGCGGACAGTAGTAAGCATCCTTCCCAGACTCATCCTGTGGTTGACACTGGGCTAGGAGTTTCCACGCCTCTCATATTTTCTAAGTTTCTGCCCAGTTTCCCAGCTTGATTTTCTAGAAACCTTTGCTACTGAAAGTGTGGTCTGGGAACTTGTTGGGAATGCAGAATCTGGGCCTCACCCCAGAACCACCTAGTCAAAGTATAAAAGTGTAGTATAGGGCCTTGCACATAGTAGGGCCTTCATGAATATTTCTGGATGTATAGATATATAAAAATGTGTTTTGGGTTCAGCAAGATCAATCTGAAATATATTTCTTCAAAACATGTGTATGTGAACAGCCCTTAACCCAATGGCTGTACTCCGGAAAAAAACGTGAAGTATTGTACATAATGAATTGCATTTTAAATGCATTTTGTTGACATTTAAGAGATTCTCGTGTAAACTCATTATGCCTTTTCAAAGTGGATAATCACCCTTTCATTTATCTGTGTTGTGGACTTGTATTCTTTAAAGCAGGGCACACCACAGTAAAGATTACTGCAATGAAATAAGTTGTTACTGAGATGACCACTGAAATTCTCTCCATGGCCCTCATTATTTAGGTTCTTGTCTGTCTTTCTATGGGTTCCCTAAAATGCCAGCTGCATGTGATCTTGGTGTGTATCCATACCTAGCTGAGCACCCACGATGGATACATAGAACAGTTCTCTTTACAAAGTCAGCCAGACACTACGATTCTAAGGCACTGCACTGTATTTTGCTACCTGCAGTTATTGGACATTAAGGGCAACCTGCCCTTCCACTTGTCATCATGCCAGCCTCAAGAGCCTTCAACAGCCATCTCAAGACAACGTTGGCAGAATGCCACTAATACAGTGCCTGAGAGAACACACAGCTCTCCCATTTTCACCTAGAAGAGAACAGCTCCTGGAAAGCAAACTTACTTTTCAAAAGCTTTGTTGAAGAAAGCTGGGGGAAGTGATAGAGGGAGAATTGGAGGAGGAAGAGATGGTACAACTTTGCCATCAGACAATCAGCCACTTAATTACTTGCTCTGTTCAGCAGAGTTTCTTAACCCTTTGAGCCTTTAGTGTCCTCCTACTTCATCTGGAGCTGGTAAGAATGTTTATCTGACAGGGTACTGTGGGCATTAAGCGTGAGAGTGGATATAAAGCACAGTCAGGCACATAATTATTGCTCTGTAAATATTCGCTATTACAATTGCTGTATTCCTACTTCAAGATGTGAGGTCATCAACAATTTATGACGTGATCTAAAACTAGTCATATGTCATAGATTGGATGATTTTCAGTGAGACAGAATTTGATCCCCATTCTCCCACCCCAAACACCACGACTTTTAATACCTGCTCACCATAGATTTTAAGAAATACTGTGATGCAGATAAACAAAGCGCAGGCTTTGGTGTTAGATCAGGATTAGAATTACAAAACCATAAATGTTATCCCCCTTTCCCCTTCCTAGGGGTTCCCAGATTTTTATTTAGGTATCAATCCCTCCTCCCCACAACCCACATGCTGGAGGGGAAGTTAACTCAGACAGTGGACTTAATGGGCCTATGGGAAATCCCATCCCCCTTGCCAGGGTGACTGGTTCAAGAAATCAGGCCTCAGCCAATCAGGGCATTTAATCCCCTGATACAAAGATTAATTTAATAATGGACCAACGAACTGTGAGGAGAGACACAGCAGCCATGAGAATGCATCTCACCTCCTGTCGCAGGAGCGTGGTTGACCCAGGGCTCCAGGTGCTGCACTTTGAAATCCATCCCCTGGTTTATGGATCCTAAGGGTACTAAGACAGACTGGTTCCTGGGATACACTGAACTCCTTTGTCAACTGATTTTGCCTAAAGGATTTCCCTGAGGCTTTGCTCAGGGGCACCGCAATGTAGGACTCTTTCTCTCACTGCACAGGAGACCTCTGGCAAGGTCTGACAGCTCTTCCAGCCTTCCCCGTTCCTTATTTCGTTTCACACTTGCACTTTCTCTTATAAAAGCTCAGCACATATAATCCTACTTTGATGTCTGCTCTTGGAGGACCCTAACACAGGGAGTTTGCTGGAGGCTTCTAGAAAATAAGCCTCTTTGCTCTTCTTAAGGTGCTGGGAATGATGCTCTTTCTTCCTCTGTATTTCATGAACATCATGTAAAGCCTAGAATTGCTCTGGTCGTTTTCCCAACAAGAGTTCTCTTCTCCAGGTTAAATGTCCCTAGATTCTTCATCATCTCCTTATATTAAATGGCTTTTAGACCCTTTAACTATCCTGGGCATACCTAGAGAACAAAACTGTCTAGGGAAAACAGAAAATACAGCAAGAGTATATTCTCCCTTGCTTCTCATACTGCAGCATTATATGGCTGGAGCCTTTAGAGAAACTGTATGTATACATTCTTAGGAATTCGGTAGCCACCTTGACCTATTTGAAAGACTGACACATAGAATGCAACTATCAAATGCTTATTAATTCGCTCTTCAGCAAATGGAGCAGCAGAGAACACAGACTCCAGATCCAGACTGAATTCCAATCCCAGCTTTGCCTCTTACAAGCTATGTGTTCTTGGGAAATTTAATTAACCTCCCTGAACCTCCATAACCTCCTCTATAAAGATAATTACAGCACCTACCTCATAGTGTTCTATTAATTACTTATAAGGTATTTAGAGTAGTCCTGTACATAGAAAGTGCAAAGTAAGTGTTAAATAATTAAATATTTTAAAGCACCTATCATTGCCACCAGAACTAGAATTCACAAAGGTCGATGACTTAAGCAACTCTCAACTGATTTGACTATTGTTCAATACCTTCTTCTTACCCCACATGACTTTACCTCCTGAACTCACATCTATAAATCATGATGGAATGTATTAGGCATATGTTCTTGTTTGGAAGGGAAATATTTGAAATTTCTTGTAGGTAAGCACCGTAAGTCCTATAAATAAATATACATTCTTTTCTCCACTTCCTCAACTTCCAAAGTGTTTCTAAAATTCTCCTGGGAGCTCCTGTTTAATCTAAATGTAACATACATTCATTTTTCTTAGTATATATTTTGGAAGTGTTTTGCACTTATAATCAGCTTTGGGTTTAAAGATGGAAAAAGAACTCTCAGACCTTATCTTTACTCTGAGTGTAAGGTACAGTAAAGCAAGCAAATGTATCCAAGACATTTGGATACCATTCAATTCCTATTTCTCTTGTGACATAAGGTGAAGAGGTGAGAGGATGATTTACATACTCAGATAAGTGAAACTGCTAGCGAGACAAAGATTTTTGTGGTTTGATTATCTGATGGTTTGCTTACAATGAGTAAACAAAGTGGTTGATTCCCTACCATTCATTTCTATTCCTTTGTTTAAGCAGTTTATAGTCCCAGAGATTATAACAGATAAATGATGCAGACTAGAGAACTAAATGCATACTTCTACACTAGGTAAGCACTGGGCTTTCTCTTGCTATGTTTTCCTCTCAAATGTGTGCAAAATGAGTAGTGTAAGCAATAGTTCTAGATTAGGAGAATTTTGCAGGAAATTATCTTTACCTGGTCTACAAAATCACACACTACAATAGTAATTGCAAATAGTGACTGATTCAGGTACCTCACCTTAATCATCTCTGGAAATATTTCTTTATGCCATTTATTCTTAATATCTGAACCCAACTTCGGTAATACAGTATGCAAATTTTTTTTGATAAAAATGAAACCTACATCATAGCATAAACTATATGTTTTTGCTACCTTTAATTTAAGCCAAAATATCTAAAATACACAGAAACATAGTTACAAAGTCGTTTCCAGACTAATGTCCCATCATTCTTCCTCAGGAAGCTTGTAATTTTTTTTTGTAACCATCTTTACAATCTACTGAAAAGAAAAGAAAAAACCCAGTTCCATTCCATATACACAGCAAAAGCCAAGCTGTTCAGAATTCCTTCTGGTTGACTGAACACCTCCAACACACACACACTCCCTGACCTTCTTCAGAAGCAAGTTTCAAAGCTTTCAGGCTGAGCTGTCCCTTTTCCTCAAAGTTCTAGCCTCTTGAACTTTTCTAAGGATTGAGTCTCTCCTTCCCCCATGCTTGGTACTCCACCAAGGAAAGTCTTGATATCTCTGGGATAACTTGGCCTTACAATGAAAACTGTAGACAAACTGATAAATAACAGCGCAAGGAGACTTTAATTAATTCACTTTCTCCCATCAGGCACTGACACATGCAGACTGTACTACAGCTAAACTCTAAATAACCATAAAGTATCAGAGGAGAGGTGTAGCCTACACGTTCCCAAGATGGCATGGTGCCGGAGGAAGCATCTGGCTGGGTTTTAGGAACCCCGTGTTCCATCCTCCCTCTGCCACTAACACACTGGTAACTTGAGGGGGATCCCTGATGATGATGTGCACAGCACATGTTCTTTGCACACCACCTTCAAATCCATCAGTACATTCAGTCAGAAGATTGCTTCCGTTTGCCCACATCCACACCAACCCTCCCTCACCACACACACCACCATTGCCCCCGTTTTACTCTATCTTGCCATCACTCTGAGCAGAAGATAATTGCTTTACACTGTTGTGTTAGTTTTCTGCTGTATAACAAAGTGAATCAGCTCTGCGTATATGTATATCCCCTCTTTTTTGGACCTCCCTCTCCCTCCATGCCACCCATCTAGGTCACCACAGAGCACGGAGCTGAGCTCCCTGTGCTATACAGCAGCTAATAGTATTTTTAAGCACTCTTGGTTCTGGGAATATTCAGAGCACCCGCCTACTCTAAAGCCCCACCATTAATAGGTGTTTACCTAAGCAGATAAGATTTATTTTTAGCCAAAGCTGACTATAGTTGGAATAGTAAAACAGTGCAAAAAAATAATTCACTTTAATGAAAATAACCACAACTTATATAGCCTTTACTATATGCTATCCATAGGAGTATCTAAAGTTACATCCTTTGAAACAATATTCTAGTGAGGTAGGCAACACCATCCAAGTTTCACAGGTGAGACCTGGAGCTTACATTACTTACATTACTGTAAGTCACACATCTTCTTAGACGTGGAGCTGGAATTTCAACCTGGCTCTCCTGACTTCTACACCAGCAAGAGCACCAAATGCCTCCTCTGTTTTATTTTCCACACTGTGATTTGATCCTTCCTTTCACCTTCTGTGCCCACAAAATTGTTAACCTCTTCCTTAAATATCCACTCATCTCCAGGTGAGAAATTGTCTTTAAAACTTAAGACGATTTAAAGCAAATGCCTCCATTTTGAAATGGGTGTGAAGTAAACCCTCTTCCCACCTCCTCTGCAGGGCACAGCTGGGTCTGGTCCATACTGGGTGTGTCTGGACAAAAGGGAGGCAGGGCGGAGACTGTGGACAGCTGTACCTTTGTGAGATCTCTAGAAAGGTCAAAGTCTGCCTTCTAGGATCGTGGGCAGAAGGAAAGAACGTCCATATGCTGATTACACAGTGTCCTCATTCGTTCAACCCACATGGAGTCACCAGTCCTGCCCGTTTTCCACAGGTTCCAGCTGATCCATCCCTACAGGGATGGTGGATGTCTTGTGAAAATAGCATATGCTTTGGTTGCAAACAACCCTGGGTTCGGCACCACGTCTGTAAAGAGGTGACTTCTACACTCACCTCCCCTAGTCATTTGGAGGTGACATCAAATCACATGGAAAGCACATTGCATATGGTAGATGTGTGATATACATCCATGGCGTTGGCCTCCCCTCTACTGACAATTCTGCTTCCATCTTCCTGATGTCAAGGGACAGTGGGACCCTCTGTGCCTTCCCCTGAGGGTGGAATCCAGCCTCCCTCAAGCTTCTGAGGCTTCTGAATCAGCCTCTGCTTAGGGCTCCCCGCCTTTCCTAAGTCCCTTTCATCTCTCCACGTCATCTCTTTATTCAGTTTGCAACAAACCTCTAACCTCAGGAAGCTTTGCATTGCTGCAAACCAGCAGAGAGCCCTAAAGTTTATACCATGTAGTCTGAATGGCTTGCTGATTCATCACACCATATTGTTTTCTGCTTATCTTTCTCTAAGACACCCTGTACCCCCAACCTGGTGGCACCTACTATATCCTCAGTGCTGTGTTAAGTTGGGCCACTTCGAATGGCCACTCATAAGTGCTTGTTCTTCCAAAGTTACACAATGCGACCCGCTGATTCTGTATCTAATAAAAACATATTAACTGGACTGGAAAATTAGCCTGACTCTGATTTCCCGTGACCTCAGACTGCTATGCATGGCTTCTGAGAAACCAGAATTTGGGAATGGCCCCTTTTTTTGCAGCAGAATTCAGGTGGAACTCAGGGGAAAAGCTAATGCTCGCCCACCATCTCTGTGGTCGTCAGGCTCCAAGATACCCCCCAATGATTCCCACGTCCTGATATTCACACCCTTCTATAGTGCCCACCCACGCTATATCAGGGTTGGTCTGTGCTACGGTCTGAATGTTTGTGTCCCTACAAAACTCATACGTTGAAGTCTTAATGCCAACGTGGCAGCATTAGGAGGTGGGGCCTTTGGGAGGTGCTTAGGTTAGGAGGATGGAGACCTCATGAATGGGATTAGCGTTCTTATAAAAGAGACCCCGCAGAGACTCCTTCTCTCTTCCACCATGTGAGGACTGTAAGAAGGTGCTGGCTATGAATCCGGAAGACAGCCTTCACCAAAACCATGTGGTGACCATGCTCACACCTTGATCTTGGACTTCCAGCCTCCAGAAGTGTGAGAAAGAAATTTCTGTTGTTTACCAGCGACTCAACCTGTGGTATTTTGTTATAGCAGGCAGAATGAGGAGAGACAGTTTGTGTAACCAACAGAATACAGGAGGAGGGACAGGATATTGCTCTAGAGGCTGGATTATAAATGTCGTTGTGGCCTGTGTCTTGCTTTCTCTGAATCACTCACTTGAGTGGAAGCCAGTGGCCATGTCTTAAGGACACCAAGCAGCCCAGCGGAGAGGCTCACATGGAGAAGAACTGAGGCCTCCAGCCAACTGCCCTGAGAGGGAGCCTTCTTGGAAGAAAATCCTCCAGCCCCAGCCAACATCTTGCCTGAAGCTTCAAGGGAGACCCTGAGCCAGAACAACTTTGTTAAGTTGCTCCCAGTGTCCTGATTTTCAGAAACTGTGGAAAAATAAATGTCTGTCTCAGACTGACATGTTTCAGAGCAAAATTTTATGCAGCAAGATATAATACAAACTCTCTTTCCTGTTTGCTACTACCTCTCTCCGCCTGCAGAAGTGTCCACCACCCCATCTGAGGTAAACCACCTTGACTTATAATTGAAAACAAATAATATGTACTTTAAAATTATTTGACTGTCATTTTATTACCAGATGACATAACCCAACAAAGTCAACCTAACAGATATTCCTTAACAAGAATATCTGGTTTGACTATATTATAATTGGGAACAAAACATAAAATACATTTGCAGTTTTTTCCCTAGAGAGTCAGGGTTTTAATGGGATACTTTAAAAGAACTTGAAGGAAGCTGTAACAACTAGTGTTTTGAAAGTCAAACACCCTTAGTCATTATAAGACACAATAAAGAAAATAAAGTCATAAATCACCCCCTAAGGATGCTTTTGTCATCCAAAGAGAACGTCTCTCAGAACAGACTGATACCACGCACACAAGGTACACACCTTCCACCACCTTCTATCCAGTACCTTAATGTGCGAGGCATCAGGGCAGAAATATACAACATATTTCCTCTGGAAATTCAGAATCTATACACTCTAGAGAGAAACAATCATTGGGTCACAATTTTGTATTCTGCTTTATCTAGAAAACACACACGCGCACAAACGATATATCAAATATAGACTATTTACATAAAAACTGCTAGTTTATAACTACTTGCTCCATGGAGATACTCAAAGCAGATGATTAGGAATGAAGTAAAGTCCAAGGAATTTTAAAGTCAGGCATTTATTTATAAGTTAGAAAAACATGACAGGTCGCACACTATCTGTAGGGCTTAGTACAAATAAAAATGCAAGCCCCTTGTTTGAAAATCATTAAAAACTTCAGGATAACCACAGAGTGTTAAATTAAGCACGGGGCGTTTCTGAGCACCAGGCCCTTGCAGCGACCTTGAAGACAGGATACATTTTGTAGCCTGTTAAAGAGCTTTCTCAGGAGTTACGTACTAGAAGAAAAGAGAGCTAGGACACGAAGGCATCAGTGGACGGCTGACTGAGTGACACAGAGAAGCCTTTATTGGTGTAACAGTAACTATTATTTCTGTCATCTTCGCAGTTCCCAAAGCAATTCCCCCAGATGCAGTATCTCACCGAATTGCAGCAAGAATTCTGTGAGATATTAACGTTATACCTCTTGTATAGAAGGCAAATTGGGGTCATCCAAAGTGGTCAAGTGACTCCTTCAAGGCCACTCAGACCACACAGGACCTAGATACGTCGCCTGACTACAAATCCAATTTTCTTTCCACGAGATCAACACAGTCTTGTGGGTTACAACGAGGCAGAGAACTTCATGTGTGCAACCCAGCCATTCACTAGAGACAGCTGGGTGATAGGTGGCACTGACAGACTGCATGGATCAGGTGTTTCCACACCTGTGGGTCTGACCCAACTTGATAGCCAACACCAGACCAAATTCCCTATTCCTGACCCCTCCTCCCCACCCTCTAACGATAGCATCAGAACTCAGCCCTCCATCAGTTTCTGGACTGGACAAGTAAAGTGCTGGTCAGCCGAGCAAGCTCCCGCTCAGATTCGCCTTTTATAAGATCTAGGAATCTGAGGCAAATGTCCTATGTTTGACTGTTGCACAGTCTTTTTTAATGTAATGCATGAATATTTACCTTTAATAGCAGCTTAAAGGACTCTCAAATTATAGATAACATTCTAACTGATCTCTCGTGTCTTCCAAAAAGGTAGATGAGAGCCAGAACGAAACCTGCCAGCATAAATCTACACTTGAAGAAAACAAAGTTAATAGTCACTCTTAAGCTCATTTCATTTTCTCCATTCTTGCGCTAAAACCATGACAATTTATGTGGTTTGGGGACAAATTTTAATTATGAGAGATCTAGAAGCAAATTATTAAAACAAAACCCACAATGTTCTTTATTAGTACTACTCTTAAATGACATTACTTATGAAATATTAGCTTTTAATTGGTGATTATATAAATGTGATTAAAATACTTCCACAACCCTAATTTATAATGTTTCCTTCTTGTTTCATGTTTCCCGCTGCAGGAAGTCCAATGTTGAATGTAAGGCATTTCCCTCAGATTCCAGCTTTATTTCTGACTTGCTGGAAGGCACTGGCTCAAGCTCTTAACCTCTCTATATTTCAGTTTTCTTGGCTATAAAATTGCGAGCGCACAGTGCTTGCCTGGTTTGCAGGGAAGCTTGGGAAATTCTGGCTCTAGGAGTGCAAGAAACTTTAAAAGTACAAAGTATCATTATGTTTACTCTCACAACTTGCTTGAGTGTATTATAGCAAAGGTTTCACGGTGCTATCATACAGGAAATACATATTTCAAAATACTGGTAAAATGGAAATTGTACAGGTTTGGGAATGGGTGTTCTGAGATCCGGCAAGAGTCAGAACGTCTTGAAAAATATTGTGAACCTTCAAGTGCCAAGATAAAAATCAAACCCAGAGACTATTCATATCTTACAATAAAAGAGAGAAGATTTTCAAGAATGGTATAGGCTTAGCCTCAACTGCGAAGCCAATATTAATATACATGAAGATATTACGACACATATCATGTAATAAATCCTATGTAATAAGACATAATATATATTATCATCCACCTTTGTTTTATTGCTATTATCCCATTTCTTGTTCCTTACTGCAATTAGGTGAGGAGTATGAAATATCAGAAGTGACCAGATAAGGAAGTTTCATGAAAGAATGGAAAAGCATAGCAACAAATGAAGAGGATGTAAAAGGGCAGGGATGAGAATTTAAAGGATGGAGAAAGAAAAACAGGGACCTTCTCGAGAGGCTTCCCGAGGTATTTTGTCCACTCCTGTTTGGGGTCCTTCTCTGTTCTGAGTGGTTCTTCCTGGTTCCCCCTACCCCCCTGGGGGCCAAAATCCCAAGAGGGATATTCCCTAGCATTAGACAGAGGAAAGGTCAAGGTCCAAGCCCTTAAATAAGATGCTTTTCTAATGAATGATTTAACACTCCTCCCCTGACCCCAGCAATCATGCCATGCTATGTGTTTGACTGGCTTTTTCTAAGCTCTCTGTTTTAAGACTTTATTTCTGCAGGGGGGCAGTGGGAGCAGTTTTAGGTTCACAGCAAAACTGAGAGGAAGGTACAGAGATTTCCCATATCCCCCTATGCCCACACATGCATAGTCTTCCTATCAACATCCCCCAACACAGTAATGAGCTTTTTTTTTTTTTTTAGCATTTTTCCCTGGCTTGTCCCCAAGTAGCCACTTCCTCTCAGCTCACCCTGTGTTTTTTCCCTCCCTATTTCCCTTCATTTGTTTTTCTTGTAGTTCTCCTACACTTTATTTTATTTGTCTTCTGAGCCATCATATCCTCTATTAGCTGAGGTTATCTCTGGGGCTGGCTCGCATCTAGACAACATTCATTTTCTTCTGATCCTACTTTAGAAGGGAATTTCAATTAATTATTCATGCATTTTTTTTCTCCCAAAGGGGTGATCGCTCAGATTTGCTAAGGTCCCCGCCTGTCCTACACTGGTACAAAGTTTCATCATCTGGAGGCCAGCTGTCAGGTAGCACGCAAGCCCACACTTCCCTTTATTGAAGGACCATCCCGCTCCCAGCGCTGACTCTCCAGCCTGCCTCCGACCTCATCCATACCTTGGCTCTATTTTTCAAAACTCCTTCCTTGATCACTAGGTATTGTCAGTTGCAAATTCAAGCACGTGAGAGAAAAAAGTACCCTGAACTCTATTCCATCCCGGGACGCTAAATATTATCAAGATAAGCTCAGCCTTAATCCTATGGTAGTATTAACTGAAGGCGTTTAATTTCATTTTCTGCAGATGACTTCTTCTATAAAGCTGTGTTCATTCCCAAGCTGCTGGGGCAGACCCAGGAGCAGCCATAGAAGAAAGTGTGTGCAGGTGAAGAGACATATACCTCAGACATCCTTTCTCTAGGGACTGTCTCTCAGCAGCTTTTGATAGTAAGTGGCCTTATGAGAATTTCTTCTGCTTCCCCCCCACCTTTAAAACAAAACAAACAGACAAACAAAACTACTATCTTGATTTTCCAGCATACAGCATACATGCACCATTTCAAACAGGTTAAGGAAATTTCCATGGCACCTGTCCTTAAGAGGCTGCCTTTTGTTCCAAGAGTTTAAAGCATCTAAGAGATAGGATCCTGTACTTAAGGTGAAGGAGAAATGCCAGGATCAGGGAAATTGGAACCTAGAGAGGGGAAATTACTTGTTTCACAAGAGGACTGATGGTGAAGTTAGGATTAGATGTTTAGCTGTTGGTTCTTTCTCCCTAATGCCCTGCCCATGTGCTCAAGGCTCAGGGCCACTAATGATAAATTACAGTGGCTTCTACAGAAAACAGTGGACTTCTTGAACCAGAGCTTCCTAATATTCCCTCTTATAATAGCACACTGTGTGGTTTTTTTCTTTCACAGCTTTATCACAATTACAATAAAAAATGTATCTGTTATTGCAAGTGATATCGAGAAACTTGCAGCAGACCAGTACTTCGGTCCAGCAAAACAAGGAAGGTTCAAAAATGCAGAAATCATCTGTCTAAAGGCAGTGGAGAGCAGCTGAGGGGCTGGGATGGGAGTGAGTAGAGTCAGAGAGATGTTCACCCATCTGGGGTCCTGGCAGGAGCTGAGAATCTGGGGACAGAGAAACCAGAAAATTTGTAGTTGAGACATGGGGGGGGGCCTCCAACACACAGCAGGATTCCCCTTCAGGACATTTCCTGAACTGGGGGTATATGAGGACTGGAGGCTAAAAAGCAGAAGCAGAAAGCCTCTGAAAATCATCTCAGTTTTCAACAGCCTCGCAAGAGGAAAATTGGAGTTTGGGACCTGCCAAGAGGAGGGGCCAGGTGAAGACACCAGGCTCTCAGGCCAAGGTTGGACCATTATCCGGCCTCACACCAAACCAAAAATTAAATTGAGATCGAGCAAGACCTCAATGCAAAAATGAAAACAATAAAACTTCTGAAAGAAAACAGGAAAAGATCTTCATGACCGTGGGGTAAAATTTCCTTTTTTTTTTCCCAATTAAAAAATATGATGCTCTATTTTGCTTCTCAAAACACTGCAGCATTCTGAAAGAAATCAAACCTTTGTATCAGGAGTAAGGATGGAGGTTACCTGTGGGGGTAAAGGGGCAGCTGTAACTGGGAGGGGGCGAGGCTTCTCATCCTGGGGGCTTGTGTGCACTCTGTGAAAACTCATGAAGCTCCGCACCGGCTGGACATACACTCTTCTGTAGTATGCTTCGCTTCAATAAACACATTTACATGAAACGGAAGTCTCAGCTTTCTAAACATACAAAGTGAAAAGAAAAGGAAAAACACAGAATGCTGCAAATTGCGTGATTAAAGTCAGAAGCACTTTCCTTGAAGCACTGGCTATGCACTGACAATGAAGACATTTTCAGTTTGTTTCCAAACCACCAGATTTAACTAAAAGTAATCAGAACACTTCTCAGGCCAGCTGATGTCCCTTTTCCATGGATAAGAATGTCAGCAGAATGTTATGCCACTACAGTATACAGGAAAACAGGACAACCTAAAGCAGGGCCAATAGATTGGGCCTCATCCCTGAACTCGCTATGAAATGTGCCGCCTGAATTCCCCGGTAGTCCAGTGGTTAGGACTCCGGGCTTCCACTGCAGGCGGCCCAGTTCGATCCCTGGTCGGGAACTAAGATCCTGCAAGCCACCTAGAGTGGCCAAAAAAAAAAAAAAAAAGGTGCCACCTCCCACAGCATTACACTACCAAGCTCGGGCCACAGAGGTTGCCCGGTTTGTTTTGTTCTTTTTACAAACTATAGGTATGTACCGTTGATAACTCAGGATTTCTAATGGATAACACTACGTTACAAAGAAATTACAAATAATTTTAATTGCCCTCTCGTATCAATCTCTGAGTTGATGGAGTAAAGACAACAAGAGTGTCTTTTTATTTCAAAATTATTTAGAAATATGAACTTTGATAGCATTTCTAGGTGCTTCTGACACCCATAAACACTTCTTGGAAACCACTTGCAATTTCTAGAGTGCTTCAAAAACCACAAGGTGATCATGTTCCAGTTGTGCAATTAAACTCAGAGCAACTGATACCTTCTCAAATGGAAGGTGGGTTAGTTAATGCATTTGTCCTACATGTAGTCACATGATTAACACAGTCAGCTGTCTTAATTATTCTCCTCCTGATCCTCTTGATCCCCATCTCATACTCCTCATCTTCCTCCTCCATCTTCTTTTTCCAGAAAATGTTAAAGGGACCCTTTATCCTATCACTTTTCTTTTGATCATAGTTGGCGACATCCTTGTCATTCATCTCGTTCAACTCTGTTGCCTTTTTATAAAGTGATTTTTCACTATCACTCAAATTATTCCATGTTTTATTTTTCTATCACTGTGTGACAACTTACTACGATCTTAGCTTAAATCAGCATCCATTTATTAGCTCATAGTCCTGTAGCTCAGAAGTCCAGCATGGTGTGACTGGGTTCTCTGCTCAGCGAATCACAAGGCTGAAATCAAGTTATCAGCCAAGCTGAGTCCTCATCTGCAAACTCTAAGTGGACATCACTTCTGGGCTCATTCAGGTTGTTGGCAGAATTCAGTTCCTTGTGGTTGCAGGACTGAGGACCCTGTTTTCTTGATGGTTGTTGGCCAGGGTTCTCTCTCAGTTCTTTAAGGTGGCCTGAATTCCTTTCACATGGCTTCCTGCATCTTCAAGTCATATCCCCTTCATTCTTCATATCTCTCTGACTTACTCTTCCATCAACTGGAGAAGGCTCTCTGCTTAGAAAGGTTTTGTTGATTAAATCACACCCACCCAGATAACCTATTTTAAGGCCAACTCTGCCACAGAACACAATCATCTGAGTGAGTGATGTCTCATCCCTTTTATAGGTTCCAGGAATTAGGGTGAAATACCTTTCACCTGGGGGCATTTTATTAATTTTGCATACCATACCATGTCACCAGCTTTTTGGCCACATCTGCAGTGGAAATGTCTGGGTTTGTGGATTTGCTCTTGGGCAGAGGTCTAAGTAGAAGAGGAAGAAGCCAGATGGGTTATGAGGGTATTGGGATATTGTGACCTTTTCTTCTCGCCTCCCTTAACTCGTCTCCAATCCTTCATTTCTTGATCAAAGTGCACTTTCCCGTTTCATCAAATATGTATTTCTCTTTCCCACACATTGTATCGCAGCTCAGAGCACTTGGAAAATGCAAAGCTCACCAGATCTCTGGATTTTTCTCCACAAAGACGGCATGAGCAGACATCTCACCTTTTGGTTTCTTGGGGTCTCCTCTGCTATCCTGACTGTGTTGCTTGCTAGTCCAGGCAACACAGTGCACAACAGTTTCCCAGCCTTGCACTAACTGCTGCCACAAGAACTGCCTCAGGCAAAGATTTCTTAAGACACAGAAAGCAATAAACATAAGGGGAAAAATATTGATCAATTGGACTACATTAAAATTAAGAACTTCGGTTCTTCAAAACCATCAGGAGAGTAAAAGGATACTCCACAAATTGGAGGAAGAGAGTTTCAATACTTATGTCTGACAAAGGACTCTTCTCTGGAATACATAAAGCAGTCCTTCATATCAATAAGAAAAAGGAAGAGAACTCAATAGGAAAATGGACAAATGTCAGAAAAGATAATTCACAAGAGAAGATATCCAAACAGAAAATAAACATATGAAAAGGCATTCGATTTCATTAGTCATTGGGGAAATGCAGATTAAGATCATAATACAGATCCCCCAACATACCCTCCAAAATGACTAAAATGAAAAAGACAGACAATTTAGAGAGACCAGAACTTTCCTACCCTGCTGACGAGAGGGCAAACTGTGACTACTTTGGAAAACTGTTAATAGTATCAATTAAAACTGAATATACCCATAGCTTATACTCAACAATTCCACTCCCAACAGAAATGCATGCATGTATTCAACAAATGGCATGCACAAGAATGTCAACTGCAGTATTACTGTAGTATTCCCAAACAGGAAAGACCCCAAGTGTCACCAACAGTAGAGTGGATACAAAAACCATGGCATATTCATTCATTCAGTAGAATAATATGCAGGAATGAGAATAAGTAAACTATAACCCACACACAAAAAAGGATGAAACTCACACACCTAATATTGAGTAGAAAAAGCCAGTCGCAAAAGAGTACATGTTATGCTTACCTTTTTATAAAGTTTAAAAACAGGCAAGGGCTTCCCTGGTGGCGCAGTGGTTGAGAGTCCGCCTGCCGATGCAGGGGACGTGGGTTCGTGCCCCGGTCCGGGAAGATCCCACATGCCGCGGAGCGGCTGGGCCCGTGAGCCATGGCCGCTGAGCCTGCGCGTCCGGAGCCTGTGCTCCGCAACGGGAGAGGCCACAACAGTGACAGGCCCGCGTACCGCAAAAAAAAAACAGGCAAAAGTAATCTGTGGTTTTAGAAGTCAGAATATTAACCCTGGGGTGGGGGGATTGTGAGTGGAAGGGGGCACATGGAGGTATCTGGAGGTGCTAAGAAGATTCTTGATCTGGGCATGAATTATAAATGTGTTCATTTTGTGAAAAATGAGCTGTACACTTATCATTTGTGCACCTTCTGTATGCGTTTTCTACTTCAACAAAAAGTTTACGTTATGCAAAGCAATTTATGTATCTATTATCTTTCCTACCCATGAGTGTGGAACCACATCTGTTTTGTTCCCTACAATATCAGCAGTCCCTAGGCAGTGCCCAACACTGTTTCTTATTTCTTATTCTTATTTTAACCCCCCCAATCAGTGGAGTAACATTTACCTGTGTTTTACCAAATACCTTTAGATATTGTAAGGCAGGTGTTTCAGAGCAACCAGCTTGCAGAGGAGAGAATGGAAAGCAAAATGCAGTAAGGAGCTGGAATTTAAGCTCCCTGAGGGCAAGAGCTTTTGTATTGCTTGTTCACTTGTTCTGATAACTTTATGTGTATAAGTCATTTAATCCTTAGAACAACCGGCCGAGGTGCCTCACAAATGAGGTAACTGAGGAGAAAACTGAGCCTTACAGAGGCTCAGTAACACCGTAGGGAATGAAACTGCCAAGACTCACACCGTGAATATGAGCTTGATCACAGCACTGTGTTGTTACCTCTGGTCACAGTAGTCACTTGAAAAGCGTCTGTGGAAGGCATCCATAAAGGACCTCTCCAACATCCCTATTTTTCTCCTCCCACTTCTCCACACAGCCGTCATTACTTACTAATAGTCGGGTCTCAGGGTGGGCTTGGGGGCTGAGCAGCTGGGGGAGGGAGGGCAGGAGAGCCTTTTAGCCCAGCCTCCCAGTTTAGAAAGTCTCAAATACAGACTTTTGACATCATTCCCAAATAAGCATACACATGGCAGTAACATTCATTCTTTTGACTGGAAGGAATCGTCCATCACACCACCTTAAACTTGGACCCCACTCTCTACAGCCCACCCTACAGAAATGTTACTTATAAACAGTGTAATCTTTGGAAAAGCAAGATCACTATACCATGCTTATTTAAGTGCACGTGTTAAAACTACTAATTTTTTAAACATAAACATTTTTAAACATAAACATTTAAAAATGAACCGCAATGTTTGTAATTCTGTTTTGGCCTTTCACGTTTTAACCTCCCAGGAATATTAAAAAGAAAAACTGGAAGTGGCTGAAGCACTGTGATTTGCGGGGAGACCTGGCTAATGCACAGGCGAGTTCTGTGTGCACAGTGGCATTGTATCTCCTGCCAACCCCAGGCATAACCGCTGCTACACAGGAGAGACAAATGGGGAGCCCTCGGGCTAATGTGAATCACTAAAACCCACTGAAAACTGAAAGCCTCATTTAGTTTCAACTTTTTACCCTGCAAGTCTTGTTCCTAGGGTGGCTTTTAAATAGCAACAAAAATGCTAGATTTTCCTTTCACTTCCTTCCCTCCTCATCTCCAGCCCCTGGTGGAGGTTCTCCTGAGGTTTTGCTGACAAAGGCAAACAATAATAACACCTTCCACTGACAAAGGTTTCTCAACAGCTCGCAGAACCTTTCCCTTCAGTTCCCTTCTAGCCTCTCAAGAGCCCTGTCAACAGCAATTACTAGCTTGTTGACGGTCGTGGTGACTGTCACCCCGCCCCCCAAAGTAAAAGTGACTTGTCCCAGGTCACAGAACAACTACATGGCCAAGCGTGGATATTACCCCGCAGATGGGGAGTAAAAAAATATAATACAGACCATGGACCGAGAACTTTAGTACTGCCTTAAAACTACCCTTTGCTTATCGATGCCTTCACCTTCAATTACAAGGAAAATACAAAAAAATTTTTTAATTTCAGTTTGGCAGTTTTACCATTTTCAACTACTGGAAAAATTAATCCACTTCAACTTCTTTTAAGATGCACTCTAAGCCTGTAGAACTGTCTGTGTGAATTAGGCAAAGGAATTAATTTTCACATGTTGCAGAGATCAAAAGGCGGAAGACATATTCGGCAGAGGATGAAGCCATGCTATTTCAAAGGGGGAAAAAATGAATATAGCATAAAAGGGAAAATATTTCAAATTTGTAAGGAAAAATATTTTTCACTAGAAAAATTTCCTCATGCTCTCATTTTTGTTTGGCTTAGCCTCCCCGTGGCATTCCAAGCAATCTGTCTCTTAGCACCACAGCTGTGAAATATATACACTTAAGGAGATTCAGTCGGTTCTAACCCCTCCCCCGATTTTATTAGCCTCCTGGCTTTCACTGGGTTTCATTGTAGGCAGTGTCTTGCCATTGGCTCGCAAACTGTGCTGTCTAAACTGTTTCATAATTCTATTGTACAGAATAACATTTTCATCTAATAAAAGTCAACACAACTTGGGGAAATGGTAACAATCAGATTTACAGTCACAAAACCACATCGCCATCTTCGAACAACAATTTATTTTGTAGACTATTATTCAGGCCATCCTAGAAAAATGGGCTAGTCTAAGAGTAAACTTAACTACAGACTGTATATCAAAAATTTGCATCTGCTAGATTAGGAGTCCACAAACTTTTTTTTCTTTTTTTGTAAAGAGCTAGAAAACAAATACCTTAAGCTTGGCAAGCTATACAATCTCTCTCTCTACTACCCAACTCTGCCATTGCAAGGAAAGCAGCCATAGACAGTAGACAATAGGTAAATGAACGGAAGTGGCTGTGTTTTAACAAAATATTATTTACAAAAACATACGGCAGGCTTCCGGGAAGATGGAGTAAGAGTAAGACGCAGAGATCACCTTCCTCCCGACAGATACACCAGAAATACATCTACACGTGGAACAACTCCTACAGAACACCTACTGAACGCTGTCAGAAGACCTCAGACCTCCCAAAACGCAAGAAACCCCCCACGTACCTGGGGAGGGCAAAACAACAAAAGAAACACAAGGACAAAAGAACAGGGACAGGACCTGCACCAGTGGGAGGGAGCTGTGAAGGAGGTTTTCACACACTAGGAAGCCCCTTCGCGGGCGGAGACGGCGGGTGGTGGAGGGGGAAAGCTTCGTGGCCACGGAGGAGAGCGCAGCCACAGAGGTGCGGAAGGCAAAGCGGAGAGATTCCAGCACAGAGGATCAGGGCCGACCGGCACTCACCAGCCCGAGAGGCTTGTCTGCTCACCCGGCGGGGCGGGTGGGGCTGGAAGTTGAGGCTTCGGCTTCGGTCGGATCCCAGGGAGAGGACTGGGGTTGGTGGCGTGAACACAGCCTGCAGGGGGTTAGTGCACCACGGCTGGCCAGGAGGGAGTCTGGGGAAAAGTCTGGACCTGCCGAAGAGGCAAGAGACTTTTTCTTACCTCTTTGTTTCCTGGCGCGCGAAGAGAGGGGATTGAGAGCGCTGCTTAAAGGAGCTCCAGAGACGGGCGCGAGCCGCGGCTAAAAGCGCGGACCCCAGAGACGGGCATGAGACGCTAAGGCTGCTGCTGCCGCCACCAAGAAGCCTGTGTGCGAGCACAGGTCACTGTCCACACCCCCCTTCTGGGGAGCCTGTGCAGCCCGCCACTGCCAGGGTCCCTGGATCCAGGAACAACTTCCCCGGGAGAACGCACGGCGCGCCTCAGGCTGGTGCAACGTCACGCCAGCCTCTGCCGACGCAGGCCCGCCCCGCACTCCGTGCCCCTCCCTCCCCCACCCCCCACCCCCGGCCTGAGTGAGCCACAGCCAGCGAATCAGCGGCTCCTTTAACCCCGTCCTGTCTGAGCGAAGAACAGACGCCCTCCGGCGACCTACACGCAGAGGCGGGGCCAAAGCCAAAGCTGAGCCCCGGGGAGCTGTGAGAACAAAGAAGAGAAAGGGAATCTCTCCCAGCAACCTCAGGAGCAGCGGATTAAGCTCCACAATCAACTTGAGGCACCCTGCATCTGTGAACCATCCCAAATTAAGGAGGTGGACTTTGAGAGCAAGATTTATTATTTTTTCCCCTTTCCTCTTTTTGTGAGTGTGTATGTGTTGCTTCTGTGTGAGATTTTGTCTGTATAGCTTTGCTTCCACCATTTGTCCTAGGGTTCTATCTGTCCATTTAAAAAAATTTTTTTTTCTTAATACTTATTTTTTATTTTAATAACTTTATTTTACTTTATCTTCTTTCTTACTTCCTTCCTTCCTTCCTTCCTTCCTTCCTTCCCTCCTTTAGACAACGAATCATCCCAAATTGAGGAGGTGGACTTTCAGAGCAAGATTTATGATTTTTTCCCCTTTTCCTCTTTTTGTGAGTGTGTATGTGTATGCTTCTGTGTGAGAGTTATGCTGTATAGCTTTGCTTCCACCATTTGTCCTAGGGCTCTATCCCTCCGTTTTTTTTCTCAATAATTATTTTTTTATTTTAATAACTTTATTATATTTTATCTTACTTTATTTTATTTTACTTTATCTTCTTTCTTTCTTTTTTTCCTACCTTCCCTCCTTCCTTCCTCCCTCCCTCCCTCCATTTTTTCTTTCTTTCTTTATACTTATACTAATTCTTTCTTTCTACTTTTTCTCCCTTTTATTCTGAGCCGTGTGGATGAAAGGCTCTTGGTGCAGCAGCCAGGAGTCAGTGCTGTGCCTCTGAGGTGGGAGAGCCAACTTCAGGACACTGGTCCACAAGAGACCTCCCAGCTCCACATAATATCAAACGGTGAAAATCTCCCAGAGATCTCCATCTCAACACCAGCACCCAGCTTCACTCAACGACCAGCAAGATACAGTGCTGGACATCCTATGCCAAACAACTAGCAAGACAGGAACACAACCCCACCCATTAGCAGAGAGGCTGCCTAAAATCATAATAAGTCCACAGACACCCCAAAACACACCACCAGACATGGACCTGCCCACCAGAAAGACAAGATCCAGCCTCATCCACCAGAACACAGGCACTAGTCCCTTCGACCAGGAAGCCTACACAACCTACTGAACCAACCTTAGCCACTGGGGACAGACACCAAAAACAACGGGAACTACAAACCTGCAGCCTGCAAAAAGGAGACCCCAAACACAGTAAGATAAGCAAAATGAGAAGACAGAAAAACACACAGCAGATGAAGGAGCAAGATAAAAACCCACCAGACCTAACAAATGAAGAGGAAATAGGCAGGCTACCTGAAAAAGAATTCAGAATAATGATAGTAAAGATGATCCAAAATCTTGGAAATAGAATAGAAAAAATGCAAGAAACATTTAACAAAGAACTAGAAGAACTAAAGATGAAACAAACAACGTGGAAGAAATGGACAAATTCTTAGAAATGCATAACCTGCCAAGTCTGAATCAGGAAGAAATAGTAAATATGAACAGACCAATCACAAGCACTGAAATTGAAACTGTGATTAAAAATCTTCCAACAAACAAAAGCCCAGGACCAGATGGCTTCACAGGCGAATTCTATCAAACATTTAGAGAAGAGCTAACACCTATCCTTCTCAAACTCTTCCAAAATATAGCAGAGGAAGGAACACTCCCAACCTCATTCCACGAGGCCACCATCACCCTGATACCAAAACCAGACAAGGATGTCACAAAGAAAGAAACCTACAGGCCAATATCACTGATGAACATAGATGCAAAAATCCTCAACAAAATACTAGCAAACAGAATCCAACAGCACATTAAACGGATCATACACCATGATCAAGTGGGGTTTATTCCAGGAATGCAAGGATTCTTCAATATACGCAAATCAATCAATGTGATACACCATATTAACAAATTGAAGGAGAAAAACAATATGATCATCTCAATAGATGCAGAGCAAGCTTTCGACAAAATTCAACACCCATTTATGATAAAAACCCTGCAGAAAGGAGGCATAGAGGGAACTTTCCTCAACATAATAAAGGCCATATATGACAAACCCACAGCCAACATCGTCCTCAATGGTGAAAAACTGAAAGCATTTCCACTAAGATCAGGAACAAGACAAGGTTGCCCACTCTCACCACTCTTATTCAACATGGTTTTGGAAGTTTTAGCCACAGCAACCAGAGAAGAAAAGGAAATAAAAGGAATCCAAATCGGAAAAGAAGAAGTAAAGCTGTCACTGTTTGCAGATGACATGATACTATACATAGAGAATCCTAAAGATGCTACCAGAAAACTACTAGAGCTAATCAATGAATTTGGGAGAGCAGCAGGATACAAAATTAATGCACAGAAATCTCTGGCATTCCAATACACTAATGATGAAAAATCTGAAAGTGAAATCAAAATAACACTCCCATTTACCATTGCAACAAAAAGAATAAAATATCTAGGAATAAACCTCCCTAAGGAGACAAAAGACCTGTATGCAGAAAATTATAAGACACTGATGAAAAAATTAAAGATGATACAAATAGATGGAGAGATATACCATGTTCTTGGATTGGAAGAATCAACATTGTGAAAATGACTCACCTACCCAAAGCAATCTACAGATTCAATGCAATCCCTATCAAACTACCACTGGCATTTTTCACAGAACTAGAACAAAAAATTTCACAATTTGTATGGAAACACAAAAGACCCCGAATAGCCAAAGCAATCTTGAGAACGAAAAACGGAGCTGGAGGAATCAGGCTGCCTGACTTCAGACTATACTACAAAGCTACAGTAATCAAGACAGTATGATACTGGCACAAAAACAGAAAGATAGGTCAATGGAACAGGATAGAAAGCCCAGAGATAAACCCACACACATATGGTCACCTTATCTTTGATGAAGGAGGCAGGAATGTACAGTGGAGAAAGGACAGCCTCTTCAATAAGTGGTGCTGGGAAAATTGGACAGGTACATGTAAAAGTATGAGATTTGATCCCTCCCTAACACCATACACAAAGATAAGCTCAAAATGGATTAAGGACCTAAATGTAAGGCCAGAAACTATCAAACTCTTAGAGGAAAACATAGGCAGAACACTCTGACATAAATCACAGCAAGATCCTTTTTGACCCACCTCCTAGAGAAATGGAAATAAAAACAAAAATAAACAAATGGGACCTAATGAAACTTCAAAGCTTTTGCACAGCCAAGGAAACCATAAACAAGACCAAAAGACAACTCTCAGAATGGGAGAAAGTATTTGCAAATGAAGCAACTGACAAAGGATTAATCTCCAAAATTTATAAGCAGCTCATGCAGCTCAATATCCAAAAAACAAACAACCCAATCCAAAAATGGGCAGAAGACCTAAATAGACATTTCTCCAAAGAAGATATACAGACTGCCAACAAACACATGAAACAATACTCAACATCATTAATCATTAGAGAAATGCAAATCAAAACTACAATGAGATATCATCTCACACCAGTCAGAATGACCATCATCAAAAAATCTAGAAACAATAAATGCTGAGAGTCTGTGGAGAAAAGGGATCCGTCTTGCACTGCTGGTGGGAATGTAAATTGATAAAGCCACTGTGGAGAAGAGTATGGAGGTTCCTTAAAAAACTACAAATAGAACCACCATATGACCCAGCAATCCCACTACTGGACATATACCCTGAGAAAACCATAATTCAAAAAGAGTCATGTACCAAAATGTTCATTGAAGCTGTATTTACAGTAGCCCAGAGATGGAAACAACCTAAGTGTCCATCATCGCATGAATGGGTAAAGAAGATGTGGTGCATATATACAATGGAATATTACTCAGCCATAAAAAGAAACGAAATTGAGCTATTTGTAATGAGGTAGATAGACCTAGAGTCTGTCATACAGAGTGAAGTAAGTCAGAAAGAGAAAGACAAATACTGTATGCTAACACATATATATGGAATTTAAGAAAAAAAAATGTCATGAAGAACCTAGGGGTAAGACAGGAATAAAGACACAGACCTACTAGAGGATGGACTTGAGGATATGGGGAGGGGGAAGGGTAAGCTGTGACAAAGCAAGAGAGAGGCATGGACATATATACACTACCAAACGTAAGGTAGATAGCTAGTGGGAAGCAGCCGCATAGCACAGGGAGATCAGCTCGGTGCTTTGTGACCGCCTGGAGGGGTGGGATAGGGAGGGTGGGAGGGAGGGGGATGCAAGAGGGAGGAGATATGGGAACATATGTATATGTATAACTGATTCACTTTGTTGTAAAGCAGAAACTAACACACCATTGTAAAGCAATTATACTCCAATAAAGATGTAAAAAAAAAAAAGAAAGATGTTAAAAAAAATTTAAATTAAAAAAAAGATTTTACAGAAAAAAAAAAACAAAAAAAATATACAGCAGTCAAATTCGTGACATGGAGCCATAGTTTGCCAACCCCCGATGTGGGTGATGGATATGTTTGCAATTGCCGTTCAAAGGCTGAGCCTAGACTCTAAATCTTAAACATTTGTTTTGACAACTTACCCAAAAAGGTGTGTTTCTGTGTGTTTGCGGGTGGGGGTTAAGTTAAAATTAAAATGAATTTTCTCATTAGAAAATATTCAAAAGAGAAGGTACTTTCCAAATATGTTGAAGGATGCATTAGTTATTTTTCTGTATCACAATAAAATTCATATTAAATAGGCTACTGGAATGAAAAGAATCTTTTTTAAAAAGCTGGGATCCTGATATCGATACACTGAATAAACTGACAATACCCAACTGAGCCTTGAGCACCACTGGCCTTGACCTTCAGCCTTGCCCACGAGCAGAGTCTCCCTTCCAGGAATTCTAGCGCACAAAGTCAGCAGCACGTGTTTCGAGGCCTAGCTCCTCCTTCCATCTTGGTGGCACTGTTGGGCGTTATACTGATTGTGCTGTTATCTAGGCAAAGCACATGGCTTGTAGAAAGCTTAGCATGACTTTTCCAAGGCCACTCTTACTTTCTGATTTTTGTCGATGGTGATGGTCCTCTCCTTTACTTAAGCGTTTTCCTGAGATTTTAACAGACACTTCCCAAGGAGTATTTTTATGTAAATTTCAAACAAACCAGTGAGTTGAAAACAGCTCGTGCTGAGCATCAGCGGAGAGCAGTGTCATTCCCTTTGCTGCAGAACCTTCCTCTTGCACGGAGCTGCCAGCCTTAGGCGTAAAGCTCTGGCAGGCAGTTTAAACGATTGTTGTTACAAAATCAGTACTTGTGGGGCTTCCCTGGTGGCGCAGTGGTTGAGAGTCCGCCTGCCGATGCCTGGGACACGGGTTCGTGCCCCGGTCCGGGAGGATCCCACATGCCGCGGAGCGGCTGGGCCCGTGAGCCATGGCCGCTGAGCCTGCGCGCCCGGAGCCTGTGCTCCGCAACGGGAGAGGCCACAGCAGTGAGAGGCCCGCGTACCGCAAAAAAAAAAAAAAAAAAAAAACAGTACTTGTGTACTATTATAACTTACTCCAAAATATGCAAGTAAATTGCATATACATCAAAAGGGAGTGTATTGTTTGGCCTTTAACCATTTTGTAAGCTGCCCTGCAGAGTCCCAGGATTACAGGAGCAGGCCTGCGCTCTTCCTTCTCAGGAACCTGGAGGCAGCATCTTGGGGTGGAGCAGAGGAAAGGTCTGTCTCTGAATTCTTTCCCTGGCTGAATCTGGCTTAAAGATGTTTCTTTGTCTCCAAAGGAGCTTTTCCAGTGGCATAATGACCACAGCACCTATTTTCTACTACTCTTTTGTACTCTGCCTGATGGCAATATTATTTGCATATTTGTCCCTCCTCCTTGAGGTGTTCTTACAAAGGAAGGGTGCGGGAGGCTCATCCTTTGTCATTGTCTACATCTCCCAAATAAATAAGTGGATGAGATCTTCCTTTATTCATTCTTTGACTCCATGATGCCTTCTGTCTACTAGTCAGTGTTCCAGGGCTGGGGTAAGCAGTAAACAAAACAGGCAAAATTCTTCCCCTTGTGGAGTATACATTCTAGTGGAGGGAGTTGGAAAATTAAAACTAATATTAATTTAACAAGTGGTAAGTTCCGTGGAGAAGAGTAAAATAGGAAAGGGAGAAAAGGATGCTAGAGGAAGGGCAGGGGTATGATTTTTAATATGGTAACCTAGGAAGGCCCCACTAAGAAGGAGGCATTTGACCAAAGACCTGAAAGGAGAACTGAGGGAGAGAGCTGTATGGATTTCTGGGGGAAGAGCGCTCCAGGTGGAAACAACAGCAAGGGTCCCAGGCAGACTGGGGAGAGCAGCCCCAGGCACTGAGGCTGGACCAAAATGGAAGAGGATTAGACCATGAAGAGGACATGGGCATTTATTCTAAATGAGACAGACCAATTACACTTGACCCTTGAATAACATGGGTTTGAATTGTGCAGGTCCACTTACACGGGAATTTTGATGATGAATTTTCATCATCATCATCATTCCAGGAGGACAGGAAACTAGAAGCAGCCCTGCATCTTCTGACAGGCAAAGATAAAAGCAGGAAAGACTTCTTAAAGAGAAAAATCGTCATAAGAATTCATTTTAAAAGCAGCTGATGGTGTGATTATGCACTGGGATCCAATTTATTGCATGAATTGGGATGAGCCTAAAGGGACATCTCTTCAGTAGCAATTTAGATCCCTAGGAATTTGGCGCAGCTCTGAAACAGTATTTATCCTGGAGGAGAATATACATCTATAGGAAAAAAGATAGAATTCTGGAAAAACATGGTGATGATTCCACATGAAAAACAAATATAGGAGACCTTGGATGACTTGGATAGAAACTGTAATGTATTAGCAGTTCCAGGAAAAGCAGAAGACAGATTTGTAACTGAGCAGTGCAAGAATGAGATAGTGCTATGCCAGGGAAGAAGGGATTGAGCTGCCAAGTGCTTTTCCATTTGAGACAGATAAGGTTTATAGCAGGCAGCAGGAACAGCCAAAGACTGGAGATACATGAATCTCATAAAATTATCTGAATGTATTCTGTGCTGTAATGGGCATCTGTCACTTTTTCTGTTTGTCTGGCATCCTTTACTGCAGAGAATGGCCCCTCTCCAATCCCACGCGATTCTCTTGAGTCTGTCAATCAAGGGGCCCTGCTACCTGTGCCACAGGGATGGACTTGTGACCCAAGGTGTTCAATCAGGTTATCTCATTTCCTGGGCCACAGTGATTGGTCCAGAGGAAGACACGTGACCTAAGCATGACCAATCAAGGTTTTCTGGGGGGACTGGTACGGATGCTGAAAGTCTCTCCTTTTGAGATTACTGGCTGTCAGGACCACATAAGCCTGGAGCTTCCTGGAGCCCTGTTGTCACCATCTGGAACAAGACTAACAAACCCAAACCTAGACAAGAAGAATCAAAAGAGAAAGAGGGAAGGAGGGAGGGAGAGAGACACAGAGACTGAGATTCCTGCTGATATTATTCGATTGTTTGTACCCCTTGATTCAGTCATAACTGAAGCTGCCGCTTCTTGGGGCTTTTCAGTTACGTTAGCTGATCGTTTACTTTTTTGCTACTTTTGCTGCTTTCAGTTTGAATTAGAATTTTTTCCATTTACAACCAAAGAGTCAACTAAGAAAAGTTTGAAAGAAATGATGAATTTAACCAAAGGATAAAGGCAATTTGTGGCAAACTAAACTGAAGTACATAATTCAGTCTACCCAAAAAAAGATAAGACATGTTTAAAGACATGAAAGATTTGGGTAAAGATGTAATTTGGGGTTAATATGGCCAGGGGACACCTTCTGCCCAATCAATCCCAAAAAGGACAGGAGCATGGCTCCCATGGACATGGTAGATAGAAAAATCCTCAGCGTCTGTCTGTGTCTTGGGCAGAATCCTTCTAGAAGTTTGTAACCCATGTCCTGGTCTTGAACATCTGATATATAAGTAACTATATCACAGCCCCAAATCTATTAACCCAGTAGCCTCAGCACACCTGAGGTAGTAAAACTGCTCCCCTCCAATGGGAAATGATCTTACAATTACAGGAGGCTTAGAATTAAACATAGGATCATGAAGTAAATTGGGCCTGCAGTATTAATACTATTTATTAATAGGTTTGGGAATAGAAATTATAATTTGTGTGTTTAAAGTGTTAGTAGTGTTTAAGAAAATCTGACATATTAGAGAATCTGAAGAATTTAGCTTCATGATTTCAATTTGAAATTTATACTTAATTTATTCTCATTATCTTAAGTTGCAAAGTTCTGATAATTTGATAAAGTTTGTATAGTCTTTGAATGTTTTGACTCATTATGTTTCTAAGGGCCAATTTTTAGAATTACAAGTACTTGGACTTTGCTTGTTGAGGTTTAAATCAGCCTTGTCAAGCATCTGAATTGCTTGATATATTAAATTGTAAATATTGTTAAAACCTTAGGGGAATTTAACTGATGGTTTATTAATGTGACTAATTGTATAGAGGATTTTAATCTGCTAAAATTGAATTAAATAGGTGGATGGATAGTTGTAAATTTTATAAAAATTACTTGGTTTATAAGTAAAATCAGAATTGCAAAGTGATCTTAAAGGCCTAAGAACGTTATAGTTTTAAATTTGTAGCTTAAGTTAGTATTATTTCAATATTCAAATATCTATTTCCTTTCTGTGCACAAAAGCCCTCGCTTCCCCCAAATTGGAAAAAATAACACATAAACACACATGGTAAGGAATATCATCATAGATGCAAAAGCTGTAGATGAAACAGCACTTCTGTAGAGAATGAGAAACACAGGGCCTGTATGGGGCCTGAGATAAGGCAAATGATATAAAAATATTCATGATAAACAATGATGAGCCAACTGGACCCAGCTACCAGGAAGTAAAAAATAAGATCAAAGAATCAACAACTCAGGTGGTAATAACCCAAACTGATTCATTCATTCATTTGTTTTTATTCAACATATATTTACTGAATATGTATTACATGTCAAGTTCTGTTCTAGCAGTTCCAGGATATAGACGAAGAAAGGAAAATATGGATTACAGTTTGGATGTGAAAAAGACAAAAAGAGAGTAAGTGAAGTAATTGGAAATGGAGGAGAGATGCCAGCAGAAGGTTGCTTGGAGAGAGGAAAGAGCAGGTTGTCTTGTCTCAGACTTCTCAGCTTCGCCCGATGTCAGTAAGCATAGGAAATAAGGAGCAAGAGCATCTCAAGACACATCCACAGACGACAAAAAACAATTCAAGAGAAAAGAAAAAGAGGATAACGCACGGAGTAATAATAGACGCCAGACACAAAAGAGAAAAGGCTGCAGGGGAGAGTAATCGAGCCCGAGACCAGGGGAAGAGGCAGCCGGCACAGTCATCAATGAGAAGAATGGGGGAGGTTCAGACCAAGGCTTACGGGACTAATTAAAATGACACAAATATGGGTTAAGCACAGCAGAAAGTAGGGACAGGCAGTACAAATAACAGGAAGGGAAGAAAAAAAAAAAAAAACCGTGAAGGGCTAAGTCTGTGGGACTCTGAGAAGAAAATCTGGAGATGAGCTGAGGCAAAAGAAACAAGCCTGAAACCAGAACAGCTTGTTCCAAAAGACTTGCGTTGGGCGCCACACATGGACCTGGAGAGGAAGGGAGACACATGGTACAAGGACTGCTCAAGAAGAGAAGCCTATGATCACGCTGTAGAGAAAGGAGGGTGAGCTGACTCCTGGGCCTCATTGCTCACGAAAGAGCAAGCCTTTGGAAGGTCTGCTGATGACCCGTAGTCAGACAGCCAGAAAAATGGAATAAGTAATGTAAATGATGATTTGGGGAAGGGCATAATTTTCTTCTGATTATTTAAAAAATATTCCCCAAACATAAGTTAAATATAATCATTCTAGAAGAATGAGAAAACACAGATAACCAAATCAGGTATGAGAAAAGAAAAATCGCCACCCTAAACAAGACAGTGACATTTCTGAGGGAGAAAGGGCCACTGACTTTTCTAATTAGTTATTTGAAATTTTCTGTAGGAATCGCCAACCCATCCTGACCCTACCCTGAAAGCTGGTAGTGATGATTCATACCCAGGAAAGGTAGTAAACAAGATTGCCAAGTCCCAGTCGAGAAAAAAGGGTTTTAATCAACTAATCTGAAATATTCCCTTCAAGTTCCTGTAAAAATATGGTGACAAGAGCTGTAAATGGTTCCTTTCAAGCATTCATCAGACTACTGGTTAGCACACAATGAGGAAACAGCACTCCAAGACCAGGGAAAGAACCATCCTAAAGGATTAGAGAGAACAATATCAAGTGCTCACATATGCCTTTTCCCACCAGACAGACTGGAAAATTTCATACTTCATGGGTCCTTGAGTAGAGAGCCCAGAAAGGCCTTGCCTCAGTAGTGGGGTAAAGTTAGTCCTAACCTCAATATTGCTATGGTCCTGCCTAACAAATCTTAAAGGTATGACCTGAAAGAATCAAACTGTTTCCAAGTAACTTAGCTGCATCCCCAAACAAAGGTCAAGAATACTTATAGGAATAATAATTTTTTAAAAACCACTTAACAGGGAAAAATACCCAATGTCTGGTATACAATAGAAAAAATTACCAGGAAAGCAAAGAAGCAGAAAAATACAACCATCATGAGGAAAAAAAAAATTGTAAATTGAAACCAAACCAAAACTGAAGCAGATATTAGAATTGAGAGACAAGGATATTAAAACAGCTGTTATAGCTGTACATTGTATGTTTAAAAAGTTAAGTAGAGACATAGAAGATATTAAAAAGATACAAGTCCAACCTCTAGAACTGAAAAAGTATGTTTGAGGTGAAAAATTACACTGAGTAGGATTAATGGCAGATTAAACATTTCAGAAGAAAAGATTAGTGAACCTGAAAACACAGCAATAGAAATTATCCAAAATGAAATTTATAAAAATATGACATGGAAAGTAGAATACCATCTCTTGAAGGTAGACTGGTGTGTGTGTGTATATGTGTGTGTGTGTGTGTGTGTGTATATATATATATATATATATATATATATATATATATACACACACACATACTTTTAAGTGAGTTATAGGTAATAAACCAACAAAAGGATATAAAATAGAATCATAAGAACAATTCAGTCAATCCAAAAAGAGGCAGAAAAAGAGGGAAAAAAATGAACAAATAATAGATGGAATAAACAGAAGGCAGATAGCAAGGTGATAAATTTAAATTTTAGCATGTCAATTATCATAGTAGATACTATTTAGGCATCCTAATAGAGATTGTCAGGATTCGGTAAAAACAACAACAAAAATCCAACTCTATTCTTTCTGCAAGAAATGCACTTTACATACAAAGAAACAACTAAGTTAAACATAGAAGGATAGAAAAGGTACACCATACTATTACAGACTGAACCGTGTCCCCCGCACCCTACAAATTCCTGTGTTAAAGCCCTAACTCTCCATGTGAATATATCTGGAAATAGTGCCTTTAAGGAGGTGATTAATGTTAAATGAGGTCATAAGTGTCGGGCCCTAATCCCATAAGACTTATAAGAAGATGAAGAGACACTAGAGGTATGATCTCTCTCTCTCTGCGCCACCCCCGGCGCACAGAGAAAAGGCTGTGTGAGGGCACAGCAAAAAGGCAACCATCTGCAAGCCAGAAAGAGTGATTTCACCAGGCTTCAGCCTTGCTGGTATCTTGATCTTGGACTTCCAGTGTCCAGAACATTAAACATTTCTGTTGTTTAAGCCACCAGGCTGTGGCATTTTGTTGTGGCAACCTGAACAGACTAATACATGTGCTAAGATCAATCAAAACGAGGCTGAAGTGACTATATTAATGTCAGGCAAAGTAAATATTAGAGCAAAGAATAGCACCAGAGACAAAGGTCATTTCATAATGATTAAGAAGTCATCATCAAGAGTACATAACAGGGGCTTCCCTGGTGGCGCAGTGGTTGGGAGTCTGCCTGCCGATACAGGGGACATGGATTCGTGCCCCGGTCCGGGAGGATCCCACATGCCGCAGAGCGGCTGGGCCCGTGAAGCATGGCCGCTGAGCCTGCGCATCCGGAGCCTGTGCTCCGCAACGGGAGAGGCCACAGCAGTGAGAGGCCCACGTACCGCAAAAAAAAAAAAAAAAAAAAAAGGACATAACAATAAATGTTTGTGTACCTAATAAAAACAATTCCAAATATGTGAAGCAAAAACTCATAAAACGCCCAAGAGAAAGACAAATCTACAACCAAAATGAAAATATCAGTACCCTTCTCTTAATAATCAATAGAACAATGGAGAGAAAAATCAGTGAAGATCTAGAAGACCTGAACAAAACTATCCACCATGACCTAATTGATATTTATAGAATACCTCACCAAACAACAGCTGTACATACATTCTTCAAGTGTACTTGTAACATTAAACAAGATAGACCGTGTCTCAGTAAATGAAAATGAATTCAAGTCCAACAGAGTATGCTGTCTAACTATGATGGAATTGAATTAGAAATCAATAACAAAAAGATTTCTGGAAAACTCCCAAATTTTTGCAAACCAAATAACACACTTCTAAATAAGCCATGGATAAAAGAAGAAGGCAAAAGGAAAAGCAGAAAGTATTTGAACTAATTGAAAATGAAAAAAAAGAACATAAAAAAATTGTGGGATGCCACTAAAGAAGTATTTGTGTGGGGTTGGGAGGGATTTGTAATACTGAATGACTTTATTAAAAGAGAAGAAGCATTTCAAATAAATGATCTCAACTTCCCCTTAAGAGACCAGAAAAAGAACAAATAAACCCAAAATAAGCAGAAGAAAGGGAATAGTAAAGATCAGAGTGGAATTCAATAAAATAGAACTCAGAAAGACAATAGAGAAAATCAGTGAAGCAGAAAGCTGGATATTAAAGATCAATAAAAATTATAAGCCTCTAACCAGATTGATCAGGATAAAAAGAGGGAAGACACAAATTACCAGTATCAGGAATGAAAAAGGTGACATCACTACAGATTCTAGATATTAATGGGATAATAAGGGTATATAATGAACAACTTCATGCCCAAATTATCGACAATTTAGATGAAATAGAACATTTTTCGAAAGACACAAACTACCAAAGCTAATCCTAAAATTCACATGGAACCACAAAGACCCCGAAAAGTCAAAGGAATCCTGGGAAAGAAGAACATAGCTGGAAGCACCACACTTTCTGATTTTGAAATATATTAAAATATATATTATAATACAATATAATATATTACAAAGCTATTAAAGCAGTACGGCACAGGCATAAAAACAGAACACTGGAACAGAATAGAGAGTCCAGAAATAAACCAATGCATACGCAGTCAAGGGTGCCAAGAATACCCAAAGGCGAAAAGATAGTCTCTTCAATGAAACTGGATATTCACATGCAGAAGAAAGAAATTGAACCCTTACCTTACACCATACACAAAAATCAACTCAAAATGGATTAAAGACTTAAACATAAAACCTGAAACTTATAAAACTCCTAAAGGAAAACAAGGGAAAATATTCATGACATTGGTATAGGCAATGATATCTTGGATATGACCCTAAAAACATAAGAAACAAATCACAAAGAGACAAGTGGGACTACATCAAACTAAAAAGCTTCTGCACATCAAAAGAAACGGTCAGGGCTTCCCTGGTGGCGCAGTGGTTGAGAGTCCGCCTGCCGATGCAGGGGACATGGGTTCATGTCCCGGTCCGGGAAGATCCCACATGCCGCGGAGCTGCTGGGCCCATGAGCCATGGCCGCTGAGCCTGTGCGTCCGGAGCCTGTGCTCCACATCGGGAGAGACCACAATGGTGAGAAGCCCGCGTACCGCAAAAGAAAACAAAAACAAAAGAAAACAAAAGAAACGGTCAACAGAGTGAAAAGGCAATCTACAGAATGGGAGAAAATACAAACCATGTATTTGATAAAGGGTTAATATCAAACATATATAAGGAACTCCTACAATCTAATAGCAAAAAAAGAAAAAAAAACAGAAAGAAAAAAATTGATTTTAAAATGGGCAAAGGACTTGAGTAAACATTTCTCCAAAGAAGACATACAAATGGCCAACAGGTACGTATATGAAAGGATGATCAATATCATTAATCAACAGGGAAATGTAAATCAAATCTACAATGAAATATCTCACACCTGTCAGAATGGCTATTATCAAAAACTGAAAGACAACCAGTGTTGGTGAGGATGTGGAGAAATTGGGACTTTTGTACACTGTTGGTGGGAATGTTAAAATGTAAAATGATGCAGCCACTGCATCAATAGTATGGAGGTTTCTCAAAAAATTAAAAATTGAACTACCATATGATTCAGCAATTCCCCTTCTGGGTATATATTCAAGAGAATTGAAACCAGAATCTCAAAGAGATATTTGCATTTCCAAGTTCATTGCAGTATTACTCACAATAGCCAAGATATGGCAACAATCTATATGTCTATTGATGGATGAATGGATAAAGAAAATGTGGTGTATCCATACAATGGAATGCTATTCAGCCTTAAAACAGAAGGAAATCCTGCCATATGCAACAACGTGGATGAACCTAGAGGACGTTGTGCTAAGTGAAATGAGCCTGTCACAGAAGTAGTACTTCATGATTCCACTTACATGGGTTATCTAGAATAGTTATACTCATAGAAACAGAGAGTAGAAGGTGGTTGTCAGAAGTTTGGGGTCGGCGGGAACAAGGTGTTGCTCTGTTGGACAGTATAGTTTCAGTTATGCAAGATAAATAGGCTCTAGAGATCTACTGTACAGCATTAGGCCTATAGTTAATACTGTACTGTGCACCTAAAAATTTGTTAGGAAGGTAGATATTATGTTAAGTGTTCTTACCAAAATAATTTGAAGAAAGAAAGAAAAGAAGATATAACCTGAATAGCCTTATATCTATTAAAGAAAGCTATCAAATCTATAAAACTCTTCCAAAAAAGTTGAAGGGAACACTTTCCAACTCATCCTATGTAGCCAGCACTATCCTGATACCAAAACTAGACAGAGATTAAAAGAAAACTATAATTTCTCTCATGACAGATGCAAAAATTCAAAACAATGTTTTAATAAATCAAATCCAACAATACATAAAAGCTAATTCACAGTGATTAAGAGAGACTTATCCCAAGAATGCAAGATTGGCCTAACATTCAAAAATCAATGTAAGTCATCATATTAACAAATTTTTTTAAAACCCATACGATTATATTAGTAGATTCATACAGGAATGTTTACAGTAGCTCTATTTATAATTGTCAAAAACTGGGGGGAAGAAACAAGTCTCCATCAACAGGTGAGTTTGTTCATTGTGGCTTATCCACACAAGGAATGAACTATTGACACACACTGTTACAGGCATGAATCTCAAAATAAGTATGCTGAACGAAAGAAGCCATACAAAAGAGTACATACTGTATGACTTCATGTATCTAAAATTCTAAAAAGTGCAAACCAAACTGTTCTCACAGAAAGCAGAACAGTTGTTGCCTGAGACGGGGGAGTGGTGAGAAGCAAGAAGAAGGGATGGCGAAGGGGCAGGAGGACACTTCTGGGTGTGATGAGTAGGCTCCTTCTCTTGATTATAGTGATAGTTTCATGGGTGTGCACATATGCCCCAAACTTATCCTCTCTACCCTTCTCTTTAAATCTCCATTCCAGAATACTATTGTTTTTACATTTGTTCTGTAACTACAATTGCTTTTGGATGCACTGTCTATAAATTCATTTTTTAAATTGAAAACTAAAAAATAATATTCATAATAATGCTTATGGAAATACTGTTCACTGCAGAACCAAGGAGTACCATTAAGCCTGTAGAGGAGATGTAACTCTTGTCAATAAATCTTTCTTGTTGGAAATAGAAAATAACTGTAAAATTTGGAGAGGGTTAGGATGGCACAATGTCATAATGACCTAATATGCCTTTGCCTAGTCACAAGATCACCCAACTTCTTAATCACTGTATTTGTTAGAAGAAATCCATGTTCTACCGAAAGGGATTCTTCACAGAGCCTCTGACTTCTGGCTCTAATGTGGACTGAAGGCTTTCTAGCCCTGCCTCAAAGTTCTCATTCTGGAATTCCTTTTCACTACAATCCTAGGTTAGATCCACTGCTCCTTGGAGCCTATGACTTCCTCTTACTTGGATTCTCTTTGTTTTGCTTGAGTAATTCTTTCAAAAATAGTCTGTGGGTGGTAAATGGTCTGTGCTCTTGCATGTTTGAAAATATCACACTCTTGATTGATATTTTGGCTAGGTACAGAATTTTAGGTTCAAAAACATTTTTCCCTCAACATTTTGCAGACATGCTGCTTGGTTTTTGTTTTGTTTTTTCCTATCACCTAGAGCTGCCGATGACCTGTCCACTGTCAACTGGATTCTCATTTTTTTTTTGAGTGACTTATTCTTTTAGCTTTTAGAATCTTCCCTCCATTTCTAGTGTCTAAAATGTCACAAGAATATGTCATGGGGTGGGTTTGTTCATTCATCTTCTGCATTCTCTAGGCCCTTACAATCTGAAGTCCTATTTCTTCACACTTAGAAATTCTCTCTTGTTCTTTTCTGTTTTGTGTGTTTTCTCATTCTGAACACCTTTTTGGATGTTAGAACTTTTAGACTCTTCTCTAATCTCTTCATTTTTCTCCCATATTTTCCATCCCTTTAACTTTTTGGTGTACATTCAGAGATATTTCTTCCATTCTTTCTTCCACTGAATTTTTTAATTTGACAATTTTTTTTTCATTTTAAGAACACTTTTTGGATTGTTCTTTTCCTTAGCAGCCTACTTTTGCTTTACAAATGCTTTTTTTTTTTTTTAAATTTTCTCCTGTGAGGAAAGGAAGTAGAATTACTTTAAAGATGTCTTCTATTTCCTGAATTATCTATGTCCTCCAGGGTTAGTTTATTTATTTCCACCTGCCTTTCTGTCCTTATTTTTTTTCAAATTTTTATGATCCTTGGGCTGTCAATTCATAGTTATAACTGAGGCAGACCAGCTTATTTAATGCAGGTAGCTCTCCTTGCCTCAGCTGGTCTCGCCTTCTCTCCACATGGGTGGGCCTTTTGACTGGTAGACTTTGCTTTCGACCTTGAGGGGAAAGAGGGGGATGAGGAGGACACCCTCCCAGCACCTCCCACCTCCCAGCCAGAAAGAGGAGAATTTTATTCAGAGTGAGCATCACCCGTTCTAGGGCTACATTGCATGCAGACGCTCCTCAATTATTTTAAAGATTAATCCTCTGGTTTTAGCCTGAGCATGTGACGCAGGGAAGGAGAATGTGGGCTATGACTCACAGTTATTCCACAGTTGACTTCTGTCCAACTTTCCTCTCATACTCCAAGTTCTGAGCCTCTGTGAGTCTGCTGCCAGGAAAAAATAGCTCCGGCCCCGACTGCAGCCTTCTCCTGTGAATACGATTGAATCTGTTAATACAATTCCAAGTAGTTTTTACTTTTAAGAAATGTGTCTATATCTCTAGTTCCCAGATGCCCCTTCTCCTGTGCCCAGAACTGTCTTTCATGTATTATTCTTGTTCCTCTTTACTGATATTTCTATGGGATTTGGGAGCAGAAAAGAGATGTATGCCTGTGCTCTGTCTGCCATCTTGAACAAGAGTTCCTATTGTATCTTTGGACACCTTTGTGATTTCTTCCGTATTTTACTTCCTTATTTTCAGGCAAAAGACTCCTTAAAGCTTCCACTGAGGGCCAGCCACAGGACCACACAAGCAAGGCTGAATTTCTACTTAACAGCTCTCAAAATATTTGAAACTAGTTTTATATCCTCCTATCCTCTCTAGGTCAAATATTTCTAGTTTTACTAACCATGCCTCTTTGAATTTTTTTTTAACATCTTTATTGGAGTATCATTGCTTTACAGTATTGTGTTAGTTTCTGCTGTATAACAAAGTGAATCAGCTATACGTATACATATATCCCCATATCCCCTCCCTCTTGGGTCTCCCTCCCACCCTCTCTATCCCACCCCTCTGGGTGGACACAAAGCACCGAGCTGATCTCCCTGTGCTATGCAGCTGCTTCCCGCTAGCTATCTATTTTACATTTGGTAGTGTATATGTGTCCATGCCACTCTCTCACTTCGTCCCAGCTTACCCTTCCCCCTCCCCATGTCCTCAAGTCCACTCTCTACGTCTGCATCTTTATTCCTGTCCTGTCACTACGTTCATCAGAACCAATTTTTTAGATTCCATATATATGTGTCAGCATAAGGTATTTGTTTTTCTGACTTACTTCACTCTGTATGACAGACTCTAGGTCCATCCACCTCACTAAAAATAACTCAATTTCGTTTCTTTCTATGGCTGAGTAATATTCCATTGTATATATGCACCACATCTTCTTTATCCATTCATCTGTTGATGGACACTTAGGTTGCTTCCATGTCCTGGCTATTGTAAATAGTGCTGCAAGAACATTGAGGTACATGTCTCTTTTTGAATTATGGTTTTCTCAGGGTATATGCCCAGTAGTGGGATTGCTGGGTCATATGATAGTTTTATTTTTACTTTTGTAAGGAACCTCCATACTGTTCTCCATAGTGGCTGTATCAATTTACATTCCCACAAACAGTGCAGGAGGGTTCCCTTTTCTCCACACCCTCTCCAGCATTTATTGTTTGTAGATTTTTTGATGATGGCCATTCTGACCGGTGTAAGGTGATGCCTCATGGTAGTTTTGATTTGCATTTCTCTAATGATTAGTGATGTTGAGCTCTCTTTCATGTGTTTGTTGGCAATCTGTATACCTTCTTTGGAGAAATGTCTGTTTAGGTCTTCTGCCCATTTTTGGATTGTGTTGTTTGTTTTCTTGATATTGAGCTGCATGAGCTGCTTGTATATTTTTGAGATTAATCCTTTGTCTGTTACTTCGTTTGCAACTACTTTCTCCCATTTTGTGGGGAAAAAAATAAGACAGAAAGGCAGGTGGAAATAAATAAACTGACCCTGGCGGAGATAGATAATTCAGGAAATAGAAGACATCTTTAAAGTAATTCTACTTTGTTTCCTCACAGGAGAAAATTTTTTTTTAAAAAAAAATTCAATTTTCTTAAATTTACCAAGGCTTGATTTGTGACCCAAGATATGATCTATCCTGGAGAATGTTCCGTGAGTATTTGAGAAGAAAGTGTATTCTGTAGTTTTTGGATGGAATGTCCTATAAATATCAATTAAGCCCATCTTGTTTAATGTGTCATTTAAAGCTTTTGTTTCCTTATTTATTTTCATTTTGGATGATCTGTCCATTGGTGAAAGTGGGGTGTTAAAGTCCCCTACTATTATTGTGTTACTGTTGATTTCCCCTTTTATGGCTGTTAGTATTTGCCTTATGTATTGCAGTGCTCCTATGTTGGGTGCATGAATATTTACAACTGTTATATCTTTTTCTTGGATCGATCCCTTGATCATTATGTAGTGTCCTTCTTTGTCTATTGTAATAGTCTTTATTTTAAAGTCTATTTTGTCTCATATGAGAATTGCTACTCCAGCTTTCTTTTGATTTCCATTTTCATGGAATATCTTTTTCCATCTCCTCACTTTCAGTCTGTATGTGTCCCTAGGTCTGAAGTGGGTCTCTTGTAGACAGCATATGTATGGGTCTTGTTTTTATATCCATTCAGCCAGTCTATGTCTTTTGGTTCGAGCATTTAATCCATTTCCATTTAAGGTAATTATCGATATGTATGTTCCTATTACCATTTTCTTAATTGTTTTGGGTTTGTTTTTGCAGGTCTTTTCCTTCTCTTGTGTTTACTGCCTAGAGAAGTTCCTTTAGCATTTGTTGTAAAGCTGGTTTGGTGGTGCTGAATTCTCTTAACTTTTGCTCATCTGTAAAGGTTTTAATTTCTCCATCGAATCTGAATGAGATCCTTGCTGGGTAGAGTAATCTTGGTTGTAGGCTTTTCCCTTTCATCACTTCAAATACGTCCTGCCACTCCCTTCTGGCTTGCAGAGTTTCTACTGAAAGATCAGCTGTTAACCTTATGGGGATTCCCTTGTATGTTATTTGTTGCTTTTCCCTTGCTGCTTTTAATATATTTTCTTTGTGTTTAATTTTTGATAGTTTGATTAATATGTGTCTTGGCATGTTTTGCTGTGGGTTTATCCTGTATGGTACTCTCTGTGCTTCCTGGACTTGATTGACTATTTCCTTTCTCATATTAGGTAAGTTTTCAACTATTATCTCTTCACATATTTTCTCAGACACTTTCTTTTTCTCTTCTTCTGGGACCCCTATAATTCGAATGTTGGTGTGTTTCATGTTGTCCCAGAGTCTCTGAGACTGTCCTCAATTCTTTTCATTCTTTTTTCTTTATTCTGCTCCTTGGCAGTTATTTCCACCATTTTATCTTCCAGCTCACTTATCCATTCTTCTGCCTCAGTTATTCTGCTATTGATTCCTTCTAGAGTATTTGTAATTTCAGTAATTGTGTTGTTCATCGCTGTTTGTTTGCCCTTTAGTTCTTCTAGATCCTTGTTAAATGTTTCTTGTATTTTCTCCATTCTGTTTCTGAGATTTTGGATCATCTTTACTATCATTACTCTGAATTCTTTTTCAGGTAGGTTGCCTATTTCGTCTACATTTATTTGGTCTTGTAGGCTTTTACCTTGCTCCTTCATCTGTAACATATTTTTTTGTCATTTCATTTTTTTTTTTTGCTGGGTGGTGATGTATTCCTGTCTTACTGGTTGCTTGGCCTGAGACATCCAGCACTGGAGTTTCCAGGCAGTTGGACAGAGCTGGGTCTTGGTCCTGAGATGAGGACCAACCAGAGGCCTCACTCCGATTGATATTCCCTGGGGTCTGAGGTTCTCTGTTGCTCCAGCAGTTTGGACTCGGAGCTCCCACGACAGGAGCTCGGGCCTGACCCCTCGCCTGGGAACCAAGATCCCACAAGCTGGCAATTTTCAAGCACATTGAAGAAGATAAAACATGTGGCAGGCGAAGTAATGGTCCCCCAAAGACATGGACATCCAAATCTCTGGAACCGCCTGGCTGGTGCATGGCAATGGGGACCCGGAGCCACCGGAGGGGTAGGGTGGTGTCCTGAGGTGCACAGGGCGGCCTGGTGTCCTCGGGGTCAGAGACGGGCCATCTGTACCACCCGTGCCGCCCGCGTGCCAGGGACTCCCCCTGGGCTTGACAGGCATCTGCACCCCGGAGTTACATCCGAGGCACCGGATTTATGTCATTGACCCTGGTTTTATGTCTGAGGCCCCAAACTTACATCTGAGGCTCTGGTTTTATGTCAGTGGCCCAGTTTTATTTCTCCCTCTTTGAATTTTTAAGTCTTCCTATCATTCTGATCATTTCCTTCTGAACTTCCTCCATCTCTCTAAAAGAATTCAGTGCAACGTCTAGGGGAGTAAAGCTGGAAGCTAGTGCAGAGTAATCCAGTCTTTCCTCCCACAGCACACATCCACATTGTCCAGTTATGGTGCTGCCCTAGACACACACCACCAGCACCTGCTGGAAAGACTCTCTATAATGGTAATATATTTAAAAGCCATGAAATTATGGGAAGACACCAAGAGGAATTTCCATCCAAGAATTTCCAGGCTCTCTAGCCCAGCTTCTAATTTGTACACAATTATTTTATCACTTAAACAAAGGTCATTTAAAAATTCTTAATTTTAGTCATTTTGTAAAGAATAGTACTATGCGCTGAGGAAGATATTTGGGATAAATTGTTCCAAAATTGATTGAATCATGCAACTGAACTCACCATATAGTTTTTCAAGTATTTGAAATGCAACTTCAAAATTCCAACACATTTCTCATTAGCAAAAATGAACACTTTTCTGAGAGCTTCAGATTGTTGTAAAATCACTACTAATTAAAATATACATACTGGGCTTCCCTGGTGGCGCAGTGGTTGAGAGTCCGCCTGCTGATGCAGGGAACATGGGTTCGTGCTCCGGTCTGGGAGGATCCCACATGCCGCGGAGCGGCTGGGCCCGTGAGCCATGGCCGCTGAGCCTGCGCGTCCAGAGCCTGTGCTCCGCAACGGGAGAGACCACAACAGTGAGGGGTCCGCATACCGCAAAAAAAAAAAAAAAAAAAAATATATATATATATATGTATATATACATATATATATACATATATAAACTTAAAAATCAATAAAAAGAAGATAAATACAAGCTTTGTACCAGTTTAAAACGTCACAGCTATGGTGACACCCCTTTTCAGCAGAGTTTTAAAATTTAAATAAAACATTGTCTGACAAAATTACATGGTACAGTTCTCAGCTAACAAAAATATTTTTCTGATATGTGTACCTTCCTTGGAATATTGCCTGCCCCCAGTTCCTTGAAGAGCACATTTTAAAACTATAAAAGAAAATAAGTTTTCCAAGTTTATTAATATATCTGAAAAAATGTATTAATCTGATGAATTGAAAGACCAAAGCATTTTACAGGAATTTTATAGAAGTTTTCAAAATCTATTTGTTTGTTTGTTTAAGAGAGTTATTTAGGAAACTACTATGTGCTAGGTATTAGCAGTTCAACAATATACTAGAAAGATCTGCAGTCTCTATTTTCATGGAGTCTATTTCTTCAAAGTTATTAAATTTATTTTCATATTCAAATTTATCAAATTTGTTAAAGTGCCTTTTCTTCTACAACTTTGCTTAAGGAAGATGGAATCAGATGTAAATGAAATGATGCCACCAGCCTCTAGAAAGCAAGAATCTTTTCCATTCTTTAGTATCTTTTCCATTCTCTGGGCCAAATGGACTATGTCAGTAACATTTGTGGAATGTTGACTATGAGGAATCAGAGCTGAAAAGTTGGCAGGAAGCTAAGAAGTCATCTCAGGAAAAATTTATTATCCCCCACTTGCTTCCTCTGATCCATCAATATTTACTTTCTTCAGTCAGTGGGAATTTGGAGAAGGTATTCCAGTTTCTACAGGTGTGTGGCAGCACCTGGCATTACCTGGCACTGATGGCCCTGTGGGATCCCCCATATTTACAGCTGGCTCGCCAACAACTTCATAAAACACACGCTGTGCTCTTGGCCTGGACAGCTACTTTTAGTTCCCTGTGCACACCATGCTCTCCCATACTTCCTTTCCTTTGCCCGAAATGCCCTTCCTCTCCTCCTTCACCTGGAGTCCTCCTACTTAGGTTTTGGCGTGCAGGTCAAACACTGCTTCCTCTGGGAAGTCTTCACTGGCCCCCAGGCTGGCTCGTCTGCTTAGTGGCATTGTAGAACAACTGTGAGAAAAGATAGACCAGGAAATGGATCTGGGTTCTAGCTTTTACCAGGTGTGGAGTTGTGTAAACTTTCTAAACATTCGTTTTCCCCATCGATAAAATACAAAGGCATTCCGGGCTGTTTTGAGGATAAAATACAATGGTGACAGTAAAGACCCCAAACAGAGATCTTGGCACACAGACAGCACTCAGTAAATACTGCCTTCTATACCCTCCTCTCCTGTCACACCTGGGAATGGCATGAACTCAGAATCTCATGCTAGATCAACCGTAGTCCTTATTTTGAAAATCACTAGGATTATAATAATATAAAGTTGCAAATTAAAAACAGTGTTTTTAATCAAAGCTCATTAAAGAGTTTCCAGTTACTCACAAAGATCCTTTGGGTGAAGAATGACTATAAAATAATTAGCATGATCTTTTACTTGAAGTGCATGCGTGCAATAGTTTCAAAGATCCTGATCAAAAGCCTCAGCACTGTGTGTTCCAGGCCTATAAATTTTACATAGAGGTCATTGCTATATTCTTAGCAATCACATCTGCTCTTGTACCTATTTTACAAACTCAGAGCTAGGCCAAGAATGCAGTACATCGATAGCAAAGATGTCCAAAAGACTATGACATTATACGAGCAATAATTATAATTATTATATGCAATAAGAATTTGCTTTTTTTTTTCCAAGTCTTTCACCCATTTCTTAAGCATATTACAAACATTCAGTCTTCCTCATGGCATCTTCTGTGGCAAGTCAGTGGTGCTGGGATGACTGTTGTCCCAATTTCCAGGGCTGTGTGCAGAAGTCCTCCCACATCAGTGTAGCAGAGCAAAGCTGGGTGTGTTTTTTGAATAGGAGGAGCCAGATGAGGAATATGAGTCCTCCTAAAGAGGCCAGAAAGTTTCATTTTTCCCGTCTAATTTTCACTCTGTTTTGAGATATTTGGGAATCCTTAATGCCTTACTCAGCCACTCACTCAGCAACTATTGGTTAGAAGCACAGAATCTGGGCTCAGATTCCTGCTATACCACTTACAGCTGTGAGGCCTCAGGTGAGTTACTTCCTGTATGGTTTAGCTTCTCCATCTGTAAAATTGGAATACCGATAGCACCTACATCATAACACTATGGGGAGCAGTGCCCAGCACATAATTAACGTTACTCATTATTGGGAACTATTAGCGTTGACTTTTATTCCTATCCTAGACACTGAGATGCAATGGTAAACAAAGGCACTCAATAAATACTTACTGGATGAATAATGCAAAACCATAATAGAATGAAGCTATAAATATCATTTTGGATACCCAGGTGGCTTCCATCAATGGCTGATGTCAGAGAACAAAAATTTAAACATTCATATGGTTAAGTCTCAGCAACATGCTCATTCGCCCAAGAGCAGAAACAAAGATATAATGAAACTATCCACCTGACGTCACAAAAGACAGACCAATGAGAATAAGCCAAGTAGCTCTGTGCACAAGTATTCTATTTTTAACTTGGCTGTAGTATGATGTTGTAAATAAGCTTATAAATCTTGTTTAAGTTTTAGCCACATACATTGACTCTCCAATGAGGTGATGTTTGGAAATATATGTATCAACATTTAAACAACTCAAAACCATAAGAAAATCTTAAGTACTTCAGCCAAACTCTGTCTCAATATTGAAATAAGTGAGATGTGAAAATTAGGGGAAGGCGTATGCTCAGTTGGATCATTGTTTTATGCTACCCTTTATATATGAGTACAGAGTAACGGCATTTCAGGATATTATCATTAAAACTGTTGCAGTTATAAAACAGTTCTAACCATGGCCAAACTTCCAGCACTGCTTAAAATTACTCAATTTTAAATTACTTAAAATTACTCAATATTTATATCTGCCTACAAGCACATAATCATCTTCAGTCTCGATTTTAAATACTGATATTTTCTTTTAAAGTTCTCCAAAATGTATGTTCTGTGAGAAGGAGAATTCTAAAAACATTATCTAAAGCTGCAGAAGAGCTAGAGGTCTTAAGGAAGGTGTGGAAAGAGTGACTGCAAGCAATTGATACAAATCAAAAATGGTGCAGTGGGCCGAAGAACAGAGATGGCTGGAAGAAGACAACATACTCCTTCCAATTATTGAGAGCAGGAGAATGTGTATCCCCGTGACCAGGAGTGCTTGCTTTTTTTAAATTTCCCCAGAGATGATGAAATATTAGGAACCAGGCATACTTAGAAAGTTGGCCTTTTGGAGATCAGCATAGTTGTAAGGGTTGTTGTTGTTTTTAAACAACTAATGAAAACAGATTATTACTGACAAGAGGGAATAGAAAGCCAGAAAGAATGGGGAAGCCATCCTTCAAAATCCAGTAATGGGAAGCTGTCTTCAGTAGCTGTGCACCCTGAAGCCACAACTGGTCCCTGAGGAATCACACACACACTCTCAAAAATAACGATCGATAAAGGACAGAATTAACTGTTATTCAAAAGTACCTATTCAAAAGGCAGGTATTATGTTTCCTTAAAATTTGCCCTATTTATGGGAGATTGGGATTGACATATATACACCAATATGTATAAAAAAGATAACTAATGAGAACCTGCTGTATAAAAAAATAAAATAAAATACAAAAAAAATTTTGCCCTATTTAAATAGTGAATTACATTTAAATAGAGAATCCTTTAATATTTTTGCTTATTGTGAGTTTTAGTTTTGGCAAAGCAGGTAAACTGGAAGAGCAGTGTTTATACTTCTTGGTTCCACTTATCGGTTCTGTCTTGAACCCAAACAAGCAGCAGTTTATTTGGGTTCAAGACAGAATACACTTTGTCATTTTATTGTTCTCCACATCAGGTTTTTTTCCAGGAGGAAATGAATCCCAAATATACATGTATATCCAAAATATAATTTTAAAAGTATTAATAGATATTATGTCTTAACATACTTATACTGATCTTCTCTAGGTGTTGCAACAAATTACTGTAAACTTCATGGCTTAAAACAACGCAAATTTATGATCTTACAGTTCTGGAGATTAAAAGTTTGACCCGAGTATCACTGAGCTAAAATCAAAGTGTCAGCAGGACTGCATTACTTTCTGGAAACTCTAGGACAGAATGCATGTCTTTGCCTTTTCCAGCTTCTAGAGGCTGCCTGCATTCCTTGGCTCGTGGCTCCCTTCCTCCATCTTTAAAGCTGGAGGAGATTCTTCTTTAAATCTCTCTAAACTAATAAACAATAATTATATCTTCCTCTGACTCTCTTCTTCTGCCTCTTTCCATTTTTAAGGACCCTTTTGATTATATTGGGCCTACCTGGATAATCCACAGTAATCTCCCCATCTCAAGATCAACTGATTAACAACCTTAATTCCATCTACAACTTTAATCCTCCTTTGTCATGTGTATAGTCTGCTCTGGCTGCCATAACAGAACACCACAGACAGGGTGGCTTAAACAACAAAAATTTATTTTTTTCACAGTTCTGGAGGTTTAAGGCTAGGAAGTCCAAGATCAAGGTGCCGGCAGGATTAGTGTCTAGTGAGGCCTCTCTCCTTGGTTTGCAGACAGGTGCCTTCTCCCTGAGTCTTCACATGACCTTTCCTCCATGTGTGCAGAGAGAGAGAGAGAAAGCTCTGCTATCTCTTTCTCTTCTTATAAGTACACTATTCCCATGGGACTAGGGTCGTACCCTCATGGCCTCACTTAATCCTCATTACCTTCTCAAAGGCTCGATCTCCAATGATGTCACACTGACAGTTAGGGCTTACCAAAGAAAACTGTTCCTCTACTTCCAATACTCCTTCTACCAAAAGGATGGGGTTTTTCCCTTATGAACAACCCAATTCTTCAACTCTCCAGACACTAACTAGGTGTCTGCAACTTAATTCAATTCTGACACTAGCTCCTGGAGGCAGTGCAGACTCCATAGGTTAAGAGCTCAGTCCCACAAGACAGTTCCCACTTTAGACACCAGTCATAAGTCCCAAGCTGTCACCTGTACTTCGGACCAACCTGCTATAAGTTGGGGGTTCCTACCACTCCCTCCCCAGTTTCAATTTGCTATAAAGGCTCACAGAATTCAGGGAAACACTTAAGTTTGCCAGTTCATTATAAAGGATAGTATAAAAGATACAGATGATCAGCCAGATGAAAAGGCAATAGGGTGAGGTCTAGAAGGGTCCCAAGCACAGAAGCTTCTGTTCTTTGGAGGTTAGGGTGCACCAACCTCCCTGCATATGGATGCATTCACCGACCCAGAAGCTCTCCAAAGCCTATAGTTGGGCGATTTTTACAGAGGCTTTGTCACATATAGGCATCATAATTTATTAACTCACTCTCCAGCCACTCTCCCCTCCGCTGAGGTCAGGGGGCAGCCTGAAAGTTCACACCTTGGTCTTGCCAGTGACCAGCCCTTATGCTGACACCATCTAGGGGCCCCTAGTCACCAGTCATCTCATTAGCATAAAAAAGACATTCTTATCACGATGGGGATTCCCAGGGTTTTAGAAGCTCTTGTGTCAGAAACTGGGGACTAAGACCAAGGACATATTTCTTATTTTATCACAATATCACAAGTTCCAACATATGAATTTTAGGGGGAGGGAGACACAGTTCAGTCCATAACATCATGTCATCTAACATATTCACAGGCTCTGGGAATTAGGACGTGGACATATCTGGTAGAGCCATTATTCTGCCTGCCACAGGGCTGTGCTTTGAATCGCAGCCCCCCATAATATGCTCCTGAGGGCAAATAAGGGGGCAATGGTGGGTGATCACAGATAGGACTGGGAAGAGGAATGACGCTGTGTGGGACAGTGGCTCTTTGGCCTTTTTCCCCAAAGTGGTTGTCATTGATGCTTGGGCCGCTTCCAAACAGAGGACCGACTTCCCTTCCTCTCTGGCACTGGTTCAGGGGAAGATCAACGCGAGCACTTAGAGTAAAAGGTGGAGGCGGCAGTGTTGTCGGGCCCTCTAGACCTTGGGGCTGTGATGGTTGCAACACTGAGATGACTCGTGGGCACCCAGGGGTTAATCTGAATACTGTTAAATGGTGTGTGCTGAGCAGATCCTGGGGAAGGGCCTGGGGGTCAAGCACTCTGTACTGGGTTTTAAAATCCAAGTTTGGAGAGCTTACGATGCATGAAAAAGACAAGAAATGAGCGCAGTACACTCTTTGTTATAAAGGAGTGTGCGTCTGAAAAGTCCAGGGAGAAGCTGATTCCCAGAGCAGGCAAAACCTCCCATGTGCATATTTCCCTTTTATCGTTCAGGAAGGTCACTGGGTTAATCAGGCTCATTATTCATCATTTGTGTGTCAGGACACACAAGGATGTGGCCATCTTGATAAAAGGCCTTACTGTTCTCGAGAGGAAATAATTAGCTCAGGGAGTAAGAAATTTGCGGATCCCAAGCCTAAGAGCAGACAGCAAGTATCTGAAAAACGAAAATATGCAGCTTCCTCCATGTCAGCTCTACTAGACCACCTCTTACTGCTGGCCAGAGGCTTGGCAGTAAATTTTTACCCAGAATTAGCCACCATTCTCCTATCACCCGAAAGATCCAACAATGAGAGTCTAAAAGAAAGGAGATTATGACAACAAGGAAATACTTTCTTGTCCTTCTCCTATCCCACTGAACACACACACACGCATACAAATGTCTTATTAAAGAACAAATTAGTAAGCTGTACTGATATAAAAGCATTTATGCTCTTCCTGTTATGTTGGTTCCTAAAGGAAAAGAGAAAACCAAACACCTATACATTAACTAAGATCTAGTCTTGGCCATGTCCTGAGCACAACATCCATGCATCAAGATAAGAATTGAGGCAATGCCCACTGGAATACAGAAAAGTCTATTCGACTCTGAAACCTTTCCTATGGCCATGGCAGACATTGCTAATCAATCATAGCATTATTTCCTATGAACCCAGAGGAAACTTTACAGTCTTAGGGCAAGATTCTAGGTAGCCACTATCAAGCATTCAGGGTTGGCGTCAAAAATGATATCTATTTGCCTTCCTGACCTGTAATATTTCTCATTTCTCCCTCTCTACCATCTTCTTCCTCACTTCCTCAAAACATACATAGACTTTAGTCTCAATAGCAAATATTTATGGAGGACCTATTTTGTGCCAAGCACCATTTAAGGCAATAGGAAATACAGAGAGAGCAAGAACTAGTATGATTTTTAGTCTAATGTAAGTGAGTTGCACTTAATGAGGGAGACAATAAACGATCATTAAACACACAAACAAGATAATTCCAGGTACTGATACATGCTTTATAGAAAATAAAACAGGGTAGTACGATGGAGAGGGACTGGGGGTGGGGGAATGGGCATTGGTAGGGTAGTCAGGGAAGTGCTATCTGAGCAGTAGAGTCAGAGCTAATGAATGGTTAGATGTGTCAAGCATCCCACAAAGAGGGGAGAAGTATTTCAGCAGAGGAAGCAGGAAGTACAATGTCCTGAGGCAGGAATGAGATTGAGACATCCAGGGAGCACAAGAAGACAGGTGGGGCTGCAGCATACTGAGCCAGGGAGAATGGAATCAAATAAGGTTGGAAAGAGACAGATGGTGGAGGGCTTCGAAGTAATGACAAGGAAATTGCCCATTTTACCAGTATGATGAGAGGATATTGGAGAATTTAAGTAGAAGAAGTTGCCATAGTCTGAGTTACTTTTGCCTACTTGGAAAAAGATTCTCATTTGATCCACCTTTGCCAATCGTCTTTCTCTGCGTCTACCCACATTCACCACCGTCCTTTGGGAGTGGATCTGCGCCCACCACACCATTTCCTCTCGCAGGCTTCCTCCTTAGCCACTTGATAGAACACTCCATTTCCTGCACTCTCCTGAAACCCTGTGCACACATCTCTCTTTGACCCTCTCCAAGCACTTTTACTTACTCAAGAATTTGTACTGAGGCCCCATTTTGCCCCAAACTCTATACTTGTCCCTGGGGATACCGTGGTAAGCAAGATAGGCAGTCCCTGCCCTCATGGGACATAAAGGCTAATAGTCAAACCAGTGCTAATGAGGAAGTTGAAGGTCTATGAGAGCAGGGCTTGTGGGTGATGCAGCGGGGGCAGCCCAGCCAGCCTGGGGAGGCCTGAGTGAGGTAGCGAACAGGGTGGGTAGGGGAAGCATGGCCACCTGAGACCGAAAGACAGCAGGAGTTAGCCAGGCCGAGAAAAGGAGGAGAACTACATTCCAGGTGGTGGAAACTGGAGGTGAGAAAGAGCACAGCAAGGGGTATGAGCTGAAATGGTCCCGGGATGGGTCAGTGAGACCAGAAGTGAACTTCCTCCCCATGATTAAAGTGCTCACTGGGTCCATAGCCAACTTCCTCTTCTTCTTCTTTTATTTCTTCTTCCTTTACAATTTTTTTTCTTAATAACATATTGGGTTTAAAAAATAAATAAATAAAATGTGAATGCTCATTGTGAAAATTGATAAAAAATATCTAAAGGAAATTAAAACTAAAATCAGCTCCCTGTTAAAACACTCGTCTACTTCCCTTCGTTTTTCCTATGCCATCTCTCTGCCTCTGCCTCTTTTGGAGGAAAGGGCATTCAGTTTTGTGTCCTATTTTATTTTTGGAGGGGGGAGTTTTTGCCTTAATATGTCAATGTGAACTTTTTGTCCATGAAAACATAAATTTCTCATACTTTATTAAGCA